>NC_050098.1:40002500-42402500 GCF_902167145.1 Zea mays | reverse complement strand
CGGTGGTATTCGCGTTGACTTTTCGCGCTTCGCCTTATATTTCGGCGGAATCAGCGTTGACTTTTCGCTGTAAGCTCTGCATTCCCTTTGGAACAACTTTTGAGCAGAAAACTTACGCTGCGCTCCCTTAGGAAAGACTTTTTGCAACTTCAGCAGACTTACACTGCGTTCCTTAGAACGACTTTTTGTTGCTTCGGTAAAACTTGTAACGCGGTTTCAGACCTCGTGTTCCCTTGAGAACAACTTGTGTTTCACCGATTTTTTGAACTTCGTGAGTCTGTGAAGAAGGTATATTATACTATGACAATAACGAAACTATTACAAGAAATTGAAAACAACAAAAGAACTAAGCTTTCAATGATTGTTCCTTTAAAAAAGAAAATGATGACGACTGCAAAAACTGTTTCAGAGGTAGAATATCTCTTAGTAGATGTGCTTCGACTCTGGCACAGTACTATTGACTGTGCGAGCTTCGGACTCCTCCCTGAAGTCTCGCTGTTGGTGATTATGCTGGCTCCCTTCTGGCTGCTGGCCTCGGGAATATGCGGGTTGTATTGGTGGTGGAGGTGGAGGCTGTTGCCAAGATGCATGTGGTTGGCTAGCCGAAGAAACAGAAACTGCAGGATGGTTACCCACATACTCTGGTATGTATGGTGAGTGATACAAAGCAGTGTGAATAACTTGCTTCGGCTGGTTCTGTTGAGATGCAGCTTCTGCTATCTCCTTCTGTTTCTGAATGGTGACATGGCACATTCTTGTAGTATGACCCTTGTCCTCACCGCAGAATAGGCAATAAATTTTCCTGGGCTGATCCCCAAACCTTTCTCCGAAGCCCCTGGCGCCTCTGCCCCTTGGAGCTGGCGGCCGAAGATAGCTTTGTTGCTGCCCCGAAGTCTGGGAGGAATATTGTGGCCTCTGTTGTTGACTTCCTCTGTTGTCATTCTGGGCGGAGTGAATTGATCTGACGTGCCTTGGGTGGATTCTCCCTCCGAAGCCCCTGGTCATCTCGGAGAACCTGTAAGCTTCCTCCCTTCTTTGCCGAAAGTCATTATCAGCGTGGATGTATTCATCCATCTTTTGAAGCAATTTCTCCAGAGTCTGAGGGGGTTTCCTGGCGAAGTATTGGGCCGTAGGTCCTGGCCGAAGCCCCTTGATCATGGCCTCAATGACAATTTCATTGGGCACTGTTGGCGCTTGTGCCCTCAGACGCAAAAACCTTCGGACATACGCCTGGAGGTATTCTGCGTGATCTTGCGTGCACTGGAACAAAGCTTGAGCAGTAACCGGCTTCGTCTGAAACCCTTGGAAACCGGTGATCAGCATGTCCTTCAGCTTCTGCCATGATGTGATTGTTCCTGGCCGAAGAGAGGAGTACCAGGTTTGCACAACATTCTTGACTGCCACGACGAAAGATTTCGCCATGACTGCAGTATTGCCTCCATATGAAGATATGGTTGCTTCGTAGCTCATCAGAAACCGCTTCGGATCTAAATGCCCGTCGTACATGGGAAGCTGAGATGGCTTGTAAGATGGGGGCCAAGGTGTAGCCTGCAGTTCTGTTGACAAAGGAGAAGCACCATCAAAAGCAAAATTTTCATGATGGGAATCATCATACCATCCATCATCATCGAACAATCCTTCTTGATGAAGCTCCCTGTGCTGGGGCCTTTGTTCTTGCTCGTCTTGAGCAAGATGACGTACTTCTTAAGTGGCTTCGTCAATTTGCCTCTGAAGGTCGGCTAGTCGGGCCATCTTATCCTTCTTCTTTTGTACTTGTTGATGAAGCATCTCCATGTTCCTGATTTCTTGGTCCAACTCGTCCTCCTGGGGTGTTGGACTAGTGGCCTTCCTCTTCTGGTTTCGGGCCTCTCGAAGAGAAAGGGTCTCCTGGTTCGGGTCCAGCGGCTGCAGAGCGGCAGCCCCTGTCGCCGAAGCTTTCTTCGGTGGCGTGACGAAGGTCAGTGCTCGCCGAAGGTGGTCGAAAAGAGTTCACCGGAGGTGGGCGCCAATGTTGGGGACTTGTTCTCAAATGCTATGAGTTAAGAACAAGGCAACACAAAAACGTTAATCAATAAAGTCCTTCATCCTTCGAAGCATTATTTCCCTTGGGATATAATGATTTTCGGACGAAGGTTATGATGGGCATACCTTCATCAGCACAACATATAATAATGAAGAAAGAATCATAAGAAATATAAAAAACAACATAAACAATCATGTATTATCATTAACTCATTTCTATTCTATTATTATGGAAAAATAGAAATGATATCAAATTACAAATGTACCTTCGGCTCAAAAGAAGGTAAGAGTACAAACGTGACGCCAAAGCAAATGCCAAGTCAGCGTGAACACTACAGGAGCAATGTTCATCTATTTATAGGCACGAGACGCAGCCCATGTAAAATTACACCCATGCCCTTTACATTTGCTAATGACTCTATAGTAACCCATCGAGTTCTCAATAGCCTTTTCCTTTTAAGTCGGTTCCTTTTTCTGCTAACATGCCGAAGCTCCCCTGCACGTAGCTTCGGTCCTGCGCCAACCTTCGTATTCTTTGTGCTTGTTTTCACGTTGTAGTTCTGGTCTGAGTCTGAAGGTACCTGTGTGTATTATACTTCCGGAAACATTGTTAAATCATGTTTTTGAGGACCTTCGGAAGCCGAAGGCCCCCAACAGAGCCTTTAGGATACCAAAGCCCTAGGTTTTAGGTGTGAACTAGATATCTTAAGATTCTCTTATCGGCCTGTTGGGGGCCTTCGGATTCCGAAGGTCCTCAAAAACATGATTTAACAATGTTTCTGGAGTATAATACATAAACAGGTACCTTTGGACATAGATCGAAACCATAGTGTGAAGAAGTACAAGAAATACGAAGGATGGTGCAGAGCCGAAGCTATGCACAGGAGAGCTTCGACACGATAGCAGAAAAGGAAACCGACTTAAAGATGAAAAGGCTATTTAGACCCTGATGGATTACTATAGAGTTATTAGCAATTGTAAAGGACATGGATGTAATTTTACATGGGCTGCGTCTCGTGCCTATAAATAGATGAACAATGCTCCCGTACTGTTCACGCTGACTTGGCATTTGCTTTTGCGTCACACTTGTACTTTTACCTTCTTTCAAGCCGAAGGTACATTTGTAATTTGTTATCATTTCTATTTTTCCATAATAATAAAATAGAAATGAGTTGATAGTAATACATAACTGTTTATGTTATCTTTTATATTTCATATGTTTCCTTCTCCATTATTTATATGTTGTATCGACGAAAGTATGTACTTCATAACCTTCGTCCGAAAATCATTATCTCTCAAGCGAAATAATGCTTCAAAGGACGAAGGACTTTAATGTTTAACATTTTTTGTGTTGCCTTGTTCTTAACTCATAGCATTTGAGAACAAGTCCCCAACATTGGCGCCCACCTCCGGTGAACTCTTTTCGACCACCTTTGGCAAGCATTGACATTCGTCATGCCACCAAAGAAAGCTTCAACGACAGGGGCTGCCGCTCTGTAGCCACTGGATCCGAACCAGGAGACCCTTTCTCTTCGAGAGGCCCGAAGCCAGAAGAGGAAGGACACTAGTCCAACACCCCAGGAGGACGAGTTGGACCAAGAAATCAGGAACATGGAGATGCTTCATCAGCAAGTATAAATAAAGAAGGAGAAGATGGCTCGACTAGCCGACCTTCAGAGACAAATTGACGAAGCCACGGAAGAAGTATGCCATCTTGCTCAAGATGAGCAAGAACGAAGGCCCCAGCACAGGGAGCTTCATCAAGAAGAATTGTTTGATGATGATGGATGGTATGATGATTCCCATCATGGAAATTTTGCTTTTAATGATTCTTCTCCTCTGTCAACAGAACTGCAGGCTACACCTTGGCCTCCATCTTACAAACCACCTCAGCTTCCCATGTACGATGGGCACTCAGATCCGAAGCAGTTTCTAATGAGCTACGAAGAAACCATATCTTCATATGGAGGCAATACTGCAGTCATGGCGAAATCTTTCATCACGGCAGTCAAGAATGTTGCGCAAACCTGGTACTCCTCTCTTCGGCCAGGAACAATTACATCATGGTACAAGCTGAAGGACATGCTGATCACCAATTTTCAAGGGTTTCAGACGAAGCCGGTTACCGCTCAAGCTTTGTTCCAGTGCACGCAAGATCAAGAAGAATACCTCCAGGCGTATGTTGGGGACTTGTTCTCAAATGCTATGAGTCAAGAACAAGGCAACATAGAAAATGTTAATCGGTAAAGTCCTTCGTCCTTCGAAGCATTATTCCTCTCAGGATATAATGGTTTTCGGACGAAGGTTATGAAGGGCATACCTTCATAAATATATTATATAATGACGAAGGATGAATTATAAGAAATATAATTAACAACATAAACAATTATGTTTTATTATCATGTATAAACAGAAATAATCGTTGGATTACAAATGTACCTTCAACTTGAAGGAGATGAAAGTACAAGCGTGACGCAAAAGTGAATGCCAAATCAGCGTGAACAGTACGGGGGTACTGTTCACCTATTTATAGGCACAGGTCACAGCCTATGCAAAATTACATTCATGCCCTTTACATTTGATAATAATTCTATTGTAATCTATCGAGGTCTGAATAGCCTTTTCATCTTTAAGTCGGTTTCATTTTGTTGCTATCATGCCGAAGCTTTCCTGCTCACACCTTCGGCGCTGTATCAACCTTCGTATTATTCTGGTCTGCTGTGATACCGACTTGAGTCCAAAGATACCTGTTCACACATTAAACTCCAGAAATATTGTTAAATCCTGTTTTTGAGGACCTTCGTAAGCCGAAGGCCCCCAACAGTAGCCCCTCGCAATATTAATTTGTTTAAAACAATAAATTTAGATTGCGATATGGACGAAGGCTTTACGCCGAAGGTCCGAAAAAACACCTTCCCTTTGCTAGAATAGCAACATTCACTGACAAGCGGGGTCTTTCAATTTTCAACGCATTGGGCGTATAAATACGGTCATACCGCAAACTCATTTGGCACGCTCTCTTGTCATCTGCTCTCGCTCACTCGATTTTTAGCTTTTGTGCACTAAGATTTTCTGAGCTTTTAGTTTTGAAGCTTCGGCTTTGAAAACAGTTTTTTAGTGTTTCCGAAGATGTCTGGAGATAAGAAGACTGCTCCTGAGACGAAGCTGAGTCTTGACGAAGAGAAAAACTTGGGATTTCTTATAGCGATGTCGAAGACCAACACGGAAAAAATCACCAAGGAGATTCTAGAAGGTTTGTCTGAGGATACTGGTGACAGCGACAGTTATGATGTGGACAGCGGTGGTGAAGACTCCGAAGATTGTCCCTGGCGACCAAGCCACTCAGTTTATGGTAAATCAACTATCAAAGAGAATCATCTTGTCAACATGAGAGGAAGGTATTTCCGGGATTTGTCCATTGTGAGGGCCGACGAAGGGGAGAAGACTTGTCCACACCCTGAAGAGAATGAAGTCGTAGTGTACCGAAGCTTTTTGAAAGCTGGGCTGCGATTTCCCTTGAGCAGCTTCGTCGTGGAGGTGTTGAAAATCTTCGAAGTCTATCTTCACCAACTTACCCCCGAGGCAATTATAAGGCTGAATATCTTCGTGTGGGCCGTGAGAAGCCAAGGTCTGAAGCCTGATGCAAAAAGCTTCTGCAATATACACGAATTATCATACGAAACAAAACCTTGGGGTAAGGAACAGTATCATAATAATTTTGGCTGCTACAGTTTCGTTTCTCGCTCCGGGTCAAGCTGTCCCGTGCCAACCTTTCGGAAGAGATGGCCCGGCGACTGGATGACGGAATGGTTTTATGTGAAGAATGACCTGTCAGTACGAGAAGATATCAAAGGTATAATTATGCGCCCTATTTGGCAAAGCTTCGGCCTTCGGAGGCCGAAGGTTGAAATGAATGAAGCTGCCGAAGAATGCCAGAGGGCCTTCGGCGTTATCTGTTCTTTTATTGGAACGAGAGATTTAGTACAAGAGCATATTGCCTTCCGGGTATGGCCGCTCGCGGAGAAATGAGAAATGCCGCAAGAAACCATAAAAGAGGCCGACGAAGGTGGACTTGTCAGACTGAAGTACACCTTCAAGTTCGGAGATAAATTTGTTGAGCCAGATGATGACTGGTTAAAAAGCATTGAAAATTTAAGTGATGAGCTGCTTGGGGCTTATTCGAAGGCCGAAGATACTGCGATGTCAGCAGCCTTCGGAGGCCGAAAAAAGAAGAGGCTGAATCGGGTATTTGATGCAATTGGGTTTGTCTACCCTGACTATTGCTATCCCATTCGAAGGCAGAAGAGAAAAAACACAACCTCTGCAAAAGAAGAAGCTGTAACTGCTCCTAGCGAGCCAGAACCAAAAAGAAAGAAGATAAAGGTCCTCACACATCGGCCGCGCTATATTGAACCAGCTTCGGTGCCTGAGTTTACCGGGAAAACTTCTTCGGCCACCGAGGCTAAAAAGCCAACCAAACCAACCTTGCTGCCAGTAGTTGCAGAAATGGTCGAAGCGCCAAAAAGGATAGAATTGGAAGAACCGAAGATTTTGCTACCAGAAACCGAAAAAATGGCCGAAGCGCCATCCACAGAAAAAATGGAAGAAGTGAAAAAACCATCTGAAGAAAAAGCATCAGAAGTTGTGAGTCCTGCAGCAAATGTTGAGACAGTAAAAAATCAAAAAGTGCCAGCAGTGACTCCGAAAAGAAAGAGAATGGCTAATGTGCTAGATGTACTGGAAACAATCAAATCTTCAAGCACACCTCCGAAGAAGGCTGCTGCCACTCCTGAAACAACAACTGAAATTTCTGATACAAAAGCTCCAGAGCAAGAAACTAAAGCCGAAGTTGGGTCCTCAGAGCCCGAAAAGATAAAATCCTTGGAAACTGAGGAAGAAAAAATAACAAAGCCAACTTTTGTTGAAGAAATCGGTGTCGTTGCCCCCGAAGCATCCTCCAAAATTCGTGATTATATTGTTCGTCATGCTTCGGGGAAAAAACTATCAGAAAAAGAAGAGCAAGAGGCCCAGCGCTACGCCCAAAAACTGAAGTATCCAAAGGGGGCGTTAATATTCAATGGTAGTGGAGAAGAAGACTTTTTGTATTGTCTCCCTGACAGCAAGGAGATTTCTGTCTGCCGGGAGATGAGCAAGAGCTTCGGATTCCCAACTTTAGAAGACGGGCTCTCGGTGCTGTCGAAGAACGATCTGGCCGACAGCCTGGCCTATAATAGCTTAAAGGTGCGACAAATGGGATCCTTGTATTTTTTGTTGAGACCAAAATTTTTCGTTTGTTTAAATTTATTGACACACACATATTTCTCTTTGCAGGGTCTGATACTTAGCAATGCCCTCAGGGCACAGAAAGATGCTGAAGACGAAGGGTGCGCTATAGCCCTGAGCAACCTTCGTTCCGAAGTAATTGAACTGAGGAACGAAGGCCTCGAAAAAGATAAAATATTACACTCATTGATAAATAAAATAAAGGAAGACGAAGCTGCTTTTAAGGGTCAAGCTGAAGCTCAAAAGCGCGAAATTGAAGATCTTCGGAAACAACTGGCCAGAGCCAAGGAAGAACGCATACTTGAAGAAACAAGGCGAGAACTCAGCGACCAATGGGCAGATCACTTAGAAGTAACTATTGAAGAGCTTCGTTCGTCCAAGAAGAGATGCTATAACAAATCTATAGAGTGTGTTAAGAAGTTAAAAGCTAGCTTCGCCAGGGTCGGCGCCTTCTCAAGCGAAGAAAACTTTACGAGAGGCAATCCCGAAGGTTTCATCGAATGGATCGACCACGAAGCTGAGGCCTTCGAAGAAATTTTAAATAGCCGTGGAGATATATGTGCTTTCTCTGGTGCCAGAGGAATTGCCACCATTTTAGAGAAGAAGGGCTGCGAACATGTAAAAATTTTAGCACAATTCGAAGCTGCTTTGTGCTTTGAAGATGCAAGAGATCCTTCGGCCGAAGCTAGCATGATCGGTGGAAAATTTTTCACCGATATCTGGGATAATGGTGGCCGAGAAATGGCCGGAGAAATTATTCAAAAAAGTGAAAAGGGCATTCACGATGCTAGAGAAGTGGCTGAGGCTGCTGAAAAGAGCGCAGAGCCCGAAGGTCAATAAGGTATTAACTAATAGTTTTTATTGTGTTGTAATTTTTGGTTTTAAGCTTCGTTTGCCATTTGTAATAGCAATGTAGCCGTATCCTGTCCTTCTTCAGATCCTGCTAAAGCGTCTTCGGGCCCTCAGCCGAAAGGAGACGACGAAATTAAAAAGATGGCTGAAGCCATTATGGACGAAGTCGTCAATCGGCTCCTGAATGAGGCTGCAGAAGTTGTTCTGGGAGAAGATTAAATACTATTGTAAATTAAACTTCTGAAATGTAATATATTGCAACATTTTGTAATCCTGAATGTAATATACCCGTTTTTATTGCTCAATTCTTTACGATGCATGAAACTTTACACGTACCGCTTTTGAGTCTTTGACGAAAAAACACCTTCCCTTCTTTTCATGCTTCGTGAAGAGGAATTTTTCTTTGTCACAACAATATCCAGTGTTCTAATGAATAATATCCAGGCTTCGTGAAGATACTTTCCGAAGCTATACTTCCGAAGATCAATAATGTATCTCCTTGTGACATTATGATTTTTCCCTTTTTTCAAAACGTTCTTCTGTAGATTAATATGATGTCCACCTCTTGTGCCATATGCAACATGATGTATGATGCTTATGCTATGCGAAATGATGCGATGATGTTATGCTGTGTAAGATGGTGTTTATTCCGAAGATACACACATTCCTGCGACAAAACACATAATCTTTTGAATCAGCATTGTCTTTTTACTATAAGCCTCCCTTAGGAGCTTCTTCGCCTTTTACTTCGGCGGAATCAGCGTTTATTTTTCGCTGTAAGCCTCCCTTAGGAGCTTCTTCGCCTTTTACTTTCAGCGGTATTCGCGTTGACTTTTCGCGCTTCGCCTTTTACTTAGGCGGTATCAGCGTTGACTTTTCGCTGTATGCTCTGCATTCCCTTTGGAACGACTTTGGAGCAGAAAACTTACACTGCGCTCCCTTTGGAACGACTTTTTGTGACTTCGGCAAACTTACTCTGCGTTCTTTAGAACGACTTTTTGTTGCTTCGAAGAATTTTCGATAGTTCGAAGGTCCTCTTTGTTATCACAAGTCTTTCAACAATTTAATCCTGTGAAGAAAATATATTTTCCTTGTGGGAATCAACGAAACTATTTACATGAAACCTGAACAATGTCCTTTATTACAGAAAATAAAACTGAATGAAAAAGATTGCTATTAAGGTAGGATATTTGTCAATAGATGTGCTTTGACTCTGGCACAGTGCTGTTGACTGTGCGAGCTTCGGACTGTTCTCTGAAGTTCCTTTGATGTGGAGCATATTGGCTCCCTTCTGGCTGCTGACCTTGTTGCAGCGGTGGTGGAGGCGGAGGTTGTTGCCAGGAAGCCTGAGGTTGACTCGCCGAAGCAACAGAAACTGCAGGGTGATTGCCTACATACTCTGGGATGTAAGGCAAATGATACGAAGCAGTGTGCATGACCTGCTTCGGCTGAGCCTGTTGTGCTGCCGCTTCGGCTATTTCTTTTTGCTTCTGGATGGTAACATGGCACATCCTGGTGGTATGACCTTTGTTCTCACCACAGAATAAGCAAAAGATTCTTCTCGGTTGATCGCCAAATCTTCCTCCGAAGCCCCTGGCGCCTCTGCCTCTTGGAGCTGGTGGTCGGAAGGAGCCTTGCTGTTGCCCCGAAGCCTGTGAGGAACATTGTGGCCTTTGCTGTTGGCTCCCTCTATCATCATTTTGTGTAGAGTTATGAATTGATCTAACATGCCTCGGGTAGAACCTCCCTCCGAAGCCCCTGGTCATTTCAGAAAACCTGAAAGCCTCCTCCCTTCTTTGGCGAAAATCATTATCGGCCCGAATGTACTCGTCCATCTTCTGGAGCAGCTTCTCCAAAGTTTGAGGAGGCTTCCTAGCGAAGTACTGAGCTGACGGTCCTGGCCGAAGCCCCTTGATCATGGCCTCAATGACAATTTCATTGGGCACCGTTGGTGCCTGTGCCCTCAAACGCAAGAACCTTCGGACATATGCCTGAAGGTATTCTTCGTGATCCTGGGTGCACTGGAACAGAGCTTGAGCAGTAACCGGCTTCGTCTGAAACCCTTGGAAGCTAGTTAACAACAAGTCCTTCAGCTTCTGCCATGAAGTGATCGTTCCTGGTCGAAGGGAGGAATACCAGGTTTGAGCGACACTCCTGACAGCCATAACAAAAGATTTGGCCATGACTGCAGCATTGCCACCATACGAAGATACTGTTGCTTCGTAGCTCATCAAAAACTACTTCGGGTCTGAGTGGCCATCGAATACGGGAAACTGAGGTGGCTTGTAGGACGGAGGCCAAGGTGTAGCCTGCAGCTCAGCGGACAGAGGACAAGCATCGTCAAAAACAAAATTCCCATGATGGAAATTGTCATACCAGTCATCTTCGTTGGGAAAACCCTCCTGATGAAGGTCTTGGTGCTGAGGCCTTCGGTGTTGCTCATCCTGGGCAAGATGACGAACTTCTTCAGAGGCTTCGTCTATCTGCCTCTGCAGTTCAGCTAGCCTGGCCATCTTTTCTTTCTTCCTCTGTACTTGTTGATGAAGCATCTCCATATTTCTGATTTCTTGATCTATCTCGTCCTCTGGTGGTGTCGGGCTAATAGCCTTCCTTTTCTGGCTTCGGGCCTCCCGAAGGGAGACTGTCTCCTGATTGTGGTCCAGCGGTTGCAGAGCTGCAGCCGCAGTTGCTGAAGCTTTCTTCAGCGCCATAACGAAGGTTTATGATCGCCGAAGGTGTTCAAAAAACTCAAAGAGTGGAAGTGTGTTCACCGGAGGTGGGCGCCAATGTTGGGGACTTGTTCTCAAATGCTATGAGTCAAGAACAAGGCAACATAGAAAATGTTAATCGGTAAAGTCCTTCGTCCTTCGAAGCATTATTCCTCTCAGGATATAATGGTTTTTGGACGAAGGTTATGAAGGGCATACCTTCATAAATATATTATATAATGACGAAGATGAATTATAAGAAATATAATTAACAACATAAACAATTATGTTTTATTATCATGTATAAACAGAAATAATCGTTGGATTACAAATGTACCTTCAACTTGAAGGAGATGAAAGTACAAGCGTGACGCAAAAGTGAATGCCAAATCAGCGTGAACAGTACGAGGGTACTGTTCACCTATTTATAGGCACAGGTCACAGCCTATGCAAAATTACATTCATGCCCTTTACATTTGATAATAATTCTATTGTAATCTATCGAGGTCTGAATAGCCTTTTCATCTTTAAGTCGGTTTCATTTTGTTGCTATCATGCCGAAGCTTTCCTGCTCACACCTTCGGCGCTGTATCAACCTTCGTATTATTTTGGTCTGCTGTGATACCGACTTGAGTCCAAAGATACCTGTTCACACATTAAACTCCAGAAATATTGTTAAATCCTGTTTTTGAGGACCTTCGTAAGCCGAAGGCCCCCAACAGCGTATGTCCGAAGGTTCTTGCGTCTAAGGGCACAATCGCCAATAGTGCCCAATGATATTGTCATTGAGGCCATGATCAAGGGGCTTCGGCCAGGACCTTCGCCCAATACTTTGCCAGGAAACCCCCTCAGACCCTGGAGAAACTGCTTCAAAAGATGGATGAATATATCCGCGCTGATAATGACTTTCGGCAAAGAAGGGAGGAAGCTTACAGGTTCTCCGAGATGACCAGGGGCTTCGGAGGGAGAATCCACCCAAGGCACGTCAGATCAATTCACTCCGCCTAGAATGAAGACAGAGGAAGTCAACAACATAGGCCACAATATTCCTCCTGCTTCGGGGCAGCAACAAAGCTATCTTCGGCCGCCAGCTCCAAGCACTACAGGAAACGCCTAAATTTTCGTGGGCCAAAAACCCACGAAAATAGGCCTAAACCGACGAAAATACAGTATTTTCGTCGGCAGGCCGACGAAAATAGCCGCCGAAAATAATTTCGACGAAAATAGGCATCTATTTTCGTCGGTACCGACGAAAATCACCTATTTTCGTCGGCATTGAGCAAACCGACGAAAATAGTGAGGCGACCATTTATTTTCGTCGGCCTAGGTGGCCGACGAAAATAGCTCAGGGTATTTTCGTCGGCATAGGTGGTGGCCGACGAAAATACCCTGGAACATATTTTCGTCGGCCTGGATGGTGGCCGACGAAAATAGCCTGGGAACATATTTTCGTCGGCCACCATCTAGGCCGACGAAAATTGATGGTTCCCCCCCCAAAACAGATTTTTCTGCACCTATTAATAATTCACAGCAATATACACAATATCACAATTCACATATACAGATTCACAAGCCTAATACATAATTCACAAAACACATTCACATATACATAAGTCTAGAGTCCATAAGTCTAGACACATTCACAGAGTATCCATAAGTCCAAAAGTCCATTGTCCATTCAAATACACAATTCACAAAACTCTAGTCCATAAGTCTAGAGTCCATAAGTCCATAAGCTACTAACTACTCGCTACTCACTCCTCAATGATCACTCCGGCGGGCTGTGGGAGTTTTGGCCACTCCCTCCTCCGCCACCAGGAAGGTGGCCACTCCCTCCAGCACCATGGACGAGGAAGTCTTGGACATTGACACCACCCTCTGATCCATGAGCATGTGACGCTGAACCCTGCAATTCATCAATCATTCAAATAAGGCTGTATACATATACATTGCTGTGTTTGGTCAATATTTGCATAAAACTAAACATGGAACGTCACCTGTGATCCATGGTGAGGAGGAGGTTGTCCATGCATCCACGGGTACTGTTGTGCTGGCCACCCCATAGGTGGTGGCACCCACCCCATCGGTGGCGGTGCCATCCACGCTTGAAATGGCTGAGAGCCCGCCGGTGGCTGCGAGACCGGTGGCACCCATCCCGGGACTGGCTGCGATCCTTGGGGTGGAGGCGTCCAAGTGCCTGGAGGTGGCTGCGTCCACCCAACACCGGTCCACTGTGGCTGCGACGCTGGAGCTTGTCCTGGCCACTGTCCCCATCCTTGTGTCTGCGAGCCATTTTTGATAATAAAAAAAGAGTTGCTATGGAATTGAAGTGTTCAGATAGTGTTACCTGGGGAGGGCGAAAAGCGGGCAAGTTCATATCAGGGCCGAGTCGAGTAGTCATTTCCTGCAAATGGATGCAACGTTAGAATCACAACATTATACTTTGAATTCAACGATGACACGTGATGAGATAGACGGATTACCTGAAAATAAGAAGCCATATATTGCGTCAGCTGTCCAACCTGCTCCTGCGCTGCTCGAGCCTGCTCCTGTGCTGCTCGAGCCTGCTCCTGTGCTGCCCGAGTCTCCTCCTCCAGCTGAGCCTCTCGAGCAGACCTGGAGGAGCGAGAACTCCCTCCCGAAGACGATGCCTTCCCTTGACCTATTGTCCTGTTATATTCCACAACGCCGGTGCCAAAGGCAAACCTGCATGATACACATAGTTGAGCCATTAAGTGGACACATTCTTGTTAATGAAATCGTCGAATCAAACACAAACACCTCACCTGCCATGCTTTCTACCCCCACCACTGTGGTACAACGCCGAGGCATCTAAGTCTGAATGCATCCAGTCGAAGTCAGGCCCATGGCGTTGAGTCATTTCCTCCCCATATGCATCCAGTCGAAGTCAGGCCCATGGCGTTGAGTCATTTCCTCCCCATATGCAGAGGTGCATCCAGTCTAAATTCGTCGGCAAACCGACGAACATACAGCCTGACCCACGAAATTAGGCCAATTTTCGTCGGTCACGAAGGCCGACGAAAATAACCTTCTATTTTCGTGGGCCGGCCGACGAAAATATATCGGCCTACGAAAATTTAGGCGTTTCCTGTAGTGAAGGGGCAGAGGTGCCAGGGGCTTCGGTGGAAGGTTTGGGGATCAGCCCAGAAAAATTTATTGCCTATTCTGTGGTGAGGACAAGGGCCATACCACAAGCATGTGCCATGTCACCATTCAGAAACAGAAGGAGATAGCAGAAGCTACAGCCCAACAGAACCAGCCGAAGCAGCTTATGCACACTGCTTCGTATCACTCACCATACATACCAGAGTATGTGGGTAACCATCCTGCAGCTTCTATTGCTTCGGCAAGCCAACCACAGGCATCTTGGCAACAGCCTCCACCTCCGCCACTAATACAACCCGCATACTTCCGAGGCCAACAGCCAGAAGGGAGCCAGCATACTCACCAGCAGCGAGACTTCAGGGAGGAGTCCGAAGCTCGCACAGTCAACAACACTGTGCCAGAATCGAAGCATATCTACTAAGAGATATCCTATTTCTGAAACAATTTTTGCATTCGTCATCATTTTCTTTTTTAATAAGGAGCAATTGTTGAAAGCCTAGTTCTTTTGTTGTTTTCAATTTCTTGTAATAGCTTCGTTATTATCATGATATAATATACCTTCTTCACAGACTCACGAAGTTCCAAAAGTCGGTGAAGCACGAAAGTTGTTCTCAAGAGAACGCGGGGTTCACAATTATATTACATGTTTTGTCGAAGCAACAAAAAGCCGTTCTAAGGAACGCAGCGTAAGTTTGCCGAAGCAACAAAAAAGTCGTTCCTAAGGGAGCGCAGCGTAAGTTTTCTGCTCAAAAGTCGTTCCAAAGGGAATGCAGAGCTTACAGCGAAAAATAAACGCTGATTCCGCCGAAATATAAGGCGAAGCGCGAAAAGTCAACGCGAATACCGCCGAAATAGAAGGCGAAGAAGTTCAAAAGACGTTCCTAAGGGAATGCAGAACTTACAGCGAAAAGTCAACGCTGATACACCAAAAAATAAGCGGTGAAGCCGAAAAATAAACGACAAAGAGATTGTGTATTCTGCTGTGGGAATGTGTGTGTATCTTCGGCACAAATATCATTTTGCATAGCATAACATCATCACATCATTCGCATAATATGACAACATACATCATATTGCATCAATGGCACAAGAAGGGGATACAACGTTGATCTTCAGAAATTGTTTCAAAGAAGTTGTGCTAAGGCACAAAATAAGTACAGCTTCGTCAACTCTAATACCAAAGGAGATCTATTGCTTACGAAGCATAATATTTTTACGGAATATGGATATTCTTCACGAAGCATGAAAAGAAGGGAAGGTGTTTTTTCGCCGAAGGCTCAAAAACGGTATGTACGTAAAGTTTCATGCATCGTAAAGAACTGAATTACAAACAACTTATATATTACATTCAAAACTATAAAATATTACACACTTTGTTCAGCAAATATTACATTAATATTCCAAATGTTTTTACAACAATAGCTATTCTTCTTTTAAAACTGCTTCCGCAGCTTCGTTTAATAGTTGAGTAACAGCTTCGTCCATAATAGCTTCGGCCATCTTAGTAATTTCATCTTCCTTTTTTGCTTCGGGGCCGGCCAATGACTCGAAGGGCTCCGAGGGAGGAGATAGTTCGGCTGCGATATAAAACTTAAATAAGTCCGAAGTCACAAAAATAAAACATAAAGTCAAAAGCAATTAGGCAATACCTATCCGCCTTTCAAGTTCTGCAGTTTTTTCAGATGTCTTTGTTGCTTCTCTAGCATCGTGAGTATCTTTTCACTTTTCTTTATAATTTCATGGGCCATCCCTCGGACTCCATTTTCCCAGATGTCGGTGAAAAACTTTCCACCAACTAAGCTTGCTTCGGTCGAGGGGTCTTTTGTATCTTCAATAGATAAGGCAGCTTCGGTTTGCGCCAAAGATTTTACATGTTCGCAACCTATCTTTTCCAAGATAGCTGCAAATCCCCTCGCGCCAGAGAAGGCGCAGACGTCTCCACGGCCATTTAAAATTTCCTCGAAGGCATCGGCTTCGCTGCTGATCCATTCAATTGGGCCCTCAGGATCGCCTCTTACGAAGTTGTCCTCGCTGGAGTATGCGCCAACGCTGGCGAAGCTAGTCTTAATTTTTCTCACACATTCTATGGATTTTTCATAACATCTTTCTTTTGAAGACCGAAGTTCTACATCTATTTTCTCCCAATAATTTTTCCAGTAATCACTAGCGTCTCGGTCAGCTTCGGCAATTGCACATTTTAATTTTGCTTCTGCCAGCTGTTTCCGAAGATCTTCAATTTCGCATTTCTGGGCTTCGGCTTGGGCTTTTGAAGTAGCTTCGTTTTCTTTTATCTTGTTCACCAATGAGTTCAATATCTTATCTTTTTAAGACCTTCGTTCCTTAGTTCAATTACCTCGGAACGAAGGTTGTTCAAAGCTACAGTGCATCCTTCATCTTCGACACTTTTTTGTGCCCTGAGGGCGTTGCTAAGAATTAGGCCCTGTGGAAGGAGTGCGGTATTAAGTATAAGCAAATAAAAAATCTTTTGTTTTTAGAGTACAAAAAGTTTATTCTCGTACCTTTAAACTATTATATGCTAAACTGTCGGCCAATTCATCTTTTGATAGCACCGAAAGCCCGTCTTCTAGTGTCGGGAACCCGAAGCTTTTGCTCATCTCCCGGCAGACAGAAATCTCCTTGCTGTCTGGGAGACAATACTAGAAGTCTTCTTCACCGCTACCGTTGAATATCAACGCCCCTTTTGGATATTTCAGTCTCTGGGCATAATATTGAGCTTCTCGCTTTTCTTCTGCAGATAACCTTTTTCCCGAAGCATGTCGTACAATATAATTAAGATCTTCGGAAGATGCTTCGGGAATAGGAATGGCAGTTTTTTCAGACAGAATTTGTTCTGCAGCTTCTTTTTCTGTTACTTCTTCTCCAATTTCCAAGGATTTCTCCTTGGCGGGCTCTGAAGGCCCAGCTTCGGTCTCGGCCTGGCTCTTGGCAGCTTCGGCTTCGGATAGTTTTGCCTCAATTTGTGTTTTTGAAGCTTCGGCAGTCTTCTTCGGAGTAGAGCTTGAAGTTTTTATCGTTTCCAGCACATCTAGTACGTTGACCATCCTTTTCCTCTTGGGGGTAACTGTAAGATCTTTTTGTGCCTTCGGCACTGTCACTTCTACCGAAGGACTTGTAACTTCTAATATCTTTGTTCTCTCGACCTCTGTCTCTTTAACACTATCGACCTTTGGCTCACCCAATTTGACCAATGGTGCCTTCGGCGTTGCAGCCTGCTCTTCAGTCTTCTGCATAAGCGCAGTTTCTTTGGCTTCAATAGCCGAAGAGGTCTCACCGCCAAATTCGGGCACTGTGGCCGTTTCAATGTAGCGTGGTCGGTGAGTGAGAACCTTCACTTTTTTCCTCTTCGGCGTAGCCTCACTAGAGGCAGCCGAAGCAACATCCTTCACAGGAGCCGCACCTTTTCTTTTCTGACCCCGTAGTGGGTACCGGTAGTCAGGGTACATAAATCCTATAGCATCAAAAACTCTGTTTAGCCTCTTCTTTTTTCGGTTCCTGAAGGCCACAGATAATGTGTTATCTTCTGCTCTGGAGTACGGCCCAACCAATTCATCACTTGTAGCTTCGATACATTTTAACCAGTCATCATCCGGCTCAACAAACTTACCTTCATATTTGAATGTGTACTTTAACCGAACTAGCTCTCCTTCGCCAGTCTTAGTGACAGTCTCCTTCGGCATTTCCCACTTTTCTACAAGTGGCCATACTCTAAAAGCTATATGCTCCTGGATTAGATCCCTTGTCCCGATGAAAGAGCAAACTGTGTCGAAGGCTCTTTGGCATCCTTCGGCTGCCTCATCAATCTCTACCTTCAACTTCCGAAGGCCGAAGCACTGCCAGATAGGGCACATGATTATCTCTTTAATGTCTTCTCGTGCCTTTAAGTCATTTTTCACATAGAACCATTCTTTCATCCAGTCTCCGGGCCATCTCTTTCGAAAAGTCGGCATTGGGGAGCTTGAGCCAGAACAGGCAACGAAGCTATAGCAGCCAAAATTGTTATGATACTGTTCCTTACCCCAGGGCTTTGTCTCGTATAACAGTTTGTGCATACTGCAGAAACTTTTTGCATTTGGCTCCAAGCCCTGGCTCCTCACGGCCCAGACGAAGATTCCCATTCTTATGATTGCTTTGGGAGTAATTTGGTGAAGAAAAATTTGGAATATCTTTAAAACTTCAACCACAAATCCGCTTAAGGGGAACCGAAGCCCAGCTTTGAAAAAACTTCGGAAGATCACGACTTCATTCTCTTCGGGAGTAGGAGCAGTCTTGTCTCCATTGTCAGCCCTCACCAGAGACATATCTCGAAAATATCTTCCCCTCATATTGTCAAGATGACTCTGCTTAATAGTTGATTTTCTGAAGACTGTGTGACTTGGTCGCCACGATCGATCTTCGGAGTCTTCGCCCCCACTTTCCACATCATAACTGTCACTATCACCGGTGTCTTCAGATAAACCTTCCAAAATTTCCCTAGTGATCTTCTCTGTATTTGTCTTTGCTATTGATTCAAGAAACCCAAGATTCTTCTCCTCAGAAAGGCTCAGCTTCATTTCAGCAACAACTTTTTTTTATCTTGAGACATCTTCGAAAATGTTGACAAAGTGCTCTCAAAGCCGAATCTTAGAAAATTTAAAAAACCAAGCAAGTGTTGGTGCGCAAGATCTAAAAATTGAGCAAGCAAGAGCAGATGGCAAAAAAGCGTGCCAAATGAGCTCGTGGTGTGCTCTTATTTATACGCCTAGTACGTTGAAAACAAGAGGGCCCCGCTTGTCATTGACTGTTGCTATTCTAGCAAAGGGAAGGTGTTTTTTCGGACCTTTGGCTTAGGGCCTTCGTCCATATCACAATCTGAATTTATCATTCTAACAAATTAACATTGCGAGGGGCTACTGTTGGGGGCCTTCGGCTTCCAAAGGTCCTCAAAAACATGATTTAACAATGTTTCTGGAGTATAATATATAAACAGGTACCTTCGAACATGGATCGAAACCACAGTGTGAAGAAGTACAAGAAATACGAAGGATGGTGTAGAGCCGAAGCTATGCGCAGGAGAGCTTCGGCACGATAGCAGAAAAGGAAACCGACTTAAAGATGAAAAGACTATTTAGACCCCGATGGATTACTATAGAGTTATTAGCAAATGTAAAGGGCATGGATGTAATTTTACATGGGCTGCGTCCCGTGCCTATAAATAGATGAACAGTGCTTCCGTACTGTTCACGCTGACTTGGCATTTGCTTTTGCGTCACGCTTGTACTTTTACCTTCTTTCAAGCCGAAGGTACATTTGTAATTTGTTATCATTTCTATTTTTCCATAATAATAAAATAGAAATGAGTTGATAGTAATACATAACTGTTTATGTTATCTTTTATATTTCATATGTTTCCTTCTCCATTATTTATATGTTGTATCGACGAAGGTATGTACTTCATAACCTTCGTCCGAAAATCAATATCTCTCAAGGGAAATAATGCTTCAAAGGACGAAGGACTTTAATGTTTAACATTTTCTGTGTTGCCTTGTTCTTAACTCATAGCATTTGAGAACAAGTCCCCAACACGGCCACTAAGTGGCACTCTTTCGGGTTAGCCTGAAAACAAGCACACATGCACACACTAAGCATTATATCACGTCTAGATGCACATAGATAAAGTAATGAACCTATCATGAATCTATAAAGCTTTTGGTCGATAGGTTTACCTTCTTCATTTAGGTCGAGATGCCCGTTTGAAGCCATTGGAGTCTTGGTGAGCTTCGCCTTTTCCATACCAAACTTCTTTAACATGTCTTGGGTGTGCTTAGTTTGGCATAGAAAAGTTCCTTCCCTTAGTTGTTTCACTTGGAACATAGGAAGAACTTGAGCTCACCCATCATAGACATCTTGAACCTATTGGTCATGACCCTACTAAATTTCTAACAAAATTTCTCATGAGTACTACCAAATATGATGTCATCGACATATATTTGACACACAAATAATTCATTATATACTTTGCGAGTAAATAAAGTAGAGTCAACTTTTCCTATTTCCGAGCCATTTTAAGCAAGAAATCCTTAAGACATTCATACCAGGCTCTAGGGGCTTGTTTGAGCCCATAGAGTGCTTTGTGTAGGAGAAAGACATGGTTTAGCTTCTTTGGATCTTCAAAGCCCGGTGGTTGCTCCACATAGACCAACTCTTGCAGTGGCCCATTCAAGAATGCACTCTTGACATCCATTTGATACAATTTGAAATCATGGTTAGTAGCATAGTCATTTAATATTCTTATGGATTCTAATAACCTTGCTATCGGTGCATAGGTTTCCCCAAAGTCAAGTCCTTCAACTTGGGTGAAACCTTGAGCAAGCAACCGCACCTTGTTCCTTGTTACCACGCCATTTTCATCTTGCTTGTTGTGAAAGACCCATTTGGTCCCGATCACATTTTGCTTGGGTATCTCCACGAAGACCATACTTCATTTCTGGTAAAGTTATTTAGCTCCTCTTGCATTGCAACTATCCAATCCAGATCACCTAGTGCTTCTTCTACCATAAGTGGCTCAAGAGAGGAATGAAAGGGAAATGTGCCTTTGGGCCATTTCTATAAGATTTTGGTGATTAAGTGCCCAACACACATTAAGAGAATGAGTATATGCCAAAGGGTGGACAAAGTGCAAATCAATCCAAAGGTATGATTCTAGACTTAGTACATTGGTTTTTGTGTACTAACATATCTGTCTAAGTGCTAGAATCAGAGAAAAGACAATTGGAAAAGACTTGGCTCGAGCAGCCAAGACTCTGCTCAGTCTGGGTGCACCGGACTGTCCGGTGGTGTACCGGACAGTGTCCGGTGCGCCAGGCTGGCTCCGGAGAAAAGGCCACTCTCGGGAATTCGTCGGTGGCGTACGGCTAAAATTCACCGGACTGTCCGGTGAGCCAACGGTCGGCCGAGCCAACGGTCGGCCGCGCAATCCGCGCGTGACGCGTGGCCGGGCCTATGGTCTGAAAGGGGCACCGGACTGTCCGGTGCGCCAACGGCTCCAAATCTTCAACGGTTGGCAGCGCCAGAATAGGAAAGAAATCCGCACCGGACAGTGTCCGGTGGTGCACCGGACTGTCCGGTGCGCCAGTCGACAGAAGGCAAGAATTGCCTTCCTGGAATGCTCTCAATGGCTCCTAGCTGCCTTGGGGCTATAAAAGGGACCCCTAGGCGCATGGAGGAAGACACCAAGCACACTCTAAGCATTCTTGATCATTCACACTTCATCTTTGCGCACTCGTTTAACATTCTTAGTGATTTGAGCTCCGTTCTAGTGAGAACCTTGTGATATTCATTTGAGCTCAAGTCGTGGCCGTGTGTGTGTGCGTATTGTTGTGGACTTGTGTGTGTTGCTCATCCCATCCTTACTTCCGTGTTCATTTTTGATCATCTTTTGTAAGGGCGAGAGACTCCCAGTTGTGGAGATTCCTCGCAAACGGGATATAGTGAAAGGAAGAGAAACACTGTGGTATTCAAGTGGGTCTTTGGACCACTTGAAAGGGGTTGAGTGCAACCCTCGTCCGTTGGGACGCCACAACGTGGAGTAGGCAAGTGTTGGACTTGGCCGAACCACGGGATAAACCACTGTGCCTCTCTATGTTGATCTTTTTGTGGTTGTTGTGTTTCGCAAGAACTCCTCTCTAGCCACTTAGCTTTATTGCTCTAATACTTAATCAAGTTTGTGGCTTTAAGTTTTAAGATTTTATAGGATCACCTATTCACCCCCCCTCTAGGTGCTCTCAATTGGTATCGGAGCCGTTCTCTTCAAGAAAGGGACTAATCGCCCGAAGAGATGGATCCTAAGGGAAAGGGGATGGTGGTCAACGACAATGAGAAGGAGTCCATCTTCAACGAGCCAAGGGACGACAAAGTCAATGACTCCGGCTCGAGTCAAAAGAAGAAAGATGGAAAGAAGAAGAGGCGCATCAGGAAGGTTGTCTACTACGACAGAGATGAATCTTCCTCTTCTCAAAAGGACGACGAATATGAGGAGAAAAAGAAAACGGTTAACTCGAACTTTTCTTTTGATTACCCTCGTATTCCGCATAATTCCAATGCTCATTTGCTTTCTATTCCACTTGGTAAACCTCCTCACTTTGATGGAGAGGACTACGGATTTTGGAGTCACAAAATGCGTAGTCATTTGTTCTCTCTTCATCCAAGTATATGGGAGATAGTAGAAAACGGAATGCAATTTGATAGTTCGGATAATTCTATGTTTATCAATGAACAAATCCATAAGAATGCACAAGCTACTACTGTTCTTCTAGCATCCTTGTGCAGGGAAGAATACAATAAGGTGAGCGGCTTGGACAATGCCAAGCAGATCTGGGACACCCTCAAGATCTCACATGAGGGGAACGACGTCACCATGCTCACCAAGATGGAGTTGGTGGAAGGCGAACTAGGAAGGTTCGCAATGATCAGGGGGGAGGAGCCAACCCAAACGTACAACAGGCTAAAGACCCTCGTCAACAAAATAAGGAGCTATGGAAGCACGCGATGGACGGACCACGACGTCGTCCGACTTATGCTAAGGTCCTTCACCGTCCTTGATCCTCATCTTGTTAACTCTATTCGTGAGAATCCTAGGTACACCAAGATGACGCCCGAAGAAATACTTGGGAAGTTTGTAAGCGGGCGAATGATGATTAAGGAGGCAAGATACGTTGATGATGCGTTGAATGGCCCAATCCACGAGCCTCAAACCATTGCTCTCAAAGCAACAAGGAGCAGGGAGGCACTACCGAGCAAGGTGGCGCAAGTTGAGGCAGCCGGGCTTAACGAGGAAGAAATGGCCCTCATCATCAAGCGTTTCAAGACGGCGCTCAAAGGTCGCAAGGAGCATCCCAACAAGAGCAAGACGAAGGGAAAGCGCTCCTGCTTCAAGTGTGGTAAGATTGGTCAATTTATTGCTAATTGCCCCGATAATGATAGTGACCAGGATCAAGAAAAGAAGAGGGAAAAGAAGAAGACCTACAAGAAGGCTAAGGGCGAGGCACACCTTGGCAAGGAGTGGAACTCGGATTGTTCATCGTCCGACTCCGACGACGAAGGACTCGCCGCCTCTGCCTTCAACAAATCGTCCCTCTTCCCCAACGAGCATCACACATGCCTCATGGCAAAGGAGAAGAAGGTAAGCACTCGAAATAATACTACATATGCTTCTTCAAGTGATGATGAATCTAGTGATGATGAAATAGACTATGCATGTTTATTCAAAGGATTAGATAGAACTAAAATTGATAAGATCAATGAATTGATTGATGCTTTGAATGAGAAGAATAGACTTTTAGAAAAGCAAGAAGATCTTTTATATGAAGAGCATGATAAATTTGTAAGTGCACAAAATTCTCTTGCTTTAGAGGTTAAAAGAAATGAAATGCTTTCATATGAATTATCTACGTGCCATGAATCTATTTCTAGCTTAAGGTGTATCAATGACGACTTGAATGCTAAGTTAGAAATAGCTAATAAATCAACCTCTTGTGTAGAACATGTTACGATTTGCAATAGGTGTAAGGACTTTAATATTGATGCTTGTGTTGAGCACCTTACCTCTATTGCAAAATTAAATGGTGAAATGGCTAGTCTTAATGCCCAACTTAAGACTAGCAAAAGTGAATTTGATAAACTAAAATTTGCAAGGGATGCCTACACTATTGGTAGACACCCCTCAATTAAGGATGGGCTTGGCTTTAAGAGAGAAGCCAAGAACTTAACGAGTCATAAGGCTCCCATTCCCGCCAAGGAAAAAGGGAAGGCTCCTATGACTAATAGTGCTCAAAAGAACCATGCTTTCATGTACCATGATAGAAGATATTCTAGAAATGTTTATCATGATAGGAGTTGTAATGCTTATGATTCAAATGCAATGTTTGCTTCAAGTTCTTCCTATGTGCATGGTAGAGATATGCCTAAGAAAAATGTCATTAATCATATGCCTAGGAGAAATATTTCTCATGCTCCTAGGAAAATTAATGAACCTTCTACAATTTATCATGCTTGCAATGCTTCCTTTGCGATTTGTATAAAGGATAAGAAGGTGATTGCTAGGAAATTAGGGGCAAAATGCAAGGGAGATAAAACTTGCATTTGGGTCCCTAAGATCATTGTTACTAACCTTGTAGGACCCAACAAGAGTTGGGTACCTAAGACCCAAGCCTAAATTTGCTTTGCAGGTTTATGCATCCGGAGGCTCAAGCTGGATTATCGACAGCGGATGCACAAACCACATGACGGGGGAGAAGAAGATGTTCACCTCCTACGTCAAGAACAAGGATTCCCAAGATTCAATCATATTCGGTGACAGGAATCAAGGCAAGGTTAAAGGACTAGGAAAGATTGCTATTTCATCCGAGCACTCTATTTCTAATGTGTTTTTAGTTGAGTCGCTCGAGTATAACTTGTTGTCCGTTAGTCAACTTTGTAATATGGGTTATAATTGCTTATTCACAAATGTAGATGTGTGTGTCTTTAGAAGAAGTGATGGTTCATTAGCTTTTAAGGGTGTACTAGACGACAAACTTTATTTAGTTGATTTTGCAAAAGAGGAGGTCGGTCTAGATGCATGCTTAATTGCTAAGACTAGCATGGGCTGGCTGTGGCATCGCCGTTTAGCACATGTGGGGATGAAGAACCTTCACAAACTTCTAAAGGGAGAACATGTGTTAGGTCTAACAAATGTAACTTTCGAAAAAGATAGACCTTGTGCAGCTTGTCAAGCAGGTAAACAAGTGGGAAATGCTCATCACAGCAAGAACGTGATGACAACATCAAGACCCCTGGAGCTGCTGCATATGGACCTCTTCGGACCCGTCGCCTATCTTAGCATCGGGGGAAGTAAGTATGGTTTAGTAATTGTTGATGATTTTTCGCGCTTCACTTGGGTATTCTTTTTGCAGGATAAATCTGAAACCCAAGGGACCCTCAAGCGCTTCCTAAGGAGAGCTCAAAATGAATTTGAGCTCAAGGTGAAGAAGATAAGGAGCGACAACGGGTCCGAGTTCAAGAACCTTCAAGTGGAGGAATACCTTGAGGAGGAAGGAATCAAGCACGAGTTCTCCGCTCCCTACACACCACATCAAAATGGTGTGGTAGAGAGGAAGAACAGGACACTCATTGACATGGCAAGGACGATGCTTGGAGAGTTCAAGACCCCCGAGCGGTTTTGGTCGGAAGCCATGAACACGGCTTGCCACGCCATAAACCGGGTCTACCTTCATCGCCTCCTCAAGAAGACTTCGTACGAACTCCTAACCGGTAACAAACCCAATGTGTCATACTTTCATGTTTTTGGGAGCAAATGTTATATTCTAGTGAAAAAAGGTAGAAATTCCAAGTTTGCTCCCAAAGCTGTAGAAGGGTTTTTGTTAGGTTATGACTCATACAAAGGCGTATAGGGTCTTCAACAAATCATCGGGTTTGGTTGAAGTCTCTAGCGACGTTGTATTTGATGAGACTAATGGCTCTCCAAGAGAGCAAGATGTTGATCTTGATAATATAGATGAAGAAGATGTTCCAACGGCCGCCATACACACCATGGCAATTGGAGATGTGCGATCACAGGAACAAACGGAGCAAGATCAACCTTCTTCCTCGACAATGGTGCAACCCCCAACTCAAGATGATGAACAGGTTCATCAAGAAGAAGCATGTGATCAAGGGGGAGCACAAGATGATCATGTTATGGAGGAAGAAGCACCTCAAGCCCCTCCAACTCAAGTTCGAGCGACGATTCAAAGGAATCATCCCGTCGACCAGATATTGGGTGATATTAGCAAGGGAGTAACTACTCGCTCTAGATTAGTTAATTTTTGTGAGCATTACTCTTTTGTCTCTTCTATTGAGCCTTTCAGGGTAGAAGAGGCCTTGCTAGATCCAGACTAGGTGTTGGCCATGCAGGAGGAGCTCAACAATTTCAAGAGAAATGAAGTTTGGACACTGGTGCCACGTCCCAAGCAAAGCGTTGTGGGAACCAAGTGGGTATTCCGCAACAAACAAGACGAGCACGGAGTGGTGACAAGGAACAAGGCTAGACTTGTGGCAAAAGGTTATGCCCAAGTCGCAGGTTTGGACTTTGAGGAGACTTTTTCTCTTGTGGCTAGGCTAGAGTCAATTCGCATATTGTTAGCCTATGCCGCTCACCATTCTTTCAGGTTGTTCCAAATGGACGTGAAGAGCGCTTTCCTCAACGGGCCAATCAAGGAGGAGGTGTACGTGGAGCAACCCCCTGGCTTTGAGGATGAACGGTACCCCGACCACGTGTGTAAGCTCTCTAAGGCGCTCTATGGACTTAAGCAAGCCCCCAAGAGCATGGTATGAATGCCTTAGAGACTTTCTAATTGCTAATGCTTTCAAGGTTGGGAAAGCCGATCCAACTCTTTTCACTAAGACATGTGATGGTGACTTATTTGTGTGCCAAATTTATGTTGATGACATAATATTTGGTTCTACTAACCAAGAGTCTTGTGAAGAGTTTAGCAGGGTGATGACGCAGAAATTCGAGATGTCAATGATGGGCAAGTTGAACTACTTCCTTGGGTTCCAAGTGAAGCAACTCAAGGACAGCACCTTCATCTCTCAAATGAAGTACACACAAGACTTGATCAAGCGGTTTGGGATGAAGGACGCCAAGCCCGCAAAGAATCCAATGGGAACTGACGGACACGTCGACCTCAACAAAGGAGGTAAGTCCGTTGATCAAAAAGCATACCAGTCTATGATAGGTTCCTTACTTTACTTATGTGCAAGTAGACCGGATATTATGCTTAGTGTATGCATGTGTGCTAGATTTCAATCCGATCCAAGGGAGTGTCACTTAGTGGCCGTGAAGCGAATTCTTAGATATTTAGTCGCTACGCCTTGCTTCGGAATCTGGTATCCAAAGGGGTCTACCTTTGACTTGATTGGATATTCAGACTCCGATTATGCTGGATGTAAGGTTGATAGGAAGAGTACATCAGGGACGTGCCAATTCTTAGGAAGGTCCCTGGTGTCTTGGAGTTCTAAGAAACAAACTTCCGTTGCCCTATCCACCGCTGAGGCCGAGTACGTTGCTGCAGGACAATGTTGCGCGCAACTACTTTGGATGAGGCAAACCCTCAGGGACTTTGGCTACAATCTGAGCAAAGTCCCACTCCTATGTGATAATGAGAGTGCTATCCGCATGGCGGATAATCCTGGTGAACACAGCCGCACTAAGCACATAGACACCCGGCATCACTTTTTGAGAGACCACCAGCAAAAGGGAGATATCGAAGTGTTTTATGTTAGCACCAAAAACCAGCTAGCCGATATCTTTACCAAGCCTCTAGATGAGAAGACCTTTTGCAGGCTGCGTAGTGAGCTAAATGTCTTAGATTCGTGGAACTTGGATTGATTTATAGCATACATGTGTTCTATGCCTTGATCATGTTCCTTATGCATTTTGTTGTTTATTTATGGTGCTCAAGTTGTACAAGCACTCCCCGGACCTCACAAGTCCATTTGCAAGTGATGCACATATTTAGGGGGAGATGTGCTACAACTTGACTCTTTGGGACTAACCATGTGCTTGAGTGTTCTTAAATTAGTCTCAAAGGTGGATTGAAAGGGAAACGTGGACTTGGACCATGAAAGACTTCCATTGCACTCCGATAAGAGGGTAACTTACTCCAAGTTCATCTCCATGTCTCTTATTGCCTTTTGCTCTTAATTGACAATTTTGGTGAGGCAATGGGGTTTAAGGGCCAAAAATGATCCTGTTTTGGTGCTTGATGCCAAAGGGGGAGAAATTAAGGGCCAAAGCAACAAATGGATCAGCTACCACTTGAGAATTTTGAAAATAGTAGAGTTAGGACTTTTGATTTGTCAAAAATCTAAATGTCTCTTTTTGTCGGTCTCTTGTGGGGAGAATGTTTGATTATGGGAAATAGAGGGAGTTTTTGAATCAGTGATCAATTTCTCTTGGAATACCTTTCTCTATGCCTCAACAAGTGAATTTGACTTAGAGATAGGAAATTAAGTTTGATTTGCAAAAACAAACCAAGTGGTGGCAAAGAATGATCCAAATATGCCAAATTTGAATCAAAACAAATTTGTGTTCTCATTTGCATTGATGTTGCACTTCTTTTAGTTGCTTTTTGTTGTGTTGGCATAAATCACCAAAAAGGGGGAGATTGAAAGGGAAATGTGCTCTTGGGCCATTTCTATAAGATTTTGGTGATTAAGTGCCCAACACACAAAAGGGAATGAGTATACGTTAAAGGGTGGACAAAGTGCAAATCAATACAAAGGTATGATTCTAGACTTAGTACATTGGTTTTTGTGTACTAAGATATCTGTCTAAGTGCTAGAATCAGAGAAAAGACAATTGGAAAAGACTTGGCTCGAGAAGCCAAGACTCTGCTCAGTCTGGGTGCACCAGACTGTCCGGTGTGCCAGGCTGGCTCCGGAGAAAAGGCCGCTCTCGGGAATTCGTCGGCGGCGTATGGCTAAAATGCACCGGACTGTCCGGTGAGCCAACGGTCGGCCTCGCAATCCGCTTGTGACGCGTGGCAGGGCCAACGGTCTGAAAGGGGCATCGGACTGTCCGGTGTGCACCGGACAGTGTCCGGTGCGCCAACGGCTCCAAATCTTCAACGGTCGGCTGCACCACAATAGGAAAGAAATCCGCACCGGACTGTCCGGTGCACCAGTCGACAGAAGGCAAGAATTGCCTTCCTGGAATGCTCTCAATGGCTCCTAGCTACCTTGGGGCTATAAAAGGGACCCCTAGGCACATGGAGGAAGACACCAAGCACACTCTAAGAATTCTTGATCATTCACACTTCATCTTTGCGCACTCGTTTGACATTCTTAGTGATTTGAGCTCCATTCTAGTGAGAACCTTGTGATATTCATTTGAGCTCAAGTCATGGCCGTGTGTGTGTGCGTATTGCTGTGGACTTGTGTGTGTTGCTCATCCCATCCTTACTTCCGTGTTCATTTGTGATCATCTTTTGTAAGGGCGAGAGACTCCAAGTTGTGGAGATTCCTCGCAAACGGGATATAGTGAAAGGAAGAGAAACACTGTGTTATTCAAGTGGGTCTTTGGACCACTTGAAAGGGGTTGAGTGCAACCCTCGTACGTTGGGACGCCACAACGTGGAGTAGGCAAGTGTTGGACTTGGCCGAACCACGGGATAAACCACTGTGCCTCTCTGTGTTGATCTTTTTGTGGTTGTTGTGTTTCTCAAGAACTCCTCTCTAGCCACTTAGCTTCATTGCTCTAATACTTAATCAAGTTTGTGGCTTTAAGTTTTAAGATTTTACAAGATAACCTATTCACCCCCCTCTAGGTGCTCTCAAGGAAACAAACAAGTAAAATTCACAAAAAATTGCTAAACGAGATCTAGTTGTTACCTCTCTCCTGATGCTACCAAGGATGGTGTCCCCTGGATGATCTCTTTGGATGCCTTGGTGAACTCGAGGTTGAGGCACCAAGGATTGTCTTTGAATTTGCTCATCATCATCCTCTTGTTCAAGAGGAACTTCAC
Organism: Zea mays; assembly: GCF_902167145.1. Classification (NCBI taxonomy): domain Eukaryota; kingdom Viridiplantae; phylum Streptophyta; class Magnoliopsida; order Poales; family Poaceae; genus Zea; species Zea mays. The sequence goes on along the minus strand of NC_050098.1, from coordinate 42,372,949 downwards.
CATCCACCGCATCTTGTTCATCTTCCACAATACTTGGCATCTCTTGTATTTGAACAACTTCTTCAAGAATTGGATGGCTTGAGGTTGTTGGGTTTACCTGAGTGGAGGATTCATCATCTACCACCTTTGTACCCCCAATAATGGCCCCATTGGTCATCCAAATCCTTCCGTCGTCATCGTCCTTCTCTAGTGGTTTTACTTCGCCAATTGCTAGCTTCTTGATAGCCTCACAAAGTGGTCTTTCATTTCCTGCAACATCACTAGAGAAGTGCCCTTGCGAGCCATTAGAATCATCAAACGTCACATCTACCGCCATTTCAACAAGACCAGTGGAACTGTTGAAAATACAGTATTCGTGTGTGTTTGACGCATAACCAAGCAAGAAGCCCTCGTCCACTTTAGGACCAAACTTTGAGATCTTGGCTTTCTTGTTAAGAATGAAACAATTACAACCAAAAACTCTAAAATAAATCAATGTTGAGTTTGTTACCAGTGAGAAGTTCGCAAGCTGTCTTTTTGTAGATCTTATGAAGGTAGAGGCAGTTGATTGCATCACAGGCGGTGTTGACCGCCTCTGCCGAGTAGTTATCCGATGTCTTGTATTCATCCAACATGGTTCTTGCGGATTCAATAAGTGTTAGGTTCTTTCTCTCCACAACACCATTTTGTTGTGGAGTGTAGGAAACCGAAACTCATGTTTGATTCCTTCTTCACCCAAGAACTCTTCAACACCGGTATTCTTGAACTCCGTCCCATTATCACTTCTCACATTCTTGATCTTTAATTCAAACTAATTTTGATCTCGCCTCATGAACTTCTTCAAGACTTCTTGAGTTTCACCTTTATCACTCAAAAATAAAACCCAAGTATAGCGAGAAAAATCATCAACAATAACTAATTCATACTTACTACCACCAATGCTTATGTAGGCCACTGGACTAAAGAGGTCCATGTGAAGAAGTTCCAATGGCCTCTTGGTGGTGACCACATTCTTTGGGTGGTGTGGTGCACCATGTTGCTTTCCTACTTGACATGCCCCACTGTTGGGGACTTGTTCTCAAATGCTTTAAGTTAAGAACAAGGCAACACAGAAAATGTTAAATATTAAAGTCCTTCGTCCTTCGAAGCATTATTTCCCTTGAGAGATAATGATTTTCGGACGAAGGTTATGAAGGACGTACCTTCATCACTACAACATATAAATAATGAAGAAGGAAACATATGAAATATAAAAGATAACATCAACAGTTATGTATTACTATCAACTCATTTCTATTTTATTATTATGGAAAAATAGAAATGATAACAAATTACAAATGTACCTTCGACTTGAAAAAAGGTAAAAGTACAAGCGTGACGCAAAAGCAAATACCAAGTCAGCATGAACAGTACGGGAACACTGTTCATCTATTTATAGGCACGGGACGCAGCCCATGTAAAATTACACCCATGCCCTTTACATTTGCTAATAACTCTATAGTAATCCATCGGGGTCTAAATAGCCTTTTCCCCTTTAAGTCGGTTTCCTTTTCTGCAATCACGCCGAAGCTCCCCTGCGCATAGCTTTGGCTCTGCGCCATCCTTCGTATTCTTTGTGCTTCTTCACACTGTGGTTTTGACCCAAGTCCGAAGGTACCTGTTCATGTATTATACTCCAGAAACATTGTTAAATCATGTTTTTGAGGACCTTCGGAAGCCGAAGGCCCCCAACAGTAGCCCCTCGCAATATTAATTTGTTAGAATGATAAATTCAGATTGCGATATGGACGAAGGCCCTAAGCCGAAGGTCCGAAAAAACACCTTCCCTTTGCTAGAATAGCAACAGTCAATGACAAGCGGGGCCCTCCAACTTGCAACTCACTAGGCGTATAAATAAGAGCACACCACGAGCTCATTTGGCATGCTTTTTGCCATCTGCTCTGCCTGCTCAATTTTTAGCTCTTGCCTACGAACACTTGCATGGCTTTTTAGATTTTTTTAGCTTCAGCCTTAAGAGCACTTTTTTCAGCATTTTCATAGAGATGTCTCAAGATAAGAAAGCTGTTGCTGAAACGAAGCTGAGCCTTTCTGAGGAGAAGAATCTTGGCTTTCTTGAATCAATAGCGAAAACAAATACAGAGAAGATTACTAGAGATATTTTAGAAGGCTTATCTGAAGACACCGATGATAGTGACAGCTATGATGTGGAAAGTGGTGGCGAAGACTCCGAAGATCGACCCTGGCGACCAAGTCATTCAGTTTTCGGAAAATCAAGTATTAAACAGAGTCATCTTGATAATATGAGAGGAAGATATTTTTGAGATATGTCTGTTGTGAGGGCAGATGATGGAGACAGGAGTGTTCCTACTCCCGAAGAGAATGAAGTTGTGATCTTCCAAAGCTTTTTTAAAGCTGGGCTTCGGTTCCCTTAAGCAGATTTGTGGTTGAAGTTTTAAAGATATATCAGGTCTACCTTCATCAAATTACTCCCGAAGCAATTATAAGAATGGGAATCTTCGTCTGGGCGATGAGGACCAGGGCTTGGAGCCAAATGCAAAAAGTTTCTGCAGTATGCACGAACTGCTATATGAGACGAAGCCTTGGGGTAAAGAGCAGTATCATAACAATTTTGGCTGCTATAGCTTCGTTGCCCGTTCTGGCTCAAGCTCCCCGGTGACGACTTTTCGGAAGAGATGGCCCGGAGACTGGATGAAAGAATGGTTCTATGTGAAAAATGATTTAAAAGCACGAGAAGACATTGAAGAGATAATCATGCGCCCTATCTGGCAGCGCTTCGGCCTTCGGAAGCCGAAGGTAGAGATTGATGAGGCAGCCGAAGGATGCCGAAGAGCCTTCGGCACAGTTTACTCTTTCATCAGGACAAGGGATCTAATCCAGAAGCATATAGCTTTTAGAGTATGGCCACTTGTAGAAAAATGGGAAATGCCCAAGGAGACTGTCACTGAGACTGGCGAAGGAGAGCTAGTTCGGTTAAAGTACACCTTCAGATATGAAGGTAAGTTTGTTGAGCCGGATGATGGCTGGTTAAAATGTATCGAAGCTACAAGTGATGAATTGGTTGGGCCGTACTCCAGAGCAGAAGATAACGCATTATCTGCGGCCTTCGGGAACCGCAAAAAGAAGAGACTAAATAGAGTTTTTGATGCTATTGGGTTCATGTCCCCTGACTACCGTTACCCGTCCCGGGGGCAGAAAAGAAAAATTGGAACTTCCGGGAAGGATGATGCTTCAGCTGCTCCAAGTGAGCCCGCGCCGAAGAGGAAAAAGGTGAAGGTCCTTACTCACCGACCGCGCTACATTGAACCGGCCACAGTGCCCAAATTTGGCGGTGAGACCTCTTCGGCTACCGAAGCCAAAGAACCTGCGCTTACGCAGAAGACTGAAGAGCCGACTGCAATGCCGAAGGCATCATTGGCCAAATTAGATGAGCTGAAGGCCGATAACATTGAAGAGATAGAGGTCGAGAAAATAAAGACATTAGAAGTTATAAGCCCTTCGGCAGAGGTGACAATGCCAAAGGCAGAAAAGGATCTTACAACGACTCCCAAGAGGAAGAGGATGGTCAACGTACTATATGTGTTGGAAATGATAAAAACTTCAAGCTCTACTCCGAAAAAGACTCCCGAAGCTTCAAAAACACAAATTGAGGCAAAACTATCCGAAGCCGAAGCTGCCAAGAGCCAGGCCGAGACCAAAGCTGGGCCTTCAGAGCTCGCTAAGGAGAAATCCTTGGAAATCGGAAAAGAAGAAACGGAAAAAGAAGCTGCAAAACAAATTCTGTCTGAAAAAACTGCCATTCCTATTCCCGAAGCATCTTCCGAAGCTCTCGATTATATTGTACGACATGCTTCGGGAAAAGGGTTATGTGCAGAAGAAAAGCGAGAAGCTCAATATTATGCCCAGAGACTGAAATATCCAAAAGGGGCGTTGATATTCAACGGCAACGGAGAAGAAGACTTCTTGTATTGTCTCCCAGACAGCAAGGAGATTTCTGTCTGCCGGGAGATGAGCAAAAGCTTCGGGTTCCCGTCACTAGAAGACGGGCTTTCGGTGCTATCAAAAGATAAATTGGCCGACAGCTTAGCATATAATAGTTTAAAGGTACGAGAATGAACTTTTTGTACTCTAAAAACAAAAGATTTTTTATTTGCTTATACTTAATACCACACTCCTTTCACAGGGCCTCATTCTTAGCAATGCCCTCAGGGCGCAAAAAAGTGCCAAAGACGAAGGATGCACTATAGCTTTGAACAACCTTCGTTCTGAGGTAATTGAACTAAGGAACGAAGGTCTTGAAAAAGATAAAATATTAAACTCATTGGTGAACAAGATAAAAGAAGACGAAGCTACTTCAAAAGCCCAAGCTGAAGCCCAGAAATGTGAAATTGAAGATCTTCGGAAACAGCTGGCAGAAGCAAAATTTAAATGTCCAATTGCCAAAGCTGACCGAGATGCCAGTGATTACTGGAAAAACTATTGGGAAAAAACAGTGTAGAACTTCGGTCTTTAAAAGAAAGATGTTATGAAAAATCCATAGAATGTGTGGGAAAAATAAAGACTAGCTTCGCCAACGTTGGCGTATACTCCAGCGAGGACAACTTCGTAAGAGGCGATCCTGAGGGCCCAATTGAATGGATCAGCAGCGAAGCCGATTGTCGGGGACCATAATTAGGGGTACCCTGAAGGCTCCTAAATCTCAGCTGGTAACCCCCATCAGCACAAAGCTGCAAAGGCCTGATGGGTGCGACTAAGTCAAGGATCGGTCCATTCGAGGGACGCGATCACGCCTCGCTCGAGCCCAGCCTCGGGCAAGGGCAGTCGACCCCGGAGGATCTACGTCTCGCCCGAGGCCCCCCTCCAGCAACGGACACACCTTCGGCTCACCCAAGGCCCAGTCTTCACCAAGAAGCAACCTTGGCCAAATCGCCACGCCAACCGACCAAATCGCAGGGGCATTCAATGCAAAGGTGGCCTGACACCTTTATCCTGACGCACGCCCTCCAGTCGATAGAGCCGAAGTGACCGCAGTCACTTCGCCGCTCCACTGATCGGTCTGACAAGAGGACAGCGCCGCTTGCGCCGCACCGACTGCTGAGCCACTCGACAGAGTGGGGCTGACAACAGCTAAGTCCGGCCCTAGGCGCCATGGGAAACTCCGCTTCACCCGACCCCAGGGCTCGGGCTCGGGCTCAGCCCCGGAAGACGACGAACTCCGCTTCGCCCGACCCCAGGGCTCGGACTCGGGCTCAGCCCCGGAAGACGACGAACTCCGCTTCGCCCGACCCCAGGGCTCAGACTCGGGCTCAGCCCCGGAAGACGACGAACTCCGCTCTGGCCGACCCCAGGGCTCGGACTCGGGCTCAGCCCCGGAAGACGACGAACTCCGCTTTGCCCGACCCCAGGGCTCGGACTCGGGCTCAGCCCCGGAAGACAACGAACTCCGCTCTGCCCGACCCCAGGGTTTGGACTCGGGCTCAGCCCCGGAAGACGACGAACTCCGCTTTGCCCGACCCCAGGGCTCGGACTCAGCCCTTGCCACAGCCGACAGTCTCCGCCTCGCCCGACCCGGGGGCGCGGACTCGACCTCGGCCTCGGAAGACAGACTCGACCTCGACCTCGGAGGAGCCTCCACATCGCCCAACCCAGGGCACGGACCGACCACGTCAACAGGAGGCGCCATCATTACCCTACCCCAAGCTGACTCAGACTATGGGGAACAAGACTGGCGTCCCATCTGGCTCGCTCCGCCAGACAAGTAATGATGGCGCCCCGCACGCTCTATGACGACGGCGGCTCTCAGCCCCCTTACGGAAGCAAGAGGACGTCAGCAAGGTCTCGACAGCCCCGACGGCTGTCCTTCCGCCAGGCTCCAGCGCTCCTCCGACGGCCACGACACCACACGAACTGGGTGCCAAAACCTCTCCGGCTGCCACGATGGCATGTACTTAGGGCGCTAGCTCTCCTCCGCTAGACACGTTAGCACACTGCTACACCCCCCATTGTACACCTGGATCCTCTCCTTGCGCCTATAAAAGGAAGGACCAGGGCCCTCTTACAGAAGGTTGGCCGCGCGGGGAAGGACGGGACGGCGCTCGCGTGAGGCCGCTCGCTCCCTCCCGCGTGGACGCTTGTAACCCCCTACTGCAAGCGCACCCGACCTGGGCGTGGGACAAACACGAAGGCCGTGGGATTCCACCTCTCACGCCCGTCTCCCTCCGGCTGCCTCCCCCCTTCGCGCTCCATCTCGCGCCGACCCATCTGGGCTGGGGCACGCGGCGACAATTTACTCGTCGGTCCAGGGACCCCCGGGTTTCGAAACACCGACAGTTGGCGCGCCAGGTAGGGGCCTTCTCCGTGTTGACGAACAGCTTCCCATCAAGCTCCAGATGGGCAGTCTCCAGCAACCTTTCTAGCCCGGGACGGTGCTCCATTTCGGGAGTCTTGAGTTCATGTCCCTCGACGGCAGCTACGACATGATACTCCTTCCCCCGCCGTGCGGCGGTGACGATGGCGGCCGACGGCCCGCCCGCCGGCGGTGGAATCAACGATGTCTTCCCCGCGTGGTGGAAGAACAACATTCAAGCTCACCCCGTCCCCTCCCCCGCCGACGGAGGAGGAGGCGGGGCAACCAAGGCCAAGCAGGAGGCGGCACCTCGTCGGCTGTCGAGCGAGTCGACGGCACCGGTGCCCCAACAGGGGGCACGTCGGGCATCGACCTCGCGTCTGAGACGAAGACGAGCGTCGTCTCCCCGCAACACACCAAGCCCAAGCAAACGGACGACGCCAGCATGCTCGCGAAGGACTTGCTGGGTGTCACCCTCGTACCTGAGACGATGGTGCAGTCAGTCCCTGACGTGACTTCGTCACCGCCCGTCGACCAAGAGGTACCAACCGATTCCCATCTCACGCCTTTTGGATTCAGCCTCGACCCGCCAAGCGACTTCGCTTTGGTGGGCGCTCTCGTAGAGGCGAGTCCAAACCCTCTGGGGTATCATATGCGGTCACCCTGGGACCGGCTGACGGACGTCTCGACCTACGGGCCCTCGGGGTCCGAGGAAGATGACGAGCCCGACTTCTGTTGGGATTTCTCCGGATTTGGTAACCCCAGTGCCATGCGGGACTTTATGACCGCGTGTGACTACTGCCTTTCCGACTGTTCCGACGGTAGCCGCAGCCTCGGCGACGAGGACTGCGGCCCAAGTCGTGAATGTTTCCACGTCGATCTAGGGGGTCCCTCCAAAGGCAACCATCTTGGTATGCCGGAGAACGGTGATCTCCCTAGGCCTGTGCCTCGCGTTGACATCCTACGGGAGCTAGCTGTGGTCCCTGTTCCGGCGGGGGGGGGGGGGCATGACCCACAGCTCGAGCAAATCCGCGGGGTGCAGGCAAGGCTCGACGAGGGAGCAGGAACACTTGAGCCGATCCGCCGGGACGTTGGGCAGGAATGGGCGGGCCAACCTCCGGCCGGAGAAGTGCGTCATCTACCCCAGGGTATCCAGCACCGCATCGCCGACGATGTCAGGGTGAGGCTGCCACCCACTTCCAGTGGAGTCGGCCAGAACCTGGCTGCAGCGACAATGCTTCTCCGTGCGATGCCGGAGCCATCAACCACCGAGGGGCGGCGAATTCAGGGAGAGCTCAAGAGTCTCCTGGAGGACGCCGCGGTCCGACGGGCCGAAAGCTCCGCCTCCCGAAGGCAGGGGTACCCCTCGGAACATCGCGCCGCGACTTCCCGATTCATGCGGGAAGCCTCGGTCCACACCGGGCGCACGCGCAACACGGCGCCTGCGGCCCCGGGTCGCCTCGGCAACGAGCACCATCACCGCAACCGTCAGGCCCACCTTGACGAGAGGGTACGCCGAGGCTACCACCCCAGGCGTGGGGGACGCTACGACAGCAGGGAGGATCGGAGTCCCTCGCCCGAACCACCCGGTCCGCAGGCTTTCAGCCGCGCCATACGACGGGCGCCGTTCCCGACCCGGTTCCGAACCCCGACTACTATTACAAAGTACTCGGGGGAGACGAGACCGGAACTGTGGCTCGCGGACTACCGACTGGCTTGCCAGCTGGGTGGAACGGACGATGACAACCTCATCATCCGCAACCTCCCCTGTTCCTCTCCAACACCGCTCGCGCCTGGTTGGAGCACCTGCCTCGGGGCAGATCTCCAAATGGGACGACCTGGTCCAAGCCTTCGCCGGCAATTTCCAGGGCACGTACGTGCGCCCTGGAAACTCCTGGGACCTCCGAAGCTACCGACAGCAGCCGGGAGAGTCTCTCCGGGACTACATCCGGCGATTCTCGAAGCAGCGCACCGAGCTGCCCAACATCACCGATTCAGATGTCATCGGCGCGTTCCTCACCGGCACCACCTGCCGCGACCTGGTGAGCAAGCCGGGTCGCAAGACCCCCACCAGGGCAAGCGAGCTGATGGACATCGCCACCAAGTTCGCCTCTGGCCAGGAGGCGGTTGAGGCTATCTTCCGGAAGGACAAGCAGCCCAGGGCCGCCCACCGGAAGATGCCCCCGAGGCGTCAACTCAGCGCGGCGCCAAGAAGAAAGGCAAGAAGATGTCGCAAGCGAAACACGACGCCGCCGACGCGGACCTTGTCGCCGCCGCCGAGTACAAGAACCCTCAGAAACCCCCCAGAGGTGCCAACCTCCTCGACAAGATGCTCAAGGAGTCATGCCCCTATCATCAGGGGCCCGTCAAGCACACCCTTGAGGAGTGCGCCATGCTTCGGCGCCACTTTCACAAGGCCGGGCCACCCGCGGAGGGTGGCAGGGCTCGCGACGACGATAAGAAGGAAGATCACCAGGTAGGAGAGTTCCCCGAGGTCCACGACTGCTTCATGATCTACGGTGGGCAAGCGGCGAACGCCTCGGCTCGGCACCGCAAGCGAGAGCGTCGGGAGGTCTATTCGGTAAAGGTGGTGGCGCCAGTCTACCTAGACTGGTCTGACAAGCCCATCACCTTCGACCAAGCCGACCACCCCGACCGCGTGCCGAGCCCGGGGAAATACCCGCTCGTTGTCGACCCCGTCATCGGCGACGTCAGGCTCACCAAGGTCCCATGGACGGAGGCAGCAGCCTCAACATCATCTACGCCGAGACCCTCGGGCTCCTGCGTGTTGATCTGTCCTCGGTCCGAGCAGGCACTGCGCCTTTCCACGGGATCATTCCCGGGAAGCACGTCTAGCCCCTCGGACAACTCGATCTTCCCGTCTGCTTTGGGACGCCCTCCAACTTCCGAAGGGAGACCCTCACGTTCGAGGTGGTCGGGTTCCGAGGAACATACCACGCAGTACTGGGGAGGCCATGCTACGCGAAGTTCATGGCCGTCCCCAACTACACCTACCTCAAGCTCAAGATGTCGGGCCCCAACGGGGTCATCACCGTCGGCCCTACATACCGACACGCGTTCGAATGTGACGTGGAGTGCGTGGAGTACGCCGAGGCCCTCGCCGAATCCGAGGCCCTCATCGCCGACCTGGAGAGCCTCTCTAAGGAGGTGCCAGACGTGAAGCGCCACACTGGCAACTTCGAGCCAGCAGAGACGGTTAAATCCGTCCCCCTCGACCCCAGCAGCGATGCCTCCAAGCAGATCCGGATCGGCTCCGAGCTCGATCCCAAATAGGAAGCAGTGCTCGTCGACTTTCTCCGCGCGAACGCCGATGTTTTCGTGTGGAGTCCCTCGGACATGCCTGGCATACCGAGGGATGTCGCCGATTCGTGAAGTAGCCCGACCCGTGAAGTAGCCTCTGCGCCGATTCGACGAAGAAAAGCGCAGAGCCATAGGCGAGGAAATCCACAAGCTAATGGCGGCAGGGTTCATCAAAGAGGTATTCCATCCCGAATGGCTTGCCAACCTTGTGCTTGTGAGAAAGAAAGGAGGGAAATGGCAGATGTGTGTAGACTACACTGGTCTAAACAAAGCATGTCCGAAGGTTCCCTACCCTCTGCCTCGCATCGACCAAATCGTGGACTCCACTGTTGGGTGTGAAACCCTGTCTTTCCTCGATGCCTACTCGGGGTATCACCAAATCAGGATGAAAGAGTCCGACCAGCTCGGACTTCTTTCATCACACCCTTCGGCATGTACTGCTATGTGACCATGCCGTTCGGCTTGAGGAATGCGGGTGCGACGTACCAACGGTGCATGAACCATGTGTTCGGCGAACACATTGGCCGGACGGTCGAGGCCTACGTCGATGACATCGTAGTCAAGACGAGGAAAGCCTCCGACCTCCTTTCCGACCTTGAAGTGACATTCCGATGTCTCAAGGCGAAAGGCGTGAAGCTCAATCCCGAAAAGTGTGTCTTCGGGGTTCCTCGAGGCATGCTCTTGGGGTTCATCGTCTCTGAGCGGGGCATCGAGGCCAACCCGGAGAAGATCACGGCCATCACCAGCATGTGGCCCATCAAGGACTTGAAAGGCGTACAGAGAGTCATGGGATGCCTTGTGGCTCTGAGCCGCTTCATCTCGCGCCTCGGCGAAAGAGGCCTGCCTCTGTACCGCCTCTTAAGGAAGGCCGAGTGCTTCACTTGGACCCCTGAGGCCGAGGAATCCCTCGGGAACCTGAAGGCGCTCCTTACAAACGCGCCCATCTTGGTGCCCCCCGCTGCCGGAGAAGCCCTCTTGATCTACGTCGTCGCGACCACTCAGGTGGTTAGCGCCGCGATTGTGGTTGAGAGACGAGAAGAGGGGCATGCATTGCCTGTCCAGAGGCCAGTCTACTTCATCAGCGAGGTACTGTCCGAGACCAAGATCCGCTACCCACAAATTCAGAAGCTGTTATACGCGGTGATCCTAACGCGGTGGAAGTTGCGACACTACTTCGAGTCTCATCCGGTAACTGTGGTGTCATCCTTCCCCCTGGGAGAGATCATCCAGTGCCGAGAGGCCTCGGGTAGAATTGCAAAGTGGGCGGTGGAAATCATGGGCGAAACGATCTCGTTCGCCCCTCGGAAGGCCATCAAGTCCCAGGTCTTGGCGGACTTTGTGGCTGAATGGGTCGACACTCAGCTCCCAATAGCTTCGATCCAACCGGAACTCTGGACCATGTTCTTCGATGGGTCGCTGATGAAGACAGGAGCAGGCGCAGACCTGCTCTTCATCTCGCCCCTCAGAAAGCACCTACGCTACGTGCTACGCCTCCATTTCCCGGCGTCCAACAATGTGGCTGAGTACGAGGCTCTGGTCAACGGGTTGCGCATCGCCATCGAGCTAGGGGTCCGACGCCTCGACGCTCGCGGTGACTCGCAACTCGTCATCGACCAAGTCATGAAGAACTCCCACTGCCGCGACCCGAAGATGGAAGCCTACTGCGATGAGGTTCGGCGCCTGGAAGACAAGTTCTACGGGCTCGAGCTCAACGACATCGCCCGACGCTACAACGAGACTGCGGACGAGCTGGCTAAAATAGCCTCGGGGCGAACAACGGTTCCCCCGGACGTCTTCTCCCGAGACCTGCATCAACCCTCCGTCAAGACCGACGACACGCCCAAGCCCGAGAAGGCCTCGGCCGAGCCTGAGGCACCCTCGGCTCAGTCCGAGGTACCCTCGGCCCAGCCCGAGGCACCCTCGGTTCGGCCTGAGGTACCCTCGGCCCCCGAGGGTGAGACACTGCGCATCAAGGAGGAGCGAAGCGGGGTCACGCCTAATCGAAACTGGCAGACCCCGTACCTGCAATATCTCCACCGAGGAGAGCTACCCCTCGACCGAGCCGAAGCTCGGCGGTTGGCGCGGCGCGCCAAGTCGTTCGTCTTGCTGGGGGACGGGAAGGAACTCTACCACCGCAGCCCCTCAAGCATCCTCCAGCGATGCATTTCCATCGCCGAAGGCCAGGAGCTCCTACAAGAGATACACTCGGGGGCTTGCGGCCATCACGCAGCACCTCGAGCCCTTGTTGGAAACGCCTTCCGACAAGGTTTCTACTGGCCGACGGCGGTGGCCGACGCCACTAGAATTGTCCGCACCTGCGAAGGGTGTCAGTTCTACGCAAGGCAGACCCACCTGCCCGCTCAGGCCCTGCAGACGATACCCATCACCTGGCCTTTTGCTGTGTGGGGTCTGGACCTCGTTGGCCCCTTGCAGAAGGCACCCGGGGGCTACACACACCTGTTGGTCGCCATCGACAAATTCTCCAAGTGGATCGAGGTCCGACCCCTAAACAGCATCAGGTCCGAACAGGCGGTGGCGTTCTTCACCAACATCATCCATCGCTTTGGGGTCCCGAACTCCATCATCACCGACAACGGCACCCAGTTCACCGGCAGAAAGTTCCTGGACTTCTGCGAGGATCACCACATCCGGGTGGACTGGGCCGCCGTGGCTCACCCCATGACAAATGGGCAAGTAGAGCGTGCCAACGACATGATTCTACAAGGACTCAAGCCTCGGATCTACAACGACCTCAACAGGTTCGGCAAGCGATGGATGAAGGAACTCCCCTCGTTGGTCTGGAGTCTGAGGACAATGCCGAGCCGAGCCACGGGCTTCACGCTGTTCTTTCTAGTCTATGGGGCCGAGGCCATCTTGCCCACAGACTTAGAATACGGTTCCCCGAGGACGAGGGCCTACGCCGACCAAAGCAACCAAGCTAATCGAGAAGACTCGCTGGACCAGCTGGAAGAGGCTCGGGACATGGCCTTATTACACTCGGCGCAGTACCAGCAGTCCCTGCGATGCTACCACGTCCGAGGGGTTCGGTCTCGAGACCTCCAGGTGGCCGACCTGGTGCTTTGGCTGCGACAAGACGCCCGAGGGCGGCACAAGCTCACGCCTCCCTGGGAAGGGTCGTTCGTCATCGCCAAAGTTCTGAAGCCCGGAACATACAAGCTGGCCAACAGTCAAGGCGAGGTCTACAGCAACGCTTGGAACATCCAACAGCTACGTCGCTTCTACCCTTAAAATGCTTTCAAGTTGTTCGTATGCCTCGTTCCCACGCAAAATTTGGTCATCAAGGAAGGGTCAGCCTTGCCTCGGCAAAGCCCGGCCCTCCCTCGGGGGCTGAAAGGGGGGAATCCCCTCTGCGTCAAAATTTTCAATCAAAATTGACTCCAAGAAGCAAACGCGGGTGCATGTAAGTGGCAAGGCTGACTGAGCCGAGGGACTCCTACGCCTCTAGGTTACGGATACCTCACTCGTCACCTACCACGAAAAATGACTCCTACTTGGGCAAGCCACCCTGCTACTGACGAACGGGGCCGGGCACGCCAAATGAAAGGAAAAGGGGCACGACTTTATACTATGATAATAAAGTGTTCGGGCCTCAGCGGCCGCAAAAGACACACGTGCATTCAAAGGGAACTGCTCCGGCAGAGTTAGGCGTCGCCCGGGGAAGGAGCCGCGCCTTCGGCTTCGTCCCCGCCTTCGGCAAAGTCCACCCCGGCTTCGGACGACGGCGCAGGCGGAAGGATCTCTGCCTCGAAGGTGGTCGCCAGCACTGCGCTCGGGCTCGCGGCGGCAGCGTCGAGCCTCTGGACTTTAGCCAGGGCAGCTTCATCTTCGTCAGGAAGGCAATACCCCTCGCTAACCCGCTCTAGATCCACGACATAGTGGGAAGCAAGCATGGCGAAGGCCCGCCTGACGCCGTGGTGTAGCGCCTCGCGGAGTCTGCCGCACACGTGGTCACCCAAGGCCTGCAGGCGACTTTGAGGGGAGCTTCCTGAGGGGACGTCGCCGAAGCCAAAGACCTGGCAGAAGTCCGAGATGGCCTCGGACATGGCCGTGTGGTCGGCCTCCTTCTGCTCGGCCGCCTCGGCAAGTGCCCTGGTGGACTCATCAAGGGCAGACTCAAGCTCTGCGAACGGCCAGAGTGCAAGGCCTCAAACACAAGTGGAGGAAACAAGCTGGAACGAAAACCGAGAACAGCCAGGACATACCTCCGGCTCGGGCACGCTGCTCCGAGGCTGCGGCTTGGGCTACGGCTAGGTCTGCTGCAAGGGCTCCGGCCCGGCTTTCAGCCCCGGCAGCCCGGTCCCGAGATTGATCTCACTCATCGACGACCTAGTCAAACTCCGACTGCCGTCGTTGCACCTCTGCGCGTGCCGCTGCTGCCTCTGCTCTCAGATCGGCGTAGAGCAACCGAAGGTCCGTCACCTCGGTGCCCTGCTGGGAGAGGCGCGAGGTAGCCCCGGCGAGCGAGGTCCTCAGGGATCGCAGCGAGCCCCAGACATCGACCTCGTGGCGGATGAACGATGACTTGGCGGTGCTCAGATCCGTCAGATCCTGAGGGAAGTAAGCGGGGCATCACAAAGGACGCCTTGATCACAAAAAAGGTATGCCTGAAATCATTACCTGGAGGATCTTGGGGACGTCTCTGCAAAAGACCTCCAAGGATGACCGGAGCGACCCCACCGTTGCTTCGGCACACTCACGGAGCTCGTCCCAAGACTGCCCCTCCCGCTCATCGTCAAGAACGAAGAAGGGATCCGAAGCCTCACGGGTCCGGAACCGGAGCAACTGGCGCCGCCCCTCGGAGCTCCGCCGCGCAGGGACAAGGCTGCCGCTCGGCGGGACGGGCCGCGTTTCCACGCCCCCCTCCTCCGAGGCACCAAGCACCGACGCCTCGGCCATCTCAGCGTCGGCGGTGACAGGTCGCTCCCCGACTGGGACGGCAGCGGCTTCGGCAGCAGCTGGCGCCAACGCCGGCGGCATGTCTGGTGGGCCCGAGGCCACGTCCGCGCCAGCCGCCTCCCCCAGCGCGACGGCCACCTCGACAGAAGAGCCGACCTCGGGAACTCGCTCCACGGCGACTGGTGCCGCCTGAGCCCCCCGCTGTGGGGCGCCTTGCGAGAAGGTCAGCTTAACGGCGAGGCCCGGCGCGGCACCGGCCGCGGAAGCCGACGCCGTCTTAAGGACTTTCCGGGGAGCCAGATCGGTCAGGCCATGGCTTCGCTTGCTGAGGAGGAAAGGAAAGTCGCGGTCGGAACATACAAATGAGGAGCCAGGACGAAGACGTTCTAAGGTACTTACCCGCTCCGGGCCATGATCAACCGTGCCTGAGGAGAGGTTTCTCGGATCTCGACCCCCGAAGGTGCCGCCGAGGTCCGCCTCACCGCCAGCTTCGGTACCATCCTCGCCTTGGGCACCTTGGACGCCCGGGAGACGGACTGCCCAGGCGCTGCCACGGCGACCTGAGGGTCGCTCTCCTGCGCTGCCGGCGTGGGCGACGGCTCTCGGGGAACAGGCGCCTCGGCCTGACTCCCCGGGGTCACCTCAACTTCCCCAGCTGAGGGGTCGAGTACCCCCTCGGTCCGCCCCCGCTCTTCAGGCCGGGACCTCGGCGTCCCGACCCCGGGAACTGACGGCGCCAGCCCGCTCGAGGGCTGGCTTGACGACTCCTGGCCTAGCCTCAAACCCGGGCTGAGGCCAAGGCGGGCAACCATGTCGTCATCCTCGTCATCGTCTTCATCATCGTCGTCATCGTCGGGCGTTTCCGGTGATGGCTCCCTCGGGAGTCCATCCCTCTCCTGCCGACGACGGAGCTTTTCCAAGGCGTCCCGGGCCCGCGCCCGCTCGCGGGCCCGAGCCTTCTTCGCGTCCTTTTTCTTCTTCTTCTCCTCCGCGGCAACCCGTCGCGCTGCTCGGTCCACCGCGTCCTCCGGGACCCTTGCCGGGAAGGCTTGTGACACCCTACCTCCTGGAGACAGATGAAAAGTCTCGACCGTAAGGACCAAGGGCGATCCGACGCAAGGAGAAAGAAGGAGCGGACACTCACCAGGGACACACACCCGTGGTCGGGGCGCATCAAGGGCTGAGAGAAGGCGTTGGCGTCCGGTTTTCCCAACGCGACGACCACCCGCCCGTGGAGAACGTCGATAGGAAGGGGATCCGAGGACATCCGCGAGCCCTCCAAGTCAGCCTCCAGCGTCATCTCCCAAAGCGGCAACCGCTGCACCTCCAAGGGAAGCACCCTCCGACGGTGAATGGCGGCAATCACTCCCGCGGCGGTGAGCCCTCCTTTCCGCAACGCCTCCAGGGCCTTGAGAAGGGGCTCGAGATTCTTCTGTCTGTCGTGCGGGGTCCTGTAGCGCCAAGCATCGGCGGCGATGGTGACCAATTGCTGAGAAAACGGCGGGAGCATCTCGTCGTCATTCCGGAGGTAGAACCACCGGCGCTGCCACCCTTTATTCAAGGACGCAAGGACGGCGGGAATATACTGCGACGCTCGCGACTGCCTCAGCTAGAGGATGCAGCCGCCGGCCCGCACTGCCGCGTGGACCCTTCTCTCCCTCGTCGGCGAAGCAAAAAGCTCCATGGAGAAGAAATGAGTCCAAAAGTCCCAGTGGGGGTCGATCCCCAAGTATCCCTCGCACACCGCTTCGAAGATGGCGGCTTGCGAGATGGAGTTGGGGCTGAGGTTGTGCAACTCCACCCCATAGTTATGCAGGATCGCCCGCATGAAGCGGCTTGCCGGCACACCGAATCCCCGCTCATGGAAGGAGACGAAGCTCACGACATACCCCGGTGGCGGGGACGGGGCGGCTTCGCTCGGGGGGGGGGGGATCCACTCCGGCTGCCTCTCATCAGAGAGAGGGCGAAGTAAACCCTCAGCAACGAGGTCCTCCAGGTCATCCACTGTGACTGTGGAGAAAGGCCATGGGTCACGCAGCGAGACAATGGTCACCCGGTCGGCCATCACCGAGCAGAAGGGGTGGCGGCGAAAAGGACTGGGTGGGCGGTTTCCTTTTCTCTAGCTAAAACTCTCAGGTTGCGAAAACCTAAGAAGGAAGCAAGGAGCAGAGCAAAGAACCGTCACCAGACCCTCCCCCGAGTATATAAAGACCAAGGCGAGACACGTTCAACGCGTCGCCCGAACCCGCCGCGGGATTCAAAGACTCAAAGCGAAACGACCGTTCCTCGAACGGCTCGCGCACGCGCAACGGCCGCCTCGCGAACCACTCGCTCCGTCGCATTAACTCCACGGCGGGACAGGTAGCACCTCAGGCAAGAGAAGCGAGCGACGCTTCGCCTTCACCATAATGACCGCGTCAAAAAAGGTACGCCACATCATTCGATTTCGTATCCTTTTCCTTTTCCTCTTTCTCTCTCTTACAACAGGGACCGGGAAAGGGGGATACCCCGAAAAGGATCCTTCTCCGTGAAGGAAACAGGCCCCGAGCCTCCCTACTGATCAGAGGTTCAAAGGCTGGCCCCTCGGAGGGGTTCAACAGCCGCCTCAGAGCGCTTGGGTTCCACGCCCACTACTGGTCAGAGGTTCGAAGGCCGGCCCCTCGGAAGGGTTCAACGGCCGCCTCAGGCCACTCGGGCTCTGTGCCCACTACTGATCAGGGGTTCGTAGGCTGGCCCTCGAAGGGTTCACAGCCGCCTCAGACACAGAGCGAGGGATGACCCTGGGTACGTTCGATACATAACCAAGGCTCAGGCTACGCTCCCGAGGTACCCTAGGACATTTCCGAGACTAGCAGGAACGATCTTGTAACGGAATCCCATCAGAGGGAGGCATCGAGCCCTCGGACCCCGTCGAAAGGGGACCGGGTCCGGCAGATCACCCGCAGGTACTTTTGAGCGCGCCTCCGGGCCTCTAGCCGACCCCTAACAAATGGGGCACGGGCGTCCACTCGGATTACCCGCCAGCAGCTCACCGGAGACACCATGTTCGGCGCCCTCTGAGGGCAACATGGCGCTTTCCCCCCTCCTTCTTGCGGAAAGGCGACGTAGGGGCGTATGTAAAAAAGTCGAGTCTGTCCTTGACCGTCCTCTCGCCCTGTGCAGAGGCTCGGAGGCTGCTCTCGCAAACCCGGCTTCGGCCAAACCGTTGACAGCGTCAACATACCAGCCCGAGAACTTGGGACCCGACCGTGCACCCGGGCTATGGCCAGTTTGCATGAGGGAACGACCAGACCAGCCGAAGCATTGCGCGAGGCATTAAGACCTCGAAGGAGTCAAACCACTCCTCCGAGGCCTCGGGGGCTACACCCGGCGGGTGCGCTCGCGCGCACCCACCGGAACAAAACGCAACCGAGAAAGGCTGGTCCCCTTCCAAAAAAGTGCGACAAAAGCCTCCAAGCGAGTATTAACACTCCCTTCGAGGCTCGGGGGCTACTGTCGGGGACCATAATTAGGGGTACCCTCAAGGCTCCTAAATCTCAGCTGGTAACCCCAATCAGCATAAAGCTGCAAAGGCCTGATGGGTGCGACTAAGTCAAGGATCGGTCCATTCGAGGGACACGATGACGCCTCGCCCGAGCTCAGCCTCGGGCAAGGGCAGCCGACCCCGGAGGATCTACGTCTCGCCCGAGGCCCCCCTCCAGCAACAGACACACCTTCGGCTCGCCCAAGGCCCAGTCTTCACCAAGAAGCAACCTTGGCCAAATCGCCACGCCAACCGACCAAATCGCAGGGGCATTCAATGCAAAGGTGGCCTGACACCTTTATCCTGACGCACGCCCTCCAGTCGACAGAGCCGAAGTGACCGCAGTCACTTCGCCGCTCCACTGACCGGTCTGACAAGAGGACAGCGCCGCTTGTGCCGCACCGACTGCTGAGCCACTCAACAGAGTGAGGCTGACAGCAACCAAGTCCGGCCCTAGGCGCCATGGGAAACTCCGCTTCGCCCGACCCCAAGGCTCAGACTCGGGCTCAGCCCCGGAAGACGACGAACTCCGCTCCGCCCGACCCCAGGGCTTGGACTCGGGCTCAGCCCCGGAAGACGACGAACTCCGCTTCGCCCGACCCCAGGGCTCGGACTCGGGCTCAGCCCCGGAAGACGACGAACTCCGCTCCGCCCGACCCCAGGGCTCGGACTCGGGCTCAGCCCCGGAAGACGACGAACTCCGCTTCGCCCGACCCCAGGGCTCGGACTCCGCCCTGGCCTCAGCCGACGGTCTCCGCCTCGCCCGACCCTGGGGCTCGGACTCGACCTCGGCCTCAGAAGACAGACTCGACCTCGACCTCGGAGGAGCCTCCACATCGCCCAACCCAGGGCACGGACCGACCACGTCAACAGGAGGCGCCATCATTACCCTACCCCAAGCTGACTCAGACTACGGGGAACAAGACCGGCGTCCCATCTGGCTCGCTCCGCCAGACAAGTAATGATGGCGCCCCGCACGCTCTATGACGACGGTGGCTCTCAGCCCCCTTACGGAAGCAAGAGGACGTCAGCAAGGACTCGACAGCCCCGACGGCTGTCCTTCCGCCAGGCTCCAGCGCTCCTCCGATGGCCACGACACCACACGAACTGGGTGCCAAAACCTCTCCGGCTGCCACGATGGCATGTACTTAGGGCGCTAGCTCTCCTCCGCTAGACACGTTAGCACACTGCTACACCCCCCATTGTACACCTGGATCCTCTCCTTGCGCCTATAAAAGGAAGGACCAGGGCCCTCTTAGAGAAGGTTGGCCGCGCGGGGAAGGACGGGACGGCGCTCGCGTGAGGCCGCTCGCTCCCTCCCGCGTGGACGCTTGTAACCCCCTACTGCAAGCGCACCCGACCTGGGCACGGGACAAACACGAAGGCCGCGAGATTCCACCTCTCACACCCGTCTCCCTCCGGCTGCCTCCCCCCTTCGCGCTCTATCTCGCGCCGACCCATCTGGGCTGGGGCACGCGGCGACAATTTACTCGTCGGTCCAGGGACCCCCGGGTTTCGAAACACCGACACCGATGCTTTCGAGGAAATTTTAAATGGCCATGGAGACGTCTGCGCCTTCTCTGGCGCGAGGGGAGTTGCAGCTATCTTGGAGAAGATAGGTTGCGAACATGTAAAATCTTTGGCGCAAAACGAAGCTGCCTTATCTATTGAAGATACAAAAGACCCCTCGGCCGAAGCAAGCTTAGTTGGTGGAAAGTTTTTTACCGACATCTGGGAAAATGGCGGCCGAGGGATGGCCCACAAAATTATAAAGAAAAGTGAAAAAGATACTCACGATGCTAGAGAAGCAACAAAGGCAGCTGAAAAGACTGCAGAACTTGAAAGGCAGATAGGTATTGCCTAATTGCTTTTGACTTTATGTTTTATTTTTGTGACATTGGACTTATTTATGTTTTATATCGCAGCCGAACTATCTCCTCCCCCGGAGCCCTTCGAGTCACTGGCCGACCCCGAAGCAAGAAAGGAAGATGAAATTACTAAGATGGCCGAAGCTATTATGGACGAAGCTGTTACTCGACTACTAAACGAGGCTGTAAAAGCAGTTTTAAAAGAAGAATAGCCATTATTGTAAAAACATTTGGAATAATAATGTAATATTTGCTGAACAAAGTATGTAATAGTTTGTAGTTTTGAATGTAATATATAAGCTGTTTGTAATTCAATTCTTTACGATGCATGAAACTTTATGTACATACCGTTTTTGAGCCTTCGGCGAAAAAACACCTTCCCTTCTTTTCATGCTTCGTGAAGAATATCCATATTCCGTAAAATCATTATGCTTCGTAAGCAATAGACCTCCTTTGATATTAGAGTTGATGAAGCTGTACTTCTTCAAAACTTATTTTGTGCCTTGGCACAACTTCTTCGAAACAATTTCTGAAGATCAACATTGTATCCCCCTCTTGTGCCATTGATGCAATATGATGTATGATGTCATGTTATGCGAATGATGTGATGATGTTATGCTATGCAAAATGATATTTGTGCCGAAGATACACACACATTCCCTCAGTAGAACACACAATCTCTTTGCCGTTTATTTTTCGGCTTCACCGCTTATTTTTCGGTGTATCAGCGTTGACTTTTCGCTGTAAGTTCTGCATTCCCTTAGGAACATCTTTTGAACTTCTTCGCCTTCTATTTCGGCGGTATTCGCGTTGACTTTTCGCGCTTCACCTTATATTTCGGCGGAATCAGCGTTGACTTTTCGCTGTAAGCTCTGCATTCCCTTTGGAACGACTTTTGAGCAGAAAACTTACGCTGTGCTCCCTTAGGAACGACTTTTTGTTGCTTCGGCAAACTTACGCTGCGTTCCTTAGAACGACTTTCTGTTGCTTCGGCAAAACTTGTAATATAATTGTGAACCCCACGTTCTCTTGAGAACAACTTTTGTGCTTCACCGACTTTTGGAACTTCATGAGTCTGTGAAGAAGGTATATTATATTATGACAATAACGAAGCTATTACAAGAAATTGAAAACAAAAGAACTAGGCTTTCAATGATTGTTCCTTATTAAAAAAGAAAATGGTGACGAATGCAAAAACTGTTTCAGAGGTAGGATATCTCTTAGTAGATATGCTTCGATTCTGGCACAGTACTGTTGACTGTGCGAGCTTCGGACTCCTCCCTGAAGTCTCGCTGCTGGTGAGTATGCTGGCTCCCTTCTGGCTATTGGCCTCGGGAGTATGCAAGTTGTATTGGTGGTGGAGGTGGAGGTTGTTGCCAAGATGCCTGTGGTTGGCTTGCCAAAGCAACAGAAGCTGTAGGATGGTTACCCACGTACTCTGGTATGTATGGTGAGTGATACGAAGTAGTATGCATAACTTGCTTCAGCTGATTCTGTTGGGCTGCAGCTTCTGCTATCTCCTTCTGTTTCTGGATGGTGACATGGCACATCCTTGTAGTATGACCCTTGTCCTCACCGCAGAATAGGCAATAAATCTTCCTGGGCTGATCCCCAAACCTTCCTCCGAAGCCTGCGAGGAACACTGTGTCCTCTGTTGCTGGCTTCCTCTGTCGTCATTCTGGGTGGAGTGGATTGATCTGACATGCCTTGGATGAATCCTCCCTCTAAAGCCTCTAGTCATCTCGAGAATCTGTAAGCTTCCTCCCTTCTTTGACGAAAGTCATTATCAGCGTGGATGTATTCATCCATCTTCTGAAGCAATTTCTCCAGGGTCTGAGGGGGCTTCCTGGCGAAGTATTGGGCCGTAGGTCCTGGCCGAAGCCCCTTGATCATGGCCTCAATGACAATTTCATTGGGCACTGTTGGAGCTTGTGCCCTCAGACGCAAGAACCTTCGGACATACGCCTGAAGGTATTCTTCGTTATCTTGCGTGCACTGGAACAAAGCTTGAGCAGTAACCGGCTTCGTCTGAAACCCTTGGAAACTGGTGATCAGCATGTCCTTCAACTTCTGCCATGATGTGATTGTTCCTGGCCGAAGAGAGGAGTACCAGGTTTGTGCAACATTCTTGACTGCCATGATGAAAGATTTCGCCAAGATTGCAGTATTGCCTCCATATGAAGATATGGTAGCTTCGTAACTCATCAGAAACTGCTTCGGATCTGAGTGTTTGTCATACATGGGGAGCTGGGGTGGCTTGTAAGACGGGGGCCAAGGTGTAGCCTGCAGTTCTGCTGACAGAGGAGAAGCATCATCAAAAGCAAAATTTCCATGATGGAAGTCCTCATACCAATCATCCTCATTGAAGAAGCCCTCTTGGTGAAGCTCTCTGTGTTGGGGCCTTCGATCTTGCTCATCTTGAGCAAGATGACGTACTTCTTTAGTGGCTTCGTCTATCTGCCTTTGTAGGTCAGCTAGCCGAGCCATTTTTTCCTTCTTGTTCTGCACTTGCTGATGAAGCATCTCCATATTCCTGATCTCTTGGTCCAACTCATCCTCTTGGGGTGTTGGACTGGTGGCCTTCCTCTTCTGGCTTCGGGCCTCTCGAAGAGAAAGGGTCTCCTGGTTCGGGTCCAGCGGCTGCAGAGCGGCAGCCCCTGTCGCTGAAGCTTTCTTTAGCGGCATGACGAAGGTCGATGCTTGCCGAAGGTGGTCGAAAAGGGTTCACCGGAGGTGGGCGCCAATGTTGGGGACTTGTTCTCAAATGTTTTAAGTTAAGAACAAGGCAACATAGAAAATGTTAAACATTAAAGTCCTTCGTCCTTCGAAGCATTATTTCCCTTGAGAGATAATGATTTTCGGACGAAGGTTATGAAGGACGTACCTTCATCACTACAACATATAAATAATGAAGAAGGAAACATATGAAATATAAAAGATAACGTAAACAATTATGTATTACTATCAACTCATTTCTATTTTATTATTATGGAAAAATAAAAATGATAACAAATTACAAATGTACCTTCGGCTTGACAGAGGGTAAAAGTACAAGCGTGACGCAAAAGCAAATACCAAGTCAGCGTGAACAGTATGGGAGCACTGTTCATCTATTTATAGGCACGGGACGCAGCCCATGTAAAATTACACCCATGCCCTTTACATTTTCTAATAACTCTATAGTAATCCATCGGGGTCTAAATAGCCTTTTCCCCTTTAAGTCGGTTTCCTTTTCTGCTATCACGCCGAAGCTCCCCTGCGCATAGCTTCGCTCTGTGCCATCCTTCGTATTCTTTGTGCTTCTTCACACTGTGGTTTCGACCCAAGTCCGAAGGTACGTGTTCATGTATTATACTCCAGAAACATTGTTAAATCATGTTTTTGAGGACCTTCGGAAGCCGAAGGCCCCCAACACCCACAAACATTGTCTTTCTCAAAAACAACATTGGTTAGTCCAACAATGTGTCCATCCTTTTGAAGTTTGGCTAAGTTCCTCATGCCGACATGAGCCAGTCGGCGATGCCAAAGCCAACCCTTGTTGGATTTTTGTGGCAGAACCACCCGAATTATTCCAGCTTAAGTGCCTAAGTCACGCCTCAGGGGCCGTAACACACTTAAATCGGAATAACCCGTCAGTCCCTCAGATCTAGTCTGATAGAGCCACTTAACCAGGATCAAATTCCACAATCTCACTCGAAGGTGAGTCACAGAAGAAATACAATAAAACAGGAAACCTCAAATTAAGTACTGAGTTATTACATAAATCGGAGTTTTTGGAGTAGCAAATAAAGTCGATGTCGTCGGTAACGAGGGAATGGGCGAGGCCTAGCCCACTACTCCTCATGCTCCTCTCCTGCCGGAGCAACATCCCACTCGACCGTCCAACCCGGTGGCAGGGTGGTAGGCCAAGTCACACCATCAACTACATCCTGCATGGTACCTGCAAAAATGGTGCCACAAGCAAGGCTGAGTATACTAATACTCAGCTAGACTTAACCGGTGTGAGGAGTCTACTCCTCTACCTCTAGACTATGCAGCTGTTTGGCTGAGGGGTTTGGTTTGCCAAAAGCACTAGCTGTTTCTAAAATCAACTTTTAGCTTTTCAAATTCTACCATCATTAACTTAGCTAGATTTGCTCCTTCTAAGCATTCATGGTAACAAGCAATTAGCTCAATCAACAAGTTATCTCATGTAATCCACATTTCACTTCTTACTCGATGCAGTACAAGGAATCAAGCAGTCTCATTAGCTGCGAGAAGCAGACGATTCGAATCGAGTTTTAACCTTGCAAGGTAAACCTAAACACACGGCATGTCAGGGTACTCCGACCCCACACATGACAACCGTCCCCATCGATTCCCCGTTCGCGTCCAGGCCTCACTGCCTTGGCATACAATGCTCCACTGACCCCGGCTGCCGCCGTGCAGTGACCGCACTTGTACCCACCATAGCTAGCATGGGAGACCCTGTCTCAGGTCGCATGAGGGATAAAGTCCGCGCCCGGCTTCACTCAGGTACTAGGTTTACCGGTTACCATTTTTCCCGGCATGTGCTTAGTACGTTCAAAAGCTTGACTCAGGTATCCACACATTAATCCTTAATTCATTTTTCCCGTCTCATGGACAAGGCATCCTCCCTGGATCCAAGTCCATAGACCAACATATATCCCATTATCAAGATGAATACAATCAATTCCTGACCTCGCGCGAGTGCTAGAAAAATCACTCGACTTCTACCGAGATCCTGATTAGCAAGCAGCTACTCGACCTAGCATACTAGTATTCATCTCAAAAAGGAGTCCTAAGTTCATGCAACTAGAGGTTTCAAGCAACTCCTACACTTAAGTGCACATTACAATCCTACAAGCATTAAGTGTAGTAAAGTAGCATATAATAACATGGTTATGCATAAAACCGGGGCTTGCCTTCAATTGCTGGGGCTGCGGGGAGATCCTCAATAGCAGCCTCTGAAGCCTGCTCCTGGTCCTCCTCTTGGACAGGTCCTTGCTCGGGGATGAGCACGTACTCTCCGTCGGCAAGATTACAATCTAATGAATGCAATGCGTAAGATATATGCATGATACAATATGTGCTTTAGGAGTTTCAACTTTTAAAGATGCAGGGTCTTTTGAATTTAAACAAGTTAACCTTACTTATGTAAAACCTTTTAGTGGTATATTTAGTAAATTGGGTTGGTTTTAATGGGATGAGGTTTATTCCTTCTTCTCTTTTCTTTTATTCTTTTAATGTTTTAGAGTAGGTTTGAACTACAAGTTGCTTTTATAAAATTCCAAAAATTCTGCAAAAATTACAGTGGCTTGCTACTGGTGTATGATTCTCTGTCTCAAAATTTGGGGTTCAGAAAGTAAATGGTTTTCTCTGGACAAAATTACCAAATCTTAGGGCAGAAGGGGTACTTTGAACTACAACTATTATTTAACAGTGGGTAATTCTTTAAAACTTATTTTTGCTGGCTTTTAGGTGTCATAACCTGACTTGATACAAATTTCTAGTCATTAATACCCTTTAATTCTTTTCCTATGGTTTTCTTAAGGTTTCTAGCCAAAGGGGTGCTTTCTACTACCACTATACTTGAAAAACATCAAACAACAGAGTTCTTATTTTTCCTAGCTAGTATTTTGTGCAAGAGCAATCATTCTGGAGTTTGGTTTCTTTTTGCTTAAGGGAAAGGGGTGGTTTGCATTATTTGAGCTAAATGGCCTTTCTCACAAATTACTAGCAAAAGGTATTGGTTCACTTCTTTTTTATGGGTTTGCATTTTTCTCTGGTGGTTTATCTCATCATAGACTTAGCTAATTTTTGGTTGCCCACTATCTCATTATTTGAGGTTGTTTATGATTTATTGGGAAAATGCCTTATTACCACTTTGTATTTATTTTCCTTATTTAAAAAGTTAGGCTGGGGTGCTCTATATTTTTGTAGTGGGGGTCTGGTGGTTATAAGTTCACTGGATTTTTGTTAACCACTTTGGTTATGGTTTTGAAATTTTAATAATTGATTTTCAGTCTACATAAGGCTGATTAAAGCATCTTAATTAGAAACTGGTCCTAATTAATGGTCTCTGCATTTTTCCTAGGTTCTTGGTTGCATAAGTAAACTAGGAAAAATATTACTAATCACTGTTCAACATTTTCTAATGCTTTTCTGATTTTCTCTAAGTTGTGGACAAAATGGCTTTAAATGAATAACTACATCATGATCTCTAATGCTGGGGTTCCTATTATTTTTAAACAGTGTCTAATTAGGGTATAAGCATCTACAAATTTTCTTGAGCTTAGTACAGAAGAAAAACTAATTTTTCTTAATTAAACAAGGTTTAGGGAGTTTCTGTTTTTAATTTTAGACTCTAAAATTTAGAACAGAAAGCATATGGTTTAATAATTTTAAATGATAGATCATAATATTCCAGAGCTAGCAAAATTGGTTTGACAGCTTTTCATTAAGATTTCATCGAGTTATGAATTTTCTAAGTTCTCTGGTTATTTTAAAGGAATAACAGAATTGATTAAAGGGAAAAACACTTTGCACTGGGGTCCCTGGCGGTTTTTCTAGGTTTTCCTCGCGAATCAGTCCTTAGGTTACTATTCATATGGGTCGCTGACATTACAGAAAACCCCTCGGGTTCTACAAAACCTAACCCGAGGTCCTTCTTCTACCTCAAACAGTAGCCGCGGCGAAGAAAAGGGCGGAGGGGCTTACCGGCGGCGAGACTGTTCCGGTGAAGTGGTCGAGGGCGAAGGGGAGGTCGCGGGGATCACAACGGTGTGCGGAACGTCGACGGAGATGGCCGGAGTCGGTCGGTCCACGCGCGCAGGCGGGGATGCTCGTCGGCGGCGAGGAGACCGGCCTGGTCACGGTGAGGTAGTTCAATCAAATAGGTCAGAGAGGTCCACGGGATGCCAGAGAAGACATGAGCGAAAGGAATTGGGCGGAGACTCACTGGATAGCTCGGTCCACGCGCGGCGGCGGAAGACCGAAGTCCGGTGAGGTTGATCTCGGGCCTCCGGTGAAGTCCGGTCGGGTCCGAGGGCTTGGCGAGCTTCACGGGCTACTGGCGGAGCTAGCCGAAGCAATGGCTTGCCCAGGGAATGGCTGGAGTGGGCTGGCCACGGTGGCCGAAGCTCTGGCGGCAATGGCGGGCGGAAATACGCTCGCCGGAGCTAAGGAACGGTGGCTGGCCGGTGAGGGTGAGTGCGGGGCGAAGAGAGGTGCGCTCGGGGAGGCTTTATAGGCGCGGGCGGGCACGGCCGAGGGCGTGGGCGCACGGCGGACTTGACCGGACGCCGGGGCGAGCGCGCGCGCGGGTTGGGCGAGCTCTGGCGTGCTGACCAGGGTCGAACACGTGTGCCCGTGCGTTCTGCCCAAGCTCTGGCGCGTGTGGTCGCTCATCCGAGCCTGCTCTCGCCTTGGCCAGTGCACGAAACCTCTTCTCCTCCCTACAAGCTACCATTCTTGTGTGGAGGTCATAGGATTTTGCCTACTTGTTGCAGAGATATGGAGCCAGGAAATCTGGTCTGTCTCCCTGCCTAAACCCGAGGCAAATCCCAAGTTTTGTCGTGTCTAGGGCTCGCGTCCCAATGCCATCTTCTGGCACACGACAGAGGGGTTAGTTAGACACAATTTTGTCAATGGGGCCATTAGGATTCGAGTTAGGGATCAAGGTGAACATCCCTGATCTTTGGCTCAAGGTCTGAATTTCAGAATTCTGAAATTCAGAATTCCCAATGAGTCCCAACAAAAGAAGCTTGATTTGGGGTTTTATTTGGATTATTTTGGCTAAGCTCTCTCAATCTTTCTTGTTGCTTATCAAATATACTTTAACTTATATAATTGGCTCAACTCAAAATTTTAAACTTTTCATTCCCTTTTGCTTATTTTCTTGAATTTTGTTCATGGGGTTCACTTAGGGTTCTTAATTAGGGTTGCACATTCTTATCTTTTCAAGGACTCAATTGTTTTGATCATGACACTTTTAACCATATACTTGGTGAATTCTTTATTACTTAAGTTATTTTGATGCTCATGCTTACTTTGGTTCACATAAAATAATGGTTCTTGGTGTGGCTTTTTAAGAGAAACCCTAGGTGACACTGGGGTGTCACAGCCTTCCCCCCTTAAAGGAATCTCGTCCCGAGATTCAGGCCAGAGTCCTCCCGGGGTGAAGCGAAGGGTGAGACTGATAGGAAAAAGGGTGATGATTGTTACAATTAGGGCAAAACTGCTCTTCGAATGTCATTCTCTTTGCAACTTCAGAAGGAAGTCCTTTTAAGTTTTACTTTATAGTTACTTCATTCTGAATTAAGATCATATTTTTGGAAATTAGATTCGAAAGGCAGGAGGAGGGGTTGGGGGTGATTACATACCAGCTTCCCTAGGTAGGCAATCGGGGAAGTTGGATCTTAAGAATTCCTCGGTTTCCCAAGTAGCTTCCTCCTCTGAGTGATTACTCCATTGGACCTTGAACATCTTGATCGATTTAGCCCGAGTTGATCTTTCCTTGCAATCCAGAATCTTGGAGGGGTACTCTTGGTACGAGAGATCTGGCTCTATCTCCAATTCTGGCTCTGCTAGAATCTCAGTCGGCAATCGAACACATTTCTTTAGCTGAGATACATGGAATACGCTGTGAATGGCAGACATCTTTGAAGGTAACTTCAGCTTGTATGCCACGGGTCCACATGCTTCAATGATCTCATAAGGTCCAATGTAACGAGGGGCTAGCTTGCCTTTGATTCCAAACCTCTGCACTCCCTTGGTGGGTGATACCTTGAGGTATACAAAACTTCCCACCTCGAACTGGAGAGGTTTCCTTCTTCTGTCATGATAGCTCTTCTGCCTGGCCTGAGCAGCTTCTAGATTCTTCCTGATCAGCTTGACCTTCCTTTCGGCTTCAGTCACCAAATCAGGTCCAAAAACTTCTCTTTCACCAGGCTGAGACCAATTGAGTGGTGTCCTGCACCTTCTTCCATAGAGAGCTTCAAAAGGTGCCATCTTTAGGCTGGATTGATAACTATTGTTATAAGCAAACTCTGCCAAGGAGAGGTGCTTATCCCAGTTCTTGCCACAATCGATCGCACAAGCTCTCAGCATATCTTCCAGAACCTGGTTTACCCTTTCCATCTGACCATCAGTCTGTGGGTGGTAAGCTGAACTCCTGATTAGCTTGGTTCCCAAAGACTCTTGCAATTGTTCCCAAAATCTGGCAACAAATTGGGCTCCTCGGTCAGAAACAATGGTCCGAGGTAATCCATGCAAACACACGATCCGGTCGATATACAATTCTGCATACTTCTGAGCCTTATCAGTGGTGTGCACAGGAAGAAAATGTGCCACTTTCGTCAATCGGTCCACAATAACCCAAATTGAATCATGATGACGAGAGGTGTTGGGCAGACCCACAATGAAATCCATGCTGATGTCGTCCCACTTCCACGAAGGTACGGACAGTGGTCGCAAAGCTCCAGCGGACTTCAAGTGGCTTGCCTTAACCCTCTGACAGGTGTCACACTCTGATACATACTGGGCTATCTCCCTCTTCATTCTGGTCCACCAGTATAAAAGCTTTAAATCATGGTACATCTTGGTGCTTCCCGGATGCATAGAGAATTTGGAGAGATGAGCCTCATCCAAAATTTTCTTCTTGAGATCCTGGTCCTTAGGAATTACCAATCTGCTTTTGAACCATAACACACCCTTCTCATCCTGGCGGAAACAATTATACTTCTCAACCTTCTGATGGAGATTCTTCTTGATAATCTGCACTCCCTTGTCACTGAGCTGGGCCATGATAATCTGGTCTTGCAAAGCTGGCTCAACAGAAAGGTGAGACAAAGAACCAGAAGGAATCACTTCAATTTGCATCTTGCTCAACTCATCACACAAGGTGTTAACACGAGAATCCATCAGAATACAGTTGCATTGCATCTTCCGACTCAAGGCATCAGCTACCACATTAGCTTTCCCTGGGTGATAATGTACCTCCAGGTCATAATCCTTGATCAGCTCTAGCCATCTTCTCTGCCTCATGTTGAGATCAGCCTGAGTAAAAATGTACTTAAGGCTCTTATGATCAGTGAAGATGTTGCAGTGGGTTCCCATCAGATAGTGCCTCCACATCTTCAATGCATGAACCACTGCTAACTCAAGGTCATGAGTGGGATAATTTTGCTTATGAGGCCTGAGTGCTCTTGAGGCATAAGCAATGACTCGGTTGTCTTGCATCAAGACACAACCTAGCCCGGTGCCAGAGGCATCGCAATACACATCAAAAGGCTTGCTGCTGTCGGGTTGCGCCAATACTGGTGCTGTGGTCAGATGCTGCCTCAACGCATGGAAGGCATCTTCGCACTTCTGACTCCACACAAACTTGACTTCTTTCTTCAGCAACTCAGTAATAGGCTTCGCAATTCGAGAGAAGTCCGGAATAAATCTTCGGTAATAACCGGCCAATCCCAGAAAACTCCGAATCTGGCGAACAGTCGTTGGTGGCTTCCAATTCATCACCTCTTGCACTTTATCAGGATCAACAGCTATTCCATCCTGAGAGATAGTGTGACCCAAGAATTTGATTTCCTTTAGCCAAAAATCACACTTGGATAGCTTGGCATAAAGGTGGTGCTCTCGCAGACGTTGAAGCACTACATGCAAATGCCCGGCATGTTCTTCTTCGTTCCTTGAGTACACCAGGATATCATCGATGAAAACCACTACGAACTTGTCCAATTCTGGCATGAAAACAGAATTCATCAGATACATGAAGTATGCTGGTGCATTTGTCAGCCCGAATGACATCACCAAGAATTCATACAGCCCATATCTGGTTGAGAATGCCGTTTTCGGAATATCACTTGCTCGTATTTTGATCTGATGGTAGCCAGAGCGAAGGTCTATCTTGGAAAACACCTTGGCCCCGACCAATTGGTCAAAGAGAACATCAATACGAGGCAAAGGATACTTGTTCTTGATAGTTACCGCATTAAGAGGGCGGTAATCTATACACAGCCTCAAGCTTTCATCCTTCTTCTTCACAAACAGCGCTGGACATCCCCAAGGCGAAGTGCTTGGGCGAATAAATCCCTTATCCAGCAACTCTTGCAACTGCTTTTTCAACTCTGCCAACTCAGCGGGTGGCATTCGGTAGGGCCTCTTGGAAATTGGGGCCGTTCCCGGTTGCAACTCGATGGCAAATTCAATATCCCGGTCCGGTGGCATTCCTGGCAATTCATCAGGAAAGACATCTGCATACTCACAGACCACTGGGATCTTCTTCAGGGGTAACTCCGTCATAGAGAAAGCACATGACTGAGAAGAACCCTGACTAGGCAGAATCAAAGTGAAATTTCCGCAGAAAGGAGAATTAACTTCCACGGTACGACTGGCTACATCAAGCACAACTTGGTGCAAGGTCATCCAATTTGCTCCTAGAATAATGTCCACATTTTCCAATCCCAACACAAGAAGAGTGGTTTTGATAATGTGGCTTCCCAGTTGAATAGGCACACTTTGGTTTAATTGATTTGTTGCAATTTTACGCCCAGGTGTGACTATCATGAATGACCCTTTTGAGTGAGAGAATGGCAGTTTGCAATTAGCACTGAACTTTTGGCTAATGAAACTATGAGATGCACCAGAATCAAACAGGATTAAAGCAAGTTGATTATAAACTGAAAAGGTACCGGTCATGATAGGAGCTCCTTCAGGCACTTCCTCTAGAGCAGTGAAGTTGAGCTTCCCTTGCCTGACTTGCACCTTCTGCTTTCTTCCCTTGTCTTGATTTGGTGCTGGCATCTGCCTCTGCTGGTTCCTGGGACAATTCTTGGCATAGTGGCCCACATTGCCACAAGTGAAACACTTGTTCCCATTGCCCTGGCGGAACTGCTGCTGCTGCGGAGGCTGATTGTTTCTTGGGGCGGGAGCTGGATAGCGGTTGGGTGCCGGCTGCTGCTGCTGCTGAGGTGGCCTGATCACCCATCTGCCTGCCTGCTGCTGAAAACCCCTACTCTGATTGTGAGAAACAATCCGGAACCTCTGAGCCTGAGCGGATGGTGCTGCCATTGGTGCCTTCCTCTTCTTCTCTGCCCGGTGAGCAACAATGCAATCCTCCTGAGAGATGGCCATGTTGACTAACTCATTGAAGCTATTGGCCCGGATAGTGTTGAGTCGTTCCCGCAGCTTGGTATTGAGACCCCTGCGGAAGCGATCCCTCTTCTTTTCATCAGAATCAGCATGATACCCTGCATACTGGCATAAGTCGTTGAAGGCTTGCGCATACTGCAGTACCGTGCGGGTTCCTTGATTGAGGGCCAGGAATTCATTCAACTTCCGATCAAGAATGCCAGCTGGAATGTGGTGTCCTCTGAAGGCAGTCTTGAATTCCTCCCAAGATACTTCATGATCAGCGGGGAGCATAGCACGGAAGTGGTCCCACCAAGTCCGAGCTGGGCCGCGAAGCTGCTGTGCGGCGAAGCGAGCCTTGGCCTCATCAGGGCAGTCTCCCGTGAGGAGGGGAAACTTGGACTCGACGACGCGAAGCCACACGTCGGCGTCCAACGGATCCTCTGCCTTGGTGAACAAGGGCGGCTGCGTGCTCAGAAACTCCTGGTACGTTGCCATAGCCGGAGGTCGCTGATGCTGGCCTCCACCATGATGCTGTTGGTGGGGCTGGCGCTGCAAGAGCTGTCGCAGAATCTCGTTCTGCTGGGCCATCAGCTCCTGCACTGTGGGAGCTGGAGGAGGTGGCGGGGGAGCTTGCTCATTCTGCCCGCGACGCTGCCTCGCTGCCATCTGAAAACAGAGATTGTCGCCAATGTTATCCCAACTCACACTTCCGAACGACAAGATATCATCCCATATGGAAGAAAAAGGCCATAATCATAATATTAGGTTCGAAAGTGAAGATAGCATGGTGACAAGGATCCCACAGATATCAAAAGTTTACAGGGTTACATTAATCAGGGGAAAGTACCCACAAGCCTAGTCCAAAATGTGATACTACTAAGCTCGCATAGGTTTCTATCCGCCTAAAGAAATGTCAAAGCGACTGCTCAACCCTGAGCGGTGGAAGCGACACTGGATACGGGTGAAGGAGGCATCGCGGAGGTAGTCCCATTGGCACCAGGGGCTGGTCCTAGCTCCTCGAGAGCCTCTTCTCCCTCGCTTCCTGCCTCATTGGCCTCCATCTCCAGGTGGTGCATGTCCAAGTGGTCATTGGCTTCCTCGAGTTCCCTCTGCACGTCGTGAAGCTGGTTCTCCAAGACATCAATAGTGTTATCTCGGATCTCCACTTGCTGCTCCAGGGTGGTAATACGCTGGCTCAGCCTTTCCACCTGCAGATCCTTCTCCACCAACTCTGTGGATAGGTCGACCACAAAATCTTCCCGACTGTCGAGAGTGAGCTTGGCAGCCTGAGCGGTGTTAGCAAGAAGTGTCATAGCATCGCTCTGAAGGGCCTGAAGGCGGTACAGCGCACTCATGCACTGAACAGTGACCCTCCCAACCAAGTCAGGATACATTGCCCACACATCCTTCACATGGCTCACGCGGTTACACCACATGGGATCATCCTTCTTCTCAGCAGGGAAGAGTCCCAAGGGGTGCATCACCATCTCCAGGGGATGGTAGCCACAGAAAGTCGTCAGAGTCTTCATGGCTGCTGCCTCAACGGTGTCGTCCGTCCTGAGTCCAATCGTCTCAGAGTCAAGAGAACGCCAACCCGGCTGAAGGGGATGAGCCTCCAAAGCTAGCCAGACCCGACAACGAGGTACCCGATGCTCCTCATACAACTGCACCGTGTACAAAGGGGGCGTAGGGTAACCGGCGGAGTTAAGCACTTCCCACAAGATGGAAGGAAAGCCATCGCGAGAAAGGAAGTCAGAACTGAAACGAGAGTCTCCTCCACTGGCGGGGGTAGGTGAATTCATCTGCGGAAGGGAATCAAGATAAAGATTATGGTGGAAGGAAAAAGAAAAAGAGAGCCCGGATGATCTTAAAGAAAAGGGGTTAGCTCAAATTTTAATTCCTCTTTGTGTTTTATAATGCATGCATGCGGAAAGAAACGTTGCCTCTCAAAAGGAAAATAGGGTGCCTTTTTAGGGCATCCTAAATATAAGTATTGGCCCACAGGGCCTAATTAATTAGCCACCTATTTCCCCCTCTATGCCTAAGGCCTTTCGTCCTAGGTCTAGCGGTCTAGTCCTGACGATCCGTAGTAGTTTCTAGGCAGGTTTTAGATTTTGAAAATCGGTATTCATGGTTTATTGTCCTTCTCTGTGGTGGAATTTGCTCTGATACTAGCTGTGGCAGAACCACCCGAATTATTCCAGCTTAAGTGCCTAAGTCACGCCTCAGGGGCCGTAACACACTTAAATCGGAATAACCCGTCAGTCCCTCAGATCTAGTCTGATAGAGCCACTTAACCAGGATCAAATTCCACAATCTCACTCGAAGGTGAGTCACAGAAGAAATACAATAAAACAGGAAACCTCAAATTAAGTACTGAGTTATTACATAAATCGGAGTTTTTGGAGTAGCAAATAAAGTTCACAAATTAAAGTGCAGCGGATAATCGATGTCGTCGGTAACGAGGGAATGGGCGAGGCCTAGCCCACTACTCCTCATGCTCCTCTCCTGCCGGAGCAACATCCCACTCGACCGTCCAACCCGGTGGCAGGGTGGTAGGCCAAGTCACACCATCAACTACATCCTGCATGGTACCTGCAAAAATGGTGCCACAAGCAAGGCTGAGTATACTAATACTCAGCTAGACTTAACCGGTGTGAGGAGTCTACTCCTCTACCTCTAGACTATGCAGCTGTTTGGCTGAGGGGTTTGGTTTGCCAAAAGCACTAGCTGTTTCTAAAATCAACTTTTAGCTTTTCAAATTCTACCATCATTAACTTAGCTAGATTTGCTCCTTCTAAGCATTCATGGTAACAAGCAATTAGCTCAATCAACAAGTTATCTCATGTAATCCACATTTCACTTCTTACTCGATGCAGTACAAGGAATCAAGCAGTCTCATTAGCTGCGAGAAGCAGACGATTCGAATCGAGTTTTAACCTTGCAAGGTAAACCTAAACACACGGCATGTCAGGGTACTCCGACCCCACACATGACAACCGTCCCCATCGATTCCCCGTTCGCGTCCAGGCCTCACTGCCTTGGCATACAATGCTCCACTGACCCCGGCTGCCGCCGTGCAGTGACCGCACTTGTACCCACCATAGCTAGCATGGGAGACCCTGTCTCAGGTCGCATGAGGGATAAAGTCCGCGCCCGGCTTCACTCAGGTACTAGGTTTACCGGTTACCATTTTTCCCGGCATGTGCTTAGTACGTTCAAAAGCTTGACTCAGGTATCCACACATTAATCCTTAATTCATTTTTCCCGTCTCATGGACAAGGCATCCTCCCTGGATCCAAGTCCATAGACCAACATATATCCCATTATCAAGATGAATACAATCAATTCCTGACCTCGCGCGAGTGCTAGAAAAATCACTCGACTTCTACCGAGATCCTGATTAGCAAGCAGCTACTCGACCTAGCATACTAGTATTCATCTCAAAAAGGAGTCCTAAGTTCATGCAACTAGAGGTTTCAAGCAACTCCTACACTTAAGTGCACATTACAATCCTACAAGCATTAAGTGTAGTAAAGTAGCATATAATAACATGGTTATGCATAAAACCGGGGCTTGCCTTCAATTGCTGGGGCTGCGGGGAGATCCTCAATAGCAGCCTCTTAAGCCTGCTCCTGGTCCTCCTCTTGGACAGGTCCTTGCTCGGGGATGAGCACGTACTCTCCGTCGGCAAGATTACAATCTAATGAATGCAATGCGTAAGATATATGCATGATACAATATGTGCTTTAGGAGTTTCAACTTTTAAAGATGCAGGGTCTTTTGAATTTAAACAAGTTAACCTTACTTATGTAAAACCTTTTAGTGGTATATTTAGTAAATTGGGTTGGTTTTAATGGGATGAGGTTTATTCCTTCTTCTCTTTTCTTTTATTCTTTTAATGTTTTAGAGTAGATTTGAACTACAAGTTGCTTTTATAAAATTCCAAAAATTCTGCACAAATTACAGTGGCTTGCTACTGGTGTATGATTCTCTGTCTCAAAATTTGGGGTTCAGAAAGTAAATGGTTTTCTCTGGACAAAATTACCAAATCTTAGGGCAGAAGGGGTACTTTGAACTACAACTATTATTTAACAGTGGGTAATTCTTTAAAACTTATTTTTGCTGGCTTTTAGGTGTCATAACCTGACTTGATACAAATTTCTAGTCATTAATACCCTTTAATTCTTTTCCTATGGTTTTCTTAAGGTTTCTAGCCAAAGGGGTGCTTTCTACTACCACTATACTTGAAAAACATCAAACAACAGAGTTCTTATTTTTCCTAGCTAGTATTTTGTGCAAGAGCAATCATTCTGGAGTTTGGTTTCTTTTTGCTTAAGGGAAAGGGGTGGTTTGCATTATTTGAGCTAAATGGCCTTTCTCACAAATTACTAGCAAAAGGTATTGGTTCACTTCTTTTTTATGGGTTTGCATTTTTCTCTGGTGGTTTATCTCATCATAGACTTAGCTAATTTTTGGTTGCCCACTATCTCATTATTTGAGGTTGTTTATGATTTATTGGGAAAATACCTTATTACCACTTTGTATTTATTTTCCTTATTTAAAAAGTTAGGCTGGGGTGCTCTGTATTTTTGTAGTGGGGGTCTGGTGGTTATAAGTTCACTGGATTTTTGTTAACCACTTTGGTTATGGTTTTGAAATTTTAATAATTGATTTTCAGTCTACATAAGGCTGATTAAAGCATCTTAATTAGAAACTGGTCCTAATTAATGGTCTCTGCATTTTTCCTAGGTTCTTGGTTGCATAAGTAAACTAGGAAAAATATTACTAATCACTGTTCAACATTTTCTAATGCTTTTCTGATTTTCTCTAAGTTGTGGACAAAATGGCTTTAAATGAATAACTACATCATGATCTCTAATGCTGGGGTTCCTATTATTTTTAAACAGTGTCTAATTAGGGTATAAGCATCTACAAATTTTCTTGAGCTTAGTACAGAAGAAAAACTAATTTTTCTTAATTAAACAAGGTTTAGGGAGTTTCTGTTTTTAATTTTAGACTCTAAAATTTAGAACAGAAAGCATATGGTTTAATAATTTTAAATGATAGATCATAATATTCCAGAGCTAGCAAAATTGGTTTGACAGCTTTTCATTAAGATTTCATCGAGTTATGAATTTTCTAAGTTCTCTGGTTATTTTAAAGGAATAACAGAATTGATTAAAGGGAAAAACACTTTGCACTGGGGTCCCTGGCGGTTTTTCTAGGTTTTCCTCGCGAATCAGTCCTTAGGTTACTATTCATATGGGTCGCTGACATTACAGAAAACCCCTCGGGTTCTACAAAACCTAACCCGAGGTCCTTCTTCTACCTCAAACAGTAGCCGCGGCGAAGAAAAGGGCGGAGGGGCTTACCGGCGGCGAGACTGTTCCGGTGAAGTGGTCGAGGGCGAAGGGGAGGTCGCGGGGATCACAACGGTGTGCGGAACGTCGACGGAGATGGCCGGAGTCGGTCGGTCCACGCGCGCAGGCGGGGATGCTCGTCGGCGGCGAGGAGACCGGCCTGGTCACGGCGAGGTAGTTCAATCAAATAGGTCAGAGAGGTCCACGGGATGCCAGAGAAGACATGAGCGAAAGGAATTGGGCGGAGACTCACTGGATAGCTCGGTCCACGCGCGGCGGCGGAAGACCGAAGTCCGGTGAGGTTGATCTCGGGCCTCCGGTGAAGTCCGGTCGGGTCCGAGGGCTTGGCGAGCTTCACGGGCTACTGGCGGAGCTAGCCGAAGCAATGGCTTGCCCAGGGAATGGCTGGAGTGGGCTGGCCACGGCGGCCGAAGCTCTGGCGGCAATGGCGGGCGGAAATACGCTCGCCGGAGCTAAGGAACGGTGGCTGGCCGGTGAGGGTGAGTGCGGGGCGAAGAGAGGTGCGCTCGGGGAGGCTTTATAGGCGCGGGCGGGCACGGCCGAGGGCGTGGGCGCGCGGCGGACTTGACCGGACGCCGGGGCGAGCGCGCGCGCGGGTTGGGCGAGCTCTGGCGTGCCGACCAGGGTCGAACACGTGTGCCCGTGCGTTCTGCCCAAGCTCTGGCGCGTGTGGTCGCTCATCCGAGCCTGCTCTCGCCTTGGCCAGTGCACGAAACCTCTTCTCCTCCCTACAAGCTACCATTCTTGTGTGGAGGTCATAGGATTTTGCCTACTTGTTGCAGAGATATGGAGCCAGGAAATCTGGTCTGTCTCCCTGCCTAAACCCGAGGCAAATCCCAAGTTTTGTCGTGTCTAGGGCTCGCGTCCCAATGCCATCTTCTGGCACACGACAGAGGGGTTAGTTAGACACAATTTTGTCAATGGGGCCATTAGGATTCGAGTTAGGGATCAAGGTGAACATCCCTGATCTTTGGCTCAAGGTCTGAATTTCAGAATTCTGAAATTCAGAATTCCCAATGAGTCCCAACAAAAGAAGCTTGATTTGGGGTTTTATTTGGATTATTTTGGCTAAGCTCTCTCAATCTTTCTTGTTGCTTATCAAATATACTTTAACTTATATAATTGGCTCAACTCAAAATTTTAAACTTTTCATTCCCTTTTGCTTATTTTCTTGAATTTTGTTCATGGGGTTCACTTAGGGTTCTTAATTAGGGTTGCACATTCTTATCTTTTCAAGGACTCAATTGTTTTGATCATGACACTTTTAACCATATACTTGGTGAATTCTTTATTACTTAAGTTATTTTGATGCTCATGCTTACTTTGGTTCACATAAAATAATGGTTCTTGGTGTGGCTTTTTAAGAGAAACCCTAGGTGACACTGGGGTGTCACAATTTTGCCACTAGGCATGTATCAGATGACACTCCACTTGTTCTATAATCAACAAGATAGAGCTTGCCTGTCAACCAACCCATAAAGGCAACAGAGGAATCCTCCCTTCTAAGGATTTTCACACACATATTTGTAAATAAACAATCAAAACCCATTCAGCACAGTTGTGAAACAGATAATAGATTGTAACTCAAGGAATCAACTAATAAAACATTAGAGAGTGATTGGTTGCTTGAGATAGAAATGTTACCAATACCAATAACTTCCCCCTTACCACTATCCCCAAACACAATTCCTTGTGACTCTTGGGTTAGATGTAAAGAATGAAACATGTCCTTCTCCTTGGTCATATGATTTGTACATCCACTATCAAGCACCCAACTTGATCTACCGGAGGAGTAGACCTGCAACCATAGATTTAGGCTATGCTTTTAGGTACCCAAATTGAATTGGGTCCTTGTGTGTTAGTAATAGACTTTGGTACCGACACACTCTTTTTCATTATTTTTCTGTTAGAGTAGGCACCAACATATTTCACAACTAACTTGCCCTGATCCTAGGTCAACATATAATCACAAAGATAATATTATGAGATAGGGATTGGAGCCTTGTCTCCATTTGTTGCGACAACATTCTTCACCGTATCCTTTGTGGTATACATGTTTACCTTTTCTTGAGTTGTTTCATCCTTGGAGGATTGGATCCTACCTAATAGCATCATACAAGGTAGTACCTTCTATGAACTTAGGGGATCTCCACATCTTATGCTCAACGCTAGGGTTCACCTTATACGTGTTGTACCCAAGCCCCTTTTCCCATTGTTGTTTCTCAAGGGTTTGTACTTAGGTTCAGCTGTCCTTAACCCATCATTGCTAGAGTATCTTTTCAACACATGTTTGACCTCAGTCTTTGAACCATTTTTCCTAGCATGGTTAGTTAAGTAACATGTAGCATGATATTTTAAGCAGTGTTTACATGTGCTAGTGTTGGAAGAACTAGCAAGAGAATCTACCACTAGAGGTGAGTTGGTAGATATCTTGCATTTGCCAATTTGTACTTGAAGTTCTTGGTTTTGAACCTTTAAGCTTGATATGCTTGATTCAAGTGTTTTTAGCACTTGCAAAATCAATTATAGCAGTTTTAGCACTAAAGAGTTCATGTTCTTTATCATCTATAGTTACTTTGGCTATAGAGGCTTCTTTAGTTAAGTCACTTAACATTTCATCCCTTTTAGTTATCAACCCTTAAAGCTCTAGGTTTCTCTTCTTCTCAAGGATGAGCAAGTCTTCATGCGCATCAAGGGTTGCTTTTCTTTTCTCTAGTTTTTCCATAAGCTTAGTGATGATGTTATAATGTTGGGGACTTGTTCTCAAATGCTATGAGTTAAGAACAAGGCAACACAGATGTTAATGGTTAAAAGGCCTTCGTCCTCCAAAGCATTATCTCCCTCAGGATATAATGATCTTAAGACGAAGGTCATGAAGGGCATACCTTCATCATCTTAATATGTAATGAAAAGCAGAAAGCATGAGTTACATATAAAGAATACGAGTAATCATCTTAAATCATCAGATTATTTATATTCTTATTAATTAACCATGAATAAACATTAACGATATTGAATTACATTTGCACCTTCGGCTTGACAGAAGGTAAGAATCCAAGTGTGATGTGCGAGTGAATACAAGTCAGCGTGAACAGTACGGTGCTACTGTTCACCTATTTATAGGCACAGGACGCAGCTTATGTAAAATTACATCCATGTCCTTGACATTTACTATTGACTAAGGGATAATCTATCAAGGACTAGACAACCTTTTCCTCTTTAAGTCGGTTTGATTTTCCACTGCTAAGCCGAAGCTTCTCCATACATAGCTTCGGAACTGGTTCATCCTTCTCTCAGACCGCGCCTTTCATATCGTGTACACCTTCATCCCAAGGCCGAAGGTCCCTGTGAATATATTATACTTGGAAAACATGTTAGTCGTGTTTTTGAGGACCTTCGAAAGATGAAGGCCGCCAACAGTAGCCCCTTGCAGTATTAATTTGTTCTTGTAACAACGAATTCAGAATACGATGTGAACGAAGGTCTTAAGGTGAAGGTCCGAAAAAACACCTTCCCTTCTGTTGGGGCCATGCTTCGTCGCCGAAGGTCCTGCAGGAAGACACACCTTCGGCAAATCCGTTTAAACGTAGTGCCGAAGCTACCACTCATGAAGCTTCGGTATTATAACGTATCTGAAGACGAGGGTTCGAACCGACTTAAAGATGAAATGACTTCTTAGTCCATAAGGGTCTGATTCATAATTGTAATCTTTTGTAAGGGGCATGATTGTAACTTCTCACAGGCTGCGTCCTGTGCCTATAAATAGATGAACAGTACTCCTTTACTGTTCACGCACTCCTGTAATCTTTTGTAATCTTTTGTAAGGGGCATGATTGTAACTTTAAAATTGGAAATGAAGTATTTCATTGTCATGCTTAATTCTTTCAGGGCTTAATTCTTAGCAATGCCTTGAGGGCACAAAAGAACGCCGAAGACGAAAGCTGCACAATAGCTCTCAGCAACCTTCGCTCAGAGGTAATTGAGCTGAGAAACGAAGCTTAGGAGAAAAACAAGATTTTAATTTCATTGGTGAGTAAAGTGAAAGAAGGCGAAGCTCGAAACAATGCTCAGGACGAAGCCCAAAAAGTCGAGATCGAAGAACTTTGGAAAAAGCTCGCTGAGGCTAATGAAAAATATGCAGTTGCAAAAGCCAGCAAAGAAACTAGTGAATGGTCGCGAGCTAGGCTGGAGAAAAATATTGAGGAGCTTCGCGAGTCCAAGGAAAGGTGCTTCGAAAAAATCCTTGGATTGCGTGAAAAATTTGAAAAACAGCTTTTCAAAAGTAGGTGCTTATTCCTCTGAGGAGAACTTCATTCGAGGTGACCCCGAAGGCGTCATTGAGTGGATAAGCAGGGAAGCCGAAGCTTTTGAGGAAATCCTGAGCGATCGCAGGGATACTTGTGCTTTCTCCAGCGCTCGGGGAATTGCAGCTATTCTGGAGAAGGCTGGATGTGATCACATCAAAGCTACAGCTCAGGCCGAAGCCGCCTTCTCCATAGACGACACAAAGGACCCTTCAGCCGAAGCGACATTGGTGGGCGGAAAGTTTTATTCTGATGTCTGGGTGAACGGTGACCGAGAATTGGCCAACAAAATTATAAAAAAGAATGAAAAAGACACCCATGACGCCCGAGAAGAAGCTAGGCGAGCTGAAGAAGCTGCTGAACGCGAAAGGCGCATAGGTATTGTTTTTGAATTTTAGCTTCGGTACTTACTTTGTGCCTTCAAACTAATAGTTTACCTACTACAGCTGAGCTGTCATCGCTGCCGGAGCCGTACAACCCCCTGGCTGATCCGGACATGAAGGAAGCACTGGATGTGATGAACATTGCTAACTCCATTATAAACGAAGTCATCGATAAACTATTGAACGAAGCCACATAAAAAATTCTTAGGGAGGATTAGACTTTATTGTACTAATACTTTGTAATATTTGATGTATGAAACAATTAATCAGACATGTAAATTTCTGTAATATATTTCTTTACGATGCATGAAATTTACGCACGTACCATTTTTGAGCCTTCGGCGAAAAAACATGTTCCCCTCTTTTCATGCTTCGTAAAGAAAGAAACCCCTCCTTTGGTAAGTCCGATAAAAATGTATTTCCCAGAGTTCGCTTTGTGCTTCAGCACATTTTCTTTTACCAAAGTATTGCCGAAGATTTTC
Organism: Zea mays; assembly: GCF_902167145.1. NCBI lineage: Eukaryota > Viridiplantae > Streptophyta > Magnoliopsida > Poales > Poaceae > Zea > Zea mays. Next base: position 42,330,286 of record NC_050098.1, on the reverse strand, counting down.
TTCGTATTCAATCCTTTTTGTTGTTGATCGTTTTGCTGTTGATGCGATATGATGTATGATGTAATGTTATGCGGGATGATATGATGCTAGATGATGGTGATGCCGAAGACACACACACACGCGCTCACACTAGAATACACAATACTCAACATCCCCTTAGGAACGTCTTTTGAGTCTTTAAGCTCTACATCATCTTAGGAACGACTTTTGAGCTTCTTCAACTTCTATTTCGGTGGCATTTAAGCTCTGCATCCCCTTACGAACGACTTTTCAGCTTCTTCACCTTATATTTCGGTGGTATTTGGCTCTGCATTCCCTTAGGAACGACTTTTGAGCAGAAAACTTACGTTGCGCTCCCTTAGGAACGACTTTTGCAGCTTCAGATCGTAATTTTTTTGGCTCTACATTCCCTTAGGAACGACTTTTGAGCAGAAAACTTACACTGCGCTCCCTTAGGAACGACTTTTTCAGCTTCAGATCGTAATTTTTGGCTCTGCATTACCTTAGGAACGACTTTTGAGCTTCGGAATCTACTTTGCTTCCTTAGAGACGTCTTTCAAGCTTCGGAAGTCTGTGAGGAAAGTATATTTTACTCATTGATGCATGCACAATTATTACAAGAAATCGAAATTAAGTTCTTCGTTACTTGTTTATCATACAAAAAATAAAATGGCATAAAAGATAAAGGTACATCAAAAGTAGGATATTCCTCAGTATATATGCTTCAATTCTGGCACAATACTATTGACTGTACGAGCTTCAGACTCCTCCCAGAAGTCGCGCTGCTGTTGGGCGTGATGGTGCCCTTCTGGCTGCTGGCTTCGGGTGTGAGTAGGTGGCAATGGTGGTGGTAATGGGAGATGGGCCCAGGAAGCTTGTGAATGACTTGCCAAAGCAACAAAAGCCGCAGGTTGATTACCTACGTATTCTAGTACGTAGGGAGAATAGCATGAAGCAGTATGTAAGACCTGCTTCGGCTGATTCTGTCGCGCCTCTGCTTCGGCAATCTCCTTTTGCTTCTAAATAGTGACCTGGCATGTTCTTGTACTCTGGCCCTTGTCTTCACCATAGAATAAGCAATAGAGCTTTCTAGGTTGATCCCCATACTTTCCTCCAAAGCCCTGCCACCCCTGCCCCTTGGGGCTGGTGGCCTGAAAGAGCTTTGATGTTGTCCTGAGGATTGGGAGCGGTGTTGTGGCCTTTGCATCTGGCTTCCTCTGTCATCATTCTGGCTGGAGTTATGGATTGATATGACATGCCTAGGGTGAATTCTTCCTCCGAAGCCCCTAGTCATTTCAGAAAACCTATAGGCTTCTTCCCTTCTTTGGCGAAAATCATTATCAGCCCGGATGTACTCATCCATCTTTTGAAGGAGCTTCTCCAGGGTCTGAGGGGGTTTCCTAGCAAAGTATTGAGCCGTAGGTCCTGGCGAAAGCCCTTTGATAATAGCCTCAATGACAATTTCATTGGGCACTGTGGGCGCTTGTGCCCTCAGACGCAAGAACCTTCGAACATACGCTTGGAGGTAACAAAGCCTGAGCAGTGACCGGCTTTGTCTGAAACCCTTCGAAGCTGGTGATCCGCATGTCCTTCAGCTTCTACCATGATGTGATTGTTCCTGGCCTAAGACAAGAGTACCAGGTTTGTGCAACATTTTTTACTGCCATGACGAAGGATTTCACCATGACTGCTGTGTTGCCCCCATATGAAGATATGGTTGCTTCGTAGCTCATTAGAAACTGCTTCGGGTCTGAGTGTCCATCATACATAGGGAGCTGGGGTGGCTTGTATGATGGGGGCCATGGGGTAGCCTGCAGTTCTGCTGACAAAGGAGAAGCATCATCAAAAGCAAAATTTCCATGATGGAAATCATCATACCATTCATCATCATCGTATAAATTGTCCTGACGAAGCTCTTTGCGTTGAGGTCTTTGAGCCTGGTCATCTTGAGTGAGATGACGCATTTCCTCAGCAGCCTCATCGATCTTCTTCTGAAGATCAGAAGGACGAAGCATCTTCTCCTTCTTCCTCTGGACCTGTTGATGGATGGCTTCAAGGTCCCTTATTTCTTGGTCCAACTCCTCGTCCTGAGGCATTGGGCTTGTAGCCTTCTTTTTTGGCTTCTAGCTTCACGCAGTGTTTCTTGGTTGACGTCCAGTAGCTGCAATGCAGCCCCCAGCGCTGAAGCTTTCTTCGGCGGCATGACGAAGGTCACAGCTTGCCGAAGGTGGTCGAATGAGTTCACCGGAGGTGGGCACCAATGTTGGGGACTTGTTCTCAAATGCTATGAGTTAAGAACAAGGCAACACAAATGTTAATGGTTAAAAGGCATTCGTCCTCCAAAGCATTATCTCCCTCAGGATATAATGATCTTCAGACGAAGGTCATGAAGGGCATACCTTCATCATCTTAATATGTAATGAAAAGCAGAAAGCATGAGTTACATATAAAGAATATGAGTAATCATCTTAAATCATCAAATTATTTATATTCTTATTAATTAACCATGAATAAACATTAACGATATTGAATTACATTTGTACCTTCGGCTTGACAGAAGGTAAGAATCCAAGTGTGACGTGCGAGTAAATACAAGTCAGCGTGAACAGTACGGTGCTACTGTTCATCTATTTATAGGCACAGGACGTAGCTTGTGTAAAATTACATCCATGCCCTTGACATTTACTATTGACCAAGGGATAATCTATCAAGGACTAGATAGCCTTTTCCCCTTTAAGTCGGTTTCATTTTCCACCGCTAAGCCGAAGCTTCTCCATACGTAGCTTTGGAACTGGTTCATCTTTCTCTCAGGCCGCGCCTTTCATATCGTGTACACCTTCATCCCAAGGCCGAAGGTCCCTGTGAATATATTATACTTGGAAAACATGTTAGTCGTGTTTTTGAGGACCTTCGGAAGATGAAGGCCCCCAACAATATCCATTTAAACCAAATTCACTAATCATTTTATTCTTCATGCTATATTCATCATCATTATCAACAAAATTTGAATCAAATAAATGTACCTTGTACCCTTTTCCATGAGACAAGTGGGAGTGAAGGAATCGTCGGAGAGGTTGGTGAAGAGCCACGACGACGAGGTGGATTGGATGGCAATGTTTGCCACCCCTTATTCTTCTTCATCCGAGCTAGAACTCTCTTCATTGAAGTTCCATTCTTCACCAATGTGAGCTTGACCATACTTCTTCTTCTTGAAGTATCCCTTGCTCTTTCCTCCTTTCCTGAACTTGTCTTTCTTAAAGTCCTTTGCTTATTGTTCCTTCTTATTTGGACAATCCACAATGAAATGACCGGTTTGGACACATTCATAGCATGCCCTATTTCATAGTCTTGATGAACATAGTTGTGTCTTCATCACTTGAACTTTCATCCTCACTTGAACTTTCGACCACTTTCTTTGACTTGTGATCTTTTCTTATCGAACCCTTCTTGGAGGAATCTTGTTCATTTACAACCAAGGCGTGAGAATCCCTTGTCTTGGTTGGGGCTTCCTCTGACTCATGCTGTTGAATCTTGGCAAATAGTTGATGAGGAGTCATCTCCCAATAGTCATCATGGTCCCTTATCATCCTTGCTAAGCTCTTGTCTTTCTCCTTGTAGGCTCTCATGAATAGCCTAGTGACCTTAGAGTCACTCCAATCCTCACTCCCTAATACTCTTATCTTATTGACCAAGACCATCAATCGATCAAAGATTGATTGGAGAGATTCACCCTTGATCTAATCATATCTTGCAAGCTCGCTTTCCAAGGCTTCGATCCTATGTCTCTTGGCCTTAGGATCTCCTTCATGTGCCATTTTAAGAATGCTCCAAATAACATGAGCATCCTCTCTACTTTGAACTTTCTGGTACTCTCCTGGACTTAGACTTCCTTTGATTATGCTCATCGCTTGAGCATTGCGATGCACTTCTTGCATCATTTCCGGCGTCATCTCTTCTCCTTGGGCGAGCTTGTTCATACCTATGTTTACAATCTCCCAAAGACTTGGATGCACACCGATTAAATGTGACTTCATCTTGTCGGCCCACTCGTCATAGTTTAACTCACTAAGAGTTGGAAGCTTTCCGAGGGGCGCCGGACAGAAGTTGGGATCAAAATTGTGAGAATAATCAAATTGAACTCGGTTGAATTTGTTACCTTTTATTTTGGTGGATGACTCTTCGGTGTTGAGACTTACCTTACTCATCACCTTAGAGACCAAAATCTCAACCAAGTTGTCGTTGTACTCCATTTTCCTTTTCCTTTGTCTTCATCAGCCTTTTTCCTTGATTCTTCTTCTTCGACCTTTTTCTTTGCATCTTCCTCTTTCATTTTGAGGAACATCCTCTCAGAAATATTCATGGCGAGGTCAAAGACCTTGGGATCCATTTCCTCACTAGTGGAGGTGGTTAGGATCTCAAGAAGAGGATCCATATTGTCCCTTTGAGTCGACATGATCGTTTCCTCACGCGGTTAGGCGCAAAAACGAGGCACGAAGCTTCGATACCAATCGAAAGTGGCCTATAGGGGGGGTGAATAGGCTAAACCTAAAAATTATCACCACAAACTTCGAGATAATGTTAAATCTATGGTTCAACTAGAGCAGACTAGTTCAACTGCTATAAAGGCAAGTTGAACTACTCTGAACCGGTCCAACTACTAGAATAAATCTAGGCTTTGAACTGCATGGAAATACAATGAGGGATCTCTTAGAACAGAAATTCGAGGGATAAACTAAATGTGGATGGTGAAAAATACGGGAATTAATTTACCACGAAATCCACACCATGAACAAACCTATATGCCTATGTTGCCAAATAGAAAATGACAATCACATATCCAAGCAAGAACACAAGACATAAGATTTTATCCCGAGGTTCGGCCACACCACAAAGGTGTCCTACTCCCTGTTGAGGAGCCCACAAACAGTCGGGTGTTTTCCAATCCTAATCCTCCACAACCCGACCACAAAGGTCATGGGAACCTTTTCTCAAATCTGCTCACAAGAGTGGGTAACACAACATTCTTGGGGTCGTCTACAACTTTGGAGATTCCCAAGCAACCTCAATCCATCTAGGAACTCTAGGGTTCCAACAACAACAATATCACACAAGAGGTTTTGCAACAAGCTCAAGAGATGAGAATGAGAAGGGAGAGAAAAACCAAATATGAGGGTCACAAGCACAAACCTCACACCAAAGGAGCTCCTTAAATCGATTTGATTTGAGAGCTGGATCAGATGTGAGAAAGAGAGGGGGAGTGCTTTGGTATCAAGTCAGGTGAGCTATAAGTATGGGGGCAACCAGGGTAAATGAGGAGAGAGGTATGAGGGGTTATTTATAGAGTCTCCTCAAAAAGAGCCGTTGGACTGACTTTTTCTGTGCAAGGTCGGTTGAACTTCCCCTAGGGCCGGTTCAACTGCCTGGGGCTAGCTAACAGTCAGTCTACCAGTTAGACTATAGGTTAGACTGGTCAACAGGTCCGAACACTGGTTGAACCTCCTGGTGGCAGGCTGACAGACAGTTTGCCAGTCAGACTGGACAGCTGACCCAGAGACAAGTTGAACTGGTATTCACCAGAGAGTTCAAGAGAGAAAACCCAGGTTCAACTGGCCCGGAGGCAGGTTCAACTAGTTTTGACCAGAGAGTTTCACAGTTGAAGTTAAGTTCAACTCAGCTGAAGTCAAAGCTCAACTCAGATGAATTCAAGTTTAACTCGGGTGAAGTCAAGTTCAACCCAGCTAAAGAAAAGATCAACTTAGCTAAAGTCAAGTTCAACCCAGCTGAAGAAAAGCTCAACTCAGCTGAAGTCAAAGCTCAACTCAGCCGAAGTCAAGTTCACGTCAGCTGAAGTCAAGTTCAACCCAGTTGAAGAAAATCTCAACTCAACTGAAATCAAGTTCAGCTGCTTTTCAACAGGAACACTCTCTGTTTCTCAATCCTAACAACACCCTTACACAAGGAGTCCAAATACTTTTGGTTTTCAAAAATAGCTTTTGAATTTAGAGGCTTCAGCAATAGCAAACACCATTACCTGTGCGAAAACTACTAAGCAAGAATTAGATCCTGCGACTCAAGATATATATAAAATTTTACATGATCGTCGTATGGAATCTTTTCAAGGCACCACTGATGTATTTGATTTGTCCTTGAAACTTCCCTTTCAAATTCTCAACTAAAGTTGTTACTCCTTTTATCTTTGTAGACACTGAGTATACACTAGGAGCAAACTTGTTAGTAACCTTATTTGTTTTGTCATTAAATCACCAAAACTCTCAATTTGGGGTTGATTGTACTTACACATCTCTAGAGGTTTGTACTCACCCCTGAAATCAAAGAAAAGAATACATCATCTGAAGAGCAAGAGCTCTTGACTTGAGAACAAAACACTTAGTGGCTTCCTCAACAATGTGGGCGTATGGAAGCCTTTGTGGTGAGCTGAACCATAGGATAAATCCTTGTCCCCTATATTCTTGTCGTCGAATGCTCATTATTTCATTCATATCAGCTAGGGTTTAAGTATATATATACTATATTAAAGCACCAGTATCAATGATCGTTCCGTGTTATCTTTTTACAAATAACCCTCACATCTATTTCAAATTAACCTGCCTGTCCCCTCCGCGCAACCCTACACGGGCCCGCAGCTCCGACCTAGGCACGGCACGCCGGCCTGCTGACCGTGTCGGGTCGGCCTGTTAGCCCGTCGGGCCATTTGGTTAAATCAGCGTAAAACGTTAAAAAGTGGTGCATGTGGTGGGGTTCGAACCCACGCCCTGATGGAAGAAGGGCGGGAGATACTGGGTGAAGCCATATAACCAATAGAACATCATGTCCTTGTGTTTTAAATATTTAATATAAATTGTACATAAGTATATACGATTTTTTTAAAATAAAAATATATAATAGTGTCAGGCCAGGCCAGCACTACGGGCCAAGGCTACGGCACGACGCTCGTGCAGGGCTAGGCAGGCACTATTAAATGGGTCATGCCTCGAGCCGGCCCACCAGACATGGCTCATTTGGCCATCTATACCTCCGCACGATAATGATGGTCCTCGCCTCAGTTGCCGCCACCTCGTTTGCCATCCTGCTTCTTTTTTATCTCCCTCATGCATCCGCCTCCATGCCACCCCAATCTCGGCAGAGGGCGTGGGAGCAGGAGCCTCCTCCCCATATCTGTCCGACACCAGCCCCACTCCGACATGCGGGGTGGCTATTGCATGTTGAAAGTCGAGGGGGTGAATAGGAAAATCTGAAAAATTATAAAGTTTAAGCACAACTACAAGTCGGGGTTAGCGTTAGAAATATAATCGAGTCCGAAAGAGAGGGCGAAAACAAATCACAAGCAAATAAGGCGGATGACACAGTGATTTGTTTTACCGAGGTTCGGTTCTTGCAAACCTACACCCCGTTGAGGTGGTCATAAAGACCGGGTCTCTTTCAACCCTTTCCCTCTCTCAAACGGTCACTTAGACCATGTGAGCTTCCTTCCTTGATTTCCCGGGTCACTTAGACCCCGCAAGGACCACCACACAATTGGTGTCTCTTGCTTTGCTTATAAGGCTTTGAGAGTAAGAATGAGAGAAAGAAGAAAGCCAACCAAGCAACAAAAACAACAAAAGAACACAAGCCGATCTTCTCACAAGTCCTAAAAACTAGAGTTGAATTGTGGACTATGATTTGTTCAGAGGCTTTGATTTGTGTCTTGGAGTGTTGTGTATTGCTCTTTTATTGAATGAGGAGTAGTGAATGCTTGGGTGCCTTGAAGAGTGGTGGTTTGGGGGTATTTATAGCCCCAACCACCAAAATGGTCGTTGGGGAACTCTGTCCGGTGCGCCACTGGACACTGTCCGGTGCGCCAGCCACGTCACCCAACCGTTGGGTTCGACTGTTGAAGCTTCTGACAACTGGGCCCATCGGACAGTCCGGTGGTGCATCGGACAGCTACTGTTCACTGTCTGGTGCGCCATCTGACGCCTGCTCTGACTCTGTGCGCGCAGTCGCGCACTGTTCACTGTTCCTGTAGCTGTTGCAGACGACCGTTGGCGCTTGTAGCTGTTGCTCCACTTGGTACACCGGACAGTCCGGTGCCACACCGGACAGCCCAGTGAATTATAGCGGAGTGGCTCCCAGAATTCCCGAAGGTGGCAAGTTTGGAGTTGATCTCCCTGGTGCACCGGACACTGTCCGGTGGCACACCGGATAGTCCGGTGCGCCAGACCTAGGCTGCCTTCAGTTGTCTTTTGCTCTTTTTATTTGAACCCTTTCTTGGACTTTTTATTGGTTTATGTTGAACCTTTGGCACCTGTAAAACTTATATTCTAGAGCAAACTAGTTAGTCCATTTTGTTTGTGTTGGGCAATTCAACCACCAAAATCATTTAGGAAAAAGGTGTAAGGCTATTTCCCTTTCAATCTCCCCCTTTTTGGTGATTGATGCCAACACAAACCAAAGCAAATATATAAGTGCATAATTGAACTAGATTGCATAATGTAAGTGCAAAGGTTACTTGGAATTAAACCAATATACATTTCATAAAATATGCATGGATGCTTTGTTCATATTTAACATTTTGGACCACGCTTGCACCACATGTTTTGTTTTTGCAAAATCTTTTGGAAATTCTTTTCAAAGTCTTTTTGCAAATAGTCAAAGGTAAATGAATAAGATTTCGAGAAGCATTTTCAAGATTTGAAATTTTCTTCCCCTGTTTCAAATGCTTTTCCTTTGACTAAACAAAACTCCCCCTCAATGAAATTCTCCTCTTAGTGTTCAAGAGGGTTTTAGATATTAATTTTGAAGAGGTTATACCAATTTGAAATTATATCAAAAATAAGATACCAATTTGAAAAACTTCTTTAATAAAAATTGAAAGACTACATTTTTGAAATTGGTGGTGGTGCGGTCCTTTTGCTTTGGGCTAATACTTTCTCCCCCTTTGGCATGAATCGCCAAAAATAGATACTTGTGAGTGAAATATAAGCCCTTTTACTTTCTCTACCCCTTTGGCAAATAAAATACAAGTGAAGGATTATACCAAAGTGGAGAGCGACGTGGAGTGACGGTTAAGGATGAGTAATAAGATGGAGTGGAGTGGAAGCCTTGTCTTCGCCGAGGACTCCATTTCCCTTTCAATCTATGACTTAGCATGAAATTCACTTGAAAACACATTAGTCATAGCACATGAAAGAGATACGATCAAAGGTACATAAATGAGCTATGTGTGCAAAACATCAATCAAAATTCCTAGAATCAAGAATGTTTAGCTCATGCCTAAGTTTGGTAAAAGTTTTCTCATCTAGTGGCTTGGTAAAGATATCGGCTAATTGTTTTTGGTGTTAATATATGCAATCTCGATATCTCCCAGTTGTTGGTGATCCCTTAAAAAGTGATACCGAATGGCTATGTGTTTAGTGCGGCTGTGCTCAACGGGATTATCCGCCATGCGGATTGCACTCTCATTATCACATAGGAGAGGAACTTTGGTTAATTTGTAACCATAGTCCCTAAGGGTTTGCCTCATCCAAAGCAATTGCACGCAACAATGGCCTGCGACAATGTACTCGGCTTCGGTGGTAGAAAGAGCTACATAATTTTGTTTCTTAGAAGCCCAAGACACCAGAGATCTTCCCAAGAACTGGCAAGTCTCTGATGTGCTCTTTCTATCAATCTTACACCCTGCCCAATCAGCGTCTGAATATCCAATTAAATCAAAAGTGGATCCCCTGGGGTACCAAAGGCCAAACTTAGGAGTATAAACTAAATATCTCAAGATTCGTTTCACGGCCCTAAGGTGAACTTCCTTAGGATCGGCTTGGAATCTTGCACACATGCATACGGAAAGCATTATATCCGGTCGAGATGCACATAAATAGAGTAAAGATCCTATCATCGACCGGTATACCTTTTGATCTACGGATTTACCTCCCGTGTCGAGGTCGAGATGCCCATTAGTTCCCACGGGTGTCTTGATGGGTTTGGCATCCTTCATTCCAAACTTGGTGAGTATGTCTTGAATGTACTTCGTTTGGCTGATGAAGGTGCCCTCTTGGAGTTGCTTCACTTGAAATCCTAAGAAGTACTTCAACTCCCCCATCATAGACATCTCGATTTTTTGAATCATGATCCTACTAAACTCTTCACAAGTAGATTTGTTAGTAGACCCAAATATGATATCATCAACATAAATTTGGCATACAAACAAATCATTTGCAATTGTTTTAGTAAAGAGAGTAGGATTGGCTTTTCCAACTTTGAAGCCATCAGTGATAAGAAAATCTCTTAGGCATTCATACCATGCTCTTGGTGCTTGCTTGAGCCCATAAAGCGCCTTAGAGAGTTTATAGACATGGTTAGGGTACTCACTATCTTCAAAGCCGGGAGGTTGCTCAACATAGACCTCCTCCTTGATCGGTCCATTGAGGAAGGCACTCTTCACGTCCATTTGATAAAGCTTGAAGCCATGGTAAGTAGCATAGGCAAGTAACATACGAATTGACTCAAGCCTAGCTACGGGTGCATAGGTTTCACCAAAATCCAAACCTTCAACTTGTGAATAACCCTTGGCCACAAGTCGGGCATTGTTCCTTGTCACCACACCATGCTCATCTTGTTTGTTGTGGAAGACCCACTTGGTTCCTACAACATTTTGGTTAGGACATGAAACTAAATGTCATACCTCATTCCTCGTGAAGTTGTTGAGCTCCTCTTGCATCGCCAACAACCAATCTGAATCCCTTAATGTGTCTTCTACCCTGTATGGCTCAATAGAAGACACAAAGGAGTAATGTTCACAAAAATGAGCAACACGAGATCGAGTAGTTACCACCTTTTGAATATCGCCGAGGATGGAGTTTACGGGGTGATCTCGTTGTATTGCTTGATGGACTCTTGGGTGTGGCGGTCTTGGACCCTCATCATCTTCCTTGTCGTGATTATGGGCATCTCCCCATTGATCATTGCCCTCCTCTTGAGGTGGCTCATCTTCTTGATCCTCATTTTCATCCTCTTGAGCTTGATCCTCATCTTGAGTTGGTGGAGATGCTTGATTTGAAGATGATGGTTGATCTTGCGCATGTGGAGACTCTTCGGATTCCTTAGGACACACATCCCCAATGGACATGTTCCTTAGCGCGACGCATGGAGCCTCTTCATCGTCTAGCTCATCAAGATCAACTTGCTCTACTTGAGAGCCGTTAGTCTCATCAAACACAATGTCACAAGAAACTTCAACTAGTCCAGTGGACTTGTTAAAGACTCTATATGTCCTTGTATTTGAGTCATAACCAAGTAAAAAGCCTTCTACAGCCTTGGGAGCAAATTTAGATTTTCTACCTCTTTTAACAAGAATAAAACATTTGCTACCAAAGACTCTAAAATAAGAAACATTGGGCTTTTTACCGGTTAAGAGTTCATATGATGTCTTCTTGAGGATTCGGTGAAGATAGAGACGGTTGATGGCGTAGCAAGCGGTGTTGATTGCTTCTGCCCAAAACCGGTCCGAAGTCTTGTACTCATCAAGCATGGTCCTCGCCATGTCAAGTAGAGTTATATTCTTCCTCTCCACTACACCATTTTGTTGTGGCGTGTAGGGAGAAGAGAACTCATGCTTGATGCCCTCATCCTCAAGAAAGCCTTTTATTTGTGAGTTCTTGAACTCCGTCCCGTTGTCGCTTCTAATCTTTGTTATTCTCAATCCGAACTCATTTTGAGCCCGTCTCAAGAATCCCTTCAATGTCTCTTGGGTTTGTGATTTTTCCTGCAAAAAGAACACCCAAGTGAAGCGAGAATAATCATCCACAATAACTAGACAGTACTTACTCCCACCGATGCTTATGTAAGCTATCGGGCCGAATAGGTCCATGTGGAGTAGCTCAAGTGGCCTGTCGGTCGTCATGATATTCTTGTGTGGATGATGAACACCAACTTGCTTCCCTGCTTGACATGCGCTACAAACCCTATCTTTCTCAAAATGAACATTTGTTAGTCCTAAAATGTGTTCTCCCTTTAGAAGCTTATGAAGATTCTTCATCCCAACATGGGCTAGTCGGCGGTGCCAGAGCCAACCCATGTTAGTCTTAGCAATTAAGCAAGTGTCGAGTTCAGCTCTATTAAAATCAACTAAGTATAGCTGACCTTCTAACACTCCCTTAAATGCTACTAAATCATCACTTCTTCTAAAGACAGTAACACCTAAATCCGTAAAAAGACAGTTGTAGCCCATTTTACATAATTGAGAAACGGAAAGCAAATTGTAATCTAAAGAATCTACAAGGAAAACATTGGAAATAGAATGGTCAAGAGATATAGCAATTTTACCAAGTCCTTTGACCAAAGCTTGATTTCCATCCCCGAATGTGATAGCTCTTTGGGGATCATTGTTTTTCTCGTAGGAGGAGAACATCCTTTTCTCCCCTGTCATGTGGTTTGTGCACCCGCTATCGATGATCCAACTTGAGCCCCCGGATGCATAAACCTACAAAACAAGTTTAGGCCTTGTTCTTAGGTACCCAAACGGTCTTGGGTCCTTTCACATTAGAAACAAGCACCTTGGGTACCCAAACACAAGTCTTTGACCCCTTGTGTTTGCCCCCAACATATTTGGCAACTACTTTGCCTGATTTGTTAGTGAGCACATATGAAGCATCAAAAGTCTTAAATGAAATATTAGGTTCATTTGATGCAATAGGAGACTTCTTTTTAGGCAATTTAACATGGGTTGATTGCCTAGAGCTAGATGCCTCACTCTTATACATAAAAGCATGATGAGAGCCAGAGTGAGACTTCCTAGAATGAATTCTCCTAATTTTGTGCTCGAGATAACCGGCAGGGTATAAAATGTAACCCTCGTTATCCTGAGCCATGGGAGCCTTGCCCTTAACAAAGTTAGACGATTTCTTAGGGGCATTAAACTTGACATTGTCTCCTTTTTGGAAGCCAATGCCATCCTTAATGCCAGGGCGTCTCCCACTATAAAGCATACTATGAGCAAATTTAAATTTTTCATTTTCTAATTCATGCTCGGCAATTTTAGCATCTAATTTTGCTATATGATCATTTTGTTGTTTAATCATAGCAATGTGATCATGAATAGCATCAACATTAATATCTCTACATCTAGTACAAATAGTAACATGCTCGATGGTAGATGTAGAGGTTTTGCAAACATTTAATTCATCAATCTTAGCATGTAGCATGACATTCTCATTTATAAGATTGGAAACAATATCATTGCAAACATTTAAATTTTTAGCCTTAGTGATCAATTTTTCATTTTCTATCTTAAGGCTAGCAATTGATTCATTCAACTTGTCAATCTTAGCAATCAAATTAGCATTTTCATTTCTAAGTTTGACAAGAGAATCATCACAAACATTTAAGTTCTCAACCTTAACAATTAATTTAGCATTTTCATTTCTAAGGTTTGAGATAACATCATGGCAAGTGCTTAGCTCACTAGTTAATTTTTCACACTTCTCTACTTCCTGAGCATAAGCATTTTTGACCTTAACATGCTTCTTATTTTCCTTAATAAGGAAGTCCTCTTGGGTATCCAAAAGTTCATCCTTCTCATGAATAGCTCCTATTAATTCATTTAATTTCTCCTTTTGCTGCATGTTGAGGTTGGCAAAAAGAGCTAGCAAATTATCCTCATCATCACTAGAGTTTTCCTCATCACTAGATGTTGCGTATTTCATGGAGGCTCTAGATTTTACCTTCTTTTTGCCGTCCCTTGCCATGAGGCACTTGTGGCCGATGTTGGGGAAGAGAAGGCCTTTGGTGACGGCGATGTTTGCGGCATCCTCGTCAGAGGAGGAGTCGGTGGAGCTCTCGTCGGAGTCCCACTCCCGGCAAACATGGGCATCACCGCCCTTCTTCTTGTAATACTTCTTCTTCTCCTTCCTTCTTCCCTTCTTGTCATCGCCCCTGTCACTATCACTTGATAATGAACATTTAGCAATAAAATGACCGGGCTTACCACATTTCTAGCACACCTTCTTGGAACGGGGCTTGTAATCTTTCCCCTTCCTTTGCTTGAGGATTTAGCGAAAGCTTTTGATGATTAAAGCCATATCCTCATTGTCGAGCTTGGAGGCGTCGATTGGAAGCCTACTCGATGTAGACTCTTCCTTCTTCTCCTCCGTCGCTTTGAAGGTGACGGGTTGCACCTCGGGTGTGGAGGTGGCACCTCACTCTATGATTTGTTTGGAGCCTTTGATCATGAGTTCAAAGCTCACAAACTTTCCTATCACTTCCTCGGGAGACATTAGTTTATATCTTGGATCACCACGAATTAATTGAACTTGAGTAGGGTTAAGAAAAACGAGTGATCTAAGAATAACCTTGACCATTTCATGGTCGTCCCATTTGGTGCTCCCGAGGTTGCACACTTGGTTCACCAAGGTCTTGAGCCGGTTGTACATGGCTTGTGGCTCCTCCCCTTGGTGAAGCATGAACCGACCGAGCTCCCCCTCGATTGTCTCCCGATTGGTGATCTTTGTCACCTCATCTCCTTCGTGCGCGGTCTTGAGCACGTCCCAAATCTCTTTGGCGCTCTTGAACCCTTGTACCTTATTATACTCCTCTCGACTTAGAGAGGCGAGGAGTATAGTAGTGGCTTGGGAGTTGAAGTGCGGGATTTGGGCTACCTCGTCCGAATCATAGCCTTCATCCCCCACGGATGGTTCCTGCGCACCAAATTCAACAATGTCCCAAATACTAGCGTGGAGTGAGGTTAGATGGTACCTCATTTTATCACTCCACATACAATAATCTTCACCGTAAAAAACCGGTGGTTTGCCTAGTGGGACGGAAAGTAATGGGGTGCGTTTGGAAATGCGAGGATAGCGTAAGGGGATCTTACTAAACTTCTTGCGCTCATGGCGCTTAGAAGTGACGGACGACGTGTCGGAGCCGGAGGTGGAAGGCGACGAAGAATCGGTCTCGTAGTAGACCACTTTCTTCATTTTCTTCTTCTTGTCGCCACTCCTGTGCGACTTGACGTGGAGAGGTGATTCCTCCCTCTTCTTGTTGCTAGACTCCCTCGATGGAGCCTTTCCGTGGCTTGTGGCGGGCTTCTCGCCGGTCACCATCTCCTTCTTGGCGTGAGCTCCCGACATCACTTCGAGCGGTTAGGCTCTTAATGAAGTACCGGGCTCTGATACCAATTGAAAGTCACCTAGAGGGGGGTGAATAGGCAAATCTGAAAATTTATAAAGTTTAAGCACAACTACAAGCCGGGGTTAGCGTTAGAAATATAATCGAGTCCGAAAGAGAGGGCGAAAACAAATCACAAGCAAATAAGGCGGATGTCACGGTGATTTGTTTTATCGAGGTTCGGTTCTTGCAAACCTACTCCCCATTGAGGTGGTCACAAAGACCGGGTCTCTTTCAACCCTTTCCCTCTCTCAAACGGTCACTTAGACTGAGTGAGCTTCCTTCCTTGATTTCCCGGGTCACTTGGACCCCGCAAGGACCACCACACAATTGGTGTCTCTTGCTTTGCTTACAAGGCTTTGAGAGTAAGAATGAGAGAAATAAGAAAGCCAACCAAGCAACAAGAACAACAAAAGAACACAAGCCGATCTTCTCACAATTCCTAAAAACTAGAGTTGAATTGTGGACTAT
Organism: Zea mays; assembly: GCF_902167145.1. Classification (NCBI taxonomy): domain Eukaryota; kingdom Viridiplantae; phylum Streptophyta; class Magnoliopsida; order Poales; family Poaceae; genus Zea; species Zea mays. The sequence goes on along the minus strand of NC_050098.1, from coordinate 42,314,659 downwards.
GATTTGATCGGAGGCTTTGATTTGTGTCTTGGAGTGTTGTGTATTGCTCTTGTATTGAATGAGGAGTAGTGAATGCTTGGGTGCCTTGAAGAGTGGTGGTTGGGGGGTATTTATAGCCCCAACCACCAAAATGGCCGTTGGGGAACTCTACTGTCGAAGGGCGCACCGAACAGTCCGGTGTGCCACCGGACACTGTCCGGTGCGCCAGCCACGTCACCCAACCGTTGGGTTCTACCGTTGAAGCTTCTGACAACTGGGGCTACCGGACAGTCCGGTGGTGCACCGGACAGCTACTGTTCACTATCTGGTGCACCATCTGATGCCTGCTCTAACTCTACGCGCGCAGGCGCGCACTGTTCATTGTTCCTGTAGCTATTGCAGACGACCGTTGGCGCTTGTAGCCGTTGCTCCGCTTGGTACACCGGACAGTCCGGTGCCACACCGGACAGTCCGGTGAATTATAGCGGAGTGGCTCCCAGAATTCCCAAAGGTGGCAAGTTTGGAGTTGAACTCCCTGGTGCACCGGACACTGTCTGGTGGCACACCGGACAGTCCGGTGCGCCAGACCAGGGCTGCCTTCGGTTGTCTTTAGCTCTTTTTATTTGAACCCTTTCTTGGACTTTTATTGGTTTGTGTTGAACCTTTGGCACCTATAGAACTTATATTCTAGAGCAAACTAGTTAGTCCATTTTGTTTGTGTTGGGCAATTCAACCACCAAAATCATTTAGGAAAAAGGTGTAAGCCTATTTCCATTTCACACGTCCATGAGGACGTTTCACTGCATGCGCACACCATCGTTTTCGCCATCGTCAGACGTCCCATTTGTCTTCCTAGCCTTCGCCCTGTTGTTCCACCCCAACCTGCTGCCTCGCCCATGGTCGCAGTCGTGAGCCGACCGACGCTCGTCGACACGGGTACGGGACAAGTCGGTCTTGCTCCTGACCTTTCTCTGTGCGTGCCGCCGAGGAGGATGAAAGGGAAATGTGCTCTTAGGCCATTTCTATAAGATTTTGGTGATTAAGTGCCCAACACCCATTAAGGGAATGAGTATATGCCAAAGGGTGGACAAAGTGCAAATCAATACAAAGGTATGATTCTAGACTTAGTACATTGTTTTTTGTGTACTAACATATTTGTCTAAGTGCTAGAATCAGAGAAAAGACAATTGGAAAAGACTTGGCTTGAGCAGCTAAGACTCTGCTCAGTCTGGGTGCATCGGACTGTCCGGTGGTGCACCGGAAAGTGTCCGGTGCGCCAGGCTGGCTCTGGTGAAAAGGCTGCTCTCGGGAATTTGTCGGCGGCGTACGACTAAAATTCACCGGACTGTCCGGTGTGCACCGGACTGTCCGGTGAGCCAACGGTCGGCCGAGCAAACGATCGGCCGCGCAATCCGCGCGTGACGCGTGACCGGTCCAACGGTCTGAAGGGGGCACCGGACTATCCGGTGTGCATCGGACAGTGTCCGATGCGCCAACGGCTCCAAATTGCCAACGGTCGGCTGCGCCAAAACAGGAAAGAAATCTGCACCGGACAGTGTCCGGTGGTGCACGAGACTGTCCGGTGCGCCAGTCGACAGAAGGCGAGATTTGCCTTCCTGGAATGCTCACAACGGCTCCTAGCTGCCTTGGGGCTATAAAAGGGACCCCTAGGCGCATGGATGAGTACACCAAGCATTCTCTAAGCATTCCTAAGCACCAAGACTCCAATTCCGTGCATTTTATTCTTTGTGATAGCAACTAGAGCTCCATTTGAGTAGAGAACTCTCCGGGTTGTGTTGTGAGCTCGAGTTGTGACTTGTGTGCGTGTTTGTGCTCTGATTTTGTGTCTTGTGTGCGTTGCTCATCCCATCCTTACCTCTGTGCTTCTTTGTGAACATCAAATGGTAAGTGCGAGAGGCTCCAAGTTGTGGAGATTCCTCGCAAGCGGGATATAGTGAAACAAAGCAAAACACCATGGTATTCAAGTGGGTCTTTGGACCGCTTGAGAGGGGTTGAGTGCAACCCTCGTCCGTTGGGATAAACCACTGTGCCTATCTGTGTTGATCTTCTTGTGGTTATTGTGTTTTGCAAGAACTCCTCTCTAGCCACTTGCCTTTATTGTGCTAACTCCTAATCAAGTTTTGAGGCATTAAGTTTCAAGTTTTTACAGGATCACCTATTCACCCCCCTCTAGGTGCTCTCAATTGGTATCAGAGCTGTTCTCTTCAAGAAAGGGACTAATCGCCCGAAGGGATGGATCCTAAGGGAAAGGGGATGGTGATCAACGACAAGGAGAAGGAGTCCTTCATCAATGAGCCGAAAGACGACAAGCCCACTGACTCTGGCTTAAGTCATAAGAAGAAGGACGGGAAGAAGAAGAGGCGCATCAAGAAGATCGTCTACTACGACGACAGTGACGAGTCCTCTTCTTCCCAAAAGGAAAACGACGACAACGGCTACGAGAAAAAGAAGACGGTTAACTCAAACTTTTCTTTTGATTACTCTCGTATGCCGCATAGTTCAAATGCACATTTGCTTTCCATTCCTCTTGGCAAACCTCCACACTTTGATGGAGAGGACTACGGATTTTGGAGTCACAAAATGCGTAGTCACTTGTTCTCTCTCCATCCAAGTATATGGGAGATAGTAGAAAATGGAATGCAATTTGATAGCACAGATAGTCCCTTATTCATCAACGAGCAGATTCACAAAAATGCACAAGCTAATACCGTGTTGTTAGCCTCATTGTGCAGGGATGAATACCATAAGGTGAGCGGCTTGGATAACGCCAAGCAGATTTGGGACACCCTCAGGATCTGTCATGAGGGAAATGATGTCACCATGCTCACCAAGATGGAGTTGGTGGAAGGCGAACTTGGGAGATTCGCAATGATCAGGGGAGAGGAGCCAACCCAAACGTACAACCGGCTCAAGACCCACGTCAACAAAATAAGGAGCTATGGAAGCACACGATGGACGAACCATGACGTCGTCCGCCTAATGCTAAGGTCTTTCACTTTCCTTGATCCACATCTTGTAAACAATATTCATGAGAATCCTAGGTACACCAAGATGTCGCCCGAAGAAATACTTGGAAAGTTCGTAAGCGCGCGGATGATGATCAAGGAGGCAAGATACGTCGATGAGGCATCGAATGGTCCAATTCATGATCCTCAAGCCATTGCTCTCAAGGCAACAAATAGCAAGGAGGCGCTACCTAGCAAGGCGGCACAAGTTGAGGCGGTGGGGCTCAATGAGGAAGAAATGGCCCTCATCATCAAGCGATTCAAGACGGCACTCAAAGGTCGCAAGGAGCATCCCAACAAAAGCAAGGCGAAGGGAAAGCGCTCTTGCTTCAAGTGTGGTAAGATTGGTCATTTTATCGCTAATTGTCCCGATAATGATAGTGACCAGGAATAAGAGAAGAAGAGGGAAAAGAAGAAGGCTTACAAGAAGGCTAAGGGCAAGGCACACCTTGGCAAGGAGTGGGACTCGGATTATTCGTCGTCCGACTCCGACAACGAAGGACTCGCCGCCTCGGCCTTCAACAAATCGTCCCTCTTCCACAACGAGCATCACACCTGCCTCGTGGCAAAGGAGAAGAAGGTAAACACTCAAAAGTCTACTTATGCTTCTTCTAGTGATGATGAATCTAGCGATGATGAAATAGACTACGCTAGTTTGTTCAAGGGCTTAGAAAGAACTAAAATCGATAAGATCAATGAATTGATTGATGCTTTGAATGATAAGAATAGATTGTTAGAAAAGCAAGAGGATCTTTTGTATGAAGAACATGATAAATTTGTAGAGGCACAAAAATCTCTTGCTTTAGAAGTTAAAAGGAATGAAATGCTTTCTTGTGAACTATCTACTTGCCATGAGACCATTTCTAGTTTAAAAAGTGTTAATGATGATTTAAATGCTAAACTAGAAGTAGCAAATAAATCTAACTCTTGTGTAGAACATGTTGTGATTTGCAATAGGTGTAAAGATTTTAATGTTGATGCTTGTAGTGAACACCTAGTTTCTATTGCAAAGTTAAATGATGAAGTGGCTAGTCTTAATGCCCAACTTAAGACTAGCAAAAATGAATTTGATAAACTAAAATTTGCAAGGGATGCCTACACCATTGGTAGACACCCCTCAATTAAGGATGGGCTTGGCTTTAAGAGAGAAGCCAAGAACTTAACAAGTCATAAGGCTCCCATTCCCGCAAAGGAGAAAGGGAAGGCTCCTATGACTAATAGTAGTCAAAAGAATCATGCTTTCATTTATGGTGATAAGAGATATTCTAGAAATATTCATTATGATAGGAGTTGTAATGCTTATAATTCAGATGTCATGTTTGCTTCAAGTTCTTCCATTATGCATGATAGAAATTTGACTAAGAAAAATGTTATGCCTAGAAGAAATATTGTTCATGTTCCTAGAAAAGCAAGTAATGAACCTTCTACAATTTATCATGCTTGCAATGCTTCCTTTGCTATTTGTAGAAAGGACAAGAAAGTGGTTGCTAGAAAATTAGGGGCAAAATGCAAGGGAGATAAAACTTGCATTTGGGTCCCTAAGGCTATTGTTACTAACCTTGTAGGACCCAACAAGAGTTGGGTACCTAAGACCCAAGCCTAATTTGCCTTGCAGGTTTATGCATCCGAGGGATCAAGCTGGATTATCGACAGCGGATGCACAAACCACATGACGGGGGAGAAGAAGATGTTCACCTCCTACGTCAAGAACAAAGATTCCCAAGACTCAATCATATTCGGTGACGGGAATCAAGGCAAGGTTAAAGGACTAGGAAAAATAGCTATTTCTTCCGAGCATTCTATCTCTAATGTGTTTTTAGTTGAATCACTCGGGTATAATTTATTGTCTGTTAGTCAATTATGTAATATGGGATATAATTGCTTATTCACAAATGTAGATGTGTCTGTCTTTAGAAGGAGTGATGGTTCATTAGCTTTTAAGGGTGTACTAGACGACAAACTCTATTTGGTTGATTTTGCAAAAGAGGAGGCCGGTCTAGATGCATGCTTAATTGCTAAGACTAGCATGGGCTGGTTGTGGCATCGCCGTTTAGCACATGTGGGGATGAAGAACCTCCACAAACTTCTAAAGGGAGAACATGTAATAGGTCTAACAAATGTAACCTTCGAAAAAGATAGACCTTGTGCAGCTTGTCAAGCAGGTAAACAGGTGGGAAGCTCTCATCATACCAAAAATGTGATGACCACATCAAGACCTTTGGAGTTGCTTCATATGGACCTTTTCGGACCCGTCGCCTATCTAAGCATAGGAGGAAGTAAGTATGGTCTTGTTATCGTTGATGACTTTTCCCGCTTCACTTGGGTATTCTTTTTGCAGGATAAAACAGAAACCCAAGGGACCCTCAAGCGCTTCCTAAGGAGAGCTCAAAATGAGTTTGAGCTCAAAGTGAAGAAGATAAGGAGCGACAACGGGTCGGAGTTCAAGAGCCTTCACGTAGAAGAGTACCTTGAGGAGGAAGGAATCAAGCACGAGTTCTCCACTCCCTACACACCATAGCAAAATGGTGTGGTAGAGAGGAAGAACAGGACGCTCATAGACATGGCGAGGACGATGCTTGGAGAGTTCAAGACCCCCGAGCGGTTTTGGTCAGAAGCCGTGAACACGGCTTGCCACGCCATAAATCGGGTCTACCTTCATCGCCTCCTCAAGAAGACTTCATACGAACTCCTAACCGGTAACAAACCCAATGTTTCATACTTTCGTGTATTTGGGAGTAAATGCTACATTCTAGTGAAGAAAGGTAGAAATTCTAAGTTTGCTCCCAAAGCTATAGAAGGGTTTTTGTTAGGTTATGACTCAAATACAAAGGCGTATAGGGTCTTCAACAAATCATCGGGTTTGGTTGAAGTCCCTAGCGACGTTGTATTTGATGAGACTAATGGCTCTCCAAGAGAGCAAGTTGTTGATCTTGATGATGTAGATGAAGAAGACGTTCCAACGGCCGCAATTCGCACCATGGCGATTGGAGATGTGCGACCACAGGAACACCAAGAGCAGGATCAATCTTCTTCCTCAACAATGGTGCAACCCCCGACTCAAGACGATGAACAGGTTCATCAAGAAGAGGCATGTGATCAAGGGGGAGCACAAGATGATCATGTTATGGAGGAAGAAGCACCTCAAGCCCCTCTGACTCAAGTTCGAGCGATGATTCAAAGGAATCATCCTGTCGATCAGATATTGCGTGATATTAGCAAGGGAGTAACTACTCGCTCTCGATTAGTTAATTTTTGTGAGCATTACTCTTTTGTCTCTTCTATTGAGCCTTTCAGGGTAGAAGAGGCCTTGCTAGATCCGGACTGGGTGTTGGCCATGCAGGAGGAGCTCAACAATTTCAAGAGAAATGAAGTTTGGACACTGGTGTCGCGTCCCAGGCAAAACGTTGTGGGAACCAAGTGGGTGTTCCACAACAAACAAGACGAGCACGGAGTGGTGACAAGGAACAAGGCTAGACTTGTGGCAAAAGGTTATGCCCAAGTCGCAGGTTTGGACTTTGAGGAGACTTTTGCTCCTGTGGCAAGGCTAGAGTCAATTCGCATATTGTTAGCCTATGCCGCTCACCATTCTTTCAGGTTGTTCCAAATGGATGTGAAGAGCGCTTTCCTCAATGGGCCAATCAAGGAGGAGGTGTACGTAGAGCAACCCCCTGGCTTTGAGGACGAATGGTACCCCGACCACGTGTGTAAGCTCTCTAAGGCACTCTATGGACTTAAGCAAGCCCCAAGAGCATGGTATGAATGCCTTAGAGACTTTTTAATTGCTAATGCTTTCAAGGTTGGGAAAGCCGATCCAACTCTCTTTACTAAGACATGTGATGGTGACTTATTTGTGTTCCAAATTTATGTCGATGACATAATATTTGCTTCTACTAACCAAAAGTCTTGTGAAGAGTTTAGCAGGGTGATGACTCAAAAGTTCGAAATGTCAGTGATGGGCAAGTTGAACTACTTCCTTGGGTTCCAAGTGAAGCAACTCAAGGACGGCACCTTCATCTCCCAAATGAAGTACACACAAGACTTGCTAAAGCGATTTGGGATGAAGGACGCCAAGCCCGCAAAGACTCCAATGGGAACCGACGGACATGTCGACCTCAACAAAGGAGGTAAGTCCGTTGATCAAAAAGCATACCGGTCTATGATAGGGTCTTTACTTTATTTATGTGCTAGTAGACCGGATATAATGCTAAGCGTATGCATGTGTGCTAGATTTCAATCCGATCCAAGGGAGTGCCACTTAGTGGCCGTTAAGCGAATTCTGAGATATTTAGTCGCTACGCCTTGCTTCGGGATCTGGTATCCAAAGGGGTCTGCCTTTGACTTGATTGGATATTCAGACTCCGACTATGCTGGATGTAAGGTCGATAGGAAGAGTACATCAGGGACGTGCCAATTCTTAGGAAGGTCCCTGGTGTCGTGGAGTTCTAAGAAACAAACTTCTGTTGCCCTATCCACCGCTGAGGCCGAGTATGTTGCCGCAGGACAGTGTTGCGCGCAATTACTTTGGATGAGGCAAACCCTCAGGGACTTTGGCTACAATCTGAGCAAAGTCCCACTCCTATGTGATAATGAGAGTGCTATCCGCATGGCGGATAATTCTGTTGAACACAGCAGCACAAAGCACATAGACATCCGGCATCACTTTTTTGAGAGACCACCAGCAAAAGGGAGATATCGAAGTGTTTTATGTTAGCACCAAGAACCAGCTAGCCGATATCTTTACCAAGCCTCTAGATGAGAAGACCTTTTGCAGGCTGCGTAGTGAGCTAAATGTCTTAGATTCGCAGAACTTGGATTGATTTATAGCATACATGTGTTTTATGCCTTGATCATGTTCCTTATGCAATTTGTTGTTTATGTATGGTGCTCAAGTTGTACAAGCACTCCCCGGACCTCACAAGTCCATTTGCGAGTGATGCACATACTTAGGGGGAGTTGTGCTACAACTTGATCCGTTGAGACTAACCATGTGCTTGAGTGTTCTTAATTTAGTCTCAAAGGTCGATTGAAAGGGAAAGGTGGACTTGGACCATGAAAGACTTCCACTGCACTCCGATAAGAGGGTAACTTACTCCAAGTTCATCTCCGTGTCTCTTATTGCCTTTTGCTCTTAATTGACAATTTTGGTGAGGCAATGAGGTTTAAGGGCCAAAAATGATCCCGTTTTGGTGCTTGATGCCAAAGGGGGAGAAATTAAGGGCTAAAGCAACAAATGGATCAGCTACCACTTGAGAATTTTGAAAATAGTAGAGTTAGGACTTTTGATTTGTCAAAATTCTAAATGTCTCTTTTTGTCAAAAGTTGGTCTCTTGTGGGGAGAATGTTTGATTATGGGAAATAGGGGGAGTTTTTGAATCAGTGATCAATTTCTTTTGGAATACCTTTCTCTATGCCTCAACAAGTGAATTTGACTTAGAGATAGGAAATTGAGTTTGATTTGCAAAAACAAACCAAGTGGTGGCAAAGAATGATCCAATTATGCCAAATTTGAATCAAAACAAATTTGTGTTCTCATTTGCATTGATGTTGCACTTCTTTTAGTTGCTTTTTGTTGTGTTGGCATAAATCACCAAAAAGGGGGAGATTGAAAGGGAAATGTGCCCTTGGACCATTTCTATAAGATTTTGGTGATTAAGTGCCCAACACCCATTAAGGGAATGAGTATATGCCAAAGGGTGGACAAAGTGCAAATCAATACAAAGGTATGATTCTAGACTTAGTACATTGTTTTTTGTGTACTAACATATTTGTCTAAGTGCTAGAATCAGAGAAAAGACAATTGGAAAAGACTTGGCTCGAGCAGCCAAGACTCTGCTCAGTCTGGGTGCACCGGACAGTGTTCGGTGCGCCAGGCTGGCTCTGGTGAAAAGTCTAGTCTCGGGAATTCGTCGGTGGCATACGGCTAAAATTCACCAGACTGTCCGGTGAGCCAACGGTCGGTCGCGCAATCCGCGCGTGACGCGTGGCCGGCCCAACGGTTTGAAGGGTGCACCGGACTGTCCGGTGCGCCAATAGCTCCAAATTACCAACGGTCGGCTGCGCCAAAACAGGAAAGAAATCTGCACCGGACAGTGTCCGGTGGTGCACCGGACTGTCCGGTGCGCCAGTCGACAGAAGGCAAGATTTGCCTTCCTGGAATGCTCACAACGGCTCTTCGCTGCCTTGGGGCTATAAAAGGGACCCCTAGGCGCATGGAGGAGTACACCAAGCATTCTCTAAGCATTCCTAAGCACCAAGACTCCAATTCCACGCATTTGATTCTTTGTGATAGCAACTAGAGCTCCATTTGAGTAGAGAACTCTTCGGGTTGTGTTGTGAGCTTGAGTTGTGACTTGTGTGCGTGTTTGTGCTCTGATTTTGTGTCTTGTGTGTGTTGCTCATCCCATCCTTACCTCTGTGCTTCTTTGTGAACATAAAATTGTAAGGGCGAGGGGCTCCAAGTTGTGGAGATTCCTCGCAAGCGGGATATAGTGAAACAAAGCAAAACACTGTGGTATTCAAGTGGGTCTTTGGACCGCTTGAGAGGGGTTGAGTGCAACCCTCGTCCATTGGGACGCCACAACGTGGAGTAGGCAAATGTTGGACTTGGCCAAACCACGGGATAAACCACTGTGCCTATCTGTGTTGATCTTCTTGTGGTTATTGTGTTTTGCAAGAACTCCTCTCTAGCCACTTGGCTTTATTGTGCTAACTCCTAATCAAGTTTTGAGGCATTAAGTTTCAAGTTTTTACAGGATCACCTATTCACCCCCCTCTAGGTGCTCTCAGAGGACACGGTCTGAGATATTGGACAACCATGGCCTGTAGCAAGGCAGCGGTCGGCATATGCTATAGAGTTGGTGGTGGTGTTGTGTCGCCTCGGCGGGTCCAGGGCTGGGAAGGCACTCACATTCTCTCGCCCTTCTCGGACTGACACCTGGTGCGGTTGCCTCTAGGTTTGGAGCTGCTCCAGCTGGGCTTCTTTCTCCGCTTGCATGCTCTCTCCCTATATGTATCTAGCGGTATACTACCTATGTCGCCTCCAGATGTCCGGGTCTTCGTCGTGTACTTCTCCGGCAATGAACAGGTATGCACACTTCTTCCCTTCTCTTCCTGCTCTACGAAACCTTGGAAGTGGGGGAGGCGAGGGATGGGGGTCCCTGATTTGCTGCCTATGGTACCCGTTTGATGGTTCGACATCTCCTATCTACATGGCCTTTCCCCACGGTGTCGACTCGGTATGCTTCTACCACTTCTATGTACATGTCACCCATCCTTGTGTCGTTGCAAAAATTATTATGTTGTTCCTCTGTTGTTTTGGGTGTTATTTTTTTGTTGTGCTAAGCACTGAACATAATTTGGGTGTCTTAATACTTTATTTATTGTCTATACATGGTTTGTGTTCTTCTGATGATGGCTCATTGTCACACCCGGTTTTAGAAGTTAAACCGAATGTGAACCATGTACGTGCCAGGATCATAAATTCACGTACACTTTGATTACATAATTGGACATCATCACACAATGCTCAAATAATAGCGGGAAATAAGTATAACTTTATTACATCATGATGCCTGTTGGGGGCCTTCGTCCTCCGAAGGTCCTCAAAAACATGATTTGACAATGCTTTCCAAGTGAATTATATGAACAGGTATTTTCGGATTCAGAATTATGGATATGGAGCACGACCAGGACGAAGGCTGAGCCAGGCGAAGGTCGAAGGCAGCCGAAGCTGTACGCAGGGAAGCTTCGGCGCGATAGCACAAGGGGGAACCGACTTAAAGATAAAAAGACTTCGGGGTCCTCAATAGATTTCTATAAACCGTTAACAAATGTAATGGACATGGATGTAATTTTACGAGGGCTGCGTCCCGCGTCTATAAATAGATGAACAGTACTCCCGTACTGTTCACGCGGACTTGTCATTTTGCTTTTGGTGTCACGCTTGTACTCTCCACCTTCTCTCAGGACCGAAGGTACATTTGTAATTTGAGATCATTTCTGTTTTTCCATGTTAATAAAATAGAAATGATTCTTTGGTGATGCTTATATCATATTTCATGCTTTATGTGAGTCCTTCGTCATTACTTGCCATGTTTACGAAGGTATGTCCCTCATGACCTTCGTCCGAGACTCATTATTTCCCGAGGGGATATAATGCTTCGAAGGACGAAGGACCCTAACATTTAACACTTTTTATGTTGCCTTGTTCTTAACTCTTAGAATTTGAGAACAAGTCTCCAACATTGGCGCCCACCTCCGGTGAACTCACTTCCACTTCAAGTCTTCGTGAACACCTTCGGAAGCTATAGACCTTCGCTATGGCGCCGAAGAAAGCTTCAGCGGCTGGGGCTGCAGCATTACAACCGCTGGACCACAACCAGGAGACCGTCTCTCTTCGGGAGGCCAGAAGCCAGAAGAGAAAAGCTGTTAGCCCGACGCTTGAGGAACAAGAGCTGGACCAAGAAATCAGAGAGATGGAGATGCTACATCAACAAGTGCAGAGGAAGAAGGAGAAGATGGCCCGCCTAGCTGAGTTGCAAAGGCAAATTGACGAAGCTTCTGAGGAAGTTCGCCATCTCACTCACGATGAACAGAACAGAAGGCCTCAGCAGAAAGACCTTCATCAGGAGGGCTTCGTCAACGAAGACGACTGGTATGATAATTTCCGTCAGGGAAATTTTGTTTTTGATGATGCTTCTCCTCTGTCTGCTGAGCTGCAGGCTACTCCTTGGCCTCCATCTTATAAGCCACCCCAGCTCCCCATGTTTGACGGCCACTCCGACCCGAAGCAATTCTTGATGAGCTACGAAGCAACAGTGTCTTCGTACGGGGGCAACGCTGCAGTCATGGCGAAGTCTTTCGTCATGGCCGTCAGGAATGTTGCTCAGACCTGGTATTCCTCCCTTCGGCCAGGAACGATCACTTCATGGCAGAAGCTGAAGGATATGTTACTGACCAGCTTTCAAGGATTTCAAACGAAGCCGGTTACAGCTCAAGCCCTCTTCCAGTGTATTCAGGATCACGAAGAATACCTTCAGGCTTATGTCCGAAGGTTCTTACGATTGAGGGCGCAGGCACCAACGGTGCCCAATGAAATCGTTGTCGAAGCCATGATCAAGGGGCTTCGTCCTGGACCTGCAGCTCAATACTTTGCTCGGAAGCCTCCTCAGACCCTGGAGAAATTGCTCCAAAAGATGGATGAGTACATTCGTGCCGACAATGACTTTCGCCAAAGAAGGGAGGAGGCCTTCAGATTTTCTGAGATGACCAGGGGCTTCGCAGGAAGATACTACCCGAGGCATGTCCGTTCCATTCATAGCGCTCAGAATGATGATAAGGGGAGTCAGCAAAACAGGCCGCAGTGCTCCTCACAGGCTTCGGGGCAACAACAAACTTCCTTTCGGCCACCAGCCCCAAGAGGCAGAGGTGCCAGGGGCTTCGGCGGAAGATTCGGAGATCAGCCAAGGAGACTGTTTTGCCTATTCTGTGGAGAGGGCAAGGGCCACACCACTAGGACGTGCCATGTTACAATTCAGAAGCAAAAGGAACTAGCCGAAGCTGCATCTCAACAAGCTCAGTCAAAGCAGGTTTTGCATACTGCTTCGTTTCATCCGCCTTATGTCCCACAATACATAGACAACCACCCTGCGGCTTCTGTAGCTTCGGCAAGTCAACCTCAAGCTTCCTGGCAGCAGCCTCCGCCTCCACCTCCATTGCAGCAAGGTCAACAGCCAGAAGGGAGTCAATACGCTCCACAGCAGAGGGACTTCAGAGAACAGTCCGAAGCTCGCACAGTCAACAGCACTGTGCCAGAGTCGAAGCACATTTATTGACATATCCTACCTTTGATAGCAGTCTTTTCTATTCAGTTTTATTTTCTGTGAAGCAAAAAACATTGATAGTTTCCATATAATAATTTCGTTGTTTCCACGAGAAAAATTTATTTGATCCACAGGCCTAAGTTGCCGAAGCTTAAAATTTCTTCCGTTACCAAGAAACACCTTCGGACTAAAAATCCTTCGGAGTAACAAGAAGTCGTTCTAAGGAACGCAGAGTAAGTTTATAAAGTCACAAAAAGTCGTTCCAAAGGGAGCGCAGCGTAAGTTTTCTGCTCAGAAGTCGTTCCTAAAGGAATGCAGAGCCTACAGCGAAAAGTCAACGCTGATACCGTCTAAGTAAAAGACGAAGAAGCTCCTAAGGGAGGCTTACAGCGAAAAGTCAACGCTGATGCCGTCTAAGTAAAAGACGAAGAAGCTCCAAAGACGTTCCTAAGGGAATGCAGAGCTTATGAATATATTTTATGTGTATCTTCGGAACAAATGTCACATGCATAACATAACATCATCACATCATTTTGCATAGCATAAGCATCATACATCATATCGCATTTGGTAAGAGAAGGGGATACTCTAAACCTTCGAAGGGATGCTTTGAAAAAGTAACATTGAAATTGTATAGCTTCGGAATACAGTTTCGGGGAACATTTTCACGAAACATGGGCAAGCTTCATCAGATCAATATCAAAGCTGCATAGCTTCGGAAAATAGCTTCGGAAAATGTTTTCACGAGGCATCGATGTCATTCATCAGAATAATTTGGACGAAGGCTATCCTCTTCACGACGCATGAAAAGAAGGGAAGGTGTTTTTTCGCCGAAGGCTCAAAAGTGGTATGTATTTAAAGTTTCATGCATCGTAAAGAATTCAATAATGAAAAGAGACTTGTATATTACATTCAAATCTACAAAATGTTACATAGATTACACTTTAAATGTTTTTTCCAAATAAGCACCTATTCTTCCCTCAATATTGCTTCGGCGGCTTTATTCAGAAGTTGGTCAACGACCTTGTCCATGATAGTTTCGGCCATCTGATTAATTTCTTCATCCCCTTTTGTGTGGGGAGATCGTCCAACAGCTTCTGAGCGTAGAGAACACTTCTTCAGTACTTTTACAAATCGCGAGCAAAGTTTAAAATGAAAATTACAGCGCAACAAGAACGACTAGTTGGTACCTAATTGTCTTTCGGGCTCCCTACTCTTTTCAGCAGTCTCTGCCACTTTCCTAGCTTCATGGATGCCTTTTTCGCTCCTTTCGATAATTTCTTGTGCCATTCCCCGACCGCCGTCGTTCCAGATATCAGTAAAAAATTTGCCAGCAACCACACTTGCTTCGGCCGAGGGGTCCTTGATATCTTCGGAGCGTAAGGTAGCTTCGGACTGAGCTAAAAGCTTTACGTGCCCACAACCCTTCTTCTCTAATACAGAAGTAATTCCTCTAGCGCCTGAAAAAGCGCATATGTCGCCGCGGCTGTTTAGAATTTCTTCGAAGGCCTCTGCTTCGTGGCTAATCCATTCCAGCGGATCTTCGGGATTGCCTCGAGAAAAATTCTCCTCGCTGGAAATGGCGCCGACGCTAGCAAAGCTGTTTTTAATTTTATTCACGCATTCTATAGATTTAACATAGCATTTCCTCTGCGATGTGCGAAGCTCCTTAACTCTTGATTCCAATTTATTGACCATAAGACCACTAAGTTCACGATTCGTTTCCTCAAGCGCGCGCTCCTCTTTAGCTCTAGCCAGTTGTTTCCGAAGATCTTCAATCTCGCGTTTTTGAGCTTCGGATTGGGCCTTTGAAGCGGCTTCGTCTTTTTTCACCTTATCCACCAATGTAAGCAGAATTTTATCTTTTTCCAAAGCTTCATTTCTCAGCTTGATAACTTCGGAGCGTAAATTATTAAACGCAATTTCATAACTTTCATCTTCGGCGCTCTTCTGCGCTCTCAGCGCGTTGCTTAGGATCAGGCCCTATACGAAAAAGAGTTCAAATAAGGAAAAAGGAATGATGTGCGTAAAAATAATAAGGGGGTTTTTTCAAGCGTTTAATTCCGGTACCTTCAAGCTGTTGTACGCAAGGCTGTCTGCGAGATCCTCTTTTGTCATGGCACTTAACCCAGCTTCAAGCTTCGGAAAGCCTATGCTTCTCGCCATCTCTCGACAGACAGATAGTTCCTTATTATCCGGTAGGCAGTATAAGAAGTCATCTTCATTTGTCCCATTGAATATTACTGCCCCCTTCGGATATTTCAGCTCCTTTGCATAATGGTTGGCCTCATAAGCTTCTTCTTCAGATAGCTTTTTCCCCGAAGCATGTCGTATGATGTAATCATGCATGCCGGCAGGTGCTTCGGGGATGACGGTGCCCGTTTCTTCAACTAATATTGGTTCCGGAATTTTTACTGCTCCGGCTTCAAAAGGTTGTTCTTTGAAGGGCTCTGAAGGCCCAGCTTCAGCTTCAGCTTGTTGAGCCGAAGCTTCAGTAGAACCTTCAGCAACATCAACACTCTTTTTTGAAATTGTACTTGAAGACTTAATCGTCTCCAAGACGTCTAGTACATTTACCATTCTTTTCCTTTTTGGGGTCACTAATGGCCCCTTTTGGTGTTTTGCTGTCCCAACGATTGCTGTAGGACTCAAAACTTCTAATGTTTTGGAGCCCTCAGTTGCTTCTCTTACTTCCTCAATTTTTTCTGTAAGCGGCGCTTCGGTTTTCTCTTTTGTTTCTGACAACAAAATGTTTGATTGTTCTAATTCAATCTTTGGTGGCACTTCGGCCGTTTCTGCGATCTCTGGCAACAAGGCTGACTTGATTAGTTTTTCAGCTTCGGTGGCTGAAGAAGTTTTCCCGGTAAACTCCGGCACCGAAGCTGGTTCAATATGGCGTGGTCGATGTGTGAAGACCTTCAACCTTTTTCCTTTTGATTCTGGCTCGCTAGGAGCGGTTCCAGCTTCTTCCTTTTCAGAGATTATATTTTTCCTTTTTTGCCTTCGGATGGGATAACAATAATCAGGGTAGAAGAACCCGATTGCATCAAACACTCGGTTCAGTCTCTTCTTCTTTCGGCCTCCGAAGGCTGCTGATAGTGCAGTATTTTCAGCCTTCGAGTATGCCCCAAGTAATTCATCACTTAATGTTTCAATGCTTTTCAGCCAGTCATCATCAGGTTCAATAAATTTATCTGCATATTTGAATGTGTATTTTAATCTGACTAGTCCGCCTTCGTCGGACTCTTTGATGGTTTCTTTCGGCATTTCCCACTTTTCTGCAAGTGGCCATACCCTGAAGGCAATGTGCTCCTGGACCAAGTCCCTTGTCCCAATGAAGGAGCAGACTGCGCCGAAGGCTCTTTGGCATTCTTCGGCTGCCTCATCCATTTCAACCTTCGGCCTTCGAAGTCCGAAGCGTTGCCAAATTGGGTACATAATGATACTTTTGACATTATTTTGCGCTGTTAGATCATTTTTCACATAAAACCATTCAGACATCCAGGCTCCGGGCCACCTCTTCCGAAAGGTTGGCACAGGGTAGCTTGACCCGGAGCGGGCGCCGAAGCTGTAGCACCCAAAGTTGTTGTGGTATTGCTCCTTTCCCCAGGGCTTTGTCTCATACAATAACTCATGTATGTTGCAGAAGCTTTTAGCGTTTGGCTCCAAACCTTGGCTTCTCACAGCCCAGACAAAAATCCCCATTCTTATAATAGCTTCGGGAGTGAGTTGATGAGGGTAGATTTGGAATGTTTTCAGTACCTCAACAACAAAATTGCTCAGGGGGAATCGAAGCCCAGCCTTGAGGAAGCTTCGGAAAATCACAACTTCATCCTCTTCAGGGGTGGGAGAAGTCTTTTCCCCGGCATCAGCTCTCACAATAGATATATCTCGGAAGTATCGCCCCCTCATATTATCAATGTGACTTTGCTTGATGGTTGTTTTCCCAAAAACTGAGTGACTTGGTCGCCACGGTCGATCTTCGGCCTCTTCCCCATCACTTTCTACATCATAGCTGTCGCTATCATCAGTATCTTCGGACAAACCTTCGAGAATCTCCTTCGTGATCTTCTCTGTATTAGTCTCTGCCATCGCTATCAGGAACCCTAGATTCTTCTCCTCCTCGAGACTCAGCTTCGTCTCAGCAGGGATCTTCTTGTCTTCAGACATCTTCGGAAACACTAAAAATTTGTTCCCGAGGCCGAAGCTTCGAAGTCAAAAAGACCAGCAAATCTCAATGAACAAGAGCTAAAAATTTTTAGTGGGCCGAAGCAAAAGGCAAGCGTGTGTACCAAATGAATTCACGATGTGTTCTTATTTATACGCCTAGGGCGTTGAAAGTTAAAAGGCCCCGCTTGTCAGTGAATGTTGCTATTCTAGCAAGGGGAAGGTGTTTTTTCGGACCTTCGGCTCAAGGCCTTCGTCCGTATCGCAATCTGAATTTATTATTTACAAATTAATATTGCGAGGGGCTACTGTTGGGGGCCTTCGTCCTCCGAAGGTCCTCAAAAACATGATTTGACAATGCTTTCCAAGTGAATTATATGAACAGGTATTTTCGGATTCAGAATTATGGATATGGAGCACGACCAGGACGAAGGCTGAGCCAGGCGAAGGTCGAAGGCAGCCGAAGCTGTACGCAGGGAAGCTTCGGCGCGATAGCACAAGGGGGAACCGACTTAAAGATAAAAAGACTTCGGGGTCCTCAATAGATTTCTATAAACCGTTAACAAATGTAATGGACATGGATGTAATTTTACGAGGGCTGCGTCCCGCGTCTATAAATAGATGAACAGTACTCCCGTACTGTTCACGCGGACTTGTCATTTTGCTTTTGGTGTCACGCTTGTACTCTCCACCTTCTCTCAGGACCGAAGGTACATTTGTAATTTGAGATCATTTCTGTTTTTCCATGTTAATAAAATAGAAATGATTCTTTGGTGATGCTTATATCATATTTCATGCTTTATGTGAGTCCTTCGTCATTACTTGCCATGTTTACGAAGGTATGTCCCTCATGACCTTCGTCCGAGACTCATTATTTCCCGAGGGGATATAATGCTTCGAAGGACGAAGGACCCTAACATTTAACACTTTTTATGTTGCCTTGTTCTTAACTCTTAGAATTTGAGAACAAGTCTCCAACAATGCCCAAAACATCCATATAGTCATTAACTTAAACATAAATCAAAGTGTTGAACGAAACACAGTAAGATAAGGCCTTCATAGGCAGCCCACTAGGGGTTCGCCGCTAGTCTAGATTAGAATTCCTCAAAGTCCTGAAACTCCTGGAAATCCTCCGCATTTCCTTCATCTTCTCCTGAGCAATGGTTTCAATAGGGACAACCTGGTGTTTGGTGTTTAAGCAAGGGTGAGTACACATCAACGTACTCAACAAATGTCTTGTTTGAATGAAGACGACTAGATGTATGAGGGGTTAAGCTCAAAGCAGTTGATTTTAGTTGGTCAGATATTTATCATTAATTGAAGCCAAGTTTTATCATAAAACCCAAGTTGAAATTCCCAAAAGAGAGCACTTCCTCCAAGAGGAAAGTACCAAATAATATAATCATAGCCATCATCATTAAACCATCAACATAAATGAATCCAAAGTAGCTCTAATCAAAGAGGATCCCAAGGCTGCTCTTAACCGTGAGCACGACTGATATACCAGTTTTTGACACTCTGCAGAGGTTGCACACTTTACCAACGAGTCGTGATCCCTCTCCAGCCTGAGCTTGCAAGACCCGATCTTTACTACCGAGGTGAATGGCTAGGGATTCACTATGTAGCCTTTACAAAGATTCTCCTAGTGTGTAGCTACCCCTTAGGTTTCGCCAGTCGTATAAACATAGTATTCCTCCCTAAGGTGGGTGACTAACAAAACCAAATCAAATGAACCTCGACACCCACCCTTAGGAGAGCAATCACTATGCCCCAACCCCCATTGACGGCACAACGGTCAAGCAAACTACACCCCAAGTTCATCCAATTAATCAGCTAAGGGTGACCCATTCTACCCTTATGGTTGTATTGTTGTCTCGGGTGGTCTCTCAATGAATAAGTCCTTATGGAGAGGCACTCGGGAAACCGCCCGAGCCCACTAAAATGCGACAAGTCCATAATCACAATCATAATAATCATAATATCATAAAGTAATTCTCATCATGTTCGTTGATTAGGGTGAAGCACTAGCAAGTAGCTGATTATAATAATCCAACCCAAAAAAACTAATCAAGGACAGGATAAATAGAAGACTAGTCAATCCTTAGGTTAATCATGGTATGCGGCACAATGAATTATAAAGTACTTAGGACATAATAGGTCAAAGGACACTTGCCTACACCAAACTATTGCTGCTCAGGGGCTTCTTCTGCAACTTCCTTGACCTCCGCAGACGGAACGTTATCTAAGCGAGTGCGAATATACAATCAACATTCTTAGAACAAAAAAACAGTACACTATACAAGGGAAAACATGTGCAATAGGAAATAACGCCCGCTTCTACGTTCACACGAGGAAAAGAAATGCCGAGATCGAAGCTACGATTGAGAGGTTATTGTGTCTACATTATACGAGTATGAAATAGAACATTTAATTCGACATCCTTGCATTAATCAACATTTATTACATGCAATTAAAGCTATCACCTGGTTTTAATTAGTTTGCTACACTAACAACTTTCAGTTAGATAATAATTCAAATAACATTAGCGACTATAAGCGAGATGAAATAACGACGCGAGACAAAAATCGCAACGCGCGAAGCAGCACGACAGCACGTGCACGGTACGTGCACAGCACGCGTACGACGCACGGGCCGACACTACACGCGAGAACTAATTAATAGGTAAATGATTAAACTAAACAATTATTTAATAAATAATAGTTCAGTTAATATTAACTATGCTGATGTTGATTTATAAATGCGCAATTCAAAATCATAAGTTGTTGCCTATGTCGACACTACACGCGGGGGCGCGGGCGTCGTTGGCCGCCGTCGCCGCCGACCACCAGGGAGGGAGCACCGCTGGGCTAGGGGGGACGGAGGGGGAAGGAGGCGCCACCGCCAGGGGAAAGAAGGGGAGGGGAGAGAGAGAGGGGCTACGCATGGAAGACAAGAACGAACAACACCATTGCCAACAATGGAGGTTGCTCCCCGGGGAAGACGAATTTTGTCGGAGCCGAACACAAATTTGTCGATTAAGGACAAATCGTCGGTCAGATTAATGAATCGAAGGCACCGGGATGAAGCTCTCGATGAGACGAACGCAGTCGTACCCTCGGATTCTGCCGATGACACACGGATCGAAAGTAATTGCTCGCTGGAGTTGTCAGCGAAGTTGGAACCGTTCCGAACTTCGGTGAGCAATTCCTGGAGTTTCGGATCGAATCTGATGGTGGGGTTTCAAATTTTGGAAAGGGCTCGACGAGAGGATTCTAGCCATATATATTGCTAGGGTTTGAAGATATTTTATTTTTCGTAATTATCCTATTTTTAAAATAAAAAATCCTTTTTAGAAAAAGGCTGAAATCATTTTTAATATCCGAAAAATAATTCGAAGGCTCCAAAAATTCTAGAAAAAAATTCTAGACATGATTAGGCACCCAATGGACTCCAAAAACATATTTAGAACTTTTGAAATGATTTTAAGTACCTTAAATAAATATATTTTGAATTTCGAAAAATAGAAAAATATTCAGAAAAATATGAAAATTTAGGGAAAACTTCTACAAGACATATTGACATGATTCAAACACTTCTTACACATGAAAACACTATGCAGCTTCCTGAATGCAACAATCATGACACTTCTACAACTCACACTAATATAGAACCAAACTAACCCTCTACTGTTTTGATAAAGGGAAAAGAAAAGTGAATAAAGAAAAGGGTAACACCTGAATTTTGAGTACAGAGCAAAGAAATTTTCATACCCCAAAATTCAGAGTGTTACACTCATGGATCCTGCAAAAATATATGTTACATTTGGAGATCCATGCAGGCACTACCACAAGGTGCTCGTCTCTTGTGTTCTTGGCTCTTGCATGCATTAGGTCATTTCTGAGACCACATTGGCGCAATGGACTCCATGGTGTTTGAGGTTGTTGTATTGGATGGAGCAGCAATGATTTGTCATGCTAACAGTAAAAGGAAATGTTATTTATTGGTTTTAAACGTTAGTAATGTCTACGAAGTATCATAATTTGTATGGAGCGCATCCAGTTTTTATTGATGCCTGACTTTAGCAACCACTCCATACTTTGATCTATCTTTTTTATAAGTTTGAGTTCATGTGACTTATTTTAGAAACATGAGCTCACAAACTTCCTCTTATTTGGTCTCTGTATGGTGCAATTATGTTATTTTATAATCTTTGTTCGTTCAGTCAGTTGTTGTGAACTCTCTTCTAATCGCTCCCTTTATTGGTCGTGCTGTACCAAGACATATTGGATGGAGTAAACAACAACATCCGTTAATCAAATCAAAAAATATTATACGAAGAGCGGAGACAATCAATAAAAATCTTGAGATCTTTGGTGGATAGTTTACATGGGTATTGTTATAAGCCGTCGCAACGCACGGGCAACCGACTAACACACACACACACACAGTGTGTGTGTGTGTGCGCGCGCGCGCGTGGTATATGCATGTTTTTATCAAGTGAGCTCTTAATGTTCCTATCGAACTGCTAGATTGAGTCTCATATTTAAGGAAACTAATACTAACCTATTGAAATAGATCTTGTTTAAGTTTCAAGCTAATCAGATTATTTTAGCCTATGTGGTAGTGTCACGCACTAACCAACATTATTGGGTGTCAAGCAACACTGCTGCTTGTTGCTCTGATGGTTTTTGGACCTCAGTTTTAACATGTAGGCTATTCACCCTTCTCTAGGTGTACCAGATCCTTACACTCTCCTTCCATGTTTTTGAAGGAGATAAGGTGGTGTAAGAGTCTTTTGTCCTTGCTTTACTGCTTGATAAGTATTGAGACTCACATTTAAACATACTTATATAACCATTTCTATAGAAAAATGACATTTATAACATGCAATAGTTTGAAGGAAAGGTACATGATATATAAAACATAAACTTTAAATGTTAAGGAACTCAGATAGTACAAGCATAAATAAAAGCTTCAGCAATGGAATTATACCTTTGGAGGCTCTTGGATGTCACAAGAGTGATAACAGGTACGAATTGCACAAATGGCTGACCCATCTGGTGGTCACACTGTTCACCTGTTTATGGGGTCACACCCTATACAACCTTGTGTTCAATTATATTTTACTAGTCCTTTTTATATAATAATGCTTTGCATTGGCGTGTGTACATTTATGACATTTCACCATACAAACATGCCACACATGTGTTCTCTTCACCAAAGCTCTTCTTGGGCATCACCACTAGATGAAAGTTTCATTATCATCACCAAAGATTTACTTCTGAAACCTTCGACTCTATGCACTTTCCATTTGTATATGGGTAGCCAAAGTCTAATAAGGATTTAGTGAACATAGGTCGAAGTGTTTTGGCTCGTTTCAATCTTCTTGACCTAAAACACTAGCTAGACACTAATTTTGTTACTTTAGATCTTTGGGAAGAGATCTTCTCTTCAACAGTAACCCCTCATAGATTAGTTTGTTTTTTTATCATGAACTCAAACTATGAACCTAGTTTTAAAGAGTTGTGAGTGAAATGTTCAAAAACCTTCCCTTTGAGTTTGTTATTGAAACGTAGAATAGAAATGTGCGAGTTATTGAAGCAGAGTCTAAGAGAAATAGTGAAAATGAACTTAAAGGATCAATTGAGCCAATACCTAAGACTTAGACTGTTTGGACAGACTCAAGATACATTTGTATAAGTCATAGAAATGGTCAAGGGACTAGCCAAATGAAGCCAAGAAAGATATGCCCAAATTGGATTAAGTTTAGGCTGCTTTGAATGCACCGGACAAATCACCAGACTTGGCACTCAAAGAGGATATTTTCGAGACTTTAGAGCTTAGCACATCGGACCTATCTGGTGTGCCCCGTACCACCCTGAAAGAGGATATTTTTGGCTTTGATAGTTGGGTGCATCAGACCAGTCCTAAAAGTTGTCTAGAGGGGGGTGAATAGGTGAAACCTAAAAAAAATATAGTCCTGAAAGTTGTTTTCCGAGATTCCACCCCGAAAAGTGTATGTCCCTGTTGAGGAGTCCACAAAGAATGGGTCCCTTTCAACCCTTTCTCTCTCTCAAACGGTCACAGAGACCGGTTGAGCTTTCTTCCCAATCTCAAGGACACCAAGTCCCGCAAGGGCGTCCACACAAAGAATTGAAGCCTCTTGCTTCATGGTTACAACAAAGAGAGTGATGAGAGAGAATGAGAACAATCAAAGCTCAAATGATCACAAAACCTTGCAACACAGAAATGCGCTAGCCTCTATGTCTCTCAAACACAAATCGATCAAATACGGTGTGGGAATCGCTTTGAATGTGTGGAGATGTTGCACTTTATGTATGGAAGGTTGGGAGGGGTCTTGTATCTTCATTGTGCTGATTGGGGGTATTTATACCCCTCAACAACCCAAATAGCCGTTGGATAAAAAGCTACAAAGCTGCACGGTCTGGTAGTGCACCGGACCATGAACAATGCTTGTATGGTGCGCAACCGGACAGTGAACGGTGCATGGAAGGTGACCGTTTTGTTTTTGCAGGTAGTCATTGGTCCCTTGTCAGACAGTCCGATGCGCCACCATACGGTCTGGTGCACCAGACCGAAGAATTCCCAAAGCTGGCCTATTTGCTATAAATCACATCAGACGGTCTGGTGTACCACCAGGAACCAGGTTGTTTCTAGCTGAAATTAAGTCCTCTGACCGGATGGTCCGATGTGTCATCGGATTGTCCGGTGAGTCAAGCAGCAGACCAGTTTTCCCTATTTTCTTCAAATCTTCTTCAAATCCTTTTGGTTATCTTTGAGGGTGTTTCTATGACTTAGACAAACATATGTGGTGACAATCCAACTAGTCTAAGTCATGGTTTTTGAACTTTTTGCTCTCTCCAAATTAGAAACTTGTTTTTAGCTCAAACTTGCTCCAAAAGTGTGACTTTGCAAACCTGTGCTTTCCAATCTCTTTAGATGTGTCAAATAGATTCCTAGGGTGCATGCAACTTATCCAAAGTGTGAAACTAGGTATTCTTTACATTTTCCAAGCTTTACCCCTTTGTGGTTGGTTTTGAGCTGTTTCTGGCTTAGAACTGAGTTGAGTGGACTTTTGCACCTATGAATCAAAGACTCAGCAAACTAGTTAATCCATAAGGTTTTGATGGTCTTCAAGCACCAAAATTAATTATATAAAATAGTTAAGGCCATTTCCCTGTCAAGGCTAATGTGCACTGGATGCACAATACACCCAATGGTTGGAAGTAGAAGATCCAATGGTTAGATGACGTGGAGTAGACATGGCAGGTACGATGTGCCACCACACCAGTCTAGTTCATATTAACAAGCTAACAACTTTACACAATGGTCACTACGGGATAGTGCTAGAGGGAGGTCTGGTGCATCAGATAGAGGTTCGGTGTGACTTATTTTTGAGCAGTTTTTGTAGTGGGTTTCAAATGGCTATATGGATTTTGGGAGCCTATAAATACAAATTCAACCAGTTCATACAACATCCAAGAGTTGAGAAACAAAGCATATAAGCTAGAGCAACACATCTAGGTGATCTAAGTGTCCCAAGTGCCTCAAAATAAGTAGTGAGCTTAGTGATAGCCATGCTTTGTGAGAAAAGGGGTTGAACACTTGTTTTGAGCTGAAGTGTGGAGTGTGTTGTGATAATTGAATCTCAGAGTTAAGCTTCCATTGAAATTGTAAAGCAGGCAAGAGCCTCCAAATTGTGGAGAGCCTTGCGGAGACTCTGTCTCACCATTGAGCGAAATGAAAGGGAACTCAAGTTTGATCTTTGTGGTCACTATAGTGGGGAAAGGGTTGAAATAGACTCGATCCTTAGTGGACTCCTCAATGGAGACATAGGTTTCTTTATGAAATCGAAGTCTGATAAACAAATCGACGTGTCTCTTTGTGTTTTCTTTTGTGATTTGATTTGCCCTTCCTCTCTAGGTTTATGCTTGCATTACTCTCCATATTCATATTACATTGTTGCTAGGATAATTAGTAGAAACATATTGCAACTATTGAACTTGGATTCTTTCCGAACTAACCACGATCGTTCTAAGACTTAGTATTATATATCTTCGATCAAGTTTCTTTGTTTGAATTAAAATTTTAGGTTTCGTTTATGCACCCCCTCTAGGCGACTTTTACCTTTCACCATTTTATATAGCCCTAATGACTCGCAATTGGGAATCGAGTGTAGAAGGCACTAATTGCCATTCTGACCCGAAAAGCACAATATCTAATCTTTCCAATTATTCCAATAGGTTCTAAAATGTTTATAGGGCCGCTTTCTTCTGCTTCACTGTGTAACCAAACAAAAAACAGTGTGGCTTCATTCTAACTGCCAAACATAGAACAAAGTTGTTCTATCCTCAAAAGTTGGAACAGAGCCAGTGTAGGATCTAGGACACTGGCTAGAGGGGGGTGAATAGACGGTTTTAACTAGAATCAAAGACACTAGAGAAATTTAATCAAAACAACAGGAGATATAAATTTCCTAGTTATGATAGGCTAACAAAATATGATGAGCAATTTATGTCAATAATACAAATGATAGACAAAACACAAATTACTTAACTACTTGCAAGTAATAAGTAAAGAGTGAGAGAATGACACCGAAATTTATCTCGTGGTACCGGTGATTTGCCGATCACCCCTAATCCATGTTGAAGTGGAATTCAAGCTCTCACTTGCTCCTCTATCAAGAATCGACTTGATCTTTGAGCCAAGTGGAGAAGAACTCACTCAATACCTCGATTCCACTAGCGTCACCTTTGCCGCTCCATCGAGGTGGGCACGAACCGCTCACAATCAACACCGCGGCTCCTCCACAATCTTCACGGAGAGCTCGATGGAGACAACATCCAAGCTGTCTAGGAGGCGGCAACCTCCAAGAGTAACAAGTCAATGACGCTTGCCCGGTGTACCACCTAGCCTCAAAAGGTCACAATGGACGCAAATGCACTAGAAGCTCGCAATCACTCACTAGAATGCAATATCAAGCAACGAGTGTGAGAGTTTGAGTTTGAGGATCACAAATGAGCTCAATGTGTGCTAGGAATCGCCAAGAGGACCCTCACACACGAGCTCCACTTCTATTTATAGCCCGCAACACAAAGCTAACCATTATGTGCAACTAGCACATGTCTTGCGCACACGTGGACGGTCTGGCCCTATGGCCAGACGGTTCGCCGTACCAGAAACGGCTATAATACCTGTTTGAAACATGTCAGAGCTGTCAAAAAAGTCAAGCCTGGATAGTCTGCCAGCCTAGGCCGGACGGTCCGGGACCTGTCAACATGAGATGTCAGAGCACTGACTATATTGAACATCACAGGTGGACTGCTCGCCAACCATGGCCGGACTGTCCGCCCCTAGACCACATATTGTCCTATCAAAAACCTTGGATAGTCCGTAGTACAAGGACACAAAAACACACTGTCCCTGCCAAAAACATTTTGGCACATGCGGACGGTCCGCGCAGGAACACAGAGACAGGTGTGCCAGCAGACCCTAGTGTTAGAGTCGCGGAACTTCAGTAATTTTAGATTACGCTTATCAAAAGACTTTTGACCTTTGGAAATGAAGCATTGTTAGTCCTCATACAAATGCAACACTATATGCTCTATGAGGCACTAGGTTTTACACTGATCAAATTCATTGACCCCTCTTAATAGTATGGCTATCTAGCCTACTAATCCGGTCAATTTCATCCCTAAACTCCTGATGACCCGCAAAAACAAAACCTATATTATACCTTTACCTTTACTTGATCCACAACCAATGGTTATAAGTCTCCAAGAGTTTCCTGTTTCCTGTGGTCCAATCCTACATTCTTATTTCTCCAAGAATCGTTAGTCCATAATCAGTTGTCATTAATTACAAAAACACCACTAAGGGGCCTAGATGATTCACAATCTCCCCCTTTTTGGTAATTGATGACATCACTTCATATTTCATAGAAAGTAGATTTTGTTTTTCAAACCTTCCTTACATACTGGGTATAAGAAGGGTTTGAGATGAGTTTTAAGTGACTTATCTTGATTTTAAAGTTCATTTGAAATGTTGATAAGTTAGCACAGAAAACTCAAAGTGTAGGAATGGCTCCCCCTACATGTGCGCATGATATATCCAGTTGAAGCATTTACACACATAATATATTAGAGTTTTGACGGAGATCTTCCTACAAACATGGTTATCGAGGTATACAAGTATAATAATATGAGACATAGACGCACAAGAGAAATAACCTCTCGATTAACCATTACAAGTTCTCAAGATTTTGAACTAATAGAACCTTAAGAATTCAAACATAGTTCGAAATAACATAGTAATAACATAGTTCATCAACTCAGCAATATAAAACATAGACATAACAAACATGCATATGAAAATGTCTGAATGTCCACACACGAGCTCCCCGTGATTGTCATCTTCCCATCTTCATTTCTCTCCCCTTTTGACATCAATTTCCATAAAGGAGGGGGCTTCACTGCGCACCAGGTGGAGGACGCGGATACATGCTATAGTAGTGAGAGCTGAAGCTATCAAATATGAAGGTGAACTGGCTGAAGTCATTCTGAAGTTGCTGCTGTCTCTCATCAAATGAATGAATGTTGTCACTGGTAGACAAAGTCTCAAATTGACTAGACAAAGCACTCAATTGTCTTGAAAGTTTTGTTGCATATTGTTCATTCTTCTCATGATGGGATAATGCACATTATCCTGAATATGAGTGCAGAGATCGACAAACTGAGAATGTACCCTCATCAAGCTGAGTATCAACAACAGTAAATATATTGTTCAGAGCAGAATATTAGCCATCAAAATGAGATTGCATAGCATCAAAGCGGCCATCCACATGCGTCATCATGCCCTGAAACCGTCCATCCATATGAGTCTGGAGCCCATGCAGCATCTGCTGAAAATAAGGATCAAAGTAACCAGGGGCGGGCTGCTAGTACTGTTCTTGCTGATGAGGAGGTGGAGAAGGTGGCATCTGCTGAGCTGGAAGTGCCTTAGGCTGAGCAGCATAGTCATCTACAAGGACTGTCTCATCATCAGGAAAGGGGGTGAGAGGCCTAGTTAGAAAACTAATCTCATTCTTGAAAGGCCTAAAAGTAATGTGAGTCGTCTCACACCGCCCCTCAAATCTAGTTTTGGCCTTGATTAGAGCCATAATATAGGGAGCGTAGGCTAAATTCTGATTCTTATCCATCTTAAGGTCATTGAGCAGCCTCATCATGAATATAACCACATTCATAACCTCCCCCTTCATCACATGATCAATAATGTTCTAGAATTTATCTCTAATCTTGCTTTTGTCCCTACTCTTAGGAAGAATAGTGACCTTGACAATCTTGTTGATAACGGCAGGATGATGCCTCAGTCCTGTAGTCTCTCCAAATCGCCTAGGGATGCCCAGCCTGGCAGGTTCATAATACTAAGCATAGTCCTCAAACTGATCCTCAGTATAAAGATCTATCCCATGTGAGATCACACCATAGTCCAGACTGTTTGCAGTGGCAAACTCAGCAAAAGTAGCAACATATCTCTTAAATCCTGTCATCCACATAATCAGCTGATCTTCTATATTTATTTTAGCAGTGGAAAGAAACTGCTTAACTGCCAATTCATTGAAATCAGTCCTCTGCCCCCCATGAATTCATACAAGCCAGATGTCTGAAATTTAGCAATTAAGCCCTCCATGACTGATTGACCCTGCATGTACTCCCAGTCAATCACCTGATGCTTATGGAACTTAGTGTCCATAAGAGATCCCCAGAAGACATCAAACTGCAATTGAGTATGAAAATATTGAATATTCGTGTCGCATGACAGAGAAAATTGGTCAACAGTCCTTCTGGAGGATTATTCAGCCATAGAAAACCTCATCTTTGGATATATCCATCATGTGACATTTATAGGATAATCAGGATGAGTGTGAGGTGCATCTTCAGTATCCAAAGAGGCACTGCCCCAGCTGATGATTGGGCCTCTGAATCAGTGGCACGGTTATAGTCTGTGTCATCCACATGACGACGCTTGGATAAAAAACGCCCTGCCACCAAATCCACTGTAATAATATATGAAAGAATCCCAACAATCAGAAGACAATAACTGAAAACATGTGCAAGATGAATAAGCTATTCTACCATAAGCTGGACGGTCCTCGTTAGGGGGCAGACGATCCGCGCCACCCTAGCAGACGGTCCGCGACTGTCCAGGGACGATTTTCAAACCCCAATTCGCCTCAAATGTTCAATCACAAAATTTGAATAGAATATCCATTCTAATTAAACCAAATTTTTGCACTAAGTTCATAAGGATGACCATAACCGATTCCACAAATCAATTTCGTGAAATTTCTATCCAAAAATAGATCAGAGATCAATTTGTAGAAACCCTAAAACCCACAATATTGAACAAATCGCTTGAAAAAATTTGAATACCGAGAGAAAGACATTGTTGATGAGCTTCAAGGATTCTCCCGGACAGTCCGCGCTCGAAACTAAATCTCCAACTGCGCAAACAACAAGGTGTTCTCAAATGTGTGGAGAGAGAGAAACGGTTCGTGGTCAAGTGCAATTGTGACGGTTGCGGTCTGCCTCTGGTCGAGATATGCTCCACTCGCGGATGATCCGCAGGGGGGCGCCGGACGGTCCGTGTCTTGGAAACCACAGACAGTCTGTTATGTCTCTCGGACCGTCCAGAACCTGATTGTAACATCCCGGGATCCACAAACACCCCAAGAGGCAACAAGACTTCACTACCAACAGCCAAACACTAAGCAATACAAAATTATAAGCATCGCAGAAGCAAAAGAGATATATCAATACAAAATGAATCATACTAATATGATATAATTCTCATCAAAGACGATTAACCACGAATGAACCAGCTTATGCCTACATCATATTTCAAAATATGAACCTCAAAAGTCAATAACCAAAGCTAATTATTTGGTTCTTTAAACAGAGTGTGCAACGTGCCGCTACTTCCCACTCCCCTTGATGAGCATCAAGCACCTGCATTGAGTAATGCAAGAGTGAGATGAAACATCTCAGCAAGCAAATTGTTTTGACGAGATATTTAAACCAAAAATTGAATTAATCAACATTTTAAAGGAATCACAATTAAGATCAGAAATACGTGTAGATATAGAACTCAATAGTCCCAATATAACCAATACCATCTCATTTCCTCGAACAACCACAATAGGTTGTATAACACTTCCCTGTGTCAACAATACCTGCAAATATCACTTCAATGTATGCATAAGATTGCAATGTGTAGGTTCTCTGCCTTCATACCTCTGAGAGTATAAAACCACATCATCTGCAAATATCACTTCAATGAATGCATATGAATGCAATGCATATGTCCTCTGCCTTCATACCTTTAAGGGTATGAAGCCGCATCGTACCCCTACTTGGACAACGTACGATGCTAAGTTGTACCGGTACGGTCAGACCATAGGTCACGACAAAACTTCAGATGCAAGTGAATCATGCAATGTATATGGCATGCTGCATTTATCAATATACTTCACTTCCTTCACATACAATACAAACCTCAAATAATACTTCATTTACCTTCAAATACAATACAAACCTCAAATAATACTTCATTTACCTTCAGGGGTGTGAATTAATCTCATGGGTCATACTCGAATCATAATCATCATCAATATATGATTGAGCATCAGTATAATACAAGTAAGTAAAGCATCACCATAGAGTTCAATTATGAAAGAATTCCATAATTCTGAATATTAGAGTGTAGGCGATAAAAAAAGTCAAAACGGTAGCAACCACCGCTACATTCACTTGCCTTCATCGAAGAAGAAAAGTGTATTAGGCATGATCCAGAGTGTAGCCACCTGCTAGCGGGCATAAAACTTAGTACAAATATTTCACAAACATTTGCCAACAATCAACAAATCGCTCCTACACTTGAAACCAAGACCCGGTGGAAAGACTCCCACCCTGAACCACATGCCAAACAGCAGACGCGTTGTTTGTTAATTTTGTATCTTTAAAATTATAACAGTGGTGATATCAAACAAATACTCTAGGAGTATCTACACAAAGTACTCTACAACTTCGGTATTCAGTGGATAATTAAATTCTACCATCTATAAGTTCTAAAACATTTGACAAGATAATTGTTTGAATCTGTTTCACATAGCAGCATAGTTAACTTTAAAATTCGATATCTCCCAAACTACTCAACCAAAAATTATGATATTCTGCTGGCAGTAATAAATTTTATCCCTCTACAAAAGTCTCCGTAGTTGGAAGAGCCAATTAGGACATTTACTAGATGAAACCCACCAGTGAATAGACCCGCTCATTTTTGTCAGGCAAACAGGAGCAGCCACAGTAAAACAAACATAACTGGAGTTTCATAATTCATATGAATACACTCTTTAACAATCTAGAAATCTTATGAAATTATCTACAACTTCTTTTACCAACCTAAAGTTTAATTCTGTTGTTAAAATTGCCTAAAAGTTAAGAGAACAGATTATGCACAGAATTATAAGACTGAAAAACTGGTATAATCAAACTGCAATAACTTTCTGATCTGATGTCCGATTGAGGTGTTCTTCACGGCCACGGAAACATATACAGATTGTATACAACTCATAGGTAGACTTTTTATTTTTCTGAGGCCACTAAGACCACAGAAAACTGCCATGAACAGAAATTGTCGAATTTGTCATTCTGCAGAAACTAAATTCGAGATCAAAACCTAACCCCACACCTAATCCAACCTCTAATCCTTTAATCCCCATGATCCACAACCTCCAAAAGCTCATAATTATAGGGAGCAACAAGGATCCCATCCTTACCTAGGGTTTCCCCAAGAAAATCTGCAAGAAGAGATGGGGTAGAACATCTCCTTGATCCTCTCTTCCTCTTCAATTCAACGTGCTCCTCCTCTTCTCGATCCTTGCTGTGTGGAGGAGATCTAGAGGGAGGAGGAGGCCATGGAGAGGGTGAGGGCGGCTGCAAATGGGGAGGAGAGGAAGAGGGAGGGGCAGCTGCAACAATTGGGGAGAAGGAGAGGGGGTCGACAAGGGTTGGGGAGGAGAGGGGGGCTCCCATCCATCGGATCGAGATCAATGGCCCGAACTCGCTCTCCCATCTGAGCTCCCGACCCCAGCGGAAAAAATGCCAAAAATCTATTATTTCCCTGAGGAATGCCTCCTAAAACTCCAAACCCCAATGCCACAGAACATGAAAGAAAAGAGAAAAATAAATTTAACTTCTTTTCAGAAGATTGGGGTATCACACTCTACCCCCCTTAAAAACAATTCGTTCTCGAATTCGACCACTTCCAAGCAAAGCATCCAAGGTACCCCATATAGCACCACCATTCAAAACATGGGTCCATTATTGGTCTTAATTAACACAAGAACCTCTACCTCGGACTAATTGTCTAAGGAAACTACACAACCTGATATCAAGCATGAAACAACATGCAATGAAGCTCAAAGCAAGTCATAGATGCAATCAACACTACGATTTCACACCATCGAATTTGGATGCAGCTATACATCAACATCAATGTCTTAAAACAACAGTCTTTTATGAAGGGGTAATATGCACTAAGCACAACCCTTACCAGCTACAATAATTCATTTTAATTCAATGGTGAAACATCCACACCAGATGAATGTATAAGAAGATCAAATACCTCACCTCAAAGCACCACAAAACAAGTAGTTCTATTGAAACAAAACTCCTAATCTTCCTAAACCTTGTTCTTGCCATCATGAAAAGATAATTATGTAATCTCACATTCTTTGCACCCCACAAAAGGGAGAGACTCTACAAAACTAATGGAGCAATAAAGCTGACAAGAAGCCAATAACATTCTACGCAGCACAGTTCATCGAAGAAATGCCAAAAACTCCACAAAGAGCACTGACAACACAACAACAACACAATACTTGCTTAACCAATGTCACCATACTTCATCCAACAACTCAACTAAGAAAAATATCCAAACTAGTAAGGTTAACCTACACATAATATAAGTCTTCATCTATTGTAGTTCAGAAACTTACATTTCATTCTATCATATGATGCACTCAAAGTACCAGACATACAGGGTCAATAATAACCCCGTAATCCTTCACACATTTGACAAACATCTTAAGCTGATGTAAAAACCACATCATTTAGGAATAGGTGACTAACCACACACAACCAACTCTAGGCTAGGCAATGACTTCATTCAAACCAATAGATAAGTGGTCCAACAATGGCCCCACAAGCATGCATCGGGGAGAGAACTATCAGATCCTCAACGTATTAATACATAATCAATGGATCAAGTAAATCAAAGATTTATTCTACAATTAACATGACTAACAGGCAACCACTTTAAACCACATCTAGGCTTTGGGGCTACTAAAACACACAATGGAAGTGAGGCATGTAAGCCATTCTGGCTATGTAAAGACTTCCCCCAAAATCCATATAAAAGTATCAATATTCATTTCTTTCAGAACTAGTTTCTCGACATAAACAATCATTCTTTGCAAAGATAGTTGGAACTATCCACCAACCGCTCAACAACTTAAATTCAAATTGATGGTTACCTTGTAACCCAAAACACACAATTCACACTCCTCTTAGGACCATCCTCATTCAAGCATATATAACAATATTATTGTAATAAAACTCAACCATGAAAAACATGGTGAAAACAACATAGGCATACTTGTATATCACAAGCATAATAACAACTTCAATCTCACCAAAGACCAGTGACATCAATCGCATTAATAAAAAAATATAAAAATTTAGAAATAAATTATATCAGGCATTAAGTCATAAACAACTTACCACATCACCGTAGAGGAATAGGGAGGGGTGAAATTATTATCATCTGCACTTCAAAGACACTAATATATATCAAAGATATTTGAACCCATACCCTTCCTATATGTGCAAGTGTGTCAAATTTATCTTCAAATTGTCATGAATCTAAAGCCTATGCTTTGATACCAACTGTAACACCCCGGGATCCACAAACACCCCGAGAGGCTACAAGACTTCACTACCAACAGCCGAACACTAAGCAATATAAAATTTGGCAGCGTCTCCTTTGTAATTATAAGCATCACAGAAGCAAAAGAGATATATCAATACAAAATGAATCATACTAATATGATATAATTATCATCAAAGACAATTAACCACGAATGAACCAGCTTATGCCTACATCATATTTTAAAATATGAACCTCAAAAGTCAATAACCAAAGCTAATTATTTGTTTATTTAAACAGAGTGTGCAACGTACCGCTACTTCCCACTCCCATTGATGAGCATCAAGCACCTGCATTGAGTAATGCAAGAGTGAGATGAAACATCTCAGCAAACAAAATGTTTTGACGAGATATTTAAACCACGAATTGAATTAATCAACATTTTAAAGGAATCACAATTAAGATCAGAAATCCGTGTAGATATAGAACTCAATAGTCCCAATATAACCAATACCATCTCATTTCCTCGAACAACCATAATAGGTTGTATAACACTTCCCTGCGTCAACAATACATGCAAATATCACTTCAATGTATGCATAGGAATGCAATGTGTAGGTCCTCTGCCTTCATACCTCTGAGAGTATAAAACCACATCATCTGCAAATATCACTTCAATGAATGCAATGCATATGTCCTCTGCCTTCATACCGCTAAGGGTATGAAGCCGCATCGTACCCCTCCTCGGGCAACGTACGATGCTAAGTTGTACTGGTATGGTCGGACCATAGGTCACGACAAAACTTCAGATGCAAGTGAATCATGCAATGTATATGGCATGCTGCATTTATCAAGATACTTCACTTCCTTCACATACAATACAAACCTCAAATAATACTTCATTTACCTTCAGGGGTGTGAATTAATCTCATGGGTCATACTCGAATCATAATCATCATCAATATATGATTGAGCATCAGTATAATACAAGCAAGTAAAGCATCACCATAGAGTTCAATTATGAAAGAATTCCATAATTCTAAATATTAGAGTGTAGGCGATAAAACAACAAGTCAAAACGGTAGCAACCACCGCTACATTCACTTGCCTTCGTCGAAGAAGAAACGTGTATTAGGCATGATCCGGAGTGTAGCCACCTGCTAGCGGGCATAAAACTTAGTACAAATATTTCACAAACATTTGCCAACAATCAACAAATCGCTCCTACACTTGAAACCAATACCCGGTGGAAAGACTCCCACCCTGAACGACATGCCAAACAGCAGCAACGTTTTTTGTTAATTTTGTATCTTTAAAATTATAACAGTGGTGATATCAAACAAATACTCTAGGAGTATCTACACAAAGTACTCTACAACTTCGGTATTCCATGGATAATTAAATTCTGCCACCTATAAGTTCTAAAACATCTGACAAGATAACTGTCTGAATCTGTTTCACACAACAGCATAGTTAACTTCAAAATTCTATATCTCCCAAACTACTCAACCAAAAATTATGAAATGCTGCTGGCACTAAGAACTTTTATCCTTCTACAAAATTCTCCATAGTTGGAAGAGCCAATTCGGCCATTTACTAGATGAAACCCACCAATGAATAG
The DNA here is from genome assembly GCF_902167145.1 of Zea mays. Lineage (NCBI taxonomy): Eukaryota > Viridiplantae > Streptophyta > Magnoliopsida > Poales > Poaceae > Zea > Zea mays. Next base: position 42,279,038 of record NC_050098.1, on the reverse strand, counting down.
ACCCGCTCATTTTTGTGAGGCAAACAGGAACAGCCACAGTAAAACAAACATAACTGAAATTTCATAATTCATATGAATGAAATCTTTAACAATCTGGAAAGCTTATGAAATTATATACAACTTCTTTTACCAACCTAAAGTTTAATTCTGTTGTTAAAATTGCCTAAAAGTTAAGAGAACAGATTCTGCACATAATTATAAGACTGAAAAACTGCTATAATCAAACTGCAATAACTTTCTGATCTGATGTCCGATTGAGGTGTTCTTCGCGGCCACGGAAAGATCCCATCTAATCCAACATCTAATCTAACATTTAAACCCTAAACCTAACCACACATCTAATCCAACCTCTAATCCTTTAATCCCCATGATCCACAACCTCCAAAAGCACATAATTACATGGAGCAACAAGGATCCCATCCTTACCTAGGGTTTCCCCAAGAAAATCTGCAAGAAGAGATGGGGTAGAACATCTCCTTGATCCTCTCTTCCTCTTGTGCTCCTCCTCTTCTCGATCCTTGCTGCGTGGGGGAGATCTAGAAGAGGAGGAGGTCGTGGAGAGGGTAGAGGGCGGCTGCAAATGGGGAGGAGAGGAAGAGGGAGGGGGCGGCTGCAACAATTGGGGAGAAGGAGAGGGGGTCGACTAGGGTTGGGGAGGAGAGAGGGGGCTCCCATCCATCAGATCGAGATCAATGGCCCAAACTCGCTCTCCCATCTGAGCTCCCGACCCCAGCGGAAAAAATGTCAAAACATCTACTGTTTCCCTGAGGAATGCCTCCTAAAACTCCAAACCCCAATGCCACCGAACATGAAAGAAAAGAGAAAAAAGAAATTTAACTTCTTTTCAGAAAATTGGGGTATCACACTGATGCGCGCGGACGGTTCGTGACCTGATACTCAGATTTACAATCTTTGTCAATTTTCTGAATTCAAATTTCAAACTGGGTTCATTGCTCAAATATGAACATTTTGACCAATCCAAGGGTTAGTATGTATGCACATACTCATAATATACTTGAGTGACCAAACTTTGCACATAAAATAGTTTTGATCACGTAAAGATACAAAATTAATAAAAAATAGGCAATAAATAGCTTAGAGAGCACACTCTAGAGCTCAATTACCATGCTTTATATATGTACTCAATTTCAAGCAGCGTTTGAGAGATCAATTACATTCATTTCACTTCTCAATTTGTAAAACCTTGTTTCATCCAACAGCTTTGTAAATATATCCGCCAATTGATCATCCGTGCTAATAGAATAAATAGAGATATCTCCTTTTCCAACATGATCTCTTAAGAAGTAATGCCTAATATCAATATGCTTCGTGATTGAGTGTTGGATCGGAGTTGTAGCTAATTTTACCACACTCTCATTATCACACATAAGAGGCACATTCTTGAATGAAATCCCATAATCCAATAGAGTTTGTTTCATCCACAATAATTGAGCACAACAATTATCGGCCGATGTATATTATGCCTCGGCGGTAGAGAGAGGTACTGAGTTTTGTTTCTTAGAAGACCATGAAACAAGAGACCTCCCAAGAAATTGACAACATCCAGAGGTGCTCTTCCTATCAACCTTGCAACTCGCATAGTCCGAATCTGAATAACAAATTAATACAAATTGAGCACCTTTGGGATACCATAGACCAATATTAGGGGTATGCTTCAAATATCCTAGAATTCTTTTGGCGGCCTTCAAATGAACCTCTCTAGGTGATGCTTGAACCGAGCACACATGCAAACACTAAACATAACATTGGGCCTAGATGTGGTAATATAAAGCAAACTACCAATTATTGAGCGAAAAAGTTTTTGATCAACAATTGTACCTCCCTCATCTAAGTCAAGATGACCATTTGTTGCCATAGAAATCTTGATAGGCTTTGCATTTTCTAAGACAAACTTTTTGAGCATGTCCTTCAAATATTTAAATTGACTTACAAAGATTCCATCTTTCAATTGTTTAATTTGAAAACAAAGGAAGAAGCTCAATTCTCCAATCATAGACATTTCAAATTCCTTTGACATCATTTTGCCAAACTCCTCACAAAATGACTCATTAGTTGAACCAAAAATAATATCATCAACATAAATTTGACAAACAAATAAATCTTTACCAATTCTTTTAGTGAATAGAGTAGTGTCAACCTTCCCAATTTTGAAGTCCTTGAAAAGCAAGAAATCCCTAAGCCTTTCATACCAAGCGCGTGGAGCTTGCTTAAGCCCATAGAGAGCTTTAGAAAGCTTGTACACGTGGTTAGGTCTTTTGGGGTCCTTAAAACCGGGAGGTTGTTCCACATACACTAGTTCACTAACCTTACCATTTAAAAAGGCACTATTTACATCCATTTGGTAGAGCTTGATATTATGAGCACAAGCATAAGCAAGAAGAATTTGAATAACTTCCAATCTTGCTACGGGAGCAAATGTCTCACCGAAATCCAATCCTTCAACTTGAGTATAGCCTTGTGCCACTAGTCTTGACTTGTTTATTACTACCAAACCATCTTCATTATGCTTCTTTCGAAATACCCATTTGGTACCAATAACATTGTGGTTCTTTGGTCTCTTAACAAGCTCCCAAACTTCATTACGGGTAAAGTTATTTAATTCATCATGCATTGCATTTACCCAATCAACATCAAGAAGAGTTTCATCTACACGGTTAGGTTCAATACAATATACAAAAGAGAAATGTTCAGAAAATGAAGCAATACGAGAGCGAGTTTGAACAACCTTACTTATATCACCCACAATTTGATTTGTTGGATGATCCTTTACAATTGAATGATGAATTCTTGAAGTAATTGGAGAATCACTAGTTGAAGCTTGAGAAGGGACCGATTGACTTGAGATATTTTTAACATGATCATTCTCAACTTCATCATTTTGTTGACTTTGGTGGGTTTCCTCATTTAGAGTTGAAGAGGATGGAATGACAACAACACTATCATCATCGTCTTTCTTTGGCTTTATTTCACCAATAGCCATAGTTTTCATAGCATTTCTCAATCGAATTCCACCAACATCATCAAGGTTCTCATTTTCATCTTGAGATCCATTTGTTTCATCAAACTCAACATTATATGCTTCTTCAATAATGCCATGAGTCTTGTTGAAAACTCTATATGCCTTGCCCGGGGAGAAAACCCTCATCACATTTCTTCTCAAATTTAGAGAGTCGACTACCTTTCCTCAAAATATAGCACTTGCAACCAAACACCCTAAAATATGAAATATTTGGCTTTATACCATTAAGCAGTTCATAAGGAGTCTACTTTAAGAGCTTGTGACAATATAGTCTATTTGATGCATGACAAGCGATGTTTATGGCTTCGACCCAATAAAAATATAACACATTATATTCTACTAGCATAGACCTAGCCATATCAATGAGAGTCCTATTCTTCCTTTCAACAATTCCATTTTGTTCCAGTGTATACTTGGAAGAAAATTCATGCTTTATACCCTTGTCGTCACAATATTCATCAATTCTAGCATTATTGAATTCTGACCCATTATCACTTCTAACTTTCTTGATATCAAATTCAAATTGATTTTGAGCCAACATAGCAAATGACTTAAATGTTTCAAACACATTTGATTTATCACGAAAAAAATAGACCCAAGTGATTCTAGAATAATCATCCACAATTACAAGGCAATAAGAATTACCACCAATACTAATAAAAGATGTTGGTCCAAAGAGATCCATGTGAAGTAATTTGACTCTTGTAAGGATGAGTATTTGCCACTTGCTTCCCGGCTTGACATGAACTACACAATTTGTTCTTTTCAAATTCACGTCCTTCAACCCTCGAACTAAGTCATGCTTGGATAATTCATTTAATTGCCTCATACCAACATGACCAAGTCTTCTATGCCATAACCAACCTAGTGAAGCCTTAGAGAATAAACAAGTTGTAAGCTTTGTCTGATTAGATGAAAAATCAACAAGATAAAGATTTTCATGTCTAAAACCTTTAAACATTAGATTGCTACCATCAACGCTAGAGATGAGAACATTATCAACAGTGAAATTACAACTAAAACCTAAATCACATAGTTGAGCTACGAATAGAAAATTGAAGTTTAGAGATTCAACTAAAAGTACATTTGATATAGAATGGTCGTTTGAAATAGCAATTTACCCAAACCTTTAATCTTTCCTTTGCGGTTATCTCCAAAAGTGATGGTATCATAATTTGAACAACCTTCCTCACTCATTTGGGTGAACATCCTCATATCCATGGTCATATGTTGAGTACAACCACTATCCAACACCCAATGATTTCCTCCTGCCTTGTAATTTACCTACAAAAATGAAATCAATCTCTTTTAGGTACCCAAATTGGTTTGGGTCCTTACATGTTAGTGACCAAGGTATTTGGCACCCAAATGGCTTTCTTTTTGGTACCAATAATTGAAGTGCCAACAAACTTAGCATGAACACCTTTTGCATTATGTGAAAGAACATAGCAATGCTCAAAACAAGATGAGGATACATTATTGAATTTGGGACAATTCTTCTTGACATGTCCCTTCTTTGTGGCACTTGTGACACACCTTGTCACATTCTTTCACAAACATGGTCTTTTGCTTCACAAATGCATTCTTTCCTTTCTTAGGAACATACCCAAGACCCTCACAATTAAGTGAGCACCGTTGGCTTCCTAATATAAAATCCAATTTAGCCTTTCCACCATAGGCCTTCTCTAAGTCATGAGTTAGAGCATTTACTTTCCCTACCAAGGCTTCATTCTCAACAATGACTTGTGATTCATCACAACCAATATTATCATTCACAAGACAAATTTTGCATTTATCACAAATGAAACTAGTAGGTTGTGGTTCACTTGTAGAGCTATCAAGTAAGTCACAAGTGATTCCAACATCCTCGGTGACCACCACAACTTCATGCACAAGAGATGAATTTTGAGCCTCCACAAGCTTCTCACAACTCTCTTTTAGATTGTTGTGAGAGGTCTTGAGCTCCTCAAAAGACACTTGAAGATTTTTGTATAATTCCTTCAAGGTTCTAAACTTTTCTTTTTTCTTTGTGCATGTAGTCATCGGCCTCACCCAACATTCTAACAAGATCATCATATGAATATCCTCGTCATCAAGATCATCAATATCATCATCATCATCTACATCATTTAAATCGGTTATGATTTTTACCTTAGCATCACCTTTTGCCATGAGACAACGAGGAGACGAGAAAAGTCAAGGAGCCTCCTTGATAGCGATTCTGGCATTTAGTTTGGATGAGGAATCATCATCATCATTCGAGCTAGCATTCGAATTCCATTCAACTAGATAGGCTTTGCCATCCTTCTTCTTGTGATAGAACTTATTGTTTTTATCATCTCCATCCTTGCCCTTGTTCTTCTTGCTTGGACAATTCATGGCAATGTGACCGGGTTCCCCACACTCAAAACATTTTCTATCATTAGAAGCATTTCTTCTTGATATTTGTCCCCTTCTAGGTTGACCATTCTTTTTCCATATGAACTTGTTGAATTTCTTCACAAAGAGAGCCAACTCCTCATCATTTTCACTTCCATTTCCTTCATCTTCACTTTCTTCCTTTTCAATTGTCTTGGAAGCTTTAGCTTTGAGAGCCATTGATTCACCTTTTACTCTCTTAGCCAAACTCATAGCTTTGGCTTGAGACTTTTTTAATGTCTTGAGTAAGAATCTCTCCCAATACTTCGGTTGGAGAAGTAGTGGTCAAATCACTCCTTACTAACATGGTCACAATAGTGTCATATTTCTCTAGAAGAGATCTGATACCACTTGTAGAATCTAGGACACCGGCTAGAGGGGGGTGAAGAGACGGTTATAACTAGAATCAAAGACACTAGAGAAATATAATCGAAACAACAAGAGATATAAATTTCCTAGCTATGGTAGGCTAACAAAATATGATGAGCAAATTATGTCAATACTACAAATGATAGACAATACACAAATTAATTAACTACTTGCAAGTAATAAGTAAAGAGTGTGAGAATGACACCGAAATTTATCCTGTGGTATCGGTGATTTGTCGATCACCCCTTGTAAGGAAAATGGATCCCAGGCCATTTGGCTTAATAGATTTTTGGTGTTTGATGATCAACATAACCTGTGAACTAATGTGTTTGCTAGTGTTTGTGTTTGTAGTTCACAGGATGCCAAAGTTACTTCGACTAAGGAATTGAGGAAAGCAACACCTCAAAAGAAGACATTATGAAGATCAATTAAAGTCCAAGAAACAAAGAAGTGTTGCCTACGGACTGTCTGTGCGAGGAGCACCGGACTGTCCGGTGCACCAGGAACTGTAGCCCTAATGGCTAGTTCTAGGTGGCACTGAGGAGGGAAGACCACCGGACTGTCCGGTGTGAAGTCCGGATTGTCCGGTGTGTAAAGCCTGTGCGCCAACTGTCACCTGCTCTGACAGACCTAATGGCTAGGCGCATCGGACTAGGGCACCGGACTGTCTGGTGACCCCACCGGACTGTCTGGTGACCCCACTAGACTGTCCGATGCACCACAGAAAGCAGCAGCTTTCCTCCAACGGCTACTTTTGTGTTGGGGGCTATTAATACACCCCCAACCGGCCATTTCCATGTGTGGGAGCCCAAGAAACATACCAAGGCATATAGTAGACATTCCCAAGTGCTCTTACACCCAAGTGCTTAATAGAATAACTCGGTGATTAGTGTAGGTGCTTTGCGAAGTGCTTCAGTTAGTTACACCACTTTAGCGCTTGCTCTATGTGAATCCTAGTTAGTTGAGTGAGTTTAGATAAACCACCAACCCCTCGGCTCTTGCGCGAGCCATAGAAATTGTACCGAGTGGGGCGAGAGTCTTGCGAGACCGTGACAACCGCGTTTGTGTCATGGCCGCCACCGTGTACCGGAGGGAACGAGGCCCGTGACATTTTTAGCCGGAAGCTCGATAGTGGAGACGGCGGGGAACATCTGAGAGGAGCCAGAAGCGGAGCACCACTTACGCGTGGAGAAGGCCCGCAGCTCTCTATGGAGTTACTCGACCGAGGTGCTTGGCCCTCGCGTGGGCTTCCCTTTGCGTAGGGGCACCAACGAGGATTAGTCAGGACCTTGCGTGGTTCCGGATACCTCAGTAAAAATATCGTAGTCATCCACGAGAGTTTGCATCTCTACCTTGCTCTTTAAGTTTCCGCATTTATATTAATCATTTAAGTTTCAATCTTGTATTCATACTTATATAGTGTAGATTGAAACTTAGCCATTGCAGTAGAGATAGCAACACTTAGACGAAACCTAGTTTGCACATTCTAGTGTGATTATTTGCATAGGTTTTGCTCTAGGGTTTCATTTGTGGCCTAGTTTAGTGAAAGTTTTAGAAGTCCTAATTCACCCCCCCCCTCTTAGGCGTCACATGTTTCCTACAATTGGTATCAAAGCCTGGTTTGGCTCATTTGAAACGCTTTAGCTTCACCGCTAAAAGAGCCGACACTTTTTAGAGGAAGGGATGGACACCCATAGGCCACCACACTTCGACGACACTAACTTCCCATATTATAGTGCTAGAATGGCTTGTTACCTAGAGGTCGTTGATCTAGGTGTTTGGAGAGTCACTCGTGACGGGATGAAACCTCCCAAGCATCCCGAAAAACCCACCACGAGTGAGGAAAAAGAAATTTATTTAAATTCTAGAGCCAAAATTTGCTTGTATGAATCTCTCAGCATGGATATTTTTAATCAAGTATTCACCTTGAAAACGGCTAATGAGATTTGGCTAAAATTGCATGAGCTCCATGACAGCACATCCAATGTCCGTGAGCAAAAACATTGCCTAGTCTTAAATGAGTATAATACTTTTGTTATGAAAGATGATGAGCTTGTTAGAGACATGTATTCTCATTTAAATCTAATTATCAATGAGCTAAATTCTATTGGCATTAATAAGCTAGGTGATGCGGACATTGTGAGGAAGATTATCTCCCTGCTACCACAACAAAGATATGGGAGCATCATCACCATCCTTCACAACATGGAGGACTTGAGTACCATGACCTCGACCATTGTGATTGGGAAAATCGCGGCCCTTGAGATGTCACGAAAAATGTGTTGGGAGAGGAGCCAACTTCCTCAAGGCCATATGCTTTTGCATGTGATGAAAGGAAGGGTAAAAAGAAGGCTCCTACTCCAAGTTCCTCAAGTGAAGAAGAGGAGGAAGAAGAAAGTGACGATGATGAAGATAATCAACCATGCACATCATCCTCCGAGGACGAATAAACAATCTGATGCGTCGGAAAGGTAATGGGGATGATCCGCAAGATTAATCTAATGGGTGTGCCCCTGCAGGTCGAAGATCTTCTCTTTAACATTGATAGGAAAAAGCAAAGAAAGAGAGAATGCTTCGTATGTGGGGAGAAGGGCCACTTCAGGGACAATTGTCCAACTATGGCCGAACCCAAAAAGGAGAGGAGCAAAGGCACGGCGCTAACAAGTGTCAAAACTTGGGACAACTCTTCCAGCGAAGATGAACCTCCAAGGATGCACAGCCACCGATCCTCATCACTCTCATCACGGTCATCACGCAAGTGCCTTATGGCAAGAGGTAAAATGAGTATTCCATCCTCTAGTGATGAAAGTAGTAGTGATGCTGAAGGTGAGGGAAAGCCCTCCATAGATGAGCTTGCGGAAGCCGTTAAATTTTTTCAGGATGTTTGCACTAAGCAAAAATCTCAACTTAAAACTTTGAAAAATAAGTTGATTAGCTCTCAAAATGATAATAAAGGTTTGCTAGAAAAATTTGAAACCTTTGCAAACTTAAATAGTGAGTTGTCAACTAAAATTGAGTTGTTAGAGTCTAATGCTCCATCCACTGCTACCGATGATGGCCTTATTAAAAAGAATGAAAAACTGAAGGCTAAGCTAGCTAGCTCCCAAGAAGCTATTGAAAATTTGCTAAAGAAAATGGAAATTCTTAGCATACACAATAATGAGCTAACTACTAAGCTAGAAAACATTGGTAGCACCCCAGAAGTATCTTTGGTCGAAATACCTGAAATTATTAAGAAAGATGCTTCTACTTAGTGCTTTGATTTAATTGATGATTCTAACCCCTGCAATCAAGTTCTTGTTAAGAATGTTATTATATAAACTTGTTCAGACGAGATTGCAATGGAAAACGAGCAATTAAAGCAAGAAGTGGCTCACCTTGGAAAAGCCTTGTATGACAAGAAAGGCAAAGCCAAACAAATCCGACCTCCACAGGATAACACCACTGAGGGAGTGAACAAGCCTATGGAGGGTGAAACTATGATTTGTAGGTTATGCCACAAGGAAGGCCACAAGTATTTCCAATGCAAGGCGATGACCGGGGATAAGCAAAGGCAAAAGCTCAAGCAAAAGCCATCAAGCAAAATCTCCAACACCTATATCAAAAAGGTGGACAAAAAGGCTGTTATACCATATTTGATCAAAAAGAAAAAGAATGGAAAGGTGATAGCAATCAAGTCCAACAAGCAAGCCAACAAAGGAAAGGGGGCCAAACATATCTGGGTGCCAAAGGAAATAATTTCAACCATGAAAAGCACCAAGAAGGTTTGGATCCTGAAAGGGAAGTGAGTGGTCCGAAGGTCTTCGGGGAATTTGGAGACTTGGAAAAGTTGGGTTGTATATCATGGGATACATCATATTGGATCAAGTTTATTGCCAAGTGGGTTAGTAAATATATTGGACCCAAATTTCCCACTCATGACTAAGGTAACTAGATTTATTGTATTTCTTGTTTTTAGATATGCATATCTATTTATCTTGCATCTAGTTTACCTTTCATGCCTAGTATTACAATTGGTATTTAATTTTGTTTAAATGCATGCATACTAGGTAAATCACATGGTAGGATTGCTTGCTTTCAATTCATACACTTAAGCAAACCTACATGGTTTAAAATGTTTATTTAAGCATGGCACATAGCTTCTTTAACACTCCATAGTAAATGATACATCAATTGATATTTTTAAAATGCTACAAGTGGTAAAATGCTTTAAAATAAAGCTCATATTCTACAATTTGTATCATTTAATTTTTATGTGCCAAAGCTCAGATTATAGATAATTTGCCCCTTTTGATATCAAATCAAAGTGCATGTCTCCTACAAGTATTCAAAACTTGTATGCACACTTTCAGGGGGAGGTTACTCTATAATCTAATACTTTGAGACTAATACCTTTTTCGAGTCTATTTCATGTGATAGTCTCATTGTAAGGAAAATGAAGTCCCTGGAGAAAGACAACAATCTTCCACTGCAAAATCTCCAAGAACTTTCATGTCTCACAAGTCTGCCATTGGTCTTCAATTGGTCCACCATTGACTTTTAATTAGTATCTACGAGACTACATTAAGTATCATTTACATGTCTTCTCCAATATTTTATTAGATGTTGGGGACTTGTTCTCAAATGCTTTGAGTTAAGAACAAGGCAACATAAAAAATGTTAATCGTTAAAGTCCTTCGTCCTTCGAAACATTATTTCCCTTAGGGTTATAATGGTTTCCGGACGAACGTTATGAAGGGTATACCTTCACAAATTCATTATATAATGACGAAGGGTGAAATGTAAGGAACATAAATGACAATATGAACAATTATGTATTATCATTAAGCATAAACAGAAATATCGTTGAATTACAAGTGTACCTTCAACTGGAAGGAGATGATAATACAAGCGTGACGCAAAAAGCGAATGCCAAGTCAGCGTGAACAGTACGGGAGTACTGCTCACCCATTTATAGGCACGGGACGCAGCCCGTGCAAAATTACATTAATGCCCTTTACACTCGATAATAATTCTATAGTAATCTGTCGAGGTCTAAATAGCCTTTTCATCTTTAAGTCGGTTTCACCTGCTGCTGTCACGCCGAAGCTTTCCTGCTTACACCTTCGGCGCTTCACCAACCTTCGTATTATTCTGGTTTACTGTGATGCCTGACTTGAGTCCGAAGATACCTGTTCACACATTATACTCCAGAAACGCTGTTAAATCCTGTTTTTGAGGACCTTCGGATGCCGAAGGTCCCCAACAGTAGCCCCTCGCAATATTAATTTGTTCAAAATAATAAATTTAGATTGCGACCTGGACGAAGGCTTTACGCCGAAGGTCCGAAAAAACACCTTCCCTTTGCTAGAATAGCAACATTCACTGACAAGCGGGGTCTTACAATTTTCAACGCACTTGGCGTATAAATACGGCCATACCGCAAACGCATTTGACACGTTCTCTGGCCAACTGCTTCCGCTCACTCAATTTTTAGCTCTTGTGTACTACGATTTGCTAAGCTTTTAGTTTTGAAGCTTCGGCTTTGAAAATAGTTTTTTAGTGTCTCCGAAGATGTCCGAAGATAAGAAGACTGCTGCTGAGACGAAGCTGAGCCTCGACGAAGAGAAAAATTTGGGGTTTCTTATAGCGATGTCAAAGACCAACACAGAAAAAATCACCAAGGAAATTCTGGAAGGTTTGTCTGAGGATACTGGTGACAGTGACAGCTATGATGTGGACAGTGGTGGTGAAGACTCCGAAGATCGTCCCTGGCGACCAAGCCATTCAGTTTATGGTAAATCAACTATCAAAGAAAATCATCTTGTCAATATGAGAGGAAGGTATTTCCGGGATTTGTCCATTGTGAGGGCGGACGAAGGGGAAAAAACTTGCCCACATCCCGAAGAGAATGAAGTCGTAGTGTACCGAAGCTTTTTGAAAGCTGGACTGCGATTTCCCTTAAGCAGCTTCGTTATGGAGGTGCTGAAAATATTCGAAATCTATCTCCATCAACTTACCCCCGAGGCAATTATAAAGCTGAATATCTTCGTGTGGGCCGTGAGAAGCCAAGGTCTGAAGCCTGATGCAAAAAGCTTCTGTAATATACACGAATTATCATACGAGACAAAACCTTGGGGTAAGGAACAGTATCACAATAATTTTGGCTGCTACAGTTTCGTTTCTCGGTCCGGGTCAAGCTGCCCCGTGCCAACCTTTCGGAAGAGATGGCCCGGCGACTGGATAACAGAATGGTTTTATGTGAAGAATGATCTGACAATACGAGAAGATATCAAAGGTATAATTATGCGCCCTATTTGGCAAAGCTTCGGCCTTCGGAGGACGAAGGTTGAAATGAATGAAGCTGCCGAAGAATGCCAGAGGGCCTTCGGCGCAGTCTGCTCTTTCATTGGAACGAGAGACTTAGTACAAGAGCATATTGCCTTCAGGGTATGGCCGCTCACGGAGAAATGGGAAATGCCACAAGAGACCGTAAAAGAGGCCGACGAAGGTGGACTTATCAGATTGAAGTACACTTTTAAATTTGGAGATAAATTCGTTGAGCCAGATGATGACTGGTTAAAAAGTATTGAAAATTTAAGTGATGAACTGCTTGGGGCTTATTCGAAGGCCGAAGACACTGCAATGTCAGCAGCCTTCGGAGGCCGAAAAAAGAAGAGGCTAAATCGGGTATTTGATGCAATCGGGTTTGTCTACCCTGACTATTGCTATCCCATTCGAAGGCAGAAGAGAAAAAACACAACCTCTGCAAAAGAAGAAGCTGCAACTGCTCCTAGCGAGCCAGAACCGAAAAGAAAGAAGATAAAGGTCCTTACACATCGGCCGCGCTATATCGAACCAGCTTCGGTGCCTGAGTTTACCGGAGAAACTTCTTCGGCCACCGAAGCTGAAAAACCAACCGAGCCAACCTTGCTGCCAGAAGTCGCAGAAACGGCCGAAGTGCCAACAAAGATAGAATTGGAACAATCAAAGATTTTGTTATCAGAAACGAAAGAGAAGGCCGAAGCGCCGTCCACAGAAAAAATGGAAGAGGTAAAAGAAGCAACTGAGGGATCCAAAACATCAGAAGTTTTGAGTCCTGCAGCAAACATTGAGGCAGTAAAAAATCAAAAAGTGCCAGCAGTGACTCCGAAAAGAAAGAGAATGGCTAATGTGCTAGATGTATTGGAAACGATCAAATCTTCAAGCACACCTCCGAAGAGGGCTGTTGTCATTCCTGAAACAACAACTGAAATTTCTGGTTCTAAAGCTCCAGGGCAAGAGACTGAAGCCGAAGCCGGGCCCTCAGAGCCTGCAAAGATAAAATCCTTGGAAAGTGAGGCAGAAAAAATAACAGAGCCAACTTTTGTTGAAGAAACCGGTGTCATTGCCCCCGAAGCATCCCCCAAAATTCGTGATTATATCGTTCGTCATGCTTCGGGGAAAAAACTATCAGAAAAAGAAGAGCAAGAGGCCCAGCACTACGCCCAAAGACTGAAATATCCAAAGGGGGCGTTAATATTCAATGGCAGTGGAGAAGAAGACTTCTTGTATTGTCTCCCCGACAGCAAGGAAATTTCTGTCTGTCGGGAGATGAGCAAGAGCTTCGGATTCCCAACTTTAGAAGACGGGCTCTCAGTGCTGTCAAAGAACGATCTGGCCGACAGCCTGGCTTACAATAGCTTAAAGGTGCGACAAATGAAATCCTTGTATTTTTTGTTGAGTCCAAAAATTTTCGTTTGTTTAAACCTATTGAGGTACACATATTTCTCTTTGTAGGGCCTGATACTTAGCAATGCCCTCAGGGCCCAGAAAGATGCTGAAGACGAAGGGTGTTCTATAGCCCTGAGCAACCTTCGTTCCGAAGTTATTGAACTGAGGAACGAAGGTCTTGAAAAAGATAAAATATTACACTCATTGATAAATAGAATAAATGAAGACGAAGCTGCTTTTAAAGGCCAAGCTGAAGCTCAGAAGCGTGAGATTGAAGATCTTCGGAAACAACTGGCCAGAGCCAAGGAAGAACGCATACTTGAAGAAACAAAGCGAGAACTCAGCGACCAATGGGCCGATCACCTAGAAATAACTGTTGAAGAGCTTCGTTCGTCCAGAAAGAGATGCTATAACAAATCTATAGAGTGTGTTAAGAAGTTAAAAGCTAGCTTCGCCAGGGTCGGCGCCTTCTCAAGCGAAGAAAACTTTACGAGAGGCAATCCCGAAGGTCCCATCGAATGGATCGACCACGAAGCTGAGGCCTTCGAAGAAATTTTAAATAGCCGAGGAGATATATGTGCCTTCTCTGGTGCCAGAGGGATTGCCACCATCTTAGAGAAGAAAGGCTGCGAACATGTAGAAATTTTAGCACAATCCGAAGCTGCTTTGTCCTTTGAAGATGCAAGAGATCCTTCGGCCAAAGCTAGTATAATTGGTGGAAAATTTTTTACCGATATCTGGGATAATGGTGGCCGAGAAATGGCCGGAGAAATTATTCGAAGAAGTGAAAAGGGCATTCAAGATGCTAGAGAAGTAGCTGAGGCTGCTGAAAAGAGCGTAGAGGCCGAAGGTCAATTAGGTATTAACTAATAGTTTTTATTGTGTTGTAATCTTAGGCTTTAAGATTTGTTTGCGATTTGTAATAGCAATGTAGCCGTATCCTGTCTTACTTCAGATCCTGCTAAAGCGTCTTCGGGCCCTCAGCCGAAAGGAGACGACGAAATTAAAAAGATGGCTGAAGATATTATGGACGAAGTCGTCAATCGGCTCCTGAACGAGGCTGCAGAAGTCGTTTTGAGAGAAGATTAAGTATTTTTGTGAAAACTTCTGAAAATGTAATATACTGTAACATTTTGTAACCCCAAATGTAATATACCTATTTTTGTTAGTCAATTCTTTACGATGCATGAAACTTTACACGTACCGCTTTTGAGTCTTTGACGAAAAAACACCTTCCCTTCTTTTCATGCTTCGTGAAGAAGAATTCTTCTTTGTCACAACAATATCCAATGTTCTGATGAATAATATCCAGGCTTCGTGAAAATATTTTCCGAAGCTACACTTCCGAAGATCAATGATGTTTCTTTTTGTGACTATGACTTCTCCCTTTTTCAAAGCGTTCTTCTGTAGATTGATAATGTGTCCACCTCTTGTGCCATGTGCAAAATGATGTATGATGCTTATGCTATGCGAAATGATGCGATGATGTTATGTTATGTGAGATGATGTTTACTCCGAAGGTACATACGCATCCTTGCAATAAAACACAATCTTTTATAAGCCTCCCTTAGGAGCTTCTTCGCCTTTTACTTCAGCGAAATCAGCGTTTATTTTTCGTTGTAAGCCTCCCTTAGGAGCTTCTTCGCCTTTTACTTTCAGCGGTATTCGCGTTGACTTTTCGCGCTTCGCCTTTTACTTAGGCGGTATCAGCGTTGACTTTTCGCTGTATGCTCTGCATTCCCTTTGGAACGACTTTGGAGCAGAAAACTTACACTGCGCTCCCTTTGGAACGACTTTTTTGTGACTTCGGCAAACTTACTCTGCGTTCCTTAGAACGACTTGTTGTTGCTTCGAAGAATGTTCGATAGTTCGAAGGTCCTCTTTGTTATCACAAGCCTTTGAACTTTAATCAATATAAGCCTGTGAAGAAAATATATTTTCCTTGTAGGAATCAACGAAACTAATTACATGAAACCTAAACAATGTCCTTTATTACAGAAAATAAAACTGAATGAAAAAGATTGCTATTAAGGTAGGATATTTGTCAATAGATGTGCTTTGACTCTGGCACAGTGCTATTGACTGTACGAGCTTCGGACTGCTCTCTGAAATCCCTCTGGTGTGGAGCATATTGGCTCCCTTCTGGCTGCTGGCCTTGTTGCAACGGAGGTGGAGGCGGAGGCTGTTGCCAGGAAGCTTGAGGCTGACTCGCCGAAGCAACAGAAACTGCAGGATGATTACCCACATATTCTGGGATGTAAGGCGAATGATACGAAGCTGTATGCATGACCTGCTTCGGCTGAGCTTGTTGTGCTGCTGCTTCAGCTATTTCCTTTTGCTTCTGAATAGTAACATGGCACATCCTGGTAGTATGGCCTTTGTTCTCACCGCAGAATAAGCAAAAGATTCTTCTCGGTTGATCGCCAAATCTTCCTCCAAAGCCCCTGGCGCCTCTGCCTCTTGGAGCTGGAGGTCGGAAGGAGCTTTGCTGTTGCCCCGAAGCCTGTGAGGAACATTGTGGCCTTTGCTGTTGGCTACCTCTATCATCATTTTGTGTAGAATTATGAATTGATCTCACGTGCCTCGGGTAGAACCTCCCTCCGAAGCCCCTGGTCATTTCAGAAAACCTGAAAGCCTCCTCCCTTCTTTGGCGAAAATCATTATCGGCCCGAATGTACTCGTCCATCTTCTGGAGCAGCTTCTCCAAAGTTTGAGGAGGCTTCCTAGCGAAGTACTGAGCTGACGGTCCTGGCCGAAGCCCCTTGATCATGGCCTCAATGACAATTTCATTGGGCACCGTTGGTGCCTGTGCCCTCAAACGCAAGAATCTTCGGACATACGCCTGAAGGTATTCTTCGTGATCCTAGGTGCACTGGAACAGAGCCTGAGCAGTGACCGGTTTCGTCTGAAATCCTTGGAAGCTAGTTAACAACAAGTCCTTCAGCTTCTGCCATGAAGTGATCGTTCCTGGTCGAAGGGAGGAATACCAGGTTTGAGCAACACTCCTGACAGCCATAACAAAAGATTTGGCCATGACTGAAGCATTTCCACCATACGAAGATACTGTTGCTTCGTAGCTCATTAAAAACTGCTTCGGGTCCGAGTGGCCATCGAATACGGGAAGCTGAGGCGGCTTGTAGGACGGAGGCCAAGGTGTAGCCTGCAGCTCAGCGGATAGAGGAGAAGCATCATCAAAAACAAAATTCCCATGATGGAAATTGTCATACCAGTCATCTTCGTTGGGAAAACCCTCCTGATGAAGGTCTTGGTGCTGAGGCCTTCGGTGTTGCTCATCCTGAGCAAGATGACGAACTTCTTCAGAGGCTTCGTCTATCTGCCTCTGCAGTTCAGCTAGCCTGGCCATCTTTTCTTTCTTCCTCTGTACTTGTTGATGAAGCATCTCCATATCTCTGATTTCTTGATCTATCTCGTCCTCTGGTGGTGTTGGGCTGACAGCCTTCCTTTTCTGGCTTCGGGCCTCCCGCAGGGAAACTGTCTCCTGATTGTGGTCCAATGGTTGCAGAGCTGCAGCCCCAGTCGCTGAAGCCTTCTTCGGCGCCATAACGAAGGTTTGTGATCGCCGAAGGTGTTCAAAAAACTCAGAGTGGAAGTGAGTTCACCGGAGGTGGGCGCCAATGTTGGGGACTTGTTCTCAAATGCTTTGAGTTAAGAACAAGGCAACATAAAAAATGTTAATCGTTAAAGTCCTTCGTCCTTCGAAACATTATTTCCCTTAGGGTTATAATGGTTTCCGGACGAAGGTTATGAAGGGTATACCTTCACAAATTCATTATATAATGACGAAGGGTGAAATGTAAGGAACATAAATGACAATATGAACAATTATGTATTATCATTAAGCATAAACAGAAATATCGTTGAATTACAAGTGTACCTTCAACTGGAAGGAGATGATAATACAAGCGTGACGCAAAAAGCGAATGCCAAGTCAGCGTGAACAGTACGGGAGTACTGCTCACCCATTTATAGGCACGGGACGCAGCCCGTGCAAAATTACATTAATGCCCTTTACACTCGATAATAATTCTATAGTAATCTGTCGAGGTCTAAATAGCCTTTTCATCTTTAAGTCGGTTTCACCTGCTGCTGTCACGCCGAAGCTTTCCTGCTTACACCTTCGGCGCTTCACCAACCTTCGTATTATTCTGGTTTACTGTGATGCCTGACTTGAGTCCGAAGATACCTGTTCACACATTATACTCCAGAAACGCTGTTAAATCCTGTTTTTGAGGACCTTCGGATGCCGAAGGTCCCCAACATTAGACTATATTTCATATCTTATACTTCCCATTTTGCTATAAATGCATATATTGTTGACTCTTATTTTGTTACCTATGCATAAGGGAAGTTAGTCTATTCAAATCATGTCTGGCACCTCTATTTCTCACATGCTTTTTCCTAAGTAGAAGATCTCTGTCAGGGGGAGTATTTCTTCGTCTCTAAAGGGGGAGAAAATTCTTTCTAAAGGAGAACACTCACTTAGGGGGAGTAACAATTTAGTACTTCAATCCATATTAATTGACAAATCCTTTATGAGGGCAAGTCTTATTTGCTTCCTACATGCTTTTAATGTCTTCCTTTTCGGTGGTTGATGCCAAAGGGGGAGAAGTTTAGGGACCAAAGCAATGAAATTAGTATCAAACATCAAACACCAAACACCACCAAATTAAAATTTTAATTCTTCAAGTGATTTTGGCTCTTCGGTCCACAAGAGGAAGTAAGTGAATTATGGAGTTAGGGGGAGGCTTAAGTCCATAATATCACATTGTTGGGACAATCATGCATCCTAGCAAGTAGATTGCATATTTTTCAATCATGTTTTTATATTTGCTTGCTTTAGTTGTGTTGTCATCAATCACCAAAAAGGGGGAGATTGTAAGGAAAATGGATCCCGGGCCATTTGGCTTAATAGATTTTGGTGTTTGATGATCAACATAACCTGTGGACCAATGTGTTTGCTAGTGTTTGTGTTTGTAGTTCACAGGATGCCAAAGTTACTTGGACCAAGGAATTGAGGAAAGCAACACCTCAAAAGAATACATTATGAAGATCAAGTAAAGTCCAAGAAACAAAGAAGTGTTGCCTGCGGACTGTCTATGCGAGGAGCACCGGACTGTCCGGTGCACCAGGAACTATAGCCCTAACGGCTAGTTCCAGGTGGCACCGAGTAGGGAAGACCACCGGACTATCCGGTGTGAAGTCCGGACTGTCCGGTATGTAAAGCCTACATGCCAACGGTCACCTACTCTGACAGACCTAACGGCTAGGCGCACTGGACAGGGTCACTGGACTATCCGGTGACCCCACCGGACTGTCTGGTGCACCACAGAAAGCAGCAACTTGCCTCCAACGGATACTTTTGTGTTGGGGGCTATTAATACACCCCCAACCGGCCATTTCCAAGTGTGGGAGCCCAAGAAACATACCAAGGCATATAGTAGACATTCCCAAGTGCTCTTACACCCAAGGGCTTAATAGAATCACTCGGTGATTAGCGTAGGTGCTTTGCAAAGTGCTTAGGTTAGTTAGACCACTTTAGCGCTTGCTCTAGGTGAATCCTAGTTAGTTGAGTGAGTTTAGATAAACCACCAACCCCTCGGCTCTTGCGCGAGCCATTTAAATTGTACTGAGTGGGGGCGAGAGTCTTGCGAGACCATGACAACCGTGTTTGTGTCACGGCCGCCACCGTGTACCGGAGGGAACGAGGCCCGCGGCGTTTTTAGCCGGAAGCTCGATAGTGGAGACGACGGGGAGTGTCTGAGAGGAGTCGGAAGCGGAGCACCACTTGCGCATGGAGAAGACCCGCAGCTCTCTACGGAGTTACTCGACCGAGGTGCCTGGCCATCACGTGGGCTTCCCTTTGCGTAGGGGCACCAACGAGGATTAGTCGGGACCTTGCGTGGTTCCGGATACCTCGGTAAAAATACCGGCGTCATCCACGAGAGTTTGCATTTCTACCTTGCTCTTTAAGTTTCCGCATTTATATTAAGCATTTAAGTTTCAATCTTATATTCATACTTATATAGTGTAGATTGAAACTTAGTTATTGCAGTAGAGATAGCAACACTTAGACAAAACCTAGTTTGCACATTCTAGTTTGATTATTTGCATAGGTTTTGCTCTAGGGTTTCATTTGTGGCCTAGTTTAGTGAAAGTTTTAGAAGTTCTAGTTCACCCCCCCTCTTATGCGTCACCCGTTTCCTACACCCCTAATCCACATTGAGGTGGAATTCAAGCTCTCACTTGCTCCTCTATCAAGACTCGACTTGATGTTTGAGCCAAGTGGACAAGAACTCACTCAATATCTCGATTCCACTAGCGTCACCTTTGCCGCTTCGGCGAGGTGGGCACGAAGCCCTCACAATCAACATCGCGGCTCCTCCACAATCTTCACGGAGGGCTCGATGGAGACAACACTCGAACCATCTAGGAGGCGACAACCTCCAAGAGTAACAAGTCAATGACGCTTGCTCGATGTACCACCTAGTGCCTCAGAAGATCACAATGGATGCAAATGCACTAGAAGCTCTCAATCACTCACTAGAATGCAATCTCAAGCAACGAGTGTCAGAGTTTGAGTTAGAGAAACACAAATGAGCTCAACGTGTGCTTGGAATGGCCAAGAGGACCCTCACACACGAGCTACACTTCTATTTATAGCCCCCAACATAAAGCTAGCTGTTATGTGCAACTAGTACATGTTCTGTGCACACGCAGCGGTCCGCCATACCAGTAACAGTTATAATACCCGTTTTAAATGTGTCAGAGCTGTCAGAAAAAGTCAAGCCTGGACGGTTCGAGACCTATCAACATGAGATGCCAGAGCACTGACTATATTGAACATCATGGGCGGACTGTCCGCCAACCGTGGCCGGATTGTCTGCCCCTGGACCACATATTGTCCGGTCAAAAGCCCCAGACAGTCCATAGTACAAGGACTAAAAAACGCATCGTTCCTACCCAAAAACATTTTGGCACATGCGGGCGGTTCGCGCAGAAACACAGAGACAGGTGCGCTAGCAGACTCCAGTGTTAGAGTCGCGGACGGTCCGGCCTCCTGGCCCGGACGGGACGCCTACCCCAGACTTCAATAATTTTAGATTACGCTTATCAAAATACGTTTGGCCTTTGGAAACAAAGCGTTGTTAGTGCTCATGCAAATGCAACACTATATGCTCTATGAGGCACTAGGTTTTACACCGATCATATTCATTGACCCCTCTTAATAGTACAACTATCTAGCCTACTAATCCGATCAATTTTATCCCTAAACTCCTGATGACCAGCAAAAACAAAACCTATATTATACCTTTGCCTTCACTTGATCCAAAATCAATGGTTATAAGTCTCCAAGACTTTCATGTTTTCTGTGGTCCAATCATGCATTCTTATTTCTTCAAGAGTCGTTAGTCCACAAGCAGTTGTCATTAATTACCAAAATACCACTAAGGGGCCTAGATGATTCACAGCCAGTCCACCAAATAGACTCCGGAACCAAACATTACCTAAGTGCATAGACCTCGCTGCTAAGTTGGACCATGACAAGGTTTGAGACTCGGTGTTAACAAACTAGATACTTTGTGGAGCCTAGTATCACGTTAGATTCTATATGGAAAAAGCAACCAGTGTCTACATTAACATGGTAGGATTCATCGATGTCTAACGTAACAACAAAGTTTATTTCTATAAAGGAATTTTTAAATTTTGTACCATTAGTACAACACCACTGCTCAATTTTGCCCCCTCTAGTAGTAAAAACGTCTCATCTATTACTACTTTATAGAGGGACAAAATTGATAGTTGTCTAGAGGGGGTGAATAGGCGACACCTAAAAATTCAACACTTAAACAAAAACTTGATCCCGATCAAATGTTAGTTAGAGAGATAATATAATCCAAATGAGGGAAAATAGTTCGCTTTCACTTGTTGCTCTTATAAGTGCTAAATAAGATTAGAGAGCAACACAAGTGAGCTAGAATGAAATCGCGATAAGAGAACTTAGAAAGAGAGGAACAAATCGCAATAGAAAGTATTTGTTTATCGAGGTTTGGCTCTGAAGAACCTACATCCCCATTGAGGTGCACGAGACTATGTCTCTCTCAACCTTCTCAAGTGATCCAAAGCTCAACTTGAGCCCTTAGATCTACTAGATAGAGACAGAGTCTCCGCAAGGCACTCCACAAAAGTCTGAAGTCTCTTGCTAGCCTTTACAATTGAATATCACTCACACAAGAGTAAGAAATTCAAGAACACAACACCAAGAAATCATATCACAAGGGAACAACCTCTCTATCTTTATCTCAACTCAAATGGATGCGTGTATATCTTTATAATCACTTGGTGGTGTTGCACAAGTGCTTGGGAATGATGATTAGCTCTAAGAGTGATTGGTGTCTCGAATAAGCTGGTTAGGGGTATTTAGAGACCCAAACACCCAAAAGAGTCGTTGGGGGAATGAAAGGGAAATGTGCCCTTGGGCAATTTCTATTATGTTTTGGTGATTAAGTGCCCAACACATTTAAATAAGTTCTTATGTGCTAAATGAAGAGAGAAGTGCAAATCAAAGAGAAGGTATGTTTCTAGACTTAGTACATAGTTTTTGTTGGGACCATGCTTCATCGCCGAAGGTCCTGCAGGAAGAAACAGCTTCGGCTAAAGCTGCTTATACATGATGACCGAAGCTACCACTCATGAAGCTTCGGTGTTATACCGTATCCGAAGATGAAGGGTCAAACCGACTTAAAGATAGAATGACAGTTTAGTCCATAAGGGTCTGAGTCATTGTTGTAAACTTATATAAGGGGCATAATTGTAATTCCTTACAGGCTATGTCCTGTGCCTATAAATAGTGAACAGTATTCCTTTACTGTTCACGCATTCCTATAATTGCAAACGCATCACTCGGGAATTATTATTTGTCAAGGAAAAGGTATAAATGTACCTAAACATTAT
This sequence comes from Zea mays, assembly GCF_902167145.1. Classification (NCBI taxonomy): domain Eukaryota; kingdom Viridiplantae; phylum Streptophyta; class Magnoliopsida; order Poales; family Poaceae; genus Zea; species Zea mays. The sequence goes on along the minus strand of NC_050098.1, from coordinate 42,256,546 downwards.
GTTCTAACATTTTAGATTCATATAATAAGATATGCGAATGATGTCATCTATTTCTGATATATTTATCTTTAATGTTTAATATTTTATATTACTTTGTATTATTTTGTAAGTTTAATCACGAAGGTGTAACCTTCGTGATATTCTATTCGTGGTCTTCGTCTGAAGTTCATTAAATCCTTGGGGAGATAATGCTTCAGCGGACGAAGGGCATTAATATTTAACATTTTATGTTGCCTTGTTCTTAATTCATAGCATTTGAGAACAAGTCCCCAACATTGGCGCCCACCTCCGGTGAACTCACTTCCACTTTCCTGAGACAATGGCTTCGTTCAAGAACCAAGCTGGAACTGCTTCGGCTCCGAAGCTGATTCTCCCGATAACAGGCGGTTCATGCTCAGAGCCGGCTAACAAGAAACAGAAGAAGGAGGCACAGAGAAGAGTACAACATGTAGGGGTACAAGGACCCTTCATCAAGTCAAGATGGTCTCACATTCCAATTACCTTCTCCCAAGAGGATCTTCAGCTCAAGGATTACCCACACAATGATGCTATGGTTATCTCTTGTGTGATCAAAGGATTTCTGGTCCATAATGTTTTGGTTGATACAGGCAGTGCAGCTGATATCATATTTGCTAAGGCCTTCAGACAGATGCAAGAGCCCGAAGACAAGATCCATGATGCCACACATCCCCTTTGTGGCTTCGGAGGAAGGCAGATTGTAGCACTTGGAAAAATCACAATGCCAGTAACCTTCGGATTTATCAACAACACAAGGACTGAACAAGTTGTGTTCGACATTGTTGACATGGAATACCCTTACAATGCAATCATTGGTCGTGGTACTCTCAATGCTTTCGAAGCAATTCTTCATCCAGCATATCTTTGCATGAAGATACCTTCGGACCAAGGACCTATTGCCATTCATGGAAGTCAGGAAGCTGCCAGAAGGGCCGAAGGAAACTGGACAGACTCAAAAGCAATCCATAACATAGATGGAGCTGAAGCTTGTGAGCAGTACAAGTTTAGAAGGGAGAAAGCTGCTTCGGCCGATCAGCCGAAGCCCATGCTTTTATGTGAGGACATAGCAGAGCAGAAGGTGCTATTGGGATCCCAACTGTCTGAAGAACAGGAGAAAACCTTGATAAGGTTTCTGTTCAACAACAAAGATGTTTTTGCATGGTCAGCCAATGATCTTTGTGGAGTCAACAAGGATGTTATTGAACACTCGCTCAACGTTGACCCATCCTTTAGACCTAGAAAGCAGAGGCTTCGGAAGATATCTGATGACAAGGCCGAAGGTGCTCGGAATGAAGTGAAAAGGCTCCTCAGTGCCGGAGTTATCAGAGAGGTAAAATACCCAGAATGGCTGGCTAACACTGTTATGGTAAAAAAAGGCCAATGGTAAATGGAGAATGTGTATTGATTTTACTGATCTCAACAAGGCCTGTCCGAAGGACGAGTTTCCATTGCCAAGGATAGATTCTCTAGTCGATGCAGCAGCTTCATCAGAGCTTATGAGTCTGCTGGATTGTTATTTAGGCTATCATCAAATTTGGATGAAGAAGGAGGATGAGCCAAAAACCAGCTTCATAACCCCTAGTGGAACATATTGTTACCTTCGGATGCCTGAGGGGCTCAAAAATGCTGGAGGAAGCTTCAGCAGAATGACAGCGAAGGTTCTTCATTCTCAGATAGGCAGAAATGTGCTAACTTATGTTGATGATATCATTGTAAAAAGCACGAAGCAAGATAATCACATTGCTGATCTACAGGAGACCTTCGCTAATTTTAGACAGGTCGGTTTAAAGTTGAATCTAGAAAAATGTGTCTTCGGAGTGAAGAAAGGGAAATTTCTTGGTTGTCTAGTTTCAACAAAAGGGATTGAGGCTAATCCAAATAAAATTGAAGCTATCCTTCGAATGGAACCACCAAGTACAAAAAAGGGGGCTCCAAGATTGACAGGAAGACTGGCATCTCTTAACAAATTTATATCTAGATCAGCAGAGAGAAATTTACCATTTTTCGAAGTGCTCAAATCAGCCGAAGTTTTTCAATGGGGACCAGTTCAGCAGAGAGCCTTCGAAGAGCTGAAGCAATATTTGATAGACCTAACAACACTAACTCCACCAACGCCAAGGGCTCCTCTGTTATTATATGTGGCAGCTTCACACTCAGCGGTAAGTGCAGCACTTGTCCAGGAGAGGCTTGAAGGCCAAGTCAAAAAGCAAGCCCCAATATACTTTGTATCCAAAGTTCTTAGTTTATCAAAGAAAAATTATACAGAATTGGAGATGGTGTTGTATGCTGTTTTGATGGCCTCCAGGAAGCTCCGGCACTATTTTCAGGCATACAATATAGTTGTTTCTTCTTCACAACCGCTGAAGGATATTATGAGAAATAGAGAAGCTACTGGAAGGGTTGGAAAATGGGCTGCGGAACTCAATGAATTTTGTATTGATTATGTGCATAGATCTTCAATTCAGTCCCAAGCATTGGCAGACTTCATTGCTGACTGGACGCCAGGGGCTCAGGAAGAAGAAGCGAGTAAAGATGCTGAAGTTTGGACAGTATTTTGCGATGGATCTTAGGGAACCTTCGGAGCAGGAGCAGCTGCTGTGTTGGTTGCACCTTCCAAAGTTAAAACTTTTTATGCAACAAGACTTGATTTCAGTTGCACAAATAACATTGCTGAGTACGAAGCTTTACTCCTTGGTCTTCGGAAGCTAAAGGCGATGGGAATCAGAAGGGCGGTTCTTAAAACTGATTCCCAGGTTATTTCTGGTCATATTGACAAAAGTTATAAAGCAAGAGATCCGAAGCTTGAAAAATATTTAGACACGGTCTGAAGGATTGAGGCTTCCTTCGAAGGGTTTTCTGTTAAAAATATTCCTCGTGGAGACAATGAATATGCTGATTTATTAGCTAAGTCAGCAGCACAGGCGCTGCCATTACCTTCGGAAGTATTTTTCGAAACAATAAAAGCACCTTCGGTGGAGCTTCTTGAAAGAGCAGTCCTCAACATATCCCCTGTTTATAGTGAGGACTGGAGAACTGAGATCATCTCTTTCCTCCAGGGTAACTTTCTTTCAGATGACGAAGCTTATAACAAGAGGATAGAGGCAAGAGCTCGACCATATGTTATAATAGAAGGGGAACTATACAAGCGTGGGGTCTGTTCTCTGTTACTCAAGTGTTTATCCAGAGCCGAAGGTATAGAATTGATGAAGGAAATACACACAGGCCTATGCGGATCTCACATTGGATCTAGGCCTTTGCTTGGAAAAGTTTTTTGTCATGGATTTTATTGGCCAAAGGCAGCTTCGGATGCAGCGGAGTTAGTCCAAAAGTGCGAAGGTTGTCAGAAATGTGCAAGAGATCAAAAACAACCTTCGTCTTTAACTCAGTTAATACAACCCACTTGGCCATTGCAAAGGTGGGGCCTTGATTTGTTAGGTCCATTACCACCAGCACAAGGGAACTTAAGATATGTTGTAGTGGCAGTGGAATATTTTTCTAAATGGATTGAGGCAAAGCCTTTAGCCACAATAACTTCGGTCACTATTCAAAAGTTTTTCTGGCAAAACATTGTTTGTCGCTTCGGAGTGTCGAAGACAATCACTGTGGATAATGGGACACAGTTTGATTCCGAAGCTTTCAGAGAATTTTGCGATCAAATTGGCACGAAGATCCATTTCGCATCAGTTCGACATCCGGAGTCAAATGGACTTGTTGAAAGAGCTAATGGCATCATAATGACAGGAATAATGAAGTTAATCTTCAATCAGCCCAGGGGAAAGTGGCCAGATGAATTAATCAAAGTGGTGTGGAGCCACAACACAATAGTATCAAGATCAACGGGCTTTACACCATTCAAACTATTGTTTGGTGACGAAGCAATAACTCCGGAAGAGGCCAAAGCAGGATCAATAAGAATAGTAGCTTCGGCAGAAGGCGAAGCTGAAGCTGATTACTCTGTGGAAAAAGATGCTATAGAGGGGATCAGGCTTCAAGTTGTGGAAAACATCAACAAATATCAAGCTGAAACAATAAAATGGCGTGATAGAAAGGTTAAGCTAAAGAACATTGAACCGGGACACTTGGTGCTTCGAAGAGTAGCCAACCCTGAGACAGTAGGCAAATTACAGCTGAAGTGGGAAGGACCTTTTTTGGTAGTATCTTTGTCAAGACCCGGTTCATACAGATTGAAGGATATGGACGGCAGCGATATTCCTAGATCATGGAATGCGGATGAGCTTCGGCGATATTATGTTTAGCTTGATGTAATTTTTTCTATTCTTTTTTGTGGCACCCTTTTCCTTTCCAAAGGGGGAGAAAGGTTTTTAATGGGGCCACAACATGTAATTTTTCTTTTCCTTATTTTAATTCTATAAGAGTGATATCCCCCAAAAATGTAAATGTAAATGCAAAGGAAAGAGAAGAAAACAGGGAGAAGCTCAAAAGTCGTTCCTAAGGGAATGCAGAGCTTACAGCGAAAAATAAACGCTGATTCCGCCGAAAGTAAAAGGCGAAGAAGCTCCTAAGGGAGGCTTACAGCGAAAAATAAACGCTGATTCTGCCGAAAGTAAAAGGCGAAGAAGCTCCTAAGGGAGGCTTACAGCAAAAAGTCAGCGCTGATACACCGAAAAGTAAACGGTGAAGCCGAAAAATAAATGACAAAAAGATTTGAGTCATTCCCAAGGGAATGAAGGCTATGATTATGGTTTTGAATATATTCCGATATTCATTTGCACGATACATTACATCATGACATTTGCATTCATAAACATTCATTTAGACATATATAGAATCATCATCATCATACCACAAAAGACAGATGCTTCGGCTATGAGAAAAAACTTCGAAGAAAGAGGAAATTTTCATGCTTCGTTGTGTACGAAAAGAAGGAAAGGTGGTTTTCGCCTTCGGCTCAAAAGTGAAGTTTCGTTCACAGCAAAGCAGTGCTTCGGCTATGAGAAAAAAACTTCGAAGAAAGAGGAAATTTTCATGCTTCGTTGTGTACGAAAAGAAGGGAAGGTGTTTTTCGCCTTCGGCTCAAAAGTGAAGTTTCATTCACAGCAAAGCAGATTGTACACGGATAAAGGAAACAAGATATATTACAAGGTATGTACAAATTTACATAAGTATTTTCCACAATTACATTACAAAGATTTCTCCAGAATTTTTTGCAGGAAAGTCTTTTATAGCAACTGTTAAGCTTCAGCCCGTCATTCTTCAGCTTCGTCATCCTGCACATATTAAAAAGAAGAAAAAGAAAGGTGCAAATTTCAAGGAGAAGGTAAAAGTAACAAATATAAGTTTCTCACCGGCTTAAGGTGGCTCCGAGCTTCGTCACCAGCCATTTTTCGCCCGCCATTTACCCAAATCTGGGTCATAAATCTGTTTCCGATGCTTCGGGCTAGGCTTGGGATATCAACCAAATCTGCCGGTGACAAGCTGAAGTTTGGCCTATTTACAATTTTTCCGTGCGTACAGCCAGCCTTCAGGAAAGCGGTAGCTGTGCCTCGAGAAGCTACTAGGGCACAGAAGTCAGCATGCCCAGCAATAACTTCGTCAAGTGCATCAACCTCACCTTCAATGTATTCCAAGGTGCTGGGCAGGTTTTCAGCTGAAGGTGTAAATTTTTCAGAGCTGGCTCTGATAGAGTGAAACACATCCTTCAGCCGTTGCACACATCGGCTGCCGAAATTTAGGCATTTCTCTTGAAGTTCCTTCAATGATTTTTGCAAATTTGAATTCTTCTCGACCTCAGTCTTGAGACTTGTTTCGAGGTTCTTCTTTTCCTGCTCAGATTTTTCTGACTTTTTGAGTAATTCATTCTTTAACCTGTCATTTTCGGCTTGGACCTCAGCCAGTGAGCCTTCCATAGAATGAATAACGAAGTCTTTCTTTTCTAAGGCAGCTTCATGTTCTTTAACTATGATTTCAAGGTCTTGAATGACGAAGTCCTTTTTCTTCAGAGCAGCCTCGTAATTTTCGACTTCTAGATCTTTTATGATAGTTTTGTTCTTTTCCTCTTCAAGATCTTGTTGCATTCTCAGCACTTTACTTAATAGTATACTCTGCCAAAATAACCTTAGTCAGAAAACAACTCAAATTTCCTTCTTATAATAATAAAAATAATAAAAAATTGAGAGTTTGTTACCTTGAAATTAGCATAGAGCAGGCTACTGGCGATATGTTGTCGTTGATACCTGCAGAGGTCCGCTTCTATCTTCGGCAGGCCAACACTTTTGGAGAAGGTTCTAATAACTTTGGCCTCGGTTCGATTCCGAAGGCATCTTAGCTTCCCTTTGTTGACCCCACCAAATAGAAGAGACCCTGGTTTGTATCCACAGGATATGGCATATTTCTTCAGCTCTTCTTTTTCAGCGCCTGTTAACTCTTGTCCAAGTAAATCTTGAAAGTTAAAATTTCCCTCTTCCAAAATGTCTTCAATCTGCTCTTTTCCTTTTTCAGTTGCCGTGTTCACCGCAACCACAGCAGCTTCTTCTTCAGCCATTTTTAGAAGTATATTGTCAATATCATCAAGTGTGGTTTCCAGGTTAGGATCTTCGGTGGTCCCGGCTTCGGCTCCGGTGGCTTCGGCTCCGGCGGTTTCAGCCTCAGTGGTTTCGGCTCCGGTAGCTTCGGCTGGGTGGCTTCGGCTTCGGTGGTCTCGGCAATGACAATTTTTGACACCGATGTCGGTGGCGGTGTCTGATGAATCACATCTGCCACTTGGATAATTCTTCGTTTTTTCGGCTTTGCAGGACTTTCTGCTGCCGAAGCTTCTTTGTCCTTCTGAAAAAACTTCGTCAGTTCTGGCGCCAGCGGACATAGCTTGACAGGCAAAGGTTCAGTCATTACCTTCAGAATCTCTTCTACTTCGACAGCAGAAGGTGTCGCAGGAGCTTCCTCCTCTCGGACCAATGTCTTTGGTTTTGGAGATGCAGGTTTTGGAGATACAGCTTTTCTTTTCCTTGGAGCAGTTACCTTCGGCTCTGGGCTCAGTTTTTTAGAAATTTCTTGTTCCTTTTTGGCCAATTTGGTGCTTTCTTTGTCAAGGGCGCTGGCAATTCTTTTTCTCTTTGGGCCTTCGGCATCTCCGCCCAGTTGCTCATAATCAGGTGTAACGCCCTGAATTTGGGGGTAGAGTTTTTTTCTTCTTTTCTCTCACCAAATTCAGGCGTTAATCTTTCCTTTTTCCCTTTTCTTCTCGCCAAGCCTTGATATTTTCAAAAGTTATAGCGATAATTAGCTCGACATCTTGTGTAACCAAAACCTAGAACTATTTTTGTTTGTTGCATCATGCCGGATTATGCACTCTTTTGTTTGTGGTTGAGTGAAGTGGAGAATTAGGCATATAAGAAAATGAGGAAATTAGAAAAAGAAAAGCCTTTTCTTTTTCTCTCTCTCCCCCCCCCTTCTCCCCTTTTGGCCCAGCCACCCCCTTCCCCTTGGCCCATGCGGCCCAGCCCCCCCCCTCCCCTTCCCGCGTGGGCCCCGCGGCAGCCCAGCCGCCCCTCCCGGCCGTGGGCCGGCCTGGCGGCCCAGCCGCGCGCCCCCTCCCCCCCTTTGGGCCCAGCCAGCCCAACCGCCCCCTCCCTCTTTTCTTTTTTCCAAAAATCCCCTCCCCGCGGGCCCTGCCTGTCATTTTCTCTCTCTCTCCCTCTCTCCCTAAACCCTAGCGTCGCCGCCGCCCCTTCCCCCCGCGCCGCCGCCGTCCTCCCCCTCCGGTGAGGCCCTCCCTCCTCCCTCCCCCTCCCTCCTCCCTCCCCTCCCTCTGGCGCTCTCCCCGCGCCCCATCGCGCCCGGCCCCGCCCTCGCCTTGCGCTCGCCCGGCCCCGGCGAGCTCGGCCGCCTCCAGCGAGCTCGGCCCCGGCCTCGGCCGCCCCGCGCCCGGCCGCGCCCGCCCTCCCCGTGCCGCTCTCCGGCGAGCCCGGCTCGGCCGCCCTCGGCCTCGGCCGCCTCGCCCCGCTCGGCCCCGACCCCGGCCGCTCGGCTCGGCCGCCCCAGCGTACCCCGCCCCCACGCGAGCCCCACCCTCCCCGCGCCGCTCGCCCCGACCCCGCCTCCCGGCGAGCTCGGCCCCGGCTCGGCCGCCCCCCGGCGGGCCCGTCCGCCCCGCCCTCGGCCGATCCGGCGAGCCCCGCCCCCGGCTCGGCCGCCCTCGGCCACCTCGCCTCCGGCGAGCCCCGCGCCCGCTCGGCCCCGCGCCGCCCGGCTCGGCCACCCGCCTCCCGGTGAGCTCGGCCGCCCCGTGCCCCAGCTCGGCCGCGTCCTCGCTCGCCCGTGCTCGCTTGCCCCGGCGCGCTTGCCCGCTCGCCCGGCCGTGCCCTGCTCGCGTCGTGACGGCCCCGGCGTGGCCTCGAGCTCGGCCCAGCGTGCCCATGGCACGCGGCCTTGAGCTCGGCTAGCGCACGGCCCCGACGTGCGCACGGCTAGTTCGTGGCGTGTGCGTGCGGCCTCGCGCGCGTGCTCGTGTAGTACGCAGTGCCTTGGCACGACCCGTCGTGTCCCCGTCTACCCCCAGACGCCCCGTCTACCCCCCCGTGTCCTATGCGCGCTAATCTCGTTGTTCATATTAATAAGATAGGAGTCTCAATTTGGAAATTGGTTACGTTAGTTAATTTGTATAGCTAATCGTCTATCTTATTCAATGTTAATCTACTAAAAGTGGTCACGTTTATATTAGTGCATGTAGCTAATTCTTTTGTTAGAACCAATTGGAACTAGAGCACGTAGCGTTTAGTTATTCGTTTACCCGTAGTGCGTCTCGGGCATAAGCTTTAACTCTCGCGAGACCTTTCCCCATTTCTTTCTAACCATGGTGAGGTCATTATCGTATGTGATATTCTATGCATATATACTTTATTTGTTCTCCTGTATGGTGTACTGTTTGTTTCCTAATTTGAATGGATGGATGTGTGTATGCTTGCAATCGCATAGAGAACGATCCGGTTGAAGAGCCCGAGGAACTCGCAGGAGAAGCCCCTGAGCAGCAGTTGGTTGGTGGAGGCAAGTGTCCCTTGACCTATCTCTGTCCTATTCATTCTTTAATTCACCTCCCGCATTACACATTTATGCCTAAGGATTGACTAGCTTTTGTTATCCATGTCCTTGTTCACCTATTTGGGTTGGATTATTATTGTTTAGCTTTATGCTACTGCTCAAACTCTAATCAATGAACATGATGAGATTATCTATGATACGCTGTTTTCCCTTCTCTTATTATGATGTTGTACTTGTGGCCTTTAAGGGGGCTCGAGCGGTTTCTCGAGTGCCTCTCCGTAAGGACCTGTTCTTTGGATGACCGCCCGGGAAAACAGTGCAACCATGAGGGTGGAATGGGATGCCCTTAGCTGAATAATTAGAGGATCCGGGGTGTAGTTCACTTAGCCGTCGTGCCGTCAATGGGGCTCGGTGTACGCGGCTCGCTCTGCCATGTTTGGGTTCGCCCCTTGGGGAGGAGTGCGGTGCATTTAGGAAACCTAACGGGTGGCTACAGCTCTGGGGAATCTTTGTAAAGGCTACGTAGTGATGCCCTGCTAGGCCACCTAGGTAGTGGTCAATGGGGAGTAGCTCTCTCCGGGCAGAAAGGGAATCACGGCTTGTGGGTAAAGTGCACAACCTCTGCAGAGTGTTTGAAAACTGATATATCAGCCGTGCTCGCGGTTATGAGCGGCCAAGGGAGCTCCAGTGATTAGTGGTACTTGATCAGAGACATTTTGGTTTACAGGTGACAATGAGACTGATGGTTTTGGTTATGACTATGGTGTTGGTAGTGGTATTCGTTCTGTTTGGAAAGGGTACATCGGGTTAATAACTTGGGTTAATGCTAAAACCTGGCTTTCTACTAGTAAATAATAATCTGACCAACTAAAAGCAACTGCTTGACTTATCCCCACATAAAGCTAGTCCACTACAGCCAAACAGGATATTTGCTGAGTATGTTGATGTGTACTCACCCTTGCTCTACACACCAAACCCCCCCATCCCCAGGTTGTCAGCATTGCAACCACTGCTCAGGCGAAGATGAAGCTATGGAAGGAGACTTCCAGGAGTTCCAAGACTACGACGAGTTCTAGGCGTGGGTTAGCGGCAACCCCCAGTTGGCTGCCTGTGAAGGCTGCGGTTATCTACGTTTCATTTTTGCACTTTGATTTATTGTAAGGACTATATGGACGTCTCATACGTATGATGTAATCGACTATTATTTCCCTTTTAATACTATTTTAAGCACTGTGTGATGATGTCCATGTTATGTAACTGTTGTGTACGTGAATAACTGATCCTGGCACGTACATGGTTCGCATTCGGTTTACCTTCTAAAATCGGGTGTGACATAAGTGGTATCAGAGCCGTGCTGACTGTAGGACCGCTAACCTAGAATAGAATGGTCGTTCTAAGGACTATAGACCTCTGTCCCTGCCTTGACTTTGATATCCCTTCAAAAGTTGGTCATACCGACCAAACCTATGTTCTACTATATATTATACCTTGCTAAAAATTATGTTTTATTCTAATCCTTCATTTATTTATGATTCATTACTTGCTGGTCATATTGATTCTGTTCTCACTCTTTTGCTTGTGGTGTCTTTTGTAGATGGCTCGACTTAGACACACTGCACGAAAGTCTGTCATCCCCTTCTTACCCTCCCGCCTTGCTGAGCGTCCGCTTCGCCGTCCCGTGGCCGGACAGTCCAGCCACTTGGAGAGACTGCACCACCGCCTGCATGAGGAGCAGGAACATCGACGACAGGAGCAGGAGCAGCAGGGCTCTTCTTTCTCGCTCCAACAGGAGATAGAGTCCGTGAGGAGCTGCTCCCCTATGCTTCCTCTAGAGGCGCCCCCTGCACCACCACTGGGCGCCCCAGCCTCTGGAGTAGCTGCTGGAGGAGACCTAGACGACGGAGGTGGCGACGACAGCTCGAGCCACGACACCGACTTTTCTGCTGACCAGGAGCCGGAAGGATGGGTTGCTCGACCCATCACTCGCGACGCTGCTCGCGGGTGTCACTTCCATGATGCGCTCGACACCCTGCTACGTCGGGCACTTAATCGGCGTACTTGGTCTATCGAGTATCGCTGTGTCGTCTACCAGCATAGTCGCGGGGTCTACACGGACCGCTGGGAGGCGACCTGCTTGGTGCGCCGTCCGGAGAACAGTCTCCAAGGTGCTGAGGTCTGCTCAGAGCACTATTCTATCTCTGAGCGGGACTCAGCTGAGGCAGCCATGCAAGATGCTGCACGGCGTGCGCTTTCGCACTACTGCTCGGTTCTCGGTGGGGTAGCTGACGGTCTCGACCTGAAGTATTACCCCCGCCGTCCATCTGGCAGCACAGGAGGCGTGATTGTTTCACCTGTTGGTGAGGACAATCCTAGGTTGAGCAGCACAGTCAACCTAGCCGTCGTGCTAAACACGGAGCTGGACCATGCACTAGACGAGCTGAGTAGGGCTCGTGTTGAGATCGCCCTGTTGCGGGCTGAGCGCGCGGAACGTCGTCACCTGGATGACGGTTCCCCCGCTCCCGTCGGGACTCAGCACCCGTACCGCTCACCTCGGCGTGGATGCCAGCCTTATGGCAATCCCGACTGCAAGACCAAGATAAACCTGGAACCATAGATCGTTAGAGTTGGATCTTGTAATTAATACAAAATATATACGTAGAAGCTACAGTCTTAGTGTTAGTCTCGGTCTTAGTTAGTCTTAGTTAGACAGGGTAGTTTGCTATATCCTGTGCATTTATGTTTGTCATGATGAACTATGTTTTGTTTGGATCTTTGTAATGACTGTCACCAGAGTGTGGGTATCCCCTGCATTTTGGTTTACCTATTATGTTAATGGAGTTAGTTATATAGTTGGGAAACCTTTTATTCCACTTTCCTCTTTATCTGAGAAGTTGTGTTGGTCTGTGTTGGAGATCAGTGAAGATGCTCATCTGTTCAGTGCTGTTGAAGAATTCTATACTCTTTTCTTATGCTGCAAGATTTGCCAGATCAGTTCTGATGTGTGGTTGCATTCTGCAGATGTCAGAGAACAGGCGCAGAGGTGGAAGGCGTGCTCAGCAGGAGCGAGCCGCTCAGCAGGATGAGGTGCCCCAGCAACAGCACCTGCCTCCCCCGCCCCCGATGTCCATCGAGCAGATGTTTCTGATGCAGACTCAGGCAGTTCAAGCCATCGGTCAGACTTTGGCTGCCATTCAGCAGCAGCAGCAGCAACAGCAGCAGGCCCCACCTCAGCCTCAGATGCCCAGAGACAAGCGTGCTGAATTCATGAGAGGTCATCCACCAACGTTTGCTCATTCTTCTGACCCCATGGATGCTGAAGACTGGCTGCGCACTGTGGAGCGGGAGTTGCATACCGCCCAGTGCGATGATAGGGAGAAAGTCTTGTATGGTCCCCGTCTGTTGAGAGGAGCAGCTCACTCTTGGTGGGAGTCTTACCTCGCCACCCATGCCCACTCCGACACCATCACCTGGGAAGAGTTCAGAGGAAGCTTTCGTCAGTATCATGTTCCTGCAGGTCTGATGACAGTGAAGAAGGAGGAGTTCCTAGCCCTCAAGCAAGGGTCATTGTCTGTCAGTGAGTACCGGGACAGGTTTCTGCAGTTGTCTCGCTATGCTCCTGAAGATGTCAACACCAACGCCAAGCGGCAGTACCGTTTCCTGAGAGGCTTGGTTGACCCTCTTCAGTACCAACTGATGAATCACACCTTCCCGACATTCCAGCACCTGATTGACAGAGCAATCATGACAGAGAGGAAGCGTAAGGAGATGGAAGATCGTAAGCGCAAGATCAGTGGACCCCAGCTTAGAAGCAGCAACCGTCCTCATTTCTCATGCAATCAACCTCAGCAGTTCAGGCAGAACCAGCGTCCACCTCAGCAGCATCAGCAGTTCCAGAGGCAGTATCCTCAGCACCAGTATCAGAACCGTCAGAGCAATCAGTCAGGAGGTCAGTTTCAGAGGCAGAATCAGCAGGCACCTCGTCTTCCTGCCCCAGCAAACCAGCAGAACAGTCAGGCAGCACCAGCTCAGGTTGGAAACAGGGCATGTTTCCACTGTGGAGAGCAAGGCCACTGGGTGATGCAATGTCCAAAGAAGGCAGCCCAGCAGCAGTCAGGCCCCAATGCCCCAGCAAAGCAGAACGTGCCTCAGCCTGGAGCAGGCAATCGCTCTCAGCCGCGCTATAATCATGGAAGACTGAACCACTTGGAGGCTGAAGCAGTTCAAGAGACCCCCGGCATGATAGTAGGTATGTTGCCAGTCGACTCCCATATTGCAGAAGTGTTATTTGATACTGGAGCAATGCATTCTTTCATTACTGCATCATGGGTAAAAGCACATAATCTTCCAGTAACTGCCATGTCAACCCCCATTCAAATTGACTCAGCCGGTGGTAGAATTCGAGCCGATAGCATATGTTTGAATATATGTGTGGAAATAAGGGGGATAGCATTTCCCGCTAACCTTATAGTAATGGGTACTCAGGGAATAGATGTCATCCTAGGGATGAATTGGCTAGATAAGTATCAGGCAGTTATCAGTTGTGATAAGAGGACAATCAAGTTGGTGTCCCCACTAGGAGAGGAAGTGGTGACCGAGTTAGTCCCGCCTGAGCCAAAGAAAGGAAGTTGTTATCAGATAGCTGTCGATAGCAGTGAAGCAGACCCAATTGAGAGTATCAAGGTTGTGTCCGAGTTCCCAGATGTGTTTCCAAAGGACTTGCCGGGTATGCCACCCGAGCGGAAAGTTGAGTTTGCCATAGAGCTTCTTCCTGGAACCGCCCCCATCTTTAAGAGAGCTTACAGAATATCCGGACCAGAGTTGGTTGAACTTAAGAAGCAGATTGATGAGCTGTCAGAGAAAGGTTACATTCGGCCAAGCACCTCGCCTTGGGCCGCTCCTGTCTTGTTCGTGGAGAAGAAAGATGGCACCAAAAGGATGTGTATCGATTATCGAGCTTTGAATGAAGTCACGATCAAGAACAAGTACCCTTTACCCAGAATAGAAGATATGTTCGACCAGTTGAGAGGAGCCAGTGTGTTCTCCAAGATTGATCTGAGGTCAGGTTATCATCAGCTCAAGATCCGACCTTCGGACATTCCGAAGACGACATTCATTTCCAAGTATGGGTTGTATGAGTTCACAGTGATGTCTTTTGGTTTGACCAATGCGCCAGCCTTTTTCATGAACTTAATGAACAGTGTATTCATGGATTATCTCGATAAGTTTGTGGTGGTATTCATTGATGACATTCTGATTTATTCTCAAAGCGAAGAAGAGCACGCAGATCATTTGAGGATGGTATTGCGGAGATTGCGAGAGCACTAGTTGTATGCAAAGTTGAGCAAGTGTGAGTTCTGGATCAATGAAGTCCTGTTATTGGGTCACATAATCAACAAGGAAGGATTGGCTGTGGATCCGAAGAAAGTGGCAGACATTCTGAACTGGAAAGCGCCAACAGATGCTCGAGGAATCAAGAGATTCATTGGAATGGCTGGATACTATCGGCGATTCATTGAAGGGTTTTCGAAGATTGAGAAACCAATGACAGCGTTGCTAGGCAACAAGGTTGAGTTCAAGTGGACCCAGAAATGCCAAGAGGCCTTCGAAGTGCTGAAAGAGAAGTTGACAACAGCGCCTGTCCTAGTCTTGCCTGATGTGCACAAGCCCTTCTCGGTGTACTGTGATGCTTGTTACACAGGTTTGGGATGCGTGTTGATGCAAGAGGGAAGAGTTGTGGCTTACTCGTCCCGACAGCTGAAGGTTCATGAGAAGAATTACCCAATCCATGATCTAGAGTTGGCAGCAGTGGTTCACGCACTGAAGACATGGAGGCACTATCTGTATGGATAGAAATGCGATGTTTACACAGACCACAAGAGTCTGAAGTACATATTCACTCAGTTAGAGTTGAATATGAGGCAGCGAAGATGGTTAGAGTTGATCAAAGACTATGAGTTGGAGATCCATTACCATCCAGGCAAAGCAAACGTGGTGGCAGATGCTTTGAGCAGGAAGAGTCAAGTCAATCTGATGGTCGCTCGTCCGATGCCTTATGAGTTGGCCAAGGAGTTCGACAGGTTGAGCCTCGGATTTCTGAACAATTCGCGAGGAGTCACAGTTGAGTTGGAACCTACCTTGGAGCGGGAAATCAAAGAAGCGTAGAAGAATGATGAGAAGATTAGTGAGATCCGGCGACTGATTCTAGACGGTAGAGGCAAAGATTTTCGGGAAGATGCAGAAGGTGTGATATGGTTCAAAGACCGCTTGTGTGTTCCCAATGTCCAATCCATTCGGGAGTTGATTCTCAAGGAAGCTCATGAGACAGCCTATTCAATTCACCCTGGCAGTGAGAAGATGTATCAGGATCTGAAGAAGAAATTCTGGTGGTACGGAATGAAGAGGGAAATCGCAGAGCATGTGGCTATGTGTGATGGTTGTCGAAGGATCAAAGCAGAGCACCAGAGACCAGCTGGATTATTGCAACCGTTGCAAATCCCTCAGTGGAAATGGGATGAAATCGGTATGGATTTCATAGTCGGATTGCCTCGCACTCGAGCCGGCTACGATTCCATTTGGGTAGTAGTGGACCGCTTGACCAAGTCAGCCCACTTCATACCTGTCAAGACCAACTACAGCAGTGCAGTATTGGTAGAGTTGTACATGTCTCGGATCGTTTGTCTTCATGGTGTGCCAAAAAAGATAGTGTCAGACAGAGGAACGCAGTTCACCTCTCATTTCTGGCAGCAGTTGCATGAAGCCTTGGGCACACATCTGAATTTCAGTTCAGCGTATCATCCGCAGACAGATGGTCAGACTGAAAGGACCAATCAAATTCTTGAAGACATGTTGAGAGCCTGTGCGTTGCAAGATCAGTCCGGATGGGACAAGAGATTGCCTTATGTAGAGTTTTCCTATAACAACAGTTACCAGGCCAGTTTGAAGATGTCACCATTTCAGGCGCTTTATGGAAGGAGTTGTAGAACTCCGTTGCAATGGGATCAGCCTGGAGAAAAGCAGGTGTTTGGGCCAGACATTTTGCTTGAAGCCGAAGAGAACATCAAGATGGTTCGAGAGAATCTGAAGATAGCGCAGTCAAGATAGCGAAGCTATGCAGACACAAGAAGAAGAGAGCTGAGTTTTGAAGTCGGAGACTTTGTCTATCTGAAAGTGTCACCGATCAGAGGAGTCAAAAGGTTCGGAGTCAAAGGCAAGCTAGCACCCCGCTACATTGGTCCGTACCAAATTCTCTCTAGGCGTGGAGAGGTGGCCTATCAGCTCAGTCTGCCAGAGAATTTGTCTGCCGTGCATGATGTCTTTCATGTGTCTCAGTTGAAGAAGTGCTTGCGTGTGCCGGAAGAGCAGTTGCTAGTTGAAGGTCTTGAAGTCCAGGAGGACTTGACCTACGTTGAGAAGCCAGTGCAAATCCTTGAGGTTGCAGACAGAGTCACCCGAAGGAAGACCATCCGGATGTGCAAAGTCAGATGGAATCACCATTCTGAGGAAGAAGCAACCTGGGAGCGTGAAGATGATCTGATGGCTAAATACCCTGAGCTCTTTGCTAGCCAACCCTGAATCTCGAGGGTGAGATTCTTTTAAGGGGGATAGGTTTGTAACGCCCTGAATTTGGGGGTAGAATTTTTTCTTCTTTTCTCTCACCAAATTTAGGCGTTACTCTTTCCTTTTTCCCTTTTTCCTCTCGCTAAGCCTTGATCTTTTCCAAAAGTTATAGCGAGAATTAGCTCGACATCTTGTGTAAGCAAAACCTAGAACTATTTTTGGTTGTTGCATCATGCCGGATTATGCACTCTTCTGTTTGTGGTTGAGTGAATTGGAGAATTAGGCATATAAGCAAGTGTGGAAATTAGAAAAAGAAAAGCCTTTTCTTTTTCTCTCCCCCCCTTCTCCCTTTTGGCCCAGCAGCCCCCCCTCGCGCCCGACCCAGCTGGCGGCCCAGCCGCCCCCCTTTTCCCCCCCTCTCCCCGCGTGGGCCCCGCGGCGGCCCAGCCGCCCCCTCCCCCCGCCATGGACCGTCCCGGCCGGCCCACCCCGCGCCCCCTCCCTTCCCCCCCCTTTGGGCCCAACCGGCCCAGCCGCCCCTTCTCCCCCCCTTTTTTTTCTTTTTCCAAAATTCCCTCCCCGCGGGCCCCGTTTGTCATACCCCTCCCCCTACCCCAACTCTCTCTCTCCCCTAACTCTAGCCACCGCCGCCCCTTCCCCCCGGCGTCGCCGCCGCGCCGCCCCCTCTGGTGAGGCCCCCACTCTCCTCCCTTCCCCCCTCCCCCGCCCGCCGGCGCCGCTCCCCGGCGCCCCGCGCCCGCCCCTCGCCGCGCCTCGGCCGCCCCCGGCCCCGGCGCGCCTCGCTTCGGCGAGCCCGCGCCCCGGCTGCCCCGGCTCGGCCGCCCCCCGGTGTTTCCCGCTCGGCTCCGGCGCGCCGCCCTTCGGCCGCCCGCGCCCCGCCTCGCCCGCGCCCCACTCCGCCCGGCACGGCCGCTCAGTCGTGCCCGCGTCGGCCCCGCCTCGCTCCGGCAAGCCCGCCCCGCCCCTTCCCAGCCCCCGCGCCGCCTCGCTCCGGCGAGCCCGTCCCGGCCGCCCCCAGCTGCGCCCCGTCCCGGCCGTCCCCGGCCGCCCCCGGCCGCGCCCGGCGAGCCCGCCCCCTGCTCGTCGCCCCCGCCGCGCCCGGCCCTCGGCTTGGCCGCCCCCGTGCCCAGCTCGGTCGCGTCGTCCCCGCCCCGACGTGGTGGCCGGACGTGTCCTCGCCCCGGCACGCTTGCCCGCTCGCCCCGCCGTGCCCTGCTCACGTCGTGACGGCCCCGGCGTGGCCTCGAGCTCGGCCCAGCGTGCCCATGGCGCGCGGCCTTGAGCTCAGCTAGCGCACGGCCCCGACGTGCGCACGGCTAGTTCGTGGCGTGTGCGTGCGGCCTCGCGCGCGTGCTCGCGTAGTGCGTAGTGCACAGTGTCCCCGTCTACCCCCAGACGCCCCGTCTACCCCCCCCCCCCCCCCCCCCCCCCCCCCCGTGTCCTATGCGCGCTAATCACATGTTTATATTAATAAGATAGGAGTCTCAATTTGGAAATTGGTTACGTTAGTTAATTTGTATAGCTAATCGTCTATCTTATTCAATGTTAATCTACTAAAAGTGGTCACGTTTACATTAGTGCATGTAGCTAATTCTTTTGTTAGAACCAATTGGAACTAGAGCACGTAGCGTTTAGTTATTCGTTTACCCGTAGTGCGTCTCGGGCATAAGCTTTAACTCTCGCGAGACCTTTCCCCATTTCTTTCTAACCATGGTGAGGTCATTATCGTATGTGATATTCTATGCATATATACTTTATTTGTTCTCCTGTATGGTGTACTGTTTGTTTCCTAATTTGAATGGATGGATGTGTGTATGCTTGCAATCGCATAGAGAACGATCCGGTTGAAGAGCCCGAGGAACTCGCAGGAGAAGCCCCTGATCAGCAGTCGGTTGGTGGAGGCAAGTGTCCCTTGACCTATCTCTGTCCTATTCATTCTTTAATTCACCTCCCGCATTACACATTTATGCCTAAGGATTGACTAGCTTTTGTTATCCATGTCCTTGTTCACCTATTTGGGTTGGATTATTATTGTTTAGCTTTATGCTATTGCTCAAACTCTAATCAATGAACATGATGAGATTATCTATGATACGCTGTTTTCCCTTCTCTTATTATGATGTTGTACTTGTGGCCTTTAAGGGGGCTCGAGCGGTTTCTCGAGTGCCTCTCTGTAAGGACCTGTTCTTTGGATGACCGCCCGGGAAAACAGTGCAACCATGAGGGTGGAATGGGATGCCCTTAGCTGTATAATTAGAGGATCCGGGTGTAGTTCACTTAGCCGTCGTGCCGTCAATGGGGCTCGGTGTATGCGGCTCGCTCTGCCAAGTTTGGGTTTGCCCCTTGGGGAGGAGTGCGGTGCATTTAGGAAACCTAACGGGTGGCTAAAACCCTGGGGAATCTTTGTAAAGGCTACGTAGTGATGCCCTGCTAGGCCACCTAGGTAGTGGTCAATGGGGAGTAGCTCTCTCCGGGCAGAAAGGGAATCACGGCTTGTGGGTAAAGTGCACAACCTCTGCAGAGTGTTTGAAAACTGATATATCAGTCGTGCTCGCGGTTATGAGCGGCCAAGGGAGCTCCAGTGATTAGTGGTACTTGATCAGAGACATTTTGGTTTACAGGTGACAATGAGACTGATGGTTTTGGTTATGACTATGGTGTTGGTAAGTGGTATTCTTTCCGTTTGGAAAGGGTACATCGGGTTAATAACTTGGGTTAATGCTAAAACCTGGCTTTCTACTAGTAAATAATAATCTGACCAACTAAAAGCAACTGCTTGACTTATCCCCACATAAAGCTAGTCCACTACAGCCAAACATGATATTTGCTGAGTATGTTGATGTGTACTCACCCTTGCTCTACACACCAAACCCCCCCCCCCCATCCCCAGGTTGTCAGCATTGCAACCGCTGCTCAGGCGAAGATGAAGCTGTGGAAGGAGACTTCCAGGAGTTCCAAGACTACGACGAGTTCTATGCGTGGGTTAGCGGTAACCCCCAGTCGGCTGCCTGTGAAGGCCGCGGTTATCTACGTTTCGTTTTTGCACTTTGATTTATTGTAAGGACTATATGGACGTCTCAGACGTATGATGTAATCGACTATTATTTCCCTTTTAATACTATTTTGAGCACTGTGTGATGATGTCCATGTTATGTAACTGTTGTGTACGTGAATAACTGATCCTGGCACGTACATGGTTCGCATTCGGTTTACCTTCTAAAACCGGGTGTGACACAAGACTTGTATTTGGGTTCCAAAGGCTATTGTGACTAACCTTGTAGGACCCAACAAGAGTTGGGTACGTAAAACCCAAGTGTAAATTGCCTTGCAGGTTTATGCATCCGGGGGCTCAAGCTGGATTATCGACAGCGGATGCATAAACCACATGACGGGGGAGAAGAAGATGTTCACCTCCTACGTCAAGAACGAGGATTCCTAGGATTTGATCATCTTTAGAGATGGGAACCAATGCAAGGTTAAAGGATTGGGAAAGATAGCCATTACATTCGAGCATTCTATCTCCAATGTGTTCTTAGTTGAATCGGTCGGGTACAACTTATTGTCTGTGAGTCAATTATGTAACATGGGTTATAATTGTCTATTTACAAATATAGATGTTTATGTCTTTAGAAGGAGTGATGGTTCATTAGCGTTTAAGGGTGTATTAGACGGCAAACTCTACTTAGTTGATTTTTCAAAAGAGGAGGCCGATCTAGATGCATGCTTAATAGCTAAGACTAGCATGGGCTGTGTTGGGGGTATGCTTCGTCGTCCAAGATCCTGTAAGAAGAAACACCTTCGGCAGATCCTCTCAAAAGCAGTACCGAAGCTATCATCCATAAAGCTTCGGCATAGTGGCATGTCTCAAGACGAAGGACTGCACCGACTTAAAGATGAAATGACCGATTGATCCATGAGAGTCTGTGTCATAATTGTAATCTTTTGTAAAGGGCATGAATGTAATATCTCACAAGCTGTGCCATGTGCCTATAAATAGATGAACAGTACCCCCGTACTGTTCACGCTTGCTTGTATTCACTCGCACGTCACACTCGGATTCTCACCTTCTGTCAAGCCGAAGATATAAATGTTATTCAATATTATGTATGTTTATTCATGAATATATAATAAAAATGTTTGAATGATATCATATGATTATTCATGTTTTTTATGTGTCATATGACCCTGATTTCCGTTATATATTGAGATGATGAAGGTACGTCCTTTCATGACCTTCGTCTGAAGATTATTATATCCTAAGGGAAATAATACTTCGAAGGATGAAGGTCTTTAATCATTGACTTTTGTGTTGCCTTGTTCTTAATTCATAACATTTGAGAACAAGTCCCCAACATTGGTGCCCACCTCCGGTGAACTCACTTCCACTTTCGAGCTGATGGCTTCGTCTGGCAACCAAGCTGAAGCTGCTTTGCCTATGAAGCTGGTGCTCCCAATAACAGGTGGTTCATGCTCAGAGCCAGCCAACCAGAAGCAAAAGAAGGAGGCCCAGAGAAGGGTGCAGCATGTTGGGGTGCAGGGACCCTTCATCAAGTCAAAATGGTCCCACATCCCAATTACCTTCTCCCAGGAGGACCTTCAGCTCAAGGATTATCCTCATAATGATGCTATGGTCATATATTGTGTCATTAAGGGATTTCTGGTCCATAATGTTTTGGTTGATACAGGCAGTGCAGCTGACATCATATTCGCTAAGGCCTTCAGTCAGATGCAGGAGCCAGAGGACAAAATTCATGATGCTACACACCCTCTTTGTGGCTTCGGAGGAAGACAGATCGTAGCACTTAGCAAGATCACAATGCCAGTAACCTTCGGATTTGTCCACAACGCAAGGACTGAACAAGTTGTGTTTGATATTGTTGACATGGAATACCCCTACAATGCAATCATTGGTCGTGGGACACTCAATGCTTTCGAAGCAATACTTCATCCAGCATATTTATGCATGAAGATACCTTCAGAACAAGGACTCATTGCTATTCATGGCAGTCAGGAAGCTGCTAGAAAGGCTGAAGGAAACTGGACAGATTCAAAAGCAATCCACAACATAGATGGAGCCAAAGCTTGTGAGCAATATAAGTACAGAAGAGAGAAGGCTGCTTCGGTTGATCAGCCGAAGCCCATGCTTCTATGTGAAGACATAGCAGAGCAGAAGGTATTGCTGGGTCCCAATTATCTGAAGAGCAGGAGAAAACCTTGATAAGGTTTTTATTCAACAACAAAGATGTTTTTGCATGGTCAGCCAACGATCTCTATGGTGTCAACAGGAACGTCATTGAACATTCACTCAATGTCGATCCATCCTTCAGACCCAGGAAGCAAAAGCTTCGAAAAATGTCTGACGATAAAGCCGAAGGTGCTCGGAATGAAGTAAAAAGACTTCTCAGTGCTGGTGTCATCAGAGAAGTAAAATACCTAGAATGGCTAGCCAACACTGTCATGGTGAAGAAGGCCAATGGTAAATGGAGAATGTGCATTGATTTTACTGATCTGAACAAGGCTTGTCCAAAGGATGAGTTCCCATTACCAAGAATAGATTCTCTAGTGGATGCAGCAGCTTCATCAGAGCTCATGAGTTTACTAGATTGTTATTCAGGCTACCATCAAATCTGGATGAAGAAGGAAGATGAGCCAAAGACCAGCTTCATAACCCCTAGTGGTACATATTGTTATCTTCGGATGCCTGAGGGGCTCAAGAATGCTGGAGGAAGCTTCAGCAGGATGACAGCCAAGGTTCTTCATTCTCAGATAGGTAGAAATGTACTAACATATGTTGATGATATCATAGTGAAGAGCACGAAGCAAGAAAACCACATTACTAATTTGCAGAAAACATTTGCTAATTTTAGGCAAGCTGGCCAGAAATTAAATCCAGAAAAATGTGTCTTCGGAGTGAAGAAGGGTAAGTTCCTTGGCTGTCTAGTTTCAATGAAGTGGATTGAAGCCAACCCAAGCAAGATCGAAGCTATCCTTCGAATGGAGCCGCCAAGCACAAAGAAGGGGGCCCAACGGCTGACAGATAGACTGGCATATTTGAATCAATTTATATCTAGATCAGCAAAAAGAAATTTACCATTATTTGAAGTACTAAAGTCAGCTGAAGTTTTCCAATGGGGCCCAACTCAACAGAAAGCTTTCGAAGAGCTAAAGCAATACCTGATTGATTTAACAACATTAACTCCACCAGTGCTAGGGACTCCATTGCTATTGTATGTGGCAGCTTCGCACTCTGCAGTCAGTGCGGCGCTTGTACAAGAGAAACTTGAAGGACAAGTTAAAAAGCAAGTCCCAGTGTACTTTGTCTCCGAAGTTTTGAGTTAATCAAAGAGAAACTATACAGAATTGGAGAAGGTGTTGTATGCTGTGTTGATGGCGTCTAGGAAGCTTTGGCATTATTTTCAAGCATATCACATAATTGTTCCTTCATCACAGCCCCTAAAGGATATCATGAGGAATAGAGAAGCTACTGGAAGGATTGGAAAGTGGGCCACGGAGCTTAATGAATTCAGTATTGACTACGTGCACAGATCTTCAATTCAATCTCAAGCGCTAGCAGATTTCATCGCTGATTGGACGCCAGGGGCTCACGATGAGGGGACAAGCAAAGATGTCGAAGCTTGGACAGTGTTTTGCGATGGTTCTTGGGGAGCCTTCAGTGCAGAAGCAGCTGCGGTCCTAGTGGCACCTTCAAAGGTTAAAACATGTTATGCAGTCAAACTGGATTTCAGTTGCACAAATAATATTGTTGAATACGAAGCACTTCTATTGGGGCTTCGGAAACTAAGGACAATGGGGATAAGAAGGGCCATCCTAAAGACCGATTCTCAAGTTATTGCTAGCCACGTGGACAAAAGTAGTAAGGCACGAGATCCGAAGCTTGAAAGATATCTGGATACAGTTCGAAGGTTGGAAGCTTCCTTCGAAGGTTTTTCTGTCAAGAATATTCCAAGAGGTGAAAATGAGCATGCAGATTTGCTAGCCAAATCAGCAGCTCAGGGGCTCCCCCTACCTTCGGAAGTATTTTTTGAAACAATAAAAGCACCTTCGGTTGAGCTCATGGAGAGAGCAGTGCTTACTATTTCTCCAGTACACAGTGAAGACTGGAGAACTGAAATAATATCTTTCCTCCAAGGCAATTGTCTTTCAAGTGACGAAGCTTATAACAAGAGAATGGAGGCAAGAACAAGACCATATGTGATAATAGAAGGCGAATTGTATAAACATGGAGTTTGTTCACCATTCCTCAAGTGTTTATCAAGAACTGAAGGTATGGAATTAATGAAAGAGATACATGCAGGTCTGTGTGGATCCCACATTGGATCTAGGCCCTTGTTGGGAAAAGTTTTTCGACAAGGATTTTACTGGCTGAAGGCAGCTTCGGATGTAGCAGAATCAGTCAAAAAAAGTGAAGGCTGTCAAAAATGTGCAAGAGACCAGAAGCAACCTTCATCTCTCACTCAGTTAATACAGCCCACTTGGTCGTTGCAAAGGTGGGGACTCGATTTGCTAGGTCCACTTCCACCAGCACAAGGAAATCTAAAATATGTTGTGGTGGCGGTAGAGTATTTTTCCAAGTGGATTGAGGCGAATCCTTTAACCACAATAACTTCGGTCACCGTCCAGAAATTCTTCTGGCAAAACATTGTTTGTCGCTTCGGAGTGCCGAAGGCTATTACTGTAGACAACGGAACACAGTTCGATGCTGAAGCATTCAAGGAATTCTGTGAACAAATTGGCACGAAGATTCATTTTGCATTGGTCAGACATCCAGAGTCAAATGGACTTGTTGAAAGAGCTAATGGCATTATAATGACGGGAATAATGAAGTAAATCTTCAATCAGCCCAGAGGAAAGTGGCCAGACGAATTGATCAAAGTGGTGTGGAGCCACAACACAACAATATCAAGGTCAACAGGTTTTACACCATTCAAACTATTGTTTGGTGACGAAGCAATAACCCCAGAAGAAGCTAAGGCAGGATCAATAAGAACAGTGGCTTCGGCAGAGGACGAAGTTGATTATTCTGTGGCAAAAGATGCTATAGAAGGGATCAGGCTTCAGGCCATGGAGAATATCAATAAATACCAAGCCGAAACAATAAAATGGCATGACAGAAAAGTTCGGCTAAAGAACATTAAGCCAGGGCATTTGGTACTTCGGAGAGTGGCCAACCCAGATACAGTAGGCAAGCTACAGCTTAAGTGAGAAGGACCTTTTCTGGTAGTATCTTCGTCAAGACCTGGTTCTTATAGATTGAAGGATATGGACGGCAACGACATTCCTAGATCTTGGAATGCGGATGAGCTTCGGCGATATTATGTTTAGCTTGATGTAATCTTTTTATTTTTCCTATGGCACCTTTTCCTTTCCAAAGGGGGAGAAAGGTTTTTAATGGGGCCATAGAATGTAATTTCTCTTTTTCTTATTCAGCTCTACGAGAGCAAAATCCCCCAGATATGTAAATGTAAAAACTGAGCATGCACCATCGAGTGCAGGAAAAAAAGGAAAAAACAGGGAGAAGCTCGAAAGTCGTCCCTAAGGGGATGCAGAGCACGACGAAGCTACAAAAAGTTGTTCCAAAGGGAGCGTAGCATAAGTTTTCTGCTCAAAAGTCGTTCCAAGGGGAATGCAGAGCTTACAGCGAAAAGTCAATGCTGATTCCGCCGAAATATAATGCGAAGCGCGAAAAGTCAACGCGATACCGTCGAAATAAAAGGCGAAGAAGTTCAAAAGACGTTCCTAAGGGGATGCAAAACTTACAGCGAAAAGTCAGCGCTGATACACCGAAAAATAAGCGGTGAAGCCGAAAAATAAGCGGCAAAGAGACTTCGGTCATTCCCAAGGGAATGAAGGCTATGGTTGTGGCTTCTTATGCGTGTGTTTGGACATTCATTTGCACGACATATCACATCATACATTTGCATTCATAAACATTCATTTAGACATACATAGGATCATCATCATCATAACATACAGACATAGGCAGATGCTTCGGCTATAAAGATAAGGCTTCGGCAAAAAAGAAAAAGAAGCAGTTTCATGCTTCGTTGTGTAAGAAAAGAAGGGAAGGTGTTTTTCGCCTTCGGCTCAAAAAATACTAATTTCGTCCACAACAAAGCAGTTCAAACATGGACAAAAAGGTAAAAATATATTACAAGGTATGCACAAATGTACAGAATTAGTATTTGATTCTTAAATTACAAATATTTTTACAACGATATTACAAGATTTTCTCTAGAATTTTTTCAGCAAGGTCTTCAACTTTAACATCATTGAGCTTCGGATCATCTGAGCTTCGGATCACCTGTCAAGCTTCGGCTCATTGTTCCTCAGCATCGTCATCCTGTACACATTAAAACGGTATGAGAGAAGTGCAGAGTTCAAGGAGAAGGTAAAGTAACAGGCACAAATTTTTTACCGGCTTAAGGTGGCTTCGAGCTTCGTCGCCAGTTATTTTTCGCCCGCCTTTCACCCAAATTTGAGTTATGAATCTATTTCCTATACTCCGAGATGGGCTAGGGATATCAATTAAATCTGTCGGTGATAAGCTAAAATTTGGTCTGTTGACGATTTTTTCCATGTTCACAGCTAGATTTTATGAAGGCAACAGTTGTGCCCCGAGAAGCTAGCAGAGCGCAGAAATCGGCGTGTCCAGCTATAACTTCGTCGAGTGCATCAACTTCTCCCTCAATATGTTCGAAGGTTTTCGGCAGGTTCTCAACCGAAGGACTGAATTTCTCAACGCTGGCTCCAACCGAGTTGAAAACCTGCTTCAGCCGCTGCAGGCACCGTTTGCTGAAGTCTATGCATTTTTCTTGAAGTTCTTTCAGTGATTTCCTCAAATTTGAATTTTTCTCAGCTTCAGCTTCGAGTTTGGCTTCAAAATTTTTCTTTTCCATGGAGAGTTCACTATTCAATCTAGCAATTTCGGCCTGGGCCTCCGCGAGTGAACCTTCCATGGTTTGAAGTACGAAGTCTTTTTCTTTAGGGTAGCCTCAAGGTCTTTAATCTTCTTCTCCAGGCCCTCAACTATAACTTTGTTCTTTTTGTCCTCGAGGTCTTGTTGCATCCTCAGGACTTTGCTCAGCAGCAAGCTCTGATAAAATAAGCTTCATCAGAAAACAATCTTCATATCAAAACAATGAAAAGTTAAGAATTTTACCTTAAAGTTAGCATAAAATAGACTACCGGCGATATGCTGCCGCCGGTACCTGCTGAGGTCTGCCTCAACCTTCAGGAGGCCAACACTCTTTGATATAGTGCCGACAACCTTCGCCCCAGTGTGGTCCCAAAGGCATCCTAAGCTTTCTTCATTGACTCCCCCGAAGAGTAACGCACCTGGTCTGTACCCGCAAGATATAGCATAGTCTTTCAGTTCTTCTTTTTCAGCCTTCGACAATTCTTGCCCAAGTATATCTTGAAAATTGAAGTCCTCTTCTTCCGAAATATCCTCTGCTTTCCTCTTTCCTTTTCCAGCCACTGTGCCCGAGATCTCTTCAGCGGCTGCAGCAGCTTCTTCCGCGGCCGCATCCAGAAGCATGGTATCAATTTTAGAGAGTGTGGCATCTAGATTTACATCTTCAGCGGTTTCAGCTTCGGCACTTTCGGCTTCGGTGGGTGCGGCTTCGGCGGCAGCAGCGCTCTCAATAGCTGGAGTCTTTGACGCCGATGCCAGCGGCGGCGTCTGCTTGATAACTTCAACTACATGAATAATTCTTCGTTTTTTTGGCTCATCTGGCTTCTTCGCTGCCGAAGGCTCCTTTTCCTTCTGAAAAAGCTTCGTCAGATGGGGCCCTAGTGGCCTTAGCTTGACAGGCAAAGATTCAGTCATTACCTTTAAAATTTCTTCCACATCGGTAGCAAGAGGTGTTGAAGGAGCTTCATCCCCAATATCAGTCGTTTTTCGCTTCAGAGCCGCAGTTTTCTTTTTCTTCGAAGCAGCTACCTTCGGCTCAGGGCTTAATTTTCTTTTCTTCAAAGTTTTTTCATCCTTTTTCACCAATTTAGCAACTTCTTTATCCAAGGCGCTAGCAATTTTTTTTCTTTTTTGTCCTTCGGCACCTCTGTCTAAACGCTCATAGTGAGGATACTCAAAGTTCAGGGCATCCATCACCCGGTTCAACCTTCGCTTCGGTCGAGTGCCGAAGGCTGTAGTCATTAATTGATCTTCTTTTTTGGAATAGTTGCCAAGGATCTCGTTGCACATAACTTCAATCGTGTCTAACCATTCTTGGCAAGGTTTTTTGAAGTGTTTCTTGAATTTATAGTAATAGGGCAACCGAACAAGTTCTTTCTCTTTCTTTTTCCCTTTGAGCTTCGGCATGTCCCATTCTTTCAAAGTCGGGAATACTCTAAAAGCTAAGAATTCTTGCACCAGATCCCTAGTACCAATGTGCTCCGCAATAACTCGAAATTCGCCTAGTGCAATCTGGCATGGACTCTCCAGTGCCATGTTGCATTGGGGCCTAGTCTCTATGAAGATTAATTCTAATGGGCTTTGAACCAGCTTCTCCTTTTTCTCATCAACTTTGACATAAAACCATTCAGTCTTCCAGCCAGCTGGCCATTTGGTACGATAGCTGATAACTGGAGTCTTTGCATCTTTGCGATAAGCAAAATTATAGCATCTGAAGTTCTCGTGCAACCCATCTTCTCTAGCTTTTGTCTGATAATGAAGCTCATGTGCCCGGCAGAAGCCTTTGGCAAGCGGTTCTGCCCCTTGGCTTCAGAGAGCCCAGATGTAGACGCTAAGCCTAACGATGGCGTTAGGAGTTAGCTGATGAAGATAAATCCCAAACTTCCCCAAAACATCTGCAATCATCTCATTCAAAGGAAATCTTAATCCTGCTTTAAAGATTGTTTTAAAGACTACCACCTCATCCTTTTCTGGCTTCGGAGTAATTTCCTCTCCGCCAAAGCGAATTAGTTCCTTTTTGGCTTCACTAAAATAGCCTAACTTCAACAACTTAGGCATATCATCTTCGGTAACGGTGGACCTCCCAAACTCCAGGTGGCTGGATTTAGGTGGCACGGCACTATAATCATCTTCAGATTCACCTTCTTCAGCATCAACCTGCTCAGCTTCAGCGGCAGGTGCACCTTCGTCAGAAACATCCTCTGGCGCTACCAGCCCCGACCGTTTCATCACTTCGGAAATCGGAGCGGTTTCAGCAGCTTCGGCTTCTTCTCTGTCACGTGTAACCCTGGCAGTGGAACGTACCCTTGCCATTTGATGATGAATTCCTCACAGTTTTTGATGAAGTTGTTGACTTTGTTAATTTTTAAATTTCTTGAAGCTCTTCCTCTTGTGACGAAGCAAAACCGACAGCGGTGCTTCGGTTGAGTGCGATGAACAAGCTTCGGCTATGGTCAAATTTTTGGCAGCAAAACAGTGCAATAGCAATGAATGTTGTGGTAACTTCACACCTACCCATCTGTTTATATAGTGCCACAGGTGGGAAGGTGAATCGTCAAGTCTTTCGCACCGGACGAACAGTCGCTCGCACCCACTGAATGGTGGGCCACAGAACCCGAGAAGGTGAATCGCCAGGACGTGTGTACCCACCGCATGGTGGGGCCACCTCGCGCTCGGAATATTTTAATCGTTTCTCGGCAACAAGCTCAGGGAAGGTGTTTTTCGGACCTTCGGCATTCCGAAGCCTAGGAGACTTTTTCACGGATCAAGCTCATTACGAAAAAACGATCTAGCATCGCGAAGGGGCTACTGTTGGGGGTATGCTTCGTCGCCGAAGATCCTGTAAGAAGAAACACCTTCGGTAGATCCTCTCAAAAGCAGTACCAGAGCTATCATCCATAAAGCTTCGG
The DNA here is from genome assembly GCF_902167145.1 of Zea mays. NCBI lineage: Eukaryota > Viridiplantae > Streptophyta > Magnoliopsida > Poales > Poaceae > Zea > Zea mays. The sequence goes on along the minus strand of NC_050098.1, from coordinate 42,227,113 downwards.
CATAGTGGCATGTCTCAAGACGAAGGACTGCACCGACTTAAAGATGAAATGACCGATTGATCCATGAGAGTCTTTGTCATAATTGTCATCTTTTGTAAAGGGCATGAATGTAATATCTCATAAGTTGTGCCATGTGCCTATAAATATATGAACAGTACCCTCGTACTGTTCACGCTTGCTTGTATTCACTCGCACGTCACACTCGGATTCTCACCTTCTGTCAAGCCGAAGGTATAAATGTGATTCAATATTATGTATGTTTATTCATGAATATATAATAAAAATGTTTGAATGATATCATATGATTATTCATGTTTTTATGTGTCATATGACCCTGCTTTCCGTTATATATTGAGATGATGAAGGTACGTCCTTTCATGACCTTTGTTTGAAGATTATTATATCCTAAGGGAAATAATACTTCGAAGGACGAAGGTCTTTAATCATTAACTTTTGTGTCGCCTTGTTCTTAATTCATAGCATTTGAGAACAAGTCCCCAACAGGCTGGTTGTGGCATCGCCGTCTAGCACATGTTGGGATGAAGAACCTTCATAAACTTCTAAAGGGAGAACATGTGTTAGGACTAACCAATGTCTGTTTCGAGAAAGATAGACCTTGTGCAGCTTGTCAGGCAGGGAAACAGGTGGGAAGCACTCATCACAGCAAGAATGTGATGACAACATCAAGACCACTGGAGCTTCTTCACATGGACCTCTTCAGACCCGTCGCCTACCTTAGCATCGGGGGAAGTAAGTATGGTCTTGTAATTATTGATGACTTTCCCACTTCACTTGGGTGTTCTTTTTGCAGGATAAATCAGAAACCCAAGGGACCCTAAAGCGCTTTCTAAGGAGGGCTCAAAAAGAATTTGAGCTCAAGGTGAAAAAGATAAGGAGCGACAACGGGTCCGAGTTCAAAAACTTACAAGTTGAGGAGTATCTTGAGGAGGAAGGTGTCAAGCACGAGTTCTCCGCTCCCTACACACCACAGCAAAACGGTGTTGTAGAGAGGAAGAATAGGACTCTTATCGACATGGCGAGGACGATGCTTGGAGAGTTCAAGACGCCCGAGCGGTTTTGGTCGGAAGCTGTGAACACAGCTTGCCACGCCATAAACTGGCTCTATCTGCATCGTCTTTTCAAGAAGACCTCCTACGAACTCCTTACTGGTAACAAACCCAATGTCTCTTACTTTCGTGTATTTGGGAGCAAATGCTACATTTTAGTGAAGAAAGGTAGACATTCCAAATTTGCTCCCAAAGTTGTAGAAGGGTTTTTACTAGGGTATGACTCAAATACAAAGGCGTGGGTTTGGTTAAAGTCTCTAGCGGCGTTGTATTTGATGAGACTAATGGCTCTCCAAGAGAGAAAGTTGATCTTGATGATATAGATGAAGATGATGTTCCGATGGCCGCAATGCGCACGATGGCGATAGGAGAGGTGCGACCACAAGAACAACAGGAGCAAGATCAACCATCTTCCTCTACAATGGTGCATCCCCCAACTCAAGATGATGGATAGGTTCATCAAGAAGAGGCACATGATCAAGGGGGAGCACAAGAAGAACAAGTGATGGAGGAAGAAGCACCAAGTGCCCCTCCAACCCAAGTCCGAGCGACGATCCAAAGAAATCACCCCGTCGATCAAATTCTGGGTGACATAAGCAAGGGAGTAACTACTCGCTCAAGATTAGCTAACTTCTGTGAGCATTACTCGTTTGTCTCTTCTATTGAGCCTTTCAGGGTAGAAGAGGCCTTGCAGGATCCGGACTGGGTGTTGGCCATGCAGGAAGAGCTCAACAACTTCGAGAGGAATGAAGTTTGGAGCCTGGTGTCACGTCCAAAGAAAAATGTTGTAGGAACCAAGTGGGTGTTCCACAACAAACAAGACGATCACGGGGTGGTGACAAGAAACAAGGCTTGACTTGTGGCAAAAGGTTATGCCCAAGTCGCAGGTTTGGATTTCGAGGAGACTTTTGCTCCTATGGCTAGGCTAGAGTCTATTAGAATATTATTAGCCTATGTCGCTCACCACTCTTTCAGGTTGTTTCAAATGGATGTGAAGAGCGCTTTCCTCAACGGGCCAATAAAGGAGGAGGTGTACGTGGAACAACCCCCTGGCTTTGAGGATGACAGGTACCCCGACCATGTGTTTAAACTCTCTAAGGCGCTCTATGGACTTAAGCAAGCCCCAAGAGCATGGTATGAATGCCTTAGAGATTTCTTAATTGCTAATGCTTTCAAGGTTGGGAAAGCCGATCCCACTCTTTTCACTAAGACTTGTGATGGTGACCTTTTTGTGTGCCAAATTTACGTCGATGACATAATATTTGGTTCTACTAATCAAAAGTCTTGTGAGGAGTTTAGCAGGGTGATGACTCAAAAGTTTGAGATGTCGATGATGGGCGAGTTGAACTACTTCCTTGGGTTCCAAGTGAAGCAACTCAAGGACGGCACCTTCATCTCCCAAACGAAGTACACTCAAGATCTTCTCAAGCGGTTTGGGATGAAGGACGCCAAGCCCGTGAAGACACCGATGGGAACCGATGGGCATGTCAACCTCAACAAAGGAGGTAAGTCCGTTGATCAAAAGGCATACCGGTCTATGATAGGGTCATTATTTTATTTATGTGCTAGTAGACCGGATATTATGCTTAGCGTATGCATGTGTGCTAGATATCAATCCGACCCAAGGGAATGTCACCTTGTGGTTGTTAAGCGGATTCTTAGATATTTAGTTTCTACGCCTTGCTTCGGGATCTGGTATCCAAAGGGGTCTACCTTTGACCTGATTGGATATTCAGACTCCGATTATGCTAGATGCAAGGTTGATAGGAAGAGTACATCAGGGACGTGCCAATTCCTAGGAAGGTCCCTGGTGTCTTGGAGTTCAAAGAAACAAACCTCTGTTGCCCTATCCACCGCAGAGGCCGAGTATGTTGCCGCAGGGCAGTGTTGCGCGCAACTACTTTGGATGAGGCAAACCCTCCGGGACTTCGGCTACAATCTGAGCAAAGTCCCACTCCTATGTGACAATGAGAGTGCAATCCGCATGGCGGATAATCCTGTTGAACATAGCCGCACTAAGCACATAGACATCCGGCATCACTTTCTGAGAGACCACCAGCAAAAGGGAGATATCGAGGTGTTCCATATTAGCACCGAAAACCAGCTAGCCGATATCTTTACCAAGCCGTTAGATGAGAAAACCTTTTGCAGGTTGCGTAGTGAGCTGAATGTCTTAGATTCGCGTAACTTGGATTGATCTATAGCATACATGTGTTCTATGCCTTTGATCATGTTATTTATGCAATTTGTTACTTATTTATGGTGCTCAAGTTGTGCAATGGATCCCCGGACCTCACAAGTTCATGTGTGAATGATGCACATATTTAGGGGGAGATGTGCTACAACTTGACCCTTTGAGACTAACCTTTGTGTTTAAGTGTACTTGATGTAGTCTCAAAGGTGCATTGAAAGGGAAAGGTGAACTTGGACCATGCGAAGACTTCCACTGCACTCTGGTACTAGTGTAGTCACCTCCAAGTTCATACTTATGCTCTCATTGCCTTTTTGCTCTTAATTGATATTTTTGGTGACGCAATGGGGTTAAAGGGCAAAAAATGATCCCGTTTTGGTGCTTGATGCCAAAGGGGGAGAAATTAAGGCCAAAGCAAATGGATCAGCTACCACTTGAGAATTTTGAAACTAGTAGAGTTAGAATTTTTTATTTGTCCAAAATACTCTTATTGCAAAATTTAGCCTCTTGTGGGGGAGAATTTGTGATTATGGCAAAAAGGGAGAGTTTTTGTTACTTGATCAATTTTTTCATTGGAATATCTCTCTTTGTGCCTAAACAAGTGTGTTTGACATAGAGATAGGAAAATGAATTTGATTTGCAAAAACAAACCAAGTGATGGCAAAGAATGATCCAAATATGTCAAAATTTGTGCAAATACAATTTTGTTCTCAATTGCATTGATGTTGCACTTCTTTTGGTTGCTTTTGAATGTGTTGGCATAAATCACCAAAAAGGGGGAGATTGAAAGGGAAATGTGCCCTTGGGCAATTTCTATTATGTTTTGGTGATTAAGTGCCCAACACATTTAAATAAGTTCTTATGTGTTAAATGAAGAGAGAAGTGCAAATCAAAGAGAAGGTATGTTTCTAGACTTAGTACATAGTTTTTAAGTACTAATATGTTTTATCTAAGTGCTAGAAACAGTGAGAAGAAAAGAAGAAAAGAACCAAAAAGACTTGGCTCGGTGCAGCTAAAACTCAGCTCAGTCTGGCACACCGGACTGTCCGGTGCGCCAGGCTAGCTTCCGGTGAATAGACCACTCTCGGGAAAAATTGGCGGTGTACGGCTATAATTCACCGAATTGTCCGGTGAGCCAACGGTCGCCAGCGCAACGGTCGACCGCGCAATCCGCGGGCGACGCGTGGCCCGCGCCAACTGTCGGCAGGGGGTACCGGACTGTCCGATGCGCCATCGGGCCCGGAGCTGCAACGGTCATCTACGCCAGAAAAGGAAGGAGATCGGCACCGGACTGTCTACAGTAACTGTCCGGTGGCGCACCGGACTGTCCGGTGTGCCACTCGACAGAAGGCAAGGATGGCTTTCCTTGTTGGCCTCCAACGGCTCCTAGCTGCCTTGGGGCTATAAAAGGGACCCCTAGGCGCATGGAGGAGTCACCCAAGCTTACAAGAAACATTCTAAGACTCCAAGACTCCAACTTCACGCATTCGATTCTTTGTGATAGTGACTTGAGCTCCATTTGATTTGTGAACTTCGTGCGTTGTATTTTGAGCTCAAGTTGTGACTTGTGTGCGTGATTGTGCTGTGATTTGAGTCTTGTGTGTGTTGCTCTCCCCTCCCTTACTTCTGTGCTTCTTTTGTGATCATCATTGTAAGGGCGAGAGGCTCCAAGTTGTGGAGATTCCTCACAAACGGGAGAAAAACTAAGAAAGGAAAAACCGTGGTATTCAAGTTGATCATCGGATTACTTGAAAGGGGTTGAGTGCAACCCTTGTCCATTGGGATGCTAGGTGCTCTCAGGGAACTGTAAAAAATATGCTATCTGTGGGTGCACTGGACCGTTTGGTGCATCACTGGACCTCCAACGATCGCCCGCCATCAACTAGATATGCCTCAGACTTGCTTTCATGCGTGCCATTGGACCCGCCACGTGTCAGCTAGCCGTTGAGGTGGTTGTTGAAGCCAAGGTAGCCAATGGACCCAACGGTCAAATACACCATCGGACTAGGATGGTGTGCCAGGCAGTCGAAGTCTCGTCCGCAAAGCTGTATAGAACTTTAGTCTAATATAGTACTGGACTAGTCTAGTGGGCCAAGCCGCCGAGCGCTCCTGTAGAGCTCTCTAGTACTTGAGTCCGGTGCACTACCGGGTTGGTCCGATGCGCCCCAAATAGTTGAGTTATGTCTTCTTTCTTGTTTTTATTCTACAAACTAATTTAATTTCTTTATGAATGTCACATGATTTAGATAATTATTTCCAGTAAGTGTCTAACCAATCTAAGTCATGTAACTTTATTTCTTTGATCTCTCCAAGTTAGTTTTCCGTTCTCACTCAGTACTTGCTTCAAAAGCACCTTTTATCTAAAATTGATACTTATGAACCTACATACACATACTTAGAAAATATGTTATTCCATAATGTTGTGTTGGTCATTAAGCACAAAAACATATTTTAGAAATGACTTAAGGCACAATTTCCTTTCAAAAACTGAATAGTGATATTGAAATAAGGACATGAAATTAAAAATCCCTTCTAAAAAAGAGAGGACTATTTGTAGAAAACATTTTTTTAAAGGAATAATTCTAAGTAACCCTCTAACCTTTAGAGAGTGGTCTACTTCACCCCCTCACCTTAAAAACCTGTTGTTTAACCCACTGAGTTTTACACAACTAGACAAATAACCCCCTGAGTTATTTTAGTGGGTGGTTTTGATGACGTGGCACTAGTTTAAGTGACATCAATTTTATTTTTTTAAATCGGTCATCTAATTGCATCCAAAATTTATACAATTTAACATAAAAATCAATAATTTCATATTACATTTTCCCTAATTTTTCTGAAATTTTAGGAGTAAAAGATAAATTACTAAAAATAAAAAAATACATAAAAAGGGTTTAATATTTTTCTATCATATTCATTTCTTATCTTCCGAGGCTAAAACTTTAATATAGCTAAATAATGTTATAACTAAACTACTTAATTGTTGATTTATTATATTATGGAATTTAAATTATCTTTGTTCTAATTAGTACTAAATCAATTTTACATGTGTTTTTTAGAAATACTTATCAAACAGTAATAAAACGATCTTCGATTTTTACACATATCCTCTATCAGATAAACTAATATACACAAATATTTTTAGAATTTTTTGAGAATTTTAAATTTGGACCCATAATGTACATAAATATTTCTGAGAACTTTATATAGGTCTATATTCAAATTTCTTAGAAAATTCTAGAAATATTTGTGTATGTTAGTTTATCTAAGAGAAGATTTGTTTATTATTTGCTAAGTGTTTTAAAAAAACAAATGTAAAAATTGATTTAGTTACTAATTAGAAGAAAGACAACTTAACTTCCTTAATAAAATCAATAAAAAAATCAGTAGTTTACTTATAACATTATTTATCTCTAGTAAATGCTTTAGTCTGAGAAGATAAGAAATGAATAAGAAACAACAAGATTAAAACCGTTTTATGTAGTTTTTTTATTTTTAGTGATTAATATTACGATACTCCTAATTTTTTAAAAAATAAATATAATATGTAATTACTATTTTTTGTAAAATTATATAATTTTTTAATACTATTAGATAATAGAACTAAAAAGACAAAATTGATGTCACTTAAATCAGTGTCACGTCATTAAAACCACCCACTAAAACCGCTCATAAGTTATTTATATGGTTTTGTAAAATTTAGGGACTTAAACAACATGTTTTTTATCAGGGTACAAGAAACGCTAGGAACACACACCACACAACACGCACACACACGCGTACGTGTCCATAACACACACAAAAATAGATTGAGAGGTCTAGACCTCTAGTGCGTGGCAACACTCAATATTGCTGAACGTGCACGTGTGTGTATCCTAAAACCTAAGAAAATTCTCAGGTAGGCGAGAAAAATCCTGGGACAAGAAGAGCTTGAACCTAGGACCATCTTCTCCGCTATAGGGAGGCAGACCAACCGAGCTATGGCTCGGTCCCCTTAAACAACATGTTTTGAAGGTGAGGGGTGAAGTAGACAGACCTTTTGTAATACTCAAATTGTAATAAAGTGTAAAAGGAGAAAGAGTTTTCCCTTACATATATGTGTGTTACCTATATTCATCATTTCATGTGAAAATCACATTTAAACAAATAAATAATTAACAAAAGACACTCAAATAATACATGTATCATGTTGGTGTTTATTGGTTTGTGTATTTGTACACAGTGGTAATGATGATAAGAATACATAAAAGAAGAGAATTAGTTCTAACCCTAATTGCACTCTAGAATTTAGAAAAGAGGAAGGAAATGAAGATTTTATATAATACAAAATAAAATCATATTTAAATAACTTCACCACACTTGGTATGATCAAATTTATAATTAGTCTGAGTACAAATGTCCTACAAAGTTGAAATTAAATGGAGGTTTTGAATTTAGAATTCAAAATAAGACAAAATAGGAAAATAGAAACATAAAAAGAAAAAAAGAAAAGGGAAGAAGCTTACCTGGGCCTCACTACCACATTTTGGCCCACCTGGAAAACCCCCTCCGCGCAGCCCAACCATCTCATCTCGTGCGCACGCACTCAGTTTCAGTCACCGCCATGTGGGCCCCGGTCTTCAGCCACCCGCGCTGGCGGAGACTCGCGCGCCTTGTGTCCTTGGAGTGTGGGGCCTACCTGTCATCTCTTCAACGTGCGCGACCGGGACAACGGAGCTCCGCGAGATCCGCAGGGGATACCGGCCACAATCCCGTCATCGTCGCCACCCGTGGAACCTCCTTTCGCAGACTATAAAGCTGTCGGACGCGTTCCTTTCCTTCCCTTCTCAATCCTCCTCCTCGGGTAGGGAAGAAACCCACCGCCGCGCGCCGTTGGAAGACCTCACAGCCGCCGCGTAGCCACTTGCCCTCACCATCATCGAGTGCCCGATTGACGTCGCCTTGCCTCGACTAAACGCTCGGGGGAGTTGTTCTGACCCGTTCCTCGGACAACCGCACTCTGGGGCGAGCGGAATTTCTCGTCGTATTGAAGCTGTGCCACGGTATCACGGCGTCGCGCGGGCTGAGTCATTGGAGCTCCATAGCTGAGGTAATGAGGCCACCTTTCTATCTGTTATCCCCTTGGCGTGGCGTAGCATGGATTCAATTGGGGAATGGGGGCGAGAATGGCGGAATTGGGCAGCGCCGGCCATGGCTCCGCCGCTAGCCACCTTGGGCGCCGCCGTTGTCGAACTGGAGTTGGGGGAAAAGTCTGGGTCGTCCGTCTATTGATCGACGACCACAGTTTAGTGCACGACAACGATTGGGCCAAGGGCGCGAGGATCGTCCGATCGAGATCGGATGGGTGAGAACCGTGAATGCGTTATTAATTCTGGGCCGTAGATTTGGGATCGGAGGGTCGTAAACGAATGCCGATTTGTTAGCAGGCCGATCTAATCTGGGCCGCCTGTGTGTAAACGAATGGCTCGGATCCTACGATACCTCTTCGGCCGCGCTTTTGCAAAAGAGCCCCCTGGAGGGTAATAAATAAACCTGTCGTCTAGTGTGTGTTGTGCGCTGTGTCTTGGGAAAGTTTCCCTGAGACCCTTATACTTTCTGCAAATGATGCGCCCAGTCCAGAGATCGTTTAAATTGAATAAATGAAATAGAAAATGGATTTTTAATATGAAAATAATTACTAGAACTTGATAAATTCATAGAAAATCCATTTTTAGTCCAAATTAATCCACTCCACTTTCTAAAATTTTGTAACTTTATTGTTTATCACCTAGAGCCTTTGTTTTTACATGAAAACATTAGTAAAATAAATTTCTCGCTTAATCCTATTTCAACCACATAAAACCTTTGGAAATTCATATTTTAAAATCTATAACTCCAAAAATTATGATTCCTGTTCCTAGGATTTTATTTTAATGTGTAGATTATTACTGTGTATTTTGTTTACATGTTTGGTGTGATGTTAATTTCCTCTATATACTGTGCTTGTTTGTATTGTGGCGAGTAGAAGAGCCCATGACTGAGGATCCTGGTGAGCAGCAGATAGAAGTAGCTGAGCAGGAGCTCATTGAAGGCAAGTTGTGCCCTTGACCACTTTTTACCCAATAATGTTCTTTAATATCATTTATTCATGCATAGGTTAATTTTGATGGGACCCGATAGGTCACCCTAGATTGTTTATCACATTACCTTGTTTACCCCTGAATCACTTGGGTAGTTTGCTATTGCTTTACATGGTTTTGGGATAATCATTTATTATATCTATGTTCCAATTCTTTTGTTATTCTATTTATGTTCATGTCAAGATTATTAATGTTAATTGGAACATAGAGCTTAACTTGAGTAACACGTGCCACCACAAGGGATTAATGGGACGCCCTTGGCTGACTAATTAGGAAAGCTAGTGGAAGACTACCTTATCCGAAAGGGGCAAGGGCAGTAGGGGAGTTGCATGCAAGGAGGTTCTCGGGTTGATTTAGCTGCGATGGCGGTCAGACGGGGGATTCTTGCAAGTGCTCTTCCCATAAACTATAGCGGGTTTTCGGAAGCTAGTGGAACTGTGTAAAGGCCTCGTAGTGTTGCCCTGCCTCGCCTCCTAGGTAGAGGTGTATGGGAGTCGCGACCCCTTGGCAGATGGGTAACATGACTTGTGGGTAAAGGGTACAACCTCTGTAGAGTGTAAAACTGGTATACTAGCCGAGCTCACGGTCATGAGCAGCTCGGGACTCTCTGATGATTAAATTATGGAACTTAAATTCAATTTTGTCGTTTGCATATGCATGGGATTATTATTAATTTTGTTCTATTACTTTACTTAAGGTTTGGTATTTACTTACACTTAGTAACTGCTAATAAAATTTTGACCAACTACTTAAAAGCAATGCTCAGCTTTAACCCCTGTCATTGATTAGCCTTACACATCACATGAACTCCCACCTTTGTGAGTTCATGTCCACTGGTTCCCCACAACTTGTTGAGCAATGATCATGTGTGAGCTCACCCTTGCTGTCTCACACCCCCCCCATAGGAGAAGAACATGTGGTTCAAGAGGAGTCACGTATCGAGGAGTTCGATTCGATCTAGGTGGCGTTTCCCCAGTTGACTTTTGCGCCAAGGACGATCCTTAGTTCGTTTTATATTTATATTTTATTTTGTAATAAGACTTCCGCTATGTAATAAACACTCTGATGTTTTATGACATTTATCTCTATACACTCTGTTATTATATATGTTGTCTTCTTGGCGCATGTATGAGATGCACCTGGCTTTGTTCCTTAAAGTCGGATGTGACAGAAGTGGTATCAGAGGAAATGTTGACTGTAGGACGAAACCTAGATAGAAATGGACCAAACCCTTACCTACTTACCTTACTCTGATTCATTCTATACTTATCTCACTCTGATTCTTTCTATACTCATCTTGATCCTGTCTCACCTTCTTCTGTTCTACTCTGATTATTCTTACCTTCTCTACTCTGAGACAAGATGGATTACACACTTTGGAATCCTACATTTATGATCTTTTTAAGTGATAGGAGGCCTAAGACAAAATTATAACTATTTTCTATATTTAGAAAAAATGTTGGTTGATTGTTCTGATGATCAATGTCTGATTTGCTTCTTTGATTGATTGAAATAGTATAGATGGGCATCTTAGCATGTACCACCATAAGATAATGTATTAGCGTTAGTAGGTGACACACTAATCTACTTAGCTAATAAATCCCCCGCAGTAACATCCCTCGTAATTACTCATCTTGTCTACAATCATTTCTTTCTTACCCTGTGTTCCTAACCAGATGGGCTACCCCTATACTGTTAGAAGAGAGCAGTATAGACTTGATCCTTGGTATGTCATGGTTAAGAAAGGCAAAGACAGTTTATACACTATGCTAACGGAACCATAGAACTCACCAGTTCTAAAGGAGAAAGATTTGAAGTTGGAATTGCAGTAACTACCGCCACCAGACTAGCGGCATTCTTAGTAGATGGGAAGTTTGTTGGTGTCAACATCCATGTGGTTAGAGATTTTCCGGATGTCTTTCCAGAGGAGTTACCAGGGGTGCCACCAGATAGGGAAGTTGAGTTTGTCATTGATTCCTTACTTGGGACAACCGCTACTTTCAAATGGCCATACAGGATGTCTGTAGAAAAGTTAAAGGGACTGAAGAAGCAGTTAACTAAGTTACAAGAGGCTGGGTACATTCGTCCGAGTTCCTCACCTTAGGGAGCGTCAGTTCTGTTTGTACAGAAGAAGGATGGATAACAGCGGATGTGTGTGGATTATAGGTCCCTTAATGATGTTATCATGAAGAACAAGTATCTGTTGCCCCGCGTTGGGGATTTATTTGATCAGAGGAGAGGTGCTAGGATATTCTCGAAGATTGATCTCCGATCGGGATACCATCAAATGAAGATTAGGCCATCGGATATTCCCAATACGGATTTCTCAACCCGAGATGGTTTATATGAGTTCACCGTTATGTCATTTGGACTAACTAATGCACCAACCTATTTTATGGATCTGAAGAATAAGGTGTTCATGATCTGGACAGGTTCGTTGTGGTTTTCATCGACGATATTTTTATTCCAAGAGTGATAGTGATCATGAGGAACATCTGAGATTGGTGCTACAGAAGCTACAAGATAACCAACTCTATGCCAAGTTTAGCAAGTGCGAGTTTTGGATTGGCGAGGTGCCATTCCTTGGACATATCATTTCTAATGGAGGAATATCAGTGGATCATGCTAAGGTTAAGGAGATAATGGAGTGGAGAGTACCCACTACAGTTATTGAGATTCAGAGTCTCTTGGGACTTGTAGGATATTATTGGAGATTTATTGAAGGATTTTCTAAGATTGCTAAGCCTATGACCTCGCTTCTGGAGAAGGGAAGAGAATTTAAGTGGGATGAGAAGTGCCAAGAAAGCTTTGATCAATTAAAGAAGAGGTTGATGTCTCTGAAAGCATCTAGGCCCCTGGTTGGTTTTAGTGATTAATGACAACGTATTATTATATGTGACTAACGTGTGTTTTGCAGAGACAAATGGTAAGTTAGGTCACATGACAGGTAGAAGTACTACAACGGAGAAAACAATCCCGGAGATAAGAACTCGAAGCGACGGCTAAAACGACGAAACAAAAGGTGAAGGTCTACGGAGTCCGAGTGTCAAGGAGATGTGGACACTCGCATTTTAATTAGGCTTTTTATTCTTCTTTTAGCCGTACTATAAAGAGGGGTTGTCGATGAGTAGTTTGACCAAGAGAGTTCTAGTGTAGTGTTGGTGCACAATCACACTCATACACAGTGCTAGGTGTCACTCTAGAACTCACACACAAGTTAGAGCGAAAACCGATTTGAAAATCAGCTGAAAAACAAGACTTAGGGTTTCTAGCTTTGGGGCACCGGACTGTCCGGTGTGCACCGGACTGTCCGGTGCACCCTCTGCCTGGTGGGACCAGGCTGGTCCACAGCAGAGCCGTCCCAGTCACAGAATCCCGAGAGCGCTGCCTTCGGAGATGAATTTTAGTGGCACACCGGACATCGCACCGGACTGTCCGGTGTGCACCGGACAGTGGACTGTTCACTGTCCGGTGCGTCATGAGTCCAACGGCTAGCTGTCAGAACTAGCCGTTGGAAGTGACCGTTGGCGCACCGGTGGCGCACCGTTGGCGCACCGGTGGCGCACCGGACTGTCCGGTGCGCCATCGCGCAGCTGGTTTCCTGTAACGGCTAGTTGGTGGGTGAGGGCTATTTATACCCCTTCCACCCACCATATTCATTGTCTTGCACTCCACATTTATTCCAGCACCTTGGTAGAGTATTGCAAGCACCAAAAGCCTAGTGAGGAGATTAGAGAATCATAATCCGCGCTTGTTCCTCATTAGCGCTAGTGAGAGCCACCTAGAGCACACACCACTTGCATTAGGCTTCTCTTGGTCAAGCGAAAGTCTATGGCTTGTTACTCTTGGTGATCGGCATCACCTAGACGGCTTGGTGGCGTTGGGAGCTCGGTGATCACCGTGAAGATCTTGTTGGTGACCCGACTCAAGTTTGTAAGCGGTCTCGAGGGATCCACCGCGCCGGAGTGGCAAAGGATCATCTCGTAGTGAGCACTTGGTTCTTGCGAGAACCAAGGGGGAGCGATACCCTTGCGCGGGTGCTCCAACGAGGACTAGTGGAGAGTGCCGACTCTTCGATACCTCGGGAAAAATTGGAGGAGTCTTCTAAACTTTGCTTTACATTCCGCACTTAATTCAAGCTATTTACTTTGTGTATTTGTTTAGCAAGTATTTGAAGCATTGTTTTAGCCTTGTTACATTTCTAGTATTATTTTCTTAGTGCTAGTTGTTGGGGTGAAGTTGGGCTCTTGTTTAGCTCTTGCTTAGGTTTTAATTAGTGTTGATTTTTAGAAAAGCCCAATTCACCCCCCCTCTTGGGCATCGTGAACCTTTCAATTGGTATCAGAGCCTTGTTGCTCATAGATTAGCTTAACCGCTAGAGTTACGATGTCCGGTGGGGATGGACCTCCTCCCGTTTTTGATGGTGACGATTTTCCTTATTGGAAAATTCGTATGGAAGCATACTTAGAGGCTATAGACATTGGTGTCTATAAAGCCGCCACTCAAGGGTTTCCCCAACCTAGAGATCCCACAAATCTTGTAGGTGATGAGTTCAATTATGAGAAATGGAATGCGAAGGCCAAAAACACCCTTTTTAGAGGCCTTTGCAAAGATGTGTTCAATAGAGTTCGGAATCATAAAAATGCTCATGATTTGTGGATGGACATTTGTGCTCTACACGAAGGAACTAGAAGTGAACGTGAGGAGAGATATCACATAGCTATGCGAAAGTTAAATTCTTTTGAAATGCTTACTAATGAAAATGCAAACGCTATGTACTCACGACTTAATATTCTTGTAGAGGAAGTCAATGGATTGGGGCTTACTCAAATCTCACAACCGGATGTTGTGAGGAAGATTCTCAGTGTCCTCCCAATAGACAAATATGGACACATTGTCACTGTGCTACATCAAATGGATCTTTCAGTTACCACACCTACACAAATTTTGGGAAAGATCAATGCTCATGAGATGTACATGCACATCAACAAAGAAGAATCATCTTCCAAAAGAAAGGATTTGGCTCTCAAAGCAAATCATGAAAGAAAAGGAAAAGCAAAAATTCAAGTTGAGGAAGAATCCTCAAGTGATGATGACCTTGATGCAAACATTGCCTTGATGGTAAGGAAGACCACCAAGATGTTGAAGAAGCTAAATAGAGAAGGCATCAAATTTGATTCAAGAAAGAAGAAGTTCTTCTCCAACAAAAGAAAGCGCATTTCTGAGATGGACTGCTACAACTGTGGTGAACTTGGTCATCTTGCTCATCAATGCAACAAGCCCAAGAAGAACAAGTTCAAGGGCAAGAAAGAAGATGACAGTGATGATGAAAAGAACGAAAAGAAATTCTTCAAAAGAAGGGATGGGAAGCAAAAGAGGTTCCACAAAAAGAAGAATGAAAAGGCTTATATTGTTGGCGACTGGCTCACCGACGTCGAGTCATCAAGTGGATCTTCTTCAAGTGAAGAAGAGGATGATGAAAAAGTTGCGGCCATCGCCGGGGACTTCTCTTCACCACCACCATCGCCATCATCCACTTCTCACCTGAGCCTTATGGCTAGGGGTGAACGAAAGGTACAAAATGATATTAATATTGATGATGCTAGTGATAGTGATAGTGATGAAGAATTTGCTTCACCTTCATATGATGAGTTAGCTGACTTACTTAAAGAATATACTCAAATCATTAGAAAGTCAAAAGCTAAATGTGACAGGTTAAAAAATGAAAATGAATCTTTAAAGGCCAAATATGACATAGTTATGAAGGCTAGTGATGAAATAAAAGAAGAAAATAAAACTATGTCATCAACTATAAATGAGCTCACAAACTCCCTAAAAGATGCTAAGGAGAAATATGACAAATTAAATGAAGCTAATAGGGAGTTGCAAAATAGACTAGTTAAGATCAAGGAAGACTATACTCAAATTAAATTTGATCATGACAATCTTCTTGTTGAAAATGAACTTTTATCTTGCAAAACACATGAGGCTATTAACCCTGTTGTTAAGCTTGATGTAGCAACCTCATGTGATGATTTGGTTCAAGAAGAGCAAACTAGTCTACATGCTGAATTGACTGAAAAAGTTGAAGTCCTGACTTTAGACAATCAAAAATTGAAGAATTATTTGACTGATGCAACTACTAGAGGAAAAGTTGCTATTGAGAACAATGATTTCAACAATGAGTTGGCAGTGGATAATCAAAGGCTTAAGAATGAGGTCAAGAAATTAAAAAGTGAAAATGAACATCTTGCAACAAGTGTGCAAAAGTTCAACAAGGGTCAATACCTCCAAAATGAGCTGCTTATGAACACTGTTATGAAAAATAACAAGAGTGGTATTGGATACAATGCTTTTGTGCAAAAGAAAGCTATCACTCAACACAAGCCAATGCAGACTCACAAGCCTATCAAATGCTTTGAGTGTGGAAATGAAGGTCATTTTGCCCACAACTGCAAAGCTAAACCACCAACTCCCTTGCCTAAGCACTCAAGACCATTTGCTTTCAATGCTCA
Source organism: Zea mays (assembly GCF_902167145.1). Lineage (NCBI taxonomy): Eukaryota > Viridiplantae > Streptophyta > Magnoliopsida > Poales > Poaceae > Zea > Zea mays. The sequence continues at coordinate 42,211,221 of NC_050098.1, read as the reverse complement.
CTATGTTCTAAGAAAGGTTGCAAATGGAAAAATTAAGGTTACATTCCTAGGTCCACCAAATAAGAGTAGACCTAGACAAATCTGGGTGGCAAAGTCCTTAATTGAGAGAGTCACTGGTCCTATGCAATATAGGGCTCTCAAAACTCAAGCTTGAATTGTCTGTGAATGTAGGTGAACTACAAGACCGGTGGGAGCCATTGGGTTATTGACAGTGGATGCACACAACATATGACAGGCAACCCACGGATGTTCACCTCATTAGATGAGAATGTTGATGGTCAAGATAAAATCACATTTGGAGACAACTCAAAAGGAAAAGTACAAGGACTTGGCAAGGTGGCAATCTCAAATGACTTATCAATATCAAATGTTCTCTTAGTTGCACCTTTGAGCTTCAATTTATTATCAGTAGGACAACTCTGTGATCTTGGACTTCAATGCTTATTCACTCCATCAGAGGTTATTGTAACAAAAATGGATGATGAATCAATGGTATTCAAGGGATTTAGATACAACAACCTCTACTTAGTGGATTTCACTTCAGAAGATGCAGTCTTAAGAACTTGCCTCTTCACCAAAGCTTCTCTTGGATGGCTTTGGCATAGGAGGCTTGCACATGTTGGGATGAGCACACTCAAGAAGGTATTAAAGAAAGATATGGTTAGAGGATTAAAGGATGTGGTATTTGAAAAGGACAAGCCATGCAGTGCATGTCAAGCTGGAAAGCAGGTTGCTAATACACATCCCACTAAAGCTTTCATGTCAACATCAAGGCCACTGGAACTACTTCATATGGATTTATTTGGACCTACAAATTATGTCAGTGCCGGTGGCAACCTCTACTGTTTAGTGATTGTTGATGATTTCTCAAGATACACTTGGGTGTTCTTTCTCCATGACAAATCTGAAGTTGCATCTATATTCAAAAAGTTTGCCAAGAAAGCTCAAAATGAATTTGATTGCAAGATTAAGAAGATTAGAAGTGACAATAGCAAAGAATTTGACAACACCAACATTCATGAGTACTGTGATGAAATTGGGATCAAGCATGAAGTATCTGCCACATATACACCTCAACAAAATGGAGTTGTTGAAAGGAAAAATAGGACCTTGATCACTCTTGCAAGAACAATGATTGATGAGTATAACACACCGGAGAGGTTTTGGGCCGAAGCTGTCAACACTGCTTGCTATGCATCAAACAGGCTATTTCCTCACCGGCTACTTGCGAAGACTCCCTATGAACTGCTAAATGGGAAAAAGCCAGACGTCTCTTTCTTCCGGGTGTTTGGGTGCAAATGCTACATCTACAAAAAACGCCATCATCTAGGGAAGTTTCAAAGACGTTGTGATATTGGTTTTCTTTTGGGTTATTCATTAAAGTCCAAAGCATATCGAGTATTCAACCATGCCACTGGCGTGGTAGAAGAAACATATGATGTGGAATTTGATGAGACTAATGGCTCCCAAGGAGCACTTGAAAATCTTGATGATGTAGGTGATGAGCCACTTAGGGAAGCAATGAAGAACATGCCTATTGGAGCTATCAAACCAAAAGAAGATGAAGAAGAGGTGCAAATCATTGACAGGCCTTCTTCATCAAATGTACCACAAGATAATGAAAAAGATGAGAGGCATGCAAATGAAGATACATTTGTCTCTCATGAACAAGCAAGGGTACAAACCGAAGATGTTGATGCTCCAGGATCTTCTTCTCAAGTGATTGACAGGAGAAACTCATCACTACTTCAAGCTCATCCTCAAAACCAAATCATCGGGAGTCCTTCACAAGGGGTTATTACTCGATCACATAAACATGCTAATTTTATTGAACATCACTCCTTTGTTTCTTGTGTTGAGCCTACTTGTATAGATGAGGCGCTACAGGATCCGGACTGGGTGAATGCCATGCATGAAGAACTTAACAACTTCACCCGTAACGAAGTTTGGACCCTAGAGAAGCCCCCACAAGATGCAAGAATCATTGGAACAAAGTGGGTGTTCAGAAACAAACAGGATGATCAAGGTGTGATTGTAAGAAACAAGGCAAGACTTGTTGCAAAAGGATTCTCTCAAGTTGAAGGCTTAGATTTTGGAGAGACCTTTGCACCGGTTGCTCGACTGGAAGCCATCCGTATCCTACTTGCATATGCATCATGTTATGATATAAAACTTTATCAAATGGATGTAAAAAGTGCATTTTTAAATGGCTTCATAAATGAACTTGTATATGTTGAGCAACCGCCTGGATTTGAAGACCCTAGATATCCTAACCATGCTTACAGGTTGTCCAAGGCGCTATATGGGCTAAAGCAAGCTCCAAGGGCTTGGTATGAGCGTCTTCGCGACTTCCTCATCGAAAAGGGCTTCAAAATCGGGACCGTCGACACAACTCTCTTCACCAAGAAACATAACGGTGATATTTTCATTTGTCAAGTATATGTTGATGATATAATCTTTGGCTCGACAAATGACTGTCATTGCAAGGAATTTGGTGAGTTGATGTCGAAGGAGTTCGAGATGTCAATGATTGGTGAGCTAACATACTTCCTCGGCTTTCAAGTCAAGCAAATGAAAGATGGTAACTTTCTCTCTCAAGAGAAGTATACCAAAGACTTGTTGAAAAGATTCAACATGGAGAAGTGCAAACCAATCAAGACCCCCATGCCTACAAATGGACATCTCGACTTAGATGAGGGAGGTAACCCGGTTAATCAAACTCTCTACCGTTCTATGATTGGTAGTTTATTATACCTTACCGCATCTAGGCCCGATATCATGTTTAGTGTCTGCATGTGTGCTAGATTTCAATCTAATCCTAAGAAAGCTCATCTTCGCGCTGTTAAGAGAATTCTTAGGTATCTCAAGCACACCACAAGCGTTGGTCTGTGGTATCCCAAAGGAGCTACTTTTGATTTAATTGGCTATTCCGATTCGGATTATGCCGGTTGCAAAATTGATAGGAAAAGTACTTCTGGGGGATGCCATTTGCTTGGTAGATCACTAGTTTCATGGACATCCAAAAAGCAAAATAGTGTTGCCTTGTCAACTGCCGAAGCGGAATACATTGCCGCAGGTGCTTGTTGCACACAGATTTTATATATGAAACAAACTCTTCTAGACTATGGTGTAGTTCTAGAAAAAGTACCTTTGTTGTGTGATAATGAGAGTGCTGTTAAAATTGCTAATAATCCTGTACAACACTCTCGCACCAAGCACATTGATATCCGTCATCACTTCCTTAGAGATCATGTTGCTAAAGGAGATATTATTTTAGAAGGAGTGAGGTCGGAAGATCAATTAGCGGATATTTTCACTAAGCCACTTGATAAGACCCGCTTTTGCATGTTGAGGAATGAACTAAATATCCTTGATCTCAGAAATTTTATGTGAAATGTCAAATGGTGTTGTCACTTGCATTGCATATTTAAATTCCTTGTATTGCATCTAGGGCTTGTCTAACCTAGTTGAGATAACCGCCAATAAAGCGAGTGAAAAAGCTTAACTCAGGTCAAACTTGACAAGTCTTAGTTTTAAGCTTTTAGCACTTAAATTCTTACTTTCAAGCAATTATTGATTCTTGAAATATGCATGAGGTACTGCACTTAGGGGGAGTATTCAAAACTCAAATCACTCTTGAAGACCCCTAGTGCAAGCCCAAATGCAAATTTCACCATTTGCCTATTTTCTCTAAAAAAAATTATCTAGCCTATGGCAAAATATTTTGAAAAGTATATGAGGGTGCCAATACCTGTCCCAACAAGTGTTCTTTTGTGTGATTATAAGTTGGGATTTGGTTTGGTTAGGAGTTAGATAGAAAAATTCAAAATTTTTCAAACTCTCCTCTGTCTGGGATCACCGGACAGTCCGGTGTGCACCGGACACTGCACTGTGCACTGTCCGGTGCACCGGCAGCCGCGCGCAAAATCTCTCTTTTCCTGTGCGCTGTCCGGTGGTTCACCGGACAGCTACTGTGCGCTGTCCGGTGTGCACCGGACAGGCACTGTAGGCTGTCCGGTGTGCCCATATCGCGTTTTAAAAAAAAAATCGCCCCAGCCCGACCGAGCCAGGGGCTCTGTCTCATTTCTTCTCCCTGGCTGCGCTCTGTCTTCTCTGTCCCTGGCGATTCCCAGCGCTCGCCGTCGACCTCCAACTCCGGCGGCCTCCATCTCCGGCGGCCTCCATCTCCGGCGACCTGCGCACCCCCTCTGCTCCCCCTCGGTGAGCAGCCCACTGTCCTCCCTCTCTCTCTCTCGTTTCTCTGTCGCTTAGGCAGTGACCTCCACCCTTGTGCCAATCTTTCCAATTTTTGTGAAATCCTGCGAATCCAATTGGTGGTTTGTGCTCTATTGTCTCTGTTGTGTATCCCTGCAAACTCTTAGCTCCTTCGGGAGGGCATTCCCACCTCAAATGGCTATATTCCTAAAACCCTAAATCCACGCCCACCAAGTGCTCGGTGAAATGCCCAAACCAGCCAAATTTGCTCCAATTGAACCCAAATTTTTCAGGCACCTTCACCACACTTCCAGTAACCTACTTGCCAAATTTCACGCCAATCCGAGACCCCAGGCTTAAATTTAACCAAAATTCTCGTTTTGCACGATCGTTTCCGAGCCGAGTGCCCAAAACCCTATTTCTTCGCCTAAATTCAAACCAAGCACACACTTCACTCATATTGACCTATATAAACCTATTCGTGAAGTATCGGCTCAATCCCATATCGTTTTGTGCCTCAATTTGCATTCCAATCATCCTGTGTCTCTATTTGTCCGTCAAACGTCGTTTTCACGGCTTTTGACTTATCAATCGTCCCGTCTCGTGCCATATCTCTTTGTGTATGTATTTATTCACATTTCATATACTTATGACTATGTGACTAATACGTGCTCACCTCTTCTGTCATTTCAGTGACCCTGTGTGACCGTGTGCCGTCTTCCGTTCTGCCTGGATTGTCACCTCCAGTGTGCGCTTTCCAGACTTTAGTTCAGGATGCCGCGCACGAAGAATCCGTCGGCATCAGGGGGTGGCGATGACGAGGACCCCCGTCGCCCCTTCAGGCAGGTGAAGGGGAAGACTGTTTTTTTGGAGCAGCAGGAAGGCCGCAAGAAGCGGCGTTCGGACAGAGAGGCTCGTGCAGCAGCAGCAGCTGCAGCAGCCGCTGCACAGGCAGCACTTGGAGATCAGCCGGATGTTCCTTCAGATCAGATTGCTTTCCGTGCTCGTCGTCTCGCCTCCCGGTCTCGCTCCTCCACTCACACCTCCGCTTCCACTCCGCCACCCACTCTGCCTGCTCCAGTCACTCCTATTGCTCCATCCACCTCCACCGCCATACCCACTACCAGCACCACGCCAGCTTCCACTGCTACCCCTGCTCAGGCTCCCACTTCCGCTCCACCTGTCCCTCCTCCTCGCTTCCGGGAGCGTGATGAGACTGAGGTCCGTCCTCTGGCTTCGGATCCTCGTCTATTTGATCTTCAGCGTGCTACTGCAGCCCGGGTACGTCGGTTCAGGTACGTACCCGTGGAGTCTTGGCTGCCAGCTCAGAGAGACCCAGCAGCAGGAGTTCTTTTCAGCACTCGGATTCAGGAGTCTTTCTTCAGGGCACAGATGTCAGCTCAGATTGCGCTACGTGTTCACCGCCTCTTAGATCTTCCAGCCTTCTTGCTAGCAGCCGGTGCTAAGTCTGAGGCGCATCTCACATATTTGCCAGGCCTTCTATCCTTTCTGACTATCAGCGGCAGATATGTTGAGGAGTGGGTCCGCGTCTTCTATGCCTCTGTTTGGATTGACCCGGATCATCAGTGGATGAGGTTCCGCTTTGAGCGCGAGGATGTCACGATCACTGCCAGTCAGATCAGACAGCTTTTTGGATTCCCTGATTCATCGACTCGCCTCCACAGTCTCTGTTACGGCACTTCAGATCCTCCATGTCGCCCTCACGGCGGTGTGGCTCCAGGGACAGCTCACGTCGCGGCTCTGTTCCGCCCGCCTTTTTCAGATGGGTCGCGACGTTCTCCAGCAGACTTCACTACTGCAGCGAAGTACTTGTATGAGCTCGTCAGACGGACACTCCTGCCTAGGATGGGATACAGGGAGGCTACCACTCATATTCAGCTTTGGCTCCTTGGTGCCCTGGTATCCCACTCTGAGTTTGATGTTGTGGATTTTCTGATCTGTGAGATTGAGGACACCGTTCTGGATGGGATTCGTGCTCGTCGGCAGCTACCTTATGCTCACTACTTGTGCCACATCTTTGCGCAGCTGATCCAGCCACCTCGTTTTCAGAGTACCCTTGAGGCCTCACGCCTTGTATTTGGATCTTACCGTCCTGCTCCTGAGATTCCAGTGCCAGCTTATGCTCCTGTGTTTGACACTCAGGCCGAGGATGCTGCACTTCGACAGTTTGACTCCCAGGGTGCAGCAGCTGATGATGATGATGATGATGATGATTTTGGGGTTCCTCTTCCGCCTCCGCCTCCTATGCCTCCACGCTCACATGATCATGAGGCTGGGAGTTCCCGTGCTGCCCCTGCTCCTCCAGCCTTGGACCCTGCTCTTGCTTCGATTCTTCAGACTCTCACCCAGCAGCAGCAGACTCTCACCCAGCAGCAGCAGACTCTCACCCAGCAGCAGGCTCTCCTGGCAGCCGAGCAGGCCCGTTTATCCGACCGTATGCTCTCGATGTTTCAGAGCATGCAGGACAGGCAGGATGCTCTTCAGCAGCAGCTTATTCAGGATAGGGCAGAGAATAGGGCATTCATGGCCCTCATGCTTCAGCATTCTGGTATCTCAGCGTCTCCAGTTCAGTCTGCTCCGCCTTCTTCGCTTCACGCTCCAGTAGTGCCTTCGATCTTGTCTGCACCCCCTGCTGTTACCTCTTCGCTCCGGCCGGTCACCTTGGCGTTCACTTCACCAGTTCTCAGCTCTGTCTGCCCGCAGCCGCCAGTGCCACCAGCATCTGCTGTTACCACTACCGCTGTGGCAGTATCTGTGACTGCTTCTGCTCCGGTAGCTCCTGCAGCGCTGCCTGCGTCCGAGTCAGTACCAGCTCCAGCTTCTACCGCAGATCCTGGATCCGAGACTGACTCTGACCCTCCGTCGGCGTTTGCTCTGCTACCTCGACCTCGACCGGATGCGCCCCCGTCGCCTCCTCCTGCATCCGATGTTTAGGTCCCTTTTGGTGTTTGACGCCAAAGGGGGAGAGATATGAGTTGTGAGAGCTAGGGGGAGTCAGAGAGTTAGTAGAGAGTCAGTGTCCTTTTGATGTAATATTTGTGCCTGCTACTCTCTGTACTAGCTTTATGTTTTTGGCTCACAAACTCGTCATATACTCTCGTTGCTTTTGGTTGACTGTGTGTATTACGTTTTCACCTTATTTCAAATCACCAGTCTTCTAGCTCTTGTTTCATTAATTTACTTTCTCTTTTATATGAACAAGAATCTTATGATGTGTATGCGCTCACTCTTATTATTATGGTACACATTTCTTCTGTCAAAAATTACTGAGTATAACTAACCATTCTTTCTATTGACAGAATCTTCAAAACAAACTACTCTCACAAAACTTGTAGGGTTGTCATCAATCACCAAAAAGGGGGAGATTGAAAGCATCTAGGCCCCTGGTTGGTTTTAGTGATTAATGACAACGTATTATTATATGTGACTAACGTGTGTTTTGCAGAGACAAATGGTAAGTTAGGTCACATGACAGGTAGAAGTACTACAACGGAGAAAACAATCCCGGAGATAAGAACTCGAAGCGACGGCTAAAACGACGAAACAAAAGGTGAAGGTCTACGGAGTCCGAGTGTCAAGGAGATGTGGACACTCGCATTTTAATTAGGCTTTTTATTCTTCTTTTAGCCGTACTATAAAGAGGGGTTGTCGATGAGTAGTTTGACCAAGAGAGTTCTAGTGTAGTGTTGGTGCACAATCACACTCATACACAGTGCTAGGTGTCACTCTAGAACTCACACACAAGTTAGAGCGAAAACCGATTTGAAAATCAGCTGAAAAACAAGACTTAGGGTTTCTGGCTTTGGGGCACCGGACTGTCCGGTGTGCACCGGACTGTCCGGTGCACCCTCTGCCTGGTGGGACCAGGCTGGTCCACAGCAGAGCCGTCCCAGTCACAGAATCCCGAGAGCGCTGCCTTCGGAGATGAATTTTAGTGGCACACCGGACATCGCACCGGACTGTCCGGTGTGCACCGGACAGTGGACTGTTCACTGTCCGGTGCGTCATGAGTCCAACGGCTAGCTGTCAAAACTAGCCGTTGGAAGTGACCGTTGGCGCACCGGTGGCGCACCGTTGGCGCACCGGTGGCGCACCGGACTGTCCGGTGCGCCATCGCGCAGCTGGTTTCCTGTAACGGCTAGTTGGTGGGTGAGGGCTATTTATACCCCTTCCACCCACCATATTCATTGTCTTGCACTCCACATTTATTCCAGCACCTTGGTAGAGTATTGCAAGCACCAAAAGCCTAGTGAGGAGATTAGAGAATCATAATCCGCGCTTGTTCCTCATTAGCGCTAGTGAGAGCCACCTAGAGCACACACCACTTGCATTAGGCTTCTCTTGGTCAAGCGAAAGTCTATGGCTTGTTACTCTTGGTGATCGGCATCACCTAGACGGCTTGGTGGCGTTGGGAGCTCGGTGATCACCGTGAAGATCTTGTTGGTGACCCGACTCAAGTTTGTAAGCGGTCTCGAGGGATCCACCGCGCCGGAGTGGCAAAGGATCATCTCGTAGTGAGCACTTGGTTCTTGCGAGGACCAAGGGGGAGCGATACCCTTGCGCGGGTGCTCCAACGAGGACTAGTGGAGAGTGCCGACTCTTCGATACCTCGGGAAAAATTGGAGGAGTCTTCTAAACTTTGCTTTACATTCCGCACTTAATTCAAGCTATTTACTTTGTGTATTTGTTTAGCAAGTATTTGAAGCATTGTTTTAGCCTTGTTACATTTCTAGTATTATTTTCTTAGTGCTAGTTGTTGGGGTGAAGTTGGGCTCTTGTTTAGCTCTTGCTTAGGTTTTAATTAGTGTTGATTTTTAGAAAAGCCCAATTCACCCCCCCTCTTGGGCATCGTGAACCTTTCAGTCTCCACCAGTGTTGGTTATGCCAGACCTACAGAAGGGATTTGATATTTATTGTGATGCATGTGGGTAAGGCTTGGGATGTGTGCTCATGCAAGAAGGACATGTGATTGCCTACGCGTCTCGTCAGTTACGGAAACAAGAATTGAACTACCCCACACATGACTTAGAACTGGCAGCCGTTGTGCATGCGCTTAAGATTTGGAGACATTATATTATGGGAACCAAGTGCCAAGTATACACGGATCATAAGAGTTTGAAGTATATATTCACTCAGAAGGATCTCAACCTTAGGCAACGTCGTTGGTTGGAGCTTATTAAGGATTATGATTTGGAAATTCACTATCACCCAGGCAAGGCAAATTTGGTTGCAGATGCCTTGAGTCGAAAGGAGCATGTTCATTCAGCTGTTGTTGCCCAGCTACCCGATGAGATTGTTGAGGATTTTAGGAGACTTAACCTGGGGATAGTTGCTCACACTGAAGGAGTTACTATTGATGTGGAACCTACCTTGGAGCAAGAAATCCGCAAAGGTCAGGTTGGTGATGCTAAAATACAAGAGATTAAGGATCTGATTACTGAAGGCCGAGGTCCGGAATTCACGGAAGATGAGCAAGGCACCGTATGGTTCAAGGACAGGATATGTGTTCCTGATATTAAAAGCCTTTGTGAGACTATTTTAAAGGAGGTCCATGACTCGGATTATTCTATTCATCCTGGTAGCACTAAGATGTATCAGGATTTGAAGCAGAAATATTGGTGGTATGGATTGAAGAGAGATGTGGCTGCACATGTGGCAATGTGCGATGTGTGTCAAAGAGTTAAAGCTGAACACCAGAGGCCAGCTGGACTACTGCACCCACTTAAGATACCCGAGTGGAAGTGGGAAGAGATTGGTATGGATTTCATTACTGGATTGCCTCACACCTAGAAAGGATATGATGCTAGATGGGTGATTGTGGATAGATTGACTAAAGTGGCTCATTTAATTCCTGTAAAGACTACTTATAAAGGCTCTCAATTGGCAGAGTTATATATGGCTCGGATTGTGTGTTTACATGGAGTACCAAAGAAGATCGTGTCTGATCGAGGTTCACAGTTTACCTCAAGATTTTGGAGAAGCTTTCATGAGAACATGAATACCAAGTTGAATTTTAGTACAGCCTATCACCCTCAGACTGATGGACAGACTGAAACGACTAATCAAGTATTGGAAGATATGTTGAGAGCTTGTGCCCTTCAGCATGGAGGAAGTTGGGATAAAGTCTACCATATGCAGAGTTCTCATATAATAATAGTTATCAGGCCAATCTGAAGATGTCACCTTTTGAAGTTCTATAAGGGAGGAAGTGCAGGACTCCTCTATACTGGGATCAGACTGGAGAAAGACAGTTCTTTGGGCCTGAACTAATTCAAGAAGCAGAAGAACAAGTCCGTATAATTCAAGAGAATTTGAGGGTGGCTCAAACTAGGCAAAAGAGCTACGCTGATAATAGAAGAAGACCACTGGAATTTGAGGAAGGAGAGTATGTGTACCTCAAGGTGTCACCACTTCGTGGAATGAAGAGATTTAAAGTCAAGGGCAAATTGTCCCCTCACTTTATTGGACCATCCAGAGTTTTTAGGCGAGTTGGAGAGATGGCCTATCAACTTGAGCTACCTGATAATATATCTGATGTGTATAATGTAATTTACATGTCTCAACTTAAGAAGTGTCTCCGTGTCCCTGAGGAACAATTACCAATGGAAGAGCTTAGTGTTCAGGGTGACTTGACTTACACCCATCAAGATTTATGATACACTGACTCGTGTCACGAGAAATAAGGTGATAAAGATGTGTAAAGTACAATGGAGTCACCACGGAGAAGATGAAGCTACGTGGGAGAGACAAGAAGAGGTTCGCATATATTTTCCCCACCTTTTCCCTAGATCTTCCTAAATCTCGAGGACGAGATTATTTTTAAGGGGGTAGGATTTGTAATACTCAAATTGTAATAAAGTGTAAAAGGAGAAAGAGTTTTCCCTTACATATATGTGTGTTACCTATATTCATCATTTCATGTGAAAATCACATTTAAACAAATAAATAATTAACAAAAGACACTGAAATAATACATGCATCATGCTGGTGTTTATTGGTTTGTGCATTTGTACACAGTGGTAATGATGATAAGAATACATAAAAGAAGAGAATTAGTTCTAACCCTAATTGCACTCTAGAATTTAGAAAAGAGGAAAGAAATGAAGATTTTATATAATACAAAATAAAATCATAACAAAATAACTTCACCACACTTGGTATGATCAAATTTATAATTAGTCTGAGTACAAATGTCCCACAAAGTTGAACTTAAATGGAGGTTTTGAATTTAGAATTCAAAATAAGACAAAATAGGAAAATAGAAACATAAAAAGAAAAAAAAAAGAAAAGGGAAGAAGCTTACCTCGGCCTCACTACCACATTTTGGCCCACCTGGCAAACCCCTTCCGCGTAGCCCAACCATCTCATCTCGCGCGCACGCACTCAGTTTCAGTCACCGCCATGTGGGCCCTGGTCTTCAGCCACCCGCGCTGGCGGAGACTCGCGCGCCTTGTGTCCTTGGAGTGTGGGGCCTACCTGTCATCTCTTCAACGTGCGCGACCGGGACAACGGAGCTCCGCGAGATCCGCGGGGGATACCGGCCACAATCCTGTCATCGTCGCCACCCGTGGAACCTCCTTTCGCGGACTATAAAGCTACCGGACGCGTTCCTTTCCTTCCCTTCTCAATCCTCCTCCTCGGGTAGGGAAGAAACCCACCACCGCGCGCCGCTGGAAGACCTCACAGCCGCTGTGTAGCCACTTGCCCTCACCAACGTCCAGTGCCCATTTACGTCGCCTTGCCTCGACTAAACGCTCAGGGGAGTTGTTTTGACCCGTTCCTCGGACAACCGCTGAAAGTCGCCTAGAGGGGGGGTGAATAGGGCGAAACTGAAATTCTCAAAAATAATCACAACTACAAGCCGAGTTAGCGTTAGAAATATAATTGAGTCCGCGAGAGAGGGCGAAAAACAAATCGCAAGCAAATAAGGAGTGTGACATGTGGATTTGTTTTACCAAGGTTCGGTTCTCGCAAACCTACTCCCCGTTGAGGTGGTCACAAAGACCGGGTCTCTTTCAACCCTTTCCCTCTCTCAAACGATCCCTCGGACCGAGTGAGCTTTTCTTCTCAATCACTTCGAACACAAAGTTCCCACAAGGACCACCACAAGATTGGTGTCTCTTGCCTCAATTACAAGTGAGTTTGATCGCAATGAAGAATCAAAGAAAGAAGAAAGCAATCCAAGCGCAAGAGCTCGAAAGAACACAGGCAAATCTCTCTCACTAATCACTAGGGCGTTGTGTGGAGTTTGGAGAGGATTTGATCACTTGGGTGTGTCTAGAATTGAATGCTAGAGCTCTTGTAAGTAGTTGAAGTGGGAAAACTTGGATGACTTGAATGTGGGGTGGTTGGGGGTATTTATAGCCCCAACCACCAAACTAGCCGTTTGGTGGTGGCTGACTGTCGTATGGTGCACCGGACAGTCCGGTGCACACCGGACATGTCCGGTGCGCCAGCCACGTCACCAGGCCATGGGGATTCGACCGTTGGAGCTTCTGACTTCTGGGCCCGCCTGGCTTTCCGGTGTACACCGGACAAGTACTGTAGATTGTCCGGTGCACCGTCACGCGCGTGCCTGACTTCTGTGCGCTTCTGGCGCGCATTAAATGCGCCTGCAGGTGACCGTTGGCACGAAGTAGCCGTTGCTCTGCTGGTTCACCGGACAGTCCGGTGTACACCGGACAGTCCGGTGAATTATAGCGGAGCAATTTCCCGAGGCTGGCGAGTTCCAGAGCCGCTCTTCCCTGGGGCACCGGACACTGTCCGGTGTACACCGGACAGTCCGGTGAATTATAGTGGAGCGCCTCTGGATTTTCCCGAAGGTGATGAGTTTGACTTGGAGTCCTCTGGTGCACCAGACACTGTCCGGTGGTGCACCAGACACTGTCCGGTGGTGCACCGGACAGTCCGGTGCGCCAGACCAGAGGTGCCTTCGGTTATCCCTTTGCTCCTTTGTTGAACCCAATACTTGGTCTTTTTATTGGCTAAGTGTGAACCTTTGGCACCTGTATAACTTGTACACTAGAGCAAACTAGTTAGTCCAATTATTTGTGTTGGGCAATTCAACCACCAAAATCATTTAGGAACTAGGTGTAAGCCTAATTCCCTTTCAATCTCCCCCTTTTTGGTGATTGATGCCAACACAAACCAAAGCAGATATAGAAGTGCATAATTGAACTAGCTTGCATAATGTAAGTGCAAAGGTTGCTTGGAATTGAGCCAATATGAATACTTATAAGATATGCATGGATTGTTTCTTCAATTTTAACATTTTGGACCACGCTTGCACCACATGTTTTGTTTTTGCAATTTCTTTTGTAAATCCTTTTCAAAGTTCTTTTGCAAATAGTCAAAGGTGAATGAGTAAGATTTTGCAAAGCATTTTCAAGATTTGAAATTTTCTACCCCTGTTTCAAATGCTTTTTCCTTTGACTAAACAAAACTCCCCCTAAATGAAATCCTCCTCTTAGTGTTCAAGAGGGTTTTGATATATCAATTTTGAAATACTACTTTTCTCCCCCTTTTTAACACAATAAGATACCAGTTTGAAATTTATCAATTGAGAATCATACCAATTGAAAAAACTCTTTTAAACTCTTTTAAAATTAGGTGGTGGTGCGGTCCTTTTGCTTTGGGCTATTACTCTCTCCCCCTTTGGCATGAATCGCCAAAAACGGAGTCATTAGAGCCCTTAGAATTATTTTCTCCCTCTTTGGTCATAAATAAATGAGTGAAGATTATACCAAAGACGAAGTCCTTTTGCTTTGGACTCATGTTCTCTCCCCCCAAAGATGGAGAGTTGTGCGGAGCGACGGCGAAGGATGAGTTACGGAGTGGAAACCTTTGTCTTCGCCGAAGACTCCAATTCCCTTTCAATAGACCTATGACTTGGTTTGAAACAGACTTGAAGACACATTAGTCATAGCATGATCAAAGGTATATGAATGAGCTATGTGTGCAAATCAACAAAAGAAGTTCCTAGAATCAAGAATATTTAGCTCATGCCTAAGTTTGTTAAAAGTTTGTTCATCAAGTGGCTTGGTAAAGATATAGGCTAATTGATCTTTAGTATTAATGTAAGAAATCTCGATATCTCCCTTTTGTTGGTGATCCCTTAAAAAGTGATACCGAATGGCTATGTGTTTAGTGCGGCTATGCTCAACGGGATTATCCGCCATGCGGATTGCACTCTCATTATCACATAGAAGAGGGACTTTAGTTAATTTGTAACCGTAGTCCCTAAGGGTTTGCCTCATCCATAGTAGTTGCGCGCAACAATGGCCTGCGGCAATGTACTCGGCTTCGGCAGTAGAAAGAGCTACGGAATTTTGCTTCTTTGAAGCCCAAGACACCAAGGATCTTCCCAAGAACTGGCAAGTCCCCGATGTGCTCTTTCTATTGATTTTACACCCTGCCCAATCGGCATCCGAATAACCAATCAAATCAAATGTGGATCCCCTAGGATACCAAAGCCCAAACTTAGGAGTATAAACTAAATATCTCAAGATTCGTTTTACGGCCGTAAGGTGAGCTTCCTTAGGGTCGGCTTGGAATCTTGCACACATGCATACGGAAAGCATAATATCCGGTCGAGATGCACATAGATATAGCAAAGAACCTATCATCGACCGGTATACCTTTTGATCGACGGATTTACCTCCCTCGTCGAGGTCGAGATGTCCATTGGTTCCCATGGGTGTCTTGATGGGTTTGGCATCCTTCATTCCAAACTTGCTTAGAATATCTTGAGTATACTTCGTTTGTCTTAGGAAGGTGCCTTCTTGGAGTTGCTTCACTTGAAATCCTAAGAAGTACTTTAACTCCCCCATCATAGACATCTCGAATTTTTGTGTCATAATCCTACTAAACTCTTCACATGTAGATTCGTTAGTAGACCCAAATATAATATCATCAACATAAATTTGGCATACAAACAAATCATTTTCAAGTGTTTTGGTAAAGAGTGTAGGATCGGCCTTTCCGACTTTGAATCCATTTGCAATAAGAAAATCTCTAAGGCATTCATACCACGCTCTTGGGGCTTGCTTGAGCCCATAAAGCGCCTTAGAGAGCTTATAGACATGGTTAGGATACTCACTGTCTTCAAAGCCGGGAGGTTGCTCAACATAGACCTCTTCCTTGATTGGTCCATTGAGGAAGGCACTCTTTACGTCCATTTGATAAAGCTTGAAGCCATGGTAAGTAGCATAGGCCAATAATATTCGAATTGACTCAAGCCTAGCTACGGGTGCATATGTTTCACCGAAATCCAAACCTTCAACTTGGGAGTATCCCTTGGCCACAAGTCGAGCTTTGTTCCTTGTCACCACACCATGCTCATCTTGCTTGTTGCGGAAGACCCATTTGGTTCCTAAAACATTTTGATTAGGACGTGGAACCAAATGCCATACCTCATTCCTAGTGAAGTTGTTGAGCTCCTCTTGCATCGCCACCACCCAATCCGAATCTTGAAGTGCTTCCTCTATCCTGTGTGGCTCAATAGAGGAAACAAACGAGTAATGTTCACAAAAATGTGCAACACGAGATCTAGTGGTTACCCCCTTATGAATGTTGCCGAGGATGGTGTCGACGGGGTGATCTCGTTGGATTGCTTGGTGGACTCTTGGGTGTGGCGGCCTTTGTTCTTCATCCTCCTTGTCTTGATCATTTGCATCTCCCCCTTGATCATTGCCGTCATCTTGAGGTGGCTCATTTGATTGATCTTCTCCTTCATCAACTTGAGCCTCATCCTCATTTTGAGTTGGTGGGGATGCTTGCGTGGAGGAGGATGGTTGATCTTGTGCATTTGGAGGCTCTTCGGATTCCTTAGGACACACATCCCCAATGGACATGTTCCTTAGCGCGATGCACGGAGCCTCTTCAATACCTATCTCATCAAGATCAACTTGCTCTACTAGAGAGCCGTTAGTCTCATCAAACACAACGTCACGAGAAACTTCAACTTGTCCGGAGGACTTGTTAAAGACTCTATATGCCCTTGTGTTTGAATCATATCCTAGTAAAAAGCCTTCTACTGTCTTAGGAGCAAATTTAGTTTTTCTACCTCTTTTAACAAGAATAAAGCATTTGCTACCAAAGACTCTAAAATATGAAATATTGGGCTTTTTACCGGTTAGGAGTTCATAAGATGTCTTCTTGAGGATTCGGTGTAGATATAACCGGTTGATGGCGTAGCAGGCGGTGTTGACTGCCTCGGCCCAAAACCGATCCGAAGTCTTATACTCATCAAGCATGGTTCTTGCCATGTCCAATAGAGTTTGATTCTTCCTCTCCACTACACCATTTTGTTGTGGGGTGTAGGGAGAAGAGAACTCATGCTTGATGCCCTCCTCCTCAAGGAAGCCTTCAATTTGAGAGTTCTTGAACTCCGTCCCGTTGTCGCTTCTAATTTTCTTGATCCTTAAGGCGAACTCATTTTGAGCCCATCTCAAGAATCCCTTTAAGGTCTCTTGGGTATGAGATTTTTCCTGCAAAAAGAACACCCAAGTGAAGCGAGAATAATCATCCACAATTACTAGACAGTACTTACTCCCGCCGATGCTTATGTAAGCAATCGGGCCAAATAGATCCATGTGTAGGAGCTCCAGTGGCCTGTCAGTCGTCATGATGTTCTTGTGTGGATGATGGACACCAACTTGCTTTCCTGCTTGGCATGCGCTACAAACCCTGTCTTTCTCAAAATGAACATTGGTTAATCCTAAAATGTGTTCTCCCTTTATAAGCTTATGAAGATTCTTCATCCCAACATGTGCTAGTCGGCGATGCCAGAGCCATCCCATGTTAGTCTTAGCAATTAAGCAAGTGTCGAGTTCAGCTCTATCAAAATTCACTAAGTATAGCTGACCCTCTAACACTCCCTTAAATGCTATTGAATCATCACTTCTTCTAAAGACAGTGACACCTACATCAGTGAATAAACAGTTGTAGCCCATTTTGCATAATTGAGATACAGAAAGCAAATTGTAATCTAATGAATCTACAAGAAAAACATTGGAAATAGAATGGTCAGGAGATATAGCAATTTTACCCAAACCCTTAACCAAACCTTGGTTTCCATCCCCGAATGTGATAGCTCGTTGGGGATCTTGGTTTTTCTCGTAGGAGGAGAACATCTTCTTCTCCCCTGTCATGTGGTTTGTGCACCCGCTGTCGATTACCCAGCTTGAGCCCCCGGATGCATAAACCTACAAAACATTTTTAGTTCTTGACTTTAGGTACCCAAATGGTTTTGGGTCCTTTGGCATTAGAAACAAGAACTTTGGGTACCCAAACACAAGTCTTTGACCCCTTGTGCTTGCCCCCAACATATTTGGCAACTACCTTGCCGGATTTGTTAGTCAAAACATAAGATGCATCAAAAGTTTTAAATGAGATGTCATGGTCATTTGATGCACTAGGAGTTTTCTTCTTAGGCAACTTAACATGGGATTGTTGCCTAGAACTAGATGTCTCACTCTTATACATAAAAGCATGATTAGGACCAGAGTGAGACTTCCTAGAGTGAATTCTCCAAATTTTGCTCTCAGGATAACCGGCAGGGTACAAAATGTATCCCTCGTTATCCTGAGGCATGGGAGCCTTGCCCTTAACAAAATTAGACAACTTCTTACGAGGGACATTAATTTTGACATTGCCTCCCTGTTGGAAGCCAATGCCATCCTTAATGCCAGGGCGTCTCCCTCTATAGAGCATGCTTCTAGCAAATTTAAATTTTCATTTTCTAAGTCATGCTCGGCAATCTTAGCATCTAGTTTTGCTATATGATCATTTTGTTGTTTAATTAAAGCCATGTGATCATGAATAACATTAATATCAACATCTCTACATCTAGTACAAATAGAAGTGTGCTCAACGGTAGATGTAGAGGGTTTGCAAGATTTTAATTCTACAACCTTAGCATGCAATATATCATTTTTAGTTCTAAGGTCGGAAATAGTAGCATTGCAAACATCAAAATCTTTAGCCTTAGCAATCAATTTTTCATTTTCATTCCTAAGGCTAGCAAGAGATACGTTCAATTCTTTAATCTTAGCAAGCAAATCATCATTATCATTTCTAAGATTGGGAATTGAAACATTACAAACATTTGAATCAACCTTAGCTAATAAATTAGCATTCTCATTTCTAAGGTTGTCTATTGTCTCATGGCAAGTGCTTAGCTCACTAGATAATTTTTCACATTTTTCAACTTCTAGAGCATAAGCATTTTTAACCTTAACATGCTTTTTGTTTTCCTTGATTAGGAAGTCCTCTTGGGAGTCCAAGAGGTCATCCTTCTCATGGATGGCACTAATTAATTCATTTAACTTTTCTTTTTGTTGCATGTTTAGGTTGGCAAAGAGAGTACGTAAATTATCTTCCTCATCACTAGCATTATCATCACTAGAGGATTCATATCTAGTGGAGGATTTAGATTTAACCTTCTTCTTTTTGCCGTCCTTAGCCATGAGGCACTTGTGGCCGACGTTGGGGAAGAGGAGTCCCTTGGTGACGACGATGTTGGCGGCGTCCTCATCGTCGGAGGAGTCGCTAGAGCTTTCGTCGGAGTCCCACTCCCGACAAACATGGGCATCGCCGCCCTTCTTCTTGTAATACCTCTTCTTCTCCTTTCTTCTCCCCTTCTTGTCATCGCCCCTATCACTGTCACTAGAAATAGGACATTTTGCAATAAAGTGACCGGGCTTACCACACTTGTAGCAAACCTTCTTGGAGCGGGGCTTGTAATCTTTCCCCCTCCTTTGCTTGAGGATTTGGCGAAAGCTTTTGATGACAAGCGCCATTTCCTCATTGTCGAGCTTGGAGGCGTCGATTGGTTGTCTACTTGGTGTAGATTCCTCCTTCTTCTCCTCCGTCGCCTTGAATGCAACCGGTTGAGCTTCGGACGTGGAGGGACCGTCAAGCTCGTTGATCTTCCGTGAGCCCTTGATCATAAATTCAAAGCTCACAAAATTCCCGATTACTTCCTCGGGAGTCATTAGTGTATATCTTGGATTACCACGAATTAATTGTACTTGAGTAGGGTTAAGGAAAATAAGAGATCTTAGAATAACCTTAACCACCTCGTGGTCATCCCACTTTTTGCTCCCGAGGTTGCGCACTTGATTCACCAAGGTCTTGAGCCGGTTGTACATATCTTGTGGCTCCTCCCCTTGGCGAAGACGGAAGCGACCGAGCTCCCCCTCGATCGTTTCCCGCTTGGTGATCTTAGTGAGGTCATCACCCTCGTGCGCCGTCTTGAGCACGTCCCAAACTTCCTTGGCGCTTTTTAGTCCATGCACCTTGTTGTACTCCTCCCTACTTAGAGAGGCGAGGAGTATGGTTGTGGCTTGGGAGTTGAAGTGCTCGATTTGGGCCACCTCGTCCTCATCATAATCCTCATCCCCTATGGATGGTACCTGTGCTCCAAACTCAACAACATTCCATATACTTTTGTGGAGTGAGGTTAGATGAAATTTCATTAAATCACTCCACCTAGCATAATCTTCACCGTCAAAGGTTGGCGGTTTGCCTAATGGAACGGAAAGTAATGGAGTATGTCTAGAAGTACGAGGATAATGTAAGGGGATCTTACTAAACTTCTTGCGCTCATGGCGCTTAGAAGTTATGCAGGGCGCGTCGGAGCCGGAGGTAGATGGCGATGAAGTGTCGGTCTCGTAGTAGACCACCTTCCTCATCTTCTTTATTTTGTCGCCACTCCGATGCGATTTGTGAGAAGAAGTCTTCTTCTCCTTTTTCTTCTCCTTCTTCTTCTCCTTGTTGCGGGACTCTTCCGATGAAGCCTTCCCGTGGCTTGTAGCGGGCTTGTCGCCGGTCTCCATCTCCTTCTTGGCGAGTTCTCCCGACATCACTTCGAGCGGTTAGGCTCTAATGAAGCACCGGGTTCTGATACCAATTGAAATTCGCCTAGAGGGGGGGTGAATAGAGCGAAACTGAAATTCTCAAAAATAATCACAACTACAAGCCGAGTTAGCGTTAGAAATATAATTGAGTCCGCGAGAGAGGGCGAAAAACAAATCGCAAGCAAATAAGGAGTGTGACACGTGGATTTGTTTTACCGAGGTTCGGTTCTCGCAAACCTACTCCCCGTTGAGGTGGTCACAAAGACCGGGTCTCTTTCAACCCTTTCCCTCTCTCAAACGATCCCTCGGACCGAGTGAGCTTTTCTTCTCAATCACTTGGAACACAAAGTTCCCACAAGGACCACCACAAGATTGGTGTCTCTTGCCTCAATTACAAGTGAGTTTGATCGCAATGAAGAATCAAAGAAAGAAGAAAGCAATCCAAGCGCAAGAGCTCGAAAGAACACATGCAAATCTCTCTCACTAATCACTAGGGCGTTGTGTGGAGTTTGGAGAGGATTTGATCACTTGGGTGTGTCTAGAATTGAATGCTAGAGCTCTTGTAAGTAGTTGAAGTGGGAAAACTTGGATGACTTGAATGTGGGGTGGTTGGGGGTATTTATAGCCCCAACCACCAAACTAGCCGTTTGGTGGTGGCTGACTGTCGTATGGTGCACCGGACAGTCCGGTGCACACCGGACATGTCCGGTGCGCCAGCCACATCACCAGGCAGTGGGGATTCGACCGTTGGAGCTTCTGACTTCTGGGCCCGCCTGGTTGTCCGGTGTACACCGGACAAGTACTGTAGATTGTCCGGTGCACCGTCCCGCGCGTGCCTGACTTCTGCGCGCTTCTGGCGCGCATTAAATGCGCCTGCAGGTGACCGTTGGCGCGAAGTAGCCGTTGCTCTGCTGGTTCACCGGACAGTCCGGTGAATTATAGCGGAGCAATTTCTCGAGGCTGGCGAGTTCCCGAGGCTGGCGAGTTCCAGAGCCGCTCTTCCCTGGGGCACCGGACACTGTCCGGTGTACACCGGACAGTCCAGTGAATTATAGCGGAGCACCTTTGGATTTTCCCGAAGGTGATGAGTTTGACTTGGAGTCCTCTGGTGCACCGGACACTGTCCGGTGGTGCACCGGACAGTCCGGTGCGCCAGACCATAGGTGCCTTCGGTTATCCCTTTGCTCCTTTGTTGAACCCAATACTTGGTCTTTTTATTGGCTAAGTGTGAACCTTTGGCACCTGTATAACTTGTACACTAGAGCAAACTAATTAGTCCAATTATTTGTGTTGGGTAATTCAACCACCAAAATCATTTAGGAACTAGGTGTAAGCCTAATTCCCTTTCAACCGCACTCTGGGGCGAGCGGAATTTCTCGTCGTATTGAAGCTGTGCCACGGTATCACGGCGTCGCGCGGACTGAGTCATTGGAGCTCCATAACCGAGGTAATGAGGCCACCTTTCTGTCCGTTATCCCCTTGGTGTGGCGTAGCATGGATTCAATTGGGGAATGGGGGCGAGAATGGTGGAATTGGGCAGCGCCGGCCATGGCTCCGCCGCTGGCCACCTTGGGCGCCGCCGTTGTCGGACCGGAGTTGGGGGAAAAGTCTGGGCCGTCCGTCTATTGATCGACGACCACAGTTTAGTGCACGACAACGATTGGGCCAAGGGCGCGAGGATCGTCCGATCGGGATCGGATGGGTGAGAACCGTGAATGCGTTATTAATTCTGGGCCGTAGATTTGGGATCGGAAGGTCGTAAACGAATACCGATTTGTAAGCAGGCCGATCTAATCTGGGCCGCCTGTGTGTAAACGAATGGCTCGGATCCTACGATACCTCTTCGGTCGCGCTTTTGCAAAAGAGCCCCCTGGAAGGTAATAAATAAACCCGCCGTCCAGTGTGTGTTGTGCGCTGTGTCTTGGGAAAGTTTCCCTGAGACCCTTGTACTTTCTGCAAATGATGCGCCCAGTCCAGAGATCGTTTAAATTGAATAAATGAAATAGAAAATGGATTTTTAATATGAAAATAATTACTAGAACTTGATAAATTCATAGAAAATCCATTTTTAGTCCAAATTAATCCACTCCACTTTCTAAAATTTTGTAATTTTATTGTTTATCACCTAGAGCCTCTGTTTTTACATGAAAACATTAGTAAAATAAATTTCTCGCTTAATCCTATTTCAACCACATGAAACCTTTGGAAATTCATATTTTAAAATCTATAACTCCAAAAATTATGATTCCTGTTCCTAGGATTTTATTTTAATGTGTAGATTATTACTGTGTATTTTGTTTACATGTTTGGTGTGATGTTAATTTCCTCTATATACTGTGCTTGTTTGTATTGTGGTGAGTAGAAGAGCCCGTGACTGAGGATCCTGGTGAGCAGCAGATAGAAGTAGCTGAGCAGGAGCTCATTGAAGGCAAGTTGTGCCTTTGACCACTTTTTACCCAATAATGTTCTTTAATATCATTTATTCATGCATAGGTTAATTTTGATGGGACCCGATAGGTCACCCTAGATTGTTTATCACATTACCTTGTTTACCCCTGAATCACTTGGGTAGTTTGCTATTGCTTTACATGGTTTTGGGATAATCATTTATTATATCTATGTTCCAATTCTTTTATTATTCTATTTATGTTCATGTCAAGATTATTACTGTTAATTGGAACATAAAGCTTAACTTGAGTAACACGTGCCACCACAAGGGATTAATGGGACGCCCTTGGCTGACTAATTAGGAAAGCTAGTGGAAGACTACCTTACCCGAAAGGGGCAAGGGCAGTAGGGGAGTTGCATGCAAGGAGGTTCTCGGGTTGATTTAGCTGCGATGGCGGTCAGACGGGGGATTCTTGCAAGTGCTCTTCCCATAAACTGTAGCGGGTTTTTGGAAGCTAGTGGAACTTTGTAAAGGCCTCGTAGTGTTGCCCTGCCTCGCCTCCTTGGTAGAGGTGTATGGGAGTCGCGACCCCTTGGCAGATGGGTAACATGACTTGTGGGTAAAGGGTACAACCTCTGCAGAGTGTAAAACTGGTATACTAGCCGAGCTCACGGTCATGAGCAGCTCAGGACTCTCTGATGATTAAATTATGGAACTTAAATTCAATTTTGTCATTTGCATATGCATGGGATTATTATTAATTTTGTTCTATTACTTTACTTAAGGTTTGGTATTTACTTACACTTAGTAACTGCTAATAAAATTTTGACCAACTACTTAAAAGCAATGCTCAGCTTTAACCCCTGTCATTGATTAGCCTTACACATCACATGAACTCCCACCTTTGTGAGTTCATGTCCATCGGTTCCCCACAACTTGTTGAGCGATGATCATGTGTGAGCTCACCCTTGCTGTCTCACACCCCCCCACAGGAGAAGAACATGTGGTTCAAGAGGAGTCACGTATCGAGGAGTTTGATTCGATCTAGGTGGCGTTTCCCAGTTGACTTTTGCGCCAAGGACGATCCTTAGTTCGTTTTATATTTATATTTTATTTTGTAATAAGACTTCTGCTGTGTAATAAACACTCTGATGTTTTATGACATTTATCTTTATACACTCTGTTATTATATATGTTGTCTTCTTGGCGCATGTATGAGATGCACCTGGCTTTGTTTCTTAAAGCCGGGTGTGACACCTTTAACTGTTAATTTTTTCACTTCTGGCAGTGAGGCAAGGTCTGCTTGGTTCAGCTTTTTTGGCCAGCTTTTCTGAGAATCTGACTATGTAGAGAATCTGACTGTGGGAAGAATCTGAGTATCGTGGGAATTACGTGCGAAGTAAGATGAAGTGGTTCAGAAAATTCAGGATCTAGAAAGCAACAAATTCCTACTATTGTGACGAATCGACTAATTCTTTATTATGTTGATTTTGGGCGGTTTTTAATAAAATGATTCTTATATAAACGAGCTGAAAATCTAGGGTGTTTGGCAATCTGCAACAGATTTTGGTGCCCATAAGTAAAAAATCTCAAACAAACAAACAGGGGCGATTCCTTAGAGTAACTCCGAGTGAAGGCGGAAACCAACCCGAAAACCAAAATTAGGGACTGATTCATTTTATATTGCTCCAACCGATCCCTCTTCTTTCACCAAAAAACTTTGCATCCCGTATCGAGCTCCCTCCCTCCCGCATATATTAGCGTCAGACATTGTTCTCCAATAACCTGGCGGCGTGCAGGCACAACACAAGGATCATGTCTTGAATGTGCAGCAAGGCCAGACCAATAAAGAATGTCAAGCAACCTAGAAGCCTAGGGAGGAATCGCATAAGGTTTTGTGGCCCCGTTTGGATCATTGGAATTGAATTCCATTTTAATAATTGTAATTTAGGCATATATCAATTAAATTAATTCAGTTTTATGTAAAATATATCAGTATACTATTATTAGCAAGATGTCGGAGATATTTATGTGCTACATTTTTACTATAGATGAGTGAGTCGAAGGTCGTCTTGTAATTAAAAAGTAGAAACAAATTTTAGTAATACATAAAATCATTTCTCATTCTTTACCTCATTAATTTGAGATAAACTTATATCAGAACTTTGGAAAATGGTAGAATATCAAATTTTAAGCTAAATAGATTATTTTATTAAATAAATTCTAATTCTATAAAATAAAGGGATCTAAACATCCCGTTAGGAAAATTGTTGGAATACACAATAGGTTTCAGTCCGAAAACTTTTTCGCCTCACTCAATAATCAGTTTGTGGCAGAAGTTTTTTAACATTCTTTTTGGAGTTGCTCTGCTCTTATCCCCACCGCGGAACCAGCAAAACCCGCTGCAGCCTTTCGAATTATGGCAGCTGCCGCAGCCGCGGGCGGAGCTGCATCAGCCGCCGTCGCCAGCCAAGAACCTATGAAGGCTCTCGGCACAGGCATCCTCCGCCGCTCCGCGCCGCACTGGTCCACAGCCGCCGCTTCCTTCTTTTCCCCACCCTTCCGCCCCCGCCGCTGCCGTCGCGCGCCCGCTCCTGCAGCCGCCGCGCGTACCCCGCGGTCCCGCGCGAGTGCCAAGGCCCGGGCGAAGCTCCTGGCGGAGGTTGAGGCCCGGGACCCCTGGCTCGCCTCCCTCTCGCTGCTTCCGACCGACGACATCCCCAGTGCTGACGCCACCACCAACGGGTGGGTGATTGGGGTGGATCCTGACATTGGAGGCGCCATCGCCGTCCTCTCGCCTGACGGCTCGTCTCAGGTTCGACCTGCAGCCATGCTAGGATAGTCGGGAAAAAGCTAGCTTTGATATGTGTTTGCGCAAGCGTGCTTTAGGTAAGGACTGTTTGCATACAAGACTAATTGATAGCTAGCTAAAAACATGCATTAAAGCGGTAAGAACGTTAAAACATTATGAACCACCTTTTTAACATTTAAACAAACATTGAAACGTCTTTTCAAACTTGACATAGAAGTTCAAATATAGAATAAGTTCATACATAAGTTGAGTACTTAGTTCACAAATCAAATAGCATAAAAAGAAATAGATCAAGTTCAACGACATAAGTTCAACCACATAAGTTACAACTTGTATCTATGATCAGTAACCATCATCTAACTCATCAATATTAAGACCATGAGCATCCACGTCTTGATCATCACCATCTTTTCCACTGTTGCTTTGTTCAATTTCATCTTCCATATCAAGATCATCAAGAATATATTCCTTGTCATCTTCATTTGCTGAATTAGTCTCCTCTTTCTCAAGGTCTTCATTCCTTCTCACCCACCCACCAGCAGCTCTCCTAGGAAAATTACGACCTCTGAGATGTGCAGATGCACCAATACCTTCATCAACTTGGTCCCATGATAAATTGAAATTATCTCCAAGACTCCAAGAGCATTGCTAACATGAGAAGAATTAGCTAATGGATCAACCCATTTATTGTCCCAATCAAAGTCTTCTAAAATCAAAGTATCAAAGTTTTTCCCTTCCTCATGTATTTTTTGAAACCTATCAGCCATCTTTCTGTTGTATGAAACATATACCAAGTCAATCAACCTTTTGTGCTCTAACCTATTCCTCTCACTGTGAGAAAATAGAGATTGATTCACTGTGAGCAAAATCAACAAACAGAGCCTAAAACATTGGTCACATATGGCTAGAATACTCAATACTCACCAAATGATCAAATGGAGAGCAGTGTCACTGTCTGAAACTCTGATCTTGGGCGCTGGCTGCTGGTCTTGCTGATGAGGAGGGAGGAGGGGGAGCCGCAGAGGTCAGAGGAGAGGATGGAGGCTGCTGGAGGAGTGGAGGTGGAGGATGGCTGGTCAGAGGAGGGCGACGGCGCAGGTCTGCTGTGGGCGGCTGGCGGCGGCGCATGTCTGCTGATCAGGTGGAGATGGTTGGGTGGAGAGGAGGGTGGCGTAGGTCTGTTGACGTTGGAGGAGAGGAGGGCGGCGGCCGGCTGTGCCTCC
Organism: Zea mays; assembly: GCF_902167145.1. Classification (NCBI taxonomy): domain Eukaryota; kingdom Viridiplantae; phylum Streptophyta; class Magnoliopsida; order Poales; family Poaceae; genus Zea; species Zea mays. The sequence goes on along the minus strand of NC_050098.1, from coordinate 42,184,701 downwards.
ACGGCTCCACGTGCCGGAGAGGAAGACGACGGCGCTGAGTCGTTGACGTTGGAGGAGAGGAGGGCGGCAGTCGGCTGTGCCTCCACGCGCTGGTCACCAAGCTGGAGAAAAACCTAAAGGCTCAGGAAAGGCCCACGGATGGGTAGAACGTCCTCAGCATGCGTAAAACGTCCTAAAACGCGATTAGGACGCTTAAGCGACTTTTAAACGTCCAAAACAGACGTTCTACGCCACTTTCCTAAAACGCTCGGACGTTTCAGCTCCTAATCACGTTTTCTCGCTTAAACGACGCTTAAACGACGTTTAAGCAACGTTTTAATAACAATGGCTAAAAATCAGTTCATAATAAGTGGCCTTGTCTTTTAGACAAGTCTTGAACTAAAAATCCGTTCATAATAAGTGGGATAATTTTTTAGACAAGTCTTCAACTAGTTGTTAGCCAGCAATAACTAATTTGGACTTTAGTCCCAGCTAGTAACTAGCCATGTGTATAAAGCAATTGGCATCATGCAGGTGTTTGACAACCCGTTCGTGCACATTGTGGTGTCAGAAGTCATCCGTAAGCGACTGGACACCAAGTCAATTATCCAACTGCTCCGTGGCCTTGATGCGCCTCCTGGTAACTGCCCTGGAGAAAACTTAGTGGCACTATGGCCACCCATATAAGACTCAGTAGTTGCAGTAAATCAGTGACCATATTCTCTCATCATTATACCCATTATGTGGAATACACAGCTGTTTACGGTATTTTCTGTTATTTTTTAAGGAACTACGGCATACATTGAGAAGTCTAGCCCATTTCCAACTGATGGAAAGCAGGTTTGTTCCTGGTCTCCCGAACGTTATGGCACTAAAATTCTTGCCATTTGTGTACTCATGTTTTCTAAGCTAATTCTCGCATAAGCTGAAGCTAGGCATGCCACTAAGATAATCGGATCTAGCTACACCTGGTTCAAAATTTTATTGAACATTGAACCTAGTCACGCCGATTGAATATTGAATTTCATGTGTTTTGAATTATCACAGAATTTGCCAATAATCTCCCTTCTATTGTTTTCTGGCATACAGGGATGGTGGAGCACTGGTTTCTCATATGGCTTGTGGATTGCTTCTCTAGTGGCTTCGGGGTTTTCGGTTGTCCCGATTGCATCTCAGACATGGAAGGCTTACTTTGGGCTAATGCGAAGTGAAACACCAAAGGTTTGTCGCTCTTGTTGTGTCTTATACGATATCTCCATGCCCCTCATCTAATAGAAGATTCTGTTTTTGTAAATAAAATGTCACTGACTCACTGATACCAACTCCAGCCTAGACCTGACCAAACTACAGGTTTGGATCGGGCCAGAAAAAACTTGTCGGGTTAAAATCTTTGGTCTGTGGTGGGTCTGGTCAGCCTATTTCTCCATTTGTCCTATACTTTGGTTGGGTCATGGGTCAAAATCACCCAAACCCAAACCGATGCGTTGGCGGGTTGGTCAGGTCAGTTTTTTTTTTCATGTGGGTTTGGTAGTCCATGATCAGCTCTACTCCAGCCCAAGCCTTTCTCGTTATAGGGAAAATTAATGTTTTTTTGAAAACCAAATTTCAGTGTAACCCATTTATTACTGCAGGGATATACATTGATGTTAGAGTCAGACAAAAACAAACATATTTGTAGGTTTTTCTTTCTTAGCATTTGAGCACGATTTTTTATGTCTTGTCAGCATCGACTTTCTGCTATTATGCTAATTCCAGAATCCAGATCTAACATAGTTCTCTTATATTTGCACTATATAATTGTTACAGGATGATAGCAGACAAGCTGCTTCAATTTTGTTCCCTGACAAAGATCAGTCCTTGAAGTTGAAAAAACACCATGGTATGCATCCTACTGTGTTAACTGCCTTTCTTCAAGTAGCTTTGGCACCTGATGGCTAACATTGTTAGCTTCGCTCTTCTGTTAATGCTAAATCTGCATGACCATCGGGAAGAAATTTGACATAAATATGCAGTATAAATGTTGTTTTTCTGTGTGCTGTCGTGCAAGGTGCCCTGAATAAAATTAGAATCAAACCAAAATTGGTCTGGTTTGCAATCCGTACTAGCCAATATTTGTGACAAATTGGGAGAGGTATGCTCTTGTGGATTTAATGCACATTAGCCAAAATAGAGATTGAGTTAATATAGCTTTTGACTTAATTAGCAGCATAATCCATTTTATCAACTCATCGAAAGTAGTTAGCAATATACTTTGTACAGTTTGACTGAGGTCGGTGATGTGTTCGTGTCTTCATGCAGGGCGAGCAGAGGCTCTTCTGTTAGCAGCCTATGGGAAAGGCCTTGTGCTGCCATCGGGGAAGTTCAGCAAAACCTCAGTTTGATGTCTATGGTGATTGCAGATTGACTTGCCATTTTTTTGGGGGTAAACAGAGGCTCTTCTGTTAGCAGCCTATGGGAAAGGCCTTGTACGATGCCTATGGTGATTGCCGACTGACTTACCATTTCCTGTATTGATGGTACTGCAAATTTTCATTTCGCTTAGGAGGCCCCAATCAAGACATTAAGGTTGAATCTGCTGTAAGTTTGCAAACCGTAATAGAGATCATAGCTAACCCATCATTTTTCGTGGAATGCATTACAGCATTAGACATTTCCCATTGTGTCCTTAGTGTGGCAGGCTACCTAGATGAAATCTGGATGTTGTAAACATGTAATGATGGAAACTGGAATGAACTGGTCGTCTTTTCGGTGAAAGTGGACTCGTTTGCTCATTTTGCTACACTGACATGGTTGGGTTGGCAGTGTTGTGTTTTAAGGTGTTTGGTTTGAAGAATGAGTTAGTCCATCATCTTCTCACTTCTCACTTTTTTGTTTGGTTTGTGAAATGGATTGAGTTGATCCATCATCACCTCATTCCTTATAGTTATTTAGTTAGTACTAATGTGAGGAATGAGGTCATCCCACCAAATTTAAGGAATGGACACATGATGCACCACCACATTTTGGATGGAGTGATTCCTCAAACCAAACACTCCATACATTATCACGAGAAAGACATACTCCAATTATTGCTAAGACACTCTTATGGGTCCTGACATAAGAAACTGACTTTGGGGCCCATAGCGGAGGGGGGCGTTGTCCATGGCGGCCCCATGGTCTAGAGTCTGTTTGGTTGGGCTGTGGTGAAAAAAAGCTGTTGTGTGTTGTGAGCTATTAAAAAGTTAAAATTTATTTAGTGGAAATCACTAAAAGCCGCTAAAAGTTTTTCCATTTATATTTTCATAGTTTATCCGAAACCCACTAAAAGCAGGTCCAGAGGTGCTTTCAGTTTTGCACTGTGAGAAAGTCAGCTTTTAGAAAAAACTGCTTCCTGATTTCAACCTTTTGGTTTGGCTTTTGGCTTGGGGACAAAAGTCAAAAGCCAAACCAAACACACCCTAGGACCTCTCTTGGTCTCTCCGTGACTCCTTGTGTATTGGGTGTCTCGAGGAACTAATGGTGTAAGCCCTAGGGGCTCATCTTGTCTCGGGGCACTTGCCGAGCTTGACTCAGTTCAGTGCGGCTTGTTGGTTGACCGAGTTTGGCTTGGCTCGCCACCCAATGAGCTGAAGAATAAGGCTCGGCTCACGAGCTTCATTTTGATAAATAGTATTGCATTATATAATGACTTAATAATATATAAATGTGAAATATATAATCATCATTCAATATTAATCTAAATTGTAAATCATTATATATCCATTATTAAATGCTAAGGAATGAGTCAAAAATCTATAAAATTATTCAATATTCATCATTATTCTATAGGTTGATTGATTTGGTGAGCTCAAGAGCCTGCTCGTGAGTTGGAACGAGCCGGCTTGGCTCGGCTCGCTACTCCAGCAAGCTCAAAATCCTAGCTCGGCTCATGAGCCGTCCCGAGCTCGAGCCGGTTCACGAGCCTCGAGCTTTTTTCTAGCCTTAGGTATAAGTCTCTAGAGCCTCTTGTGTCTTGAAGCACATGTCGATGTGAGCCACCATAGTCCCTCGTGTCCTGAGGCACTTGAGAGTATAAACCATCGAGGCCTCTTACTCCTTAGGGCTCTTGGGGTGTTTTTGCCGAATTGTCGTCATGGCCTAGCAGCCTGGCTGCGCTCATCGCCTGGCTAGCTCGGGAGCCTGGCTGCCCACGTGTAAATTTAGCCTCTCAACCTGGCTCCACAGAAACGAGATCAAGATACGTTTCCTGGGAGCCTGACTGCTCGTGGCGCAAGGCTTCCGCGTTTAGGTAGTTTTAGCCTTCTAGCCCGGCTGCTTACTAGGTGACAAATAACAGCTCATCTGGACCATGCTCATATGGTACAAGTGCACAAACAGAGTGAGTTGCAGTAGCCGGGACAGACTAGCTTCAGCCTAGATCAGTTGAACGGGCCGAGCCGGTCAGGCATAAGGTCGCAAACACGCCCTTGATGATATAAATAAGCTTTTGAGGGCCCTCGTGTCTCAAGGCACCTGACGATATAAGTCGTCGAGCCCCTCATATTCCAGCTCAGGCCTAACGGTGTAAGCCTCCCTGGTGGCTTCGTTATATTAGTCTATTAGGTTATAGGTTAGGTATAGGGGTGGATAACGAGCCAGCTCGGCTCGGCTCGTTCGAGTTCGAGCTGGCTCGTTAAGCTAACGAGCCAGCTCGGCTCGGCTCGTTAAGGTAACGAGCCACAGAGTCAGCTCGGCTCGGCTCGTTTACGAGCTCGAGCTGGCTCGTTTAGCTCGCGAGCCAGAGCAGAAAAAAATAAAATGTATATAATAATTATTTTTTAGTTAATTTTAAACTAATTTAACAATAGAAAATAGTAATTATGCTCATAGCTTCACAAACTATGTCAATATAACACCGAATTAGTACAATTCATCACTCATTAATTCACAATTCACATACATATTCATCAGTTTAACCCATAATTATATTTGCATAGACCAAATTAACACATAGACATAGTTCATTAATCATTAGTTTAATTCATAGGCCATATACACCTCACATATATATAACATGTTCATCAATTATTCTATAAATGATATGTATATAGTTTCGTTTTACTAGAATATGGTAGCTCGTTTAGCTCGCGAGCTGGCTCGTTAACGAACCGAGCTAGGATGTCAGCTCAGCTCGTGACAAAATTCAAACGAGCCGATCCGAGTCAAGCCGAGCTGACTATTAAACGAGCGAGTCAGCGAGCCACGAGCATTTTGTCCAGCCCTAGTTAGGTACCAGGGCACCTGACGAGATAAGTGGTATCCTTAGAGTATTTCTAACATAACCCAATAATTATAATCTCAAGCCTTAATTTAAGGAAAAGTGAAAAAACAACCATCCAACGGATGTGTTGAGCACCATATGTGCCACCTAAAGAGGCTGGACGGACTGTCCCTAGATACGGACGGTCCTCGTATAGATCAGAACAGACAGTTTAGCCCTCCTTTCCATGTGTGTTTATCTATCTAAACTCGCGAATTCTGCTGGTGAACGCCTAGGAACGGGTTCAGACCTCTCCCTTATATATATGAAAGATGTACGACCTATTACTAGCACTAACAATAGAACCAATCAATCTATATTTCATTTCATTACCTTCTTTTTCTTGGAGTAGCAGTAATTTAGCCTAGATTTAGTATTCTTCTATCTCTATTTTTACCTCTCTTCGATTCTACATCAAGCGTCTTGGTTAGGCTGCCAACCCCATTACAAAACATATAATCTCTCATCCCTGACGGGATTGTCTGTGGGATGAGATTCAAGTGTTGTTTACGCTCGTCGCCGCCTCTGCTCGTGCTCGTGCGTGGACCGTTTGTAGGGTCACAGACCGTTAGACTCCACAGACTGTCCACGCTGTTGATACATACCATAGTGATTGACGCCAAATCGACAGCAACATGATCCTTACAAGGCTCCCTATTCCCCCGCATGCGAAAAATGTCTCCTCCGCTGCGGATATGACACTTCTCTCGGCTACTCACTTCTAGCACGGCCTTGTGTTCCTGCAGCCGTACCGGAGCGCGAACCCTCCGCTGGCGCCGACACCGCGCTTCTTAGGCAGCGGTTCTCATCAATCGCACTCTCACGCCGTCTTAACAGTGATTCGCACTCTCGCTGACGCTTCCTGACGCCGAGACACTGGTGGCTGGGATGACGGGGAGGATGTTGACGGAATATTCATTTGACGGCGAGACGATTAATAGGAAGTTGTGCCATGAGTAGCACGATTACGAGGTTTAACATGTTTTTTTAGGAAAATAAAATGGAGCTGTTGGAGTGCAGTCTTTGTTTAGAGCAAAAGCTTTTAAGGATGTCCCAATTAGAAGCTATTTTTTTAGGAGCTGTTGAAGATGCTTTTATTGTAGGTATAGTTTGTGCACGGGCAAAGGGTGGCCAATTACATCGCTATAGATGGGAACCGTTACTGACGTGGAATCTCATTGGGCCAGATATCCTTCTGACCTTGTGCAATGAGCCCCATGTTCCCGTGTCGTCATACGATAGTTCTTGTAGAAATAGATGCAACACCGATGTTTCATAAATCATCAACAAATAAAAAAACTGTTGCGAAAAAAGACTAATCCATAAAAAAACACATTACATAGGCTCGTGCAAGGGTACCCAATTCTGCAAGGTGAAGACCAAAATCTCACCGCTTTAGTCTACCAAAAATACACGCAACAGTTTAATTACCTCCAGGCTTTGTTTAGGTATTCTAGTATTCATCTTAATCCACATGTATCGAGCTGGACTGAAGTCAGAGAAAGAAGTCAATTGAATACCCTTCTACCCTGTCTCATTCAAATGTCTTAACTAGGGAATCATATCGAGCGTTCAGCATGTATCCCGTATTTGCTGTGATCCTGTGTACAACAAGGTTTGCCAGCCAGGCAGCCAATACAAGGTCATTTGCGAGCATCGCCAGAATGTGTCCACATAGCATTTCGTGAATACCACATGTGCACATCCCTCCCTCCAACTGTTCCCCACAAATGCAATATGACCAGCCAGTGGCCACCTGTACATTGGAAATCCAGCACATCTGCTCATCAAACCCAAAGGCTCCCCCTTGCGACGCTCATTTGCCCTCTGATCTTCAAGGAACACCACGAGAAAGAGAACGATGCCTTCCTGCATCTTCGAATGACGGCGTTCTTCAACCAAATGATAAAGCCCTGTCAATATTGGAGAAAACAATACTTAGGGGGTGTTTGAATGTATTAGTGCAAATAGTTAGTTGGCAAAATTGCTAGTGGAATTAGCTAGCTAATAAATAGCTAGCTAACTATTAACTAGTTTACTAGCCCATAGGAGAGGGCTTAGGCAGGGAGACCCTCTTTCCCCCATACTGTTTATCCTTGTTATGGATGTTCTTGGCCTATTATTCGCTAAAGCAGAAGAAGCAGATTTGCTACAACAGTTATCTAGAAGAAGCTCCGTCGGATTTCTATTTATGCAGACGATGTGACTATTTTTTTGCATGCTACTGCTCAAGAAACTTCTATTACTTTAGACATCCTGCAACTTTTTGGAGATGCTTTTGGCCTCATAAATAATACGCATAAATCAAATGCCTATCCTATCCAATGCCCTGAGGAGACTTTGCTAGAAGTTTAGAGCTTGCTGCCTTGTAATATGGCAACCTTCCCCTGCAGGTATTTGGGGCTCCCTCTGTCCTTGCATAAGCTTTCTAGGCAGCAGTTCCAACCCTTTGTGGATAGAACTGCAGATCAACTACCCAATTGGAAAGCTGACTTGATGACCAGAGCAAGAAAGAGAATTCAGGTGCAACATGTTCTCACAGTCATGATGGTTTATTTAGCAATGGCAATTGACATTCCCCAATGGGCCTTAGATGCCATTGACAAGATAAGAAAGGGTTTTCTATGGAGGGGAAGAAAGGAAGCAAGGGGAGGATATTGTTTGGTGGCCTGGGGCAAAGTGTGTCGACCCCTTCAACTGGGACTGGGAGCCTTGGGAATCGCTAGTCTCCCAGAGCTTTGTTGGGCTCTCCGCATGAGATGGTTGTGGCTACAGAAAACAGATTTAGGACGGCCTTGGGCAGGCCTACCCATACAAAGCTAGAGCTTTTTTCTCTATGGCTCTGATTTCTAAGGTTGGGGATGGATCAAACACTTTGTTCTGGGATGATAGATGGCTGCATGAAACTAGAATCTCAGACATTGCACCCGACCTGTACAACTCAATTCCAAAAAGAATTACTAAGCGAAGGACGGTGCAAGAAGCTCTATTAAGCAGGCGATGGATTTCAGACATTAAGGGGGCTCTTACTGTAAGAGTCTTGGTACAATATCTAAAGCTCTGGGAATTCCTCTCAGAGATTGAGTTACAGCCCAACATAGAGGATAGACATTTTTCAGCCTTGCTTTAGATGGTAAATACACAGCAAAAGCAGCATATAAAGGCCTGTTCTTAGGACCTGCTACCTTTGACCACTACAAAAGAATCTGGAGATCTTGGCCCCCCTCAAAGTGTCATTTTTTTCATTTGGCTGGTCGCACACAACAGATGCTGGACTACTGATCGTTTGGCCAAAAGGGGTCTGAATCACCCTCACCGGTGTCCTCTTTGCGACCAAGAGGATGAAACCCTGAACCACCTCCTTATTTCCTGCGTTTTCACAAGAACCTTCTGGTATATGCTTCTTAGGAAATTTGGATTACATGCCCTGGCTCCACAGCCTGGCCTCACATCTTTTTTGGAGTGGTGGAAGAGGGCGGCGGAGGCAATTCAGGGAATGGTCAGGAAAGGACTGGATTCTCTCATCATTTTGAGAGCCTAGAAGATTTGGAACCTCCGCAATAGATGTGTGTTTGATGGAGAGACCCCAGCCTTTCTCGAATCCTGATGCAGATTGATGATGAGAGAAGCCTTTAGGAACTAGCAGGAGCCAAGGGTCTCTCCTATTTGGCTGCTCCCTTGTCGGTTGTCTGAAGACTTTTCCTCATGGATTTGTTTCTTTATGCTTGTTTCTGGCCTCCGTAAGGAGTGTTTTTTGTACTTTTATTGTATTCGGTCTTCTACAGAGCTTTTTTCTCTTCTTAATATAATTTAAGGCGCAGTTCCCCTGCGCATTCGAGAAAAAAAATCAAATATTAGCTAGGTTGTTTGGATGTCTCTAACTAATTTTAGCCACTAACTGTTAGCTGTAGTGCATTCAAACACCCCTTAGTGAGCAAAGATACGATTACCATTCCCCACGGCAAATTCTTAGCAATAAGCGTTTTCATATTTTGCATTGGAAGTCAAAGCCCTGTTCTCAAGATCAAGACTATAAAAGATCCCAGGCAACCCAAGCTGTCAATATCGCAGTGCATTTGATGTATTGTTTTTCGGGTCACAGGTACCTGTTCCCTACTTCCCCTGGTTCAATTCAACTAGTTTCCCATAGTTAAAAGTAAGAGTATTCGTTGATCGCTTACAACCAACAGTTCAACTGGTTAGCCACAACTGGCCGGGCAAGTTATGAGGGTTGAGAGAGACTTGTGACCATATTGTTTTTCAATGCACCATTGCACATTGTGTCTGGTGGTCCTTCAAAGAAGTGCTGGGATGGAACTCCATCCCAATGAGTATAGAGGAGTTTCAATTGAGCATATTACATTCTAGTTCTAGTAAGAGAAGATGTTTTGGCATGCTTGCTGGGATGTATAAGTTTGGGCCTTTGGCTGTTAAGAAATGTGGTCGTCTTTAGGAATACACCTGTGAGTTCACCCATTGTCCCTGTTCATCGTGCTTTAATTCTTATATATGAAGAAATGGAGCATTCTCCTGAAGGCAGAATAACAAGGCTGGATGCAAAGGGTAACATACGTAGGACATGATGGATCCACTATAATCGCTGCAGCCTGCTGAAAGATAGCTGAAGCTCCTGCTAGCTATAGTGGGACTGTGTCAGTTTTGAATGCAATGTTGGGTATCTTATCTTTTTGGTTCTGTTTGAGGAAGAGGAAGTTTAGAGAGAGATTCCACCTTAAACTTGTAATCGTATAACTCAGTGTGACAGTGTCAGTGCTACCCTCCATTCCAAAAATTTATGTCATTTGCCTTCTTTTAGATCTAGAGATTTTGTTATGTACCTAGATATACACTTTGTCTAGCGTAATGGTTAAGACTTCCGAGTAGCATCTCCAGGTCCTGGGTTCGATCCCTCTCGAGGATGAATTTCTGGCTTGGTTAAAAAAATCTCCTCGTTGTGCCCCACCCGCTCCCGGGTTACGTCCTGAGCGCCACACTCCGGCTGGGCCGTTGCAGAGTGGACGGTGATGGCCCGCTAGTGATGGGGGCCAGGGTTCGGGGACTTTCTCGTCCGGAACCATGTTTCAGTCTCTTAATATAATACCAGGAGAGCGATCTTTCCCTCCCCATCCGAGTTATACACTGTCTAGATGCATGGTAAAAATTATGCTTCTAGAAAAGCAAAAAAAAACTTACAATTTGGAATGGAGGGAGTATAAAGGGCCTATCGATCTGGAGTGTGGAGTCTAACAAAATTGTTCAAAAATTTAAATCACCAAAGTTTATAGCCAATGATAATTTCATCAATATGAACAAATGGCACAAAGTTCAGCATGTCAAGATATTTACATTCCAATGAGCAAAGACACTAATATTTCCATATGCTGTAAGTTGCATGGGAGCAAAGATTGTCTCAGTATCAGAAAATATTTTTCGTATGTAATAAGTTAGAACGTGGATTCCTAGTGGAAGTTTCATATGGCATATGCAAAGACATACCTTTAGAAAGATGGTTTTACTCTGCAGAATCAGAGGCATCATCAGCATATACAGGAGCTGACTTTTTAGGCAAGAACTCTTCATCAGGATAGATACTTGCAAATAACTGTAAATGAAAATAAGAAAACAAATTTATCAGGATAGATCTAATGGAGTAAACGAAGCATTATTATCCATTCTAAGGCTGTCACAACAGAGCATACTCTTGATTTATATTACGAAGAAAATTGTTATAACCATTTGATACTGACAGAAGTACAGATCAACCAGAGTTTTGTACCTAATTTCTCATGCAGGTACATGTCTGCATCATACAAGAAACAGAAAAGGTGTCACAGTATGTACCTTTTTTGTTGATCCCAGTACGTTTCTGTAGTCCAGGTATTCATCAGGCATGGGGCATGACAATAAAGAACCAGATGTTCCCTGATAGTGTAAGACAGGACATCAAATGCTTTAAATATAAAAACAAACACACATATATATAACCTGAAAGGCCAATGTGTTTCTAGTATTGAAACCAACATGAATACAGTCCATATTGATATTTGATAACAAATAGAAATGCACCTGTGTGATCTCCTGAACATACAAACAGCTCCAGATTAGTGTTGGCTTCACATCCTCAGTGCTTTCATTGGTGGTTTCAAAATGGCCTTCTGAACCATCTGAAGCCTGAGGACTGAAAAGAGTGTCTATTGCTTTTTTTATGGATTGCTTTCCGGCTGAGACATCGGTACAGGGAGTAGACAGATATGATATAAACCTGCAAGTGAGATTAGCTTGTTAAGTAAGTTATTTTCCTACGTTATAGAACAATTTTGAACATAGTGGTTTCTGGTTGTAGATCGGTAGATATAACAAGTACATGCGAAAATTACATTGATGCATACTATGATGAAAGGATAGACAGCTTACATCCCAGGAGGGCATACTGCGAGATTGCTGCTCAACTGAAGAAGCCGAACCGCTGCAACCTGCTGTTCTTCTAGCGCTAAATCAAGAGTACAAATGGGATCAACAAAGACAAACAAAACCACCAATACATCAAGGAAACATTGCATAAACACAAGTAAAAGAATAATTGTTCTTACATTTTGGAGGGAAAATAACCAGAACATTTGATGATCCCTGTTTCACGGACTTGCTAATTATGCATACCCCCCTCACAACTTTCCAAGAATCTGAACCATCAAATGGGACATCCAAGGTAGGAATCTTATAAGACGCGTCAATTATCAATTGCTGGCACAAAATATCCTGACCAGATGCCAATCTGGCACCTAAGAAATGCTTCTTTTCCTGATCAGTAAAGTATAAATTATTTCAAGTTAGTAATGCAAATAGAAGCTGTGCATAAAGATGAAATATAGCTGAAATGAGCAAAATTTCAAAAGGATCCGGTGTGTGATAACTACATCAAGCAAACAATTGCAGGAATGTGGGCACCATAGATTTTAGTTTATTATCATACCTCATCTATTTTCTATCTTAATTGAAAGGCAGAGCTCCTGCCATTGCGTTCACAACAAAATAATCATACCTCATCCATAAGAAGTGCAACCACTGGCATCCGCAACACCTGGATAATAAAATACGTTGTTCAGGATAAGTATGAGGAAACTGGCACACATTATCAAAAAATGAAGAAGTAAAGGTGTCAGATGCCATTCCAGCAGAGAGAGGTCAAGCCCATGACTACCACATCACTGTTCCCAAATGTTTGTGATTTGCAACATACCAATTACAGATAATTGGGATGAAAGATGCTAGAATCACGTGATTCAAGAAACAATAGCCAAAGCTAGAGCACAAAAATCACTGCCACACATACTTGTGAAGATCATCTTACATATAGGGCACCCTTAACCGCAGCACAGCGACAAAAAGCTTGAGGCAGCTCAGCATGCCCATACATAGGATAAATGAAAGCGCCTTCTGCATTAGCAAACCTGGAGTGGCGAAAAATAAAATGTAAAATTACACTGCCACAGTCATGTTACTTTAAGATTCTACATGTTAGATTACATATACCTTCTCTAAAGCTAAATGAAATCTGGATTGATAAACAAAGCATTATATAATATGATATATATGGTTTTCCAAAGTGGACATTGAAAAGTTCAGACAAACTGATTCACCTTCCAATGGACGAGGAGTACAAAGCAATGGTCTGAATTCCCTCCCTTGTTGTAGTCAGTTTGTCACAAGGGTCAGCACCATCTTGATCATAATCCACCATGGCAATTGCATACAGCACAACCCTGCAAACACCAGAGAGCTCAGTCTTAGTCATCCTGCTAAAAATAGTATGTACAACCAATTTATAACACCCTTACGCTCTCATCTTGGGAGGAAGCCCTTGTTTCTTGAGGAACTCAACAAAGGGGAGATCTAGGTCCTCCTCGGGTATCTTGGTAGATGCATCCCCCTGTCCCGTCTCATCAGATGAAGCTGATGCTGCAGCAATGTGTGCCTGCACAAGCTTGAAGAACCTGAAGAGGATGTTCTTCTCCTTGAGCTTGAGTGTGGTGTCCTTGAAGATGGCCTGCCTCGAGTCTGGCACCGGGTAGAGGCAGCCCTCCCAGTAGAGGAGACTGCCCCCCTCCACGCTCTTGAACTCCACATGGTGGCTGCCCCCTGACCGCAGGAGGAGGTCCACTGCCTCATCGGCGCAGTACAGCACACGAGGTCCCACCATGTCAACGGTGAACCGCCTAGCCGGCTCTGGCACCGTCCCCGAAGTCTCAACATCGGAGTACACGCTCCGTCGGTGGAGATCGACGACGGTGCGCGAATCAGAGGCGGCGGCCGCCGCGGACGAGGTGGGAGGGGAGGCCTCAGGGGATAGGAAGGAGGTGAGGGAGGAGAGGGGGATGGAAGAGTAGAGGGAGCCGTAGAACGGGCTGGGATCAACGTGGAGGACCGTCTTCCCAACGGCGGCGCAGGCGGCGGCGAGGACAGATTCCGGGAGGCCCGTGCCGCAGAGCACCACGTCGAACGAGGTGGGGTCAATGGTGGGATAGTCGTTTTGGACGTTACTGCCGCCGCCATCGACGGCCGAGTTGGAGGAATCGGCAGCCGCCTCCGCCATGTTCGTTGTGAAATCTAGGGATCAATAGAGTACCGCAACAACGAGCGGCAGTTCACCGTGCTGGCGGCACACTACCTCCCGTCGTCGCAGCACGCTGCCGCCCAATCGCGAACCCGTGCCACTATCGGCCTGCAAGAGCGCGCTGAGGAACGCCTGTTTGTAGACTAGTTAGACTATCTTCATCTCGAACATTAAGGACCTGTTTGTTTACCCCATGGATTATATAATCTGGATTATTTTTGGAGGACTATATAATCTAGATTATATAATCTGGATTATATAATCTGAGTAGTCCTGTTTGTTTACCCATATTATTTGAGTTGTTAATAGGATTCTTTTGTACGAGGAAGACAAGAATGCTCTCTATATTTGTACTAGGTTGAAACTCATATATGAGATGAAATGTAACAAACTGTTGACACCTTTTTCGGGCGCCAAAACACTCAACAAGAACCGGCGGCGGTGATCTCTGCACAGGCGCGGACGGTCCGCGACCAGGGACCGGACGGTCCGCGACCTAGAGCAGGGGCAAAGGTTCCCTGCCTGACGGCCGGACGGTCCGCGCGTGCGCAGGGGGCGGCGAAAGTCGCCGGCGGCGCCTGGATCTCGCTCCCGGGAGGGACCCCGTCGGGGAGGAGAGATCCTAGGTGTTGTCTAGGCTCGGCAGGCCGACCTAGACTCCTCTAATCGACGTAGAGTCGAAGAGAGGCGGAGAATTTGGAGATTGAGAGGCTAAACTAGAACTAGACTAGAACTATTCCTAATGCGTAAGGTAAAAACGAGAAATAGACTTGATTTGTTCGATTGTTGGGGGTTCAATCGGCCGTAGCCCTTCATCTATATAAAGGGGGAGGTCTGGATCCGCTTCAAACTGATTTCCGAGTTAATCCCGTGGTTTTAGGTAACCAATCCCGCGAGAAACTAGGAACCCTAACTGATTCTGCGCACGCGCGGACCGTTCGCGCCACCACCGCGGACAGTCCGGACCGCGGACCGTCCGGCCTCAGGGCCGGACCGTCCGCGAGACACATTTGGTGTCCAACACAAACGTTTCTGAGTATTCATAATTTATTACATAAATAATTTGAAAAAAAATTCAATTGACATTGGCAAATATAGAGTAGCGGGATTCGGTAGATTATAATGGCAATGGTGGATAATTTCTAGGAAACTTGAAAGTGTAGTGGGGAAGTGGGAAAAAATAATCTGAAATAAGCACCTCCTCACTTGCTTATGGATTATCATAATCCAAGGGGTTAGATTATATAATCTGGGCAAATAAGCTGGACTGTTTGTTTGCCTCTTAGGATTATTTAATCCAGATTATATAATCTGGGGGGTAAACAAACAGGCCCTAAGTAGACTAGTCGGTTGCCCGTGCGTTGCGACGGCTTACAACAATACCTACGTAAACTATCCACCAAAAAAATTCAAGATTTTTTATTAATTGTCTCCACTCTCCGTATAATGTTTTTTTAATTTGATTAACTGATGTTATTGTTTACTCCATGCAATATATCATGGTACAACACGGCCAATGAAGTGAGCGATTAGAAGAGAGTTCACAACGACTAACTGAACGAACAGAGATTATAAAATGACATAATTCCACCATACAGAGACCAAATAAGAGAAAGTTTGTGAGCTCAAGTTTCTAAAATAAGTCACATAAACTCAAACTTATAAAAAAGATGGATCAAAATATGGAGTGGTTGCTAAAGTCATGCATCAATAAAAACCGGATGCGCTCCATATAAATTATGCTACTTCATAGCAATTACTAACGTTTAAACCAACAAATAACCTTTATTTTACTGTTAGTGTGACAAATCATTGTTGCTCCATCTAATTCATCAACCTCAAACACCATGAAGTCCATTGCGCCAATGTGGTCTAAAAAACAACCTAATGCTTGCAAGAGCCAAGAACATCGTGTCGTGCTTGGGCTGTAGCCTCGGTCCGTAGTGCTGGCCCGGCCCGACACGATTATATTTTTTATTTTAAAAAAACGTATATATATACAATTTATATTTAATATTAAAAACATCTGAGCAGGATGTTCTACTGGTTAGACAGCTTCACCCAGTGTTTCCCGCCCTTATTCCATCAGGGCATGGGTTCGAACCCCACCTCACCTCATGCACCACTTTTTAACATTTTACGCTGATTTAATCAAATGGGTCGATAGGCTGGCCCGTCACAGTCAGCAGACCGGCATGACGTGCATGGGTCAGAGTTGTGGCCCATGCTGGGCCGCCGTCCCGTCACAGTCAGCAGACCGGCATGACGTGCATGGGCCAGAGTTGTGGCCCGCAAGCGTCTGGCCCATGCTGGGCCGCCGTTTGGCCATATATAGGCGTGCAACGGGTTAATTTGAAATAATTGTGAGGTGTTATTTATAAAAAGATGACGCATGACGACCGTTGAAACTGGTGCTTTAAGTATAGTATAGACTTAGGCTGTCTCCAGCAACATCCACTAAATTCTATCCTCTAAAAGAATATTCTGTCCTTTACAGCACACTCTAAAAAATTTCGTCCTCTATATCTTATCAGTCTCCAGCAACGTCCTCTAAATTTGGTCTTCTATATCTACAATGCTACCAGATTTCATTATTTATATTATTTTTACCTATCGCTTTTATAAAAAGAATATTTTTTGTACATCACGAAATTGAAATACTTATTACAATACATTTTCATTTTATGGAGAAATTACTCATCATTCATATATAGCAAAACAATGTATCACAAATTTGTATTATATATTTTCCTTCTTGTATACGCAAACAAAAAACCGTTAGTCTCTACCAAAATTAAAATAGTTTGACTAAGCTATTCGCAACTGCATTATGCAACAATCCAGCATCGGACACCATTTTTTTTAACACAATATGCATGCATGCAACGTGGGTAAGTCAATCAATAGTGGTCGTCACGTGCACAAGTGTCAGGTCGTAGCGCTTTGATTGTGGGATAGAGGACGAACAGTGTTTCTCTACATGTAGCGGCTGAAGCAGAGACTCTAAATTTTAGGTCTTTTAGGGTTCCTTGTTTGACGGATAAAGGAGCACAATATCCTCTAAATTTAGAGTACAGGTTGTTTTACAGTTCGTTGTTGGAGAGAGTCAATCTTTATTCCACTCTCTATTTAAACTACTCTCCAGCATTCATCTCCAGTACACTCTCTATTTTAATCTTTATTTTACTCTTTATTTCAAACTGCTCTCTACAAACAGTACATCTACAATATAAAATAGTGTCATACACGCCCGCATAGGCGCATACACGTTGTTACTGAAGTTGGCCTTATATGTCCTAGATCGCTACGGTTTCTATATATACAATTTCTTGATACAACATGAATCAATATAAACTACACAAACACTCTCTTCTTAAAGATCATGGTTTAAATCCTAGCGGAGATGACTTTGGTCCAAACAGACCCGATACAATCAATAAGATATGTGTCTCATCATTTTCTCTGTTGCCTTTTCTCCTCGACTCCATCCCTAACGATGGTGGCCGATACACGACGACAATCGAGAGGCGGCGGGGATCCGGTGAAGAAGCCATAGGACGCATACGACTTCCTCGGTTGTCAGGAGTGATGAAGGAAGATGGTGCCACAATTTCGACCAAGAGCATCATGGGCTCCCGTGTATGGTAAGAACACTAAACCCTACACCTATGTCTCGATCGTTCGGTAAATTAGATTTTGTGTGGGATTTTCGTTTGTCCCAGCAATCGTTGTTGTTCGGTGCTTGGGGTTAGTGTTTTGGTGTAACAATGAATAATTTTTTGGACCCATAAATGATGGTAGCGAAGAGTTCAGTATAGAGGTTTGGCATGGGGGTCTCTTTGTGGGTTATGGTCAGCTTATGACATATGTTGATAGAAATGGATTGGTTTGACCCTATAGATACAGACACTTGGTCTACATTGTCGGTTGAAGACTTTGTTCAAATGCTAGGTTATGAGAATCATAAGAGTCTAAATTTTTTTGGATGTTACCTGGAAAAGATTTGTCTAATATGTTAAGGATTATTGTTGGTGATCAGGCCACAATTATGATGTCCCAGGTATCTGCTAAGGTGAAGAAACTTGTTTATTTTGATCATGTCAACTAATTAGGTGGTGTAAATTGGGACGATGTGGTGCTCTACCATGGGCTAGCAGTACCTAAAGTAATCAGCCCTAGGAAGTTAGAGGTGGTACCCAAAAATCAAGGAGAGAAACTTCCAGTGTTCTATACTGTCCTTAAGAATGGAAAGGTTGAGCAGAATGTACAAACTATAGGTGACCCAACCGAGTCTATCAATTCCAGGATTTTTGTGGTAGTGACTATGAGGTGGAACTAAGTGATGTAGATTTGTCTGATGACATGCTTGAACAAGTTGTAGGAAAGAGTGATAAAAAGCTAAAGGCACAAAGTTGAAAGACACAGTGATTGATATAACCTTAGGGACAGTGATGATGAAGAGACATATGTTGAAAGGCTAGACATACCACATTCTGACTCGGGTGGTGAAGGACATGTTTTCAGACATTTGAAGAAAAAGATATGGTTAGTCCTTCATTCTATGTTGGTCTCATGTGTAGTTCAATTGAAAGACTCAGAGAAGCTATCATAGAGTATAGTGTCAGAAACACAGTGGAGATTAAAATGGCTAGAAATGATAAGATTAGGGTCAGAGCCCACTGTGCTGAAATTCGTCCCTAGAACTTGTATGCTTCTTATGATACAAAAGCTAAGTCTTTTGTTGTGAAAACATATTATGATAAGCATACTGTTGGTCACTTGTTCTCAAATGCTATGAATCAAGAACAAGGCAACACAATTGTTAAGTATTAAGGACCTTCATCTTCTGAAGCATTATCTCCCCATGGACATAATGATCATAAGACGAAGGTCGTGAAGGACATGCCTTCATCATGTTTACAGATAAACAAGAATGTAAAGGGACGAAAACAGCAAGTATAACCCATTGATTCATTCGTATCTACATTCCATAAAACATGTACGAATATCAACATGGTTTGTTGGGGGCCTTCCTCTTCTGAAGGTCCTCAAAAACTTAACTAACATGTTTTTCAGTGTAACATAGACTGTCACAGGAGGCTTCGGCTTTGAGATGTGTAATACCCAAAGTGTAAGGAAGAACAAAAGTAGAAAACTGCTCTCCTTTATATGTGTGTGAATCTCTATTTATCATCACATGTGGCTACTCATGTGTAAAAATGAGTAAATCATTACTGAGACACAAAAAAACCATTGCATCATATTGGATTTTTGTTTGTGCATTTAAAACAATAATAATATGAATAAAAATAAAATAATAATGAAGAGGATTTGAGGAAAAAGGAGAGGAAAAGAAAGGATATAAAAATATAAATAATATATGTATAGTTATATTTTTAAAATTATTACTTCTAATCTCACAATATAATTTTAGGATAAGTTTGTCACAAGTTTAAGTTTAAACTAGGATTAAAATTGAATTTGAAAAGGGAGGAAAGGAAATAGGAAAATGAATAAATAAAAGAAAAAGACAAAACCTCATATGGGCCAGCGGCCACCCAATTCGGCCCACTCACCCATACACCACGCGCGGCCCAGACTGCGGTCGTGGGCGCCGACAGGCGGGCCCGTGCCGTCAGCCCCTCACGCGCGCGTGTGTGTGCCGACTTGTGGGCCCCACTGGGCGGTCACTCTCTTGCGCGCTCGTCCTCACCATTTCACTGCGCGTGGACCCATTCGTCCACCTTCCAGCCTTCGTCAATCGCCATCGCGCGAGAAGCGCCGCGCCGACCGGATCACAACCCCCTCGCGCGAGCTCCGCAAAATTGCCGCTGACCGAGCCCAACCGTAGGAATAAAACCCTGGGGTGTTTCTGTTCCCCCTTCCGCTATCTCGCGCAAGAGCCACCAAGGGAGTTCACTGAGGCAGAACGAAGAGAAATGGGGAGAAATCCACATCGCCGTGCGCGCAGACTGAGCTAATCCATGAGAGAGCTAAGGAACAGAGAGGATGCCGCCGCTAGGGAGCTTCGCGTATGGGGAAGCGCTCGCCAGGACGCAACCACGGTGGCCGGGCTTCGATGTCGCGGCCGGATTGACGCCGCGGGTGTAGCCGGGTCCTGGGATTCCACACCACCGCAGTGGAATTCGCACCAACGCCGTCTTCGGCCGTGCCTGCGGCATCCGCGTTGATTGCGTTGTGTCGCCGTCGATCGGAGAAGACGCGGACACCATCGTCGGGCGGATTCTGACCGAGTGCTCGGAGAATTTCTCGTCGCCGTCGGAGTTCCGCCGAGGGGGCGAACTGCATCGTCGTCGGTCTATTCATCACGATCACTTTGGTAAGACACCTCCCTAACGTTCGCCCGATCTTAAATTTCATTCTGCGCTTGGTAGTATCGACCATAGGGCTGGAATCAGGGGTCGCCGGGGTTGCGCCGAGGTGACTGTGCGCCGCCGGTTCCTGGCTGCCGCGCGCTAGCAAGAGGAAGAAAGTGTAGGTGCCGTACGATGTTGTTTGAACGGTGTAGATTAGATCGGGGGCGGATCAGGTCAGGGTGAATGCAGACCGTTCGATCGCGATCGGGCAAGCCGAGGCGATCGCAGGGGTTTTTAAATCCGAGCCGTATAAATCTGATCGGACGATCCCTGATGCGCTCACATTTATTTAAATCAGAACCGTTGGATCACGATCCAACCGAGGGCAAAGCGTACCGGTTCACTTAAGGCTGGATCTGATCTGGGCCTTGGATTTCTAATCCGACGGCCTATATCACCCCATACCCCTTCGCTTCGGCACTTATTCAAAAGAGACCTTATACTTTTAGATAATAGAACCCGCCGTCCACGCCAGGATTTTCTGAGTCTTGGAAACACTTACACCGAGACCCCTGCTGTTTCCTGGAATTGATGCCCCGTCCAGAGCGTTATAAATCAAGACTAGTTAAGTGCCCGTGCGTTGCGACGGCACGCAAATTATTCATGCACAACGATTACATAAAACTAAGTAACACATATTATGGATCACAATCTTATAAATTATACAAATCAATTTACAATCAAACGTAAATATACATTAAAATTCATACCAAAAGGACGGGAATAACAAGTGAGCAAAAATTATGAATCTTTGTTTCTTATCCTAAACTCGAGTATTTGCAAATAAAATCACATATATCTAAAATCAACTAAACACTGATGCGCTTAATTTATAAGAATCAATTAATTTTACTCTAAGTAGGAGAGACATCTAGTATAATATGGTTCTATATGCAAGAATCCGCCAATATTAATGACCAAACATTGCTGCCTTCTATTTTCTAATGAGGGGTGCTACCTCATTAGAAGAACGCCTCGTTTGAGCAGTTCAGTCCGATACCTCTCCGCTTTTTGCAATGCCCGAGTAACAGATGCTTTTGAACCTACCAATATCAGATTTCAGAAATAAATGAGAAAAATAATTAATTTCAGCAAACATTCAACCCAAAATGAATTCAGCGCAAAAACAATTATTTCAGCCCAAGCTTTTGACCAAATGAAGCCAAATATAGAGGCAATAATTCTCACACTGACCAAGAAATCAGAAATATGCCCTCTATGAATGTAGAAGGTTTAGAACAAACAGCCAGTGGTCATGTAGGTAAACACCATACTGCAGCATCAAAACTCAAGTACATTCCATAGCCATATAAAGTAAAGAACGCATGTTAAACAGAATAACAAGATGAGGAAGCAAAACTATGAACATGGAACACATGCGCATTACCAGATATAGAACCAAGAGAACATACCGTTTGGCTGTCATTCAACAAATTAGCAATCCCTTGTCCCACAAGACCACAAAAGAATCCAACAGAACCATACAATATTCCCTGTTCACGAATAATATTTCAGACATCTAAAGAGATAGTTATAGTTGATAACATTTCTATGGAAAATAGCAAGTATTTCATTAAAAACAAAGTTACTTTCAAAAAGTATGTTCCTATCCGTTGCTGCACAGAAAATTTGTATCCTGACCTTTCAGCTTCAAAAGCGCTGCAAGACTCAGTTTTGATGATCATTACCCAAATGAATGGTTGAATGCAGTAGAGGAAAAAATGAGCTGTCTTGACAGAATATAAGTGGTAAAACTATAAATCGAACATGCAACAAGTAATGAAAATGAAAGACAAAGCTAGGAGGAGCGAGATCACTATTTCAACAGGTTATGCAAAAGAAGAATACTGTTATGTAAGTATGTTGTTCATCAGTCCACATTCTGTGTACGCAGCTCAGTACAATGTGTAGTAATCACTGCCATTGTATGACTGGTTCTCATTGTAGTTCAATTTTGTGACACGACATAAAGTACATAGCCATATTTTCCTCTGGAAATGAATAATTGTGTTGTTTACAGTCTAGAAAGGCAGGCATAAGTTACGTATCAAACATTTGAAATTGTCCATGATTTTATTACGCTTTAGTGCATGCTAATCTATC
Organism: Zea mays; assembly: GCF_902167145.1. Taxonomy (NCBI): domain Eukaryota; kingdom Viridiplantae; phylum Streptophyta; class Magnoliopsida; order Poales; family Poaceae; genus Zea; species Zea mays. The sequence goes on along the minus strand of NC_050098.1, from coordinate 42,162,353 downwards.
GTTAGTAATATGTATCAAAAGTGATTGGCCTAAACTAAGCTTCAACTTATCTAGCAAATTTGCTGCACCTGACAAAAATCTCCTAAATTAAGAGGGAAACAAGTTAAAGCCCACAAACAATAAAGCATGGCTTAATTACTTTAGTAGTTATCAGCAAGAACAAAGAATACCTATAGATGCAACATCAACATATTTGAGCACTCACTGAAACTTATACTGCATATTGAAGCACGCTAAGAGAAAGCTCACCTTGTGATCTAAGTGAGCATCACACAGTCCGATCAATTCTAGGAAGATCTAGGCTCTAAAATTTGAATCGTAAAGGAAGTCAGCCACAGTCAATCAGGGAAGTTCAGTGACATCAATGCATTCACTTCGCTTATAGAATAACAATTGAGATCGATGCTCAAGGGCAACATCAACTCGATTACCAACATTAGGAGCCAAGGATCACACTCATACTACAATAAAAGAGCTAATGAATTTGATTGTGTAGGAATCAGGTAAGCAGAAATCAGACAGCCAATAAATTCGATGAGCAAAATAACAAAATACATGTCAGGTCGGTTGCAAGCAACCACTCTTGCTTTGTCATGCTTCACCTTAGTTGTGCACGGGACTGTGAAAAAACAATGCTAATTACAAGGACAGGGAAAGAAAGATATACATGAGTAGTCATCTATCTATTCAGCTACCACTAACCGGTCAGACAGCCAATGAATTCGATGAGCAAAATAACAAAATGTCTGTCAGGCTGGTTGCAACCAACCCCTACTGCCTTGTTAGGTTTCACCATATTTGTGCAGGGGACTGCAAAAAACAATGCTAATTATAGGGACAAGGAAAGAAAGATTTTCGAATCTTCTTAGGCTTTACTCTGTGTTTTGTGACATCAACAGAGGAAAAAAATGAACTGATACACAGATGGATCAGTAACCATGATTATCCTGTACTGCTAAATGTCTAGAAGTATACCTCTGAGTACCTACATCTTTATTTGTAATCTACACATATGGACCAATACATAACTACACGTGTGATAATTGAATCAAATATATAAAGAAATGATAATTTATAATTTCCATTTAATTATTTATACAGTTTTAAGCAATCGAAACAAATGCAATCCATAGGATGTCCTTTCCCTTCCCCACTAATTCAGAGGTACACACAATATCCAAAAGAAGATCATAATAGGGTAGCACCACATATACCACTCGACAATTCACACCATTTCTATCGCTTCAAAATGTAGAATACAAATAAAATAACTCGCTATGTTACATCTGAATTCGCAATGCAATTTAAGCAAAACAAATTTTTTTAGGCTGAAATAAAGCAGAACAAAATTTCAACCTACATCAATTGCAAGGTAAAGTTAGAACTGACCTAGGACAACTATCTGAAAAATCAGCTCTATATTGCTCAGATGATTCAATTGCAAGGTACCCGATAGCAAGGAACTGAAACGTAAAGAAGGCTACTAAAATGCTGAAGAAAACCTGAAAATGGCGTTCAAAATATAAGCTAAAATCATTACCATTTGCACAAACATTGAAAGTTGACAGAGGTGTTAGTCCAAAAACCACTACGCACTAAACGAATTGAATCACTATGGATATTTGCCATTATGGATGAAAGGTGCTCATGAAAAAAAACATCCACGTGGAAGACATGTATCAAAGAAGGGTGGACAACTACACTTTGTTGGAGTGGAAATCATGGAATGCCATCGAAAAATAAACACCACCTCACGAAGGGAGCACTACACTTTAGCAGATATTTGATATGATTATATGACATCATTATTTAGCAAGAATGACATTACGGTTAGCAAATGTATGGACTTGAAATTTTTTTCTGTGTAGTGTGTACCCTTAACTGAAGCATGCACATGATGAAACAATCAAAAGATACCTGTTGTTTCTTACCGTCTAATATAACATACTGAATCTGTTCGGTTTAGTCTGATAGTATCCTTATCTATTGTCACCAGGTATCTAAAGTACTTGACCAAGAAGTACTTGAAGAAGCACAAGGTGCGAGATTGGCTCCGTGTGATTGCAGCCAACAAGGACCAAACGTCTATGAGCTGCGGTACTTCAACATTGCTGAGAACGAGGGCAAGGAAGAAGATTAGACTGCATTGCACTTATATCTAGTTTTGAACAGCCCAGGTCAAGCACACAATGCATCAGTAGAACATCCCACAGTAGAACATGCTGCAACAGGTCATGTTACTACACAATAGTAGCTAGAAGATTAACAACATTCCAATCATCCAATTTATGAACTCATGGCCAACATATGTGAGAAGCATTTCACTGTCCCCACAGTAATCCAAAAGGCATCAGGCAGCTAGTATAAAAATACAATGTAATAGGCATACTCCAAATATTTGCACTTAGTTGAAGCAGGAATACAGACTATACTATGAGAGCATAGTACACGACTATCATTCAAGAAATTTTAGAAGACACTTTGACAGTATGAACACTGACTACGAGAGCAATGAATCCTATTAGTCTTGATTCCATACAAATCATGCTAGAATAATCTATACACATGGCTTAGCAACAAAAAGAGATGACATACAAATCTAGAAAACGGGGTAAATAAGAATTGAAAACCTTTATATCTGTGTGTATGCAGAACTAAAGCTTTATCTTCCTGAGTTCAAACTAATTGACAACACAAGCAACAACAACCTTTTAGTCTTGATTCCATACAAATCATGCTAGAATAATCTATACACATGGCTTAGCGACAAAAAAGAGATGACATACAAATCTAGAAAACAGGGTAAATAAGAATTGAAAACCATTATATCCGTGTGTATGCAGAACTGAAGCTTGCCGGAGGTGCTTATCTCAAAGCCAAAGCGATCTTGTTCTTCTACACAGTGATTACAAATAGGAAGAGGACAACCAGTACAATGTCCGTGCGTCGCAGGGTTTAGGGTTTCCTTGAAGAACAGCCAAATAGAGTATAATAGAGAATGAAGTCTTCAGGTACATGGAAGAACATGTAACAATCAGTATAGTAGATACTATAAGCGTGGTGACACACGGACCTGGGTTCCCAGCAAGAAGCAGCACGTGGAGGGACGGCTCTTTGGACCTTATCTCGAGCAGTTCGTCGCAAAGCTGCAGGGAATCGTCGCGGGCAGCCAAATAGGAAGAGGATGGGTGGGAGATGAAACCCTTGATATAGGAGAGGGGCAGATCCGGAGGGCGGTTGGGTCGGGGTGACCAGCGGCATGCACGGAGTTGGGAGTCCGACGGCACAAGGGTTGCATATCAGACCAACTGGTGCACAGAGGCATGCACGGAGGTTGTTCAACGGGGAATGGCGCGCGCGGATGGCAGGGTTCGGCGGCAGTTCCGGGGACGGCAAGCGCGGGTTCGGCAGTGGTTTCCAGGAATGGCGCGCGCGACGGATTGTGCGGCGATGGGCGCGGATTTCCGTCGCGGTCGTGGTCGGGCTCGGGGATGGAGATGGCGCGGCCGTGAGGTCGAGGCGCGGCGGATTTCTGGGCGCGGCCGCGAGGTCGGCGCTCGGGGAGGGCTCATCGGCGCTCGAGGACGGGGCTGCTTCGGTGCTTGGGGACGGGGATGGCGGCTGCGGGGTCTGCGGGGATGGCGGGGAAGGCGTCTGCGGGATCGACGGATGGCTTCTGCAGGGTCAGCGGCTGCGGGGATGGCGGATGTGGGAATGGCGCGTGGGTCTGCGGGGATGGAGGGGTGTTTTTGTAAAATAGTGACGCAGGCGTGCGACAGGTTGGTTGGAAGAAGAATAGGGGTCTTTTTATAAAAACATGACGCACGACGACCGTTGAAACTGGTGCTTTAAATATAGTATAGAAAATGAATTAGAAAATGAGTTTTTAATATAAAAACAATTCATATAATTTGTATAATTCATATAAAATGCATATGAACTCCAAATCGATCCATTCCAGTTCCTAAATTTTTGTAATAATATTGTCTACCCATTAGTGCCTCTGTTCTGACATGAAAAACACATTAAAATTATTCTTTCACTTAATCTTGTATTAAGCACATAAAATATTAGAAAATCCATAACTTAAAATCTATACCTCCAAATTTAATGATTCCAGTTCCTGTGATCTTATTTTAATGTCTAGTTTATTACTGTATATTCTATTTGCATGTTTGATGTGATGTTAATTTATGTTATACTGTGTATGTATTGTGTTGATGCGAGTAGACGAGCAAGCCACTGTGGAATCTGAGGTTCAGCAAGTAGAGATAGCTGAGCAGGAGCTCGTGGAAGGCAAGTTGTGCCCTTGATCACTTCTTTTACCCATTCATGTTCTTATTAATCATAATGATCTGCATAGGTTAATTTTGCTGGGACCCAATAGGATGCCCTAGATTTTGACTATCTTTATACCTTGTTTCACCACTGGTTTTACTACTAAAGTTTTGGGTAGTTCATGCTATTGCTTTATGTGGATTTGGGTATAAAGATATTTATCACTCATTTTTACACTTGTTATTATCTGTTCATTATTTTATGTTCATGATAAGATCATTATGTTAATGGGAACATGGAGAACCACCCGGGAAAACAGTGCTACCACAAGGGTATAATGGGACGCCCTTGGCTGATTAACTAGGAAAGCTAGTGGAGGGCTGCCTTACCCGAAAGGGGCAAGGGCAGTAGGGGAGTGGTCAGTGTAGGGAGGTCCTTGGGTTGATTTTGCTGCGATGGCGGTCAGGCAAGAACCCTGCACTGGAGCTTCCTATAAACTGTAGCGGGTAGTCTGAAGCTAGTGGAACTTTGTAAAGGTCTCGTAGTGGTACCCTGCCTCGCTTCCTCGGAAGAGGTGTATGGAGTCTGATCAACTCCGTGGCAATTGGGTAACACGACTTGTGGGTAAAGATGCGCAACCTCTGCAGAGTGTAAAACTGGTATACTAGCCGTGCTCACGGTCATGAGCGGCTCGGACACTCACATGATTAATTTATGGAACTTAAACTTAATCTGTTATATCATTGCATTTGGGATTATTTTATTATTACTTTTACTTATTATTACTATGGTTTGGTATTCACTTACACTTAGTAACTGCTAATAAAATTTTGACCAACTTCTAAAAGCAATGCTCAGCTTCAGCCTTTATTTCATTGATCAGCCTTACACTTCATGAACTCCCACCTTTGGTGAGTTCATGCCACATTATTCCCCACAACTTGTTGAGCGATGAACGTATGTGAGCTCACTCTTGCTGTCTCACACCCCCCCACAGGAGAAGAACAGGTGGTTCAGGAGGAGCCACAAGGCGAGGAGTATGATCTGATCTAGGTGGCGTTTCTCAGTTGACATTGGCGCCAACGATCCTTAGTTCGTTTTATGTTTATTCTTTTATTTTGTATTAAGTCTTCCGCTATGTAATAAATACTCTGATGTTTTATGACATTTATCTCTATACACTCTGTTATTGTATATGTTGTCTTCTTGGCGCATGTATGAGATGCACCCGGCTTTGTTCCTTAAAACCGGGTGTTACAGAAGTGGTATCAGAGGAAATGTTGACTGTAGGACGAAACCTAGATAGAAATGGACAACCCTTACCTACTTATCTTATTCTGATTCTTTCTATACTTATCTTGATCCTGTCTCATCTTCTACTGTTCTACTCTGATCATTCTTATCTTCTCTATTCTAAGACAAGTCGGATTTCACACCTTGGAATCCCTACCCCTGTGACATTTTTAAGAGATAGGAAGCCTAAGACGAAAATAAAACTATTTTCTCTATTTTAAAATGTTGGTTGATTGTTCTGATGATCAATGTCTGATTTGCTTCTTTGATTGATTGAAATAGTATAGATGGACATCTTAGCATGTACCACTATAAGGTATTGAATTAGCTATGGTAGATAAAACATTAAACTGCTTAGCTAATAAATCCCCCAAAGTAACACGATTCGTAATTACTCGCCTCGTCTACAATTCTTCCTTTCTTACCCTATGTTTCCAACCCAGATGGGCTACCCCTATAGTGTTAGAAGAGAGTACTATAGACGTGATCCTTGGTATGTCATGGTTAAGAAAGGCAAAGACAGTTTATACACTGTGCTAAAGGAACCATAGAACTCACTAGTCCAAAGGAGAAAGATTTGAAGTTGAAATTGCAGTAACTACCGTCACTTGACTAGCGGCATTCTTAGTAGATGGGAAGTTTGTTGGTGTCAACATCTGTGTGGTTAGAGATTTTCCGGATGTCTTCCCAGAAGAGTTACCAGGGATGCCACCATATAGGGAAGTTGAGTTCGTCATAGATCTCTTACCTGAGACTGCCCCTATTTCTAAACGGCCATACATGACGTCCGTAGAAGAACTAAAGGAAGTTAAGAAGCAATTAATGGAATTACAAGAGGATGGATACATTCATCCGAATTCTTCACCTTGTGGAGCGCCGGTTCTATATGTACAGAAGAAAGAAGGATCGCGAGGGATGTGTGTGGACTATAGATCACTTAATGATGTCACGGTGAAGAACAAGTATCCATTACCCCGTATTGAGGATTTATTTGATCAGATGAGAGGTGCTAGAGTATTCTCGAAGATTGATCTCTGATCAGGTTATCATCAAATGAAGATTAGGCCATCGGATATTTCCAAGACGGATTTCTCAACCCGATATGGATTATATGAGTTCACTGTTATGTCGTTTGGATTAACCAATGCACCAGCCTATTTTATGGATCTAAAGAATAAGGTGTTTATGGAGTATTTGGACAGATTTGTCGTGGTGTTCATCGACGATATTCTTATCTAGTCTAAGAATGAAAGTGATCATGAACAACATCTAGGGTTGGTGCTACAAAAGTTGCGAGATAATCAACTCTATGCCAAGTTCAGTAAATGCGAGTTTTGGATTGACAAGGTGCCATTCCTTGGACATATTATTTCTAATGGAGGAATAGCAATGGATCCTGCTAAGGTCAAGGAGATTATGGAGTGGAGAGTGCCCACTACAGTTACTGAGATTCGGAGTTTCATGGGGCTTGCAGGATATTATCGGAGATTTATTGAGGGATTCTCTAAGATTGCTAAGCCTATGACCTCGCTTTTGGAGAAAGGAAGAGAATTCAAGTGGGATGAGAAATGCCAAGGGAGCTTTGATCAATTGAAGGAGAGATTGATGTCACCACCAGTATTGATTATGCCAGATCTGCAGAAGGGATTTGACATATACTGTGATGCATGTGGCCAAGGACTTGGATGTGTGCTCATGCAAGAAGGTCATGTGATTGCCTATGCATCTCGTCAGTTGCGGAAACATGAACTGGATTACCCCACTCATGACTTGGAACTGGCAGCAGTTGTGCATGCACTTAAGATTTGGAGACATTATATTATGGGAACTAAGTGTCAAGTATACACGGATCATAAGAGTTTGAAGTATATATTCATTCAGAAGGATCTCAACCTTAGGCAACGCCGTTGGTTGGAGCTTATTAAGGATTATGATTTGGAGATTCACTATCACCCGAGCAAGGCGGATTTGGTTGCAGATGCCTTGAGTCGAAAGGAGTACGTTCATTCAGCTATTGTTGGCCAGCTACCTGATGAGATGGTTGAGGATTTCAGGAGACTTAACCTGGGGATAGTTGCTCACACTAAAGGAGTAACTATTGATGCGGAACCTACCTTGGAGCAAGAAATCCGCAGAAGGACAAATCGGTAATGCTAAGATACAAGAGATTAAGGATCTGATTACTGAAGGTCGAAGTCCGGAATTCATGGAAGATGAGCAAGGCACCATATGGTTCAAGAACAAGATATGTGTCCCTGAGATTGATAGCCTTCGTGTGGCTATTTTAAAGGAAGCCCATGACTCGGATTATTCTATTCATCCTGGGAATACCAAGATGTATCAGGATTTGAAGCAGAAATACTGGTGGTATGGATTGAAGAGAGATGTGGCTGCACATGAGGATATGTGCGATGTGTGTTAAAGAGTTAAGGCTGAACGTCAGAGGCCAGCTGGACTACTGCATACACTAAAGATACCCGAGTGGAAGTGGGAAGAGATCGGTATGGATTTCATTATTGGATTGCCTCGCACCCAGAAAGGATATGATGCTATATGGGTGATTGTGGATAGATTGACTAAAGTAGCTCACTTCATTCCTGTCAAGACTACTTATAAATGTTCTCAGCTAGCAGAGTTACATATGGCTCGGATTGTGTCTCTAAACGGTGTGCCGAAGAAGATCATTTTGGATAGAGGATCACAGTTTACCTCCAGATTTTGGAAAAGTTTTCATGAGAATATGGATATGAAGTTGAATTTTTGTTTGGCCTACCATCCTCAGACTGATGGACAGACAGAGAGGACTAATCAAGTGCTAGAGGATATGTTAAGAGTTTGTGCTCTTAAACATGGTGGAAGTTGGGATAAGAGCTTACCATATGCAGAGTTCTCTTATAATAACAGTTACCAAGCCAGTTTGAAGATGTCACCGTTTGAGGCTCTATATGACAGAAAATGCAGGACTCCACTGTATTGGGATCAGACTGGAGAAAGGCAATTCTTTGGGACTGAACTTATACAAGAGGCAGAAGAACAAGTGCAAATCATAAGAGAGAATTTGAGAATTACAGGCAAAAGAGCTATGCTGATATTAGGAGAAGACTACTGGAGTTTAAGGAGGGTGATCACGTGTATCTGAAGGTGTCACCGATCCGGGGTATGAGGAGATTTAAAGTTAAAGGAAAGTTGTCCCTTCGCTTCATTGGACCTTTCTTGATCTTAAAGCGAGTGGGAGAAGTTGCATATCAACTGAAGTTACCCGATCACCTGTCAGATGTACATGATGTGTTTCATGTGTCCCAGCTAAAGAAGTGCCTCAGGGTACCTGAGGAGCAGTTACCAATGGAGGACCTTAGTGTTCAAGATGACCTGACTTATGCGGAGTACCCTATCAAGATTTTGGACACTTTGACCCGAGTTACAAGAAATAAGGTGATTAAGATGTGCAAGGTACAATGGAGTCACCATGGTGAGGATGAAGCTACTTGGGAGCGAGAAGAAGAGCTTCGTATAGATTTTCCCCACCTTTTCCATAGATCTTCCTAAATCTCGAGGACGATATTCTTTTTAAGGGGGGTAGGATTTGTAATACCCAAAGTGTAAGGAAGAACAAAAGTAGAAAACTGCTCTCCTTTATATGTGTGTGAATCTCTATTTATCATCACATGTGGCTACTCATGTGTAAAAATGAGTAAATCATTACTGAGACACAAAAAAACCATTGCATCATATTGGATTTTTGTTTGTGCATTTAAAACAATAATAATATGAATAAAAATAAAATAATAATGAAGAGGATTTGAGGAAAAAGGAGAGGAAAAGAAAGGATATAAAAATATAAATAATATATGTATAGTTATATTTTTAAAATTATTACTTCTAATCTCACAATATAATTTTAGGATAAGTTTGTCACAAGTTTAAGTTTAAACTAGGATTAAAATTGAATTTGAAAAGGGAGGAAAGGAAATAGGAAAATGAATAAATAAAAGAAAAAGACAAAACCTCATATGGGCCAGCGGCCACCCAATTCGGCCCACTCACCCATACACCACGCGCGGCCCAGACTGCGGTCGTGGGCGCCGACAGGCGGGCCCGTGCCGTCAGCCCCTCACGCGCGCGTGTGTGTGCCGACTTGTGGGCCCCACTGGGCGGTCACTCTCTTGCACGCTCGTCCTCACCATTTCACTGCGCGTGGACCCATTCGTCCACCTTCCAGCCTTCGTCAATCGCCATCGCGCGAGAAGCGCCGCGCCGACCGGATCACAACCCCCTCGCGCGAGCTCCGCAAAATTGCCGCTGACCGAGCCCAACCGTAGGAATAAAACCCTGGGGTGTTTCTGTTCCCCCTTCCGCTATCTCGCGCAAGAGCCACTGTCAGCGTCCAACCCCCGGCCTAGCCCACACTCGACAGCTTTGGACGTTCATGCGCTCGTGGGCCGGCCCAGCCAAGAGAGCCCACCACTCACATCCCAAAAGCCAGGCTGATGGGAGGAGGGGGACTCTCCCTTTTAAGCTGCCCACGGCCCCCTTGGCTAGCCGATGTGGGACTAAAGCCGGGGCGCTGACTACCAGCCCCTGACATCCCACCCCCCTTGGGAAGCCCCCCAAGGCAGGCATGGGCCAAACCGGGCTCTGATACCAGATGTCAGCGTCCAACCCCCGGCCTAGCCCACACTCGACAGCTTTGGACGTTCATGCGCTCGTGGGCCGGCCCAGCCAAGAGAGCCCACCACTCACATCCCAAAAGCCAGGCTGATGGGAGGAGGGGGACTCTCCCTTTTAAGCTGCCCACGGCCCCCTTGGCTAGCCGATGTGGGACTAAAGCCGGGGCGCTGACTACCAGCCCCTGACATCCCACCCCCCTTGGGAAGCCCCCCAAGGCAGGCATGGGCCAAACCGGGCTCTGATACCAGATGTCAGCGTCCAACCCCCGGCCTAGCCCACACTCGACAGCTTTGGACGTTCATGCGCTCGTGGGCCGGCCCAGCCAAGAGAGCCCACCACTCACATCCCAAAAGCCAGGCTGATGGGAGGAGGGGGACTCTCCCTTTTAAGCTGCCCACGGCCCCCTTGGCTAGCCGATGTGGGACTAAAGCCGGGGCGCTGACTACCAGCCCCTGACAAGCCACCAAGGGAGTTCACTGAGGCAGAACGAAGAGAAATGGGGAGAAATCCACATCGCCGTGCGCGCAGACTGAGCTAATCCATGAGAGAGCTAAGGAACAGAGAGGATGCCGCCGCTAGGGAGCTTCGCGTATGGGGAAGCGCTCGCCAGGACGCAACCACGGTGGCCGGGCTTCGATGTCGCGGCCGGATTGACGCCGCGGGTGCAGCCGGGTCCTGGGATTCCACACCACCGCAGTGGAATTCGCACCAACGCCGTCTTCGGCCGTGCCTGCGGCATCCGCGTTGATTGCGTTGTGTCGCCGTCGATCGGAGAAGACGCGGACACCATCGTCGGGCGGATTCTGACCGAGTGCTCGGAGAATTTCTCGTCGCCGTCGGAGTTCCGCCGAGGGGGCGAACTGCATCGTCGTCGGTCTATTCATCACGATCACTTTGGTAAGACACCTCCCTAACGTTCGCCCGATCTTAAATTTCATTCTGCGCTTGGTAGTATCGACCATAGGGCTGGAATCAGGGGTCGCCGGGGTTGCGCCGAGGTGACTGTGCGCCGCCGGTTCCTGGCTGTCGCGCGCTAGCAAGAGGAAGAAAGTGTAGGTGCCGTACGATGTTGTTTGAACGGTGTAGATTAGATCGGGGGCGGATCAGGTCAGGGTGAATGCAGACCGTTCGATCGCGATCGGGCAAGCCGAGGCGATCGCAGGGGTTTTTAAATCCGAGCCGTATAAATCTGATCGGACGATCCCTGATGCGCTCACATTTATTTAAATCAGAACCGTTGGATCACGATCCAACCGAGGGCAAAGCGTACCGGTTCACTTAAGGCTGGATCTGATCTGGGCCTTGGATTTCTAATCCGACGGCCTATATCACCCCATACCCCTTCGCTTCGGCACTTATTCAAAAGAGACCTTATACTTTTAGATAATAGAACCCGCCGTCCACGCCAGGATTTTCTGAGTCTTGGAAACACTTACACCGAGACCCCTGCTGTTTCCTGGAATTGATGCCCCGTCCAGAGCGTTATAAATCAAGAAAATGAATTAGAAAATGAGTTTTTAATATAAAAACAATTCATATAATTTGTATAATTCATATAAAATGCATATGAACTCCAAATCGATCCATTCCAGTTCCTAAATTTTTGTAATAATATTGTCTACCCATTAGTGCCTCTGTTCTGACATGAAAAACACATTAAAATTATTCTTTCACTTAATCTTGTATTAAGCACATAAAATATTAGAAAATCCATAACTTAAAATCTATACCTCCAAATTTAATGATTCCAGTTCCTGTGATCTTATTTTAATGTCTAGTTTATTACTGTATATTCTATTTGCATGTTTGATGTGATGTTAATTTATGTTATACTGTGTATGTATTGTGTTGATGCGAGTAGACGAGCAAGCCACTGTGGAATCTGAGGTTCAGCAAGTAGAGATAGCTGAGCAGGAGCTCGTGGAAGGCAAGTTGTGCCCTTGATCACTTCTTTTACCCATTCATGTTCTTATTAATCATAATGATCTGCATAGGTTAATTTTGCTGGGACCCAATAGGATGCCCTAGATTTTGACTATCTTTATACCTTGTTTCACCACTGGTTTTACTACTAAAGTTTTGGGTAGTTCATGCTATTGCTTTATGTGGATTTGGGTATAAAGATATTTATCACTCATTTTTACACTTGTTATTATCTGTTCATTATTTTATGTTCATGATAAGATCATTATGTTAATGGGAACATGGAGAACCACCCGGGAAAACAGTGCTACCACAAGGGTATAATGGGACGCCCTTGGCTGATTAACTAGGAAAGCTAGTGGAGGGCTGCCTTACCCGAAAGGGGCAATGGCAGTAGGGGAGTGGTCAGTGTAGGGAGGTCCTTGGGTTGATTTTGCTGCGATGGCGGTCAGGCAAGAACCCTGCACTGGAGCTTCCTATAAACTGTAGCGGGTAGTCTGAAGCTAGTGGAACTTTGTAAAGGTCTCGTAGTGGTACCCTGCCTCGCTTCCTCGGAAGAGGTGTATGGAGTCTGATCAACTCCGTGGCAATTGGGTAACACGACTTGTGGGTAAAGATGCGCAACCTCTGCAGAGTGTAAAACTGGTATACTAGCCGTGCTCACGGTCATGAGCGGCTCGGACACTCACATGATTAATTTATGGAACTTAAACTTAATCTGTTATATCATTGCATTTGGGATTATTTTATTATTACTTTTACTTATTATTACTATGGTTTGGTATTCACTTACACTTAGTAACTGCTAATAAAATTTTGACCAACTTCTAAAAGCAATGCTCAGCTTCAGCCTTTATTTCATTGATCAGCCTTACACTTCATGAACTCCCACCTTTGGTGAGTTCATGCCACATTATTCCCCACAACTTGTTGAGCGATGAACGTATGTGAGCTCACTCTTGCTGTCTCACACCCCCCCACAGGAGAAGAACAGGTGGTTCAGGAGGAGCCACAAGGCGAGGAGTATGATCTGATCTAGGTGGCGTTTCTCAGTTGACATTGGCGCCAACGATCCTTAGTTCGTTTTATGTTTATTCTTTTATTTTGTATTAAGTCTTCCGCTATGTAATAAATACTCTGATGTTTTATGACATTTATCTCTATACACTCTGTTATTGTATATGTTGTCTTCTTGGCGCATGTATGAGATGCACCCGGCTTTGTTCCTTAAAACCGGGTGTTACAAGATGAAGGCGTGCATGGTATGAAGGTGCGGTCTGAAGGAACGATAAACTAGCTCCGAAGCTGTGGCCGAAGAAGCTTCGGTTTAGCATGATGACGATGGTGAAAGATGAAACCGACCTAAAGGAGAAAAGACTGCTTAGTCCTCGACAACTTTCCTTATGGTCAACAGTAAATGTCAGGGACACGAATGTAATTTTGTCCAGGCTGCGTCCTGTGCCTATAAATAGATGAACAGTAACACCGTACTGTTCACGCTGAATTGTAATCACTCTCGTGTCACTCTCGCTTTTCCACCTTCTATCAAGCCGAAGGTATGCCCTTCATGACCTTCGTCTGAAGATCATTATATCCCAGGGGAGATAATGCTTCGAAGGACGAAGGTCTCTAATCGTTAACAATTGTGTTGCTTTGTTCTTGATGTATAACATCCGAGAACAAGGACCAACATTGGCGCCCACCTCCGGTGAACTCATTCGACCACCTTCGGCAAGCAACGACCTTTGTCATGCCGTCGAAGAAGACAGCAGCGCCAGGGGCTGCACTGTAGCCACTGGACGTTAATCAGGAGACGTTACGCGAAGCTAGGAGCCAGAAGAGGAAGGCTACCAGCCCAACACCTCAGGAGGAGGAACTGGACCAAGAAATCAGGGATCTGGAAGCTATCCATCAACAGGTCCAAAAGAAGAGAGAGAAAATGCTTCGGCTCGCCGACCTCCAGAGGAAGATTGATGAAGCCACCGAAGAAATACGTCACCTCTCCTAGGATGACCAAGACCGAAGGCCCCAGCACAGGGAACTTCGTCCAGAAAATTCATACAATGATGATGAATGGTACGGTGACTTTCATCATAGAAATTTTGCTTTTGATGATGCTTCTCCCTTGGTAGCAGAATTGCAGGCTACCCCATGGCCCCCATCATACAAGCCACCTCAGCTTCCTATGTATGATGGGCACTCAGGCCCGAAGCAGTTCCTGATGAGCTACGAAGCAACCATATCTTCATATGGGGGCAATACTCTAGTCATGGCGAAATCCTTCATCATGGCAGTCAAAAACATAGCGCAAACTTGGTACTCTTCTCTTCGGCCAGGGACAATTATGTCTTGGCAGAAGCTAAAGGACATGCTGGTTACTAGCTTCCAGGGCTTTCAAACGAAGCCAGTCACCGGTCAAGCTCTGTTCCAGTGCACACAGGATCAGGAAGAGTATCTCCAGGCGTATGTCCGAAGGTTCCTGCAACTGAGAGCCTAGACGCTTACAGTGCCCAATGAGATTGTCATTAAGGCCATGATCAAGGGGCTCAGACCAGGACCAACGACACAATATTTTGTAAGGAAGCCGCCGCAAACCTTGGAGAAGCTTCTCGAGAAAATGGATGAATACATCAGAGATGATAATGATTTCCGGCAAAGGAAAGAAGCTTACAGATACTCTGAGATGGCCAGGGGCTTCGGAGGAAGATTCCACCCCAGGCATGTCAGGTCAATCCATAATGGCAGCCCAAGTGATGATAGGGGAAGCCAACCCCAAAGACAACAGCACAACTCCCAATCATTAGGGCCACAATAAAGTTCCTTCAGGCCACCAGCTCCAAGAGGCAGAGGGGGCAGAAGCTTCGAAGGAAGATACGGAGATCAACCCAGGAGACTGTTTTGTTTGTTCTGCGGCGAAGACAAAGGCCACACCACAAGAACGTGCCAAGTCACGATTCAAAAGCAGAAAGAGATTGCCGAAGCTGAAGCACGGCAGAATCAGCCAAAGCAAGTCCTACATACTGCTTCATGCTATTCTCCCTACGTCTCAGAGTACGTAGGTAATCAACAACCTATGGCCTCTGTCGCTTCGGCAAGTCACTCTCAAGCTTCCTGGGCCCAGCTCCCACCACCACCACCGCTAGCACCTACTCTGGCCCGAAGCCAGCAACCAGAAGGGCACCAACACGCTCAACAGCAGCACGATTTTTAGGAGGAGTCCGAAGCTCGCACAGTCAATAGCACTGTGCCCGAATCCAAGCACATCTACTGAAGAATATCCTACCTCTGGTGCATCTTTGTTTTTTCTACCTTTTTGTATGAAAAACAATTCACGAAGGATTAAATACCAATTTCATGTAATAATATTGTACTCATATCATCGAGTGGGATGCTTCCTCTTAACAAGATTACGAAGCTACAAAAGTCGTTCCTAAGGGAGCGCAAAGTAAGTTCCGAAGCTACAAAAGTCGTTCCTAAGGGAGCGCAGAGTAAGTTCTGAAGCTACAAAAGTCGTTCCTAAGGGAGCGCAGAGTAAGTTCCGAAGCTCAAAAGTCATTCCTAAGGGAATGCAGAGCCAAAATACCACTGAAATAGAAGGTGAAGAAGCTCCAAAGTCGTCCCTAAGGGGATGCAGAGCTTAAATGTCACCAAAATAGAAGGTGAAGAAGCTCCAAAGTCGTTACTAAGGGGATGCAGGGCTTAAATATCACCGAAATATAAGGTGAAGAGACTCAAAAGACGTCCCTAAGGGGATGCAGAGTCAGGGTATTTCTGTGTGGACATGTCTTTGGCATAAACATCATGTTGCATCATATCATCGCATCATTCAGCATAGCATTACATCATACATCATGTCGCATCAGCAACAAAATTGAGAAGAAGGAAAGTTGTTTATTTCAAAATATATGATGAATGAAACAATGTGCCAGAGCACAAAGCAACCCTTCGGCAATTACAATCTTATACGTCAGGAAAAATTTTTGTCGACAACAATATCATGCAACAGCTATGCTATAGAAGGGTTTTTTCTTTACGAAGCATGAAAAGAAGGGAAGGTGTTTTTTCGTCGATGGCTCAAAATGGTACGTACGCAAATTTCATGCATCACAAAGAAATATATTATACTAATATACACATAGATATACAATGTTTAACTTGTATGAATATTACATCACACAAATGTTACATTTCTTAGCTACACAAAAAATCTAGTCTTCCTTCAAAATTTTCTCAGCAACTTCGTTCAGAAGTTTGTTGATAGCTTCTTCAGCAATTCTTATAGTTTCTAGTGCCGCCTTCATGGCTAGATCAGCTTCGGGATCATATGGCTCAGGTGGCGGTGAAAGTTCAGCTACAGTAAATGTAATAAGTTGTTAATCCGAAGCCAGAAAAAATACTGAAGCTATGAAATAATTAAAATACCTATGTGCCTTGCGCACTCGGCAGCCTCTTCGGCTAACTTGGCTTCCTCCCGGGCTTCATGGGTTTCTTTCTCATTCTTCTTTATAGCTTCGTCGGCTAGTTCTCGGTCGCCTTTCATCCAAACGTTGGAGTAAATTTTCCTCCCATCAGAGTCGCCTCAGCCGAAGGATCCTTCATGTTCTCCACAGTGAAGATAGCCTCTGTGTGGGTTGCAGCTTTAACATGTTCGCAGCCAGATTTTTCCAAAATTGCTGCAACCCCTCTGGCACCGGCAAAGGCGCAGAAATCACACGGTCACTAAGGATCTCTTCAAAAGCTTCAGCTTCTTCACCGATCCATTCGATGATTCCTTCGGGATCGCCTCTAATAAATTTTTGCTCGGATGAGTAAGCACTCACCTTTGCAAAACTATCTTTCAGCTTCTTGGCACAATCCAAGGATTTTTCGTAATATCTTTCCTTCGATTCCTGAAGCTCATCTACATTCTTTTGCAATCTTGCGCTAGTCCACTCGCTTATTTCCTGTTTTGCTTTAGCCACTTCAAAATCTTCATTCTTCTCGGCAAGTTTTTTCTTTAAGTTTTCAATTTCGGCTCTATGAGCTTCGGACTGCGCGACAAGATTGGCTTCATTAGCCTTGATTCTGTCTACTAAGGAAAGCATAATTTTATCCTTCTCTGCAGCTTCATTTCTCAGTTTGATAACATCTGATCGAATGTTACCAAGGGCTATCTAGCAGCTTTCATTCTCAGCATTCTTCTATGCTCTCAAAGCGTTGCTCAGAATTAAGCCCTACAAAAAAGGGGAGAGACAAAGGATCAACACAAGAATAAGAGACACAAAAAATAATCTGCTTATAAGTCCATAACTTCTGTACCTTCAGACTATTGTACGCAAGGCTGTCTGCGAGGTCATCCTTCGACATAGCAGAAAGTCTAACTTCAAGCTTCGTAAATCCTATGTTTTTTGCCATCTCCCAGCAAACAGATATTTCCTTGTTGTCCGGGAGGCAGTATAGAAAGTCATCTTCGTTGGTGCCATTATACACTAAGGCCCCTTTCGGGTACTTCAGTTCTCGGGCATAGTGTCTGGCTTCTGTAATTTCCTCTTTCAGGAGTAGGAGATTCAACTTTATTGGTCGCGCCTTTTTTCTCCAGAACCAGACCAACGTCTGAAGGTCCTTATTCAAAACTCTGCCCAGTTCCAATAGGCTCTGTTTCAATGGGCACTGAGGGCCTAGCTTCGACTTCAGCATGAGCTGCAACAGCTTCGGCAGTTTCTTTTATAGGAGCAGGAGTTGACGCCCTTGTCGACTCTAAGATAGCGTCCAACACACTAGCCATCCTCCTCTTAGGAGTTATTGCAGGAGCTCTGGGCACCTTTGGCAACTTCGGCTCTGGTGGCGGGCTTAGAATTTTTTGTAATCCTGCCGATTCTCCTAGCTCCGGCACTTCGGCCGCTTTTTTCTGTGGCTTCGGCAGAATGCTTCGGCGCTCCGGCCGATTCAATTTTTCCCTGCCCTATTATTTCCGGCACTTCAGCCGATTCTCCCTTGGAGTCGGCAGGAGCAGGGTACCCTGGCTCAGCGGTGGAAGATGTCCCTTCAGCAAGCTTCGGTACCGTGGCCGTTTCAATGTATCTAGGCCGGTGCGTCAAAACATTAATCTTCTTACCCTTCGGCGCAGCAGAAATGGCCGAACTAGCAGCTTTTCTTTTTTTCCCCTGCTATCGCGAGGAATAGCTATAATCTGGGTATACGAAACCAATAACGTCAAAAACTCTATTTAACATTTTCTGGCCTCGTCCTTCGAAGGCCAAGGTCATTGCATCATCTTCGGTCCTTGTATAGGCCCCAAGCAACTCGTCACTGGTTGCCTCAATATAGTTGAACCACTCATCGTTTGACTCATCAAACTCACATCTGTATATGAAGGTATATTTCAGATAGATCAAACTGCCTTGACTAGACCCGGCAACAGCTTCCTTCGGCATCTCCCAATCACTCACGAGAGGCAATACTCTGTAGGCAATGTGCTCTTGGACCAAGTCTCTTGTGCCAATAAAAGTGCACACAGTGTTAAAACTCCTCTGGCGTGTTTCTATTTCATTTCCAAGAGCAGTGTCTGCTATTCGGATGCCAAAGCGAGACCAAATAGGGAGTTGGATAATATCTTTTATATCTTCCCTTTCAACTAAGTTATTCTTCACATAAAACCATTCTTCCATCCAGGCTTCTGGCCACCTCTTCTGAAACGTCGGAACTGGATAGCTCATGTCAGAGCGAAGCACGAAGCCGTAACAACCAAAATTATTGTGATACTGTTCCTTCCCAGTAGCCTTCGTTTCGTAAGATAGCTCATGCATATTGCAGAAGCATTTTGCACTTGGCTCCAGTCCTTGGCTTCTCACAGCCCAAATAAAAACCCCCATCCTGATGATGGCTTCAGGGGTAATCTGATGAAGAAAAATTCCAAAGGTCTTTAACACTTCAACCTAAAATTTACTTAATAGGAACCGAAGCCCTGCCTTCATGAAGCCCCTGTAAACAACCACTTCATCTACTTCGGGTGCAGGGGCGGCGCTATCCCCTCCAACTCTCACAATGGAAATATCTCCCTTTCATAGCATCAATTTGGCTCTACTTCATGGATGATTTTCCGAAGATGGTGTGACTCGGCCGCCAGGGCCGATTTTCGGCATCTTCGTCTTCACTTTCCACATCAAAGCCTTCGCTATCGCCAGAATCTTCAGACAAACCAGCTAGCATTTCATTTGTAATCTTCTCCGTGTTTGTCTTCTCCATAGCCTCGTAAAAACCAGCTAGAGCAGGATCAACAACCTTCTTCTCTTCAGCCATTTGGTGAGCACTTGTGCAAATTCCGAAGCTCACGAATCAAGCGAAATCTGACAGAGCAACAAAATTCAAGCTTGAAAAATAGCACAAGCGATTGAGATGGCGCATCAAATGCTATCACTGCGGGTTCCTATTTATATGCCCAGTGCATTGCAACTTGGCGGGCCCTACATGTCATTGACTTTCGCTATTCTAGCGAAGGGGAGGTGTTTTTCGGACCTTCGGCTAAAGGCCTTTGTTCACGTCATATTCTGAATTTGTTAAATGCAAAAACAAATTAATACTGCGAGGGGCTACTGTTGGGGGCCTTCCTCTTCTGAAGGTCCTCAAAAACTTAACTAACATGTTTTTCAGTGTAACATAAACTGTCACAGGAGGCTTCGGCTTTGAGATGAAGGTGTGCATGGTATGAAGGTGCGGTCTGAAGGAAGGATAAACTAGCTCCGATGCTGTGGCCGAAGAAGCTTCGGTTTAGCACGATGATGATGGTGAAAGATGAAACCGACCTAAAGGAAAAAAGACTGCTTAGTCCTCGACAGGTTGCCTTATGGTCAACATTAAATGTAAGGGACACGAATGTAATTTTGTCCAGGCTACGTCCTGAGCCTATAAATAGATGAACAATAACACCGTACTGTTCACGCTGAATTGTAATCACTCTCGCGTCACTCTCGCTTTTCCACCTTCTATAAAGCCAAAGGTATGCCCTTCATGACCTTCGTCTGAAGATCATTATATCCCAGGGGAGATAATGCTTCGAAGGACGAAGGTCCCTAATCGTTAACAATTGTATTGCTTTGTTCTTGATGTATAGCATTCGAGAACAAGGACCAACATGATTTATGTTACATTGATACCTTCGGCTTGCTCGAAGGTGTTGATGCGAGAGAGATTACAAAACCAGTGTGAACAGTATGGTGCTACTGTTCATCTATTTATAGACACGGGACGCAGCCCAGGTAAAAGTACATTTATGTCTCTGATATTTACTTATGATCGTAACATAAATCATTAAGGGCTAAGTAGTCTTTTTTTCCCTTTCGGTCAGCATCATCATCAGTCTTCATCACCATTATAAGTCGAAGCTGTCACTCTGGCAATAGCTTCGGCGTTTATTCTTATCTTCCTTAGATCATATCTTCATCTCATATGCCTTCATCATGAGGGAAAGACTTCCATCCTGAAGACGAAGCTACATGTACTAGCTTACACTTAAAGCAAATGGTTAATTATGTTTTCGAGGACCTTCGGAAAAGGTAGGTGTCACACCCGGTTTTAGAAGGTAAACCGAATGCGAACCATGTATGTGCTAGGATCAGCAATTCACGTACACAACAGTTACATAACATGGACATCATCACACAGTGCTCAAATAGTATTAAAAAGGGGAATAATAGTCGATTACATCATATGTCTGAGACATCCACATAGTATTTACAATAATCAAAGTGCGAAAACGAAACGTAGATAAACGCGGCCTTCACAGGCAGCCGACTGGGGGTTGCTGCTAACCCACGCCTAGAACT
Organism: Zea mays; assembly: GCF_902167145.1. NCBI lineage: Eukaryota > Viridiplantae > Streptophyta > Magnoliopsida > Poales > Poaceae > Zea > Zea mays. Next base: position 42,141,390 of record NC_050098.1, on the reverse strand, counting down.
CATCATAATCTTGGAACTCCTGGTGGTCTCCTTCCACAGCTTCATCTTCTCATGAGCAGTGGTTGCAATGCTGACAACATGGGGATGGGGGGGGGTTTGGTGTGTAGAGCAAGGATGAGTACACATCAACATACTCAACAAGTGTCCTGTTTGGCTGTAGTGGACTAGCTTTATGTGGGGGTAAGTCAAGCAGTTGCTTTTAGTTGGTCAGATTATTATTACTGGTAGAGAAAGCCAAGTTTTAGAATTAACCCACGTTATTAACCCAAACGTACTCCTTTCAAAACGGAAAGAGTACCACTTACCATTACCAGAGTTAATACCAAAACCAACATTCTCAACACCATCTGTAATCCGAACATCTCTGATCAAGTACCACTAATCAATGGATCTCCCTTGGCCGCTCATAACCGCGAGCACGGCTGATATATCAGTTTCATAACACTCTGCAGAGGTTGTGCACTTTACCCACAAGCCGTGATTCCCTTTCTGCCCGGAGATCATGACTCTCCATTGATCACTACCCAGGTGACCCAGCAGGGCATCACTACATAGCCTTTACAAAGATTTCCCGGGGCTGTAGCCGCCCGTTAGGTTTCCTAAATGCACCGCACTCCTCCCCAAGGGGTGAACCCAAACTTGGCAGAGCGAGCCGCATACACCGAGCCCCATTAACGGCACGACGGCTAAGCGAACTACACCCTGGTTCCTCTAATTATTCAGCTAAGGGCATCCCATTCCACCCTCATGGTTGCACTGTTTTCCCGGGCGGTCATCCAACGAACAGGTCCTTACGGAGAGGCACTCGAGAAACCGCTCGAGCCCCCTTGAATACCACAAGTATAACATCATAATAAAGGAGGGAAACAGCGTATCATTGATAAATCTCATCATGTTCATTGATTAGAGTTGAGCAATAGCATAAAGCTAAACAATAATAATCCAACCCAGATAGGTAAGCAAGGACATGGATAACAAAAGCTAGTCAATTCTTAGGTATAACTGTGAAATACGGGAGGTGAATTAAAGAATGTATAGGACAAAGATAGGTCAAGGGACACTTGCCTCCACCAAACAGATGCTCAGGGTCTTCAACTTTGTGGAACTCGAAGAGTTTGATCTCTTGGTCACCGAAGCTTGACCGTCGATTCCTCCAAGTTCGGAAATGGATCGCAGTCTATTCGCGACGCACAACGAATACAAACAGGCACAAACAAACAACCATGTATGCATAAGAACATTACACCATTCAAGTAAAACGTAATAAAATACGCAAAATAAAATAGAGCGCGTTACTATGGTCACGCGAGGAAAAAGAAACGCGTTAGTCGAAGTTACGGTCAAGTAGATATCGCGTCTACACTAAACAAGTATTAATCATAGCATTTAGTTTGACCTGATTATATTAATCGATATTTATTTAAAATGAAACTAGAGCTATCGCACGGTTTTAATTAGCTGACCACACTAACAATTCTTAGTTAAATAAGTAATTTAAATAACATCAACGACTCTAAGTGGAACGAATTAGCGGAGCGAGATGAAATATATAACGCGTGAAACAACATGGCCGCTTGCGACTTAGCGCGCGACACGCGCAGGCCACGTGTGACGACGCGCGACACTACGTGAACTAGTACGAGCGACAACACGCGATCGACTCGCAAATCAGCACGTGACCACGTGCGAAACAGCGCACCCGACAGGCGAGAAAAACTAAATAGGTAATGTGTTTATACTAAACAAATATTAAATACACAAAAAGTAGTTAAGTTAATATTAACCATGTTAATGTTTTTTTCAAAGCGCAAGTTGACAACTATATATTTAATTCAATTGGACTACTAATCTAATAAACATTAGTCAAGCACCCACTAAATAAATTAATTAGAATATGAGGTCCGATGAATTAATGTTATTAGCATGTGAGCAACGTCGTTACAAATCTAACGCAACCGGAACAAAACAAAACATATTTATAACGCAAGAGCTAACATATAATTGGTGATTCACGAATTTAAAGTGATGTGGAGTATTCTTATTGGACAGAAACGAGGCTACACAAAGAGTCACAAAGAGCGCCAGCCACAGAAGATCCAAATGGTGGGATCCCTTGTGCATGAACAGTTATCTTCTTCCTCCTCACGTTGACAGGGAAAAATGGAGGGGTCAGCCGGTCGTGGAGGGAGGAGGTGCTGGCCGCACCGACCCAGGGCGAGTTCGCCGGCGACTTGCTGGCTGGCAGCCGCGGCGCGGGGCGTAGCAGTGGGCGCGAAGGCCGCTCCACGGGGCTAGGGCGCGGATCGGGTGCCGACAGGGGAAGGCCGCAGGGGATGTGGTGGCCGCGAGCCACCGTGGGCCGCGAGCCGTCGCGACCGAGGCCGCCGGCTGCGTAGGCTGGCCGCCAGGGCTACCCGCGTCGCGCCAGGAGGCAGCCTGGGCACGCACGCTGGGGTGCTGCAGAGCGGCGACGACATACAGCAATGCCGGGTCGGCATGGAGCGCGCGCAGCTTCGCAGGGGCTCGGACGAGGGACGAGCGGGGGCTCTGGGCGCCAGAGCTCGGCACCAGGGACCGCCATGGCTGGACGGATCCGCCGGCAATGGGCTTCGAGACAGGCGTCCGTGGGAGGGCTTCGTTGGGGGAAAGGGCTGCTACACGCCACCGGAAGGAAAAGGGAGAAGAGAAGGCTTACCTGCGTCGCTGGTAACCGAAGGGGCATGCTCGTGTGATCTGGGTCTCGGGAAATCGGAGGCGGTTTGGCGATTTGAAACAAGAGGAGGGATGTCTGCGTACCTGGTAAGCGCTGCCCTTCACGCCTGCAATCTGGGGAAACGATCTGGATCTGGGGGAAGACAGGAGGTTTTGCGACGACTAGAGCGGTATTTATAGAAAAGAGAGAATGTGGAAGGCGGTTGTAAAATTTGTCGCAGGTTGCGTCCTGGCTGAGCCAAAGCGATGATCGCACGATGAGTTGCACGATACAGTAAACGACGAAGACCGAGTTAGGCAGAGGTAGGCGATGGTAGATGAAATAAAGGGGTAACAGGTGTGCGAGCAGCAAACGTTCACGAGGAGGAAATGCGGTTTGACGACCTCGCGAAAATGACACAAATCATAGAACGAGTTCGACGAAAGGAACACACATATATATAATCGAGTTTTTCCAAGATTTTGTAGTTTTCGCAAATATTGAATTTTAGGTATTTAGTTATTATTAGAAAAACTAAAATTCATATTTTAGTACTTGAAGAAACGTTTTGAAGGTTCCCGAAAAAAATCCGAAAACATGGTCAAGATAATTCGATACAGTTCGAAAAACTTTTCACTCATAAACACTATGCAACGACATGAATGCAACAATCAAAGTTTCTCCAAGATTTTATTTTACTACGCCAAAAACTCATATATATATAATAAAATAACTATCCATCATTTAGAAAAAGAGAAGAAAAACAGGTAAAGAAGAGGGTAACACCTGAATTTGGTGAATATTAGAAAAGAAATTTTATACCCCCAAATTCAGGGTGTTACAAATCTAACCCCCTTAACAGAATCTCGCCCTCGAGATTCAAGAAGAATATAGCAAGAAAAAAAATGAGGTTGGTTCATCGATTGTCCAAAGTTTCTTCCATTCAACATTGACTCTACCAGCTTATCTTGCGGACTGATTGCTTTGACCTTCAGGAGCTCGAGACCAATTGATAACATTCTTGAGGATCCCTTGGACCTGTGGGTTAGGACCCACGCACGCTTTCGCTGCGCCACTTCAATCTTGTTGGTTGACGTTGATCGTATTGTCTTCATCGGGGTTAGCGGCTAACCCCCTTAACAGGAGCGTCGATATGCACTTGGTGAAGATGCTGCCGACTCTGATCTTGACTGATTTAGAGGAGTTGGAGGCTACCAAATGGACAGGTGCAAGAGGAAAGGGTAGCGAGAAAAGGTAAGTATAGACGGATTTAGAGAGAGCAGGGGGAGAACCCAACTACTTAACTCTATGGCATTCACCTAGTAATCTGATGTCATTGTGGATTAAGGGCCACAACACATCAACACTCATTCCAAAGAAGCAAATAAGTCATCACACAAAGACAAACAACACAAGCATACCACAACAAACATTTCGTTGCTACACGTTCCTTCTAATTAAATGGTGGTCTTTCCTTACCAAGGGGAAACTATTCTAAGGCCATCAAAAGGCAAGGGGAATAATAAGACATACATAATAGGGGCATGAGCGCTATAAAGGATGGAGCTAAAGCAGGGATTGTAACCGACAGGGGAGAGAATGCAACCAAGGTCAAGATAGGTAAAACACCATTCTTGAATTGAGATGGGAAAGATGATATTTCGAAAGGTAGGCATAAGATAACATCATGGAAAGATCTAGAGATTACAAGGGTAAGGGAGGTGAAAGGCAAAAACACACCAAAAGATAGAGTTAGGATAAGACTTGCAACGAGACAGAGGGAAAGGGAACAAACAAGGGTGGGATGGGTAAGACATCACTCTTGAAATGAAATGGGAGAGGAGGCCTTAAATGCAGGTGCAAGATAAGCATCATGGTAAAGATCAAGGGATGACAAGGGTTAAGGTGATAACAGACAAACACAACCAAGGATGTATTTTAGACAAAACTTGTGAGGCATCAAAGAAGGGAGAGCAGTCAATGGTGAAATAGATGAGACGTTATCCTCGAACAAGGATGGAAAAGAGAAGGCTTTAAAGGGGAGGTTCAAAGTAAGCATGAAGGTAAAGGTATGAATATTACAAGGGTTAAAGGTGATACCGGACAAGGGTGTAGGAGAGGAGGTAAATGGGCATAAGAACCAAGAATAGAAGTACCATAAAGGATGGAGTAAAAACAGGACCTACAAATGGAAAAGAAGAGGGTACGTCCAAGGGCCAGAGAGGTAAACTGCCACTCTCAAATTGAGGTGGAAGAGAGGAGATCTTTGGAGAGCAGGAATTAAGATGAGTGTCAAAGCAAGGTTGATGGGTGGCAAGGTGATGGTGATAGCAAGTAAAACACATCAACGGATGGAATTAAGACAAAACTTGTAAGGCGTCAAGGAGTGAAAAGAAATCAAGGGAGAGATAGGTAACTCACAACTCTCAAACTGGGTTGAAAGAAAGGGGAGACTTCTAAAGGATGAGTTCAAGGTAAGTAGTTAGGTAGAAGACATAAATATCGCAAGGGTCAAAGGCGGTAATAGACAAGGGCATAAGAGAACAGATGAAGGCACAGAAGAGCCAGTGGTATAAGTACAATAAAAAAAAGAGTTACATCAAGGCTTACACGCGGTGAAGAAGAGGATATTGCCAAGGGTGAGATAAGTAAAACACCGCTCTCAATATGGGGATATGAGATTGTAGATTTTAAATAACAGACATAATGTCATTACCAAGGTAAGATCGAGAGAAGAGAGAGGTGGAGGCAATGAAGAGCAAAAGCACAACAAAGGATAGAGTTAAGAACTCGCAGGTGACAAAGAAGAGGATACGACCAAGGGAAAAGTAGGTAAAGTATGAAGCCCAGATTGAGATGGAAAAGGAGAAGATTTTAAATGTCGGTCTAAGATAAACCTCAAGTAAGATATAGAGGTGTCTAAAGTGAAGGTGGTAATAACAAAAGTCATGACAAATGTTAGAGTTAAGGCAAGACTCGCGTAGTGGCGAAGTGGAGAAAACAATCAAGGGTAAGATAGGTGGGAGTGCAATAGAATGGTTGAAGTAAGAACTCATTATCGAGAGAAGTTATAAAGGAACAACGAGATTACCAAGGATGGGCGACATAAAATGATCGCTCATGGACCGTTAAGAAACAGGGGTGGTCAAGGACATGTTAACTGAAATATCTTGAACAGTTATTGGGGTATGAAAATAAGCATACATAAGAATATAAGAGTATGCAAGATTCCAAGGATACGAGCATACTAAGACCAAGGGCATATAAATTGCCGAAAGATAGTGACTTAACAACAAAATAAGAAAGGATCTCAGAAGACAAGAAAGTCATGGACACATAAACTGAATTGTTTAAATAGGCAACAGAGGTACAAGGGTAAGTACTTTAGATCAAGGGATAAGGGTATTAAAAATGTAAGGATACGAGCATGTCAATAACAAAATGGAATAGAGGTCAAATGGTAGCAATTTAATAATGGAAGAGGAAAGAGTCTCAAAAGACTAAAGGCTATGGTCAGGGGGCATCTACAAAGATGTCGCAAGCACAAGAGTGAGATCAGATCTAATAGATTGAGAGAAGTATAGACCATACTAGAATAAAATACTTTTGGCAAGGGGGCATATAGGAGCACAACATAGGATTAGTCGATATGACTAATATTTTGAAGCAACATCAAGGAGGAGGTGAAGTAATAGTCAATAAGTCCTTAAACGACCAATGCTACTCTAGGTTAGCAGTCCTACAGTCAGCACGGCTTTGATACCACTTATGTCACACCCGGTTTTAGAAGGTAAACCGAATGCGAACCATGTACGTGCCAGGATCAGTGTTGGAACTTGCTCTCAGCAGCAAGGAAGCCAACAAGGATGAACAGTGGTGACAATAGAGATACGTGCTCGGGGGCAAATAGCTCTGTTAATGTCTAGCCTCTCACGGGCACTGTGAGGGGGTATTTATAGGTATCTGAGTGCCCAGCGCCTCGTGTTAAGGACGCATGTGCCCTCGGACACCTAGTTTATCCCCAGAATATTCCCATAAAGCAGGGTTACAAGCTGTACTTACAAGAATGCCTTTACAAACTAGGCCCGTAACACAACGGCGGTCACGCGGGGCCCGTTACAATGGGCCAGATCACACGTGGGCCTCAGAGCAGGACGAGGCCGTGCCGCGGGGAGACGTCACCGCAGGCCTTCGTCTGGTGCTGAATGAAGCGAAGGGTGTCCCTGCCTGTTTTGTCTTTGTCAAACCAGCGACTGCAGCGAAAGGCGACGAGCGAAGGGTGGCGTCTCTGCCTTCGCCCCAACATTTGCCCTCCGAGGGACCAGTTCGACAAAGTCACCTGGTGCCGAAGACGTCGCTAGATGGCGGAGACGCTGCCCTCGCTCGAAGTGGTTCCGCGGGGGTTTTTTGATGTGACCGTTGACGGACGGCGTACTGTTGGATTGCGGGTTTCCCGAAGCGTCGCGCCCTGTCGGGTTGCGGGTTTCCCGAAGAGCCGCGCCCTGCCTATAAAAGGGGGCGGGGGTCGGCGCTGTTTGAACTTTGCCTTCCGCGCTCCGTAAAAACCCTAGCCTTCCGCCGTCTTGCTGCTCTTCTTCTTCCGCTGCTCCTTTTGCTCGCCGGAGTGCTGGCTCGAGTGAAGCAAACCGCCCGCCGCCGCCGACGGTACGTAGCAATGCCGTCCTCTTCTTCTTCCTCCGACACCACGCCGCCGGCCGCCGCCTCGTCTGAGGAGACGTTGAGTAGCGTGATGGTGGAGGAGTTGCGCGCCGGCGACTCTGTTGATTTTGGTGTGTCACGGATGACGTCAGCCCGCGTTGAAGATATGCAGCGGTTGGGCTACTTTGGCGGCGGAGTTGCTCGTGCTCCGGGGACGGAGGAAGTCCCCGAGCCGGAGGGTGAGTTGGTCGTTTTCGAGGCGTTCTTCGCCGCCGGTCTCCGCTTGCCTGCGCACCGGTTTGTCGGCGAAGTCCTGCGTAGATTCAATGTTCAGATACATCAGCTGACACCGAATGCCATGGTGGCGCTGGCGAAGTATGTCTGGGCGACGACTTCGTACGGCGGGTAGCCGTCTGTTGAAGTGTTTGCGAAGAATTATTGTTTGCACTGGCAGAAGAGGATGGTTGGGGACGGAGTTGCCCAGTTCGGGTCATGCACATTCACGCCGAAGACCGGCAAGACCACAATGCCAGTAGTGGAGTTGGTTCCGTGCGCCCGTAACAAGTGGGGCAGTTGGAATGAATTTTGGTTTTACGTTGCTGAGGGTACTGTCGAAGGCCATAAAGGACTCCCCGTGTCTGAGATGTGCTCTCATTATTATTCTGCGTATCCGCCTTTTGAAGTGGCAGAAGAGGATGCAGACGAAGGGGCCCTCCGATGCGCCGCCGGCCAGAGCAGTGGGCGTGATTTAGTTGAAGAGTTCGTGGCATACGGGGTCTGGCCCTTGGCGCACGGCTGGGCGTTGGGCGAAGTGTGCCCTCGCCAGATGCCTTTTCACGGTGGAAGGGTGGTGCGAAGTCCTGCCTTCGCACTGAACTTGCGAAATCGTGACCCGGCCGCCTTTGTGCGTGATGCAGAGGACTTGGCGGTGCGGCTCGTGGGACGTTACGTGCCGAGGACTGAAGGCCAGCGCAACTTTGATATCCGCGGGTCAAATGAGCGCTTGAACAGGGTCTTCGAATTAAATCAATTGCCGTACGACAGCTATCCTGGTCAAGACGAAGCGGACCGCCGTGGGAAGAAACCGGCGGTGGAGACTGGAGGCGACCCTGCACTGGCGGCCGCCCCCTCCTCAAAAAAGAGAAAATTAGGTACTGCGATGGGGGGACTTGGGGTGTCTGATAGTTTTGCTAGAGAGTTAATGAGGACGTGTGCGGCCCCGGGGGAAAGGATGTCTTCGCCCGAGCTCCGGGAGTCTTCGGCTCGGATGCTGAGGGTTACCGGGGGTTGCTGGCCGAAAAATGTTCCTATCCCCTGCGCGGCTGAGGAGGACTGTTTTACATCTCGTATGGTTCATCGGTGGAGAGTTTTTCCTTACGGGCGAAATATCGGTGCTGTTGTGTGGACAGTGATGGACAAGGATCGCCAAGGGGCGGCGCAAAAACGCCAGGCGACTGTCAGGATTCACGAAGCTCGGCCGAAAAAACAGCGGGGAACTGCGAAGGCTGCGGCTTCCGGCGGAGGCAAGCCGCCGCTGGCGGTGAAGGCGGGCGCCTCTGCGCCTAGCAAGGCACCGGAGGCAACGGCGGGCGCCGGAGGCTCCAAGTCAACGAAGGTGGCGCCCCCGGCCAGCGGAGTGGCGGAGGCTTCGAAGGCGGCCCGAGCGCTGCCGTTGGCGGGCAAACGTGTTGCCGACTTCGGCACCGACATTACTGTGGATGACTATCTTGGTGGTAAGTCGCTGGTCTATTATTTTTTTTTAATTTGTGGATGCGTTGCAGGGCCGGACGAGGGCCAACTTGCTATAGTTGCGCCTGGCGCGGCGATCGCGACGGCCGCCAAGGCGCCGAAGGCGGGGAGCGAGGCGCTTGGCGCCGGAGGCGAGGTGTCGGTCCTCGCGCTGGTCAGGGACGAGGCGGGCGCGGCGACCCGCCGGCTGAAGGTGGCGACGGAGGCGCTGAGTCAGGCGACGGAGGCGCTGAGTCAGGTCCGTTGAGCCATACTCTCTCCTCCACCTCTTTTGGGGCGACGGCCTTACGTACTGCGTCGCGGCTCTGCAGGTGGCTGACTTCGCCAGCCGTACTGCGTCGGGGGCCCTCACGGCAGCTGTGTCTGCCGAAGTCGAGAGACTTCGGACACAACATGCTGACGCTGTCCGTGAGAAGTCGGCCTCCGACAGCAAGTGCCGTAAGCTGTCGGACAGGGTGGCCGCCCTGGAGAGGGAGAAGGCTGACCTCCGGCGCCAACTGGAGGCGGAGAGGAGGGAAGCTAACGAGGCCGTCGCCAAGGGGCAGGCTGCGCAGGCGGAGGCCAAGCTGGCGCGGGCGGAGGCCAATCTTGCCAAGGAGCTCGCCGAACATCTGCAGGAGCGGCTCACCACCCTGGAGAGCCGCGCTAAGGAGGCTGAGGCCGCAACGCATGCGGAGGCCGAACGGACGCGCACGCAGCTTATGGACACATATCGTGAGCTGGGTGCGCGGACCGGTGACTTCGAAGTGCCGGACCGAGAGTCCGGGCTTCGCTGTCTGCAATGGGTGCAGGAGGAGCTGCTGGAACTTCCCGCCGTCGTGGGGGGGTTGATGTCGTACGCCTCCCTGGTCACCTGCGAGGGGGCGATGAACGCGCTCTCCCGCGAAGGGTGCCGGCACTTCAAGGCCTTCGACCAGGCGGATGAAGATTTTGATCGAGATATCTATAAGGTCGAAGACCCCGTGGTGAAGGAATCCGCCGGGGCCCTCTATGACCGGATGTGGGGTCTGTACGGTCGTGAGGTGGTCAGGGAGCGGGCCGAGGCTGCGAGGGCTCAGGTAACGTCGTTTGTTTGGCGTTTGCTGTATGCGGGCTGTGCGTGTGTTTGCTGAATCTGTGTGTCTTGTTCTAGGCGGAGCGCGGCGAGCGGGTGGACGACTTCGGGGCCCTGAACAGCGCGCTGCCGGACCCAGAGCTGACCCTCGCGGAGGCTGCGACTGGAGTTGCCCTGGAAACAACCCTGGAGACTGCGAAAGACGCGCCGGGCGCCCCCACCTCTGCTGTGGCCGGCGAAGGCCTGCCCCCAAAGGTGGCCGAAGGCGCGCCCGACGCCCCCGCAGCTGCCGCGCCGAGCGCTGAAGATTCCGCGGCGGTGGTGGCGGAACAGCGGCGGAGGCGACAGCGGAGGCTCCCGCAGCGGCAGGGCCTTCGCAGGTGGCGTAGTGGGTGTTTAGGGTTGGGGACTTTTTGGATGTTGTACTGAACTTTGGTTGCTGCGCAGGTTCAAGAGTTTGTGCCTGCGCACGCAACCGCTACTACTGAGTTTTTGGCGGCTTCGACCGCGGAAGGTGGAAATGAATATGGTGGGTCTGTATCTGAGTTTTTTGATTTTACTGACTCTGGGAGCTAGGTTGAGTGGAGTGAGGAGTCGTCGGAGGAGGACTTGGATTATTTCGCGGCCTTGGACGTGGCTGCGGCGGAGGCTTCGCCACACGCTGCGGATGCGCCAGACGTGTCGGGTCCTAGCACCGGGCGCCGGCGACGAAGGGCGGTTGCAAAGCGTAGGGTTAGCGCGGAGGAAGGGGCTCGGCTTCACGCGAGTAGGGTTGGTCGGCAGGAACTGTTGTCTTTGCCGGCTGCCGCGAGCACAGGGGAAGGGGAACTGCGAAGTCTTTTTGCGGGTGAGGAGCTTAGGATAATGTTATTTAATTATAGGGAGATGGGGATTATTCCTAAGGTGGAGCCGATGTAGAGTGTGGTGCCCTCGCTTGTATATGTGTAAAGGGTTGTAAGATGAAGTTGTGTGCCCTCGCGTGCCTGTGCCTGCGAGGGCGCTGTGTACTTTGTGTGGCATGGTTGGCTGTGCTGTGCTGGTGTAATTATGGTCGGTCTTAGCGCGGATGGTTTGATGCTGTCGCTTCTGCTTTTGTTGTACTAGTTTGACTGCGCCCTTAGGCGGCTTCTGCGCGGAGTCTTCGCGAGAGACATCGGAATTTTTCGCACTTGATGTGTTTAGTCCGGCTGCACCCTTAGGCGACTTCTGCGCGGATAGTCTTCGCGATAGACATCGGAATTTTTTCGCACTTGAAGTGCTTAGTCCGGCTGCACCCTTAGGCGACTTCTGCGCGGATAGTCTTCGCGATAGACATCGGAATTTTTTCGCACTTGTTGTGCAAAGTCCGGCTGCACCCTTAGGCGACTTCTGCGCGGATAGTCTTCACGATAGACATCGGAATTTTTCCGCACTTGTTGTGCTAAGTCCGGCTGCACCCTTAGGCGACTTCTGCGCGGATAGTCTTCGCGATAGACATCGGAATTTTTTCGCACTTGTTGTGCTAAGTCCGGCTGCACCCTTAGGCGACTTCTGCGCGGATAGACTTCGCGATAGACATCGGAATTTTTTCGCACTTGTTGTGCTAAGTCCGGCTGCACCCTTAGGCGACTTCTGCGCGGACTTGTCGCACGCGAGGGTGGCTAGCGCTTAGCCTCGCGGTGACTTCGAATTGGTCAAATGCCGAAGACCGTTGTCGCGGTCTTTTTTCGACACATGTTTTTGCGGGGGATTTTTCTCACATATATTACATGGCTCCGCCTCGTTAAAAACCTCACCCCCCGGGAGGAAAAGAGTGCGGGCCGGTACAAGATTGTTTGTGGCGAATTACAAGGGCGAAATCAGCCCTAAATGGGTCAAACGAAAAATTTGCGAAGGTTGTCGATGTTCCAGGAGTGCTCCAGGTCCTCACCGTTTGGCGTTGTGAGCCTGTAAGCGCTGGGGGAAGCTTTTGACTTGACTATGAAGGGGCCCTCCCACTTGGGCTCCAACTTGCCCTTGGACTCCGTCCGAGCCGTCCGGATGAGTACGAGGTCCCCCTCGCTGAACTCCCTCGGGATGACTGTGTGGTCGCGCCATGCTTTGGTCTGGGCTTGATATTTGTTTAGGGCCTGTAGGGCGAAGACCCGGTCTCCGTCAATGAGATCTTTTGAAGTTGGCTCATCCACGTCGGGGACGGCTGACGGAACTGTACGCGGGGACCCATGCTTTATTTCTTGCGGGGTCATTGCCTCCGATCCGTATAGAAGGCGGAAAGGAGTGAACCCGGTCGCCCTGCACTCAGTTGTGTTTAGCGCCCAGACTGCCTCCGGTAATAAATCGGTCCATCTGCCCTTTCTTTCATCGAGGAGCATCTTTTTGACAGCTGTGAATATTTTCCCATTGGCACGCTCCACGACCCCGTTGGACTGCGGGTGATAGACTGAAGCGAAGGCAACCTTGGTGTCGATGGAAAAACAAAAATCCTTGAAATCTTGGCTGTCGAACTGCTTGCCGTTGTCAACTGTTAGCTCGGACGGTACTCCGAAGCGGCAAACGATGTTCTGCCAGAAGAATTTTTGGGCAGTCTTTGATGTGATTGTGGAAACAGCCCTCGCTTCAATCCATTTGGTGAAGTATTCGACGGCTACGAAGGCGAACCTAAGGTTCCCCTGAGCGGTGGGCAGGGGCCCGACGATGTCCAGGCCCCAGCGCTGGAGAGGCCATGTATGGGCAATCAGCTTTGTATATTGCGAGGGGTTGCCTGACCGAGGAGAGAACTTCTGGCAGGCTTCGCAGGACCTCGTGACCCGATTTGTGGCGCAGATCATTGCGGGCCAGTAAAACCCTTGTCGGATCACCTTGGCAGCCAGGGCCCTCGGCCCTGCGTGCGAGCCGCACGTGCCACTGTGGACTTCGCGTAGGATCTGCATGCCTTCGGTTTCGGTGACGCATTTGAGCATTGGCTGACTGACCCCTTTCTTGTATAATTGGCCCGCAATCAGTGCGAAGTCCCTGCTTCGATGTCTGAGGCGCTTTGCCTCACTGACGTCAGCTGGATGATAGTACCCCTGTAGGAACAGGGTTAACGGCGCCCGCCAGTCTTCGGTCATGATTAGGTTGACTATACGGTGGCCCTCGCTATCATTAGTTATTTGGAGCCCTTCGGGGCTCCGAACGGCGGGCGTGCCGATGGTGTGAAAGAACACGTCGGAGGGCAAGGGCTCGCCCCTGGCGGCAGCCTTGGCCAATGCGTCGGCCTCCTCGTTCTTGGCCCTATCCACATGCTGCAGGGTGAATCCCTTGAACTGTCTCTCGAGACTTCGGATAGCCGCGAGGTATTGCATGAGCGCGGGGTCCTTTGCTGCATAATCTTTCTCGATCTGGCCGGCAACTATCTTGGAGTCTGTCTTGATGATACATGTGGTGACTCCGAGGGCCCTTAGCTTGCGGAGGCCGAGGATAACCGCTTCATACTCTGCGATGTTGTTTGTGCATCTGTCGGACTCCAGAGCGAAGCTGAGGCGTGCTGCATATCTGTGTTTGACTCCGGTTGGTGAGGTGACAATTGCAGCGACGCCTGCCCCCGCATGGCACCATGCGCCGTCGCAATGGATGGTCCAGATCTTTTCTGTGGACGGGTCCGGCTGAGCTACTGGCCCAGTCCAGTCGACGACGAAGTCTGCCAGGACTTGCGACTTGATGGCTATCCTGGGCTCGAAGCTGATGTGGTAGCCGGAGAGTTCGGCTGCCCACTTGGCAATCCTCACCGATGCCTCCGGGTTTCTGAATAGTTCGCCAAGCCCCCTGTCAGAGGTGACTCGGACCTTGAATGCTTCAAAGTAATGGCGCAATTTGCGCGAGGACATAACAACTGCGTAGGCGATCTTCTCCAGCTCTGTCATGTTGCATTTGGACGGTGTCAGGACTTCGGAGACATAGTAAATAGGGCACTGCCTGACTGTGCCTTCAAAAGTCTGCTCCTGTACTAGTGCCGCGCTGACCGCGTGCGGCGAAGCCGCGACATAGAGCAATAGGGGGAGCGAGGAGTCGGGGCTTGTGAGGATGGCCAGTTCCGACAAGTACTGTTTTAATGAGGCGAAGGCCGCTGCTTGCTCCGGCCCCCAGGCGAAGTCTTTCGCACCGCGAAGTGTTTTGAGGAAGGGGAGACTTCGCTCGGCGGACCTGGAGATGAATCTGTTGAGAGCGGCCAATCTGCCTGTCAGACGCTGGACGTCCCTGACGGACTGCGGAGGCGACATGTCGACGATGGCCTGGATCTTGGTTGGGTTGGCCTCGATGCCGCGGTGTGACACCAGGTAACCCAATATCTTGCCCTGGCGAACACCGAAGACGCACTTTTCCGGGTTCAGGCGGAGTCGTGCATCTCGCATGTTCGCGAATGTCTCGGCGAGGTCGGCGAGATGGTCCTCCTTATTCTTGCTGGCGACGACGATGTCGTCCACATATGTAAATATGTTTCTGCCGACCTGCCCTTCGAGTACTGTTTTGGTGAGTCTGGAGAAGGTGGACCCCGCATTCTTGAGTCCCTCTGGCATCCTGATGAAGCAATAAGTGCCGAAGGGTGTTATAAAGCTGGTGCTAGCCTTGTCTTCCTCCTTCATATATATCTGGTGATAACCGGAGAAGCAGTCGAGGAGTGACATGACCTCGCATCCGGCCGCGCTATCGACTATTTTGTCGATCCGCGGCAACGGGAAATTGTCCTTCGGGCAGGCCTTATTGAGACTGGTGAAGTCTATGCACATTCGCCATTTCCCGCTTTTTTTCTGTACCATTACGACATTGGAGAGCCACGTGGGGTAAGCCACTGGCTCGATGAATTTAGCTTCTAGGAGGCGGTGCACTTCCGCCTTGGCGGCCTCTGTCTTTTCGTCGGACATTTTGCGGAGCCTTTGCTTTTTTGGTCGCACCGAAGGGTCAATTCCCAAGCTGTGCTCAATTATGGATCGGCTAACTCCGACCAGATCTAGGGCGGACCAGGAGAAGACATCTTTATTTTTGGCCAGGCAGCAGAGAAGCCTCTCTTCTTCATGTGACGTAAGGTCTTCGCTGATAGTGACTGTCTGCTTGGGCGTGGCCTGGTCAAGGGGAACAGTCCTGGTTCCATCTTGGCTCTGCAACTGTGCCTTCTCGTGCTGCTTGTCGGCTGGGCTGGCGGGCGCGGGGACCTCGCGCTGGGTCGTGAGGCAGTGTACGTTCCTCTGACCAGGCACGAAGTCCCGCTCTATGTTGCGCGCCGTCTGCTGGTTGCCGTAGATCGTGATAGCGCCTAGCGGACCTGGTATCTTCATACATAGGTACAGTCCGTGGATGGCAGCTTCGAACTTATTGATGGAGCCCCGGCCCATGATGGCGTTGTATGGATATACCATGTCGACAATGTCGAAGGTTACCTGCTCACTTCGGGCATTGGGTGCTACACCGAAGGAGAGGGGAAGCTCTATTTTGCCAACGGGAAAGGTGCCCTTGCCGCCGAAGCCATACAACGGATTGTCCGAAGGCTTGAGCAGACTGTGGCTTATACCCATGCGGTCGAAGGCGTGGAGGAAGATGATATCCGCCTGGCTGCCGTTGTCGACTAGGACTTTGTGTAGGTCCCAGCCTGCCACGCTGCAATTGATGACCATAGCGTCGATGTGGGGGGCGCTGCGCAGGTCGACGTCTCGTGCATCGAAGGTTAGCGGTATGTGGGACCACTTCATCTGCACGACTGGGCCGGTGACCGCGACATGATTGATGCTACGGTAGTGGTCCCGCTTCTGCCGCTTGGTGTCGAAGTCAGTGCTGGACCCCCCTGTTATCATGTGAATGACTCCGCGATATGGTTGATCGGCGAAGTCTTCCTGCTTTGGGGCATGGGGGATGTTTTGGTGTTGCTGGTGTGGTGGTGGGGGTGGAGGAGGTACGATTTGTACTTCCTGATGGTGTTGGTAAGCGTGGTGCGGTGGATGCGGAGCGGGAGCATGGATATATGGTGGAGGGGGTGGTTGGTAATTATGCGCGACAATTCTAGGATTGTCGGCTGGCTGCGCCCGCGCCATTCTGTCTCTGGTGGCCTTCGTTTCGGGGCAGTCTTTGGTTTGGTGGGCGCAGTCTTCGCCGTGGAAAAGGCAGTAGAACCGGCGCGGCGGCTGCGCGCGCCCTCGGCCCCTGCCGCGAGTTCCGTTTCCGCGGCCCTGGGGGGGATATTCCTGGCGACGAGGGGGGTCAGCAGCAGGCTGCTGGTTGGCGATGTTGTGCACTTGCTGTTGACTGCGGCCATCTCGACCGGAGTCTGGTTGCGGAGTCCTCGTCCACGTGCGGCTGGACTGCGGGGCATCTTTGGGCTTCCGCTGCGACTCAATCTTGCGCTGGTGGAGCTCTTCGGATTTGGCATATTTTTCAAAGAGCTGATATAGCTCCTGGAGGTTTTTGGGTGGATCTCTGATACAATGACTATAGAGGACGCCGGCACGAAGGCCACTGATGGCGTAGTGGATAGCGATCTGATCATCGACGGAGGGCAGCTGTGACTTGAGTGTTAGGAATTTGCGGTAATACTCCCGCAGAGTCTCCTTTTCCAGCTGCTTGCAAAGCGAGAGCTCGGCCAGGGCGTCGGTGTCTGGGCAGTACCCTTGGAAGTTGAGCAGGAACTTGTCTCTGAGACTTCTCCATGAATCAATGGACAGCGGAGGCAATCTGGTGAACCAGGTGAGTGCTGGGCCCTCTAGGGCGATGATGAAGGACTTCGCCATTGTGGCGTCGTCCCCTCCGGCGGATGCAACGGCGACTTGATAACTCATTATGTACTGCGCCGGATCGGTGCTGCCGTTGTACTTGGGATATGCCCCTGCTCGGAAGTTAGCTGGCCAAGGCGTCACTTGGAGGTGTGGCGCCAGGGGGCTTCGCTCGTCGAGGTAGTTGACCCCTTGGAATGGCGCGCCGTGCTGGAAGGCGTGGTCATGCTGGGGGAAACGCGGGTTCTCCGGCTGCGCCCGGTGTTGCAGGGGTGGGCCATGCTGCAGGCCGAGGTGGCCTTCGCGCGTGTCCTCCGGCTGCGCGCGCTGCTGGAGGGGTGGCTCTTGCTGTAGACCGAAGTGGCCTTCGCGCTGCATCAGCGCGATCTCGCGCTCGAGGTCTTGGGCCTTCTGCTCCTCGTCGCGTATCATCTGCCGCACCTTGGCTAGTGCGGACACACGTTGGCGCTTGGCTTCCAGTATCTCTTTCTGCCTCTGGAGATTGCGGTTCTTGAGGCGCAGGGCGCGCAGCTGTAACTGTTCTTCTGTTGAGACACCGAGGACCTCGCCGTCCTCGGTGAGATCCGCGCCCTCCACTGGGGCGAAGCCTGGGGGCGGCTGCGATTGTCCTTCGGTCCCGCAGGTGCGGAAGGTGTCGTCTTCGCAGGTGCGGGGAATGTTGTCTTCAGTGGGCTCTTGGTGGGTGGATTGGGTGAGGACGAGGGCCTTGCCCTTTCTCGCGGCCAGCAGTGCTGCCTTCGCAGCCTCGTCAGCCTTCGGGTTAGCTCTCTTGGGTGCCATCGCGGGTGGTCTTGTCGTAGCACGAACGGTGGGCGCCAAATGTTGGAACTTGCTCTCAGCAGCAAGGAAGCCAACAAGGATGAACAGTGGTGACAATAGAGATACGTGCTCGGGGGCAAATAGCTCTGTTAATGTCTAGCCTCTCACGGGCACTGTGAGGGGGTATTTATAGGTATCTGAGTGCCCAGCGCCTCGTGTTAATGACGCATGTGCCCTCGGACACCTAGTTTATCCCCAGAATATTCCCATAAAGCAGGGTTACAAGCTGTACTTACAAGAATGCCTTTACAAACTAGGCCCGTAACACAACGGCGGTCACGCGGGGCCCGTTACAATGGGCCAGATCACACGTGGGCCTCAGAGCAGGACGAGGCCGTGCCGCGGGGAGACGTCACCGCAGGCCTTCGTCTGGTGCTGAATGAAGTGAAGGGTGTCCCTGCCCGTTTTGTCTTCGTCAAACCAGCGACTGCAGCGAAAGGCGACGAGCGAAGGGTGGCGTCTCTGCCTTCGCCCCAACAATCAGCAATTCACGTACACAGCAGTTACATAACATGGACATCATCACACAGTGCTCAAATAGTATTAAAAAGGGGAATAATAGTCAATTACATCATATGTCTGAGACATCCACATAGTCTTTACAATAATCAAAGTGTGAAAACGAAACGTAGATAAACGCGGCCTTCACAGGCAGCCGACTGGGGGTTGCCGCTAACCCACGCCTAGAACTCATCATAATCTTGGAACTCCTGGTGGTCTCCTTCTGTCGGGGACCATAATTAGGGGTACCCCTAAGGCTCCTAATCTCAGCTGGTAACCCCTATCAGCACAAAGCTGCAAAGGCCTGATGGGCGCGATTAAGGTCAAGGCTCAGTCCACTCGAGGGACACGATCTCGCCTCGTCCGAGCCTAGCCTCGGGCAAAGGCAGCCGACCCAGGAGGATTTATGTCTCGCCCGAGGGTCCCCTCAAACAACGGATGCACCTTTGGCTCGCCCGAGGCCCAGGCTTCGCAGAGAAGCAACCTTGGCCAGATCGCCACGCCAACCGACCGTATCGCAGGAGCATTTAATGCAAGGATCGACTGACACCTTATCCTGACGCGCGCTCCTCAGTCGACAGGGCCGAAGTGACCGTAGTCACTTCGCCGCTCCACTGACCGACCTGACAGGAAAACAGCACCGCCTGCCCTGCTCTGACTGCTGAGCCACTCGACAGAGTGAGGCTGACAGCAGCTAAGTCCAGCCTCAGACGCCATAGGAAGCTCCACCTCGCCCGACCCTAGGGCTCGGACTCCACCTCGACGCCGGACGACGGACTCCGCCTCGCCCGACCCCAGGGCTCGGACTCAGCCTCGACCTCGGACGACGGACTCCGCCTCGCCCGACCCCAGGGCTCGGACTCTACCTTGACCTCGGACGACGGTCTCCGCCTCGCCTGACCCAGGGCTCGGACTCAGCCTCGACCTCGGAGGAGTCACCGCCTCGCCCGACCCCGGGCTCGGACCGACCACGTCACAGGGGGCCATCATTACCCTACCCCTAGCTAGCTCAGGCTACGGGGAACAAGACCGGCGTCTCATCTGGCTCGCCCCGGTAAACAAGTAATGATGGCACCCCGCGTGCTCCATGACGACAGCGACTCTCAGCCCCTTACGGAAGCAAGGAGACATCAACAAGGATCCGACAGCCCCGACAGCTGTACTTCCACAGGGCTCAAGCGCTCCTCCGACGGCCACGACATCACATGAACAGGGCGCCAAAACCTCTCCGACAGCCGCGATGACATGTACTTAGGGCTCTAGCTCCTCTCTGCTAGACACGTTAGCACACTGCTACACCCCCCATTGTACACCTGGGCCCTCTCCTTACGCCTATAAAAGGAAGGTCCAGGGCTCTCGTACGAGAAGGTTGGCCGCGCGGGAGAACGGGCCGACGTACAAGGCTCTCGCTCTCTCTCTCCCACGCGAACGCTTGTAACCCCCTACTGCAAGCGCATCCGCCCTGGGCGCAGGACAACACGAAGGCCGCGGGTTTCCCCTTTGCTGTTTCTCCCCCCTTTGTGTTCCGTCTCGCGCCGACCCATCTGGGCTGGGACACGCAGCGACAATTTACTCGTCGGTCCAGGGACCCCCCGGGGTCGAAACGCCGATAGTTGGCGCGCCAGGTAGGGGCCTGCTGCGTGTTGACGAACAGCTTCCCGTCAAGCTCTAGATGGGTAGTCTCCAGCAACCACTCCTACCCGGGACGGTGCTCCGTTTCGGGAGTCTTTAGTTCATGTCCCTCGACGGCAGCTACGACATGATACTCCTTCCTCCGCCGCGCGACAACGACAATGGCGGCCGTCAGCCCGCCCGCCGGCGGCGGAATCGACGACGTCTTCCCGACGTGACGGAAGAGCAACATCCGGGTCTGTCCCGTCACCTTCCCCGCCGACGGAGGAGGAGGCGGGGCAGGCATGGCCAAGCAGGAGGCGGCACCTCGTCGGCTGTCGAGCGAGTCAACGGCGCCGGCGCCCCAACGAGGGACACGTCGGGTGTTGACCTCGCGTCTGAGACGAAGACGAGCATCGTTTCCCCGCAACACGCCAACCCCAAGCAGATGGACGACGCCAGCACGCTCGCGAAGGACTTGCTGGGCGTTAGCCTCGTACCTGAGATAACGGTGCAGTCCGTCCCTGACGCGACTTCGTCACCACCCGTCGATCAAGAGGTACCGTCCGTTTCCCATCCCATGCCTTTTAGATTGAGCTGCGACCCGCCAAGCGACCTCGCTTCGGTGGACGCTTTCATAAAGGCATATCCAAACCCTCTGGGTTATCATATGCGGTCAACCTGGGACCGACTGATGGCCGTCTCGACCTACGGGCCCCCGGGTTCCGAGGAAGATGACGAGCCCGACTCTGGTTGGGATTTCTCCGGGCTCGATAACCCTAGTGCCATGCGGGACTTCATGACCGCATGTGACTACTGCCTCTCTGATTGCTCCGATAGCGGCCACAGCCTCGGCGACGAGGACTGTGGCCCAAGTCGCGAATGCTTCCACGTCAATCTAGGGGGTCTCGACGAAGGCAACCATCTTGGTATGCCGGAGGACGGTGATCCCCCTAGGCCTGCGCCTCGCGTTGACATCCTTCGGGAGCTAGCTGTGGTCCCAGTCCCTGCGGGGGGTCAGGACGCACAGCTTGAGCAAATCCGCGAGGTACAGGCCAGGCTCGACGAGGAAGCAGGACAACTTGCGCAGCTTCGGCAAAATATCGGGCAGGAGTGGGCAGGCCGAGCACCGGCCGGAGAAGCGTGTCATCCGGCCCAGGACGTCCAGCACCGCATTGCCGATGATGCCAGGGCGAGGCTGCCCCCGGCTTCCAGTGGGGTCGGCCAAAACCTGGCAGCAGCAGCGATACTACTCCGAGCGATGCCGGAACCATCCACCACCGAGGGGCGGCGTATCCAGGGAGAGCTCAAGAATCTCCTGGAAGATGCCGCGGTCCGACGGGCCGAGAGCTCTGCCTCTCGAACGCAGGGGTACCCCCCAGAGCATCGCGCCGCGACTTCCCGATTCATGCGGGAAGCCTCGGTCCACACCGGGCAAACGCGGAACTCAGCGCCTGCGGCCCCGGGTCGCCTCGGCAACGAGCACCACTGCCACGACCGTCGAGCCCACCTCGATGAGAAGGTGCGCCGAGGCTACCACCCCAGGCGTGGGGGACGCTACGACAGCGGGGAGGATCGGAGCCCCTCGCCCGAACCACCCAGTCCGCGAGCTTTCAGCCGGGCCATACGACGGGCGCCGTTCCCGATCCGGTTCCGAACCCCGACTACCATCACCAAGTACTCGGGGGAGTCAAAGCCGGAACTGTGGCTCGCGGACTACCGGCTGGCCTGCCAGCTGGGTGGGACGGACGATGACAACCTCATCATCCACAACCTTCCCCTGTTCCTCTCCGACGCCGCCCGAGCCTGGCTGGAGCATCTGCCTCCTGCGCAGATCTCCAACTGGGACGACCTGGTCAAAGCTTTCGCCGGCAACTTCCAAGGCACATACATGCGCCCTGGGAACTCCTGGGATCTCCGAAGCTGCCGCCAGCAGCCGGGAGAATCCCTCCGGGACTACATCCGGCGATTTTCGAAGCAGCGCACCGAGCTGCCCAACATCACCGACTCGGATGTCATCAGCGTTTTCCTCGCCGGCACCACTTGCGCGACCTGGTGAGCAAGCTGAGTCGCAAGACTCCCACCAGGGCGAGCGAGCTGATGGACATCGCCACCAAGTTCGCCTCTGGTCAGGAGGCGGTCGAGGCCATCTTCCGGAAGGACAAGCAGCCTCAGGGGCGCCAGCCGGAAGACGTCCCCGAGGCGTCCGCTCAGCGCGACGCGAGGAAGAAGGGCAAGAAGAAGTCGCAAGAGAAACGTGACGCCGCCGACGCGGACCTTGTCGCCGCCGCCGAGCACAGGAACCCTCGGAAGCCTCCCGGAGGCGCCAACCTGTTCGACAAGATGCTCAAGGAGTCGTGCCCCTATCATCAGGGTCCCGTCAAGCACACCCTTGAGGAGTGCGTCATGATTCGGCGCTACTTCCACAAGGCCGGGCCACCGGCGGAAGGTGGTCGAGCCCACGACAACGACAAGAAGGAGGATCACAAGGCAGAGGAGTTCCCCGAGGTCCACGACTGCTTCATGATCTACGGTGGGCATGTGGCGAACGCCTCGGCTCGGCACCGCAAGCAAGAGCGCCGGGAGGTCTGCTCGGTAAAGGTGGCGGCGCCAGTCTACCTAGACTGGTCCGACAAGCCCATCACCTTCGACCAGGGCGACCACCTAGAGATGGCAATGGGTACCCGCGACCCGATACCCGATGGGTATTTACTCCATTAGGGTATGTATGTGGGATAAATAATCTACCCGTGGGTCTGTTATTGGGCAAAAATCTTCACCCAATGGGTAAACGGGTATTAGAACATTCCGCCTTCACCCATACCCGTTAACCCATGGGTATAAAATACCCAATATAAACTTAGCCCAAGCATGAATTTGGACTTTAGTCATCCATTTTTTTACTATTTAACAACCTTTTAGACCATAATGTCATAGAAGACTGAACGACAATTTAATGACCATGTAATGGAACATGTAATGTGCTATGTAGTACTATCTTAGTGTTACTATTTTATCCAATTATCTTTGGTGTGTTGAATGGATGGTTAAATGATGCTAGAAAATTTTGTAATGGTATTTATATAGATATACTTGACATTTGTATAATATAATATTTTGGTAGATGTTTAATTTTCGTGGGTACGGGTGACCCGATGGGTGACCCATACCCACATGGGTATGGGTATGGGGGTAAATCCATACCCACCAGTGTATATGGGTGACCTGGTGGGGTTATTTTTGTGTCGTGAGTATGGGTATGGGGTAGTAATACCCGGTGGGTATTTACCCATTGCCATCTCTACGACCACCCTAACCGCGTGCTGAGCCCAGGAAAGTACCCGCTCGTTGTCGATCCCGTCATCGGCAACGTCAGGCTTACCAAGGTCCTCATGGACGGAGGCAGCAGCCTCAACGTCATCTACGCCGAGACCCTCGGGCTCCTACAGATCGATCTGTCCTCGATCCGGGCCAGCGCGGCGCCCTTTCACGGGATCATCCTCGGGAAACGCGTCCTACCCCTCGGACAACTCGATCTACCCGTCTGCTTCGGGACTCCCTCCAACTTCCGAAAGGAAACCCTCACGTTCGAGGTGGTCGGGTTCCGAGGAACCTACCACGCGGTACTGGGGAGACCATGCTACGCCAAGTTCATGGCCGTCCCCAACTACACCTACCTCAAGCTCAAGATGTCGGGCCCCAACGGGGTCATCACCGTCGGCTCCACGTACTGACACGCGTACGAATGCGACGTGGAGTGCATGGAGTACGCCGAGGCCCTCATCGCCGACCTGGAGAGCCTCTCCAAGGAGGCACCAGATGCGAAGCGCCACGCCGGCAACTTCGAGCCAGCTGAGTCGGTTAAGTCCGTCCCTCTCGACCCCTGCAACGACGCCTCCAAGCAGATCCAGATCAGCTCTGAGCTCGACCCCAAATAGGAAGCAGTGCTCATCGACTTTCTCCGCGCAAACACCGAAGTTTTTGCGTGGAGTCCCTCGGACATGCCTGGCATACCGAGGGATGTCGCCGAGCACTCGCTGGATATCCAAGCTGGAGCTCGACCCATGAAGCAGCCTCTGCGCCGATTCGATGAAGAAAAGCGCAGAGCCATAGGCGAGGAGATCCACAAGCTGTTGTCTGCAGGGTTCATCAAAGAGGTATTCCATCCCGAATGGCTTGCCAACCCTGTGCTTGTGAGAAAGAAAGGAGGGAAATGGCGGATGTGTGTAGACTATACTGGTCTAAACAAAGCATGTCTGAAGGTTCCCTACCCTCTGCCTCGCATCGATCAAATCGTGGATTCCACTGCTGGGTGCGAAACCCTGTCTTTCCTCGATGCCTACTCAGGGTATCACCAAATCAGGATGAAAGAGTCCGACCAGCTCGCGACTTCTTTCATCACACCCTTTGGCATGTACTGCTACGTTACTATGCCATTCGGTTTGAGGAATGCGGGTGCGACATACCAAAGGTGCATGAACCACGTGTTCGGAGAACACATTGGTCGAACGGTCGAGGCTTACGTCGATGACATCATAGTCAAGACGAGGAAAGCCTCCGACCTCCTTTCCGACCTTGAAACGACATTCCGGTGTCTCAAGGCGAAAGGCGTAAAACTCAATCCCGAGAAGTGTGTCTTCGGAGTCCCCCTAGGCATGCTCCTGGGGTTCATCGTCTCCGAGCGGGGCATCGAGGCCAACCCGGAGAAAATCGCGGCCATCACCAACATGGGGCCCATCAAGGACTTGAAAGGAGTACAAAGGGTCATGGGATGCCTTGCGGCCCTGAGCCGTTTCATCTCGCGCCTCGGCGAAAGAGGCCTATCTCTGTACCGCCTCTTGAGGAAGATCGAGCGCTTCACTTGGACCCCCGAGGCCGAGGAAGCCCTCGGGAACCTAAAGGCGCTCCTTACAAGCGCGCCCATCTTGGTGCCCCTCGCTGCCGGAGAAGCCCTCTTGATCTATGTCGCCGCTACCACTCAGGTGGTCAGCGCCGCGATCGTGGTCGAGAGACGAGAAGAGGGGCATGCATTGCCCGTCCAGAGGCCGGTCTACTTCATCAGTGAAGTACTGTCCGAGACCAAAATCCGCTACCCGCAAATTCAGAAGCTACTGTACGCGGTAATTCTGACGCGGCGAAAGTTGCGACACTACTTCGAGTCTCATCCGGTGACTGTGGTGTCATCCTTCCCCCTGGGAGAGATCATCCAGTGCCGAGAGGCCTTGGGTAGGATCGCAAAGTGGGCGGTGGAGATCATGGGCGAGACAATCTCGTTCGCCCCTCGGAAGGCCATCAAGTCCCAAGTCTTGGCGGACTTTGTGGCTGAATGGGTCGACACCCAGATTCCAGTAGCTCTGATCCAACCGGAACTCTGGACCATGTTTTTCGACGGGTCGTTGATGAAAACAGGAGCGGGCGCGGGCCTGCTCTTCATCTCACCCCTCGGGAAGCACCTCCGCTACGTGCTGCGCCTCCATTTCTCGGCGTCCAACAACGTGGCCGAGTACGAGGCTCTGGTTAACGGGTTGCGCATCGCCATCGAGCTAGGGGTCTGACGCCTCGACGCTCGTGGCGACTCGCAGCTTGTCATCGACCAAGTCATGAAGAACTCCCACTGCCGCGACCCGAAGATGGAAGCCTACTGCGATGAGGTTCGGCGCCTGGAGGACAAGTTCTACGGGCTCGAGCTCAACCACATCGCCCGACGATACAACGAGACTGCAGATGAGATGGCTAAGATAGCCTCGGGGCGGACAACGGTTCCTCCGAACGTCTTCTCTCGAGACCTACACCAACCCTCCGTCAAGACCGACGACACGCCCGAGCCCGAGAAGGCCTCGGCCCTGCCCGAGGCACCCTTGGCTCAGCCCGAGGCACCCTCGGCTCAGCCCGAGGCACCCTCGGCCCCCGAGGGTGAGGCACTACGCGTCGAGGAAGAGCGGAGCGGGGTCACGCCTTACCGAAACTGGCAGACCCCGTACCTGCAATATCTCCACCGAGGAGAGCTACCCCTCGACCGAGCCGAAGCTCGGCGATTGGCGCGGCGCGCCAAGTCGTTCGTCATGTTGGGGGACGGGAATGAGCTCTACCACTGCAGCCCCTCAGGCATCCTCCAGCGATGCATATCCATCGCCGAAGGCCAGGAGCTCTTACAAGAAATACACTCGGGGGCTTGCGGTCACCACGCAGCGCCCCGAGCCCTTGTTGGAAACGCCTTCTGACAAGGTTTCTATTGGCCGACCGCGGTGGCCGACGCCACTAGAATTGTCCGCACCTGCCAAGGGTGTCAATTCTACGCAAGGCAGACCCACCTGCCCGCTCAGGCTCTACAGACGATACCCATTACCTGGCCGTTTGCTGTGTGGGGTCTGGACCTCGTCGGTCCCTTGCAGAAGGCACCCGGGGGCTACACGCACCTGCTGGTCGCCATCGACAAATTCTCCAAGTGGATCGAGGTCCGACCCCTAAACAGCATTAGGTCCGAACAGGCGGTGGCGTTCTTCACCAACATCATCCATCGCTTTGGGGTCCCAAACTCCATCATCATCGACAAGGGCACCCAGTTCACCGACAGAAAGTTCCTGGACTTCTGCGAGGATCACCACATCCGGGTGGACTGGGCTGCCGTAGCTCACCCCATGACGAATGGGCAAGTAGAGCGTGCCAACGGCATGATTCTGCAAGGACTCAAGCCGTGGATCTACAACAACCTCAACAAGTTCGGCAAGCGATGGATGAAGGAACTCCCCTCGGTGGTCTGGAGTCTGAGGACAACGCCGAGCCGAGCCACGAGCTTCACACCATTCTTTCTAGTGTATGGGGCCGAGGCTATCTTGCCCACGGACTTGGAATACGGATCCCCGAGGACAAGGGCGTACGATGACCGAAGCAACCGGACCAACCGAGAAGACTCACTAGACCAGCTGGAAGAGGCTTGGGACATGGCCTTACTACACTCGGCGCGGTATCAGCAGTCCCTGCGACGCTACCACGCCCGAGGGGTTCGGTACCGAGACCTCCAGGTGGGCGACTTGGTGCTTCGGCTACGACAAGACACCCGAGGGCGTCACAAGCTCACGCCTCCCTTGGAAGGGCCATTCATCATCACCAAGATTTTGAAGCTCGGAACATACAAGCTGGCCAACAGTCAAGGCGAGGTCTACAGCAACGCTTGGAACATCTGACAGCTATGTCTCTTCTACCCTTAAGATGTTTTCAAGTCGTTCACATACCTCGTGTACATACGCGAGTAAAGTCTAACCGTCAAGGAAGGGTCAGCCTTGCCTCGGCAAAGCCCGACCCTCCCTCGGGGGCTAGAAGGGGGCACCCCCTCTGCGTCAAAATTTTCCTCGGAAAAACTCTTTCTGCCAGAACATCTTTCGTGCTTTTCGACTACTTCGAAAGTGGGATCCTGAAAACGATGGAGTACACGTAAGCAGGCAAGGCCGACCGAGCCGAGGGACTCCTACGCCTCCAGGATACGGATACCTCACTCATCACCTTCTGCGATAAGTAACTCACGCTCGGATAAGCGATTCCGCCGACCGAACAAGTCTTAACGCTCGAAAGCTGTTCTGCCGAAATGATTTTTCGTGCCTTCTCGACTATATCGATAACAGAATCCAACGGACGAGTAAGAGTACACGTAAGCGGCAAGGCCGACCGAGCCGAGGGACTCCTACGCCTCCGGGATACAGATACCTCACTCATCACCTTCCGTGAAAAGTAACTCTTGCTCGGACAAACAATTCTGTTACCGACAAATAAGTCCTGATACTCGAAACAAGGGGAAAAGAAACACGGCTTTACAACACGTTGACGGTATGTTTGGGCCTCAGCGGCTGCAAAAAACATACGCACGCTACAGATAAACTGTTCCTGCAGGATCAGACATCAGTGGGGGAGCAGCAGCACCCTCGGCGTCGACTCCACCTTCAGCGGAATCTGACCCGGCCTCGGACGACGACACGGTCGAAGGATCTCCACCTCGAAGGAACCTGTCGGCACCGCGCCTGGGCCATCGTCGTCGGGGTCTCCTCCAGGAACCTGGCCCGAGCAGACGGCTCGACCGACCGCTCCGTAGCCTCAGCCAGCTGTCCCCCGAGGACATTAGCCCGGCTCGTGGCCTCGGCAACCCGACTCTGGCGTCAGTCCCGCCAGTGGACGGCCCGACCAGGCTCCAGCCGATGAAGCTTCTTTTCGAGCCAACTCTGCCTCTGTCCGTGCTGGCACCGCTGCCTCCGGCTCCGGCTCATCGTAGAGCGGCCGAGGGTTTCTTTAACTAAGCAAGAGAAGCCTCGGGCGGCAAGGCCGACCGAGCCGAGGGACTCCTACGCCTTCGGGATACGGATACCTCACTCGTCACCTTCCGCACGAGGCAACTCACACTTGGTTAAGCGGTCCAGCTAGCCGACAGGCGAGTTCTAGTGCTCGAAATGAGGAAGAAACACGGCTTCACGCCAAAATACATACATGTTCAGGCCCCGGCAGCCACAATGAACAGACACCGACACTCAAGATGCCATTACAAACGGAACTTCGATTCCACTCCCGCAGGTACAAACAACCCCCCACATTGGAGGGCCTGTGGGACAACGAAACGCCGCCAGGTGGCTCACCGCCGCCCGCTCCGGTAGCAGCGACAACGACCTCCGCTCCGGGCGGCCAAATAGCAGCAGCGATGACCTCAGGGCTGCTGCGACAAGGCCCTCACCCACGCCCCCACCTGAGGGACGAGGACAAGCTACCAAGGCCGTGGAGCCAGAGGTCAGTCCGCGGGAGGCACCGACTATCTCGTTGGCCGAGAAACCTCTTCCGGCTGCCTCGGTGGGAGGTGGCACCGAAAGCAGCACCGAAGCCGCTCGGGCCGAGAGCCGGATATGCGGCAGCTGCTAGCGCCACGAACGGCGAACGCCCTTCCCCCCGATCACTGAGGGAAGGAGTGGGCCGCCGCCCGTGCGGAGACAGGCTCCAACTCGGCGCACTCCCCTCCCCAGCACTGATGATGAACATCCTTGAAGCTGAGGGTGGGGCAGGGGCCGCAACCCGGCTTGCTTCTCCCCACCGTCGAACTGGTGGTCACCGTCTTGGGTGACCACTGGCGAGGGGATGCAGCCGGGCTGCCTGATTGAAATCCTTGAAGCCGAGCGATGGCTGAAAGGTACCAACTTCCGCGAAGTTGCGTTCCTCCAACGACAACAAGACGAAAGCAATGCGGGCGCTCCCCATCCGGGGGCTCGAAAGGTAGAAGGACGCGATGCATGAGGAGAGTACGAAGACATGGTTGCCATCCAAGGGGGTCGCCCTCCTTTTGAAGGCGACTCTCCCCACTTGCGTCCTCAGCCGTCGCGGACTGAGTCTTCACCAACATGCCTCCAAGGCCTTCCCCCTACGACACGGGGGCTGGGTCCCACGCGTCATGCAAGCTGGCCCAGGGCAGAAGAAGCCAAACCGCCGCGCGCAGAGCACGTAACTGCCCAACGGTTACAAGCACTCCTCCACTTTCGCCCAGACCGGCGGGTGAAAGGGCGGACCGCCATGCAGGCGGCATGCAACCACACCAAGGGGGCGCACCCTTTCGACTCCGAAGCATCCAGCATGGGGGCCCAGGCCCACACGTCATGTAACCGGCGCGCCGGTTACTACGTGCGGGAAACTGCACCGCCACTTGCGCCAGTACCGCGCCTTCTCGACTGCGGAACCGGTGCCGCGACTCGAGGCAATCCTGCGCATGGCCCGATAGTGCCAACCGAGCACATCGGTCACGGGTCAGTCAGCCGCGGAGAAGGCGCGACGGTTGATATGGCCAAAAGTGGGCCGATAGTAATGGCGGCAGCAGGCGGGCGGAAGCAGCTGTCAAGTCGTCTGCAGGCTCACGTCCCCTCCTGGGACAGTGAGAGAGCCCTCTCCCATGGCGTGAAGACGACGTGCCCGTGTTCCGTTCCTCGAGCGGCTCGCGCACGCACAACGGCTGCCCCGCGAACCACTCGTCTCGTCGCATTAACTCTGCGGCAGGACAGGCGAAGCAGGCGACGCTTCACCTCCGCCATAATGACCGCGTCAAAAAAGGTGCGCCACGTCGTTCGATTTCGTATCCTTTTCCTCTTCCTCTTTCTCTCTCTTGCTATAGGAACCGGGAAAGGGGATACTCCGAAAGGGATCCTTCTCCGCGAAGGAAGCGGGCCCTGAGCCCCCCTACTGATCAGAGGTGTGAAGGCTGGCCCCTCGGAAGGGTTCGACAGCCGCCTCAGAGCAATTGGGCTCTGAGCCCTCGGAAGGGTTCGACAGCCGCCTTAGAGCACTCGGGCTCCGTGCCCACCACTGGTCAGAGGTTCGAAGGCTGGCCCCTCGGATGGGTTCGACAGCCGCCTCAGGCCACTCAGGCTCCGCGCCCACTACTGATCAGGGGTTCGTAGGCTGGCCCCCAAAGGGTTCGACAGCCGCCTCAGAGCACACAGAGCGAGGGATGACTCTGGGTACATTCGATACATGGCCGAGGCTTGGGCTACGCTCCCGACATACCCTAGGACATTTCTGAGACCAGTAGGAGCGATTATGTAAAGGAATCCCATCAGAGGGAGGCATCGAGCCCTCGGACCCTATCAAACGGGACCGGGTCCGGCAAATCACCTGCAGGTACTTTTGGAGCGTGCCTCTGGGCCACTAGTCGACCCTTATCGAACGGGGCACGGGCGTCCACTCGGATCACCCGTTAGCAACTCACTGGAGACACCATGTTCGGCGCCCTCCGAGGGCAGCATGGCGCTTTCCCCCCTCCTCCTTGCGGAAAGGCGACGCAGGGGCGTATGAAAAAAGCCGAGTCAGTCCTTGACCGTCCTCTCGCTCTGTGCGGAGGCTCGGGGGCTGCTCTCGCAAAACCGGCTCCGACCAAACCGTTGATAGCATCAACATACCAGCCCGAGAACTTGGAACCTGACAATGCACTCGGGCTACGGCCAGTTCGCATGAGGTAATAACCAGACCGGCCGAAGCATCACGAAACGCGCTAAGACCTCGAAGGAGTCAAACCACTCCTCCGAGGCCTCGGGGGCTACACCCGGCGGGTGCGCTCGCGCGCACCCACCGGAACGAAACGCAACCGAGAAAGGCCGGTCCCCTTGCAAAAAGTGCGACAAAAGCCTCCAAGCGAGTACCAACACTCCCTTCGAGGCTCGGGGGCTACTATCAGGGACCATAATTAGGTGTACCCCCAAGGCTCCTAATCTCAGCTGGTAACCCCCATCAGCACAAAGCTGCAAAGGCCTGATGGGCGCGATTAAGGTCAAGGCTCAGTCCACTCGAGGGACACGATCTCGCCTCGCCTGAGCCCAGCCTCGGGCAAAGGCAGCCGACCCAGGAGGATTTACGTCTCGCTCGAGGGTCCCCTCAAACAACGGACGCACCTTCGGCTCGCCCGAGGCCCAGGATTCACGGAGAAGCAACCTTGGCCAGATCGCCACTCCAACCAACCGTATCGCAGGAGCATTTAATGCAAGGATTGACTGACACCTTATCCTGACGCGCGCTCCTCAGTCGACAGGGCCGAAGTGACCGCAGTCACTTCGCCGCTCCACTGACCGACCTGACAGGAAAACAGCGCCGCCTGCCCTGCTCCGACTGCTGAGCCACTCGACAAAGTGAGGCTGACAGCAGCTAAGTCCAGCCTCAGGCGCCATAGGAAGCTCCACCTCGCCCGACCCCAGGGCTCGGACTCAACCTCGACGCCGGACGACGGACTCCGCCTCGCCCGACCCCAGGGCTCGGACTCAGCCTCGACCTCGGACGACGGAATCCGCCTCGCCCGACCCCAGGGCTCAGACTCTACCTCGACCTCGGACGACGGTCTCCGCCTCGCCCGACCCAGGGCTCGGACTCAGCCTCGACCTCGGAGGAGTCACCGCCTCGCCCGACCCCGGGCTCGGACCGACCACATCACAGGGGGGCCATCATTACCCTACCCCTAGCTAGCTCAGGCTACGGGGAACAAGACCGGCGCCCCATCTGGCTCGCCCCTGTAAACAAGTAATGATGGCACCCCGCGTGCTCCATGACGACAGCGGCTCTCAGCCCCTTACGGAAGCAAGGAGACGTCAGCAAGGATCCGACAGCCCCGACAGCTGTACTTCCACGGGGCTCAAGCGCTCCTCCGACGGCCACGACATCACATGAATAGGGCGCCAAAACCTCTCCGACAGCCACGACGGCATGTACTTAGGGCTCTAGCTTCTCTCTGCTAGACACGTTAGCACACTGCTACACCCCCCATTGTACACCTGGGCCCTCTCCTTATGCCTATAAAAGGAAGGTCCAGGGCTCTCGTACGAGAAGGTTGGCCGCGCGGGAGAATGGGCCGACGCACAAGGCTCTCGCTCTCTCTCTCTCCCACGCGAACGCTTGTAACCCCCTACTGCAAGCGCATCCGCCCTGGGCGCAGGACAACACGAAGGCCGCAGGTTCCCCTTTGCTGTTTCTCCCCCCTTTGTGTTCCGTCTCGCGCCGACCCATCTGGGCTGGGACACGCAACGACAATTTACTCGTCGGTCCAGGGACCCCCCGGGGTCGAAACGCCGACACCTTCCACAGCTTCATCTTCTCATGAGCAGTGGTTGCAATGCTGACAACCTGGGGATGGGGGGGGGGGGGTTTGGTGTGTAGAGCAAGGGTGAGTAACATCAACATACTCAGCAAGTGTCCTGTTTGGCTATAGTGGACTAGCTTTATGTGGGGGTAAGTCAAGCAGTTGCTTTTAGTTGGTCAGATTATTATTACTGGTAGAGAAAGCCAAGTTTTAGAATTAACCCACGTTATTAACCCAAACGTACTCCTTTCCAAACGGAAAGAGTACCACTTACCATTACCAGAGTTAATACCAAAACCAACATTCTCAACACCATCTGTAATCCGAACATCTCTGATCAAGTACCACTAATCAATGGAGCTCCCTTGGTCACTCATAACCGCGAGAACGACTGATATATCAGTTTCATAACACTCTGCAGAGGTTGTGCACTTTACCCACAAGCCGTGATTCCCTTTCTGCCCGGAGATCATGACTCTCTATTGATCACTACCAAGGTGACCCAGCAGGGCATCACTACGTAGCCTTTACAATGATTTCCCGAGGCTGTAGCCGCCCGTTAGGTTTCCTAAATGCACCGCACTCCTCCCCAAGGGGCGAACCCAAACTTGGGAGAGCAAGCCGCATACACCGAGCCCCATTAACGACACGACGACTAAGCGAACTACACCCCGGTTCCTCTAATTATTCAGCTAAGGGCATCCCATTCCACCCTCATGGTTGCACTGTTTTCCCGGGTGGTCATCCAACGAATAGGTCCTTACGGAGAGGCACTCGAGAAACCGCTCGAGCCCCCTTGAATACCACAAGTATAACATCATAATAAAGGAGGGAAACAACGTATCATTGATAAATCTCATCATGTTCATTGATTAGAGTTGAGCAATAGCATAAAGCTAAACAATAATAATCCAACCTAGATAGGTAAGCAAGGACATGGATAACAAAAGCTAGTCAATCCTTAGGTATAACTGTGAAATGCGGGAGGTGAATTAAATAATGTATAGGACAAAAATAGGTCAAGGGACACTTGCCTCCACCAAACAGATGCTCAGGGTCTTCAACTTTGTGGAACTCGAAGAGTTTGATCTCTTGGTCACCGAAGCTTGACCGTCGATTCCTCCAAGTTCGGAAATGGATCACAGTCTATTCACGACGCACAGCGAATACAAACAGGCACAAACAAACAACCATGTATGCATAAGAACATTACACCATTCAAGTAAAACGTAATAAAATACGCAAAATAAAATAGAGCGCGTTACTATGGTCACGCGAGGAAAAAGAAACGCGTTAGTCGAAGTTACGGTCGAGTAGATATCGTGTCTACACTAAACAAGTATTAATCATAGCATTTAGTTTGACCTGATTATATTAATCGGTATTTATTTAAAATGAAACTAGAGCTATCGCACGGTTTTAATTAGCTGACCACACTAACAATTCTTAGTTAAATAAGTAATTTAAATAACATCAGCGACTCTAAGCGGAACGAATTAGCGGAGCGAGATGAAATATATAACGCATGAAACAGCATGGCCGCTTGTGACTTAGCGCGCGGCACGCGTAGGCCACGTGTGATGACGCGCGACACTACGTGAACTAGTACGAGCGACAACACGCGATCGACTCGCAAATCAGCACATGACCACGTGCGAAACAGCGCGTCCGACAGGCGAGAAAAACTAAATAGGTAATGTGTTTATACTAAACAAATATTAAATACACAAAAAATAGTTAAGTTAATATTAACCATGTTAATATTTTTTTTAAAAGCGCAAGTTGAGAACTATATATGTAATTCAATTGGACTACTAATCTAATAAACATTAGTCAAGCACCCACTAAATAAATTAATTAGAATATGAGGTCCGATGAATTAATGTTATTAGCATGTGAGCAACGTCGTTACAAATCTAACGGAACCAGAACAAAACAAAACATATTTATAACGCAAGAGCTAACATATAATTGGTGATTCAAGGATTTAAAGTGATGTGGAGTATTCTTATTGGACAGAAATGAGGCTACATAGAGAGTCACAAAGAGCGCAGCCATAGAAGATCCAAATGGTGGGATCCCTTGTGCATGAACAGTTATCTTCTTCCTCCTCACGTTGACAGGGAAAAATGGAGGGGTCAACCGGTCATGGAGGGAGGAGGTGCTGGCCGCATCGACCCAGGGCGAGTTCGCCGACGACTTGCTGGCTGGCAGCCGCGGCACGGGGCGTAGCAGTGGGCGCGAAGGCCGCTCCACGGGGCCAGGGCGCGGATCGGGTGCCGACAGGGAAGGCCGCAGGGGATGTGGTGGCCGCGAGCCGCCGCGACCGAGGCCGCCGGCCGCGTAGGCGGGCCGCCAGGGCTACCCGCGTCGCGCCAGGAGGCAGCCTGGGCACGCACGCCGGGGTGCTGCAGAGCAGCAACGACATACAGCGATGTCGGGTCGGCATGGAGCGCGCGCAGCTTCGCAGGGGCTCGGACGAGGGACGAGCGGGGGCTCTGTGCGCCAGAGCTCGGCACCAGGGGCCGCCATGGCTGGACGGATCCGCCGGCAATGGGCTTCAAGACAGGCGTCCGTGGGAGGGCTTCCTTGGGGGAAAGGGCTGCTACACGCCGCCGGAAGGAAAAGGGAGAAGAGAAGGCTTACCTGCGTCGCTGGTAACCGAAGGGGCATGCTCGTTTGATCTGGGTCTCGGGAAATCAGAGGCGGTTTGGCGATTGGAAACAAGAGGAGGGATGTCTGCGTACCTGGTAAGCGCTGCCCTTCACGCCTGCGATCTGGGGAAACGATATGGATCTGGGGGAAGACAGGAGGTTTTGCGATGACTAGAGCGGTATTTATAGAAAAGAGTGAATGTGGAAGGCAGTTGTAAAATTTGTCGCAGGTTGCGTCCTAGCCGAGCCAAAGCGACGATCGTGCGATGAGTTGCACGATACAGTAAACGACGAAGACCGAGTTAGGCAGAGGTAGGCGATGGTAGATGAAATAAAGGGGTAACAGGTGTGCGAGCAGCAAACGTTCACGAGGAGGAAATGCGGTTTGACGACCTCACGAAAATGACACAAATCATAGAACGAGTTCGACGAAAGGAACACACACATATATAATCGAGTTTTACCAAGATTTTGTAGTTTTCGCAAATACTGAATTTTAGGTATTTAATTATTATTAGAAAAACTAAAATTCATATTTTAGTACTTGAAGAAACGTTTTGAAGGTTCTCGAAAAAAAATCCGAAAACATGGTCAAGATAATTCGATACAGTTCGAAAAACTTTTCACTCATAAACACTATGCAACGACATGAATGCAACAATCAAAGTTTCTCCAGGATTTTATTTTACTACGCCAAAAACACTACCGGAGTCGACCCCAAAAAACACTCGGCAAAGTCTTTGCCGAGTGTAACACTCGGCAAAGAACGCTCGGCGAACTGTACATTGGCAACGGCCTCTTTGCCGAGTACTTTTTGTCGGGCCCGAGTGCCATTTGGTACTCGGCAAAGAAAAGTCGTCGTCACGGTGCCAAGTGACGGTGACAGATCCTTTGCCGAGTGTCTTCCTTGGCTTGGCAAAAAGGCCAATTTTGCCGAGTGTCTACTATCATGGCCCTCGGCAAAGACGGCTCCAGTGGGCCCCACCGCCAGTCCCTGTGCCGAGAGCTCTCGTTGGTACTCGGCAAAGGAGGCTTCTTTGCCGAGTGTCTAGTGGACGGGCTCTCAGCAAAGAGTCCTCTAGTGGGCCCCTTTGCCAGTCTCTTTGCCGAGTGCGCTGGGCGGCACTCGGCAAAGGTAGCTTCTTTGCCGAGTGCCTTGACCACAGCACTCGGCAAAGAAGGCTTTACCGGTTCCCAGGTGTCCTCCTTTGCCGAGTGCCATGGTCATAACACTCGGCAAAGACACCCTTTGCTGAGTGTTACACTCGGCAAAGTGACCAGGAAATCCCTTTTTTATTTGTTTTTGCTGTTCCATCCAAACAAACAAAAGATATATATCATTCACATCACATTATATATCAATCGCATCACAGAATCAACACATTTATCATCAACACCATATATATCACAAATATCACCACATAAATCAGGTTTCACAGCACATAAGTCTCACTAAGTATCTCACAAGACCAAGTATAACTAACATCACCAACACTCACAAATATAAGTCCGTATCATCACAAAATAGGTCATCAACGAGGTGGGCATCTGGACTGGTTCGGCGAAGGGCTGGACGAAGCGTGAGGGTTGTTCGACGCCGCCGATTGACCCTGCACAGAGAAGAGATTGCATGTGTGAGAACATATGAATATATATCATGCAGTACTAAAATTTTGATACTCACAGGAGTAGTGAAGTCAGCAGGGTCAGTTGCAGGGAACAACGGAGGTGGTGGAGCATGACCCTGTGCGGCGCCAAGGTTCTGCATGTACGAGAACATCTCCGCCATCCTCTTCTCCAGCTCCTCACGTTGCCTCCTCTCATCATCTAGCTGAGTCTGTAATATTTCGCCCTAATGTTACGATAATGCAAAGAGAAGATATATAATAATCAATGAACGATGAATAGATAAGGAATAACCTGGAGTTGCTGGATACGATGCTGTGAGCTGTCCTGCCGAGGTCGTATGGCTGGGCTCGCACTCGTGCTCCTTGCTCGCACCTGAGAGAGAGTGGGAGTGGAGGACGAGTCGATTGCCCCGTCGGCAATCCAGTACCGCCCATGCCTCTTGCCTCCTCCGACCCTCATGAGGACATCTCCATCGATGTCCTCGGTCCTCAGATCGTAATCTGGCCCATGGACCTCCTTGGCCATGGTGGTGTACTCACTGAGGCGGCTGTGGACGGCGGGGTTGGTGTGCGCCTCGGACCCGTCATCCGGGTTGTAGGTGACGTCGGACGTCGCCTTCCCCTTGTGGGCCATAGCATATGCCGAGAACTTGAAGCAAGGCGCGCCACCATGTGCCGCCGATTGAGAGAAAACCAATGAGATGGTTAGAAATCATGTCTAATCGAGAGTTATATACCTAAATAAAAAAGAGTGCGTACCCATGCTTCCGCGTATTTGCCGAGGCTGCGGCTGCCTTGATGGTGGGAGGGACCTTGCATCATCAAACGCCGTTCCCGGCTAGGGTTGTGCGCCTTGTCCCACTCAGCCGAGCACCACCTCTGCACCATCTGCTCCCAGCACTCAGGATGCGCGGCACACCAATGAGGAATCATCTAAAAAATACAAGTACACGGCATATCAGAAGATAAAATTAAGCATATTTAGTACCAATAATAAAGTTTTGTATTTACCTGCAAGTACTGGTCCGGAGTCAACGACATGGTTCGGGCGTCCTTCTTGCTCACCTTCTCCCCAAGGACGGAGCCGTGGTAAGTGACGATGGCCTGGATGCGCGCCTCGTAGTGCATGTCCACGACGAGCTTCTTACAGCTCGTGGTAGCCACCACATCCGCCCTGGCCTCGTATCCAGCCTCGCATCTGAAGAAATCCTACATACAAAGACGATGTATCCATATATTATTTCAAGAATATGCAACAAATGAGACTTATTAAACAATATAGTGCGAGGAAGACTTACCCACAGCTCTTGCTTCACCCGCTCCGCCTTGTTGTTGAATTGTTTGTCGTCCCGATCTACTGCATCGGGGGCGACGACGTAGTGGTCGAAGGTGTATGCTGGGCTCGTCACTCCGGCGTACTCGACAAGTCTAGGGAAGTGTTCCCTGCATAGAAGGCCGAGGATGCCATTGGGGTTGCGGCCGTGACCCCCTGCAGTCTCCAAAACCATCCAAGACCTGTCTAAGTGATTAAGATAAAGTATTAGTTTCTATTATTAATTTGAACATATAATATGAAAAAGCAACAACAACATCTAAAGTTACCTACCTCTCTCCATCGGGTCGTATCAGCGGACGCCTGTCACGAAGTATGGGTCGCTGAGGGAGACTCGCGGGACCTCGCAGGTAGATGCTCCTCGAACCTGAGGAGCCAGAACCTGAGACGTCCTGGTGAGCGGCGTCGTCGTCGTCATCCTGCTGCGCCGCTTCGACAGCGGCTTGCTGCTCCACCTGCTGCTGTACGGCGTCGTCCTGCTGCGCCTCCTCCTCCCCCTCCCCCTCCTCGTCCTCGTCCCATCGCCCACCATCTTTGTCCAACAACCTGCAATTAAGAGTAAGCAATTAAGCACAGATAAAAAAATATGTATTTAGAAACATATGCAAAATAAATGAAATATAGCATTACATCGATTAAAAATAATCTTCATATGTGTCTGGGTTAGCCGGATCATAAGTGTCATCATCACTATCAACCATTTCATAGTCAACACCATCTGAAGGCGCAATTTCGTCATTGGCATTGCCTTCAAGCATTTCTAAGTCATTCTCATTTTGCACCTCATCATCCTCCTCATCAACAACCATTTCAATATCTACTTCCATTCCGATCGCTTCGGTTAAGTCTATCTCAAATCGCCCTTCCAGCCCATCTTCTTGGAAGAACTCTCCGTCATATGTGTCCGGGTCTAAGTTATAATCTTCATCGTTTGGAACAGGTAATTTACCGTGCGGTGATACCTTATACACAACATCCCAACCCTTAAGATGTTGTTTCGTTTGGCACGCATATGGAAGATAATACACTTGTGTGGCCTGTTGGGCCACAATATAGACATCGTCTCCTGGTAAGGTGGAATCCTGTCGAATTTCGACTAGCCCAACATTAGAATGTGTCCGTCTCGTAACTTCAGGGTCAAACCAATGACATTTGAATATCACTGGAGTAAGAGGTTTGGAACCATAAAAATTGAGTTCATATATTTCTTCAATTCTTCCATAATACTCGACCTCGTCAAGCCCGGGCGTAAAGACTCCAGAACACGTGGTTTTTCGATTGGGCCGACTTTGGTCGTAGCTTGTTGTGCGAAAACGGTATCCATTAACGTCATACCCAGAAAATTCCCTGACCCTATAGGCAAAGCCATTGGCTACTTGTCTCAACTCGGCACTCATAGACGGCTCTCTTTGGCCCTACAAGTTCAAACACGCTAGATTGTTATATTATTCGCACATAAGAGCAACTTCAAATGACAAACTAAGCACGTACCTTACGTTTAAACCAGGAAATGAAATCGGGCAATCCATTTCCCGCACCCTTTCCAAGAAGGGTATCATATTCCTGTGGAGTTGGGTCCCTTGATCGACGCCAGAATTCATGAAGAAATTGCTCCATGTATGGCGTCACCTCTTCAAGGTTGGTCAATACATATAGCATGATATGGCGCCACTCTTCATGTCTCAGGGTCTTGGTGGTCGAACCACTCGCGCTTCCGAGTTGCCCTCGAAAAATGCTGAGGTTCGATTCATTGTCGCCATCATTGTAACGAGGGGGTGGATTATGCACGCTCGGCAGTTTGTCACCATAGTAAATTGTTGTGAAGTTTGACACCTCCTCCAGTATGTATGCCTCTGCAATGGAAGCCTCGATTTTGCATTTATTTCTACATTTCTTTCGGATAGTCTTTAGACATCTCTCGATTGGATAGCACCAACGTCCCTGCACGGCCCCCCCCATTCGTGCCTCATACGGGAGATGAAGAATCAAATGCTGCATCGGATTGAAGAAGTCGGGTGGAAAGATCTTCTCCAGCTTACACAGTAACACGGGTGCCATCCTTTCCAAGTCTGCAATCATGGTCCGAGCTAACTCTTTTGCACAAAGCTGGCGGAAGAAATAGCTCAACTCTGCAAGCGCTAGCCAGACATGCTCAGGGACATAGCCTCGAACCATCGCCGGAAGAATTCGTTCAATCCATATGTGGAAGTCATGACTCTTCATCCCTAAGACTCGCAGAGTAGATAAGTTCACCCCCTACTAAGGTTAGCTGCATACCCATCAGGGAACATTAACATCTTGATCCACTGTAGTACTTCCTTCCTCTGGGCTCTGCTCAGGACGAAATCGGCCTTAGGCCTTCTCCATGTCTTTCCACCACTAGGCGACTTCATCTCTTGGTTTGGTCTATCACATAACTCTACCAGATCCACTCTTGCCTTTATGTTATCCTTTGACTTATCAGGAATCTCCATAATTGTTGCCCAAAGTGCCTCGGCGACATTCTTTTTAGTGTGCATCACGTCAATGTTGTGTGGAAGGAGCAGGTCATCATAATAGGGGAGCCGAGTCAAGCCCGACTTATGTGTCCACATATGTTGCTCACCATATCCCAGAAAACCACCTTCTGGGTTGGCCACGAGACCATCTATCTGTTGGCGAACTTCGACACCAGTCATCATTGCAGGTGGGCGGTCTGTCACCACAACACCTTTCGTAAAGTTCTTGATGTCTAGTCGGAATGCATGGTCAGGAGGGAGAAATTGTCAATGTTTATCGAATGACGAATATTTGCCACCCTTCTTCAACCAAATGAACCTAAGAGCTTCCTTGCAAACTGGGCATGGGAACTTACCGTGAACACACCAGGCGCAAAATAGCCCATACGCCGGAAAGTCATGCATGGAGTACTGGTACCAAACATGCATTTTGAAGTTTGTCTTCGTAGCTCGGTCGTACGTCCATACCCCTTCCTCCGAAGCACGGACCAATTCATCAATCAAAGGCTCCATGTACACGCCCATTTTATTCCCCGGGTGTCCAGGAATTATCAACGACACGAATATGTTCTGTCTTTGAAAGCATACACCGGGGGAGATTGATGGGGATAACGAACATGGGCCAACATGTGTATGGGGCAGCGGTCATTCCATAGGGATTGAACCCATCTGTGGCCAGCGCAACACGAACATTACGAGCCTCTTTGGCTTTCTCATGGTGAATGGCATCAAAGTGGGTCCATGATTTGCCATCGGATGCGTGAACCATCTTGTCAGGATTGTATCGTTTGCCTTTTTTGTGCCATGTCATCTGTTTCGCGGATTCCTCTGTCATGTATAGACGCTGGATCCTCGGTATGAACGGAAGGTGGCGTAGGATTGTCACGGGGATGTCGAGCTGCCTCTTCTGTCCATCACCAGAGTCTACCTCCATGAACCTAGACGATTTACACTTCGTACAGTACTTTGCCTCAGTGTGTTCTTTCCTAAATAGGACGCAGCCCTTCGGACAAGCATGTATCTGCTCATACGTCATCTTGAGTGCACAAAGGAGTTTCTGTGCCTCGTACATGCTCTTTGGCAGAACGTGATCCTCCGGAAGCAGGCTACCAATAACTGTCAACAAACCATCGAAGGCGTCTCGACTCATGCTATACTGCGACTTGAACGCCATTGTACACCCAATGGCATCCAGTTGAGAAACCTTTGTCTTGTCGTGAAGGGGTTTCTGTGCCGTGTCAAACATGTCGTAGAATGCCTTTGCGGTCGCCTCTGGCTCGTCCTCCATACGTCCTTCGGCGAACTGTGCCTCGTGATAGTCGTTCAACATGTCCGCTACCCCGACATCATCATCGTAATCCTCGACGCGTTGTCTCACCACCTCCTCTCTCGTGCGATGCACTTCACCATGTAAGATCCACCGAGTATAGTCCGGCGTAAATCCATTCTTCCAAATATGTTCTACCATGGCCTTCTTTGTTTTCCTTTTCCTGTTGGCACATTTGCTGCACGGACAAGGGACTAGACTAGCTCCTTTAGCAGCTTCGCCAAATGCCCGTTCCACGAAAGCATCGGTCTTCCTAATCCATTCAGGGGTGACATCATTACGTCAAACGCGGCCCATATACATCCACTCACGGTCCTCCATCCTCTAACATATATAACCTAGTATAGTTTAATATAGACATGTAATGCATGTACACTACGTTCCTACCTTCTAATAGGTGAGGATAGGTCCTAATCCCAGCCGCGGTTGCGTAGATGGAGTTAGTTTCCATGCTCTACTCCGATTCGAGATAGAATTTCGGCAGCACCTCCCTACTGTTCTCCGGATACACGTCCTGGCAGGGAGAGTGTACTGTCCGGAGAACAACAGGGAGGTGACGCCGAAACTCTATCTCGGACCGGAGTAGAGCATGGAAACTAACACCATCTACGCAACCGCGGGCTGTCCAAAAAACGTGGACAATTCGAAACTGATACATTTGTAGATATGCAAAGATCTGCATATCTACACCGTATCTCTTTCGAACGGGAGACGCCTAACTGGGTTACATGATCTACGACCATGATGCAGAAATAGAGGTTATACCTAGGGTGGCGGTGGAGTCAGGCTAGTGGGGCTGTGGCGGGTCGATGCAGTGGCGACACGACGCAGTGCAGGCAGACCCGCAGCGGCTAGGAAGACAAGTATCTTCTCTGTAAAAAAGAAACACAAGTCTGTTAATACAAAAAAAAA
Source organism: Zea mays (assembly GCF_902167145.1). NCBI lineage: Eukaryota > Viridiplantae > Streptophyta > Magnoliopsida > Poales > Poaceae > Zea > Zea mays. The sequence goes on along the minus strand of NC_050098.1, from coordinate 42,098,639 downwards.
TCGACAGCACCTCCCCTGTACGTTGAGGTTTTTAAAACCTGCAAATAAAACTAACAGCACGATGGCTGACATGCACACAGTAAGAAGCAATTCACCTAAAGTATACACTACTAGCAGTTGTCACATTTCTTATTTCCCATTGCAAGCCATCACAATGCTTCATGATGGAGATGCGAATAACTTGGTAGATTCACAACTACATGGTGACCTCGGGCGCGGCTATATAAATGGTTGGGTGACCTTGGCTTACATGATTTATACATTCTATCATCTAATCAATAATAAATAAAAATTGACGCATAAAAAGTTTATACCTCGCGTGGGGGCGACGATGGTACGCGTGGCGTGGCCGGGCGGCGGTGGCGGCATGCGAGGAGGCGGCCTCCGGAGGCGGTGGTGGCGCGCGGCATTGGTGGCGGGGGCACGGCGAGGGGCGCGGGCGAGGGGCACGGCGGGGGCGGGCGAGGGGCACGGCGGCGCGGGCAAGGCGGGGGCGGGCGAGGGGCACGACGAGTGGCACGGCAGCGCGACACGGGGCACGGTGGGCGTGGAGGGTGCAACGGCGAGTGGGCGAGGGCGCGGCGGGGGGGTGCGGCAGACGGCGGGCGGGCAGGTGTGGCGGGGGGCACGGGTGCGGCGAGGGGCGTGTCGAGGTGCGAGGGGCGCGGGCGCGGCGAGGGGTGGCGGCGCGGCGAGGGGCGGCCGGGCGGGGCGCGTCGAGCGCGGTCGGGCGGGGGGCGCGTCGAGGGCGGCGCGGCCGGACGGCGAGGGGCGCGGACGGCGATGGGGCGGCGGCGCGGTGAGAGTGCGTGAGTGAGAGAGTGAGGAAGAAAGGGCTAACTGTCGGTAAGTAAACCCTCTTTGCCGAGTGCCCGTGATCTGGCACTCGGCAAAGATTTTTTTTAATTTTAAAATATACTTTGCCGAGTGTCCTCGATCCGGCACTCGGCAAAGTCTTCTTTGCCGAGTGTCCCCCGGGCGACACTCGACAAAGACTATTTTACTACACTTTGCCGAGTGTCAACCATTTGACCCTCAGCAAAAGCTTCTTTGCCGAGTGTCATCTCTGGACACTCGGCAAAGTACATTTTTATTTTTTTATTTTCCCTACCAAATTTTTTGTGGTGTGTTCCTACACTATATAGACCTACATGTACCATTTTGAGACAATTAGAAAATTGTTTTCTATAGCTAGTAGATTTAGTTCGTTTATTTGAATTTCTTCGAAAAAACACATTTGAACTGCAAGTCAGTTGAAACTTGGAAAACCGTGCATGCAAAAATGGTATCCATGCTACTTAGCACAAGTTACGACCGATTTCAGGAGCGGACCGGAAACTTCGAGCACCATGCTCACTCAACATGGCCGTGAACTTGCCATCCAGCTGTTTAAAAATTTTATAAAACACAAACAAACTTAGAAAATCATGAAACTTGTCCACGTGTCATGATATCATATGTAGAGTCTGTGATAAAAAATTTAAAATGTTTGGAGAAAGTTGTGAGACATTATGTGTAGAAATCTAAGAGAACTACACATGAAATCATAGAGTTTCAATGTGGATCTCTTAGGTTTGTACACATAGTGCGTTACAGCTTTCTCGAAACTTTTTCAAATTTTTATCACAACCTCTACATATGATATCATGACACGTGGACATGTTTTATGATTTTCTGACTTTGTTTGTGTTTTATACAATTTTTAAACACATGGATGGCAAGTTCACGGTCATGTTGAGTGAGCATGGTGCTCGAAGTTTCCAGTCCGCTCCTGAAATCGGTCATAACTTGTGCTAAGTAGCATGGATATCATTTTTGAATGCACGGTTTTCCAAGTTTCGAGTGACCTGCAGTTCAAATCTGAATTTTCCAAAGAAATTCAAATAAACAAACTAAATCTACTAGCTATATAAAACACTGTTATAATTGTCGCAAAATGGTACATGTAGGTCTACATAGTGTAGGAACATACCACAAAAAGTTTGGTGACCAAAATAAAAAAATAAAAATATGTTTTGCCGAGTGTCTACAGAAGACACTCGGCAAAGACTCTTTTTGCCGAATGCCAGATATTTGACACTCGGCAAAGACTGACGACCGTCAGCTGTAGGCAGCCGCTAACGGCCCTTTGCCGAGAGCCATCTTTGCCGAGTGTTTGACTCTCGGCAAAGCAGTCTTTGCTGAGTGCTTGGCTGTGCCGAGTGTCCTGCGCTCGGTAAATTAGCTCTTTACCGAGCGCAGGACTTTGCCGAGTGCGGCGCTCGGCAAAGTCTTCTTTGCCGAGTGCCCGATAAAAGGCACTCGGCAAAGCCGCCGGCACTCGGCAAAGGCCCGGATTCCGGTAGTGAAACTCATATATATATATATAATAAAATAACTATCTATCATTTAGAAAAAGAGAAGAAAAGCAGGTAAATAAGAGGGTAACACCTGAATTTGGTGAATATTAGAAAAGAAATTTTATACCCCCAAATTCAGGGTGTTACAGTAGGCCTCCAACCGTAGCCCCTTGTAGTATTAATTTGTTCCTTTGCAACAAATTTAGATTGCGACGTGAACGAAGGCCTTTAGCCAAAGGTCAAAAAAACATCTTCCCTTCGCTAGAATAGCGAATCATTCTGAGCTGTGGGACCCACCGAACAGTGGGGCTCTTAGTATATATATAGAAGGCTGTGTTGCGGATATTTTTTGTGCCATCTAGCTTTCGTGCTATAGTTGTCGTTTTAGCTTTTCTGTTCTGCGAGTGCAATTGTTTTTGAGCTTTGGCTTTCTGCAGTGATCATCATCGAAATGGCTGAGGATAAGAAAAGCGTGGATCCCACACTCGCTGGCTTCTACAAAGCCATGGTAAGGACCAACGTAGAAAAAATCACCAATGAGATGTTAGCTGGGCTATATATCTGGTGATTCAAGCGACAACGAGAGTTTCGATGTTGAGAGTGAGAACGAAAATGCCGAAGATCAACTGTGGAGGCCAAGCCACGTTGTTTTTGGGAAGTCAACTATCAAACAAGAGCAAATTGGAGCGATGAAAGGCAAATATTTTTCATGATGTGTCTATAGTGAGGGCTGGGGGAGAAGACACCGTTCTTCACCCTAAAAGTGATGAAGTGGTGGTCTTCAGGTGCTTCATGAAAGATGAGCGTCGCTTTCCACTCCACAAAATGCTAGTCGAAGTTTTGAAGACATTCGAGATATACCTTCATCCGCTTACCCCCGAAGCTCTTATCAGACTGGGGGTTTTTATATGGGCCATGAGGAGCCAAGGACTGGCGCCGGATGCGAGATGCTTCTGCAATACTCATGAGCTATCTTACCAGACGAAGGCGATCGGAAAAGAGCAATATCATAACAACTTTGGCTGCTACGGCTTCGTGCCTCGCTCTGAGGCAAATTACCCTGTGCCTACATTTTGAAAGAAGTGGTCAGGTTCTTGGATGAAGGAATGGTTTTACGTGAAGGATGACCTGAATCAGTGGGAGGATGTGAGAGGCATTATCCAACGTCCTATATGGTCACGCTTCAGCATTAGAAGGCCATCCATCGCACTTGGGAATGAAGTGCAGGCGTGCCAAATTGCTTTCAACACCATATGCACCTACATTGGCACAAGAGATTTAGTTCAAGAGCACATTGCTTATAAAGTATGGCCTCTTGCAAACAAATGGGAAATGCCGAAGGAAGCCACCGCTGGTTCTAGCCAGAGTGGCTTGGTTTATCTCAAGTATACCATTCGGTACAGAAGCCATATTGATGAGCCAAATGATGATTGGCTAGACGCTATAGAGGCAATGAGCGATGAACTACTTGGAGCGTACTCGAGGGCAGAAGACAAATCTATGATAGCCGCCTTCGGCACTTGCCGGAAAAAGAGGTTGAATAGGGTGTTCGATGTTATTGGGTTTGTTTACCCAGATTACTGCTTTCTCGTCCAAACACAAGGGAGAAAAAGGAAAATCGTTGCTTCGACATCTTCTGGTGCGCCGAAGGCAAAGAAAGTCAAGGTCTTGACACGTAGACCGAAGCCCATCAAGACGGCCGATGTACCGAAGTTAATTGAAAGGACAGATACTGCCCCTAGCTACAGAGATGGCTCCTGCGATGCGGATTGAAGCTATTGCAGACCCGACCAAAGAGTCAGAATCAGAGAACGCAGCAGAGCAGCCAAAGGTGTTAGTGACATCGTTGCCAAAGCTATCAGCTACTGCAACCGCAACTTCGAGGAAGAGGAGGATGGCTAGTGTTTTGGATGCTGTTTTAGAGTATGTGAAAATGCCACCTCCACTTCTGCCGAAGCTTTTGGCGGGAAAATTTAAGATGCAAGCATCTCTTCTGTTCATGCTGAAGCGAGACCTTCAGAAGCCGTGCTAGAAAAAGTTGTGGAAGAGAGCCTTCCAGAAAGACCCTCAACACCTGCTCCCGAAGCACCTCCTTGAGTGATTTGAATTACATTGTTCGACATGCTTCGAGAAAACAACTATCGACAGAGGAAGTTGCTGAAACACAACATTATGCCAAAGAGCTGAAATACCCCTAGGGTCCTTGGTATACAGAGGAGATAACGATGATGACTTCCTCTATTGTCTACTAGACAGTAAGGAGGTCAATGTTTGCCGTGAAATGATGGATAACATGGGGTATCTGAAGATTGAACTTGGTTTCTCTGGGATGACAAAGGATCAGCTTGTAGATAGCCTCGCCTACAATAGCTTGAAGGTTTGTATACTTTGGCTTGTCATTTTGTAATTTTTGTTACAGTGAACTATTTTTTGTGGTAATTCTTATTGTCGTTATGTGTTCACTCTTCATTTGTCAGGGCTTGATTCTAAGCAAGGCTCTGAAGGCCCAAAAGGATGCAGAGGATGAGAGCTGTCGAATAGCACTTGGAAACCTTCGTTCGGAGGTCATAACATTGAGAAACGAAGCTCTTGAGAAGGATAAGATCCTACTCTCTTTGGTAGAGACATTAAAATCTAGCAAAGCCAGGCTTTCTGCTCAAGCTGAAACTCATGAAGCTGAGATGCAAGAGCTAAAGAAGAAAGTTGCCGAAGCAACTGATAATTTTAATGTTGAAGTAGTAAAACATGAAATATGTGAAATTGAAAGATCAAGGGCACAGAAAAATGTTGATGAGCTTTGTGATGCTAAAGAAAAATGCTATGAAATAGCTATGGAATGTGCTAAAAATCTGAAGAACAACTTTTCAAAAGTTGGTGCATTTTCTTCCGAGCAGAAATTCATTCGTGGAAATCCTGATGAAGTTATTCAATGGATAAACGGCGAGGTCAAAGCTTTCGAGGAAATTCTTAGTGACATAGGGGACTTATGTGCCTTTGCAGGTGCCCATGGGGCTACATCCATTTTGGAGAAGGTTGATTGTGATCATGCCAAGGCTGTAGCTCAGCCAAATTTTGCCTTCGCATCTGATGATGTTAGAAACCCTTCAGCCGAAGCTACTACCTTAGGTGGGAAATTTTATTCTGAAGTATGGCTGAAGGGTGGACGAGAAATTGCTGATGAAGCCATTAAAAGGAACGAGAAAGAATATCATGATGCCTTAGAAGAGGCTAAAAGAGTTGACGAAGCTGCCGAGCGGGCCAGACTTATAGGTATGCCCTTTGTAACTCAGCTTCGTAAATTTTTCAGCGTCGGCACTGATAGGTATTTGTGTTTTAATACAACTAAGCTTTCTCCCCCTCCCGAGCCATATAATCCTGAAGTTGACCCATCTGTTAAGGAGGCGCTCGATATAATCAAGATTGCTAATGAAGCTATTGACGAAGCTGTCGACAAGCTCCTGAACGAAGCTGCCGACAAAGTCCTAAAGGAAGACTGAAGCTTTGTATTTTCGATAGTTTAATGTCCTTGTACATAACTCCTAGTTTTGTAAGAAACACTTATAAACAATTTACATGTATGTTGATGTAATATATTTTCTTTGTGAAGCGTGGAATCTTCGTACATACCGTTTTTGAGCCGTCGACAAAAAAACACCTTCCCTTCTTTTCACGCTTCAGAAAGAAATCCCCCTTCTTTGCTGAAGCAACTGCATGAAGTTTGATTCTTGCTGTAGACGTTGCGTAGGAATAACATTGTCGAAAGCGTAAACTTCATATGACAGTACTGTCGCAAGCATGGACCATGCCTTTTTATACTCTTTCATGAGTCTTTGCCGAAGCTGAAAAAGGAATTTTCCTTGTTTTTTCACTACTTTTGTCGACGTAAAATGATGTATGATTGAGAGCACCTAGAGGGAGGGTGAATAGGTGATCCTGTAAAAATTCAATAACTAATAGCCACAAAAACTTGGTTATAGAAATGTTAGTGCTACTAAGTAGTTGCGAAGCAAGTTCTTGTGGGCAAGACAATCATAAAGAGATCCACACAAGAGACACGCGATTTTATCCCGTGGTTCGGCCAAGTAACACTTGCCTACTTCCACATTGTGGCGTCCCAATAGACGAGGGTTGCACTCAACCCCTTTCAAGTGATCCAATGATCAACTTGAATACCACAGCTTTTCTTTGCTTATCTCTTTTTCCCGTTTGCGAGGAATCTCCACAAGTTGGAGTCTCTCGCCCTTACACAAAGATCACAATGAAAGCACAGAGTAAGGTTGGGAAGAGCAACACACAGTAGAATTAAATCCACACCGCAAACACGCATACAAGTGAGAAGATGAGCACACAAAACACGCGCGGGGAGTTTACAACTCAAAAAGTGCTCCAATCTCAAGAACAATGAGCGATTGCGTGAAAGTGAGGACTAGAAGTCTTGGAATGCTTAGAGTGTGCTTGAGTGACTCCTCCATGCGCCTAGGGGTCCCTTTTATAGCCCCAAGGCAGCTAGGAGCCGTTGGAGGCCAACAAGGAAGGCTATCCTTGCCTTTTGTCGGGTGGCGCACCGGACAGTCCGGTGCACCACCGGACAGCCACTGTTCATATCCGGTGCACGATCTCCTTCCAATTCTGGCGCAGCCGACCGTTGCAGATTTGTGGCAGTTGGCGCACCGGACACTGTCCGGTGCACACCGGACAGTCCGGTGCCCCCTACCGACCGTTGGCGCGGGCCACGCGTCACCTGCGTATTGCGCGGCCGACCGTTGCGCTGGCGGCCGTTGGCTCACCGGACAGTCCGGTGAATTATAGCCGTACGTCGCCAAACTTTCCCGAGGGCGGCCTGTTCACCGGAGTTTAGCCTGGCGCACCGGACACTGTCCGGTGCACCACCGGACACTGTTCGGTGTGCCAGACCGAGCTGAACTTTGGCTGTACTCAACCAACTCCTTCGCATTTCTTTTCTTCTCTTCTTTTCTCTGTTTCCAGCACTTAGACCATATATGTTAGTACACAAAAACCAATGTACTAAGTCTAGAAACATACCTTCTCTTTGTTTTACACTTCTCTCTTCATTTAACACAAAGGAACTTAATTAAATGTGTTGAGCACTTAATCACCAAAACATACTAGAAATTTGCCCAAGGGCACATTACCCTTTCAATCTCCCCCTTTTTGTTGATTTATGCCAACACATCCAAAAGCAACAAAAAGAAGTGCAGCATCAATGCAATTGAGAACAAAATTGTCTTTGACAAGATTTGACATATTTGGATCATTCTTTGCCACCACTTGGTTTGTTTTTGCAAATCAAATTCATTTTCCTATCTCTAAGTCAAACTCACTTGTTTGGGCCTAAAGAGAGATATTCCAAAAGTGAAATTGAACATAATCCAAAAACTCCCCCTTTCTCCCATAATCATAGAATCTCCCCACAAGAGACCAAATTTTGCAATAAGAGTATTTTGACAAATAAAAAATTCTAACTCTACTATTTTCAAAATTCTCAAGTGGTAGCTGATTTATTTGCTTTGGCCTTAATTTCTCCACCTTTGGCATTAAGCACCAAAACAGGATTATTCTTGGCCCTTTAACCCCATTGCCTCACAAAAAATGTCAATCAAGAGCAAAAAGGCAATAAGATCATAAGTATGAACTTGGAGGTGAGTACACTAATACCGGAGTGCAGTGGAAGTCTTTGCATGGTCCAAGTTCACCTTTCTCTTTCAATTCACCTTTGAGACTACATCGAGTACACTTAAACACAAAAGTTAGTCTCACAAGGTCAAGTTGTAGCACTTCTCCCCTTAAATATGTGCATCATTCACACATGGGCTTGTGAGGTCCGGGGATCCCTTGCACAACTTGAGTGCTGTTGGGGACTTGTTCTCAAATGCTATGAGTTAAGAACAAGGCAACATAGAAAATGTTAATCGTTAAAGTCCTTCGTCCTTCGAAACATTATCTCCTTTGAGGTATAATGATTTTCGGACGAAGGTTATGAAGAGTATACCTTCATAAATTCATTACATAATGACGAAGGATGAAATGTAAGGAATATAAATGGCATCATGAACAGTTATGTATTATCATTAAGCATAAACGGAAATATCATTGAATTACAAGTGTACCTTCAACTGGAAGGAGATGATAATACAAGCGTGACGCAAAAAGCGAATGCCAAGTCAGCGTGAACAGTACGGGGCTACTGTTCACCTATTTATAGGCACGGGACGCAGCCCGTGCAAAATTACATTAATGCCCTTTACACTCGATAATAATTCTATAGTAATCTGTCGAGGTCTAAATAGCCTTTTCATCTTTAAGTCGGTTTCATCTGCTGTTGTCACGCCGAAGCTTTTCTGCTTACACCTTCGGCGGTTCACCAACCTTCGTATTATTCTGGTCTACTGTAATGCCTGACTTGAGTCCGAAGATACCTGTTCACACATTATACTCCAGAAACACTATTAAATCCTGTTTTTGAGGACCTTCGGATGCCGAAGGTCCCCAACAGTAGCCCCTCGCAATATTAATTTGTTCAAAATAATAAATTTAGATTGCGACCTGGACGAAGGCTTTACGCCGAAGGTCCGAAAAAACACCTTCCCTTTGCTAGAATAGCAATATTCACTGACAAGCGGGGTCTTTCAATTTTCAACGCACTCGGCGTATAAATACGGCCATACCGCAAACGCATTTGACACGCTCTCTGGCCAACTGCTCCCGCTCACTCAATTTTTAGCTCTTGTGCACTACGATTTGCTAAGCTTTTAGTTTTGAAGCTTCGGCTTTGAAAATAGTTTTTTAGTGTCTCCGAAGATGTCCGAAGATAAGAAAACTGCTGCCGAGACGAAGCTGAGCCTCGACGAAGAGAAAAATTTGGGGTTTCTTATAGCGATGTCAAAGACCAACACAGAAAAAATCACCAAGGAGATTCTGGAAGGTTTGTCTGAGGATACTGGTGATAGTGACAGCTATGATGTGGACAGTGGTGGTGAAGACTCCGAAGATCGTCCATGGCGACCAAGCCATTCAGTTTATGGTAAATCAACTATTAAAGAGAATCATCTTATCAACATGAGAGGAAGGTATTTTCGGGATTTGTCCATTGTGAGGGCCGACGAAGGGGAGAAAACTTGCCCCCACCCTGAAGAGAATGAAGTCGTAGTTTACCGAAGCTTTTTGAAAGCTGGACTGCGATTTCCTTTGAGCAGCTTCGTTGTGGAGGTGCTGAAAATATTCGAAATCTATCTCCATCAACTTACCCCCGAGGCAATTATAAAGCTGAATATCTTCGTGTGGGCCGTGAGAAGCCAAGGTCTGAAGCCTGACGCAAAAAGCTTCTGCAATATACATGAATTATCATATGAAACAAAACCTTGGGGTAAGGAACAGTATCACAACAATTTTGGCTGCTACAGTTTTGTTTCTCGGTCCGGGTCAAGTTGCCCCGTGCCAACCTTTCGGAAAAGATGGCCCAGAGACTGGATGACAGAATGGTTTTATGTGAAGAGTGATCTGACAATACGAGAAGATATCAAAGGTATAATTATGCGCCCTATTTGGCAAAGCTTCGGCCTTCGAAGGCCGAAGGTTGAAATGAATGAAGTTGCCGAAGAATGCCAGAGGGCCTTCGGTGCAGTCTGTTCTTTCATTGGGACAAGAGACTTAGTACAAGAGCATATTGCCTTCAGGGTATGGCCGCTCGCGGAGAATTGGGAAATGCCACAAGAAACCGTAAAAGAGGCCGACGAAGGTGGTCTTATCAGGTTGAAGTACACTTTTAAATTTGGAGATAAATTCGTTGAGCCAGATGATGACTGGTTAAAAAGTATTGAAAATTTAAGCGATGAACTGCTTGGGGCTTATTCGAAGGCCGAAGACACTGCAATGTCAGCAGCCTTCGGAGGCCGAAAAAAGAAAAGGCTGAATCGGGTATTTGATGCAATCGGGTTTGTCTACCCTGACTATTGCTATCCCATTCGAAGGCAGAAGAGAAAAAGCACAACCTCTGCAAAGGAAGAAGCTGCAATTGCTCCTAGCGAGCCAGAACCGAAAAGAAAGAAGATAAAGGTCCTCACACATCGGCCGCGCTATATTGAACCAGCTTCGGTGCCTGAGTTTACCAGAGAAACTCCTTCGGCCGCCGAAACTGAAAAACCAGCCGAGCCAACCTTACTGCCAGAAGTCGCAGAAACGGCCGAAGTGCCAACAAAGATAGAATTGGAACAATCGAAGATTTTGTTATCAGAAATGAAAGAGAAGGCCGAAGCGCCGTCCACAGAAAAAATGGAAGAGGTAAAAGAAGCAACTGAGGGATCCAAAACATCAGAAGTTTTGAGTCCCGCAGCAAACATTGATACAGTAAAAAATCAAAAAGTGCCAGCAGTGACTCCAAAAAGAAAGAGAATGGCTAATGTGCTAGATGTACTGGAAACGATCAAATCTTCAAGCACACCTCCGAAGAGGGCTGCTGTCATTCCTGAAATAACAACTGAAATTTCTGGTTCTAGAGCTCCAGGGCAAGAGACTGAAGCCGAAGCTAGTCCCTCAGAGCCTGCAAAGATAAAATCCTTGGAAAGTGAGGCAGAAAAAATAACAGAGCCAACTTTCGTTGAAGAAACCGGTGTCATTGCCCCCGAAGCATCCCCGAAAGTTCGTGATTATATTCTTCGTCATGCTTCGGGGAAAAAATTATCAGAAAAAGAAGAGCAAGAGGCCCAGCACTACGCCCAAAAACTGAAATATCCAAAGGGGGCGTTAATATTCAATGGCAGTGGAGAAGAAGACTTCTTGTATTGTCTCCCCGACAGCAAGGAAATTTATGTCTGTCGGGAGATGAGCAGGAGCTTCGGATTCCCAACTTTAGAAGACGGACTTTCGGTGCTGTCAAAGAACGATCTGGCCGACAGCCTAGCTTACAATAGCTTAAAGGTGCGACAAATGAAATCCTTGTATTTTTTGTTGAGTTCAAAAATTTTCGTTTGTTTAAACCTATTGACGCAGACATATTTCTCTTTGTAGGGCCTGATACTCAGCAATGCCCTCAGGGCACAGAAAGATGCTAAAGACGAAGGGTGTTCTATAGCCCTGAGCAACCTTCGTTCCGAAGTTATTGAACTGAGGAACGAAGGTCTCGAAAAAGATAAAATGTTGTACTCATTGATAAATAAAATAAAGGAGGACGAAGCTGCTTTTAAAGGCCAAGCTGAAGCTCAGAAGCGGGAAATTGAAGATCTTCGGAAACAACTGGCCAGAGCCAAGGAAGAACGCATACTTGAAGAAACAAAGCGAGAACTCAGCGACCAATGGGCCGATCACCTAGAAATAACTGTTGAAGAGCTTCGTTCGTCCAAAAAGAGATGCTATAACAAATCTATAGAGTGTGTTAAAAAGTTAAAAGCTAGCTTCGCCAGGGTTGGCGCCTTTTCAAGCGAAGAAAACTTTACGAGAGGCAATCCCGAAGGTCCCATCGAATGGATCGACCACGAAGCTGAGGCCTTCGAAGAAATTTTAAATAGCCGAGGAGATATATGTGCCTTCTCTGGTGCCAGAGGGATTGCCGCCATCTTAGAGAAGAAGGGCTGCGAACATGTAAAAAATTTAGCACAGTCCGAAGCTGCTTTGTCTTTTGAAGATGCAAGAGATCCTTCGGCCGAAGCTAGTATAATTGGTGGAAATTTTTTTCCGATATCTGGGATAATGGTGGCCGAGAAATGGCCGGAGAAATTATTCGAAGAAGTGAAAAGGGCATTCACGATGCTAGAGAAGTAGCTGAGGCTGCTGAAAAGAGCGCAGAGGCCGAAGGTCAATTAGGTATTAACTAATAGTTTTTATTGTGTTGTAATCTTTGGGCTTTAAGATTTGTTTGCGATTTGTAATAGCAATGTAGCCGTATCCTATCTTACTTCAGATCCTGCTAAAACGTCTTCGGGCCCTCAGCCGAAAGGAGACGACGAAATTAAAAAGATGGCTGAAGATATTATGGACGAAGTCATCAATCGGCTCCTGAACGAGGCTGCAGAAGTCGTTTTGAGAGAGGATTAAGTATTTTTGTGAAAACTTCTGAAATGTAATATACTGTAACATTTTGTAACCCCAAATGTAATATACCTATTTTTGTTAGTCAATTCTTTACGATGCATGAAACTTTACACGTACCGCTTTTGAGTCTTTGACGAAAAAACACCTTCCCTTCTTTTCATGCTTCGTGAAGAAGAATTTTTCTTTGTCACAACAATATCCAATATTCTGATGAATAATATCCAGGCTTCGTGAAAATATTTTCCGAAGCTACACTTCCGAAGATCAATGATGTATCTTTTTGTGACTATGATTTCTCCCTTTTTTCAAAGCGTTCTTCTGTAGATTGATAATGTGTCCACCTCTTGTGCCATGTGCAAAATGATGTATGATGCTTATGCTATGCGAAATGATGCGATGATGTTATGTCATGTGAGATGATGTTTATTCCGAAGATACATACGCATCCCTGCAATAAAACACAATCTTTTATAAGCCTCCCTTAGGAGCTTCTTCGCCTTTTACTTCAGCGGAATCAACGTTTATTTTTCGCTGTAAGCCTCCCTTAGGAGCTTCTTCGCCTTTTACTTTCAGCGGTATTCGCGTTGACTTTTCGCGCTTCGCCTTTTACTTAGGCGGTATCAGCGTTTATTTTTCGCTGTATGCTCTGCATTCCCTTTGGAACGACTTTGGAGCAGAAAACTTACACTGCGCTCCCTTTGGAACGACTTTTTGTGACTTCGGCAAACTTACTCTGCGTTCCTTAGAACGACTTTTTGTTGCTTCGAAGAATTTTCGATAGTTCGAAGGTCCTCTTTGTTATCATAAGCCTGTGAAGAAAATATATTTTCCTTGTAGGATTCAACGAAACTAATTACATGAAATCTAAACAATGTCCTTTATTACAGAAAATAAAACTGAATGAAAAAGATTGCTATTAAGGTAGGATATTTGTCAATAGATGTGCTTTGACTCTGGCACAGTGCTATTGACTGTACGAGCTTCGGACTGCTCTCTGAAGTCCCTCTGGTGTGGAGCATACTGGCTCCCTTCTGGCTGCTGGCCTTGTTGCAACAGAGGTGGAGGCGGAGGCTGTTGCCAAGAAGCTTGAGGCTGACTCGCCGAAGCAACAGAAACTGCAGGATGATTGCCCACATATTCTGGAATGTAGGGTGAATGATACGAAGCTGTATGCATGACCTGCTTCGGCTGAGCTTGTTGTGCTGCTGCTTCAGCTATTTCCTTTTGCTTCTGAATAGTAACATGGCACATCCTGGTAGTATGGCCTTTGTTCTCACCGCAGAATAAGCAAAAGATTCTTATCGGTTGATCGCCAAATCTTCCTCCAAAGCCCCTGGCGCCTCTGCCTCTTGGAGCTAGTGGTCGGAAGGAGCTTTGCTGTTGTCCCAAAGCCTGTGAGGAGCATTGTGGCCTTTGCTGTTGGCTTCCTCTGTCATCATTTTGTGTAGAGTTATGAATTGATCTCACGTGCCTTGGGTAGAACCTCCCTCCGAAGCCCCTGGTCATTTCAGAAAACCTGAAAGCCTCCTCCCTTCTTTGGCGAAAATCATTATCGGCCCGAATGTACTCGTCCATCTTCTGGAGCAGCTTCTCCAAAGTTTGAGGAGGCTTCCTGGCGAAGTACTGAGCTGACGGTCCTGGCCGAAGCCCCTTGATCATGGCCTCGATGACAATTTCATTGGGCACCGTTGGTGCCTGTGCCCTCAAACGCAAGAACCTTCGGACATACGCCTGAAGATATTCTTCGTGATCCTGGGTGCACTGGAACAGAGCCTGAGCAGTGACCGGCTTCGTCTGAAATCCTTGAAAGCTGGTTAACAACAAATCCTTCAGCTTCTGCCATGAAGTGATCGTCCCTGGTCGAAGGGAGGAATACCAGGTTTGAGCAACACTTCTGACAGCCATAACGAAAGATTTGGCCATGACTGAAGCATTGCCGCCATACGAAGATACTGTTGCTTCGTAGCTCATCAAAAACTGCTTCGGGTCTGAGTGGCCATCAAATACGGGAAGCTGAGGCGGCTTGTAGGACGGAGGCCAAGGTGTAGCCTGCAGCTCAGCGGACAGAGGAGAAGCATCATCAAAAACAAAATTCCCATGATGGAAATTGTCATACCAGTCATCTTCGTTGGGAAAACCCTCCTGATGAAGGTCTTGGTGCTGAGGCCTTCGGTGTTGCTCATCCTGAGCAAGATGACGAACTTCTTCAGAGGCTTCATCTATCTGCCTCTGCAGTTCAGCTAGCCTGGCCATCTTTTCTTTCTTCCTCTGTACTTGTTGATGAAGCATCTCCATATCTCTGATTTCTTGATCTATCTCATCCTCTGGTGGTGTCGGGCTGACAGCCTTTCTTTTCTGGCTTCGGGCCTCCCGCAGGGAGACTGTCTCCTGATTGTGGTCCAGTGGTTGCAGAGCTGCAGCCCCAGTCGCTGAAGCCTTCTTCGGCGCCATAACGAAGGTTTACGATCGCCGAAGGTGTTCAAAAAACTCAGAGTGGAAGTGAGTTCACCGGAGGTGGGCGCCAATGTTGGGGACTTGTTCTCAAATGCTATGAGTTAAGAACAAGGCAACATAGAAAATGTTAATCGTTAAAGTCCTTCGTCCTTCGAAACATTATCTCCTTTGAGGTATAATGATTTTCGGACGAAGGTTATGAAGAGTATACCTTCATAAATTCATTACATAATGACGAAGGATGAAATGTAAGGAATATAAATGGCATCATGAACAGTTATGTATTATCATTAAGCATAAACGGAAATATCATTGAATTACAAGTGTACCTTCAACTGGAAGGAGATGATAATACAAGCGTGACGCAAAAAGCGAATGCCAAGTCAGCGTGAACAGTACGGGGCTACTGTTCACCTATTTATAGGCACGGGACGCAGCCCGTGCAAAATTACATTAATGCCCTTTACACTCGATAATAATTCTATAGTAATCTGTCGAGGTCTAAATAGCCTTTTCATCTTTAAGTCGGTTTCATCTGTTGTTGTCACGCCGAAGCTTTCCTGCTTACACCTTCGGCGGTTCACCAACCTTCGTATTATTCTGGTCTACTGTAATGCCTGACTTGAGTCCGAAGATACCTGTTCACACATTATACTCCAGAAACACTATTAAATCCTGTTTTTGAGGACCTTCGGATGCCGAAGGTCCCCAACAAGTGCCAAAAATAATCAACAAATTGCATAAAGTAACTTGATCAAAGGCATAAAACACATGTATGCTATAGATCAATCCAAGTTACGCGAATCTAAGACATTTAGCTCACTACGCAACCTGCAAAAGGTCTTCTCATTTAATGGCTTAGTAAAGATATCGGCTAGCTGGTTCTCAGTGCTAATATAGAACACTTCAATATCTCCCTTTTGTTGGTGGTCTCTCAAAAAGTGATGCCGGATGTCTATGTGCTTAGTGCGGCTGTGTTCAACAGGATTATCCGTCATGCGGATTGCACTCTCATTGTCACATAGGAGTGGGACTTTGCTCAGATTGTAGCCAAAGTCCCGGAGGGTTTGCCTCATCCAAAGTAGTTGCGCGCAACAGTGTCCTGCGGCAACATACTCGGCCTCAGCGGTGGATAGGGCAACATATGTTTGTTTCTTTGAGCTCCACGACACCAGGGACCTTCCTAGAAATTGGCACGTCCCCGATGTGCTTTTCCTATCAACCTTGCATCCAGCATAATCGGAGTCTGAGTATCCAATCAAGTCAAAGGTAGACCCCTTTGGATACCAGATCCCGAAGCATGGCATAGCAACTAAATATCTAAGAATTCGCTTAACGACCACAAGGTGACATTCCCTTGGGTTGGATTGAAATCTAGCACACATGCATACGCTAAGCATAATATCCGGTCTACTAGCACATAAATAAAGTAATGACCCTATCATAGACCGGTATGCCTTTTGATCAACAGACTTACCTCCTTTGTTGAGGTCAACATGTCCGTCGGTTCCCAGTGGTGTCTTCGCGGGCTTGGTGTCCTTCATCCCAAACCGCTTGAGAAGATCTTGTGTGTACTTTGTCTGGGAGAGGAAAGTGCCATCCTTGAGTTGCTTCACTTGGAACCCAAGGAAGTACGTCAACTCGCCCATCATCGACATCTCAAATTTCTATGTCATCACCCTGCTAAACTCCTCACAAGACTTTGATTAGTAGAACCAAATATTATGTCATCGACATAAATTTGGCACACAAAGAGGTCACCGTCACAAGTCTTAGTAAAAAGAGTGGGATCGGCTTTCCCAACCTTGAAAGCATTAGCAATTAAGAAATCTCTAAGGCATTCATACCATGCTCTTGGGGCTTGCTTAAGTCTATAGAGCGCCTTTGAGAGCTTAAAAACGTGGTTGGGATACCTGTCATCCTCAAAGCCAGGGGGTTGTTCCACGTACACCTCCTCCTTTATTGGCCCATTGAGGAAAGCGCTCTTCACATCCATTTGAAACAACCTGAAAGAGTGGTGAGCGGCATAGGCTAATAATATTCTAATAGACTCTAGCCTAGCCACAAGAGAAAAAGTCTCTTCGAAATCCAAACCTGCGACTTGGGCATAACCTTTTGCCACAAGTCGAGCCTTGTTTCTTGTCACCACCCCGTGCTCGTCTTGCTTGTTGCGGAACACCCACTTGGTTCCCACAACATTTTGCTTTGGACGTGGCACCAGGCTCCAAACTTCATTCCTCTTGAAGTTGTTGAGCTCTTCCTGCATGGCCAAACCTAGTCCGGATCTTGCAAGGCCTCTTCTACCCTGAAAGGCTCAATAGAAGAGACAAACGAGTAATGCACACAAAAATTAGCTAATCTTGAGCGAGTTGTTACTCCCTTGCTTATGTCACCCAGAATCTAGTCAACTGGGTGATTCCGTTGAATCATTGCTCGGACTTGAGTTGGAGGGGCCAGTGGTACTTCTTCCTCCATCACTTGTTCTTCTTGTGCTCCCCCTTGATCACACGCCTCTTCTTGATGAACCTGTTCATCATCTTGAGTTGGGGGATGCACCATCGTTGAGGAAGAAGGTTGATCTTGCTCTTGTTGTTCCTGTGGTCACACATCTCCAATCGCCATGGTGCGTATTGCGGCCGTCGGAACATCATCTTCATCTATATCATCAAGATCAACTTGCTCTCTTGAAGAGCCATTAGTCTCATCAAATACAACGTCGCTAGAGACTTCAACCAAACCCGATGATTTGTTGAAGACTCTATACGCCTTTGTATTTGAGTCATACCCTAGTAAAAACCCTTCTATAGCTTTGGGAGCAAATTTGGAATGTCTACCTTTCTTCACCAGAATGTAACATTTGCTCCCAAATACACGAAAGTAAGATACATTGGGTTTGTTACCGGTTAGTAGTTCGTAGGAGGTCTTCTTGAGGAGGCGATGTAGGTAAAGCCGGTTTATGGCGTGGCAAGCTGTGTTCAAAGCTTCCGACCAAAACTGCTCGGGCGTCTTGAATTCTCCAAGCATCGTCCTCGCCATGTCGATAAGCGTCCTGTTCTTCCTCTCTACCACACCGTTTTGCTATGATGTGTAGGGAGCAGAGAACTCATGCTTGACGCCTTCTTCCTCAAGGTACTCCTCCACTTGTAAGTTCTTGAACTCGTACCTGTTGTCGCTCCTTATCTTTTTCACCTTGAGCTCAAATTCATTTTGAGCCCTCCTTAGAAAGCGCTTTAGGTTCCCTTGGGTTTCTGACTTATCTTGCAAAAAGAACACCCAAGTGAAGCGGGAAAAATCATCTACAATAACAAGACCATACTTACTTCCCCCGATGCTAAGGTAGGCGATGGGTCCGAAGAGGTCCATGTGGAGAAGCTCCAGTGGTCTTGACGTTGTCATCACATTCTTGCTGTGATGAGTGCTTCCCATCTGTTTCCCTGCTTGACAAGCTGCACAAGGTCTATCTTTTTGAAGCAGACATTGGTTAGTCCTAACACATGTTCTCCCTTTAGAAGTTTATGAAGGTTCTTCATCCCAACATGTGCTAGACGGCGATGCCACAGCCAGCCCATGCTAGTCTTAGCTATTAAGCATGCATCTAGATCGGCCTCCTCTTTCGAAAAATCAACTAAGTAGAGTTTGTCGTCTAAAACACCCTTAAATGCTAATGAACCATCACTCCTTCTAAAGACAGAAACATCAACGTTTGTAAACAAACAATTGTAGCCCATGTGGCACAATTGACTTACAGACAGGAGATTATATCCTAATGACTCTACTAGGAATACATTAGAAATAGAGTGCTCGCTTGTGATGGCTATCTTTCCCAAACCTTTAACCTTGCCTTGATTCCTGTGGCGGAACCACCCGAATTATTCCAGCTTAAGTGCCCAAGTCGCACCCTTAAGGGCAGCAACACACTTAAATAGGAATAACCCGTCAGTCCCTCAGATCTAGTCCGATAAAGCCACTTATCTAGGATCGAATACCACTAGCTCACACGAAGGTGAGGCACAGAGAAATACAATAAAACATAATACCACAAATTTAATAAGTATCATTAGTGATTATATTATCGGAGTTTCAAAAATAATAACCATAAATTTTAATGCAGCGGAAATAACTAACGGAGAAAACCGAGTAACATGGCGAAGCCTGGCCACGCTACTCCTCCTGGTCCTCTCCTGCGGAAGCAGTAACCCACTCGACAGTCCAACCCGGTGGCAAGATGGACGGCCAAGTCACTCCAGCAACCATGTCCTCCAGAGAACCTGTAAAATTATGCCACAATCAAGGCTGAGTATACTAATACTCAGCTAGACTTACCCGGTGTGAGGAGTCTACTCCTCTACCTCTAGACATGCAACTATTTGGCTGAGGGGTTTGGTTGCCAAAAGCACTAGCTGAGTTTATAAATCAAGTTTTAGCTTTGTCAAGTTTTAGTGTGACTCTCTTAAGACTAAATGTATACCTATCTAATCACACATGATATGAAACATTTAGCAATCAACAACTTTTGCCAAGTCATCTCGTTTCCACTTGTTACTCAATGTAGCAGCATGGATTAAGCAGTCTCATTAGCTGCGAGAAGCAGACGATTCGAATCGAGTTTTTAAACCTTGCAAGGTAAACCTAAACACACGACGTGGCGAGGCATTCCGTCCCCACACACATCAACCGTCCCCATCGATTCCCTGGCAACAGATCAGGGCTCACCGCCTTGGCGTACAATGCCTCACTGACCCCGACTGCCGTCGTGCAGTGACCACGCTTGTACCCACCATAACCGGAATGGAAGACCACGTCTCAGGTCGCGTGAGGGGTAAAGTCTGCGGGCAGGTTCACTCAGGTACTAGGCTTACCGATTTACCATATTTCTCGACACGTGTTTAGTACGTTCAAACGCTTGACACACGGTACCACACCTTAATCCTTATTCCAATTCCCGTCTCGTAGACAACGTATCCCCATGGACCGTTGTCCACAGACCATCATCATTCTGTTATCAAAGTGGATACAACCAATTCCTGACCTCGCGCGAGTGCTAGAAAAATCACTCGACTTCTACCGAGATCCCTAATTAGCAAAGCAACTACTCGACCTAGCATACTAGTATCCATCTCAAAAGGAATCATGAGTTCATGCAACTAAGGTTTCAGTCAACTCCTACACTTAAGTGCACAATGCAAGCCTACAAACATTAAGTGTAGTAAAATAGCATATATAAACGGTTATGCATAAAACCGGGGCTTGCCTTTAATTTATCACTTAGGTAGTGTTTGTTGGGGGAGGTGCTTGCTTGGCGAGCATCCACTGGTTTGGCCCATCATTCTTCAGGTCGTCCACCAACTGCACCTTGTTGTTGGCACCACATCACTTGCACGATTATCATCTCTCGGTCCTAAATGAGATGCAGGATGCACATGTATGAATATGGTGAAAAATATCACAAGACAATGCAAAAAAAACGGTAGCGAACTAAACACTAAATAGAAAGACATCGTGAACAACCACACACACTAGCGCTAGCTATCTACACATCAATGGGCATAACAAGTCAACATTACTGGAAATATGACGATTACTACCTATAATTAACCAATGCAAACACAACATCACATGTACAAGCATTTACCATGTTCACTTTAATCGTTCATTGGCTACTTATGATTAAACTAGTTAAGTACACATAATTTACGATGACTTACACATAGACTGGCTTAGTTAACAAGGAATAATTACTTAATCTGGTTTTACAATTGTTCGCAATACTCTAATGCAAGCATACATCCAAGGGCACACAAGAAAGTGATAGCTTAATCACACTGCTTATTATACTAATCTATTGAGGTTGGTTATTTAGTAATACTCAGATTAGCAGCACAATTATTAGAAATGGTAACATCTCATTAATTTTGTTTCTCGTCCATATAGTGACACTTGCTAAATTGACGTTGATTGAAGCTAACTACTACTAGACTTCAACAATTTAATTTACTACTTAGGAACGTGCACTAGTTACTTACATATAACCTAATTATATTAGTTACTATCATTGTTACTCATATGCACTTAACACCAAAACAAGCAAGCAGTCACTCAAGGCAACACAATAGAGTAGAGCAATCCATCAAACATAACAAAATTAGGACAGCAACACAACAGTTGCTTGTTTCAGTCATAACTCTTCAAATATTAGTTCAAAATTATCAAACTAGGATTTTCTGAAAAGTTTAAAAAGTGTTCTACAACTTTAATATTTTTACCTCAGCATGATTAGACTCTTAGCAAGGCCGAATTGTGTAAACACAGCAGCTCTGTCCTGATTTGGACAGATTCAGACTTGCGACTTCAAAAATTTATAACTAGAGACTCAGGAATTCAAATCAATTGATCCTAGACTTTCTGGAAAGCTAATTAAATGTCCTACAAATTATTTATAAATATCTCAGGTTGATTTAAAGTGTATCCAGAGTAAAAGGCACTAGAAGGCTTTGCTGTCCAGATTTGGACAGATTCAGACTTCACACTTCAAACATCCACAACTTAATCTTCAGATCATCAAAAAGAGTGATCCAAGACTTTTTGAAAAGCTCAAAAAAGCACTACATAACATTTATAATCACTAAGAAGTGATTCCATGTTTAACTAAAGCAAACAATACAATTTTCGAAAGTTGTTCTGTCAGTGGACAGAACACAGCAACCATCTTGTAAAATTCATAACTCTTAAACTATCAGGCCTATGGTTATGAATTTTCAACACAAGTAAGATAAGCAAAGTAACTACAACTTTCTTATAACGACCATGAACAGATTGTAACATTAAATTAAGCAAACAATACAGTTTCTGAAATCTGTACAGAATTTGGACAGATTCAGTTACTGAATTTGTGAACAGCATAACTCCTAAACTGTCAGACCTATGGCTGTCAAATTTTAACACCAGCAAGATAATCATGTTATCTACAACTCTTCTATATGACTTTTCTACAGAAAACATGATTTGGTTTATCAAACAAACAGCACAACAAAAACAATGCGTGCAGCCCAAAACAACAATCAATAATTTCAGCTTCTATATAATTCAAGAATTGCCGCGTTCTAGAGACTTGAATCATTCTAGCACTTTACCATTTCTTAGAGTTAAATTAATTAAATGACGACTAACAAGTAGACTTACAAATTTTATCCAAATCATTTAGTGCACTAAAATTACCACATTCATTTAACAAACGCCTTCACCACAATCATCAAATCCGGCATATATTTATATCGATGCACTTTTCACCCACTAGTCCGCATTTTAACTTAGACACCACCTGAGCACTACTAATTTTTACCCGCGACCATAAACACACGCATTTAGACTACAACTATCAATTCATCATGACCACGAACTTAACCCAAAACCATCTAACAAGTTGGTCAACCAAAGCAGCAACATAGGCCGCTATACAACCTACACGTCGGCTTGCCTATTACTATCGCAATCCGAGACACAACATATATATATATATATATATATATATATATATATATATATATATATATATATAATATATATTAATCACTTAACGCAATTGACTCCTACGTAATATTAGTTGGCTAATCACAGCATAAGACTTAGCAACCCATTTAGACA
Organism: Zea mays; assembly: GCF_902167145.1. NCBI lineage: Eukaryota > Viridiplantae > Streptophyta > Magnoliopsida > Poales > Poaceae > Zea > Zea mays. Next base: position 42,076,161 of record NC_050098.1, on the reverse strand, counting down.
TTTCAACTCAAAACATGGGTGGGAGCAGGTTAATTAATGTTTCTTAACCTTTTCTCTACTCGAATTAGTTAACACACAAGTCACTTAAAACACCATATTTTAGGAGGTCTAACATAGAGACATTAAAACATGGAATAAAACTCCATAAGACTTACACTGGCTACTGAAAGACCTAAAGCACCCATGTGCATATGTTATCGGACTGTTCTTCAATTTTAGCAAGGATTGACTCATGAACGCTACTCGCCTCCAATAATTATTGGGCTGCGATAACGCTCATATAAGACCTCTAATCGATCAACAAGACATTTATTTATCCAAAGGAAATGGAATGCAATTATTTGACAAGGCAAGGCATCGACCCGCCATACAACAGAAAGCATGACGACACCGACAGATGCTATCAACTAATCGTTTTTAAAAATATTAAACTTACTTCTCGCTTTACCACTACACCACCCTTTAGTCACATGACCATCGGGAGCATCCTTCACACGATTATACAATAGCAACCTAAACGTCGGGTCACACAATACATACATCTTTCCTCGTCGCGAGTATAACCATATTACGACATATACCCATACACCTCAATCAATTATCTTACGCCACCACTATTATAATACACCACGACACACATACGCATATGTGTCCCCACTGCATTCTCATGACAAATTTTAGCACAATTATTTATGACAATGTTTATTGACTACACAAGTGAAACACTAACCGATCATTCGCACATCTCATCTTAAAAACACTAATCACATGTCACATAAATTATATCTTCGATCCATTCTATCCTATACCACGATGAATACATAAAATATTTTTATATAGACGAACCTATTAGTCGACTGCGGAAACTACCAAGCATGCTTTACGCCTAATTAAATTTGCCGCACAAACACATTATTTTACGACGAAGCATTTTAACATTCAATTAATATATCGACAAACTACCCTCGTGACATGTAAATGAACTATCACAGTCACACATGTTCAACACCAATATACACCATATCTATATGCATGCCATCAATCGAATCACATCAATAGTAAATTATAAATCCATCAACCTGTCATCTCGGATTCGAGTCGCGCATGCGTCCATGGTTTAGGTGCTTCACCGAATCATGCATCGCGTGAGACGCCGCGGCAACATCTAGCTGCGATTAACATCACTCAATGGTTCAAACATTTTTATCAAGCGCTTGAGATCCAAAACAATGGAATACTAGCGAGGGGCTCACCAAGGATTTTTGACGCCGACTCACAAGCGTGGCGCAGATCGACGACGCGGCATGGGGCTGTCTCAAACACCATCGCGACGGTGCGGGTCGGGACTGCGCAGATCGAGCGAGCACGCGATGCGGAGGGGATCCGGGGCTGCTGTTTTTGGACCGGCACCGCTGCGCAGATCGGGTCGACGCTGGCTGCGGACAAGCGCACAGGAGCTATGGCGTGTGGCCTGGCGAGGTCGGACAGCGCAGCTGCAGCAGAGCACAAGGCGGAGCTTGGAGCAGGGCGTGGTCAGGGAAAGTGGAGCTGCTGCATGGCGCCATGTACAGCAGAGAGAGGGAGGAAGGGCGCCATGGGAAACTCGGCTGCAGGGGGTTGCTCGCCATGGAGAGAGGGCGTAGGGGAAGGTGGAGCCGGCTGCCCTGCGTGGAAGAGGAACAGGGAGGGCGTCGGGTAGAGGAGATGGCCGGCTGGAGCAGAGGGACCCGCGCCCATGGAGCAGGGAGGGAGAAAGCTCGCCCACGCCATGGATGTCCCTGCTACCAAGCTAGAAGGGGGCGCGCCCATGGGAGCTTCTCCCACTGCGCCAGGGAGGAGGGAGCTCGCATGGAGGGGCGTCGAGCACATGGAGTGGAGGTCGTAGTGGTGCTGGCCGTAGGGGGCGGCTCCATGCGCACCATGGGAGGAAGGGAGCCGAGCTCCCTGCACTGGGGAAGAAGGCCCCCCTGATGCGTGTGGGGGAAGAAGCCAGGGAGGCTATGGCGGCTGAAAAAATGATAGGGGTGGGAGTGCAAAATTGCCAAGTGCAAGGGGAGAGCACCCCTATTTATAGAAAATGGATAGGGTTAGGGTTCCTTAGTGGGCCTAATGGGCTGGGTTTTAAATGGGCTTGGCCCGAAACATGTAATCGGGCTGCGTTAAATATTTTCCGGAAAAAGGCTCGTGCGGATTTCGTCGGTACGCAAAACAGAGTGAACGAGAGTTCGGATGAACGAACGATTGAGCGATTAATTCGGCCGAGAGTTTGATTTGACTTCGCTCGAAAATAATTCACTACGCATGATTCGAAAATAAATTGCCTCGAAATATGACCGGCTTTCAGATTTAGGATTGAAGGAGACAAATCGCGACATTTAAAATCATCGCCGATGCTGATTTTTAAATTGGGATCGAACACAGAGGTATGAGTCGAGTCGGATAAGAATTAATTAGAGGGCGACATACTGAGTATACCGTTGGAGAATACGGACCCGAATAAAATAGACGAACATAGATCGAAGTTCAGGAATTAGATTCGGGCTCAGATCAGATAACAGTCGCCGAGAGTTTGATTAAATGAGCTTCAGATGAGATTTAAAATTCGAGAATGATTTCCGAGTTTGCATTCGTTTCGAGAAATAAAAGTTTCCACAGGCTCCAAATTCGGTATTCGTCGAGATCGAATAGCTCCGAATTCTGTGAAGTATTTACGATTAACTTGATGAAAGGAGATAAATGTGATAAGAAGATAGAAATTTTCACTGAGCATCCGAGATTAGGACAAATCTCTCGACATAACACAAAACTGACACCTGCGGTGTCACAGCCTTGCCCCCTTAAAAGAATCTCGTCCCGAGATTCGAATGAGGATCTTCAAGGGTGGAGAAGCATGTAACTCCCAGGCTGGAGATAGATGCAAATTCATGAGAGGGTATCTGACAAGATACTGAAGACAGATTTGGTTAGAATATCGCGACATATCGAGATAAAATGCAGCAATCATTCTGAGAGAGTGTCCACAAAAGATAGCACATCAGAATAGTCTCGTAATGGATCACGACTATTAACCGCGATACCTGCGCGTGCCGAGCAGCTCAACCATGTGTGCACCATAGTAGGCTCTCGGTTTCGTCGCGGCACCATTAGTCGTTAGTCATAATACCATTACCAAACGTAACCAATAAGAAATCCACATAACATAAATAGAGGGAGCCCTTGAGAGTATGGCTCGAGAAATAAGATCATGACAAGAGTTGAAACATAGATTTTTGGCAAAAGAGCAATACATGAGAATTTTCTTCAACTCAGAGAACTATTTTACGGTCAACACGTAGATTACCAAGTTAGAGATTTATACGAGAGTGGATATGAGGAGAACCAACCATGAGATCAAGATTGGCAACTTGCTGAGACATGAGAGAACTAAAGACAACAGCATAATCCATCGAACCAAGGGATACACTGCTTAGATAAAACATCGTCATGATCCTCGGAGAAGGAGTATGAGAATGATCAGAAATGAGAGATTTAGGCGAGATCAACATCCGATATTTGAGAACGGGTTATAGCAGATAACCAGATAACGGGACAGAATCGATGAAGGATCCAGAGATTTGGATGATAAAGCCACGACATGATTCACAAAGGTAAAGGTTTACTAGATCCAGGTAAAAAGAGAGGTAGTCAACCTAGATCAGCTTCAAGAACGAGCAAATTAGGGCCATTAAGATTGGTAAAAGGCTTCCAAAAAGAATTTGGGACTAGAAATTGTTTTGCGCAAACAATACCAACCAATTTTTTTTATAAACATGTGCACAAGGAAGCTTTGGTTTGGTTAGACGTCAAGCGAGGGGGTCTACAAGCCGTGCAGGTGTAACTTCAAGCGTGAAACACACAAGGGTCAGAAAACACCAACACAAGCTTGTGATTAGATTTTTCTGTTTTAAGGGTTTCGCTTGCTAACTACTGGGTTGTTTAAAGTGGGGGGTCTTTTTATGAGCAGGACAGACAACATTTTTTTGGCAAAGAGGGTTGAACAATTACAATACCACCTAGCTAGCAAGACAAGACAAACACATAGCACGACCTAACAAGACTTACCAATCTGACACGAGGAAGGCACTTCTTATAGTTCCTAACATAGCAGTACATTACATTATTCACAAGTTCTTATTATTAGAATAAAGGTGAGAGAAGCATGTTGGTGCACAAGAGACAATGATGCGACAATCATGATGCATGCTCATTCTAGTCGTCTTCTCAGACCTAACTAATTTTTCGGGTGCTTCTACAACATCCTTATTAATAGTAGTAGTAGCCTTTATGGCCTATATAAATAGCCACCTAGCCACCCATCTATTCCTATGGCTTCACGTCCTAGGTCTATCCTTATCGTCCTGATATCTATCAAACTTTGGTTTCTAGCAAGTTTTACTTTAGAAAAGGTTGGTAATCCTGACTTATTGACTTCTCTATGATGGTATTCGCTCCGATACAAGCTGTGGCGGAACCACCCGAATTATTCCAGCTTAAGTGCCCAAGTCGCACCCTTAAGGGCAGCAACACACTTAAACAGTTATAACCCGTCAGTCCCTCGGATCTAGTCCGATAAAGCCACTTATCCAGGATCGAATACCACTAGCTCACACGAAGGTGAGGCACAGAGAAATACAATAAAACATAATACCACAAATTTAATAAGTATCATTAGTGATTACATTATCGGAGTTTCAGAAATAATAACCATAAATTTTAATGCAGCGGAAATAACTAACGGAGAAAACCGAGTAACATGGCGAAGCCTGGCCACGCTACTCCTCCTGGTCCTCTCCTGCGGAAGCAGTAACCCACTCGACAGTCCAACCCGGTGGCAAGATGGACGGCCAAGTCACTCCAGCAACCATGTCCTCCAGAGAACCTGTAAAATTATGCCACAAGCAAGGCTGAGTATACTAATACTCAGCTAGACTTACCCGGTGTGAGGAGTCTACTCCTCTACCTCTAGACATGCAGCTGTTTGGTTGAGGGGTTTGGTTGCCAAAAGCACTAGCTGAGTTTATAAATCAAGTTTTAGCTTTGTCAAGTTTTAGTGTGACTCTCTTAAGACTAAATGTATACCTATCTAATCACACATGGTATCAAACATCTAGCAATGAACAACTTTTGCCAAGTCATCTCATTTCCACTTGTTACTCAATGTAGCAGCATGGATTAAGCAGTCTCATTAGCTGCGAGAAGCAGACAATTCGAATCGAGTTTTTAAACCTTGCAAGGTAAACCTAAACACACGACGTGGCGAGGCAGTCCGTCCCCACACACATCAACCGTCCCCATCGATTCCCTGGCAACAGATCAGGGCTCACCGCCTTGGCGTACAATGCCTCACTGACCCCGACTGCCGTCGTGCAGTGACCGCACTTGTACCCACCATAACCGGAATGGGAGACCACGTCTCAGGTCGCGTGAGGGGTAAAGTCTGCGGGTAGGTTCACTCAGGTACTAGGCTTACCGATTTACCATATTTCTTGGCACGTGTTTAGTACGTTCAAACGCTTGACACACGGTACCACACCTTAATCCTTATTCCAATTCCCGTCTCGTAGACAACGTATCCCCATGGACCGTTGTCCACAGACCATTATCATTCTGTTATCAAAGTGGATACAACCAATTCCTAACCTCGCGCGAGTGCTAGAAAAATCACTTGACTTCTACCGAGATCCCTAATTAGCAAAGCAACTACTCGACCTAGCATACTAGTATCCATCTCAAAAGGAATCCTGAGTTCATGCAACTAAGGTTTTAGTCAACTCCTACACTTAAGTGCACAATGCAAGCCTACAAACATTAAGTGTAGTAAAATAGCATATATAAACGGTTATGCATAAAACTGGGGCTTGCCTTTAATTTATCACTTAGGTAGTGTTTGTTGGGGGAGGTGCTCGCTTGGCGAGCATCCACTGGTTTGGCCCATCATTCTTCAGGTCATCCACCAACTGCACCTTGTTGTTGGCACCACATCACTTGAACGATTATCATCTCTCGGTCCTAAATGAGATGCAGGATGCACATGTATGAATATGGTGAAAAATATCACAAGACAATGAAGAAACAGACGGTAGCGAACTAAACACTAAATAGAGAGACATCGTGTACAACAACACACACTAGCGCTAGCTATCTACACACCAACGGGCATAACAAGTCAACATTACTGGAAATATGACGATTACTACCTATAATTAACCAATGCAAACACAACATCACATGTACAAGCATTTACCATGTTCACTTTAATCGTTCATTGGCTACTTATGATTAAACTAGTTAAGTACACATAATTTACGATGACTTACACATAGACTGACTTAGTTAACAAGGAATAGTTACTTAATCTGGTTTTACAATTGTTCGCAATACTCTAATGCAAGCATACATCCAAGGGCACACAAGAAAGTGATAGCTTAATCACACTGCTTATTATACTAATCTATTGAGATTGGTTATTTAGTAATACTCAGATTAGCAGCACAATTATTAGAAATGGTAACATCTCATTAATTTTGTTTCTCGTCCATATAGTGACACTTGCTAAATTGACGTTGATTGAAGCTAATTACTACTAGACTTAAACAATTTAATTTACTACTCAGGAACGTGCACTAGTTACTTACATATAACCTAATTATATTAGTTACTATCATTGTTACTCATATGCACTTAACACCAAAACAAGCAAGGAGTCACTCAAGGCAACACAATAGAGTAGAGCAATCCATCAAACATAACAAAATTAGGACAGCAGCACAACAGTTGCTTGTTTCAGTCATAACTCTTCAAATATTAGTTCAAAATTATCAAACTAGGATTTTCTGGAAAGTTTAAAAAGTGTTCTACAAATTTGATATTTTTACCTCAGCATGATTAGACTCTTAGCAAGGCCGAATTGTGTAAACACAGCAGCTCTGTCCAGATTTGGACAGATTCAGACTTGCGACTTCAAAAATTTATAACTAGAGACTCAGGAATTCAAATCAATTGATCCTAGACTTTCTAGAAAGCTAATTAAATGTCCTACAAATTATTTATAAACATCTCAGGTTGATTTAAAGTGTATCCAGAGTAAAAGGCACTAGAAGGCTTTGCTGTCCAGATTTGGACAGATTCAGACTTCACACTTCAAACATCCACAACTTAATCTTCAGATCATCAAAAAGAGTGATCCAAGACTTTTTGAAAAGCTCAAAAAAGCACTACATAACATTTATAATCACTAAGAAGTGATTCCATGTTTAACTAAAGCAAACAATACAATTTTCGAAAGTTGTTCTGTCAGTGGACAGAACACAGCAACCATCTTGTAAAATTCATAACTCTTAAACTATCAGGCCTATGGTTATGAATTTTCAACACAAGTAAGATAAGCAAAGTAACTACAACTTTCTTATAACGACCATGAACAGATTGTAACATTAAATTAAGCAAACAATACAGTTTCTGAAATCATTTAGTGCACTAAAATTACCACATTCATTTAACAAACGCCTTCACCACAATCATCAAATCCGGCATATATTTATATCGATGCACTTTTCACTCACTAGTCCGCATTTTAACTTGGACACCACCTGAGCACTACTAATTTTTACCCGCGACCATAACCACACGCATTTAGACTACAACTATCAATTCATCGTGACCACGAACTTAACCCAAAACCATCTAACAAGTTGGTCAACCAAAGCAGCAACATAGGCCGCTATACAACCTACACGTCGGCTTGCCTATTACTATCGCAATCCGAGACACAACATATATATATATATATATATATATATATTAATCACTTAACGCAACTGACTCCTACGTAACATTAGTTGGCTAATCACAGCATAAGACTTAGCAACCCATTTAGACATTTCAACTCAAAACATGGGTGGGAGCAGGTTAATCAATGTTTCTTAACCTTTTCTCTACTCGAATTAGTTAACACACAAGTCACTTAAAACACCATATTTTAGGAGGTCTAACATAGAGACATTAAAACATGGAATAAAACTCCATAAGACTTAGACTGGCTACTGAAAGACCTAAAGCACCCATGTGCATATGTTATCGGACTGTTCTTCAATTTTAGCAAGGATTGACTCATGAACGCTACTCGCCTCCAATAATTATTGGGCTGCGATAACGCTCATATAAGACCTCTAATCGATCAACAAGACATTTATTTATCCAAAGGAAATGGAATGCAATTATTTGACAAGGCAAGGCATCGACCCGCCATACAACAGAAAGCATGACGACACCGACAGATGCTATCAACTAATCGTTTTTAAAAATATTAAACTTACTTCTCGCTTTACCACTACACCACCCTTTAGTCACATGACCATCGGGAGCATCCTTCACACGATTATACAATAGCAACCTAAACGTCGGGTCACACAATACATACATCTTTCCTCGTCGCGAGTATAACCATATTACGGCATATACCCGCACACCTCAATCAATTATCTTACGCCACCACTATTATAATACACCACGACACACATACGCATATGTGTCCCCACTGCATTCTCATGACAAATTTTAGCACAATTATTTATGACAATGTTTATTGACTACATAAGTGAAACACTAACCGATCATTCGCACATCTCATCTTAAAAACACTAATCACATGTCACATAAATTATATCTTCGATCCATTCTATCCTATACCACGATGAATACATAAAATATTTTTACATAGACGAACCCATTAGTCGACTGCGGAAACTACCAAGCATGCTTTACGCCTCATTAAATTTGCCGCACAAACACATTATTTTACGACGAAGCATTTTAACATTCAATTAATATATCGACAAACTACCCTCGTGACACGTAAATGAACTATCGCAGTCACACATGTTCAACACCAATATGCACCATATCTATATGCATGCCATCAATCGAATCACATCAATAGTAAATTATAAATCCATCAACCTGTCATCTCGGATTCGAGTCGCGCATGAGTCCATGGTTTAGGTGCTTCACTGAATCATGCATCGCGTGAGACGCTGGGGCAACATCTAGCTGCGATTAACATCACTCAATGGTTCAAACATTTTTATCAAGCGCTTGAGATCCAAAAACAATGGAATACTAGCAAGGGGCTCACCAAGGATTTTTGACGTCGACTCACAAGCGCGGCGCAGATCGACGACGCGGCATGGGGCTGTCTCAAACACCATCGTGACGGCGCGGGTCGGGACTGCGCAGATCGAGCGAGCACGCGATGCGAAGGGGATCCAGGGCTGCTGTTTTTGGACCGACACCGCTGCGCAGATCGGGTCGACGCTGGCTGCGGACAAGCGCACAGGAGCTATGGCGTGTGGCCTGGCAAGGTCGGACAGCGCAGCTATAGCAGAGCACAAGGCGGAGCTCGGAGCAGGGCGTGGTCAGGGAAAGTGGAGCTGCTGCATGGCGCCATGTACAGCAGAGAGAGGGAGGAAGGGCGCCATGGGAAACTCGGCTGCAGGGGGTTGCTCGCCATGGAGAGAGGGCGCAGGGAAGGTGGAGTCGGCTGCCCTGCGTGGAAGAGGAACCGGGAGGGCGTCGGGTAGAGGAGATGGCCGGCTGGAGCAGAAGGACCCGCGCCCATGGAGCAGGGAGGGAGAAAGCTCGCCCACGCCATGGATGTCCCTGCTGCCAAGCTAGAGGGGGCGCGCTCATGGGAGCTTCTCCCACTGCGCTAGGGAGGAGGGAGCTCGCAGGGAGGGGCGTCGAGCTCAGGGAGTGGAGGTCACAGTGGTGCTGGCCGTAGGGGGCGGCTCCATGCGCGCCATGGGAGGAAGGGAGCCGAGCTCCCTGCGCTGGGGAAGAAGGCCCCCCTGCTGCGCGTGGGGGAAGAAGCCAGGGAGGCTATGGCGGCTGAAAAAATGATAGGGGTGGGAGTGCAAAATTGCCAAGTGCAAGGGGAGAGCACCCCTATTTATAGAAAATGGCTAGGGTTAGGGTTCCTTAGTGGGCCTAATGGACTGGGTTTTAAATGGGCTTGGCCCGAAACATGTAATCGGGCTGCGCTAAATATTTTCCGGAAAAAGGCTCGTGCGGATTTCGTCGGTACGCAAAACAGAGTGAACGAGAGTTCGGACGAACGAACGATTGAGCGATTAATTCGGCCGAGAGTTTGATTTGACTTCGCTCGAAAATAATTCACTACGCATGATTCGAAAATAAATTGCCTCGAAATATGACCGGCTTTCGAATTTAGGATTGAAGGAGACAAATCGCGACATTTAAAATCATCGCCGATGCTGATTTTTAAATTGGGATCGAACACAGAGGTATGAGTCGAGTCGGATAAAAATTAATTAGAGGGCGACGTACTGAGTATCCCGTTGGAGAATACGGACCCGGATAAAATAGACGAACATAGATCAAAGTTTAGGAATTAGATTCGGGCTCAGATCAGATAACAGTCGTCGAGAGTTTGATTAAATGAGCTTCAGATGAGATTTAAAATTCGAGAATGATTTCCGAGTTTGCATTCATTCCGAGAAATAAAAGTTTCCACAGGCTCCAAATTCGGTATTCGTCGAGATCGAATAGCTCCGAATTCTGTGAAGTATTTACGATTAACTTGATGAAAGGAGATAAATGTGATAAGAAGATAGAAATTTTCACTGAGCGTCTGAGATTAGGACAAATCTCTCGACATAACATGAAACTGACACCTCGGGTGTCACAATTCCCATCTCCAAAAATGATCGTATCCTGGGAATCTTTGTTCTTGATGTAGGAGGTGAACATCTTCTTCTCCCCCGTCATGTGGTTTGTGCATCCGCTGTCGATAATCCAGCTTGAGCCCCCGGATGCATAAACCTGCAAGGCAAATTAGGCTTGGGTTTTAGGTACCCAACTCTTGTTGGGTCCTACAAAGTTAGTCACAATAGCTTTTGGTACCCAAATGCAAGCCTTGTCTCCTTTGCATTTGGATCCGAATTTTCTAGCAACCACTTTTTCATTTTTACATGAAAGTACAAACGTAGTGTTGCAAGCATGAAAGACAGCGGTAGGTTTATTACACATTTTCTTAGGAGCATGAGACAAAAAATTTCTCTTAGGCCTAGCATTAAAATTAGAACTTGAAGCAAACATAGCATGTGAATCACAGGCATCATGATCATATCTCTTATTTTGACTAGTAATTTTCCTATTATACATGAAAGCATGATTCTTTTGATTACTACTAGCCATAGGGGCCTTCCCTTTCTCCTTGTTGGGAATGGGAGCCCTTTGGCTTGTTAAGTTCTTGGCTTCCTTTCGAAAGCCAAGTCCATCCTTAATTGAGGGGTGTCTACTAATTGTATAGGCATCCCTAGCAAAATTTAATTTATCAAAATCTATCTTGTAAGTCTTAAGTTGAGCATTAAGACTTGCCACTTCATCATTTAATTCAGTAATGGATGCAAGATGTTCATTACAAGCATTAATATCAATATCCTCGCATCTATTGCAAATTACAACATGTTCCACACATGAACTAGATTTATTAGCTACTTCTAGCTTAGCATTTAAATCATCATTAACACTCTTTAAGCTAGACACAATTTCATGACAAGCAGATAATTCAGAAGTTAGTATTTCATTCCTTTTAACCTCTAAAGCAAGAGATTTTTGCACACTAACAAACTTATCATGCTCTTCATACAAAATATCCTCTTGCTTTTCTAAAAGTCTATCCTTTTCATTTAAAGCATCAATTAACTCATTAATTTTATCTACTTTTGCTCTATCTAAACCCTTAAATAAATCGATATAATCTACTTCATCATCACTAGAATCATCATCGCTTGAAGTAGTATACTTAGGGGTTTCTCGAATGCTTACCTTTTTCTCCTTTGCCATGAGGCAAGTATGTCGTTCGTTGGGGAAGAGAGAGGACTTGTTGAAGGCTGAGGCAGCAAGTCCTTCGTCGTTGGAGTCGGAGGAAGAGCAGACCGAATCCCATTCTTTGCCAAGATGTGCCTCGCCCTTCGCCTTCTTGTAGGCCTTCTTCTTCTCCCTCTTCCCGCTCTTTTCTTGTCCCTAGTCACTATCATTATCGGGACAGTTTGCAATAAAGTGACCAGTCTTACCACATTTGAAGCAGGAGCACTTTCCCCTTGTTTTGTTCTTGTTGGGGTGCTCCTTGCGTCCTTTAAGAGCGGTCTTGAAGCGTTTGATGATGAGCGCCATTTCATCTTCGTTTAACCCGGCAGCCTCAACTTGTGCCACCTTGCTTGGTAGCGCCTCCTTGCTGCTTGTTGCCTTGAGCGCGATGGGATGCGGCTCGTAGATGGGCATGGGGTCGTTTAATGCATCATCAACATACCTTGCCTCCTTGACCATCATGCGCCCGCTCACAAATTTTCCGAGTATCTCCTCGGGCGTCATCTTTGTGTACCTGGGATTTTCACGGATGAGGTTCACAAGATGAGGGTCAATAACAGTAAAAGACCTGAGCATAAGTCGGATGACGTCGTGGTCCGTCCATCTCATGGTCCCATAGCTCCTAATCTTGTTGACCAGGGTCTTGAGCCTGTTGTACGTCTGTGTTGGCTCCTCTCCCCTGATCATAGCGAACCTTCCCAGCTCGCCTTCCACCAACTCCATTTTGGTGATCATGGTGGCGTCGTTTCCCTTATGTGATATTTTGAGGGTGTCCCAGATTTGCTTGGCGTTGTCCAAGCCGCTCACCTTGTTGTACTCATCCCTGCACAAAGATGCTAGCAAAATAGTGGTAGCTTGTGCATTTTTATGAATTTGCTCATTAATAAACACAGGGTTATACGTACTATCAAATTGCATTCCATTTTCAACTATCTCCCAAATACTAGGATGGAGAGAGACTGACTACGCATTTTGTGACTCCAAAAAGAGTAGTCCTTTCCATCAAAGTGTGGAGGTTTACCAAGAGGAATTGAAAGCAAATGAGCATTGGAATTGAAAGGAATACGAGAATAATCAAATGAATAATTTGAATTAATTGGTTTCTTTTTCTCGTCGTTGTCATCTCTTGGTGAAGAAGAAGATTCGTCGCTGTCGTAGTAGACGATCTTCTTGATACGTCTCTTCGTCTTCCCGTCCTTCTTCTTGTGACTCGAGCCAAAGTCAGTGGGCTTGTCATCTCTTGGCTCGTTGAAGATGGACTCCTTCTCCTTATCATTGACCACCATCCCCTTTTCCCTTAGGATCCATCTCTTCGGGCGATTAGTCCCTTACGTGAAGAGAACAGCTCCGATACCAATTGAGAGAACCTAGAGGGGGGGGGGTGAATAGGTGATCCTGTAAAAAATCAACAACTAATAGCCACAAAAACTTGGTTATAGAAATGTTAGTGCTACTAAGTAGTTGCGAAGCAAGTTCTTGTGGGCAAGACAATCACAAAGAGATCCACACAAGAGACATGCGATTTTATCCCGTGGTTCGGCCAAGTAACACTTGCCTACTTCCACGTTGTGGCGTCCCAATGGACGAGGGTTGCACTCAACCCCTTTCAAGTGATCTAATGATCAACTTGAATACCATGGCTTCTCTTTGCTTATCGATCTTTTTCCCGTTTGCGAGGAATCTCCACAAGTTGGAGTCTCTCGCCCTTACACAAAGATCACAATGAAAGCACGAAGTAAGGTTGGGAAGAACAACACACACTATAATTAAATCCACACCGCAAACACGCACAAAAGTGAGAAGATGAGCACACAAAACACACGCGGGGAGTTTACAACTCGAAAAGTGCTCCAATCTCAAGAACTATGAGCGATTGCGTGAAAGTGAGGACTAGAAGTCTTGGAATGCTTAGAGTGTGCTTGAGTGACTCCTCCATGCGCCTAGGGGTCCCTTTTATAGCTTCAAGGTAGCTAGGAGCCGTTGGAGGCCAATAAGGAAGGCTATCCTTGCCTTCAGTCGGGTGGCGCACCGGACAGTCCGGTGCACCACCGGACAGCCACTGTCCATGTCCGGTGCGCGATCTCCTTCCAATTCTGGCGCAGCCGACCGTTGCAGATTTGTGGCAGTTGGAGCACCGGACACTGTCCGGTGCCCCCTGCCGACCGTTGGCGCGGGCCACGCGTCACCTGCGGATTGCGCGGTCGACCGTTGCGCTGGCGGCCGTTGGCTCACCGGACAGTCCGATGCACCACCGGACAGTACGGTGAATTATAGTCGTACGCCGCCAAACTTTCCTGAGAGCGGCCTGTTCACCGGAGTTCAGCCTGGCGCACCGGACAGTCCGGTGTGCCAGACCGAGATGAACTTTGGCTGTACTCAGCCAACTCCTTCGCATTTCTTTTCTTCTCTTCTTTTCTCTGTTTCCAGCACTTAGACCATATATGTTAGTACACAAAAACCAATGTACTAAGTCTAGAAACATACCTTCTCTTTGTTTTGCACTTCTCTCTTCATTTAGCACAAAGGAACTTAATTAAATGTGTTGAACACTTAATCACCAAAACATACTAGAAATTTGCCCAAGGGCACATTTCCCTTTCAATGATGCGATGTCATGATGCAATATGATGTGATGGCATGATGCAATGATGTTGATGCACGAAACATAAAAGATAAGACTCTGTATCCCCTTAGGAATGACTTTGGAGTCTCTTCACCTTTTACTTAGGTGGTATTTCAGCTCTGCATTCCCTTGGGAACGACTTTGGAGCTAAGCTCTGCATTCCCTTAGGAATGACTTTGGAGCTTTTTCACCCTTTACTTAGGTGGTATTTTAGCTCTGCATTCCCTTAGGAACGACTTTAGAGCTAAGCTCTGCATCTCCTTAGGAACGACTTTGGGGCTTCTTCACTCTTTACTTAGGTGGTATTTTAGCTCTACATTCCCTTAGGAATGACTTTGGAGCTTCTTCACGCTTTTTTGTTACACTCGATGGTGTAACCACACATTTATTACATCAGGCTGAAGGTTAAACCTCCTTATATTGTCTTTTGAGAGGGAAATATAAAAATACATTGAATTAGGAAACTTTATGGTCAAAGCCCTATGATGCTTTCAATAGATATGCCTTGACTTGGGCACAGTGCTATTGACTGTGCGAGCTTCGAACTATTCCCGAGTATCGCGTTGTTGTTGCGCCTGACGATGCCCTTCTGACTGCTGATTATGAACCAAAGTAGGCGTCAGTGGTGGTGGTGGTGGTAACTGGGCCCATGCAGCTTGTGAATGACTTGCTGAAGCAACTGATGTCATGGGTTGCTAGTTACCCACATATTCAGGGATATATGGCGAATAGCATGAAGCAGTGTGCAGGACCTGCTTCGGCTGATTGTGCCGTGCTTCGGCTGAAGCGATTTCCTTCTGCTTTTGGATCGTGACTTGGCATGTCCTTGTCATGTGTACCTTATCCTTTCCATAGAATAAGCAGAACAATCTCCTAGGCTGAGTGCTAAACCTTCCTCCGAAGCTTCTCCCTCCTCTATCTCTTGGGGCTGGTGGCTTGTAGGAGGTTTGTTGCATTCCCGAAGATTGTAAGCTTTGTTGGCTGCTCTAGGTGTGATTTTCCCTGTCATCATTTGTGTTGGGATTGTGGATTGTTCTGACATGCCTGAGGTGGAGTCTTCCTCCGAAGCCCCTAGTCATCTCAGAATACCTGTAATCTTCCTCCCTTCTCTGGCGAAAATCATTGTCAGCTCGGATGTACTCATCCATCTTCTGGAGAAGCTTCTCCAGGGTTTGTGGTGGCATCCTTGCAAAATATTGTGTTGTCGGTCTTGGTCGGAGCCCCTTGATCATGGCTTCGATGACGATCTCATTAGGCACCGTTCGCGCTTGGGCTCTAAGTCTAAAGAATCTACGGAAATATGCCTGCAAGTACTCCTCATGGTCCTGCGTGCATTGGAATAGAGCCTGAGCAGTCACTGGCTTCGTTTGAAAGCCCTAGAAGCTCGTTACTAGCATATCCTTCAGCTTCTGCCATGATGTGATTGTTCCCGGCCGAAGAGAAGAATACCAAGTTTGAGCCACACTTCTGACTGCCATGACAAAGGACTTTGCCATGACAACAATGTTGCCACCATATGATGATATGGTTGCTTCGTAGCCCATGAGGAATTGCTTCGGGTCAGAATGCCCGTCATACATGGGGAGTTGTGGCGGTTTGTACGAAGGTGGCCATGGGGTAGCCTGCAACTCTGCTGCCAAGGGAGAAGCATCATCAAAAGCAAAGTTACCATGGTAAAGGTCATCATACCATCCATCATCGTTGATTGGAGTTTCTTGGCGAAGCGCTCTGTGTTGGGGCCCTCGTCCTTGATCATCCTGCGTGATGTGGTTTGTGATATCCTAGCCCCTAAGATGGGATATCCTGGACCAAAGCTTAATAGAATTAATAGTGTACTCATACCAACAAGGTGCATCTTCTTTTTTGGAAGCCTATCTCGAAAGAACATCCAAGTTAAGTGTGCTTGGCTTGGAGCAATTTGGGATGGGTGACCGACTGAGAAGTTTTCTCGGGTGCGCATGAGTGAGGACAAAGTGCGCACAAAAGACCCGTTGGTCTGTGGGAACGATATATGATCCTATAGAGCTGCCAGGAGTAAGTACCGCTGGTCCAGGGATTGGACGGGGTGTTACACGCATTTCTTCAGCGACTTCATCGATCTTACTCTGAAGTTCGGCTAGCCGAAGCATCTTCTCCCTTTTCCTCTGTACTTGCTGATGTATAGCTTCCAGGTCTCTGATTTCCTGGTCCAATTCCTCCTCCTATAGTGTTGGGCTGGTATCCTTTCTTTTCTAGCTCCTAGCTTCTCTCAATGAGAGTGCCTCATGATTGGTGTCTAGTGGCTGTAGGGCGGCCCCTGGCGTTGTTGCCTTCTTCAGTGGCATGACGAAGGCGAACGCTTGCCAAAGGTTGTGGAAGTGAGTTCACTGGAGGTGAGCGCCAATGTTGGCCACTTGTTCTCAAATGTTGTGAATCAAGAACAAGGAAACACAATTGTTAAGTATTAAGGACCTTCGTCTTCCAAAGCATTATCTCCTCATGGACATAATGATCATCAGACGAAGGTCGTGAAGGACATGTCTTCATCATTTTTATAGATAAACAAGAATGTAAAGGGACGAAAACAACAAGTATAACCCATTGATTCATTCGTATTTACATTCCATAAAACATGTACGAATATCAACAAGTTTTATGTTACATTGATACCTTCGGCTTGCTCGAAGGTGTTGATGCGAGAGAGATTACAAAACCAGCGTGAACAGTATGGTGCTACTGTTCATCTATTTATAGACATTGGACGCAGCCCAGGTAAAAGTACATTTATGTCACTAATATTTACTTATGATCGTAACATAAATCATTAAGGGCTAAGTAGTCTTTTCCCCTTTCGGTCAGCATCATCATCAATTTTCATCACCATTATAAGTCGAAGCTGTCACTCTGGCAATAGCTTCGGCGTTTATTCTTATCATCCTTAGATCATATCTTCATCTCGTATGCCTTCATCATGAGGGAAAGACTTCCATCCTAAAGGCAAAGCTCCCTGTAATAGCTTACACTGAAAGCAAATGGTTAATTATGTTTTTGAGGACCTTCAGAAAAGGAAGCCCCCCAACACATACCTACCAAAAAGAGTAGTCTTTTAGAAGGTGCGGTGCAACTTGGATTGCTAGAAAGTATGCATGGCACTTCAGAGCTAATGACACGATGAGTATCATAGTTTTCATAAAGTATGTCGACGATATGGCCAATGGGAACACATTCACCACTGAGCCACAAGCTATTGCCTTCAAAGCAAGGTGGTGCAAGTCAAGGCGGCTGGCCTAAATGATGACGAGATGGCGCTTGCTATTAGAAGATTTAAGCAAGTATTCAAGGGCAAAAGAACAATGACAACAAACCAATGGGGAAGCATGTCTGATTCAAGTGTGGTAATACTAGTCATTTTATTGCTAACTATCTAGATAAAGATAGTGATGACTGAAAAAAGAGAAGAAATGGAAGAAGGCGAGAAAGAAGAAGTTCTACAAGAAGAAGAAAGGTGAAGCCCACATCGGCAAGAAGTGAGACTCGGATTATAGCTCCTCTGACTCTGATAATGAAGGCCTCGCTACAATCGCCTTCAACAAGTCTTCCCTCTTTCCAAAAGTCAACCACACCTGCTTGATGGCAAAGGAAGGTATATTCTAAAGATACTCGTAAATATACCTCCACTTGTGATGATGACTCTAGTGATGATGAGGAGGATATTAGTAAGCTTTTTAAAGGCCTTTATAAATCAAAAATTGACAAAATTAATGAATTAATTAAGGTCATCAACAAGAAGGATGAACTCTTGGAGAAGCAAGAGGATCTACTATTTGACGATGAGAGCGAGAAACTTGTCAAAACTAGCATATAGCCCGTGCTAACGCTACGATCCCGAGGAAGGGAGGGGAAGGGTCGGTGAAAATGGCGACACGAGGGGAGGGGTTGCCAACAGTGGTGACGAGGGGGAGGGAGAGGCTGGGGTGATGGAGTCGCAAGTGGTGGAGAGGGGGAGGGATGATGAATGATACAAATAATATTGTCCATTGAATTTGAGTGAGTAAAGGAGACAGAGTTATCCATCGATCTAAACCATTGGTTTTTATTGTGTATTAATCAGGGTGCAATTTGTTTGGTGGATTTAATGGAGATTTTGAGTGTGGAGTGATTTGATTGGATGGGTTTTGCAAAGTTTAAACTGGTGGATTATATAGTGGTATAGATAGAGAAGGCTTTAGCTCATGTAGTAGAAAAGAATAAAATTTTGTCTAAAGAGCTAAATGATTGAAATGCTTTTATTTCAAATCTTAAGATTGCTAATGATGATTTGAATGCTAAGATTTTGAAATTGAATGAATGCCATACATCTTCAACTTCTGTTGCATGTTTTAATTTGCAATAGATGTAAATATGTTTATGTTAATTCAAGCTAAAACTTGCAAAGACGAACATGAAAAACTTAAATTTGCTAAGAAAACCTACATGAGTGGTAGGCATCCTAGGATCCGGGATGGTGTTGGCTTCCAAAGGAAAGCTAATGAGAACACCAAGATCCATGAGAAGGGCCATGAGTTCTATAAATTTGTTAAGAAGAAAAGGAAGACACCCATGATTCATAATATTCATCCTTCGTGTGCTAATACTCATGTTGCTAATTTTGTTCATAATGCTTATACTTCACATGTCATGATTGCTAGCACTTCTTGTCCTTCATCTGCAAGAGCATCTCATAGGCATAAGCATCATGTTACCCATGCTAAGAAAAAGAATGCATCAAATGGTCCATCTATTGCTTATCATACTTTTGATGCTTCAAATGTGCTTTATTGCAAATCTGGCAAAATTGTTGCCACTCATGTTGGGCCTAGGCGCAAGAATGGTAAAACTTGTGTTTGGGTTCTAAAATTATATGTCACTAACCTCAAAGGACCCAACTCATATCAAGTACTTAAAACTAAAGCATAAACTTCTTTTGTAGGTTTACACATCTAGGGGCACAAGCTGGGTGATGGATAGCGGATGCATAGACCACATGACGGGTGAGAAGAGAATATTCTTATCCTCTGTTAAGAACAAGGAATCCCAAGATGCTATATCACTTTGGGGGGATGGTAGTCAATGCAAGGTAAAGGGGTTAGGTAAAAATACAATCACCATTGAGCATTCAATCTCTAATGTATTTTTGGTTGATTCTTTAGACTACAACTTGCTTTCTGATTCTCAATTATGCTCAATTGGTTATAACTGTCTTTTTACCAATCGTGGTGTTATGGTCTTTAAAAGAAGTAATGATTCAGTTGCATTTAAGGGTGTATTAAAGGGCAAACTTTATCTAGTAGATTTTTGAATGATAATGTTGAACTTGATGCATGCTTAATTGCAAAGACCAATATGGGTCGGTTATGGCATCGCCGGCTTGCACATGTTGGGATGAAGAATCTTCACAAGCTTCTAAAGGGAAAACATGTTTTAGGACTAACTAATGTTTCCTTTAAGAAAGACAGACCTTGTGGAACATGTCAACCATGGAAGCAAGTTGGGACAAGTCATTATACAAAGAACATCATGACTATATCAAGATCATTGGAGCTATTGCATATAGATCTCTTCGGCCCCGTTGCTTATCTTATCATCGACGGGAGTAAATATGGTCTTGTGATTATTGATGACTATACTCACTTCAATTCGGTATTCATTTTGCAGAACAAAAGTAAAAACCAAGGAACCTTAAAGAGATTCTTGAGAAGAGCTCAAAATGAGTTCAACTTGAGAATCAAGAAGATTCAAAGCGATAATGGAACAGAGTTCAAGAACACATAGGTTGAAGAGTATCTCGAGGAGGAAGGAATCAAACATGAGTTCTCCTCTCCCTATACACCACAACAGAATGACATGGTGGAAAGGAAGAATAGAACTTTGATCGACATGGCAAGAACCATGCTTGAAAAGTACAAGACATCAAATTAGTTTTAGACGGAAGATATCAACATGGCTTACCACGCCATCAACCGATTATATCTTTACCGACTCCTCAAGAAGACTCCGTATGAACTCTGTACCAGTAACAAACCTAATCTATCTTATTTTAGAGTCTTTGGGAGCAAATGTAATATTTTGGTAAAGAAAGGTAGAAATTCTAAATTTTCTCCTAAAGTTGTAGAAGTTTTTTTACTCGGTTATGACTCAAACACAAGGGCATATAGAGTTTTCAACAAATCCTCTAGATGTGTTGAGATTTCTTTTGACATTGTTTTGATGAAACTAATGGCTCTCAATAAGAGCAAGTTGATCTTGATGAGCTATATGACGAGGAGGCTCGCTTAGGAATATGTCCATTGGAGATGCACGACCATAGGAGGCACCATAAGAACAAGATCAACCGTCCTCTACACAAGCTCAACCCCAACTCAAGCTAAGGAACAAGAAGATCAAGATGGTGGCAATGATCAAGGGGAGTTGATGAAGAACAGAACAAGGAGGGTGAAGATGAAGTTCCACTTCTCACAAGCCAAGTGCCACACCCAAGAGTCCATCACACCATTCAAAGGGATCATCTAGTGGATATGATCCTAGGAGACACATTTTTTCTAACATTACTCTTTCGTGTCTTCTGTTGAGCCTTTTAGGATTGAAGATGCTTTGAAGGATCCAGATTAGGTGATGGTCATGCAAGAAGAGCTCAACAACTTGAAGACGAATGATGTATGGAACTTAGTATCACATCCAAAATAGAATGTTGTGGCACTACAACTTTTTATGCCTTCTATGACGAATATACAATGACACTAAGCAAATTTGTCATAAATTAGTTCTGTTTATGACGTTTTCTATGAGATGATCTGATCTAGTGACAAAAAAAATTCTCGCGTCATTAAAATCCATTAAAATCGTCATTGTTTGAAATGGATGCAACTTTGTGACGATATGTTATGACAATATACGTTGGTCATATGAGTAAATCATCATAACTCCCTTTTTTACTGAGAGCTCCGGGACCTTGACAATATTAGGCGACTTTGGTATTTTGTCATAGTTTTATAAATTATTTAATATGAAAAATAGTTCTCCCCACATTCTAAAATATAATTCATTTTTTATCATCATAACTCCCTTTTTTACTTTGAGCTCGGGGACCCTGACAATATTAGGCGACATTTGGTATTTTGTCATAGTTTTATAAATTATTTAATATGAAAAATAGTCCTCCCCACATTCTAAAATATAATTCATTTTCGATTATTTTTTTTCAATAATTAACTTTTTGAATGTAGTTTGTATACATGTATACGAATAAATTTGAACAAAAAGGCATTAGAAAGAAGTATATTTATCACTAGCCCCATTGATTACATGACATGAGTTGGTTTAAAAGGTAATTTTAGACCGGCTAATATTTAGTTTACATGGCATTATTTTTTATGGCTCGCTACTTTCTGGTTAAAATTAGTAGGAAAAAGGAAGAAACACTTGCTAGTTACTGTTGCATTTGATAAAAAAGAAATACTTGCTTTTTTGCACTTTTAATTTGTAAAAAAAATAATGCAAAGTTCTGGATCAAACCTGAGATCTGATAGTTCCCTTCATTCATCTCTTCCACTAGACCATTTGAGTGGCTACGAATAAAATAGCATCTCTTTATATACATATACATTTGAACCGCAAAATAAAATAAAAGTGACGGACTCGAACTCAATCTCTGCAGGTCCGATTAGAGCCAAAGCCCCGGCTGCTTCTGTTGGCTGCGGCGCCGGTGCTGACGTCGGCGGGAGACCTGTACATCTACTACGACTGGAAGGTCTCCTACATCTCAGCGCAGCCCCTTGGCGTTAACAGAAGGTGTTGCCCGTCCCTCCCCTCTCATCCCTTGCATTCCTGCAACAGCGGCTCGACCTTGACATCGGCGGTTGCAATAGGCGATTGGCATCAATGGCTAGTGATAATATTATTTATTTTATGTCTTGATTTCATTCAATGTCATAGAAAATTAATCACTTGTCAATTCATTGTTTTTTGTCCATGATGCTACATAATAGTAATCGCTGGGACTTAAATTAGATTTCTGATCATGTGCACCAAGATTAATTCAACAAACTCATGGTAATTCCTGCTTCAAGATGTATTTTGGATACTTTTGTCCTTCCAAATTTGTTATCCTCCATTTAAGTAAAACATATACATGATACCTCATTGCTCTGCTGCGTTGCACTAACGCTGTTTTAGAGTCTGAGGATGCCTTGGTGGCTATGGTATGTCATAGGGTTTGTTGATAATTAGTATTTGTATAGTTAAATATATTCATAATTGTTTATTTTTGTAAACAGTGTTAATGAGTAATAGTTGAGTTATTGATAGTGAGATAATCTAATAAATGTTGTATCATTTAAATGTATGGCAGATGGACAGGTCTTGGATCAATACTAGGCTTTTCAGCAAGCGATATCTAGCCGGGGTGGATGAGTTCATGAAGTTTGTAGAAGAGCGATTTACTGAAACTGAGGAGATCCTATGTCCATGTCGAAAGTGCTTGAATCAACTTTATAAAAATAAATCACAAGTAGAGGATCACTTATATATTAATGGGATGGCGAGCACATACACAACATGGATACATCATGGGGAGCCACTATTGAATGCCAGATTAAATGAAAATGTTGACCATATAGATGAACAACATAGCTTCAATGAGGATGCTTGTATGAATGAGTTTGAACAAGATAACCTTGATGATAGATTACTGGAAATGGTGCATGAGTTGTTCACATCTGAAGAAGGTGCACAAAAGTCTATGTTTGCAGTTGTTTTAGACGAGATGAAGCAGACGATTCACCCAGGTTCACCATTCACAAAATTTTCTTTTGTGGTTAGGTTACTTCATATCAAGTCATTTTATCGGATAAGCAATGTGGCGTTCACTGGAATTTTGAAGTTGTTATCATTGTCGTTCCCACAATGTTGCCTTCCGGCATCTTATAATGAAGCAAAGAAACTTATTCATGTATTGGGACTTGGATATGAGTCAATCCATGTGTGTCCAAATAATTGTGTTTTGTTTCAGAAGGATTATGCAGAAAAAGATGAATGCCCAGTGTGTGGAGAATCTAGATGGAAAGATGGTGAAGGTAAAAGTAAGAGTCCTCGGAAGGTACTGCGACATTTTCCGTTGATTCCTAGGTTGAAAACAATGTTTTCCTCAAAAAAAATATCTGAGGATGCACAATGGCACAAGTTGAAGAGGAAAGTTGTGGAAAATGAGCTTAACCATCCAGCGGATGGTAAGGCATGGAAGGACTTCGATAAGCAACACAATTGGTTTGCAGAAGATCCAAGGAATATCAGGCTTGGTCTTGCAACAGATGGTTTCAATCCATTTGGGAAAATGAGCTCCTCTTATAGTATGTGGCCTGTTTTTGTTATCCCTTACAACTTTCCTCCATGGGTATGTGTCGAGCAATCAAACTTCATGATGTGTCTACTCATCCCAGGCAAAGAATGCCCTGGAAAGGATTTTGATGTCTTTTTAGAGCCACTAATTGACGAGTTGCTAGATCTCTGGTTAGGCGTCAATACTATTGATGCAAGAGTTGGTAAAGAGTTCATTCTACATGCTGCAGTGCTATGGTGCATCCATGATTATCCAGCTCTGAGCACGTTGTCAGGTAGAGTCACCAGAGGGTATTATGCATGTTTGCATTGCGACAAAAATCCCTGCTCTAGAAGAATACGGAATAAGATCTGCTATATAGAGCATCGACGATTCCTTGGAAAGGACCATCCATGGAGAAAGAAGAAAGACTTTGATGGGAAAGTTGAAACTCGTGACAAGCCAGAGGCATTTAGTGAAGCTGAGTTGAAGCAGCAGTTGGACAGGGTCAAGGATGTTAGACGAGGAAAGCATCCTCAAAACAAGAAGAGAAAGCGGGATGCAAATGAGGGCCAATGTTGGAAGAAAAGGTCATGTTTGTGGGATTTGCCTTACTGGGTAGGTTTGAAACTGCGGCATAACCTTGATGTGATGCACATCGAAAAAAATATATGTGAGTCAATTCTTGGTACATTATTAGGTATTCCCGGGAAATCAAAGGATAGTGTTAATGCTAGGCTTGATATGGAAGACATGGGTATAAGAAAATCTTTGCACTTGAAGCGTGATGGAGATTCATATAACGCTCCTCCTGCTCCATACACAATGGATAAAAAACAGAAGCTTGCTTTCTATGACTTTATAAGAAGTGTAAAGTTTCCAGATGGATATGCTTCGAACCTAGCAACATGCATTACTACTGATGGATGCAACCTCCAAGGGTTAAAAACTCATGATTGCCATATAATATTGCAACGGATTTTACCTGCCGCTCTACGAGGAATCATGGATAATGACATGTACATAGCAATTGCTGAACTAGGTAACTTCTTTCAGCAATTATGTGCTAGGACATTAAAATTAAGTGTTTTGCATAGAATGAAATCTGAAATCCCAATTGTTCTATGCAAGCTTGAAAAAATATTTCCTCCTGCATTTTTTGATGTCATGGTCCACTTAACTGTTCATTTAGCTGATGAAGCTATCCTGAGAGGACCAGTGCAATATGGTTGGATGTACCCAGTCGAAAGACGGTTATATACTTTGAAGCATTCTGTGAGGAACATGGCACGACCTGAAGGCTCAATTGCTGAAGCATATGTTGCTGATGAATGCTTGATTGCTTGTTCGCGGTATTTTGATGATCTCGACACACGGCATAATCGGGAGGGCAGGAACAGAGAGCGTGTTGATATGAGCAAGGGTGATTTATCTGTTTTCCAACATGGAGTTGATTTACTCGGAGCTCATACGGTTACATACCAAGAAAATATATATGACAAGATGGTTTGGTATGTGTTAAACAATTGTCCGGAGGTTGAACAATATATAGAGTACGTCTTCCTATCTACAATTTCTACAATTTCACTTCTGGTGTCTACAAAACCTACTAATTTTATGAGCTAATTGTTTATTCAAAAATGCTTTGCAGGTTATACAGAAAGGAGCTAGAGAACGAAGGAAATCAAGATATTGAAAAAACCATTGAGAAACAATTTGCTATCTGGTTTAAGAACCATGTGAGTTGTTGTTGCATATTGTCTTTAACCATTTTTAGTGGTTCAAGATGTTTTAACCATCTTGGGGAATTATGTGTACAGATTGCAACTCTACGGTTTGTGAATGGCGAAGATGTAAGTGATGACTTATATGCTTTGTCATGTCAACCAGATCTGCGTATAAGAATATTTTCAACATGTATTGTTGGTGGTGTACGCTTCCACACTATCGAGCGTGAGAAAAATAGGAGGACACAGAATAGTGGAGTTATGACTGGTGGCACACATAATGGAGAAGATATTGAATTTTATGGTTGCTTGAAAGAAATAATTCAGTTGCAGTACAATGCAGACTCTAGTGGACATCGGTCAGTGGTTCTATTTCAGTGTGATTGGTTTGATACCGGTAGCAACAGGGCAAGGATGAAAGATGATGGATTTTTTAGAAGCATCAACCATGCTTGTATTTGGTACAAGGATGATCCATTTATTCTATCTACACAGGCGACAAAGGTATTTTACTTGAAAGACACCAAATATTGTGGCAACTGGCGAGTTGTTCAAAAGTTTTCACATAGGCATTTGTGGAATGTTGCTGAAATTTCAAGTGATGAAATATCAAAGGGTGTGGAGCTGTCATATCAAGATGATGAGTGTGTTGATTTTCAAATTCGAGACAATGAAGTCAATATTGAGGATGGCATGTTGGCCGATGAAAATTCTTTTACTGTTCATGCAACTATAGTTGAAGACCTTTGTAGGCAAAGGGAAGATGAAGAGGAAGATCTTTCTGAGGATTATGAAGATGACACGACCCTGCATTATGCTAGTGATAATGAAGAAAGAACCATTCATAATGACAAAAATGATAATAGTGACGATGAGTAGCTTGGTTATTTGAGTCTATCATAGCAGTGTTGGGTGTTGTGGACATCATAAAAATGACCATTCTTTTTTTATTATGCCTCAAATATTTAATTATCAAGGAAAGGTCTTATTTGTCATGTTGATTAGTTCTACAGCAAAGCTAAGAATTATAGAGTAGTACATTTCTTGCTGTAGAGTATTGATGATGCTCACAGAACAAAAATAAAGGCAACTTTATTACGTGAGGCAAGAAAACTGGTTCCATATCGATTCCATTTGTTTCTATCCTTGTTTACCATTTTCTAAGAGTCTAATAATGTCCCTGTTACCTTTCCTAATTGGCACATACTATGAAGAATTGTCTTGTGTTTTCAGATTTAAATACATGTGGTTACATACTAATCCTAGAGCTCAAATTGAAAACTGAGAAAAGATGTATACGCTAATGAAGAAAGGCTATAGTCCAAATATTAGAGATGCTGCTTCGGATGCTCAAAATGGACAGCAAGTGAAAGTTAATATGGGCAGAAAGAATACAACTAAATATGGGAAGAAAGAATACAACTAAATATGGGCAGCAAGTGAAAGTAAATATGAGTTATACTGATGTAGTTGATTTTGCAGATTTGTGAAGTGAGGATGGGCATCGGCAGTGTGGCTGTGTACTGAGTTATGTATTGCATAACACAGTTTCCATGTTTTAGTTTCATATTCAGCTCTGTTTCATAACACAGAAAAGAAAGCAACACATTTCTATTTTTTGCAACACAGTTTTGTTTTCATTCTGAACATAGAAGCAGTCCTCAGTACATAGGAAATTAAGAACACAGGAAGCAGAAAGCAGTTGCTGACATTCAGTTTTCACTGAGCGCGAAGAAAGGAGAATGGAGGCGAGAGGGAAGACAGCCGCCGGGACCTGCTGCTCCATCCCCGCGCTCCGTGTCCGCTCTCCCTGCTGCTCCATCCCCGCGCTCCGTTGCATTTGGACTGAAATTTAGCTGAATTTGGCTCGTTGCGGACTTGTAGCTGAGATTTAGCTGAATTTGGACTGAAATAACTGCTCAAATATCTGAATGTAACTGAATGTAGCTGAAAAGGCAAAACTGTGCACCTATCTGAATGTAACTAAATGTAGCTGAAAAGGCAAAACTGTGCACCTATCTGAATGTAACTGAATGTTTGAACTGCTCAAATATCTGACTGAATGTTTGAACTGCTCAAATAACTGAATGTTTGAATAACTGCTCAATTATCTGACTGAATGGTTGAATAACTGCTCAATTATCTGACTGTTTGAATAGCTGATCAAATATCTGACTGAATGGTTGAATAACTGCTCAAATAACTGCAGACTTGTGTTGAAATAACTGAATGTGCTGAAATAACTGCTCAAATAACTGAATGTGCTGAAATAACTGAATGTGCCTTCCTCTGCTTGCTCGGTGCAGACTTGTGTTCGTTGCAGACTTGTGCTCGGTGTCGATTTGTTCACCTATATATTGCTTTGTTAGAATGACGAGAAATACATATAGCGCAGTGGTTTGTGTTAGTTGAGAGGTGTATGAGGTGCTGGGTTCAATGTAGCTTGGGTCCTTTTTTTGTTGGCATTTTGTCCCATTAATCTTATATTCACACTTTTTTTTGCATAAGACCAAAACCCTTTTGCATAATCCTCTGATTTTTTTACCTTAAGCAAATAAGACTAAAACATTACTCCATGCCAAGTTTCACCATTGTTTGACCAAATTTGCTATTTATTTATTTATGCCTAGGGAAGGCATTTAACCCACAGAAAATAGTAAATAGTCCAAAAAAGGGACATCTATGCATGAATTAAGTTTGTATAGGCTAGATGAACAAATAGTACAAATTTCAAGGAAGAAAACAAACAAAACTAAGAAATGTAGCTCAAACCGTGTAGTTGTAGTTCAATGTCACGAAACTTGGTGAGATATGTGTCCGTTTGTGAAGCACCTATATTCAAACTTTTGCATAATCCTCTGAATTTTTTATCTTAAGAAAATAAGACTAAAACATTACTCCATGCCAAGTTTCACCATTGTTTGACCAAATTTGCTATTTATTTATTTATTTTTGCATAGGGAAGGCATTTAACCCACAGAAAATAGTAAATAGTCCAAAAAAAGGACATCTATGCATGAATTAAGTTTGTATAGGCTAGATGAACAAATAGTACAAATTTTAAGGAAGAAAACAAACAAAACTAAGAAATGTAGCTCAAACCGTGTAGTTGTAGTTCAATGTCACGAAACTTAGTGAGTTATGTGTCCGTTTGTGAAGCACCTATATTCAAACTTTTGCATAATCCTCTGAATTTTTTACCTTAAGCAAATAAGACTAAAACATTACTCCATGCCAAGTTTCACCATTGTTTGACCAAATTTGCTATTTATTTTTTTATTTTTGCCTAGGGAAGGCATTTAACCCACAGAAAATAGTAAATAGTCCAAAAAGGGACATCTATACATGAATGAAGTTTGTATAGGCTAGATGAACAAATAGTACAAATTTTAAGGAAGAAAACAAACAAAACTAAGAAATGTAGCTCAAACCGTGTAGTTGTAGTTCAATGTCACGAAACTTAGTGAAATATGTGTCCGTTTGTGAAGCACCTATATTCAAACTTTTGCATAATCCTCTTAATTTTTTACCTTAGGCAAATAAGACTAAAACATTACTCCATGCCAAGTTTCACCATTGTTTGACCAAATTTGCTATTTATTTATTTATTTTTGCCTAGGGAAGGCATTTAACCCTTAGAAAATAGTAAATAGTCCAAAAAAGGTTTGAGCTACATTTCTTAGTTTTGTTTGTTTTCTTCCTTGAAATTTGTACTATTTGTTCATCTAGCCTATACAAACTTAATTCATGCATAGATGTCCCTTTTTTGGACTATTTACTATTTTCTGTGGGTTAAATGCCTTCCCTAGGCAAAAATAAATAAATAAATAAATAGCAAATTTGGTCAAAAAATGGTGAAACTTGGCATGGAGTAATGTTTTAGTCTTATTTGCTTAAGGTAAAAAATTCAGAGGATTATGCAAAAGGGTTTTGGTCTTATACAAAAAAGTGTGAATGTAAGATTAATGGGACAAAATGCCAAAAAAAAGGACCCAAGCTACATCGAACCCAGCACCTCGTACACCTCTCAACTAACACAAACCCCTGCGCCATATGAATTTCTCGTCATTCTGACAAAGCAGTATATAGGTGAACAAATCGGCACCGAGCACAAGTCTGCAACGAACACAAGTCTGCACCGAGCAAGCAAAGGAAGGCACATTCAGTTTTGCCATCCGCCAAAAAGGAAAAAATGGGTGGTACCTCGCTAGCCAAAAAAAATATACGGCACTAAAACCGCGTCTCACGCTAACCACCGATGGAACTAAATCCTCGGCACCCACTACCCATTTAGATTGAGTCAGTAGTTTCCTTTTTCATTCCACGACATCCTCTGCACATCCTTGCCGGTGGCGACTTCACCTCCACATCCTGCCAGCGGCGACTTCAACTCCCCATCCTGCCAGCGGCGACTTTACCTCCCCTTTCTTGCCGGCAGCAACTTCACATCCCCTTCAGCCTCTCTGTCCCAAGATCAGGATGGCTCCAGGGAGGATGGGATCACGATGCAAAAGGGATGCCCTAGCAGGTAATTCCACCCCTACTTCCAGCCCAGTTGGGAAGTTTATAGATTACTAGATTAATTAGTATTCAAAGATCCATTGTTCAGAGTTGATGTAGTCACCACAACCAACCTAGATTGCATCAGCGACAGTGAATTATTAGGTTGCTTAGCACTTATGATAAACTTAGTCATAACACTGCTTTAAACTGTGTCGAAGATAACTGATTTCTTTGAATCCCTTATGCAATTTTTTTGCAAATCATTTACATTTTGGATAAATTGGTTTACATAAATTTTTCAGTAATCATCACCACGAACTGGATAACCAACTATTAGTAACAAGCAGAACACCCAGTCTGCTATTTGAACTGACTCATTCGAAGCCCATCGTTTCTGCTAAATTTTACCGTATCAGACACTGATCCTTTAACATTGTTGGACATGAATTATTGAATGCACTTATCAAATCTTTAATGCATGGTCAGTCGTTTCATGCCGCCTAGCCTCTCAAGAGGATGGCATGAGCAACGACTTGGGATATGAGAAACGCCTAGCCTTGCCTTCTAGTTTTAAAAATGCACTACTCATAAACTTTCTACTAGGTATATGCCCGTGCGTTGCTACGGAATCAATGTGATAAAATACATTAATATATAAAAATCCTAATTATTATTCTACACTTTTATTGGCATCACTAAAATATATGTTTGCACAAGCAATGATTGTGCATTGCAACGACATAATGACAGATACGACGCTTTCTGAATGTTCTGCAGACGCAACGATCGTTCCCGAATCACACGGTCGTGGCAAAAATATCTCACAATTTACTGCCGAGCATAGGCTTTCAAGACCATAGTCATCTTTTGTGAAATGTGCCAACATCCGATCAATGAAACCAAAAGGGACATGCTTGCCTTCAACATTCTGTTGTCCCACATAAATAGTTATTTATAAAATGCTAAAGAAACTACCCTTTAAGACCGTAGTGACCCATAGCCTTCAAATTATTCCTTTCAGACAAGCTATTCCGAGCACTGCTCCTAGCAACATCACGAGCTTTGATAAGAATCTGAACAAGAAGAGATTGTATTGAGGTTAAAACAACTCAACCTAAAAAATGAATAATGCTCTGAATTACATAAACAAAAGCTATATATACATAATAATGGAAGCAAAACATAAGCAATCAGTACCTGAGGTTCACTCTATTTTGAAACAATTCCATGCATCATGTCGTGTCTCCATCATGTAGCGACCTAGCTCAGCTTCCAAATGCTTATCATGTGCCTTTTTAATAAGTTCCTTCACAATATTCTTAGCTCCGAAAATACCGCGGGGGCGGGCGGGCTGCGGGGCAGAACCGATAACTGTGGACGCCTACAATAAGAACTTATAGAGTAGTAGAATTTATAGAGTAGTAGAGATTAACTTAAACGAATTATATTTTGGAACGGCTGGAGTATTAGATACGCTGCTACTGACATAGCCCGGGAATTGTATCTCAAAAAGAGAAGCTAATCGGGCCTTGACATAGCCCGAGAATTGTATCTAAAAAAGAGAAGCTAATCGGGCCTTGACTGACTGAGCTCTAAATATTCAACCAATTCAATTTATCTACGTCTCTCAAAATAAAATGCCATTGAGGCTCACGACACAGGCAGCCCAGCGATACATCGGGTGAAACACATTGCATGGGCCCCAAAACAGGAAGAGTGCACGCGCAAATTTCTACCGACAACACGGGAGAAACTCCTGTCAAAATATGGCGACAGCAACGAATTTCTGCCCAAACGCGTTAGGAAAGGTCGTTCGGTCGGCATTATTTCTTTACAAATACGGTAGGGTAACCCATACCGTATCTTCAGAGATACACTAATCCTATCATTAGAACTGGTTTTGACTTGACGCCCCATCTCGCATCTCTTGATGCGAGGCGCTTCGACTTCCATTTCCCACGTGCGCGCCATCAGGACACGGTCCGCCCGTAGCAGATCTAAGCGATGTAGAGGTTCTTGGCCCATTTCTCCTACGAAGTTTTTGCAAGGTCAGCTTAGAACGGTGACAGGAGATGCAAATGGCAGCGAGATCTGAAGCATTGGCAAGATAGATGTTTCTTAAGACACATGGTTTGCAGCTGCAAGGGACATACCTTGACGTGTGAGCTGGGGAAGGCGGAGGTCCGGAGCGTTTCCTGGGTCTCGTCCATCGGCTTCCGCTTTGGCATGCTCAGGATGAAAGCGGCTTGGTTGTTGGTGGCCGCCGTGGAAGTTATCCTGTAGCCGCTCTCCCAGCGTCGGTGGATGCCTTCGCTGGGGTACAGGAAATCCAACTCTACAACCTGACAGTAGTTGGGAAAGGGGGGCTAAATGCCTTGTTAAATGTTCAGACATCAGTTGACATAATTCAGAGGAGTGTGAGCGCTGGCAAGGCGAGCCCACAACACAGATACTGCTACGCGGTCAAAGCAATCATCCTAACCTGAGTAGAGAACCCTGAATTCCTTGACATGACTACGCCCCAGCGATTCCCAGCGGTGGCCATGGATGTCACATGGAACCCTTCTTTCCACTTCTTATTGATCCACTTGTAAGGAAACGACTCACTAACCTTGTATGATTGCTGGGTGTAAGGAGTTCCTGCAGCAGTGGAAATATATTACCCCAAATTACTACCATCGTAGGCCCTGATAGTTAATGCGCGATGCAACGAGGCTTAAAATAGAGATTGCATTATGACATACAAGAGAAACAATAGGATTTTGCACTGCTAACGGGAAAGTAGTGAGGAAATGGAAGATCAATATGCAAGCCTGAGCAATGACAAGAAAAGGTCAAATCAAGACCTTTGGACATGACAACCAATGAGCTCCCGTTGGATGATCCAGCAATTGCCGTTATGTAGTAGCTTTTCTCCCACTGCTCCATTATCTAGTCCTGTGTATAATCAGAAACAGAGTTACGCTTCCTGGCTAAATCAATTAATTATTAGGTATGGTCGTCAGGCTTCACTCAGATAGTATAATACTGTACCTTGTGGAGGAAAACTGGTGAGAGCTCATAAACCTGAGAACAGAAACCAGTTCTTGCGTCCATGATGAGTGCCCAAAGGTTTGCCGAGGAAGCCACGCTGCTAATGTAAAGCCCATCATCGTTGCCCTTTTCTATATGTTGGCTTAGCCTTGAGTCAGCCACATTGTAATGGTACCTAAGAAACAAGCAACGGATGTTGATAACAAAGCTTAGCAACAATAGTTCATCACATCTCAATGATTATGTTTACAAAGCTTTGTATTGCTACAGAAATGCAGTGCGTATAACATAACTATCATGCATTGTAGCATCTGATATAATTAAATGATTGTAATTACCTCTGCTTCATGGGCCACCTAGCATTATAAACTGAAATCCATTGAGCCGCTGGGCTCCCTAATCTAACCTTCTTTTTAGGTTGTTCAACTTCTTCTAGATCTGCAACCAATCTTCCACATTTCTGTCCAACCTATAGTACAGAAACAAATAAATATAAGAACAGAGAAATCTAACTATATATGAAGAGAGGGAATAGTTAGTACAAACCTTGAGAGCCCCATCAATTCTGATTTGTCTCGAAGCAGGTGCTTCAATCAAACCATCAAAAAGGGAGATAAGCTTGGCATAATTTGGCTCTTCGTCAAATTTCATATTTGTGACAATCTCAAGAAACTGTTTGAATGGAGCTGGACAATAACAACAAAGCATCTCCGGAGAAGTAGCCATTTTCTTCTTGCAAACAAGGAAACTCTTGGTATCTCCCTACAAACATTGTTGCAGGCTGACAGGCGTTCCAGAAGAATACCATAATGTTGAGTCAACATGTGTATTGAAACCTACCTGGTAGCCTTGCCAAGGTAATCTTCCTCTTATCAGGAAAATAAGGGTGTATGACAGTGACTCTAAATCATCCCTCCTACTACCAGTGCACCCCAAATGAGCATGGACACTCGCATATCTAATTGTTCCCCTGCAAAAAGAAACAAGAGGATAGGTTAAGGAAGACCATTTCCTAAGCACATGATATGATAGTGCAATCATATTCAGAAGCAAACTAAAATATTGCCAAGTAATATTTCCTAACATGTGGTTCTCTTGTATGATCTTATATTTCCTATCTGCCAAGATACACCTAATATTAAGCCCTTTTTCATTAGCAGATGGTTCAGGGCTGTTTATAGATATGAGAGAGCATAATCTAGTATTATCGAAAAAACTGGTAAGATAAAAAGAAAGAAAGCTCATCTTATATCTCTACTATTATAGAGGATATGTGCAACCCATGGATCAAATAAGAGGATGTTGTCAAAAGTGGGTAATAATTATAGAATGCTAATCACTATAGGAGTTATCCTAGATGTGTTCACCAGACAAGGTGAATTGTAAGATGGTCATGCTAGTTACTTGCAATGCTACATTATAAGAACATGCAAATCTATCAGTATACACGATTCCAAGGTGTTAGGTTCAGAAGTGTATATTCAAAACATTTTCTGTTTGTCTTTCTTTGTTTAAAAGTTCACTTACTTCGCATGTAAGAACAAGGAAGAATGAACAAAAAAAGTAACAAGGAAATCATGAATGAGATAGCACATAGAAGAAAGAACTGATCTATTTGGCATGCCTGTGACACAAAGTACAACTGTTCTGCAGAGTGTGGAACCTTCATGTGATCCACATGCAGAAGAGGCAGGTACTTGGGGTATGTTGTCAGCTCCAGATTTGCAGTCCAGAATGCAGTCATCATCTCAATTGCAGGATCAAATTGCGGAAGCAAAAGGAGCAGGCATTTTTGGCACCATTCCAGCTCAGATCTTGCAGCCTGAAACATGGCCATCAACCTTAGCTCAGCAAATCTCACCATTGAGGACACACCCTGATGAGAGAATTCAAATAGGTCTTCAGCCAAATACGACACCGGTTCCTGAGCTGCTAGGCCAACTATCTACATTGACACCTGCAGCTTGCATATTTTAATTCATGCAAGCATTAAGAAAACCACAATACCACGTTGTTCAATTACAACTCTATCAGTAAGAGAACTGAATTGCAGTTTTATTAGTACTATCAAACTAACCATTAGTTTAGAAGAAATGGTATCGAAAAAAGTAAATGATTTGACATACTCTCTAACAAAGCTAAGCAATATGCACGTCAGAGCACATGCTCTGTTAGTTGATTTAGTTCAAGATGTTCATGTAGTCTGCCACTGTGATAAGTGCTAGGTTGTTAAATGTTTGATCGGCACCCCGTACCTCTGTAGATACAAGCTAAAGTTATAAAAATTTTGGCAGAAGATTCTATTAAGATAAAATGAGGATCACAGGTCATCAATAATTAAGGATAAAGTGTATCGACAAATCATATATCTGTGGATTCTCAATTTACAAACCAGGACACTGGATAGTATACGAATCGCAGCATCCATAACCCAATTTCAACCCATAACGCAGTAGTACCAATCGCTAGTGAACTCAGAGCCAATCTAGTGTTTTGCAACCACAACGAACTACTCACCGAGCTCATGAAGTCGACAAATGCGGCGTTGACCTCGCCATCCCTCGCCAGCGCGTCGATCTAGACGTCGACCGCCTCGTCCCCGATCTGTACAAAATTCACACACGGACGCTTCAGGGTTAGCGTCTAAGTAGAGAGACAGCGGCAGCAACCGAGAATCTGAAAAGGGCAGAACGACCTGTGATGGTGGCGACCTTAGAACCAGGCTTGATGTGGACTGAGATGGCAACTGTCAACGGCGACATCAATCGGAGGCAGCTCAGGAACCCACCTCCGTCAGCGTTTGCGGTGGTGCCTCCACTTTTTTGGCAATAAAAACCCTCCTAAATCAGTCTGCTCCAATAACCCATTCAGAAAAAAGGGTTGATGGCTTCTTGCACCGTCACCTTCCCTTCAGCAATGTCCTAGACATGGAGAAAAGAAAAACAGTTAAAATGCATAGAACAATATCTAGCATACACATATGTTTGCAATCTCAAAATATTTACATATGGAATCTAATTGCAACATGGCAATATCATGTTGAGTTGTGAACTCCGTGTTCAAAAGTTTCTATGTAAAAACCTCCAGGAGCCATACAGCAAGCTCCATAGATTTTTTCAATATCAAAATGTTTGAAAGATAGCAAGCATGTACCTAGCAAACTAACTTCTGCAGCAACTGTACAAAACATGTTCCCTAAATTTCTAGAAATGAAGAAAGCAATAGAAAAAGATTTTTGGGAGGGTAAATTCACAAATCCGGTACATTGACAGTTGTTTTTAAGCATCTCTAGAATTCGGATCTTCTTAGGCTTTACTCTGTGATTTGTGACAGCAACAGAGGAAAAAATGAACTGATACACAAATTGGATCAGTAACCATGATTATCCTGTACTGCTAAATGTCTAGAAGTATACCTCTGAGTACCTGCATCTTTATTTCTAATCTACACATATGGACCAATACATAACTACACGTGTGATAATTGAATCAAATATAACAAGGAGCCAATGTTTTGAGTGGCAAAATTCAAGTTATTTCATAAAAACCACACTCACATATCAAACAAGAAACATGAAATACATTTGAAAACCAAAGGGCTTTCACTGTCGCACACATATTGGGAAGATCCCAATCGTGACATCGAGGGCACCAGAGAAGGCCAGTTGTTTGGGTTCTGCTCCCCTGCACAACAATCCAACAGAAAGTTTGTCAACAACCTCATTCAAGAATCAAATGGAAGAGACGTGAATGCAAAATAAGGGGTACTGTCGAGCTGAATGCCAAAATCAACAGAAATCCTTTACGACCTCAATTGAATATGTAAAACTGAACAGGTGATAGTAGCAGATAAGCTGTGTTATTACTTTATAACAAAGAAAAGAATCAGATGAACATACACATGGAACGGTCCACTGTAAGACGCGACGATAACCACAATTATGACTGAAACGAAGCAGTTGGGAAGTGCAACAAATGGGGAAAAGAGTGGTGGTACCTTCTGATGGCCTGCAGCACGAGATCAACGATCTTGGTTTGGAACCATGGCTGGACGCTTATCATGGTGAGAAGAGAGTACATTCAATTACGCCAGGGGCATCCCCTGGTGGTAGAGTCGAACGGAGCAGTGAAGGACATGGGTGTACACATGCACAACCAATATTTTTTGCAAAAAAAACTTAGTAGGCATAATACACTTGTAAAATCGACTCTCAAATCTGAATATGGAGAGCCAAATAGTAGGAAAGGAAGAGAGATAAGGAGTGCACATGCTTGGTGGGTGCTCTTCGCCTCGCTGGATGCCAGTCAGCTTCTCCGTCGTTCCCACGCCTGCAAGAAGCGGCACCTGGAGGAGCTCTGCGGGCACGACGAGCGCAGGCGGAAAACTACGACCACCGCAGCCACACAGTCTGAGGACGACACATCGGTGTCGCTGTCCGCGGGAGCTGGCATCGACGAGCTCGCGGATTTGTGGCTTTGGTGCAGGATCTCGAACCGCGAGTCGACACGATAGCCCCACGCCAGCAAGCAGCGGCACCTGGAGGAGCTCCATGGGAGCACAGGGCTGCACGCTTTTACTCCTCATGGGAAGGACAAAGTTGAGTTGTCCTTTGGAGGCAATTCAACAGATCGTAGAGGAGATGCCTCTTGGACAAGTCTGGCAGGAACATCACAGCAAGAATCCGAGTTAGCTGCATTGCGGATGCATGGAATGTTCTCACCTGGGGGGCAGGGTCCATCTCTATCTGGTGTTCAGGCAACTGCTGAAGGTAGCAAGGCAAAAAGGCGTACAAAGGCCGAGAAGACCGTTAGTTTGCAGATTCTTCGGCAGTACTTCGCTGGTAGCCTGAAAGATGCAGCAAGGAGCCTTGGAGGTGAGTGAATCATCAGATAAATGCAAGATTCAGCAAAGGATAGTTTACTGCTTCTGTAGATACTATCAGTCATTTAATTATAGAGGTACAACTAATGCAGCCAGCATGCTAATCTGATTAAGCAATAATATAGTGTTACTTTCCATCAGAGAGTCAACCATCACATGCATCCCATAGGCAGAAGATGAACATTCTTATCACCCTTACTAAAGTAGCTGCAGCACGTAGAAGCTTCTAGGCATCAAGAACAAAATGTCACATTACAGGGGTATGAAAAGCAGATCTGTTAGATGAGTTAGGACTTTACTGTTACAAGATAGCACCTCTGCAAGACTGCAACACCACTCACTATAAAGTAAAAACCACGACAGCCTAATTTAGTTCCAGAACACACAGCTGGAGAAAAAAAGAAAGAAATAAAAACAACACACTTCATTGCAGCACGTAGAAGGAATTGATGTTGCATCTTTCAGGTTCAGGTGGCTCAGGATGGTGGGCTCACCTTGCTAATTTAGTGAATTAGGAAAATAAGTCAATAAATTCACATGTAATACCGATTGTGCAATATAGTTAGAAAAGTTTATTGCAATAAAGAAAGATCATGACGTGAGATACAGTACTATACTGAACAAACAAAGAAACAGACAACACAATGCAATGAGAGAATTGGGATCCGCAAGAAACTATATAAGTGAACCTACTCACCTCTGCTTCTGGTTGCATCATAATTTGAGCATAAACTTCATCGGAATTAGTTTCAGCCTGCATTCCAAAGGTAGAGCAGTAAGAAGAGGTTGGAGAAATTTGGGATTATAATACTCCCAACGGTGGCCTTCACCAGTTCGGTATCCCGAACGAGGGAATCACCAAAGTGGTACTGCAGACGAATGGATTCCTTTATTTTGGCATTAAGACGAATTCCATGCCGTAAAGGAACTTCATCTTCTAAATTTACCCCTCTCCGTGTTGGCTCTCCCTCATTTCTCCGTCAGAACGAACCCTAGTCACTCAACACTGTTGCCCTCGTCCTCCCTGACCCTGAGTGCCTCTGCCGCCAGCCGTCCTCGTGAGCATCCTAGATGTTTGGGCTTGTTAATGTAGTTGCCAAAATCAGTCACCATTGTCATTTGAGTACAATTTCTACTTCGCTTCCTTGCCCCGCGAAAACAAGAACAAAATAAAGTTACAGACCTACCAATTTATTCCTCTAAAGGAACTACTTGTCGACCTTCTTCATCCCACCTAAGCTCAATTTGAATTGCATCCTAATCTAATTCGAAAATCCTAAAAATACGAAATGGTAACAATTGAATTAAAACTACAAAACTAAGTTACAGACTACCAATACGATGACACCGTGGATGGCCTCCTCCAGGCGCCGAATCCCGACCACCTCAATCGATGTGGACGAGGGGGAGTCGTGGGTCAAGGAGCTAGTGTCTTCCTCGGTGAGGTCGATCTCGACGATCTCGACCTTGGTAGCGAGGCCACGGAGGGAGGTAGATGCGGTCGAGGGGGAGGAGGCAGGAGGCGGCGAGGGGGAGGAGCGCTGATGTCGAACGGGGGCAGGGTCACGGTGTCGCCCCCTGTGGACGCCTCCAGCGCCTGCGCCGCCATGAATCCGGGCATCGCCGAGGGGGTGAGGGCAGGGGAAGGGAGGGGGAGGCCTTGAATCCTGGACGCGTACGCAGGGGTGTTCTCGGATCCTGTCACCGCGGCGCGGGACAAGGGGAGCAGGGGCGGCGGGTGCGAACAGGGGAGCAGGGGCGACGGCTCACGCGGGGTGGGAGAGGGGGAGGCGGGGGACGAACGTGGGCGTGGAGACGAGGACGAACGTGGGCGTAAGCAGGGGCGGACGGTGTAGATTTACAGAAGCGATTGAACGGTGTAGATTCACCGAAGGCAGAACCAGGGGAGGCAGCCTACCCCTTACAGCCTTAATAGGTAGTATAGATTAGTTTCCTTGTAACATTAGAGTGGTTTATCATTTATAAAATCATTTTATGAATGTACAGAAACCACTCCTACTGAATATGAGAAACAGAGGGCAGCACATGTGATGAGGAACAACCAAATGTTCCAACGGCTTGGGATTAATCAGCTGCGCACAATAATGACTGCTACAAGAGTAAGGAGCAAAGATGATTGTTCAGAGGAATCTGGGTCTTTGTATGACGGTGAGGACAGTGAAGGCTCTGAGCAAGAGGAGGTCAGCAAGTTACTGATTCGTCTATTTGTTTTCTCATTTTACATATCATTACTCTTGCATTTGTAAACAAATCGATATGCACATTATTGTGTTATGCCTACAGGATTTCCAGGTTGCAAAAGGTGTACGTAGCCACAACTCAACTCATGTTGCTGAAAAAACTACGCAAGGAACACGAGGACATAAAAGGGTTGTGGCCCCTGGTGTAAATGAACAACAAATTAGAATCACTAGGCAAAGGAGTGCTACCATAAACCAACAATCCTTCCTAAACCTAACTACCACTACACATCCTAGTTCAACAGCTACCACAAACCAAGAATCCACCCAAAACATTACTTATGCAACACAATTTACTTCAAGTGCAGCCGCTGAACAAAATTACACCCAAGGCCTGACTGCTGCTGCACAAGCTAATTCTCCCATACAAGCTGACATCAGCGACCACATTGCAGATGAAGGCAAGTGATTATTTATATATGTAATTTCAATTCTATTGTTATTCAATAAATTTATTAGTTTATCCTAGGCTAGTGAACCTGCATAAGTAATTCAAGTTGTAAGTATATGTCCAATTATTTTTTAGATTTGGCACTAAATTGCTTTTTACTCACTCCAATAACTAGAATTGTACCAAGGCAAAGAAGTATGGGCAAACAACTTGAATCCTTGAGCAGAGGGTTAGGCACTAAGATTCCAATCCAAATTTATGATGGAAAGCGAAGGCCAGAACCCCCTATTCAGGCCGCAAAGTTTGCATCAGAGGGTGGGATCATACTCAGGCAACATATTCCAATATTTCCACACTGGAAGGAGTACAAGAAGCAAGAGAACGAGGGCAAAATTACAGACTATATTGGCAAGCTTGCTGTAAGTCAATGTTTGCATCACTTGTTCAATTACAGTCTATTGTCCTTTTCAATCAAGTATTCTAAAGTCACCACTTTTTACTAGGGTCAATTCACCATGGATGTGGACAGTAAGGCAGTCAAAGATGCATGTGTTTGTTGGGGCGAAGGCAAAGACGCCACCCTTCGCTCGAGGCC
Organism: Zea mays; assembly: GCF_902167145.1. Classification (NCBI taxonomy): domain Eukaryota; kingdom Viridiplantae; phylum Streptophyta; class Magnoliopsida; order Poales; family Poaceae; genus Zea; species Zea mays. The sequence goes on along the minus strand of NC_050098.1, from coordinate 42,034,888 downwards.
TTCGCTGCAGCCGCTGGTCCGACGGAGACAAAGCGGGCAGGGACACCCTTCGCAGGACTCGGCACTTTGACGAAGGCCTGCGGCGACGTCCTACCACGGCGCGTCCTCGTTCAGTCCCAAGGCCCACGTGTGATCTGACCCATTGTAACGGGCCCCGCGTGGCCGCCTCTGTATTACGGGCCTAACTTGTAAAGGAATACTTGTAATTACGGTTCGTAACCCTGCTTTATGGGAATATTCTGGGGATAAAATAGGTGTCTGAGGGCACATGCGTCCTTAACACAAGACGCTGGGCACTCAGATACCTATAAATACCCCCGCACAGTGCCCGTGAGAGGCTAGATCAACAGAGCTATTGCCCCCGTGCACGTAACCCTGTTGCCACCACTGTTCACCCTTGTTGGTCTTCTTGCTGCTGAGAGCGAGTTCCAACATTTGGCGCCCACCGTTCGTGCTACGACAAAACCACCCGCGATGGCACCCAAGAGAGCTAACCCCAAGGCTGACGAGGCTGCGAAGGCAGCACTGCTGGCCGCAAGAAAGGGCAAGGCCCTCGTCCTCACCCAATCCACCCACCAAGAGCCCACTGAAGACAATGTTCCCCACACCGGCGAAGACGACACCTTCCGCACCTGCGGAACCGAAGGACAGTCACAGCCGCCCCAGGCTTCGCCCCACTGGAAGGCGCGGACCTCACCGAGGACGGTGAGGTCCTCGGCGTCTCAACAGAAGAACAGCTGCAGCTGCGCACCCTGCGCCTCAGGAACCGCAATCTCCAGAGGCAGAAAGAGATACTGGAGGCCAAGCGCCAGCGTGTGTCCGCATTAGCCAAAGTGCGGCAAATGATACGCGACGAGGAGCAGAAAGCCCAAGACCTCGAGCGCGAGATCGCGCTGATGCAGCGCGAAGGCCACCTCGGTCTACAGCAAGAGCCACCCCTCCAACAGCGCACACAACCGGAGGACACGCGCGAAGGCCACCTCGGCCGGCAGCATGGCCCACCCCTGCAGCACCGGGCGCAGCCGGAGAACCCGCGTTTCCCCCAGCATGACTACGTCTCCCAGCACGGCGCGCCATTCCAAGGGGTCAACTACCTCGACGAGCGAAGTCCCCTGGCGCCACACCTACAAGTGACGCCTTGGCCAGCTAACTTTCGAGCGGGGGCATACCCCAAGTACAACGGCAGCACCGACCCGGCGCAGTACATCATGAGTTATCAAGTCGCCGTTGCATCAGCCGGAGGAGACGACGCCACAATGGCGAAGTCTTTCATCATCGCACTAGAGGGCCCAGCACTCACCTGGTTCACCAGATTGCCTCCGCTGTCCATTGATTCGTGGAGAAGTCTCAGGGACAAGTTCCTCCTCAACTTCCAAGGGTACCGTCCAGACACCGACGCTTTGGCTGAGCTCTCGCTTTGCAAACAGCTGGAAAAGGAGACTCTGCGGGAGTATTACCGCAAGTTCTTAACACTCAAGTCACAGCTGCCCTCTGTCGACGATCAGATCGCTATCCACTACGCCATCAATGGCCTTCGGGCTGGCGTCCTCTACAGCCATTGTATCAGAGATCCACCCAAGAGCTTGCAGGAGCTATATCAGCTCTTCGAAAAATATGCCAAATCCGAAGAGCTCCACCAGCGCAAGGTTGAGTCACAGCGGAAGCCCAAAGATGCCCCGCAGTCCAGCCGCACGTGGACGAGGACTCCGCAACCAGACTCCGGTCGAGATGGCCGCAGTCAACAGCAAGTGCACAACATCGTCAACCAACAGCCTACTGCTGATCCCCCTCGCCGCCAGGAATATCCCCCCCAGGGCCGCGGAAATGGAACTCGCGGCAGGGGTCGAGGGCGGGCGCAGCAGCCGCCGCGCCGATTCTATTGCCTTTTCCACGGCGAAGACTGCGCCCACCAGACCAAAGACTGCCCCGAGACGAAGGCCACCAGAGACAGAATGGCGCGGGCGCAGCCAGCCGACAATCCCAGAATTGTCGCGCATAATTACCAGCCACCCCCTCCACCATATATCCACGCTCCCGCTCCGCATCCACCGCACCACGCTTACCAACACCATCAGGAAGTACAAATCGTACCTCCTCCACCCCCACCACCACACCAGCAACATCAGAACATCCCCATGCCCCAAAGCAGGAAGACTTCGCCGATCAACCATATCGTGGAGTCATTCACATGATAACAGGGGGTCTAGCACTGACTTCGACACCAAGCGGCAGAAGCGGGACCACTACCGCAGCATCAACCATGTCGCCGTCACTGGCCCAGTCGTGCAGACGAAGTGGTCCCACATACCGCTAACCTTCGACGCACGAGACGTCGACCTGCGCAGCGCCCCCCACATCGACGCTATGGTCATCAATTGCAGCGTGGCAGGCTGGGACTTACACAAAGTCCTAGTCGACAACGGCAGTCAGGCGGACATCATCTTCCTCCACGCCTTCGACCGCATGGGTATAAGCCATAGCTTGCTGAAGCCTTCGGACAACCCGTTGTATGGTTTCGGCGGCAAGGGCACCTTTCCAGTTGGCAAGATAGAGTTGCCCCTCTCCTTCGGTGTAGCGCCCAATGCCCGAAGTGAGCAAGTAACCTTCGACATTGTCGACATGGTATATCCATACAACGCCATCATGGGCCGGGGCTCCATCAACAAGTTCGAAGCTGCCATCCACGGGTTGTACCTATGTATGAAGATACCAGGCCCGCTAGGCGCCATCACAGTCTACGGCAACCAGCAGACGGCGCACAACATTGAGCGGGACTTCGTGCCCGGTCAGAGAAACGTACACTGTCTCACGACCCAGCGCGAGGTCCCTGCGCCGGCCAGCCCAACCGACAAGCAGCACGACAAGGCACAGTTGCAGTGCCAAGACGGGACCAAGACTGTCCCCCTCGATCAGGCCACGCCCAAGCAGACAGTAACTATCAGCGAAGACCTCACCTCACTTGAAGAAGAGAAACTTCTCTGCTGCCTGGCCAAGAATAAAGATGTCTTCGCCTGGTCTGCCCTCGATCTGGTCGGAGTCAGCCGAGCCATAATTGAGCACAGCTTGGGGATTGACCTTTCGGTGCGACCCAAAAAGCAGAAGCTTCGCAAAATGTCAGACGAAAAGACAGAGGCCGCCAAGGCGGAGGTGCATCGCCTCCTGGAGGCTAAATTCATCGAGCCAGTGGCTTACCCCACGTGGCTCTCCAATGTTGTGATGGTGCAGAAAAAAAGCGGAAAATGGCGCATGTGCATAGACTTCACCAGTCTCAATAAGGCCTGCCCAAAGGACAATTTCCCGTTGCCGCGGATCGACAAAATAGTCGATAGCGCGGCCGGATGCGAGGTCATGTCCCTCCTCGACTGCTTCTCCGGCTATCACCAGATATACATGAAGGAGGAAGACAAGGCTAGCACCAGCTTTATAACACCCTTCGGCACTTATTGCTTTGTCAGAATGCCGGAGGGTCTCAAGAATGCCGGATCCACCTTCTCCAGACTCACCAAAACAGTGCTCGAGGGGCAGGTCGGCAGAAATATATTCACATATGTGGACGACATCGTCGTCGCCAGCAAGAATAAGGAGGACCATCTCGCCGACCTGGCAGAGACATTCGCGAACATGCGAGATGCACGACTCCGCCTAAACCCGGAAAAGTGCGTTTTCGGTGTTCGCCAGGGCAAGATATTGGGCTACCTGGTGTCCCGCCGCGGCATCGAGGCCAACCCAACCAAGATCCAGGCCATCGTCGATATGTCGCCTCCGCAGTCCGCCAGGGACGTCCAGCGCCTGACAGGCAGGATGGCCGCTCTCAATAGATTCATCTCCAGGTCCGCCGAGCGAAGTCTCCCCTTCCTCAAAACACTCCGCGGCGCGAAGGACTTCGCTTGGGGACCGGAGCAAGCAGCGGCCTTCGCCTCACTAAAACAGTACCTGTCGGAGCTGGCCATCCTCACGAGCCCCGACTCCTCGCTCCCCTTATTGCTCTATGTCGCGGCTTCGCCGCACGCAGTCAGCGCGGCACTGGTACAGGAGCAGACAGTCGAGGGCGCAGTCAGACAGTGCCCTGTCTACTATGTCTCCGAAGTCCTGACACCGTCCAAATGCAACATGACAGAGCTGGAGAAGATTGCCTACGCAGTTGTTATGTCCTCGCGCAAGCTGCGCCATTATTTTGAAGCATTCAAGGTCCGAGTCACCTCAGACAGGGGGCTCGGCGAACTATTCAGGAACCCGGAGGCATCAGTGAGGATTGCCAAGTGGGCAGCCGAACTCTCCGGCTACCACATCAGCTTCGAGCCCAGAACAGCTATCAAGTCGCAAGTCCTGGCAGACTTCGTCGTCGACTGGACTGGGCCAGTAACACAGCCGGACCCATCCACAGAAAAGGTCTGGACTATCCATTGCGACGGTGCATGGTGTCATGCGGGGGCAGGCGTCGCTGCAGTCGTCACCTCGCCAGCCGGAGTCAAACACAGATATGCAGCACGCCTCAGCTTCGCTCTGGAATCCGACAAATGTACAAACAACATAGCAGAGTACGAAGCAGTCATCCTCGGCCTCCGCAAGCTAAGGGCCCTCGGAGTCACCACATGTATTATCAAAACAGACTCCAAGATAGTTGCCGGTCAGGTCGAGAAAGACTATGCAGCAAAAGACCCCGCCCTCATGCAATACCTCGCGGCTATCCGAAGTCTCGAGAGACAATTCAAGGGATTCACCCTGCAGCATGTGGATAGGGCCAAGAACGAGGAGGCCGATGCCTTAGCCAAGGCCGCCGCCAGGGGCGAGCCCCTGCCCTCTGACATGTTTTTCCACACCATCGGCACTCCAGCTGTCCGGAGCCCCGAAGGGCTCCAGATAACTAATGATAGCGAAGGCCACCGTATAGTCAACCTAATCATGACAGAAGACTGGAGGGCACCAATAACCCTGTTCCTACAGGGGTACTATCATCCAGCCAACGTCAGTGAGGCAAAGCGCCTCAGACATCGAAGCCGGGACTTCGCTCTGATCGAGGGCCAACTGTACAAGAAAGGGGTCAGTCAGCCAATGCTCAAATGCGTCACCGAAACCGAAGGCATGCAGATCCTACGCGAAGTCCACAGTGGCACGTGCGGCTCGCACGCAGGGCCAAGGGCCCTGGCTGCCAAGGTGATCCGACAAGGGTTTTACTGGCCCGCAATGATCTGCGCCGCAAATCGGGTCACGAGGTCCTGCGAAGCCTGCCAGAAGTTCTCCCCTCGGTCAGGCAACCCCTCGCAATATACAAAGCTGATTGCCCATACATGGCCTCTCCAGCGCTGGGGCCTGGACATCGTCGGGCCCCTGCCCACCGCTCAGGGGAACCTTAAGTTCGCCTTCGTAGCTGTCGAATACTTCACCAAATGGATTGAAGCGAGGGCTGTTTCCACAATCACATCAAAGACTGCCCAAAAATTCTTCTGGCAGAACATCGTTTGCCGCTTCGGAGTACCGTCCGAGCTAACAGTCGACAACGGCAAGCAGTTCGACAGCCAAGATTTCAAGGATTTTTGTTTCTCCATCGGCACCAAGCTTGCCTTCGCTTCAGTCTATCACCCGCAGTCCAACGGGGTCGTGGAGCGCGCCAATGGGAAAATATTCACAGCTGTCAAAAAGATGCTCCTCGACGAAAGAAAAGGCAGATGGACCGATTTATTACCAGAGGCAGTCTGGGCGCTAAACACAACCGAGTGCAGAGCGACCGGGTTCACTCCTTTCCGCCTTCTATACGGGTCGGAGGCAATGACCCCGCAAGAAATAAAGCATGGGTCCCCGCGTACAGTTCCGTCAGCCGTCCCCGATGTGGATGAGCCAACTTCAAAAGATCTCATTGACGGAGACCGGGTCTTCGCCCTCCAGGCCCTAAACAAATATCAGGCCCAGACCAAAGCATGGCGCGACCGCGCAGTCATCCCGAGGGAGTTCAGCGAGGGGGACCTCGTACTCATCCGAACAGCTCGGACGGAGTCCAAGGGCAAGTTGGAGCCCAAGTGGGAGGGCCCCTTCATAGTCAAGTCAAAAGCTTCCCCGAGTGCTTACAGGCTCACAACGCCAAACGGCAAGGACCTAGAGCACTCCTGGAACGTCGACAACCTTCGCAAATTTTTTGTTTGACCCATTTAGGGCTGATTTCGCCCTTGTAATTCGCCGCAAACAATCTTGTACCAGCCCGCACTCTTTTCCTCCCGGGGGGTGAGGTTTTTAACGAGGCGGAGCCATGTAATATATGTGAGAAAAATCCCCCGCAAAAGCATGTGTCGAAAAAAGACCGCAACAACGGTCTTCGGCATTCGACCAATTCGAAGTCACCGCGAGGCTAAGCGCTAGCCACCCTCGCGTGCGACCAATCCGCGCAGAAGTCGCCTGAGGGTGCAGCCGGACTTAGCACAACAAGTGCGCAAAAATCCGAAGTCTATCGCGAAGACTATCCGCGCAGAAGTCGCCTAAGGGTGCAGCCGGACTTAGCACAACAAGTGCGCAAAAATCCGAAGTCTATCGCGAAGACTATCCGCGCAGAAGTCGCCTAAGGGTGCAGCCGGACTTAGCACAACAAGTGCGCAAAAATCCGAAGTCTATCGCGAAGACTATCCGCGCAGAAGTCGCCTGAGGGTGCAGCCGGACTTAGCACAACAAGTGCGCAAAAATCCGAAGTCTATCGCGAAGACTATCCGCGCAGAAGTCGCCTAAGGGTGCAGCCGGACTTAGCACAACAAGTGCGCAAAAATCCGAAGTCTATCGCGAAAACTATCCGTGCAGAAGTCGCCTAAGGGTGCAGCCGGACTAAGCACAACAAGTGCGCAAAAATCCGAAGGCTATCGCGAAGACTATCCGCGCAGAAGTCGCCGAAAGGTGCAGCCGGACTAAGCACAAGCGCGCAAAAATCCGAAGCCTATCGCAAAGACTTCGCGCAAGAGCCGCCTAAGGGCGCAGCCGACCCAGTACAACAAAAGCAGAAACGACACCAAGACCAATTATAATCATGCTGGCACAGCATAACCAATCACACCAGACAAAGTACACAGCCCTCGCAGGCACAGGCACGCGAGGGCACACAACTCTATTTTACAAGCCCTTACACATACACAAGCGAGGGCACCGCGCCCTACATCGGCTCAACCTTAGGAATAATCCCCATCTCTCTATAATTAAACAACATTATCCTAAGCTCCTCACCCGCAAAAAGGCTTCGCAGCTCCCCTTCTCCTGCACCAGCGGCGGCCGGCAAAGACAGCAGCTCCTGCCGACCAGCCCTGCTAACGCGAAGCCGGGCCCCTTCCTCCGCACTAATCCTACGCTTTGCAACCGCCCTTCGTCGTCGGTGCCCGGTGCTAGGACCGGGCACGTCTGGCGCGTCCACAGCGTGTGACGCAGCCTCCGCCGCAGCCACGTCCAAGGCCGCAAAATAATCCAAGTCCCCCTCCGAAGACTCCTCAGTCCACTCAACCGAGCTCCCAGAGTCAGTAAAATCAAAAAACTCAGAAATAGACCCACCATATTCATTTCCATCTTCCGCGGTCGAAGCCGCCAAAAACTCAGTAGTAGCGGTTGCGTGCGCAGGCCCAAAATCTTGAACCTGCGCAGCAACCAAAATTCAGTACAACATCCAAAAATTCCTCAACCCTAAACACCACCTATGCCACCTGCGAAGGCCCTGCCGCTGCGGGAGCCTCCGCCGAGGCCTCCGCCGCTGCCTCCGCCCCCACCTCCGCTGGATCTTCAGCGCTCGGCACAGCAGCTGCGGGGGCATCGGGCGCGCCTTCGGCCACCTTTGGGGGAAGGTCTTCGCCGGCCGCAGCAGGTGCAGGGGCGCCTGGTGCATCTTCCGCAGTTTCCGGGGTCGGTCCCAGGGCGACTCCAGTCGCGGCCTCCGCAGGGGTTGTCTCCGGGTCAGGCAGCGCGCTGTTCAGCGCCCCGAAGTCGTCCACCCGCTCGCCGCGCTCCGCCTAAGACAAAACGCACAAAAATTCAGCAAACACACGCACAGACCGCATCCAGAAAACGCCGAGCAAACGACAACGTTACCTGAGCCCTCGCAGCCTCGGCCCGCGCCCGGACCACCTCACAACCGTATGAACCCCACATCCGGTCATAGAGGGCCCCGCCGGATTCCTTCACCATGGGGTCTTCGACCTCAAAGATATCTCGCCCAAAATCCTCATCTGCCTGGTCGAGGGCCTCAAAGTGCCGGCAGCCTTCGCGAGAGAGCGCGTTCATCGCTGCCTCGCAGGTGACCAGGGAGGTGAACGACATCAACCCCGCCAAGACAGTGGGGAGCTCCTGCAGTTCCTCCTGCACCCATTCTAGACAGCGAAGTCCGGCCTCTCGCTCCGGCACCTCGAAGTCACCCGTCCGCACACCCAGCTCGCGATATGCAGTCATGAGCTGCGTGCGCGTCCGTTCGGCCTCCGCTCGCATCGCGGCCTCGGCCCCCTCCGCGCGGCTCTCCAGGACAGTAAGCCGCCGCTGCAGCTCTCCGGCGAGCTCCTTGGCGATATTGCCTTCCGCCCGCGCCAGCCTGGCCTCCGCCTGAGCAGCCTGCTCTTTGGCGATGGCTTCGTTGGCCTCCCTCCTCTCCCCCGCCAGCTGGCGCCGGAAGTCAGCCTTCTCCTTCTCCAGGGCGGCCACCTTCTCCGCCAGTTTGCGGCACTTGCTGTCGGAGGCCGACTTCTCACGGACAGCGTCAGCATGTTGCGTTCGAAGTCTCTCGACCTCGGCAGACAAAGCTGCCGTAAGGGCCCCCGACGCGGTGCGGCTGGTGAAGTCAGCCACCTGCAGAACACACGTAAGGCCGTTACGTAAAAAAAAAGGGGGGGGGGCGGAGAGGGCATAGCTCGGCGGACCTGACTCAGCGCCTCCGTCGCTCGACTCAACGCCTCCGTCGCTCCCTTCAGCCGGCGGGTCGCCACGCCCGCCTCGTCCCTGACCAGTGCGAGGGCAGACACCTCGCCTCCGGCGCCAAGGGCCTCTCCCCCCGCCTTCGGCGCTGGCGCAGCCGTCGCGATCGCCGCGCCAGGCATAACTAGAGCAAGCGGGCCCTCGTCCGAACCTGCAACGCGTCAACAAATTAAAAAAAAATGTGTGTATATATTTATATAAACTTACCCCCAAGATAATCCTCCACATTAATCTCGGTGCCGAAGTCGGCAACGCGTTTGCCGGGCGGCGGTAACGTTCGGGCCGCCTTCGCAGCCTCCGCCACTCCGCTGACAGACGGCACCACCTCCGTCAGCTTGGGGCCTCCGGCGCCCACCGTCACCTCCGGCGCCTTGCCAGGCGCAGAGGCGCCCACCTTCGCCGGCAGCGGCGGCTTGCCTCCGCCGGAGGCCTCCGCCTTCGCCGTTCCCCGCTGCCTTTTCGGCCGAGCTTCGTGAACCCTCACAGTCGCCTGGCGTTTTCGCGCCGCCCCTTGGCGATCCTTGTCCATCACTGCCCACACAACATGACCGATATTTCGCCCATAAGGAAAAACTCTCCACCGATGAACCATACGAGATGTAAAACAGTCCTCCTCAGCCGCGCAGGGGATAGGAATGTCTTTAGGCCAACAACCCCCGGTAACCCTCAGCATCCGAGCCGAAGACTCCCGGAGCTCGGGCGAAGACATCCTCTCCCCCGGGGCCGCACACGTCCTCATTAACTCTCTAGCGAAACTATCAGACACCCCAAGTCTTCCCATCGCAGTACCTAATTTTCTCTTTTTCGAGGAGCCGGCGGCCACCAGTGCAGGGTCGCCTCCAGTCTCCACCGCCGGTTTCTTCCCACGGCGGTCCGCTTCGTCTTGACCAGGGTAGCCGTCGTACGGCAGTTGATTTAATTCGAAGACCCTGTTCAAACGTTCATTTGACCCGCGGATGTCAAAGCTGCGCTGACCTTCCGTCCTCGGCACGTAACGCCCCACGAGCCGCACCGCCAAGTCCTCCGCATCACGCACAAAGGCGGCCGGGTCACGGTTTCGCAAATTCAGTGCGAAGGCAGGACTTCGCACCACCCTTCCTCCGTGAAAGGGCATCTGGCGAGGGCATACTTCGCCCAGCGCCCAGCCGTGCGCCAAGGGCCAGACCCCGTACGCCACGAACTATTGCCCGTGAGAGGCTAGATCAACAGAGCTATTGCCCCCGTGCACGTAACCCTGTTGCCACCACTGTTCACCCTTGTTGGTCTTCTTGCTGCTGAGAGCGAGTTCCAACAGTGTTGATATGATAAAAGGAGGGCAGCGCCAGATGAGGTATAGGCTGAAAAGGAAGTACTTCACCGGGGTTCCTGCAAATCAAGTGAGGACTACATCGCCTGTTCCATGTATGACTGATGACCAATGGAAAGATTTGGTACAAATGTGGTCTACCCCAAACCACAAGGTATTTGTGATCAAGCTCCATTTCATCCCTCAACATAATTAACTTTTTCATCCTTTTCCAAGTGATGTATGTGTTGATAGTATTGTGCTTCCTAAAGTCGCATACATAAACTTAGCTAGGAGTGAAAGACTCAATGATGAATTATAGTTCGGTTAAGAAAATGGATGAGATTGTGCAATCATCATAAATAGTTTCACAATACAATTAATTATATATATTTCTCTACCTTACAGTTTCATTTTACACGCAGAACAATTGTGTCAAGAACAAACTTAATCGTGAGAAGGTGCAATTTCCACAGTGCACAGGATCTCAATCCTACATTGCAAAATCCTATGTAGTGGTAAGAAATTGTTATGTGTGGATGAACTCGTTGCTTGTCAAATTCTTGGTTAATGTATGAATGGGTACTGCTACTACCTACCAACACGGTCACCTTAATATCTCTAATATTTAGACTACATCATTGCTTTTTAACGTATGCACTACTTCTTCTTGGTTGTTTTTTATTTTCAACAACCATTTTGTGTATTTACAATTCCTAGCTAGAGTATGGCCTTTAAAATACATATGATGCCTTCAAATATAATTGTTTTTGCTAGCAGATCTTGTGCTTTGACTGAGTTAATTGCTTATTTAGTTGATTATATAGTCATGTTAAGTGCATAAATGACTCGATACAGATTAAATCATCACCAAATTCTAGAATAAAACATGTAGAGTTGTACCACAATAGCTAGAAATATGCAGTCTCAGGTTCCCATCTTTGAACTCCTAGTCAGATAGCTGAAGGTCATGTACATAAAAGAACGTTGAGGTTGGGGAGAGTTCGATTTCAAAAGATGTAACTGCAGTGAACCTCTGACTAACCTGTAGTGATTACAGTGCTCCTACAAGCCTTCAGATGCTTGTAGCAGCAGCTACATCTGCTGCAACTAGTTGCTTGGAAGCTTTTTATTGAAACTATTTTGGCCCCATCTAATTTTTTATATTGAGCTTGCAACACAGTAATTGCTGATTTAGGTACTGCTAAGCAGCTGAGCTACATCTGCTGTAACTAGTTGCTTGGAAGCTATTCACTCTAATTGTTTTGGCTGCATATCTAATTTTTTTATATTGGGCCAGTTGTGCAGCTATTGCTGCATCAGGTACTGCTGAGCAGCTAGATTGTGTAGTAGTAGCCACAGTTGATGAAAAAAGCACAAGCAAGCAGAATTTAAAGCTAAAATGATGCACAATAGTTAGAACCTATAAAAACTACATACCCAGTTCAGTTCTTAATATGTCTACATGCTGTTACAATTCAATAATCTAAATCTCAACCTGTAGCTTTTGTTTTGATCAACCATGCTCACCAAATTTATTTGACATCATTTTAGAGGCAAGAAAAATATAAAGATATGGAACCTAGTGCAATTGATCTTTTCAAGGAGATGCATTGCAGCAAGAAGAAAGGATTTAGTGAGGCCGTTCAGAAAGCTATAGTAAGTACATGTTTTCTCTCTTTGTTACCCGTCTCCAACATGAATTCTAATATATTAAGTTTCAATATTTATGTTAGGGTGATATGGAAGCAATGGTGGCAACACCAGTTGAAGATGGACAGCATGTGCTGTCTTCGACAGAAGTTGTTTCCAATGTGCTACCGGGTTCAAGTAAATTTCTTCACAATGCTGGCCTTTTACCTGCCTCCAAGAGAAGCAATACAAGGACTATCTCGACAAGGATGCAAGAGCTTCAGACTCAATTGGACACTGAGAGGCAAGAAAAAAATGGATTTCGAGAAGAAATGGAAACCTTAAAGGCCCAGTCACAAGCATCTGAGGCAACCATTGCTAATCAATCGACTGAGATTGCAGATTTGAAGAAGTCCTTATCAGAAAATAACAGTCTCCTTCGACAAATATTAAGCATCAATCGTGGCCAGATGACTCCTCCTTAAGTATGCTTGCTAGGGTGTTGGTGTCAACCATCTTGAAGATCCATCTCACAAAACTTTAGACCTCATTTTATCCTTATGCTTGCTGTAGAAATTAATAGGAACTACAACTTGTTCTATTGTTCACTTGTTATAGAGGATTATGAATCATGTTTAATGTTAAAAGCTTATGTGTTGGATGCATTATGCTTGAAATATATGTGGATATTGTTACTTTGGATGTTTGTAAAAAATATGTGCATTATGTGTTGGATGTTTTGGGCATCAAGCATTAGTGACGAATCAAAATGTCAGAATGTGATTGCCACATCAGCTGCTATGTCACTGTTTTTATGACAAAATATTCGTCATAGCTTATTTGACATGTCAGCTGCCATGTCATCTGTCACCTCATTCATCTTATGACAAAACATATTGTCACAAAGTTGTTGCCACATCAGCATCCACGTAAGCTCATTTATGACGAATATATTCGTCATAAAAATGTGCCACGTCACCTGCCACGTCATTTAGCCATATCATCAGACATGTGGCAACCGGTCTCATGGTACAATTAGTGACGTTTTTGCTCCACATTTATGACAAATTGGAGTGTCATTGATTTAATGACGAACTTTAAGGTCGTCACTAAATTTATGACGTTTTTAAACCATTTGACACAAAGGTTGCTTTAACACGGAGCTTCTGTGACGATAGCAGTTTTGTCATAAAGACGTCACAACCGAGCAAACTATGACAAAAAAACCACTGTTTGTGACGTAATACAAATGTCATAGAAGGTAACATGTGTTGTAGTGTGGGAATCAAGTGGGTCTTCCACAACAAACAAGATGAACATGATGTGGTGAGAAGGAACAAGGCAAGACTTGTTGGAAAAGATTATACGCAAGTCAAAGGTTTGGATTTTGATGAAACCTTTACACCCATATCTAGGCTTGAATCTATTTGTATATTATTGGCCTATGCTACTTACCATGAATTAAGTTGTTTCAAATGGATGTCAAGAGTGCATTCCTTAATGTATCTATCAAGGAGGAGGTCTATGTTGAGCAACCTTCTAGTTTCGAAGACAATAAGTATGTCAATCATGTATGGGCTTAATCAAGCACCTAGAGCATGGTATGAATGCCTAAGAGATTTCCTTATTGCTAATTCATTTAAAATCTAGAAAGTCGATCCTACTTATTCACTAAGATGATTAATGGAGATTTATTTGTATGCCAAATTTATGTCGACAATATTATCTTTGGTTCCAGTAATCAATCGTCTTGTGAAGAATTTAGTAGGATAATGATCCAGATGTTTGAGATGTCCATGATGGGCGAGTTGAAGTTCTTCCTAAGGTTCCAAGTCAAACAACTTAAGGATGATACCTTCATATCCCAAAATAAGTACACACATAACATCTTGAAGTAGTTTAGGATGAAGGATACTAAACCATCAAGACACCCATGGGAACAAACGAGCATCTCGGTCTGAACATTAGAGGTAAGTTTGTAGATCGAAAGGTATACCAGTCTATGATAGGATCCCTTCTATATTTATGTGCATCTAGATCGGGCATTATGCTTTCGATATGCATGTGTGCAAGATTCCAAGTTGATCCTAAGGAATGTCACCTTAGGACAATTAAGAGAATCTTGAGGTATTTAGTCCACACTCCTAATTTTAGGCTTTGGTATCCTAAGGGTTCAAACTTTGATCTCCTTGGATATTCTGATGGCAACTATGCCGAATGTAAGGTAGATAGGAAGAGTACATCTAGGACTTGCCAGTTTTTGGGAAGATCCTTGGTGTCTTAGAGTTCAAAGAAACAAAATTTATTTGCTCTATCCACAACCGAGGGAGTACATTGTTGTAGGACATTGATGTATGTAATCACTATGGATGAGGCAAACCTTCAGAGACTTTGGCTACAATCTGAGCAAAGTCCCCTCCTATGTGACAAATAGAGTGTGATCCGAATTGTTGAAAATCTTATTGATCACAGCCACACAAGGCACATAGACATCTAGTATCACTTCTTGAAAGACCACTCACAAAGGGGAGATATCATAATAGACCATGTGAGCACCCATCACTAATTAGCTGATATCTTCACCAAGCCTCTAGATGAAAATGTTTTTATGAGTTGAAGAGTGAGGTAAATGTCTTAGATTATCGAAACGTGGATTGAAATATTGCACACATTGCTTTTATTTAATATACCTTTGATCGTTATATTTTTTGGCACTACTTCTTCATTATTCATATTTATGCTTGTGCCAAGGTTAAAGTTGTGGAAAATTCATCCCTAAACCTCACAAGTCCAAATGCACTTATGCACACATTTATGGGGGATAGTTTACAAGTTGAACTTTTTGAGACTAACAATGCTTTCAAGTTGATCATGTGTGTAGTCTCAAGTATTGAAAGGGAAATGATGAATTAAGGCAAAGAAATGTGCTTCCACTGCAATTCGGTATCAAAACCTTTGTGCCATGATTCACCTTGTTTCATTGTTCCTAATTCTTCTTTATCTATCTTGGGAGGAATAATGGGTTAGGACAACTTAATTTTTCTGTTTTTGGGAATTAATGCCAAAGGGGGAGAAATTAGAGGCCAAAGCAAATGGACAAACCCACCACTTGAGTTTTCAAAAATATTTGTGCTTTGAACTTGTCTTTTGATTTAAAATCCCTCTTAAAAGCTAAGAGTTGCTCTTATTGTAAAAATTGCTAAAATGTTTTTTACAAAAAAAGTTTCTCTATGTCAAAACTTTTTAAGTCCGCCAAGCTTAAAATTTATTTGACTTAGAAAGTGTTCAAAAGTTTGAAAATGTCCTATTTTGCAAAATCAAAGACACACGGTGGCTTAATTGTCCAAATATGTCAAATCTCTGAAAAATCAGATTTATTCATTCAACTTAGTTTCGACGTTCAATTTGCATCTTATGAACCTATGCTGAATAGTGGACTAGTTAGCAAGTTAAATTGGTTATCTGTGCTTCAGCTGTGTTGGCATCAATCACCAAAAAGGAGGAGAAATTGAAAGGGAAATGTGTTATATGCCATTTCAAACTTAGTTTTGGTGATTAATGACCAACACAACCTCGTGATCTAACTAGTTTGCTAAGTGTACACTCGCAGGTTCACAAGAGTCAAATTGTGACATTAAAATTGATATATAGCTCAAACAAAGGCAAAACAGGGAAAACCATGAAGGAGATGAAACATGAGTGGTTCTAAGGTTTAAATAAGTTCTAATTGCCCTCAGGAATGTTTTTAGCACTTTAGATTGTTTATTAATGCATATCCTGGAGAAAGTGTTTTAGTGCTTGTTTTGAGCTAGAAGAAGTTTATGAGTTGAAGAATGAGTAACAAGTATGAATATGTGCCTTAGACAAGTTGAACATACTCTAAATATGTGTGTCTAAGTCATATAAAAGTTCTCAAGTACAACCAATTCGAATTGGAGAATAATTCGACAAAGGTGCAATATTTCAACTGTATTGTGGCTCACCAGACCGATCCGGTGGTGCACCAGATCGTTTGTCCAGAGAGCCCTATTCAAGAGCTTCAGTTTCCTAGCGCACCAGACTAGCCCGATGGCGTCCTGGACCACTTTACCAGAGAAGACTGAAGAATACTCTAGAAGACTCTAACTTACCGGCCAAGTCCGGTGGTGCACTAGATCTCGGTTCAACGGCTACTTTCGGCTCCAACAGTAACCACAACAGCTAGCTAACGTGGCGAACAGTCCCATGGTAGACCAGACCGGTTCGGTGCCAGCTTTCAATTGGAAGGTTCTAGTTAGGATCCCGGAGGCAGCGACACTGTTGGAGATCCGGTGGTGCACTAGGCCAGTCCGTTGCGTCTAGACATAGCAGAATTCCAGCAATTATTCCAACAGCTCTTTTGGCTATTTGGGGGGCTAAAAATACCCCCTCCATCAGCCATGTCGAGTACATAAGCATCTATAGAGCAAGAGAACGCTCATATACACTAGCACAACACCTTTGATTCATTCTATAGAGATCTGAGCACCTATTTGTGAAGAGCTAGTTATCATAGCGAGAGTGTGCTCCTGAGATCTGATTTTTGGTGTTGTGTGATGTGTTCTTTCCCTTTGTGTTATGTTCTACTCCTCCTTTTTTCTTCCATTGGAGTTGTTGCTCCCATAAACTTGTGTACGGCTGCAAGAGACTCCGATCTATGGAGATCTTTGTGGGGAGAATATTATAAGGAATACTTATGGCATTAAGTTTGATCTTTGGATCACTTGAAAAGGGTTGAGTGCAACCCTCGTCCTTTGGAAACCACAATGGGGACGTAGGCTCTTTGGAGTTAATCCTCGATAAAAAATTCTAGTGTCTTGTGTGCTTTATCTTTGTTGCACTTTGTTCTTTCTTTCCATCACCCCAAGTTCTTCCTATATTCCTCACTTGTGATATTGCCCTTGATCTGATTCCGCAATCAAGTTGGGCATCAAGTGAAAGAACTTCTCTCCTCTCTCACTCTCTTGGATCTAGTTTTTTGAACTAATCACTAATTTGAGATCCAAGTTTGCTTTGAGTTGTGAATTTTTAGGTGTCTCCTATTCTCCCCTTCTAGGTGAGTATCAGTATTCCAGAAAAAACTGAACATAAAAGTATCTAGGAGTACCTTAGCTAGAGTAAAAAGAAAAATAATGTAGATGATTCATGGAGATGATCCAAATCAATTCAACCAGCTCTAGGACTATGCACATGCGTTAAGAAGAAGAAATCCATGGAGCTCACTTTATGTTAACATGGTTGGTAACCTTTTTAGTTCATGTTGGATGTCCCAAGATGCATGTAAGAGGGGATTTCTAGGTTGTTGTGGACCTATCATTTGTTTGGATGGTTGTATCATTAAGACAAAGTTTGGAGGGCAGCTGTTGTGTGTAGTAGGGATGGACCAAATGACTTAATTTTCCCCTTAGCCATAGCTTTTGTTGAAGATGAATCCCTTTCTACATGGAAATGGTTTCTATAAACATTAAAAGATGATTTGAAGGTAGACAACACATATCCTTGGGAAATAATGATAGATAAACAAAAGGGACTAATCTGTGTTGTACAACAAGTGTATTCTGAGTCTGAGAGTTGTGTGTTAGGCATCTATACTCCAACTTTCAAGAAAAGTTCAAAGGTCCAAATTTGAAGGAGCAACTATGTGCATGTGCAAGGTCAACATCTGTTGAACAATTCCAGAGGAACTTGGATATAATGAATGCACCTAATATAAAAGTTTATGGTTGGTTGGAGCAAATGGCCCCAAATACATGGGTTAGAGCATATTTATCAGAGTTCCCAAGTGTGGCATTCTGCTAAACAATAATTGTGAAGTGTTTAATATTTACATACTAAATGCTAGGGAATTGCCAATCTTGAGCATGCTAGAGAAGATAAGGTGTTAGTTAATGACAACACATGTTAAGGTCAATGACTTTGCACATGATATAGCACGATCTATATGTCCAAATATTAGGAGAAAGTGAAATAAGAAAACAGAAATGACAAATATCTGCTATGCACTTCCAATAGGCCATGGTGTATTTCAAGTAATGGAAAGAGAGTACCAACACATAGTGGACCTCAAAGCCAGAACAAGTGACTAAGAAAGATGTCAACTTACTGGGATACCTTGTCCATATGCATTTAGCTACCTTAGACATGATAGGATACCACATGAGAGTGCCATTCTAGTCTGCTACTTAGTTGATGCATATTAAGTTGCATATGGAAACAACATTTGGCCTTGCAAGGACATGAGTGAATGGCACCATGTTGATGGCCCACAAATTCTTCCTCCTGTTTATGAGAAGAAGCGTGGAAGACAACCTAAATCAAGGAGGAAACAACCTCATGAAGTGCCTAGCAAAAATGGACCTAAACTTTCAAAACATGGTGTTGTGATTCACTGTAAACATTGTGGTGAAGCCAACCACAATGCAGCAGGTTGCAAGCTTAAAAGGATGGGGTTCAACAAGAAGCTAAGGAATTAGTTGCAACAACTCAGACCACACTATAAGAAGAGGCTAGGCAAAAGCTGCTACTGCTGCTACTAACCTAGATAATGTAGGAGCTACAAATGATGAACATACTAACAAAGAAGTTTCACTGAATCAAGTTTACATCTAAGGTTTCCCTTTCACATGGTTTTCTGTTTTAAACAAACTTTGTTTCTAAGCTAACGATGTTTCTGTTTAGGGTTTTTCTTGATGAACTCGTGAGTCGAAGCATTGTTACACCAACCCACATTGTTAGCACCGATTTGGTCGGGTGCTATAAGGTTCATGACATAATATTAGAAGTGATCGTCACCTCCAAATCTATCCAAGACGACTTCATTTATTTCATGGGGAGTAGACAATACAACGTAAGATTATATGTCTTTCAATCCATACTAATGTAAGGTTTTCTCCAATAGCCTAGACAAACAACCACAAAAACACAAAAATACCTCTCCTATAGCACTATACACGAGGCAAAAAGTCTTAAACGGGTGACACATATGAAGAGTGTATTTTGTGTAATAGTAGAGAGACATGCCAAAAATGAATACCCTCTCTCATTGTGACATCCGCCCTTAGAGCAACGACCGTTTCCCAAAATGCATGCAGGAACCAACTATCCAAATAAAAGGGAGTGCATTTTATATGGTTTGTTGGAGATTGCTATATTTGCATGCCTACACAAACCCAAAGCCACCAACTTTCTATATTTACATGCCTACGCAAACCCAAAGCTGCCAAACATCCCACCAAATGCCTACCCACAACTGCCTCTCCTTACCGAAGAATGCGTAAGTAGCAATGATGATGAAAATGCTGTCTATCATCCACAATCCACTGATGCAACAAGAATGTCGGACTTGAAATCTTCGTGGAGTTAACATCAACCCCCCGGGGGGGTCTTCATTGAAATATTGTACGTGTGGGTAAGACTCCATGGACTTCATCCCTTAGCTACCTAATTGAACTGTCCCTCCAAGAGAATTTTATGGATGAGGCATTGCTGGGGAAGCTTCCAACTCTTGTATCCCTCAAACTCTACCATGAATCATTCATGGGAACACACCACTGCTTTGGGAGAACTCTATTTCCCAGGCTCAAGCAGCTGATTGTAGACGGTGCACCAAACCTTGATGAGCTCAGATTTGATGGAGGTGCCCCTAGAGGCAGAGATCCTGCAAATGATATTTTCAGCAGTGAGAACCTCCCAAGACTCATGGAGGTTGAGTTCTTCGGTGAAACTATTACTGATTCCCTGGTGTAGAGAATCAAAGCTGAGGCCAAGATACATCACCAAGACTTTATAAAGAAGATTGAGCTATACAAGACAATCCCAAATAATCCAGTTGGCATAATACACATAGAGGGCATTTTTTCTGTGACTTTTCCTATATTTTCCTATATTTTTCCTATATTTTTTTCTCGTAAATCTGGCCAGTAATCATACACTTAGGCCCTATTTGGTTCCTTTAGTCACTAGACTAAACTTTAGTGACTAAAAATTTAGTCGCTAAAGTATTCCATTTGGTTCCAATGACTAAATCGAACTAAAGAGCATTAATTGATATGAATTATGACTATATTGCCCTTATTAATTAGTGGATGTTTGCTCTAAGAATAAAGTGGAGAGGGCAAATAAGGTTAAAATACTATTTTAGTCCCTTTTAGTCGCCCCCTTGGTGACTAAAGAACTAAAGTTTGGTCACCCCACTTCAGTCACCATGTTTGCTTCTTTAGGGACTAAAAGTGACTAAAGTTTAGTCTAGTGACTATGGCGGTGTTTGGTTTGAAGAATCAATCAATTCTAGATGAAGTGATGCATCATAAGTTCATTCCACAGATTTGGTGGAATGAACTCATTCCTCGTATTAGTACTAATTATTAGCCTATGGGGAATGGAATGATGATGGATCAACTTATTCTATTCTACAAACCAAATAAGAAAGTGAGGAGTGAGAAGATGATGGACTACCTCATTACTCAAACCAAACATCCAATTAAGGAACCAAACAGGGCCTTAGTATGCTCGGTACCTTTTTTTCGGCAACGACTAATATGCAATCAGACCTTATGTGTAAGCGTGCAAGCGAGCCTCTTGGTCAATTAGATCATTATCTAATGGTAGACATAATCGTGGTTTATTAGGGGGTTTTCTATAAATCTACACGAGCTTGTGGTGTAAGGGTTTAAGTGTTAAATATGATACATGGTTGAATCATAATCTAATGGACCAAGAACCTCGCTTACACGCTTGCATATAAGACCTGATTGCATATTAGTTGTTGCCCTTTTTCATCCTCTCGACACTTGATGTTTGATTCCCCCCCCAGTAAATCCAAATGCTAGTTGCCACAACTGATTCTTTTGCTCTGAACTATTATTGCTGTCTCGGGCACAGGTGCTAATGGGATAATGGTTGCACTTGGTGGATGAGTCATGGGACAGAGGACCAGTTGATGAAGGCATCAAATCGATGTACCCATGAATGCACCTGCATAATCTTGTATTCTTTGTATGATACTATCTCCATTCACAAATATATGACACCACTGACTTTTTTCAAAAATTTGACCATTTGTCTTATTCAAAATATTTATTCAAAAATGTAAAACTTTAAGTCAACCACAAACTACCTTAAGTGATAAAACAAATCACAACAAAATAAATAATAACTCATTATTTTTTAAATAAGATAAGTGATCAATTTTTTAAAAAAATAACGGTGTCATATATTTATGTACAGAGAGAGTAGTAAGGTAGTCGGATGCTGCTACCACGCCCATATTGCCGAACCAACCTCTCTCAATGTCATTATTGATTATGTATCCTGCTTGTACCATGATGCAATTGATTTTTTGTTTTCTTTCTTCTAAACCTGTTGTCATATGTATCTATATGGTGGCGATGAGCCGATGATGACTACTGCGTAATCAAGCCTTATGATGTAGTTACTAGCCAGTTGTCCTTATATATCATATAAATAGGTATTGAGATATTTATTTTAAATATAATTGTTATTTATTTTTAAACATTAAGGTATGTGGGTTTGATGGTAAACCCCAAGTTTCTGGAAAAGAGGGGGTGTGGGTTCGAGTGCTCTATCTGCAATATTTTTTGCGCGGTGTGGTAGCTATGCGAGCAGGTCAGGTGATGGGTTGCTGAGCGCTAGGCGTGAGGCCCATAGGGCACGACGTCAAGGCAGGGCGCATGGGGCAGGAGAATCAGTCGGGGCGCGTACATGTGGTTCGGTGGTTAGCCACAAATTTCGGGATCAAGGGGGCATGGATTCGAGTGCTCGATCTGCACTATTTTTTGTGCGGTGTGGTACCTGCGAGGACGGGGTCGGGTACTACGCAGGCGCAGTAGCTGGCTACGTGGGCGTTCGGGGTCCACAGGACAGTTGATGAGAGAGTGTTGCACGTGCATTAGGCGCTAGGCCCACTGGTCACGATGACGTGGTGGGGCACGTGGGACGGGAGAACCAGTCGAGACGCGTGAGACGAACCTAGAGTGTCCGCACGGAGGATAAAGTCGTGGTAGCACCAGGTGCTCACATTAGGTTCTCAATAAAGTAGTATAGATATGTAAGTGTACGAGTGAAAGTCACCTAGAGGGGAAGTGGATAGGCGGAAATTGAAATTTAGAAACTTAAACACACTACAAGCCGACGTTAGCGTTAGAATAAAATCCAAGTTCGGGAGAGAGGGGAAAATAAATCAACCAAGAAAGTAAAGCGGATGACACGGTGATTTGTTTTACTGAGGTTTGGTTCCAATGAACCTAGTCCCCGTTGAGGTGGTCACAAAGACCGGGTCTCTTTCAACCCTTTCCCTCTCTCAAACGGTCACATAGACCGAGTGAGCTTTCTCCTTAATCAAACGGGTCACTTAGACCCCACAAGAACCACCACACACTTGGTGTATCTTGCTTTGATTACAAGTCACTTAGAGAACAAGAATGAGGAATAAGAAAGCAAACCAAGCAACAAGAGCAACAAAGAAACACAAGAACGATCCTCTCTCAAGTCCTAAAGACTAGAATTGAATTGGGGACTTTGATTGGATCGAAGGCTTTGATTTGTGTCTTGGAGTTTTGTGTTTTGCTCTTGTATTGAATGAGTAGTAGTGAATGTTTGGATGGTTGGAGTGGAGGTGGTTGTGGGGTATTTATAGTCCCCAACCACCAATTCAACCCTTGGGGCAGGCCGCTGTCGATGGGCGCACCGGATAGTCCGGTGCGCCACCGGACACTGTCCGGTGCGCCAGCCATGTCACCCAACCGTTAGGGTTCTGACGGTTTCGACCGTTGAAGCTTTGTCTTCTGGTGGCACCGGACAAGCACTATTCACTGTCCGGTGCGCCTTCTGGCGGTTGTTCTGACTTCTACGCGAACTGTCCACGCATTGTAGCTTGCAGGTGACCGTTGGAGCCGACCGTTGCGCTGCCTAGCAGTTTCTCCGCTAGTGCACCAGACAGTCCGGTGGCACACCAGACAGTCTGGTGAATTATAGCAGAGCGGCGCTTCTGAAACCCGAAGGTGGCAAGTTCAGACTCGTATGGCCCTGGTGCACCGGACAGTGTCCGGTGGCACACCGGGCAGTACAGTGCGCCAGACCAGGGTGCTCTTCGGTTTCTTTTGCTCCTTTCTTTTTGAAACCTAACTTGATCTTTTTATTGGTTTGAGTTGAACCTTTAGCACCTGTAGAATATATAATCTAGAGCAAACTAGTTAGTCCAATTATTTGTGTTGGACATTCAACCACCAAAATTATTTATAGGAAAAGGTTTAAACCTTATTTCCCTTTCAATCTCCCCCTTTTTGGTGATTGATGCCAACACAAACCAAAGCAAATGTATAAGTGCAGAATTGAACTAGTTTGCATAAGGTAAGTGCAAAGGTTGCTTGGAATTAAACCAATATATAGTTTTACTATATATGCATGGTTGCTTTCTTTTATTTAACATTTTGGACCACATTTGCACCACTTGTTTTGTTTTTGCAAATTCTTTTGGAAAATCTTTTCAAAGTCTTTTTGCAAATAGTCAAAGGTATATGAATAATATTGCAAGAAGCATTTTCAAGATTTGAAATTTTCTCCCTCTGTTTCAAATGCTTTTCCTTTGACTTAAACAAAACTCCCCCGAATGAAATTCTCCTCTTAGTTTTCAAGAGGGTTTTACCAATTTGAACAAGATTTAGATACCAATTTGAAAAATCTTTGAAAGTAAGCATACCAAAATATATCAATTGAAAATTTTGAAATTGGTGGTGGTGTGGTCCTTTTGCTTTGGGCTAATACTCTCTCCCCCTTTGGCATTAATTGCCAAAAACAGAGACTTTGTGAGCCCTTTTACTTTCTCTCCCATTGGTACAAGTAAATATGAGTGAAAGATTATACCAATTGAGAGTCATGTGGAGTGAAGGCGAAGGGTAAATGATACCGATAGAGTGGAGTGGAAGCCTTGTCTTCGCCGAGTACTCCATTTCCCTTTCAATCTACGACTTAGCATAGAGATACACTTGAAAGCACATTAGTCGTAGATATGAAAAGAGATATGATCAAAGGTATATACATGAGCTATGTGTGCAATGTTTCAATCAAAATTCCGAGAATCAAGTATGTTTAGCTCATTCCTAAGTTTGCTAAAGGTTTTCTCATCTAATGGCTTGGTAAAGATATCAGCTAATTGTTCTTTGGAACTAACATAAGCAATCTCGATATCCCCCCTTTGTTGGTGATCCCGCAAAAAGTGATACCGAATGTCTATGTGCTTAGTGCGGCTGTGTTCAATGGGATTATCCGCCATGCGAATTGCACTCTCATTGTCACATAGGAGAGGGACTTTGCTCAATTTGTAGCCATAGTCTCTGAGGGTTTGCCTCATCCAAAGTAATTGCGCACAGCAATGCCCTGCGGCAATCTACTCGGCTTCGGCGGTGGAAAGAGCTACTGAGTTTTGTTTCTTTGAAGCCCAAGACACCAAGGATCTCCCCAAAAACTGACAAGTCCCTGATGTGCTCTTCCTATCAATTTTACACCCTGCCCAATCGGCATCGGAATATCCTATTAAATCAAAAGTGGATCCCTTGGGGTACCAAAGACCAAACTTAGGTGTATAAACTAAATATCTCATGATTCTTTTCACGGCCCTAAGGTGAACTTCCTTAGGATCGTCTTGGAACCTTGCACACATGCATATAGAAAGCATAATATCCGGTCGAGATGCACATAAATAGAATAAAGATCCTATCATCGTCCGGTATACCTTTTGATCTACGGATTTACGTCCCGTGTCGAGGTCGAGATGCCCATTTGTTCCTATGGGTGTCTTGATGGGCTTGGCATCCTTCATTCCAAACTTGGTAAGTATGTCTTGAATGTACTTGGTTTGGCTGATGAAGGTGCCCTCTTGGAGTTGCTTGACTTGAAATCCTAGGAAATACTTCAACTCCCCCATCATAGACATCTCGAATTTTTGAATCATGATCCTACTAAACTCTTCACAAGTAGTTTTGTTAGTAGACCCAAATATGATATCATCAACATAAATTTGGCATACAAACAAATCCTTTGCAATAGTTTTAGTAAAGAGAGTAGGATCGGCTTTACCGACTTTGAAGCCATTAGTGATAAGGAAATCTCGCAGGCATTCATACCATGCTCTTGGGGCTTGCTTGAGCCCATAAAGCGCCTTTGAGAGTTTATAAACATGGTTAGGATACTCACTATCTTCAAAGCCGGGAGGTTGCTCAACATAGACCTCTTCCTTGACTGGTCCATTGAGGAAGACACTTTTCACGTCCATTTGGTAAAGCTTAAAGCTATGGTGAGTAGCATAGGCAAGTAATATACGAATTGACTCAAGCCTAGCTATGGGTGCATAGGTTTTACCGAAATCCAAACCTTCGACTTGTGAATATCCTTTGGCTACAAGTCGGGCTTTGTTCCTTGTCACCACACCATGCTTGTCTTGCTTGTTGCGGAATGCCCACTTGGTTCCTACAACATTTTGGTTAGGACGTGGAACTAAATGTCATACCTCATTCCTCGTGAAGTTGTTGAGCTCCTCTTGCATTGCCAACACCCAATCCGAATCTCTTAGTGCATCCTCTACCCTGTATGGCTCAATAGGGGAAACAAAAGAGTAATGTTCACAAAAATGAGTGACTCGAGATCGAGTGGTTACCCCCTTATGAATATCGCCGAGGATGGAGTTCACGGGGTGATCTCTTTGAATCGCTTGGTGGACTCTTGGGTGAGGCGGTCTTTATCCCTGATCATCTTCCTTGTTTTTATTAGCTTCAGCTCCCCCTTGATCATTGTCCTCCTCTTGAGGTGGCTCATCCTCTTGATCTTCATTTTCATCATCTTGAGCTTGATCCTCATCTTGAGTTAGTGGAGATGCTTGCATGGAAGATGATGGTTGACCTTGTGCTTGTGTGGGCTCTTCGGATTCCTTAGGAGACATCCCCAATGGACATTGTTGGGGACTTGTTCTCAAATGCTATGAATTAAGAACAAGGCAACATAAAATGTTAAATATTAATGTCCTTCGTCCATTGAAGCATTATCTCCCCAAGGATTTAATGAACTTCGGACGAAGGCCATGAGCAAGATATCACGAAGGTCATACCTTCGTGATTAGTTATAAAACAATGTAGGATAAAGTATATAAAAAATATGAAACATAAGGGAATGATATATCAAAAACACATAAGAATATTCACATATTTTATTAAACAAACCTAAATATTAAAACATAATATTTAGGTACATTTATACCTTTGCCTTGGCAGAAAACAGTAATTCCAGCGTAATGTGCTAGTGATTACAAGATTGCGTGAACAATACAGGGGTACTATTCACCTATTTATAGGCACAGGGCGCAGCCTGTGTATAATTACATTTATGCCCTTTACAATCAACTACAATAATGACACAGAATATCATGGGTCTTTAGGTCATTTCATCTTTAAGTCGGTTCACCCCTTCGTCTTGAGACATGTCACTGTGCCGAAGCTTTATAGGCGATAGCTTCGGCACTGCTTTTGAGAGGATCTGCCGAAGGTGTTTCTTTCTTTAGGATCTTCGACTATGAAGCATACCCCCAACAGTAGCCCCTTCGCGGTGCTAGATCATTTTTCGTAATGAGCTTGATCCGTGAAAAAATCTTTTAGGCTTCGGGATGTCGAAGGTTCGAAAAACACCTTCCCTGAGCTCGTTGGCAAGAAACGATTAAAATAATCCGTGCGCGAGGTGGCCCCATCTTGCAGCAGTTACGCGCGCCCTGGTGATTCACCTTCTCGGACTTTGTGGCCCACCGTTCAATGAGTGCGGGTGGCTGTTTGTCCGGTGCGGAAGACCTTGACGATTCACCTTCCCACCTGCGGCACTATATAAACAGACGGGTAGGTGTGAAGTTACCACAACATTCATTGCTATTGCACTGTTTTGCTGCCAAAATATTGACCAAAGCCGAAGCTTGCTTACTGCACCCTCATCCGAAGCTATTTGTTTTACTCAAGCTTCGTAACAAGAAAGAGCTTCGGCAAAGTTAAAAATTGCAACTTCATTCGAAAAACAAGAAATTCAAGCATCAGATGGCCAGAGTACGTTCAACAGCTAGAGTTACTCGCGACGGAGAGGAAGCCAAAGGTGCCGAAACTGCTCCAATTTCTGAAGTGATGCAACATTCAGGGCTGGTGGTATCGGAGGATGCACCTACCGATGAAGCTGAGAAGGCTGATGCTAAGGAAGTTGAGTCAGAAGATGATTACAGCGCAGTGCCAACTAAACCCAGCCACTTGGAGTTTGGGAAACCCACCATTTCCGAAGATGACATGCCGAAGCTGATGAATTTGGGCTATTTCAGTGAAGCGAAGAAGGAGCTGGTTCGTTTCGGCGGGGAGTACTCCGAAGCCAGAAAAGGATGAAGTAGTGGTCTTCAAAAGCTTCTTTAAAGCTGGTTTAAGATTTCCTTTAAACAAGATGATTGCTGATGTTTTGAAGAAGTTTGGGATCTATCTTCACCAGCTAACTCCTAACGCTATCGTTAGGCTTAGCGTTTATATCTGGGCCCTCTGAAGCCAGGGGGTGGAACCATTTGCCGAAGGTTTCTGCCGAGTGCACGAGCTTCATTATCAGACAAAAGCTAGAGGAGATGGGCTGCATGAAAACTTTGGCTGCTACAATTTTGCCTATCGCAAGAGTACAAAATTTCCAGTGATCAGTTATCGTAGCAAGTGGCCAGCTGACTGGAAGTCTGAATGGTTTTACGTCAAAGTTGACGAAGAAAAGGAGAAGCTGGTCCAAAGTCCACTAGAACTGATATTCGGAGAGGCCAGACCCCAATGCAACATGACACCAGGGAGTCCAAGCCAAATTGCCCTGGCTGAATTTCGAGTTATTGCGGAGCATATCGGCACTAGGGACTTAGTGCAATAATTTCTAGCTTTCAGAGTGTTCCCAACTTTAAAAGAGTGGGACATGCCGAAGTTTGAGGGAGAAAAGAAGAACGGGGAACTTATTCGGTTACCTTATCATTATAAATTCAAGAAATATTTCAAAGTGCCTTGTCGAGAGTGGCTAGACACGATTGAAGTAATGTGCAACAAAATTCTCGGCAATTACTCTAAAAAAGAAGATCAACTAATGACTGCAGCCTTCGGCACCCGTCCGAAGCGAAGGTTGAACCGAGTAATGGATGCTCTGGACTTTGAGTATCCCGACTACGAGCGGCTAGACAAGGATGCCGAAGGGCAGAAGAGAAAGAGAGTGGCAGGTGCTCTGAATAAAGATGACGAGGAATAATTGAAAAAGAAAAAGCTGAAGCCTGAGCCGAAAACAGATGCTTCGAAGAAGAGAAAAGCTACAACTCCGAAGCAGAAGGCAATTGATGATGAAGAAGAAACTACTGCAACACCCTCTACCACCGACGTGGAGGAAATTTTAAAGGTAATGACTGAATCTTTGCCTGTCAAGCTAAGTCCACTGGGGCCACATCTGACGAAGCTTTTTCAGAATGAAAAGGAGCCCGCAAAAACGAAGAAGGCAGCTAGGCCGAAAAAACAAAGAATCATTACAGTGACGGAAGTCATTGAAGGGACACCACCACAAGCTTCAGCTCCAAAGGCACAAGCTGTTGAGAGCACAACAGCTACCAAAGCTGCACCTTCGGAAGCTACAGCTGCCGAAGCTGCCACAACCGAAGATATTCACTTAGAAAGCACAATTGCTGATATTGATAAGATACTGCTAGACATGGCCGCAGAAGAAGCTGCTGCAGCCACCGAAGAGACTACGGCCCCAGAGCCCGAGAAGAAGAAAGAAATAGCCAAAGACACTTCAGAAGATGAAATTTTTAACTTTCAAAACTTAGTTGGACAAGAGCTGACAAAGGCTGAAAAAGAAGAGTTAAAAGAGTATGCCATATCTTGCGGATATCGGCCGGGGGCACTTCTCTTCGGTGGTGTCGATGACGAAAAGTTGGGCTGTGTCCGGGATCACACTGGAGCGAAGGTTATTGGTACTCTATCAAAGAGTATTGGTTTCCCGAAGCTCGAGACAGACATTAGCTGCTACCGACGACAGCACATCGTCGGTAGTTTATTTTATTCCAATTTCAAGGTAAACTTTTCTTTAACTTTTATTATTTTAAATAACAAAGATGTTTTCTAACGAAGGTTGTTTGTGCGCAGAGTATGCTTTTGAGTAAAGCTTTGAAAATGCAACAAGATTTGGAAGATAAAAAACACGAAGTTATAATTGAGAGTTTAGAAAGCAAAATAAAAGACCAATCAGCTGCTCTTGAAAAGAAGGACTTCGAGCTTCAGACAACCAAAGGATTATTGGCAGAAGCTAAAGCTAAAATAGCAGAATTAAATATGAAGCTTCTCTCCCAGTTAGAAGGCTTTGAACAAGAAAAGCAGAAGCTTAATGCAAAATTTGAGGCCGAGGTCCAGAAAAGTTCAAATTTGCAAAAATCATTGACAGGGCTTCAAAACAAATGTCTGGAGTTCAGTAATCGATGTATACAATGACTGAAGCAGGTCTTCTATTCGGTTGGAGCCAGCAGCGAGAAATTTAATCCTTCGACTGAAGACCTGCCAGGGGCCTTCGAACATATCGAAGGTGAAATTGATGACCTTGATGAAGTTATAGCTGGACATGGTGACTTCTGTGCCCTGGTAGCTTCTCGGGGCACAATTGTCGCCTTCCTGAAATCTGGCTACGAACATGGAAAGGTTGTCAATAGACCCAATTTCAGTTTATCACTAGCAGATCTGGATAATATTCCCAACCTTGCCCGAAGCATAGCAAATAGATTTATAAAACTGGTATGGACAAAGGGTGGACGAAGCATAGCTGGCGATGAAGCTCGGAGTCATCATAAGCCGGTAACAAAATCATACCTTGTGCTTACCTCTTCCTTCAAACTTGAATCTTCCTTACAATACTTTAATATATACAGGACGACGAAGCTGAAGAGTAAGAAGACGAAGCCGAAGCCGAAGCTCAATGGATACTAATGAAGCTTGAATAGATAACTGTAGAAAAAACTCTAAGAACTCTTGTAATAACATTTGTAAAGAATAATGTAATTAAATTTTACTCTGAACTTTGTCCATACCTTGTAATATATTCTTACCTTTCCGTCAATGTATAAAGTGCTTCGGTGTGAACGAACTTAGCATTTTTGAGCCGAAGGCGAAAAACACCTTCCCTTCTTTTTGTACACAGTGAAGCATAAAACTGCTTCTTTTTCTTTTTGTCGAAGCCTTAACTTTAGAGCCGAAGCAACTGCCTGTGTTATGATGATGATGATCCTATGTATGTCTAAATGAATGTTTATGAATGCAAATATATGATGTAATGTACCGTGCAAATGAATGTCCAGACACACACATACGAAGCCACAACCATAGCCTTCATTCACTTAGGAATAACCAAAGTCTCTTTGCCGTTTATTTTTCGGCTTCACCGCTTATTTTTCGGTGTATCAGCGCTGACTTTTTGCTGTAAGTTCTGCATTCCCTTAGGAACGTCTTTTGAACTTCTTCGCCTTCTATTTCGGCGGTATCGCGTTGACTTTTCGCGTTTCGCCTTATATTTCTGCGGAATCAGCGTTGACTTTTCGCTGTAAGCTCTGCATTCCCTTAGGAACGACTTTTGAGCAGAAAATTTACACCGCGCTCCCTTAGGAACGGCTTTTTGTCGCTTCGTCGTGCTCTGCATCCCCTTCGGGACGTATTTCGAGCTTCTCCCTGTTTTTTCTTTTCTCTTTGCACTCGATGGTGCATGCTCAGCTTTTACATTTACATTTTTTGGGGGATATTGCTCTTGTAGAGCTAAAATAAGAAAAAGAGAAATTACATGCTATGGCCCCATTAAAAACCTTTCTCCCCCTTTAGAAAGGAAAAGGGTGCCATAGGAAAAAAAATTACATCAAGCTATACATAATATCGCCGAAGCTCATCCGCATTCCAAGATCTAGGAATGTCGTTGCCGTCCATATCCTTCAATCTGTAAGAACCGGGTCTTGACGAAGACACTACCAGAAAAGGTCCTTCCCACTTCAACTGTAGCTTACCTACTATATCTGGGTTGGCAACTCTCCAAAGTACCAAGTGCCCTGGCTTGATGTTTTTTAACCGAACTTTTCTATCACGCCATTTTATTGTTTTGGCTTGATATCTATTGATGTTCTCCACAGCCTGAAGCCTGATCCCTTCTATAGCATCTTTTGCCACAGAATAATCAGCTTCGTCCTCTGCCGAAGCCACTGTTCTTATTGATCTTGCTTTAGCTTCTTCTGGGGTTATTGCTTCGTCACCAAACAATAATTTGAATGGTGTAAAACCTGTTGACCTTGATATTGTTGTGTTGTGGCTCCACACCACTTTGATCAATTCATCTGGCCACTTTCCTCTGGGCTGATTGAAGATTAACTTCATTATTCCCGTCATTATAATGCCATTAGCTCTTTCAACAAGTCCATTTGACTCCGGATGTCTGACAGATGCAAAATGAATCTTCGTGCCAATTTGTACACAAAACTCTTTGAAAGCTTCAGCATCGAACTGTGTTCCATTGTCCACAGTAATAGCCTTCGTCACTCCGAAGCGACAAACAATATTTTGCCAGAAAAATTTCTGGACAGTGACCGAAGTTATTGTGGCTAAAGGCTTCGCCTCAATCCACTTGGAAAATATTCTACCGCCACTACAACATATTTTAGATTTCCTTGAGCTGGTGGAAGTGGGCCTAGCAAATCGAGGCCCCACCTTTGCAACGACCAAGTGGGCTGTATTAACTAAGTTAGAGATGAAGGTTGTTTCTGATCTCTTGCACATTTTTGACAGCCTTCACATTTTTGAACTAACTCTGCTGCATCCGAAGCTGCCTTCGGCCAATAAAATCCTTGACGAAATTTTTTTCCGAGCAAGGGCCTAGATCCGATGTGAGATCCACACAGACCTGCGTGTATCTCCTTCATCAATTCGATACCTTCGGTTCTTGATAAACATTTGAGGAGTGGTGAACAAACTCCATGTTTATACAATTCCCCTTCTATAATGACATATGGTCTTGTTCTTGCCTCCATTTTTTTGTTATAAGCTTCGTCACTTGAAAGACAATTTCCTTGAAGGAAAGATATTATTTCAGTTCTCCAGTCTTCACTGTTCACTGGAGAAATAGCGAGCACTGCTCTTTCCATGAGCTCAACCGAAGGTGCCTTTATTGTTTCAAAAAATACTTTGGAGGGTAAGGGGAGCCCCTGAGCCGCTGATTTGGCTAGCAAATCCGCATGCTCATTTTCACCTCTTGGAATACTTTTGACGGAAAACCCTTCGAAGGAAGCTTCCAACCTTCGGACTGCATCCAGATATTTTTCAAGCTTCGGATCTCGTGCCCTGCTGCTTTTATCCACATGGCCAGCTATAACTTGAGAATCAGTCTTTAAGATGACCCTTCTTATTCCTATTGCCCTTAGTTTCCGAAGCCCCAATAAAAGTGCTTCGTACTCAGCAATATTATTTGTGCAACTGAAATCCAGTTTGACTGCGAAACATGTTTTGACATTTGAAGGTGCGACTAGAACCGCAGCTGCTCCTGCACCGAAGGTTCCCCAAGAACCATCGCAGAATACCGTTCAAGCTTCAGCATCTTTGCTTGTCCCTTCTTTGTGAGCCCCTGGCGTCCAGTCAGCTATGAAGTCTGCTAGCGCCTGGGATTGAATTGAAGATCTGTGCACGTAATCAATGGTAAATTCATTGAGCTCCGCTGCCCACTTTCCAACCCTTCCAGTAGCTTCTCTGTTCCTCATAATATCCTTCAGAGGCTGTGACGAGGGAACAATTATATGGTAAGCTTGGAAATAATGCCGAAGCTTCCTAGAAGCCATTAATACAGCATACAACACTTTCTCCAACTCTGTGTAATTTTTCTTTGATAGGCTTAACACTTCAGAGACAAAATATACTGGGACATGCTTTTTATTTTGTCCTTCAAGCTTCTCTTGTACAAGTGCCGCACTCACTGCAGAGTGCGAAGCTGCCACATACAATAGCAGAGGAGCCCCTGGCGCGGGTGGAGTTAACGTTGTTAGATCTATAAGGTATTGCTTCAGCTCTTCGAAGGCTTTCTGCTAAACTGATCCCCATTGAAAGACTTCGACCGACTTCAGCACTTCAAAGAATGGTAAATTTCTCTCTGCTGATCTAGATATGAATCGATTCAAAGATGCCAGTCTTCCTGTCAGCCGTTGAGCCCCCTTCTTTGTGCTTGGCGGCTCCATCCGAAGGATTGCTTCGATTTTATTTGGATTAGCTTCGATCCATTTTGTTGAAACTAAAAAACCAAGGAATTTTCCCTTTTTTACTCCGAAAACACATTTTTCTGGATTCAACTTCAGGCCAGCTTGCCTAAAATTAGCAAATGTTTCCTGCAGATCAGCAATATGATTTTCCTGCTTCGTGCTTTTTACTATGATATCATCAACATATGTTAGCACATTTCTGCCTATCTGAGAGTGAAGGACTTTCGCTGTCATTCTACTGAAGCTTCCTCCAGCATTCTTGAGCCCCTCAGGCATCCGAAGATAACAATATGTGTCGTTGGGGGTTATGAAGCTGGTTTTTGGCTCATCTTCCTTCTTCATCCAGATTTGATGGTAGCCTGAATAACAATCTAATAGACTCATGAGCTCTGACAAAGCTGCTGCATCTACTAGAGAATCTATTCTTGGTAATGGAAACTCATCCTTTGGACAAGCTTTGTTGAGATCAGTAAAATCAATGCACATTCTCCATTTACCATTGGCATTCTTCACCATAACAGTATTGGCTAACCATTCTGGGTATTTTACTTCTCTGATGACTCCAGCACTAAGAAGTCTTTTCACTTCATTCCGAGCACCTTCGGCTTTGTCATCAGACATTTTCCGAAGCCTTTGCTTTCTGGGTCTGAAGGATGGATCGACATTTAGCGAATGTTCAATGACATCCCTGTTGACACCACAGATATCGTTGGCTGACCATGCGAAGACATCTTTGTTGTTGAACAAAAACCTTGTTAAAGTTCTCTCATGTTCCTCAGACAATTGAGATCCCAGCAATACCTTCTGCTCTGCTATATCTTCACATAAGAGCATGGGCTTCGACTGATCGGCCGAAGCAGCCTTCTCCCTTCTTTACTTGTACTGCTCACAAGCTTCGGCTCCATCTATATTATGAATTGCTTTTGAATCTGTCCAGTTTCCTTCAGCCTTTCTGGCAGCTTCCTGACTTCCATGAATAGCAATAAGCCCTTGTTCCGAAGGTATCTTCATGCATAGATATGCTGGGTGAAGAATTGCTTCAAAAGCATTGAGTGTCCCACGACCAATGATTGCATTGTAGGGGTACTCCAGGTTGACAATGTCAAACACAACTTGCTCAGTCCTTGTATTGTTGACAAATCCGAAGGTCACTAGCATCGTGATCTTGCCGAGCGCTACAATCTGCCTTCCTCCGAAGCCACAAAGAGGGTGTGTAGCATCATGAATCTTATCCTCTGGCTCTTGCATCTGTCTGAAGGCTTTAGCAAATATAATATCCGCTGCACTGCCTGTATCAACTAGAACATTATGGACCAGAAATCCTTTGACAACGCAAGAAATAACCATAGCATCATTGTGAGGGTAATCCTTGAGCTGAAGGTCCTCTTAGGAGAAGGTAATTGGGACATGAGACCATCTCTACTTGATGAAGGGTCCCTGCACCCCGACATGTTGTACCCTTCTCTATGCCTCCTTCTTCTGCTTCTTGTTGGCCGGCTCTGAGCATGAACCGCCTGTTACCGAGAGTACCAGCTTCGTAGCTGTCGGCGTTTTGACCCCGGGGGGTCTCTGGACCGACGAGTAAATTGTCGCTGCGTGTCCCAGCCCAGATGGGTCGGCGCGAGACGGAACACAAGGGGGAAACAATATGGGGAATCGCGACCTCATGTTGTCCTGCGCCCAGGGCGGATGCGCTTGCAGTAGGGGGTTACAAGCGTTCGCGAGGGAGAGAGAGAGAGCCAGTGCGTTAGCCCGTCCTCCCGCGCGGCCACCTTCCCGTATGAGGGCCCTAGACCTTCCTTTTATAGATGTAAGGAGAGGGTCCAGGTGTACTACAGGGAGCGTAGCAATGTGCTAACGTGTCTAGCAGGGAGGAGCCAGAGTCCAATGTACATGCCGACGTGGCTGTTGGAGAGGTGTTGCTGCCCTGTTCATGTGATGTCGTGGCCATCGGAGGAGCGCTTGAGCCCTGTGGAAGCACAGCTGTCGGGTGCTGTCGGATCCTTGCTGACGTCTCCTTGGTTTTGTAAGGGGCTGAGAACTGTCGTCGTCATGGAGCACGCGGGGTGCCATCATTACTTGTTTACCGGGGCGAGCCAGATGGGACGCCGGTCTTGTTCCCTGTAGCCTGAGCTAGCTAGGGGTAGGGTAATGATGGGCCCCCCTGTAGCGTGGTCGGTCCGAGCCCAAGGTCGAGCGAGGCGGTGATTCCTCTGAGGTCGAGGCTGAGTCCGAGCCCTGGGGTCGGGCGAGGCGGAGACCGTCTTTCGAGGTCGAGGTGGAGTCCGAGCCCTTGGGTCGGGCGAGGCGGAGACCGTCTTCCGAGGTCGAGGTGGAGTCCGAGCCCTGGGGTCGGGCGAAGCGGAGACCGTCTTCCGGTGTCGAGGTTGAGTCCGAGCCCTGGGGTCGGGCGAGGCGGAGACCATCGTTCGAGGTCGAGGCTGAGTCCGAGCCCTGGGGTCGGGCGAGGTGGAGACCGTCTTCCGAGGTCGAGGTGGAGTCCGAGCCCTAGGGTCGGGCGAGGCGGAGACCATCTTCCGGTGTCGAGGTTGAGTTCGAGCCCTGGGGTCGGGCGAGGCGAAGCTTCCTATGGTGCCCGAGGCTGGACTTGGCTGCTGTCAGTCTCACCCTGGCAGGTGGCACAGCAATCGGAGCAGGGCAGGCGGCGCTGTTTTCCTGTCAGGTCAGTCAGTGGAGGGGCGAAGTGACTGCGGTCACTTCGGCCTTGTCGACTGAGGAGCGCGCGTCAGGATAAGTTGTCAGGCGATCCTTGCATTGAATGCTCCTGCGATCCGGTCGGCTGGCGAGGTGATCTGGCCAAGGTTGCTTCTCCGTGAAGCCTGCCCGAGCTGGGCCTCGGGCGAGTCGAAGGTGTGCCCATTGCTTGAGGGGACCCTCGGGCGAGACGTGAATCCTCCTGGGTCGGCTGTCTTTGCCCGAGGTTGGGCTCGGGCGAGGCGAGATCGTGTCCCTTGAGTGGACGGAGCCTTGACCTGAATTGCGCCCATCAGGCCTTTGCAGCTTTGTGCTGATGGGGGTTACCAGCTGAGATTAGGAGTCTTGGGGGTACCCCTAATTATGGTCCTCGACAGTAGCCCCCGAGCCTCGAAGGGAGTGTTGGTACTCGCTTGGAGGCTTTTGTCACACTTTTTTGCAAGGGGACCGGCCTTTCTCGGTTGTATTTCGTTCCGGTGGGTGCGCGCGAGCGCACCCGCCGGGTGTAGCGCCCGAGGCTTCGGAGGAGTGGTTTGAGTCCTCCGAGGTCTTAGCGATTTTCGTGACGCCTCGGTCGGTCTGGTTGTTCCCTCATGCGAACTGGTCGTTGCCCGGGTGCATAGTCAGGTTCCGAGTTCTCGGGCTGGTATGTTGACGCTGTCAACGGTTTAGCCGGAGCCGGGTTTGCGAGAGCAGCCCCCGAGCCTCCGCACAGAGCGAGAGGACGGTCAAGAACTGACTCGGCTTTTATCATACGCCCCTTCGTCGCCCTTCCGCAAGGAGGAGGGGGGGAAGCGCCATGTTGCCCTCGGAGGGCGCCGAACATGGTGTCTCCAGTGAGTTGCTAACGGGTGATCCGAGTGGACGCCCGTGCCCCGTTCGATAAGGGTCGGCTAGTGGCCTAGAGGCGCGCTCCAAAAGTACCTGCAGGTGATTTGCCGGACTCGGTCCCTTTTGATTGGGTCCGAGGGCTCGATGCCTCCCTCTGATGGGATTCCGTTACAGAATCGCTCCTGCTGGTCTCGGAAATGTCCTAGGGTACCTCGGGAGCGTAGCCCGAGCCTCGGCCATGTATCGGACGTACCCAGAGTCATCCCTCGCTCTGCGTGCTCTGAGGCAGCTGTCGAACCCTTCGGGGGGCCAGCCTTCGAACCCCTGATCAGTAGTAGGCGCGGAGCCCGAGTGGCCTGAGGCGACTGTCGAACCCTTCCAAGGGGCCAGCCTTTGAACCTCTGACGAGTAGTGGGCGCGGAGCCCGAGTGCTCTGAGGCGACTGTCGAACCCTTCCGAGGGGCCAGCCTTCGAACCTCTGATCAGTAGGAGGGCTCGGGGCCCGCTTCCTTCGGGGAGAAGGATCCCTTTCGGAGTATCCCCTTTCCCGGTCCCTGTAGCAAGAGAGAGAAAGGGGAAGAGGAAAAGGATACAAAATTGAACGACGTGGCGCACCTTTTTTGACGCGGTCATTATGGCGGAGGTGAAGCGTCGCCCGCTTCGTCTGCCAAAGGTGTCGCCTGCCCTGCCGCAGAGTTAATGCGACGGGACGAGTGGTTGGCGGGGCAACCATTGTGCGTGCGCGAGCCGTTCGAGGAACGGAACACGGGCGCATCGTCTTCACGCCGTGGAAGAGGGCTCTCTCGCTGTCCTAGGAGGGGACATGAGCCTACAGACGATTTGACTGCTGCTTCCACCCGCCTGCCGCCGCCATTACTGCCGGCCCACTTTTGGCCATGTCGACCGTCGCGCCTTCCCCCGCGGCTGACTGACCCGTGACCGATGTGCTCGGTTGGCATTGTTGGGTCATGCGCAGGGTTGCCTCGAGTCGCGGCACCGGTTCCGCAGTCGAGAAGGCGCGGTACTGGCGCAAGTGGTGGTGCAATTTCTCGCACGTAGTAACCGGTGCGCCCCGGTTACATGACGCATGGGCCTGGGCCCCATGCTGGACGCGTCGAAGTCGAAAGGGTGCGCCCCCTTGGTGCAGTTGCATGCCGTCTGCATGGCGGTCCGCCTTTTCACCCGCTGGTTTGGGTGAAAGTGGAGGAGTGCTTGTAACCGCTGGGCAGTTACGCGCTCCGCGCGCGGCGATTTGGCTTCTTCTGTCCTGGGCCAGCTTGCATGACGCGTGGGACCTAGCCCCCGTGTCGTAGGGGGAGGACCTTGGAGCGTGTTGGTGAAGACTCAGTCCACGACGGCTGAGGACGCAAGTGGGGAGAGTCACCTTTAAAAACGGGGCGACCCCTTGGATGGCAGCCATGCCTTCGCACTCCCCTCATGCATTGCGCCCTTCCACCTTCCGAGCCCCCAGATGGGGAGCGCCCGCGTTGCTTTCATCTTGCTGCTATTGGAGGAGCGCAACTTCGCGGAAGTTGGTACCTTTCAGCCATCGCTCGGCTTCAAGGATTTTCATCAGGCAGCCCGGCTGCATCCCCTCGCCGATGGTCACCCAAGACGGTGACCACCAGTTTGATGGTGGGGAGAAGCAAGCCGGGTTGCGGCCTCTGCCCCGCCCTCAGCTTCAAGGATCTTCATCATCCTTGCTGGGGCGGAGGGTGAGCTGAGCTGGAGCTCTACCTCCTGTACGGGCCGGCGGGCCACCTCCTCCTTCAGCATTCAGGGGAGAGGGCGCTCACCGGCCTAGCGGGGGGGGGGGGGGGGGGGGGGGGGGGGTGGACTTCGACAACGCGGGGCCGATCGGCCGCAAGCGTCGTCAGCTCCAGCGTTCCCGGTTCGCTGGCTCAGCTGGCTCCGGCGCAGCTTCCGGTGCCACCTCCCACCGCTGGGCGGAGTGCGGCTATCTGCCCGCCGTACGGGCGGTTGTTGCGCCGCGCGCACCGGGGGACCGCCCAAGACGTCGCGCGCTGCTAGGGCGGCGTTCGTGTTCTTGGGCTATCCTGCCCTTGCTCCGGTACGACGCCTCTGTGCGGAGGTCGGTGCTCGCCCGTTCAGGAGGACCCGAGTGGGGATCTGCCGGTGGGCAGATGGCTGCCGTCGTCGGTGCTGAGGTGGTGGCGGCTGAAGAAGTCCTCGTCACCGACGAGATCGCCGCCACCATCTGCGCTCCGGGCCTCCGGCTCTTTGGCTTTGATAGCTTGTCCTCGCCCCTCGAGTGGGGACGTGGGCGAGGGCCTTATCGCAGCATCGTCTGCCCTGAGGTCATCGCTGCTGCTGTTTGGCCGCCCGGAGCGGAGGTCGTTGTCGCTGCTGCCGGAGTGGGCGGCGGTGAGCCACCTGGGATTTTGTCGTCCCGCAGGCCCTCCAATGTGGGGGGGTTGTTCGTACCTGCGGGGGTGGAACCGGAGTTCCATTTGTAATGGCACCTTGAGTGCCGGTGTCTGTTCATTGCGGCTGTCGGGGCCTGAACATCTGTGTATTTGGGCGTAAAGCCATGTTTTTTTCCTCATTTCGAGCACTAGGACTCGCCTGTCGGCTAGCTGAACCGCTTAACCAAGTGTGAGTTGCCCTGTGCGGAAGGTGACGAGTGAGGTATTCGTATCCCGGAGGTGTAGGAGTCCCTCGGCTCGGTCGGCCTTGCCGCCCGAGACTTCTCTTGCCCAGTTAAAGAAACCCTCGGCCGCTCTGCGATGAGCTCGGTCGGCCTTGCCGCTTACGTGTGCTTCGTCGTTTTCAGGATCCCACTATCAAAGTAGTCGAAAAGCACGAAAGATGTTCTGGCAGAAAGACTTTTTCTGAGGAAAATTTTGACGCAGAGGGGGTTCCCAGGGGGTTCCCTCCTTCTAGCCCCCGAGGGAGGGTCGGGCTTTGCCGAGGCAAGGCTGACCCTTCCTTGATGGTTAGACTTTATTTGTGTATGTAAACGAGGTATATGAATGACTTGAAAACATCTTATGGGTAGAAGCGACGTAGCTGTCGGATGTTCCAAGCGTTGCTGTAGACCTCGCCTTGACTGTTGGCCAGCTTGTATGTTCCGGGCTTCGAAATCTTGGCGATGATGAACGGCCCTTCCCAGGGAGGTGTGAGCTTGTGGCGCCCTCGGGCGTATTGTCGTAGCCGAAGCACCAAGTCGCCCACCTGGAGGTCTCGGGACCGAACCCCTCGGGCGTGGTAGCGTCGCAGGGACTGCTGATACCGCGCCGAGTGTAGTAAGGCTACGTCCCGAGCCTCTTCCAGCTGGTCCAATGAGTCTTCTCGGCTGGACTGGTTGCTTAGGTCGTCGTACGCCCTCGTCCTCGGGGAACCGTATTCTAAGTCTATGGGCAAGATAGCCTCGGCCCCATAGACTAGAAAGAACGGCATGAAGCCTGTGGCTCGGCTTGGCGTCGTCCTTAGACTCCAGACCACCGAGGGGAGTTCCTTCATCCATCATCTGCCGAACTTGTTGAGGTCATTGTAGATCCTTGGCTTGAGTCCCTGCAGAATCATGCCGTTGGCACGTTCTACCTGCCCATTCGTCATGGGGTGGGCTACGGCGGCCCAGTCCACCCGGATGTGGTGGTCTTCGCAGAAGTCCAGGAACTTTCTGCCAGTGAACTGGGTGCCATTGTCAGTGATGATGGAGTTCGGGACCCCGAAGCGATGGATGATGTTGATGAAGAACGCCACCGCCTGTTCGGACCTGATGTTGTTTAGGGGTCGGACCTCAATCCACTTGGAGAATTTGTCGATAGCGACCAGCAGGTGCGTGTAGCCCCCGGGTGCCTTCTGCAAGGGACCGATGAGGTCCAGACCCCACACAGCAAACGGCCAGGTGATGGGTATTGTTTGCAAGGCCTGAGCGGGTAGGTGCGTCTGCCTTGCGTAGAATTGACACCCTCGGCAGGTGCGTACAATCCTAGTGGCGTCGGCCACCGCGGTTGGCCAGTAGAAACCCAGTCGGAAGGCGTTTCCAACGAGGGCTCGAGGTGCTGCGTGGTGTCCGCAAGCCCCCGAGTGTATTTCTTGCAATAGCTCTTGACCTTCGGTGATGGATATGCATCGCTGGAGGATGCCTGAGGGGCTACGGTGGTAGAGCTCCTTTCCGTCACCCAGCAAGACGAATGACTTGGCGCGCCGCGCCAGTCGTCGAGCTTTGGCTCTGTCGAGGGGTAGCTCTCCTCGATGGAGATATTGCAGGTACGGGGTCTGCCAGTTTCGACTAGGCGGGACCCCATTCCGCTTTTCCTCGACGCGCAGCGCCTCACCCTCGGGGGCTGAGGGTGCCTCGAGCTGAGCCGAGGGCGCCTCGGGCAGGGCCGAGACCTTCTCGGGCTCGGGCGTGTCGTCGGTCTTGACTGAGGGTTGATGTAGGTCTCGGGAGAAGACGTTCGGAGGAACCGTTGTCCGCCCCGAGGCTATCTTAGCCAGCTCGTCCGCAGTCTCGTTGTATCGTCAAGCGATGTGGGTAAGCTCGAGCCCGTAGAACTTGTCCT
Organism: Zea mays; assembly: GCF_902167145.1. NCBI lineage: Eukaryota > Viridiplantae > Streptophyta > Magnoliopsida > Poales > Poaceae > Zea > Zea mays. Next base: position 41,993,655 of record NC_050098.1, on the reverse strand, counting down.
CCAGGCGCCGAACCTCATCGCAGTAGGCTTCCATCTTCGGGTCGTGGCAATGGGAGTTCTTCATGACTTGGTCGATGACAAGTTGCAAGTCGCCATGAGCGTCGAGGTGCCGGACCCCTAGCTCGATGGCAATGCGCAACCCGTTAACCAGAGCCTCGTACTCGGCCACGTTGTTGGACGCCAGGAAATGGAGGCGCAGCACGTAGCGGAGGTGCTTCCCGAGGGACGAGATGAAGAGCAGGCCCGCTCCCGCTCCTGTCTTCATCAGCGACCCGTCGAAAAACATGGTCCAGAGTTCCGGTTGGATCGAAACTACTGGAAGCTGGGCGTCGACCCATTCAGCCATAAAGTCCGCCAAGACTTGGGACTTGATGGCCTTCCGAGGAGCGAACGAGATTGTCTCGCCCATGATCTCCACCGCCCACTTTGCAATCCTACCCGAGGCCTCTCGGCACTGGATGATCTCTCCCAGGGGGAAGGATGACACCACAGTCACCGGATGAGATTCGAAGTAGTGTCACAACTTTCGCCGCGTCAGAATTACCGCGTATAGTAACTTCTGAATTTGCGGGTAGCGGATTTTGGTCTCGGACAGTACCTCACTGATGAAGTAGAACGGCCTCTGGACGGGCAATGCGTGCCCCTCTTCTCGTTTCTCGACCACGATCGCGGCACTGACCACCTGAGTGGTAGCGGCGACGTAGATCAAGAGGGCTTCTCCGGTAGCGGGGGCACCAAGATGGGCGCGCTTGTAAGGAGCACCTTTAGGTTCCCGAGGGCTTCCTCGGCCTCGGGGGTCCAAGCGAAGCGCTCGGTCTTCCTTAAGAGGCGGTACAGAGGTAGGCCTCTTTCACCGAGGCGCGAGATGAAACGGCTCAGAGCCGCAAGGCATCCCATGACCCTCTGAACTACTTTCAAGTCCTTGATGGGCCCCATGTTGTTGATGGCCGCGATTTTCTCCGGGTTGGCCTCGATGCCCCACTCAGAGACGATGAACCCCAGGAGCATGCCTCGGGGGACTCCGAAGACACACTTCTCGGGATTGAGTTTTACGCCTTTCGCCTTGAGACACTTGAATGTTGTTTCAAGGTCGGAGAGGAGGTTGGAGGCTTTCCTCGTCTTGACTACGATGTCATCGACGTAAGCCTCGACCGTTCGACCAATGTGCTCTCCGAACACGTGGTTCATGCACCTTTGGTATGTCGCACCCGCATTCCTCAAACCGAATGGCATAGTAATGTAGCAGTACATGCCAAAAGGTGTGATGAAAGAAGTCGCGAGCTGGTCGGACTCTTTCATCCTGATTTGGTGATACCCTGAGTAGGAATCAAGGAACGATAGGGTTTCGCACCCAGCAGTAGAATCCACGATTTGATCGATGCGAGGCAGAGGGTAGGGAACTTTCGGACATGCTTTGTTTAGACCAGTGTAGTCTACACACATCCGCCATTTCCCGCCTTTCTTTCTCACAAGCACAGGGTTGGCTAGCCATTCGGAATGGAATACCTCTTTGATGAACCCTGCAGCCATCAGCTTGTGGATCTCCTCGCCTATGGCTCTGCGCTTTTCTTCGTCGAATCGGCGCAGAGGCTGCTTCACGGGTCGGGCTCTAGCTCGGATATCCAACGAGTGCTCAGCGACATCCCTCGGTATGCCAGGCATGTCCGAGGGACTCCACACAAAAACCTCGGCGTTCGCGCGGAGAAAGTCGACGAGCACTGCTTCCTATTTGGGGTCGAGCTCGGAGCCGATCTGGATCTGCTTGGAGGCGTCGTTGTTGGGGTCGAGAGGGACGGACTTAACCGCCTCAGCTGGCTCGAAGTTGCCAGCGTGGCGCTTCGCATCTGGCGCCTCCTTGGAGAGGCTCTCCAGGTCGGCGATGAGGGCCTCGGATTCGGCGAGGGCCTCGGCGTCCTCCACGCACTCCACGTCGCATTCGTACGCGTGTCGGTACGTGGAGCCGACGGTGATGACCCCGTTGGGGCCTGGCATCTTGAGCTTGAGGTAGGTGTAGTTGGGGACGACCATGAACTTGGCGTAGCATGGTCTCCCCAGCACAGCGTGGTAGGTTCCTCGGAAACCGACCACCTCGAACGTGAGGGTTTCCTTTCGGAAGTTGGAGGGAGCCCCGAAGCAGACGGGCAGATCGAGTTGCCCAAGGGGTTGGATGCGTTTCCCGGGGATGATCTCGTGAAAAGGCGCCGCGCCGACCCGGATCGTAGACAGATCGATCTGCAGGAGCCCGAGGGTCTCGGCGTAGATGATGTTGAGGCTGCTGCCTCCGTCCATGAGGACCTTGGTAAGCCTGACGTTGCTGATGACGGGATCGACAATGAGCGAGTACTTTCCCGAGCTCGGCACGCGGTCGGGATGGTCGCCTTGGTCGAAGGTGATGGGCTTGTCGGACCAGTCTAGGTAGACTGGCACCGCCACCTTCACCGAGCAGACCTCCCGGTGCTCTTGCTTGCGGTGCCGAGCCAAGGCGTTCGCCACTTGCCCACCGTAGATCATGAAGCAGTCGTGGACCTCAGGGAACTCCTCTGCCTTGTGATCCTCCTTCTTGTCGTTGTTGTGGGCTCTGCCACCTTCCGCAGGGGGGCCGGCCTTGTGGAAGTACCGTCAAAGCATGACGCACTCCTCAAGGGTGTGCTTGACGGGACCCTGATGATAGGGGCACGACTCCTTGAGCATCTTGTAGAACAGGTTGGCGCCTCCGGGAGGCTTCCGAGGGTTCCAGTGCTCGGCGGCAGCGACAAGGTCTGCGTCGGCGGCGTCGCGTTTCGCTTGCGACTTCTTCTTGCCCTTCTTCCTCGCGCCGCGCTGAGCGGACGCCTCGAGGACGTCTTCTGGCTGGCACCCCTGAGGCTGCTTGTCCTTCCGGAAAATGGCCTCGACCGCCTCCTAACCAAAGGCGAACTTGGTGGCGATGTCCATCAGCTCGCTCACCCTGGTGGGAGTCTTGCGACCCAGCTTGCTCACCAGGTCGCGGCAAGTGGTGCCGGCGAGGAATGCGCCGATGACGTTCGAGTCGGTGATGTTGGGCAGCTCGGTGCGCTGCTTCGAAAATTGCTGGATGTAGTCCCGCAGGGATTCTCCCGGCTGCTGGCGGCAACTTCGGAGATCCCAAGAGTTCCCAGGGCGCACGTATGTGCCCTGGAAGTTGCCGACGAAGGCTTTGACCAGGTCGTCCCAGTTGGAGATCTGCGCAGGAGGCAGATGCTCCAGCCAGGCTCGGGCGGCGTCGGAGAGGAACATGGGAAGGTTGCAGATGATGAGGTTGTCATCGTCCGTTCCACCCAGCTGCAAGCCAACCGGTAGTCCGCGAGCCACAGTTCCGGCCTTGTCTCCCCCGAGTACTTGGTGATGGTAGTCGGGGTTCAGAACCGGGTCGGGAACGGCGCCCATCGTATGGCCCGGCTGAAAGCTTGCGGACCAGGTGGTTCGGGCGAGGGGCTCCGATCCTCCCCGCTGTCGTAGCGTCCCCCACGCCTGGGGTGGTAGCCTCGGTGCACCTTCTCGTCGAGGTGGCTCGACGGTCGCGGCGGTGGTGCTCGTTGCCGAGGCGACCCGAGGCCGCAGGCGCTGTGTTCCGCGTGCGCCCGGTGTGGACCGAGGCTTCCCGCATGAATCGGGAAGTCGCGGTGCGATGCTCCGGGGGGTACCCCTGCCTTCGGGAGGCAGAGCTTTCGGCCCGTCAGACCGCGACATCTTCCAGGAGATTCTTGAGCTCTCCCTGGATACGCCGCCCCTCGGTGGTGGATGGTTCCGGCATCGCTCGGAGTAGTATTGCTGCTGCAGCCAGGTTCTGGCCGACCCCACTGGAAGCCGGGGGCAGCCTTGCCCTGACATCGTCGGCGATGCGGTGCTGGACGTCCTGGGCCAGATGACGCGCTTCTCCGGCCGGTGCTCGGCCTGCCCACTCCTGCCTGATATTTTGCCGGAGCTGCACAAGTTGTCCTGCTTCCTCGTCGAGCCTGGCCTGCATCTTGCGGATTTGCTCGAGCTGTGCGTCCTGACCCCCCCGCAGGGACTGGGACCACAGCTAGCTCCCGAAGGATGTCAACGCGAGGCGCAGGCCTAGGGGGATCGCCGTCCTCTGACATACCAAGGTGGTTGCCTTCATCGAGACCCCCTAGATCGACGTGGAAACATTCGCGACTTGGGCCACAGTCCTCGTCGTCAAGGCTGTGGCCATCATCGGAGCAATCGGAGAGGCAGTAGTCACATGTGGTCATGAAGTCCCGCATGGCACTAGGGTCACCGAGCCCGGAGAAATCCCAACCAGTGTCGGGCTCGTCATCTTCCTCAGAACCCGGGGGCCCGTAGGTCGAGACGGCCGTCAGTCGGTCCCAGGTTGACCGCATATGGTACCCCGGAAGGTTTGGATATGCCTTTATGAAAGCGTCCACCGAAGCGGGATCGCTCGGTGGGTCGAAGCTGAATCTAAAAGGCACAGGATGGGAAACGGATGGTACCTCTTGATCGACGGATGGTGACGAAGTCGCGTCAGGGACGGACTGCACCATTATCTCAGGCACGAGGCTAACGCCCAGCAAGCCCTTCGCGAGTGTGCTGGCGTCGTCCGTCTACTTGGGGTTGGCGTGTTGTGGGGAAATGACGCTCGTCTTCGTCTCAGACGCGAGGTCAACGCCCGACGTGTCCCCCGCTGGGGCGCCGGCACCGTCGACTCACTCGACAGCCGATGAGGTGCCGCCTCCTGATTGGCCATGGTTGCCCCGCCTCCTCCTCCGTCGGCGGGGAAGGTGACGGGAAAGACCCGGATGTTGCTCTTCCGCCATGTGGGGAAGACGTCGTCGATTCCGCCGCCGACGGGCGGGCTGACGGCCGCCATTGTCGTTGTCGCGCGGTGGAGGAAGGAGTATCATGTCGTAGCTGCCGTCAAGGGACATGAACTCAAGACTCCCGAAACGAAGCAGCGTCCCGGGCTGGAGAGGTTGCTGGAGACTACCCATCTGGAGCTTGACGGGAAGCTGTTTGTCAACACGCAGCAGGCCCCTACCTGGCGAGCCAACTGTCGGCGTTTCGACCCCGGGGGGTCCCTGGACCAATGAGTAAATTGTCGTTGCGTGTCCCAGCCCAGATGGGTCAGCGCGAGACGGAACACAAGGGGGAAACAATAAGGGGAATCGCAGCCTCGTGTTGTCCTGTGCCCAGGGCGGATGCGCTTGCAGTAGGGGGTTACAAGCGTTCGCGAGGGAGAGAGAGAGAGCTTATGCGTCAGCCCGTCCTCCCGCGCGGCCACCTTCCCGTATGAGGGCCCTGGACCTTCCTTTTATAGATGTAAGGAGAGGGTCCAGGTGTACAACAGGGAGCGTAGCAATGTGCTAACGTGTCTAGCAGGGAGGAGCCAGAGTCCTATGTACATGCCGACGTGGCTGTTGGAGAGGTGTTGCTGCCCTGTTCATGTGATGTCGTGGCCGTCGGAGGAGCGCTTGAGCCCTGTGGAAGCACAGCTGTCGGGTGCTGTCAGATCCTTGCTGACGTCTCCTTGCTTCCGTAAGGGGCTGAGAACTGCCGTCGTCATGGAGCACGCGGGGTGCCATCATTACTTGTTTACTGGGGCGAGCCAGATGGGACGCTGGTCTTGTTCCCCGTAGCCTGAGCTAGCTAGGGGTAGGGTAATGATGGGCCCCCCTATAGCGAGGTCGGTCCGAGCCCAAGGTCGGGCGAGGCGGTGATTCCTCCGAGGTCGAGGCTGAGTCCGAGCCGTGGGGTCGGGCGAGGCGGAGACCGTCTTCCGAGGTCGAGGTGGAGTCCGAGCCCTGGGGTCGGGCGAGGCGGAGACCGTCTTCCGAGGTCGAGGTGGAGTCCGAGGCCTGGGGTCGGGCGAGGCGGAGACCGTCTTCCAGTGTCGAGGTTGAGTCCAAGCCCTAGGGTCGGGCGAGGCGGAGACTGTCGTTCGAGGTCGAAGCTGAGTCCGAGCCCTGGGGTCGGGCGAGGCGGAGACCGTCTTCCGAGGTCAAGGTGGAGTCCGAGCCCTGGGGTCAGGCGAGGCGGAGATCGTCTTCCGGTGTCGAGGTTGAGTCCGAGCCCTGGGGTCGGGCGAGGCGGAGCTTCCTATGGCGCCCGAGGCTGGACTTGGCTGCTGTCAGTCTCACCCTGGCGGGTGGCACAACAGTCGGAGCAGGGCAGGCGACGCTGTTTTCCTGTCAGGTCAGCCAGTGGAGGGGCGAAGTGACTGCGGTCACTTCGGCCTTGTCGACTAAGGAGCGCACGTCAGGATAAGGTGTCAGGCGATCCTTGCATTGAATGCTCCTGCGATTTGGTCAGCTGGCGAGGCGATCTGGCCAAGGTTGCTTCTCCGTGAAGCCTACCCGAGCTGGGCCTCAGGCGAGTCGAAGGTGTGCCCGTTGCTTGAGGGGACCCTTGGGCGAGACGTGAATCCTCCTGGGTCAGCTGTCTTTGCCCGAGGCTGGGCTTGGGCGAGGCAAGATTTGTCCCTTGAGTGAATGGAGCCTTGACCTGAATTGCGCCCATCAGGCCTTTGCAGCTTTGTGCTGATGGGGGTTACCAGCTGAGATTAGGAGTATTGGGGGTACCCCTAATTATGGTCCCCGACAGTAGCCGAAGCAGTTCCAGCTTGGTTGTTGAACAAAGACATCTACTCAAAAAGTGGAAGTGAGTTCACCGGAGGTGGGCGCCAATGTTGGGGACTTGTTCTCAAATGCTATGAATTAAGAACAAGGCAACATAAAATGTTAAATATTAATGTCCTTCGTCCACTGAAGCATTATCTCCCCAAGGATTTAATGAACTTCGAACGGAGGCCATGAGCAAGATATCACGAAGGTCATACCTTCGTGATTAGTTATAAAACAATGTAGGATAAAGTATATAAAAATATGAAACATAAGGGAATGATATATCAAAAACACATAAGATTATTCACATATTTTATTAAACAAACCTAAATATTAAAACATAATATTTAGGTACATTTATACCTTTGCCTTGGCAGAAAACAGTAATTCCAGCGTAATGTGCTAGTGATTACAAGATTGCGTGAACAGTACAGGGGTACTGTTCACCTATTTATAGGCATAGGGCGCAGCCTGTGTATAATTACATTTATGCCCTTTACAATCAACTACAATAATGACACAGAATATCATGGGTCTTTAGGTCATTTCATCTTTAAGTCGGTTCACCCCTTCGTCTTGAGACATGTCACTGTGCCGAAGCCTTATAGGCGATAGCTTCGGCACTTCTTTTGAGAGGATCTGCCGAAGGTGTTTCTTTCTTTAGGATCTTCGGCTACGAAGCATACCCCCAACAGACATGTTCCTTAGCGCGACACATGGAGCCTCTTCATCATCTAGTTCATCAAGATCAACTTGCTCCACTTGAGAGCCATTAGTCTCATCAAACACAATGTCACAAGAAACCTCAACTAATCCAGTGGGTTTGTTGAAGACTCTATAGGCCCTTGTGTTTGAGTCATAACCAAGTAAAAAGCCTTCTACAGCCTTAGAAGCAAATTTGGATTTTCTACCAATATGAAACATTGGGCTTTTTACCGGTAAGGAGTTCATATGATGTCTTCTTGAGGATTCGGTGGAGGTAGAGCCGGTTGATGGAGTAGCAGGCGGTGTTAATCGCCTCAGCCCAAAACCGGTCCGGAGTTTTGTAGTCATCAAGCATGGTCCTTGCCATGTCTAGTAGAGTTCTATTCTTCCTCTCCACTACACCATTTTTTTGGGGTGTGTAGGGAGAAGAGAACTCATGCTTGGTGCCCTCCTCCTTAAGAAAGCCTTCTATTTGTGAGTTCTTGAACTCCGTCCTGTTGTCGCTTCTTATCTTTTTGATTCTTAATCTGAACTCATTTTGAGCTCGTCTCAAGAATCCCTTTAAGGTCTCTTGGGTTTGAGATTTTTCCTGCAAAAAGAATACCCAAGTGAAGCGAGAATAGTCATCCACAATCACAAGACAGTACTTACTCCCGCTGATGCTTATGTAAGCTACCAAGCCGAATAGATCCATGTGGAATAACTCCAGTGGCCTGTCCGTTGTCATTATGTTCTTGTGTGGATGGTGGGCACCAACTTGCTTTTCTGCTTGACATGCGCTACAAACCCTGTCTTTCTCAAAATGAACATTTGTTAGTCCCAATATATGCTCTCCCTAAAGAAACTTGTGAAGATTCTTCATCCCAACATGGGCTAGTCGGCGATGCCAGAGCCAACCCATATTAGTCTTAGCAATTAAACAAGTGTTGAGTTCAGTTGTGTTTTCATTAAAACCAACTAAATATAGCTGACCCTCTAACACTCCCTTAAATGCTATTGAATCATCACTTCTTCTAAAGACAGTAACACCTAAATCCGTAAAACAACAGTTGTAGCCCATTTTGCATAATTGAGAAACTGAAAGCAAGTTATAATCTAAAGAATCTACAAGAAACACATTGGAAATGGAATGGTCAGGTGATATATCAATTTTACCAAGTCATTTGACCAAACCTTGATTTCCATCCCCGAATGTGATAGCTCGGGGATCTTCATTTTTCTCGTAGGAGGAGAACATCTTTTTCTCCCCTGTCATGTGGTTTGTGCATCCGCTATCAATGATCCAACTTGAGCCCCCATATGCATAAACCTACAAAACAATTTAGACCTTGTTCTTAGGTACCCAAACAGTCTTGGGTCCTTTCACGTTAGAAACAAGCACCTTGGGTACCCAAACACAAGTCTTGGAGCCCTTGTGTTTGCCCCCAACATATTTGGCAGCTACTTTGCCTGATTTGTTAGTAAGCACATAAGAAGCATTAAAAGTTTTGAATGAAACATTAGGTTTATTTGATGCAGTAGGAGTTTTCGTTTTAGGAAATTTAACATGGGTTGATTGCCTAGAGCTAGATGCCTCATTCTTATACATAAAAGCATGATGGGAAACAGAATGAGACTTCCTAGCATGAATTCTCCTAATCTTGTGCTCAGGATAACCAGCAGGATATAAAATGTAACCCTCGTTATCCTGAGCCATGGGAGCCTTGCCCTTTACAAAGTTAGACAATATTTTGGGGGTATTAAGTTTGACATTGCTTCCCTGTTGGAAACCAATGCCATCCTTGATGCCAGGGCGTCTCCCACTATAGAGCATGCTTCTAGCAAATTTAAATTTTTCATTTTCTATCTCATGCTCATTAATTTTAGGAGTTAGTTGAGCTATGTGATCATTTTGTTGTTTAATTAAGGCAAGGTGATCATGGATAGCATCAACATTTATTTCTCTACATCTAGTACAAATAGAGACATGACCAACAGTAGATGTAGAGGGTTTGCAAGTATTTAATTCATCAATCTTAGCAGGTAAAATAGCATTCTCATTTCTAAGATTGGAAATAGAAATATTGTAAACATTCAAATCTTTAGCCTTAGAAATTAACTTATCATTCTCAGTTTTAAGGCTAGCAATTGATTCATTCAATTTACCAATCTTAGCAATTAAACTAGCATTATCATTCTTAAGATTGGTAATTGAATTATCACAAGCATTTAACTTCTCAACCTTAGCAAATAAATTAACATTCTCAGTTCTAAGGTTAGAAATAGTGTCATGGCAAATGCTAAGCTCTTTAGTCAAGTTTTCACATTTTTCTATCTCCTGAGCATAAGCATTTTTCACCTTAACATGCTTTTTAATTTCCTTAATAAGGAATTATTCTTGGATATCCAAGAGTTCATCCTTCTCATGAATAACACCTATCAATTCATTCAATTTTTCTTTCTGTTGCATGTTAAGGTTGGCAAAAAGGGTAAGCAAATTATCCTCATCTTCACTAGAGCTACCCTCATTACTAGATGTTGTATATTTAGTGGAGGCTCTAGATTTTACCTTCTTCCTTTTGCCGTCCTTTGCCATGAGGCACTTGTGGCCGACGTTGGGGAAGAGAAGTCCCTTGTTGACGGCGATGTTGGCGGCATCCTCGTCGGAGGAAGAGCGGTGGAGCTCATGTCAGAGTCCCATTCCCGACACACGTGGGCATCGCCGCCCTTCTTCTTGTAGTATTTCTTCTTCTCCTTCTTCCTCCCCTTCTTGTCGTTGTCCCTGTCACTATCACTAGATATAGGGCATTTAGCGATAAAATGACCGAGCTTACCACACTTGTAGCACACCCTCTTGGAGCGGGGTTTGTAGTCCTTCTCCCTCCTTTGCTTGAGAATTTGGCGGAAGCTCCTAATGATGAGCGTCATTTCCTAGTTGTCGAGCTTAGAGGCGTCGATGGGGAGCCTACTTGATGTAGACTCTTCTTTCTTCTCTTCCGTCGCTTTGAATGCGACGGGTTGCACCTCGGGTGTGGAGGTGCCACTTGCTCCAAGTTGACAATTTGTTTGGACCCTTTGATCATCAATTCAAAGCTCACAAACTTTCCTATAACCTCCTCGGGAGACATTAGCTTATATCTAGGATCACCACGAATTAATTGAACTTGTGTAGGATTACGAAAAATTAGTGATCTTAGAATAACCTTGACCATTTCATGGTCATCCCATTTGGTGCTCCCGAGGTTGCGCACTTGGTTGACCAAGATCTTGAGTCGGTTGTACATTGCTTGTGGCTTCTCTCCTTGGTTGAGGACGAATCGACCGAGCTCCCCCTCGATCGTTTCCTGCTTGGTGATCTCGGTCACCTCATCCCCTTTGTGCGCGGTCTTTAGGACGTCCCAAATACCTTAAGCGGTCTCTAATCCGTGCACTTTGTTATACTCCTCCCGACTTAAAGAGACGAGGAGTATAGTAGTTGCTTGGGAGTTAAAGTGACGTATTTGGGCGACATCGTTCAAGTCATAGTCCTTATCCCCCACCTGTGGTACATGCGCTCCATACTCAACAACATCCCATATGCTTTTGTGGAGTGAGGTTAGATGACCTTTCATTTTAACACTCCACATAGAATAATCTTCACCATAAAAAACCGGTGGTTTGCCTAATGGGACGGAAAGTAAAGGAGTGCGTTTAGAAATGCGGGGATAGCGTAAGGGGATCTTACTAAACTTCTTGCGCTCATGGCGCTTAGAAGTGATGGACGGTGCGTCGGAGCCGGAGGTGGATGGCGACGAAGAATCGGTCTCGTAGTTGATCACTTTCTTCATCTTCTTCTTCTTGTCGCCACTCTGATGCGACTTGACTCGTGGAGGTGATTCCTCCCTTCCTTTGGTGCCGAACTCCTTTGATGGAGCCTTCCCGTGGCTTGTGCCCGTTTCCATCTCCCTCTTGGCGGATCCTCCCGACATCACTTTGAGTGGTTAGACTCTAATGAAGTACATAGCTCTGATACCAACTGAAAGTCGCCTAGAGGGGGGTGGATAGGCGGAAACTGAAATTTACAAACTTAAACACACTACAAGCCGGGGTTAGCGTTAGAATAAAATCCAAGTCCGGGAGAGAGGGGAAAATAAATCAACCAAGAAAGTAAAGTGGATGACGCGGTGATTTGTTTTACCGAGGTTCAGTTCCAATGAACCTAGTCCCCATTGAGGTGGTCACAAAGACCGGGTCTCTTTCAACCCTTTCCCTCTCTCAAACGGTCACTTAGACCGAGTGGGCTTTCTCCTTAATGAAACGGGTCACTTAGACCCCACAAGGACCATCACACACTTGGTGTCTCTTGCTTTGATTACAAGTCACTTAGAGAACAAGAATGAGGAAGAAGAAAGCCAACCAAGCAACAAGAGCAACAAAGAAACACAAGAACGATCCTCTCTCAAGTCCTAAAGATTAGAATTGAATTTGGGACTTTGATCGGATCGAAGGCTTTGATTTGTGTCTTGGAGTGTTGTGTTTTGCTCTTGTATTGAATGAGGAGTAGTGAATGCTTGGATGGTTGGAGTGGAGGTGGTTGTGGGGTATTTATAGCCCCCAACCACCAATTCAACCAGTGGGGCAGGCTGCTGTCGATGGGCGCACCGAACAGTCTGGTGCGCCAGCCACGTCACCCAACCGTTACGGTTCTGACGGTTTCGACCATTGGAGCTTTGTCTTCTGGTGGCACCGGACAGTTTGGTGCCGCATCAGACAGGCACTGTTCACTATCTGGTGCGCCTTCTGGCGGTTGTTCTGACATCTGCGCGAAATGTCCGTGCACTGTAGCTTGCAGGCGACCGTTGGAGTCGACCATTACGCTACCTAGCCGTTGCTCCGCTGGTGCACCGGGTAGTCCGGTGGCACACCGAACAGTCCGGTGAATTATAGAGGAGCGGCGCTTCTGAAACCCGAAGGTGGCAAGTTCAGACTCGTACGGCCCTGGTGCACCGGACAGTGTCCGGTGGCACACCAGACAGTCCAGTGCGCCAGACTAGGGTGCTCTTCGGTTTCTTTTGCTCCTTTCTTTTTGAAACCTAACTTGATCTTTTTATTGGTTTGAGTTGAACCTTTAGCACCTGTAGAATATATAATCTAGAGCAAACTAGTTAGTCCAATTATTTGTGTTCGACATTCAACCACCAAAATTATTTATAGGAAAATGTTTAAACCTTATTTCCCTTTCAACGAGCGAGCATCCTGATCCGTTAGATTATGATCCAATCGTAGATATAGCTGTGTTTTATTAGGGGATTTTATAAATCTACGTGATTTGGTGGTGGAAGGATTCAAATGTTAATGTGACAAAAGGTTAGATTATGATCTAACAGAAGGCTCGATTGAACGCTTGCACATAAAGCCTGATTGCACCGTAATCTATACACTTATCTTTAGCAAACTATTAATCTTAATTTTTATATTCAAACTCTACTATATCTATAGTGTTTAAACAGTATTATGCACACATCTCTATATATGTTGTGTTGTAGATAGTCTGGTCCTTGAATCAATTTGTCTTGTCCTCGAGCTCGCATGTTCACGCACTAAAAAACCTCCGGTGCAAAGGGTGTTTGGTTCCACCCAACTAAATTTTAATCCATGTTATATTGAATGTTTGAATAATAATATATATATTAAATATAGTCTAATTATAGAAACTAATTACGTAAATAGTGACTAAAAGACGAGATGAATTTATTAAACCTAATTAAGCATATATCTAATACTCATAATTGGTATTTCAATATTTAATGCGAAATGAACTAAATATGAAGATATAATATCTGATAAGTGACATTGGCCGCTTAAGCTGACATGGCATACACCGTTAGCAAGCAACCAAAAGGCAAAATGTAGTGGCATAAGATTGTATTCAGTAGACTATTTTGTAGACTATTTCGTGTATATAGTTGCAAAACACTGGTTGTATATTGTAGACTATTTTATACCGTAGACTACACCTAAGTGAAATTTAAAATAGAAGATGTAATAGGAGTTGAGACAGAAAATCTGTTGGAGATAGCCTAACATGCAATCCATCATATTAGTAACTACAATATGAATATATAGCTCGCAAAATGTAGAAGTTCAAATGCCTATTATAACGGCAATTGCAATAGCAGGTTGTCCTCCGACGAGTTGGAACATCACGAGTGCCTGCTGTATTCGAAAGGCAAGCCAGCAATGACCATCAGTCATACACGATATCTAGATAAAATTGGAGTAGCCACGTTTTTGTCCTTATCTAACAAACTACATTACTAGAGGATCAGACATAGCCCGGTTGGTCTTGTGCCGGCACGGGTTCGATTCCCATGAATCAACTCGCGTCTCTCACCACCTGAGGTGTTTTCCTCAAATAATTATGTGGTATTGTCTCTTTCGCAGATGTGCCACAATGGTTAGAGAAACGTGCCCGTCATCGTCGGAGGCTACCTTAGGTATCACTCAGCTACGCGTGTATACCTTTAGGTATAAATTGTAGTTCTAGCTCGCATGGTAGGTGTGTGAAAGGGAAATAGGCTTACACCTTTTCCTATATGAATTTTGGTGGTTGAATTGACCAACACAAACTAATTGGACTAACTAGTTTGCTCTAGATTATGAGTTCTACAAGTGCCAAAGGTTCAACACAAACCAATAAAAGTCCAAGAAACGGTTCAAATAAAAAGAGCAAAAGACAACCCAAAGGCAGCCATGGTCTGGCGCTTCGGACTGTCCGGTGTGCCACCGGACAGTGTCCGGTGCACCAGGGAACCCAACTCCGAACTTGCCACCTTCGGGAATTCTGGGAGCCAGTACGCTATAATTCACCGGACTGTCCATTGTAGCACCGGACTGTCCGGTGTGCTAGCGGAGTAACGGCTATACAGCGCCAATGGTCGTCTGCAGAGGAACAGTAAAACGCTACAGTGCGCGACTGCACGTGCAGAAGTCAGAGCAGGCGCAGAAGGCGTACCGGACAGTGAACATGACCTATCTGGTGCACCACCGGACTGTCCGGTGGCCCAGTTGTCAGAATCTCCAACGGTCGGAACCCAACGGCCTGGTGACGTGGCTGGCGCACCGGACTGTCCGGTGCGCCATACGACAGAAGCCTTCACCAACGGTCAACTTGGTGGTTGGGGCTATAAACACCCCCCAACCACCACACTTCAATGCATCCATGTTTTCAGCCATCAAACCTCATACAAGAGCTCTAGACTTCATTCCAAGACAAAAACAAGAGATCAAATCCTCTCCCAAGTCAAAAGATCATTCCAATCAAATTGTGACTAGTGAGAGAGACAATTGTGTTCATTTGAGTTCTTGCGCTTGGATTGCTTTTCTTCTTCCTTCTTTCTTGTTTCCAACTCAATTCTAATCAAGGCAAGAGACACTAATTGTGTGGTGGTCCTTGTGACACCCCAGGTGTCAATTTCACGTTATGTCGGGAGATCTATCCTAATCTCGGATGCTCAGTGAAAATTTCTAGTTCTCGATCGTGTCTATCTCTGTCTATCAGGCTTTCTCATGGAAGTTCACCGAATTCAGAGTTATTCGATCGCGAGAAACAGCCAAATTTGGAGCCTGTTAAAACTTTTATCCTCAGCACGAATGCAAACTCAAAAATCATTCTTGATTTATAAATCTCGTTCCAAGCTCATTTAATCGAACGCTCAACAACTGCTAGTCGAGCTGTGTCCGACTCCGATTTCTCGATGTTCGATCTATGTCCAAAAAAATTAATCCGACTCCGTACTCTCAAACGGAATGCTCAATATGTCGTCATCAAATCAATTTTATCCGACTTGGCTAAAATCTCATGTCCGAACCGAACTCAAAACCCCGTATCGACAGCGATTTTAAATTACCACGATTCGCCTTCTCCGACTAAAAATCCAAAGCCGATCAAATCTCAGGACGATTTATTTTCGAATCACGCGTAGGGAATTATTTGCGAGCGAAATCAAATCAGACTCTCGGCCGAGTTAATCGCTCAATCGTCCGTTCGTCTGAACTCTATTTCACTCTGTTCTCAGTTGAGACGAATCCCGCAGGAGCATTTTTATTCCGAAAAATAAATTTAGCGCGACCCGAATTGGGATTTTGGGCCAAGCCCATTCCAGCCCAGCCCATTTGGCCCACTAGGAAACCCTAACCCTAGGGCTTCTTCTATAAATAGGGGTGCTCACTTGGCAATTTTTCACTCCCACCCCTCACTTTTCCCTAGCCGCCACAACACTTCTCCCTCTCCTCCTTCCAGCCAACACACGCATCCTCCCTGCCTTCTTCTTCCTCGCTGCTCACGGCACCAACAGCCACCAGCAAGCTCCCTCTCCTCCCATGGCGTCCTCCCCTTCTCCCCCTCGGCTACAGCTGCTCGACGCCCACTACTCCTTCTCCCTCACGCAGCAGCAGCCGGCACCCCTTTTTCTTCTTCCCTGGTCTCCACGGCAGCAAGCTGGGAGCTCTCTCCTTCTCCCATGGCGCAGTAGCAATATCACCATGGCACACCTCATCCCCTTCCTCAAGCCAGCGCCTTCCTCCCTACTCCCTGCTGGCGAGCAGCAGCTCCATGGCCGCCCAGCTTCTTCCTCCATGGCGCCCAGATTTTTTTTCAGCAGAGAGCTTCTTCCCCATGGAGCTTCTTCCCTGCAGGTCGCCAGCAGCCTCTCCATGGCTAGCGCTCCCTGTCCTCCTCTCGGCGCGCGCCCCTGCGAACCTCCCCAGCAGGCCGACCTCCACTGCTCCATGCCGACACCCCCTGTTCCTCTTCTCTCTACCCCATTCCCTCTCCCACGCCACATTTTATCTCTGATCTATGGCACACGGCAGCAGCAGCCATGGCGTCCCTTTTTCTCTGCGCAGCGACGCCGGTCCAAAAGACAACAGCCCCGGACTCCCTCTGTGTCGCTTGCATGCCACCCGCTCGACGTATTGCGTAGCCACATTGTCGCTGCTCGTTGTCCAACAACGCGCAGCCCCTCTATTTTCCCTGTTGGCGCAGCAGCCCCGACGTCTCCGCGCGACTCGCTGCTTTGTGCTGCGCAGCGAACAGCACGCTGGGATGCCCGCCGGGTGTTTGCTATTTTGCGCAGCCCCAATATCGTCGCCGTTCACCCCGGTGAGACCACGACAATTCTTGTTTGATTTCACATCGACATTATTATCCGGTGATTAATTGTGTATGTGTTGCTTTGTTTTGTTTTGTGGAGGAGACGAACCCCGTGTTTTGCGGGGAGAAGGCAAGTCGTTCAACGCTCGTCGACGTTCGAAGTTATGAGCAAATCGGAATCGCCATCGTCCTTACAAACACCGATTGAGTTTGTTTTTGGTGAGCCGATGCATATCGCTCTCGATCGACTCGATTAATTATTTTGAATGGATGTGTGTAAAATGTTTCGATTATGCGCATTGGTAGGATCGCGTTTGCGATTGGAGAACAAGAGGTTAATTGATGTGCGCGATTTGTAGTTGTCTAATTATGTTTTGGTCGATGATGTGCATGTGGTTATATGTGTGTGAAAAGTGTAATTGTTTTATGCAATGTGATGGGATTCATGATTATATAGGGAGTAAATTTATTGATGTGACGAGTAGTTTAGAAAATGCTAGTTCCGTAGAGGATGAATTATTAAAACATGAGTATCGGAGTTCATATATTAGTGGTCACACCACATTGATTGAAGTGTCTCGAGTGCACGCCACCATATGGTTGTATGCGAGACAAGGTTATGCACATGATGAGTTTAGTAAAAATCCATTGGTGTCACTAGTGTTAAGTTGAGATTTATTTGCGCATGGGAAGTAACAGTGTGTTTAATACTTAGAACTCTTGGTCGTTAGTAGAAATTGTTTGGGCTTATGTAGAGAGGTGATGACATGCCGTAAGTAGTCATCACTTCCTCTATAATTATAAGTCGAGTCTATACGCGTTAGGCGTTCCTTAAATTGTGATTCGCAAATAAGTGTATTTTGTGTAGTGTGGATTGATTGTGAGTGCATGGGTCGCAAGAAAAGAATTAGTGCGCATATAGGCGATGAATGAGTGTGATGAAATGGTGACATGCCTTCGTAGTCATCATGTCGTCGGTTGGTGACTTAACTGAAGGTCGTAGAGAAAGATCGATTGCTTGTGTGTTATTATTGTCACCTTGTGGATCTGTATGAATCGCAACGTGAAGTAGTAGGCTCTGCATGTGATGCTAGATGTCTAGGTAGACGTTGTTGAATTGTGGTGCTCGGACCGTCGAGATGAAGGTTAAGTCGGTCGATGCCGATTAAGTAGTTAAAATGATTAAGAGAATAATCATGGGGTTAAATTAGAAACTAGTGTTCTCGCACCCGTTTGGGATGTTGCAGTCTAAATGCGTATGTTTGTGGTCGTGGATGAAAAGTAGTAGTGATCAGGTGATGTCTAAATTAAAATGCAAACTATTGGTGAAAAGCGCTTCGATATTGATTGTTATAGATAATGCATTGTTAATTGAGTATGGTACTTTTAGTGCGCGAAATAACTTGTATAAAAATTAGTAAGTCTACATGTTAGTTCTCACTTAGTTATTTTAACTCTAACAATTGTCAAAGTGTTAGAATAATTTAAGTCTCTAGAACATGGCAATTCTTGAATTGTATAGGAGCTGAAATTTATTAATTTATGTTTTGGGCTGCACGCACTGTTTTAGTTGTGATGTATGTTTGATGAACCAAATTGTGTTTTCTGTAGATATGTGCTAAAGAAAAGTGGTAGATAACTTTATTATCTTGCGGGTGTTAAAAATTGACAGCCATAGGTCTGACAGTTTAGGAGTTATGAATTTTACAAATTCAGTAACTGAATCTGTCCAAATTCTGTACAGATTTCAGAAACTGCATTGTTTGCTCAATTTAATGTTGCAATCTGTTCATGGTCGTTATAAGAAAGTTGTAGATGCTTTTCTGATCTTGCTTGTGTTAAAATTTCATAACCACAGGCCTGATAGTTTAAGAGTTATGAATTTTACAAACTGCTTGCTGTGTTCTGTCCACCGTCAGAACAGATTTCAAAAACTGTGTTGTTTGATTTAGTTAAACATTGAATCACTTGTTAGTGATTATAAAAGTTATGTGGTGCTTTTGCTGAGCTTTCCAAAAAGTCTTGGATCACTCTTTTTGGTGATCTGAAGATTAAGTTATGGATGTTTAAAGTCTGAAGACTGAATCTGTCCCATTCTGGACAGCAAAGCCTTCTAATGTCTTTTATTCTTAGTTAAATATTGAATCACCTTAAGATGTTTATAAATGATATGTAGAAAATTTAGTTACCTTTCCATAAAGTCTAGGATCAATTTGTTTGGATGTCCGAATCTTCAGTTATGAATTTTTAAAGTCACAAGTCTGAATCTGTCCAACTCTGGACAGCGCTGTTGTGTTAACACCTTTTGACCTTGCTAGGTGTTTAATTATGCTGTGATGACAATACCAAAGTTGTAAAGCACTTTTCAAGCTCTCTAGAAAGTCCTAGTTTACTATTTTTGGTTAAATATCTTGTGAGTTATGACTGAAACAAGTGACTGCTGTATTGCTGTCCAAAAATTCTGCTAGTGCGCTTTTGATTGTTTAGTTCACCCTTCTCGCTAAAAATGTTTGGTTTGCTCTTAAGTAATGTAGACTTGCTATGGTTAGGCTAGAGATGACATGTGTGTCTTGTTTTATATGTTCCTTTCTCTAGTGATTGCGATATAGGAGTTCCATAGATATTGACACTTATGTCCTCTATTAAATTTGTGTTATCAGTAATGCTTGTGTGTGATCAATAGGAGAACTAATAAAAAGTCGTGTCCAAATAAATAAAATGTGCGTGCTTGTGATGTTGCAATTGTGTTGCGTAAATAAATAAACATGTTGTCGTCTTTTTAATGGTGTTAATGCTGAACGTCGATAATGTGTAGATAACTAAAGCGAACATGTGGTTGTTACGGTGTCTTCCATTTTATTGTTTAGTTCGCCACTGTGTCCTTGTATATCTTGTGCTACTTTCATTATATTAATACATATGCATCTTGCATCTCATTTAGGACCGAGAGAGGATGATTGTGCAAGTGCTGTGGTGCCACCCACAAGGTGCAGTCGGTGGACGACACAAGGAAGGATGGACTTAACCAGTGGATGCTCGCCAAGCGAGTACCCACCCCAGCAAACACTATCTAAGTGTTATATTAAGGCAAGCCCCGGTTTTATGCATAACATGTTCTATATGATATTTTACTACACTTAATGTTTGCAGGCTTGTATTGTGCACTTAAGTGTAGGAGTTGATTTAAACCCTAGTTGCATGATCTCAGGAATCCTATTGAGATGAATACTAGTATGCTAGGTCGAGTAGCTGCTTTATTAATTAGGATCTCGGTAGAAGTCGAGTGATTTTTCTAGCACTCGCGCGAGATCAGGAATTGGTTGTACCCACTTTCATATCATATTGATGATTGGTCTGTGGACACGGATCCATGGGGATGCGTGGTCTACGAGATGAAATTGGAACAAGGATTAACGTGCGGATACCTGTGTCAAGCGTTTGAATGTACTAAACATATGCCGAGAAATATGGTAAATCGGTAAGCCTAGTACCTGACTGAACCTGCCCGCAGACATATCCCCTCACGCGACCTGAGACGTGGTCTCCCATTCCGGTTATGGTGGGTACAAGTGCGGTCACAGCACGACGGCAGTCGGGGTCAGTGAGGCATTGTACGCCAAGGCGGTGAGCCCTGATCTGTTGCCAGGGAATCGATGGGGACGGTTGATGTGTATGGGGACGGAGTGCCTCGTCATGTCGTGTGTTTAGGTTTACCTTGCAAGGATAAAAACTCGATTCGAATCGTTTGCTTCTCGCAGCTAATGAGACTGCTTGATCCATTGTACTGCATTGAGTAATAAGTGGAAATGAGATTACTGGCAAAAGATGTTGATTGATAAAATATTTGATACCGTGTATGAATAGCTAGGTACACATCTAGTAAAAAAGGATCATATTAAAACTTGAAAAGCTAAAACTTGATTTTAGACTCAGCTAGTGCTTTTGGCAAACCAAACCCCTCAGCCAAACAGCTGCATGTCTAGAGGTAGAGGAGTAGACTCCTCACACCGGGTAAGTCTAGCTGAGTATTAGTATACTCAGCCTTGCTTGTGGCATAATTTTTGCAGGTACCCTTAGGGTGATTGGTTGCTGGTGTGACTTGGCCTCCATCCCTGCCACCGGGATAGACGGTCGAGTGGGTTACTGCTTCCGCAGGAGAGGACCAGGAGGAGTAGCGTGGCCAGGCTTCGCCATGTTACTCGGTTTTCTCCGTTAGTTATTTCCGCTGCATTAAAATTTATGGTTATTATTTCTAAAACTCCGATAATGTAATCACTATTGATACTTATTAAATTTGTGGTATTATGTTTTATTGTATTTCTCTGTGCCTCACCTTCGTGTGGGCTAGTGGTATTCGATCCTGGTAAGTGGCTTTATCGGACTAGATCCGAGGGACTGACGGGTTATTCCTGTTTAAGTGTGTTGCTGCCTTTAAGGGTGCGACTTGGGCACTTAAGCTGGAATAATTCGGGCGGTTCCGCCACAGTCCTTGTGGGGACTTAGTGTCCCGATTGATTGAGAAGAGAAGCTCACTCGGTCTAGGTGAACGTTTGAGAGAGGGAAAGGGTTGAAAGAGACCCGGTCTTTGTGACCACCTCAACGAGGAGTAGGTTTGCAAGAACCGAACCTTGGTAAAACAAATCACCGTGTCATCCGCCTTATTTGCTTGTGATTTGTTTTCGCCCTCTCCTTTGGACTCGTTTATATTTCTAACGCTAGCGCAGGCTTGTAGTTGTGCTTAAACTTTATAAAATTCAGATTTGCCTATTCACCCCCCTCTAGGCGACTTTCAATTGGTATCGGAGCTTGGTGCTTCATTAGAGCCTAACCGCTCGAAGTGATGTTGGGAGCATCCGCCATGAGGGAGATCGGGACCGGCGACAAGTCCGCAAGCTCAAAGAGAACGCACTCACGAGAGTCCGCCCACAAGCACAAGGAGGAATCCTCTTCCTCCATCAAGTCCCAACGGAAGGGTGACAAGAAGAAGATGATGAAGAAGGTGGTCTACTACGAGACCGACTCTTCGTCACCCTCCACCTCCGGCTCGGAGTCGGCATCTGCCACTTCTAAGCGCCATGAGCGCAAGAAGTATAGTAAGATGCCCCTTCGCTATCCTCGTATTTCAAATCGCACTCCATTACTTTCTGTCCCATTAGGCAAACCACCTATGTTTGATGGTGAAGATTATTCTATGTGGAGTGATAAAATGAGGCATCATCTAACCTCACTCCACAAAAGCATATGGGATATTGTTGAGTATGGAGCGCAGGTACCAAAGGAAGGGGACAAGGATTATGATTCGGAGGAGGTCGAACAAATCCAACACTTCAACTCCCAAGCCACTACTATACTCCTCGCCTCTCTAAGTCGAGAGGAGTATAATAAGGTGCAAGGGTTGAAGAGTGCCAAAGAGATTTGGGACGTGCTCAAGACCGCGCACGAAGGAGATGAAGTGACCAAGATCACCAAGCGGGAAATGATCGAGGGGGAGCTCGGTCGATTCATGCTTCACCAAGGGGAGGAGCCACAAGCGATGTACAACCGGCTCAAGACCTTGGTGAACCAAGTGCGCAACCTCGAGAGCACCAAATGGGATGACCATGAAATGGTCAAGGTTATTCTTAGATCACTTGTATTTCTTAATCCTACTCAAGTTCAATTAATTCGTGGTGATCCTAGATATAAACTAATGTCTCCCGAGGAAGTGATAGGAAAATTTGTGAGCTTTGAATTGATGATCAAAGGCTCCAAGAAAATCATCGAGCAAGGCGCCACCTCCACACCCAAGGTGCAACCCGTCGCATTCAAAGCGACGGAGGAGAAGAAGGAAGAGTCTACATCAAGTAGGCTCCCCATCGACGCCTCCAAGCTCGACAACGAGGAAATGGCGCTCATCATCAAGAGCTTCCGCCAAATCCTCAAGCAAAGGAGGGGGAAGGACTTGTAACATCCCAAAAATCCCCACCAAGGTTTGAAACCCTAACCTCCTAACCCCCCCTTATTTTATTTTCTCCCTTAACTCTACACTTAGAACACCTCATCATGTGCATACACTTGAAATAATTAGAGCACCTCACATAGACTATATTTATCACTCAAGATCATTTAGAGAATTTTTGATTCAAAGGAAAAAGAAACAAAAATAGAAAAAGGAAAAGAAAGGAATTAGAAATCAGAAAAAGAAAAGAAAAAGAGAACCCCCCCTCGGCTGGGCCGAATCCGGCCCAACCAGCTCCGCACGCCCGCACTTCCCTTCCCCTCTCCCTGGCCCAGGCGGCCTAGCTCCGCGCACCGCGCGCCTCGCTGACAGCCTGGCCCCGCCCGTCAGCGACTCGCCTCCCTCCCTCTCGCGCCGCTCCCTCTCCCTGGCAGCTCGGGCCCACCTGTCAGCTTCGTCGTTCTCGCCCATGCCTCACCGGCGCGTCCGCCACCGAGCCCCTCTCGCCCCGTCGCCTCGCCATTAAGGCTCGCCCAACCTCAGTGACCACCCCGCCACTATACCCGAGCCATCCCCTCACCCCCCGCCTACCCGAGCCGTCTCAATCGACGTTAGCGCCATTCCCGCCATCATGGCGAGCTTGTCGGTGCTCGCCGTCCCCTCCATCCCTCTCCCTCCCCCAGGCGCCTATAAAAGGACCCGCCCGAGCCCCGTCTTCACCACACCAGCTCCAGCCATCTCCTCCGCCCTTCCCCGAGCCAATCGGGCTAGCGCCGCCGTGCTTCCCCCGTCGCTCCGATGAGCTCCTTTCCCCTTTCTAGTGATCCTCTGTCCAATTAAACCGTGCTCGAAGCTCCGCCACACTCTCATGGTCAGAAGGCACCACTTTCCCCCTCCTATTGTGCCCGGCAACCGCACCGGCGACATCACCGCCGCGGACACCCGCCACCGCGCCGCGAACCGGCCGCCATAGGCCCCCGCAGGTCAAATTGGCCCCACCCCTGTGAACGCCTGCCCCCGCCCGTGCCTCGCCACCGCCTCCCCGCCGCAGAACCGGAACCACGGCGGAGAACCGCCGCGAATTCCACCGCCGGCCGAACTCCGGTCGACATCCCCCTCCCCGTCGTCATTCAAACGTCGTCAGCCCCCCTCCCTCTCCCTGGCATGTGGGCCCGCGCCACGGCGCCGTTCCCCGCCGTCTCCCCCGCTGGTGGGCCGAGTGGGCGGCCTGCCCACGCGGCTGCGCGCGCGCTCGCGCCCGGCTGGGCCAAAATCCCCCCCCCCCCCCCGGCCCAGCTAACTAGAAATCCTTTCTCCTTTTTCTTTTCCCTTTTATTTTTCCCATTTTCATATATATATTTATATGCTGATATTTTATGCACCAAAAATAGTCTAAATAAATTATAGGGCACAACAATAATAAGGTATAAGAATTGGCACACCCCACTAAAGTCACCATGATTGATGTATTGTTATTATCTGTGTTTGATTAGCGGAAGAGGGATCCGATCCTCCGGAATTTATAGCTCTGGAAGAAGGGCAAGAACCCGACCCCTCCGAGATAAACCTCTTGTGCCAAGAAAGCTTCGACGAAGGCAAGTCCATCCTTCCCTTGATGCATTATTTACCTATTTCTCTCTACCACTGCCTAAGCCTGGAATATGGGATGGGAATCGAATTCCATGGTGAGCATGAGAGAGCCCGCATTAACAATCACCTTTGATTACAAGATATGGGATAAGTAAAAGGGTGCAAGTAATATGTTTTCCAAAAAGTGTGCGATGAAGGGTATTCACCCTCATCACCTGGTGAGTAGGATGATCAGGGACTCCCTGGTTTAGGGGAGGGCCTAAGGCGATGGCTCAGCTGGTTTAGGAGTGAGCAGAAGGATTGTCCTCTCGTATAAGGACCGGTTTGTCATCTTTCATTACCTGTACTCATAAAAAGTACAACCACTCGAGGTTGTGTGGGCAGCCACTCGATCTGAACTCGTACGATCCAACCCCAGGGTTATGAAGGTTGGGGAGCACCGGGAGGATAAGGAGGGGGAATGATTTGTCCGGTTTGGACATGGCGGTGGCCTGACTCCTTCCGGTATAACCGTTAAGGTTAGGACGTGCAAGGAAGGAAAGAGTTTCGGATTCGGATCTCATTGGCCATGAGATCGCAGAGCCGGACTAGTGGGTAAAGTGTACCCCTCTGCGCAGAGTCTAAACCTATTCGAATAGTCCGTGTCCACTGGTATGGACGAGTCTGGTATGGTATGACAATTAGTGTTTCTACTACAACCGGGAACAAGGAAATGTGTGTGTGTTTCTGGAAAGAAAGTAGTGCCACAGGAGCGGGAAGCTCAGTGGTGGTCAGGCAAGTGTCATTTCTATTGTCTTGGGAAAACCATAAACAATGAATACTGCCTTTCTCTGAAAAAGTATGAGTGACTTCAACTCCACCATATGAAGCATGTACAACATAGGTCACTTTCTCTTTACGGGAGCCGGGTGGGCTTGTGGAATACCAAGTGTATTCACCCAGATTTATTTATGTTTTTTAGCAGCTGAAGACTTCTTTTCTGCTATGCTTGATTGAAGGGCGGCTGTGTCTTCACCCAGTTTTGCCTGTGGCCTGGGCTAATTTATTTTCCACTGCGCTTTATGATTTTCGGCTCACTCTCGAGCATGTATTCCCCGGTATTGTAATAACTTTACTCAAACTCTGTAACTATTTGAAGTAATGAATGTGGTTACTAGCCTCCTGGGACTAGTAAATGTATCACATTTGAGTCCCAAAGGATCGGGATGCTTCATGTGGTATCAGAGCCTATAGAACTGGCCGTAGACCGCAGCCCTGACCTTAAAAGTTGCCTTAACAAGAAAACACCTCTTACCCCCAAGAAACACTCTCCCTCCTTTCCCCGATATTAACAGACCCTTCTTTTCTTCTACCAGATGGAAGGCCCCTGGGTTATTAGGACATCCTACTGCTCAGAGGAGGAAGGCTTTCCTCACCTTCTACGAAGTTGCGCGCTACGCATGGGGATCCGCAAGAAGCCCGAATATGTCTGGAAGGAATACCGTGAAAATGGAATAGAAAAGTGCTCTATGGCAGTCTACCTGGGAGAAAGCCGAAACTACCCAAACCACCCTCCCTTCCAAGTCACCTTCATCGGGCACCGCTTACTAGACACTTGCCAGAGTGTTGCCCGAAAAGCCCTTAAACAGCTGTGCCAAAACTACAGCCGAGAGATCTCTGAGACCCCCCTTCGATATTTTCCACCCAGCAACAAAAATACCCCCACCTGGAGGAAAAGACTCTAGGCTCTGTCAGGAGGAGACCCCACAGAAGATGACCCCACCATTGTCTACATGGCCGGATACCTCCACACCCTCGACAACCACTACGATGATCTCTCCTCCCATTGCACCCACCTAAACTCCCGGGTGGAAAGCCTAGAGCAGCAAGTCAAAGAGCTTAAGCAAGAGAAGGCATCTCTCCAGGAGTGTCTCGACATAGCAGAAGGCGAGGAGGCCAACACCCGTGAGGCCTATCGAACCTTAAAGATGGACTATGACAAGAAGCTAAGGAAGCTCGCTCCCAAGAAGAAAATCCAGAAGAAGACCACCAATCGAGGATGCCAAACAGAGAAGAAGAAGAAGAAGACCCCTCCAGCCCCACCTCCCCCCAGGATAGATGATTGGTCCGACGCCGAGGATATATCCCTAGCAAGCCTTGATGATCTTCTCAAGGAATTTGGGGATACTTTAGAGAAAGAGTTCAATAGTACCTCAGGGAACGCTCTCGTGTAGTTCAGCCTGTAGTAGTCATATGCTTGTAATGTATTTGTGACAGAACCTCCCAAGTAATTAGGCCCACCTACAGTTGTCCTTGTCCAACGGACATCAGACACCCTGTAGATGTTCCTAAGTCACTTGACAAGTTCGGTATCTTACCTTACCAGGAACGTCTCACCCGTCTTGCAGACATTACAGAACATCGGAGATAAAGAAATGCGGAAGCGAATTACATAATCTTATATTTATTTCAAAAGCAAGCTTAAGTTATGTTATTACAGACCAGACTAAAAGTGAGTGCATAGAAGTAATATTATACAAGCCAGGGGAGGCACAAACTCCTCCCGATAAGTTTAATAACAAAAGATCCTAAGTGGAGGACCGAGTCCTCCCGCACTTCAATCTTCTTTTTCCTCGTTTGGTACCACCTTGGAGCAGAAGCAACAAAAGTTTGTCGCTTCCTCACCTAAAAACAACAAAGGGATAAACCCTGAGTATGGAATACTCAGCAAGTCTTACCCGACTAAGGAAAAGACTCTCAAGGGTATGCTGGATAAATAGGAGTCAAGGAGAGGCTTTAGCAAAAATCAACTTATACTTTTGCAGAAGTAGCTTACTAAAGTGAGTCCTTACTTTCAATCTTTTAACGCCACGTTAAGTATTAATAGACTCCATTTGCATCTAGTCTAATTTCACATCACATCAAGACAACATCATTTTTATCCATCGTGTTCACATCCTGACTCTAGGTTGTAGGGAAGTGACCAAGTCTTCATAACCGCGAAGGTACGGCGATCCGAATCGATTATACTCAGCTAAGGATCTCCAATCACACGACATATGTAGCACTTAACCCTTGCATATGTCAACCCGCCACCGGGGTTCTTAAGACCAGATCAGGTTCACGCAAACCGAGAGCACAGATACACCACCGTCCAGCCTCTTGCCACGGAGGGTACACGCTACTCTCGCCACCGCTCCACGCCCATTTCGTGTTATCTTATTCTGGTCTTAGTCTGCCCGAGGCAAGGCTTACCCATGACGAGGCATGTGACCAGTTAAAGGGTCCTCGATCAGCACGCCTACATACACGTTCAATCCTTAATCAACCTGGGTAGAACATCACCTGTTCCTAATCCAAGTCTCAATTTAAGTATTTCCATCCTTAGGATTGTTTCTGTTCCTTAGGATGAAAAGAGCATCACAGGGAACTTTGCAGTAAGATCCCACCATTGCTCCAAATGAAAATATTCTTGCAGGTAGAAGCTATCTTTTCTCGAGCTAGGCTAAGGACAACCTCTATCCACAAGATCTAAGCAAGGCTAAGCATTTTTGTAAATCATATTTTGATACTTCACAGAAGTATCTATAAAAGGTATGGATATCAAGGAAAAGCAATGCATCAAAGGGTTTCAAGTAACTCCTATGAACCTAATGCACATTTCACTAGACTTAAGTGTGCAAAAAGTATTTAAAACACAAGGAAAGGGGTTGCATGCACCGGGGCTTGCCTTCGTTCATAGGTGAATCAGGCTCAGATCCACAGATGTCAAAGTAGAAATGATTCCCGGCCTGAGACTCCGAAGGTGGTGGTGGTGGTGTCTCCTCTTCGGTAACTTCGATTTCTTCCTCACGTTCTAATCATAACCATACATATGTATAAGAATGGATGCCATGGGATGCTCATGAGGATGCAAAGATAACATAAACTTATTATTTATGTCTTGAATACAACTTTCCTTCACGGAGTTCCGGGAACTTAGGGTTTCCGGAGTCGGTAAAGGAGTTCATAGGGCAGGGGGTGTTTTGGGGTTTGGTGATCAAACAAGGTCCAAATCAATTCAAACTCTACCCAAGGTTTCTAAATAGTGTATAATACTCATATAAAAATTTTGGGCATTTTAGGACTTACCAATTATTTTCTAAAAATCTATAACCAAGACTTTTAACTACTTTAAATACCTTAAAATTTCTTATTTCCACTAAAAATCACAAAACTATTTTTATTAAATACTGGGGAAAATAACAAGCCTAGGAAAATTAGTTTCACAATTTTAGCATTTTTCTACATTTTTCTATAATTGTTTTGGCTCTGGGGATAAAAGAAAAAGAAAAACATTTGAACAGCGCTGGGCCGAATCCAGCCTAGGCGGCCCAGTTAAGGCAGAAAGGCGCCCGCGCGCGGCCGCGCCCTGGCGGCTTTGCACAGGGGCCCCCGTGTTTTAGACTAACTGCGAATGAGCCCTTTCACTATTTGGAGGAGTCGCTGACACTTCGCAAAAAGGCCCTCCGGTTTCTATCTCTTCGCAGGATGAAGTCCACGACGGCGTTCATGCGTGGCCGTGCTCCGGCGAGCATCTACGCCGGCCGATTAGGGCAACGGCAGGGTTCTCCGAGCAGTGGACACGGAATTAACACTACCCCGACCATTTTCCCCAACCTAATTGCACAAATAGTGAGCTATCAAGCTCTGTCCGCGTGAACCGAATGGGTGGCGGACAGTTGATCGTGTTCCCGGTGATTGGTGAGCTCGCAGTTCAAATTGGTGGTTCAGCAAGCATCGTAGGCATGTGAGAAAGCTTAAACGAGGAAGCAGGGGACGGGAGCTGACCGGTGTTGGGCTGGCGACGGTGAGCTTGGTTTCACGGTGGCGGAAGCTTGAATTGGGGGAAACTCCGAATTCGAGCAGATGAGGGGATGATTGTGGCCGATTAGCGGTGGTTAGCTAGAGGACTACCTCACGGAGCTTGCGGGGCTTCAATTTATAGAGAAGTTAGGCGGCGGTGATGAATTCGGCCGAGCAGTGCTGGCGGTCGGAGCTGGAGAAGAACGTAGGTGCGGTGAACACGTATTTATCGCGGTGGCAGGCTCATCGACGCTGATGGGACTGCAGTAGGGAATCACGGTGATGCAATGGCGCGGTTAGGACACGCGGTGGCCAACGGCGAGGGCACGTCGGCGGTGAGCACTTTACCCGCAGGCGATGAACCAGGGGAGGAGTACCGCGGCCGACCGAGGTGGTTTCCAGCTTGACGACGCTGAGGATCTTTTACCCCGAGAGGTTATCCACAAGTCCGGTGCACGAATCCAAACGCCGGTGACCCGAATCACGGCGGAGGAATCCGTCGGCGGTGAGGGCAGCCGCGCGATTGATCTGATCCAGTCAAGTTATTGTACCATGGCGAGCTCCTTTCATATGAACTGACAGAGAGATTTGAGGCTAGATTTTCTCCCGATTTTGTGTAGTAACCGAGCAAGCTTTCTGTACCAAAGTTATAGGGCTATCATCCAACTATAACTTTGCTACAAGGTGCACTCACAAATAGTCACTGGATCATGCTTAAACTCAAGTCCAAAGTTAGCTCTGTTTCACTGAAGTTCTGGATTTCAGCATGGACCAGCCTGACAGCCAAACTTGAGGCTTAATTATCTCTGCCTTTTTCTTAATAACTATGCTTTCCTTCTTAAGCAAAGTTGTTCTCCTATGTTTGGTCTTCAACTTTGATGTGGTGACCTAGGGCAAAACCCCTATACTTTGAAAGTTACAAAGCCCCAAAGTGGAGCCTTTAACACTGAATTTCAGACTTGCTATAGAACTCAAATGAGGTCCAATTTGCATTTAAGTCCAAAATTTAGGGTTTGGCTTTCAAGTCCACATAATTGTGAACCAATTGACTTCAAATACTTATTTGGCTTGGTTTTTGCACTTTAGCCCAAAAGTGGGCTAATTTTGCATATAAGCCCCTAGGATTTGGTTTCAGGGTTTTCTAGGGTTCCAATTAGGGTTTCTGGTATCCCAGGGGTACAAATGTGATTCAACTTTATTTTTGTGGTTATTTTATGACTTTTACCCTAAAGCTTTAGGTTTTCTTAACTTGGGTTAAGTTTTACCCCTTTAACCACTATTTAGGGTTAAGTCCATTAACCAGGGTTCCATTTGCAAAAACATTAAAACAATACAACTTGTTTGAAATTTTTGCCTAGTGAATGCACTCTAGGTGTGTCACACATATGCAATGCCAATGCTTATGATGTCATGCTCAAGTTTTAGTTATAGTAACACCAGGGGTGTTACATCCTTTCCCCCATAAAAGAATCTCGTCCCGAGATTAAAATTCTAGGGTAGGTAATGGTAAAGGAAACACATCACATTTTTATTTCCTTAATTTTGGTACAAGGCAGGGGTGATGTGGGGGTTACTTCTTTATTACAACATCTATACAGGCTTTACAATTTACATGAGGCTAGAAAGCCTGGGAAATTCTTATCTAAGAAGTCTTGGGTTTCCCATGTAGCCTCGTCTTCCGAATGCTGGTTCCACTGTATCTTGTAGAACTTGAGAGTTTTTCTTCGGGTGACCCTGTCCCTTTGATCCAGAACTCGAATAGGATGTTCCGAGTATGTTAAATCTGGTTCCAGGACAACATCAGTCACTTCAACGGTTCGATCAGGAACCCGAAGACACTTCTTCAGTTGTGACACGTGGAACACATTGTGCACAGCAGACAATGTTTCGGGGAGCTGAAGTCGGTATGCCACTGGTCCACATTGCTCAAGCACCAGGAATGGACCAATGTACCTAGGTGCAAGTTTCCCTTTAACCCCGAAACGCGATACACCCTTCATTGGTGAAACCTTTAAGTAGACATAATCATCTACCAGAAAACATAAGGGTTGTCTTCGTCGGTCTGCATAACTCTTTTGTCGAGCCTGAGCTTTCTTCATATTATGAACAATTCTCTGAACCTTTTCTTCGACCTCTTTCACCATATCAGGCCTAAAGAAATATCTTTCTCCAGGTTCAGACCAATTTAGCGGAGTTCGACACCGTCGTCCATATAGAGCTTCAAAAGGTGCCATCTTGATACTTTCTTGATAACTGTTATTGTATGAAAACTCCGCTAGGGGCAAACATTCATCCCATTTTGGTGAGAAGTCCAGAACACATGCCCGCAGCATATCTTCAAGTATTTGGTTCACCCTTTCAGTCTGCCCACTGGTTTGAGGATGATATGCCGAACTGTGGAGTAACTTAGTACCCAAGGAGTTGTGAAGTGCTTCCCAGAACTTGGCTACAAATTGAGGTCCACGATCCGACACAATGGTCTTCGGAACACCATGTAGACTGAGAATATGGGCAATGTATAATGCTGCGTAAGTGGCTACTGTATATGTGACCTTAACAGGTAAGAAATGGGCAATCTTTGTGAGTCGATCAACGATAACCCAAATAGAATCATACCCCTTGGCTGTCCTGGGCAGTCCCACAATAAAGTCCATACTGATGTCTTCCCATTTCCATGTTGGGATTGGCAAGGATTGTAATGGACCAGCAGTTTTCATGTGTATGGCCTTGACACGTCTGCAAGTGTCACACTTCTCCACATAGCGTGCAATTTCAATCTTCATCTTAGTCCACCAGTAATGTTGCTTTAAGTCTTGATACATCTTAGTGCTTCCGGGATGAATAGAATAGCGACTACGATGTGCTTCATCCAGAATTTGCTGGCGGAGTTCTTCGTTCTTTGGCACTACTATGCGGTTTTTGAACCATATCACACCTTGATCGTCTTCCTTGAAACACTTGGCTACTCCAGCCTTTATCTTCTCTCGAATGTGCTTCATACCCAGATTATCCTTTTGAGCATCAATTATTCTTTGCAAAATGATTGACTCAAGCTTTAGCTGATTTAGAGTCCCTTGTTGGATGATCCCCAGGTTTAGCTTTTCCATTTCCTGACACAAAGTGTTCTCGGAGGTCTTTGCCATAAGACAGTGGCAGGAAGTCTTATGACTCAATGCATCTGCCACCACATTGGCCTTGCCTGGGTGATAATGGATCTCCAGTTCATAGTCTTTAATGAGCTCAAGCCATCGTCTTTGCCTCATATTTAACTCTGACTGGGTGAAAATGTACTTCAAACTTTTATGATCTGTATATATGTGACAGATATTTCCCAGCAGATAGTGACGCCAAATCTTTAGGGCATGAACCACAGCAGCTAGCTCCAGATCATGAGTTGGATAGTGCTCCTCATGTCGGCGCAACTGCCTTGAAGCATACGCGATCACTCGGCCCTCTTGCATCAGTACATAGCCGAGCCCACTGCCAGATGCATCACAATATACATCAAAAGGTTTAGTGATGTCCGGTTGAGCTAATACCGGAGCAGTGGTCAATAGTGTCTTCAGTTGCTCAAAGGCTTCATTACACTTAGAAGACCAATTGAACTTAATGTCATTCTTCAACAAACTTGTGATTGGCTTCACAAGCTTAGAAAAATCTGGTATGAATCTGCGATAATACCCAGCTAGTCCAAGAAAACTCCGGACTTGGTGAACAGTTGTTGGGGGTTTCCACTCCAGAATATCTTTGACCTTGCTAGGATCTACCGCAATTCCTTTAGCCGATAACACGTGTCCCAAAAATTGAATTTCTTCCAGCCAGAACGCGCACTTACTGAACTTAGCATATAACTGGTGTTCCCTGAGGCGCGTCAATACAATCTGTAGATGCTGAGCATGGTCCTCTTCATTCTTAGAATATATCAAAATATCGTCGATGAAGACTACCACGAACTTATCCAACTCGGGCATGAACACCGAGTTCATCAAATAGGTGAAGTGGGCAGGAGCATTTGTGAGCCCGAAAGACATTACCAAGTATTCAAACAATCCATACCGCGTAGTAAACGCGGTCTTCGGTATATCCTCGGGCCGAATACGGATTTGATGATAGCCCGACCTGAGATCAATTTTGGAAAATACCCTCGCTCCAGTCAGTTGATCAAATAAGATGTCGATCCTTGGAAGAGGGTACTTATTCTTGATGGTGACCTCATTCAGGGGTCGATAATCCACGCACATTCACAAGGTTTGATCCTTCTTCTTAACAAAAATGGCGGGACAACCCCATGGGGACGAGCTTGGCCGGATGAATCCCTTATTCAGTAGATCTTGTAATTGAATCTTCAGTTCCGCTAACTCATTAGGGGGCATACGGTACGATCTTCGGGAGATGGGAGCCGTACCGGGCTTTAGCTCAATTATGAATTCTACATCTCTTTCAGGGGGCACTCCAGGCAAATCTTCCGGAAATACATCTGGAAACTCACATACTACCGGAATGTTCTTGATTTCCGGTACAATGGCTTCATAGACTCTACCAGAAGCTTTGGCTGGATTGGTTGCGGGGAGAGTCAAAAGAATCTCTTCTTGGTTATAGCTCAACCTGACGGTTCTGAGTTCAGTGTTGAGGATTGCCTTGTGTTGGGTTAACCAATTCATACCCAAAATTACATCTATATCCTGGCCTTTCAGAACGATCATATTAGCAGGAAAGTTCCGTCCGGCCATTGTTACTGGCACTCCATAGGCCACTTCTTTAGTATAAATGTGTCCCCCAGGTGAATGTATTTTAAATCCCTCCTTTGATTCATGGTATGCAATATGATGTTGTTCCACAAACTTCTTGCTAATAAATGTATGTGAAGCACCAGAATCAAAAAGAATAATTGCTGGGTGACTGGCCACGGGAAACGTACCCATCATCACCAGTTCCCCTTCCGGTGTGGTAGCCACTTGAGTGTAATATACACGCCCCATTTTCTTCGTATTCTTCCCCATAGCATTTCCTTTAGGCTGAGCTGATTTCCCAGATCCTTGCGAAGCATTAGATTGATTTTGCCTAGGATATGGGCAGTCTTTGATGAAGTGTCCCGACTTGCCACAATTAAAGCACCCAGTTGAAGAACTAGGCAAGGCAGGGAATCGAGTGCCTGGGGCACCCGGCTGTTTTGGGGTAGTGGGGGTATTATTGGGGCGGATAATGATTGGCTGTTTGAAGGGAAATGAAGGTGGACGAGAAAAAGTGCGATTTTGGTTTGAAGGTCGAATCACAAACCGTGGTTTCTTCGCCTGGCCCTGATTAGGCCTCTCACCACCGAATCCCTTATTCTTTCCAGAATTTGTGTATTTGGCTTCAACAGATAAGGCCGTGCTGACAGCCTTTCCATATGTGAGATCTATGCATGTGGCCATTTTCCTTTGTAGCCGATCATTCAGACCCCGCATAAAACAGTTCTTCTTCTTTAAATCCGTATTCACCTGGTCGATAGCATACTACGACAGGTGATTGAATTTGTTGAGATATTGGTTGACGGTATCTCCACCTTGTTGCAACTTCATAAACTCCTCTTGTTTCATATGCAGCACTCCTTCGGGGATGTAGTGTTCACGGAAAGCTGCTTTAAACTCATCCCAGGTGACTTGATGGTTGTCAGGTTGAATAGCCATAAAATTTCCCCACCAAGTACTGGCAGGACCACGGAGTTGTTGTGCGGCGAACAACGGCTTCTGCGTCTCTGAGCAACGAAGAAGACCAAACTTTTGCTCAATAACCCGAATCCACTCGTCAGCCTCTAGGGGATCTTCTTCCTTGACGAATAGAGGTGGACGGGTTTCAGAGAAATCCAAATAGGTGGTCTCACGAGGACCTTGCTGAAAACCTCTTCCCGCCTGCTGCTGGAATTGTTGCTGACCCGCCATTTCCCTAAGGAAGCGGGTATTATCGGCGGTGGCATTCACCAAGGCGGCAATCGCCTCGGCTAACGTGGGAGGAACTGGAGGTGGGTTTGGGGTAACATCCCGTCCCCCAGAAGTTCCTGCTGCATCCTGTCCTCGAGTCCTGGTCGGCATCTGTGGCAAAAACATTTGAAGTAAACATAATGTGCCAGAGAAAACCTTCCATTTTACATTACTATAAAAAGTAATGATACAGACTCGATATTACATAACAGGATACAATACCCATTATACAAAAGTTCAACCTATTAACAGGATACAATACCCATTATACAAAAGTACACCCTTCAATACCCTACCATATACTACTCTACTTCTATTACACCTTTATTCCTGCTTGCCATTACTCTTGGCGGCTTCAACGTCAGGTGTGGGAGTCCAGACATCAACCAACCTCAAAGAAGGAGGGGGCTCAAAAAGGTCTAACTCCCCACCCAGCGCACGTCCCGCAACGTGAGATGGTCCAGCTTCTGCCTCAGCAGGTGGTGCAGGCTCACTTGGGTGTAGTTGTGAGTATAATATATGGACTTCCTCGTGCAACGTATTGCAGTAAACCTGCAGGTTATCAACAGTCGAGCTAAGTTCTTTAACTCGGGCCTGAGCCCTTGCTTCCTTAGCACACATTAGCAAACGAGACTGTACGGCCCAGTCAAGTGCTAAGTCTCGATCAGCGAGTTGATCCTGCAAGTGTCGGATGTCCCTTCGTAGTTCATTAATTCTATCTCCGTCGGCGACCCAAGCATCAGTCCTATGTTGCAGCGCTGCTTGAAGTCGACTCACACGGGCTTCAAGGTCTCCGATGGGGTCGTTACTTCCACTGCTGCTGCTTTCATGTCGGGGAGCCAATTGATGCCGAGGCACTCCAATTGGTCCCGTAGACTTGCGTGCCGTTAGCCTGGTACGTGGCGGCATCTTTCTAAGGGGGAAAATGTTATTAGTATAGTGCTTAGCATGATGCATGTATAATTATAGAATCAACCTTAGTCGATTCAACCTTCTATATGTTGCACTCTTCCTATCTGGTCTTTAAGTTAGACTCTTCAGAATACTTAGGTAAGAAGAGAAAAGAATTTTGAGGTAAGACTTTAGAAAATCTTTTGAAGATGCCTCATAATATCTGCCAAGAAGGGCTACGCTCTGATACCAGCTGTGACAGAACCTCCCAAGTAATTAGGCCCACCTACAGTTGTCCTTGTCCAACGGACATCAGACACCCTGTAGATGTTCCTAAGTCACTTGACAAGTTCGGTATCTTACCTTACCAGGAACGTCTCACCCGTCTTGCAGACATTACAGAACATCGGAGATAAAGAAATGCGGAAGCGAATTACATAATCTTATATTTATTTCAAAAGCAAGCTTAAGTTATGTTATTACAGACCAGACTAAAAGTGAGTGCATAGAAGTAATATTATACAAGCCAGGGGAGGCACAAACTCCTCCCGATAAGTTTAATAACAAAAGATCCTAAGTGGAGGACCGAGTCCTCCCGCACTTCAATCTTCTTTTTCCTCGTTTGGTACCACCTTGGAGCAGAAGCAACAAAAGTTTGTCGCTTCCTCACCTAAAAACAACAAAGGGATAAACCCTGAGTATGGAATACTCAGCAAGTCTTACCCGACTAAGGAAAAGACTCTCAAGGGTATGCTGGATAAATAGGAGTCAAGGAGAGGCTTTAGCAAAAATCAACTTATACTTTTGCAGAAGTAGCTTACTAAAGTGAGTCCTTACTTTCAATCTTTTAACGCCACGTTAAGTATTAATAGACTCCATTTGCATCTAGTCTAATTTCACATCACATCAAGACAACATCATTTTTATCCATCGTGTTCACATCCTGACTCTAGGTTGTAGGGAAGTGACCAAGTCTTCATAACCGCGAAGGTATGGCGATCCGAATCGATTATACTCAGCTAAGGATCTCCAATCACACGACATATGTAGCACTTAACCCTTGCATATGTCAACCCGCCACCGGGGTTCTTAAGACCAGATCAGGTTCACGCAAACCGAGAGCACAGATACACCACCGTCCAGCCTCTTGCCACGGAGGGTACACGCTACTCTCGCCACCGCTCCACGCCCATTTCGTGTTATCTTATTCTGGTCTTAGTCTGCCCGAGGCAAGGCTTACCCATGACGAGGCATGTGACCAGTTAAAGGGTCCTCGATCAGCACGCCTACATACACGTTCAATCCTTAATCAACCTGGGTAGAACATCACCTGTTCCTAATCCAAGTCTCAATTTAAGTATTTCCATCCTTAGGATTGTTTCTGTTCCTTAGGATGAAAAGAGCATCACAGGGAACTTTGCAGTAAGATCCCACCATTGCTCCAAATGAAAATATTCTTGCAGGTAGAAGCTATCCTTTCTCGAGCTAGGCTAAGGACAACCTCTATCCACAAAATCTAAGCAAGGCTAAGCATTTTTGTAAATCATATTTTGATACTTCACAGAAGTATCTATAAAAGGTATGGATATCAAGGAAAAGCAATGCATCAAAGGGTTTCAAGTAACTCCTATGAACCTAATGCACATTTCACTAGACTTAAGTGTGCAAAAAGTATTTAAAACACAAGGAAAGGGGTTGCATGCACCGGGGCTTGCCTTCGTTCACAGGTGAATCAGGCTCAGATCCACAGATGTCAAAGTAGAAATGATTCCCGGCCTGAGACTCCGAAGGTGGTGGTGGTGGTGTCTCCTCTTCGGTAACTTCGATTTCTTCCTCACGTTCTAATCATAACCATACATATGTATAAGAATGGATGACATGGGATGCTCATGAGGATGCAAAGATAACATAAACTTATTATTTATGTCTTGAATACAACTTTCCTTCACGGAGTTCCGGGAACTTAGGGTTTCCGGAGTCGGTAAAGGAGTTCATAGGGCAGGGGGTGTTTTGGGGTTTGGTGATCAAACAAGGTCCAAATCAATTCAAACTCTACCCAAGGTTTCTAAATAGTGTATAATACTCATATAAAAATTTTGGGCATTTTAGGACTTACCAATTATTTTCTAAAAATCTATAACCAAGACTTTTAACTACTTTAAATACCTTAAAATTTCTTATTTCCACTAAAAATCACAAAACTATTTTTATTAAATACTGGGGAAAATAACAAGCCTAGGAAAATTAGTTTCACAATTTTAGCATTTTTCTACATTTTTCTATAATTGTTTTGGCTCTGGGGATAAAAGAAAAAGAAAAACATTTGAACAGCGCTAGGCCGAATCCAGCCTAGGCGGCCCAGTTAAGGCAGAAAGGCGCCCGCGCGCGGCCGCGCCCTGGCGGCTTTGCACAGGGGCCCCCGTGTTTTAGACTAACTGCGAATGAGCCCTTTCACTATTTGGAGGAGTCGCTGACACTTCGCAAAAAGGCCCTCCGGTTTCTATCTCTTCGCAGGATGAAGTCCACGACGGCGTTCATGCGTGGCCGTGCTCCGGCGAGCATCTACGCCGGCCGATTAGGGCAACGGCAGGGTTCTCCGAGCAGTGGACACGGAATTAACACTACCCTGACCATTTTCCCCAACCTAATTGCACAAATAGTGAGCTATCAAGCTCTGTCCGCGTGAACCGAATGGGTGGTGGACAGTTGATCGTGTTCCCGGTGATTGGTGAGCTCGCAGTTCAAATTGGTGGTTCAGCAAGCATCGTAGGCATGTGAGAAAGCTTAAACGAGGAAGCAGGGGACGGGAGCTGACCGGTGTTGGGCTGGCGACGGTGAGCTTGGTTTCACGGTGGCGGAAGCTTGAATTTTGGGGAAACTCCGAATTCGAGCAGATGAGGGGATGATTGTGGCCGATTAGCGGTGGTTAGCTAGAGGACTACCTCACGGAGCTTGCGGGGGCTTCAATTTATAGAGAAGTTAGGCGGCGGTGATGAATTCGGCCGAGCAGTGCTGGCGGTCGGAGCTGGAGAAGAACGTAGGTGCGGTGAACACGTATTTATCGCGGTGGCAGGCTCATCGACGCTGATGGGACTGCAGTAGGGAATCACGGTGATGCAATGGCGCGGTTAGGACACGCGGTGGCCAACGGCGAGGGCACGTCGGCGGTGAGCACTTTACCCGCAGGCGATGAACCAGGGGAGGAGTACCGCGGCCGACCGAGGTGGTTTCCAGCTTGACGACGCTGAGGATCTTTTACCCCGAGAGGTTATCCACAAGTCCGGTGCACGAATCCAAACGCCGGTGACCCGAATCACGGCGGAGGAATCCGTCGGCGGTGAGGGCAGCCGCGCGATTGATCTGATCCAGTCAAGTTACTGTACCATGGCGAGCTCCTTTCATATGAACTGACAGAGAGATTTGAGGCTAGATTTTCTCCCGATTTTGTGTAGTAACCGAGCAAGCTTTCTGTACCAAAGTTATAGGGCTATCATCCAACTATAACTTTGCTACAAGGTGCACTCACAAATAGTCACTGGATCATGCTTAAACTCAAGTCCAAAGTTAGCTCTGTTTCACTGAAGTTCTGGATTTCAGCATGGACCAGCCTGACAGCCAAACTTGAGGCTTAATTATCTCTGTCTTTTTCTTAATAACTATGCTTTCCTTCTTAAGCAAAGTTGTTCTCCTATGTTTGGTCTTCAACTTTGATGTGGTGACCTAGGGCAAAAACCCTATACTTTGAAAGTTACAAAGCCCCAAAGTGGAGCCTTTAACACTGAATTTCAGACTTGCTATAGAACTCAAATGAGGTCCAATTTGCATTTAAGTCCAAAATTTAGGGTTTGGCTTTCAAGTCCACATAATTGTGAACCAATTGACTTCAAATACTTATTTGGCTTGGTTTTTGCACTTTAGCCCAAAAGTGGGCTAATTTTGCATATAAGCCCCTAGGGTTTGGTTTCAGGGTTTTCCAGGGTTCCAATTAGGGTTTCTGGTATCCCAGGGGTACAAATGTGATTCAACTTTATTTTTGTGGTTATTTTATGACTTTTACCCTAAAGCTTTAGGTTTTCTTAACTTGGGTTAAGTTTTACCCCTTTAACCACTATTTAGGGTTAAGTCCATTAACCAGGGTTCCATTTGCAAAAACATTAAAACAATACAACTTGTTTGAAATTTTTGCCTAGTGAATGCACTCTAGGTGTGTCACACATATGCAATGCCAATGCTTATGATGTCATGCTCAAGTTTTAGTTATAGTAACACCAGGGGTGTTACAGTATTGGTGTAATGAATAAAATAACTTGGTTGAAAACAATTTGCATGTGCATAATAGTGACTCTCTTCCCTGGCAGATGGCTTCGGATAAAACCACGCCTACCGCCTCTGGGATTGGAGCAGGGTTTCCCTGAGAGCTGAAGGGGAAGCCATTAGAGAGGAAAGTGAAACCCACCTCCCCGCACCTCCACAACTACCCTTAGACCTAGCCCAAGTTCTAGCCAATCAAACCCGACTCATCGAGGTCCTCACTCAAAGTCTGGAAAATCAACGACCAAATGGTGGAAGACCGCAAGACAGAATGGGGGATTTCCTGAGACTCAAGCCTCCCACGTTTGCCGGGTCTAGCAACCCCTCGATGAAGACGATTGGATGCGCACGATTAAAAGAAAGCTAGAAGCCATTGGTTGCCCGGAAAATCAGTGTGTTCAACTGGCTGCCCACCAACTTTCCAGGATGGCCTTAGCTTGGTGGGATACCTTCAACGTCACCATCAGAGATGCTACCTGGGCGAAGTTCGAAGCAGCTTTCTGGGAGCACCATGTGCCCCAAGGGCTCGTTCAGCTTAAGGAGGACGAGTTCCGAGAACTGACTCAAGACGGAAGATCTGTCAGCGAATATGTGCACAAGTTCACAGAGTTAGCCCGCTACGCGCCAGATGACGTCAGTACTGAGGGCAAGAAGATGGCCCGCTTCATGAAGGGACTCAGGCTAGAACTCAAGACAATTCTGGCTAGCCAAGACTTCCTCAGTTTCTCTCACCTTTCCAACAAGGCCATGCAAGTTGAAAGGGCAAAGGAGGAGGAAAAAGGGCATTTCAAAAGAAAGTTCCAGGTTCTCCAGGCTCAGCAGCAAGACCGACACCAGAAGACTCGATCATTTGGATTTCCACCCAAGGGACCAAACTTCAGTAGACCAGCTGGACCCACCCCGTCACGGTTCAGCTAGCAGAGTCAGAGCTCTTTCCATGCCCCCTCAGTGGCAAGCAACCAACCCCCGGCGAATGCATGTTGGCACTGCGGTGATCCCAGTCACTTCAGGAACAACTGTCCGCAGCTGAAGCCACCAGGACCCGCCTACTCCAACTCGGCGAATGGCCCCAAGAATACCTTGGCATCCGCCCCAAGGCTCCCTCCTCCGTCAGCCAGCAGAACAAGACCCAGTATCAAGGAAGGGCACGAGTGAATCACGTCGATGCCCAGGAGGCTCAGCAAGCTCCGGGAGTAGTGCTCGGTGAGTTCCCTGTTGAATTTACTCCCGCTACCGTACTTTTCGATTCTGGAGCATCCCACTCTTTCATAGCCACTAGTTTTGTGGAAAAGCATGGCATTCCCTCTACTCCTCTAGAGATTCCCTTGGTCACCCGAACCCCAGGGTCAGACCTTCTATGCCAGCTCAAATGCTCCCAAGTCAGAATCCTTTTAAGTGGGGTAGTATCCTTGGCAGACTTAACCGTCTTGCCATCCAAAGGAATTGATGTGATCTTAGGGATGGATTGGTTAACTAAACACAAAGGCATCATCAGTTGCGCAGACAAGACAGTCCTCCTCACCGACCATCAGGGAAAGTCAGTCTCTTGTCAGGCCCAGCCACCCGCCAATGACCCAATGATGTTCAGTCTAGCAACAGGAAGTATAACAGTGATAGAGGAATTCATGGATGTGTTTCCAGAAGAGTTACCAGGAATGCCACCAGAAAGAGAAGTGGAATTCTACATAGATCTGATCCCTGGGACGACACCCATCGCGAAGAGACCATACCGCATGGCTCCTACCGAGTTGGCAGAACTGAAGCTTCAAATCGCAGATCTTCAGCAAAAGGGATACATTCGTCCCAGCTCATCCCCTTGGGGAGCACCAATCCTGTTCGTCTCTAAGAAGGATGGAAGCATGAGAATGTGTATTGATTACCGATCGTTAAATGAAGTCACCATCAAGAACAAGTATCCACTTCCTCGGATCAACGACCTCTTCGATCAGCTTCAAGGGGCCAAGTACTTCTCTAAGATAGACCTAAGGTCTGGTTATCACCAATTGAGGATCAAGGAAGCAGACATCCAGAAGACTGCATTTGTCACCCGGTATGGCCAATATGAATTCACAGTGATGCCGTTCAGACTGACAAACGCACCCGCCTTTTTCATGAACCTCATGAACAAAGTGTTTATGGAAGAGCTGGATAAGTTTGTCGTAGTCTTCATTGACGACATCATCATCTACTCCAAGAACCACGAAGACCATAAGCGTCACCTTTAGATCGTCCTCGGAAAACTCAGGGCACACCAACTTTATGCCAAACTCAGTAAATGTGAATTCTGGCTAGAAAAGATAGCTTTCCTTGGGCATATCTTGACCGCAGAAGGAATAGAAGTGGACCCTTCCAAGGTAGAAGCAGTATCCAAATGGAGAAAACCCTCAAATGTCAGTGAAGTTCGAAGCTTCCTGGGAATGGTAGGGTATTACCACCGCTTCATCAAAGGATTCTCCAACATAGCAAGACCTATGACTGAGCTTCTCAAGAAAGACCATAAATTTGTGTGGACCCCAAAATGTGAAGTAAGTTTCTAGATCATAAAGGAGAAACTCACAACAGCACCCGTTCTAACACTACCAGATATCCATCAGGATTTTGTCTTCTTCTGTGATGCCTCGAGGCAAGGCTTATGGTGTGTGCTGATGCAAAACGAGAAAGTCATTGCTTATGCATCACGCCTACTTAAGCCGCATGAGCAAAATTACCCCACCCACGATTTGGAATTGGCGGCCATAGTGCACGCTTTAAAGATATGGAGGCATTACCTAATCGGGAACAAATGTCACATTTTCACCGATCACAAGAGTCTGAGGTATATCTTCACTCAACTAGATCTCAATCTCCGTCAACGAAGATGGTTGGAGCTAATAAAGGATTATGACCTGGAGATTCATTATCACCCCGAGAAGGCCAACGTGGTAGCAGACGCCCTCAGTCGAAAACCATTTGGAATAAAGGGGACCAACTTTCTAGAAGATTGAAAGAAAGAATCGGCTCAACTGAATACATGTCTGGGAAACAGCGACAGTCTCGAAGTCAGACCAATGCTGGAAGACCTCATATGCAAATCTCAACGCCTAGACCTAGAGACAGCAAAACTTGCGGAAAGGGCCCGCAAGGAACAACTCCCGGACCTCAGGATAGATGAACAAGGAGCCCTTTGGTTCAAAAATCGTCTGTGTGTACCGAAAGGGGAAGCCCGAGAAGTCCTGCTCAAAGAAGCTCACAACTCAGCCTACTCCATCCACCCAGGGACTACCAAGATGTACCTAGACCTCAAAAACAGATACTAGTGGAAAGGGATGAAGAAAGAAATAGCTCAATATGTGGCTCGGTGTGACATCTGCCAACGAACGAAGGCCGAGCACCAAAAACCTGCAGGCCTATTGCAACCCCTCCCGATACCTGAATGGAAGTGGGAAGAAATAGGCAT
This sequence comes from Zea mays, assembly GCF_902167145.1. NCBI lineage: Eukaryota > Viridiplantae > Streptophyta > Magnoliopsida > Poales > Poaceae > Zea > Zea mays. Next base: position 41,950,286 of record NC_050098.1, on the reverse strand, counting down.
GGACTTCGTAATCGGACTACCCCGGACGCAAAAAGGGAATGATTCCATCTGGGTAATAATAGATCGCCTCACCAAGGTAGCCCATTTCATCCTAGTGAAAACTACCTTTGGAGGAGCCACCCTTGCCCGGATTTATCTCAAGGAGATAGTCAGACTCCATGGCATCCCAAGAAAGATAGTGTCAGACAGGGGAACCCAGTTCACCTCCAAATTCTGGACAAGCCTTCAGAAGGCTATGGGCACCAAGCTAGATTTCAGCACCGCTTATCACCCTCAGACAGACTGACAAACAGAAAGAGTTAACAAAGTCCTCGAAGATCTATTAAGAGCATGTGTGCTAGCATTTGATAGAAGTTGGGAATCTAGTCTACCCTACGTAGAGTTCTCATACAACAACAGCTATCAGGCCAACATCAAGATGTCGCCATTCGAAGCATTGTATGGACAGAAATGCCAGACCCCGCTCATGTGGTCCAACGTAGGGGAAAAAGCACTAGAAGGACCTGCCTTTGTCAAAGAGGCGGAAGAGAAAGTTGCTCTGATCCGCGGAAGGTTACTTGAAGCTCAGAGTCGGCAGAAGAGTTATGCGGACAACAGGCGGAGGGAACTCATATTTCAGGAAGGAGACTTCGTCTACCTTAAGGTTTCTCCAATGCGTGGTGTTAGGAGGTTCCAAGTAAAAGGAAAACTAGCACCGCGATTCGTCGGTCCCTATCCCATCATTGGCAGGGTAGGACCCGCAGCATACCGTCTAGAATTACCGGAATCCATGTCCTACATCCACAATGTGTTTCACGTATCCCAGCTACGCAAATGCCTGCAAACACCAGAAAGTCACATCGAAGAAGAGGCAGTGCAGATTCAGAAAGACCTTCAGTACCGTGAGAAGCCAGTGAAGATTCTTGATTAAGCAGTCAGAAAGACCCGCACCTCAGAGGTGAAGCTCTGTAAAGTTCAGTGGAGCAGAGAAGGAGAAGAGGAAGCTACATGGGAGAGTGAGGACTCCTTGAGGAGGGAATACCCTTATCTTTTCTCAAATCCAGTCTAAATCTCGAGGGCGAGATTCCTTTAAGTGGGGTAGGTTTGTAACATCCCAAAAATCCCCACCAAGGTTTGAAACCCTAACATCCTAACCCCCCCTTATTTTATTTTCTCCCTTAACTCTACCCTTAGAACACCTCATCATGTGCATACACTTGAAATAACTAGAGCACCTCACATAGACTATATTTATCACTCAAGATCATTTAGAGAATATTTGATTCAAAGGAAAAAGAAACAAAAAGAAACAAAAATAGAAAAAGGAAAATAAAGGAATTAGAAATCAGAAAAAGAAAAGAAAAAGAGAACCCCCCTCGGCTGGGCCGAATCCGACCCAACCAGCTCTGCACGCCCGTGCTTCCCTTCCCCTCTCCCCGCCCCAGGCGGCCTAGCTCCGCGCGCCGCGCGCCTCGCTGACAGCCTGGCCCCGCCCGTCAGCGACTCGCCTCCCTCCCTCTCGCGCCGCTCCCTCTCCCTGGCAGCTCGGGCCCACCTGTCAGCTTCGTCGTTCTCGCCCATGCCTCACCGGCGCGTCCGCCGCCGAGCCCCTCTCGCCCCGTCGCCTCGCTATTAAGGCTCGCCCAACCTCAGCGACCACCCCGCCACTGTACCCGAGTCGTCCCCTCACCCCCCGCCTACCCGAGCAGTCTCAATCGACGTTAGCGCCATTCCCGCCATCATGGCGATCTCGTCGGTGCTCTCCGTCCCCTCCATCCCTTCCCCTCCCCCGGGCGCCTATAAAAGGACCTGCCCGAGCCCCGTCTTCACCACACCAGCTCCGACCATTTCCTCCGCCCTTCCCCGAGACAATCGGGCTAGCGCCGCCGTGCTTCCCCCGTCGCTCTGGTGAGCTCCTTTCCCCCTTTCTAGTGATCCTCTATCCAATTAAACCGTGCTCGAAGCTCCGCCACACTCTCACGGTCACAAGGCACCACTTTCCCCCTCCTATTGTGCCCGGCAACCGCACCATTGACATCACCGTCGCGGACACCCGCCACCGCGCCGCGGACCGGCCGCCATAGGCCCCCGCAGGTCAAATTGGCCCAACCCCTGTGAACGCCTGCCCTGCCCGTGCCTCGCCACCGCCTCCCCACCGCAAAACTGGAACCACGGCGGAGAACCGCCGCGGATTCCACCACCGGCCGAACTCCGGTCGACTTCCCCCTCCCCGTCATCATTCAAACGCCGTCAGCCCCCCTCCCTCTCCCTGGCATGTGGGCCCGCGCCACGGCGCTGTTCCCCGCCGTCTCCCCCGCTGGTGGGCCGAGTGGGCCGCCTGCCCGCGCGGCTGCGCGCGCTCGCGCCCGGCTGGGCCAAAATCCCCCCCCTCGACCCAGCTAACTAGAAATCATTTCTCCTTTTTCTTTTCCCTTTTCTTTTTCCCATTTTCATATATATATATATTTATATGCTGATATTTTATGCACCAAAAATAGTCTAAATAAATTATAGGGCACAAAAATAATAAGGTATAAGAATTGGCACACCCCACTAAAGTCACCATGATTGATGTATTGTTATTATCTGTGTTTGATTAGCGGAAGAGGGATCCGATCCTCCGGAATTTATAGCTCCGGAAGAAGGGCAAGAACCCGACCCCTCCGAGATAAACCTCTTGTGCTAGGAAAGCTTCGACGAAGGCAAGTCCATCCTTCCCTTGATGCATTATTTACCTATTTCTCTCTACCACTGCCTAAGCCTGGAATATGGGATGGGAATCGAATTCCATGGTGAGCAAGAGAGAGCCCGCATTAACAATCACCTTTGATTACAAGATATGGGATAAGTAAAAGGTTGCAAGTAATATGTTTTCCAAAAAGTGTGCGATGAAGGGTATTCACCCTCATCACCTGGTGAGTAGGATGATCAGGGACTCCCTAATTTAGGGGAGGGCCTAAGGCGATGGCTCAGCTGGTTTAGGCGTGAGCAGAAGGATTGTCCTCTCGTATAAGGACCGGTTTGTCATCTTTCATTACATGTACTCATAAAAAGTACAACCACTCGAGGCTGTGTGGGCAGCCACTCGATCTGAACTCGTACGATCCAACCCCAGGGTTATGAAGGATGGGGAGCACCGGAAGGATAAAGAGGGGGAATGATTTGTCCGGTTTGGACATGGCGGTGGCCTGACTCCTTCCGGTATAACCGTTAAGGTTAGGACGTGCAAGGAAGGAAAGAGTTTCGGATTCGGATCTCATTGGCCATGAGATCGCAGAGCCGGACTAGTGGGTAAAGTGTACCCCTCTGCGCAGAGTCTAAACCTATTCGAATAGTCCGTGTCCACTGGTATGGACGAGTCTGGTATGGTATGACAATTAGTGTTTCTACTACAACCGGGAACCGGGAAATGTGTGTGTGTTTCTGGAAAGAAAGTAGTGCCACGGGAGCGGGAAGCTCAGTGGTGGTCGAGCAAGTGTCATTTCTATTGTCTTGGGAAAACCATAAACAACGAATACTGTCTTTCTCTGAAAAAGTATGAGTGACTTCAACTCCACCATATGAAGCATGTACAACATAGGTCACTTTCTCTTTACGGGAGCCGGGTGGGCTTGCGAAATACCTAGTGTATTCACCCAGATTTATTTATGTTTTTCAGCAGCTGAAGACTTCTTTTCTGCTATGCTTGATTGAAGGGGGGCTGTGTCTTCACCCAGTTCTGCCTGTGGCCTGGGCTAATTTATTTTCCACTGCGTTTTATGATTTTCGGCTCACTCTCGAGCTTGTATTCCCCGGTATTGTAATAACTTTACTCAGACTCTGTAACTATTTGAAGTAATGAATGTGGTTACTAGCCTCCTGGGACTAGTAACTGTATCACATTTGAGTCCCAAAGGATCGGGACGCTTCAGGACTACAAGCCCCGCTCCAAGAAAGTTTGCTACAAGTGTGGTAAGCCCGGTCATTTTATTGCAAAATGTCCATTATCAAGTGATAGTGACAGGGGCGACGACAAGAAGGGAAAGAGAAGAGAAAAGAAGAGGTACTACAAGAAAAAGGGCGGCGATGCCCATGTTTGCCGGGAGTGGGACTCCGACGAGAGCTCTACCGACTCCTCCTCCGACGAGGACGCCGCAAACATCGCCGTCACCAAAGGGCTTCTCTTCCCCAACGTCGGCCACAAATGCCTCATGGCAAAGGACAACAAGAAGGAGAAGGTAAAATCAAAATCCTCCACTAAGTATGCAACCTCTAGTGATGATGAGGATAACTTGCTCACTCTTTTTGCCAATCTTAACATGCAACGAAAAGAGAAATTAAATGAATTGATTAGTGCTATTCATGAGAAGGATGAACTCTTGGATAGGCAAGAGGACTTCCTTATTAAGGAAAACAAAAAGCATGTTAAGGTTAAAAATGCTTATGCTCTAGAGGTAGAAAAATGTGAAAAACTAACTAGTGAGCTAAGCACTTGCCATGACACTATTTCTAGCCTTAGAAATGAAAATGCCAAATTAATTGCTAAGGTTGAGAAATCAAATGTTTGTGATGATTCAATTATTAATCTTAGAAATGATAATGCTAGTTTAATTGCTAAGATTGATAAATTGAATATCTCTCTTGCTAGCCTTAAAATTGAAAATGAAAAACTAATTGCTAAGGCTAAAGATTTAAATGTTTGCAATGCTTCTATTTCCAATATTAGAGATGAGAATGCTATTTTACATGCTAAGACTGTTGAATTAAATACTTGCAAACCCTCTACATCTACCGTTGAGCATGTTACTATTTGCACTAGATGTAGAGACATTAATGTTGATGCTATTCATGATCACCTAGCTTTAATTAAACAACAAAATGATCACATAGCTCAACTTAGTGCCAAAATTAATGAGCATGACTTAGAAAATGAAAAATTTAAATTTGCTAGATGCATGCTCTATAGTGGGAGACACCCTGGCATTAAGAATGGCATTGGCTTCCAACAGGGAGACAATGTCAAGCTTAATGCCCCTCCTAAAAGATTGTCCAGTTTTGTTAAGGGCAAGGCTCCCATGCCTCAGGATAACGAGGGTTACATTTTATACCTTGCTGGTTATCCCAAGTACAAAATTAGGAGAATTCATTCTAGGAAGTCTCACTCTGGCTCTCATCATGCTTTTATGTATAAGAGTGAGGCATCTAGTTCTAGGCAATCAATGCATGCTAAATTGCCTAAGAAGAAAACTCCTATTGCATCAAATGAGCCTATTGTTTCATTTAAGACTTTTGATGCTTCATATGTTTTAACTAACAAATCAGGCAAAGTAGTTGCCAAATATGTTGGGGGCAAACACAAGGGGTCAAAGACTTTTGTTTGGGTACCCAAGGTGCTTGTTTCTAATGTCAAAGGACCCAAGACCGTTTGGGTACCTAAGAACAAGGCCTAAATTTGTTTTGTAGGTTTATGCATCCGGGGCTCAAGTTGGATAATTGATAGCGGGTGCACAAACCACATGTCAAGGGAGAAAAGGATGTTCTCCTATGAGAAAAACCAAGATCCCCAACGAGCTATCACATTCGGGGATGGAAATCAAGGTTTGGTCAAAGGATTGGGTAAAATTGCTATATCTCCTGACCATTCTATTTCCAATGTTTTTCTTGTAGACTCCTTAGATTACAATTTGCTTTCTGTTTCTCAATTATGTAAAATGGGCTACAACTGTCTTTTTACGGATATAGGTGTTACTGTATTTAGAAGAAGTGATGATTCAGTAGCATTTAAGGGAGTGTTAGAGGGTCAGCTATACTTAATTGATTTCAATAGAGCTGAACTCGACACTTGCTTAATTGCTAAGACTAACATGGGTTGGCTCTGGCACCGCCGACTAGCCCATGTTGGGATGAAGAATCTTCACAAGCTTCTAAAGGGAGAACACATTTGGGAGTAACAAATGTTCATTTTGAGAAAGACAGGGTTTGTAGCGCATGTCAAGCAGGAAAGCAAGTTGGTGTTCATCATCCACACAAGAACATCATGACGACTGACAGGCCGCTCGAGCTACTCCACATGGACCTATTCGGCCCGATAGCTTACATAAGCATCGGCGGGAGTAAGTACTGTCTAGTTATTATGGATGATTATTCTCGCTTCACTTGGGTGTTCTTTTTGCAGGAAAAATCTCAAACCCAAGAGACTTAAAAAGGATTCTTGAGACGGGCTCAAAATGAGTTCGGCTTAAGGATCAAAAAGATAAGAAGTGACAACGGGACGAAGTTCAAGAACTCACAAATCGAAGGCTTTCTTGAGGAGGAGGGAATCAAGCATGAGTTCTCTTCTCCCTACACGCCACAACAAAATGGTGTAGTGGAGAGAAAGGATAGAACTCTATTGGACATGGCGAGGACCATGCTTGATGAGTACAAGACTTCGGATCGGTTTTGGACCGAGGCGGTCAACACCGCTTGCTACGCCATCAACCGGTTATATCTACATCGAATCCTCAAGAAGACATCTTATGAACTCCTCACCGGTAAAAAGCCCAATGTTTCATATTTTAGAGTCTTTGGTAGCAAATGCTTTATTCTTGTTAAAAGAGGTAGAAAATCTAAATTTGCTCCTAAGGCTATAGAAGGTTTTTTACTTGGTTATGATTCAAACACAAGGGCATATAGAGTCTTTAACAAGTCCACTGGACTAGTTGAAGTTTCTTGTGACATTGTGTTTGATGAGACTAACGGCTCTCAAGTAGAGCAAGTTGATCTTGATGAGCTAGATGATGAAGAGGCTCCATGCATCGCGCTAAGGAACATGTCCATTGGGGATGTGTGTCCTAAGGAATTCGAAGAGCCTCCACAAGCACAAGATCAACCATCTTCCTCCATGCAAGCATCTCCACCAACTCAAGATGAGGATCAGGCTCAAGAGGATGAAAATGAAGATCAAGAAGATGAGCCACCTCAAGAGGAGGGCAATGATCAAGGGGGAGATGCCAATGATCAAGACAAGGAAGATGATGAGGGTCCAAGACCGCCACACCCAAGAGTCCACCAAGCAATCCAACGAGATCACCCCGTGAACACCATCCTCGGCGATATTCATAAGGGGGTAACCACTCGATCTCGTGTTGCTCATTTTTGTGAACATTACTCTTTTGTTTCCTCTATTGAGTCACACAGGGTAGAGGAAGCACTTTAAGATTCGAATTGGGTGCTGGCGATGCAAGAGGAGCTCAACAATTTCACGAGGAATGAGGTATGGCATTTAGTTCCACGTCCTAACCAAAATGTTGTAGGAACGAAGTGGGTCTTCCGCAACAAACAAGATGAGCATGGTGTGGTGACAAGAAACAAAGCCCGACTTGTGGCCAAGGGATATTCACAAGTCGAAGGTTTGGATTTCGGTGCAACCTATGCACCCGTAGCTAGGCTTGAGTCAATTCGCATTTTACTTGCCTATGCTACTTACCATGGCTTCAAGCTTTATCAAATGGACGTGAAAAGTGCCTTCCTCAATGGGCCAATCAAGGAGGAGGTCTATGTTGAGCAACCTCCCGGCTTTGAAGATAGTGAGTATCCTAACCATGTCTTTAAACTCTCCAAGGCGCTTTATGGGCTCAAGCAAGCCCCAAGAGCATGGTATGAATGCCTAAGAGATTTTCTTATCGCTAATGGCTTCAAAGTCAGAAAAGCCGATCCTACTCTCTTTACTAAAACAATTGCTAAGGTTTGTTTGTATGCCAAATTTATGTTGATGATATCATATTTGGGTCTACTAACTAATCTACTTGTGAAGAGTTCAGTAGGATTATGGTTCAAAAGTTCGAGATGTCAATGATGGGGGAGTTGAAGTATTTTCTAGGCTTTCAAGTCAAGCAACTCCAAGAAGGCACCTTCATTAGCCAAACGAAGTACATTCAATACATTCTTGCAAAGTTTGGGATGAAGGATTCCAAGCCCATCAAGACACCCATGGGAACTAATGGGCATCTCGACCTCGACACGGGAGGTAAATCCGTAGATCAAAAGGTATACCGGTCGATGATAGGATCTTTGCACTTACATTATGCAAACTAGTTCAATTCTGCACTTTTATATTTGCTTTGGTTTGTTTTGGCATCAATCACCAAAAAGGGGGAGATTGAAAGGGAAATAGGCTTACACCTTTTCCTATATGAATTTTGGTGGTTGAATTGACCAACACAAACTAATTGGACTAACTAGTTTGCTCTAGATTATGAGTTCTACAGGTGCCAAAGGTTCAACACAAACCAATAAAAGTCCAAGAAAGGGTTCAAATAAAAAGAGCAAAAGAAAACCCAAAGGCAGCCCTGGTCTGGCACATCGGACTGTCCGGTGTGCCACACGACAGTGTCCGGTGCACCACCGGACAGTGTTCGGTGCACCAGGGAACCCAACTCCGAACTTGCCACCTTCGGGAATTCTAGGAGCCACTCCGCTATAATTCACCGGACTGTCCAGTGTAGCACCGGACTGTCTGGTGTGCTAGCGGAGTAACGGCTATACAGCGCCAACGGTCGTCTGCAGAGGAACAGTAAAATGCTACAGTGCGCGTCTGCGCGCGCAGAAGGCGCACCGGACAGTGAACAGGACCTGTCCGATGCACCATCGGACTATCCGGTGGCCCAGTTGTCAGAAGCTCCAACGGTCGGAACCCAATGACCTGGTGACGTGGCCGGTGCACCGGACAGTGTCCGGTGGCGCACCGGACTGTCCGATGCGCCATACGACAGAAGCCTTCACCAACGGTCAACTTGGTGGTTGGGGCTATAAATACCCCCCAACCACCACACTTCAATACATCCAAGTTTTCAGCCATCAAACCTCATACAAGAGCTCTAGACTTCATTCCAAGACACAAACAAGAGATCAAATCCTCTCCCAAGTCAAAAGATCATTCCAATCAAATAGTGACTAGTGAGAGAGACAATTGTGTTCATTTGAGTTCTTGTGCTTGGATTGCTTTTCTTCTTCCCTTTTTCTTGTTTCCAACTCAATTGTAATCAAGGCAAGAGACACCAATTGTGTGGTGGTCCTTATGGGGACTTAGTGTCCCGATTGATTGAGAAGAGAAGCTCACTCGGTCTAGGTGACCGTTTGAGAGAGGGAAAGGGTTGAAAGAGACCCGGTCTTTGTGACCACCTCAACGGGGAGTAGGTTTGCAAGAACCGAACCTCGGTAAAAAAAATCACCGTGTCATCCGCCTTATTTGCTTGTGATTTTTTTTCGCCCTCTCTTTCGGACTCGTTTATATTTCTAACGCTAACCTCGGCTTGTAGTTGTGCTTAAACTTTATAAAATTCAGATTTGCCTATTCACCCCCCTCTAGGTGACTTTTAGTGTGCGTGTGAGTTCATATACTACAACTAGTCATATGCGCGTATGTTGCCACGAGATTAAAATTAGTATAAAACATAGATAAGAAATAATAAACATGTCTCTTATATATATATATGAAATGATTAACATAGATACGAAATGATAGTCATGTGCCCGTACGTTGTCACGCGTGTATCCCAGCTTTGAAGCAATAAAGAAAGCCGTGACACACGCTACAGATAGTGTAAAAATAAATAGCTCATGCGCATTATATTGGAATGAAATTTGTAGTAGTCACAACTGAGCAGAGAAACGTAAGAAATAACAATTATACAAAGGATTAGCATTAGTAATCTAGACCTAGATAATCAAGGGAACTAAATCAGGATTGCGCATGCCAAAATCAATACTCTCATCCATCCTTAACCTCCCACCATTGAAATCAAAAAGTCTGAAGGTTCAATGAATAAACATGAATAATATAAAGACAATAGGCTATTGGAACACCTGAATGTAACACACTTGATACATGTTGCCATGTCTCATCAAAGAGCTTTTTTAGTTGTCCGCATCTAAAACTGAACTTAGGGATTCGTAGGGGATCAAACCAGCTATTGGAATGAGCCATGAATGTTCTTGATGAGAGCAAGATGAGACTAAGCAATAAGGCAACATACTTGAGGAAGGGAGCAAATAATGCTCGAGCTTGGGCTTCCACATTTGCTTCTATTTCACTGGGTGAATTGTCATCTTTGAGACAAGCTTAGGGTAGCTGCTCACAAGGTGCAAAACCATTTAATCTTCTTTCCCCACTATTTTTGTGCGGTCAGGAAGGGGGGAACCTTACAGGCATGTAAATTTTGAGGACATCATGTGCTATTGTATATTAGGAATACCTTCCATTTGCTGGTGTGACACCTAATCTTCATGTCTATTAACAGAGTTATTTGGCCATGTATCATGAACATCTTTGTAGGTTTCTTTAGGATTTCTCTCTGCTGTTTGTGGCGCTGTATTTGTAGTTTACAAAACTTCCAGAAAGTAGAACTCTGAATAATGACTAAAGCAGCTTGAACTAAATCGAACTGTAGGTTAGATTCTAATTTAAAAAGTATTTTTGTCACTATAATTCCCAGTTTCCGCAAGCAAGAATATCGCAGCCATAGATCCAAGTTCTAGCTATAATTCCATGTTTCTCAGTCTCTGTTGGAGTTCAATGCAGTCTAAGAAACACGACACAAACATGACAGACAATATTCAGTTTCAGATTTTCAGATTTTAGGTTTTCAGTAGTTTGAGGGGTAGACATGACTAAATAACAGAACAAACAAGCTCCTATCTTGTCAAAGCTAATGTTCTAGCCAACACATCTATAAGTATTCTAAGAACATCGTTATAGCAAGATCAAGTGGGTTATTGGCTTCTGTAAGACTGTAGTGAACCTACTATTTACTCCCACTCAAGTACAATCCTAAATATAAAAACTAAATTAAGCAAGAAATGGAAGGTATACTATTTTCACTTGTATACTAATCTATATATTTCTTTGTCAGAATTTAGAAATCGAAGTACAAACATGTTTTTTAGCTTTTTGGCTCAGACTCAACCTCACAGTAACTATTTGATACTTGTATACTAATCTATATATTTCTTTGAAAGAATTTAGAAATTGAAGCACAAACATTTTTTTAACTTTTTGGCTCAGGCTCTCGCAATTAACAGATCATTCTGCATATAGTAGCAAACAAGCCTATGTGACTGTGTCATCATAGAGTAGGGGTTCAGGTAATGGAAGAGTTTGGGGTTTAACCAAAATATGATCAACGCAACAAACAATCTTGTAAAAGCACATATATTGATAGTACAATTTAATTTACCAAATCCACACAGAATCGACCTGAAAACTGCATTTTTGAATATAATTACCCACTTACCACCATTCTTATTTGCAGGATCCTGGCCAATTGAAGACCATTAGAGAATGCATACTCTAAATATGCATGAGGGAAACTGCCACCAAATAGGCTACATACATTTCACTGGTACAAAAGAATAAACACATTGCAAGCTACAACACTAAACCAGTACCTGGTGTATGAAAACTGTGCCAATGAAACATTGTCCAGAACCTACTTACTTAGGGAAATCTATATAAATTCAACTTTATCTAATTTGAGGTTATCTTCTAATAACTTCATGACTGGCACGCAATAACTAACCCTGTGCTACCTTGGGAAACAATCTAAGAGACTATGCATCTATCCTGAGGTTACTTTACAGTTCACACACCTGACAGATGCACTGTTTAGGGGCATCAACGTGAGAAACAACGCCGGTCAGAATTTAATCTATAGATAGAACGACAACAACGGGAGGTTGGGAGAGGAAAATACAGTGAAGTCTTTGAGGGTATAAATGTTAACAATAACGAGAAATGCATCATTAAGATCCTCAAGACTGTGAAGGAAAAAAGGCAGACCATGAATCCTATTTTCTGCAATTTGTCATTCCGAGGCTTTGACAGGCTACTGTTTTCATTTCGCACCTATTTAAATTTCTTCATTTCAATGACGATTTTCATCTCGATTTTAAACCATGGCTCTCGTGCTGGTGCAGATCAAAAGAGATATTAAAATTCTTTAGAATCATTATGGAGGCCCTAACATTGTCAAGTTGCTTGATATTGTTAGAGATCAACATTCAAAAACACACAACTTGATCTTAGAGTATGGAGTATGCCAACAACACAGATTTCAAAGTGTTGTACCCAACACTAACAGATTATGACATTTGATACTACATCTACGAGTTACTCGGGGTAATTTCTCATCTTTTTATTTCTGTGTAAGCAGCTAGAATATATTATTCTTTAAAGAAGTCTTGGTTACCCAACTTGCTTTGGACTAAAAAGCCTAGGTTGTTGTTGTTGAAATCTTGGCATTTTAAAAGCATTGATATATGTCGATTTTTAAGTTCCAGTATCCATATATGTTTCTGTGCATTTTGAAGGCATGTTATATGTTTGCAAGGAGATGATAACTCTTGCACATATGTAACTAATGACCACACCAAGTTACTTCTGATCTAGTCATCAACTAAATTTTAGGGAACCTATAGGTTCACTAATTTCCTATAAGCAGCGTGTTTAATTACTATTTGAGTAAGAGATGTCTTTCATATTTCACCAAGAAGCAAAGGTTACATCTAAGAAAGCAAGTGCCCATATTCTAACTATCCATATTCTAGAATCATGAAAGTAACTTTCAGAGAGAGAAGTGGTGTGTTTACTGGATTGAGTAGTTTGAGAACTAATTACAGAGATGAGTGGCATGCTTACCAGATTGAGCAGTCTGAGATGAAAATTGTTTAATGTTTCTATAGATAGTTGTATCTTCTTTCTCGGAGTTTCTCTTATTGATGGTTTTCAGGTCCTGCAACAAAGCATATATAGGTTCAATCAGTTTGTATATAAAGGAAAAAGGAAAATTGGTCTATTATTTTTTTCTCTCGAACACACAATAGACATGTGCATCATTTCATTAATAAAGGAGGAAAAAAAGATCCAAAATGTATCAGTACAGGAAGACCCCCATTACGGTGGTCAAAAACAAAGAAACAAAAAGGCATCCATACAGAAAAAGAACCAGGAACTACTCTGATCTAAAGACCTGGGATTGGGGTTGTTAGGAGATCTAAGTTTGTAGCCCCTCCTAACACCCACAGATCCCTCTCCTCCTCGGTCCTCTTGATGGCTGCATTAAGACAGGGAGAAAGACCGTAAAAAACACAGGCGTTTCTATGGTTCCACAAGATCCAGAGGCCGAGACTGATAAGCGAGTTTAGCCCTTTTCTGGGAATTCCATGCAACTGATCACTACATCTTTTCCACCAGAGCATGGTATTCTCTTCATAAACTTGAGGAGTGAAATTCTGGAGGTTAACCTTTCTCAGCAGCTTGAACTAATAGTTTCTTGCAAACACACAACTCACAAGGAGATGATCAATGGTTTCCATTTCCTGGTCATAGAGAGGGCACTGATCAGGGTGATCTAGCCCCCTCCGTTGAAGTCTGTCGGCTGTCTAGCACCTCTGAAGCGCCACAAGCCATAGGAAAAATTTGCATTTGGGGGGACCATGAGTGTCAAACCCTGTCGCAGTGCTCAAAGTATGTTGAACCAATGAATAGACTCTCGTAGGCTACTTTGGCAGAGTATTTGCCATTATGAGCAAACCTAAAAATGTGTTTGTCCTCTCTATGCGGATTTATGTTTACTGTGAGAATAGCATCCCAAAGATCAAGATAATAAGCAAGGACTTCCATAGTGAGAGCTCCTTGGATGTCATTAGACAACTTCTATTTGCTAGAGCTATATGGTCAGTTCTACTATTTTGAATTCGACTTGGCACAGCTAGCAGCAATCTGGGAGCAATGTCCATCACATTTCGTCCACGAATCCATCTATCTTCCAAGAAAAGTGTCGAACATCCATTGCCAATTTCCGTGTGAATGGCAGCATGGAAGAAAAATTTCACCTTTGAAGGAAAATGCATAGGGAACCCTGCCCAATGTTTACCAGGCTCCACTTTAGCCATCCACAACCATCTCATTCTCAGAGCCCATCCAAGCTCTTTAAGGCAAAAAATGCCCAAACCTCCAAACTCAACTGGCCTGCACACTCTACCCCAAGCCACCAGTGTGGGGGACACATATCCCTCGGGTCCACTAGAAGGCTAGAAGACCTCGCGAAAGGCCTTGGGCCCATTGTTTCGCATGGCCATCCCTTCGTGGGCCTGGAGAGGAATGTCTGGCATAGTGGATCGACGCAAGATTGGATCAACTCGAGCCCAGGCGGCCCAATGGATTTAAGCGTTATCCACAGCAGTGATCCGATTCTCCCGCGCTGCGCCCTCAGACGTCGGAACTGAATGATGATAAGTCGGCAGAATTATAGGAAGATAAGCTCAGTCGGTTCACTATTACTTAGGCGCACGTTGTTATCATATCCACATGTAACGCCTCACGGTCGAGTATATAAGGCCTAGGGGGCACCCCCTCAAACAACAACTCATTCATTAGCCGTCTACTCAGCTCTCTAGCATCCCTCGTACTAGAGAACTCCCCTGTAACCCACCACATAAAAGATCCACACCAGGAAGTAGGGTATTACGCCTCTCCAAGCGGCCCGAACCTGTATAAAATTATCCACTGTCTCTCGTGCATCTAGCACGAACCATCGAGCTACAGTCGGTAACACCGTCCTACTCCAAAAAGCACCACGAGGGGCAACCCCAAGTGCGCAGTCGGACCCAAAACACCGACAACCAGGTAGTGTCCCCCTCTGACTTCTTTTCTTCCATGCCAAAGCAATCCTTTTCTAATTTTATCAATGTCCTTGAGAGCTCTTGGAGGTAAGTCCACTGCCATTGCAAGGTAGATGATCATTCCTGTCATAACATATTGAACTTGCACTTTTCTTCCAGCTCTAGTCATCAATTCAGCGTTCCACCCAGGGAGCTAGTCAGCAATCTTGTCGATTATGCATTGAGATTGATTTCTAGATCGCTTGCTCAAAGACAAAGGCAGGCCAAGGTATTACATGAGAAAGAAGAGACCTCACAAGGGAGAAGCTCATGAAGGGTTGCCACTTCCTCTTCCCCACATCTAATTGGGAGCAGACTGCCTTTTTGAATGTTGGTTTTCAGCCCTGAAGCTTCTCCAAAAATCTCTAAAATTTTGAGGACGAGTTGAATATCAGATTCTTTTGGATGCAAAAACATGATCACATCATCAGCATACAAGGACACTCTGTGTTGCTAAGGTCTAGAAGACAATGGTTGTAGCAGATTTTCCAGCTCAGTTTTTGAGATTAACCAACCTAACATATCCATGACAAGTATGAATAGCATAGGTGAGATGGGGTCTCCCTGTCTTAAGCCCTTTTAAGCTGATTTTTTTCACCAGCAACACCATTAAGCATGACTTGTGTGGACGAGGTACATAGTAGGCCACTCAGAACATCCGTCCAAATCTACCGAAACCCCAGTTTTTGAAGAACTTTGAGGAGGAAAGGCCAGGATAATGAGTCAAAAGCTTTAGTGATGTCTAGCTTCAAAAGGATTCTTGCTTGTCTTTGCTGATGGAGGAGTCTGGCAGTTTGCTGCACAATCATAAAATCGTCTTAGATGAACCGGCCTTTGATGAATGCACTCTGCCTTTGAGAGACCATAGATTGTAGCTTATCCCCTAGTCTGTTAGCTAGGATTTTAGTGACTAGCTTGGCCATGCTATGCACTAAACTAATAGGCCTAAAGTCCTTGACTTGGTCAGCTCCCTCCTTTTTTTGGAATAAGGGTGACAAGAGCTGAATTTGATTTGCTAAAGTGACCAAATTTCCTATCTCAAATAGCTACCAAAACATGTGTCACATTTTCCTTAATAGTAGGCCAGGAAGCCTTGTAAAATCTTCCTGTGAACCCATCAGGTCTAGGAGCTTTGTCGGACGGCAGCTCTTTAATGGCTTCAAAGACTACTTTTTCTGTAATTGGTAAGTCCAAATCCTCCAGATTATGAGAGGGCAACCCCAAGTAGTTAAGATTAATAGTGACAGTTCTATCCAATCTTGTTCCCAGCAGGCTTCTATAGAAATCATCCACCAGCATGGCTTTGTCAGCATGATCAGTAAACACATTATCTCTAAAGACCAGTTTTGCCACAAAGTTCTTCTTTTTCTATATCTAGCGTGCATATGGAATAGCTTGGTGTTAGAATCTCCCTCTCTGAGCTAATTGATTCTTGATCTAGAACGTCCAATGGTGCGCTTAAATGAGGCAAGGGCTAAGGAGTGCTTTTTCAGTCCACATCTCAGCCAATCCTCCAAAGAGGGCAAAAGTCTTAAATCTTGGGCTATTTCAAGGCTGTGAAGAATCTCTCTTGCTAAAGCTAACTGTGAGGTCACATGCCCAATCTTTTGCCCACTCCATTTCTGCAAGGATCTCGCAGTGGCTTTTAATCTCCTGTCAAAGTTTAGAACTGGGCAGACTCCTTCACTGACAACTTCCTGGAATCCATCCAACTTTGGCCAAAAGGATTCAAAATGGAACTGTCTCTTGCCAGAGAAGTTGCTCTGCAGACCAAGCCCAAGGGGGCAATGATCAGAGTCCTCAGAGGCAGCGCTTTGGAGGAGGTTATTGGGAAACATATCTTCCCAGTCACTAGAGCATAGGGCTCTGTCTAATCTAACCAAACTGGGAGACACTTGGTGATTAGACCAGGTGTATTTATGCCCAATTAGAGGTATGTCAATAAGGCTTGTATCATCAATAAACTTCCTGAATCTCCCCATCATGGCTCTATCGCAAAACACATTGTTTTTTTCATCCTCTTTGTATATTAGATTGAAGTCCCCTGAAACAACCCAAGGCCCATGACACTTTGCTCTGATTTGTCTGAGTTCAAGCAGGAAAGAGATCTTATCTTCATTGCTTTGGGGACCATATACATTGGTTAACCACCAGTTGGCCATTGGAGTTTTTGAATTGCACAGAAACGCTAAAAGTGTCCACTCTACTTAGCCCTGTGACTTGCAAATGGCGCTTCCAGGCTACAAGAATTTCTCCGCTAGCACCCAAAGAGGGTAAGTAGACAAAGTGCTCGAAGTCTACTCCCAAAATGGTTATCACTTTTATTCTGGTAATTTCCTGCATCTTAGACTCTTGCAAACAAACAATGTTCACTCCCAGGGAATCAATAAAACTGCGAATAGAACTCTGTCTCGAAGTAGAATTCAGACCCCTAACATTCCATATAAATATTTTTCTTGGATCCATAAATTACATGCTTAGAAAAAGCAACAAAAGAGAGAGGGGACACTCAGCAGGCAGCAGCACTGCTGGCCTCAACCCTCAACTCATCCGGCACCTTCCACCCAAAGAAGGTTGCGAGAGCCTCTATGTGATTGAGGGGAAGTCTTTTAGAGAATATTTTTTCATAATCTTTTCTGGTTTGATGATTGATTTCTTCTAGTTCCCCCACCACCTTGAGAGCCTTCATAACTTTCTTTGTTGCTCTTGAGGAAAGATCTTGCTTGCCAATTTCTGCTCCCATTCCAGCAATACGGCGGCTGTGGCGTAGGGACACAGTAGTGGAGCGTTCGGAGATTTTGGGCTTTGGTGGTGGATTTGCTGGGGCTGGCAGAATACCAGACTTCTTTCACTATTTGTTTAAAAAATACCTCTTTTTTGGCTGCTAGAGGGTCCTCGCCTTCCATCTGTAGGGCTGGAATGATATTATTTTCCATTGTCTCTTCTGCAATTTCAACCAGCGACTTGTTATGCTTCTTTTTTCTATGGTAAACAAGCAGGTTTGGCGCCTCTAAGAGCCTTCTTTCTGATGGTGCAGCGGACTAACTTTGGAAAAATTGATGGGAATGTTCCTCAATGTGCACCGGAGCCGAGGCATCTCCGAAGGGATCCTCAAAGCCCGCATGATGTTCGACACTTGGAACAGAGCACAAATCTCTCTAGTAATACCCTACTGCCCAATAGGATTGCAGTCCGTCTGATCAGAAAAAACATCATGTTGGGCTTGCTCTTCTGTGTGCACCGGAGCCGAGGCATCCCCATAGGGAGTCTCAAGGCCCGCACGGTGTTTTGCAGTGTGATCGCTGCATTGGTCTTCAATGTGCACCGGAGCCGAGACATATCCGTAGGGAGTCTCAAGGCCCGCACAGTGTTCTTCAATGTGATCGCAGCAAGTACCATCCGCGAAATTATGCTCAGTGTGTTTAGGCTCTGCAGGTTTAGAGATGGCATCATGTTGAATTTGCTCTTCAAAGCGCACCGGAGTCGAGGCGTCCCCAGAGGGAGTCTCTAGGACCGCACGGTGTTCTTCGATGTGATCGCAGCAACGGCCACCCGCAAAATTGTCCAGCCCAGAAGAGTTAAGATTCGTCTGTTTGGAATCTAAGCTTCTTGGTCCCAGCCTTTTTTTGGCTGGACGTCGTTACTGCCCCTGCTCACCAAGGCTGGAAGCGTTGATGTCTTCACGTGGTCCGCCTCGTGGTGAGTGTGATTGAGGTCGCCGGTGTGACCTAGGGACATCATCATGATCATGAGGCGACGACAGTGAGGCTGAGACCAAAGGAGCAGCATCAACTGAAGAAGGGATAGACCATCTGATCTTCACAAAATAACCCAAAGAAATAACTCCTTGTGAATCTCTAGTAGGCGCCTGCAGAGGCTCAATGATCTAGAGCTCCCATGACTCCAGAATCATGGATGTATCAATGCACCAGGCAGAGCATCTGAAGGAAACAAGATCACTCAGGCCAGAGGTATCTGAATGCACCTTGAACAGCCAAGCAAATGGGTTTATCAAATGTTCCAGCGTGACCGTCTCCCACATGTGCACTGGGATGCCTTCTAATTCCAAGTCAACCAGCTGAAGAAGAGTTTTGCTAAAAGAGTTGAAAAATCTAGACCAACGCTTGCAGCCCACTGTGAAAGTCGCAGCCCGCTGAATGGACCACCTCGTATAAAGCCTTTGAGCCAAATCTTCAGACGGGAGAACTAGCAGGAAACTATTCGGGGATAGACAACGGAGAACAAGGGAGTCTTCAGTGATTTCCAATCTTGGTGAGAGCAGGGATGCCGCTTCAAATTCAGATACTAGAGAAGGCAGACGAGGTTGCACATAATCCCTGCTCCCATCATCTCTAAGAGGGGTGGGGGTTTCGCCTCTTGCGAGAGTGACGATGGCGAGAGCGGCCCCTAATAGTGATGGCATCCGTGCCCACTGCATGGTCAGTAGCCATCCCTTGAATCATATACTGGCTGCCTGTGACTGAAACCACCAAAGTCTTCCTCCGCCACACCTTCAGAGGCGCGGCAGGATGATCAATGTGCCTCATCTGGCACAAACCACTAGACAACGGAGGAGAAAGTCTGCTCCAGACAGACCGCAAGGTCCCAGGAGGTTGCTGATTCTGAAGATGGGACCAAATAGAAGCTTTGCCTGGAATGACACCGCCAAGACGGGACCACACCGTTCGCTTGGGAACAGATGAGGAAACTTGAGCACGAACTGGACCCACTGGGCAGAGGGACGCCCTATGACCAAGCCCACAACACTTGAAACACCTTGTCTTTGAACGACAGTCTCGGACTAGGTGACTTGGGGAGAGACAGTTGAAGCACCTGCCGGAAAGATTGGCAGGTGCAGGACGCTAGAACTGGCCAGCCTTCAGACGCAGCCGCTTAGAACGCCGGGACTCCACTGTCTACCAACCATCAGCAAAAGTGGCGCACTTCGCGGGTCCCCCTACGACCGACGGCTGGAGACCCACGGCTGGAAGCTCCCTGCACAGAGACTTGGGAGTCCGACTAGCCGGAGAAGAAGGCCCAGAGAGCAGCACCACGTCGCGGAAGGAGGCTGAAAGCATCTAGGCCCCTGGTTGGTTTTAGTGATTAATGACAACGTAATGTTATATGTGACTAACATGTGTTTTGTAGAGACAAATGGTAAATTAGATCACATTACAGGTAGAAGTACTACAACGGTGAAAACAATCCCAGAGATAAGAACTCGAAGCAACGGCTAAAACGACGAAACAAAAGGTGAAGGACTACGGAGTCCGAGTGTCAAGGAGATGTGGACACTCGTGATTTAGTTAGGTCTTTTATTCTCTTTTAGTCGTACTATAAAGAGGGGTTGTCGATGAGTAGTTTGACCAAGAGAGTTCTAGTGTAGTGTTGGTGCACAATCACACTCACATACAGTGTTAGGTGTCACTCTAGAACTCACTCACAAGTTAGAACGAAAACCGATTTGAAAATCAGCTGAAAAACAAGAGGTAGGGTTTCTGGCCCTGGGGCACTAGACTGTCCGGTGTGCACCGGACTGTCCGGTGCACCATCTGCCAGGTGGGCCAGGCTGGCCCAGGGGAAGTTCTCCCCGAGCAGCAAAACCCGAGCGCGCCTGTTTCAGAAGTGAATTATAGTGGCGCACCGGACAGTGCACCGGACTGTCCGGTGTGCCATGAGTCCAACGGCTAACTGTCAGAACTAGCTGTTGGAAACGACCGTTGGCGCACCGGTGGCGCACCGTTGGCGCACCGGACTGTCCGGTACGCCCGTGCGCAGTAAAATGCCTGTAACGGCTAGTTGGTGGGTGAGGGCTATTTATACCCCCTCCACCCACCATATTCATTGTCTTGTACCCCACATTTATTCCAGCACATTGCTAGAGCATTGCAAGCACCAAAAGCCTAGTGAGGAGATTAGAGAATCTTAATCCTGCATTTGTTCCTCATTAGCGCTAGCGAGAGCCACCTAGAGCACACACCACTTGCATTAGGCTTCTCTTGGTCAAGCGAAAGTCTACGGCTTGTTACTCTTGGTGATCGGCATCACCTAGACGGCTTGGTGGCGTTGGGAGCTCGGTGATCACCGTGAAGATCTTGTTGGTGACCCGACTCAAGTTTGTAAGCGGTCTCGAGGGATCCACCGCGCCGGAGTGGCAAAGGATCATCTCGTAGTGAGCACTTGGTTCTTGCAAGGACCAAGGGGGAGCGATACCCTTGCGCAGGTGCTCCAACGAGGACTAGTGGAGAGTGCCGACTCTTCGATACCTCGGGAAAAATTGGAGGAGTTTTCTAAACCTTGCTTTACATTCCGCACTTAATTCAAGCACTTTACATTGGGTATTTGTTTAGCAAGTATTTGAAGTATTGTCTTAGCATTATTTTATTTCTAGTATTATTATCTTAGTGCTAGTTGTTGGGGGTGAAGTTGGGCTCTTGCTTAGCTCTTGCTTAGCTTTTAATTAGTGTTGATTTTTAGAAAAGCCCAATTCACCCCCCCTCTTGGGCACCGTGATCCTTTCAATTGGTATCAGAGCCTTGTTGCTCTTAGATTAGCTTAACCGCTATGAGTTACGATGTCCGGTGGGGATGGACCTCCTCCCGTTTTTGATGGTGATGATTTTCCTTATTGGAAAATTCGTATGGAAGCGTATTTAGAGGCTATAGACATTGGTGTCTATAAAGCCGCCACACAAGGATTCCCCGAACCTAGAGATCGCACAAATCTTGTAGGTGATGATTTTAATTATGAAAAATGGAATGCCAAGGCCAAAAACACCCTTTTTAGAGGCCTTTGTAAAGATGTGTTCAATAGAGTAAGAAATCATAAAAATGCTCATGATTTGTGGATGGATATGTGCTCTACATGAAGGAACTAGAAGTGAGCGTGAGGAGAGATATCACATTGCTATGAGAAAGTTAAATTCTTTTGAAATGGTTGCTAATGAAAATGCCAATGCTATGTACTCATGTCTCAATATTCTTGTAGAGGAAGTAAATGGATTGGGGCTTACTCAAATCTCACAACCGGATGTTGTGAGGAAGATTCTCAGTGTCCTCCAAATAGACAAATATGGACACATTGTCACTGTGCTACATCAAATGGATCTTTCAGTTACCACACCTACACAAATTTTGGGAAAGATCAATGCTCATGAGATGTACATGCACATCAACGACAAAGATGAGTCATCTTCCAAAAGAAAGGATTTGGCTCTCAAAGCAAATCAAGAAAGAAAAGAAAAAGCAAAAATACAAGTTGAGGAAGAATCCTCAAGTGATGATGACCTTGATGCTAACATTGCCTTGATGGTAAGGAAGACCACCAAGATGTTGAAGAAGCTCAACAGAGAAGGCATCAAATTTGATTCAAGAAAGAAGAAATTCTTTTCCAACAAAAGAAAGCCCATTTATGAGATGGATTGCTACAACTGTGGAGAGCTCGGTCATCTTGCTCATCAATGTAACAAGCCCAAGAAGAACAAGTTCAAGGGCAAGAAAGAAGATGACAGCGATGATGAAAAGAAGGAAAAGAAATTCTTCAAGAGGAAGGATGGGAAGCAAAAGAGGTTCCACAAGAAGAAAAATGGAAAGGCATATATTGTTGGTGACTGGCTCACTCACATTGAGTCATCAAATGGATCTTCTTCAAGTGAAGAAGAGAATGATGAAAAAGTTGCCGCCATCGCCGGGGACTTCTCTCACCACCACCATCGCCATCATCGACTTCTCACCTATGCCTCGTGGCTAGAGGTGAACGGAAGGTACAAAATGATATTGATATTACTGATGATAGTGATAGTGATAGTGATGAGGAATTTGCTTCACCTTCATATGATGAGCTAGCTGACTTGCTTAAAGAATATACTCAAATCATTAGAAAGTCAAAAGCTAAATGTGATAGGTTGAAAAATGAAAATGAATCTTTAAATGCCAAATATGACATAGTTATGAAAGCTAGTGATAAAATGAAAGAAGAAAACAAAACTATGTCATCAACTGTAAATGAGCTCACAACCTCCCTAAAAGATGCTAAGGATAAATGTGACAAATTAAATGAAGCTAATAGGGAGTTGCAAGATAGACTAGTAAAAATCAAGGAAGACTATACTCATATTAAATTTGATCATAATAATCTTCTTGTTGAAAATGAACTTTTATCTTGCAAAACACATGAGGCTATTAACCCTGTTGTTAAGATTGATGTAGCAACCTCATGTGATGATTTGAGTCAAGGAGAGCAAACTAGTCTACATGCTGAATTGACTGAAAAAGTTGAAGTCTTGACTTTAGACAACCAAAAATTGAAGAGATACTTGACTGATGCAACTACTAGAGGAAAGGTTGCTATTGAGAACAATGATTTCAACAATGAGTTGGCAGTGGATAATGAAAGGCTTAAAAATGAGGTCAAGAAACTTAAGAATGAAAATGAACATCTTGCAACAAGTGTGCAAAAGTTCAACAAAGGCCAATACCTCCAAAATGAGTTGCTTATGAACACTGTCATGAAAAACAACAAGAGTGGTATTGGATACAATGCTTTTGTGCAAAAGAAAGCTACTACTCAATACAAGCCTAAGCAGACTCACAAGCCTATCAAATGCTTTGAGTGTGGAAATGAAGGTCATTTTGCCCACAACTGCAAAGCCAAACCACCAACTCCCTTGCCTAAGCACTCAAGACCATTTGCTTTCAATGCTCATTATGTTCTAAGAAAGAGTGCAAATGGAAAGGTCAAAGTTACATTCCTAGGTCCACCAAAAAAGAGTAGACCTAGACAAATCTAGGTTGCAAAGTCCTTGATTGAGAGAGTCACTGGTCCTATGCAATATAGGGCCCTCAAAACTCAAGCTTGATTTGTCTATGGATGTAGGTGAACTACAAGACCGGTGGGAGCCATTGGGTTATTGACAGTGGATGCACACAACATATGACAGGCAACCCACGGATGTTCACCTCACTTGATGAGAATGTTGATGGACAAGATAAAATCACATTTGGAGACAATTCAAAAGGAAAAGTGCAAGGACTTGGCAAGGTGGCAATTTCAAGTGATTTATCAATATCAAATGTTCTCTTGGTTGCACCTTTGAGCTTCAATTTATTATCAGTGGGTCAACTCTGTGATCTTGGACTTCAATGCTTATTCACTCCAACAGAGGTTGTTGTATCAAAGATGGATGATGAATCAATGGTGTTCAAGGGATTTAGATACAACAACCTCTACTTAGTGGATTTCACTTCAGAAGATGCAGACTTAAGAACTTGCCTCTTCACCAAAGCTTCACTTGGATGGCTTTGGCATAGGAGGCTTGCACATGTTGGGATGAGCACACTCAAGAAGGTATTAAAGAAAGACATGGTTAGAGAATTAAAGGATGTGGTGTTTGAAAAAGACAAGCCATGTAGTGCATGTCAAGCTGGAAAGCAAGTTGCTAATACACATCCTACTAAAGCTTTCATGTCAACATCAAGGCCACTGGAACTACTTCATATGGATTTATTTGGACCTACAAATTATGTAAGTGCCGGTGGCAACCTCTATTGTCTAGTGATTGTTGATGACTTCTCAAGATACACTTGGGTGTTCTTTCTCCATGACAAATCTGAAGTTGCATCTATATTCAAGAAGTTTGCCAAGAAAGCACAAAATGAATTTGATTGCAAGATCAAGAAGATTAGAAGTGATAATGGCAAAGAATTTGACAACACCAACATTCATGAGTACTGTGATGAAATTGGGATCAAGCATGAAGTATCTGCAACATACACACCTCAACAAAATGGAGTTGTTGAAAGGAAAAACAGGACCTTGATCACACTTGCAAGAACAATGATTGATGAGTATAACACACTGGAGAGGTTTTGGACCGAAGCTGTCAACACTGCATGTTATGCATCAAACAGGCTATTTCCTCACCGACTACTTGCGAAGACTCCCTATGAACTGCTAAATGGGAAAAAGCCAGACGTCTCTTTCTTCCGGGTGTTTGGGTGCAAATGCTACATCTACAAGAAACGCCACCACCTAGGGAAGTTTCAAAGACGTTGTGATATTGGTTTTCTTTTGGGTTATTCATTAAAGTCCAAAGCATATCGAGTATTCAACCATGCCACTGGCGTGGTAGAAGAAACATATGATGTGGAATTTGATGAGACTAATGGCTCTCAAGGAGCACTTGAAAATCTTGATGATGTAGGTGATGAGCCACTTAGGGAAGCAATGAAGAACATGCCAATTGGAGCTATCAAACCAAAAGAAGATGAAGAAGAGGTGCAAAACATTGACAGGCCTTCTTCATCAAATGTACCACAAGATGATGAAAAAGATGAGAGGCATGCAAATGAAGATACATTTGTCTCTCATGAACAAGCAAGGGTACAAGCCGAAGATGTTGATGCTCCAGGATCTTCTTCCCAAGTGGTTGACAGGAGAAACTCATCACTACTTCAAGCTCATCCTCAAAACCAAATCATCGGGAGTCCTTCACAAGAGGTTATTACTCGATCACATAGACATGCTTCGTTTATTGAACATCACTCCTTTGTTTCTTGTGTTGAGCCTACTTGGATAGATGAGACGCTACAGGATCCGGACTGGGTAAATGCCATGCATGAAGAACTTAACAACTTCACCCGTAACGAAGTTTGGACCCTGGAGAAGCCCCCACAAGATGCAAGAATCATTGGAACAAAGTGGGTGTTCAGAAACAAACAAGATGATCAAGGTGTGATTGTAAGGAACAAGGCAAGACTTGTTGCAAAGGGGTTCTCTCAAGTTGAAGGCTTAGATTTTGGAGAGACCTTTGCACCGGTTGCTTGACTGGAAGCCATCTGTATCCTACTTGCATATGCATCATGCTATGATATAAAACTTTATCAAATGGATGTAAAAAGTGCATTTTTAAATGGCTTCATAAATGAACTTGTATATGTTGAGCAACCACCTGGATTTGAAGACCCTAGATATCCTAACCATGCTTACAGGTTGTCCAAGGCGCTATATGGGCTAAAGCAAGCTCCAAGGGCTTGGTATGAGCGCCTTCGCGACTTCCTCATCGAAAAGGGCTTCAAGATCGGGACCGTCGACACAACTCTATTCACAAAGAAACATAACGGTGATATTTTCATTTGTCAAGTATATGTTGATGATATAAACTTTGGCTCGACAAATGACTATCATTGCAAGGAATTTGGTGAGTTGATGTCGAAGGAGTTCGAGATGCCAATGATTGGTGAGCTAACGTACTTCCTCGGCTTTCAAGTCAAGCAAATGAAAGATGGTAACTTTCTCTCACAAGAGAAGTATACCAAAGACTTGTTGAAAAGGTTCAACATGGAGAAGTGCAAACCAATCAAGACCCCCATGCCAACAAATGGACATCTCGACTTAGATGAGGGAGGTAAACCGGTTAATCAAACTCTCTACCGTTCTATGATTGGTAGTTTATTGTACCTTACCGCATCTAGGCCCGATATTATGTTTAGTGTTTGCTTGTGTGCTAGATTTCAATCTAATCCTAAGAAAGCTCATCTTCGCGCTATTAAGAGAATTCTTAGGTATCTCAGGCACACCACAAGCATTGGTCTGTGGTATCCCAAAGGAGCTACTTTTGATTTAATTGGCTATTCCGATTCGGATTATGCCGGTTGCAAAATTGATAGGAAAAGTACTTCTGGGGGATGCCATCTGCTTGGTAGATCACTAGTTTCATGGACATCCAAAAAGCAAAATAGTGTTGCCTTGTCAACTGCCGAAGCGGAATACATTGCCGCAGGTGCTTGTTGCACACAAATTTTGTATATGAAACAAACTCTTCTAGACTATGGCGTAGTTCTAGAAAAGATACCTTTGTTGTGTGATAATGAGAGTGCTGTTAAAATTGCTAATAATCCTATACAACACTCTCACACCAAGCACATTGATATCCGTCATCACTTCCTTAGAGATCATGTTGCTAAAGGAGATATCATTTTAGAAGGAGTGAGGTCGGAAGATCAATTAGCGGATATTTTCACTAAGCCACTTGATAAGACCCGCTTTTGCATGTTGAGAAATGAACTAAATATTATTGATCTCAGAAATTTTATGTAAGATGTCAAATGGTGCTGTCAAGCTTGCTTTGCATGTTTAAATTTCTTGTATTGCATCTAGGGCTTGTCTAACCTAGTTGAGATAACCGCCAACAAAGCGAGTGAAAAAGCTTAACTCGGATCAAACTTGACAAGTCTTAGTTTTAAGCTTTTAGCACTTGAATTCTTACTTTTTATGCAATTGTTGGTACTTGAAATATTCATGAGGTACTGCACTTAGGGGGAGTATTCAAAACTCAAATCACTCATGAAAAACCCTAGTGCAAGGCCAAAATGCAAATTTCACCATTTGCCTATTTTCTCTAAAAATTATCTAGCCTATGGCAAAATATTTTGAAAAATATGAGAAAATATATGAGGGTGCCAATACCTGTCCCAACAAGTGTTATTTTGTGTGATTATAAGTTGGGATTTGGTTTGGTTGGAAATTAGATAGAAAAATTCAAATATTCCCTCTGTCTGGGCTCACCGGACAGTCCGGTGTGCACCGGACACTGCACTGTGCACTGTCCGGTGCACCAGCCGCGCGCGCCAGTTCCTCTTTCTCCTGTGCGCTATTCGGTGGCTCACCGGACAGCTACTGTGCGCTGTCCGGTGTGCACCGGATAGGCACTGTAGACTGTCCAGTGCGCCCATACTCGATTTTTAAAAATTCTTTCCCCTCTCGCGCCCGAGGCCAGGCAGTCTCTCTGCTCTGTTCTCTGCCCCTCTCTCGGTCTCTAGCGATCACTCCCTCGCCAGCGACCACCCCTCTCCGGCGATCTCTTCACCGGCGGCGTCCAAGTGCTTCTCCCCTTCCCTCTCTGTGACCTTGACTGCCCGTGTGCCGTCTTCTGTCCTGCTTGGATCGTCACCTCTCGTGTGAGCTTTCCAGTCGTCACGTCAGGATGCCGCGCATGAAGAATGTGTCGGCGCCAGGGGGAGGCGATGATGAGGATCCTCGTTGTCCCTTCAGGCAGGTCAAGGGCAAGACAGTATACTTGGAGCAGCAGGAAGGCCGCAAGAAGCGGCGTATGGACAGAGCAGCCCGAGCAGCGGCAGCAGCAGCAGCAACCGCTGAGCAGGCCGAGCTAGGAGATCAGCCTCAGACTCCTTCAGATCAGATTGCGTACCGTGTTCGTCGTCTCGCCTCCCGGACTCGCTCCTCCACTACCACCACTGCTTCAGCTTCCACTCCTCCACACACTTTGCCTGCTCCTGTCACCCCTGTTGCGCCATCCACCACCTCCACTACACCAGCTTCCACTGCTCCTCCTCCCGCTCCTGTTTCCGCTCCACCTATCCCACCTGCTCGCTTCTGGGAGCGCGATGAGACTGAGGTGCAACCTCTGGATACCGATCCTAGATTGTTTGACCTTCAGCGTGCTATAGCGGCACGGGTACGTAGGTTCAGATACGTACCCGTGGAGTCTTGGTTACCGGCTCAGAGGGACCCTGCTGCAGTTGACCTTTTCAGCACCAGGATTTAGGAATCCTTCTTCAGGGCACAGATGTCTGCACAGATTGCTCTGCGAGTGCACCGGCTTTTAGACCTTCCAGCTTTTCTGCTAGCCACCGGTGCTGACTCTGAGGTGCACCTCTCATACCTGCCTGGCCTTTTGACTCTTTTGACTACCAGCGGCAGGTATGTTGAGGAGTGGATTCGAGTTTTCTACGCGACTGTATGGATAGACCCCGATCATCACTGGATGAGGTTTTGTTTTGAGCGAGAGGATGTCACTGTTACTGCCAGCCAGATTTGCCAGCTCTTTGGATTTCACGAGTCGTCGACTCGTCTTCACAGCTTATGCTACGGCACCTCTGACCCTCCTCGTCGCCCTCACGGCGGTGTGGCTCCGGGTACAGCTCACGTCGTGGCTCTGTTCCGCCCGCCCTTCTCAAATGGGTCGCGACGCTCACTGGCAGATTTCACTACAGCAGCCAAGTTCCTATTTCAGCTTATGAGACGGACACTTCTGCCGCGGATGGGATACAGGGAGGCTACCACCCATATCCAGCTCTGGCTCCTTGGTGCCATGGTCTCTCACTCTTAGTTTGACGTTGTTGATTTCCTTATTTGTGAGATCGAGGACACCGTATTGGATGGTATGCGTGCTCGTCGTTAGCTGCCATATGCTCACTACTTGTGCCACATTTTTGCTCAGCTGACTCGCCCCCACAGTTCCAGGGCACACTTGAGGCCTCACGCCTTGTTTTTGGATCCTACCGTCCAGCGCCTGAGGATCCTGTGCCAGCTTCTGCTCCAGTTTTTGACACTCAGGCCGAGGATGCTGCTCTTCATCAGTTCGAAGCTCAGGATGCAGCAGTTGATGATGATGATGATGATGATTTTGAGATTCCACCTCCGCCTCCGCCTCCTATGCCTCCACGCTCACATGATCATGAGGCTGGGAGTTCTCGTGCTACCCCTGCTGCCCTTCCTGCTATTGACCCTGCTCTAGCTTCGATTCTATAGACACTCACTCAGCAGCAGGCTCACTTGGCAGCCGAGCAGACCCGCCAGGCACCAGCCCATCAGCAGTTATCCGAGAGGATGCTCTCGATGTTTCAGACCATACAGGACAGACAAGATTCTCTTCAGTAGCAGCTTCTCTAGGATCGGGCTGAGAGCAGGGCATTCATGGCTCTTATGCTACAGCATTCTGGTGTCTTGGTTCCCCCGGTTCAGTCTGCACCACCTCCTCCGCTTCAGGCTCCTGTTGTGCCAGCGATTCAGTTAGGACCCCCTCTTCCTTCTGTTGGTCCTTCTTCCTCTCCGCTCCAGCCGGTCACCCTGGCTTTCACGTCACCGGTTCTCAGTTCTGTCTGCCCTCAGCCGCCAGTGCCACCAGCTTCTGCTGTTACCACTACTGCTGTGGCAGTATCTGTGACCACTTCAGTTCTGGCAGCTTCTGCAGCACGGCCTCAGTCCGAGTCAGTACCAGCTCCAGCTTCTACAGCAGATCCTAGATTCGAGACTGACTCTGACCCCCAGCCGGCGTTCGCTCTGCTGCCTCGACCTCGACCGGATGCGCCCCCGCCGCCTCCTCCCACTTCAGATGTGTAGGTTCGGGTGCCCTTTTGGTGTTTGACGCCCAAGGGGGAGAGATATGAGTTGTGAGAGCTAGGGGGAGTTAGAGAGTTAGTAGAGAGTCATTTTGATGTAATATATGTGCTTGTTACTCTCTGTACTAGCTTGATGCTTTTGGCTCACAAACTTTATATATACTCTCGATGCTTATGATTGACTATGTGTATTATGTTTTCATCTTATATTTTATCACCAGTCTTCTAGTTCTTGATTCATTGATTTAATTTCACTTTTATATGAACAAGAATCTTACGATGTGTATGCGCTCATTCTTATTATTATGGTACACGTTCTTTCTGTCAAAGATTACTGAGTATAACTAACCATCCTTTCTATTGACAGAAACTTCAAAACAAACTACTCTCACAAATCTTGTAGGGTTGTCATCAATCACCAAAAAGGGGGAGATTGAAAGCATCTAGGCCCCTGGTTGGTTTTAGTGATTAATGACAACGTAATGTTATATGTGACTAACGTGTGTTTTGCAGAGACAAATGGTAAGTTAGGTCGCATTACAGGTAGAAGTACTACAATGGTGAAAACAATCCTAGAGATAAGAACTCGAAGCAACGGCTAAAACGACGAAACAAAAGGTGAAGGACTACGGAGTCCGAGTGTCAAGGAGATGTGGACACTCATGATTTAGTTAGGTCTTTTATTCTCTTTTAGCCGTACTATAAAGAGGGGTTGTCAATGAGTAGTTTGACCAAGAGAGTTCTAGTGTAGTGTTAGTGCACAATCACACTCACATACAGTGCTAGGTGTCACTCTAGAACTCACTCACAAGTTAGAACGAAAACCGATTTGAAAATCAGCTGAAAAACAAGAGGTAGGGTTTCTGGCCCTGGGGCACCAGACTGTCCGGTGCACCATCTGCCAGGTGGGCCAGGCTGGCCCAGGGGAAGGTCTCCCCGGGCAGCAAAACCCGAGCGCGCCTGTTTCAGAAGTGAATTATAGTGGCGCACCGGACAGTGCACCGGACAGTGATTGTTCACTGTCCGGTGTGCCATGAGTCCAACGGCTAACTGTCAGAACTAGCCGTTGGAAATGACCGTTGGCGCACCGGTGGCGCACCGGACTGTCCGGTGCGCCCGTGCGCAGTAAAATGCCTGTAACGGCTAGTTGGTGGGTGAGGGCTATTTATACCCCCTCCACCCACCATATTCATTGTCTTGCACCCCACATTTATTCCAGCACATTGCTAGAGCATTGCAAGCACCAAAAGCCTAGTGAGGAGATTAGAGAATCTTAATCCCGCATTTGTTTCTCATTAGCGCTAGCGAGAGCCACCTAGAGCACGCACCACTTGCATTAGGCTTCTCTTGGTCAAGCGAAAGTCTACGGCTTGTTACTCTTGGTGATCGGCATCACCTAGACGGCTTGGTGGCGTTGGGTGCTCGGTGATCACCGTGAAGATCTTGTTGGTGACCCGACTCAAGTTTGTAAGCGGTCTCGAGGGATCCACCGCGCCGGAGTGGCAAAGGATCATCTCGTAGTGAGCACTTGGTTCTTGCGAGGACCAAGGGGGAGCGATACCCTTGTGCGGGTGCTCCAACGAGGACTAGTGGAGAGTGTCGACTCTTCGATACCTCGGGAAAAATTGGAGTCTTCTAAACCTTGCTTTACATTCCGCACTTAATTCAAGCACTTTACATTGTGTATTTGTTTAGCAAGTATTTGAAGTATTGTCTTAGCATTATTGTATTTCTAGTATTATTATCTTAGTGCTAGTTGTTGGGGTGAAGTTGGGCTCTTGCTTAGCTCTTGCTTAGCTTTTAATTAGTGTTGATTTTTAGAAAAGCCCAATTCACCCCCCCCTCTTGGGCATCGTGATCCTTTCAGAGGCGCTAGAGGAGACACTCCCGGCGGAGCTGTAGGAGCCGCCACCAGCGGAACTGTCTGCATGCCAGCGCTTGAGCTTGGACCGTCCACTAGGCTTGAGCGGAGCCGCACACAAAGGAGGAGGATGGGAGGAAGCGGACGCCTGCAGGGGGCTAAATGGGAGGAGGGAGGGGCGGCGGCGATCCCCTGAAAGGTAGCCACTGGCCCCGGAGTGGGCACAGGTTTGGGGCATTGGGGAGTGCAAGCGTCGATAAGGGAGGGGAAAGGACGCGCGGGTAGGGAGGGGAAGGGACATAACTGTGACACCTATACATGTACATGTGGGCCGGCCTGACCCGACACGGCACAGGCCCACAAAAGCACGGCCCATAAAGGCACGGCCCACAAAAGCACATATCTAATTATGGGCCGTGCCGTGCCAGCACGTGTGCCCAGTCATCGGCCCACGGCACGGTCCACAATTAGTTATGTGTGCCAGACCGGCCCAAATAGCCCAAAATACCTTAATGTGCCAGACCGGCCCATATACATACAACAGTAATACATCAACAAAAAGTATAAAAATATATATATGACCAAAATAAAACTAAGATGTTTTGTGGATGCACATTATAAACCTTTGGTCAGAAAGAAAAAAATATTACAACTAGCTCACAAATAATATTCAGTTCTCTGTTTAGTGTTTAATTGAGTACTATACATCCATACAGAATACATATACAATGATCATCATCACTATTCACTATCCATATCTAGGTATTGGTTCTCGATGGCTTATTGAAGCTCTAGATTAGCCAAGTTATGCTAGTCATGTGGGCTTTGCCGAACCTTAGTTAAATACTGAGTCTATATTTAGTGGGCCTCGGTGGGCCTTAGTTAAATGGGTCGTGCCAGGCCGACCCGTGGGCTTGACTTGAGGCCCTGTGGGCCGTGCCGGCCCAGGCCCACAATTAGGTTGGGCCGTGCCAGATATGGGCCATGCCAGAAATTGTGTGCTTTGGACCGGCCTATTAGGCGCAGCATAAATGTACACCTATAGTGACACCCCAGTGTCACCTAGGGTTTCTTCTTTAAGCTAACTCAAACCATTATCACATGTGAACCAAATAGAGGAATGAACATCAAAAATTAATAACAAAGGTTTAAAGTGAGTCTTTTTCATCTTAAGAAATTCTCCTTAATCATGCCATAAACCTCAAGGTAAGAAGAACTCTCAAACCCTAATTAATCCTAAGTGGACCATTTAAGCACATTAAGGGAATTTGGGGAAAAGACTTGGGAAAATACAAGATTTTGGTTAGAACCAAAAAACAAAGTTTTAGTGCACTAAATAACCAACAAAAGATAGTAAGAAAGTTTGGCCATTTGGATTTTTCAAAATCCCCAAATCAGCCCATGAACTAATGCCCTATGGAAAAATTCAGAAAACTGAATTTCAAACCCTTCCTAAAGTTCAGATGTGTTCCCTGTTTTCCAAAACTCAAATCCTCGAAGTCCAAATATCAAAGTGGTGCCAAAATACCCTAGGAACACTCTGGAGAAGTTTGAGATCAAACCCAAATCGTTTGACACGACTTGACATAGGTTTTGTCTCGGTTTGGACAGTGCTGACAGAGCAATCTTCAGGCCACCATATCTTCTCACCTAGGCCACATCTTCACTAAGGACTCACACACGACAGGAAGACCTTGGCACGGTGAAGAGACGCTACATAGGATCCTTGGCCAGATATGCACGTTTTGGTCGGCCAACGGGTGTTTGAACTCGGGCAGAATCACACTTCCACGTGTTCGATCGCGTGCCCAAGCGCTCAGCTGTGCACTGGCTGCCCTCTGCGTGCGCGCCGCGCACGGTCAGCTTCTGTCCCCCGCGCCTGCGCCCAGCCATGCTCGAGGGCGCATATAAGTACCACGGGTGCGCAACGGTCTACCCTTCACTCTGCCTCATGCCCGAGCAAGAACTCCAACTCCAGCGAGCTCTCCTCCGCCTGCCATCACCGCCCGAGCCTCGACCACTGCTGCCAGCTCCCCCCAGCCACTTCCAAGCCGCGCCAGTCACTCGGTTAGCTTCACCAGTAGCCCGTGAAGCTTTCCAAGTCCTCGGACCAGGCAGAACTTCACCGGAGACCCGAGATCGTCCTCGCCGGACTTTGGTCGCCCGCGGCCGCACGTAGACCGAGCAATCCGGTGAGCCATTCTCAAATTCCTCGCGCGCATACCTTCCTTGATCTCTAGTAAAGCTCCCTGACCCATTCAATTGGATTATGGCGCCGTGAGCAGGCTGGATTCCTCGCCGCCGCCGAGCTCCCCCGCCTACGCACGCGGACCGACCTACTCCGACCACCATCTCCGACGATCAGTACCTCGACGTGATCGCCAGAGACCCCGGACCTCACCCGACCCCTCACCGGATCAACCTCGGTGCCGGTAAGCCCCTCCACCCTTTTCTTCTGCCGCGGTCACGGTTCCATTAGGGGAAGGATCGCAGGTTCGATTTCGTAAAACCCTAGGGGGTTTTCTGCAGAGTCATAGACTCAGATGAATAGTGAACCGAGGACCTGTCTGTAATACACTTAAAACCTTTCGCTAGGGACCCCAGTGCAAAACCCTTTTCCTTTATCCATTTTCTGTTTATTCTTTTTAAATTCAGCAGAGAACTTAGGAAATTTATATCTTGAGTAATATTCAACCAAATTTAGCCAAACCAATTTTGTTGAATTCAAAATATTATGAACTATCACATAAAAATACTGAACCTTATGCTTTCTGTTTTAAATTCTAGAGTTTGGAATTAATTAAAGAAACTGACCAAACCTTATTAAAAGGATGAAAATTAGTTATGCTTATGTGCTGAACTTAAGAAAATTTGTAGAAGTTCAAACCCCACTTAGACACTTTTTAAAAATATTGAGCACCCAGTATTGGAGATTTAAATAGGGTTATCTATTAAAAGCCATAATTGCCTAGAACTTAAGAAAATGAGAAAGGTATTAGAAAATAATGAACAGTGGATGCAAATATTTTTCGTAGTCCACTTAAGTAATAGAGAACCTAAGAAAAATAAAAGAAACCCTAGTCCAGAGCAAATTCAAGGTGAAATGTTTTATTAGGCACTAATTAAACTAGAAAGACAATTATTAGAATTATGAAAACAATTTCAAAATTGTTAAGAAAAATTCAATGGACTTGTAACCACTAGGACACCACTACAAAAATGATAAATAACCCAGTCCATCATTTTAAGTAGGTTAAACAATTAGAACTTGATATTGAGCCATATTTCAATTAAATCATAAGCAAGCCAGAAAGTGTGCAATAGTGGGCAAATAAATTTTTACCAGATTAATAAAAAAGTATGCCACCAGAGAAAAATGCAAAACCCAATTGAAAGCTACAAAGTAATACTCATTGCCCCTACTTCATGAAAAAGGCCATTTAGTTCAAGAAATTCCTACCATGCTTCCCTTACGCAAAAAGTTACCAAACTTTAGAATGATTGCTCTTGCACAAAGAAGAAGATAGGAAAAATTAGGAACCTGTTGTTTGATATTTTTCAAGTATAGTGGTAGTAGAAAGCACCAATTTGGCTAGAAACTTTAGAAAATCATAATAAAATAACTAATAAGTATTAGTGGCTGAAAATTTGCACAAAGTCATTTTATAATATCTAAATGCCAGTAAAAATAAGTCTTTGAGAATAACCTACTGTTAAAAGAAGGTTGTAGTTCAAAACACCCCTCTGCTCTAATGTTTGATAAGTTTATACAGAGAGAACCCCTCACTTTTTAAGCCCCAAATTTTGCGACAGAGAATTATACATCAGTAAGAAGCCAGTGTAATATTTACATAATTTTTAGAAATTTATTGAGCTATCTTGTAGTTCAAACCTATCTTAAAAGCATAAAAGAAATAGAAAAGAAGAGATGGAAAAATAAATCTCACTCCAATAAATTCAGCTAGGAATCTTAATAAACTCTCACTAAGACATTAAAAAGAAATCAATGGAACACCGAAATGAACTTACCAATTAGCTTAACCAAGCTTGACCCTAATTTGCTAAGTGTACCACAAAAATCTTCATTAGTAAGATTAAGCTCTACCTTATTAATTTGATCATTCACCATCAAAGTTTAATTGCTAAATTGCATATCATGCCATGCATGTATCTTACTCATTGAATTCATTAGATTGCAATCTCGCTGACGGAGAGTACGTGCTCATCCCTGAATAAGGAGCTATCCACGAGGAAGACCAGGAGCAAGCTCCCGAGACTGCCATCGAGGACCTCCCCGCAGCCCCAGCATTTGAAGGCAAGCCCCGGTTTTATGCATAACCAAGTTATATATATATATATGCTACTTTACTACACTTAATGTTTGTAGGCTTGTAATGTGTACTTAAGTGTAGGAGTTGCTTGAAACCATTAGTTGCATGAATGCAGGACTACTTTCTGGGATGAATACTAGTATGCTAGGTCGAGTAGCTGCTTTGCTAAATCAGGATCTCAGTAGAAGTCGCGTGATTTTTCTAGCACTCGCACGAGGTCACGAATTGATTGTATTCATCTTGATGACGGGATCTATGATGGTCCTTGGACTTGGATCCAGGGTGGATGCCTTGTCCATGAGACGAGAAAAGGAATTAAGGATTAATGTGTGGATACCTGAGTCAAGCGTTTGAACGTACTAAACACATGTCGGGAAATATGGTAACCGGTAAACCTAGTACCTGAGTGAAGCCGGGCACAGACTTTTCTCCTCACTTGTCCTGAGACTAGGTCTCCCATGCTAGCTATGGTGGGTACAAGTGCGGTCACTGCACGGCGGCAATCGGGGTCAGTGGAGCATTGTATGCCAAGGCGGTGAGCCCTGGCCGTGAACGGGGAATCGATGGGGACGGTTGACGTGTGTGGGGACGGAGTGCCCCTACATGTCGTGTGTTTAGGTTTACCTTGCAAGGTTTTTAAAAACTCGATTCGAATCGTCTGCTTCTCGCAGCTAATGAGACTGCTTGACCCCTTGTACTACATTGAGTAAGAAGTGAAATGAGGTTTTACATGAGATAACTTGTTGATTGTACTAAATGCTTGTTACCATGTATGCTTAGAAGGAGCAAACTTAGCTAAGATAATGATGCTAGAAATTGAAAAGCTAAAAATTGATTTTAGACTCAGCTAGTGTTTTTGGCAAACCAAACCCCTCAGCCAAACAGCTGCATGGTCTAGAGGTAGAGGAGTAGTTTCCTCACACCGGGTAAGTCTAGCTGAGTATTAGTATACTCAGCCTTGCTTGTGGCATAATTTTTGCAGGTACGCTTTAGGATATGGTTGATGGTGTAACTTGGCCTACAACCCTGCCACCGGGTTGGACGGTCGAGTGGGATGCTGCTCCGGTAGGAGAGGAGCAGGAGGAGTAGTGGGCTAGGCCTTGCCCTATTCATCACTTTTGACGATATCGATATCCGCTGCAGTTTATTTTGTGAACTCATATCAGCTACTTGAAAAACTTTGACTTATGTAATAATTCCAGTACTTTAATTCGAGGTTTTCTTGTTTTATTGTATTTCTTCTGTGACTCACCTTCGAGTGAGCTTGTGGTATTTGATCCTGGTTAAGTGGCTCTATCAGACTAGATCTGAGGGACTGACGGGTTATTCTGATTTAAGTGTGTTGTGGCCCCTGAGGCGTGACTTAGGCACTTAAGCTGGAATAATTCGGGCGGTTCCGCCACAACTGGTATTGGAGCAAATACCACCATAGAGAAGAGCAATAAACCATGAATACCAATTTTCAAAAATCTAAAACTTGCTTAGAAACAAGTGTGAATCATCAGGACTAGAACGCTAGACCTAGGACGAAAGGCCTTAGGAATATAGGGAGAAATATGTGGCTAAGTAAGTAGGCCCAGTGGGCCAGTCTTTAGATTTTTAAAGGATGCCCTAAGAGCACCTTTTTATTCGGAAAGGAGACGTTATTTCCAGCATGCATGCATTATAAAAACTAAAGGGAATAGGAACTAAAGAAGTAAAAAAATTTGAGCTAACCCGCTTCGTTTTAAATCACCCAAGTTCTTTTTATTTTCTTCTTCCACCATAATCTTTACATCTGATACCCTTCCGCATATGACCTCACCTACCCCTGCCAGTGGAGGAGACACTCATTTCAGCTCTGACTTCCTTTCTCACGATGGTTTTCCTTCCATCTTGTGGGAAGTGCTTAACTCCGCCGGTTACCCTATGCCCCCTTTGTACACGGTGCAGCTGTACGAGGAGCATCGGGTACCATGTTGCCGAGTCTGGCTGACTCTGGAGGCTCATCCCCTTTAGCCGGGTTGGCGTTCTCTTGACTCTGAGACGATTGGATTCAGGACGGACGACACCACTGAAGCGGCAGCTATGAAGACCCTGACAACTTTCTGTGGCTACCATCCCCTGGAGATGGTGATGCACCCCTTGGGACTCTTCCCTGCTGAGAAGAAGGATGACCCCATGTGGTGCAACCGTGTGAGCCATGTGAAGGACGTGTGGGCAATGTATCCTGACTTGGTTGGGAGGGTCACTGTTCAGTGCATGAGTGCGTTGTACCGCCTTCAGGCCCTGTAGAGCGACGCTATGGCACATCTTGCTAACCTCGCTCAAACCACTAATCTCACCCTCGACAACCGAGAAGACTTTGTGGTCGACTTGTCCTCCGAGCTAGTAGAGAAGGACCTACAGGTGGAAAGGCTGAGCCAGCGCATCACCACCTTGGAGCAGCAGGTGGAGATCTGAGACAACACCATTGATGTCTTGGAAAACCAGCTCCACAATGTGCAGTAGGAGCTCGAGGAAGCTAATGACCACCTGGACATGCACCACCTGGAGATTGAGAGCACCTAGAGGGGGGTGAATAGGTGATCCTGTAAAATTCAACACTAAATTTCAACAACCTTGATTATAAAGATATTAGTGTGGGTTAATCGAGCTCTTGCGAACACAGACAATCAAAGAGAGAGCAACCACAAGAGACACACGATTTTATCCCGTGGTTCGGCCAAGTAACACTTGTCTACTTCCACGTTGTGGCGTCCCAATGGACGAGGGTTGCACTCAACCCCTTTCAAGTGATCCAATGATCAACTTGAATTCCATGGCTTTTCTTCCTTATATTCTTTTCCCGTTTGCGAGGAATCTCCACAAGTTGGAGCCTCTCGCCCTTACAAGATTGATCACAAAGAATGCACAAGAGTAAGGTTGGGAAAAGCAACGCACACAAGACTCAAAAATGCAGCACACCAACGCACACAAGTGAAGACTTTAGCTCAAATGACACACAGGGAGTTCTCGACTCGAATGGAGCTCAAATCTCTAACACAACAAAGAGAATGCGCGGGAGCAGAGTCTGGATGCCTTAGAATGCTTAGTGAATGCTTTGTGTAGCTCCGCCATGTGCCTAGGGGTCCCTTTTATAGCCCCAAGGCAGCTAGGAGCCGTTGAAGATCAACATGGAAGGCCAAACTTGCCTTCTGTCGGGTGGTGCACCGGACAGCTACTGTAGCCTGTCCGGTGCTGATCTCCTTCCTTTTCTGGCACAGACGACCGTTGCAGCACCGGGCCAGTTGGCGCACCGGACACTGTCCGGTGCCTCTGCCGACCGTTGGCGCGGGCCACGCGTCGCCCGTGGATTGCGCGACCGACCGTTGCGCTAGCGGCCGTTGGCTCACCGGACAGTCCGGTGAATTATAGCCATACACCGCCAAACATTTCCCGAGAGCAGCCTTTTCACCGGAGACCAACCTGGCGCACCAGACACTGTCCGGTGTGCCAGGCCGAGCTGGACTTTGGCTGCACACAGCCAAGTCTTTTGCAATTCCTTCTTTTCCTGTTTCTAGCACTTAGACAAAATATGTTAGTACTCAAAACAATGTACTAAGTCTAGAAACATACCTCATGTCTTGATTTGCACTTTTCTCTTCATTTAGCACATAAGAACTTAATTAAATGTGTTGGGTACTTAATCACCAAAATATAATATAAATTGCCCAAGGGCACATTTCCCTTTCAATCTCCCCCTTTTTGGTGATTTATGCCAACACATCCAAAAGCAACCAAAAGAAGTGCAACATCAATGTAATTGAGAACAAAATTGTCTTTGCACAAGTTTTGACATATTTGGATCATTCTTTGCCACCACTTGGTTTGTTTTTGCAAATCAAATTCATTTTCCTATCTCTAAGTCAAACACACTTGTTTAGGCACAAAGAGAGATGTTCCAATGGAAAAATTGATCAAGTACCAAAAACTCCCCCTTTTTGCCATAATAAAAAATTCTCCCCCCCACACGAGGCCAAATTTTGCAATAAGAGTATTTTGGACAAATCAAAAATTCTAACTCTACTTTTTTTAAAATTCTCAAGTGGTAGCTGATCCATTTGCTTTTTGGCCTTAATTTCTCCCCCTTTGGCATTAAGCACCAAAACTGGATCATTCTAGGCCCTTTAACCCCATTGCCTCACCAAAAATGTCAATTAAGAGTAAAAAGGCAATGAGAGCATAAGTATGAACTTGGAGATGAGTACACTAATACCGAAGTGCAGTGAAAGTCTTTGCATGGTCCAAGTTCATCTTTCCCTTTCAATTCACATTTGAGACTACATCAAGTATACTCAAACACAAGGGTTAGTCTCAAAGGGTCAAGTTGTAGCACTTCTCCCCCTAAATATGTGCATCATTCACACATGGACTTGTGAGGTCCGGGGATCCCTTGCACAACTTGAGCACCATAAATAAGCAACAAATCATATGAATGCATAAGTAACATGATCAAAGGCATAGAACACATGTATGCTCTAGATCAATCCAAGTTACGCAAATCTAAGACATTTAGTTCACTACGCAACCTGCAAAATGTTTTCTCATCCAACGGCTTGGTAAAGATATCGGCTAGCTGGTTCTCGGTGCTAATATGGAACACCTCGATATCTCCCTTTTGCTGGTGGTCTCTCAGAAAGTGATGCCGGATGTCTATGTGCTTAGTGCGGCTGTGTTCAACAGGATTATCCGCCATGTGGATTGCACTCTCATTGTCACATCGGAGTGGGACTTTGCTCAGATTGTAGGCAAAGTCCCGGAGGGTTTGCCTCATCCAAAATAGTTGCGCGCAACATTGTCCTGCGGCAACATACTCGGCCTCAGTGGTGGATAGGGCAACGAATGTTTGTTTCTTTGAACTCCACGACACTAGGGACCTTCCTAGAAATTGGCACGTCCCCGATGTGCTCTTCCTATCAACCTTGCATCCAGCATAATCGGAGTCTGAATATCCAATCAAGTCAAAGGTAGACCCCTTTGGATACCAGATCCCGAAGTAAGGCGTAGAAACTAAATATCTAAGAATTCGCTTAACGGCCACAAGATGACAATCCCTTGGGTCGGATTGATATCTAGCACACATGCATACACTAAGCATAATATCCGGTGTTGGGGACCTTCGGCTTACGAAGGTCCTCAAAAACAGGATTTAACAGTATTTCTGGAGTATAATGTGTGAACAGGTATCTTCGGACTCGAGTCGGTATCACAGTAGGAGAAGCCCAAAACAATACGAAGGTTGATACAGCGCCGAAGATGTGAGCGGGAAAGCTTCGGCGTGGTAGCAGAAAATGAAACCGACTTAAGGATGAAAAGGCTATTCAGACCTCGGTGGATTACTATAGAATTATTATCAAATGTAAAGGGCATGAATGTAATTTTGTATGGGCTGTGTCCCGTGCCTATAAATAGGTGAACAGTACCCTCGTACTGTTCACGCTGATTTAACATTTACTTTTGCGTCACACTTGTACTTTCATTCCCTTCCAAAGCTGAAGGTACATTTGTAATTCGATATTATTTCTATTTCTCTGCAATAATAATAAATTGATAATAAGATATAATTGTCTATGTAATCCTTCGTATTCTTTATGATTCGTTCTTCGTCATCATATGCTATGTTTATGAAGGTATGTCCTTCATAACCTTCGGCCAAAAACCATTATATCCTAAGGGAAATAATGCTTCAAAGGACGAAGGACTTTATCAATTAACATTTTCTGTGTTGTCTTGTTCTTAATTCATAGCATTTGAGAACAAGTCCCCAACATTTGGCGCCCACCTCCGGTGAACTCACTTCCACTCTTTGAGTTTTCTGAACACCTTCGGCGATCATAAACCTTCGCTATGGCGCCGAAGAAAGCTTCAGCAACTGGCACTGCAGCTCTTCAACCGCTGGACCACAATCAGGAGACTGTCTCTCTTCGGGAGGCCCGAAGCCAGAAAAGGAAGGCTGTTAGCCCGACACCACCAGAGGATGAGATAGACCAAGAAATCAGAGACATGGAGATGCTTCACCAACAGGTGTAGAGGAAGAAGGAAAAGATGGCCAGGCTAGCTGAACTACAAAGGCAGATAGACGAAGCCTCTGAGGAAGTTCGTCATCTTACTCAGGATGAGCAACACCGAAGGCCTCAGCACCAAGACCTTCATCAGGAGGGTTTCCTCAATGAAGATGACTGGTATGACAATTTCCATCATGGGAATTTTGTTTTTGATGATGCTTCTCCTCTGTCCGCTGAGCTGCAGGCTACACCTTGGCCTCCGTCCTACAAGCCGCCTCAACTTCCCATATTTGATGGCCACTCAGACCCGAAGCAGTTTTTGATGAGCTACGAAGCAACAATATCTTCGTATGGTGGCAATGCTGCAGTCATGGCCAAATCTTTTGTTATGGCTGTCAGGAGTGTTGCTCAAACCTGGTACTCCTCCCTTCGACCAGGAACGATCACTTCGTGGCAAAAGCTGAAGGACTTGTTGTTAACCAGCTTCCAAGGGTTTCAGACGAAGCCGGTCACTGCTCAAGCTCTATTCCAGTGCACCCAGGATCACGAAGAGTACCTTCAGGCGTACGTCCGGAGGTTCTTGCGTTTGAGGGCACAGGCACCAACAGTGCCCAATGAAATTGTCATTGAGGCCATGATCAAGGGGCTTCGGCCAGGACCTTCAGCTCAATACTTTGCTAGGAAGCCTCCTCAAACTTTGGAGAAGCTGCTCCAGAAGATGGACGAGTACATTCGGGCCGATAATGATTTTCGCCAAAGAAGGGAGGAGGCTTTCAGGTTTTCTGAAATGACCAGGGGCTTCGGAGGGAGGTTCTATCCGAGGCACGTTAGATCAATTCATAACTCTACCCAAAATGATGATAGGGGGAGCCAACAGCAGAGGCCACAGTGCTCCTCACAGGCTTCGGGGCAACAGCAAGGCTCCTTCCGACCACTAGCTCCGAGAGGCAGAGGCGCCAGGGGCTTCGGCGGAAGATTTGGCGATCAACCGAGAAGAATCTTTTGCTTATTCTGTGGTGAGAACAAAGGTCATACCACCAGGATATGCCATGTTACCATCCAGAAGCAAAAGGAAATAGCCGAAGCGGCAGCACAATAGGCTCAACCGAAGCAGGTCATGCACACTGCTTCGTATCATTCGCCTTACATCCCAGAATATGTAGGCAACCACCCTACAGTTTCTGTTGCTTCGGTGAGTCAACCTCAAGGTTCCTGGCAACAGCCTCCGCCTCCACCACCGATGCAACAAGGCCAGCAGCCAGAAGGGAGCCAATATGCTCCACACCAAAGGGACTTCAGAGAACAGTCCGAAGCTCGCACAGTCAACAGCACTGTACCAGAGTCAAAGCACATCTATTGACAAATATCCTACCTTGATAGAGGTCTTTTTCATTCAGTTTTATTTTCTGCGTAATAAAGGACATTGTTTAGATTTCATGTAATAGTTTCGTTGTTTGCCACAAGGAAAATATATTTTCTCCACAGGCTTAAGTTGTTGAAGCTTAAAGATTCGAGATAACAAAGAGGACCTTCGAATTATCAAAAATTCTTCGAAGCAACAAAAAGTCGTTCTAAGGAACGCAGAGTAAGTTTGCCGAAGTCACAAAAAGCCGCTCCAGAGGGAGTGCAGTGTAAGTTTTCTGCTCCAAAGTCGTTCCAAAGGGAATGCAGAGCTTACAGCGAAAAGTCAACGCTGATACCGCCTAAGTAAAAGGCGAAGCGCGAAAAGTCAACGCGAATACCGCTGAAAGTAAAAGGCGAAGAAGCTCCTAAGGGAGGCTTACAGCGAAAAATAAACGCTGATTCCGCTGAAGTAAAAGGCGAAGAAGCTCCTAAGGGAGGCTTATAAAAGATTATGTGTTTTATTGCAGGGATGTGTGTGTATCTTCGGAATAAACACCACCTCACATAACATAACATCATCGCATCATTTCGCATAGCATAAGCATCATACATCATGTTGCATATGGCACAAGAGGCGGACACAATATCGATCTGCAGAAGAAAGTTTTGAAAAAAGGAAAAATCATG
Organism: Zea mays; assembly: GCF_902167145.1. Lineage (NCBI taxonomy): Eukaryota > Viridiplantae > Streptophyta > Magnoliopsida > Poales > Poaceae > Zea > Zea mays. Next base: position 41,906,239 of record NC_050098.1, on the reverse strand, counting down.
ATGTCACAAGGAGATACATTATTGATCTTCGGAAGTGTAGCTTCGGAAAATATCTTCACGAAGCCTAGATATTATTCATCAGAACACTATGGATATTGTTGTGACAAAGAAAAATTCTTCTTCACGAAGCATGAAAAGAAGGGAAGGTGTTTTTTCGTCAAAGACTCAAAAACGGTACGTGTAAAATTTCATGCATCGTAAAGAATTGAACAATAAAAACAGGTATATTACATTCAGGGTTACAAAATGTTACAATATATTACATTTCAGAAGTTTTTACAATAATACTTAATCTTCTCTCAAAACAACTTCTGCAGCCTCGTTCAGGAGCCGATTAACAACTTCATCCATGATAGCTTCAGCCATCTTTTTAATTTCGTCGTCTCCTTTCGGGGGAGGTCCCGAAGACGCTTTAGTAGGATCTGAAGGAGGACAGGATACGGCTACATTGCTATTACAAATTGCGAACGAAGTTTAAAATCGAAAATTATAACACAATAAAAACCATTAGTTGATACCTATTTGCCCTTCGGGCTCTGCGCTTTTTTCAGCAGCCTCAGCCACTTCTCTAGCATCGTGAATGTCCTTTTCGCTTTTTCGAATAATTTCTCGGGCCATTTCTCGGCCACCATTATCCCAGACGTCGGTGAAAAATTTTCCACCTACCATGCTGGCTTCGGCCGAAGGATCTCTTGCATCTTCGAAGGACAAGCCAGCTTCGGATTGCGCTAAAATCTTTACATGCTCGCAGCCCTTTTTCTCTAAAATGGTGGCAATTCCCCTGGCACCCGAGAAAGCACATATGTCTCCGCGGCTGTTTAAAATTTCCTCGAAAGCCTCAGCTTCATGATCGATCCATTCGATAGGACCTTCGGGGTTGCCTCTTGTAAAGTTTTCTTCGCTCGAGAATGCACCGACACTGGCGAAGCTAGCTTTCAATTTCTTGACACACTCTATAGATTTGTTATAACATATTTTCTTGGATGAACGAAGCTCTTCAACAGTTCCCTCTAAATGATTTGCCCATTGGTCGCTGAGTTCTCGCTTCGTTTCTTCAAGCATACGTTCCTCTTTGGCTCTGGCCAGTTGTTTTCGAAGATCTTCAATTTCGCGCTTCTGAGCTTCAGCTTGACCTTTAAAAGTAGCTTCGTCTTCTTTTATTCTATTTATTAATGAATGTAATATTTTATCTTTTTCGAGACCTTCGTTCCTCAGTTCAATTACTTCGGAACGAAGGTTGCTCAGGGCTATAGCACACCCTTCGTCTTCAGCATCTTTTTGGGCCCTGAGGGCATTGCTAAGTATCAGGCCCTGCAAAGAAAAATATGTGTACGTCATTAGATTTAAGCAAACGAAAAATTTTGGTCTCAACAAAAAATACAAAGATCCCATTTGTTGCACCTTTAAGCTATTATATGCCAGGCTGTCGGCCAGATCGTTCTTCGACAGCACCGAGAGCCCGTCTTCTAGTGTTGGGAATCCGAAGCTCTTGTGCATCTCCCGACAGACAGAAATCTCCTTGCTGTCGGGGAGACAATACAAAAAGTCTTCTTCTCCACTGCCATTGAATATTAACGCCCCCTTTGGATACTTCAGTTTTTGGGCGTAGCGCTGGGCCTCTTGCTTTTCTTTTTCTGATAATTTTTTCCCCGAAGCATGACGAACAATATAATCAAGGACTTTGGGGGATGCTTCGGGGGCAATAGCACTGATTTCTTCAGTTGGCTCTGTTATTTTTTCCTCCTCGGTTTCCAAGGATTTTACCTTCGTGGGCTCTGAAGGCCCAGCTTCAGCTTCAGTTTCTTGCTCTGGAGCCTTAGTATCAGAAATTTCAGTTTTTGCTTCGGGAATGGCAACAGTTTTCTTCGGAGGTGTGCTTGAGGATTTAATTGTTTCCAGAACATCTAGCACATTGACCATTCTCTTTCTTTTCGGAGTCACTGCTGGCACCTTTTGATTTTTTACTGTCTCAACATTTGCTGCAGGACTTAAAACTTCTGATGTTTTTGATCCTTCAGCTGATCTTTTTGCTTCTTCCATTTTTTCTGACGCTGGCGCTTCGGCCATCTCTTTGGTTTCTGATGACAAATTCTTTGGTTTTTCCAATTCTGTTTTTGTTGGCGCTTTGGCCGTTTCTGCGACCTCTGGCAGCAAGGTTAGCTTGATTGGTTTTTCAGCTTCGGTGGCCGAAGAGGTCTCTCCGGCGAACTCAGGCACCGAGGCTGGTTCAATATAGCGTGGCCGATGTGTAAGGACCTTTATCCTTTTCCTTTTCGGTTCTGGCTCACTAGAAGCAGTTGTAGCTTCTTCTTTCGCAGAGGTTGTATTTTTTCTTTTCTGCCCTCGAATGGGATAACGATAATCAGGGTAGACAAACCCGATTGCAACAAACACCCGATTCAGCCTCTTCTTTTTTCGGCCTCCGAAGGCTGCTGACAGTGCAGTATCTTCGGCCTTCGAATAAGCCCCAAGCAGTTCATCACTTAAATTTTCAATGCTTTTTAACCAGTCATCATCTGGCTCAACGAATTTATCTCCGAACTTAAAAGTATACTTCAGCCTGATAAGTCCACCTTCGTCGGCCTCCTTTATGGTTTCTTGCGGCATTTCCCATTTCTCCGCGAGCGGCCATACCCTGAAGGCAATATGCTCTTGTACCAAATCTCTCGTTCCAATAAAAGAACAGATAACGCCGAAGGCTCTCTGGCATTCTTCGGCAGCTTCATTCATTTCAACCTTCGGCCTCCGAAGGCCGAAGCTTTGCCAAATAGGGCGCATAATTATACCTTTGATATCTTCTCGTACTGTCAGGTCATTCTTCACATAAAACCATTCTGTCATCCAGTCGCCGGGCCATCTCTTCCGAAAGGTTGGCACGGGACAGCTCGACCCGGACCGAGAAACGAACTGTAGCAGCCAAAATTATTGTGATACTGTTCCTTACCCCAAGGTTTTGTTTCGTATGATAATTCGTGTATATTGCAGAAACTTTTCGCATCAGGCTCCAGACCTTGGCTTCTCACGGCCCACACGAAGATATTCAGCCTTATGATTGCCTCGGGGGTAAGTTGGTGAAGATAGACTTCGAATATTTTCAGCACCTCTACGACAAAGTTGCTCAGGGGAAATCGTAGTCCGGCTTTCAAAAAGCTTCGGTACACTACGACTTCATTCTCTTCAGGGTTTGGACAAGTCTTTTCTCCTTTGTCGGTCCTCACCACGGACAAATCCCGGAAATACCTTCCTCTCATGTTGACAAGATGATTTTCTTTGATAGCTGATTTGCCGAAAACCGCATGGCTTGGTCGCCAAGGGCGATCTTCGGAGTCTTCACCACCACTGTCCACATCATAACTGTCGCTGTCACCAGTATCTTCAGACAAACCTTCTAGAATCTCCTTGGTGATTTTTTATGTATTGGTCTTCGACATTACTATAAGAAACCCCAAGTTCTTCTCTTCGTCGAGACTCAGCTTCATCTCGGCAGCAGCCTTCTTATCTTCAGACATCGTCGGAAACACTAAAAAACTGTTTTCAAAGCCGAAGCTTCAAAACTTAAAACTAAGCAAATCTTTGTGTGCAAGAGCTAAAAATCGAGTGAGCGGGAGCAGATGGCAAGAGAGCGTGCCAAATGAACTTGCAGTATGATCTTATTTATACGCCTAGTGCGTTGAAAATTGAAAGACCCCGCCCGTCAGTGAATGTTGCTATTCTAGCAAAGGGAAGGTGTTTTTTCGGACCTTCGGCTTAAAGCCTTCGTCCATGTCGCAATCTAAATTTATTATTTTATTTTAAACAAATTTATATTGCGAGGGGCTACTGTTGGGGACCTTCGGCTTACGAAGGTCCTCAAAAATAGGATTTAACAGTATTTCTGGAGTATAATGTGTGAACAGGTATCTTCGGACTCGAGTCGGTATCACAGTAGGAGAAGCCCAAAACAATATGAAGGTTGATACAGCGTCGAAGATGTGAGCGGGAAAGCTTCGGCGTGGTAGCAGAAAATGAAACCGACTTAAGGATGAAAAGGCTATTCAGACCTCGGTGGATTACTATAGAATTATTATCAAATGTAAAGGGCATGAATGTAATTTTGTATGGGCTGTGTCCCGTGCCTATAAATAGGTGAACAGTACCCCCGTACTGTTCACGCTGATTTAACATTTACTTTTGTGTCACACTTGTACTTTCATTCCCTTCCAAAGCTGAAGGTACATTTGTAATTCGATATTATTTCTATTTCTCTGCAATAATAATAAATTGATAATAAGATATAATTATCTATGTAATCCTTCGTATTCTTTATGATTCGTTCTTCGTCATCATATGCTATGTTTATGAAGGTACGTCCTTCATAACCTTCGGCCAAAAACCATTATATCCTAAGGGAAATAATGCTTCGAAGGACGAAGGACTTTATCAATTAACATTTTCTGTGTTGTCTTGTTCTTAATTCGTAGCATTTGATAACAAGTCCCCAACATCCGGTCTACTAGCACATAAATAAAGTAATGACCCTATCATAGACCGGTATGCCTTTTGATCAACAGACTTACCTCCTTTGTTGAGGTCAACATGCCCGTCGGTTCCCATTGGTGTCTTCGCGGGCTTGGCGTCCTTCATCCCAAACCTCTTGAGAAGGTCTTGCGTGTACTTCGTTTGGGAGATGAAGGTTCCGTCTTTGAATTGCTTCACTTGGAACCCAAGGAAGTAGTTCAACTCGCCCATCATTGACATCTCAAACTTTTGAGTCATCACCCTGCTAAACTCCTCACAAGACTTTTGATTAGTAGAACCAAATATTATGTCATCGACATAAATTTGGCACACAAAAAGATCACCATCACAAGTCTTAGTGAAAAGAGTGGGATCGGCTTTGCCAACCTTGAAAGTATTAGCAATTAAGAAATCTCTAAGGCATTCATACCATGCTCTTGGGGCTTGCTTAAGTCCATAGAGCGCCATAGAGAGCCTAAACACATGGTCAGGGTACCTGTCATCCTCAAAGCCAGGGGGTTGTTCCACGTACACCTCCTCCTTGATTGGCCCGTTGAGGAAAGCGCTCTTCACATCCATTTGAAACAACCTGAAGGAGTGGTGAGTGGCATAGGCTAATAAAATTCGAATAGACTCTAGCCTAGCCACAGGAGCAAAAGTCTCCTCGAAATCCAAACCTGCGACTTGGGCATAACCTTTTGCCACAAGTTGAGCCTTGTTTCTTGTCACCACCTCGTGCTCGTCTTGCTTATTGCGGAACACCCACTTGGTTCCCACAACGTTTTGCTTTGGACGTGGCACCATGCTTCAAACTTCATTCCTCTTGAAGTTGTTGAGCTCTTCCTGCATGGCTAACACCCAGTTCGGATCTTGCAAGGTCTCTTCTACCCTGAAAGGCTCATTAGAAGAGACAAAGGAGTAATGCTCACAAAAGTTAGCTAATCTTGAGCGAGTAGTTACTCCCTTGCTTATGTCACCCAGAATCTGGTCAACGGGGTGATTTCTTTGAATCGTCGCTCAGACTTGAGTTGGAGGGGCCAGTGGTAGTGCTTCTTCCTCCATAACTTGTTCTTCTTGTGCTCCCCCTTGATCACGTTCCTCTTCTTGAGGTGCCTGTCCATCATCTTGGGTTGGGAGATGCACCAACGTCGATGAAGAAGGCTGATCTTGCTCCTGTTGTTCCTCTGGTCGCACATCACCAATCGCCATCGTGCGCATTGCGGCCGTCGGAACATCATCTTCATCTATGTCATCAAGATCAACTTGCTCTCTTGGAGAGCCATTAGTCTCATCAAATACAACGTCGCTAGAAACTTCAACCAAACCCGATGATTTGTTGAAGACTCTATACGCCTTTGTATTTGAGTCATACCCTAGTAAAAACCCTTCTACTGCTTTGGGAGCAAATTTGGAATGCCTACCTTTCTTCACCAAAATGTAGCATTTGCTCCCAAATACACGAAAGTAAGAGACATTGGGTTTGTTACCGGTAAGGAGTTCGTAGGAGGTCTTCTTGAGGAGGCGGTGCAGATATAGCTGGTTTATGGCGTGGCAAGTTGTGTTCACAGCTTCCGACCAAAACCGCTCGGGCGTCTTGAACTCTCCAAGCATTGTCCACGCCATGTCGATAAGCATCATGTTCTTCCTCTCTACCACACCGTTTTGTTGTGGTGTGTAGGGAGCGGAGAACTCGTGCTTGATGCCTTCCTCCTCAAGATATTCCTCAACTTGCAAATTCATGAACTTGGACCCGTTGTCGCTTCTTATCTTTTCACCTTGAGCTCAAATTCGTTTTGAGCCCTCTTTAGAAAGCGCTTTAGGGTCCCTTGGGTTTCTGATTTATCCTGCAAAAAGAACACCCAAGTGAAACGGGAAAATCATCAACAATTACAAGACCAAACTTACTTCCACCGATGCTAAGGTAGGCAACGGGTCCGAAGAGGTCCATATGAAGAAGCTCCAGTGGTCTTGATGTTGTCATCACATTCTTGCTGTGATGAGTGCTTCTCACTTGTTTCCCTGCCTGACAAGCTGCACAAGGTCTATCTTTCTCGAAACAGACATTGGTTAGTCCTAACACATGTTCTCCCTTTAGAAGTTTATGAAGGTTCTTCATCCCAACATGTGCTAGACGACGATGCCACAGCCAGCCCATACTAGTCTTAGCTATTAAGCATGCATCTAGATCGGCCTCCTCTTTCGAAAAATCAACTAAGTAGAGTTTGTCGTCTAATACACCCTTAAACGCTAATGAACCATCACTCCTTCTAAATACAGATACATCTATGTTTGTAAATAGAGAATTATAACCCATGTTACATAATTGACTTACAGGCAATAAGTTGTACCTGAGCGATTCAACTACGAACACATTGGAGATAGAATGCTCGGATGTAATGGCTATCTTTCCCAGTCCTTTAAACTTGCCTTGATTCCCATCTCCAAAGATGATCGAATCCTGGGAATCCTTATTCTTGACATAGGAGGTGAACATCTTCTTCTCCCCAGTCATGTGGTTTGTGCATCCGCTGTCGATAATCCAGCTTGAGCACCCGGATGCATAAACCTGCAAGGTAATCTACACTTGGGTTTTAGGTACCCAACTCTTGTTGGGTCCTACAAGGTTAGTCACAATAGCCTTTGGAACCCAAATACAAGTCTTGTCTCCCTTGCATTTGGATCCCATCTTTCTAGCAACTACTTTTTCATTCTTACATAAAAGCACAAAAGAAGTATTGCAAGCATGGTAAATGGTAGAAGATTCATTACACATTCTCCTAGCCACATGAGGCACTACATTACTTCTCCTAGGCCTACTTCTACCATGCACAAAAGTAGAGCTAGAGGCAATCATAGCATGAGAATCAAAAGCATAATGACTATAACTCCTTTTATAATTGGAATGACTAGCAACTTTCCTATTATAAATGAAAGCATGATTCTTTTGATTACTACTAGCCATAGGGGCCTTCCCTTTCTCCTTATTGGGAATGGGAGTCCTTTGGCTTGTTAAGTTCTTGGCTTCCTTTCGAAAACCAAGCCCATCCTTAATTGAGGGGTGTCTACCAATGGTGTAGGCATCCCTAGCAAATTTTAATTGATCAAAATTAATTTTGCAAGTCTTAAGTTGAGCATTAAGACTTGCCACCTCATCATTTAATTTGGAAATAGAATAAGGTGTGCATCACAAGCATCAACATCAAAATCCTTACATCTATCACAAATAACAACATGCTCTTCACAAAAACTAGATTTATTAACTCCTTCTAGCTTAGTAGTTAATTCATCATTTAAACTCTTTAAACTAGATACAGTTTCATGGCAAGCTGATAACTCAGAAGATAGCATTTCATTCCTTTTAATCTCTAAAGCAAGAGATTTTTGCACACTAACAAATTTATCATGCTTCTCATATAAAATATCTTCTTGTTTTTCTAACAATTTATCCTTTTCATTTAGAGCATCAATTAATTCATTGATCTTTTCTACCTTAGCTCTATCTAAACCTTTGAATAAGCTAGAGTAATCTACTTCATCATCGAAAGAATCATCATCGCTAGAAGTAGTGTACTTAGGGGAATCTCGAACACTTACCTTCTTCTCCTTAGCCATGAGGCAAGTGTGACGTTCGTTGGGGAAGAGCGAAGATTTGTTGAAGGCCGAGGCTGCCAGTCCTTCATCATCGGAGTCGGATGAAGAACAGTCTGAATCCCATTCTTTGCCAAGGTGCGCCTCGCCCTTTGCCTTCTTGTAAACCTTCTTCTTCTCCCTCTTCCCATGCTTTTCTTGTTCCTGGTCATTATCATTATTGGGGCATTGTGCTATGAAATGACCAGTCTTACCGCATTTGAAACAGGAGCGCTTTCCCCTTGCTTTGTTCTTGTTGGAGTGCTCCTTGCGTCCTTTCAGTGCGGTCTTGAAGCGCTTGATGATTAGGGCCATCTCATCTTCGTTTAGCCCGGCAGCCTCAACTTGTGCCACCTTGCTTGGTAGCGCCTCCCTGCTGCTTGTTGCTTTGAGAGCAACGGGTTGAGGCTCGTAGAAGGGTAGAGGGCCATTAAGAGCATCATCCACGTATATCGCGCTTCCTTTACCATCATACATCGGTCACAAATTTTCCAAGTATCTCCTCGGGCGTCATTTTGGTGTATCTGAGATTTTCACGAATAAGGTTTACAAGATGGGGGTCAATTACCGTGAATGACCTTAGCATAAGTCGAACGACGTCGTGTCCGTCCATCTTGTGCTTCCATACCTTCTAATTTTGTTGATGAGGGTCTTGAGCCTGTTGTAGGTCTGTGTTGGCTCCTCTCCCCTAATCATCGCAAATCTCTCCAGCTCGCCTTCCGCCAACTCCATTTTGGTGATCATGGTGGCGTCGTTTCCCTCATGAGATATCTTGAGGGTGTCCCAGATTTGCTTGGCGTTGTCCAAGCCGCTCACCTTGTTGTATTCATCCCTGCACAAAGATGCTAGCAAAACAGTGGTAGCTTGTGCATTCTTATGAATTTGCTCATTAATAAACACAGGGTTATCCGTACTGTCGAAATGCATTCCATTTTCAACTATCTCCCAAATACTAGGATGGAGAGAAAATAAGTGACTACGCATTTTGTGACTCCAAAAAGAGTAGTCTTCTCCATCAAAGTGTGGAGGTTTACCAAGAGAAATTGATAGCAAATGAGCATTAGGATTGAATGGAATACGAGAATAATCAAATGAATAGTTTTGATTAACTAGTTTCTTTTTAGACGAGTCATCGTCGTCGTCTCTTGGTGAAGAAGAGGAGGCATCGCTATCGTAGTAAATGATCTTCTTGATGCGCCTCTTCTTCTTCCCGTCCCTCTTCTTGTGACTCGATCCTGAGTCAGTGGGCTTGTCGTCCCTTGGCTCGTTGAAGAGGGACTCCTTCTCCTTGTCGTTGACCACCATCCCCTTTCCCTTAGGATCCATCTCTTCGGGCGATTAGTCCCTTAGATGAAGAGTACGGCTTTGATACCAATTGAGAGCACCTAGAGGGGGGTGAATAGGTGATCCTGTAAAATTCAACACTAAATTCCAACAACCTTGATTATAAAGATATTAGTGCAGGTTAATCGAGCTCTTGCGAACACAGACAATCAAAGAGAGAGCAATCACAAGAGACACGTGATTTTATCCCGTGGTTCGGCCAAGTAACACTTGCCTACTTCCATATTGTGGCGTCCTAATGGACGAGGGTTGCACTCAACCCCTTTCAAGTGATCCAATGATCAACTTGAATACCACGGCTTTTCTTCCTTATATTCTTTTCCCGTTTGCGAGGAATCTCCACAAGTTGAAGCCTCTCGCCCTTACAAGATTGATCACAAAGAACGCATAAGAGTAAGGTTGGGAAGAGCAACGCACACAAGATTCAAAAATGCAGCACACCAACGCACACAAGTGAAGACTTGAGCTCAAATGACACACAGTGAGTTCTCGACTCGAATGGAGCTCAAATCTCTAACACAACAAAGCGAATGCACGGGAGCAGAGTCTGGATGCCTTAGAATGCTTAGTTAATGCTTTGTATAGCTCCTCCATGCGCCTAGGGTCCCTTTTATAGCCCCAAGGCAGCTAGGAGCCGTTGAAGATCAACATGGAAGGCCAAACTTGCCTTCTGTCGGGTGGTGCACCGGACAGCTACTGTAGCCTTTCTGGTGCCGATCTCCTTCCTTTTCTGGCACAGACGACCGTTGCAGCACCAGGCCAGTTGGCGCATCGGACACTGTCCGGTGCACACCGGACAGTCCGGTGCCCTCTTCCGATCGTTGGCGCGGGCCACGCGTCGCCCGTGGATTGCGCGGCCGACCGTTGCGCTGGTGACCGTTGGCTCACCGGACAGTCCGGTGCACCACAGGACAGTCCGGTGAATTATAGTCGTACGCCGCCAAACTTTTCCCGAGAGTGTCCTTTTCATCGGAGACCAGCCTGGCGCACTGGACACTGTCCGGTGCACCATCGGACAGTCCGGTGTGCCAGGCCGAGCTGGACTTTGGCTGCACACAGCCAAGTCTTTTGCAATTCTTTCTTTTCATGTTTCTAGCACTTAGACAAAATATGTTAGTACTCAAAACAATGTACTAAGTCTAGAAACATACCTCATGTCTTGATTTGCACTTTTCTCTTCATTTAGCACATAAGAACTTAATTAATTGTGTTGGGCACTTAATCACCAAAACATAATAGAAATTGCCCAAGGTCACATTTCCCTTTCAGAGATGGAGGCCAATGAGGCCGGAAGCGAGGGAGAAGAAGCTCCTGAGGAGTTAGGACCAGCCCCTGGTACCAATGTGACTGCCTCCGAGATGCCCCCTTCACCCGCATCCAGTGTTGCTTCCACTACTGAGGGCTAATCAGTCGTCTTGACGCTTTAGGCGGATAGAAACCTACGCAAGCTTAGTAATGGCAGATTTTGGACTACGCTTACGGGTACTTTCCCCTAATTGATGTAACCCTTGTGAACTTTTGAGGTCTGTGGGATGTTTGTAACCATGTTATCCTCATTCGAACTTAATGTTATGATTATGACAATTTCCTTCCATATGAGATAATAGCATGTTGTTCGAAATTGTGAATTGGGATAACAATGGCGACAATCTCTGTTTTCAGATGGTAGCTAGGCAGCGTCGCGAGCAAAACGAGCAAGTTCCCCCGCCACCTCCTCCAGCTCCCATAGTGCAGGAGCTGATGGCCCAGCAGAACGAGATTTTGCGACAGCTCTTGCAGCGCCAGCCCCACCCTCAGCAGTATGGTGGAGGCCAGCCGCAGTGACCTCCGGCAGTGGCAACCTACCAGGATTCCTGAGTATGAAGCCGCCCTTGTTCACGAAGGCAGAGGATCCGTTGGACGCTGACGTGTGGTTACACATCGTGGAGTCCAAGTTTCCCCTCCTCGCGGGAGACTGCCCTGATGATACCAAGGCTCGCTTCGCCGCACAGCAGCTTCGCGGCCCTGCTCGAACTTGGTGGGACCATTTCCGTGCTATGCTACCTGCTGATCGTGAGGTCTCTTGGGAGGAATTCAAGACTGCTTTCAGAGAGCACCATATCCTAGCTGGAATTCTTGATCACAAGCTGAATGAGTTTCTGGCACTCAATCAAGGAACCCGCACAATATTGCAGTATGCTCAGGCCTTCAACGACTTGTGCCAGTACGCAGGATATCATGCTGATTCCAATGAGAAGAAGAGAGACTGTCTGGGCTAATAGCTTCAATGAGTTGGTCAACTTGGCTGTAACACCCCTGGGGTTACTGTAACTAAAACTTGAGCATGGCATCATAAGCATTGGCATTGCATATGTTTGATACACCTAGAGTGCATTCACTAGGCAAAAATTTCAAACAAGTTATTGTTTAAGTGTTTTGCAAATAGAACCCTGGATAGGGAACTTAACCCTAAATAGGGATTAAAGGGGTAAGACCTAACCCAAATTGAGAAAACCTAAAGGCTTTAGGGAAATAGTCATAAAATGTCCCCCAAAAATAAAGTTAAATCACATTTATGCCCCTGGGATACTATAAACCCTAATTGGAACCCTAGAAAAACCCTAAAACCAAACCCTAGGGACTTATGTGCAAAATTAGTCCACTTTTGGACTAAAGTGCAAAAACCAAGTTAAATAAGTGTCTTAAGTCATTTGGGTCACAAATATGTGCATTTGCAAGTTAAACCCTAAGTTTTGGGCTTATTTGCAAAACACACCTCTTAAGTCCTTAATAGTCTAAGTCTGATTTCAGTGATATTGGCTCAACTCTGGAGCCTTGTAACTTTTAAAATATAGGATCTTTGCCCTAGGTCACCACATCAACTATGTAGATCTATTTTAGGTGAACAACTTTGCTTAAGTGGGCAAGCCATGTTCTAGTGAGAAATTTAGAGATAATCATGCTCAAACTTTGGCTGTCAGGCTGATTAAGTTCTGAACTTCAGACAAGCAGTGCAACTGCAAGCACTTTGGGCATGAATTAATGCATGATCGAGCAAGTATTTGCCTAGGATTGCTATAACAATATTGTAGCTGGATCTTAGGACTATAACTTTGTTAAAGGGTGTTGATCATATTACTGCACAAAATTGGAAGTTATTGGCTCTGTAAATTCCCCTGTCAGAAGCACTGATGGAGCATTCCATGGTACAGTAACCCGAGTGGATCAGAACGCCAGCGTAGCTTGCTCGCCGCCGGTGACCCCCCCTGCGCAAAGATTCGCGCCGCCGCCGTTAGGATTTACGCTCACTGGTAACCGGATAACGCTTCGGTAGAAAGATCTTCGCCGCCGTCAAGCTGGAAGCCACCCCGGTCAGCCGCGGTACTCCTCCCCTGGCTCACCACCCGCGGGTAAAGTGCTCACCGTCGTTGTGCCATCGCCGTTGGCCACCGCGTGTCCTAACCGCGCCATCGCATCGCCGTGACTCCCTCTAAACTCCCCGTCGACCACCGGAGTTACTGCCACGGCGGTGAACACGTGTTCACTGCACTAGCATTCTTCCTCACCTCCGACCGCCGTGTGTCTCGTCCAAAATTCGCGACCACCGCTCGCTCCGCCTATAAATTGAGCCCTCCCCTAGCTGCGCAACATCATTGCGCACCCCCACACCTAGTATTGCTCCCAGCCGATCACCAGCAAGCTCCAATTTTAAACTTCCCCCAAATCAAGTTTCCGCCACCGCGAAGAGTCCCTCACCGCGGCCAGCCCCTTTCCGGTCAGCTCATCCTCCTCTCTCTCTCGTTTGAGCACTTGCATAGCTCCGTGATTCTTACCAAGTCATCAATTCGAACTATGTGACCACCAATCGCCGGGAACACGATTGGCAAGCCGCCATGCTCTCGGTCACCGTGGCCAGAGCTCCTTAGTTGGTCATTAGTGCAATTAAGTTAGGGGAAATACTCTTTAGGTCGTGGATTTGGTTTAGTCCGAAGCTGAGCGCCGGTCTTGGCCTCCTCCGGTCGGTCTGCGTGCTCGCCGGAGTTCATCCTCCGCGTGAACGCCGTCGGGGACCTAGCGCGGTAAAGGAATAGAACCTCAGGGACTTTTCTGCAAACTGTCAGAGACTTGGGAAAACAGTAACAGAGCCCACTTCGAGTTATCCAAAACGCCGAGGGCCTCTGCGCAAACCTACCCCGCGGGCGCGGGCGCGCGCGCGATTCTCCGTGAATTTGGGCCGCTGGGCTGAAATCAGCCCAGAACTATTCACCAGTTTGTCCTTTTCTTTTTATTCCAGAGCCAAAACAATTATAGAAAATGGTAGAAAAATGGTAAAATTGTGAAACCAATTTTCCTAGACTCCATATTTTCCCTAGTATTTAATAAAAATAGTTTTATGATTTTTATTTTAAACAGGGAATTTTAGGGCATTTAAAATAGTTTAAAGTCTTAGTTCTGGATTTTTAGAAAAATAGATAATAAGTCCAAAAATGCTCAAACTTTTTATATGAACTTAAAACATTGTTTAGAAGCCTTGGGTAGAGTTTGAATTGATTTGGACCATGTTTGATAACTAGAACCCAAACCCCCCTGCTCTATGAACTCCTTTACCGACTCCGGAAACCCTAAGTTCTCGGAGTTCCGTGAAGGAAAGTTGTATTCAAGACTTAGAAAATAAATCTTTATTATCTTCTCACTCTCATGCGCATTACATGGCATTTATTCTTATATATGTATATATATGGTTATGTTAGAACGCGAAGAAGAAGTGGAAGTCACTGAAGTAAAGACACCACCACCCTCGGATTCTCAGGCAGAAAACTGCTTCTACTTTGATATTTGTGGATCCGAACCAGACTCACCTGTGAACGAAGGCAAGCCCCGGTGCATTTGCCACCTCCCTTGATGTTTTTAAATCTTTCTCACTTGCTTGCTGCATTAGGTGATAGGAGTTGATTGATAAAACAATTCTTGCATTACCTTCCTTGAACTTGATTACCTTCCTTGAAACCCTGATTTTACAAAAAGGTTTTCCTATGCTTAGTATTGCTTTAGAAAAACAAAAGGATTTGTTTTACAAAAGATGTTTGGCAAAGTGGGAGGGTTGTTTTCAAAAATAAAACTTGATGGTGAATCCATCACGACCGTGATGGATTCAACATCGGAAAAGATGTACCTCTGCCAGGTACCAATTTTTTGGGTTGAAAAGATTAAGCTGAGACCGGGCGGGTGACTTGCACGAGAAAGAGAGTCTCGGTGTAGTGTCTTCGTCTGAGTCGATTAAGGACCTTGTCGATGTAGGCCTGCTGACCGAGGACCCTTTAACTGGTCACATGCCTCGTCATGGGTAAGCCTTGCCTCGGGCAGACTAAGGCCAGAATAAGATAACACGGAATGGGCATGGAGCGGTGGCGAGAGTAGCGTGTACCCTCCGTGGCAAGAGGCTGGACGGTGGTGTATCTATGCTCTCGGTTCGCGTGAACCTGATCTGGTCTTAAGAACCTCGGTGGCGGGTTGACATATGCAAGGGTTAAGTGCTACATATGTCGTGTGATTGGAGATCCTCAGCTGAGTATAATCGATTCGGATCGCCGTACCTCCGCGGTTATGGAGACTTGGCCACTGACTTACACGTAGCTTTCCACTAAAGATGATGGGTTTTTGTTAAGAAATTGGCTAGTGCAGGACCAGTGATTGAACTAGGGTAGAAAGAACTCTAGTTGCAGGTAATTATACTTAACTTGACAAATAAAATTGGATTTTTAAGGATCCACTTTAGTAAGCATTTCTGCAAAACAGAGTCTTTGATTATTGAAAAGCCTTACCTTGACTCCCTTAAGCCAGCATACCCTTGAGAGTCTTTTCCTTAGTCGGGTAAGACTTGCTGAGTAATTCCATACTCAGGGTTTATCCCTTCGTTGTTTTTAGGTGAGGAAGTAGCAGATTTCTGTTGCTTCTGTACCAGGGTGGTTCCTAAGGAGGAGAAACAAGAGTGAAGATGCGGGAGGACTTGGTCCTCCATATAGAACTTTTGTTTAAAACTATCGGGAGGAGTTTTTACCTCCCTTGGTATGTGTAATAATACTACTCAGCACTCGTTTTATATTTCTGGTCTGTAATAACCAACTTGATCTTACTTCTTAAATAAATGTAAGTTATGTAATCGCTTCCGCATTTCTTTATCTCCGATGTTCTGTAATGTCTGCAAGACGGGTGAAACGTTCCTGGAAAGGTAAGGAAAGATACCGAACTTGTCAAGTGACTTAGGAACATCTACAGGGTGTCTGATGTCTGTTAGACAAGGACAACTGTAGGTGGGCCTAATTACTTGGGAGGTTCCATCACAGCTGGTATCGAAGCGTAGCTCTTCTTTGCAGATATTATGAGGCATCTTCAAAAGGATTTTCTAAAAGTCTTACCTAGAAACTCTCTTCTCTCCTTACCTAAGTATTCTGAAGAGTTTATCTTATAGACCAGATAGGAAGAGTGCAATGTATAGAAGGTTGAATCAACTAAGGTTGATTCTGTAATTACACATGCATCATGCTAAGAATTATACTAATAAAGTTTTCCCCCTTAGAAAGATGCCACCGCGCACAAGGAAAACGGCGCGCAAGTCAACTGGTCCAATCGGTGTGCCCCGACATCAACTGGCCCCTCGACATGAGGACAGTAGCAGCGGGAGTAATGATCCAATAGGAGATCTTGAAGCACGAGTAAGTCGACTTCAAGCGGAGTTGCAACACAGGACCAACGCTTGGGTTGCGGATGGAGATAGAATAAATGAACTAAGAAGGGACATCAGCCACCTGCGGGATCAGCTTGCTGATCGGGACTTGGCGCTCGACTGGGCAGTCCAGTCCCGTTTGCTGGCTTGTGCTAAGGAAGCAAGGGTGCAGGCCCGAATCAAGGAACTTAGCTCAGCTGTCGACGACCTGTAGGTCTATTGCAATACGTTACATGAGGAAGTCCATGTACTGTATTCGCAATTACACCCTAGTGCACCTGCGCACCCTGTTGAGGCAGAAGCCGGACCCTCCCATGTTGCGGGACACGCGCTTGGTGAGGAGTTAGACCTTTTTGAGCCCCCTCCTTCCATGAGGCTGGTCGACGTATGGACTCCCACACCCGACGACGAGGCCGCCAAAAGCAATGGGAAGCAGGACTAGTGGTAGAAGTAGTGTAGGGTATTGTAGGTTGTACTAGTGTATAATAGGTAGTGCTATTGTATACTAGGTATTGTATCTTGTTGTAAGAGTCTTGAGTCTGTAACATTACTTTTGGTAATGTAAAATGGAATGGCTTTTTCTTTGGCATATCATATTGTTTCCGAATGTTGTTGCCACAGATGCCTTCCAAGACTCGAGCTCAGGACGGAGCTGGTACCTCCCGGGGGAGGGAATCCACACCCAATCCACCTCCTGTTTCTCCCACACTGGCTGAGGCAATTGCTGCCTTAGTGAACGCAACTGCTGACAATACCCGCTTTCTGAGAGAAATGGCGGGCCAAGAGTTCCAGCAGCCTGGTGGGCGGGGCTATCAACAGGGCCCCCGCGAAACTTCTTATCTGGACTTTTCGGAGACACGTCCGCCCTTGTTTGTTAAAGCTGAAGATCCACTGGAAGCCGATGAATGGATACGGGTTATTGAGCAAAAATTTGGTCTTCTGCGCTGTTCAGAGACACAGAAGCCTTTATTCGCAGCGCAACAACTATGCGGACCTGCCAGCACTTGGTGGGGTAATTTTGTGGCCGTTCAGCCAGCCAATCATCAAGTAACCTGGGAGGAATTCAAAGTAGCCTTCCGCGAGCATTATATACCCGAAGGTGTTTTGCATATGAAGCAAGAAGAGTTCATGAAGCTAAAACAAGGAGGAGATATTGTCAATCAGTATCTCAACAAGTTCAATCATCTATCACAATATGCAATTGATCAGGTGAACACTGATCTGAAAAAGAAAAATTGCTTTATGAGAGGATTAAATGATCGATTGCAGAGAAAAATGGCCACCTGCATAGATCTCACGTATGGAAAGGCTGTCAGCACAGCCCTATCTGTTGAAGCCAAATATGCAGGTTCCGGAAAGAACAAGGGATTTGGTGGTGAGAAGTCTGATCAGGGCCAGGCAAAAAGGCAATGGTTTATTCTCCGGCCTTCTAACCAGACTCCTCCATGTGCACCATCCTTCCCTTTCAAGCAGCCGATAATTATTCGTCCCAATAAAGCCCCCACTGCCCCAAGTCAGCCGGGTGCCCCAGGTACTCGATTCCCTGCTTTGCCCAGCTCTTCAACCGGATGTTTTAATTGTGGCAAGTCTGGACATTTCATCAAGGATTGCCCATATCCCAAGCAGAATCAAGCAAATAATCAGCAAGGATCGGGGAGTTCATCACAAAGCAAGGGAAATGTTAAGGGCAAAAGTTTCAAGAAGACGGGACGGATATACTATACTCAAGTGGCCACTACACCGGAAGGTGAACCGGTGATGATGGGTACGTTTCTCGTGGCCAGTCACCCTGCAATTATTCTTTTTGATTCTGGTGCTTCGCATACGTTCATTAGCAAGAAATTTGTGGAGCAACATCACATTGCATGCCATGAATCAAAAGAGGGATTTAAAATACACTCACCTGGGGGACAAATCTTTACTAGAGAAGTGGCCTATCAAGTGCCCATATCATTGGCCGGACGGGACTTTCCTACCAATATGATCGTCCTGAAAGGCCAAGACATAGATGTTATTTTGGGTATGAATTGGTTGGCCAAGCATAAAGCAACACTTAATACTGATCAAAGAACCATCAGGTTGAGTCATAATCAAGAAGAAATTCTTTTGCCAATCCCTATTCCAAACAAAACTACTGGCAGAGTTTATGAAGTCATGGTACCGGAAATCAAGGATATCCCGGTAGTATGCGAGTTCCCTGATGTCTTTCCCGAGGATTTGCCAGGATTGCCACCTGAGCGGGAGGTAGAGTTTGTAATAGAGTTGAAGCCCGGTACGGCTCCAATATCTCGAAGATCGTACCGTATGCCTCCTAATGAGTTGGCAGAATTGAAGATTCAATTGCAAGATCTCCTGGAGAAAGGATTTATCCGGCCAAGCTCATCGCCGTGGGGTTGTCCGGCCATATTCGTCAAAAAGAAGGATCAAACCCTACAAATGTGTGGATTATCGACCCTTGAATGAGGTCACCATCAAAAACAAGTACCCTCTTCCAAGGATTGATATTCTATTTGATCAATTGACTGGAGCTAGGGTATTTTCAAAGATTGATCTCCGATCGGGCTATCACCAGATCCGTATTCGGCCCGAAGATATACCAAAGACCGCCTTCACTACGCGGTATGGGTTGTTTGAATATCTGGTAATGTCTTTTGGGTTAACAAATGCTCTGGCCCACTTCACATATTTGATGAATTCGGTGTTCATGCCCGAGCTAGACAAGTTTGTGGTGGTCTTCATTGATGACATTTTGATATATTCCAAGAATGAAGAGGAGCACGCCCAACATTTACGGATCGTGTTAACGTGCCTGAGGGAACATCAGTTATATGCCAAGTTCAGCAAATGCGCGTTTTGGCTGGAGGAAATTCAATTTCTGGGACATGTTCTATCTGCCAGAGGGATTGCGGTAGACCCCAGCAAAGTCAAGGACATTTTGGAGTGGAAACCCCCGACCACTGTTCATCAGGTCCGAAGTTTCCTTGGACTGGCTGGATATTACCGCAGATTTATACCAGACTTTTCTAAGCTTGTGAAGCCAATCACAAGTTTATTGAAGAATGATGTTAAATTCAATTGGTCTTCGAAGTGTGATGAAGCCTTTGAACAATTGAAGACATAATTAACCACTGCTCCGGTATTGGCTCAACCGGACATCACCAAGCCTTTTGATGTATATTGTGATGCATCTGGCAGTGGACTCGGCTGCGTGCTAATGCAAGAAGGCCGAGTAATTGCATATGCTTCAAGGCAGTTACGCCGACATGAGGAGCATTACCCAACTCATGATCTGGAGCTAGCTGCTGTGGTTCATGCCCTAAAAATTTGGCGTCATTATCTGCTGGGAAATGTCTGTCATATCTATACAGATCATAAAAGCTTGAAGTACATCTTCACCCAGTCAGAATTGAATATGAGGCAGAGACGATGGCTTGAGCTTATTAAGGACTATGAACTGGAAATTCATTATCACCCAGGCAAAGCCAATGTTGTGGCAGATGCACTAAGCCGTAAGGTTCCCTGTCATTGTCTTACGGTGAAGACCTCTGACAACACTTTATGCCAAGAGATGGAGAAGCTAAACCTGGGAATGGTCCAACAAGGAACTCTGAATCAGTTAAAGCTTGAGTCAGTCCTCTTGCAAAGGATAATTGATGCCCAAAAGGATAATGAGGGCATGAGACACATTCGTGAGAAGTTAAGGGCTGGAAAAGCCAAATGTTTCAAAGAAGATGATCAAGGCATTGTATGGTTTAATAACCGCATAGTGGTGCCAAAGAATGAAGAGCTCCGCCAGCAAATTCTTGATGAAGCACATCTTAGCCGCTACTCTATTCATCCCGGAATGTAACACCCGGGTTTTAGGGGTCCAAAGCCCGGGCGTAAACTTAATCACCAGGTGTGCTGGGACCAAGTCTCACACATATGATGAATCATGGCACAGGATCGAATGTCACATCTTTACTATATAATAGGAGTTCTATACAAAATAAATAATTACATTATAAGGAGACAACGGTCCAGCAACCCAAAGTTGACTGGGAGACGACGGCCTAGACCACTCATGAACTCATCACAGTATCCTCCACGCGCCTCATCCTGTGGTACCTGCTCTTGACCTGTGGGGGGGTGTGAGACAGCACGAGTGAGCTCACATACGTTCATCGCTCAACAAGTTGTGGGGAATAATGTGAATGAACTCGCCAAAGGTGGGAATTCATGTGAAGTGTAAGGCTTACCAAAAAGGATGGTTAGAGCTGAGCATTGCTTTTAAAGTTGGTCAAAATTTTATTAGCAATTACTAAGTATAAGTAAATACCAACCCAATTAAGCAGTAGAACAAAAGTAACAACATCACCTGCGATGCAATGCATATGACAAATTGAATTTAGTTCCATAAATTAATCATGTGAGGGTCCGAGCTGCTCATGACCGTGAGCACGGCTAGTATACCAGTTTTACACTCTGCAGAGGTGGCGCATCTTTACCCACAAGTCATGTTACCCATCTGCCAAGGGATCGCGACTTCCCATACACCTCTACCGAGGAGGCGAGGCAGGATAACACTACGAGGCCTTTACAAAGTTCCACTAGCTTCAGAAAACCCGCTACAGTTTATGGGAAGCTCCAATGCAGGAATCCCTTGCAGGACCGCCATCGCAGCAAAATCCTCCCGAGGGCCTCCCTACACTGACCACTCCCCTACTGCCCTTGCCCCTTTCGGGTAAGGTAGTCTTCCACTAGCTTTCCTAATTAATCGGCCAAGGGCGTCCCATTAAACCCTTATGGTAGCACTGTTTTCCCGGGTGGTTCTCCATGTTCCAATTAACATAATGATCTTATCATGAACAGTAAATAGCAACTGATAACAAAAGTATGAATAATATGTATCTCAATGCCCAAATCCACATATAGCACTAGCAAGTACTACCCAGAAAGTTTAGTGGTAAACAAGGCATAAAGATAGACAAACTAGGGTAACCTATTAGGTCCCATCAAATTAACCTATGCAGATCATTATGATTAATTAGAACATGAGTGGGTAAAAGAAGTGATCAAGGGCACAACTTGCCTGGGACTTGAGATTCTAGGTACTAGGATGATCTTCAGATGACTCGTAACCTCGCTGCTAGTCGTAGCAATACAAACAGACATTGTATAGGCAAAATTAACATCACACCAAACATAAGAACAAACTGCATAAGAATATTCTACACGTCGTAACGGGATCGTGGGATCGAGAACCGCTAAATCGGAGGTAAAACAAAGAAGTTATGGGTAAAACAAAATTGTTAGGCACAATAAATCTAATAGATGTTGCATTTAAATTAAGAAGGTATTAAATCGAAATATTTGAGTTGATATTAATCACTTTAACAATTATTTATAAACAGCGTAGGTTAGAACTATAAATTAGATGAACTAGATTGTCTAGCTAATTAACATTAATTAAACAAGTAATTGATTAATTATTCAAAACATGTGGTATAATTAAATCATTGTTATTACAACGTACGCAAAATTAATATAAACCTAACACAATTTAAACAAATTAAACAAAATTATTTGATCCAGAAGATAGTATAAAAAAATAGTAGGGCTGCACAGAATATATGTTGTAACATGATCTAATTGGTTGGATCGAGATCACTGACAGAGTCATAGGTTTATGGATATAAAAATAATATATGAGATACATATATAACTGTATTTTACCTCCTCTTCTCCTTTGTGGTAGTCGTGACCAAAGGACTAGCATGGGGGCAAGTAGACGTCGACGCATCTGAAGAACTCCTTCACTGTTCGCCTGACATGGTTTCGTTGATGACCGGCTCCCCATCTCAACCATGATGGATCGTGGGCGGGGTCTGCGGCTACCGAGAATATATAGGTGCGGCTTTGTGGTTATCTTCTGGTAAGGGCCGAGGATGGCGCGGTTAACTCGGCCTTATAGTTCGAGACAGATACAGTGATGGATCTGTTAAGGTGCGAACGGCTTGAACCGGCAGCAAAGTCTACGGCGTGTATCAAGGGGCGGTTGCGCTTGATCGGCTCTAAGCGTGGGATGGGAGATAGGTCAGACAAATGGGCCCACTTGCCATTGACAGCAGCAGCTGAACGCGCGACGAAGTTCTGTTTAGCTGACACCATGTTTATTCCATCATGGCATTGGTTGCGTCAGTTAGAAAAAAAACAAACTTACTAACAGGTCGGCGCTAGGCCATATCCGGTATAGAGAGGCTGCCTCCACATGTGCTGGAGGATAGCCACGAGAGTCTTCCCCACACTGCTTTTTTTTATGTTACGTCTTCGTATCTCTATATTGTATTTCCTATTTCAGTTTTCTTTCTAATTCAAATTCCTATTTCAAATTCAGTTCAATTTGATATACTAGATTCATTTATCGATGCAACAAATAAAAATCTCAACAAGATGCAAGGTTATATATTTTATTTATATATATTAATTATTTGCTCATTGATTTAGGCAAACACACACATTATTATTTTGGACGTGTAATGAAAATCAAAAGTTAATTCGAAATGAATATTCATTATTTATTTACTTTAGGAAAGAAATGTTCAATACTTTTGTTTTATTCTTTTGGAGTTTCAAAATAAATTTAAGTTTTCAGATTTTAAATCTACGTTTTGAATTATCAAGTTTTTTTTAGTACCTATTTACAATTATAGGTCACTTTCAAGGTATATTTTTATAAAGGAATACTTTAGTTTGAATCTTTGGAGAATTTTATCTGAATATGAAAATTAAGATTTTTTTGGTGTTACAAATTCTACCCCCCTTAAAAATAATCTCGTCCTCGAGATTAGTAAGAAAAGGGATACAAAAGGATTGGTTTGTAATTCAGCTTTTAGTCTATAATTGGTTAAAAAATCTAGAGTCTCATTTTTATAGTCAATAATGGGTGATTCGGAGAGCATAGGTATCTAGCTACATATTTTGTAAGATATAAGAAGGATTATGGCAAGGAAAAGACTTCATCCAATATGTTTATGTCTTGATTTATCTCGAGATTCGCTTTGACTGTTATGTCCCTTCTTGTCGATGTCGATCTTTTCTTCTCCGGTCTTGGTCTCATTGATTTGAGGTTAGTGTATATCATCAGGGTTGGAGAGTGTGGTTAAGATAGATTAGGATGAGATAGATTACATGATGTAGGTCAAGTTGTTGGGTATGGTCGAGTTGATCTAAGTCACCAATTTAGGCTCAAGTGAACTAGGAGTATGGCCTTATCTTTTGTACCCGCATTAAGTAACTTACTCTTGATTAGATCATAATAGTTTAGATAAAATCTAGATTAGGTTGGATATGACTGGATTAGACTAGTTAAGATCTAAGTAAATTTTGGATTAGCTCATGGTTGTTATTCTAGAGTAGGATAAATATGTTAATTAGGGCAAGATGACTCCATAAGGATAAGGTAGAATCTTTTGAGGTCAGTTAGATCTATAAGGGTGACATAAGATCTTTTTAAGATAAGATTAGTATCTTTTAAGATAAGATGGACCTATGAGTGTAGGATAGAATCTTTCAAGATGAGATGGATATTGTTTGGCTACATACTTTAATGAGGGATAATCTAGTTTATCTAGTTATTTTTATAAGCATTTTTTCCCTATATGTATATGCAGATGTAATTGTGGAAATTACTCCACAACCCATTATACTCAATCAAAGATCCAAATCAGACAAGTATCACAAGAACAAACATTCAAGCATACAAATATTTTTAAAAAATAGTTTTGATTTTATTCCTAAGAGTAGGTCTTCCTATTCCTAAAGGTCACTTTAGGCACATGATTTCAAAGTGTGAAATCCACTTTTGTCTTTAGAAGAGAAAAGGTAAGAGTAATCAGAGTAAGGCAGTAATAGATGAGAAAAGATTAAGAAAAGTTTAGAAAGAATCAGAGTAGCAAAGGTAAGCATTGGTTGTCCAGTTCTATCTAGGTTTCGTCCTACAGTCAACATTCCTCTGATACCACTTCTGTAACACCCGGGTTTTAGGGGTCCAAAGCCCGGGCGTAAACATAATCACCAGGTGTGCTGGGACCAAGTCTCACACATATGATGAATCATGGCACAGGATCGAATGTCACATCTTTACTATATAATAGGAGTTCTATACAAAATAAATAATTACATTATAAGGAGACAACGGTCCAGCAACCCAAAGTTGACTGGGAGACGACGGCCTAGACCACTCATGAACTCATCACAGTATCCTCCACGCGCCTCATCCTGTGGTACCTGCTCTTGACCTGTGGGGGGGGGGGGTGTGAGACAGCAAGAGTGAGCTCACATACGTTCATCGCTCAACAAGTTGTGGGGAATAATGTGAATGAACTCGCCAAAGGTGGGAATTCATGTGAAGTGTAAGGCTTACCAAAAAGGATGGTTAGAGCTGAGCATTGCTTTTAAAGTTGGTCAAAATTTTATTAGCAATTACTAAGTATAAGTAAATACCAACCCAATTAAGCAGTAGAACAAAAGTAACAACATCACCTGCGATGCAATGCATATGACAAATTGAATTTAGTTCCATAAATTAATCATGTGAGGGTCCGAGCTGCTCATGACCGTGAGCACGGCTAGTATACCAGTTTTACACTCTGCAGAGGTGGCGCATCTTTACCCACAAGTCATGTTACCCATCTGCCAAGGGATCGCGACTTCCCATACACCTCTACCGAGGAGGCGAGGCAGGATAACACTACGAGGCCTTTACAAAGTTCCACTAGCTTCAGAAAACCCGCTACAGTTTATGGGAAGCTCCAATGCAGGAATCCCTTGCAGGACCGCCATCGCAGCAAAATCCTCCCGAGGGCCTCCCTACACTGACCACTCCCCTACTGCCCTTGCCCCTTTCGGGTAAGGTAGTCTTCCACTAGCTTTCCTAATTAATCGGCCAAGGGCGTCCCATTAAACCCTTATGGTAGCACTGTTTTCCCGGGTGGTTCTCCATGTTCCAATTAACATAATGATCTTATCATGAACAGTAAATAGCAACTGATAACAAAAGTATGAATAATATGTATCTCAATGCCCAAATCCACATATAGCACTAGCAAGTACTACCCAGAAAGTTTAGTGGTAAACAAGGCATAAAGATAGACAAACTAGGGTAACCTATTAGGTCCCATCAAATTAACCTATGCAGATCATTATGATTAATTAGAACATGAGTGGGTAAAAGAAGTGATCAAGGGCACAACTTGCCTGGGACTTGAGATTCTAGGTACTAGGATGATCTTCAGATGACTCGTAACCTCGCTGCTAGTCGTAGCAATACAAACAGACATTGTATAGGCAAAATTAACATCACACCAAACATAAGAACAAACTGCATAAGAATATTCTACACGTCGTAACGGGATCGTGGGATCGAGAACCGCTAAATCGGAGGTAAAACAAAGAAGTTATGGGTAAAACAAAATTGTTAGGCACAATAAATCTAATAGATGTTGCATTTAAATTAAGAAGGTATTAAATCGAAATATTTGAGTTGATATTAATCACTTTAACAATTATTTATAAACAGCGTAGGTTAGAACTATAAATTAGATGAACTAGATTGTCTAGCTAATTAACATTAATTAAACAAGTAATTGATTAATTATTCAAAACATGTGGTATAATTAAATCATTGTTATTACAACGTACGCAAAATTAATATAAACCTAACACAATTTAAACAAATTAAACAAAATTATTTGATCCAGAAGATAGTATAAAAAAATAGTAGGGCTGCACAGAATATATGTTGTAACATGATCTAATTGGTTGGATCGAGATCACTGACAGAGTCATAGGTTTATGGATATAAAAATAATATATGAGATACATATATAACTGTATTTTACCTCCTCTTCTCCTTTGTGGTAGTCGTGACCAAAGGACTAGCATGGGGGCAAGTAGACGTCGACGCATCTGAAGAACTCCTTCACTGTTCGCCTGACATGGTTTCGTTGATGACCGGCTCCCCATCTCAACCATGATGGATCGTGGGCGGGGTCTGCGGCTACCGAGAATATATAGGTGCGGCTTTGTGGTTATCTTCTGGTAAGGGCCGAGGATGGCGCGGTTAACTCGGCCTTATAGTTCGAGACAGATACAGTGATGGATCTGTTAAGGTGCGAACGGCTTGAACCGGCAGCAAAGTCTACGACGTGTATCAAGGGGTGGTTGCGCTTGATCGGCTCTAAGCGTGGGATGGGAGATAGGTCAGACAAATGGGCCCACTTGCCATTGACAGCAGCAGCTGAACGCGCGACGAAGTTCTGTTTAGCTGACACCATGTTTATTCCATCATGGCATTGGTTGCGTCAGTTAGAAAAAAAAACAAACTTACTAACAGGTCGGCGCTAGGCCATATCCGGTACAGAGAGGCTGCCTCCACATGTGCTGGAGGATAGCCACGAGAGTCTTCCCCACACTGCTTTTTTTTATGTTACGTCTTCGTATCTCTATATTGTATTTCCTATTTCAGTTTTCTTTCTAATTCAAATTCCTATTTCAAATTCAGTTCAATTTGATATACTAGATTCATTTATCGATGCAACAAATAAAAATCTCAACAAGATGCAAGGTTATATATTTTATTTATATATATTAATTATTTTCTCATTGATTTAGGCAAACACACACATTATTATTTTGGACGTGTAATGAAAATCAAAAGTTAATTCGAAATGAATATTCATTATTTATTTACTTTAGGAAAGAAATGTTCAATACTTTTGTTTTATTCTTTTGGAGTTTCAAAATAAATTTAAGTTTTCAGATTTTAAATCTACGTTTTGAATTATCAAGTTTTTTTAGTACCTATTTACAATTATAGGTCACTTTCAAGGTATATTTTTATAAAGGAATACTTTAGTTTGAATCTTTGGAGAATTTTATCTGAATATGAAAATTAAGATTTTTTTGGTGTTACACGGAAGCACTAAGATGTACCAAGACTTGAAGCAACATTACTGGTGGACAAAGATGAAGATCGAAATTGCACGCTATGTGGCTAGATGTGACACCTGCAGACGTGTCAAGGCCATACATTTGAAAGCTGCCGGTCCATTACAATCTCTGCCGATCCCAACATGGAAATGGGAAGACATAAGTATGGAATTTATTGTGGGATTGCCCAGGACCGCAAAAGGGTATGACTCTATCTGGGTGGTTGTTGATCGACTTACGAAGATTGCTCACTTTCTGCCGGTCAAGACAGATCACCCGGTTACTGTCTATGCCCAATTGTACATTGCTCGTATTCTTAGTCTGCATGGTGTTCCGAAGACCATTGTGTCGGATCGTGGACCTCAATTTGTAGCCAAGTTTTGGGAAGCACTTCACAAATCCTTGGGTACTAAGTTGCTCCATAGTTCGGCATATCATCCACAAACCAGTGGACAGACTGAGAGGATTAATCAAGTACTCGAAGATATGCTGCGGGCATGTGTTCTGGACTTCTCACCGAAATGGGATGAATGTTTGCCCTTGGCGGAGTTTTCATATAATAATAGCTATCAAGAAAGTATCAAGATGGCACCCTTTGAAGCTTTATATGGACGACGATGTCGTACTCCGCTAAATTGGTCTAAACCTGGGGAAAGGTACTTCTTTAAGCCTGATATGGTGAAGGAGGCCGAGGAAAAGGTTCAGAAAATTATTCATAATATGAAGAAAGCACAAGCTCGTCAGAAGGGTTATGCAGACAAACGGCGAATGCCCTTATATTTTCATGAAGGGGACTATGTCTACCTGAAAGTTTCACCAATGAAGGGAGTATCGCGTTTCGGGGTTAAAGGGAAGCTTGCACCTAGGTACATTGGTCCATTTTTGGTACTTGAGCAATGTGGACCAGTGGCGTATCGACTACAGCTCCCCGAAACATTGTCTGTTGTACATAGTGTGTTCCACGTGTCCCAATTGAAGAAGTGTCTTCAGGTTCCCAATCGAACCGTTGAAGTAACAGATGTTGTCCTTGAACCGGACTTGACATACTCTGAGCACCCTATTCGAGTCTTGGATCAAAAGGACAGGGTTACCCGGAGAAAAACCCTCAAGTTTTATAAGATACAGTGGAACCAGCATTCTGAAGATGAGGCTACATGGGAAACTCAAGACTTTTTAGATAAGAATTTCCCAGGCTTTTTAGCCTCTTGTAAATTGTAAAGCCTGTATAGCTGTGTAATAAAGGAGTAAATTCCCAAGTCACCCCTGCCTTGTACCAGAAATAAGGAAATAAAAGTATGTCGTGTTTCCTTTTCCATTACTTACCCTAGGACTTTTAATCTCGGGACGAGATTCTTTTATGGGGGGAAGGATGTAACACCCCTGGTGTTACTGTAACTAAAACTTGAGCATGGCATCATAAGCATTGGCATTGCATATGTTTGATACACCTAGAGTGCATTCACTAGGCAAAAATTTCAAACAAGTTGTATTGTTTAAGTGTTTTGCAAATAGAACCCTGGATAGGGAACTTAACCCTAAATAGGGATTAAAGGGGTAAGACCTAACCCAAATTGAGAAAACCTAAAGGCTTTATGGAAATAGTCATAAATAGTCCCCCAAAAATAAAGTTAAATCACATTTATGCCCCTGGGATACTATAAACCCTAATTGGAACCCTAGAAAAACCCTAAAACCAAACCCTAGGGACTTATGTGCAAAATTAGTCCACTTTTGGACTAAAGTGCAAAAACCAAGTTAAATAAGTGTCTTAAGTCATTTGGGTCACAAATATGTGCATTTGCAAGTTAAACCCTAAGTTTTGGGCTTATTTGCAAAACACACCTCTTAAGTCCTTAATAGTCTAAGTCTGATTTCAGTGATATTGGCTCAACTCTGGAGCCTTGTAACTTTTAAAATATAGGATCTTTGCCCTAGGTCACCACATCAACTATGTAGATCTATCTTAGGTGAACAACTTTGCTTAAGTGGGCAAGCCATGTTCTAGTGAGAAATTTAGAGATAATCATGCTCAAACTTTGGCTGTCAGGCTGATTAAGTTCTGAACTTCAGACAAGCAGTGCAACTGCAAGCACTTTGGGCATGAATTAATGCATGATCGAGCAAGTATTTGCCTAGGATTGCTATAACAATATTGTAGCTGGATCTTAGGACTATAACTTTGTTAAAGGGTGTCGATCATGTTACTGCACAAAATTGGAAGTTATTGGCTCTGTAAATTCCCCTGTCAGAAGCACTGATGGAGCATTCCATGGTACAGTAACCCGAGTGGATCAGAACGCCAGCGTAGCTTGCTCGCCGCCGGTGACCCCCCCCCCCCTGCGCAAAGATTCGCGCCACCGCCGTTAGGATTTACGCTCGCTGGTAACCGGATAACGCTTCGGTAGAAAGATCTTCGCCACCGTCAAGCTGGAAGCCACCCCGGTCAGCCGCGGTACTCCTCCCCTGGCTCACCGCCCGCGGGTAAAGTGCTCACCGTCGTCGTGCCATCGCCGTTGGCCACCACGTGTCCTAACCGCGCCATCGCATCGCCGTGACTCCCTCTAAACTCCCCGTCGACCACCGGAGTTACTGCCACGGCGGTGAACACGTGTTCACTGCACTAGCATTCTTCCTCACCTCCGACCGCCGTGTGTCTCGTCCAAAATTCACGGCCACCGCTCGCTCCGCCTATAAATTGAGCCCTCCCCTAGCTGCGCAACATCATTGCGCACCCCCACACCTAGTATTGCTCCCAGCCGATCACCAGCAAGCTCCAATTTTAAACTTCCCCCAAATCAAGTTTCCGCCACCGCGAAGAGTCCCTCACCGCGGCCAGCCCCTTTCCGGTCAGCTCATCCTCCTCTCTCTCTCGTTTGAGCACTTGCATAGCTCCGTGATTCTTACCAAGTCATCAATTCGAACTATGTGACCACCAATCGTTGGGAACACGATTGCCAAGCCGCCATGCTCTCGGTCACCGTGGCCAGAGCTCCTTAGTTGGTCATTAGTGCAATTAAGTTAGGGGAAATACTCTTTAGGTCGCGGATTTGGTTTAGTCCGAAGCTGAGCGCCGGTCTTGGCCTCCTCCGGCTGGTCTGCGTGCTCGCTGGAGTTCATCCTCCGCGTGAACGCCGTCGGGGACCTAGCGCGGTAAAGGAATAGAACCTCAGGGACTTTTCTGCAAACTGTCAGAGACTTGGGAAAACAGTAACAGAGCCCACTTCGAGTTATCCAAAACGCCGAGGGCCTCTGCGCAAACCTACCCCGCGGGCGCGGGCGCGCGCGCGATTCTGCGTGAATTTGGGCCGCTGGGCTGAAATCAGCCCAGTACTATTCACCAGTTTGTCCTTTTCTTTTTATTCCAGAGCCAAAACAATTATAGAAAATGGTAGAAAAATGGTAAAATTGTGAAACCAATTTTCCTAGACTCCTTATTTTCCCTAGTATTTAATAAAAATAGTTTTATGATTTTTAGTTTAAACAGGGAATTTTTGGGCATTTAAAATAGTTTAAAGTCTTAGTTCTGGATTTTTAGAAAATAGATATAAGTCCAAAAATGCTCAAACTTTTTATATGAACTTAAAACATTGTTTAGAAGGCTTGGGTAGAGTTTGAATAGATTTGGACCATGTTTGATAACTAGAACCCAAAACGCCCCCTGCCTATGAACTCCTTTACCAACTCCGGAAACCCTAAGTTCTCGGAGTTCCGTGAAGGAAAGTTGTATTCAAGACTTAGAAAATAAATCTTTATTATCTTCGCACTCTCATGCGCATTACATGGCATTTATTCTTATATATGTATATATATGGTTATGTTAGAACGCGAAGAAGAAGTGGAAGTCACTAAAGTAAAGACACCACCACCCTCGGATTCTCAGGCAGAAAACTGCTTCTACTTTGATATTTGTGGATCCAAACCAGACTCACCTGTGAACGAAGGCAAGCCCCGGTGCATTTGCCACCTCCCTTGATGTTTTTAAATCTTTCTCACTTGCTTGCTGCATTAGGTGATAGGAGTTGATTGATAAAACAAATCTTGCATTACCTTCCTTGAACTTGATTACCTTCCTTGAAACCCTGGTTTTACAAAAAGGTTTTCCTATGCTTAGTATTGCTTTAGAAAAACAAAAGGATTTGTTTTACAAAAGATGTTTGGCAAAGTGGGAGGGTTGTTTTCAAAAATAAAACTTGATGGTGAATCCATCACGGCCGTGATGGATTCAACATCGGAAAAGATGTACCTCTGCCAGGTACCAAATTTTTGGGTTGAAAAGATTAAGCTGAGACCGGGCGGGTGACTTGCACGACAAAGAGAGTCTCGGTGTAGTGTCTCCGTCTGAGTCGATTAAGGACCTTGTCGATGTAGGCCTGCTGACCGAGGACCCTTTAACTGGTCACATGCCTTGTCATGGGTAAGCCTTGCCTCGGGCAGACTAAGGCCAGAATAAGATAACACGGAATGGGCGTGGAGCGGTGGCGAGAGTAGTGTGTACCCTCCGTGGCAAGAGGCTGGACGGTGGTGTATTTGTGCTCTCGGTTCGCGTGAACCTGATCTGGTCTTAAGAACCTCGGTGGCGGGTTGACATATGCAAGGGTTAAGTGCTACATATGTCGTGTGATTGGAGATCCTCAGCTGAGTATAATCGATTCGGATCGCCGTACCTCCGCGGTTATGGAGACTTGGCCACTGACTTACACGTAGCATTCCACTAAAGATGATGGGTTTTTGTTAAGAAATTGGCTAGTGCAGGACCAGTGATTGAACTAGGGTAGAAAGAACTCTAGTTGCAGGTAATTATACTTAACTTGACAAATAAAATTGGATTTTTAAGGATCCACTTTAGTAAGCATTTCTGCAAAACAGAGTCTTTGATTATTGAAAAGCCTTACCTTGACTCCCTTAAGCCAGCATACCCTTGAGAGTCTTTTCCTTAGTCGGGTAAGACTTGCTGAGTAATTCCATACTCAGGGTTTATCCCTTCGTTGTTTTTAGGTGAGGAAGTAGCAGATTTCTGTTGCTTCTGTACCAAGGTGGTTCCTAAGGAGGAGAAACAAGAGTGAAGATGCGGGAGGACTTGGTCCTCCATATAGAACTTTTGTTTAAAACTATCGGGAGGAGTTTTTACCTCCCTTGGTATGTGTAATAATACTACTCAGCACTCGTTTTATATTTCTGGTCTGTAATAACCAACTTGATCTTACTTCTTAAATAAATGTAAGTTATGTAATCGCTTCCGCATTTCTTTATCTCCGATGTTCTGTAATGTCTGCAAGACGGGTGAAACGTTCCTGGAAAGGTAAGGAAAGATACCGAACTTGTCAAGTGACTTAGGAACATTTACAGGGTGTCTGATGCCTGTTAGACAAGGACAACTGTAGGTGGGCCTAATTACTTGGGAGGTTCCGTCACATTGGCCATCTCCCAGGAGGATTGTATTGTAGCTCACCGGGCAGAGAAGAAGAGAAAGGCACCAATGGCAGCACCCTCCGCTCAGACCCAGAGGTTCAGGATTGTTTCCCACAATTAGAGCAGGGGATTTCAGCAACAGGCAGGCAGATGGGTGATCAGGCCACCTCAGCAGCAGCAGCCAGCACCCACTCGTTTTCCAGCCCCCGCTCCAAGGAACAATCAGCCTCCGCAACAGCAGCAGTTCCGCCAGGGTAATGGGAACAAGTGATTCACTTGTGGCAATGTGGGACACTGTGCCAAAAATTGCCCAAGAAATCAGCAGAGGCAGATGCCAGCACCAA
The DNA here is from genome assembly GCF_902167145.1 of Zea mays. Classification (NCBI taxonomy): domain Eukaryota; kingdom Viridiplantae; phylum Streptophyta; class Magnoliopsida; order Poales; family Poaceae; genus Zea; species Zea mays. Next base: position 41,873,344 of record NC_050098.1, on the reverse strand, counting down.
ATCAAGACAAGGGAAGAAAGCAGAAGGTGCAAGTCAGGCAAGGGAAGCTCAACTTCACTACTCTGGAGGAGTTACCTGAGGGAGCCCCCATCATGACTGGTATCTTTTCAGTTTTTAATCAACCTGCATTAATTATGTTTGATTCTGATGCATCTCATAGTTTCATTAGCCAGAAGTTCAGTGCAAAATGCCAACTGCCTTTCTATCATACAAAAGGGTCTTTCATGATAGCCACACCTGGGGGTAAAATTGCAACCAACCAATTAAACCGAAATGTGCCTATCTCAATGGGAATTAAAATCTTCAAAACCACACTCCTGATTTTGGGATTATAGGGTATGGACATCATTCTCGGAGCCGAGTGGTGTTGGATGTAGCTGCCAGAGCTCTGGAGATCTGTTCTCCTACATCCGTAGACCTGGTGTTGTATCTACCCAGCCAAGATTCTACTCGATCATGTGCTTTTGCTATGATGGAGTCACCTTTGAAGAAGATTCCAGTGTTCTGTGAGTATGCAGATGTTTTTCCCAATGAATTAGGACATCGAGTTCGCCATCGAGTTGCAACCGGGAACGACACCTATTTCCAAGAGGCCTTACCGGATGCCACCCGTTGAGTTGGCAGAATTGAAGAAACAATTACAAGAATTGTTGTACAAAGGTTTTATTCGCCCAAGTACTTCGCCTTGGGGATATCCAGCCTTGTTTGTGAAGAAGAAAGATGAAAGCTTGAGGCTGTGCATAGATTACTGCCCACTTAATGCGGTGACTATCAAGAACAAGTATCCTTTGCCTCGTATTGATGTTCTTTTCAATCAGTTGGTCGGAGCCAAAGTATTTTCCAAGATAGACCTTTGCTCCGGCTATCATAAGATCAAGATACGGGCAAGCGATATTCCGAAGACCGCCTTCTCAATCAGATATGGGCTGTATGAATTTTTGGTGATGTCATTTGGGCTGACTAATGCACCAGCATACTTCATGTATCTGATGAATTTTGTTTTCATGCCTGAACTGGACAAGTTCGTAGTGGTTTTCATCGATGATATCTTGGTGTACTCGAAGAACAAAGAAGAGCATGCCGGTCATTTGCATGTAGTGCTTCAACGTTTGCGAGAGCACCGTCTTTATGCCAAATTGTCAAAATGTGACTTTTGGCTAAAGGAAATCAAATTCTTGGGTCACACCATCTCTCAGGCAGGCATAGCTGTTGATCCTAATAAGGTGCAAGAGGTGATGAACTGGAAGCCGCCAACGACTGTCCGTCAGATTCGAAGTTTTCTGGGATTGGCTGGTTATTACCGAAGATTGATTCCGGATTTCTCTCAAATTGAGAAGCCCATAACTGAATTGTTAAAGAAAGAAGCCAAGTTTGTTTGGGGTCAGAAGTGCGAAGATGCCTTCCATAAATTGAGGCAACATCTGACCACAGCACCGGTGTTAGCACAACCCGACAGCAGCAAGCCATTTGATGTGTACTGTGATGCCTCTAGCACTGGACTGGGTTGTGTCTTGATGCAAGACAACCAAGTCATTGCTTACGCATCAAGGGCACTCAGACCTCATGAGCAAAATTATCCCACTCATGACCTGGAGTTAGCAGATGTGGTCCATGCACTGAAAATGTGGAGATACTATTTGATGGGAACCCACTGCAACATCTTCACTGATCATAAGAGCCTTAAGTACATCTTTACTCAGGCTGATCTCAACATGAGGCAGAGAAGATGGCTAGAGCTGATCAAGGACTATGACCTGGAGGTACATTATCACCCAGGGAAGGCCAATGTGGTGGCAGATGCCTTGAGTCGGAAATTGCAGTGCAACTGTGTTATGATGGATTCTCGCATCAACACCATGTGTGATGAGTTGAGCAAAATGAAGATTGAAGTGATTTCTTCTAGTGCTTTATCTCATATATCCGTTGAGCCAACTTTGCAAGACCAGATCATTATGGCCCAACTCAGTGACAAGGAAGTACAAATCATTAAGGAGAACCTCCATCAGAAGACAGAAAAGTATAAATGTTTCCGCCAAGACAGAAAGGGTATATTGTGGTTCGAAAGCAGATTGGTGGTTCCTAAAAATAAAGATCTCAAGAAGAGAATCTTGGATGAGGCCCATCTCTCCAAATTCTCCATGCATCCAGGAAGCACCAAAATGTACCATGATCTGAAGCCCTTGTATTGGTGGACCAGAATGAAGAGGGAGATAGCCCAATATGTATCAGAATGTGACACATGTCAGAGGATAAAGGCAAGCCACTTGAAATCAGCTGGAGCTTTGCAACCCCTATCTATACCTTCGTGGAAATGGGATGACATCAGCATGGATTTTATTGTGGGTCTACCCAACACCTCTCATCATCATGATTCAATTTGGGTTATTGTGGACCGATTGACGAAAGTGGCGCATTATCTTCCAGTGCACACCACTGATAAGGCTCAGAAGTATGCAGACCTGTACATTGGCCGAATCATGTGTTTGCACGGATTGCCCCGGACCATTGTCTCTGACCGAGGAGCCCAATTTGTTGCTAGATTTTGGGAACAACTGCAAGAGTCTTTGGGAACCAAGCTAATGAGAAGCTCAGCTTACCAACCGCAGACTGATGGTCAGACCGAGAGGGTAAATCAAATTCTTGAAGATATGCTGAGGGCTTATGCGATCGATTGTGGCAAGAACTGGGATAAGCACCTCTCCTTGGCAGAGTTTGCTTATAATAACGGTTATCAATCCAGCCTAAAGATGGCACCCTTCGAAGCTCTATATGGAAGAAGGTGTCGAACACCCCTCAATTGGTCTCAGCCTAGAGAAAGAGAAGTTTTTGGACCTGACTTAGTGACTGAAGCCGAAAGGAAGGTCAAACTAATCAGGAAGAATTTAGAAGCTGCTCAGGCCAGGCAGAAGAGTTACCATGATAAGAGAAGGAAACATCTCCAGTTCGAGGTGGGAGATTTCGTATACTTGAAGGTATCACCCACCAAGGGAGTGCAGAGGTTTGGGATCAAAGGCAAGTTAGCCCCTCATTACGTTGGACCTTATGAGATCATAGAAGCATGTGGACCCGTGGCATACAAATTGAAGTTACCTCCAAAAATGTCTGCCATCCATAATGTATTCCATGTATCCCAACTGAAGAAGTGTGTTCAATTGCCGACTGAGATCATAGCAGAACCAGAATTTGAGATAGAGATGGATCTATCGTACCAAGAGTACCCTTACAAGGTTCTGGATTGCAAAGAAAGATCAACTCGGGCTAATCGATCAAGATGTATAAGATCCAATGGAGTAATCACTCAGAGGAAGAGGCTACTTGGGAGACTAAGGAATTTCTGTGTTCCAACTTCCCCAATTGCCTACCTAAGGAAATTGGTACGTGATCATGCCCAACCCCTCCCCCTGCCCTTTGAATCTAAATATAAGAAAAATGATCTTAATATAGAAAGAGTTAATTGAGAGACTAAAATTAAAAGGACTTCCTTCTGAAGTTACAAAGAGAATGACATTCGAAGAGCAGTTGCTAAGAAGAACCTTAACAAATAAATCACCCCCTGCAACCAAGCCTTAACCCTCACTTCACCTCGAAAGGACTCCGACCCGAATCTCGGGACGAGATTCCTTTAAGGGGGGAAGGATGTGACACCCCAGTGTCACCTAGGGTTTCTTCTCTAAGCTAACTCAAACCATTATCACATGTGAACCAAATAGAGGAATGAACATCAAAAATTAATAACAAAGGTTTAAAGTGAGTCTTTTTCATCTTAATAAATTCTCCTTAATCATGCCATAAACCTCAAGGTAAGAAGAACTCCCAAACCCTAATTAATCCTAAGTGGACCATTTAAGCACATAAAGGGAATTTGGGGAAAATACTTGGGAAAAATACAAGATTTTGGTAAGAACCAAATAACAAAGTTTTAGTGCACTAAATAACCAACAAAAGATAGTAAGAAAGTTTGGCCATTTGGATTTTCCAAAATCCCCAAATCAGCCCATGAACTAATGCCCTATGGAAAAATTCAGAAATTCAGAAAACTGAATTTCAAACCCTTCCTAAAGTTCAGATGTGTTCCCTATTTTTCAAAACTCAAATCCTCGAAGTCCAAATATCAAAGTGGTGCCAAAATACCCTAGGAACACTCTGGAGAAGTTTGAGATCAAACCCAAATTGTTTGACACAACTTGACACAGGTTTTGTCTCGGTTTGGACAGTGCTAACAGAGCAATCTTCAGGCCACCATATCTTCTCACCTAGGCCATATCTTTACTCAGGACTCACACATGACAGGAAGACCTTGGCACGGTGAAGAGATGCTACACAGGATCCTTAGCAAGATATGCACGTTTTGGTCGGCCAACGGGCGTTTGAACTCGGGCAGATTCACACTTCCACGTGTTCGATCGCGTGCCCAAGCGCTCGGCCGCACACTGGCTGCCCTCTGCGCGCGCGCCGCGCACAGTCGGCTTCTATCCCCCGCGCCTGCACCTAGCCATGCCCGAGGGCGCCTATAAGTACCACAGGTGTGCAACGGTATGCCCTTCACTCCGCCTCACGCCCGAGCAAGAACTCCAACTCCGGCGAGCTCTCCTCCACCCGCCATCACCGCCCGAGCCTCGACCACCGCGGCCAGCTCCCCCCAGCCACTTCCAAGCCGCGCCAGTCACTCGGTTAGCTTCGCCAGTATCCCGTGAAGCTTTCCAAGACCTCGGACCAGGCAAAACTTCATCGGAGGCCCGAGATCGTCCTCGCCGGACATCGGTCGCCCGCGGCAGCGCGTAGACCGAGCAATCCGGTGAGCCATTCTCAAATTCCTCGCGCTCATACCTTCCTTGATCTCTGGTAAAGCTCCCTAACCTATTCAATTGGATTATGGCGCCGTGAGCAGGCCGGATTCCTCGCCGCCGACGAGCTCCCCCGCCTGCGCACGCGGTCCGACCTACTCCGACCACCATCGCCGACGATCCGTACCTCGACGTGATCGCCAGAGACCCCCGGACCTCACCCGACCCCTCACCGGAGCAACCTTGCCGCCGGTAAGCCCCTCCGCCCTTTTCTTCCGCTGCGGTCACTGTTCCATTAGGGAAAGGATCACGGGTTCGATTTCGTAAAACCCTAGGGGGTTTTCTGCAGATTCATAGACTCAGATAAATAGTGAATCGAGGACATGTCTATAATACACTTAAAACCTTTCGCCAGGGACCCCAGTGCAAAACACTTTTCCTTTATCCATTTTCTGTTTATTTTTTTTAAATTCAGCAGAGAACTTAGGAAATTTATATCTTGAGTAATATTCAACCAAATTTAGCCAAACCAATTTTGCTGAATTCAAAATATTATGAACTATCACATAAAAATACTGAACCCTATGCTTTCTGTTTTAAATTCTAGAGTTTGGAATTAATTAAAGAAGCTGACCAAACCTTATTAAAAGGAAGAAAAATAGTTATGCTTCTGTGCTGAACTTAAGAAAATTTGTAGAAGTTCAAACTCCACTTAGACATTGTTTAAAAATATTGAGCACCCTAGTATTGAAGATTTAAACAAGGTTATCTATTAAAAGCCATAATTGCCCAAAACTTAAGGAAATGAGAAAGGTATTAGAAAATAATGAACAGTGGATGCAAATATTTTTCCTAGTCCACTTAAGTAATAGAGAACCTAGGAAAAATAAAAGGAACCCCAGTCCAGAGCAAATTCAAGGTAAAATGTTTTATTAGGCACTATTCAAACTAGAAAGACAATTATTAGAATTATGAAAACAATTTCAAAATTGTTAAGAAAAATTTAGTGTACTTGTAACCACTAGGGCACCACTACAAAAATGATAAATACCCCACTCCATAATTTTAAGTAGGGTAAACAATTAGAACTTGATATTGAGCCATATTTAAATTAAATCATAAGCAAGTCAGAAAGTGTGCAATAGTGGGCAAATAAATTTTTACCAGATTAATAATGAAGTAGGCCACCAGAGAAAAATGCAAAACTCAATTGAAAGCTACAGAGTAATACCCATTGCCACTACTTCATGAAAAAGGTCATTTAGTTCAAGAAATTCCTACCACACTTCCCTTAAGAAAAAAGTTACCAAACTTTAGAATGATTGCTCTTGCGCAAAGAAGAAGATAGGAAAAAATAGAAACCTGTTGTTTGATATTTTTTCAAGTATAATTGGCTAGAAACTTTAGAAAATCATAATAAAATAACTAATAAGTATTAGTGGCTGAAAATTTGCACAAAGTCATATTATAACATTTAAATACCAGCAAAAATAAGCCTTAGAGAATAACCTATTGTTAAAAGAAGGTTGTAGTTCAAAACACCCCCTCTGTCCTAATATTTGATAATTTTATATAGAGAGAACCCCTCACTTTTTAAGCCCCACATTTTGAGACAGAGAATTATACACCAGTAAGAAGCCACTGTAATTTTTGCAGAATTTTTGGAAATTTATTAAGCTATCTTGTAGTTCAAACCCACCTTAAAAGCATAAAAGAAATAGAAAAGAAGAGAGGGAAAAGTAAATCTCACTCCAATAAATTCAGCTAGGAATCTTAATAAACTCTCACTAAGACATTAATAAGAAATCAATAGAACACCGAAATGAACTTACCAATTAGCTTAACCAAGCTTGACCCTAATTTGCTAAGTGTACCACAAAAATCTTCAGTAGTAAGATTAAGATCTACCTTATTAATTTGATCATTCACCATCAAAGTTTAATTGCTAAATTGCATATCATGCCATGCATGTATCTTACTCATTGCATTCATTAGATTACAATCTCGCTGACGGAGAGTACATGCTCATCCCTGAGCAAGGAGCTGTCCACGAGGAAGACCAGGAGCAAGCTCCCGAGACTGCCATCGAGGATCTCCCCGCAGCCCCAGCATTTGAAGGCAAGCCCTGGTTTTATGCATAACCAAGTTATATATATATATATATGCTACTTTACTACACTTAATGTTTGTAGGCTTGTAATGTGCACTTAAGTGTAGGAGTTGCTTGAAACCATTAGTTGCATGAATTCAGGACTCCTTTCTGGGATGAATACTAGTATGCTAGGTTGAGTAGCTGTTTTGCTAAATCAGGATCTCGGTAGAAGTCGAGTGATTTTTCTAGCACTCGCGTGAGGTTAGGAATTGATTGTATTCATCTTGATAATGAGATCTATGATGGTCCTTGGACTTGGATCCAGGGTGGATGCCTTGTCCATGAGACGGGAAAAGAAATTAAGGATTAATGTGTGGATACCTGAGTCAAGCGTTTGAACGTACTAAACACATGTCGGGAAATATGGTAACCGGTAAACCTAGTATCTGAGTGAAACCGGGCGCGGACATTTCTCCTCACTTGTCTTGAGACTGGGTCTCCCATGCTAGCTATGGTGGGTACAAGTGCGGTCACTGCACGGCGGCAGCCGAGGTCAGTGGAGCATTGTATGCCAAGGCGGTGAGCCCTGGCCACGAACGGAGAATCAATGGGGATGGTTGACGTATGTGGGGACGGAGTGCCCCTACATGTCGTGTGTTTAGGTTTATCTTGCAAGATTTTTAAAAACTCGATTCGAATCGTCTGCTTCTCGCAGCTAATGAGACTTCTTGACCCCTTGTACTACATTGAGTAAGAAGTGAAATGAGGTTTTACATGAGATAACTTGTTGATTGTACTAAATGCTTGTTACCATGTATGCTTAGAAGGAGCAAACTTAGCTAAGATAATGATGCTAGAAATTGAAAAGGTAAAAATTGATTTTAGACTCAGCTAGTGCTTTTGGTAAACCAAACCCCTCAGCCAAACAACTGCATGGTCTAGAGGTAAAGGAGTAGTTTCCTCACACCGGGTAAGTCTAGCTGAGTATTAGTATACTCAGCCTTGCTTGTGGCATAATTTTTGCAGGTACGCTTCAGGATATGGTTGATGGTGTAACTTGGCCTACCACCCTGCCACCGAGTTGGACGGTCGAGTGGGATGCTGCTCCGGCAGGAGAGGAGCAGGAGGAGTAGTGGGCTAGGCCTTGCCCTATTCCTCGCTTTTGACAATATCGATTATCCGCTGCAGTTTATTTTGTGAACTCATATCAGCTACTTGAAAAACTCTGACTTATGTATTAATTCCAATACTTTAATTTGAGGTTTTCTTGTTTTATTGTATTTCTTCTGTGACTCACCTTCGAGTGAGCTTGTGGTATTTGATCCTGGTTAAGTGGCTCTATCAGACTAGATCTGAGGGACTGACGGGTTATTCCGATTTAAGTGTGTTGCGGCCCCTGAGGCGTGACTTAGGCACTTAAGCTGGAATAATTCGGGCGGTTCCACCACAATACCTGGGACATCAAAACGTCAGTTGGTCTGTTATAATTATAGAGTGCACATGTAAGAGGTAAATACCGCTTGATCTAGTTTCATTGCTATTTGATATTATACAAATTTCAGCGTGTGGACACCATTGTATATGTCTGTATATGCATCTAATTTGATAATAAATATGTGTCGATCTTGCGAGATCGGACAAGGCGGAGCACCTGGATTGAGCGGAGGTTGTAGACATCGGTGGCGCTCGACGTGAAAATGGCTGTCGCTTCAAAAATGAGTCTGGGACAATCAGAATACCCCCAACTTCCGCACCTATAGATATTATAACATTGTAATAATAAAAAAATAAAGGTCCATTTGTTCTTTTCATCAAACCAGACTTGACCATGCTGGAAACTAAGAAAATTACAAATTATATTAAATAAATTAATTCAAATTGGTACCTCAGTCTTGAATAAAAAATTTCATACAAGAAAGAAACCATCAAAATTGCATCATGCCTAAACTTATCTCTAACCTCCAGGTTCAGCCGAACAACCTATAGAAATAAAGACTAATATTGTAATTTACATTGTTCATAAATAGGTTACAAATGGATACTAAATTGGCTTGACAATAATGTAAAATGAGTTGGATTATTACTGAGTGTCATAACAAGTATAACCAGGTTTTGTGTCACTCAGTAACCATGAGTCGTTACATGCCTACGTCAGAGTTACTGAATTATCAAAAACAAGTGCAAAATAAGTTTAGATACTAAAGTCTGACATATGCATTATTTTAACTACATTAAATAGTAAAATATAACCAGGTTTTGTGTCACTCGGTAACCATGAGTCATTACATGCCTACGTCAGAGTTACTGAATTATCAAAAACAAGTGCACAATAAGTTCAGATACTAAAGTTTGACATATGCATTCTTTTAACTACATTAAATAGTAACCAATATTAGGCAAAACTATAGAGCATACAACAATGTCATGGGTTGATGTAGCTATAAATTTGAGTCACAAAAAGTGAGAAGGTCTAGTTAGTGATATAGATTCCAGAGCATTAATTTACATTTTAAACACTTTAATAATGCGACCAGAAATGACATCATGAACCTTTGGCATATACCAAAATGAAATGGTTAAAAATAACAAACAGGAATTAGCCTACATAAGTTCTCCATAATTCTAACTGCAAGTTCACATGGCACTTTGAACATATAACCAAGTAAAGAACTCCCTAAAATGCTCAACGCGGACGAAGCAAAGAGCAGAGGCAGCAATACATCTCACCTTCTGGCACGAGGCCTGTCGAAGGAAGATGCAGAGAGGAGGCCCTTGTTCTCCTCGATGTGCGTAATGAGGTAGGGGATGATCTGCTTCACTGGCTAGTATGGCAGGTAGTTGCTGACCTGGAACTTGGTGCTACAGAGGCATAATGACAGCCCATGAGGTTGTGGTCTCCCTAGCTCCTGAGCACACCGCACCGTGAGTTGGCTTAGGATTAGCAACACACGACCACCATCCCATCAGTAATCTGTTGGACAGGAAGACAATACATAGGTTGCTTGCTTGGCCAGTTACCTAACTCCACATTGTGGGTGGCGAGCATGATGGAGGCGGACCCCGGCGCACGCGGTCGAAGAGGAAGGCGGCACAACTGTTGTAGCAGTCGTGGGTCTCCTGGACGCGGTCGTGCTCGGGTGAAGGCACGCCGAGGCGAAGGCTTGTTGATCTAGGGCTTTTGTAGGACCTAGGGTTAGTGTTGGAGGTTTGGTGGCTGCGCTTCCCTCGCTTGCGTCCGTGGAGGTTACAAATCGGTGTAGAACCCATGCATGTCACCGATGCGGGTGGGTTGGAGATCTCGTCCAAGTCACGGATGCGGGTGGATCGGCACTGAGGCAATCAGACAAGTGCATCTACAGCCACGAGTGGGTCGGAGGAGCGCGGAGGTGGGGGCAAGGCGGGGGCATGGCCGGGTCTCTACAGCCTCGGGTGAGTAAGGGGAGCACGAAGGGGCAGGCAAGGCGCATGTGCACTACAGCTCTGAGGGGGAGGCGAGGCGGGGCACATGTGAACTGGCGGGCCCAGTAGGCGAGGCGGGGGTATGGCCGCACCGGGCGCCCACGCTGCATACTTAATTAGTAGTAGGGATTTGTACTTGAAGCATGAGGCCATTAAATAAAGTACATTACTACAGATCTCAGTTACATCAATTCTCTGGCTTCTCACACATCGATACATCATGCTCTGCCGGCTGATGCTGGTTTAGCAAAAAAAAAACCCTTCCAAGCTCTTATGGACCTCGGCCTTGATCTCCTCCTCCTTGCTTCTTCTCTTCAGTTTCATCAGAATATCAAATTTTGCAAAATCCTCCACAACCTACTCGTACAAGTAGCATCAAACAAAGCTTTAAGCTATAACTGGGAAAATTTGAAAAGGGTTCTAAAGAGTTTAAGAACCAATTTGCAGCAACCGACATGTGGCATGAACAATCTCAAGGAGTTAATAGGGAAAGGGAAACAAGGAGTTAGATCTATCTTAGATTGATTTCACAGCATGGCGTGCAACATCTTTGACCACAGGAACCTCACGCCAACCAGGCTCATATCCTCTTGTATTATCCCTAGTTAAATGCCAACTATATCAGTTTTAAAGAATATATATGCGAATAATCTTTAGCTTGTTAAGCGAGTCATGGGCTAGGTTCTAACATGCATGCCACAACCAACATACTGAAACAAAAGGACCGCAACTTGATCGAAAGGACAACTACCACTTCATAATTAAAATTTAGAACTAATACACAGTAGGTCCCTTAACTTTTGGTTGTGTCACTCGGGACAATCAACTCTCAAAATGCTTCTCTAGCCCCCATCAACTTATTAAGTGATTTACCCTAGGTCTATACCCCTTCGTTTGAGGATTAGATCTAACATGGCACACACAGTAAGCTGTCACCGCGACGTTTGTGTCACGTAAGGCTCACATGATGGCCAATTGGGGCTATTCTTTTTGTGGAAACCCTATGCATGTCTCTGTCTCCCCACTACAGTTCCCTCTCTTCCCCCAAACACTCTATCTCCTCTCTAAACATGGAAGGCGACAAGATGACAAAGAAGGTGGCATGCATGGGAGATTGTCCTTGAGTTGTAAGGTAGAAGCAATGAAGTGGGTCGAGGGCCACCAATCGAGCGTAGATTCAGTGGTGGATATGCGCGATAGTGGCGACTTTGCACGTCGGTTGCCCTCGTCTTCACAAAGTCACCATCGCGTAGATCCACCATGATCACCGTAGGAATCTGTGCTCGATAGGTGACCCTTGAACCTACTTCACCACTTCTAGGTCACAACTCGAGGATGATCTCCTATGCACGCCACCTCTTTCGTTGTCTCGTCAGCGTCCATGTTTAGAGAGGAGATAGTGTTCGGAGACTAAGAGAGGGAACATAAGTGCTAGAGGCAAGGATATTGGCAAAAAGAACGAACCCAATTGGCCATCATGTGAATCTCACGTGACATAAATGCCATGATGGGAGCTTATTGTGTGTGCCACGTGAGATCTAATCCCAAACAAAAAGGCATGGATCTAGGTAAACCACATACAAAGTTAATGGACCTATGATGCATTTAGCTCTAAAATTTACATCTTATGAACATTAGAACAACAACACTGTGGATAGGGCTGATGTAGTTAAGGTGGGGCAGATTTGTTATTTATTAACTTTCATGACCATAGTCACAAAGTTCCTGGATCAATAGGGTTGAGGAACGTGGTACGCTACCTGTGCGAGATTTTTACATGGTGGAAACAAAAATGACCCCACATACTGGGTCGGGGATGATGTTTCTGGGTCGAGGGCCGCTACCATTGTACCCATTTCTTGTGACTATGTTCATTACTGCTAGTGATCAATTAAATGTAGATCCAACACCAAAATTAAAAACAAATAAAGCAAGAAAGAACTAAGTAGTCAAATATATCAACATCCATGGTCCCTATACGCAACTAGGCAAAGCAGTGTATGTGTTCACCATTTAGCAATGGTTCTACTCAGTTGCAGTGGTATATAAATTGCAAGGGAGGAGTCCATTTCATTTCCCAGAACCATGTGTACAAGCATACCAAGTTGTCTTTCCTAGCCTATCAAGTTACCTTGTGTAAGTAACTAATAGAGTTGTAAACCCCATCTTCCAAGTCATAACTCCTCTACACAATGTGACTTAACTTTGTTACCCTTGACGTTTCGGACAGTTAAAACTCAACCCAAATCCTATAATTAGTTAAAAATGCCCACATATAATTATAGCCAAGGTGAGGTCTTCCTAAATATAATTTCAAACCCCTCCAGCAAGAGTTCAGGCCTGCTATGTGCTTGAAGGAAACCTATCATGGTTTCCCTACTTAACAAGGATGACCTATGACAATCGGTTTTTCAGTGAAAAACTCTAAGAAGATACGTTGGGCTGCTATCATGCTAATTCCCTTTCCCTTCTTGTTTCACAATGGTTGCCTCATAACAACCTTCCACAAAAAAAATTTCGATTTGAAATTATAACGATCCCACCTGTAACACCCCTAGTGTTACTTAAACTAAAACTTGGCATAGCATCATGTGCATTGGCATCTCTGTGATTGTAATGAATGTAGAGTGCATTTACTAGGCTTAAGAAAACTCTAAGTGTGATGATGTGATTAGTTATAAGCGGGGAGTTCATCTGATGAATTCCAGTTTTGATCCCAAAAGTGAAAATTATAATCTGGTCATATTTTGCCAAAAGTCAAAATATCAAACTTATAGAGTTTTCTATTCCAAACAACTTTCATGTGTAGAGATTTCCATGTTTTATAGCAAAAGGTGGAGAAAAGCTCACCAATAGTTTTTGACCTAGGGTTTGGATTCCTGAAAATGTTAGCAACTAGTTGTATTTGGACCCTTATAACTCTTGATTTATGGATGTCTTGAGGATAATCACTATATCAAATTTGTAGAGCTACACCAAGTGTACAAACTTGATTAAATCACCCCACCCTAGACACATATGGAACTGTTTGTAAAACTTGCTCAAAGGTGGTATGTTAGAATCTGGATTTCAGACAGTCTGATTTCTGAAACTGAAGCTTTTATGTTCTAAAGCCACTTTGGAAGTCTATTAGTGGCTAATCCATATAGTTCTGGACTTGGAGTATTATAACCAAGTGTAGGACCACATGTTGGTGTGCAAGTTTGATAAAGGATCCTACACCTAAAGCCATATGAAACTGGCAGTAATAGTGATCTAAAGGTTCAATGTTTTTAAATCTGGATTCCGACTTAGTCCCATTTCAGCTCACTAAAATTGGTGTGATTGGTTAAACTTTGGGGTTCCTTTGTGGATGATCAGTGGAGTATTGAACCATACTCGTTATAGAAAAGTTGTAGAGTATATATTAGACTACAAGTTTGATTAAGGGAGATGGACTTGGTGCTGCACAAAAATCACAAAAAAAGGTGCTTGAAGATGAGTTGTCACACTTCTGAAGATTTTAGATGATGAATAGTGCCCTGGGCTAAATTTCATTAATTGGCTCAACTTGGGAGTTGTGTGGTGCCTGTTCTACATGTTGTTGGACTGAGATCTTTATAGCAAATTTGAAGATCATCTATAAATGAACAAGGCCCTTTAATGAGTTTGGGTTAATTCCACATGAAAAGTGAAACAAAACCTCTCAGAAGGGTACACTGCTAAACTCTGAACATTTCCTCGGTTTTAGGTTTCTAAAACTAATCTCTATGAGTTGGGAACGACTTGGTGGGCTCCTAATGTCACAACCCAACCAAGTTATCGAGCCCACGTACACCAATCCTTACCGTCAAGGCCTCGGATAGATATGTAAGTGAATGAGATAACTTACTCGGTGTGCCGAGTTTCGATGAACTCGTTCATTTCCAAGGACCATTCACCCATGATTGCAAATATTACAATAACCATACATAAACATAAACTTTAAATACAAGAGTTGAGCGAAAGACTTTACAATAAGATAATATACATTAGCAAACCTTTAATTTTACAAACCAGAAGTATATTATTACATGCCCGGGGTAGGTTCAAGTGCTAACTTATTACAACATCTGGGAAGAAACCCTCTTCCCACAGCACACACATAATAAACATAAGTAAAAGTCTCCAGTGCGAGTTTAACAAAACTCAAAGGTGTTAATAGTCTCTCCTGCAACAACAATAGGAATAAAACCCTGAGTACACAATTACTCAGCAAGACTTACCCGACTAAAGAAAAGACTCTCAAGGTTATGCTAGTGTTAAAAGGATTCAAGGTAAGGCTCATCAAGTTTCAAAGACTCATTTTTGCTGAAAAGCTTACTAGTAGTGGATCCTTATACCAAAATTTTACTTCACAAGTTAAATACTTTTCCTGAATCTAGATTGTCTAATCTAGAGCATTCACTTGTACTACACTAGCTTCCTTTTATCAACTTTAGTTTCACTTGTTATATAACTTTAGTTAAATACTTTTAAATAATCGAAAATTTACTTGTTGCTGCAAAAATCCTGAGAATCATTTTTATTAGGAACTACATAATTTTGTGGACTCTACAAAATTGGTTTCATAATTTTAGCATTTTTCTATATTTTCTGGTGTATTTTACAATCTGCTGGATAAAAGAAAAGGAAAAAGTTTCAATAGTCAGTGGGCCGAAAGGTGTTGGCTCGGCCCACGAGCACAGGGAAAACGGCCCCCGCACCAGTCGTTCGCGCCCGCGAATGGAATTTTTATAGAAACCTCCTCCCTAGATCATTTAACCACACAAGGGTTCGACGCCCTATTCTTTTGTTTTGCTGACATGTGCACCGAGGCCCTTCGTTTTCATTCCATTTACAAATGTCGGTCCACGATCAAACCCCGACGAGCTCCGGCCATCCGCCGCCTAGACCCACTAACGGCGACAGTCTCCGATGAAATCGAGTCTACCAATGTGATCCTCGAGGCTTACATATTATTTTCCCCAAGTTAATCGGTCCCAAACAACCTAGAGCCTCCCCATCCACGGGGACGGCGGGCAACCACACGCCAGTGAGGTGGACCGAGGCGACAAGCACGGTAGAGTTTAATCCGAGGTCACGACGAGTACCAGTGACCCCGCAAGTATACGGTGCTCACCTAAGTTCGCTTGGAGAAGATATGATTTGGTCAATCGACGTTGACACTGCCCTCGGCGGCATTCACCGGTTAACACGATGGTGTTCCGGTGAAAACACTATGATAGAGTTCAAAAGAAAGATTCCATGAGCATCACTATGATCCTTGGGTTCTGAAACGTAAGCACATCGAGCATGTTACCTTCCCAAAAAGGCTGATCATGAGGAGATGGGGGATCTAGTGGTGGTGGTCACCACAGCAAGTGTTTCCTTCGAGTTCAAACTTTCTCAGTGAACCAAAGGAGTGGGGAAAATGTGAAAGTCGCCTAGAGGGGGTGAATAGGCGAAACCTGAAATTTATAAACTTAAACACACACTAAGGGCGGGGGTTAGAGTTAGAATTAAATTCAAGTCCAATAGAATCTCTCTTGCTAGGAGTTGCTGAAGGATTGCGGATGACGTATGGGAGCCAACTCAAATTCACACTAGCAAGGAAACGTTAGAGGGGAAAACAAATCAAACAAGAATCAAGGCGAGTGAACATGATGATTTGTTTTACTGAGGTTCGGTTCCAAAGAACCTAGTCCCCATTGAGGAGGTCACAAAGACCGGGTCTATTTCAACCCTTTCACTCTCTCAAACGGTCACTTAGACAGAATGAGCCTTTTCCTTAATCTCTCGGGTCACTTAGACCCCGCAAGGACCACCACACACTTAGATGTCTCTTGCTCCAATTACAAGTCACTTGAGAAATAGAAGGGAAAAGAAAAAGGCCAAACCAAGCGACAAGAGCAACAAAGAACACAAGTGATCCTCTCGCAAGCCCTAATGCACTAGAGTTGATTTTGGAGCTTTGAGTTGATTGATTGCTTTGATTGTGTCTTGGAGTGTTGGGCTTTTGCTCTTGCAATGAATGTAGAATTCAGAATACTTGGATGGTTGTGAATGACGTGGTTGGGGGTATTTATAGCCTCCCAACCACTTCTAGTCGTTGGCTGAATTCTGCTGGCGATGGGTGCGCCGGCCAGTCCGGTGCGCCACCAGACAACCACTGTGCACTGTCCGTTAGGGTTTGAAGCTGGTCGACCGTTGGAGCCTTTGTTGTCTTGCTGCACCGGACAGTCCGGTGCCCTCTGACTTCTGCGCTCTAACTTCTGACTTGCACTGTTCATTGTGGCAGGTGACCGTAGGCGCGCAGGGATCCGTTGCTCGGCTGGTTCACCGGACAGTCCGTTGGCACACCGGACAGTCCGGTGAATTATAGTGGAGCGTGCCCTGGAATTCCCGAGTGTGGCTGGTTTGGAGTTGTACGGCCCTGGTGCACCGGACAGTCCGATGCGCCATTTTTCAGCATACTCAAGTTCTTTGCTCCATCTTTGATTGTATCCCTAACCTGATTTCTTTATTGGTTTGTGTTGAACCTTATGCACCTGTAATAGATAATATCTAGACAAACTAGTTAGTCCACATGTTTGCGTTGATCATCAAACACCAAAATTAATTATAGGAAATGGTTAACCCTATTTCCCTTTCAATCTCCCCCTTTTTGGTGATTGATGCCAATACAAACCAAAGCAAATAATAAATGTTGAAATATAACTAGTTTGCAATTGAGATGAATGTGCATAGGTTACTTGGAATTAAACCAATAAAAGATATGAATAAGAGTGAATGGTTTGCCTTTCTTTTATTTAATATTTTGGACCACATTTGCACCATTAGTTTTGTTTTTGCAAATCTTTTGAAAATCTATTCAAAAATTTTGCAAGTATTCAAAGGTATAGGAATATGATTACAAAAAACATTTTTAGGATTTGAAATTCCTCCCCCTATTTTAAATGCTTTTCCTTTGACTAAGTAAAAACTCCCCTGAATGAAATTCTCCCGTTAGCTTCCAAGAGGGTTTTGAAATAGATATGAAGTGAAATTATACCAATTGAAAATCTTTCATACTTAATGTGAAGTTTTGAAGATAGATACCAATTTGAAAATTTTACTTTCACATATTAATTAGATACTAATTGAAAAATACACCAATTGAAAATTTACCAATTAAAGATTTATTTCGAAATTTTTTAAAATGGTGGTGCGGTCCTTTTGCTTTGGGCTTAATATTTTCTCCCCTTTGGCATTAAACGCCAAAAACGGAGAACTTGAGATCCCTTTTTATTTTTCTCCCCCTTTGGGGCCTAATTTCTTCTCCCAAATGGTAATATAAATACGAGTGAAGGGTCATACCATTGAGAGTGACATGAGTAACGACAAACGGTAAGTGATACCGTCAGAGTTGGAGTGAAAGCCTTGTCTTTGCTGAATACTCTATTTCCCTTTCAATCTACGACTAAGTATAGAAATACACTTGAAAGCACATTAGTCGTATCCTTGCACAAGAAGAATAAGAAAGATGCATTTGCACCACATGAAAGAGACATGATCAAAGGTATACATATGAGCTATGTGTGCAATGTTTCAATCAAAGTTCCGAGAATCAAGTATATTTAGCTCATTCCTAAGTTTGCTAAAGGTTTTCTCATCTAGTGGTTTGGTAAAGATATCGGCTAATTGGTTGTGGGTGCTCACATAAGCTATTTCGATGTCCCCTTTTGTTGGTGATCTCTCAAAACGTGATACGGGATGTCTATGTGCTTAGTGCGGCTGTGTTCAACAGGATTATCTGCCATACGGATTGCACTCTCATTATCACATAGGAGAGGGACTTTACTCAACTTGTAGCCATAGTCTCTAAGGGTTTGCCTCATCCAAAGTAATTGCGCACAACAATGTCCTGCGGCAATGTACTCGGCTTCAGCGGCGGAAAGAGCTACGAAATTTTGTTTCTTTGAAGCCCAAGACACCAGGGATCTCCCCAGAAACTGACAAGTTCCTTATGTGATCTTCCTATCAATTTTACATCCGGCATAATCAGCATCGAAATACCCAATTAGATCAAAGGTAGATCATTTGGGGTACCAAAGCCCAAACTTAAGAGTGTAAACTAAGTATCTCATGATTTTCTTTACGGCCCTAATGTGAACTTCCTTAGGATTTGCCTAAAATCTTGCACACATACATACAAAAAGCATATTATCCGGTCGAGATGCACATAAGTAGAGTAAAGAACCTATCATCGGCCGGTATATCTTTTGATCTACAGATTTACCTCCCGTGTCGAGGTCGAGATGCCCATTGGTTCCCATGGGTGTCTTGATGGGTTTGTCATTCTTCATTCCAAACTTCTTAAGTATATCTTGAATGTACTTAGTTTGGCTGATGAAGGTGGCATCTTGGAGTTGCTTGATTTGAAATCATATGAAATAGTTCAACTCCCCCATCATAGATATCTCGAATTTATGTATCATGATCCTACTAAACTCTTCACAAGTTGACTTGTTAGTAGATCCAAATATAATATCATCAACATAAATTTGGCATATAAAGAAGTCTTTTGCAACAATTTTAGTGAAGAGAGTAGGATCGGCTTTACCGACTTTGAAGCCATTAGTGATAAGGAAATCTCTCAGGCATTCATACCATGCTCTTGGGGCTTGCTTGAGCCCATAAAGAGCCTTTGAGAGTTTGTAACCATGGTTAGGGTATTCACTATCTTCAAAGCCGGGAGGTTGCTCAACATAGACCTCATCCTTGATGGGTCCATTGAGGAAGACACTCTTCGCGCCCATTTGATAGATCTTGAAGCCATGGTAAGTAGCATAGGCAAGTAATATAGGAATTGACTCAAGCCTAGCTACTGGTGCATAAGTTTCATCGAAATCCAAACCTTCAACTTGTGAATATCCCTTTGCCACATGTCGGGCTTTGTTCCTTGTCACCACACCATGCTCATCTTGTTTGTTGCAGAATACCCACTTGGTACCTACAACATTTTTATTAGGACGTGGAACTAAATGTCATACCTTATTCCTCGTGAAATTGTTGAGCTCCTCTTGCGTTGCCACCACCCAGTCTAGATCTTTTAATGCATCCTATATCATGTATGGCTCAATAGAAGACACAAAGGAGTAATGTTCACAGAAATGAGCAACTCGAGATATAGTGGTTACCCCCTTATGAATGTCACCAAGAATGAAGTTGACGGGGTGATCTTGTTGAATTGCTTGGTGGACTCTTGGGTGTGGCCGTCTTTGATCTCTAATTTCTTGATCATCTTCCTTGTCGTGATCATCTTCCTTGTCATGATCATCTTCATCTCTCCCTTGATCCATGTCCTCTTCTTGAGGTGGCTCATCCTCTTGATCTTAATCTTCATCATCTTGAGCCTAATCCTCGTCTTGAGTTGGTGGAGATGATTGCATGGAAGATGATGGTCGATCTTGTGCTTGTGGAGGCTCTTCGGATTCCTTAGGACACACATCTCCAATGGACATGTTCCTTAGCGCAACGTACGGAGCCTCTTCATCATCTAGTTCATCAAGATCAACTTGCTCCAATTGGGAGCCATTAGTCTCATCAAACACAATGTCACAAGAAACTTCAACCAATCCAGTGGATTTGTTGAAGACTCTATATGCCCTTGTGTTTGAGTCATATCCTAGTAAAAAGCCTTCTACTGCCTTAGGAGCAAATTTAAAACTTCTACCTCTCTTAATAAGAATAAAGCATTTACTCCTAAAGACTCTAAAATATGAAACATTGGGCTTTTTACCAGTGAGGAGTTCATAAGATTTCTTTTTGAGGATTCGGTGAAGGTAGAGCCGGTTGATGGAGCAGCAAGCGGTGTTGATTGCTTCCGCTCAAAACCGGTCTGAAGTCTTGTATTCATCAAGCATGGTCCTTGCCATGTCCAGTAGAGTTCTATTCTTCCTCTCCACTACACCATTTTGTTGAGGTGTGTAGGGAGAATAGAACTCATGCTTGATGCCCTCCTAGAGAAATCCTTCAATTTAAGAGTTCTAGAACTCCGTGTCATTATCGCTTCTTATCTTTTTTATCCTTAATCCGAACTTATTTTGAGCTTGTCTTAAGAATCTCTTTAGTGTCTCTTGGGTTTGAGATTTATCCTGCAAAAATAATATCCAAGTGAAGCGAGAATAATCATCCACAATAACAACACAGTACTTACTCTCGCCGATGCTTATGTAAGCGATCGAGCCGAATAGGTCCATGTGGAGTAGCTCAAGTGGCATGTCCATTGTCATGATTTTTTTGTATGGATGGTGGACTACAACTTGCTTCCGTGCTTGGCATGCGCTACAAATCTTGTCTTTCTCAAAATGAACATTTGTTAGTCCTAAAATGTGCTCTCCCTTCAGAAGCTTATGAAGATTCTTCATTCCAACATGGGCAAGTCGACGATGCCAGAGCCAACCCATATTAGTCTTAGCAATTAAACAAGTGTCTAGTTCAGCTTGATTATCATTAAAATCAACTAAGTATAGCTGACCATCTAGCACTCCCTTAAAAGCTATTGAACCATCACTTCTTCTAAATACAGTAACACCTATATCAGTAAAAAGATAGTTGTAGCCCATTTTGCATAATTGAGAAACAGAAAGCAAGTTGTAGTCTAAGAAATCTACAAGAAAAACATTGGAAATAGAATGGTCAGGAGATATAGCTATTTTACCCAAACCTTTGACCAAACCTTGATTTCTATCCCCGAATGTGATAGCTCTTTGGGGATCATCATTTTTCTCATAGGATGAGAACATCCTTTTCTCCCATGTCATGTGGTTTGTGCACCTACTATCTATTATCTAGCTTGAACCACCGGATGCATAAACCTACAACACAAGTTTAGGCCTTGTTCTTAGATACCCAAATGGTCTTGGGTCCTTTTACATTTGAAACAAGCACGTTGGGTACCCAAACACAAGTCTTGGGACTCTTGTGTTTGCCCCCAACATATTTGGTAACTATTTTGCCTGATTTGTTAGTTAAAACATAAGATGCATCAAAAGTTTTAAATAAAATGTTATGCTCATTTGATGCATCAGAAATTTTCTTTCTAGGCATTTTAACATGAGTGGTATGCCTAGAGCTAGAAGCCTCATTTTTGTACATAAATGCATAGTGAGAAATAGAATGAGGTTTCCTAGCATGAATCTTTCTAATCTTATGTTCGGAATAGTTTGCAGGATATAGAATGTAACCCTCACTATCCTAAACCATGGGAGCCTTACCCTTAACAAAATTAGATAATCTTTTGGGGGCATTAAGCTTGGTGTTGTTTTGATTCCCCTGTTGGAAACCAATACCATCCTTAAAGCCAGGACGTCTCCCATTATAGAGCATGCTTCTAAAAAAATTAAACTTTTCATTTTCAAGTTCATGCTCAGTAATTTTAGCAGTTAATTTAGCTATGTGATCATTTTGTTGTTTAATCATGGCTAGTTGATCATCAATAGCTTCAATATTAATATCTCTATATCTAGTACAAATAGTAACATGATCAATAGTAGATGTTGATGGTTTGCAAGCATTCATTTCTTCTATCTTAGCATTTAATCTAGTGTTCTCATCTCTAAGACAGGAAAATGAATCATTGCAAACATTCAATTTTTCAATCTTAGAAACTAAACTAACATTCTCAGTTCTAAGACTTGAAATTGAATCATGACAAATGCTAAGCTCCTTAAATAAGTTTTTACATTTTTTCTACTTCCTGAGCATAAGCAATTTTCAACTTAACAAATTTCTTGTTTTCTTTAACGAGCAAGTCTTCTTTGCATTCCAAGATGTCATCCTTCTCATTAATGGTTTCAATTAATTCATTTAATTTTTTCTTTTGTTCCATGTTGAGGTTGGCAAAAAGAAAACGTAAATCACCTTCATTATCGCTAGAACTACCCTCATCACTAGATGTAATATATTTGGGGGTACTTCTAGAATGTACCTTCTTCTTCTTGCCGTCCTTGGCCATGAGACATTTGTGGCCGACGTTGGGGAAGAGGAGGCCTTTGTTGATGGCAATATCTGCGACATCCTCGTCGGAGGAGGAGTCGATGGAGCTCTCGTCAGAGTCTCATTCCCGACACACGTGCGCATCGCCGTCCTTCTTCTTGTAGTATCTCTTCTTTGCCTTCTTCTTCCTTTCTTGTCTTTGTCCCTGTCACTTTCACTAGACATTAGACATTTAGCTATGAAATGACCGGACTTACCACACCGGTAGCACACCCTCTTTGAGCGGGGCTTGTAATCCTTCCCCCTCCTTTGCTTGAGGATTTGGCGGAAGCTCTTGATGATGAGTGTCATTTGCTCATTGTCGAGCTTGGAGGCGTCGATTGGAGGCCTACTTGGCGTAGACTACTCCTCCTTTTCTTCCGTCAATTTGAATGCGACGGGTTGCACCTCGGGTGTACAGGTGGCGCCTTGCTCCAAGTTGACAATGTGTTTGGAGTCTTTGATTATGAGTTCAAAGCTCACAAACTTGCCAATAAACTCCTTGGGAGACATTAGTTTATATCTAGGATCTCCATGTATTAATTGAACTTGAGTAGGATTGCGAAATACGAGGGATCTAAGAATAACCTTGACCATATCATGGTCATCCCAT
Organism: Zea mays; assembly: GCF_902167145.1. Lineage (NCBI taxonomy): Eukaryota > Viridiplantae > Streptophyta > Magnoliopsida > Poales > Poaceae > Zea > Zea mays. Next base: position 41,850,378 of record NC_050098.1, on the reverse strand, counting down.
TTGCTGCTCCCGAGGTTGCGCACTTGGTTCACCATGGTCTTGAGCCGGTTATACATGGCTTGCGGCTCTTCTACTTTGTTGAGGATGAATCGACCGAGTTCTTCCTTGATCGTTTCGCGCTTGGTGATCTTGGTCACCTCGTCCCCTTCGTGCGCGGTTTTGAGGACGTCCCAAATTTCTTTGGCGTTCTTTAACCCTTGCACCTGTTATACTCCTCTCGACACAAGGAGGCGAGGAGTATAGATGTTGCTTGGGAGTTAAAGTGCCTAATTTGGGCGGCCTCATCCGAGTCGTAGTCTTTGTCACCCACCTTTGGTACCTGCGCTACAAATTCAACGATGTCCCATATGCTTTCGTGGAGTGAGGTTAGATGATGCCTCATTTTATCACTCCACATACAATGATCCTCACCATCAAAATATGGTGCTTTTCCTAAGGGAACGGAAAGTAATGGAGCGCGCTTTGAAATACAGGGATAGCGTAGGGGCATATTACTATACTTCTTTCGCTCATGGCGCTTAGAAGTAGTGGACGACTCGGAGCTTGATGTGGAGGGTGACAAAGAGTCGGTCTCGTAGTAGACCACCTTCTTCATCTTCTTCTTCTTGTCACCTCTCCGATGCGACTTGATGGAGGAAGAGGATTCCTCCTTATGTTTGTTATCGGACTCCCTTGAGAGAGTCCTCCCCGAGCTTGCGGCCTTTTCGCCGGTTATGATCTCCCGCTTGGTGTGATCTCCAGACATCACTTCGAGTTGGTTAAACTCTTAATTAAGCATTGGCTCTGATACCAATTGAAAGTCGCCTAGAGGGGATGAATAGGCGAAACTGAAATTTATAAACTTAAACACACACTAAGGTCGGGGGTTATCGTTAGAATTAAATTCAAGTCCAAAAGAATATCTCTCTTGCTAGGAGTTGCTCAAGGATTGCGGATGACGTATGGGAGCCAACTCAAATTCACACTAGCAAGGAAACGTTAGAGAGGAAAAACGAATCAAACAAGAATCAAGGCGAGTGAATACGATGATTTATTTTACCGAGGTTCGGTTCCAAAGAACCTAGTCCCCGTTGAGGAAGTCACAAAGACCGGGTCTATTTCAACCCTTTACCTCTCTTAAATGGTCACTTAGACCGAATGAGTATTTTCCTTAATCTCTCGGGTCACTTAGACCCCTAAAGGACCACCACACACTTAGGTGTCTCTTGCTTCGATTACAAGTCACTTGAGAAATAGAAGGGAAAAGAAAAAGGTCAAACCAAGTGACAAGAGCAACAAAGAACACAAGTGATCCTCTCGCAAGCCCTAATGCACTAGAGTTGATTTTAGGGCTTTGAGTGGATTGATTGCTTTGATTGTGTCTTGGAATGTTGGGCTTTTGCTCTTGCAATGAATGTAGAATTCAGAATACTTGGATGGTTGTGAATGAGGTGGTTGTGGGTATTTATAGCCTCCCAAGTCCCAACCACTTCTAGCTGTTGGCTGAATTCTGCTGGCGATGCGCCACTGGACAACCACTGTGCATTGTCCAGTGCGCGCCACGTCAGCGCAACTGTTAGGGTTCGGAGCTGGTCGACCGTTGGAGCCTTTGTCATCTTGCTGCACCGGACAGTCCGGTGCCACACCGAAAAGTCCGGTGCCCTCTGACTTCTGACTTGCACTGTTCATCGTGGCAGGTGACCGTTGGCGCGCAGGGAGCCGTTGCTTGGCTAGTTCACCGGATAGTCCGGTGGCACACCGGACAGTCCGGTGAATTATAGTGGAGCGCGCCCTGGAATTCCCGAGAGTGGCTGGTTTGGAGTTGTACGGCCCTGGTGCACCGGACACTGTCCGGTGGCACTCCGGACAGTCCGGTGCGCCATTTTTCAACATACTCAAGTCCTTTGCTCCATCTTTGATTGTATCCCTAACCATATTTCTTTATTGGTTTGTGTTGAACCTTATGCACCTATAATAGTAATATCTAGCCAAACTAGTTAGTCCACATGTTTGCGTTGGTCATCAAACACCAAAATTAATTATAGGAAATGGTTAACTCTATTTCCCTTTCAAAATAGAGGAGGTAGTCTAGACATAGGGAAATAACAAGGACATGGTGAAACTGCTATGGGATCACTAGGACATGGCGAAGTGTAGTTCTTTGGTTCTTTGGCTGATTTTGAGCAGTCACCACAAACTGGAGTTTCTGGACCTTTTGGCTGGGACCAAGAGATGGCTAACTACACTAATATGTCCTCCAACATCTCTGCATGGTCACCACGCAAGCCCACACACAATGAAAAACTTTACACCCCGTGGCTGTATGTTTGACAACAAGGTGAGCAGTGAAGCAGCTGAGTCACCAATTTGGATGAGGCTCAAATAGTCCAACCTTAGCTTCAGGATGGAGAAATACATCCCACGTTACCCCCCTCTCTAAGTTCAAGTTGTTCTTATCTACAGCCTATCCAGAATCACCTAGAGAGAGTAGTGGTTAGGGATATTTTTGGCTCCTTCTGATCTGTTTCAGTTCTAATGCGGTACCAACTTCATCACTTCTTTTCTCCATTTTCTCCACAAGGACAAAGCTATCTGTTCACATCAAACTTGTTCAAAAAACATTGGTCTTTCACTTTGCTGTAAACTTCTAGGGTCACTACTGCACAGGTCTCGAGTTATAGTACCCCAAAGTGAAGCGCATCCCTCAGTTACCATAATTTCAGTTAACTGAACTGAAATATGAACCCACAGACTGACAGGGTAACCTGGGGATTGCTCTACTCCCCTTTTTGTGTGGAATCAACCCAAACTCATTTAAATAGACTTACTCTTTAACAGATGACCTTCATTTTTGGTATACAGATCTCAACCCAAAACTCTCTAGAACAGAAACCACACAGCTCCAAAGTTGAGCCAAGCACTAAAATTCAGTACTGGTTACTACTCACCATCTGAAACCTTTAGGGTGCGTTCGTTTGTGCCGGATTTGGCCAAGAATCATTCCAGCTCATCGACTCTTATATAAATTAGACAAACAATCCAGCTAAGAATTATTCCGGGTGCTCAATCCACTGGAACCGAACAGGCCCTTAAGCGTCTGATAGCTCATCTTTAGGCCTGTTTTCTGTGATTTTTATGTAACACCAAGTTCATCTCCCTTAATCAAACTTGTACCCTAATAGATACTCTACAACTTTTCTATACCGAGTATGGCTCAATACTCCATTGATCATCCACAAAGGAATCTCCAAAGTTAGATCAATCACACCAATTTCAGTGAGTTGAAATGGAACTAAGTCTGAATACATATAGTAACACCAGGGGTGTAGGGCCTGTGATAGAACCTCCCAAGTCATTAGGCCCACCTACAGTTGTCCTTGTCCATCGGACCTCAGACAACCCTGCAGGTGCACCTGATTACTTGACAAGTTCGGTATCTGTATTCTTTACCTTGCCCAAGAGCGTTTCACCCGTCACGCAGATATTACAACACATCGGAGATCGGAGGAGCGAGTATGCGAAAGCAGTTACAACAACTTATTTTATATTAAAGTATGGAAAGAGTAGTATTATTACAGACCAGTAAAAATATAAGAGTGCTGGAGTAATAATATTACATATCTTGGGAGGCAAAAACCCCTCCCGATAAACAGTAAAAAGTTTTTAAAGGAGGACACTTCCTCCCGAGGCTTCAGTCTTGGTTTTCTTCCTTAGGCACAACCTTGGAACAGAAGCAACAAAAATTTGCTGCTTCCTCACCTACAACAACATGGGTTCGAAAACCCTGAGTACGGAGTGTACTTTTGCAAGTCTTACCCGTCAAAATAAAAGACTCTCAAGGATATGCTGGCCTTTGGGAATCAAGGTATGACTTATCAATAATCAAAGACTCTGTTTGCAGAAATGCTTACTAACAGTGGATCCTTAAAAGTCTAGTTTTATTAGCAAGTTAAGTCATTACCTGAGTTCTAGAGTTCTTTCTACCCTAGTTCAAGCATTTGACCTAAACTAGCCAATTTCTTATCAACCCTTCTTGTTCACTGGATTGCTACGTGTAGGTCAGTGACCAAGTCTTCATGTCCGAGAAGTAACGGCGATCCGAATCGATTAATACTCAGCTAAGGATCTCCAATCACACGATATATGTAGCACTTAACCCTTGCATATGTCAACTCGCCACCGGGGTTCTTAAGACCAGATCAGGTTCACGCCAACCGAGAGCACGGATACACCACCGTCCAGCCTCTTGCCATGGAGGGTACACGCTACTCTCGCCATCTCTTCACTCCCATTGCGTGTTATTTTATTCTGGTATTAGTCTGCCCGAGGCAAAGCTTACCCATGATGAGGCATGTGACTAGTTAACGGGTCCTCGATCATCAAGCCTACATCGACAAGGTCCTTAATCGACTCAGACGGAGACACTACACCGAGACTCCCTTCTCGTGCAAGTCAACCGCCTGGCCTCAGCTTTATCATTTCAAACCCAAAGTTTGGTACCTAGCAGAGGTACATCGTTTTCGATGTTGAACCCATCACGGCCATGATGGATCCATCATCAAGTTTTATTTTTGAAAACATCCCACCCACTTTGAAGCATCATCTTTTGTCAAAACAAATCATTTTGTTTTTCTAGAGCAAACCTAAGCATAAGAAAAATCTTTTTGTAAAATAGGGGATCAAGGAAAGGTAATCAAATTCTCAAGGAAGGAAATGCATCAATTTGTTTAGCACGCAACTCCTATCACCTAATGCATCAAGCAAGTGAGAAATATTTTAAAATAGCAAGGAGGTGGCAAATGCACCGGGGCTTGCCTTGTGTTATAGGTGAGTCAGGCTTTGCTCCACATATGTCAAAATAAAAGCAGTTCTCGGCCTGTGGTTCTTCAGGTGGTGGTGGTGTAGTCCTTGCTTCTTCAACTTCTATCTCTTCTTCGTTTTCTATATATAGCCATATATAATCATGAATGCTCATGAAATGTAAAGATAATAAAAGTACATTATCTTAGGTCTTCAATACAATTTTCCTTCATGGGACTCCAGGAAACTAGGGTCTTTGGAGTCTTTCATAGGGCAGAAGACTAGGGTTTTGGGTTCTAGGTACCAAACATGGTCCAAATCATACCAAACTTTACCCAAGGCTTCTAAATAACATTTAAAGTTTATTTAAAAAGTTTGGTGATTTTTGGAATTATTAATTAATTTCTAAAATTCCAGGGGTATAGGTTTTAGCTAATTTAAATACTCCATAATTCCTTATTTGAACTAAAAATCATGAAACTATTTTTTATTAAATACTGTAGAAAATCAGGAGTCTAGCAAAATTGGTCTCATATTTTTACCAATTTCCTGGAATTTTCTATGGATTTTCTAAGGTTGGCAGAAAAGAAAAAAGAGAAAACTGTGAACAGTTCTGGGCTGAAACTGGCCCAATACAGCCCACGCCCAGGCGCAACGCGCCGCGCACGCGCCCGTGTTGGAGGTTTTACACAGAAGACCTCAGCTTTTCGAATAAGCAGTAAATAACCCAAAGTACTTTTTGTTTGTCTCACTAACGTTTGCACCAAGACCCCCGAAGTTCTATTCCTTCGCAACACCAGGTCCGCGATGGTGGTCGGCGACGAGCACGTCTCCGGTGAGCTTATACTGGCCGGAATATGCCAAGACCGGACCCCTAACTTAGCCGGCACCGAAATCTACCCTCGGCGACACTAACCCCTCAATCAATTGCACTAATCCGGACCGGAGTACGCCTGTTCACGACGACGGCAAAACCCGAGGAGAAGCTACGGTGTTCCGGGCAATTCGGTACGGTCTAGTTCAATCAATCGAGCCTACAAGCAATAAGAGATCCTAGAGATGCTAGAACATTCAATAGAGGGTTATGAATCAACCTGAAGCAGGCTGGCCACGGTGAGCTCACACCGCACGGTGTTCTTGGTTGATTTGGGGGAAATCCCAAATTGGGGCTCTCTGGTGGGTAATCAGAGGCACGGGTCGGTGCATTGAGTGCTTGACTACATGGCGGAGCCGAATGTGTGCTCAATTTATAGGATTCGGGGGCGGTGGCTCATGATTTGGAGTTGGCGCGGTGGCGGCCGGAGAGAAGAGTTGCACTGGATTTCCTATTGTCCTTCCCTTTTGCACTTTTGCCAGAAATATTATTGTTCTGATTTTGAGAACTGTTTCCTGCTGGTCTCTGGAAATTAGAGTTATTTTGGCGGAGATAGGGACAATCTTTAATGAAATGTCCCGCCTTTCCACAGTTGTAGCAAGGATCATATTTAGTGCTAGTGGGAGTAGGCAAACGGGGAACTTGGCTATTTGTGGGTAGAGATTGGCGTTGCATATTAGTGGGATGGATGTAGATAGGAGTTTTAGCAGTGTAAGCGGTTGAGTGATAGGGAGTGTTGGTAGAGCCAGCTGTTCTGATTATTACCTTTTGACGCTTTGATGGGTCCTGGGAAGACCCAGCTCCAGATCCTTTCCACATTCTTTTAGCATTTTGGTGCACCCGCCCCTTGTCTTCTACTACAATCGCCACACTGACTACTTTGTTAAATGTGAGGTCATAACATGTAGCCATTTTCTTCTGCAGCTTAAAACTCAGACCCCTCATGAAATAATCTCGCTTTTTACCATCGGTGTTCACATGGTCAACAGCATACTGAGACAAGTGATTGAACTTCCTAAGATATTTCATTACCGTGTCAGGACCCTGCTTTAGCCTCAAAAATTCCTCTAGTTTCATTTGCAAGACTCCATCAGGAATATAGTGTGCTCTAAAAGCTTCCTTAAATTCAGTCCAAGTAACTTGATGTCCTGTTTGGTTGGACGGTCACAAAGTTTGCCCACCAAGTGCTGGCTGGACCACGAAGTAACTTTGCCATAAACTGAGGCTTCTGCACTTCTGTACACTGGATCAAACTGGATTTTTGCTCCACCACCCAAAGCCATTCATCAGCTTTAAGTGGCTCATCAGCCTTTATAAAACTGGGAGGTCGAGACTCCATGAATTCCATATAAGAAGCATTTCTGGCATTATTGGGAAATACTCAAGCCCCGTGCTAATTCTGATTCTGGAGCACTTCACGTAACACATGTGCATTATCAGCCGTCGTATTTACCAGTGCGGCAATTGCATCAGCTAGTGTTGGAGGGATTGGTGGCGGTGGAGGATTAGGATCATCTTACGCGCCACTCTGAGAGGTGCCAGCCACATCAGATAATCGAATACGCTTAGACATATGAAATAAAACAGAACTCATAAATGCAGGTCCACAACCAGGAATTTATTACCAAAGCGGGATACAAAATCCGTAGGGGCTACAATACCAAAATTTCCAGACTACTGCTGGTACTAATATTACAACAAAGGATACACCCATAGACCTAGTGCCCATTTTATTCCTCTGTGTCAGTGTCTATCTCTGACACACTACTGCCCCGTGGAGAACCACTAACTGATGCAACCATAGTAGCTGCTTCTACCTCTAGGTCTGCATCAGGCTCACCCCCATCAGCTAACACAACACCACATTCTGCCTCCGCGGCTCCTGGTGCGTCATCGGATGCAGCTGGTAGTAAAGTTGGTGAACTTTCTCATGCAGCTCATTAGAGTAATCCTCCAAACCATTGTAAGCTAGGACCAAATCCTGGAAACGACCCCTCAGATGATTCTCACGACCAAAAGCTGCCTCCATGGATCGCATTGTCATGGCTAGTTGTTCCTTCTGCTCAGCTAACTACTTCTGAAGCTGCTTCTTTTCCGCCAGCAGCTCCAGAATATGAGCTGCATCAAGGCACCGCTCATTAAAGGACTCATTTAGATTCTATTGTAGCTGCTCCACCTGCGACTGGGGTGCACGACGGCTACTATCTGCCTCCACCTGCAACGGAGGTGTACGACTGTTACTGCCGGTCTCCACTGTACAGGAGGCCAGCTGATGCTTGGACACGCCTCGCGGTCCAACCCGCATACGGGGCGTCTGCTTAGGGGGAGCCATTCTGAATTTTTAAGGAATAAAGATAAAAGAAAAGATCAAGGAATTAGTAGGAATAATAAGAATAATTGGAAACCCACATATATATATATATATATATTCTGATAACCATATAGCTTTAGGGGGAAACTTTTATTAAAGGAGTGAATGTTATGATGCATGCTTCGTTTCCTATTCGCCTCTCAACTACTGCCAACATATTTGGCTATCACGCTTTATGGCGGTGGCAACCCTACTCACTCCAAAGTTCACTAGTCGTAATCTTCTAAGGTTTTGTTAGTGTACATGCAGAAGATTCTATTCCAGCCTAAGCTATGGGTTAGTGGTTAGTAGCTCAAACTACGCCACCTATTAGTCCTTAACTTAATATAGTACTAACTGCACTTTTACTACCAGGCATGTAATCCTAGTTTAGATTTTTCCAAAAATTCATTTGAACTCAATTTCATTTAAAGATATGTTCTAACAATTATTCTATTATTTGCAAAAATGTGTGAAAGGCTCCGATACCAGCTGTCACAACCCAACCAAGTTATTAGGCCCACGTACACCAATCCTTGCCGTCAAGGCCTCGGATAGATATGTAAGTGAATCAGATAACTTATTCAGGGTGTCGAGTTTCGATGAACTTGTTCATTTCCAAGGACCATTCACCCATGATTGCAAATATTACAATAACCAGACATAAACATAAACTTTAAATACAGGAGTTGAGTGGAAGACTTTACAATAAGATAATGTACATTAGTAAACCTTTAAGTTTACAAACCAGAAGTGTATATTATTACATGCCCGGGGTAGGTTCAAGTGCTAACTTATTACAACATCTGGGAAGAAATCATCTTCCCACATCACACACATAATAAACATAAGTAAAAGTCTCTGGTGCGAGTTTAACAAAACTCAAAGGTGTTAATAGTCTCTCCTGCAGCAACAATGGGAATAAAACCCTGAGTATGCAATTACCCAGCAAGACTTACCCGACTAAAGAAAAGACTATCAAGGTTATGCTGGTTTTAAAAGTATTCAAGGTAAGGCTCATCAAGTTTCAAAAACTCATTTTTGCTGAAAAGCTTACTAGTAGTGGATCCTTATGCCAAAATTTTACTTCACAAGTTAAATACTTTTCCTGAATATAGATTGTCTAATCTAGAGCATTCACTTGTCCTACACTAGCTTCCTTTTATCAACTTTAGTTTCACTTGTTATCTACGATGTGGTTCGAAGATCTTGTCTTCATATCCGAGAAGTTCGGCGATCCGAATCAATTAATACCCAGCTGGGGATCTCCAACCACCCGACATATGTAGCACTTAACCCTTTCATATGTCAACTCGCCACCGGGTTTCTCAAGACCAGAACGGGTTCAAGCGACCCGAGAGCACAGTACCCCACCATCCAGTCGCTAGCTAGATGGCACACGTTACTCCCGCCATCTCTCCACTCCTAGTGCGTGCGAGCTGTTCTGGTATTGGTTCGGCCGAGGCTAAGCTTACCCATGATGAGGCATGTGGCTAAGCATACCCATGATTTAACTGGCCACATGTCTCATCATGGGTAAGCTTAGCCTCATCCGGACCAATACCAGAACAGCTCGCACGCACTGGGAGTGGAGAGATGGCGAGAGTAACGTGTGCCCATATGGCAAGTGGCTGGATGGTGGGGTACTGTGCTCTCGGGTCGCGTGAACCCGTTCTGGTCTTGAGAAACCTGGTGACGAGTTGACATATGCAAGGGTTAAGTGCTACATATGTCGTGTGGTTGGAGATCCCCGGCTGGGTATTAATCGAATCGGAACGCCGTTACTTCTCGGATATGAAGACTGGATCACTGCCCTGTATCGTACTTAACAAGTGAAACTAAATCTGCTAAAATGAAGCTAGTGTAGGACAAGTGAATGCTCTAGATTAGGCAAATCTAAAATCAGGAAAAGTATTTAACTGGTGAAGTAAAAGTTTAGCATAAGAATCCACTACTAGTAAGCTCTTCTGCAAAATGGGTCTTTGAAATTTGATAAGCTGTACCTTGATTCCAAATAAACCAGCATACCCTTGAGAGTCTTTTCTTTAGTCAGGTAAGTATTGCTGAGTAATTGCGTACTCAGGGTTATATTCCCATTGTTGCTGTAGGAGAAACTATTAACACGTTTGAGTTTTGTTAAACTCATACTGGAGACTTTTACTTATATTTATTATGTGTGAACTGCGGGAATAGGGTTTCTTCCCAGATGTTGTAATAAGTTACACTTGAACCTACCCCGGGCATGTAATAATATACACTTTTTGGTTTGTAAACTTAAAGGTTTTCTAATGTATATTATCTTATTGTAAAGTCTTCGGCTCAACTCCTATGGTTAAAGTTTATGTTCATGTCTGGTTATTGTAATATTTGCAACTATGGGTCAATGGTCCTTGAAAATGAACAAATTTATCGAAACTCAGCACCCCAGGTAAGTTAACTGATTCACTTACATATCTATCCAAGGCCTTGATGGCAAGAATTGGTGCACATGGGCCCGATAACTTGGTTGGGTTGTGACAGCTGGTATCAGAGCTTTTCACACATTTTTGCAAATAATAGAATATTTGTTAGAATATATCTTTAAATGAAATTGAGTTCAAATGAATTTTTGGAAAAATCTAAACTAGGATTACATGTCTGGTAGTAAAAGTGCAGTTAGTACTATAGTAAGTTAAGGACTAATAGGTGGCTTAGTTTAAGGTACTAACCACTAACCGACAACTTAGGCTGGAATAGAATCTTCTATAGGTACACTAACAAAACCTTAGAGGATTACGGCTAGTGAACTTCGGAGTGAGTAGGTTTGCCACCACCATGAAGCGTGCTAGCCAAATATGTTGGCAGTAGTTGAGAGGCGATTAGGAAACGAAGCATGCATCATAACATTCAACTCCTTTAATAAAAGCTTTCCCCTAAAGCTATATGGTTATCAGAATATATATGTGGGTTTCCAATTATTCTTACTAATCCTACTAATTCCTTGATCTTTTTTCCTTTTATCTTTATTCTTTAAAAAATTCAGAATGGCTCCCCCTAAGAAGAAGCCCCGTATGCGGGTTGGACCGCGAGGCGTGCCCAAGCATCAGCTGGCCTCCCGTACAGTGGAGACCGGCAGTAGCAGTCGTAAACCTCCATTGCAGGTGGAGGCAGACTGTAGCCATCATGCACCCCAGTCGCAGCTGAGCAGCTATAGCAGAATCTAAATGTGTCCTTCAATGAGCGGTGCCTTGATGCGGCTCATATTCTGGAGCTGCTGGCGAAAAAGAAGCAGCTTCAGAAGGAGTTAGCTGAGCAGAAGAAACAACTTGCCGCGACAATGCGATCCAGGGAGGTAGCTTTTGGTTGTGAGAATCATCTGAGGGGCCGTTTCCAAGATTTGGTCCTAGCTTACAATGATCTGGAGGATTACTCTAATGAGCTGCATGAGGAAGTTCACCAACTTTATTACCAGCTGCAACCCGATGATGCACCAGGAGCCACAGAGGCAGAGGGTAGTGTTGTGTTAGCTGATGGGGGTGAGCGTGATACAGACCTAGAGGAAGAAGCAGCTCCTATGGTTGCACCTGGTGGTGGTTCTCTAGGGCGTACTGGTATGTCAGAGATAGACACTGATGTAGAGGAATAAATGGGCACTAGGTCTATGAGTGTATCCTCTGTTGTAATATTAGTACCTGTAGTAGTCTGAAAATTTTGGTATTGTAGCCACTAAGGATTTTGTATTCCGCTTTGGTAATATATTCCTGGTTATGGACCTGCATTTATAAGTTCTGTTTTATTTCAGATGCCTAAGCGTATTCGATTATCTGATGTGGCTGGCACATCTCAGAGTGGTGTAGAAGATGATCCTAATCCTCCATCGCCACCAATCCCTCCAACACTAGCTGATGCAATTGCCACGCTGGTGAATGTGACAACTAACAATGCAAGTGTGCTGCGTGAAGTGCTCCAGAATCAGAATCAATATGGGGCTCGGGTACCTCCAAACAATACCAGGAATGCTTCTTATATGGAATTCATGGAGACTCGACCTCCCACTTTTATAAAGGCTGAGAAGCCACTTGAAGCTGATGAATGGCTTTGGGTGATGGAGCAAAAGTTCGGTCTGATCTAGTGTACAGAAGTGCAGAAGCCTCAGTTTGCGGCTCAGTTACTTCGTGGTCCCGCCAGCACTTGGTGGGCAAACTTTGAGGTCGTCCAACCAGCAGGACATCAAGTTACTTGGACTGAATTTAAGGAAGCCTTTAGAGCACACTATATTCCTGATGGAGTCTTGCAAATGAAACTAGAGGAATTTTTTAGGCTAAAGTAAGGTCCTGACACAGTAATGCAATATCTCGGAAAGTTCAATCACTTGTCTAATTATGTTGTTGACCATGTGAACATCGATGGTAAAAAGCGAGATTGCTTCATGAGGGGTCTGAGTTTTAAGCTGCAGAAGAAAATGACTACATGGTATGACCTGACATTTAACAGAGCAGTCAGTGTGGCAATTGCAGTAGAAGACAAGGGGCGGGTGCACCAAAATGCTAAAAGGATGTGGAAAGGATTTGGGTCTTCTCAGGACCTGGCAAAGCGTCAAAAGGTAATAATCAGAACAGCCGGCTCTCCCAATACTCCCTATCGCCAAGCCGCTTATCCTGCTAAAACTCCTATCTACATCCGTCCCACTAATATGCAACGCCAATCCCTACCCACAAATAGCCAAGTTCCACGCTTGCCTGCTCCCACTAGCACTAAATATCCTTGCTACAACTGTAGAAAAGCGAGACATTTCATTAAAGATTGTCCCTATCCCCACCAAAATAACTCCAATTTCCAGAGACCAGCAGGCAACAGTTCTCAAAATCAGAACAAGAGTACTCTTATCAACAATGCAAAAGGGAAGGACAACAGGAAAATTGGACGAGTATTCTATACTCAAGTTGATGTGACTTCAGAACGACATCCTGAGCTTATGGGTATGTTCTTTGTTGCCCATCATCCTGCCAAAGTACTTTTTAACACTGGTGCATCCCATACATTTCTCAGTAAATATTTTGCCATGCATTATAGCATTTCTATTCAAGAAGCGAGATGGGGTGTGGCAATACAATCGCATGGGGGTCGATTGTTTACAAAGGAAATGGCTTTCCAAGTGCCAATAGAATTAGTTGGGCATAGTTACCCTACTAATATGATAGTGTTGAAAGGTCCAGATATAGATGTGATCTTAGGTATGAATTGTCTAGTCCAACATGAAGCTACCATTGATACGAAAAGACGGACCCTTCGATTAAATACCCTATTAGGAGAGAGCCAGTTGATAATTCAGTTGCCCTCTCTAAAAGAAGTTCCAGCAGGAGCTTATAGTGTGGTAATTGAACAGTTAGCCAATATCCCAGTGGTGCTAGAATTTCCGGATGTATTTCTAGAAAAGTTGTCAGGGTTGCCGCTAGAATGGGATGCGGAATTCTCTATTGAACTGAAGCCTGGCACAGCTCTAGTTTCTCGAAGATCATACAGAATGCCCCCAAATGAACTGGCAGAATTGAAGACTCAATTGCAAGATTTGCTAGAAAAGGGTTTTATTCGACCCAGTTCCTCACCCTGGGGCTGCCCTGCATTTTTTGTGAAAAAAGGATCAAACTCTAAGGATGTGTGTTGACTATAGACCCCTAAATGAAGTAACTATCAAAAACAAATATCTGCTGCCACGAATAGATCTTTTGTTTGACCAGCTTGTTGGGGCAAAGGTATTTTCAAAGATTGATCTCCGTTCGGGTTATCATCAAATTCGGGTTCGGCCAGAGGATATTCCGAAGACGGCTTTCACGACAAGATATGGGTTGTGCGAGTATGTGGTGATGTCATTCGGACTTACTAATGCTCCTGTCCACTTCACCTATTTGATGAACTCAGTGTTTATGCCCGAGTTGGATAAGTTTGTGGTGGTTTTTATCGATGAGACATCCTAATTTATTCCAAGAGTAAGGAAGAACATACCACTCAGCTTCGGGTTGTGCTGACTCGACTTCGGGAACACAAGTTATATGCTAAATTCAGCAAGTGTGAGTTTTGGTTAGATCAAGTTCCATTCCTTAGTCATATTTTATCAGCTAAAGGAGTAGTCGTGGATCCTGGTAAAGTAAAAGATATTTTAGAATGGAAGTCGCCTACCATGATTCATCTTGTTCGAAGTTTTCTTGGAAAGGCTAGATATTATCGTCGATTCATTCCTGATTTTTCAAAAATCTCTAAGCCTATTACCGGGTTGTTGAAGAACAATGTGACGTTTAATTGGACATCAGAGCGTAATGAAGCCTTTCAGAAGCTAAAGAAATTGCTAACCACGACACCTATGTTAGCCCAACCCGATACTGAGAAGTCTTTTGACGTCTATTGTGATGCTTCAGGTAACTGCGCTCCGAATCGATTATACTCAGCTGAGGATCTCCAATCACACGACATATGTAGCACTTAACCCTTACATATGTCAACCCGCCACCGAGGTTCTTAAGACCAGATCAGGTTCACGCCAACCGAGAGCACAGATACACCACCGTCCAGCCTCTTGCCACGGAGGGTACACACTACTCTCGCCATCTCTCCACTCCCATTGTGTGGTGTCTTATTCTGGCCTTAGTCTGCCCGAGGCAAAGCTTACCCATGACGAGGCATGTGACCAGTTAAAGGGTCCTCGGTCAGCAGGCCTACATCGAGACGGTCCTTAATCGACTCCGACGGAGACACTACACCGAGACTCTCTTCTCGTGCAAGTCACCCGCCAGGTCTCAACTTAATCATTTCAACCCAAAGTTTGGTACCTGGCAGAGGTACATCTTTTTTGATGTTGAACCCATCATGGCCATGATGGATCCACCATCAAGTTTTATTTTCAAAAACATCCCTCCCACTTTGCCATATCATCTTTTGTAAAAACAAAACCTTTTTCTTTGCTAGAGCAATACTAAGCATAGTAAAAACCTTTTATAAAACAGGGATTCAAAGGAAGGTACTCAAATTCAAGGAAGGTAATGCAGGAATTGTTTTAGCAATCAACTCCTATCACCTAATGCATCAAGCAAGTGAGAAAGATTTTAAAAGAGTCAAGGAGGTGGCAAATGCACCAGGGCTTGCCTTGGTTTACAGGTGATTCAGGCTCAGTTCCACAGATGTCAAAATAAAAACAGCTGTCGGCCTGATGTTCCTGGGGTGGTGGTGAAGTATTCTCTCCTTCTACTTCAACTTCTTCTTCGTTTGCTAAAGATAACCATACATAATAATGAATGCCCATGTAATGTTCATGAGAATGCAAAGATAATAAGAGTTTATTATCTAAGATCTTGGATACAATTTTCCTTCACGGTTCTCCGAGAAACTAGGGTTTCCGGAGTCAGTAAAGGAATTCAAAGGGCAGGGGGTAGGGTTTTGGGTTCTAGTTATCAAACAAGGTCCAAATCAAATCAAACTCTACCCAAGGCTTCTAAATAATGTTTTGAGCTCATATAAAAAGTTTGGGGATTTTTGGAATTACTATTGATTTTATAAAAATCCAGGAACAATGTTTTAGGCCATTTTAAATGCTCCAGAATTTCCCATTTGACCTAAAAATCATAAAACTATTTTTATTAAATACTATGGAAAATTAGGAATCTAGGAAAATTGGGTTGACATTTTTAGGATTTTTCCACAATTTTCTAAAATTGTTGGAGTCCTTTCAGAAAAAGAAAAGGAAGAAGAAGGAACAGTCCTGGGCCGATTTCAGCCCAGGCGGCCCAACTGCACAGGGAACAGGAGCGCGCCCACGCGCGCCCACGCGCGCGACGCCGACTTTGCAAATAAATCCCTGCAGGTTTGAATAACTCGAAGAAGGCAGAACACTGTATTAACAGTCACTGACACTTTGCAGAAAAACCCTCACACTTCTATTCCTTCCCCAAATAACTCCTGATCGCGGCGCGCTCTACGTTCGACTCTGACGCGGCCCGTACCGGCCATCGCCGGCGATGACTGCTACGGCTAACTAACGGAGAGGCATAACTGACCTCGGAGAGGCATAACTGACCTAGGATGATCTAGGAACACCCATTTATTTGACCTAAACCCTACTGGGAACAGTCTGTCCACGATCATGGCGGAAACCGAGTTCGTGGGCACGCGTTCCCGCCAAACCATGGCCGAATTGGGTAAATAGGCGCCACAGTGAGCTTCACAAGTGTGCAGAGTCATGAAAACAATACGTGAATTGGACAGTGTCTTACCAGAGCGGGCTGGCCACGGGCGGGCTGTTCTTGGTGGCGCGGCGGACCGATTTGGGGGAAATCGGTGATTCACCGACTATGGTGGCTAATCGAGGGTGGGAGCGGGTGCTTCGGCTTCGCAAAGAACTCTAGTTTTACTGCGCACACTTAATTTGAGAGGAGGAGGCAGAGGTAACATGAATTCGGCTTCGATTCAACTCACTGTGTGTGAAGGTCACACCTCGCCGTGGACCACCGTGCTATTTATAGCCACGGCGACCCGACAGACGATCCCCGGCCACGGATAGCATCGCAAGCGCATGCATACCACGTCGGTAGGAGGCACAGTGCATCCGATCATTTAAACCCCTCATGAAACAGTTCTTCTTCTTTATGTCGGTGTTGAAGAAGTTGAAGTAGAAGGAGAGAAGACTTCATCACCACCCCAGGAACATGAGGCCGACAGCTGTTTTTATTTTGACATCTGTGGAACTGAGCCTGAATCACCTGTAAACCAAGGCAAGCCCCGGTGCATTTGCCACCTCCTTGACTCTTTTAAAATCTTTCTCACTTGCTTGATGCATTAGGTGATAGGAGTTGATTGCTAAAACAATTCCTGCATTACCTTCCTTGAATTTGAGTACATTCCTTTGAATCCTTGTTTTATAAAAGGTTTTACTATGCTTAGTATTGCTCTAGCAAAGAAAAAGGTTTTGTTTTTACAAAAGATAATATGGCAAAGTGGGAGGGATGTTTTTAAAAATTAAACTTGATGGTGGATCCATCATGGCCATGATGGGTTCAACATCGGAAAAGATGTACCTCTGTCAGGTACCAAACTTTGGGTTGAAATGATTAAGCTGAGACCTGGCGGGTGACTTGCACGAGAAGAGAGTCTCGGTGTAGTGTCTCCGTCTGAGTCGATTAAGGACCGTCTCGATGTAGGCCTACTGACCGAGGACCCTTTAACTGGTCACATGCCTCGTCATGGGTAAGCTTTGCCTCGGGCAGACTAAGACCAGAATAAGACACCACGCAATGGGAATGGAGAGATAGCGAGAGTAGCGTGTACCCTCCGTGGCAAGAGGCTGGACGGTGGTGTATCTGTGCTCTCAGTTGGCGTGAACCTGATCTGGTCTTAAGAACCCCGGTGGCGGGTTGACATATGCAAGGGTTAAGTGCTACATATGTCGTGTGATTGGAGATCCTCAGCTGAGTATAATCGATTCGGATCGCCGTACCTCCGCGGTTATGGAGACTTGGTCACTGACTTATACGTAGAACTAGTGAAGATGAAGGGTTGTTAAGAAATTGGCTAGTGCAGGTCAAGTGCTTGAACTAGGGTAGAAAGAACTCTAGATGCAGGTAACTTTACCTAACCTGACAATAAAATTGGATTTTAAGGATCCACTCGTAGTAAGCTTTTCTGCAAAACAGAGTCCTTGATTCTTGATAAGCCTTTCCTTGAATCCCTCTAGACAGCATACCCTTGAGAGTCTTTTCTTTAGTCGGGTAAGTCTTGCTGAGTAATTCCATACTCAGGGTTTTATTCCCTATTGTTTTTAGGTGATGAAGCAACAAACTTTTGTTGTTTCTGTTCCAAGATGGTCTCAAAAGAAGAAAACCAAGAGTAAAGCTGCGGGAGGAAGGGTTCCTCCATAAAAACTTTTGTTTGATACTTATCGGGAGGGGTTTTTGCCTCCCTTGGTTCTGTAATAATAATACTCTGCACTCAGTTAATTATATCCTGGTCTGTAATATATAATTTTGTCTTACTTTTAAAATAAAGGTAAGTTTATGTAATCGCTTCCGCATTTTCGTATCTCCGATTTGTAATGTCTGCGTGACGGGTGAAACGCTCTTGGGAAAGGTAAGAAAAGCAGATACCGAACTTGTCAAGTGATTCAGGGGTACCTACAGGGTTGTCTGAGGTCCGTTGGACAAGGACAACTGTAGGTGGGCCTAATGACTTGGGAGGTATCGGAGCGAAGCCCATCTCTGCAGATATTATGAGGCATCTTCAAAAGAATTTTTCTAAAGACTTATCTAGAAAATTTCTTCCCTTCTTACCTACTATCTCTGAAGAGTTTATATGAAAGACCAGATAGGAAGAGTGCAATGTATAGAAGGTTGAGTCAACTAAGGTTGATTCCGTAATTACACATGCATCATGCTAAGAATTATGCTAATAAGATTCCCCCTTTAGAAAGATGCCGCCACGTACAAGGAAGACTGCACGCAAGTCGACCGGGCCGATCGGTGTACCTCGTCACCAACTTGCCTCGAGACATGACGACAGTAGTAGTGGGAGCAACGATCCGATTGGAGATCTGGAAGCACAAGTTAATCAGCTTCAAACAGAACTCCGTCGCAGGAATAACATATGGGTCACGGATGGCGAGAGGATCAATGAATTGAGAAGCGACATCCGCCGCTTGCAAGATCAGCTCACAGATCGAGATCTAGCGCTCGACTGGCCAGTTCACTCTCGTTCGCTTGCCTGGGCTAAGGAAGCGAAAGCGAAAGCCCGAGTAGAAGAGCTTAGCTCAGCTATTGATACCTTGCAGGCTTATTGTAATACTCTACATGAAGAAGTTCATGTATTGTACTTACAACTACACCCTAGTGTACCTGTGGATCCTGTCGGGACAGAAGCCGGACCTTCTCAAGTAGCGGGAGAAGCCTTTGGTGGCGAATTGGACCTTTTCAGGCCCCCTCCCTCTATGAAGTTGGTCGATGAGTGGTCTCCTACGCCCGACAGTGAGGCTACCAAGAGTGACAGGAAGCAGGAATAGTATAGTATAGAAGTAGTACTATTGTGTAATAGGGGGTTTAATCCTATTATAAAGTACGAGTCTGTAACATTACCTTTTTAAGTAATGTAAAATGGATGGTTTGTATGGTATATCTTATTGCTCCAAATGTTCTTTGCCTCAGATGCCTTCCAGGACTCGCTCTGGATGGGGATGGTACCTCCTGTGGGAGGGAGGCGACCCCGAATCCACCTCCAGTACCCCTGACACTTGCCGAGGCCATTGCTGCCTTGGTAAACGCTACAGCAGAAAATACCCGCTTCCTGTGGGAGATGGCAGGCCAACCACTTCAACAACAAGGCGGGTGGGCCTATCCGCAAGGCCCCCGGGAGACATCTTATTTGGACTTCTCCGAGACGCGCCCTCCGTTGTTCGTCAAGGCAGAAGATCCTTTAGAGGCGGATGAATGGATTCGTGTCATTGAGCAAAAATTTGGGCTTCTTCGATGTTCAGAAACTCAAAAGCCCCTGTTCGTAGCCCAACAACTACGAGGCCCTGCCAGTACGTGGTGGAGAAACTTTGTGGCCGTTCAGCCGGCCAATCATCAGATTTCATGGGATGAATTCAAGCTGGCCTTCATAGAGCATTACATACTTGAAGGAGTCCTCCACATGAAACAGGGGGAATTCATGAAGTTGAAGCAAGGCGGAGATACTGTCACCAGTATCTCAATAAATTTAATCACTTATCTCATTATGCAATTGACCAAGTCAAAACCGACATAAAGGAGAACTGTTTCATGAGGGGTTTAAATGATCGGATGCAAAGAAAAATGGCTACCTGCATCGACCTCACATATGGAAGGGCTGTCAGCACCGCGCTGGCAGTTGAATCTAAATATACAAGTTCTAGAAAGTCCAAGGGGAATGGAGGCAACAGGCCTAATCAGGGCCCCGAGAAAAGGCAACGGTTAGTTATACAACCTTTTAATCAGGGTCGTTCTTCATCACGCCCACCCTCCTTCCCATTCAAACAATCAGTGTTTATCCGTCCTACCCCTGCCTCTACTACTACAAATCAGTCGGGTGCCCCTGGCACTCGTTTCCCTGCTCCTCCAAGCTCATCTATCGGCTGCTTCAACTACGGGAAGTCCAGACATTTCATTAAAGACTGTTCGTACCCAAGGCAAAATTAAGCAAATAATCAACAGAGTTCTGGAAGCTCCAAGGGAAATGCAGGCAATAATACTACGGGCCGGAATACAAAGAAAACAGGACGAGTTTATTACACTCAAATGGCTACCACACCGGAAGGCGAACTGGTGATGATGGGTACGTTCCTCGTAGCCAACCACCCTGCACTTATTCTCTTTGATTCAGGTGCATCACATACTTTCATAAGCAAAAAGTTCGTGGAGAAACACTGCATTCCATATACTGAATCAAGGGAAGGGTTTAAAATACATTCGCCTGGGGGACAAATCTTTACCAAAGAAGTGGCTTATCAAGTGCCCGTAACATTGGCTGGACGAGACTTTCCTACTAAGATGATTGTTCTGAAAGGCCAAGACATAGATGTAATCTTGGGCATGAATTGGTTGGCCCAACATAAGGCAGTTCTCAACACTGATATGAGAACAATCAGGTTGAGTTATGGCCAAGAGGAAATTCTTTTGTCTATCCCCATAGCTATTCCAGCTAGACCAATTGGCAGAATAAATGAAGCCATCATACCGGAGATCAAGGACATTCTAGTAGTATGTGAATTCCCAGATGTCTTTCCAGAAGATTTGCCTGGATTGCCACCTGAAAGGGATGTAGAATTTGTAATTGAGTTGAAGCCCGGTACGGCTCCCATTTCTAGAAGATCGTATCGGATGCCTCCAAATGAGCTGGCAGAACATAAGACCCAATTGCAAGATTTAGTTGAAAAGGGATTCATCCGGCCAAGCTCGTCACCATGGGGTTGTCCAACCATCTTCGTCAAGAAGAAGGATCAAACATTGCGGATGTGCGTGGACTACCGACCCCTTAATGAGGTCACTATCAAGAATAAGTATCCTCTTCCTCGGATTGATACTTTGTTTGATCAACTGACTGGAGCGAGGGTATTCTCTAAAATTGATCTCAGGTCGGGCTATCATCAGATCCGTATCAGGCCCGAGGATATACCCAAAACCGCATTCACTACGCGGTATGGTTTATTTGAATACTTGGTAATGTCTTTCGGACTGACGAATGCTCCTGTCCACTTCACTTATCTGATGAACTCGGTATTCATGCCCGAGTTGGACAAATTTGTGGTGGTCTTCATAGATGATATCTTACTATATTCCAAGAATGAAGAGGAGCATGCTCAACACTTACGGATCGTATTGACGCGCTTAAGAGAACATCGATTATATGCCAAGTTCAGTAAGTGCGCGTTTTGGCTGGAAGAAATTCAATTTCTGGGACATGTGTTATCTGCCAAGCGGATTGCGGTAGATCCCAGCAAGGTCAAGGATATTTTGGAGTGAAAACCCCCAACCACTGTTCATCAAGCCCGAAGCTTCCTTGGACTAGCTGGCTATTACCGCCGATTTATACTAGATTTTTCTAAACTTGTGAAGCCAATCACAAGTCTATTGAAGAATGAGACTAAATTCCATTGGTCTTCAAAGTGTAATGAAGCCTTTGAGAAATTGAAGATATTATTAACCACTGCTCCGGTATTGGCTCAACCAGACATTAATAAGCCCTTTGATGTGTATTGTGACGCATCAGTCAGTGGTCTCGGCTGCGTATTAATGCAAGAAGGCCGAGTAATAGCGTATGCTTCAAGGCAGTTACGCCGGCATGAGGAGCATTATCCCACTCATGATCTGGAGCTAGCTGCAGTGGTTCATGCCCTGAAGATATGGCATCATTATCTACTGGGAAATGTCTGTCACATTTATACAGACCATAAAAGTTTGAAGTACATCTTAACCCAGCCTGAGCTCAATATGAGACAAAGACGATGGCTCGAGCTTATTAAGGATTATGAACTGGAGATCCATTATCACCCAGGCAAAGTAAATGTAGTGGCAGATGCACTCAGTCGCAAGGCCTCCTGCCATTGTTTAACTATGAGGACTTCTGACATTACATTGTGCTAGGAGATGGAAAATCTGAACCTGGGAATGATTCAGCAGGGGACTTCAAATCACTTGAAGCTGGAGTCAGTCATCCTACAAAGGATAATTGACGCACAAAAGAATGATGAAGGTATGAAGCACATCCATGAGAAGATAGAAGCCGGAAAGGCCAAGTGCTTTAGAAAAGACGATCAAGGCATTGTATGGTTCAATAACCGCATAGTGGTGCCAAAAGATGAAGAAATCCGCCAACAAATTTTGGATGAAGCACATCTTAGTCGCTATTCTATTCATCCCGGAAGCACTAAGATGTATCAAGATCTGAAACAGCATTATTGGTGGATGAAGATGAAGATTGAAATCGCACGCTATGTGGCTAGATGTGACACTTGTAGACGCGTCAAAGCCATACATATGAAGACTGCCGGTCCATTACAATCTTTACCTATCCCAACATGGAAATGGGAAGATATAAGCATGGACTTCATTGTGGGATTTCCCAGGACTGCAAAAGGGTATGATTCTATCTGGGTTATAGTTGATCGGCTTAAGAAAATTGCTCATTTTCTGCTAGTCAAGACAGGTCACCCGGTTACTGTCTATGCCCAATTGTACATTGCTTGTATTCTTAGTCTGCATGGTGTTCCAAAGACTATAGTGTCGGACCATGGACCTCAATTTGTAGCCAAGTTTTGGGAAGCACTTCACAACTCCCTGGGTACTAAGTTGCTCCATAGTTCAGCCTATCATCCTCAAACCAGTGGGCACTTCACAACTCCCTGGGTACTAAGTTGCTCCATAGTTCAGCCTATCATCCTCAAACTAGTGGGCAGACTGAGAGGGTAAATCAGATACTCGAAGATATGCTGCGGGCATGTGTTCTGGAATTCCCACAGAATTGGGACGAATGTTTACCGTTAGCGGAGTTCTCATATAATAATAGCTATCAAGAAAGCATTAAGATGGCACCCTTTGAAGCTTTATATGAAATGCTCTTGGGAAAGGTAAGAAAAGCAGATAGCGAACTTGTCAAGTGATTCAGGGGCACCTACAGGGTTGTCTGAGGTCCGTTGGACAAGGACAACTGTAGGTGGGCCTAATAACTTGGGAGGTTCCGTCACACTTAGCTAAATAATTAGAGGAACTGAGGTGTAGTTCGCTTCACCGGTCAATGGGGCTCGGTGTATGCGCCTTGCTCTGCAGAGGGTGGATTGCCCCTTGAGAAAGAGTGATGTACATTTAGGAAACCTAACGGGCGGCTATAGCCTTAGGAAATCTTTGTAAGGGCTACATAGTGAAACCTTGCATATTCACCTTGGTAGTGTTTAAGGGTTTGATCGGCCCGAGGCAAAAGGGAATCACTGCTTGTGGGTAAAGTGTGCAACCTCTGCATAGTGTTATGAAACTGATATATCAGCCATGCTCGCGGTTATGAGCGGCCAATGGAGCTCTATTGATTAGAGACACATTGATCAAAGATGTTTTGTTTACATATGATGATGAGGATAATGTTGGTTTCTATTATGATTATGATTATGGTAATAATTTCAGGTATTCTTTTCGTTTGGAAAGGGTACTTTTGGGTTAACAACTTAGGTGAATGCTAAAACCTGGCTCTCTACTAGTAATAATAACCTGACAAACTAAAAGCAACTACTTGACTTTAACCCCACATAAAGCTAGTCCACTACAGCCAAACGAGACAATTGCTGAGTATGTTGATGTGTACTCACCCTTGCTTTACACACCAAACCTCCCAGGTTTTCCACGTTGCAACCACTACTCAGGAGAAGATGAAGTCGCAGAGGAGGACTTTCAGAAGTTCCAAGAGTACGATGAGTTCTAGGCGTGGGTTAGCGGCAAACCCCTAGTCGGCTGCCTGTGAAGGCCGTGTTTATCTACGTTTCATTTCCGCACTTTGATAATTGTTAATGACTATGTGGATGTCTCGTACATCATGATGTAATCAACTATTACTCTCTGTTATGTTATTATTTGAGCACTGTGTGATGATGTCCGATTATTTAACTGTTGTGTACGTGAATTGCTGATCCTGGCACGTACATGGTTCGCATTCGGTTTGCCTTCTAAAAACGGCTGTGACATAAGTGGTATCAAAGTCGTGATGACTGTAGGACCGCTAACCTAGAGTAGAATGGTCGTTCTAAGGATTATAGACCCCTATTCTCACATTGACCTTGGTGTCCCTTCAAAAGTTGGTCATCTAGACCAATTCTATGTTTTATTATATATATTATACCTTGCTAAAAATTTTGTTTTATTCTAATTTCTAATTTTTTTATGGTCTATTTGTTGGTCATACTAGTTCTGTTCTCACTCTTATGCTTACGGTGTCTTTTGTAGATGGCTCGTCTTAGACACACAGCACGAAAGTCAGTCATTCCCTTCTTGCCTTCTCGTCTCGCGGAGCGTCCGCTTCACCGTCCGGTGGCTGGTCAGCCTAGCCATTTGGAGAGGCTGCACCACCGCCTGCACGAGGAGTAGGAGCGTCGGCGACAGGAGTTGGAGCAGCAGGGCTCTTCTTCCTCGCCTCAGCAAGAGGTAGAGTCTATGAGGAGCTGCTCTCATGTGCCCCCGCTGGAGGTGCCCCCTGCACCACCACTGGGCGTCCCGGCCGCTGGAGTAGCTATTGGAGGAGACCCGACGATGGTGGTGACAACAGCAGCTCGAGCCAGAGCACCGACCTTTCAGAGGAGCAGGAGCCGAAGGGATGGGTTGCTCGACCCATCACTCGTGACGCCGCTCGCGGGTGTCACTTCCACGATGCGCTCGACACCTTGCTGCGTCAGGCACTCAACCGACGCACTTGGTCCATCGAGTATCGCTGTGTTGTCTTCCAGCACAGTCGTGGGGCTTACCCGGACCGCTGGGAGGCGACTTGTTTGGTTCGTCGTCCGGAGGATAGTCTCTGGGGTGCGGAGGTCTGCTCGGAGCATTATTCTATTTCTGAGCGGGACTCAGCTGAGGCAGCCATACAAGATGACCCAGGGCGTGCGCTTTCGCACTACTACTCAGTGTTCGGTGGGGTGACCGATGGCCTTGACTTGAGGTATTACCCCCGTCGTCCACCTGACAGCACAGGAGGCGTGATTGTCTCACCTGTTGGTGAGGACAATCCTAGGTTGAGCAGCACAGTCAACCTAGCCGACATGCTAAACACGGAGCTGGACTAGGCTTTAGATATGCTGAGTAGGGCTCGTGCTGAGATCGCCCAGTTGCGGGCTGAGCGCGCGGAGCGCCGTCACCTAGCGGATGGTTCTCCCGCCTCCGTCGGGACTCAGCACCCGTACCGCTTACCTCAGCGTGGGTACCATGCCTATGGTAACCCCTACTGTAGGACCAGAATAAATTTAGGACCATAGATCGTCAGCATGGGATCTTGTAATTAATGTTTAAAATAGAAGTCTTAGTCTTAGCTTTAGCATTACTCTCACTTAGTCTTAGTTAGACAGGATAGTTTGCTTATCCTATTTTTTTTATGTTTGTCATGATGAACTATGATGTATTTGGTTCTTTGTAATTACTGTCGCCAGAGTGTGGGTACCCCTGCACTTTGGTTTACCTGTTAATTTTAATAAAATTAGTTATCTAGTTGGGAAGCATTTTAATCTACTTTTCTCTTTATCTGAGAAGTTGTGTCTGCCTGTGTTGGGAGTCAGTGAAGATGCTTCTCTATTCAGTATTGTGGGAGAATTTTATACTCTTTTCTTATGCTGCAAGATTTGCAAGATCAGTTCTGATGTGTGATTGCTATTCCGCAGATGTCAGACAACCGCAGGAGCAGCAAGCACCGCAGGAGTAGCAAGCACCGCAGGATGAGGCACCTCAGCAGTAGTTGCCACCACCGCCCCCGATGACAATAGAACAAATGTTTCTGATGCAGACTCAGGCAGTCCAAACTATTGGTCAGACTCTGGCCACCATGCAGCAGCAACAGCCCCCACCTCAACCTCAGATGCAAGTGCAGATGCCTTAGATGCCCAAAGACAAGCGTGCTGAATTCATGAGAGGTCATCCCCTAGTGTTCGCTCACTCTGCTGACCACATGGATGCTGAAGATTGGCTGCGTACCGTGGAGCGGGAGTTGCACACCGCTCAGTGTGACGACAGAGAGAAGGTTATGTATGGTCCCCGTCAGTTGAGGGGAGCAGCTCAGTCTTGGTGGGAGTCCTACCTCGCCACCCACGCCGACCCCGACACCATCACTTGGGTCAATATCATGTTCCAGTAGGTCTAATGACAATGAAGAAAGAGGAATTTCTGATGCTCAAGAAAGGGCCCATGTTAGTCGGTGAGTACATAGACAGGTTTTTGCAGTTGTCCCGCTATGCTCCTGAAGATGTCAACATAGATGCCAAGAGGCAGTATCGTTTCTTGAGAGGTTTAGTCGATCCCCTGCATTATCAGGTGATAAATCATACCTTCCCCACATTTCAGCACCTGATTGACAAAGCAATCATGACAGAGAAGAAGCGCAAGGAGATGGAGGATCGCAAGCGCAAGATTAGTGCACCTCAGCCTTGGAGTAGCAATCGCCCCCGTTTCTCAGGCAACCCACCTCAGTAGTTCAAGCAGAATCAGCGCCCGCCTCATCAACAGTTTCAGAGGCAGTACCCTCAGCATCAGCAGCAGAATCGCCAAAACAATCAGTCAGGAGGAAGTCAGTTTCAGAGGCAGAATCAGCAGGCACTTTGTCTTCCTGCCCCAGCAACTAACCAGAGCAGTCAAGCAGCCCTAGTGCAAGGAGGAGGTAGAGCATGTTTCCATTGTGGAGAGCAAGGCCATTGGGTGATGCATTGTCCAAAGAAGGCAGCTCAGCAGCAGCTAGGCCCTAGTGCCCAGCGAAGCAGAATGTGTCTCAGCCAGGAGCAGGCAATCGCGCCCAGACACGTTACAACCATGGGAGACTGAACCATTTGGAGGCTGAAGCAGTCCAGGAAACACCAGGCATGATAGTAGGTATGTTTCCAGTTGAATCTCATATTGCAGAAGTGTTATTTGGTACTGGAGCAACGCATTCATTCATTACTGCATCATGGGTAGAAGTGCATAATCTTCCAATAACTAACATGTCAAGCCCCATTCAAATTGATTCAGCCGGTGGTAAAGTTCGAGTCGATAGTGTGTGCTTGAATGTAACTGTGGAAATAAGGGGGATAGAGTTTCCCGCTAACCTCATAGTAATGGGTACTCAGGGAATAGATGTCATCCTAGGGATGAATTGGCTAGATAAGTACCAGGCAGTTATCAACTGTGATAAGAGGACAATTAAGTTGGTGTCTCCACTAGAAGAAGACGTGGAGACTAAGCTAGTCTCGCCTGAGCCAAGGAAAGGAGGTTGTCACCAGATGGCTAATGATAGCAAGGAGGCAGATCTGCTCGAGACTACCACAGTGTGGATCCGTGGCTTATAAGGTGAAACTACCTGAACATCTTTCGGCAATACATAATGTATTTCACGTATCCAACTTAAGAAATGCCTTCAAGTGTGACAAAGTGGTAGAAGTTTCTGATGTTGATCTGGAACCAGATTTAACTTGTTTCGAGCACCCTATTAAGATTGTAGATCAACAAGAAAGGATTACCCGCAGAAAGACTATAAAATTCTACTTAGTGCAATGGAATAAGCATTCTGAAGATGAAGCTACATGAGAATCTGAGGAGTTCCTAAATAATCAGTTTCGTAAGTTTTTAGAGTCTTGTAAGTCTTAAGTTTTGTAATTTATCCTTAATGTAAACTGACTGGGGCACCCACACCCCCTGCCTTATAACAGAAATAAGGAAATGAGATTGCAACGCGTTTGCTTTTCCACTACTTAGCCTCGAGCTTTAACCTCGGGACAAGATTTTTTTAGGGTGAAAGGATGTAACACCCTGGTGTTACTAAAACTAAACTTTGGCATAGCATCATGTGCATTGGCATCACTATGATTGTAATGAATCTAGAGTGCATTTACAAGGCTTAAGAAAACTCTAAGTGTGATGATGTGATTAGTTATAAGCAGGGAGGTCATCTCATGAACTCCAGTTTTGATCCCAAAAGTGAAATTTGTAATCTGGTCATATTTTGCCAAAAGTCAAAATATCAAACTTATAGAGTTTTCTATACCAAACAACTTTCATGTGTAGAGATTTCCAAGTTTTATGGCAAAAGGTGGAGAAAAGCTCACCAGTAGTTTTTGACCTAGGGTTTGGATTCCTGAAAATGTTAGCAACTAGCTGTATTTGGACCCTTATAACTCTTGATTTATGGATGTCTTGAGGATAATCACTATATCAAATTTGTAGAGCTACATTAGGTGTACAAACTTGATTAAATCACCCCACCCTAGACACATATGGAACTGTTTGTAAAACTTGCTCAAAGGTGGTATGTTAGAATCTGGATTTCAGACTTAGTGTGATTTCTGAAACTGAAGCTTTTATGTTCTAAAGCCACTTTGGAAATCTATTAGTAGCTAATCCTACAGTTCTGGACTTGGAGTATTATAACCAAGTGGAGGACCACATGTTGGTGTGCAATTTTGATAAAGGATCCTACCCCTAAAGCCATATGAAACTGGCATTAACAGTGATCTAAATGTTCAATGTTTTTAAATCTAGATTCAGACTTAGTCCCATTTCATCTCACTAAAATTGGTGTGATTGGTTAAACTTTGGGGTTCCTTTGTGGATGATCAGTGGAGTATGGAGCCATACTCGTTATAGATAAGTTGTAGAGTATATTTTAGAGTACAAGTTTGATTAAGGGAGATGGACTTGGTGCTGCACAAAAATCACAAAAAGAAGTGCTTGAAAATGGGCTGTCAGACTTCTGAAGATTTCAGATGATGAATAGTGCCCTGGGCTAAATTTCATTAATTGGCTCAACTTGGGAACTGTGTGGTGCCTGTTCTACATGTTGTTGGACTGAGATCTTTAGAGCAAATTTGAAGATCGTCTATAAATGAACAAGTCCCTTTAAGTGTGTTTGGGTTGGTTCCACATGAAAAGTGAAACAAAACCTCTCAGAAGGGTACACTGCTAAACTCTGAACATTTCCTCGGTTTCAGGTTTCTGAAACTAATCTCTGTGAGTTGGGAACGACTTGGTGGACTCCTAACTAGTAATTCTTGTGTACTTATCTCTAGGGGGGCTGTGGTAAAGTTAAAGGCCTATAGTTAGACTGCAAATCTATTCAAATGAGATATGCCTGTCAGTATAGAATATTAAGAAAAACGAGAGGGTGAAGATGGTCCATCAGTCAGCTGGACACCTGTTTAACAGTCTAAAGTTATCTCAGAGAAAATATCTCTCTCCATTAAAGTTCATCGTAGTTTCTTGGTAAAAGGGTGGTAGAGATAGAGCTATACCGTGCGAAGGGGCGAGTTTTCCATCTGGTGCAGCTCCTTTTACTGATGATACAGCTGAAAACTTGGAGAACTATCTAGAGGTGACTCAGCTGCTTAACTGTTGGAGGTGTTGTCCAACATGCAGTGAAGGAGTATTCATTGTCACACTGTATTTCTCTTCGACGTGGTGGTCATGCAGAAGATAAGTGGAGCATGTTGGCTCTCTTTTACCCTCTGTATATGACCCCAAACGGAAATCCAAACCGGCTGCAACAGATGTCCTTGTTTTGGGCATATAAGCACACAAACTGAGATCCCCCAAGTTCTAGCGGATTCCATACTTCTCCACCGCGCCACACCATTCACAAACATCTAGGGTAAGCCCTCAAACCTTGTCCAAACCTCTGTTTCACCAAAAAGGCTAGAACACCGAGCAGGCTCTGACTGTGGTGACCATAACCATCAAATTCTTCATCTCCCCGTGGTCAGCCCATTCAAGAAGGTAACATGTTCGATGTGCTCATGTTTCTGAACCCAGGGTTGTGGTGGTGCTCACGGAATCTTATTTTTGAATTCGACCGCAGTATTTTCACCGGAACGCCGTCGTGTCATCCGGTGAACGCCGCCGAGGGTAGTGTCCACATCGACCGGCCAAACCATTGCTTCTCCGGGTGAACTTAGGTGAGCACCGTGTACATGAAGAGTCGCTAGTGCTTGTCATACCCTCGGATTGAACTCTACCGTACTCGTCGCCTTAGTCCACCTCACCGGCGCTCGGTTATCCGTGGTCGCCGTGGATAGGGAGGTTCTAGACTGTTTGTGTCAGCGTCTAACCCCCGGTCTAGCCCACACTCGACAGCTTTGGACGTTCATGCGCTCGTGGGCCGGCCCAGCCAAGAGAGCCCACCACTCACATCCCAAAAGCCAGGCTGATGGGAGGAGGGGGACTCTCCCTTTTAAGCTGCCCACGGCCCCCTTGGCTAGCCGATGTGGGACTAAAGCCGGGGCGCTGACTACCAGCCCCTGACATCCCACCCCCCTTGGGAAGCCCCCCAAGGCAGGCATGGGCCAAACCGGGCTCT
This sequence comes from Zea mays, assembly GCF_902167145.1. Lineage (NCBI taxonomy): Eukaryota > Viridiplantae > Streptophyta > Magnoliopsida > Poales > Poaceae > Zea > Zea mays. Next base: position 41,819,851 of record NC_050098.1, on the reverse strand, counting down.
GATACCAGATGTCAGCGTCCAACCCCCGGCCTAGCCCACACTCGACAGCTTTGGACGTTCATGCGCTCGTGGGCCGGCCCAGCCAAGAGAGCCCACCACTCACATCCCAAAAGCCAGGCTGATGGGAGGAGGGGGACTCTCCCTTTTAAGCTGCCCACGGCCCCCTTGGCTAGCCGATGTGGGACTAAAGCCGGGGCGCTGACTACCAGCCCCTGACATCCCACCCCCCTTGGGAAGCCCCCCAAGGCAGGCATGGGCCAAACCAGGCTCTGATACCAGATGTCAGCGTCCAACCCCCGGCCTAGCCCACACTCGACAGCTTTGGACGTTCATGCGCTCGTGGGCCGGCCCAGCCAAGAGAGCCCACCACTCACATCCCAAAAGCCAGGCTGATGGGAAGAGGGGGACTCTCCCTTTTAAGCTGCCCACGGCCCCCTTGGCTAGCCGATGTGGGACTAAAGCCGGGGCGCTGACTACCAGCCCCTGACAGTTTGAGATCGATTAAATTAGGAGAAGTAGTAAGTTTATCTCGTGGATCACGTAAGTATTCTCAGTTTCACCGGAGAGGGTCTCCAACGGCGAGCCCAGTCAAGGGTTGGCCGGCGGGGAGGTATTCACCGTCGTGGACGGAGAACTGTGAATAGGGGGAAGAAGAGGGATGCAAGTGCTGATGTCACTGAGTAATGAGAATAGTGCTCGGGACTCATATTAGTTTAGTTAAAACAGCAGGGTCTCTAGTGCAAAAGTAGAACGGTGCGCGCAAGCCTCGTGCGCGGGCGCGAGATCTTGCCGTGCTGGGCCTCCTCGGGCAAGTTTTGGCCCAGTTACTATTTAGGGTTTTCCTTTATTAATTAGTAAACTGAATAAGAAAAACCATTAAAAATAACAGAAAATGCAAACAATTACCAAACCAATTTTATAGAGTCCACAAAATTATTTAATTCCTAATAAAATTATTCCCGGGATTTTTTCTGTAAACAAGTAAATTTTTAGTTGTTTAAAAGTACCCTTGGGAAGCTTAAAGGAATTCTAAAAATAAAACCATAGGTCCAAAAATCATCAAAATTTGTAGAAAATTTATATACCCTTATAATAGCTCCTGGTAAAAGTTTGAGCATGTTTGGGGCTGATTTAACTAGAGAACCAAAAACTAGTTAAGTATAGATATTTAAAACCTTAACCTTTGGTACTAAATTAGGGTTAAATCAAACTTGAGTCATACCTAGTGTTAAACAACAAATTGGCCAACTAGATAGTTCTCTGAATTTCTAAAATAAGTTTAATATGATCCCTTTAGATAAAGACTATATTACCCAGAAACATGAGTATAATTGTCATATGCTTAACTAAGATTATGTGAGCTTTCCACCTCTCCCTTAGTGAGAGTTTGCATAGCATATTATTACATGAGCATTCATATACTTATAATTGACTTGTAAAGCACTTATAAGAAGAAAATTGAAGTGGAAGTGAAAGAGGAGTCAACTCATTAATCTGAGGTTTCTCAGACAAAAGGTGTTCCTAAAGGCCTACCTGCAATATCCTTGTAGAAGAGTCAAACTCTCCTCATCAAGGCATGCCCCGGTGCATTTGCCACCTCTTTGTGCTTTTAAAACTTTTATATCACTTATATGATGCGTTATGTGGTAGGATTTTTAATGGTTAAACCTTTGTTGCGTAACTTCCTTGAATTATTGATTATTATCCTTGATACCTGATTTGAAAAGCTAGATGTGCTTAGTATGCTTATACACAAGGAACAAAATGTTTTGATATAAGAATCATGTCTTTACAAAGAAAAAGAGACTAGAGTGATGAAGGTATTAAAGGCATTGATGACCTCATCATTTCAGTAGGGTGCCTCTGACAGGTACTAGGTTTTCAGAAATAATTTAATGTCAGACTAGACGTTGAGCAGGAAAGGTCATCTGTCTGTGTCGATTAAGGACGCAACGAAAGTAGGCTTGTTGATCTAGTACCCTTTAACTGGCCACATGCCTCATCATGGGTAAGCTTAGCCTCGACCGGACCAATACAAGAACAGCTCGCACGCACTGGGAGTGGAGAGATGGTGAGAGTAACGTGTGCCCACCTGGCAAGTGGGTGGATGGTGGGGTACTATGCTCTCGGGTCGCGTGAACCCGTTCTGGTCTTGAGAAACCCGGTGGCGAGTTGACATATGCAAAGGTTAAGTGATACATATGTCGTGTGGTTGGAGATCCTCAGATAGGTATTAATCGATTCGGATCGTCGTTACTTCTCATATATGAAGACTGGATCACTGCCCTGCATCGTAGTTAACAAGTAAAACTAAAGCTGCTAAAATAAAGTTAGTGTAGGATAAGTGAATGCTCTAGATTAGGCAAATCTAAAATCAGGAAAAGTATTTAACTGGTGAAGTAAAAGTTTGGTGAAGTAAAAGTTTGGCATAAGGATCCACTACTAGTAAGCTCTTCTACAAAATGAGTCTTTGAAATTGATAAGTTGTACCATGATTCCTAATAAACCAGCATACCCTTGAGAGTTTTTTCTTTAGTCGGGTAAATCTTGTTGAGTAATTGCGTACTCAATATTTTATTTTCAGTATTGCTGCAGGAGAAACTATTAACACGTTAAGTTTTGCTAAACTTATGCTGGAGATTTTTACTTATGTTTATTATGTGTGAGCTGCGGAAAGAGGGTTTCTTCCCATGTGTTGTAATAAGTTAGGAGAAACTATTAACACGTTTGAGTTTTGTTAAACTCATGCTGGAGATTTTTACTTATGTTTATTATGTGTGAGCTGCGGGAAGAGAGTTTCTTCCCAGGTGTGTAATAAGTTAACACTTGAACCTACCTATACACTTCTTGGTTTGTAAACTTAAAGGTTTGCTAATGTATATTATCGTATTGTAAAGTCTTCCGCTCAACTCCTATGGTTAAAGTTTATGTTAATGTTTGGTTATTGTAATATTTGCAACTATGGGTGAATGGTCCTTGGAAATGAACGAGTTCATCGAAACTCGGTACCCGGGTAAGTTATCTGATTCACTTACATATCCATCTGAGGCCTTGATAGCAAGAATTAATGTACGTGGGCCCAATAACTTGGTTGGGTTGTGACACCACCTGTCAGCGGTCACTCGTGCCATATTTACTCTGTTTAGAATCCACTCGGATTCATAATCCAAATGGTTCGGTACCCGGGTAAGTTATCTGATTCACTTACATATCCATCTGAGGCCTTGATAGCAAGAATTAATGTACGTGGGCCCAATAACTTGGTTGGGTTGTGACACCACCTGTCAGCGGTCACTCGTGCCATATTTACTCTGTTTAGAATCCACTCGGATTCATAATCCAAATGGGATGTGCCCAGTCACCGTTCCAAAATAGATCAGCACTTACCCTCTTACTACTCTTGGGATTTGTTTCCTCAATCCAAAGCAAACAATTAGCATTAAGGCATTTCAAAAGCACTTTACACAGACCATGGGGCCCCACCCGTACTCGCTATACGGTTAGAGGGCAGGAGGCATTACGGTAGTGACCATCTCATAGGCGGGAGAGCGAACCTTTCTTAGCGCTGACGCTGAGATCGGCGTTGGTGACGGTGGTGACCTCCCCTTTGTGGATGAATTCCTGGAGATTCTTGAAGTCGAGCTATGGCTTGACCCAGACCTTGGCCGCGTAGATCTTCTTCTTTCCCGTCTTGATGGCCTCAAGCGTGAGGTGGTGCAGCGTGCCGGCCACCACCTACTCCTTGACCTCCACCACGCGTACGAACTCCAGCAGCGCGTTCTAAAATCACGCACATGAATGCATCAATAAAACCCAAAATCATCATAGGAATGAAGCAAATCACTAAGCACCCATATGCAGAGGGCGAGGAGACTGGAAGGCGAGGGAGGCCGCTGACCTCGCGCTTGTTGTGCTCGTCGACGGTGAAGCGGCCGAGCTCGTCGGATTCGGCGCTGTTGGCGGCGGCGGTGTTCTCCTTCACGCGCGCCGAGGACGTGGCCGACCATGGCCATGGCTGCTCCGATCGCGAGAGACGCGGTGGCGAGTCGAGTCGTGGGCGTGGCAACACGCATGCTCTGGTGCTGGAGTACAGGAGCAGTAGTACGGCAAGTCTGGCGGTTTGCTTCAGTGCGGGTTTTGCACTTGCGTAGGGAACGGGTGGTAGCAGTGGAAAAGACGGGTACAGGCATGGTCGGCCGGTTGCCGTCACGCGTCAGCCCTCGGGGGCGTTTGCGGGACACGTGCAGGGACGCGTGGAGGCTATCAGGCTATGTCAAGCGGAGATGCGTCGGCATTCTGCAACGGCGGCTACAATATTGGGTCGAGCTGGGCTTTCCTAGGTCCGAAGGGCTTCTAGAGTGGATCCAGTGTAGCGGCCCATACTGTACTAGGCCTGAATTGGGGGTGGGGGGGGGGGGGGGGGGGGCGGACAGTGGACCGTGGCTGTGAAACCGGAACGCACTGCGGGCCTTCTTAAATCTCACCAACGTTCTGTGGTTTTGGGCCGTATTCAAATTAACGAACCTTCGTCGCCCGACCGGTGATTGAGAGCGTGTAGGAATCGATCGAGAGTACCTATGCTCACTTGTCTAAAATAGTTGCTATCCTTGTTTTTTTTAATGTAAGTTTTTTTTGGCTTCTCCAGGGGGGGAAAATGTTCACGTCACGTGCGACGGAGTAGTAGTAGTAGGAGTACGTACACGACAGGCACTGGCGGCGCATCGGGATTGAAGCAGTCCCGCCGCTCCGGATCTCCGCAAGCCATGAAGAAATGAACAAATTAACCAGCACCACCCTGACCCTGACCTGACTGGCTGGACGCATTCCCTTTCGGCAGCCGCATAAACTTTGGAGTGGAAGGCGCCTCGTGCTAATTCCAAGGTCCTCGTGTTGGCCACGACAACGCAGACCAGCAGGGGCTTTGCGCGCGCGCGCGGATCTGCTGCAAATGCGCTTTGCGTTGGCCTTTGGTCCAATCAGAGGGGGGAGGATCAATCATATTCATCATGCCCCCGTCGTTCCTCCTTGGAATGGGAATTTCGGACGGGCTCCCTCCCTTGCGTTGCGAAGGGCCAGATGCCCAGATGCTATGCTACTAGCTCATCAGTGTCCTTATCTCCGTTTCCCGGAGCACGTTCGATCTAGCTCCGTTCGATCGATCCATCGTTCCCTTGCTACTTTGACCGGCACCGGCGTGCATGGCTGTGTTTTGGACCGCGACGTACCGCTGGCTGGCGAGTCGTCGTCCCGCCGTCACACGCACGACAGGTCGCGTCCTCATCGGATTCCCCCTCCTGGTCCACGTAGGACACACCTGCCCTGCGCCCCTGCCTGGTGTGAGACGAGACATGAGAGTGAGACTCGGAATGGACGTATTGTGCGAGAGGCCGAGAGTAGAATCTCTCTGTGTAGCCTGTCTGTACCGGCCGGCCACATGTGCTCGCAGTCGCAGACCTCATGCTGCCACATGCGCCTCCGTCGCGCTCGTCGTACTGCCTGTCAGTCTAATGGCCTCTCTTTTTTTTGCCGGAAGTCTAATGACCCACCCCTTGATGCCTAATCAAACCACGTCCTCACTCACTGATCGCAGTGTTTATTTAACAGCAGGAGCAGGTTTTAACCATAGATAGGAAAGGACATCCGGGCCGGGGGTGGGTTAGGCGACTGCGGTCGGGGCTCCACGAGAGGCCATTAATAATTTGGCAATCATTCTACCTAATCCGCCCGAGGCTCTGCTCCGATCATGCTTTTGCAAATGGCATGGTCGCTGGAATCTTGACCTGTGCCGATGATGCCGTCGCAGCGATGGCACCCACGACGGATATACACCATCAATGGCTAACAACGAACAGGACAGGAGAGAGGGCACATGCATGCATGCATGCCGGTGATGAGCCGACGGTCCGGTCCAGCTTGTGTTCAAACTATAGCTAGGCAATCTCGCCCGGGCCGGGGCTACTATATGCTCGATCGAGCGGTGCACGGATCCAATCCAAGCTGGCCTATTTTTCTGTTTGAACGAATGGATGCATCCACATAAGGCCTTGTTCGGTTAATCCCGTTACCTATGGATTGGACGGGATTGGAAAAAATCGTGAAGAAATTTGACTTGCTTGGGATTTAAACCCACCCAATCCCACTCAATCCACATGGATTGAGAGCTAACCGAACAAGCCCTAAAGAATGCATGCCTACAGCGGACAGGGGGCCGTCCATGCTGCTCCTATTATTTTGTTCTCCTTTTCATGTTTGGAAGCAATAAGTTTTTAAGAAAACCCAGTTTTTATCTTTTATCTAGGAGAGACCAGCTTCTTAGTTTTTAAAAAACTGGTAATTCAATTTCTATAAACTGAGGTATAAACTGATATGTTTAGAACCACCTCAACTTTCATAAACCAGTTTCTTATAAACTATGTGCTTCCAAACAGGCTCTAAGGCTGCGTGCACGCAAAAGTCTGCGCATACGCATTTTACGCTACCACGACACGCTATTCACTCTTCCAGCAGGTCATAGATTCCCTCGTACAAAATGCACGGTCAGGCGCGGTCACATATATCCACGCTTTTCCCCCTCCTATGCCAAAGAGAATGCGCATCCGAATGTGCAAGCCGCTGGATGCCATCACTTTTATGATTGCGCAAGCAGACGTGGGACCGCACAATTTCCGCATTCGCATGGGCAACCCGCAAAAGCCGGCCTTTGTAGCGGTTTGCGGACCACCTAGCAGTTGTGATGAGGTACTCGTGTGTCTTTACAGTGGCCACATCGCCAACGTTGATAATCTCTGTGTCTCTTTCATGTGGCTCCAACTCAAACTTCGTCGGTAGATCTGGCACTGTTAAACACCTAACGTGGTAGCATTCGTACTACAGGATAATCTGACATGTTAGACTAAACAGTCTAGAAATATATCAATCTGAGTCCAAGTTCAGATTTCTCACGGGATTTCGTTGGACTCCCACTTAGAAAAGGGTCTAACCTCCGTATAAATATGAAGGGTACAGTTCAATGGAACACCAAAGATGACTAACCATGATGGTGAGATATTTCAAGCATGTTTTTTGGACCCAATATTGTTTTAAAAAATAAGTTCCAAAATATTTAAACTCGTTTTTAATAATGTTAGAGATGCAGATGCTCTAATGTTGGTAACCCTATGGGCCTATATCTACTACTACATCGTGCCACATCAGCTATCGATCGTGCTATCAACCTCCATCAGCTCTTATCTACGGAAGTGCTCCAGTGTAGAGCCTTTAGCCTCAACCTTGAGTCACATATGTGCCATATCATCATTTCTTTTTCATATTTTTTATTGACATGAAATATGTTATCCATACGTGTATGAAGGAGGGTATGGATAAGTAAATGGTGGAGGAGTGACTGTGGTAGAAGCTTCAATGGGAGAAGGAGCATCGGTGGTAGGATCATTATTGGGAGGAGGAGGAGCATTGGTGGTAGGATCACCGTTAGGAGGAGGATGAGCATCTATGGAAAAGTCAATAGGGATGCAGAGCGGGGGATATGGGTATGAAAAGTGAAAGTCGCCTAGAGGGGGGGTGAATAGGCAAATCTGAAATTTATAAAGTTTAAGCATAACTACAAGCCGAGGTTAGTGTTAGAAATAAAGGTGAGTCCAAAAGAGAGGGCGAAAACAAATCACAAGCGAATAAGAGCGGATGACATGGTGATTTGTTTTACCGAGGTTCGGTTCTTGCAAACCTACTCCCCATTGAGGTGGTCACAAAGACTGGATCTCTTTCAACCCTTTCCCTCTCTCAAACGGTCACTTAGACCGAGTGAGCTTCTCTTCTCAATCAAACGGGACACTAAGTCCCCACAAGGACCACCACACAATTGGTGTCTCTTGCCTTGATTACAATTGAGTTGGAAACAAGAAAGAAGGAAGAAGAAAAAGCAATCCAAGCGCAAGAGCTCAAATGAACACAAATGTCTCTCTCTAGTCACTAATTTGTTTGGAGTGATTCCGGACTTGGGAGAGAATTTGATCTCTTTGATTGTGTCTTTGAATGAAGTCTAGAGCTCTTGTATGAGGTTTGATGGCTGAAAACTTGGATTACATGAAGTGTGGTGGTTGGGGGTATTTATAGCCCCAACCACCAAAATGGCCGTTGGTGAAGGCTGCTGTCGTATGGCGCACCGGACAGTCCGGGGCGCCACCAGACAGTCCGGTGCGCCAGCCACGTCACCCGACCATTAGGGTTCGACCGTTGGAGCTTCTGACATGTGGGCCACCGGACAGTCCGGTGGTGCACCGGACAGGTCCTGTTCACTGTCCGGTGCGCCATCTGTGCCTGCTCTGACTTCTGCGCGCTGTCCGCGCACTGTTCACTTTTGCAGACGACCGTTGGCGCTGTAGCTGTTACTCCGCTTGGCACACCGGACAGTCCGGTGCTACACCGGACAGTCCGGTGAATTATAGCGAAGTGGCTCCCAGAATTCCCGAAGGTGGCAAGTTTGGAGTCAATCTCCCTGGTGCACCGGACACTGCCCGGTGGCACACCGGACAGTCCGGTGCGCCAGACCAGGGCTGCCTTCATTTGCTTTTGCTCCTATCTTTTTGAACCCTTTCTTTGAACTTTGTATTGGTTTATTGTGAACCTTTGGCACCTGTAGAACTTATAATCTCAAGCAAACTAGTTAGTCCAATTGTTTGTGTTGGGCAATTCAACCACCAAAATCATTTAGGAAAAAGGTGTAAGCATATTTCCCTTTCAATCTCTCTCTTTTTGGTGATTGATTCCAACACAAACCAAAGCAAATATATAATTGTAGAATTGAACTAGTTTTGCAAAATGAAAGTGCAAAAGTTACTTGGAATGAAACCAATATACATTTTATAAGATATGCATGGATGCCTTCTTCATATTTAACATTTTGGACCACGCTTGCACCACTTGTTTTGTTTTTGCAAACTCTTTTGGAAATTCTTTTTCAAAGTCTTTTGCAAATAGTCAAAGGTATATGAATAAGATTTTGAGAAGCATTTTCAAGATTTGAAATTTTTCTCCCCCTGTTTCAAATGCTTTTCCTTTGACTAAACAAAACTCCCCCTTAATGAAATTCTCCTCTTAGTGTTCAAGAGGGTTTTAGATATTAATTTTGAAAAAGGGTCATATTAATTTGAAATTATATCAAAAATAAGATACCAATTGTAAAAACTTCCTTTTAATACAAATTGAAAGACTATTTTTTTTTGAAATTGGTGGTTGGTGGTGCGGTCCTTTTGCTTTGGGCTAATACTTTCTCCCCCTTTGGCATGAATCACAAAAAACGAATACTTGTGAGTGAAATATAAGCCCTTATACTTTCTCTCCCCCTTTGGTAAACAATATATGAGTGAAGATTATACTAAATTGGAGAGCGGTGCGGAGTGACGGCGAAGAATGAATAAGTCGATGGAGTGGAGTGGAAGCCTTGTCTTCGCCGAAGACTCCATTTCCCTTTCAATCTATAACTTATTATGAAATACACTTGAGAACCATATTAGTCATAGCACATGAAATAGATGATCAAAGGTATAAATGAGTTGTGTATGCAAGAAATCAACCAAAATTCCTAGAATCAAGAATGTTTAGCTCATGCCTAAGTTTGGTAAAAGTTTTCTCATCTAGTGGTTTGGTGAAGATATCGGCTAATTGTTCTTTGGTGCTAACATATGCAATCTCGATATCCCCCCGTTGTTGGTGATCCCTCAAAAAGTGATACCGAATGGCTATGTGCTTAGTGCGGCTGTGCTCAACGGGATTATCCGCCATGCAGATTGCACTCTCATTATCACATAGGAGAGGAACTTTGGTTAATTTGTAACCATAGTCCCTAAGGGTTTGCCTCATCCAAAGCAATTGCGCGCAACAATGGCCTGCGGCAATGTACTCGGCTTCGGCGGTAGAAAGAGCTACATAAATTTGTTTCTTAGAAGCCCAAGACACCAGGGATCTTCCCAAGAACTGGCAAGTCCCTGATGTGCTCTTTCTATCAATTTTACACCCTGCCCAATCAGCATCTGAATATCCAATTAAATCAAATGTGGATCCCCTCGGGTACCAAAGGCCAAACTTAGGAGTATAAACTAAATATCTCAAGATTCGTTTTACGGCCCTAAGGTGAACTTCCTTAGGATCGGCTTGGAATCTTGCACACATGCATACGGAAAGCATTATATCCGGTCGAGATGCACATAAATAGAGTAGAGATCCTATCATCGACCGGTATACCTTTTGATCTACGGATTTACCTCCTGTGTCGAGGTCGAGATGCCCATTAGTTCCCATGGGTGTCTTGATGGGCTTGGCATCCTTCATCCCAAACTTTGTAAGAATGTCTTGAATGTACTTCGTTTGGCTAATGAAGGTGCCCTCTTGGCGTTGCTTGACTTGAAATCCTAAGAAATATTTCAACTCCCCCATCATAGACATCTCGAATTTTTGTACCATGATCCTACTAAACTCTTTACATGTAGATTTGTTAGTAGACCCAAATATAATATCATCAACATAAATTTGGCATACAAACAAATCATTAGCAATTGTTTTTAGTAAAGAGAGTAGGATCGGCTTTGCCAACTTTGAAGCCATTAGCGATAAGAAAATCTCTTAGACATTCATACCATGCTCTTGGGGCTTGCTTGAGCCCATAAAGCGCCTTAGAGAGTTTATAGACATGGTTAGGGTACTCACTATCTTCAAAGCCGGGAGGTTGCTCAACATAGACCTCCTCCTTGATTGGTCCATTGAGGAAGGCACTTTTCACGTCCATTTGGTGAAGCTTAAAGCCATGGTAAGTAGCATAGGCAAGTAAAATTCAAATTGACTCAAGCCTAGCTACGGGTGCATAGGTTTCACCGAAATCCAAACCTTCGACTTGTGAATATCCCTTGCCTACAAGTCGGGCTTTGTTCCTTGTCACCACACCATGCTCATCTTGTTTGTTGCGGAAGGCCCATTTGGTTTTACAACATTTTGGTTAGGATGTGGAACTAAATGCCATACCTCATTCCTCGTGAAGTTGTTGAGTTCCTCTTGCATTGCCAACACCCAGTCTGAATCCCTTAATGCGTATTCTACCCTGTATGACTCAATAGAAGACACAAAAGAGTAATGTTCACAAAAATGAGCAACACGAGACCGAGTGGTTACCCCCTTATGAATATCACCGAGTAGGGCTGGGCAAAAAACCCGTAACCCGAAACCCGGACCCGGAATACCCGAACCCGAAATACCCGAAACCCGAATTTTGTTCGGGAATTTCGGGTAGCAACTTGCAAAACCCGAAATTATTTCGGGTAATTCGGGTATCACAATCGGGTACCCGAAATACCCGAATTACCCGAACTTTCATGTGTCATGTACTCATGTCATGTTTAATTATTAATTTGTACATCTATAATTATGTGTAAGTGTGCATAACTTGTGATTGTAGATTGCTTGTGTTTTATATGTCCATGTATATCATTATTCAAACTATATTTTTATACTAATTTAATAGGGTGTATGTGTTTTTATGAAGGCAACACAATAGTTCGGGTAGTTCGGAAATACCCGAACCCGAACCCGAAATTCCGGGTACCCGAATTTTCGGGTATTGAAAAACCCGTTGTAATTTCGGGTACCGATTCTCAAAACCCGAAATTTTAAAAACCCGAATTACCCGACCCGAAAATTTCGGGTAACCCGAACGCCCACCCCTATCACCGAGGATGGAGTTCATAGGGTGATCTCGTTGTATTGCTTGGTGGACTCTTAGGTGAGGCGGTCTTGGATCGTCATCATCTTCCTTGTCTTGATCATTGGCATCTCCCCCTTGATCATTGCCCTCCTCTTGAGGTGGCTCATCTTCTTGATCTTCATTTTCATCATCTTGAGTTTGATCCTCATCTTGAGTTGGTGGAGATGCTTGTATGGAGGAAGATGGTTGATCTTGTGCTTGTGGAGGCTCTTCGGATTCCTTAGGACACATCCCCAATGGACATGTTCCTTAGCGTGACGCACGGAGCCTCTTCATCATCTAGCTCATCAAGATCAACTTGCTCTACTTGAGAGCCTTTAGTCTCATCAAACACAATGTCACAAGAAACTTCAACTAGTCCAGTGGACTTGTAAAGACTCTATATGCCCTTGTGTTTGAATCATATCCTAGTAAAAAGCCTTCTACAGTCTTAGGAGCAAATTTAGTTTTTCTACCTCTTTTAACAAGAATAAAGCATTTGCTACCAAAGACTCTAAAATATGAAACATTTGGCTTTTTGCCGGTTAGGAGTTCATATGATGTCTTCTTGAGGATTCGGTGAAGGTAGAGACGGTTGATGGCATAGCAAGCGGTGTTGATTGCTTCCGCCCAAAACCGGTCTGAATTCTTGTACTCATCAAGCATGGTCCTCGCCATGTCAAGTAGAGTTCTATTCTTCCTCTCCACTACACCATTTTGTTGTGCCGTGTAGAGAGAAGAGAACTCATGCTTGATGCCCTCGTCCTCAAGGAAGTCTTCTATTTGTGAGTTCTTGAACTCCGTCCCGTTGTCGCTTCTAATCTTTTTGATCCTTAAGCCGAACCCATTTTGAGACCGTCTCAAGAATCCCTTTAAGGTCTCTTGGGTTTGAGATTTATCCTGTAAAAAGAACACCCAAGTGAAGCGAGAATAATCATCCACAATAACTAGAAAGTACTTACTCCCGTGGATGCTTATGTAAGCGATCGGGCCGAATAGGTCCATGTGGAGTAGCTCAAGCGGCCTGTCGGTCGTCATGATGTTCTTGTGTGGATGATGAGCACCAACTTGCTTCCCTGCTTGACATGCGCTACAAACCCTGTCTTTCTCAAAATGAACATTTGTTAGTCCCAAAATGTGCTCTCCCTTTAGAAGCTTATGAAGATTCTTCATCCCAACGTGGGCTAGTCGGCGATGCCAGAGCCAACCCAGTTAGTCTTAGCAATTAAGCAAGTGTTGAGTTCAGCTCCATTAAAATCAACTAAGTATAGCTTACCCTCTAACACTCCCTTAAATGCTATTGAATCATCACTTCTTCTAAAGACAGTAACACCTATATCCGTAAAAAGACATTTGTAGCCCATTTTACATAATTGAGAAACTGAAAGCAAGTTATAATCTAAAGAATCTACAAGAAAAACATTGGAAATGGAATGGTCAGGTGATATAGCAATTTTACCAAGTCCTTTGACCAAACCTTGATTTCCATCCCCGAATGTGATAGCTCGTTGGGGATCATGGTTTTTCTCGTAGGAGGAGAACATCCTTTTCTCCCCTGTCATGTGGTTTGTGCACCCGCTATCAATTATCCAACTTGAGCCCCCGGATGCATAAACCTACAAAACAAATTTAGTCCTTGTTCTTAGGTACCCAAACGGTCTTGGGTCCTTTGACATTAGAAACAAGCACCTTGGGTACCCAAACACAAGTCTTTGATCCCTTGTGTTTGCCCCCAACATATTTGGCAACTACTTTGCCTGATTTGTTAGTCTCTACTACTCTATAAGACACTAACGAGGGCGTCCACACCCACCGTGCCCCCGCCCGCCCCCGCATCCTGCAACGCCCGACCCTCGTGTCCTACGCGCACTCCGCTCCCGAAAACCTCTCCCTCCGCGCTAGGGCTTAGCCGCCGTCAACGCATCCACAGCCCGACGCCGAAATCCTCGCTCGCCCCCAAATCCTCCGCCACCGCGCCCTTCCATCGACGACGGACTACCCACGCTTTCGCATCTCCTGAGCTCCGAGGGGCCCCCGCCGCCTCCCTCGCTCATCGCCCTTCCATCGACGCCCTTCCAGGTACGTGGGCGCCCCCAAGCTCCTCGCCCTTCCAGGTACGGCCCCGCCCCGTATCTCCCCTTCATCGGCGCCCGTATCTCCTCGCCCTCCCATCCACAGCTACTGCGCTCGCCCCTTTCCATCGTCATTGCCCTCTTCCATCTGCAGATCCCCTACGACCTCGTTAGCGGTGTGCCCTACATCGCACTCCCCATCACCGCCGTACTCTCTATCCACGCCTTGCCCCACCCGGGCGCAGCACCTCTCGGTCGCGCCGCCACCGGAGGTCTGCCCCCCTAAGAACAGAGGCAGCGTCATTGCCGACGACGGAGCCCACACATTTGTGGATCCCGCAGAGTGGAGCTCCGTCTCCTCTTCCCAAGAGGTGGGTGCTCTCCGTTCTCGGGGAGGGCGACGCTTGTCGGTGGGCGTCGTGCCAGCAGCATCAACGACGACAATCTGGTGAACCTCGTTTTCGGGAGTCACCTCCCCTCAAGCTACCGACACCCTTCTTCCTCACGCGCGTCAGTAGGCCTCCTCCCCATCCCACTTTAGTTCACTGCCTTTTAGAGCCACCGACGATGAGGAACAACCCCGTGGTTGGTGCCGGGCTGCCTCCCTAGCGGTGGGCATTGTCGGATGCGCGCATCAATGGGGCCACTCAATCCATCGCCACCCCACCACGTCAGATTATGTACCCTTGGCTGCTCCGTATGGGCAGCGACGGTGTGTGATGGGGTTGGGGACCGTGGTTGTGGGTTCGGCAACACTCCCGTGCTGGGAACTGGTTGGTTCGCGAGAGATCTTAGCCGCCATTGATTTTTAGCATACAACTTGGAATCTTGTTCTACAACGTGCTACTTGTTTTGTGGCCTCGATTCTCCATTTCTACTCGTTGGTTCGACCCTGACTGCATGTGAATGTGGGCTGAACTTTACATAATTTCTGGTGCATAACACTAATCTCGCGATGTCATGTTGTTTCATGCTATGTGGCTCGAATACTGTTGCTGGTAATCTTAGTCCCATCTTGCTGCTTAAAGCGATGGAGGTTGTCTTGGTCTCTGATTTTATTTTTCTATGTTTGTGGGTTGAGCATGATCCTATGGAGATTATAGAGACTGTTAAGGTGTGTATTAAATAGGCAGTTGGCAGAGATGATAAACAAATGTCGTTACTAATTTGAAGGCCATTGGGATCACAAATTATAGGGAAACCATTGTTATATGGAGTAAATCCCCTAGCTATCCACTTTGTGATGCCATTGTGTGGATGGATGCTCGCACAAGCCCTGTTTGCAGGTCGTCTCCTTTTTATCATTCACTCGTTCTTTTAACACATTCGATATTGTCAAATCTTCTCATCATGCTTCAACAATACAGGAGATTGGAAAATGAGCTGTCAGGCGATAGAACCCACTTTGTGGAGATATGTGGGTTGCCAATCAGTACCTATTTCAGTGCTATGAAATTATTGTGGTTAATGGAAAATGTGGTCGCCATGCTTCTGCTGTTGTACAGGTATATAGCCTTCAGATACAACATAATTTTGGAGAAGAGTTTGGAATTGTTCACATGTGATTTTTGATCTTTTCCAGATTGAGGAAGCCATTTTTTTGGTACCATATTTTGGTGTATCTAGGGCAGGTAAGGCAATTCCTCTTCTGTTGGCAGTATACTCTATCACCTCCGGCCATGGAGCAGCTGTCGTCCTAGCTAGGCAGGCACAAGAAGGCACACGATAAACCACAAGCATGGATCCCAGTTGTATCTATCTGATCAATTCTAGACGTGTCGTACTTCTTCCTACTTATTAATTTGTGAAGTTTAGAAAGCTTTTTTATCTTCCTACTTATCTCAGGTATGTGCTTTGGTCTCCCGAAAGCTTTTTTTATTCTTAGAAATTACAAGAGCACACCAAGTTTTTGAACTTTAGATCCTCACAAAATTACTGGAGCACTATTTTTACCATTTAATTTGTGAATGCAACGTTTAGTTTGTAGCAGTGTCCTACTTCTTCCTCCTTATTAATTAGTTGATGGCTATCAACGGGGAGAGCAACGTGGGTCTGGAGGATGACGATGTTTCGGTCACGCCACGGGGGAAGAAGTGTGGCCGCCGGTCGGCCATGGCATAGGTGGTCACCAGTGATAGCGAGGATGATGGTGTGAATGGTGGTGGTGGCGTCGCGAAGCTTCTGTTAGAAATATAGGCATTTTCCGTATTATTTTAATTCCATAAATTAACATTATGATGATGACATATAAAATATGTTTAATCATAGAAATCATTATCTCAAATATATCCATAACAATATGGATCAAGAGAACATGAAACATATGAATCATATAAATATAATAAGCAAATAAGCATGGAACATGTATTATTATGGAACAACTGAAAATAGACAGATAGCAACATAAACAGCATGACTGTAAAATTAAGACAAACAGATTTATCATATTACTAGTATGATCAGGCATCAGACACGTCATGATATAATACGACAAAACAGATTGGATAAATTTATGGCTATAAATAAAACAGCAGATATGAACATATATAATTTGCAGAATAAAAAACAGTAAGGAGATGAATTGATCATACCCTGTCATGCGCTCCGAGGATCTAGATCCTTGTCCGACTTCGCTTATCATGTCAGCAGGAAGAAGACTTTGGGCAGTCGCGTAGACGCTCCCCAAAAACCTAATTGCCGATCCCTAGTGCAAGGTCTCGAACGGCAAGGGCTCCGAAGGCACCTGCCCTCTCGCTTCTCTGTGCGCGCAGAGTCACGAGATGGAAATACCCTCACTCGGCTACTGGACTGTGTTCTGAAAGTGTTTTCTTCCGTGTACCGAGTGACAGGGGTGCTCCTCTATTTAACCTCTCGCAGAGGGAAGCTGAAGGAGAAAGGTCGCCGAGTCACGCCAAGAGTCGGCCAGCTCTAGCCGAGTTATGCCATGAGTCGGCCAGCTCTCGTCGAGTCACGCCATAAGTCGGCAGCTGAAGGAGAAGGGTCACTCGGCTGGCTGACGAAGAGACAGGGTCACTCGGCAGACGAAGAGACAGGGTCACTCGGCTGACGTACGCAGTTAGTGAGTGCTAAAAATTAACACAACCACACCACACCACGCCCGCTCGCCTGCCTGCCTGCCTGCCTGCCTCGCCACGCCACGCCACGCCACGCCCGGCCCGGCCCGGCCCGGCCGGCGGCGGCGGCGGCGCGCGCGCGCTCGTGTGGCACGCCCTTGTCCATTTCTTGACTTCTCAAGTTAAGTGGAATAAATCCCACCATATAAGTCAAGGCAAAGGACCCTTGGACTTCCAATGTGGTACTATTGGTATTCTCCACCATTACACACCATAGAGTTTATTCAATAAATGGGCCAAGCCCATAAAAGATCCAACAATCCCCACCAAACTCTAGGGTTTGTAATGATGAAGTATCAGAATCACAATCCTTTGATATACCAGTGTTTCGATGGAGACTGTTAAGTTGAACATCCATCTAGAATAAGAGTTTCACTCATTCACAACTGAACAATGGACTATGCCTTGAATTGACAGTTTTGTGCGAAATAAGATTCACTCAAATCCTTTGCTGATACTAGGCTGCAGAAGGGTATTCCCGCTGTTTAGAAGCATATAAGTCACACTTCAGTGCCTTTCATGAGTATTTAGGGATTACCCAAATCCCATAGACTGTGACTAGCAGTCTGACTCATATAGGTGTATTCCTCAGAAGATGTTCTGTAGGACAACATCTCACCTTTATAAGACTCTTGGAATACATTAAGGTAAAAACCATCCTGCCTTACAGATAGGAAAGATGTGCATCAGAAATGAGTTAAAGAAGGGATCTTTCCTCACAATCTACTCCTAGCTTGTTTCTCCACTCTACTTCACGGGATCTCCGATCACATAGAGCAGGTTACCACTAGAGTAGATCTCACATGGGTCTCATACCCATTTCCCTCGATGCACTTTCTATCACATTGCGTGATAGACCCTTAGTAAATTGATCTGCCAGATTATTTGATGTGTGGACATAATCCACAGTTATAACTCCGGAGTTTTCCAACTTTCTGACAGATTTCAATCTCCTCTTAACATGCCTTGTAGACTTCATGTTATTCCTAGAACTGTTAACCTTTGTTATCACTGTTTGGTTGTCACAGTTCATGGAAATAGCCGGTATCGGTTTTTCAACTACCGGTAAGTCCAATAGGAAATCACGAAGCCACTCGGCCTCAGCCCCAGCAGTGTCTAATGCTGCGAGTTCTGCTTCCATTGTAGACTTCGTTAAGATAGTCTGCTTGCAAGACTTCTAGGAAACAGCGCCACCTCCAAACAGAAACACATATCCGCTTGTGGCATAAAGCTCATCAGCATCAGAAATCCAGTTGGCATCACAATAGCCTTCCAGCACTTTTGGGTTTCCGGTATAATGAATACCGTATGTCATAGTACCTTTCAAATACCGCAACACTCTCTCAAGAGCACGCCAGTGATCATCTCCTGGTTTCGACACAAACCGACTTAGCTTACTCACAGCATAAGAGATGTCTGGCCTTGTTGCACTTGCAAGGTACATGAGCGAGCCAATGATCTGGGAGTATGTCAATTGATCCCTTGCTATTCTCCGATTCTTTCTTAATAGCACACTGGGGTCATAAGGTGTTGGAGCAGGATCACAGTCACTAAAACCAAAGCGACTCAATACCTTTTCCACATAATGGGATTGTAACAAAGTTACCCCACCATCAGCTTCTCTAACAAGCTTGATGTTTAGAATGACATCAGCCTCTCCCAAATCTTTCATCTCGAAATTGCTCGATAGAAGATTTTTAACTTCCTCAATCACATTGAGATTTGATCCAAAGATCAAAATGTCATCAACATAAAGGCACAGCATAACAGACTCACCCCCACCATACCGATAGTATACACACGTGTCAGATTCATTTACAACAAAGCCAGCTGTTGTAAGAGTATTATCAAACTTTTCATGCCATTGCTTAGGTGCTTGTTTTAGGCCATACAATGATTTTATCAACCTGCACACCTTGTTCTCTTGACCATCCGCAATGAACCCTTCTGGCTGATCCATATAGATCTCCTCATCCAACTCTCCATTTAGGAAAGCTGTCTTAACATCCATCTGATGAATGATAAGACCATAAGAGGCTGCCACGGCTATTAATGTGCGAATTGTAGTCAATCGAGCCACTGGTGAGTAGGTATCAAAGAAATCTTCACCCTCCTTTTGGGTATATCCTTTGGCCACAAGCCTTGCCTTGTACCTCTCAATTGTACCATCAGGCCTAAGCTTTTTCTTGAAGATCCATTTGCAACCTATAGGTTGACAACCATAAGGACGGTCAACGACCTCCCAAGTTCCATTAGACATAATAGATTCCATCTCACTCCTTACTGCTTCCTTCCATAAGTCAGCATCAGGAGAGGAATATGCCTCACTAATGGTAGTTGGTGTGTCTTCCACAAGGTACACTATAAAGTCATTACCAAAGGATTTTGCAACCCTCTGTCTCTTGCTCTTTCGAGTGACTATAGTGTCATCCTCCTCAGGGATGTGCACGTGAGAATCCTCAGCATGATCTATAGGAATCGACAGTTCGTGCTCATGGGGAATTATAGTCTCATGACTTATATCACTAGGTGTATTCTTCATAGGAAA
Source organism: Zea mays (assembly GCF_902167145.1). NCBI lineage: Eukaryota > Viridiplantae > Streptophyta > Magnoliopsida > Poales > Poaceae > Zea > Zea mays. Next base: position 41,800,369 of record NC_050098.1, on the reverse strand, counting down.
CTCATTCTCAAAAAATGTTGCGTCTCTTGATTCCATGATAGTATCAACATACATATCAGGCACATCGGATTTTATAATTAAGAACCTATACCCAGTGCTGTGAAAAGAGTACCCAAGGAATATACAATCAACAGTTTTAGGCCCAAGTTTACGCTTTTTGTTGATTGGCACATTCACTTTAGCCAAGCAACCCCAAGTGCACAAATATGAGAGATTTAATCTTCTCTTTTCCCATTCCTCAAATGGTGTGATCTCTTTGTTCTTTGTTGGAACTCTATTCAGGACATGACATGCTGTCAAAATCGCCTCACCCCACCATGCCTTGGATAATCCCGCTGTACTCAACATGGCATTCACCAAATCTGTTAGAGTGCGGTTTTTCCTTTCAGCAATCCCATTGGATTGTGGTGAGAATGGCGGTGTCCTCTCATGAATAATACCATGTTCCACACAGAACTCATCGAACACATTAGAGAAATATTCTCCACCTCGGTCGGACCTTAAACGTTTTATTTTCCTCTCAAGTTGGTTCTCAACTTCAACTTTATAGGCCTTAAAATAATTGAACGCTTCATCTTTTGTTTTTAAGAGATACACATAACAAAATCTAGTGGAGTCATCTATAAAAGTGAGAAAGTATCTTTTACCACCTTTGGTCAAAATTCCATTCATCTCGCATAGATTAGAATGAACAAGTTCTAGAGGTGCCAAACTCCTCGCCTCAGCAGCCTTGTGAGGCTTGCGGGGTTGTTTTGATTCAACACACACATGGCACTTAGACTTTTTGACCAAGTTAAATTTAGGAATTAAATTTATATTTGCTAACCGCATAAGACAGCCAAAACTTGCATGACAAAAACGTGAATGCCATAAATCTGACTCATCAGAAAAATGAACAGAATTCACCAGTTTATTACACACATCATGCAGTGATAAGCGGAACAAGCCTCCACAGTCATATCCTTTACCAACAAAAGTACCTTGTTTCGACACAACACATTTATTAGACTCAAGAACAACTTTATATCCATCTCGACATAGCATCGAAGCACTAACGAGATTCTTCTTGATAGAGGGCACATGCTGCACGCTCTTCAATGGCACCGTCTTTCCCGAAGTAAACTTCAGAATGACCGTACCAACACCAAGAACATGAGCACGCGACCCATTTCCCATCAACAAGGCGCCAGACCTCCCGACCTGATAGGAAGTGAACATAGAGGCATCAGCACAGACATGAATGTTTGCACCACTGTCCATCCACCACTCAGGTGAATTACAGACTGAAAGAACAAATGGTAAAGAATTACCATACCCAGATGTTCCTCCTTCAGTTTCAGTGGTTACAACATTAGCTGATTTCTTGTCTTGAGTGAACTTGCGATCAGGGCACTCTCTTGCCCAATGTTGATCACTGCCACAGACAAAGCATCCTCCCTTTCCCTTGTTATTGTTGTTCTTCTTTTTAAACTGTGCTGTTTGAACAGGTTTATTCGCGTTCTCTGGTTTGTTCTGGTTTTTCTTCTTATTAAACTTGCGGAAGTTTCTCTTCTGCACCACATTAGCAGTAGAGGTCTCAACACCTTTTCCACTGTCCTTTGTTCTAGCTCTTTCCTCAACATCAAGAGTACCAATGAGCTCTTCCACATTGAACTCTTGTCTCTTATGTTTGAGAGAGGTAGCAAAGTCCTTCCAAGAAGGTGGCAACTTGGCGATTATACCGCCAGCCACAAACTTGTCAGGCAAAGGACAAGGAAAAAGTTCGAGTTCCTTAGCTAGTGCCTGAAACTCATGAGCCTGTTCCACTACAGATCGGTTCTCAACCATCTTGTAGTCATACAGCTGCTCCATGAGATACAGCTCGCTACCAGCGTCAGTAACTCCAAACTTTCCAACAAGAGCATCCCACAGCTCTTTCCCCGTGGGAAGGATGATATAGCTTTTCTGGAATTTAGTAACCAGTGCGCTAATTACTGCTCCTCGAAAGAGGTTGTCTTCAGCCTTAAACTTAGCCTTATCCTCAGGAGGTAAGTTGGCAGGCTTGCCCTCAGCGGCATGAAAACAAGACATTGCAGTTAGCCACAATTCTATTTTAGCTTTCCATATCAAGAAGTTTTTACCATCAAAAGGATCAGGCTTTAGCACAGCAGCAAAACCTCTCACAGAAAAATGCCTAACATTAGGTTTTTGGATTGTTAGAAATATAGGCATTTTCCGTATTATTTTAATTCCATAAATTAACATTATGATGATGACATATAAAATATGTTTAATCATAGAAATCATTATCTCAAATATATCCATAACAATATGGATCAAGAGAACATGAAACATATGAATCATATAAATATAATAAGCAAATAAGCATGGAACATGTATTATTATGGAACAACTGAAAATAGACAGATAGCAACATAAACAGCATGACTGTAAAATTAAGACAAACAAATTTATCATATTACTAGTATGATCAGGCATCAGACACGTCATGATATAATACGACAAAACAGATTGGATAAATTTATGGCTATAAATAAAACAGCAGATATGAACATATATAATTTGCAGAATAAAAAACAGTAAGGAGATGAATTGATCATACCCTGCCATGCGCTCCGAGGATCTAGATCCTTGTCCGACTTCGCTTGTCATGTCAGCAGGAAGAAGACTTTGGGCAGTCGCGTAGACGCTCCCCAAAAACCTAATTGCCGATCCCTCGTGCAAGGTCTCGAACGGCAAGGGCTCCAGAGGCACCTGCCCTCTCGCTTCTCTGTGCGCGCAGAGTCACGAGATGGAAATACCCTCACTCGGCTGCTGGACTGTGTTCTGAAAGTGTTTTCTTCCGTGTACCGAGTGACAGGGGTGCTCCTCTATTTAACCTCTCGCAGAGGGAAGCTGAAGGAGAAAGGTCGCCGAGTCACGCCAAGAGTCGGCCAGCTCTAGCCGAGTTATGCCATGAGTCGGCCAGCTCTCGCCGAGTCACGCCATAAGTCGTTAGTGAGTGCTAAAAATTAACACAACCACACCACACCACGCCCGCTCGCCTGCCTCGCCACGCCACACGCCACGCCACGCCCGGCGGCGGCGGCGGCGGCGCGCGCGCGCGCGTGTGGCACGCCCTTGTCCATTTCTTGACTTCTCAAGTTAAGTGGAATAAATCCCACCATATAAGTCAAGGCAAAGGACCCTTGGACTTCCAATGTGGTACTATTGGTATTCTCCACCATTACACACCATAGAGTTTATTCAATAAATGGGCCAAGCCCATAAAAGATCCAACATCTTCTAGATCCATCTCCCTCCCATGGCTTGGTGCCCATCTCCCTTCCATGCCAATGGATAAGGGCGGCCTCTCTCCTACTCACGATGATTCCAGAGTAATCCGAAGGTCGATGTTGCCCCCTCTTCGGCGAAAGCAAACAACTATAGTTTTATAATTGTGATTAGTTATTAAATTGGCAGCTAGGGATTGGCCTACTTGTACTGCAAAATCTTAGTGGAATCAATGGTGTACTGTTTTATGCAAGTAGCATCTTCAAAGCTACAGGTAAGTTGCAGTCTTTATCTTGTCTTTACTTCTTTTATCCGTAGTAGTTGGTTTGATAAGTTTTAACATGATAGCTTGGATACACTGTAAATTTAATTAGAAATGATATTGACTACTGAAGCAACCTCTTACATTATTTGTTTGGCAGTGTCCTTTCAAGATGTAGGAATAGAATCATAGACTACTGATTTCAAACCACTTGAATGCAGTTGTTTCGAAAAAAACCCACTAGGATGCACAAACTTAAATTTCCTCCTAGATCATAATAGGATCAATAAAGATTATAAAATGGATTACCTTTTAAAGTTGTAACATAGTTTATCATTCCTTTCATCTCTGAAAGATGACATTTCATTGTATTTTGTAAATTTAGGTCATTTAATGCTCAGAAAAAGTCCAAGTCAGATAGGCCCTATGTATTGTTCAAACAAATAGGTGCTATGTATTAATAGTTTGAGCTCATTTATCATTCTTTACAACAACGATAATATAGTCAACTTTTGTCCTATCCAAAATCTCCAGGGGTTACAAACAGCGACTTGGCCACCTGTTCACTTGGTGCTATTGAGGTGTGTAGCTAGGATGAGTATGTAACCAATACTCCCTCCGTTCTTAAATATATGACACTGTTGATTTTTTTTGAAAACTTTGACCACTCATTTTATTCAAAATATTTATTTGAAAATGTAAAATTTCAAGTCATGCTCAAACAACCTTAAGTGATAAAACAAATCATAACAAAATAAATTATAATTCGTGATTTTTTTGAATAAGACGAGCGGTCGAAGTTTTTTAAAAAAGTCAACGATGTCATATATCTAAGAACGGAGGTTATTGATGATCGTCCCACTTACTCCTAGGATGCACAGACTTAATGGATCCTGGACTGACATATTTATCACGGATTTTGGGTTGTCTTCCTTCCCAGTTTTGTTTTACCAGTGGAGACACGGAGATTGGAGGACAGAAGGGCGCAGCACAGGACTACAGCGAGGGGGGAAGGCCAGATCAAGCAGGAGACAACAAGAGGTGGGTTGCTGCTCATTCACAATTTGATATGTTTGTTTTTTCGTTGTTACAGCTGAACTGCACATGCAGTTTGAAACATGTTGTTACTGATGTGTTTGTCTGTTACAGGATGTGATAGATGGTGATCTCTGCGAGCAGTATCCCTCCCTCCCAGCTGATATGCAGAGGAAGATTGCTGATGAGCTGGACAGAACTCCGACGCCTGCAGCACTGCTTGGTGAGGATTGCCAAGGAGGAAGACTAGAACAGGCAAGAGCAGCGCTAATCAGTGACAGAGCATGTTGCCATCCAGATGGGACAAGATAAGTAAGTAGTCTTATATAGTTTGCCCACTCGAGTTTTGTATATCTTGACATAAATGAATTATGCAAATGTTGCTAGAGTTCTTTTAGGTTGAAGCTTTTGCTTAGTTCAGTGTTGCTATCGGAAAGCTAAAATTATTTTCTTGCCACCTCCTCTGTATTGTTTTACTGCTTCAGCTCCTGGTGCTTCTAATCGAGTACTATAGAAAGCATCTCTCTTGATAAATCGTTGTGTGCAAATATATGGTGCTTATATAATCCATCATTAGAGTATGAGGCGTGCTTTATTTTGTGTGCTTCCCACAAAAAAGAGTAGCCTATTATAAACTTTGTATTAGAGCACATGACGTTCTAAGTTTTGGCCACATTTCTCTACTATTATAATGCAGCCATAAAGATTCAATTTTTATGTTGGGCACCATAAAGATGTTTGGCACCATTCTTCCCAAACATTTATCTACTATTATAATGTGTGCTTTATTCAATTTTTAGGATTGTTAGGGGTGAAGTCTTAGTCTCAAGATAGCATATTGTTGTTTGCCTATATTATTTAGTGTCGATTATAATTAGTATTGTTGTTTAGTGCTTGGTTCATACTACATCTAGGCAGTGTTCTAAAAGTTTGGGAGGAATGGAATAGGATAACGGTCGGCTAACATACATCTTTTCTTCAGCAGCCGTGGTAATGAATTTGAATACTGTAGTTACTATAATGAATGTTTTTAACTTGTCTACTCTTCTTTACTAATCTTTTAGAACTGTGTCATTTTCTATTATTTCTATTACTTAACTGTGTTGATTGTCTTGGTGTTTATACTCTTCTTCAGTTGTTCTCTGTGCCAACTGTGGTCTTGTACGAGCCTTCTCTTTGGTAGCCTAATAGGATTTTGTGTCTTTTGTTTATCTCTGGTATTTAATCTTATACTAAATTGGCTTGTTTGATTTTCAGGGCATGTTATGGTGTTCTCTGGTTTGTCATCGAGAATAGCTTTCTCTTTCGTCAAGGGTTTCACCAATGGCTTGTAACAACTGGATGTAGAACGGTTTTTGTTTTTTAACCGATGTAGTGTGTTTTTGCATTACAGTCCATTGTGGCTGTGGGGGCGGCACATGTAGTGTGTAGTCATCGTGAATTCAATAGTAACTAGCTCTGTAGTTGTGATTGGTTTATGAATGTGTTTGATTCGACCTATCAATTGGATGTTTGTTGGCTACATCACATATTCTTTTAAGTTTACTTTGTGTGGTCGTTGATGTTGTCTTTATAAAGTGCAGGTTCACTGTTTTAACTCCCATGGCAACGCACGAGCACATATCTATATAACACATATATACATAAGTTATCGTGTTATTATATGGTTCCGTTGCAACGCATGGGCACTCACCTAGTGAGTACATAAGATGCATCAAAAGTCTTAAATGAAATATTAGGTTCATTTGATGCAATAGGAGTTTCCTTCTTAGGCAATTTAGCACGGGTTGATTGCCTAGAACTAGATGCCTCACTCTTATACATAAAAGCATGATGAGAGCCAGAGTGAGACTTCCTAGAGTGAATTCTCCTAATTTTGTGCTCGGGATAACCGACAGGGTCTAAAATGTAACCCTAGTTATCCTGAGCCATGGGAGCTTTGCCCTTAACAAAGTTAGACAATCTTTTAGGGGCATTGAGTTTGACATTGCCTCCTTGTTGGAAACTAATGCCATCCTTAATGCCAGGGCGTCTCCCACTATAAAGCATACTACGAGCAAATTTAAATTTTTCATTCTCTAATTCATGCTCGGCAATTTTAGCATCTAATTTTGCTATATGATCATTTTGTTGTTTAATCATAGCAACGTGATCATAAATAGCATTAATATTAACATCTCTACATCTAGTGCAAATAGTAACATGTTTAACGGTAGATGTATAGGGTTTGCAAGTGTTTAATTCAACAATATTAGCATGTAAAGTAGCGTTTTCATCTCTAAGATTAGAAATAGAAACATTGCAAACATTTAAATCTTTAGCCTTAGCAATTAATTTTTCGTTCTCAATTTTAAGGCTAGAGAGAGATTCATTCAACATGTCAATCTTAGCAATCAAACTAGCATTATCATTTCTAAGATTAATAATTGAATCATCACAAACTTTTGATTTCTCAACCTTAGCAATTAATTTGACATTTTCATTTCTAAGGCTAGAAATAGTGTCATGGCAAGTGCTAAGCTCACTAGTTAATTTTTCATTTTTCTCTACCTCCTGAGCATAAGCATTTTTAGTCTTAACATGCTTTTTGTTTTCCTTAATAAGGAAATCCTCTTGGCTATCCAAGAGTTCATCCTTCTCATGAATAGCACTAATCAATTCATTTAATTTTTCCTTTTGATGCATGTTAAGATTGGCAAAAAGAGTAAGCAAGTTGTCCTCATTATCACTAGAATTATCCTCATCACAAGAAGTTGCATACTTAGTGGAGGATCTTGATTTTACCTTCTTCTTCTTGTCGTCCTTTGCCATTAGGCACTTGTGGCCGACGTTGGGGAAGAGAAGACCCTTGTTGACAGCGATGTTTGCGGCGTCCTCGTTGGAGGAGGAGCCGGTGGAGCTCTCGTCGGAGTCCCACTCCCGGCAAACATGGGCATCGCCGCCCTTTTTCTTGTAGTACCTCTTCTTTTCTCTTCTCTTTCCCTTCTTGTCCTCGCCCTGTCACTATCACTAGATAATGGACATTTAGCAATGAAATGACCGGGCTTACCACACTTGTAGCAAACTTTCTTGGAGCGGGGCTTGTAGTCCTTCCCCTTCTTTTGCTTGAGGATTTGGCGAAAGCTCTTGATGATGAGTGTCATTTCCTCGTTGTCGAGCTTGAAGGCGTCGATGGGGATCCTACTTGGTGTAGAGTCCTTTTCCTCCGTCGCTTTGAATGCGACGGGTTGCACCTCGGGTGTGGAGGTGGCGCCTTGCTCGATGATTTTCTTGGAGCCTTTGATCATCAATTCAAAGCTCACAAATTTTCCTATCACTTCCTCGGGAGACATTAGTGATAGTCGCCTAGAGGGGAGGTGAATAGGGCGAAACTGAAATTTACAAATATAAACACAACTACAAGCTGGGTTAGCGTTAGAAATAAAAACGAGTCCGTGAGAGAGGGTGAAAAACAAATCTCAAGCAAATAAGGCGTGTGACACAAGGATTTGTTTTACCGAGGTTCGGTTCTTGCAAACCTACTCCCCGTTGAGGTGGTCACAAAGACCGGGTCTCTTTCAACCCTTTCCCTCTCTCAAACGGTCCCTCCGACCGAGTAAGCTTCTCTTCTTAAATCAAAAAACCGGGAACAAAACTTCCCCGCAAGGGCCACCACACAATTGGTGCCTCTTGCCTTGATTACAATGGAGTTATGATCACAAGAACAAGTGAGAAAGAAAAGAAGCAATCCAAGCGCAAGAGCTCAAAAGAACACGACAAATCTCTCTCGCTAATCACTAAAGCCTTGTGTGGAATTGGAGAGGATTTGATCTCTTTGGTGTGTCTAGAATTGAATGCCTAGCTCTTGTAAGTGGTTGGAAGTGTGAAAACTTGGATGACTTGAATGTGGGGTGGTTGGGGGTATTTATAGCCCCAACCACCAAACTAGCCGTTTGGTGGGGTTGACTGTCGTATGGTGCACCGGACAGTCCGGTGTACACCGGACAGGTCCGGTGCGCCAGCCACGTCACCAAAGCCGTTGAGATTCGACCGTTGGAGTTCTGTCATCTGGGCCCGCCTAGATGTCCGGTGGCGCACCGGACATGTACTGTAGAGTGTCCGGTGCGCCAGCATGGGCGTGCCTGACTTCTGCGCGCGCTGGCGCGCATTTAATGCACTTGCAGGTAGCCGTTGGCGCCGAAATAGCCGTTGCCCTGTAGTTGCACCGGACAGTCCGGTGTACACCGGACATGTCCGGTGAATTATAGCGGAGCAGCCGTCGCGAATTCCCGAGGCTGCCAAATTCCAGAGCCGCGTCCTTTTGGAGCACCGGACAATGTCCGGTGTACACCGGACAATCCGGTGAATTATAGCGCGCCGGCTCTGAAAATTCCCGAGGCTGAGGAGTTCTGCGCGAAGTCCCCTGGTGCACCGGACACTGTCCGGTGGCACATCGAACAGTCCGGTGCGCCAGACCAGGGAGCCTTTCGGGATGCCTTTAGCTCTCTATTTTGAACCCAACATTGTTCTTTTTAATTGGCTTGTTGTGAACCTTTGGCACCTGTATAACTTAAACACTAGAGCAAACTAGTTAGTCCAATTATTTGTTTTGGGCAATTCAACCACCAAAATTATTTAGGAACTAGGTGTAAGCCTAATTCCTTTTGAATCTTCCCCTTTTTAGTGATTGATGCCAACACAAACCAAAGCAAGTATAGAAATGCATAATTGAACTAGTCTGCATAATGTAAGTGCAGAGGTTGCTTGGAATTGAGCCAATATAAATTCTTACAAGATATGCATGGATTGTTTCTTTGTTTTTAACATTTTGGACCACGCTTGCACCACATGTTTTGTTTTTGCAAATAGTCAAAGGTAAATGAATAAGATTTTGCAAAGCATTTTCAAGATTTGAAATTTTCTTCCCCTGTTTTAAATGCTTTTCCTTTGACTAAACAAAACTCCCCCTAAATGAGATCCTCCTCTTAGTGTTCAAGAGGGTTTTGATATATCATTTTTGAAATACTACTTTCTCCCCCTTTTGAACACAATAAGATACCAATTTTAAAATACTCTTTGAAAAACTGAATTTTTGAAATTGGTGGTGCGGTCCTTTTGCTTTGGGCTCATACTTTCTCCCCCTTTGGCATGAATCGCCAAAAACGGAATCATTAGAGCCCTTTATAAAATTACTCTCTCCCTTTGGTCATAAATAAATGAGTGAAGATTATACCAAAGATGAAGTCCTTTTGCTTTGGATTCTCCCCAAAAGATGGAGAGATGCACGGAGCGACGACGAAGGATGAGTTACGGAGTGGAAGCCTTTGTCTTCGCCGAAGACTCCAATTCCCTTTTAATATGCCTATGACTTGGTTTGAAATAGACTTGAAAACACATTAGTCATAGCACATGAAAGAGACATGATCAAAGGTATATAAATGAGCTATGTGTGCAAATCAACAAAAGAAGTTCCTAGAATCAAGAATATTTAGCTCATGCCTAAGCTTGTTAAAAGTTTGTTCATCAAGTGGCTTGGTAAAGATATCGGCTAATTGATCTTTAGTATTAATGTAAGAAATTTCGATATCTCCCTTTTGTTGATGATCCCTTAAAAAGTGATATCGAATGGCTATTTGCTTAGTGCGGCTATGCTCAACGGGATTATCTGCCATGCGGATTGCACTCTCATTATCACATAGAAGAGGAACTTTGGTTAATTTGTAACCGTAGTCCCTGAGGGTTTGCCTCATCCAAAGTAGTTGCGCGCAACAATGGCCTGCGGCAATGTACTCGGCCTCGGCGGTAGAAAGAGCTACGGAATTTTGCTTCTTTGAAGCCCAAGACACCAAGGATCTTCCCAAGAACTGGCAAGTCCCCGATGTGCTCTTTCTATTGATTTTACACCCCGCCCAATCGGCATCCGAATAACCAATCAAATCAAAAGTGGATCCCCTAGGATACCAAAGCCCAAACTTAGGAGTGTAAGCCAAATATCTCAAGATTCGTTTTACGGCCGTAAGGTGAGCTTCCTTAGGGTCGGCTTGGAATCTTGCACACATGCACACGGAAAGCATAATATCCGGTCGAGATGCACATAAATAGAGTAAAGAACCTATCATCGACCGGTATACCTTTTGATCCACGGATTTACCTTCTGTGTCGAGGTCGAGATGTCCATTAGTTCCCATGGGTGTCTTGATGGGCTTGGCATCCTTCATCCCAAACTTGTTTAGAATGTCTTGCGTATACTTCGTTTGGCTAATGAAGGTGCCCTCTTGGAGTTGCTTCACTTGAAATCCCAAGAAGTACTTCAACTCCCCCATCATAGACATCTCGAACTTTTGTGTCATGATCCTACTAAATTCTTCACAAGTAGACTCGTTAGTAGACCCAAATATAATATCATCAACATAAATTTGGCATACAAACAAGTCATTTTCAAGAGTTTTAGTGAATAGAGTAGGATCGGCCTTTCCGACTTTGAAACCATTAGCAATAAGGAAATCTCTAAGGCATTCATACCATGCTCTTGGGGCTTGCTTGAGCCCATAAAGCGCCTTAGAGAGTTTATAGACATGGTTAGGGTACTCACTATCTTCAAATCCGGGAGGTTGCTCAACATAGACCTCTTCCTTGATTGGTCCATTGAGGAAGGCACTCTTCACGTCCATTTGATAAATCTTGAAGCCATGGTAAGTAGCATAGGCCAATAATATTCGAATTGACTCAAGCCTAGCTACGGGTGCATAGGTTTCACCGAAATCCAAACCTTCGACTTGGGAGTATCCTTTGGCCACAAGTCGAGCTTTGTTCCTTGTCACCACACCATGCTCATCTTGCTTGTTGCGGAAGACCCATTTGGTTCCTACAACATTTTGATTAGGACGTGGAACTAAATGCCATACCTCATTCCTAGTGAGGTTGTTGAGCTCCTCTTGCATCGCCACCACCCAATCCGAATCTTGGAGTGCTTCCTCTACCCTGTGTGGCTCAATAGAGGAAACAAAAGAGTAATGCTCACAAAAATGTGCAACACGAGATCTAGTAGTTACCCCCTTATGAATGTCGCCGAGGATGGTGTCGACGAGGTGATCTCGTTGGATTGCTTGGTGGACTCTTGGGTGTGGCGGCCTTTGCTCTTCATCCTCCTTGTCTCGATCATTTGTATCTCCCCCTTGATCATTGCCATCATTTTGAGGTGGCTCTTTTGCTTGATCTTCTACTTCATCAACTTGAGCTTCATCCTCATTTTGAGTTGGTGGAGATGCTTGCGTGGAGGAGGACGGTTGATCTTGTGCATTTGGAGGCTCTTCGGATTCCTTAGGACACACATCCCCAATGGACATGTTCCTTAGCGCGATGCATGGAGCCTCTTCATTACCTATCTCATCAAGATCAACTTGCTCTACTTGAGAGCCGTTAGTCTCATCAAACACAACGTCACAAGAAACTTCAACTTGTCCAGTGGACTTGTTAAAGACTCTATATGCCCTTGTGTTTGAATCATATCCTAGTAAAAAGCCTTCTACAGTCTTAGGAGCAAATTTAGATTTTCTATCTCTTTTAATAAGAATAAAGCATTTGCTACCAAAGACTCTAAAATATGAAATATTGGGCTTTTTACCGGTTAGGAGTTCATAGGATGTCTTCTTGAGGATTCGGTGTAGATATAACCAGTTGATGGCGTAGCAGGCGGTGTTGACCGCCTCGGCCCAAAACCGATCCGAAGTCTTGTACTCATCAAGCATGGTCCTTGCCATGTCCAATAGAGTTCGATTCTTCCTCTCCACTACACCATTTTGTTGTGGCGTGTAGGGAGAAGAGAACTCATGCTTGATGCCCTCCTTCTCAAGGAAGCCTTCAATTTGAGAGTTCTTGAACTCCGTCCCGTTGTCGCTTCTAATTTTCTTGATCCTTAAGCCGAACTCATTTTGAGCTCGTCTCAAGAATCCCTTTAAGGTTTCTTGGGTTTGAGATTTTTCCTGCAAAAAGAACACCCAAGTGAAGCGAGAATAATCATCCACTATTACAAGACAATACTTACTCCCGCCGATGCTTATGTAAGCAATCGGACCGAATAGGTCCATGTGTAGGAGCTCCAGTGGCCTGTCGGTCGTCATAATGTTCTTGTGTGGATGATGGGTACCAACTTGCTTTCCTGCTTGGCATGCGCTACAGATCCTGTCTTTCTCAAAATGAACATTGGTTAGTCCTAAAATGTGCTCTCCCTTTAGAAGCTTATGAAGATTCTTCATCCCAACATGGGCTAGTCGGCGATGCCAGAGCCAACCCATGTTAGTCTTAGCAATTAAGCATGTGTCGAGTTCAGCTCTATCAAAATCTACCAAGTATAGTTGACCCTCTAACACACCCTTAAATGCTATTGAATCATCACTTCTTCTAAAGACAGTGACACCTAAATTAGTGAAAAGACAGTTGTAACCCATTTTGCATAATTGAGATACAGAAAGCAAATTGTAATCTAATGAATCAACAAGAAAAACATTGGAAATGGAATGGTCAGGGGATATAGCTATTTTACCCAAACCTTTGACCAAACCTTGATTTCCATCCCCGAATGTGATAGCTTGTTGGGGATCCTGGTTTTTCTCGTAGGAGGAGAACATCTTCTTCTCCCCTGTCATATGGTTTGTGCACCCGCTGTCTAGTATCCAACTTGAGCCCCCGGATGCATAAACCTACAAAACAATTTTAGTTCTTGACTTTAGGTACCCAAACGGTTTTGGGTCCTTTGGCATTAGAAACAAGAACTTTGGGTACCCAAACACAAGTCTTGGAGCCCTTGTGTTTGCCCCCAACAAACTTGGCAACTACCTTGCCGGATTTGTTAGTAAGCACATATGATGCATCAAAAGTTTTGAATGAAATGTCATGATCATTTGATGCACCAGGAGTTTTCTTCTTAGGCAACTTAGCACGGGTTGGTTGCCTAGAACTAGATGTCTCACCCTTATACATAAAAGCATAATTAGGGCCAGAGTGAGACTTCCTAGAATGAATTCTCTTAATTTTGCTCTCAGGATAACCGGCAGGGTACAAAATGTAACCCTCGTTATCCTGAGGCATAGGAGCCTTGCCCTTTACAAAATTAGACAATCTTTTAGGAGGAGCATTAAGTTTGACATTGTTTCCCCTTTGGAAGCCAATGCCATCCTTGATGCCAGGGCGTCTCCCATTATAAAGCATACTACGAGCAAATTTAAATTTTTCATTCTCTAAGTTATGCTCGGCAATTTTAGCATCTAATTTTGCTATATGATCATTTTGTTGTTTAATTAAAGCCATGTGATCATGAATAGCATTAATATCAACATCTCTACATCTAGCACAGATAGAGACATGCTCAACAATAGATGTAGAGGGTTTGCAAGATTTTAACTCTATAACCTTAGCATGTAATATGTCATTTTCACTTCTAAGGTTAGAAATAGTAATATTGCAAGCATCAAAATCTTTAGCCTTAGCAAGCAATTTCTCATTTTCAACTTTAAGGCTAGCAAGAGAAATGTTCAATTCATCAATCCTAGCAAGTAAATCAACATTATCATCTCTAGGATTGGAAGTTGAAACATTACAAACATGAGAATCAACCTTAGCTAACAAATTAGTATTTTCATTTCTAAGGTTGGCAATAGTGTCATGGCATGTGCTTAGCTCACTAGTTAATTTCTCACATTTTTCTACCTCTAGAGCATAAGCATTTTTAACCTTAACATGCTTTTTATTTTCCTTGATTAGGAAGTCCTCTTGGGAGTCCAAGAGATCATCCTTCTCATGGATGGCACTAATTAACTCATTTAATTTTTCCTTTTGTTCCATGTTAAGGTTGGCAAAGAGGGTACGCAAGTTATCCTCCTCATCACTAGCATTATCATCACTAGAAGATTCATATTTAGTGGATGATTTGGATTTAACCTTCTTCCTATTGCCGTCCTTTGCCATGAGGCACTTGTGGTCGACGTTTGGGAAGAGGAGTCCCTTGGTGACGGCGATGTTGGCGGCGTCCTCGTCGGAGGAGGAGTCGGTGGAGCTCTCGTCGGAGTCCCACTCGTGGCACACGTGGGCATCGCCGCCCCTCTTCTTGTGGTACCTCTTCTTTTCTCTCCTCTTGCCCTTCTTGTTGTTATCCCTGTCACTGTCACTTGATAATGGACATTTAGCAATAAAGTGATCGGGCTTACCACACTTGTAGCAAACCTTCTTGGAACGGGATTTGTAATCCTTCCCTTTCCGTTGCTTGAGGATTTGGCGAAAGCTTTTGATGATTAAAGCCATCTCCTCGTTGTCGAGCTTTGAAGCGTCGATTGGTTGTCTACTTGGTGTAGACTCCTCCTTCTTCTCCTCCGTCGCCTTGAACGCCACCGGTTGTGCTTCGGATGTGGAGGGATCATCAAGCTCGTTGATCTTCTTTGAGCCCTTGATCATACATTCAAAGCTCACAAAATTCCCGATAACTTCCTCGGGAGTCATTAGTGTGTATCTAGGATTACCACGAATTAATTGAACTTGAGTGGGGTTAAGGAAGATGAGTGATCTAAGAATAACCTTAACCACCTCGTGGTCATCCTATTTCTTGCTCCCGAGGTTGCGCACTTGGTTCACCAAGGTTTTGAGCCGGTTGTACATATCTTGTGGCTCCTCCCCTTGGCGAAGACGGAAGCGTCCGAGCTCCCCCTCGATCGTTTCCCACTTGGTGATCTTGGTGAGTTCATCACCCTCGTGCGCGGTCTTGAGTAGATCCCAAATCTCCTTCGCATTCTTCAACCCTTGTACCTTGTTATATTCCTCTCTACTTAGAGAGGCAAGGAGTATGGTTGTGGCTTGGGAGTTGAAGTGCTCGATTTGGGCTACTTCATCCTCATCATAGTTTTCATCCCCTACGGATGGTACATGTGCACCAAACTTAACAACATCCCATATACTTTTGTGGAGCGAGGTTAGATGAAATAGCATTAAATCACTCCACCTAGCATAATATTCACCATCAAAAGTTGGTGGTTTGCCTAATGGGACGGAAAGTAAAGGTGTATGTTTAGAAATGCGAGGGTAGCGTAGAGGAATCTTACTATACTTCTTACGCTCTTGGCGCTTAGAAGTGACGGACGCCGCGTCGGAGCCGGAGGTGGATGCCGATGAAGAATCGGTCTCGTAGTAGACCAGCTTCCTCATCCTCTTTTTCGTGTCCCCACTCCGATGCGGCTTGTGGGAAGAGGATTTCTCCTTCTTCTCTTTGTGGTGTGAAGAAGATCTCTTCTCCTTCCCTTTGGAGGAGTCCTTCTTCTTCTCCTTCCTCTTGGTGCGGGACTCTTCCGATGAAGTGCTCCCGTGGCTTGTAGTGGGCTTTTCGCCGGTCTCCATCTCCTTCTTGGCGTGATCTCCCGACATCACTTCGAGCGGTTAGGCTCTAATGAAGCACCGGGCTCTGATACCAATTGATAGTCGCCTAGAGGGGGGGTGAATAGGGCGAAACTGAAATTTACAAATATAAACACAACTACAAGTTGGGTTAGCGTTAGAAATAAAAACGAGTCCACGAGAGAGGGTGCAAAACAAATCTCAAGCAAATAAGGCGTGTGACACAAGGATTTGTTTTACCGAGGTTCGGTTCTTGCAAACCTACTCCCCGTTGAGGTGGTCACAAAGACCGGGTCTCTTTCAACCCTTTCCCTCTCTCAAACGGTCCCTCCGACCGAGTGAGCTTCTCTTCTCAAATCAAAAAACCGGGAACAAAACTTTCCCGCAAGGGCCACCACACAATTGGTGCCTCTTGCCTTGATTACAATGGAGTTATGATCACAAGAACAAGTGAGAAAGAAAAGAAGCAATCCAAGCGCAAGAGCTCAAAAGAACACAACAAATCTCTCTCGCTAATCACTAAAGCCTTGTGTGGAATTGGAGAGGATTTGATCTCTTTGGTGTGTCTAGAATTGAATGCCTAGCTCTTGTAAGTGGTTGGAAGTGTGAAAACTTGGATGACTTGAATGTGGGGTGGTTGGGGGTATTTATAGCCCCAACCACCAAACTAGCCGTTTGGTGGGGCTGACTATCGTATGGTGCATCGGACAGTCCGGTGTACACCGGACATGTTTGGTGCGCCAGTCACGTCACCAAAGCCGTTGGGATTCGACCGTTGGAGTTCTGTCATCTGGGCCCGCCTGGATGTCTGGTGGCGCACCGGACATGTACTGTAGAGTGTCCGGTGCGCCAGCATGGGCGTGCCTGACTTCTGCGCGCGCTGGCGCGCATTTAATGCACTTGCAGGTAGCCGTTGGCGCCGAAATAGCCGTTGCCCCGTAGTTGCACCGGACAGTCCGGTGTACACCGGACATGTCCGGTGAATTATAGCGGAGCAGCCGTCGCGAATTCCCGAGGCTGCCAAATTCCAGAGCCGCGTCCTTTTGGAGCACCGGACACTGTCCGGTGTACACCGGACAGTCCGGTGAATTATAGCGCGCTGGCTCTGAAAATTCCCGAGGCTGAGGAGTTCTGCGCGAAGTCCCCTGGTGCACCGGACACTGTCCGGTGGCACACCGGACAGTCCGGTGCGCCAGACCGGGGAGCCTTTCGGGATGCCTTTAGCTCTCTATTTTGAACCCAACATTGGTCTTTTTAATTGGCTTGTTGTGAACCTTTGGCACCTGTATAACTTAAACACTAGAGCAAACTAGTTAGTCCAATTATTTGTGTTGGGCAATTCAACCACCAAAATTATTTAGGAACTAGGTGTAAGCCTAATTCCCTTTCAATTAGTTTATATCTAGGATCACCATGAATTAATTGAACTTGAGTAGGGTTAAGAAATACGAGTGATCTAAGAATAACCTTGACCATCTCATGGTCATCCCATTTGGTGCTCCCGAGGTTGCACACTTGGTTCACCAAGGTCTTGAGCCAGTTGTACATCGCTTGTGGCTCCTCTCCTTGGTGAAGCATGAAGCGACCGAGCTCCCCCTCGATTGTTTCCCTCTTGGTGATCTTGGTCATCTCATCTCCTTCGTGCGTTGTCTTGAGCATGTCCCAAATCTCCTTTGCACTCTTCAACCCTTGCACCTTATTATACTCCTCTCGACTTAGAGAGGCGAGGAGTATAGTAGTGGCTTAGGAGTTGAAGTGTTGGATTTGTTCGACCTCCTCCGAATCATAATCCTTGTCCCCCTTCTTTGGTACCTGTGCTCTATACTCAACAATATCCCATATGCTTTTGTGGAGTGAGGTTAGGTGATGCCTCATTTTATCACTCCACATAGAATAATCTTCACCTTCAAACATAGGTGGTTTGCCTAATGGGACGGAAAGTAATGGAGTGCATTTTGAAATACGAGGATAGCGAAGGGGCATCTTACTATACTTCTTGCGCTCATGGTGCTTAGAAGTGGTGGATGCCGATTCCGAGCCAGAGGTGGAGGGTGACGAAGAGTCGGTCTCGTAGTAGACCACCTTCTTCATCATCTTCTTCTTGTCACCCTTCCGTTGGGACTTGATGGAGAAATAGGATTCCTCCTTGTGCTTGTGGGTGAACTCCCTTGAATGTGTTCTCCCCGAGCTTGCGGACTTGTCGCCGGTCCCGATCTCCCTCATGGCGGATGCTCCCGACATCACTTCGAGTGGTTAGGCTCTAATGAAGTACCGGGCTTTGATACCAATTGAAAGTCGCCTAGAGGGGGTGAATAGGCAAATCTGAAATTTATAAAGTTTAAGCACAACTATAAGCCGAGGTTAGTGTTAGAAATAAAGGCGAGTCCGAAAGAGAGGGCGAAAACAAATCACAAGCGAATAAGAGCGGATGACACGGTGATTTGTTTTACCGAGGTTCGGTTCTTGCAAACCTACTCCCTGTTGAGGTGGTCACAAAGACCGGGTCTCTTTCAACCCTTTCCCTCTCTCAAACAGTCACTTAGACCGAGTGAGCTTCTCTTCTCAATCAAACGGGACACTAAGTCCCCATAAGGACCACCACACAATTGGTGTCTCTTGCCTTGATTACAATTGAGTTGGAAACAAGAAAGAAGGAAGAAGAAAAAGCAATCCAAGCGCAAGAGCTCAAATAAACACAAATGTCTCTCTCTCTCTCGTCACTAATTTGTTTGGAGTGATTCCGGACTTGGGAGATGATTTGATCTCTTTGATTGTGTCTTTGAATAAAGTCTAGAGCTCTTGTTTGAGGTTTGATGGCTGAAAACTTGGATTCTATGAAGTGTGGTGGTTGGGGGTATTATAGCCCCAACCACTAAATGGTCGTTGGTGAAGGCTGCTGTCGTATGGCGCACCGGGCAGTCCGGTGGCCCACATGTCAGAAGCTCCAACGGTCGAACCCTAACGGTCGGGTGACGTGGCTGGCATGTGGGCCACCGGACAGTCCAGTGGTGCACCGGACAGGTCCTGTTCACTATCCAGTGCGCCATCTGCGCCTGCTCTGACTTCTGCGCGCGCTGTCCGCGCACTGTTCATGCACTGTTCACTTTTGCTGACGACCATTGGCGTTGTAGCCGTTACTCCGCTTGGCACACCGGACAGTCCGGTGCTACACCGGACAGTCCGATGAATTATAGCGGAGTGGCTCCCAGAATTCCCGAAGGTGGTAAGTTTGGAGTC
This sequence comes from Zea mays, assembly GCF_902167145.1. Taxonomy (NCBI): domain Eukaryota; kingdom Viridiplantae; phylum Streptophyta; class Magnoliopsida; order Poales; family Poaceae; genus Zea; species Zea mays. The sequence continues at coordinate 41,781,207 of NC_050098.1, read as the reverse complement.
GATCTCCTTGGTGCACCGAACACTGTCCGGTGCGGCAGACTAGGGGTGGAAACGAGCCGAGCTCGGCTCGCTCATGCAACGAGCCGAGCTCGGCTCGGCTCGGCTCACCCATCTCCCGAGCTCGAAAAAGCGGCTCGGCTCGCTCCAGGCTCGCGAGCCGGCTCGCCGAGCCAACGAGCCTAGGCATAAACGTAAATCTGCTCTCTAAATTATAATATAAAATCTTAAAAATATTTTAAATAACATATTTTAAATTAGTAAAACAGATATATCACTAATATAATGTATAAAATAGATTATTTTTGTATAGTAATCTCAAATAACATAAATTAATTGTCTACTCGGTACTAATATTATATGCTAATTAAGATTTTATGTAACAAATTATTGTTGGGTCGAGCCACGAGCCAGCTCGCGAGCTGCACCGAGCCAAGCCGAGCTGGCTCGCTCTTTTCACGAGCTAGAAAAACAGGCTCGGCTCGGGCTTGTTCTGAGCATCGAGCCGGTCCGAGCCGAGCCGAGCTGCTGCGAGCCCGAGCCAACTCGTCGAGCTCGAGCTTTTTTTCCAACCCTACGCCAGACCAGGGCTGCCTTTGTTTGCTTTTGCTTTTATCTTTTTGAACCCTTTCTTTGAACTTTGTATTGGTTTATTGTGAACCTTTGGCACCTGTAGAACTTATAATCTCAAGCAAACTAGTTAGTCCAATTGTTTGTGTTGTGCAATTCAACCACCAAAATCATTTAGGAAAAAGGTGTAAGCCTATTTTCCTTTCAAAAAGAGATATTAGGATATCTCCATCAGCTTACACATTCTTATACCCATATTCAAACTCCACTCTACGAACAGTGCAGTCTACAGTACGAAAACAATGCAAAAACAGTGTTTTGGGTAACCATATGAGTGAACCGTTGGACACGGTCTTATAGAGCGAGGGAAATTTACGAGCAAAAACATCATCCAATAACGATTGTATGGGAGAAAAGTCATCCCATAAAATCTCCCTCTGTAATGGCAGAAGCGTCAAGAAGTTGAGATTGGTTGTTGATCAAGTTGGTGAAGCTCTGAAAGTTTAGACCCCATTTGAGATCCATATTAAAATACAGTCTACCAGGCTACAATATGAAAGAAGGCGAGCGAAATGAAGAGAAAGGGGTGTGAATAAACCCAAAGACCCCATGTTCAACCAGGATCAGGCCGGTTGAACCGGGATTGGCTCTGCATAATCTAGGTTCAATCGAGTTTCATCCACCTTCAATTGGGATAAGGCTAGTTGAACCAAGAACTTCAACTGGGATTGGCTCTGCATAATCTAGGTTCAACCAGGATTTAATGTTGTTTAACCGGGTTTTGCGCAGATCTGTTTCTAGATCTCATCACATCGTCCCTCCCCTGATTGGGGCTTTATAAAGGAAGGGGCCCTGATCTTGGAATGAATGTAATGTAGATCCAAACGCCCCCAAAAGCCGCCACAAACTTTTCTACGCCTTCGTGAGACATCTTGAATCATTCTGGGCGCTAGATCTACGAGTTCTTGTGTTGATTCTTCGAATCGCGTTCGTGTTGCGTTCTTGTGCGGTGTTTTTAGGCTTTTGCGTTGTGTTTCTCTCCTCTCCCTCTTGGTGCTAATTTGGAGTAGATACTCCCATTCATTTGTACGGCCGCAAGAGACTCCAACTTGTTGAGATCTTTGCAAGGAGATTGATTCTAATATAAGGAAGATCGTGACACTCAAGTTTGATTTTTTTGGATCACTTGACAGGGGTTGAGTGCAACCCTTATCCATTGGGACACCACAACGTGAGGTTAGCAAGCATTTCAGGCTTGGCCGAACCACGGGATAAATCCTTGTTTTTGTTGTGTGCTTTGCTCTATGTTGTTCTCTGTCTCTCTATTTTTTTTGCTTTACTATTTGCACTTCTATACTTATCTTTTGTATAGGTTGTTTTGACTTGCATGTTATATTGAGATAAGGACTTCTATTCCGCTACGACCTACTCGACGTGTTCTTCATTTCGATGCGATCAGACTTCGAGTAGCATAAAAATGTATAAGTTTTCGATATTAAATTTTATTCACCCCCTTTAGGCGACATCCAGATCCGTGTTCTCGGGCAAATGGAACTTTCAGCATGCATGGACCATCAGAATGAATCACATCGCTAAAGGTGGTTAGTACCGATCGAACTGTCCAACCAAAATGCATCTTATATAACTGGTTCGATTGATATTGTTGGTCGATAACAATCAGATCATGATCCAACACGGTCAATATCGATCCGACCGACCGAACCAATATTGGCATCGGTACAGTTGGACGACACCGTTGATCGGACCGTGTTAGCGTTCAAATCGGCACCTTAGGACCTATTTGAAATCCGTAGAGCTAATAGTTAGTTAGCTAATAAATTGTTTTTTAAATAGGCCAACTAGCTATTAGCTAACTAACTACTGGCTAGGGACTATTTAGAGCCTCTAGCTAAGCCCCTGTTTAGAACCTCTAAAAACTAATAGTTAGCTACTAAAAATTAGTTGTTGGGTTCTAAACACTATCAGTTAATAACACAACTAATTGTTAGCTACCTCACAACTAACAATTAGTTCATTAGCTGACTCAACCTAGCTAATAATTTATTAGCTGTCTAACTATTAGATCTAGGGGTTACAAACATGACCTCATATGTTTGTTGAACCTACTTATTTCCTACATTGTCTGTCTTTTTTCTGACGTCTTTAAAAAAATTGCATTTCACAATCCAAATGTGTCACAAGTGACATGAATTCGTAAATCCGTACAAAATTCTCGAACAATGATACAAATTGAACTAAATCAGACGAGCGTTGAGTGGAGACTTAGGGTCTGTTTGGTTGGTCTGTGGCTGTGAAAAAAATCTGTTGTGAGCTGTGAAAAAAGTTGTTGTGGGCTGTGAACTGATAAAAAGCTAAAGACCATTTGGTGAAAAAAGCCGCTAAAAATTATTACATATATATTTTCACAGTTTCAACCCAAAGTCGTAAAAAACAGATTCAGAGGTGCTTTCAGTTTTACAATGCGAGAAAGTCGACTTTTAGAAAAAAAAATTGTTTTATAGATCTAGTCCTTTTATTTGACTTTTAGCTTTTAGGGGCAAAAGCTAAACCCAAAAGCAAAACTAAACACACTCTTAAAGATGCGTCAAAAGAATAAGCTACAATACTACCTTTTACCAAGTTATAGCTGATTTTATCCGTACCAACCTAGCTAATATAGACTAGTTCTTTTACCAAGTTATAGCTGATTTTATCCGTACCAACCTAGCTAATATAGACTAGTTCTAAGGCTTTAGCTGAGCTATTTGAAATCACTACAACTAATTGTAGCTATTAACAATTAACTCTATATTTTCTAATAAACAGACTCTTACTCACGTACCACGTTCCCGTAAAGTTGGTGCATTACGGAGACACGCGAGCACGGTCGCATGCATGTTATTCCGGTGTGCCGTTTCAGCCTGCATTAGCTTTCAATCATCCGTGTGGCGCGCAAAGTGAACCGGGTTTCATTACTTTCCAGATGACACGTTCCTGGGTTCCTTCATTTAGGTAGTGTTTGGTTGAGGAGCCAAGTAGAACGGAGTCGTTCTATCCCTGATTCTAGGAACGGAGCCGCTCTGTTCTGTGTTTGGTAATCTGGAACGGAGCGGTTCTGTTTTTTGTTTGGTTGCAGAGTGAACGGAACGGAGCGTGACTGTGAGAGCGGGATTGGAACGGAGCGACTCCGTTCCATTGATTTTTTGGAGCGGAATGGTTCCGGATCTGAGGAGAATATTCCCTAATTGGAGCCATTCCGTTCTAGTTACTTTGTAACCAAACAACAACAAAACTGGAACAGAATGGTTCCGTTCTACTTGGCTCTTCAACCAAACACTACCTTAAAGGGAAGACACACGGTCGTCTCCTCCGGACTATCCTACCATTTATATTTTTAAAATTTTATTCTATTTATGACGAAGTAATATCTTACTTAGCCATACTGACAAGAACAATCTTTAAGAGTTGATTTGGTGACAAGGGGATCACGGGAGGATTGGAGGGGATTAAAGAGAAATGAACTAATTTTCCCCTCCAATCCTCCCGGAATCCCGGGTCACCAAATCAGCTCTAAAGATGTTTGAATGCACTAGACATAATAGTTAATGGCTAAAATTAGCTATAGACATCCACACATCCTAGCTAGCTATTTTTAGTAAATTAGCTACTAGTTAGCTAACTATTTATTGATCAGCTAATTCTGATACTATATTTTTAGCTAACTAACTATTAGATACAGTCCATTCAAACAACTACTTTATGTTTCTGACGCCATTTTCTATTGGAATTTGGTCACGCAACCCGGAAGCAAAAAAAGCAAAGTAGCTGCGCGGTACGAGCACCTGCCCCACACGCCGCTAATCAGCCACAGCCGCGCAGCACGCCAAAACCGCTGCGGGCTGTCAGCCTTTCAGGCTTAATAGCATGCGCCACCCGTGGCCATGGCATGATTACGTCTGCGCTGGGAGGAAGAACAGGCCATGTTTCCCTCCGACACGGGCATGCCGGGCGGATTACGCGACGACGACGACGGCGAGGCGACGGCGGCCATCGTCGTCCGTGGTCCAGCGGGACCACCGCCCCCGAGATGGACGCGCTCGCGGCCCGCGGTTTCCTGCGGCTTCACGGCCACGCCCACGCTGATGCGCGATTCACGCCCAAAAAGAAACACATTGAACAGTGCCCACATCACGGGGAGCAACGGACCCACGTGGCGACCGCGCGCAGGAATGTCGGTCACCGCGGTAAAATAATGGAAGAGGGCTCCTGCCGCCCTGGGCATTGGGCAAACGCGGGAGCTGGCTGGCCTTGCTCGGCAGGCGAGGCGAGGCCGCCAGGGGCAGGGCCGGACAGGGGTCAAACGACCGGCCCGCAGCCGCAGGCGCACTGCCGCGCACACCGCCTAGCGCGCGCGTTACCTCGGTCGCCTACTCGCCTGCAGAGAGTGGCACCCACTACACTATTTTATCAGAGCTAAAAGTAAGGTATGTTTAATTGTTGGTTGATAATTAGCCAGTAAACAATTAGATCAGAGTATATTTAGAGTCTTAGCAACAAGATGTTTTTTCTCTGTTTTTATGATTCCTTACCACCTATTAGCAAGCAAGGTTAAATCAGCAATGGACAAATTTGTCAGCCGTGCGATTAACAATTAGCTAATTTATTAGTCAGTTTGTTTGAAGCACAATATACTAAAATTAGCCGGCAAACTGTCTACCACATGAATCCTTTGTATCTATAGTGCTAAAATTTAAAACTATACTTTTAGCTAAACTCTAGCACTTATGTTCTCTCCAATATCTTACTCATCCTATCTTCTATCTCATTACCTATTTCAAGCTTCACTCCTTGAACAGTGCAATATGTAGTACAAAACAGTATTTTAAATTACCATATGTACGGTCTTCTTAGTTTAGCTATTCTAAAATATGCTAAAGTACCTTAAAAGTATTCCAGAGTGACAAAAAAGACATCTACTACCCTTCTCACTCCACTCTCTCCCTCTTCATCCCGCATTAATTAGGGGTATAGATGTCTTTATATATCCATATGCTAAATTTTATCGCTTGCATACAATATATTACACATGTGCTAAAACTTCAGCTCTCTATTTGATAGGGATAAATTTTAACCCCCTACTAAAGTTTAGCATTTGAGTTCCCAATATGCTCTAGCAGTATCATTCGAAACTGAAAAACTAAAACAACAGAGAGAACCTAAACTGCTGTGATTAGGTAGTACGGGCTCACGCGGAGGGCCGGAAAAGGCCCACTGAACATGTCTCCTTTGCGCACATGCTGCCTGACCCACATGTGCCAATCCATGTGTACTTCTACAGGCATCGCCCCAAAGATGGTGGACACGGCCGTGAGCCGTCCATCCATCGGACCATCACCCCCACGTACTGTGTGCACGACACATGGTCAATAGTAGGTCGTAGGCGTAGCTAGCGAACAAACGAGTTTAGACAGTTTCTTATTGCGCCCGTGAACGTGAATTTTACGCCTGTAATCGTTGCTAAAAGCTATTCCTTCACTTCCAAATTAAGGAGTTGTTTGTTTCCCCTAGACTGTATAAGTTGAATTATGGTAAATTAATATGACGGTAAAATATTATTTTAAAACCATAAATAAGTTGAAATAAGTTAGTATTGAGTAGCTTATTTTAATTTATTTGTGATTTCAAAGTGATAATTACTCTTCTACCCTTTCCACTATAATCCATTACTTTTTGGATAGCTCCAGTTACAAAAAATTTAGTGAAGTTGATGCAGCAGATCATTAGGTACTCCAGAAAATCGTGGAGTTGTAGCTATAAGCCTTTAGAAGGCATTTAAATAAATCATCTCTTATTATTATTTAAAGTAAAAAAATTAAAACTATTTAAATTGATATTATAAACTACAGCTCCACACTAGAGCGGGAACTAGATTCATCACAAACACCCCTATAATCTAGGAGAGAAACAAACGAGGTCTAAAAATGTTCTATTTTTTAAATATTAATTATGTTATGTATCTAGACTCATCACAAACGTTCTAGTATTCATGAGACGTCTAACAATTTTTTAGAGAATCCAAAATTTCAACTAGCCTCGAGGATCCATGAAAAATCGTCAACCTGCATAGGTACATGTCAAATTAGTCGTGTAAACAACAACTATCAGATGACAACTTTAGTTGAAATTTGTAGATTTTATTATCCACTAGATCTAATGTATGTATATAAGTTAACCAGATTTGGATCTAGTTTTTGTAGTCTATGCAGACGTTCCAGCTGCGACATGTGGTTTTGGTGATCGACGCTGTTAGCGTTCATTATGTTGCTTCGCGTGATCACCTTCTCTAGACTTTGGTTGTGAGGCTATGCCATAGAAAAGTCAAGTGGTCAGCGGCAATCGATAGTTGCCCAGCGAGATGATAAGACGAATCATAAAGGAGTGAGGTTTAGATATCAACGTCTACAAGCAAATTAGGTTTGACGCCTCGTGCCATCAATTGGTCATTCAACAAATATTTTATCTTATATTTTTTTTTGTCTCTTTTAGACTTTGGTTGGCTTACTACAAGAGTTATGGATTATATATTACCAACCACCATATTAAACCTTTGATTAATTATATTGACAAAATTTAGAGTACATATATTTAGATTACACAACATTTGAAATATATATATGTATGTCGCAGCATTGGGAGGGGTCATGGCCCCTGCCAGCCCCTGGCTCCGCCCCTGAATTTAATAAATATAGATTTTATAAATCTAAACTCATTTACTAACTTTTATATAATAAAACTGTTTTTAGTAAATATATACTTGATGAAATTGTTCTAAACAAAGAGACTCCTAACCGGTACCACACACGGATAGATTAACAAGCTGTTAGCGGATGATGGTGATATATGGGCCCAAGCAGCTAAGCCTTGCAATGACACCTTTTTTTTTTGTTCTTTTGCAATTTTTTTCATTTTCGTTTCTGGGCTCTTCTTCGGCTTCCATCCTGCTCCCGGCGGTCGGTCACGATCGTCACATGTATACGCCGTTGGCCACTCCTTGCTACAGTGCTACTGTTTCGTCGGGGAGTAGAGAGTGTGCGGTAGCTGATAGTCCAGGTGCAGTGCAACACAGAAGGGAAAAAAAAAACATTATTGCCATACCTTGCAGATGCATGGATACATCTCACGCACGCTCACGCGGCTTCGGCCTATCACCACGGGAAAAATAAAGACTATCTCACAGGGGAAAAAAAGACGCGTACACATTATATATTCTCATACTTATTTTCTGCCAAAAAAGGTTTTAAATCTTCTGTTTGACGCACAATATCATGTAACCGCGTTCATGTAATCCAGTTCCATTCTATTTTGTAGAATTTGCCCGTGCAAGAGTGCATCCTACTACTACTACTACGTATAATTCTCATTCTAGTTTCAAGATAAAAAAAACGGCGCACTCTGAGTTTATCATATGAACCTTAAATGTGTTTGTTTCCTCAAAATATCTTTTCAGGTTTCAGGATTTTCGTTTCCTTTTGATATTGTTCTTTTTTTATGTAGCTGTCACATGCATGCTAGCTCGCGTGTGTCCGATCAAACAACGAGACAATTAAATGGGTCTAGTGCCAGTGAGAAAGGTTCATGCACATTTCGTTGCACAAGGGAAGGGACACATGCATGCATGGCTGATTGCTCGGTCCAGCAGAGCTAACCCGCCACCCTTAATGCCCCCTGTGTGTGTTTGTACTACAGACAAACGGTAGCGCCGTTCCAGCCAAATTAAAACCCATATAAACAAAAGCTTGCAAGTTGGGCCAAGGCACGTCCAGCGAGACAGCCCGCCAAGGCTTGGCTGGCCTGGCTATGGGCAGCTGTGCGAGCCGTGAGCGTGAGCGTGAGCCATTTGCATCTGCAGTCGCTTGACACCATCACTTTGCGTTCGCGCGAAGCTGCCGGTACCGGGACGCGCAGGCACCCGACGGACGGATGGGCTGGGGCGGCTATAAAACGCGTCGCTCCCCTTAATGACACTGTCATCACCAAACGCCGGTGGAGTCACTCGAGCCCGCCCGGGTCTCTTCCTCTTCCATTGATTCCATTCAAGATCACTACTGTTACCAGCCAGCCAGTCGTTCGTTAAGAAGAGAGCGAGCGAGCAAGAGAGAGAGAGAGGGAGAAGGGGGAAGATCAGAACGAAGAGAGGGAGATGAGGGGGCAAACGCAGACAGCTTCCGCGGGGGGCCGGTGGCGAGGCGACGGCGCTGCGGCGTGGTGTTGGTGGTGGGTGGCCGTGGTCCTCCTGCTTGGCCATTTACCGAGCTGCGCGCGCGCGGGGCTGCTGGAGTCCAACCCGGGCCTGGCCTACAACTTCTACAAGAACAGCTGCCCCAGCGTGGACTCCATCGTCCGCAGCGTCACCTGGGCGCAGGTCGCCGCCAACCCTGCCCTCCCGGCTCGCCTCCTCCGCCTCCACTTCCATGACTGCTTCGTCAAGGTGCGTCCGTCCGTCCGCGCTGTGCTCTCTGTGTCCGTCGACCTTTCTTTCTTTCATTCATTCATTCAGGGTCAGAGCAGTCAGTCAGTGGGCACCAAGCGCACTTTTGTCGGTTTTTTTACTGACGACAAAGCAGAGCGCTGCAGAACAGCAGTGTTGAAGTCGACCCTCTCTCCTCGTGTTCTGCTCTTACGCGGAATACGTAAGCATTACGGCAACACCTCCTCGGGTTGGCGCGCCCACAGACACATGACAGGACGACGGGGGAAAAAAAGAAAATACTCCACGTACTAGTACTACTACGCCGCGCCGGGGGCAACGCGAATCTTGTCATTTTGCCCCCCCGGACCCCGCTCTCCCGTACGGCGGTCGGCTTGGATGTCGATTGGGGAGGGGAGGGGAGGGGAGGGACGGGGGCGCGTTCGTGCCGCGTCCTGTCCTTGTCGCGTCCGTCGTTCGTCGGTCGCCAACGCCGTGACCCCATCCTGCAACTGACCACCAGCTGCTTCTGACGCAGGGCTGCGACGCGTCGATCCTGCTGGACACCGCGCAGAGCGAGAAGACGGCGGCGCCGAACCTGTCGGTGGGCGGGTACGAGGTGATCGACGCGATCAAGGCGCAGCTGGAGAGGGCGTGCCCGGGCGTGGTGTCGTGCGCCGACATCGTGGCGCTGGCGGCGCGCGACGCCGTGTCGTACCAGTTCAAGGCGTCGCTGTGGCAGGTGGAGACGGGGCGGCGCGACGGCACGGTGTCGCTGGCGTCCAACACGGGGGCGCTGCCGTCGCCCTTCGCGGGCTTCGCGGGCCTGCTGCAGAGCTTCTCGGACCGGGGGCTGAACCTGACGGACCTCGTGGCGCTGTCGGGGGCGCACACCATCGGCGTGGCAAGCTGCTCCAGCGTCACCCCGCGCCTGTACCAGGGGAACGCCAGCAGCGTGGACCCGCTGCTGGACTCGGCCTACGCGCGGACGCTCATGTCGTCGTGCCCCAACCCGTCGCCGGCGTCGGCCACCGTGGCGCTGGACGGCGGCACGCCGTTCCGGTTCGACAGCGGGTACTACACCAGGGTGCAGCAGAGGCAGGGCACGCTGGCCTCCGACGCCGCGCTGGCGCAGAACGCCGCCGCCGCGCAGATGGTGGCCGACCTCACCAACCCCATCAAGTTCTACGCCGCCTTCTCCATGTCCATGAAGAAGATGGGCCGCGTCGACGTGCTCACCGGCGCAAACGGCCAGATCAGGAAGCAGTGCCGCCAGGTCAACACCTCCTGATCAACAAGGCGTCACAGGGAGGGGCCATGGTTTTTCCCTCTTCGTTCTTCTCTTTTTCTGCACCGCCTGGTATTATTGTTCCATGCATCCGGTTTCGGCTCGGCTTCGGCTCGGCGCGCATCAAATATATTTCGCCCCCGCGCCGTGATTGAGGGCCCTCCTCCGACGAAAGAAATCCATTGCTTTCTTTGTTATTTATATTAGTTTACTCACTGTCCTGTGTTCGATTGTCTTGCCTTGCAAAATGTAAGAAAGATTAAAGATGTAAGCAAAAAAACAATGCGGATCATCCACTCTAGAGATTGGTGTTGGAGATCGGTTTTTTTTTTTACGCCTTGGTGCGCCACTAGCGCTGATCCCACCAAGCAATCCCCACCACAGAGCGGCCGTCGAACTCGAACCCCACTTAAAAGTAGTATCCTCAGTCGAGTGGTCCATGGATGCTTTTCCCGCGCAAGGTTTTTTGTATTCGAGTTGCGAGTGCGTAGCGTAGCGATAAACTGGGACTTGAATCATGCGTAGGAGAAGGTGGTATCGCATCAGCACGAGACACCGCCGGTATATGTATATCCTATAGGTACGACGACATTATTCCCCCATTTTTCTACTGCCCACGTCCCAGATGCGATACGGTCGATATTCCCTCTCGACGGAAGCGGAAAACGAGTTCGTGGCAGGCACCCCAAAACTTTTTTTCCCTTCAAGTAAGGTGCGCCCAGCCGAATCGACACCGGCACATTTTCTCGTGTTACGAGCCAGCGGCGCGGGCTCCGCGCCGACAACTCGAGATGGCCTTGCCCCCACGATCCCACGGACCCTTATTTTTCTCTGGCTCGCCGCCTCATCCGTCGCCCGTCGCCGATCAACGAACGACTAGACCTCGGCCTGTCAAGCCCACGTCCTATCCGGATGCCGACAGGCGGGTTCACGGTTCGCTTCGCCTGTGACCCTGAGGAACGTGAGCTGCTGCAGTGCGGTGCAGCAGGAGGACGGTGGGCGGCCGCTGGCGAGTGGCCAGCGTGCGCACCCCATGTTCCGGTGCTGGATGTCCCAGTCAGGTCAGGTCCGGTCACTAGCGCGCCAGGGCATTTCCGGATAAGATAAGGAACGGCCTTGTATTGTCCTGGCCGTTTAGGCCATTTAATAATAATATAATAATAAAAAATGTCATCGGTTGCCAGCAATTCCTTTCCCCGCAATTGGATTACTAGTTGGTTCCGCCGCCGTAAGGCAGTGCGACTTTACAAATCTGAGCATTATCGAAGTCACGAGTGTCACGTCGTTCTGCTAGCCACCATGCCACCCATTAGCAACTGAGGCATGAGTGTCGTGCTTCTGGATCAGCCATCGCTCACGAATTATCCACTATCTCTATCCAAAATTGTAAAACGTCATGAGTTTTTTTTTTAAACATATGTACTATGTTAGTAGATCTCTATGCGCTAGATTCTAAGGCCGTCATGATATGATTTAGGTTTTAGTTTTAATTTTTTTTAGAAAAAAATGTTTACTTTGTCAACAGTTTACTGGTCTGGTTGCATGCTCGGTAATCGATACTTTTGGTATTAAATAAATTCCCATTTGATTCATTATACCCTATATTTTTCGTAATGGATCTATTTGACTTTATAAATATTGAATTTTCTGTATAAACTTAGCTAAATTTGAAAAAGATATTTGAAGGATAAGGTCCAAATGTTACTCGGTGCTTAAAGGGGCTCGTAGAGTGGAGACTAGCAAAGTGCCCATACTTTGCTACAGTTTTTGTTTATTCTTAAGTGTAGAATGTAAAACATAAAACATGTGTAATTTGTTGGTTATGTGGATATGAATATCGGTTTGGAACCAAGAATAGTTCGAATCCCTATTTATACATAATTTTTAAAGAGAATTTAGTTTATTTTCTTTTTGAAAAATAGAATGTTCTGAAAGAGCTAAAAACACTTAATAGTATTGCATAGAGATGATATTGTTTTTTTTTGTTGCGTCCTTGTCGCGAAAGCTAGGCTAGATAGTACTGTTCGTGCAAGCTATTTCCTAATTGGTTTTTGCTGATAACAGTGGATTGGTTCGGCGTCTCTTAGTTTGGAATGTCGCCATCACAAACGTATACAACTAACATGATGCTACAGGACTACAGATAGGCGTCAGTGTCAAAGAGCTAAAGCAGGCAACGAGCGCTTACGTTTCGCACCGCAGCACGGCGGGCCACACGGACCGGGGACGGTCGCTTTCGCCAGGTTGGGATGCATTTCCGCGACCGCGTGCAGCGTGAACCGCAACAGCCAGTTGCGGGTTCGGGCGGCTTCGTGTTCGCTGGTGCTGCCGTCGCTCTCGGCGTGGAGACGCGCACATGGAGACCGTTTTTCTTTATGCCGTCCAGCTTGCGTCCTGCTCGAGGGTCGCGGCCGCGTCCTGCATGCCTTCCGGTGCTCGGCACTTCGACAAGACAACCACTGTTGCAGATCGCAGCCAATCAGGGACATGTTTACTGCTCCACTGCTGGCAGCCGCCCTGTTCTCTTCAATTTTTTTCTCTTCTACCGGCCACAACGCAACCATGGGTTGCACATTTCTGGAAGTCTCTGGAAGGTAGACGCAACATCTCCGTTCCTTCTCATGCTTCAACAAATCCGTGCAATAATTATGCAGTGTGTTAAACTGTTAATTTACCATTCCAATGCTAAACTGAAATCCTAAAATCAAACCTAGATCAATCCTTCGTATATATTAATTAGGTATGTGTCGGTTCGTTAATTTACCATTCCATTGCTGAACTGAAATCCTAAAATCAATCCTAGATCAATCCTTCGTATATATTAATTAGGTATGTGATGGTGCGTTGCCACGAGGCAGGGGAGCATGGGAAGCGGCGCCTCGCCTATAAATATAATTTTTTGGTTATTTTCAAACACTAAGGTATGTGTGGTTTGCTGGTTAGCCCTAAATTTCTGGAGCAGATGGATGTGTGTTCAAATGCTCGTTCTGTACTATTTTTTGCGGGCGTTGGACGTGGGGAGGGTGAAGCCGTGGTAGCACCAGGTATCCACATTAGGTTCTTAGTATAGTGGTATAGATAATTATGCAACGTGTTAAACTATTACCATTCCAATGCTGAACTGAAATCCTAAAATCAAACCTAGGTCAATCCTTCGTATATATTAACTAGGTATGTGCCCGTGCGTTGCCACGAGGCGGGGGAGCGGTGTCTAGGTTATAAATATATTTTTTGTTTATTTTCATTCACTAAGGTATGTATGATCTGGTGGTTAGTCCCAAATTTCTGGAATAGAGGGGTGTGGGTTCAAGTGCTCGTTCTGCCACAGACCATGTTATAGGGGGCTTCGCCACTAAACTAGCCCTAAAATGAAAAACTTGGTAACATGCTTTGTTGGACCATAATTCCAATGTGATTCCTAGCTTACACTGACCACATTATAGGGGGCTTCGCCACTAAACATGATATGATGAGCCAACTTGTCTTAAAATGTGGTCTCGTAAAAACGTAATTTTTAAATTTATTTTATAAATAATTTGCAACACAATTCAAAGTTGTTTTCAAACGATCATACAAGTTCCAGAACAGAACATTTTTTATGGAAAAGTGTCTCTTATTTGTGACTGTAGGGATTATCTAGATGTCTTCGTTGATTAATACTACCAGTTTACATTAAGATCATCTATGGGCAATCAAAGCTAAAGAAAGTTGATTAGCTAGGACAACATATAGATTGACTTATACTTGTGACGAGATGACCGGAGGAAGTATTTATACATGTGATTTATTATTTATGATGAATTTGAAACCTGAAGTCACGACTCACGAGAAACCCTGGCGCAAAAAAAAAATCCAAAAGGATATAAAAGGAGTGGGGTGGGGTTTTGAATGTAGATTACTGTCCTTGTAGGCTGCAAATGGGCTGATGTCCACACTTTGGGCCCATTGTTAACAACAGCCAGATTGCATGTGAAAACTGAAGCCACCTACAATACTGGCATGCCGCAGTGTTGGAGCATGATTTTTAGTTAGTAACGCCCAAAATTTATTTTAGACGCCTTTTTAGCGAACAAGTGGAGATGCTCTAAATCACTTAACCCTGAGTGAACTGAACACGGCAGTTTACTCATTCGTTCCCCCACAAAGTTCGGTTGGCCGCTACATCCACAAGCTCATGCACAGCCCTCTCGAGAGGAATGGACCAGAGGCTCTGCATTCGCCGCACGACTCTCTCTCTCTCTCTCAGATGTGCGGCCATGGTATTGGCCGCAGCGCATGAGAGAGAGAGCTGGGAGAGGCCAAAATTGGTCTGGTCGCTCCGTCCGATCTATATGTACACCACGGAGGGCGCTCGGGTGTAAAAATAGACAGTTGTTGCTGCTGCTCCTCCGATCTTCTTCCCTCTTCTCCTTTCCTTCCTCCCAGCCGCGCGTGCGGAGGGAAGAGGAAGAAGAGATTAGAAGGGCGCGGAAAGGAGAAGCTACATTCATTAGCTAATAACTAGGAAAAAAAACAAATTTAGCGTCGGCTGGGCAGACGGTGGCGGCGCGCGGGGGGAGCGAGCTTCCACGCGCCCTTCTCCCTGCCTTCATCTGCTCCATCTGTTCAAGAACACGCCAGAGAATTCAAGTGTCGCATTGCACTTGCACTCCGTCGAGCGGTCGAGCCCCGATCCATGCCTGCGCCTGCCCCTGCCATCGCCGTCGTCGTGCCGCCGCCGCCGTCGCCATCGCTTACAGGTTGCGACGGCTGCTACTGACTGATCGCTCTGGATGTAGCTATAGGTACCTCTCGATTGGCGTGCTGTTCTGATAACTTCTAACGAGCCTCGAACACAAAACAAAGGTACGCGCGTCAGTTTAGGATCGCATTGCTGCTGTGAATTGCGAATTTCTAATCGAGTGACTCGGATGCATGTTAAGAAGCCGCTCTGCCACCGGCTGCCACTGGCGCTGGAGGCAACGACCGCTCGTTAGCCAGGATGGCAATCGCGGTCGGCCATTTCCACGACCTCAAGCCCCCCGCCGTGCGGGACCGGCACTACAGCCTCCACTCCGTCGCGCTGCTCGACAGCCTGCTGCTCGACAGGGATCATAGGGAGCACGGGGATGCCGCCGCCGCGGCCGGAGGGGGCCACACCGGCCTGTCCCCGCGGCGCCGGAGCCAGTCCTCCCCGTGCTTCACGACCGTCGCGCCTGCCGGCTCGGAGCACGCGGACCAGTCCGAGAACAAGATGCCGCGCGTGGAGATCGTCGTGGGCCGCCACGCCCGCGGCGTGCGCGAGCTCATCGCGGAGGCCGCGGTCGCCATCGCGTCCGGGACGCGGCTTGTCCCGGCGCAGAGCGGCCTCGGCGGGGCGCTGCTGCTCAACGGCAGCCGCGCTGGCGAGCACGTCGCTGTCATCAAGCCGCTCGACGACACTGCGGCCGCGGGGTCGTCGCCGGCGAACGGCGGCGGGTACGCGAGCAAGACCGTGCTGCGAGAGGTGGCCGCCTTCCTCCTCGACCACGACGGTTTCGCCAGCGTGGAGCCGACCGCGTTGATCAAAATCTCGTCCCCCGCGATGGCGACGACCGTGGCATCGATCCAGCGCTTCGTGGCGCACGAGTACGACGCCGGCGAGCTGGGCCCGTCGCGGTTCTCCGTGGCTTCCGTGCACCGCGTTGGCATCATCGACGTCCGCCTCCTCAACATCGACCGCCACGCCGGCAACATCCTGGTCAAGAACCCGCCAAGCTCCCAGCGCGCCGACAGCAGCCCATCCGCGCCGCCGCGGCTCGACCTCGTGCCGATCGACCACGGCCTCTGCCTGCCGGAGCAGCTCGAGGACCCGTACTTCGAGTGGCTGCACTGGCCGCAGTCCTCCCTCCCCTTCTCCGACGACGAGCTGGCGTACGTGGCGTCGCTGGACCCGTTCAAGGACGCCGAGACGCTCCGTGCCGAGCTGCCGTCCCTGAAGGAGCCCGCCATCCGGATACTCACCGTCTGCACCATCTTCCTGAAGCGCGCGGCCGCTGCGGGGCTCTGCCTCGCTGACATCGGTGACATGATGACCCGCGAGTTCACGGCTCAGCAGGATGTGCTGAGCACACTCGAAGCGCTATGCAAGCAAGCGCGTGACTCCATCCTCCTCCTCCCACGCCTGCCCTCCTTCCGACACCCCTCGACCGACGGCGACGGCGTCGACGAGGGTACAGCCGTCTCCGGCGGGCGGAAGCACGTGTCGTTCGGCGACCTGAGCTTCGCGGAGTGGGTGTCGTTCCTGGAGAGGTTCGAGCAGCTGCTGCCGGCGGCGCTAGAGGCCAAGAAGCGCGCTGGGCTACGGACGTCGTCGTCGTTCTGACTTCTGAGTTTCTGACCGAAGCTGACCGTACCACGTACTAGTCAACCACCACCACCATCACCGTTTGCATGCATGCGTGCGTGCGTGCGCGCTTGCGTGGACGCAGTATTTGTACACGTGTGCATGCCAGCTTGACGGGTAACTGACGTGTATGTAGCTACTAGCTCGGATCTGGATGTCTTTTGTGTCTACGTAGGGTACGACGAGGAGACGATACTGTAAGGTGGCATGCATGCTCTAGGGAGCTGTTCTGGAACACCCTTCCAAAGACGCTGACGTGTCGAGCAATGCCATCCGATACTATGGACAGCAAGTCAGCAACGAGCCAACGACTCCTCCAGTCCTCCCCCGGCAGGCGTGTATCTGCCATTATTATATACACAACATAAGTACTCAGAAAATTGTAGGTAACGTAGTTCGATCACTGTGGATTTTCCGTAATGACGGCCACACACCGGAAACAACACATGGCTATAGAATAAAAACCCGTGCTTTTTGGCGGGACTATATTAGAAAGCAGATAGAAATGTATAAATATTACCTTTGGAAATACATGTGGAGGAAGCTGATGAAGGTGTGTGATGGCAGAATTTTATTTATGTTTGGTTCTTCTGTCTAAAGTTTACTTCATGTCAATTATAAATATTAAATACAGATTTAATTAGGTTTAATAAATTTATCTCATCTTTTAGTCTTTGTCTGTGATTAAACTATTTAATAACAGGAAAAAGTCCAAATTACTAACTCGAAGTATGCCCCAAGTTTAGATTACCCCCTAATCTATTAATTAGCCTACTTAATCCCCACAATTTGCAAAACCGTCCTACTTTTCACCTTTTAAAGAAAACTAGAACCAATTTGATGACGTGGGGACACATAGGATATAACTTGGCAGGAAAAAACATATAATAAAATTAGAAAAAAAGAAAGTCATGTGTTGTCCGACTTATCAGGAATCACAAACAGATTGGTTTCCTCGTTGCCTGCGACGACTCAACCAGATTTATAAGAAATCAAGTATGAAAACCAACCGCATGACAATGCTTTAACACATTTGAGTCCATATAAACCCAAGGGTTTAATGAAATTGCGAAAGATCTTAAACTTTTTCCTTCGCAACCAGGATTGTAATAACTTTGCATTTACTGAATCACACAGTACAACATTTCACGGGGAATAAAGTAGATTAGAGTAAAATAGAGTTACTACAACTGAGGTGGCAGGAAGGCCCAAATGTGCCATAATAGTAACATCACCATAGTTATAAGTTTTAGCGGAAGCAATTATTTAAGTACCGCCCACAACACACGTGGGGTTTTCAAATACAGTGCCAACATTAGGGTTGTCAATCCACTAGAAGCATGTGAGAAGAACAGAGAAGCCATGCCCATGGCCTAATCCTCACCCGTAGCAAGGTACATGCAGTGCTCACAGTATCCACAGAACATCTAGCCATCTGCAACAACATTGAAAATAGAACCTTGAGTATTGGAGTGTACTCAGCTAGACTTACCCGTCCAAAACCAGAAAATAATAAAGTGAAAGACACCAAGGATCATGTAAGGCTTTATCTACAGTTGGCTCTTTATTCAGTAAAAATAAATGAGTTAATATGTTTATTACAGATTAAAAGGGTATCAAACTTATTAACCAAATTTTATTAGTTTCATGTTACATATTCTGCTGCAATCTAGGTTAGCACCTGATTAGCTAAATGATCATGATCATTTTACTATAAGTCTAACTTTAACTTAATGAAGAATCAAATTAAATCATAGTGTTGGTTATCAATCAAGCAAGAATAACCCCAACTCTTGATTACAATTCTCCATATCATTAATACCCATAATTGTCATCATCCTTATGATTATCAAGGGGTAGTTCTTACTACGATCAGATAACTCAAGTGCTCACTATCCAGGAGCGATGGCTATTCGAAGCGTTTACTAACTTGCTGGTGAAGTATTCCTAACACAAACCATACCCACAGTACTTCGCGGGATACAGTTACCACTATACTATTCCAATAGCAGCCCGACTACACTCCATGGGCACAACAGGAGCCACTATACCCAGGGACCTATCGAGGGTTAGGACGTGCCATGCACCATGGGTCATCTCGCTGAGTCCCTGCACCCCTCAACCACGCCAGTAAGTGCACCGCAAGATCGAACGAGCTGGAATAGTACTCTAACTTCATGGTCAGAACAAATTATCAGGGAGCTAAGTGAAAGGCATGCGATCAACATGACTTGAGAGACCACATCGGTACGGTCCTTAATCGACACAGGCAGGATCACTATGACCTAAAATCCCCATAAGGCTCTGGCTGGTCTTAAGTTTAACATTCACACAAGTATTAATGTTCCCGACAAAAATACCCAATCAAGCACAAGGTATCCACATATATCTCGCACGTGATAGAAAATCACTCGACTTCTACCATTATAAGTCAGCCTAAGCAATTAACCGTACTTAACTTAACCAGGTAACAAGTTAGGATAACAATGGTGATCAAGGATAATGCAACAAGCATAGGCAGGTAGGTGTGGGGCTTGTCTTTCTCAAAGGAACTAGGACGATGGTCAAGACACTCTTGAGCTTCGGCTTCAGGCTCAACTTCCTCAGCAGCAATCTCCTGTAGCTCCTCGGCTCCTTTTATCACTACTCCCTTAGTTGATCCTGTTTGATGCATGTATGCGAGTATGAGGGTAGGTGATGCACAGTGTAGAGATGCAGGATGTTCGTGGTTGCATGATGTTTGTAACATTATTAACGGTTTACGTTTCATAATTTATCTACCATGGTTCTACAAGATAGTCTACATCGTCCAAGAACATGTAGCTCGTCTTTACTCGGTCGATTCTATCCTTACTTAAGAAATCATACAAACCATCTCTTTTCTTCCAAAAAATAATCCTACTCTGAAGGTTGATTATTCTTAAGAAATTATAAGTTAATCACATTCAAATCAAGAACTACCTCAAATCACTTAATTTCATAAACACTACTTATTTGGACTTACGCAACAACTACTAATTCAACATCTCCATAAATTCCACAAAAAGTACAATAAGCAATCATCAGCTACTTGAGTCCACTACAAGAATATCAACTCATTTGGACCAATATTTTTCATTGTACAAAAATAACAAGCAGCAATGCAGAAAAGCACTTTAAACAACTTTGCACTATCAAACTGACCAAACAACATATGCTATAATTTTTTCCATGAATCACATAGCATAATGACATACCACAAAAAATTACACATTGTTTTTAAATTATAACTCACTATTATTCTATGCTACGAGTAGTCCATAATGGGTTCGGAGGTGACAAAACACATAAGAAATGCTCACAAAAAGTTTCACACCAATTCCAGGAAGGTTGCTAATTATCTTTGAATTTCTAAGAAATCGGCAGCTTCACTTTTTAATTCACAAAACCATTTTTCATAACAGAGTATACCCATAATATAATTACCACAGAGAACTATTCTCTTGCAGGATCTAACAAATAAAAATCATATTTTTCGGCAATAATTCTAGTCACCAAAAATTTTAGAAAGAAAACTCAGTTTCTTTGTTTAAATCAAAACTCTACATAAAAGTACCGGAAACTTGACAAGCAATATTTTTAAACTATAGATCTATTACAAAGAAGTACCACAAAATTTGTTTCACAATTTTTAGTGCTCTGAAACTCATGTTATGGGTTTTTAAAGATTTTCTGTAACTTTATCCCAAAGAAAAACATAAAAGTTAAGGAAAACAATCTTCCACGTAGACCCCCTAGACTTAACACAAATTAAGACTAACAAAAAAGGTGTCATTTTTTGTAATTATCTAGTTGTAAAATATATTCCGAGAATGTAGTAGGTAACCGAGGGTATGCATGTATTTTAGGCCTAGCATCCTTCGTTACCCTATAAATACCTCCGTCCGCCTCCCGAACAGACACGCTTGACAAGACATTATAGCTATCTAGCTTCCCATTTTGCCGCACTGTTGTTCTCACCCACTACCAAGTGTTTGGGCCTATGTGTTAGGTCCCAACATCTGGCATCCACCATGTCTACTATGAAGACTAATCCCATGATTGCTCCCAAGAAAGAGAACACTAAGTCTAACAGCTCTCCCTAGGATGAGGCGGCGAAGGCAGTTGCCATCAACAATGCCAAGAAATCCAATGTCACCTTCGCTGATCCAATCCCACCAGCTCCCGCGAAGAATCCTCACTCACCATCAATGAGCACATAAAAGACAACCAGTCTGTTGAGAAATGATCTCAGCCCTTCAAGGCACCCCTTGGATTGTAGAGACACCTCTTGGGTTGGTCCCTTCAAGGCACCACTTTGTATAAGCAAAACATCCCATCAATAAAGAGAATATAGTTTTCATTCTTGTCATTTATCTCTCGCTTTCACTCCATACTCAAACACGTTATCAGCTCGACTCTCCACGGAGCAAGAAAAAAATCACTGAGAAGCACCAGAGTAGAAGAAGTTTGAGATTTGATGTTCTCCATAAGGTTGCTCATGCTGATTTCACAAGAACAGACACATGACGATTCATCATGGCCACCAATGCATCAATTGGAAGGTTACTCTCGGTGCTTGATTGCGTACTAAAATCAGCGTTGGTGCTTCTGTTCCTTCGGCCACGGTCGCCCACCTGCGCACCAAGGTAACAACGGCGACGACAGGACCGCGCACTGGTGCATGCACCATGCTCTGCAGTGGCCATGGTGCACGTCCGCACCGGGCAGAATCCAGCGGTGCACGCTTGGCACGCCATGGCGGTGAAGCCCGCGCGTCCAACTGCAGGGGCCGCGGCGAGACACCCCTTCTCTCCCACACACCTGTCCGCCTAGAGATACTTGCCGACATCATGGATCACGACGCCACGTCATTGGCCTGTGTTGATGCCGCCGTTGGGGAGCACCCACTCGTGCGGGTCGGCTTCGTTGGCGGAGCACGCGTCTGAAAGTCGTCTAGAGGGGGGTGAATAGGTGAAACCTGAAAATTATAAGCTTTGAACACGCACTTCGCGCAGGGTTAGGGTTAGAAATAAATAAGCGTGAATTTGGAGTACGGAAGATAGTTTTCTTGCAATGAGTTGCTCAATCAATGTGGATAACTTTGGGAGCAAACTCAAATCAATGTGAGCAAGAGAACTTTAAAGAGAGGGGGAGGGGAGAAACAAATCGAATGATGAAGATCAAAACAAATGGACACGACGATTTGTTTCCCGAGGTTCGGTTCCAAAGAACCTACTCCCCGTTGAGGAGGCCACAAAGGCCGGGTCTATTTCAACTGCTGAAATCGCAACGGTTGGCAGTAACAGCTATATCAACGACTATAGTGCATTTAATGTGTCGTCAGATGTTAGATAAAGCAGTCGCGGACGGTCCGGCCATTTACTCTGGACGATCCGAGAGGACGCTAAAAATGTATTTTACCGAACCCATCACCTTCGGGTTTTTTCTGTTTTTTCAACGACCAGACGGTCCGCGCCTGAGGCCGGACAGTCCGTGCTTGGTCCCGGACGGTGCTCGCTTCTCCTTCGGACGGTCCGTAGTGTTGACGTATGTTTTTGCAGAGTTCCTATCCAAGGCTCACCCTATAGTCGCGGACAGTCTGCGAATAGGTGTTTTTCCAAAAAGCTTCTCTTGTTCGAAATAATCTACGGTATTTCGGACAGTTGACTTAGAATAGTTGTCGATGAACTTATGTACCTGACAAATGATCAACTAGTCAAACTAGTTAGTCCATAATGTTTGTGATGGTCGTCAAACACCAAAATTGATTATAGAAAATGTTGAGGCCATTTCCCTTTCAATCTCCCACTTTTTGTAACTGATGCCAACACAAACCAAAGCAAATACAAAGTGTAGAAATGTAACTAGTTTACATTTTGACAGATGTGCATAAGATACTTTGAAATGAAAGCATTTCTAAGCATATATTTTTGATTTGATATATTTAACATTTCGGACCACATTTGCACCATTCAGCTAGTTTTTGCAAATCTTTTGAAAAACTCTTTGAAATTCTTTTGCAAATAGCCAATGATATAAGGATATGATTTCTAAAAGCATTTTCAAGTTTGAAAATTCTCCCCCTGTTTCAAATGCTTTTCATTTCGCTAAATACAAGCTCCCCCTGAAGAGGTTCTTCCCTTAGCTGTCAAGAGGGTTTTTACAAATGCATATTAATTTCTCCCCCTTTATGAATAATTTCCCCCCCTTTTTAGAAAACAGAGTAGTGGTACGGTCCTTTTGCTTTGGGCCTATTACTCTCTCCCCTTTTGGCATTAAGCGCCAAAAACGTAGAGAACTAGAGGTCTTGTACAAGATATGGATGTAAATATATGAGTAGGGCAAAGGAAATATGATACCGACATAGTTGTAGTGGAAGCCTTGCCTTTACCTAATACTTCATTTCCCTTCTAATCTAAGACTAAGAATAAAAATATTCTTGGAACCACATTAGTCTTAGCGTTGGCACAAGAAGAATAAGAAATATGTATTTGTATCAAATGAAAGAGACATGATCAAAGGTATATAAAAGAGCAATATGTGCAAGATTTCAATCAAAGTTCCGAGAATCTAATATGTTTAGTTCATTCCTAAGCTTGCTAAAAGTCTTTTCATCTAGAGGCTTGGTGAAGATATCGGCTAATTGGTTGTGTGTGCTAACATAAGCAATTTCGATATCCCCTTTTGTTGGTGATCTCTCAAAAAGTGATACCGGATATCTATGTGCTTAGTGTGGCTGTGTTTAATAGGATTATCCGCCATGCGGATTGTACTCTCATTATCACATAAGAGAGGGACTTTGCTTAACTTGTAGTCATAGTCCCTAAGGGTTTGCCTCATTCAGAGTAATTATGCACAACAATGTCATGCAGCAATATACTCGGTTTCGGCGGTGGATAGAGCTACTGAGTTTTGTTTCTTTGAAACCCAAGACACCAGGGATCTCCCTAGAAACTGATAAGTCTCTGATGTGCTATTCATATCAATTTTACATCCAGCATAATCGGCATCGGAATACCCAATTAGATCAAAGGTAGATCCCTTGGGGTACCATAGCCTAAACTTAGTAGTGTAAACTAAGTATCTCATGATTCTTTTCACGACCCTTTGGTGAACTTCCTTAGGATTTGCCTAGAACCTTGCACACATGCATACTGAAAGCATAATATCCGGTCGTGAAACACATAAATAGAGTAAAGATCCTATCATCGACCGGTATACCTTTTGATCTACAGATTTACCTCCTATGTCGAGGTCGAGATGCCCATTTGTTCCCATGGGAGCCTTGATGGGCTTGGCATTCTTCATTCCAAACTTCTTGAAAATATCTTGAATGTATTTAGTTTTGCAGATGAAGGTGCCTTCTTGGAGTTGCTTGATTTGTAATCCAAGGAAATACTTCAACTCCCCCATCGTAGACATCTCGAATTTCTGTATCATGATCCTACTAAACTCTTCACAAGATGACTTGTTAGTAGACACAAAGATAATATCATCAATATAAATTTGGCATATAAATAAGTCTTTATCAATTGTTTTGGTAAAGAGAGTAGGGTCAGCTTTTCCAACTTTAAAGTCATTAGTGAGAAGAAAGTCTCTTAGACATTCATATCATGCTCTTGGGGCTTGTTTGAGCCCATAAATTGCCTTTGAGAGCTTATACACATGTGAAGGATACTGTCTTCAAAGCTGGGAGGTTGCTCAACATATATCTCTTCCTTGACATGGCCATTGAGGAAGGCACTTTTCACGTCCATTTGATACAACTTAAAGCCATGGTAAGTAGCATAGGCAAGTAATATGCGAATTGACTCAAGCCTAGCTACGAGTGCATAGGTTTCATCGAAATTCAAACCTTCGACTTGTGAATATCCTTTGGCAACAAGTCAGGCTTTGTTCCTAGTCACCACACCATGCTCATCTTGTTTGTTGCGGAATACCTACTTGATACCTACAACATTTTGGTTAGGACGTGGAAATAAATGTCATACCTCATTCCTCGTGAAGTTGTTGAGCTCTTCTTGCATTGCCACCACCCAGTCTAGATCTCTTAGTGCATCCTCAATCATGTATGGCTCAATAGAAGACACAAAAGAGTAATGTTCACAAAAATGATCAAGTCAAGATCTAGTGGTTACCCTCTTGTGGATGTCAGCAAGAATGGAGTTGACGAGGTAATCTCTTTGAATTGCTTGGTGGACTCTTGGGTGGTGGTCTTTGATTCTGAATCTCTTGATCATCTTCCTTATCTTGATCATCTTCATCTCTCCCTTGATCAATGTCCTCCTCTTGAGGTGGCTCATCGTCTTGATCTTCATCCTCTTCTTCAGCCATTTCCTCATCTTGAGTTGGTGGAGATGCTTGTATGGAAGATGATGGTTGATCTTGTGCTTGTGGAGACTCTTCGAATTCTTTTGGATACACATCTCCAGTGGACATGTTTCATAGTGCGACGCACGGAGCCTCTTCATCATCTAATTCATCAAGATCAACTTGCCCCACTTGAGAGCCGTTAGTCTCACCAAACACAATGTCACAAGAAACTTCAACGAATCTAGAGGATTTGTTGAAGACTCTATATGCCCTTGTGTTTGAGTCATAACCAAGTAAAAAGACTTATACTGCTTTAGGAGCAAATTTTGAATTTCTACCTCTTTTAATAAGAATAAAGCACTTTCTCCCAAAAACTCTAAAATAAGAAACATTGGGCTTTTTACCAGTGAGGAGTTCATACGATGCTTTCTTGAGGATTCAGTGTAGGTAGAGACGGTTGATGGAGTAGCAGGCGGTGTCAATCGCCTCCACCCAAAACCGATCCGGTGTCTTGTACTTATCAAGCATGGTCCTCGCCATGTCCAATAGAGTTCTATTCTTTCTCTCCACAACACCGTTTGTTAAGGTGTGTAGAGAGAAGAGAACTCATGTTTGATGCCCTCCTCCTTAAGAAATCCTTCAATTTGAGAGTTCTTGAACTCCGTTCCATTGTTGCTTCTAATCTTCTTGATTCTCAATCCGAACTAATTTTGAGCCCGTCTTAAGAATCTCTTTAAGGTCTCTTAGTTTTGAAATTTTTCCTGCAAAAAAAACACCTAAGTGAAACAAAAATAATCATCCACAATCACAAGACAATACTTACTCCTACTGATGCTTCTGTAAGTGATCGTGCCAAATAGATCCATGTGGAGTAGCTCAAGCGGCCTTTCGGTCGTCATGATGTTCTTGTGTGGATGATGAACTCCAACCTGTTTCCCTGCTTGACATGCGCTACAAATCCTGTCTTTCTCAAAATGAACATTGGTTAGTCCTAAAATGTGCTCCCCTTTAGGAGCTTGTGAAGATTCTTCATCCCAACATGAGCAAGTAGAAGATGCCAGAGCTAGCCCATATTGGTCTTAGCAATTAAGCAAGTGTCTAGTTCAACATTGTTATCATTCAAATCAACTAAATATAGCTGACCATTTAACACTCCCTTAAAAGCTATTGAATCATCACTTCTTCTAAAGACGGTAACACCAACATCGGTAAATAGACAGTTGTAGCATATTTTACATAATTGAGGAACAGAAAGCAAGTTGTAATCTAAAGAATTTACAAGAAAAACATTAAAAATGGAATGGTCAGGAGATATAGCAATTTTACTCAACCCTTTGACCAAACCTTGATTTCCATCCATGAATGTGATTGCTCTTTGGGGATCATCATTTTTCTCATATGAGGAGAACATCCTTTTTCCCCTGTCATGTGGTTTGTGCACCAGCTATCGATTATTCAACTTGTCCCACCGGATGCATAAACGTACAAAACAAATTTAGGCCTTGTTCTTAGGTACCCAAACGGTCTTGGATCCTTTTACATTAGAAACAAGCATCTTGGTTACCCAAACACGAGTCTTTGGGCTCTTGTGTTTGCTCCCAACATATTTGGCAACTATCTTGCCTGATTTGTTAGTGAGCACAAAGAATGCATCAAAAGTTTTAAATGAAATGTTATGCTCATTGGATGCATCAATACTCTTTTTCTTAGGCATTTTGATATAAGTTGTATGCCTAGAGCGGTAAACCTCATTACTATACATGTAAGCATGATGAGAAATATAATGAGATTTTCTAGCATAAATTCTCCTAATTTTGTGCTCAGGATAGTGCTTAGGATATAAAATATAGCCTTCCCTATCCTGAACCATGGGAGCCTTACCCTTAACAAAAGTAGAAAGCATGTTCTTAGAGGCATTAAGCTTGATGTTCCTTTAGCTCTCTTGTTGGAAGTCAATGCCATCCTTAATGCCAGGGAGTCTCCCATTATTCAGCATACTACGAGCAAATTTAAAATTTTCATTCTCAAGCTCATGCTCGACAATTTTAGCATTTAATTTGGTTAAGTGATCATTTTGTTCTTTAATCATGGCAAGATGATCATTCATAGCATCAATGTTAACATCTCTACATCTAATGCAAATAGTGGTATGCTCATGTCACACCCGGGTTTTAGGGGTCCAAAGCCCGGGCGTAAACATAATCACCAGGTGTGCTGGGACCAAGTCTCACACATATGATGAATCATGGCACAGGATCGAATGTCACATCTTTACTACATAACAGGAGTTCTATACAAAATAAGTAAATAATTACATTATAAGGAGACAACGGTCCAGCAACCCAAAGTTGACTGGGAGACGACGACCTAGATCTCTCACGAACTCATCGCAGCATCCTCCATGCGCCTCATCCTGCGGTACCTGTTCTTGACCTGTGGGGGGTGTGAGATAGCAAGAGTGAGCTCACATACGTTCATCGCTCAACAAGTTGTGGGGAATAATGTGCATGAACTCGCCAAAGATGGGAGCTCACATGAAGTGTAAGGCTTACCAAAGAGGATGGTTAGAGCTGAGCATTGCTTTTAAAGTTGGTCAAAATTTTATTAGCAATTACTAAGTATAAGTAAATACCAACCCAATTAAATAGTAGAACAGAAGTAACAACATCATCTGCGATGCAATGCATATGACAAATTGAATTTAAGTTCCATAATTTAATCATGTGAGTGTCCGAGCTGCTCATGACCGTGAGCACGGCTAGTATACCAGTTTTACACTCTATAGAGGTTGCACATCTTTACCCACAAGTCATGTTACCCATCTGCCAAGGGATCGCGACTTCCCATACACCTCTACCGAGGAGGCGAGGCAGGGTAACACTACGAGGCCTTTACAAAGTTCCACTAGCTTCAGAAAACCCGCTACAGTTTATAGGAAGCTCCAATGCAGGAATCCCTTGCAGGACCGCCATCGCAGCAAAATCCTCCCGAGGGCCTCCCTACACTGACCACTCCCCTACTGCCCTTGCCCCTTTCGGGTAAGGTAGTCTTCCACTAGCTTTCCTAATTAATCGGCCAAGGGCGTCCCATTAAACCCTTGTGGTAGCACTGTTTTCCCGGGTGGTTCTCCATGTTCCAATTACCATAATGATCTTATCATGAACAGTAATAATAAACAGATAATAAAAGTGTGATCATGAATAATGTATCTTCATACCCAAAACCACATAAAGCACTAGCAAGTACTACCCAAAAGTTCAGTGGTAAACAAGGTATAAAGATAGACAAACTAGGGTAACCTATTGGGTCCCATCAAAATTAACCTATGCAGATCATTATGATTAATCAGAACATGGCTGGGTAAAAAGAAGTGATCAAGGGCACAACTTGTCTGGGACTTGAGATTCCAGGTACCAGGATGATCTTCAGGTGGCTCGTAACCTCGCGCTAGTCGTAGCAATACAAACAAGCATGGTATAGGCAAAATTAACATCACACCAAACATAAGAACAAATTATATAAGAATATTCTACATATTATAATAAGATCAAAGGAACAGGAATCATTAATTTTGGAGTTATAGATTTTTAATTATGAATTTCCTAAGGTTTAATGTGATTAAAATAGGATTAGATGAGCGATTGATTTTCTAACTGTTTTCATGCCAAAACAGAGGCACAAGGTGATAGATAATATTATTACAAAATTTTAGAAACTTGAATGGATGAATTTGGAGCCAATATGAATTTAATATGAATTTCTCAAGTTTCTAGAATTAAAAACTAATTTCTATAATTATTTCTCTAGTTTTAATCCCTTCTGGACTGGGCCTCATTTCCTTGAAAGCACAGGGGGCTCGGAGCAAAAGGTCCCAAGACACAGACAGACCCAGGCGCGGACGGCGGGTTCTATTTACTATAAACAAGAGGGCTCTTTAACAAAAGTACCAGCGCGAAGGGGTATTCTCTATTATCGTCCGTAGGATCTAGATCTTGTGGCTCGGATTAGATTGTCCACTCAACGAACCGGTACGCTACAACGACGCTCGGATCCGGATCTGACGGTCTAGCACGTCAGTAGCCCTGAGTTCAGATGTGACCGCCCGATCGAAATCCTAGGGCGCGGGTTCATCCGATCGAGGGGGTACGCACAGACCTATTCCTAGCCGTCCATCAAAGATCGAACGGTCCGAAGACTCTCTTCTTCCTTCCTCCTTCCACCGCGACAGTGAGCTAGAGCATCGCCGCAACCCAGACGAGGCACACGGATAAGCGACACCGGGTCCTAACCTTTCTCTAGATCTTAGGTGAACGACGCCATGACCACCCCAAACCATATGGCCTACCGCATAAATCCTACCACGAGCTCAAACTCCCGACTACGACACTGCGTGATGTCACGGCGGTGCACAGAAATCGCCCAGCGATACCTTCGCCGGAGATACACGAGCAGGCGCCCAGCTACCCCAAGTTCGAATCTAACCATGGTAGAGCATGAGTAGAGTCAATGGCTTGGAGGGGATGTCACTTACCGGCAGAGGTGGCGCAGAGGCCCTTGACCACGCGAACAGATCGAGATCCGCCAGGGCATTGAACTCCGACGACGAATTCCACCCGATTCGGGGTCGCCCCGCCCGCTCCGAAGGCACGGACGAATTCCCCTGGACGTTGGCGCACCCACGCGACTATGCACAGAGGATGGAACACCGGCGCCGAGTACTGAGCACACTTGCCCAAGGCGACAGGCGGTGGTCGGGTCCGTCCGCCCATGGCAAGGGTCCCAAGCGCCCAGAAGCTTCCTTCGCGCACGCCCCAGAGAAGATCCCGAGCGGCGCCCAAAGCCTGGGCGAGGTCGCATCTGCGGTCGACGTTGCTGGCTACACGATTCTCTCCCCCTCTCACGGGCAACGGCGATGGTGGCGGACTGGATAAGGTAAGAAGAAGAGGTCGCAGGGCCCGATTTATAGCACGGGGAACGTGGATTTCAGGCTTAAACGGAATCCGCACGGTCAGCGAAGTCCACGGCCATGCGCAACAACCCGAGCGGGGCGCCGTGTTTGTTCAGATTTAGAGAAGACTAGTCCGACGGTTGGGCCCCACGCCTCAGCGAGTGCAGGAGCGCTGTACCGGAACGGTGTGATACCCAGGCCCACAACTCAGTGTACCGAGTGGCGCGTTCGAAGGTAGAGCTGTCCAGCCGGTGAGACTGACCCCGCGGGCCCGCGTGTAGGTGACCGAAGCAGAAGCAAGCGCGCGGGTGGGCTAGCGCGGGGGATGAAAGCCAACGCGGGAATGGGCCGAGCAGAGGGGAAAACGGCCCATGTAGGTAAGTCAGTCCTTTTCTTTTCTTTTTATTTCATTTAAACCTCTAATTTCAAATGGTCTTCAAATAAAGTTTAAATTCTAAACTTAATTATAATGAACAATCAAAAGGATACCAGTATGAGATGCAACTTTATTTATATTATTTATTTTATTCAACTATTGGGGCAAATGATTGAAGTGTGAAATGCTCAATTACACAATACATATAATAGAATCTTTATTACTCTTGTAGATTAATTTAAAATTATGTTCCTATTTATTTAAGAGAGAGGACTTTCTAGTGTGTAATGTACATTAAATTATATATATATATTAACTTAGTTCTTTTGGAGGACATTTCTAATTATATTATTCAACCAAGGTTGGTCTAAGTTATATGAGGGTATTTTAATCTCTGATTATAAAAGACTTTTGTTTAAATCTTGGAATACTAAAATAAATTCTTTATTTTTTTATTCTACCAATTTTGGGCTTTACAAATCCTACCCCCCTTAACAGAAATCTCGTCCTTGAGATTTGTAAGGAAGAGAATACAACAAGTTTAGCTGGTAGTCTAGATTTCAGTTTCTAATTAGTTCAGAAATCAAGAGTCTCTTTTTTTCATTAGTGGGTGACTAGGAGAGTATGGGTATCTAGCCAGTCAATGTGAGGGATAAGGGATGGATAGGTTGGGGTAAGAAAGATTACGGACAGGAAAGACTTTATCACGGATGGTGGGTCTTGACTCATCTGGTGATCCAGTTCTGCTCTTTGAAGACTTGAGTTGGGGCTTCTCCTTCCTTGACGATGTTGGTCTTCTTTGGCCTTCATCCTGGAGTTGCCATCCGAGTTGAGGACATATGACTATAGCTAGGATAGCTAGGGTACATGAGGTAGTTAGATTTAAACAGAGTTTTACTTTGCTTTTAGGATATCTGGATTAGGCAACCTATGATGTAGGTTAGGTGGTTGTTTACGGACGAGTTGGTATAAGTCATTAATTTGGGTTAAGTTATGTTTGTAGAAGCAGTGTCTAACCCATATCACCAGATTAACTAACATGTTAATAACTCACTTTAGATTGGATAATATTAGATTAGATGGGATCTAGATTAGATCATTTAAGATATGAGGTCAGTTAGATCTATTAGGATAAGATAACATCTTTTCAAGATAAGATGAATCTATTAAGATAAGAGAGTATCTTTTAAGATAAGATGGACCAATTAAGATAAGAGAGGTTTTCTTTTTAAGATATGAGGGATCTATATAAAATAGATACACTTTAATGGAGGATAAACCAGGTTGTTTAGTTATCTTATGAATTTTATTTATATTTATACCTATATGTATATGCAGATGTAATTGTGGACATTACTCTACAACTCATCCCACTCAATCAAAGATCCAAATCAAACAAGTATCAAACATTCAAGCATACAAATACCTATAAAAATAGTTTTGTTTTTGTTCCTAAGAGTAGGTCTCCTATTCCTAAAGTCACTTTAGGCACAGGATTTCAAAGTGTGAAATCCACATTTGTCTTTAGAATGAAAAGGTAAGAATAATCAGAGTAAGCGGAAATAGATGACAAAAGATTAAGAAAAGTTTAGAAAAGAATCAGAGTAGCAAAGATAAGTATGTAGGGATTGTCGAGTTCTATCTAGGTTTCATCCTACAGTCAACATTCCTCTGATACCACTTCTGTCACACCCGGGTTTTAGGGGTCCAAAGCCCAGGCGTAAACATAATCACCAGGTGTGCTGGGACCAAGTCTCACACATATGATGAATCATGGCACAAGATCGAATGTCACATCTTTACTACATAACAGGAGTTCTATACAAAATAAGTAAATAATTACATTATAAGGAGACAACGGTCCAGCAACCCAAAGTTGACTGGGAGACGACGGCCTAGATCTCTCACGAACTCATCGCAGCATCCTCCATGCGCCTCATCCTGCGGTACCTGTTCTTGACCTGTGGAGGGGTGTGAGACAGCAAGAGTGAGCTCACATACGTTCATCGCTCAACAAGTTGTGGGGAATAATGTGCATGAACTCGCCAAAGATGGGAGCTCACATGAAGTGTAAGGCTTACCAAAGAGGATGGTTAGAGCTGAGCATTGCTTTTAAAGTTGGTCAAAATTTTATTAGCAATTACTAAGTATAAGTAAATACCAACCCAATTAAATAGTAGAACAGAAGTAACAACATCATCTGCGATGCAATGCATATGACAAATTGAATTTAAGTTCCATAATTTAATCATGTGAGTGTCCGAGCTGCTCATGACCGTGAGCACAGCTAGTATACCAGTTTTACACTCTGCAGAGGTTGCGCATCTTTACCCACAAGTCATGTTACCCATCTGCCAAGGGATCGCGACTTCCCATACACCTCTACCGAGGAGGCGAGGCAGGGTAACACTACGAGGCCTTTACAAAGTTCCACTAGCTTCAGAAAACCCGCTACAGTTTATAGGAAGCTCCAATGCAGGAATCCCTTGCAGGACCGCCATCGCAGCAAAATCCTCCCGAGGGCCTCCCTACACTGACCACTCCCCTACTGCCCTTGCCCCTTTCGGGTAAGGTAGTCTTCCACTAGCTTTCCTAATTAATCGGCCAAGGGCGTCCCATTAAACCCTTGTGGTAGCACTGTTTTCCCGGGTGGTTCTCCATGTTCCAATTACCATAATGATCTTATCATGAACAGTAATAATAAACAGATAATAAAAGTGTGATCATGAATAATGTATCTTCATACCCAAAACCACATAAAGCACTAGCAAGTACTACCCAAAAGTTCAGTGGTAAACAAGGTATAAAGATAGACAAACTAGGGTAACCTATTGGGTCCCATCAAAATTAACCTATGCAGATCATTATGATTAATCAGAACATGGCTGGGTAAAAAGAAGTGATCAAGGGCACAACTTGCCTGGGACTTGAGATTCCAGGTACCAGGATGATCTTCAGGTGGCTCGTAACCTCGCGCTAGTCGTAGCAATACAAACAAGCATGGTATAGGCAAAATTAACATCACACCAAACATAAGGACAAACTATATAAGAATATTCTACATATTATAATAAGATCAAAGGAACATGAATCATTAATTTTGGAGTTATAGATTTTTAATTATGAATTTTCTAAGGTTTAATGTGATTAAAATAGGATTAGGTGAGCGATTGATTTTCTAACTGTTTTCATGCCAAAACAGAGGCACAAGGTGATAGATAATATTATTACAAAATTTTAGAAACTTGAATGGATGAATTTGGAGCCAATATGAATTTAATATGAATTTCTCAAGTTTCTAGAATTAAAAACTAATTTCTATAATTATTTCTCTAGTTTTAATCCCTTCTGGACTGGGCCTCATTTCCTTGAAAGCACAGGGGGCTCGGAGCAAAAGGTCCCAAGACACAGACAGACCCAGGCGCGGACGGCGGGTTCTATTTACTATAAACAAGAGGGCTCTTTAACAAAAGTACCAGCGCGAAGGGGTATTCTCTATTATCGTCCGTAGGATCTAGATCTTGTGGCTCGGATTAGATTGTCCACTCAACGAACCGGTACGCTACGACGACGCTCGGATCCGGATCTGACGGTCTAGCACGTCAGTAGCCCTGAGTTCAGATGTGACCGCCCGATCGAAATCCTAGGGCGCGGGTTCATCCGATCGAGGGGGTACACACAGACCTATTCCTAGCCGTCCATCAAAGATCGAACGGTCCGAAGACTCTCTTCTTCCTTCCTCCGTCCACCGCGACAGTGAGCTAGAGCATCGCCGCAACCCAGACGAGGCACACGGATAAGCGACACCGGGTCCTAACCTTTCTCCAGATCTTAGGTGAACGACGCCATGACCACCCCAAACCATATGGCCTACCGCATAAATCCTACCACGAGCTCAAACTCCCGACTACGACACTGCGTGATGTCACGGCGGTGCACAGAAATCGCCCAGCGATACCTTCGCCGGAGATACACGAGCAGGCGCCCAGCTACCCCAAGTTCGAATCTAACCATGGTAGAGCATGAGTAGAGTCAATGGCTTGGAGGGGATGTCACTTACCGGCAGAGGTGGCGCAGAGGCCCTTGACCACGCGAACAGATCGAGATCTGCCAGGGCATTGAACTCCGACGACGAATTCCACCCGATTCGGGGTCGCCCCGCCCGCTCCGAAGGCACGGACGAATTCCCCTGGACGTTGGCGCACCCACGCGACTATGCACAGAGGATGGAACACCGGCGCCGAGTACTGAGCACACTTGCCCAAGGCGACAGGCGGTGGTCGGGTCCGTCCGCCCATGGCAAGGGTCCCAAGCGCCTAGAAGCTTCCTTCGCGCACGCCCCAGAGAAGATCCCGAGCGGCACCCAAAGCCTGGGCGAGGTCGCATCCGCGGTCGACGTTGCTGGCTACACGATTCTCTCCCCCTCTCGCGGGCAACGGCGATGGTGGCGGACTGGATAAGGTAAGAAGAAGAGGTCGCGGGGCCCGATTTATAGCACGGGGAACGCGGATTTCAGGCTTAAACGGAATCCGCACGGTCAGCGAAGTCCACGGCCATGCGCAACAACCCGAGCGGGGCGCCGTGTTTGTTCAGATTTGGAGAAGACTAGTCCGACGGTTGGGCCCCACGCCTCAGCGAGTGCAGGAGCGCAGTACCGGAACAGTGTGATACCCAGGCCCACAACTCAGTGTACCGAGTGGCGCGTTCGAAGGTAGAGCTGTCCAGCCGGTGAGACTGACCCCGCGGGCCCGCGTGTAGGTGACCGAAGCAGAAGCAAGCGCGCGGGTGGGCTAGCGCGGGGGATGAAAGCCAACGCGGGAATGGGCCGAGCAGAGGGGAAAACGGCCCATGTAGGTAAGTCAGTCCTTTTCTTTTCTTTTTATTTCATTTAAACCTCTAATTTCAAATGGTCTTCAAATAAAGTTTAAATTCTAAACTTAATTATAATGAACAATCAAAAGGATACCAGTATGAGATGCAACTTTATTTATATTATTTATTTTATTCAACTATTGGGGCAAATGATTGAAGTGTGAAATGCTCAATTACACAATACATATAATAGAATCTTTATTACTCTTGTAGATTAATTTAAAATTATGTTCCTATTTATTTAAGAGAGAGGACTTTCTAGTGTGTAATGTACATTAAATTATATATATATATATATATATATATATTAACTTAGTTCTTTTGGAGGACATTTCTAATTATATTATTCAACCAAGGTTGGTCTAAGTTATATGAGGGTATTTTAATCTCTGATTATAAAAGACTTTTGTTTAAATCTTGGAATACTAAAATAAATTCTTTATTTTTTTATTCTACCAATTTTGGGCTTTACAGCTCAACAGTAGATGTAGAGGGTTTGTAAGCATTCGATTCTTCAATCTTAGCAATTAAATTAGCATTCTCAGTTCTAAGACAAGAAATTGAATCATGGCAAATAATAAACTCTTTGGATAAGTTTTCACATTTTTCTACTTCAAAAGCATATGCATCCTTTAGGTTAACAATTTTTTTATTTTCTTTAACGAGCAAGTCCTCTTAGCATTCCCAGATATCATTCTTCTCGTTAATGGTTTCTATCAATTCATTAATCTTTTTCTTTTGATCTTTAGTAAGATTTGCAAAAAGAGAAGTTAAATCATCATTATCATCACTAAAGCTACCCTCATCATCGAAATTAGTGTATTTGGGGTATCTCTCGAATGTGTCTTCTTCTTTTTATCGTCCTTAGCCATGAGACATTTGTGGCCGATGTTTGGGAAGAGAAGGCCTTTGTTGACGGCGATGTTGGCAGCGTCCTTTGTGATTTTTTGAGGCACTAGATGGTACATCGGGTAAGCGTCGTCGACTTGTTACTCTTGGAGGTTGTCGCCTCCTAGACGGCTCGAGTGTTGTCTCCGTCGAGCTCTCTGTGAAGATTGTGGAGGAGCCGTGGTGTTGATTGTGAGGGGTTCGCGCCCACCTCGCCGGAGCGGCAAAGGCGACGCTAGTGAAATCGAGGTATTGAGTGAGTTTTTGTCCATTTGGATAAAAGATCAAGTTGTGTCTTGATAGAGAAGCAAGTGAGGGCTTGAATTCCACCTCAACGTGGATTAGGGGTGATCGGCAAATCAGCGATACCACAGGATAAATCCCGGTGCCATTCTCTCACCTTTTACTCATTACTTGCAAGTAGTTAGTAATTTGTGTATTGTCTATCATTTGTAGTGTTAGCGTAAATTGCTCATAATATTTTGTTAACCTATCAAGCTAGGAAATTTATATCTCTTATTGTTTTGATTAAATTTCTCTAGTGTCTTTTATTTTAGTCAAAATCGTCTATTCATCCCCCCTCTAGTCGGTGTCCTAGATCCTACAGGTGGTGAGAAAGCATGGCTAGTAGCAATTGGGCTTTTACGCAAACCCAAACATTATTTGAGTGCTATAAAATTATTCGCTATTGTAAGTAGTAAAATTCTGATACATTAGTATGGGCAGTAAATCATCTATCTGTGCAGTTGATAGATGAAGTGACAACATATGCATATGTGGTCACTGGATTATGGTATTTGTGGAGTCTTGAAGGATTCCAAATACATAGTCACCAATCACAAATTTGCAATGCTTGAAAAATCTTTGTGACTTAGAACATCCCAATCAAATATGGTACAATCAACCTAGTGAATCCTTCCTTCCGAAGGGATACACGAAGAATGGTATGTTTAGTGTAAATATATGCAACATATTTCTAAACATACATTACTTATCGACGGAGTTCAAGATAGAGGATATAAATTGAAAGAGATTTTCAATTCAAAGTAAACTCTCTTGAGTATCTTGGATACAAAGTTGTCTATATCCAACATATATTGAAGAAATTCAATATGAGGGAATCATGGTTATTTGATTCTCTCAGATCATGAGATGTGCTATTGTATCTTACTAGAGCATCCAACCGGATATTGCTTTGCAATGATTTGCTAGCTAACAACACATGAGATCGAGTTATGTTCTCCGAGAGTACTCATGATCTGGTTATGGTTGGATATACTGATCTTGGTTATCTAAAGAAGATCCCAAGGTGCAAGATCAATGACATACTTCAGGTAAGTTGGACCTGTTGTTCGATAAATGTCTATCAACAGATTAATGGTCACTTACACTAATCATTCTGTAACACACTTCATGTGATTGTACAGAATGATAATCTACATACTAAGGGTATGTGCTGGTCATGATTTTACTATCACTGGCCTTATTATCTATGAAGATAATATTACTTTGTGTTGTTTAGATGAAAAAAGTTACGAACTAAGTCTCTACCTTACTCCACATTTTTAAATGTGTTTGAGAGCATGTATAGGATGACTTAGTGATTTGCAAAGATTAGGGAGAGTTTCCTCTTGATCGGAAGAACTTGTTTCTACATCATATTGTACTCTTTTCTTAGCATGAGTTTTCCCCTGTTTGGGTTTCCCATTCAAAGTTTTTACCGAGGCAACATTGAAAGGGAAATGTACCCTTGGGACATTTCTATAAGATTTTGGTGATTAAGTGCTCCACATAAATGCCTTGAGTAATATTTGTGCTAAAGACTTAAGAAGTGCAAATCAAGAGTAAAGGTATGTTTCTAAGACTTAGTACATTGTTTTGGAGACTAATGTATTGTGTCTAAGTGCTAGAAACAGGAAAAGACCAAATTGGTAAAGACTTGGCTGAGCAGCCAAGACTCTGCGCAGTCTGGGCGCACCGGACTGTCCGGTGGTGCACCGGTCAGTGTCCGGTGCGCCAGGCTGGCTCTGGCGAACTGGCTGCTCTCGGGACTTCGACGGCGGCGTACGACTATAAATCACCGGACTGTCCGGTGGTGCACCAGACTGTCCGGTGAGCCAACAGTCGACCGGGCCAACGGTCGGTCGCGTAATCCGCGCGCGACGCGTGGCAGAGCCAACGGTCAGAAGGGGCACCGGACTGTCTGGTGTGCACCGGATAGTGTCCGGTGCGCCAACGGCTCTGGATCTTCAACGGTCGGCTGCGCCACAACAGGAAAGAAATCTACACCGGACAGTGTCCGGTGGTGCACCGGACTGTCCGGTGCGCCAGGCGACAGAAGGCAAGAATTGCCTTCCTGGAATGCTCTCAACGGCTCCTAGCTGCCTTGGGGCTATAAAAAGGTCCCCTAGGCGCATGGAGGAGTACACCAAGCATTCTCTAAGCATTCCTAAGCACCAAGACTCCAATTCCGCGCATTCGATTCTTTGTGATAGCAACTAGAGCTCCATTTGAGTAGAGAACTCTTTGGGTTGTGTTGTGAGCTCGAGTTGTGACTTGTGTGCGTGTTGTGTTCTGATTTTGTGTCTTGTGTGCGTTGCTCATCCCAGCCTTACTTCCGTGCTTCTTTGTGAACATCAAATTGTAAGGGCGAGAGGCTCCAAGTTGTGGAGATTCCTCGCAAGCGGGATATAGTAAAACAAAGCAAAACACCGTGGTATTCAAGTGGGTCTTTGGACCGCTTAAGAGGGGTAGATTGCAACCCTCGTCCGTTGGGACGCCACAACGTGGAGTAGGCAAGTGTTGGACTTGGCCGAACCATGGGATAAACCATTGTGCCTATCTGTGTTGATTTTATTGTGGTTATCGTGTCTTGCAAGAACTCCTCTCTAGCCACTTGGCTTTATTGTGCTAACTCCTAATCATGTTTTGTGGCATTAAGTTTCAAGTTTTACAGGATCACCTATTCACCCCCCTCTAGGTGCTCTCAATTGGTATCATAGCCGTTCTCTTCAAGAAAGGGACTAATCGCCCGAAGAGATGGATCCTAAGGGAAAGGGGATGGTGGTCAACGACAAGGAGAAGGAGACCATCTTCAACGAGCCGAGGGACGACAAAGCAAATGACTCCGGCTCGAGTCAAAAGAAGAAGGAAGGGAAGAAGAAGAGGCGGATCAAGAAAATCGTCTACTACGACGACAGCGATGAGTCCTCTTCTTCCCAAAAGGACGACGACGACTACGAGAAAAAGAAAACGGTCAATTCAAACTTTTATTTTGATTATTCTCGTATTCCGCAAAGTACAAATGCTCATTTACTCTCCATTCCACTTGGTAAACCTCCTCACTTTGATGGAGAGGACTACAGATTTTGGAGTCACAAAATGCGTAGTCACTTGTTCTCTCTCTCCATCCAAGCATATGGGAGATAGTAGAAAGTGGAATGCAATTTGATAGTACTGATAGTCCCATATTTATCAATGAGCAAATTCACAAAAATGCACAAGCTACTACTGTTCTTCTAGCATCATTGTGCAGGGATGAATACCATAAGGTGAGCGGCTTGGATAACTCCAAGCAGATCTGGGACACCCTCAAGACCTCGCATGAGGGGAACGACGTCACCATACTCACCAAGATGGAGTTGGTGGAAGGCGAACTAGGAAGGTTCACGATGATCAGGGGAGAGGAGCCAACCCAAACGTACAACCGGCTCAAGACCCTCGTCAACAAATAAGG
Organism: Zea mays; assembly: GCF_902167145.1. Classification (NCBI taxonomy): domain Eukaryota; kingdom Viridiplantae; phylum Streptophyta; class Magnoliopsida; order Poales; family Poaceae; genus Zea; species Zea mays. The sequence goes on along the minus strand of NC_050098.1, from coordinate 41,741,367 downwards.
AGCTATGGAAGCACGCGATGGACAGACCACGACGTCGTCCGCCTAATGCTAAGGTCCTTCACTGTCCTTGATCCACATCTTGTAAACAATATTCGTGAGAATCCTAGGTACACCAAGATGACGCCCGAGGAAATATTTGGGAAGTTTGTAAGCGGACGGATGATGATCAAGGAAGCAAGATACGTTGATGATGCGTTGAATGGCCCAATCCACGAGCCTCAAACCGTTGCTCTCAAAGCAACAAGGAGAAAGGAAGTGCTACCTAGCAAGGTGACACAAGTTAAGGCGACAGGGCTCAATGAGGAAGAGATGGCCCTCATCATCAAGCGTTTCAAGACGGCGCTAAGGGGTCGCAAGGAGCATCCCAACAAGAACAACACGAAGGGGAAGCGCTCATGCTTAAAATGTGGTAAGATTGGTCATTTTATCGCTAATTGTCCCGATAATGATAGTGACCAGGAACAAGAGAAGAAGAGGGAAAAGAAGAAGGCCTACAAGAAGGCCAAGGGCGAGGCACACCTTGGCAAGGAGTGGGCCTCGGATTGTTCGTCGTCCGACTCCGACAACGAAGGACTCGCCGCCTCGGCCTTCAACAAGTCGTCCCTCTTCCCCAACGAGCATCACACATGCCTAATAGCAAAGGAGAAGAAGGTAAACACTCGAAAGTCTACTTATGCTTCTAGTGATGATGAATCTAGCGATGATGAAATATACTACGCTAGTTTGTTCAAGGGCTTAGATAGAACTAAGATTGATAAGATCAATGAGTTGATTGATGCCTTGAATGATAAGAATAGATTATTAGAAAAGCAAGAGGATCTTTTGTATGAAGAACATGATAAGTTTGTAGAAGCACAAAATTCTCTTGCTTTAGAAATTAAAAGAAATGAAATGCTTTCATGTGAATTGTCTACATGCCATGAATCTATCTCTAGCCTAAAAAGTGTTAATGATGATTTGAGTGCTAAGTTAGAAATAGCTAGTAAAACAACCTCTCGTGAAGAACATGTTACGATTTGCAATAGGTGCAAAGATTTTAATGTTGATGCTTGTAGTGAACACCTAGTTTGCATTTCTAAACTAAATGATGAAGTGGCTAGTCTTAATGCTCAACTTAAGACTAGCAAAAATGATTTTGATAAACTAAAATTTGCAAGGGATGCCTACACGGTTGGTAGACACCCCTCAATTAAGGATGGACTTAACTTCAAGAGGGAAGCCAAGAACTTGACAAGTCATAAGGCTCCCATCTCCACCAAGGAGAAAAGGAAGGCCCCTATGGCAAATAGTATTCAAAAGAACCATGCTTTCTTATACCAAGATAGGAGATATTCTAGGAATGTTCATCATGATAGAAGTTGCAATGATGTTGTTTCACATGCTTATGATTCAAATGAAATGTTTGTTTCAAGTTTTTCTATTATGCATGATAGAAGTTTGGCTAGGAAAAATGTCATTCATCATGTGCCTAGGAGAAATGCTCATGTACCTAGGAAAACAAGTAATGAACCTTCTACAATTTATCATGCTTTAAATGCTTCCTTTGCTATTTGTAGAAAGGATAAGAAGGTGATTGCTAGGAAATTAGGGGCAAAATGCAAAGGAGATAAACCTTGCATTTGGGTCCCTAAGGCTATTGTTACTAACCTTGTATGACCCAACAAGAGTTGGGTACCTAAGACCCAAGCCTAAGTTGCCTTGCAGGTTTATGCATTCGGGGGATAAAGCTGGATTATCGACAGCGGATGCACAAACCACATGACGGGGGAGAAGATGTTCACCTCCTACGTCAAGAACAAGGATTCACAAGACTCAATCATATTCGGTGACGGGAATCAAGGCAAGGTCAAAGGACTAGGGAAGATTGCCATTTCATCCGAGCACTCTATTTCTAATGTGTTTTTAGTTGAGTCTCTTGGATATAACTTATTGTCTGTGAGTCAGCTTTGTAATATGGGATATAATTGCTTATTCACAAATGTAGATGTGTCCGTCTTTAGAAGGAGTGATGGTTCATTAGCTTTTAAGGTTGTATTAGACGGCAAACTCTACTTAGTTGATTTTGCAAAAGAGGAGGCCGGTCTAGATGCATGCTTAATTGCTAAGACTAGCATGGGCTGGCTGTGGCATCGTCGCTTAGCACATGTGAGAATGAAGAACCTTCACAAACTTCTAAAGGGAGAACACGTGATAGGTCTAACTAATGTTACTTTCGAAAAAGATAGACCTTGTGCAGCTTGTCAAGCAGGTAAACAGGTGGGAAGCTCTCATCATACCAAAAATGTGATGACCACATCAAGACCTTTGGAGTTGCTTCATATGGACCTCTTCGGACCCGTCGCCTATCTAAGCATAGGAGTAAGTAAGTATGGTCTTGTTATAGTTGATGATTTTTCCCGCTTCACTTGGGTATTCTTTTTGCAGGATAAATCTGAAACCCAAGGGACCCTCAAGCGCTTCCTAAGGAGAGCTCAAAATGAGTTTGAGCTCAAGGTGAAGAAGATAAGGAGCGACAACGGGTCCGAGTTCAAGAACCTTCAAGTGGAGGAGTACCTTGAGGAGAAAGGGATCAAGCACGAGTTCTCCGCTCACTACACACCACAGCAAAACGGTGTGGTAGAGAGGAAGAACAGGACGCTCATAGACATGGCGAGGACAATGCTTGGAGAATTCAAGACACCCGAGCGGTTTTGGTCGTAAGCTGTGAACACGGCTTGCCACGCCATAAACCGGGTGTACCTTCATCGCCTCCTCAAGAAGACTTCGTATGAGCTTCTAACCGGTAACAAACCCAATGTTTCATACTTTCGTGTATTTGGGAGTAAATGCTACATTCTAGTGAAGAAAGGTAGAAATTCTAAGTTTGCTCCCAAAGCCGTAGAAGGGTTTTTGTTAGGTTATGACTCAAATACAAAGGTGTATAGGGTCTTCAACAAATCATCGGGTTTGGTTGAAGTCTCTAGCGACGTTATATTTGATGAGACTAATGGCTCTCCAAGAGAGCAAGTTGTTGATCTTGATGATGTAGATGAAGAAGACGTTCCAACGGCCGCAATACGCACCATGGAGATTGGAGATGTGCGGCCACAGAAACAAAAAGAGCAAGATCAACCATCTTCCTCAACAATGGTGCATCCCCCAACTCAAGACGATGAACAGGTTCATCAAGAGGAGGCATGTGATCAAGGGGGAGCACAAGATGATCATGCTATGGAGGAAGAAGCACCTGAAGACCCTCCAACTCAAGTTCGAGCGACGATTCAAAGGAATCATCCCGTCGACCAGATATTGGGTGATATTAGCAAGGGAGTAACTACTCGCTCTAGATTAGTTAATTTTTGTGAGCATTACTCTTTTGTCTCTTCTATTGAGCCTTTCAGGGTAGAAGAGGCCTTGCTAGATCCGGACTGGGTGTTAGCCATGCAGGAAGAGCTCAACAACTTCAAGAGAAATGAAGTTTGGACACTGGTGCCTCGTCCCAAGCAAAACATTGTGGGAACCAAGTGGGTGTTCCACAACAAACAAGACGAGCACGGAGTGGTGACAAGGAACAAGGCTAGACTTGTGGCAAAAGGTTATGCCCAAGTCTTAGGTTTGGACTTTGAGGAGACTTTTGCTCCCGTGGCTAGGCTAGAGTCAATTCACATACTGTTAGCCTATGCCGCTCACCATTCTTTTAGGTTGTTCCAAATGGATGTGAAGAGCGCTTTCCTCAACGGACCAATCAAGGAGGTGGTGTACGTGGAGCAACCCCCTGGCTTCGAGGATGAACAGTACCCCGACCACGTGTGTAAGCTCTCTAAGGCGCTCTATGGACTTAAGCAAGCCCCAAGAGCATGGTATGAATGCCTTAGAGACTTTCTAATTGCTAATTCTTTCAAGGTTGGGAAAGCCGATCCAACTTTATTCACTAAGACTTGTGATGGTGACCTTTTTGTGTGCCAAATTTATGTCGATGACATAATATTTGGTTCTACTAACCAAAAGTCTTGTGAAGAGTTTAGCAGGGTGATGACTCAGAAATTCGAGATGTCAATGATGGGCGAGTTGAACTACTTTCTTGGGTTCCAAGTGAAGCAACTCAAGGATGGCACCTTCATCTCACAAACAAAGTATACACAAGACTTGCTCAAGAGGTTTGGGATGAAGGACGCCAAGCCCGCAAAGACTCCAATGGGAACCGACGGACATGTCGACCTCAACAAAGGAGGTAAGTCCGTTGATCAAAAGGCATACCGGTCTATGATAGGGTCTTTACTTTATTTATGTGCTAGTAGACCAGATATTATGCTAAGCATATGCATGTGTGCTAGATTTCAATCTGATCCAAGGGAGTGTCACTTAGTGACCGTGAAGCGAATTCTTAGATATTTAGTTGCTACGCCTTGCTTCGGGGTCTGGTATCCAAAGGGGTCTACCTTTGACTTGATTGGATATTCAGACTCCGATTATGCTGGATGTAAGGTCGATAGGAAAAGTACATCGGGGACGTGCCAATTCTTAGGAAGGTCCCTGGTGTCATGGAGTTCTAAGAAACAAACTTCCGTTGCCCTATCCACCGCTGAGGCCGAGTATGTTGCCGTAGGTCAGTGTTGCGCGCAACTACTTTGGATGAGGCAAACCCTCAGGGACTTTGGCTACAATCTGAGCAAAGTCCCACTCCTATGTGATAATGAGAGTGCTATCCGCATGGCAGATAATCCTGTTGAACACAGCCGCACAAAGCACATAGACATCCGGCATCACTTTTTGAGAGAGCACCAGCAAAAGGGGGATATCGAAGTGTTTTATGTTAGCACCGAGAACCAGCTAGCCGATATCTTTACCAAGCCTTTAGATGAGAAGACCTTTTGCAGGCTGCGTAGTGAGCTAAATGTCTTAGATTCGCGGAATTTGGATTGATTTATAACATACATGTGTTTTATGCCTTGATCATGTTCCTTATGCATTTTGTTGTTTATGTATGGTGCTCAAGTTGTACAAGCACTCCCCGGACCTCATAAGTCCATTTGCAAGTGATGCACATATTTAGGGGGAGATGTGCTACAACTTGACCCTTTGAGACTAACCATGTGCTTGAGTGTTCTTCATTTAGTCTCAAAGGAGGATTGAAAGGGAAAAGGTGGACTTGGACCATGCAAGACTTCCACTGCACTCCGATGATAGAGTAACTAACTCCAAGTTCATCTCCATGCTCTTATTGCCTTTTTAACTCTTAATTGAAGATTTTGGTGAGGCAACGGAGTTCGAGGGCCAAGATTGATCCCGTTTTGGTGCTTGATGCCAAAGGGGGAGAAAATAAGGCCAAAGCAATAAATGGATCAGCTACCACTTGAGAATTTTGAAAATAGTAGAATAGAGCTTTTGGTTTGTCAAAAATCTCTTATTGTCTCTTTTGTCAAAAGTTGGCCTCTTGTGGGGAGAATGGTTGATTATGGGAAAAAGGGGGAGTTTTTGAAATCTTTGATCAATTTCTCTTGGAACAACTCTCTTTATGTCTTAACAAGTGTGGTTGACTTAGAGATGGGAAATTGAGGTTAATTTGCAAAAACAAAACCAAGTGGTGGCAAAGAATGATCCAAATAGGCCAAATTTGAATCAAAACAAATATGTGTTCTTATTTGCATTGATGTTGCACTTCTTTTAGTTGCTTTTTTGTTGTGTTGGCATAAATCACCAAAAAGGGGGAGATTGAAAGGGAAATGTACCCTTGGAACATTTCTATAAGATTTTGGTGATTAAGTGCTCCACACAAATGCCTTGAGTAATATTTGTGCCAAAGACTTAAGAAGTGCAAATCAAGAGTAAAGGTATATTTCTAAGACTTAGTACATTGTTTTGGAGACTAATGTATTGTGTCTAAGTGCTAGAAACAGGAAAAGACCAATTTGGTAAAGACTTGGCTGAGCAGCCAAGACTCTGCGTAGTCTGGGCGCACCGGACTGTCCGGTGGTGCACCGGAGAGTGTCCGGTGCACCAGGCTGGCTCTAGCGAACTGGCTGCTCTCGGGATTTCGACGGCGGCGTACGGCTATAAATCACCGGACTGTCCGGTGGTGCACCGGACTGTCTGGTGAGCCAATAGTCGGCCGCGTAATCCGCGCGCGACGCGTGGCAGAGCCAACGGTCAGAAGGGGGCACCGGACTGTCCGGTGTGCACCGGACAGTGTCCGGTGTGCCAACGGCTCTGGATCTTCAACGATCGACTGTGCCACAACAGGAAAGAAATCTGCACCGAACAGTGTCCAGTGGTGCACCGGACTGTCCGGTGCGCCAGGCGACAGAAGGCAAGAATTGCCTTCCTGGAATGCTCTCAACGGCTCCTAGCTGCCTTGGGGCTATAAAAAGGTCCCCTAGGCGCATGGAGGAGTACACCAAGCATTCTCTAAGCATTCCTAAGCACCAAGACTCCAATTCCACGCATTCGAGTCTTTGTGATAGCAACTAGAGCTCCATTTGAGTAGAGAACTCTTTGGGTTGTGTTGTGAGCTCGAGTTGTGACTTGTGTGCGTGTTGTGCTCTGATTTTGTGTCTTGTGTGCGTTGCTCATCCCAGCCTTACTTCCGTGCTTCTTTGTGAACATCAAATTGTAAGGGCGAGAGGCTCCAAATTGTGGAGATTCCTCGCAAGCGGGATATAGTAAAACAAAGCAAAACACCGTGGTATTCAAGTGGGTCTTTGGACCACTTGAGAGGGGTTGATTGCAACCCTCGTCCGTTGGGATGCCACAACGTGGAGTAGGCAAGTGTTGGACTTGACCGAACCACGGGATAAACCACTATGCCTATCTGTGTTGATTTTATTGTGGTTATCGTGTCTTGCAAGAACTCCTCTCTAGCCACTTGGCTTTATTGTGCTAACTCCTAATTAAGTTTTGTGGCATTAAGTTTCAAGTTTTACAGGATCACCTATTCACCCCCCTCTAGGTGTTCTCAAACATCAATACAAAGCCTATGTTCTCAAACATCAATACCCCCCTCTCGAGGATGATACGATGACATAGCTATTGTTGTATTTGAACTAGGTTATGAGTTTATCTCCTTAGAGTTCAAATGGATCAGCAGTAGAACATGACTACTCTCCTTATTTTTCTTGTTGGGTTTTTAAGGAGACTCGGCTGATATGTTGATTTCTTAGATTTTCTGACAAGATTATCTTGGAGAAATATTGGTCTGAGTTGTATGTCTCATCATTTATTTTCCCTTTAGGTTTTTTGAGATAATGATTGTAGATATTATTGTTATTTGGGCTAGAGGTCCATGGGAGAACAATGACGTACCATGGTTCTACTCCTTATTTTTTCCACTGGGTATTGAGGAGTTCACATGATACTATTTAACCTACACATATTCCTAAGTTTTTTCCACAAGTTTTTCTTAAAGGAATTAACAACATTATTGAAGGATGTTTATGCTGGATTTGATCAAGGGGGAGTGTTGAGAAATGATCTCATCCCTTCAAGACACCCCTTAGGTTGTAGAGACACCTCTTGGGTTGGCCCCTTCAAGGCACCCCTTTGTATCTATATAAGCAAAGTATCCCATCAATAAAGAGAATAGAGTTTTCATTCTTCGCTCCATACTCAAACACAATCTTCACACCATCACCAGAGGCCACCCACTCCCGAGGGGAGTGTCCACACATGTAGATCGAAGAGTCCAGATCATGCCCATTTCAACCCACATTCACCCTTACCAGGCTAAAGTCTGCCCTAACCTGTCAAGAAACATGTCACACGCCTCTTGTCTTTGCACTCCCTATGCACCCTGTTGGTTATTTGTTCTCAAGTGTTGTGAATCAAGAACAAGACAACACAATTGTTAAAGATTAAGGACCTTCGTCCTTAAAGGCATTATCTCCTTTCGGATATAATGATCTTTAGACGAAGGTCATGAAGAACGCACCTTCATCATTCGCAAGAATAATAATTCATAGAAATGATAAATATTATCCATTCATATATCGATTCATATATTTATTTTGTGATAAACATATGAGTATTAATGGGATTTAAATTACATTTATACCTTCAGCTTGTTCGAAGGCGTTGACGCGAGAGGATGATGGGGGTTGCTTCAAATTAAAATTAGATCATCTGCCTTACTGTGGATTTCCCATATTCGATATGGCTAGGTTTGCTTGGGCTTAAGATGTTGTCATCATCCTCATCTTCAATTTCACTATCAGCTTCGGCGATAGTCGGTTCAGCTTCGGCATCAACAACACCATCGGCAATGGTCTTGTCGGGGACCATAATTAGGGGTACCCCCAAGACTCCTAATCTCAGCTGGTAACCCCCATCAGCACAAAGCTGCAAAGGCCTGATGGGCGCGATTAAGGTCAAGGCTCAGTCCACTCAAGGGACACGTTCTCGCCTCGCCCGAGCCCAGCCTCGGGCAAAGGCAGCCGACCCCGGAGGATTCACGTCTCGCCTGAGGGCCCCCTCAAGCGACGGACACACCTTCTGCTCGCCCGAGGCCCAGTCTTCGTGGAGAAGCAACCTTGGCCAGATCGCCACGCCAACCGACTGTATCGCAGGAGCATTTAATGCAAGGATCGCCTGAAACCTTATCCTGACGCGCGCTCTTCAGTCGACAGAGCCGAAGTGACCGCAGTCACTTCGCTGCTCCACTAACCGACCTGACAAGAAAACAGCGCCGCCTGCGCCACTCCGAGCTAGCTAGCTCAGGCTACGGGGAACAAGACCGGCGTCCCATCTGGCTCACCCTGGTAAACAAGTAATGATGGCACCCCGCGTCAGCAAGGATCCGACAGCCTCGGCAGCTGTCCTTCCACAGGGCCCAAGCGCTCCTCCGACGACCACGACATCACATGAACAGGGTGCCAAAACCTCTCCGACTGCCACGACGGCATGTACTTAGGGCTCTAGCTCCTCTTTGCTAGACACGTTAGCACACTTCTACACCCCCCATTGTACACCTGGACCCTCTCCTTACGCCTATAAAAGGAAGGTCTAGGGCTCTCGTACGAGAAGGTTGGCCGCGCGAGAGAACGGGCTGGCGGACGGTCTCTCTCTCTCCCTCGCGGACGCTTGTAACCCCCCTACTGCAAGCGCACCCGACCTGGGCGCACGGCAACATGAAGGCCGCGGGTTTCCCCTTTGCATGTCTCTTCCCCCCTTCGTGCTCCGCCTCGCGCCGACCCATCTGGGCTGGGACACGCGGCGACAGTTTACTCGTCGGTCCAGGGACCCCCCGGGTCGAAACGCCGATAGTTGGCGCATCAGGTAGGGGCCTGCTGCATGTTGACGAACAGCTTCCCATCAAGCTCCAGATGGGTAGTCTCCAGCAACCTCTTCAACCCGGGACGATGCTTCGTTTCGGGAGTCCGGAGTTCATGTCCCTCGACGGCAGCTACGACATGATACTCCTTCCTACGTCGCGTGACAACGACAATGGCGGTCGTCAGCCCGCCCGCCGGCGGCGGAATCGACGACATCTTCCCCACGTGGCGGAAGAGCAACGCCCGGGTCTGTCCCGTCACCTTCCCCGCCGACGGAGGAGGAGGCGGGGCAGGCATGGCCAAGCAGGAGGCGGTACCTCGTCGGCTGTCGAGCGAGTCGACGACGCCGGCGCCCCAACGGGGGACACGTCGGGCGTCGACCTTGCGTCTGAGACGAAGACGAGCGTCGTTTCCCCGCAACACGCCAACTCCAAGCGGACGGACGACACCAGCACGCTCGCGAAGGACATGCTGGGCGTTAGCCTCGTACCTGAGACAAAGGTGCAGTCCGTCCCTGACGCGACTTCGTCACCACCCGTCGATCAAGAGGTACCGTCCGTTTCCCGTTCCATGCCTTTTAGATCCAGCTGTGACCCACCAAGCGACCCCGCTTCGGTGGACGCTTTCGTAAAGGCGTGTCCAAACCCTCCGGGGTATCATATGCGGTCACCCTGGGACCGGCTGACGGCCGTCTCGACCTACGGGCCTCTGGGTTCCGAGGAAGATGACGAGCCCGACTCTGGTTGGGATTTCTCTGGGCTTGGTAACCCCAGTGCCATGCGGGACTTCATGACCGCATGTGACTACTGCCTCTCTGATTGCTCCGATAGCAGCCACAGCCTCGGCGACGAGGACTGTGGCCCAAGTCACGAATGCTTCCACGTCGATCTAGGGGGTCTCGACGAAGGCAACCATCTTGGTATGCCGGAGGACGGTGATCCCCCTAGGCCTGCGCCTCGCGTTGACATCCTTCGGTAGCTAGCTGTGGCCCCAGTCCCTGCGGGGGGTCAGGACGCACAGCTCGAGCAAACCCGCGAGGTATAGGCCAGGCTCGACGAGGAAGCAGGACAACTTGTGCAGCTTCGGCAAAATATCGGGCAGGAGTGGGCAGGCCGAGCACCGGCCGGAGAAGCGCGTCACCTGGCCCAGGACATCCAGCACCGCATCGCCGACGATGCCAGGGCAAGGCTGCCTCCGTCTTCCAGTGGGGTCGGTCAGAACCTGACTGCAGCAGCGATGCTACTCCGAGCGATGCCGGAACCATCCACCACCGAGGGGCGGCGTATCCAGGGAGAGCTCAAGAACCTCCTGGAAGATGCCGCGGTCCGACGGGCCAAAAGCTCTGCCTCCCGAAGGCAGGGGTACCCCCGGAGCATCGCGCCGCGACTTCCCGACTCATGCGGGAAGCCTCGGTCCACACCGGGCGAACGCGAAACTCAGCGCCTGCGGCCCCGGGTCGCCTCGGCAACGAGCACCACCGCCGCGACCGTCGAGCCCACCTCGACGAGAAGGTGCGCCGAGGCTACCACCCCAGGCGTGGGGGACGCTAGGACAGCGAGGAGGATCGGAGCCTTTCACCCGAACCACCTGGTCCGTGGGCTTTCAGCCGGGCCATACGACGGGCACCGTTCCCGACCCGGTTCGAAGCCGGAACTGTGGCTCGCGGACTACCGGCTGGCCTGCCAGCTGGGTGGAACAGACGATGACAACCTCATCATCCGCAACCTTCCCCTGTTCCTCTCCGACGCTGCCCGAGCCTGGCTGGAGCATCTGCCTCCTGCGCAGATCTCCAACTGGGACGACCTGGTCAAAGCCTTCGCCGGCAACTTCCTGGGCACATACATGCGCCCTGGGAACTCCTGGGATCTCCGAAGCTGCCGCCAGCAGCCGAGAGAGTCCCTCCGGGACTATATCCGGCGATTTTCGAAGCAGCGCACCGAGCTGCCCAACATCACCGACTCGGATGTCATCGGTGCATTCCCCGCCGGCACCACTTGTCGCGACCTGGTGAGCAAGCTGGGTCGCAAGACTCCCACCAGGGCAAGCGAGCTGATGGACATCGCCACCAAGTTCGCCTCTGGGCAGGAGGCAGTCGAGGCCATCTTCCGGAAGGACAAGCAGCCTCAGGGGCGCTAGCCGGAAGACGTCCCCGAGGCGTCCGCTCAGCGCGGCGCGAGGAAGAAGGGCAAGAAGAAGTCGCAAGCGAACGCAACGCCGCCGACGCGGACCTTGTCGCCGCCGCCGAGCACAGGAACCCTCGGAAGCCTCCCGGAGGCGCCAACTTGTTCGACAAGATGCTCAAGGAGTCGTGCCTCTATCATCAGGGTCCCGTCAAGCACACCCTTGAGCAGTGCGTCATGCTTCGGCGCTACTTCTACAGGGCCGGGCCACCGGCGGAAGGTGGCCGAGCCCACAACAACGACAAGAAGGAGGATCACAAGGCAGAGGAGTTCCCCGAGGTCCACGACTGCTTCATGATCTACGGTGGGCATGTGGCGAATGCCTCGGCTCGGCACCGCAAGCAAGAGCGCCGGGAGGTCTGCTCGGTAAAGGTGGCGGCGCCAGTCTACCTAGACTGGTCCGATAAGCCCATCACCTTCGACCAGGGCGACCACCCCGACCGCGTGCCGAGCCCAGGGAAGTACCAGCTCGTTGTCGACCCCATCATTGGCAACGTCAGGCTCACCAAGGTCCTCATGGACGGAGGCAGCAGCCTCAACATCATCTACGCCGAGACCCTCGAGCTCCTGCAGATCGATCTGTCCTCGATCTGGGCCGGCACGGCACCTTTTCACGGGATCATCCCCGGGAAACGCGTCCGACCCCTCGGGCAACTCGATCTGCCCGTCTGCTTCGGGACTCCCTCCAACTTCCAAAAGGAAACCCTCACATTCGAGGTGGTCGGGTTCCGAGGAACCTACCACGCATTGCTAGGGAGGCCATGCTACGCCAAGTTCATGGCCGTCCCCAACAACACCTACCTCAAGCTCAAGATGTCGGGCCCCAACGGGGTCATCACCGTCGGCTCCACGTACCGACACGCGTACGAATGCGACGTGGAGTGCGTGGAGTACGCCAAGGCCCTTGCCGAATCCGAGGCCCTCATCGCCGACCTGGAGAGCCTCTCCAAGGAGGCGCCAGATGCGAAGCGCCACGCCGGCAACTTCGAGTCAGCTGAGACGGTCAAATCCATCCCTCTCGACCCCAACAACGACGCCTCCAAGCAGATATGGATCGGCTCCAAGCTCGACCCCAAATAGGAAGCAGTGCTCGTCGACTTTCTCCGCGCGAACGCCGAAGTTTTCGTGTGGAGTCCCTCGGACATGCCTGACATACCGAGGGATGTCGCCGAGCACTCGCTGGATATCCGAGCTGGAGCCCGACCCGTGAAGCAGCCTCTGCTCCGATTCGACGAAGAAAAGCGTAGAGCCATAGGCAAGGAGATCCACAAGCTGATGGCCGCAGGGTTCATCAAAGAGGTATTCCATCCCGAATGGCTTGCCAACCCTGTGCTTGTGAGAAAGAAAGGAGGGAAATGGCGGATGTGTGTAGACTACACTGGTCTAAACAAAGCATGTCCGAAGGTTCCCTACCCTCTGCCTCGCATCGATCAAATCGTGGATTCCACTGCTGGGTGCGAAACCCTGTCTTTCCTCGATGCCTACTCAAGGTATCACCAAATCAGGATGAAAGAGTCCGACCAGCTCGCGACTTCTTTCATCACACCCTTTGGCATGTACTGCTACGTTACTGTGCCATTCGGTTTGAGGAATGCGGGTGCGACATACCAAAAGTGCATGAACCACGTGTTCAGAGAGCACATTGGTCGAACGGTCGAGGCTTACGTCGATGACATCGTAGTCAAGACGAGGAAAGCCTCCGACCTCCTTTCCGACCCTGAAACGACATTCCGGTGTCTCAAAGCGAAAGGCGTAAAACTCAATCCCGAGAAGTGTGTCTTCGGAGTCCCCTGAGGCATGCTCCTGGGGTTCATCGTCTCCGAGCGGGGCATCGAGGCCAACCCGGAGAAAATCGCGGCCATCACCAACATGGGCTCCATCAAGGACTTGAAAGGAGTACAGAGGGTCATGGGATGTCTTGCGGCCCTGAGCCGTTTCATCTCGCGCCTCGGCGAAAGAGGCCTACCTCTGTACCGCCTCTTGAGGAAGACCGAGCGCTTCACTTGGACCCCCGAGGCCGAGGAAGCCCTCGGGAACCTAAAAGCGCTCCTTACCAGCGCGCCCATCTTGGTGCCCCCCGCTGCCGGAGAAGCCCTCTTGATCTACGTCGCCGCTACCACTCAGGTGGTCAGCGCCGCGATCGTGGTTGAGAGACGAGAAGAGGGGCATGCATTGCCCGTCCAGAGGCCGGTCTACTTCATCAGTGAAGTGCTGTCCGAGACCAAAATCCGCTACCCGCAAATCCAGAAGCTACTGTACGCGGTAATTCTGACGCGGCGAAAGTTGCGACACTACTTCGAGTCTCATCCGGTGACTGTGGTGTCATCCTTCCCCTGGGGGAGATCATCCAGTGCCGAGAGGCCTCGGGCAGGATTGCAAAGTGGGCGGTGGAGATCATGGGCGAGACAATCTCGTTCGCCCCTCGGAAGGCCATCAAGTCCCAAGTCTTGGCGGACTTTGTGGCTGAATGGGTCGACACCCAGCTTCCAGCAGCTCCGATCCAGCCGGAACTCTGGACCATGTTTTTTGACGGGTCGCTGATGAAAACAGGAGCGAGCGCGGGCCTGCTCTTCATCTCACCCCTCGGGAAGCACCTCCGCTACGTGCTGCGCCTCCATTTCCCGGCGTCCAACAATGTGGCCGAGTACGAGTCTCTGGTTAACGGGTTGCGCATCGCCATCGAGCTAGGGGTCCGACGCCTCGACGCTCGTGGCGACTCGCAGCTTGTCATCGACCAAGTCATGAAGAACTCCCATTGCCGCGACCCGAAGATGGAAGCCTACTGCGATGAGGTTCGGCGCCTAGAGGACAAGTTCTACGGGCTCGAGCTCAACCACATCGCCCGACGATACAACGAGACTGCGGACGAGCTGGCTAAGATAGCCTCGGGGCGAACAACGGTTCCCCCGGACGTCTTCTCCCGAGACCTACATCAACCCTCAGTCAAGACCGACGACACGCCCGAGCTCGAGAAGGTCTCGGCCCTGCCCGAGCCGCCCTCGGCTCAGCCCGAGGCACCCTCGGCCCCCGAGGGTGAGGCACTGCGCGTCGAGGGAGAGCGGAATGGGGTCCCACCTAATCGAGACTGGCAGACCCCGTACCTGCAATATCTCCATCGAGGAGAGCTGCCCCTCGAACGAGCCGAAGCTCGGCGACTGGCGCGGCGCGCCAAGTCGTTCGTCTTGCTGGGGGGCGGGAAGGAGCTCTACCACCACATCCCCTCAGGCATCCTCCAGCGATGCATATCCATCGCCGAAGGTCAGGAGTTATTACAAGAAATACACACGGGGGCTTGCGGTCACCACGCAGCACCTCGGGCCCTCGTTGGAAACGCATTCCGGTAGGGTTTCTACTGGCCAACCGTGGTGGCCGACGCCACTAGGATTGTACGCACCTGCCAAGGGTGTCAATTCTACGCAAAGCAGACCCACCTGCCCGCTCAGACTCTGCAGACAATACCCATCACCTGGCCGTTTGCTGTGTGGGGTTTGGACCTCGTCGGTCCCTTGCAGAAGGCACCCGGGGGCTACACGCACCTGCTGGTGGCCATCGACAAATTCTCCAAGTGGATCGAGGTCCGACCCCTAAACAACATCAGGTCCGAACAGGCGGTGGCGTTCTTCATCAACATCATCCATCGCTTTGGGGTCCCGAACTCCATCATCACCGACAACGGCACCTAGTTCACCGGCAGAAAGTTCTTGGACTTTTGCAAGGATCACCACATCCGGGTGGACTGGGCCGCCGTAGCTCACCCCATGACGAATGGGCAAGTAGAGCGTGCTAACGGCATGATTCTGCAAGGACTCAAGCCACAGATCTACAATGACCTCAACAAGTTCGGCAGACGATGGATGAAGGAACTCCCCTCGATGGTCTGGAGTCTGAGGACAACGCCGAGCCGAGCCACGGGCTTCACGCCGTTCTTTCTAGTCTATGGGGCCGAGGCCATCTTGCCCACAGACTTAGAATACGGTTCCCCGAGGACGAGGGCGTATGACGACCAAAGCAATCGAACCAACCGAGAAGACTCGCTGGACCAACTGGAAGAGACTCGGGACATGGCCTTACTACACTCGGCGCGGTATTAGCAGTCCCTGCGACGCTACCACGCCCGAGGGTTTCGGTCCCGAGACCTCCAGGTGGGCGACTTGGTGCTTCGGCTACGACAAGACGCCCGAGGGCGCCACAAGCTCACGCCTCCCTGGGAAGGGCCATTCATCATCGCCAAGATTTTGAAGCCCGGAACATACAAGCTGGCCAACAGTCAAGGCGAGGTCTACAGCAACGCTTGGAACATCCGACAGCTACGTCGCTTCTACCCTTAAGATGTTTTCAAGTCGTTCATATACCTTGTTTACATACGCCAATAAAGTCTAACCATCCAGCAAGGGTCAGCCTTGCCTCGGCAAAGCCCGACCCTCCCTCGGGGGCTAGAAGAGGGGCACCCCCTCTGCGTCAAAATTTTCCTCGGAAAAAGTCTTTCTGCCATAACGTCTTTCGTGCTTTTTGACTACTTCGAAAGTGGGATCCTGAAAACGACGGAGTACACGTAAGCAGCCAAGGCCGACCGAGCCGAGGGACTCCTACGCCTCCGGGATACGGATACCTCACTCATCACCTTCTGCGATAAGTAACTCACGCTCGGATAAGCGATTCCGCTGACCGAACAAGTCTTATTGCTCGAAAACTGTTCTGCCGAAACGATTTTTCGTGCCTTCTCGACTATATCGATAACAGAATCCTACGGATGAGTAAGAGCACACGTAAGCGGCAAGGCAGGACGGGCGAGCACCAACCCCCGCGCAGAGGCGTCGTACCGGAGCAAAGGCAGGACAGCCCAAGAACACGAACGCCGCCCTAGCAGCGCATGATGTCTTAGGCGGTCCTCCGGTGCGCGTGGCGCGACAACCGCTCTCACGGCGGGAGGGGGCACCGGGCGCCGAGCCAGAGCCAGCTGAGCCAGCGAGCCCAACACGCTGAAGCTGACGACGCTCACGGTCGACCGGCCCCGCGTTGTCAAAGTCCGACCCTCCCGCTAGGCCGACGAGCGCCCTCTCCGCTGAATGTTGAGGGAGAAGGTGACCCACGAACCCGCGCGGGAGGTAGAGCTCCGGCTCAGCCCGGCCTCCACCCCAGCAAGGAGGATGAAGATCCTTGAAGCTGAGGGCGGGGCAAAGGTCGCAGCCCGGCTCGCTTTTCCCCACCATCGAACTGGTGGTCACCGTCTTGGGTGACCACCGATGAGGGGATGCAGCCGGGCTGCCTGATGAAAATCCTTAAAGCCGAGCGATGGCTGAAAGGTACCAACTTCCGCGAAGTTGCGTTCCTCCAACGACAACAAGACGGAAGAACCGCGGGCGCTCCCCGTCCGGGGGCTCGAAAGGTGGAAGGACGCGATGCATGAAGGGAGTACGAAGACATGGTTGCCATCCAAGGGGGTTACCCCCCTTTTAAAGGCGACTCTCCCCACTTGCGTCCTCAGCCGTCGCGGACTGAGTCTTCACCAACACGCTCCAAGATCCTCCGCCTACGACACGGGGGCTGGGTCCCACGCGTCATGCAAGCTGGCCCAGGACAGAAGGAGCCAAACCGTCGCGCGCAGAGCGCACAACTACCCAGCGGTTACAAGCACTCCTCCACTTTCGCCTAGACCAACGGGTGGAAGGGCGGACCGCCATGCAGGCGGCATGCAACCGTACCAAGGGGCGCACTTGTTCGACTCCAACGCGTCCAGCATGGGGGCCCAGGCCCACACGTCATGTAACCGGCGCGCCGGTTGCTACGTGCGAGAAGCTGCACCGCCACTTGCGCCAATACTGTGCCTTCTCGACTGCGGAACCGGTGCCGCGACTCGAGGCAACCCTGCGCATGGCCCAACAGTGCCAACCGAGCACATCGGTCACGGGTCAGCCAGCCGCGGGAGAAGGCGCGACGGTCAATATGGCCAAAAGTGGGCCGACAGTAATGGCGACGGCAGGCGGGCGGAAGCAGCGGTCACGTCGTCCGCAGGCTCACGTCCCCTCCTGGGACAGTGAGAGAGCCCTCTCCCACGGAGTGAAGACGACGTGCCCGTGTTCCGTTCCTCGAATGGCTCGCGCACGCACAACGGCTGCCCCGCGAACCACTCGTCTCGTCGCATTAACTCTGCGGCAGGACAAGCGGCACCTTTGGCAGGCGAAGCAGGCGACGCTTCACCTCCGCCATAATGACTGTGTCAAAAAAAGGTGTGCCACGTCGTTCGATTTCGTATCCTTTTCCTCTTCCTCTTTCTCTCTCTTGCTACAGGGACCGGGAAAGGGGATACTCCGAAAGGGATCCTTCTCCACGAAGGAAGCGGGCCCCGAGCCCTCCTACTGATCAGAGGTTCGAAGGCTGGCCCCTCGGAAGGTTTCGACAGCCGCCTCAGAGCACTCGGGCCCCGAGCCCTCCTACTGATCAGAGGTTCGAAGGCTGGCCCCTCGGAAGGGTTCGACAGCCGCCTCAGAGCACTCGGGCTCCGCGCCCACCACTGGTCAGAGGTTCGAAGGCTGGCCCCCGAAGGGTTCGACAGCCGCCTCAGAGCACGC
This sequence comes from Zea mays, assembly GCF_902167145.1. NCBI lineage: Eukaryota > Viridiplantae > Streptophyta > Magnoliopsida > Poales > Poaceae > Zea > Zea mays. The sequence continues at coordinate 41,723,376 of NC_050098.1, read as the reverse complement.
AGAGTGAGGGATGACTCTGGGTACGTTCGATACACAACCAAGGCTTGGGCTACGCTCCCGAGGTACCCTAAGACATTTCCGAGACCAGCGGGAGCGATTTTGTAACGGAATCCCATCAGAGGGAGGCATCGAGCCCTCGGACCCTATCGAACGGGACCGGGTCCGGCAAATCACCTGCAGGTACTTTTGGAGCACGCCTCTGGGCCACTAGCCGACCCTTATCGAACGGGGCACGGGCGTCCACTCGGATCACCCGCTAGCAACTCACTGGAGACACCATGTTCGGCGCCCTCCGAGGGCAACATGGCGCTTCCCCCCTCCTCCTTGCGGAAAGGTGACGCAGGGGCGTATGAAAAAAGCCGAGTCTGCCCTTGACCGTCCTCTTGCTCTGTGCGGAGGCTCGGGGGCTGCTCTCGCAAACCCGGCTCCGGCCAAACCATTGACAGCGTCAACATACCAGCCCGAGAACTTGGAACCTGACTATGCACCCGGGTTACGGCCAGTTCGCATGAGGGAACAACCAGACCGGCCGAAGCATCACGAAACGCGCTAAGACCTCGAAAGAGTCAAACCACTCCTCCGAGGCCTCAGGGGCTACACCCGGCGGGTGCGCTCGCGCGCACCCACCGAAACGAAACGCAACCGAGAAAGGCCGGTCCCCTTGCAAAAAAGTGCGACAAAAGCCTCCAAGCGAGTATCAACACTCCCTTCGAGGCTCGGGGGCTACTGTCGGGGACCATAATTAGGGGTACCCCCAAGACTCCTAATCTCAGCTGGTAACCCCCATCAGCACAAAGCTGCAAAGGCCTGATGGGCGCGATTAAGGTCAAGGCTCAGTCCACTCAAGGGACACGTTCTTGCCACGCCCGAGCCCAGCCTCGGGCAAAGGCAGCCGACCCCGGAGGATTCACGTCTCGCCCGAGGGCCCCCTCAAGCGACGGACACACCTTCGGCTCGCCCGAGGCTCAGTCTTCGCGGAGAAGCAACCTTGGCCAGATCGCCACGCCAACCGACCGTATCGCAGGAGCATTTAATGCAAGGATCGCCTGACACCTTATCCTGACGCGCGCTCTTCAGTCGACAGAGCCGAAGTGACCGCAGTCACTTCGCCGCTCCACTGACCGACCTGACAAGAAAACAGCGCCGCCTGCACCGCTCCGACTGCTGTGCCACTCGACAGAGTGAGGCTGACAGCAGCCAAGTCCAGCCTCGGGCGCCATGGGAAGCTCTGCCTCGCCCGACCCAGGGCTCAGACAGCCTCGACCCCGGAAGACGGACTCCGCCTTGCTCGACCCCAGGGCTCGGACTCAGCCTCGACCCCGGAAGACGGACTCCGCCTCGCCCGACCCCAGGGTTCGGGCTCAGCCTCGACATCGGAGGAGCCTCCGCCTCGCCCGACCTCGGGCTCGAACCCGCCACGTCACAGGGAAGGCCATCATTACCCTACCCCTAGCTAGCTCAGGCTACGGGGAACAAGACCGGCGTCCCATCTGGCTCGCCCCGGTAAACAAGTAATGATGGCACACCGCGTGCTCCATGACGACGACGGCTCTCAGCCCCTTACGGAAGCAAGGAGACATCAGCAAGGATCCGACAGCTGTCCTTCCACAGGGCCCAAGCGCTCCTCCGACGGCCACGACATCACATGAAAAGGGTGCCAAAACCTCTCCGACTGCCACGACGGCATGTACTTAGGGCTCTAGCTCCTCTCTGCTAGACACGTTAGCACACTGCTACACCCCCCATTGTACACCTGGACCTCTCCTTATGCCTATAAAAGGAAGGTCCAGGGCTCTCGTACGAGAAGGTTGGCCACGCGGGAGAACGGGCTGGCGGACGGTCTCTCTCTCTCCCTCGCGGACGCTTGTAACCCCCCTACTGCAAGCGCACCCGACCTGGGCGCAGGGCAACACGAAGGCCGCGGGTTTCCCCTTTTCCTGTCTCTTCCCCCCTTCATGCTCCGCCTCGCGCCGACCCATCTGGGCTGGGACACGCGGCGACAGTTTACTCGTCGGTCCAGGGACCCCCCGGGGTCGAAACGCCGACATGTCTCTTCTTGCACAACCAACCCAAAATGCTTCATCATCTCTGAAATGAGGGTTCTCTCAGAAGTTCCAGCCTCTTCTCCTTCGCACGCCACCCTAGCAGTAGATCTCACTCTAGCCATTTCAGTTTTCAGTCTTTGACAGACAAAGTTACATGTTGGAACTTGCTCTCCTAGGCAAGTTGATCCAACGTGGGAGTAGAAAGAGTGCAAGCAAAGTTTAATTTGGGATGACAATTGCTCTGTTAATGTGGCCTCTCAAGGGCACTGTACGGGGGTATTACAGATGAGGCCTGTAATATGCTTGCCCACGCAGGGCCCGTTACAGTGGGCCGAATTCCACATGGGCCTCCGGACGAGATGAGGACGCGGAACTAGCAGACTCCGTCGGAGTCTAGCCTTCGCCTTGCAATGGAGAAGACGAAGGACAGCCACGCCGATCATCTCGCATTCGTTGGTGTAGCGAGGCGACGAAGACTTCGCGCGAAGGGTAGCGTATTCGCCTTCACCCCAACATTTGCCCTCCGAGGGACCAGTTCGACTGAGTCATCTGGTGCCGAAGACGTCGCTAGATGGTAGAGACGCTGCCCTCGCTCGAAGTGGTCCCGCGGGGGTTTTTGAGGTGACCGTTGATGGGACATGGCACTGTTGGACTGCGGGTTTCCCGAAGCGCCGCGCCGTGTGTATAAAAAGGGCGACGCGGCGCGGGCTGACTCTTACCTTTGCGTGCGCCGGAAAACCCTATGCTTTTGAAACCGCTCGCCCGCTCGCTTGCCCTCCTTGTTCCTCTGCATTGGAGATCTGGCCCGCGTCAAGCAAACCGCGCCGCCGCCGCCGGTACGTAGCGATGTCGTCTTCTTCCTCATCTGCTGCGAATGCGCCACCGGCCGATTCATCGTTCGAAGATACCTCGAGCGATTTGGCGGCGGTGTAGTTACAGCCGGGTCACACGGTGGAGTTCGGCGTGTCGAGGATTTCGTTTGTTCGCGTGCAGGATATGCAGTAGTTAGGGTATTTTGGGAACGGTGTTGGGCGCGTCCCAGGGGCGGAAGAGATTCTCGAGCCTGAGGGCGAGTTAGTCGTGTTTGAGGTGTTCTTCATCGCCGGCCTTCGCCTACCCACGCATCATTTCGTGGTGGAGGTCCTGCAGAGGTTTGAGGTCCAGGTCCACCAGTTGACACCTAACGCCGCGGTGGCCCCGACGAAGTATGTTTGGGCGGTGACTTCGTACGGCGGATAGCCTTCCGTAGAGGTCTTCGCCAAGAATTACTGTCTACACTGGCAAAACAGAAAGATTGGAGGTAAAATTGCACAATTTGGATCGTGCACCTTCACGTCGAGGACCGGAAAGACTTCGATGGAAGTTGTGGAGTTAGTTCCCTGTGCTCGCAACAAGTGGGGCAACTCGTGGGATTATTGGTTTTATGTTTCGGGAAGCGAAGTCGAAGACCTCCCAGGGCTCCCTGTGGCCATAATGTGCTCCCACTGTTATGTGGTGTTCCCACCATTTGAAGTGGCAGAGGATGATGAGAACGAAGGGGCCCTTCGGTGCGCTGCCCGCATGAGCAGCGGGCGTGATTTGGTTGAGGAATTCATTGGTTATGGAGTGTGGCCCCTGGCGCATGGCTGGGTGCTTGGCAAAGTATACCCTCGCCAGATGCCTACTTTGGGCCAGCAGCTGGTGCGAAGTCCGGCCTTCGCTTTGGATCTACGCGGCTGAGACCCAGCCGCGTTCGTTCGTGAAGTGGAGGACAGGGCTGTGAGGATTGTCAGGCGGTATGCGCCGAGGACGGAGAGTCTGCAGAGTTGGGATATTCGTGGATCCAATGTTCGCTTGAATCGGGTCTTCGAGTTAAACCGTTTGCCATACGGTGGCTACCCTAGAGATGACACTGCTGCGGCTATTGACTGCCGCGGGAAAAAACCAGTGGTCGTGGCTGAGGAAGGCCCTTCGCGGGAGGCTGCCCCGGCCACTAAGAAGAGAAAAATAGGTACTACAGTGGGGGGGTTGGGGGTCTCTGACCGTTTTGCTATGGAATTGATGGGGACTTGTGCGGCCCTCGGGGGAAGGATGTCTTCGCCCGAGCTCCGGGAGTCTTCGACGCGAATGCTGAAGGTTACCGGAGGTCGATGGCCAAGGAACGTTCTGATTCCCTGGGCGGCCGGCGAGGACATATTTATGTCTCATTTGGCCTGTGAGATGAAGATTTTTCCTTATGGACAGAATATTGTTGTTGTTGTATCGGTAGTGATGGACAAGGATCGTCAAGATGCGGCGCGGAAGCGCCGGGCGTTCACTAGGGTCGGGGACCCTACCCGCGAGGTGAAGCGGGCGCGGGGAGGCGCAAAGGCCGCCGTCCCTGGCAGCAGCAAACCACCGCCGGTAGCGAAGCCTGCCGTCCCCGGGCCCAGCAAGTCTTTGGTGGGTTCGAGGGCTGCCGCTTCTGGCGCGGGCAAGCCGCCCTCGGCTGAGCCCGTGAAGGAGCGAAGGCCGGCGTCGCCGGTGCGCGCCGACGAAGCGGCGGCGGGCGGTGCCGACTTCGATACGGACATCTGCGTGGATGATTACCTCGTTGGTGAGTTTTTTTTGGACTGGGTCTTGAACGGGGTTATGGTGCAGGGTCGAATGTGGGGCAGCTGGCTATTGTCCCGTCTCCGGTGGCGGCCACTTCGCCTGCGGCGGCGGTTGGAGCGAAGGGTACTTCGCAGGACCCATGGTCCGAATTCTGCGCCAGCGGTGAGATTTTGCCGGCCGCCGCCGCCAAAGACGTGGCGGGCTCCGTGTCCCAGCAGCTGAGGCATGCGTCGCGGCAGCTGAAGCATGTAAGCCGTCTTGGACTTCGTTAGCTCGTTGTTTTTATGTGGTTGCGAGTCCGATGGATGTTTTGTGGCAGGCGGCCGCCTTTGCCGACCATGTTGCGTCGGGCGCCCTAACTTCGGAGTTCGCTGCCGAGAGGCAATGACTCGAGGGTAGGATCGAGCGCCTCCGAGCGCAGCATACGGATGCTGTTCGGGACAAGTCAGCTACGGAGAACAAGAGCCGCAGGCTGGCGGAGAGGCTGGCGGCTGCGGAGGCCGAGAAGGAGGATCTCAGGCATTAGTTGGTGGAGGAGAGGAGGGACGCGAACAGGGCTTGTGCTGAGGCACAGTCTGCGCAAGCTTAGGCCAAGCTTGTGCGGGCGGAGGCCAGTCTCGCTCGCCAACGCGCCGAGGAGATGGAGACGAGGCTCGACAGCCTGCACGACCGTCTGGACAAAACGGAGGCCTCGACGCGCGAGGAGGTCGAGCGGACGCATACGCAGCTCATGGATGCGTACCGGTAGATGGGTGCGCGGACCGCGCCCTTCGAAGCGCCCGGTCAGGAGGTGGGCCTCCGCTTCCTTGGGTGGCTACAGGAGGAGCTAGAGGTGCTCCCGACCATTGTGACAGGTCTCATGTCCTTCGCTTCCCTCGTCACCTGCGAGGGGGCCGTGAATGCCTTGTCCCGCGAGGGATGCGGGCACTTCAAGGTCTTCAACCAATCGGACGAAGGCTTCGAGCGTGGAATCTTCCAGGTCGAGGACCCGGTTCTGAAGCAGTCGGCTGTGACACTTTTTGATAGGATGTGGGGCCCTCACGGCCGAGAGACTGTCCGGGAGAGGTCCGACCGGGCGATAGATCAGGTAAAGGTGCATTTGTGTGATTATATGTGTGGGTATGTGTGGTTTGTTGAATGAATATGTTATTGATGTAGATGGCGCATGATGAAGGGGTTGAGGACCTCGATGATCTGGATAGAACACTACCCGAGGCATCAGGGTGAAGATAGCGCCGCCATCCGATGCTGGCGAGGGCCCCTCGGCGACCCCCGCGCCGACTGGAGCTGGCGAAGACCCCACGCCAGCCACTGTGCTGACGGGTGAGGATGCTGCAAAGGTGGTGGGCGAACCGGCTGTCGAAGACCCAGCGGCGTCGGCCAGGCCTTCGCAGGTGGCGGAATAGGGGCTAGGGCTTTCGGTGTAAACTTTTGTTTTTTGTGATACTGAACCTCGGTTGCTACGCAGGTTCCGACGTTTGGGCCTGCGCAAGCAACCGCTGCTGGCAATACTGATTTTGTGGCGGCCTCAACCGTTATGCCTGCCGATGATAATTTATTTGGCTCTGGATCTGAGTGTTTTGAGTCTGATAGTGAATCTGGGAGTTCGTTTTCCTGGACGGAGGAGTCCTCGGATGAAGGCTTGGATTATTTTGCTGCGTTGGATGTGGTCGCAGCGGAGTCTTCACCACGTGGAGGGTGCCAGGGCTGCTGACCTTCCTAGTGCGAGTATTGAGTACATGCGGCGAAGGGTGGTGTCGAAACACAGTGTGGGTGAGTTTTCGCGAAGTGGTAGGCGCAGTCGTATGGGGATGGAGCGTGGCCGTCTTCGAGTAGACCGGGTTGGTAAACGAGAATTATTGTCCTCGCCGATTGGGGCGAGCATAGGTGAGGGGGATCTGCAGAATCTTTTTGAGGGTGAATAATTGAGGATAACGCTGTTCAATTATAGGGAGATGGGTATCATCCCAAAGGTTGAGCCGATGTAGTATATGGTGCCCTCGACGTGTGTATGTAACTGTAATTTGTATTGTAATGTGGCCTGTTGGCCATTTTTGTACGCCTGTGCTGATCCGGCTGCACCTGTGGGCGACTTTTGCGCGGAGTGTAGACTGACGTACTTGTGCTATTCCGGTTGCACCCTTAGGCGATCTTGGCACGTAGTGTTCTTTCGGCGAGAGACTTCGATGGCGTATTTTATTGTGCCTGTCCGGCTGCACCCTTTGGCATTTTTCGCACGGAGCGTCTTTAATGAAAGACTTCGATTGATGCACTTGTTGTGCTGCTCCGGCTGCACCCTTAGGCGACTTTTACACGGAGTGTCTTTTTAATAAATAACTTCGATTAATGCACTTGTTGTGCTATTCCGGCTGCACCCTTAGACGACTTCTGCACGGAGTGTCTTTTTAATAAAAGACTTCGATTAACGCACTTGTTGTGCTATTCAGGCTGCACCCTTAGGCGACTTTTGCGCGGAGTGTCTTTTTAATAAAAGACTTCGATTATCGCACTTGATGTGCTATTCCGGCTGCACCCTTAGGCGACTTTTGCGCGGAGTGTCGCACGCGAGGGTAGTCTACGCTACCTGTCGCGGTGACTTCGGAGTGGTCGAATGTCGAAGACCGTCGATGCGGTCTTTTTTGACATGTTGCATCTGAGTTTTTGTTTTTGCGGGGGCTTTTGCAGGTATATTACATGGCTCCGCCTCGTTAAAAACCTCGCCCCCCGGGAGGAAAAGAGTGCGGGCCGGAATAGTATTGTTTGGTGGATTACAAGGGCGCGTGGGCCCTGAGGATTAAACAAAAAATTGTGCATATTGTCAATGTTCCAGGAGTGCTCTAAGTCTTCGCCGGATGGCGTTGATTGCCTGTACGCGCTGGGGGATGCCTTTGACTTGACGATGAATGGACCCTCCCATTTCGGCTCAAGCTTGCCCCGTGACTCTATCCGGGTGGTCCGGACGAGTACGAGGTCCCCTTTGTTGAACTCACTTGGGACGACCGCGTTGTCGCGCAAGGCCTTGGTTTGAGCTTGGTATTTGTTGAGGGCCTGCAGGGCGAAGACGCGGTCTCCGTCGATGAGGTCTTTGGACGTTGGTTCGTTGACGTCGAGCACTGCTAATGTGCTTGTTCGGGGCGACCCATGCTTTATCTTCCTACGGCGTCATGGCCTCCGATCCATATAATAGACGAAAAGGTGTGAATCCAGTTGCCCGGCATTTGGTCGTGTTTAGGGCCCAGACTACTTCAGGTAGTTGGTCGGCCCATTTACCCTTCTTGTCGTCGAGAAGTCTTTTCTTGATAGCGGTGAAAATCTTGCCATTGGCGCGCTCGACGACGTCGTTGGATTGCGGGTGGTATATCGAGGTGAAGGCAGGCTTGGTGCCGATGGAGAGGCAGAAATCCCTGAAGTCCTGGCTGTCAAACTGTTTGCCGTTGTCGACTATGAGCTCAGACGGGACTCCGAATCGGCAAACAATGTTTTGCCAGAAGAACTTTTGGGCGGTCTTCGACGTTATTGTGGATACTGTCCTGGCCTCGATCCACTTGGTGAAGTACTCGACGGCGACGAAGGTGAATCTAAGGTTCCCTTGAGCCGTGGGTAGTGGTCCGACAAAATCCAGCCCCCAGCGTTGAAGTGGCCAGGTGTGAGCGATCAGCTTGGTGAACTGCGAGGGGTTGCCCGAGCGGGGGGAAAACTTCTGGCATGCTTCGCAGGACCTCGTGACTCGATTCGCTACACAGATTATCGCGGGCCAGTAAAATCCTTGACGGATTACTTTGGCAGCGAGGGCCCTGGGCCCTGAGTGAGACCCGCAAGTTCCGCTATGGACTTCGCGAAGGATTTGAATGCCTTCGGTTTCGGTCAAGCATTTTAGCATGGGCTGGCTGATCCCCTTTTTGTATAGCTGGCCCCCGACTAGTACGAAGTCCCGGCTTCGATGTTTGAGGCGCTTGGCCTCATTGACGTCACTTGGGTGGTAATATCCTTGCAAAAACAGGGTTATTGGGGCCCGCCAATCTTCAGTCATAATGAGGTTGACGATGCGATGGCCCTCGGTGTCGTTGGTTACTTGTAAGCCTTCTGGGTTGCGGACGGCTGGTGTGCCAATGACGTGGTAGAACACGTCGGTGGGCAAGGTCTCGCCTCTGGCCGCTGCCTTAGCCAACACGTTGGCCTCTTCGTTCCTGGCACGGTCCACATGTTGTAGGGTTAAGCCCTTGAACTGTCTCTTGAGACTGCGAACAGTCGTGAGATACTGCATGAGTGCAGGGTCTTTTGCTGAATATTCTTTTTCGACCTGGCCGGCAACTACTTTGGAATCTGTCTTGACTATGCAGGTGGTGACACTGAGCGCTCTCAGCTTGCGAAGGTCCAGGATGACGACTTCGTATTTTGCTATGTTGTTGGTGCATCTGTCGGACTCCAAAGCGAAGCTAAGGCGTGCTGCGTATCTGTGCTTGACGCCTGTGGGTGACGTGATAATTGCAGTTGTGCCTGCCCCCGCATGGCATCATGCACCGTCGCAGTGGATGGTCCACACCTTCTCTGGGGGCTCTTCTTGCTGCCGTGTCGGCCCTGTCCAGTCGACGATGAAGTCTGCCAGGACCTGCGACTTGATTGTTGTCCTGGGTTCGAAGGTGATGTGGTACCCGGAGAGTTCGGCTGCCCATTTGGCGATTCAGACGGACGCCTCTGGGTTTCTGAATAGTTCTCCCAGTCCCCTGTCCGAGGTGACCCGCACCTTGAACGCCTCGAAGTAGTGGCGCAGCTTACGCGATGCCATGACGACTGCGTAAGAGATTTTTTTTAATTCAGTCATGTTGCACTTGGAAGTCGTGAGGACTTCAGAGACGTAGTAGACTGGATACTGCCGGGTTGTGCCCTCTCTGTCTTGCTCTTGTACTAGAGCTGCGCTGACTGCATATGGCGAGGCTGCGATGTAGAGCAGCAGAGGCAGCGAGGGGTCGAGACTGGTAAGAGTTGCCAAGTCTGACAGGTGTAGCTTGAGTGATGCGAAGGTTGCCGCCTGTTCTAGTCCCCATGCGAAGTCTTTCGCACCGCGCAGTGTCTTGAGGAAGGGTAGACTCCGCTCTGCAGACTTGGAAATGAATCTGTTAAGGGCGGCTAATCTGCCTGTCAGACGTTGGACATCCCTGGTTGACTTCGGGGGTGTCATGTTGATGATTGCTTGAATCTTGGTCGGGTTGGCCTCGATTCCACGGTGCGACACCAGGTAGCCTAGTTAGGGATGAAAACGGCCGAAAACGATCGAAAAACAGCTAAATTGTTTTTGTTTTCATATTTTTTGGTCAGGACGAAAACGAAAACCAACGGTCGAAATACGGGATCGGAATTGTCGGTTATTCGAAAACGATCAAAAACGATAAACTATAGTCGGAAAGATAACTATTTTGTAGTTTTATCAAAAACATAATAAAGTGATGTATTGCCTAATTTTTAAGATTTAGAAATACACAAACAACTCTTTTTCATCATCCATATTAGTTAGAGTAATTATAACATTTGCTTTTCGCTTATTCATTCACTTGAACACAACAAAAGTCTATAACTTAAATAAATTATATGCTAGATATATCTCATATTATATAAAACGGTAGAAAATGGTATTAGCATGACTCGGAAACGAAAAATACGAAAACGATCGAAAAACTAGTTAAATCGTTTTCGCACTGTTTCTAATCGGTTCCTGAACAATTCGAAAACGATCGGGAAAAAACAGTATTCGAAACGGGACGATACGGGAATTTCCCGTCCCATTTTCATCCCTAAGCCTAGTATCTTCCCCTGGCGAACTCCGAAGACGCACTTCTCGGGGTTGAGGCGAAGTCGTGCGTCCCGCATGTTTGCGAACGTCTCTGCGAGGTCAGCCAGGTGATCTTCTTTATTTTTTGCTTGCGACAACGATGTCGTCCACGTACGTGAAAATGTTGTGGCCCACTTGGCTCCCGAGCACCGTCTTGGTGAGGCGAGAGAAGGTTGACCCAGCGTTCTTGAGTCCCTCCGGCATTCTGATGAAGCAGTACGTGCCGAAGGGTGTGATGAAACTTGTGCTGGCCTTGTCTTCCTCCTTCATGTATATCTGATGGTAGCCGGAGAAGCAGTCAAGAAGTGACATGACTTCGCATCCGGCTGCACTATCGACTATCTTGTCAATCCGTGGCAGCGGGAAATTGTCCTTGGGACAGACCTTATTGAGGCTGGTGAAATCAATGCACATGCGCCACTTGCCGCTTTTCTTTTGTATCATGACTACGTTGGCGAGCCACGTAGGGTAGGCGATTGGTTCGATGAAATTGGCCTCCAGCAGGCGGTGCACTTCGGCTTTGGCGGCTTCCGTTTTTTCATCGGACATTTTGCGCAGCCTCTGCTTTTTTGGGCGCACCGAAGGGTCGATGCCCAGACTATGCTCGATGACGGTGCGACTGACTTCGACAAGGTCGAGGGCGGACCAGGCGAAGACGTCCTTGTTTCTGGAGAGATAGGAGATGAGTTTCTCCTCGTCTTGCGAAGTCAGGTCTTCGCTTATTACAACCGTTTGGTTGGGCGTCGCCGGGTCGAGGGGAACTGTCTTCGTGCCGTCGTTGCTCTGCAGCTGTGCTTTTACTTTTTTGTCGGCGGCTGGGCGGGTCACTTCGGAGACTTCGCACTGTGTCGTAAGGCAGTGTACGTTCCATTGACCTGGAACAAAGTCTCTCTCAATGTTACGCGCAGTCTGCTGGTTATCGTAAACCGTTATCACGCCTTGCGGACCTGGAATTTTCATGCAGAGGTACAATCCGTGAATGGCCGCTTCAAATTTATTGATGGAGCCCCGACCTATTATGGCGTTGTAGGGATAGACCATATCGACGATGTCAAAGGTGACCTGTTCGCTTCACGCATTGGGTGCTACGCCGAATGACAGGGGTAGTTCTATCTTACCCATAGGGAAAGTGCCCTTGCCGCCGAAGCCATATAGGGGGTTGTTCGAAGGCTTGAGTAAGCTGTGGCTGATGCCCATACGGTCGAAGGCGTGCAGGAAGATGATGTCCGCTTGGCTGCCGTTGTCGACTAGGACTTTGTGTAGGTCCCAACCTGCAACACTGCAGTTGATTACCACGGCGTCGACGTGGGGTGCGCTCCGCAAATCAACATCTCTGGCGTCAAAGGTTAGTGGCACATGTGACCACTTCATTTGCACGACTAGGCCGGTGAGGGCGACGTGGTTAACACTTCGGTAGTGATCCCTCTTTTGCCGCTTCGTCTCGAAGTCGACGCTGGACCCTCCGGTGATCATGTGGATGACTCCGCGATACGGCTGATCGGCGAAGTCTTCTTGTTTTGGTGCTTGGGGTGATTTTGGTGGTGTGGGTTCGGTTGATGCGGAGGCAGGAGCGGGGGTGGTACGACTTGTACCTCCTGATGGTGCTGATATGCGTGGTTGGGTAGATGTTGGGCGTGGCCGTTGTTGTATGGTTGTGGGTGGTGGTGTTGATATGTGTGCGCGACAACTCTCTGGTTGTTGGCTGGTTGGGTGCGTGCAGTTTTCGTCATGAAACAGGCAGTAATATCTGCGCGGTTGCTGCGCCCGTCCCCGGCCCCGGCCTCGCGTGCCATTGCCGCGACCCTGGGGGGATATTCTTGATGGTGAGCGGTCTCACCGGCGGGGTGCTGGTTGGCTATGTTGTGCACCTGCTGCTGACTGCGGCTGTCCCGTCCGGAGTCTGACTGCGAAGGCCTTGTCCAGGTTCGGCTGGACTGCGAAGGGTCCTTGGGCTTTCTCTAAGACTCGACCTTGCGCTGATGGAGCTCTTCGAATCTGGCGTACTTCTCGAACAGCTGATAGAGCTCTTGGAGATTTTTGGGTGGGTCCCTGATGCAGTGACTGTATAGGACGCCAGCCCGAAGGCCACTGATGGCGTAGTGTATGGCAATGTGGTCGTCGACCGAAGGCAGTTGTGACTTGAGAGTCAGGAACTTGCGGTAGTACTCCCGTAGGGTTTCCTTCTCTTGCTGTTTGTAGAGTGATAGCTCGGCCAAAGCATCGGTGTCGGGTCGGTATCCTTGGAAGTTGAGCATAAACTTGTCTCGGAGTCCTTTCCAGGAGTCGATGGACAATGGGGGCAACCTGGTGTACCAGGTCAAGGCCAAACCCTCGAGGGCGATGATGAAAGACTTGGCCATTGTGGCGTCGTCCCCTCTGGATGATGCGACGGCGACTTGATAGCTCATGATGTATTGTGCTGGGTCGGTGTTGCCGTTGTTCTTGGGGTAGGTCCCTGCCCTGAAGTTGGCGGGCCATGGTGACACTTGAAGTTGCAGAGCCAGGGGGCTTCGCTCATCAAGGTAGTTGATGCCTTGGAAAGCTGCGGCGTGCGGGATGAAGGGTCTGCGCTGGGGTATGAATAAGTCTCCGGCTGGCGCGCGATGTTGGAGGGGCGGGTCGTGCTGCAGATCGTGCCGGCCTTCGCTCTGCATGAGCGCAATCTCTTGCTCGAGTTCCTGAGCTCTCTGCTCCTCTTCTCGTATCATCTGGCGCACCTTGGCTTGCGCGATGACACGTTGGCGCTTGGCCTCGAGGATGTCTTTCTGCTTTTGGAGGTTACGGTTCTTGATGCACAGGGCCCATAGCTGTAGCTGTTCTTCGGCTGAGACACTGATGACTTCGCCATCCTCTGTTGCGTCTTCGCCCTCTGGTGGAGCGAAGCCTTGGGGTGGTGCTTGTGGTTGTCCTCCGGAGCGCAGGTGCGTAGGGTGCCTTTGGGAGTGGGTTGTTCGTGGCGCTGTCTCTTGCTAAGAGCTTCGTCTTCGCAGGCTTCTTGGGGTGTGTTGTCTGCGAGGGCCTTGCCCTTTTCTCGACTAGAAGCGCTGACTTCGCTGCTTCGTCGACGGATGGAGCTGCCTTCGAACTAGCTCTCTTGGGTGCCATCGCGGGTGGTTTGTTCGTAGCACGAACGGTGGGCGCCAAATGTTGGAACTTGCTCTCCTAGGCAAGTTGATCCAATGGGGGAGTAGAAAGAGTGCAAGCAAAGTTTAATGTGGGATGACAATTGCTCTGTTAATCTGGCCTCTCAAGGGCACTGTACGGGGGTATTTACAGGTACCCGAGTGTCTATCGTCCCAAGACAAGGACGTTTATGCCCTCGCGTACCCGGACTATCCCCAGAATATTCCCATAAAGGGAGGTTACAGACCGTCATTACAGAAAAGTTATTACAGATGAGGCTCGTAATATGCTTGCCCACGCGGGGCCCGTTACAGTGGGCCGAATTCTACGTGGGCCTCCGGACGAGATGAGGACGCGGGACTAGCAGACTCCGTCGGAGTCTGGCCTTCGCCTTGCAATGGAGAAGACGAAGGGCAGTCGCGCCGATCGTCTCGCATTCATTGGTGTAGCGACGCGACAAAGACTTCGCGCGAAGGGTAGCGTCTTCGTCTTCACCCCAACATTACACTTAAGCGATGGAATGTTTGTCCGAAGCGTAAAGCAGCAAGCTTCAACTTCAGTAAAAAATTTCAGCAACACAACGGTGTAATAGCAATGAATATTGTGGTAACTTCTCACCAACTCATCTGTTTATATAGCCCCGCAGAAGAAAAAGACGAACCGCCGAGACGCGCGTACTGGCTGATCAGTGGACCGGTAAGCGCTGTGAATTTTATATTCGTTTTTTAATAATTAGCTCAGGAAAGTTGTTTTTCGGACCTTCGGCATCCCGAAGCCTCCGTACTTTTCGCGGATCGAGCTCGTTATGAAAAAACGATCTAGCAACGCGAAGGGACTACTGTTGGGGGTCTTCTTCTCCGCCGAAGGTCCTCAAGACAAAGGTATCACTGGCAAAGTGATGTTGAGGATCCTCCCTGCCAAATGTCCTCGAGACGAAGATACTATCTAAGAGCTATAACGATGAATGCCGAAGTTACCACCGAAGGACGACAGCTTCGACTTAAGGTGGCGACGAAGGTCAATGCATGATGCCGAGCCAAAGAGGAAAAGACTAGTTAATCACTAATGGTTTGTGTTATGATTATGTGTACATATTGGGGTTATAAATGTAATTTTAGTCGGGCTGCATCCCGTACCTACAAATAGGTGAACAGTACCCCAGTACTGTTCACGCGAAATTGTAATCGCTCTCGCATCAACACCTTCGAACAAGATGAATGTATCAATGTAATTTAAATCCCATTAATACTCATATGTTTATCACGAAATAAATATATAAATCGATATATGAATGGATAATACTTATCATTTCTATGAATTATTATTCTTGCGAATGATAAAAGTGTCTTTCATGACCTTCATCTAAAGATCATTATATCCGAAAAAAGATAATGCCTCTAAAAACGAGGACATATCCTGTGCAATCACTCATTTTGGTGCAAGCGTGCAATCAAACTATCCAGAGCATCCAGTCTAGATCCAATGGTTTCATATGGAAGTGGTTAAATGTAAAATAGACACTAGGTTTCAGGTGAAAGGGGTTAAATGTAAAATAACAGTTACCATTAGATCTAGATCGGATGCACCAGATCGCTTGATTGCATGCTTGCACCAGGATAAGTGATTGCATAGAATATTTTCCCTCTAATTTTTAACAATTATGTTGTCTTGTTCTTGATTCACAGCAAGAAAAGTAACCAACACACCCCAAACGGCACTGCCACTAGACCCGTCGTTGATGAAAGCGAAGATATCCTCTAGGATAGTGATGACCTTGGCATTAACATCAAGGAGTAGCTCTGGCTGAAAAGCCTTTGCGTGTGAAATAGCAACCTACAGAAGAGTGTTCTCTACAGCAGGAAATCGCACAGCCAAGAGGCAGCACTGCAAGTTTCAGACTAGAATCCACACTCTCATCCAGGGGAAGAAGAGTGTTCTCTATAGCAGGAAATCACAGCACTGCAAGGCCAAGAGTTCAACTCACAGCCTTCGCCGCATTTCACCAGACAACTTGACTCTTGACTATAATATCGAGCAGACTTCATAGCAGGTCATGTTCCACAACTTCAATTTCATAGATGACAGGTGCCCCCCTCTCAGCCAGGCTGCAAGTCGCCCCTAGCCCCACAACTACAAATCAGGCAACTAGCCCAAATACAATGGCAATTCAGACCCTTCACAATCACAGTTAACCATGAGCTATCAGGTAGCAGTGGCCTCATCATGAGACGATGATAACGCCATGGCGAAGTCATTCATCATAGCGCTCGAAGGTCCAGCCCTCACTTAGTACACAAGACTACAACCCATGTCCATAGACTCCTGGAGGGACCTTCGTGAGTAATTCCTACTCTACTTTTAAGGGTATAGGCTAGACACTGATTCCCTCACGGAACTATCCCTTTACAGGCGCAGAAGAATGAAAGCCTCTGCAATTACTACAATAGATTCTTACTGATGGAGTCACAACTCCCATCAGTCAAAGATCGTATCGCCATCCATTATGTAATCAGTGGCCTTCGAGCTGGCCATCTCTATAGCCACTACACTATGGACCCTCCAACCATGCTCTAGGAACTATATAAGTTCACGAGAAATATGCATGATCAGAGGAGCTACATTACCACAAGCCGGAAACATCGCGAAAGCCCAAAGAGACCTCGCAATCTAGCAGCAAACCATAATAGTAAGTCCACAACATCACCAATCAACAATAGTATGTCAAAGCCCCCTTGCAACCAAAATCACCCTCAGCAACTAGGTCGAGGGGTTAGGACCAACAGAGGCCCTGGGCGAGGCAGAGTCCCCATGTAGGACCAAAAATTGTACAGTGTCTTCCTCCATGGCAAAGACGCGAGCACTCCACCATGGACTGTGCAGTGATGAAAGAAACCAAAGAAAGAATGGCGAGGACAACACAAGACCAACCGACAAATACCAAAGCCCACACCTCCTCCATTACCAAGACACCCAGCAACCCCCTCGATACCAAAATAACCACCTCCCCCCTTATTCCACCAATTACCACAGCCAAATACACCACCAAGAAAGATTACCTCTCCCGCCAACTCCACAAATTATCCCTCCAATCCACCAGTTACCACCTCCCCACCCAAGGACAAAGACGATTTCTCCAAGCACCAGTCCATGAGATAATAAATATGATCTTTAGAGGCTATAGCATAGACTTCGAAAACAAGCACCAGAAAAAAGAACGCTACCGAAGGGTTAAACATGTTGTCGTTACCGGGCCCGTTGTCTAGACCAAGTGGTCTCATATATCTCTCACATTTGATGCAAAGGATGTGGACCTCTGGAATGCCCCACACACCAATGCAATGGTAATAAACTACAACATAGCTGGTCGGGAGTTGCCCAAGGCCCTCGTCGATAATGGCAAGTCGATAATGACAACCATGCAGACATCATTTTCCTGCATGCCTTCGATCACATGGAAATCAGTCACAACTTGCCGCATCTAGCAAACTACCTCCTGTACGAATTTGGGGGAGGCTACCCTCCCCGTGGAAAAATAGAAAATTAGCACCGCCGCTATGGTTTGGTGTCACTCCTAATGGGAGGACGAAGTAAATCACATTCGACATAGTGGATATGGTGTACTCCTATAATGCCATTCTTGGCAAGGTTCGACCAATAAGCTCGAGGCCACTATCCATGGCCTCTACCTATGCATGAAGATTCCCAACCCTCAGAGGGTCATAACAATCTATGGGAACCAGCAAGTGGCCCGCAATATAGAAAGAGACTTTGTCCCAAAACAGCATAATCTGGCTGTGGAGGGCGAAGACCAACCCCGCCCTCGTTCTCCAAAAGAGGCCTAATGTGTATACATGGAGTTTATTGGATCTTCGGTATCCCGAACCAAGGGCTTCGTAAAATTATTATCCTCAACCTTGCAATTGGATTTGTGGTATTATAACTGCCGTTTGTTTGCAAATTTGATATCGTGCAGAGGTTTACTCGCTGCCGAGTGTCATCAACCGAAAACTAAAGTACAGGGTGGCCGTTTTGTTTCGTTGAAGAACTGCTCTTCGTTACTCATAACAGATCAAACTCGGGACTCCTCATTCTTCTTCGTTCGGCTTCTTCCCACGCTCGGCTGCAGCTGAGCTCGTCGGCAATGGAGCCGCCGCCAGTCCCGGCGCTGGTCCTCGCAATCGACGAGTTCGCGGCCAACATCGAAGGTGCGTGCCAGCCAGAGGAGTCCGTAGAGAGGGAGTCTCCCCAGCGTCGTCCGGTGTTTGCTGCTGTCCCTTCACTGGCCGATGTTTGCATGTTCCTCAATCCGCCGTCGATGGGCAGGCGAGAGCGGCGAGGAGGACGCCGAGGAGAGCGAGGACAGCCGTGTGCCTACCAGCAGCGCCATGGCGCGCGCGGTAGAGTCTAGTCCTGTCCAGCGACTCCTCCGCAGTGCCCAAGTCGTCCCCGCCCTCGGGTCCTCGGACGTCGACGACGGCGGCAGCCTGGCGACGATGAAGAAGCCGTTGGACACCTCCTCCGCCAGTTCGGTGTCCTCGTCGGAGCTGGTGGTGTCGTCGAAGGCTCGCTGACATCCTCCTCCGTGGATGAGAGCTGCGTCGCGATCCGCGGGACGACGAGCACCCTGGTGCGTGCGTGCAGCGGTGTGGAGGCGACCGCGGCCGAGAGCAGCGAGGAGGACGCCGTCGTCCTGTTCATCTTCCTAATCACATTCAAATCGTCCCAGAACAGCTAAACTCGTCTACGGTACCAAACGAACGAACGAGCTGCTGTTATAATACTACAGTTGCAATTGACACATTCGGGTGACTATATTTATGAAGCCGAGTATTCGGGATACCAGCCATCCAAAAAGCTCGTATACATGTGTACTGATAATGGTCTAACTTGGATAACTCAGACAAAAAATATATAAGAAAACTGCTGAGGTCTAGTATTAGGATTGTGTTTCATAGTAATCTGTGGTTGTAATCGACGGTTTTCTAGTACCAGGTAAAATTCAAACTAATGCCAGAATTTATAGATAGAAAGGGAACCTTTTACAGATCATTAATAAATAATGACTCTTTGAAATAAGTACATACCATTAGGAAACACAGAGCCTGCCATGGAGCATAACTGCACTGTAAGCTGTCTGCAAGAGACATCAATTAGAGAATCACCCCACAGTCTATCATATGAGTACTTTTGGCGCAAGGTGGTATAGAAGTTAAAAACCTAAATAGGGTGTCGACTTGATATTAGAATCTCTCTCCACATAGACCTTGCCTACAATAGAAAATGCAACCATTTATAAGCTGAAATGGAGCAAGCATGCAAGTAATTAGGATATACCCTCACCAACGAACATTCAAACTATTTATTATATAAATCCTCAAGTCGGAATTTAGCATAGCGTCTGAATTCTCATGCTCCATAGTATGCTTGAAATTCCAGCTTAGTATCTAAATCAACAGGTGCAATGTTGTTGAACATGCTCTTTCGTCCGGTATTGTTACAATTGAATTCAAGATTTTGTCAGCAGTATTGAACACAACAGCTTGTACCCAGTAGTAAAAATCCTTGCAAAAGAGAATAGCTTGTCATAATGATAACCGAGGGTTTAAGACTTCAAATGACATGACAAGGCTGTAGTATTTTCATGTAAGGATGTATGTCAAAACTTCTACATGTTTGGGAAGATTAATACCTTCAAAAACTGCACTTCAAGTGAGTATTCACATTGTTCGTGAAATTCCTTAGGCAGGCTCATAGCAGAAGCAGTTGAAACGAGAATTCTGAAACCTTGGTCAGACATAAAATGTAATCTGGGAACAGTTGGAAAAGAATAGAAAAAAATGGAAGAACCGATCACATCGGCCTCAAGAAATTGGCATACCAAGGTTTCCAAGAAATTGATTGTAGCGAACTGTCAATTAGGCCCATGGACGCCCCAGATGGATTGCTCAACCTAAAAATAGTATCAGAAGGGTTTTTTGTAAAGTGTTGACGTGTCGAAGTTGTAAAGTGTTGACGCATCGAAGGTGTTTTATAATAGTAGAGATTCCCCAATTTTGATAGTCACAAAAGGTGTTCATCTTGACTAACGCGATGCAAATTGAACAATGACAACAAAAAAAACCACTGTACCAATATGTCAGAGATGCAGCCTTGGCCAGAGAGGAGTAAGAAGCGTGGGGCGAGCGCAGGAGTTGGCACCGGCTTCAAACCGCGGTGGTTGGCGGCAAATCCGTAGGTGCATAGGGATTCAGTTGTGTGGGCCATGCGTGTGCGGGATGTGGAATGGTTCGTGTGTTGTGAACTTGGAGATGTAAGCGTTTAAGGCCTCTTTTCAATACGGGAAATTTCGTTTCCCGTGTGTTTTTCCTGTGAAAATGAATTAATTTCTATGAAATTCATGTATAATTCCTCTAAAATTCCTGCGTTATAAAGGGGCGTAAGTTTGGAATCGGATGAACGAAGAGAATAACAGAATACAACTCACCTTCATGTTCTCCATGTAGCGTGTGTGCCATACTCGGCGTTTGCCATCAAGCTCTGGGTGTCTCACATCAGCGGTTCAGGCGCGCCGTCAGTCAAGGGTACTCACACAATCTAACATCATGTAATTGTAATTCATGTGCTCCGGAAACCAACACGAGACTTCAGTTTGCTGGGGACTGTTGTTGGCCATCTAGTATGACGAAAAGAACAACCGGTTTGGACGGCCCAGTAAATGGAAATCACATCGGTAGCATTTTCTTTCGAGCTGCAGCCTGCATGATCTCTCCCTGTTTGATATTCCGCATGTCTGGGTCACCAAGCCAAAGTTTGATAGGTAGCTAAGTCATCCTTTTATCCAACTGTGAAGATGCCAAACAATAAGATTTATAACGTATACAAGTCAATGATACTTAACCACAGAATTTTCTCGAAAAAACGCAGGAGGACTGCGTTTTATAGATATCTCTACTACTTATTAAGACGGTAAGGGGTAGGCTGTCATTCCGTATTCTGTCATTCTCATTCCCCCTCCCCGCACTGTCTTTCTCATTCTCCCCTCCCCGCAAAGTCCATTCTCATTCCCGGCTGTCATTCCGTGTTCTGCCAGTGTTCCCGCAAATCCCATTCCCACGTGCATCCCACGCCTAGCTAAAATTAAATTAAAAAAACACAAATGTGGCCCCAATGGGATTCGAACCTGCGACCTCTCAAGTAAATGTGCTCGTAGCTACCACTACACCACATTTGTGTTTATGTCAATATCTGTTACAGTAAAAATATCTACTACATCTCTCCCAAAGCCCACCTGCTACCTTTGCACAATGTGTAGTAGTAGATAATTATCAACGAGATTCCTGAATTATATTTTTGGATGGAGGGAGTAGTATTTAAAGAAGAGCCTTGCATGCAATTTCTTTTGTTTGAATAATATTTTCAACTTAAATTCTTTTTTTATATGTGTGACATTTATTCTCCGTAATATTTTTCCATGGATCTAACTTGTGAGTCATTTTCATAAACCAACGCCAAAGATGAATCCATGTTTCTTACATGGAAACCCCGAACAAACACCACTGGCAGGAGGCACTCGCGCTGGCGTCGCTCATCGATGACGAGAAGAAGCTTGGCGACTGCCAGTTCGACCTCTGGAAGCAGTACTACGTGGCCACATGCGTCGCTGTGTTCGGCAAGCTCCGGCGCAGCCACCGCTTGGACGCGGTCCAGAGCAGCTGCACCGCGCTGTCCATCTTCAAATAGGGGGGACCTCATGGTCGTCGCCAACGCCGGCGACTATCGGGTTGTTATGGGCACCGCATCCGACAACGACGTCATCACACCGTCCGGCTCATCATCCACCTGAAGCTCAACCTCCCACGTAAGTCACTACTGACCGACCATGAATTCTTGTGCGCTGGGACGACGGCCGTTGCTGACATTGTGTGAGTGTCCTCCAACAAGATTTATGTAGAGGAGTAACACATCCGGTGGTGCAACGGCTAGGTGTACTACCTCGCTGATGAGCCCGGGGTGCACTTCGTTTGGCAGCCCAGCCAAGAGTCATCGGTACTCGTCATGTCGTGCGCGTTCGACAACTACTATATCAAGGACTATGGCGTCATCTTGGCACCAAAGGTTAAGCAGAGGAGGACCGACAGTAATGATCACTCGCCATCGTCGGGGTAGCTTTTGTGTCGGCCTGCCTTTAATTCTCTTCGCAAACACATACACTTGCTTTTTTTGTTTAAGCAAGTTGTATGGTGGTGCGTACCTGATGACTGACAATGTACAAGGGAACTTCTACCGGCAGGTGTGACACGTGCTCTTCAATGATGAGACCATGCAAATCGTGGTATATCGAAGTCTGCATGATACTGATGGTTGCAATGTTTATGTATGGCTAGGATTACAAATGGATTATGAAATATTTTCTATTACAATATAAGACACATTTTGTATATAAGTTATTATGTTATTATATGTTCCTGTTGCAACGCACGGGTACTCACCTAGTATATTAAGAAGAGAGAAAGGTCTAAAAGACCCAAAAACATAACAACGCACTCCCTATGGAGGCCAGTAACACTCGTACATGAAAGGATCCATAAAAAACACCCACACACACTCCCTACAATAGCCTATGCAGGGGGGGCAGCCAAGAAGGAGAGCCCTTTGGCTCCAGCAATTTTCCAGCCTCTTCTTTCCTCATCTGCATGCTCCATAATCAGAGGAAGGCTGGGAGACCCTCCATCAAAATGACTCTATTACGATGCTTCCAAATCATCCATGACCCTAAAATGATGAGGGAGTCAAGACCTTCCCTGACCAAACCATTTACTGTCTCTGAAACCATCTCCCACCAATCCATAAAAGAGACTGCATCTGGCTGTGGGGCTAAACTATGCAGCCCAAACTTTCTTAGCAGGTTGTACCAGAAAATCCTTGAGAAGACACAATTCACAAGCAAGTGGTTCAGGGTTTCCCCTTGCTGGTCACATAAAGGACATCTGATAGGGTGATTCAATCCCCTTTTTGCCAAGCGATCAGCTGTCCAACATCTATTTTGGGCCACCAACCAAATGAAAAAACAGCATTTTGGTGGAGCCCAAGATCTCCAAACCCTTTCATAGTGCCCAAAGGTGGTAGATCCAAGGAAAAGACCCATATAAGCTGATTTTGCAGAGTAGCTACCATTCGAAGATAAGCTGAAAATATGTCTATCCTCAGTGTTAGGCTGCAGCACAAAATTTGCGAGAATATTCCAGAGGTGTAGATAATCTACAATGGCACCAACTGTAAGAGCTCCTTTGATGTCTGCAATCCATCGTCTGTTCAATAGGGCCTGCTGCACAGTTCTTCTGTTAATAATTCTTTTGAAATAATGCTGAATAATCTTGGAGCAATATCAGATACCCTTTTGCCATGGATCCATTTATCTATCCAGAACATGGTGTTGGTCCCATTCCCCACCTCAGAGATCAACACCTTGGAGAAGAAGGAACGGGCCATGCTAGGAACTTGAATGGACAGGCTAGACCAAGGACGTTTTGGGTCAGTTTTTTGCAACCAAAGGCATCGCATGCAGAGGGCCCAGCTGAGCTCAGGAAGGCTAGCAATACCTAGACCTCCAAGCTGCAACGGACGACATACTTTTCCCTAAGCCACCAAGCAATGCCCTCCTTTCACCTCTTTTCTTCCTCGCCAGAGAAAACCTTTTCGGATTTTTATCAATTGCTTCAATGGCCCAGTGAGGGAGATCGATTGCCATTGTCATATAGACCGTCATGCTAGTGAGGACATGCTGCACTAAAATTCTTCTCCCTGCTCTACTCATCAGATCGGCCTTTCAGTTTGGTAGGCGGTCTGCAATTTTGTCCACAAACTGCTGAGCCTGATTCCTGGATAACTTGTGTAAAGACAAGGGGAGACCCAGATATATGCAAGGAAAGGTTGCAATCTCACAAGGCAGCCAACTCCGGAGTTCCTCAATAGTCTCCTCGGGGCATTTGATAGGGTACACATTTGATTTCTGTGGATTATAGCAAAGGCCTGACGCATCGCCAAAAAGCTGGAGGATGTCAAGAGAAGTTGAAATATCTGTAGCTGTAGGGTGTAAGAACAACGCCACATCATCTGCATACATCGAGACTCTGTGAAGCCTTTTCCTTCTTGATAGTTGCTGGAGTAGGCCAGCTTCCTCAGCTTTGGAATACAGAAGGCCCAGAACATCCATAGCAAGGATAAATAGCATCGGGGAGAGAGGATCTCCCTGCCTGAGTCCTCTTCTATGCGTAATCAGTTTACCCGGGACACCATTGAGCAACACCTGAGTAGTGGAAGAGGCTAATAAGCCACATACAATGTCTCGCCAGATATGTCCAAAACCCATTTGCTGCATTACTTCAATTAGGAAGGGCCAAGAGACAGAGTCGAAAGCCTTGGTTATGTCCAACTTGAAAAACAGTCTTGGCATGTTATGTTGATGGAACAACCTTGAGGTTTGTTGCACTAACATGAAGTTATCCTGGATAAACCTTCCTTTTATAACAGCATAGATTAATTGATGGGGAACATATCTGTGTAAACTGTGTAAACCAACACAACAATAGAGGTGAGAGGACCTTTTTAAAAAATATCCAATGGGATGTGGAATTGATTTAAAATATAATATTTTAAAAATGTCTTCCCACCTCCATTCTTGTTTTTGGTTTGCACAGTTCACACTAGTAGGTTGGTTTGCACATGTTCCCTTATTGATGAACGATATTACTTTGCCCAAGGAACCTGATTCCACATGTTTGCTTTTCCACTACCATTGAACAAATGCATAATGAAATCTGAGTAGATGAACAATTTCCTTAAAATGTTAAGCTCTTCAAGTACTGTCATGAGTTTTATGACCATTCGGTTCATAAAATTATTGAACTGCTAAGATAAGTTGGGCACTAGGTGTTTTTCTTCACCAGATAAAATAATCAATTATGATACAGGTAAGAAATGTATATGGCTTATCCAAGTGAAAAGGCACCGAACTTTACAAGCTACAACTTTTTGTAGCAAATAAGTAGCAAAGGAATGTCTCTAATGTGGTTAGTACCTTTTTATTCGTAATTAGGTAGTCAAACTCAACCAACGAATGAGATACAGGGCCCTCAGTACCAGGCAGCCAAGCTAGCTTCAACTTGGCCAACTTCATTGATCCCTAAAGATGGAGCTGACCAACCAATTGACTAATTGAGTAATTATTCCATTCTCTGTCCTGATTTCTTTAATGATGGCATTTCCCCAATCCATCAGAGTGACTTCCTGACCAGTGGTGATGACATGCATCCATATACTCTAACCAAATTCTGTTTGTGAAAATTGTATTCTTGTTTCCAGCACCCTCATATTTCTTATGTCTTGGTAAGATTCAAATGGTCCGTTCCTTTGGACCATCGATAAGACTCAAGAGAATATGTTGGTCTTTTAACAGAGCGGTATGCCTTGCACACACAGGATCAACCATCTTCTTATTGATTGTCCAGAGTTTATCCCTAAACCTTTTGAGAAAGAAAAAAAAATAGAGCTTAAGAGCACCACTCATACTTGAAATGCCATAAACTCGGCCAAGGGAAAGACTGTCCTCCCAGTATTATGTTAAAAAGAGACCGAAATAATGGTCCCGGCCGAGAAAATCCCCGAACCCTAACCCCCATCACTAACAGGCTGGCGTCAACCGTCCACTCTGCAACGGTCCAACCGGAGGGTGGCGCACATAACCCGAGAGCAGATGGGGCACAGCGATGAGATTTTTTTAACCAAGCCTGAAAATTCGCCCCCGAAGGGGATCGAACCCAAATCTTGGAAGTGCTACTCGGAAGCCCTTAACCACTAGGCTAGAGGCCCTTTCGCTTAAAATGCCATAAACATTAGCTGATTACACAATTAGCTGCTCAAGTATAAATTGTCAATGCTTCAATCTTCAAGTACAACGTAACATACCTTGAATTGTAGAAAGGTGCAGTCCAGTCATCCACCTTGTGGTTCTGTACAAACCAGAGAAGCTTATGTTTGCTTAAAAGGGTGTAAACCATATTCAACCTGCTAAACTGAAATATTTCCACCCTCTGCAGACCCATAAATTGAAGTATATGATAGTACTGTGTATTCCGATCATGGTATTCACTTCAACGAAGATCCCTGCAACGCATCAACAAACGGACAAGCAAAATCATATGTTGGATAGGCCTTGTATGTTGAACCAACACGATGATGAGGGTCCAGTGTTGCAACGCTAGTAAATAGGATAGTGGAGCAACTTGTTAGGGTCCTGCATGTCAAGCTTACCTCGTAAGCAACATCATTCAGTTCCGTTAACTATCTCTTTCCACAATGATAGATTTTCTTCAGCGGTGTTGTTTCTACAAGTTGATTCAACACTGGCCATCATCTCGACTTTCAATTGCTCACTTGGTGTGTCATCCACATGTCTTACCCTTCATAATAAAACTTTCAGCCATTTATATTAGCTTTGAAAATAAGGTGTGTAACTGTATCATATTTTATTTGCGTTGTATCAGTATCTCTCAGGATGTTATCTACAAGTTTATTGCTTTCTTTGGAAGGATTGGTGTCATCAAAGTGAACTATTAGAGGACCTTTATATCTATCTGCAAAGTACTTATTCAGCAGCCCAACCTTCGCATGATCAACGTGAAGATACCGCTAGGCTCTGGAGCAAAACAAAGGCGAACCTCCACATTGTCCACAACTTATGCACTTGGCAGATCTATCTCAGGACCTGGGGAGTTCTCATTCGGAACAGGAATCTTAGCTTTCAGGCTTGGTGCAGGTGATTTCCCAATCCCTCTTCCCAACATAAGCTACTACTGCTTCATCTAGTGTACCGGCATAGTCTACAGCTATGCAATCGAACCAGCAAATAAGGTTTTGATATTTCATAGATCTTCTCAAACTTTTCCATCGTTAATCAGTTCCTAAAAAAGATCAGGATAGCTAAGAAATATGCATTTTATGTGAAAGGGCCTCTAGCTAAATTGGTTAGATGGTCCGAGTACCATTTCCCAATTCATGAGTTCAACTCCCCATGGGAGCGAATTTCAGGTTGGGTTAAAAAAATCCTCTCGTTTGTTCCACACCAAATCACAGATCTAAGGTCTGACCCAGTCGTGGTCATTCTCAAATAGGCTATGGTGTTGATGTGTACATGGGTGGGGCACAGGTTCAGAGGTTTTACTGGCCTGTGTAAGGTCTTCTTAATGCAATACCTGGACTGTCTTAACCCCCTCTCCCCCAGGTCGAGTTTTATAATCAAGTTAAAGTGCAAGAAAATCACCTGCAATATTCAACGACCATACCACAATGTCAGCAATTGACAGACTATAGTCAACCAAGGTTTGAGACACCAAGTGTCAATCTAGAAATGAGCAAGCAGCTTCAAATTCAGACAAACAGACCTTGAAAGAATGACCGGCACGTAGTCAAGCCATTGATCAACCTGCATTTATGATGTACCTGATCAACATAGAATTGTTAGAATATGTGGATTAGGCCCATGAGGCTAAGCCCATGTGGCCCATGTATAAACCCTATATAGCCACCCCCTAGGGTTGGCCCAGTAATCTGAGAATCATTCTTCCCAACATGGTATCACATTAGGTTTTCGTTCCTCCCTCATCCCTCAGCCGCCGGCGACTAGGGTTTCGTCCCTGCTGCCAGGCCGCCGCCCCTCTGCTCCCTCCAGGCGTCGCCAGGCCGCCGCCCCTGCTTGACCGCGCGCCAGGCGGACGTGCCCCCGCGCCCTGCCCCTGTGCCGCGCGACCTGCCCGCGCCCGGAAGCCGCCGACCCACGCCCGGAAGCCGCCAACGCGCCCGGAGGCCGCCGACCCCGCCCGCGCCGCCCCTGCTCCGTCCGCCCGCGCCGCCAGGTGCCAACGACACCGCGCCCTGCCCCTGTGCCGCGCGCCCGCCCGCGCCGGGCCGCCAGGCAGCCGCTGACCCCGGCCGAGCAGCCCCTGCTCCATCCACCCCTCACCGCCGTCAACCCTGCCCCTTTCTGGCAGACCGCGCCGCCGTCTCCCTCAGCGCCGGCCACGCCCCCTGCACCGCTCGTCCCTTCAGCTCCCCCATGGCTGAGCAGCCTCCTCCTCCTCCCCACGTCTCCTCCTCCACTTGGGCCCGCGCCGTCGCCCAGCCGCCGACCCCGGCCGAGCAGCCCCTGCTCCGTCCACCCCTCACCGCCGTCAACCCTGCCCCTTTCTGGCAGACCGCGCCGCTGTCTCCCTCAGCGCCGGCCACGCCCCCTGCACCGCTCGTCCCTTCAGCTCCCCCATGGCTGAGCAGCCTCCTCCTCCTCCCCACGTCTCCTCCTCCTCTTGGGCCCGCGCCGTCGCCCCTGGCGTGCGCGCGGCCGCCGCTGCTGTAGGATCTAGGACACCGGCTAGAGGGGGGGTGAATAGACGGTTTTGACTAAAAACAACAATACTGAGTAAATTTAATCAATTCAACAAGAGGAATAAATTTACTAGTGTCAATAAGTGAACAATGTATGAAAGACAACTACGGAGATTGAATACTTGAAGAACAATAAGCAAAACACTAATCAATTGCAAGGCAATACGTAATGCGAGAAGGAATAGACACCGAAATTTATCCCGTGGTATCGGTGATTTGCCGATCACCCCTAATCCACGTTGAGGTGGACTTCAAGCTCTCACTTGCTCCTCTATCAAGACACGACTTGATCTTTGAGCCAAGTGGACAAGAAATCACTCAATACCTCGATTCCACTAATGTCACCTTTGCCGCTCCGGCGAGGTAGGCGCGAACCCCTCACAATCAACACCGCGGCTTCTCCACAATCTTCTTGGAGAGCTCGACGGAGACAATCACCCGAGCCGTCTAGGAGGCGGCAACCTCCAAGAGTAACAAGCCAACGACGCTTGCTCGGTGTACCACCTAGTGCCTCAAGAATCACCAAATGATGCAAATGCACTAGGAACCCTCAATCTCTCACTAGAATGCAATCTCAAGCAAAGAGTGTGAGAGAGTGAGTTGGAGGATCACAAATGAGCTCAATGTGTGCAAGGAATGGCCAAGAGAGGTCTCACACACGAGCTACCCTTCTATTTATAGTCCCCCATCTAAAACCAACCGTTATGTGCAAAAGGGGGCAGTTCTGCGCACACGCGGACCGTCCGCGCCCTAGGGCCGGACGGTCCGCCGTACACCATAACGGCTATAATGACCGTTGAAACATGTCAGAGCAGACTCAAAAGGTGGGTCCGGACAGTCCGCCCTTCAAGGCCGGACCGTCCGCGACCTGGCAATTTCAAACACCCGAGCCTCAGATCAAACGGAGTTAACACACGCGGACCGTCCGGCTATAAATCCCGGACCGTCCGCGACCTGAGACAGTACTGTCCGGACTGGTCCCCCGGACCGTCCGTAGTACAATTCTATAAAAAACACACAGTCCCTGTCCAAAAACGAGTTAGACACATGCGGACCGTCCGCGCCTCACCGGCGGACCGTCCGCCTATAATTCAGGGACTGACCCGAAGCCACCTTCCTCTGGTCAGGACTGCGGACGGTCCGGCCCTAAGGCCCGGACGGTCCGCAGTGCAAAAGAACACAGAGTCAATACAAATGGTCAAACCTCGGACCCTCTAGAGGATCGCGGACGGTCCGCCCCCAAGGACCGGACAGTCCGCGCGACCAAGACTTCTCAAGTTTCAAACAAGCTTTTGAATGAACTTTTAACTCACGAAATGAGAAGCGCTGTTAGTCCTTATGCAAATGCAACTACTTGATGCTCTATGAGGCACTAAGTTTTACACAGATCTAAGTCATTGACCCCTCTTAATAGTACGGCTATCTAGCCTACTAATCCGGTCAGGTATCTTCTCTAAACTCCTTAAGACCGGCAAAAGTAAAACCTATATTATACCTTTGCCTTCATCTGATCCACAACCAATGCGTATGACTCTTCAACATTCTTATTTCTATGTGGTCCAACCCTGCATTCTTATTTCTCCAAGAATCGTTAGTCCACAAGTAGTTGTCATTAATTACCAAAACATTACCAAAGGGGCCTAGATGATTCACAATCTCCCCCTTTTTGGTAATTGATGACAACACCACATAGTATATTAAAGAGAAGTTTAGTTTCTCCAAATCTCTCTCTCATACCTAAGGTATAAGATAGATCTTGGAGATGAGTTTCATAGGACTTATCTTGATTTGAAGTTCTGTCCAAGAGATAGATAAATCCAAATAAAAACTCAGTATGCAAGAAAGGCTCCCCCTAAGTGTGTGCAGGATTATTTGAAGTTGAAGATATAACACACATAATATATTGGAGCTTGATGGAGACTTTCCTACAATCATGGTTATCGAGGCATACAAGAGATGATTCGTAGAGTGAGCGCAGCAATTATAATCACATCTCGATTAACCACACACAGAGTAATTTGAACTAAAACATAGTTCATCCCACAGAATATTACAGATAATAGTCCACAGACATACGACATAGAGTTAATAGATCAAACCAAGTTCCAAATGCATAAGACATAAACTAAAGCGGCATGAAAAAGGTAAAATGCATATGCATGGTCTTAGTGTCCACATAGAACCACCAACTCCCCCTGAAGGAGACGCCTGACAACTTCTCATCACTTCTCTCCCCCTTTGGCATCAATTGCCACAAAGGAGAGGCCTTACTGATCACTCGGCGGAGGATGCATGTTGTAATAATGAGTGCTGAAGGTGTCAAACAGGGAGGAGAACTGGCCAAAGTCCTGCTGGAGCTGCTGCTGCCGCTGACTTATATCATGCATGTTGTCATTTGTAGAAAGATTATCAAACTGACTGGAGAGAGCACCCATGTTATCTTGAAAACTTTGTTGCATATTATTCAGCCTTGACATGATGGGATCAGTGACATTAGTGTGAATTTGATCACGAAAGTCAGAAAATTCAGAGTTGAGCGCATCCCAGTTGCTGTCAAAGCGAGACTGCATGTCATCGAGGCGGTGATCCACATGTGACATCAACCCCTCAAAGCGAGTATCAATATGAGTCTCCAGCCCTTGCTGCATAGTGTGAAAATAAGGATCAAAATATCCTGGAGCAGGCTCCCAATAGTGCTGAGGCTGAGGAGGAGGTGGAGGAGGAGGCATCTGCTGTTCCTCAACATTAGGAGCTGCTCCACCCTCATAGCCAGGGTCTTCCTCATCATTTGGGAATGGAGTGAGTGGCCTGGTGAGAAACCCTATCTCATTCTTAAAAGGCTTGAATGGAGTGTGAACAATCTCGCATGGGCCCTCAAATCTTGTCTTGGATTTGATGAGAGCCATAATGTATGGAGCATATGCCAAGTTTTGATTCTTGTCCATCTTTAAATCATTAAGCTGCCTCATCATGAAAAGAACAATGTTCATGACTTCACCATTCATGATGTGCTGGATTATGTTCCAGAACTTATCTCGAATTTTACTCTTATCACCACTCTTGGGAAGAATGGTGACTCTGGCAATCTTGTTGATGACAGCAGGATGATGTCTGAGTCCTGCTGTTTCTCCAAACCTCCTGGGGATACCGAGCCTGGCTGGCTCATAAAACTGCACAAAATCCTCAAAATTATCTTCAGTATAAAGATCCACCCCAGCAGAAATGGTGCCATAGTCCAGGCTGTTGGCAGCGGCAAAGTCAGCAAAAGAAGCAGAATACCGCTTGAAGCCAGTCATCCAGGTGATAGATTCTTCTGCAATATCAATCTCAGAGGTAGCCAAGAATTGCTTAACTGCCATTTCATTGAAATCGGTGCGCTGCCCATAAACTGATATAACCCACATGTGTCAAATTTGGGGATGAGACCCTCCATGACTGATTGACTGAGTAAGAAGGACCAATCAATCACCTGATGCTTATGAAAATTGGTATCCACCAGGGTGCCCCAAAAGACATCAAACTGCAGCTGAGTGTGGAAAAACTGAATATTTGTATCTGATGGCAGAGCATACTGGTTCACAGTCCGTCTAGAGCAGTACTCAGCCATAGAAAATCGCCGCTTGGGATAAGTCCATCCTTGGATATCAATGGGATAATCTGGATGAACATGAAGAAAATCTTCAGCATCCATGGATTCAGTGCCCCCAGCTGAGGATTGGGCCTCTGAATCAGTGGTCGGTGTATAGTCATCATCATTGCCACGAGGGCGCTTGGATTTAAAGCGACCTGCAAGTTTCTTGCGGAGACCACCAAAACCACTGCAACAAGGTGACAGACATCCATAGATAAATAATTGATACCAATCACCACTTATAAAAAGGAATGGAATGGTAATGCTCTGCCAGGGTCCGGACGGTCCGCGCTAGGGGGCCGGACTGTCCGCGCCAGAGGCCCGGACGGTCCGCGACCGACCAGTGGCGACTCCAAGAACCCTAGCCGCCACAAGTGTTCAATTTGAGGTTTTTGCAGATAATACCCAGCAAAACAAGTTCAAAAATTTGCATAGCATTGATATTGAGGAGAACTATCAATCCCACCAATCAGATTTTGAAACCCACTGCTCAATTTCAGATCAGAGAAGAAACCCAAATAATCTCAAAGGTGATGAAATTTGATTAAATCCACAAGATTTGAAGATACCGTGATGAAGACATGTTGAGGGAATGTTGCTGCAAGCTGTCGGACTGTCCGCACGCAACTGCACTTCACGGTCCGCGCACACTCGACACAAGAGAGTATATGGCGAGTAGAGAGCAAGAGAGATAGAGCGAGTGAGCACAAATGACAAGTCTGCGGCCGCTGATCTACTTTTCTGCCCTGTCGCGGACGGTCCGCGCTGGGGCGGCGGACGGTCCGCGCCCTGATGTGTCCAGACGGTCTGCGAAGCTTGAACGGACTGTCCATTTCCTGATGGTGCGGACGGTCCGCGGTCCATGGGCGGACGGTCCGCGGCCTGATACTCATTTTGCCAATTGCTGTCCACTTGCTGATTTTGAATTTCGAATCTGAATTGGGGCTCATATATGGACATTTTGACCAATCCAAGAGTTGGTATGCATGCATATACAAATGATGTAATTGAGTAATGCAAGATTTTTGAATTAAACTATCTAGAGCAATTAGAAATGAAAAATGCACAAATAATACCAAATAAATAGCATAAAGAGCATACTTAGACCCGAGATGCAAGACGACACATGTGTGATCAACTTCAAGTCACATTTGAGATATCGATCACATTCATTTCACTTCTTAGAGAACAAAATCTTGTTTCATCCAAAGGTTTTGTAAAAATGTCTGCTAATTGATCATCGGTGCCAATGGAATAAATAGAGATATCTCCTTTGCCAACATGATCTCTTAAGAAGTGATGCCGTATATCAATATGCTTGGTTCTTGAGTGTTGGACCGGATTGGTAGCCAATTTTACCGCACTCTCATTATCACACATGAGAGGCACATTCTTGAAAATAATTCCATAGTCCAATAAGGTTTGTTTCATCCATAATAGTTGAGCACAACAATTTCCGGCCGATATATATTCCGCCTCGGCGGTAGATAGAGCAACCGAATTTTGTTTCTTAGAAGACCATGAAACAAGAGATCTACCAAGAAATTGACAACAACCGGAGGTGCTTTTTCTATCAACTTTGCACCCCGCATAGTCCGAATCCGAATATCCAATTAATTCAAATTGAGCACCTTTGGGATACCATAGACCAATATTGGGAGTATACTTCAAATATCTTAGAATTCTTTTAGCGGCCTTCAAGTGAATCTCTCTAGGAGAAGCTTGAAATCGAGCACACATGCATACACTAAACATAACATCGGGCCTAGATGCGGTAATATAAAGCAAACTACCAATTATTGAACGATAAAGTTTTTGATCAACTATAGTACCTCCTTCATCTAAGTCTAGATGACCATTTGTTGCCATTGGAGTCTTGATAGGCTTAGCATTTTCTAAACCAAACTTCTTGAGCATGTCCTTCAAATATTTTGATTGACTTATAAAAATTCCATCTTTCAATTGTTTGATTTGAAGGCCAAGAAAGAAGCTCAATTCTCCTATCATAGACATTTCAAATTCTTTTGACATCATTTTTCCGAACTCCTCACAAAATAGTTCATTAGTAGATCCAAAAATAATATCATCAACGTAGATTTGACAAACAAATAAATCTTTGCCAATTCTTTTAGTGAATAGAGTAGTGTCAACCTTCTCAATTTTGAAGTCTTTGGAAAGCAAGAAATCCCTAAGCCTTTCATACCAAGCGCGTGGAGCTTGCTTAAGCCCATAGAGAGCTTTAGAAAGCTTGAACACATGGTTAGGTCTTTTGGGGTCCTCAAAACCGGGAGGTTGTTCAACATACACTAGTTCACTAATCTTACCATTTAGGAAGGCACTCTTTACATCCATTTGGTAGAGCTTGATATTGTGTGCACAAGCATAAGCAAGTAGAATCCGGATTGCTTCTAATCTTGCTACGGGAGCAAATGTCTCCCCAAAATCCAATCCTTCAATTTGAGTATATCCTTGTGCAACTAATCTTGCCTTGTTTCTTACTACCACACCATCTTCATTGTGCTTGTTGCGAAACACCCATTTTGTACCAATAACATTGTGGTTCTTTGGTCTTTCAACAAGCTCCCAAACTTCATTTCGAGCGAAGTTATTTAATTCTTCATGCATTGCATTCACCCAATCAACATCAAGTAGAGCTTCATCTACACGGTTAGGTTCCATACAAGATACAAAAGAGAAATGTTCACAAAACGAAGCTATGCGAGAGCGAGTTTGAACACCCTTACTAATATCACCCACAATTTGATCAACCGGGTGATCCTTCACAATGGAATGATGAATTCTTGATACCGTTTGATAATTGCTTGTTGAAGCATTATGAGGAATTGAAGGTCTTGAAGTACCTTGATCATGAGTATCCATGGTTTCATTGAGTTGTTGGCTTCGGTGATCTTCCTCATTTATAGTTGAGGATGAAGGAATGACAACCACACTATCTTCATCATCATCTTCCTTTGGTTTTATTTCACCAATGGCCATTGTTTTCATTGCATTTATCAATTGAGTTCCCCCAACATCAT
Source organism: Zea mays (assembly GCF_902167145.1). NCBI lineage: Eukaryota > Viridiplantae > Streptophyta > Magnoliopsida > Poales > Poaceae > Zea > Zea mays. Next base: position 41,688,702 of record NC_050098.1, on the reverse strand, counting down.
CAAGATTATCACTCTCATCTTGAGACCCATTTGTTTCATCGAATTCAACATCATATGCTTCCTCAATAATACCATGAGTTTTGTTGAAGACTCTATAAGCCTTACTATTTGATGAATATCCAAGAAGAAAACCCTCATCACATTTCTTCTCAAATTTAGAAAGCCGGCTTCCCTTTCTCAAAATATAACATTTGCAACCAAATACCCTAAAATATGAGATATTTGGCTTTCTACCAATGAGCAATTCATATGGAGTTTTCTTCAAGAGCTTGTGACAATATAGTCTATTTGATGAATGACAAGCGGTATTTATTGCCTCGGCCCAATAAGAATCCGATATATTATACTCCGCTAACATAGACCTTGCCATATCAATAAGAGTTCTATTCTTTCTTTCAACAATACCGTTTTGTTCCGGGGTATATTTGGAAGAGAATTCATGTTTGATACCCTTGTCATCACAATATTGATCAATTCTTGCATTTTTGAATTCTGACCCATTATCACTTCTAACCTTTTTGATGTCAAAGTCAAATTGATTTTGAGCCAATATAGCAAATGACTTGAATGTTTCAAACACATTGGATTTGTCTCGTAGAAAATAAACCCAAGTAAATCTTGAATAGTCATCCACAATCACAAGACAATAAGAATTACCACCAATACTAACAAAAGATGTGGGCCCAAATAAATCCATGTGAAGTAATTCCAAAGGTCGATGAGTGGACATTTGACTTTTATTTGGATGAGTGTTTGCCACTTGCTTACCGGCTTGACAAGAGCTACACAATTTGTTCTTTTCAAACTTCACATCTTTTAAGCCTCGAACTAAGTCATGCTTGGTTAGCCGATTGAGTTGCTTCATCCCAACATGACCAAGTCTTCTATGCCATAACCAACCTAGTGAAGCTTTTGAAAATAAGCAAGTTGTGAGCTTTGCCTCATTAGATGAGAAATCAACAAGATAAAGATTTTCATGTCTAAAACCTTTAAATTTAAGATTGCTACCATCAACACTAGAGATAATAACATCTTCAACCGTGAAGTTGCAACAAAATCCTAAATCACATAATTGAGCTACGGAAAGTAAATTAAAGTTCAAAGACTCAACCAATAGCACATTTGATATAGAATGATCATTTGAGATAGCAATTTTACCCAAACCTTTAACCTTTCCTTTACGATTATCTCCAAATGTGATACTATCATAATTTGAGCAATCTTCCTCACTCATTTGGGTAAACATCTTCATATCCCCGGTCATGTGTTGAGTACATCCACTATCCAACACCCAATGATTCCCTCCCGCCTTGTAGTTTACCTACAAAAGGAAATCAATCTCTTTTAGGTACCCAAACTTGCTTGGGTCCTTGGATGTTAGTGACCAAGGTCTTTGGCACCCAAATAGCTTTCTTTTTGTTTCCAACAATTGAAGTACCAACAAATTTAGCATGAACACCTTTTGCATTATGAGAAAGAACATAACAATGCTCAAAACAAGTGGAGGATACATGTTTGAACTTGGGACAATTTTTCTTAACATGTCCCTTTTTGTGACACTTGTGACACACTTTGTCACATTCTTTCACAAACAATGTCTTTTGCTTTACAAAAGCATTCTTTCCTTTCTTGGGAACATATCCAAGACCTTCACGGTTAAGAGAGCATCGTTGACTTCCCAATATGAAATCCAATTTCTTCTACCACCATATGCCTTTTCTAGGTCATGAGTTAGAGTATTTATTCTATCCACTAACACTTCATTCTCAACAATAATTTTTGATTCATCAAGAGCAATATTATCATTGAGAGAAATTTTGCATTTATCACAAATAGAGTTAGTAGGTAGTGGTTCACTTGTAAGACTATCAAGTAAGTCACAAGTGACTCCAACATCCTTAGTGACCACCTCAACTTCATGCACAATAGATGATTTTTGAGCATCCGCAAGCTTCTCACAATTTTCCTTGAGGTCATTGTGAGAGGTCTTGAGCTCCTCAAAAGACACTTGGAGGTTTTTATACAATTCCTTCAAGGCCTTAAATTTTTCTTTTTCTTTGTGCATGTAGTCATCGGCCTCACCTAACATTCTAACAAGATCATCATATGAATAGCCATCATCATCAACATCATCGATATCATCATCATCATTTATATCATTTAAATCGGTGATGATTTTTACCTTAGCATCTCCCTTTGCCATGAGGCAATGGGGGGATGAGAAGAGTGAGGGAGCTTCCTTGATGGCAATTCCGGCATTAAGCTTGGATGAGGTGTCATCATCATCATCATCCGAGCTATCATCCGAGTCCCATTCAACTAAGTAGGCTTTGCCATCTTTCTTCTTGTTATAGTATTTCTTTTTCTTCTTGTCACTTTCATCTTTGCCCTTCTTCTTCTTGCTTGGACAATTCATGGCAATGTGACCGGGTTCCCCACACTCAAAACATTTTCTATCATTGAAAGCATTTCTTCTAGATGTTTGACCTCTTCTAGGTTGACCTCTTTTCATCTTCATGAATTTATTGAATTTCCTTACAAATAAAGCCATGTCACCATCACTCTCACTTTCATTTTCTTCATCATTGCTATCTTCCTTTTCAATTGCCTTTGAGGCCTTGGCTTTGAGAGCAATAGATTCATTTTTCACCTTCTTTGCCAAACTTAAAGCATCGGCTTGTGACTTCTTAAATATATCTTGAGTGAGAATTTCTCCCAATACTTCGGTTGGAGAGGTTGTAGATAGATCACTCCTTACTAGCATTGTCACAATAGTCTCATATTTCTCCGGAAGTGATCTAAGGAACTTGTGTGTGAAATCCACATCCGGTACATTAAAACCAAGTCCTTTGAGTTCATTTACTATCTCATTCAACCGATTGAACATATCGGATACACTCTCATCTTCTTTTATAATAAATTGCTCAAACTTCCCTTTGCACACATATAGTTTGGCACTCTTCACAATTGTAGTTCCTTCATGAATTTCCATTAGTTTTACCCAAATCTCATGAGCGGTTGTGAGATTCTTGATACGATTGAACTCATTTATATCAAGAGCATCATAAAAGACATTCATGGCTTGATCATTTGTGAGGATATTCTCATTATCACTAACGGATGGTTCATCTTCCTTCAATACAACAAATCCATCTCTAACAATTGGCCAAATTTTTCCACCCATTGCTCTAAGATGCATTGACATTCTTATTTTCCAATAATCATAATTGTTTCCATCAAAGTGCGGTGGCTTCCCAATGTGCACATTGTTGTTACTAGCCATTTTGTCCCACTCCGGGATGATTAGATCCACAAACAATGGAGTCCTCGGCTCCGATACCACTTGTAGGATCTAGGACACCGGCTAGAGGGGGGGTGAATAGACGGTTTTGACTAAAAACAACAATACTGAGTAAATTTAATCAATTCAACAAGAGGAATAAATTTACTAGTGTCAATAAGTGAACAATGTATGAAAGACAACTACGGAGATTGAATACTTGAAGAACAATAAGCAAAACACTAATCAATTGCAAGGCAATACGTAATGCGAGAAGGAATAGACACTGAAATTTATCCCGTGGTATCGGTGATTTGCCGATCACCCCTAATCCACGTTGAGGTGGACTTCAAGCTCTCACTTGCTCCTCTATCAAGACACGACTTGATCTTTGAGCCAAGTGGACAAGAAATCACTCAATACCTCGATTCCACTAATGTCACCTTTGCCGCTCCGGCGAGGTAGGCGCGAACCCCTCACAATCAACACCGCGGCTTCTCCACAATCTTCTTGGAGAGCTCGACGGAGACAATCACCCGAGCCGTCTAGGAGGCGGCAACCTCCAAGAGTAACAAGCCAACGACGCTTGCTCGGTGTACCACCTAGTGCCTCAAGAATCACCAAATGATGCAAATGCACTAGGAACCCTCAATCTCTCACTAGAATGCAATCTCAAGCAAAGAGTGTGAGAGAGTGAGTTGGAGGATCACAAATGAGCTCAATGTGTGCAAGGAATGGCCAAGAGAGGTCTCACACACGAGCTACCCTTCTATTTATAGTCCCCCATCTAAAACCAACCGTTATGTGCAAAAGGGGGCAGTTCTGCGCACACGCGGACCGTCCGCGCCCTAGGGCCGGACGGTCCGCCGTACACCATAACGGCTATAACGACCGTTGAAACATGTCAGAGCAGACTCAAAAGGTGGGTCCGGACAGTCCGCCCTTCAAGGCCGGACCGTCCGCGACCTGGCAATTTCAAACACCCGAGCCTCGGATCAAACGGAGTTAACACACGCGGACCGTCCGGCTATAAATCCCGGACCGTCCGCGACCTGAGACAGTACTGTCCGGACTGGTCCCCCGGACCGTCCGTAGTACAATTCTATAAAAAACACACAGTCCCTGTCCAAAAACGAGTTAGACACATGCGGACCGTCCGCGCCTCACCGGCGGACCGTCCGCCTATAATTCAGGGACTGACCCGAAGCCACCTTCCTCTGGTCAGGACTGCGGACGGTCCGGCCCTAAGGCCCGGACGGTCCGCAGTGCAAAAGAACACAGAGTCAATACAAATGGTCAAACCTCGGACCCTCTGGAGGATCGCGGACGGTCCGCCCCCAAGGACCGGACAGTCCGCGCGACCAAGACTTCTCAAGTTTCAAACAAGCTTTTGAATGAACTTTTAACTCACAAAATGAGAAGCGCTGTTAGTCCTTATGCAAATGCAACTACTTGATGCTCTATGAGGCACTAAGTTTTACACAGATCTAAGTCATTGACCCCTCTTAATAGTACGGCTATCTAGCCTACTAATCCGGTCAGGTATCTTCTCTAAACTCCTTAAGACCGGCAAAAGTAAAACCTATATTATACCTTTGCCTTCATCTGATCCACAACCAATGTGTATGACTCTTCAACATTCTTATTTCTATGTGGTCCAACCCTGCATTCTTATTTCTCCAAGAATCGTTAGTCCACAAGTAGTTGTCATTAATTACCAAAACATTACCAAAGGGGCCTAGATGATTCACAGCTGCTCCACCCCGCGCCGGTTCTCCCGGACCCGCGGGCACGAGAGCTGCTGCCGCCGTCGGTGGGAGGACCGCCCCCTACGTCGCGCGCGCTCCCCCGATCTCCCCTGCGCTCGGGCCGGAGTGGGGGTCAGGACCGAGCGCCGCCGGTGGGGCCCTCACCGCCGCGAGCACCGCCTCTGCCTGACTGTTGTGGCGACCGGGGTTCCCGCGGGGGTTGCAGCTCCGAAGGATCCTCCCGCGCCAATCCCCCCGTCGTCGGTTGTCGATACACATCCTGTCGTTGGTCCGCTGCCTCCTCCACCGATCGCCCACGAGGGATCCACCGTCGCCGCCCTCGCCACTGCCCGCGCGGAGCACGCGGCGCGACAGGCACGTCTGCGGGAAGCAACCCTCGTGTGGGAGCGCGAGCGCGAAGCCGCCGACGCTATCGCTGCTCAGATTGCCGCGGCGGAACAACTCCTCGTCGCGCCTGCGGCCCACGACGGCGGGGCCACCTCCTCTGACACCGTGGGGGACGTGTACGGTGTCCCGACCGTCGGGACCGAGCCCCGTGCCATCCCCACGATGCTCTGGCATGACCCGACTGACCCACTCGTGGCTCAGCTTCACCTTCAGGCTGGGAGTGTCCAGAACATTCGCCTCATGGTTTCTGTCGTCCTGGAGCCAGAGTCGCCATCCTACGCACGCTGGCGGGACTTACTCCTCCTTACCCTTCGCCGCTACGCCCTGGATGACCACGTCCTCTGCGACCCTACCGGCGTGGCGCCGGCTGCCGCGTGGGTCCGCCTCGACAGCATCGTGCTCACCTGGATCGTGGGGACGATCTCTGTCGACCTCCACAGCCTCCTCCGGAACCTTCATCACGCTCGAGCTGTTTGGCTAGCCATCGAGGGCCAGTTCCTGGGCAACGCCGAGGCCTGGGCTCTCCGCCTCGACGCGGCCTTCCGCATCTTCGTCTAGGGGGACCTCAGCGTAGGTGAGTACTGCAGCAAGATGAAGACCATGGCGGACTCCCTTGGTGATCTAGGCTGCCCCGTGGAGGACCGCATGCTCGTCCTCAACGTCCTCCGCGGCCTGAGCGATCGCTACACCCACCTCCGGTCCTTGATCATGCATCAGCGCCCCTTCCCTACCTTCCTCCAGGTCTGCGACGACCTTGCTCTGGAGGCGATCACTCTGGGTGCTCAGGCTGCATCGATCTCCGACCCGGGGTCCTCGTCCTCCTCGACAGCCCTGGCGGCTATCACCCGACCCGTCCACCTACTCTGTCACACTCTGCCCTTGGCCCTCATCCATCCGGGCCGAGCAGGGGCGGTGGGGGTCGAGGTGGCGGATGCGGGGGCGGTGGCCATCGCCACCGTAGTGGCCGTGGTGGTGGTGGTGGTTCCTGAGAGCACCTAGAGGGGGGGTGAATAGGTGATCCTGTAAAAACTTAACTTATAGCCACAAAAACTTGTTAAGGGTTAGCACAATAATTGCCAAGTGGCTAAGGAGGAGATCTTGCACAATACGACAATCACAAAGAATTCAACACAGAGTAGACACGGTGATTTATCCCGTGGTTCGGCCAAGTACAACACTTGCCTATTCCACGTTGTGGCGTCCCAACGGACGAGGGTTGCAATCAACCCCTCTCAAGCGGTCCAAAGATCCACTTGAATACCACGGTATTTTGCCTTGCTTATCTTTATCCCACTTGCGAGGAATCTCCACAAATTGGAGTCTCTCGCCCTTACACTTAAGATTCACAAAGAAGCACGGAGTAAGGGAGGGAAGCAACACACACAAATCCACAGCGAAATGCGCACACACACGGCCAAGAATCGAGCTCAAAGACTATCTCACAGTTTCTCACAAGAACGGAGCTCAAATCACTTAGAATCACAAACGGATGTGCTAAGACTGAGTGTGGATGATTAAGAATGCTCAAGAGTTTCTTGGTGTTCTCCTCCATGCGCCTAGGGGTCCCTTTTATAGCCCCAAGGCAGCTAGGAGCCGTTGAGAACAAATCTGGAAGGCCATCTTTGCCTTCTGTCGTCGGGCGCACCGGACAGTCCGGTGCACACCGGACAGTGTCCGGTGCCCGATTCCTTTCCTTATTTAGCGAAGCCGACCGTTACAGATCTGGGAGCCGTTGGTGCACCGGACATGTCCGGTGCACACCGGACAGTCCGGTGCCCCCTTCCGACCGTTGGCCCGGCCACGTGTCCCGCGCAGATCGCGCGGCCGACCGTTGGCCCTGGCCGACCGTTGGCTCACCGGACAGTCCGGTGCACACCGGACAGTCCGGTGAATTTTAGCCGTACGCCGTCAGCAAATTCCCGAGAGCGGCCTCTTCGGCCGAGGCAGCCTGGCGCACCGGACACTGTCCGGTGCACCACCGGACAGTCCGGTGCCCCAGACCGAAACAGCCTCTTAGCTGTACACAGCCAAGTCTTCTCTTCTCTTCTTCTTTCTGTTTCTAACACTTAGACAAATATATTAGTACACAAAACCAATGTACTAAGGCTTAGAAACATACCTTTGCTCTAGATTTGCACTTTGTTCATCCATGGGTATTGATTCACATTTAAGCACTTGTGTTGACACTCAATCACCAAAATACTTAGAAATGGCCCAAGGGCACATTTCCCTTTCAATCTCCCCCTTTTTGGTGATTTATGCCAACACAACATAAAGCAACTAGAACAAGTGCAAAATCACTTCAAATAAAACTCAAATTGATTTTGATTCAATTTTGGCATATATGGATCATCCTTTGCCACCACTTGGTTTGTTTTTGCAAATCAAACTCAAATCTCTATCTCTAAGTCAAACACACATGTTGAAGCATAAAGAGAGTCATTCTAAAAGAGATTGATCAAAAAAAACTCCCCCTATTTCCCATAATCAACACTTCTCCCCACAAGAAGCCAACTTTTGTCAAGAGAGACAATAAGAGACAATAAAAGCGTTTGACAAAACAAAAACTCTATTCTACTATTTTCAAAATCTCTCAAGTGGTAGCTGATCCATTTATCGCTTTGGCCTTTATTTTCTCCCCCTTTGGCATCAAGCACCAAAACGGGATCAATCTTGGCCTTTTAACCCCATTGCCTCACCAAGATCTTCAATAAGAATACAAGGGCAATAAGAGTCTAAAGATGAACTTGGAATAAGTTACCCTCTCATCGGAGTGCAGTGGAAGTCTTTCATGGTCCAAGTCCACCTTTTCCTTTCAATCCTCCTTCGAGACTAAATTATCAAACCCAAGCACATGGTTAGTCTCAAAGGGTCAAGTTGTAACACATCTCCCCCTAAACATGTGCATCACTTTGCAACGGACTTGTGAGGTCCAGGGAGTGTTTTTACAACTTGAGCACCATAAAAAGCAATAAAATGCAAAAAGGAACATGATCAAAAGCATAAGTACATGTATGCTACAATTCAATCCAGGTTCCGCGAATCTAAGATATTTAGCTCACTACGCAACCTGCAAAAGGTCTTTTCATCTAGAGGCTTAGTGAAGATATCGGCTAGCTGGTTCTCGGTGCTAACATGAAACACTTCGATATCTCCCTTTTGCTGGTGGTCTCTCAGAAAGTGATGCCGGATGTCTATGTGCTTTGTGCGGCTGTGCTCAACAGGATTCTCCGCCATGCGGATAGCACTCTCAGAGCCATTGGCAATTTTGCCATTATCATTTGTGGGCTTCGCCAGTATGCCATCGGACCCACAAATCATAGACACAGACGATCCCACCAGTCATAGACACGGGATGGCATAATAACAGACAGCCAAATTTAAGAGTGGCAAAATAGCAAATTTCTCAGCACTCTCATTGTCACATAGGAGTGGGACTTTGCTCAGATTGTAGCCAAAGTCCCGGAGGGTTTGCCTCATCCAAAGCAGTTGCGCGCAACACTGACCTGCGGCAACATACTCGGCCTCAGCGGTGGATAGGGCAACGGATGTTTGTTTCTTAGAGTTCCATGACACCAGGGACCTTCCTAAGAATTGGCACGTCCCCGATGTACTCTTCCTATCGACCTTACATCCGGCATAGTCGGAGTCTGAGTATCCAACTAAGTCAAAGGTAGACCCCTTTGGATACCAGAGCCCGAAGCAAGGCGTAGCAACCAAATATCTAAGAATTCGCTTCACCGCCACTAAGTGACACTCCTTAGGATCGGATTGAAATCTAGCACACATGCATACGCTAAGCATAATATCCGGTCTACTAGCACATAAGTAAAGCAAAGAACCTATCATTGACCGGTATGCTTTTTGATCAACGGACTTACCTCCTTTGTTGAGGTCAGTGTGTCCGTCGGTCCCCATCGGAGTCTTTGCGGGCTTGGCGTCCTTCATCCCAAACCGCTTTAGCAGATCTTGCGTGTACTTCGTTTGGGAGATGAAGGTGCCGTCCTTGAGTTGCTTCACTTGGAACCCAAGGAAGTAGTTCAACTCGCCCATCATCGACATCTCGAATTTCTGCGTCATCACCCTGCTAAACTCTTCACAAGACTTTTGGTTAGTAGAACCAAATATTATGTCATCGACATAAATTTGGCACACAAACAAATCACCATCACATGTCTTTGTAAAAAGAGTTGGATCGGCTTTCCCAACCTTGAAAGCATTAGCAATTAAAAAGTCTCTAAGGCATTCATACCATGCTCTTGGGGCTTGCTTAAGTCCATAGAGCGCCTTAGAGAGCTTACACACATGGTCGGGGTACCGTTCATCCTCGAAGCCAGGGGGTTGCTCCACGTACACCTCCTCCTTGATTGGCCCGTTGAGGAAAGCGCTCTTCACATCCATTTGGTACAACCTGAAAGAATGGTGAGCGGCATATGCTAGCAAGATACGAATTGATTCTAGCCTAGCCACAGGAGCAAAAGTCTCCTCAAAGTCCAAACCTGCGACTTGGGCATAACCTTTTGCCACAAGTCGAGCCTTGTTCCTTGTCACCACCCCGTGCTCGTCCTGTTTGTTGCGGAACACCCACTTGGTTCCCACAACATTTTGCTTCGGACGAGGCACCAGTGTCCAAACTTCATTGCGCTTGAAGTTGTTGAGTTCCTCCTGCATGGCCAACACCCAGTCCGGATCTAGCAAGGCCTCCTCTACCCTGAAAGGCTCAATAGAAGAGACAAAGGAGTAATGCTCACAAAAATTAGCTAATCGAGATCGAGTAGTTACTCCCTTGCTAATGTCACCCAGAATTTGGTCGACGGGATGATCCCTTTGAATCATCGCTCGAACTTGGGTTGGAGGTGCCGGTTGCGCTTCTTCCTCCATCACTTGATCATCTTGTGCTCCCCATTGATCACACGTCTCCTTTTGATGAACCTGTTCATCGTCTTGAGTTGGGGGATGCACCATGGTTGAGGAAGAAGGTTGATCTCGTTCATCCTGTTCCTGTGGCCATACTTCTCCAATCGCCATGGTTCGTATAGCGGCCGTCGGAACATCTTCTTCATCTACATCATCACAATCAACAACTTGCTCTCTTGGAGAGCCATTAGTCTCATCAAATACAACGTCGCTAGAGACTTCAACCAAACCCGATGATTTGTTGAAGACTCTATACGCCTTTGTATTTGAGTCATAACCTAACAAAAACCCTTCTACAGCTTTGGGAGCAAACTTAGAATTTCTACCTTTCTTCACTAGAATGTAGCACTTGCTCCCAAATACACGAAAGTAAGATACATTGGGTTTGTTACCGGTTAGTAGCTCATACGAAGTCTTCTTGAGGAGGCGATGAAGGTAGACCCTGTTGATGGTGTGGCAAGCCGTGTTCACGGCTTCCGACCAGAAACACTCGGGGGTCTTGAATTCTCCAAGCATTGTCCTCGCCATATCGATTAGCGTCCTGTTCTTCCTCTCTACCACACCATTTTGCTGTGGTGTGTAGGGAGCGGAGAACTCGTGCTTGATCCCTTCCTCCTCAAGGAACTCCTCCATTTGAAGGTTCTTGAACTCGGACCCATTGTCGCTCCTTATCTTCTTCACCTTGAGCTCAAACTCATTTTGAGCTCTCCTGAGGAAGCGCTTGAGGGTCCCTTGGGTTTCAGACTTATCCTGCAAAAAGAACACCCAAGTGAAGCGAGAAAAGTCATCAACAATAACTAAACCATACTTACTTCCTCCTATGCTCAGATAGGCGACGGGTCCGAAGAGGTCCATATGCAGCAGCTCCAGGGGTCTTGAAGTGGTCATCACATTCTTGTTGTGATGCGCTCCTCCCACTTGTTTACCTGCTTGACAAGCTGCACAAGGTCTATCTTTTTCAAAATACACGTTAGTCAAACCTATCACGTGTTCTCCCTTTAGAAGCTTGTGAAGGTTCTTCATCCCCACATGTGCTAAGCGGCGATGCCACAGCCAGCCCATGCTAGTCTTAGCTATTAAGCATGCATCTAGACCGGCCTCTTCTTTTGCAAAATCAACTAAATAAAGTTTGCCGTCTAATACACCCTTAAAAGCTAATGAACCATCACTTCTTCTAAAGACAGACACATCTACATTTGTAAATAGACAGTTATACCCCATATGACATAATTGACTAACAGATAGCAAATTATATCCAAGACTCTCTACTAAAAATACATTAGAGATAGAATGCTCATTAGAAATTGCAATTTTACCTAACCCTTTTACCTTGCCTTGATTCCCATCACCGAATATAATTGAATCCTGGGAATCCTTATTCTTGACATAGGAAGTGAACATCTTCTTCTCCCCCGTCATATGGTTTGTGCATCCGCTGTCGATAATCCAGCTTGATCCCCCGGATGCATAAACCTGCAAGGCAAATTTAGGCTTGGGACTTAGGTACCCAACTCATGTTGGGTCCTACAAGGTTAGCACATATATCCTTAGGGACCCAAATGCAAGTTTTGTCTCCCTTGCATTTTGCCCCTAACTTCCTAGCAATTACCTTCTTACCCTTTCTACAAATAGCAAAGGGAGCATTGCAAGCATAATAAATGGTAGAAGGTTTGTTCACAACTTTTCTAGGAACATGAGCAAAATTTCTCCTGGGCATATGCACAACATTTCTCCTACACATATCTCTATCATGCTTATAGGAAGAACTAGAAGCAAACATGGCATGAGAATCATAAACATGTGAATCAAAATCATTATAAGCATTTCTAGCATGTCTCCTATCATGGTACAAGAAAGCATGGTTCCTTTTAGCACTACTAGCCATAGGGGCCTTCCCTTTCTCCTTGACGAAGATGGGAGCCTTATGGCTTGTTAAGTTCTTGGCCTCTCTCTTGAAGCCAAGACCATCCTTAATTGAGGGGTGTCTACCGACCGTGTAGGCATCCCTTGCAAATTTTATTTTATCAACTTCACTCTTGCTAGTCTTAAGTTGAGCATTAAGACTAGCCACTTCATCATTTAGTTTTGAAATTGAGACTAAGTGTTCACTACAAGCATTAACATCAAAATCCTTACACCTAGTGCAAATTGTAATATTTTCAACACAGGAGTTACTTGCTACTTCTAGTTTAGCAGTTAAAACATTAATTTCACCTTTTAAAGAAGAAATGGTTTCATTACAAGTAGAAAGTTCACCAGAAAGTATTCCATTTCTTTTAACTTCTAAAGCAAGTGAATTTTGTGCACTAACAAATTTATCATGTTCTTCATATAAAAGGTCTTCTTGTTTCTCTAAGATTCTATCCTTTTCATTTAAGGCATCAATCAACTCATTAATCTTAGCTATCTTAGTTCTATCCAATCCCTTGAATAAACTAGAGTAATCAATTTCATCCTCACTAGATTCATCATCACTAGAAGAATCATAAGTATTAGCATTACGAGTGATTACCTTCTTTTCCCTTGCCATGAGGCAAGTGTGATGCTCGTTGGGGAAGAGAGCCGATTTGTTGAAGGCAGTGGCGGCGAGTCCTTCGTCGTCGGAGTCGGACGAAGAGCAATCCGAATCCCACTCCTTTCCAAGGTGTGCTTCGCCCTTGGCCTTCTTGTAAACCTTCTTGTTCTCTCTCTTCCCATTTTTTCCTTGCTCTTGGTCACTATCATTTTCGGGACAGTTAGCAATAAAATGACCAAGCTTACCGCATTTGAAGCATGATCGCTTTCCCTTGGTCTTGGCCTTGCTTGGCTGTCCCTTTCGACCTTTTAGCGCTGTCTTGAATCTTTTAATGATGAGGGCCATCTCTTCATCATTAAGACCGGCAGCCTCAATTTGTGCCACCTTGCTGGGTAGCGCCTCCTTGCTCCTCGTTGCCTTTAGAGCAATGGGTTGAGGCTCGTGGAGTGGCCCGTTCAACGCGTCGTCGACGTATCTTGCCTCCTTGATCATCATCCGCCCGCTCACGAATTTTCCAAGTACTTCCTCGGGCGTCATCATCGTGTACCTGGGATTCTCACGAATATTGTTCACGAGATGAGGATCAAGAACGGTAAAGGACCTGAGCATTAGGCGGACGACGTCGTGATCCGTCCAACGCGTGCTTCCGTAGCTCCTTATTTTGTTGATAAGGGTCTTGAGCCGGTTGTAAGTTTGAGTTGACTCCTCTCCCCTTATCATGGCGAATCGTCCAAGCTCGCCCTCCACCAACTCCATCTTGGTGAGCATGGTGATGTCGTTCCCCTCGTGAGAGATCTTGAGGGTGTCCCATATCTGCTTGGCATTGTCCAAGCCGCTCACCTTATTGTACTCTTCCCTGCACAAAGACGCTAAGAGAACAGTAGTAGCTTGTGCATTTTTATGAATTTGTTCATTTATAAGCATAGGGCTATCCGAGCTATCAAATTTCATTCCATTCTCCACAATCTCCCATATGCTTGGATGGAGAGAGAATAAGTGACTACGCATTTTGTGACTCCAAAATCCGTAGTCCTCCCCATCGAAGTGTGGAGGTTTGCCAAGAGGAATGGAAAGCAAATGCGAATTCGAACTATGTTGAATACGAGAATAATCAAATGAAAAGTTCGAATTGACCGTCTTTTTGTAGTCGTTGTCATCATCCTTTTGGGAAGAAGTAGACTCATCACTATCGTCGTAGTAGATGATCTCCTTGATGCGCCTTGTCTTCTTCTTCTTCCCTTCCTTCCGTCTATGCCCCGAGCCGGAGTCGGTAGGCTTGTCGTCCTTCGGCTCGTTGACGAAGGATTCCTTTTCTTTGTCGTTGATCACGATTCCCTTCCCCTTAGGATCCATCTCTTCGGGCGGTAAGTCCCTTTGTGAAGAGAACGGCTCCGATACCAATTGAGAGCACCTAGAGGGGGGGTGAATAGGTGATCCTGTAAAAACTTAACTTATAGCCACAAAAACTTGTTAAGGGTTAGCACAATAATTGCCAAGTGGCTAAGGAGGAGATCTTGCACAATACGACAATCACAAAGAATTCAACACAGAGTAGACACGGTGATTTATCCCGTGGTTCGGCCAAGTACAACACTTGCCTATTCCACGTTGTGGCGTCCCAACGGACGAGGGTTGCAATCAACCCCTCTCAAGCGGTCCAAAGATCCACTTGAATACCACGGTATTTTGCCTTGCTTATCTTTATCCCACTTGCGAGGAATCTCCACAAATTGGAGTCTCTCGCCCTTACACTTAAGATTCACAAAGAAGCACGGAGTAAGGGAGGGAAGCAACACACACAAATCCACAGCGAAATGCGCACACACACGGCCAAGAATCGAGCTCAAAGACTATCTCACAGTTTCTCACAAGAACGGAGCTCAAATCACTTAGAATCACAAACGGATGCGCTAAGACTGAGTGTGGATGATTAAGAATGCTCAAGAGTTGCTTGGTGTTCTCCTCCATGCGCCTAGGGGTCCCTTTTATAGCCCCAAGGCAGCTAGGAGCCGTTGAGAACAAATCTGGAAGGCCATCTTTGCCTTCTGTCGTCGGGCGCATCGGACAGTCCGGTGCACACCGGACAGTGTCCGGTGCCCGATTCCTTTCCTTATTTGGCGAAGCCGACCGTTACAGATCTGGGAGCCGTTGGTGCACCGGACATGTCCGGTGCACACCGGACAGTCCGGTGCCCCCTTCCGACCGTTGGCCCGGCCACGTGTCCCGCGCAGATCGCGCGGCCGACCGTTGGCCCTGGCCGACCGTTGGCTCACCGGACAGTCCGGTGCACACCGGACAGTCCGGTGAATTTTAGCCGTACGCCGTCAGCAAATTCCCGAGAGCGGCCTCTTCGGCCGAGGCAGCCTGGCGCACCGGACACTGTCCGGTGCACCACCGGACACTGTCCGGTGCACCACCGGACAGTCCGGTGCCCCAGACCGAAACAGCCTCTTGGCTGTACACAGCCAAGTCTTCTCTTCTCTTCTTCTTTCTGTTTCTAACACTTAGACAAATATATTAGTACACAAAACCAATGTACTAAGGCTTAGAAACATACCTTTGCTCTAGATTTGCACTTTGTTCATCCATGGGTATTGATTCACATTTAAGCACTTGTGTTGACACTCAATCACCAAAATACTTAGAAATGGCCCAAGGGCACATTTCCCTTTCAGTTCCGGCGGTGGTGCCCGTGGCACCGCACCGACGCCGGGACCCCAGCAGGGTGCGCCTTGGCCCACTTTTCACCACCCGTGGTCAAGGCGCATCTCCATGTGGCTGTTCCAGGGGCCAGGTTCTGAGGCGCGTCCCCCGGCGGCCCTGTTCGCTGGTGCGCAGCCAGGGTTCGCCTTGGCCTCTCTGTCACCCTGGACCTCGACACCTGCCGCCTTGTCTTGGCCCATGCCGCCGTCTGCTCCACCGTCCGGGCTGGTTGGTTGGGACGCGGCCGCCCTGGCTGCCTTCTAGACTCCCACTCTGACTCCGTCGATGGGTCCCGAGTGGATCGCGGACACCGGTGCTTCCTACCACACCACTCCCGACCCTGGTATACTCACCTCTGTTCGCCCTCCTTCTTCCTCTCTCCCTTCGTCCATCATGGTGGCGAATGGCTCGTGTCTTCCTGTCACATCTGTGGGTGCCGCCGGCCGTCCCGGCTCTTTTCGCATTCCCGATGTTCTTGTCGCTCCTTCTTTGGTCCACAATCTTCTTTCCATTCGTCGTTTTACTGCTGATAATTCTTGTTCTGTTGAGTTTGACTTTTCTGGTCTTACTGTGAAGGACTCGGCAACTCGGTGCCCCCTCCTCCGATGTGACAGCACCGGCCCCCTCTACACCCTTCGGCTTCCGCACGCCACCTCTTCTTCGTCTTCGTCACCTGCCACTGCTGGTGTTTTTGCTGCCACCACGTCTCCTACCACCTGGCATCGTCGCCTTGGTCACCTCGGACGCGATGCCTTGATGCAGCTTACTCGTAGTGCCACTATCCCATGTACTAGATCACATGATGAGCATCTTTGTCCTGCGTGCCAGTTAGGCCGCCATGTTCGTCTTCCTTTTTCTTCTTCTTCCTCGCATGCTACTCATGCATTTGATCTTGTACACTGCGATTTGTGGACTTCACCTATTACCAGTATGTCAGGCTACAACTACTATCTTGTGGTGCTTGATGATTTTTCTCATTATGTGTGGACTTTCCCTTTGCGTGCCAAGTCTGAAGCTTTCCCCGCCCTCCGTCACTTCTTCGTCTGGGTGTCCACTCAGTTCGGCCTCACCATTAAGGCCGTCCAGTGTGACAATGGTCGGGAGTTCGATAACTCCACCTCCCGCGCCTTCTTTCTCTCCCACGGGATGCACTTGCAGATGTCTTGCTCGTATACCTCCTCCCAGAATGGCAAGGCTGAGTGCATGATCCGCACGACCAACGACACCATCCGCACTCTTCTCCTCCAGGCGCACCTACCGGCACGTTTCTGGGCCGAGGGCCTCCACACCTCTACCTACCTCCTCAACCGTCTCCCTTCCACTGCGTGCCCGGCCCCCACTCCTCACCAGGCACTCTTCGGTACCCCTCCGCGCTATGACCACCTCCGTGTCTTCGGGTGTGCTTGCTACCCGAACACCGCTGCCACTGCTCCTCACAAGCTTGCACCCCGTTCCACCCTCTGTGTGTTTCTCGGGTACTCCCCGGACCACAAGGGCTACCGTTGCTTTGACCTCTCCTCTCGCCGGGTCCTCATCTCTCGCCATGTGGTGTTTGATGAGTCCATATTTCCCTACTCCTCCACCATCACACCTCCCTCCTCCGACCCTGACCTTGACCTCTTCACTCTCCTTCCGACTGACGCGGTGGTCGAGCCACCTTTCCTTCCTCTCTCTGCAGGTACTCGCTCACCGCCTGTCGGTCCTACTACCGGCACGGTGCCTTGCCCGGGATCGGTGGTGTCGCCTCTCCGCGGGGCCCCATCTCTGATCGCCCCCGGGCCGAGCGGGGGTGGTGGGACTGCACCGCCTGCGGGACCGTCGGCACCGACCCCTCCGGCCCGCTTTGCCCAGCCGGTGCGCGTCTACCAGCGCCGGCTGCCGCCGCCAGGGTTCGCACCTCCACCGTCGCCACCATCGCCGCCGTCCCCACCGGTGACCTCTCCCTCGGTGGCACTGCCGGTGGCCGAGTCCCCGCCAGGGACACCTACACCTCTGTCGCGGCCATCCGCGGCACGTGTTGAGACGCCGGTGTACCACCCACCGCTTCTTCACCGCAACCCGCGGCACGTCCACCCGATGGTGACGCGGCACGCGGCTGGTACCCTGCCGCCCCGGGTCCTAGCGGCCACGACCGGAGACTCGCAGGTTTCTCCGGTTCCCTCCTCCGTCCGGACCGCCGTGCTGGACCCCCACTGGCGTCGAGCGATGGAGGAGTACGCGGCGCTCGTCGCCAACCAGACGTGGGATCTGGTGCCCCATCCGCCCGGCACAAACGTCGTCACCGGCAAGTGGTTCTGGACGCACAAGCGGCGGGCCGATGGTACCCTGGAGCGGTACAAGGCTCGCTGGGTTCTTCGGGGCTTCACTCAGCGCCCCGGAGTCGACTACGATGAGACCTTCAGCCCGGTTGTGAAGCCGGCCACCGTCCGCATGGTGCTCTCGCTGGCCCTCGCTCGCTCCTGGCCAGTTCACCAGCTCGATGTCAAGAACGCCTTCCTGCACGGTGCCCTCACCGAGACCGTCTACTGCTGTCAGCCGGCGGGGTTCGTGGACTACTCTCGTCCTGACATGGTCTGCCGGCTCAACAGGTCCCTCTACGGCCTCAAGCAGGCCCCCCGGGCGTGGCACTCCAGACTGGCTACGTTCCTGGTGACCCTGGGCTTCGTGGAGGCCAAGTCAGACACGTCTCTGTTCGTCCACCATCATGGAGCCGAGACTGCCTACTTGCTTCTCTACGTGGATGACATTGTCCTCACCGCCTCCAGCCCGTCACTTCTTCGCCGCCTCGTCGACGCACTTCAGCAGGAGTTTCCGGTCAAGGATCTGGGCGTGCTTCACCATTTCCTGGGGGTCACTGCTGAGCCTCGCCCCTCAGGACTCCTCCTTCACCAGCGACAGTACACTCTTGACATTCTGGAGCGGGCCCAAATGAGTGACTGCAAGCCCTGCTCCACCCCAGTCGACATGCAGGCCAAGCTCTCCGAGGCCACCGGTGACCCAGTCGCGGACCCCACCGACTACAGGAGTCTTGTCGGTGCCCTTCAGTACCTCACCTTCACCAAGCCAGACATCTCCTACGCCGTGCAGCAGGTCTGTCTCCATATGCACGATCCCCGGGAGCCCCACCTCGCGGCTCTGAAGCGCCTCCTACGCAATCTTCGGGGCACCGTCGACTACGGGCTGCTTCTTCATCGGTCTACCTCCTCCGAGCTGGTCGTCTACACCGACGCTGACTGGGCCGAGTGCCCAGACACTCGGCGCTCCACCTCCGGCTACGCCGTCTTCTTAGGCGGCAACCTAGTGTCCTGGCTGTCGAAGCGCCAGCCGGTCATTTCCCGCTCGAGTGCCGAGGCGGAGTACCGTGTCGTGGCCAACGGCGTGGCGGAGGCTACCTGGCTACGGCAGCTCCTCGCCGAGCTTCACAGTCCCCTCTCCAGGAGCACGCTGGTCTACTGCGACAACGTCAGTGCGGTATACCTCTCCACCAACCCAGTGCAGCACCAGCGGACCAAGCATGTAGAGATCGATCTACACTTCGTCCGCGATTATGTCGCCGCTGGTGCTGTTCGGGTCCTCCACGTCCCGACCACCTCCCAGTTTGCCGACATCTTCACCAAGGGTCTTCCGTCCTCGACCTTCGCCGAGTTTCGGTCCAGCCTCAACATCAGTAGTGGCTAGTTGAGTCTGTGGGGGGATCCTATTGTGTGTGATGTACTTCTTCTTTTCGAGTCCAGTCTGTAAACTCCGCTGCGACGGAAGTTCAGACTGCGGGGGGATGTTAGAATATGTGGATTAGGCCCATGAGGCTAAGCCCATGTGGCCCATGTATAAACCCTATATAGCCACCCCTAGGGTTGGCCCAGTAATCTGAGAATCATTCTTCCCAACAAGAATAACAAGGCAATCATCATTATCGTGGACAAGCAACTTCTATTGCAAATAATTGAGCAAAACACACATGTGCCCCCCTGAATAGCATCATGACCATAGAAGGGAACAATTGTGACACGAGCAATGTAACAAAGGATTGTGTTGTACCCCAGGACCAGGATTCATGGGCCGTTTAGCGCAGATTGAACTTGAAGACCCAGATGGCCTATTTATGTGGTTCGCATTTGGAGCGAATTCAGTCTGATGTCTCTGCTCCTGTGTTACCTGGAGTAATAGTAAATTGCCAATGAACCCGCCAACGCATTCCAAATCAATGGGCCAAGAACAAGAATATTATGCCAAGAACAAGAATATTATTACCCAGCCTTATCCAATTTCATTGAATAACTACGAAGTAACAAGATTACGGACTTATTGCACTACTAGGAAAGCCAATGGTAGTAGCAAAAAGTTGCTGCTGATGAGGTGAGATTAATATAATTTCATTATTTGTAGTTTTCAATGGATAAAATTGTTGTCTGAATTACATCACATAACATAAACATAAAAAGAACTCACTAAGGGGAGATATTCCGGCCGAAAGCATGATATGTCCAAGAAAGACCTTGAGATCAGCCACTACCAGCTACCACATCCATCGTTCAGCGACAACGACACCACGACCAGCGGAACATGCAGCAAGTCTTTTCTTTCTCTCTTTCTGAAGAACCAGGGCTCGATGGCAGCCTCACAGGCTCACACCCAAAGGTCATGTAACCGTAACAGAAGGTACATAAACTGCCAGAAAGAAACACAAATCTCTTGGGCAACTCACTGTTGTCAAGTCCAGATAACCAGAAAGTGCAGTTCTACATTGTAGCATCAACTGCGAAGTGGATACCCATATATTAAACAGAAAAGGAGTAAAAGACATTCTGAAAGAGGGTGGCACTAACACCCTTGTTAGAGATTCTGTGCAAATTTGAAATTTATATCCAAACAGAACACATCCCATGTCATGTGGGGCCACACCTATGCGCGCCAACAGCAGGCCCACAGCAGTGCGCATAAGGAAGGCACGACTAAGGCAAGTGGCTAGATTGATGGCTAAATTGATAGGCCTTAATGGCAGGGGGATTGGTTACCAAATAAGTAATTGCCTAATTAGTTGTTGCCTAGTTGGTCGGATTGGTTTCCAAATAAGTTAGTTACCTAATTAGTTGTTGCCTAGTTGGTCAGGTGGCCTATTTATAGTGGAACCGTGAGACATGAGGAATAAGAAAAGTATTATCTCTAATCTCCTATCTCCCTGCATTCTCTAAGCCTGCGGCTGAGGAACCCCTCGCCGGAGAAGACGAACAGCAGCTACGAACTACGTAGTCGCGGTCCAGCCGCTCGAGGGCTCAACGCCCTTGACATCCCATGGTGATCTTAAAAGCTCAAATAACCAGTGACAATAACAGAAAAAGGCTAAAAAACTACCTATCCGCTAATAACACAGCATGAACTGCAAGCACATTGGATCAATAGTTTCACAATTTCGATGTTTACTTTGTGAATCTGAAATGAACTATGTGTCATATTCAAACAGGAAGGTGGTACATGTTGGACTTGCAACAAACGTATGCTAACTGGAAACAAATTACCAACACTAACAGAAAAAACACTACCATTCTATCGAGTTCTTGCAAGGAAACTAATGAGCCCCCACTGAATTTGAATCACCAGTGTCCATCACAATATTCACATTGTGGCAATCCATCCACAAAGCTTCTTCATCGGCACCATACAGATTCAATTTATGCTTAGGATGGCAGTCTCTCTAATTTAGAAGTCCTTCAGACAACTCAGTGCAGGGCTCCACACGTTCTTTCTACTCATCGACATCCCAACTTAGGTCCTCATCATCATCTTCCACAGAATTAAGACGTCTCCGGAGATCCTCCACTTTGCTGACAGAGCTTGACCGTTTGCTAACCCCATTCTTCTGATCTTCATCGCCAACATCCTCAATCTCCTCCCAGCTAAGATCTTCCTCCTGCACTAATGGTTGAGGCACCACTGAGAAATCACCCCCCTTAGATGAGTCAGCAGCCTCAATCTTCTCTTCTTGTCTGGTCCCATTGCTTGCCTTTGGAGTCGATGCTTCAAAACTTGATTCACCGTTACCATCCTTGGCTGCAGCCAAAGCAACCTCCTTATCGTCGGCCAAATCATTTTCAGCTGCTGCTTCTTGTTCCATACTGCCCTCTGTTTCACAGTTAACAGGCTCCGCTGCTTGCTCCTCTTTCTTATCTACCAACGAGTTTGTGCTGTCTTTGTGATCACTAGTATTGGCATCTTCAACATCATCATCATCGACATCCCAGCTGAGTTCTTCATCCTCCTCCTTTGACATGGCCCTGCTCACAAGTTTGGTGCGGACATCCTCTGCCTGCTTGAGCTTATTGACAGCAAAGAAATACCTTGACCAGAATGTCTCGTAATCCACAACTGACGGCACAAGCCTCTCCACAAAGCTCTCCAATCCAGGGCTTTCATGGAGCACCGTCTCTATCTGTTCCTTCATCTCGTCAATTGAGAACAAGGCACTCCATTTACCAAAGCCCTCAGAATCTTCAGGCTCCTCAGTGAACGTGGCAGGGTCCGCACGCAACGCCAAGACCTGGGCCTCGAACCTGGTATACTTCTTGGTCGGCAAGGAAGCGCGCCAGGACGCACTGGAAACAGAGCCGTCGGAGGGGCGGGCAGCACGGTCACCATCAACACCGTCAGCTTCAGCGGACCGGAGGGCCTCGTTGGCATGCGAGAGGAGCCCAGCGGCGGCGGCACCGAGGTCGTCAACGGCCTGGCCGACAGACTCAAGCCTGTCGGAGGCGACAGACGCGCCGGCCTCCAGCGCGCCAGGTAGCGCTGAGGCGGCGCGCGCGGCGGCGGCCCGGAGCGCGGCCGTCTCGAGGCGGAGCCCCGAGCCGAGGTCCTCGAGGTCGCGGCGGTAGCCTCCCAGGACCGACTCCGACCGCGACGCGAACGTACTCACCAGGCCCCCGAAGCTCCACCCGCCGTCTGAGCTTTCCCCAGCCGGCGCCCCCTCCTCCCCATCCACCGCCGCCACTTCCGCATCGATTCCCTGCTCTCCGTCCTCCTCCGCCGTGGAGGCAGCCTCCTTCTCATTCTCATTGCGCTGCGCCTCAATCTCCTCCGCGAGCGTCCTGATCAGGCCGCCAAAGCTCCAGCCGCCGCCAGAAGATTCTCCCTCCTCATCTGCCGTTGCCGTTGCCGTTGCAGCCGCCGCCGCATCAGCCTCCGCTCCCCGCTCGAGCTCCTCCGACTCCGCGGCGGCTGCAATGGCCTCCTGCTCTTTCCGCTGGGCTTCAATCTCTTCCGCGAGCGTCTTGATCAGCCCGCCGAAGATCCACCCGCTGCCGGGGACAGCCTCTCCATCGGCACCCCTCTGGGCCTCCTCCGCCTCCGCGGCGACGGCGGCCGACTCATTCACTTTCCGCTGCTCCTCGATCTCCTCCTTGAGCGTATCGATCAGGCTGCCGAAAATCCACCCCCCGCCGGACTCTTGGGCCGCCGGCTCTTCCTCGCCCTCCTGCTGCGGCTCCTCACCATCCTCCTTGGCAGGGGCAGAGAAGACGGAGCTGAAGAAATCCATGCGCGCGCGGATCGGGATTCGGATTTGGATCTGAGCGAGGACAAGGCGGGCGGCGGTGGCGTCGGGGATAGATATATAGATCTATCAGGCACCTGCCGTCGGCGAGAAATTTTCCCCTTCAATCAATCTTTGGATGACGAGTGGGGCCCTTCTGCAGTGAGAAAAACTGCAGCTTGCCACGAGGGCAGAGGGTGTGCTACTGCTAGTGGGCGGTGGCTGACTGCTGATCATGGGTTGGGGGCGATGCGATCTGGAGTTTTGCACCATCCGACGGACCAACCAGGCAGGCGGAGCTCAACTCTGAAAATTGTGGAAGCCGAGCTTTCTGCCCACTAGCGGTTCTGGATCCACTAACGCTGGATCAAGGTCTAGCCATGGCTAACGGAAATTGTGGGAAATAGCTCCACGTCCTCGTCTCGTCTGCGCGACGACGAACGCTTGAGATATTTTTTCTACATCTCTATTTTCTTGTGGAGATAAAAATTTATCTTTCATGTTTTTTCTGTGATTGTAAAACCTAGAATTTAGTCTACAAAATATTTGTAAAAATGCTGGACTTATGGCATATCGTTCAAAGTGCAGATCAACAAGTTTGTAAAACTTGGTGGGAACAACTTGTTCCTTACTATGCTGATATATTGGGTGCTATCTTACCGTGCAAATGTGGTATAAAAGCTGACCCAGCTAGGCTTGTTCGTTTTTATCGTTAATCCATATGGATTGGGTGGTATTGAATCGGTTTAAATTTATAGCAAGTCAAAATTCATTTCAATACACTTAATCTATATGGAATATGAATAACTAAACAAGACCTAAAGGCTTATTTATTTTATAGTTAATCCATGTGGATTGTGTGGGATTGAGTCGGATTAAATTCATAGTAAGTTAAAATACATCTCAATCTCACTCAGGTCTAGTTTGGGTATTCTAGTATTGACCTCAACATATGTGGATCTGAGTGAATACTAGAGTATCCAAATAAAGCCTGAGGGTGTGAAGACCGATGTTTTTTCAGACTGCATCTTGATAAATCTCAACAAGTACCTTCATGTTTTTAAACTTTTACATTGCCATGATTTTATTTTATCAACTTAGAGTTGGACATGTGAGAGTTGTAATTCATTTTGATTACACATGTTCGTTTGGACCTATGGTTTATTTACATATTTTCTGAACGGTTGTTGGCGTACCTGAATGATATTTTTTATCCAATCCTTAATGCTCTTTCTGACCCCTCAAACGCGGTGAGTTTTCTTTGAAAAAGCCTTTCAAACTGCTCTGCTTATTTATAGAATTTGAAGCTACATCATCTTGTGGGCTGTGATTAGCTTAGTTGATACTTAATACATTCTTTTTTATTTGTCGCGTTTTAGTTCAAAAATAAACTAATCAGCGACAAATATTCGAGAACAGAGATAGTTGTCGGAGACCATAATTAGGGGTACCCTCAAGACTCCTAATTCTCAGCTGGTAACCCCCATCAGCATAAAGCTGCTAAGGCCTGATGGGTGCGATTAAGTCAGGGATCAGTTCATTCGAGCGACTCGATCACGCCTCGCCCGAGCCTAGCCTCGGACAAGGGCAGCCGACCCCGGAGGATTTCCGTCTCGCCCGAGACCCCCCTCTGACGGTGAACATATTTCCGGCTCGCCCGAGGCCCTGCCTTCGCTAAGAAGCAACCCTGACTAAATCGCCGCACCGACCGACCAAATCGCAGGAGCATTTAACGCAAAGGTGGCCTGACACCTTTATCCTGACGCGCGCCCCCCGGCAGAGCCGAAGTGACCGTCGTCACTTCGCCGCTCCACTGACCGGCCTGACAGAAGGACAGCGCCGCCTGCGCCACTCCGACTGCAGTGCCACTTGACAGAGTGAGACTGACAGGCAGTCAGGCCCTGCCAAAGGCACCATAGGAAGCTCCGCTTCGCCCGACCCAGGGCTCGGACTCGGGCTAAGTCCCGGAAGACGGCGAACTCCGCTCCGCCCGACCCAGGGCTCGGACTCGGGCTAAGTCCCGGAAGACGGCGAACTCCGCTCCGCCCGACCCAGGGCTTGGACTCGGGCTCAGCCCCAGAAGACGACGAACTCCGCTTCGCCCGACCCAGGGCTCAGACTCCGCCCTGGCCTCTGCCGACGACCTCCGCCTCGCCCGACCCAGGGGCTCGGACTCGGCCTCGGCCATGGAAGACAGACTCGACCTCGGCTTCGGAGGAGCCTCCACATCGCCCAACCTAGGGCGCAG
The DNA here is from genome assembly GCF_902167145.1 of Zea mays. NCBI lineage: Eukaryota > Viridiplantae > Streptophyta > Magnoliopsida > Poales > Poaceae > Zea > Zea mays. Next base: position 41,663,358 of record NC_050098.1, on the reverse strand, counting down.
GCCAGCCACGTCAACAGGAGGCGCCATCATCACCCTACCCCGAGCTGACTCGGGCCGCAGGGAACAAGACCGGTGTCCCATCTGGCTAGCTCCGCCAGATAGGCAATGATGGCGCCCCGCATACTCTATGACGACGGCGGCTCTCAGCCCCCTTACGGAAGCAAGAGGACGTCAGCAAGGACTCAACCGCTCCGACAGTTGTCCCTCCGCCAGGCTCCATCGCTCCTCCGACGGCCACGACATCACACCAGCTGGGTGCCAAAATCTCTCCGGCTGCCACGACGGCATGTACTTAGGGCGCTAGCTCTCCTCCGCTAGACACGTAGCACTCTACTGCACCCCCCATTGTACATCTGGATCCTCTCCTTACGCCTATAAAAGGAAGGACCAGGGCCCTCTTAGAGAAGGTTGGCCGCGCGGGGACGAGGACGAGACAGGCGCCCGCTCGGAGCCGCTCGCTTCCCTCTCCCGCGTGGACGCTTGTAACCCCCTACTGCAAGCGCACCCGACCTGGGCGCGGGACGAACACGAAGGCCGCGGGATTCCCACCTCTCTCACGCCGGTCTCCGGCCGCCTCGCTTCTCCCCCCTTCGCGCTCGCCCTCGCGCTCGACCCATCTGGGCTGGGGCACGCGGCGACACTCACTCGTCGGCCCAGGGACCCCCCCGGTCTCGAAACGCCGACAGTTGGCGCGCCAGGTAGGGGCCTGCTGCGTGTTGACAAACAGCTTCCCGTCAAGCTCCAGATGGGCAGTCTCCAACAACCTCTCCAACCCGGGACGGTGCTCCGTTTCGGGAGTCTTGAGTTCATGTCCTTCGACGGCAGCTACGACATGATACTTCTTCCACCGCCGCGCGACAACGACAATGGCGGCCGACAGCCCGCCCGCCGGCGGCGGAATCGACGACGTCTTCCCCGCGTGGTGGAAGAGCAACTTTCGAGCTCATCCTGCCCTTTCCCCGCCGGCGGAGGGGAAGGCAGGGCGACCAAGGCCAAGCAGGAGGCAGCGCCTCGTCGGCTGTCGAGCGAGTCGACAGTACCGGCACCCCAACGAGGGGCGCACCGGGTATCAACTTCGCGCCTGAGACGAAGACGAGCGCCGTCCCCCCGCGACACGCCGATCCCGAGCAAGCGGACGACGCCAGCGCGCTCGCGGAGAGCTTGCTGGACGTCACCCTCGTACCTGAGATGACGGTGCAGTCAGTCCCCGACGTGACTTTGTCGCCGCTCGTCGACCAAGAGGTACCGACCGATTCCCATCCCACGTCATTCCGGTTCAGCCTCAACCCGCCTAGCGACCTTGCTTTGGCGGGCGCTCTCGTAGAGGCGAGTCCAAACCCTCTGGGGTTTCGCATGCGGTCGCCTTGGGACCGGCTGACGGACGTCTCGACCTACGGGCCCTCTGGGTCTGAGGAAGACGACGAGCCCAGCATCTATTGGGATTTCTCTGGACTTGGCAACCCCAGTGCCATGCGGGACTTCATGACCGCATGTGACTACTGCCTCTCCGACTGTTCTGACGGCAGCCGCAGCCTCGACGACGAGGACTGCGGCCCAAGCCGCGAATGTTTCCACGTCGATCTAGGGGGTCCCTCCGAAGGCAATCATCTCGGCATGTCGGAGGATGGTGATCTCCCTAGGCCGGTGCCCCGCGTTGACATCCCACGGGAGCTAGCTGTGGTCCCCGTTCAGGCGGGGGGCCATGACCCACAGCTCGAGCAAATCCGCGGGGTGCAGGCCAGGCTCGATGAGGGAACAGGAGCGCTTGAGCCGATCCACCGGGACGTCGGGCAGGCATGGGCGGGCCAACCCCCGGCCGGAGAAATACGTCATCTGCCCCAGGGTTTCCAGCACCGCGTCGCCGACGACGCCAGGGTCAGGCCGCCACCCGCATCTAGTGGCGTCGGCCAGAACCTGGCTGCAGCAGCGATGCTTCTCCGCGCAATGCCGGAGCCATCCACCACCGAGGGCCGGCGAATCCAGGGGGAGCTCAAGAATCTCCTGGAAGGCTCCGCGGTCCGACGGGCCGAGAGCTCTGCCTCCCGAAGGCAGGGATACCCCTCGGAACCTCATGCCGCGACTTCCCGATTCATGCGGGAAGCCTCGGTCTACACCGGGCGCACGCGCAACACCGCGCCTGCGGCCCCGAGTCGCCTCGGCAACGAGCACCATCACCGCGACCGTCGGGCCCACCTCGACGAGAGGGTGCGCCGAGGCTACCACCCCAGGCGTGGGGGACGATACGACAGCGGGGAGGATCGGAGTCCCTCGCCCGAGCCACCCGGACCGCAGGCCTTCAGCCGGGCCATCCGACGGGCACCGTTCCCGACCCAGTTCCGACCCCCGACTACTATCACAAAGTACTCGGGGGAGACGAGACCGGAACTGTGGCTCGCGGACTACCGTCTGGCCTACCAACTGGGTGGAACGGACGACGACAACCTCATCATCCGCAACCTCCCCCTGTTCCTCTCCGACACCGCTCGCGCCTGGTTGGAGCACCTGCCTCCGGGGTAGATCTCCAACTGGGACGACCTAGTCCAAGCCTTCGCCGGCAATTTCCAGGGGACGTACGTGCGCCCCGGGAATTCCTGGGATCTCCGAAGCTGCCGGCAGCAGCCGGGTGTGTCCCTCCGGGACTACATCCGGCGATTCTCGAAGCAACGCACCGAGCTGCCCAACATCACCGACTCGGATGTCATCGGCGCGTTCCTCGCCGGCACCACCTGCCGCGACCTGGTGAGCAAGTTGGGTCGCAAGACCCCCACCAGGGCGAGCGAGCTGATGGACATCGCCACCAAGTTGGCCTCGGGCCAGGAGGCAGTCGAGGCTATCTTCCGAAAGGACAAGCAGCCCCAGGGCCGCCCACCGGAAGATGCTCCCGAGGCGTCGACTCAGCGCGGCGCCAAGAAGAAAGGCAAGAAGAAGTCGCAAGCGAAACGCGACGCCGCCGACGCGGACCTTATCGCCGCCGCCGAGTACAAGAACCCTCGGAAACCCCCCGGAGGTGCCAACCTCTTCGACAAGATGCTCAAGGAGCCGTGCCCCTATCACCAGGGGCCCGTCAAGCACACCCTTGAGGAGTGCGTCATGCTTCGGCACCACTTCCACAGGGCCGGGCCACCCGCGGAGGGTGGCAGGGCCCGCGACGACGACAAGAAGGAAGATCACCAAGCAGGAGAGTTCCCCGAGGTCCGCGACTGCTTCATGATCTACGGTGGGCATGCGGCGAATGCCTTGGCTCGGCATCGCAAGCAAGAGCGCCGGGAGGTCTGCTCGGTGAAGGTGGCGGCGCCAGTCTACCTAGACTGGTCCGACAAGCCCATCACCTTCGACCAAGCCGACCACCCCGACCACGTGCCGAGCCCGGGGAAATACCCGCTCGTCGTCGACCCCGTCATCGGCGATGTCAGGCTCACCAAGGTCCTTATGGATGGAGGCAGCAGCCTCAACATCATCTACGCCGAGACCCTCAGGCTCCTGTGCGTCGATCTGTCCTCCGTCCGAGCAGGCGTTGCGCCCTTCCACGGGATCATTCCCGGGAAGCGCGTCCAGCCCCTCGGACGACTCGACCTTCCCGTCTGCTTCGGAACACCCTCCAACTTCCGAAGGGAGGCCCTGACGTTCGAGGTGGTCGGGTTCCGAGGAACCTACCACGCGGTACTGGGAAGGCCATGCTACGCGAAGTTCATGGCCGTCCCCAACTACACCTACCTGAAGCTCAAGATGACGGGCCCCAACGGGGTCATCACCGTCGGCCCCACGTACAAACACGCGTTCGAATGCGACGTGGAGTACGCCGAGGCCCTCGCCGAGTCCGAGGCCCTCATCGCCGACTTGGAAAACCTCTCTAAGGAGGTGCCGGACGTGAAACGTCATGCCGACAACTTCGAGCCAGTGGAGACGGTTAAGGCCGTCCCCCTCGACCCCAGCGGCGACGCCTCCAAGCAAATCCGGATCGGCTCTGGGCTCGATCCCAAATAGGAAGCAGTGCTCGTCGACTTCCTCCGCGCGAACGCCGACGTCTTCGCGTGGAGTCCCTCGGACATGCCCGGCATACCGAGGGATGTCGCCGAGCACTCGCTGGATATTCGGGCCGGAGCCCGACTCGTCAAATAGCCTCTGCGCCGATTCGACGAGGAGAAGCGCAGAGCGATAGGCGAGGAGATCCACAAGCTAATGGCGGCGAAGTCCATCAAAGAGGCGAAAAGCGTCAAGCTCAACCCCGAAAGGTGGGTCCTCGGGGTGCCCCAGGGCATGGTCTTGGGGTTCATCATCTCCAAGCGGGGCATCGAAGCCAACCCGGAGAAGATCGCGACCATCGCACAGCACCCCGAGCCCTTGCTGGGGGCACCCGGGGGCTTGTCATCGCCAGAGTTCTGGAGCCCGGAACGTACAAGCTGGCCAGCAGTCAGGGCGAGGTCTACGGCAACGCTTGGAACATCCGACAGCTACGTCACTTCTACCCTTAAGATGTTTTCAAGTTGTTCGTATACCTCGCTCCCACACAAGTCTCAGTCGTCAAGGAAGGGTCGGCCTCGCCTCGGCAGAGCCCGACCCTCCCTCGGGGGCTAAAAAGGGGGGAACCCCTCTGCGTCAAGATTGGGGAACCTCTCCACATCCAAAATTTTCGATCAAAAAGGCTTTTGCGTTCCCCCGGCTATGTCAGAAGCAGGGCCCCAAGGAGCGAACGTGGGTGCATGTAAGTGGCAAGGCCGACTGAGCCGAGGGACTCCTATGCCTCCGGGTTAGGGACACCTCACTCATCACCCGCCACGAAAAGTGACCCCTACTCGGGAAGCCACCTTGTTACTAACAGGCAAAGCCGGACACGCAAAATAAAAGGAAGAGGAGTACGACTTCATGCAACGGAAACAAAGTGTTCAGGCCTCAGCGGCCGCAGAAAGACACACGCGCATCCAACAGAAACTGTTCCAACAGAGTTAGGCGTCGCCTTGGGAAGGAGCCGCGCCTTCAGCTCCGCCCCCACCTTCGGCAAAGTCCATCTCGGCTTCCGGCGACAGCGCAGGTGGGAGGATCTCCGCCTCAAAGGTGGTCGCCAGCACTGTGCTCGGACCCGCGGCGGCCGCATCGAGCCTCTGGACTTCTGCCAGGGCGGCTTCATCTTCGTCGGGAAGGCAATACCCCTCGCTAACCCGCTCCAGGTCCACAACGTAGTGGGAAGCGAGCACGGCGAAGGCCCGCCTGACGCCGTGGTGTAGCGCCTCGTGGAGTCTGCCGCGCACATGATCGCCCAAGACTTGAAGGCGACTTTGAGGGGAGCTTCCTGAGGGGACGTCGCCGAAGCCAAGGATCCGGTAAACGTCCGAGACGGCTTCGGACATGGCCACGTGGTCGGCCTCCCTCTGCTCGGCCGCCCCGGCAAGCGCCTCGGCAAGCGCCTTGGCGGACTCATCAAGGGCGGACTCGAGCTCTGCGAACAGCCAGAAGAAAGATCTCAAACACAAGCAGAGGAAACAAACAGGAATGAAAACCAAGGATGGCCAAGGCGTACCTCCGGCTCGGGCACGCTGCTCCAAGGCTGCGACCTGGGCTACGGCTAAGTCGGCTGCGAGGGTTTCGGCCCGGCTTTCGGCCTCGGCAGCCCGGCCCCGAGATTGGTCCCGCTCCTCGACGACCCGGTCGAACTCCGACCGCTGCCGTTGCGCTTCTGCGCGCGCCGCGGCCGCCTCCGCGCGCGCCGCTGCTGCCTCGGCTCTCAGGTCGGTGCAGAGCAACTGGAGGTCCGCAACCTCGGCACCCTGCTGAGAAAGGCGCGCAGTAGCCCCGGCGAGCGAGGTCCTCAGGGATCGCAGCAAGCCCCAGACGTCGACCTCGCGGCGGATGAACGACGACTTGGCGGCGCTCCGATCCGTCAGATCCTGAGGGAAGGAAGCGGGGCGTCACGAACAACGCCTCGGTCACAGAAGAGAAAAGGTATGCCTGAAACCGTTACCTGGAGGATTTTGGGGACGTCCCTGCAGAAAACCTCCAGCGACGACCGGAGCGACCCCACCGTTGCTTCAGCACACTCGCGGAGCTCATCCCAGGACTGGTCCTCCCGTTCATCGTCGAGAATGAAGACGGGGTCCGAGGCCTCACGGGTCCGGAACCGGAGCAACTGGCGCCGGCCCTCGGAGCTCTGCCGCACAGCGACGAGGCTGCCGCCCGGTGGGACGGATTGCGTCTCCACGCCCCCCTCTTCCGAGGCACCAAGCGCCGACGCATCAGCCGTCTCAACGTCGGCAGCAACCGATCGCTCTCCGACTGGGACGACGGCGACTTCAGTAGCGGCAGGCGCCGGCATGGCCGGCACGTCCGGTGGGCTCAGGACCACGTCAGCGTCAGCCGCCTCCCCTATCACAATGGCCGCCTCGGCAGAAGAGCCAGCCTCGGGAACCTGCTCCACGGCGACCGATGCCGCCTGAGCCCCCTGCGGTGGAACGCCTTGCGAGAAGGTCGGCTGGACGGCAAGGCCTGGAGCGGCGCTGGCCACGCAAGCCGGCGCCGTCTTAAGGGCCTTCCGGGGTGCCAGGTCGGTCAGGCCATGGCTCCGCTTGCTGAGGGAAAAAGGAAAATCACGGCCGGTACATATGAATGAAAAGCCAGGACGAAGACATTCTGAGATACTTACCCACTCTGGGCCATGATCAACCGTGCCTGGGGGGAAGTCTCTTGGATCTCGGCCCCCGGAACCGCCGCCGAGGTCCGCTTCGCCGGAAGCTTCAGCACCACCCTTGCTCTGAACGCCCTGGACGCCCGGGGGGCGGACTGCCCAGGCACTGTCACGGCGACCTGGGCGTCGCTCCCCTGCGCTGTCGGCGCGGGCGGCGGCTCTCGGGGAGCAGACGCTCCGGCCTGGCTCCCCGGGGTCGCCTCAGCTCTTCCAGCCGAGGGGTCTGATACCCTCTCGGATTGCCCTCGCCCCTCAGGCCGGGACCTCGGCGTCCCGACCCCGGGGACTGACGGCATCAACCCGCTCGAGGGCTGGTTTGACGGCTCCTGGCCAAACCCCAAGCCGGGGCCGAGGCCGAGGCGGGCAGCCATGTCGTCCTCCCCGTCATCATCTTCATCATCGTCGTCGTCGTCGGGCGTTTCCAGCGACGGCTCCCTCGGGAGCCCCTCCCTCTCCTGCCGGCGACGAAGCTTCTCCAAGGCGTCTCGAGCCCGCCTCCGCTCACGGGCCCGGGCCTTCTCCGTGTCCTTCTTCTTCTTCTTCTCCTCCGCGGCGACCCGCCGCGCTGCTCGGTCCACCGCATCCTGCGGGACCCGTGGCAGGGAAGGCTTGTGCCACCCCACCTCCTGAAGAAGGGGGAAAACCCCAACCGTAAGAACCAGGAGCGACCCTGATAGTCGCCTAGAGGGGGGGGTGAATAGGGCGAAACTGAAATTTACAAATATAAACACAACTACAAGCCGGGTTAGCGTTAGTAATAAAGAAACGAGTCCGCGAGAGAGGGCGCAAAACAAATCCCAAGTGAATAAGCAAGTGAGACACGAAGATTTGTTTTACCGAGGTTCGGTTCTTGCAAACCTACTCCCCGTTGAGGAGGCCACAAAGGCCGGGTCTCTTTCAACCCTTCCCTCTCTCACACGATCCACGGATCGAGTGAGCTTTCTCTTCTCAATCACTTGGAACACAAAGTTCCCACAAGGACCACCACAAGATTGGTGTCTCTTGCCTCAATTACAAGTGAGTTTGATTGCAAAGAAAGGATCAAGAAAAAAGAAAGCAATCCAAGCGCAAGAGCTCGAAAGAACACAAGCAAATCACTCTCTCTAGTCACTATGGCGTTGTGTGGAATTTGGAGAGGATTTGATCTCTTTGGTGTGTCTAGAATTGAATGCTAGAGCTCTTGTAGTAGTTGGGAAGTGGAAAACTTGGATACAATGAATGGTGGGGTGGTTGGGGTATTTATAGTCCCAACCACCAAATGTGGCCGTTGGGAGACTGTCTGCTCGATGGCGCACCGGACAGTCTGGTGCACACCGGACAGTCCGGTGCACACCGGACAGTCCGGTGCCCCCTGCCACGTCATCACTGCCGTTGGATTCTGACCGTTGGAGCTTCTGACTTGTGGGCCCGCCTGGGTGTCCGGTGCACACCGGACATCTACTGTTCCTTGTCCGGTGTGCCAGTATGGGCGCGCCTGACTTCTGCGCGTGCTGCGCGCGCATTTATTGCGCTGCAGGTAGCCGTTGGCTTGGAGATAGCCGTTGCTCCGGAGACGCACCGGACAGTCCGGTGCACACCGGACAGTCCGGTGAATTATAGCGGACAAGCCGTTGGAGTTTCCCGAAGCTGGCGAGTTCCTGAGGCCGCTTCTCCTTGGCGCACCGGACACTGTCCGGTGTACACCGGATAGTCCGGTGAATTATAGCGCAAGTGCCTCTGGAAATTCCCGAAGGTGACGAGTTCGAGTTGAAGTCCTCTGGTGCACCGGACACTGTCCGGTGGTGCACCGGACACTGTCCGGTGTACACCGGACAGTCCGGTGCTCCCAGACCAGAGGGCCTTCGGTTCCCACTGTGCTCCTTTGTTGAATCCAAAACTTGGTCTTTTTATTGGCTGAGTGTGAACCTTTTACACCTGTACAATCTATACACTTGGGCAAACTAGTTAGTCCAATTATTTGTGTTGTGCAACTCAACCACCAAAATAAATTAGGGACTAGGTGTAAGCCTAATTCCCTTTCAATCTCCCCCTTTTTGGTGATTGATGCCAACACAAACCAAAGCAAATATAGAAGTGCATAATTGAACTAGTTTGCATAATGTAAGTGCAAAGGTTGCTTTGAGTTGAGCCAATATACATACTTACAAGATATGCATGGATTGTTTCTTATAACATTTTGGACCACGCTTGCACCACATGTTTTGTTTTTGCAAACTCTTTTGGAAATCCTTTTCAAAGTTCTTTTGCAAATAGTCAAAGGTAAATGAATAAGATTTTGCAAAGCATTTTCAAGATTTGAAATTCTTCTCCCATTGTTTCAAATGCTTTTCCTTTGACTAAACAAAACTCCCCCTAGAAGAGATCCACCTCTTAGTGTTCAAGAGGGTTTTGATATACCATTTTTGAAATACTACTTTCTCCCCCTTTTGAACACAATAAGATACCAATTGAAAAATATTCAACACTAAGTTTTTGAAATTGGTGGTGGTGCGGTCCTTTTGCTTTGGGCTCATTTCTCCCCCTTTTTGGCATGAATCGCCAAAAACGGAATCATTAGAGCCCTCTAAGTGCTATCTTCCCCTTTGGTCATAAATAAATGAGTTAAGATTATACCAAAGACGAAGTCCGGTCCTTTTGCCTTGGGCTTTTACTTTCTCCCCCAAAGACAAAGTCCTTTTCTTTGATGCTCATGCTTTTCTCCCCCCAAAATGGAGAGTTGCTTGGAGCGTCGGCGAGGTATGAGTTACGTAGTGGAAGCCTTTGTCTTCGCCGAAGACTCCAATTTCCTTTCAAGCTTGGTTTGAAATAGACTTGAAGACACATTAGTCATAGCATATGAAAGAGATATGATCAAAGGTATATAAATGAGCTATGTGTGCAATCTAGCAAAAGAAATTGCGGGAATCAAGAATATTGAGCTCATGCCTAAGTTTGTTAAAAGATTGTTCATCAAGAGGCTTGGTAAAGATATCGGCTAATTGTTCTTTAGTATTAATGTAAGAAATCTCGATATCTCCCTTTTGTTGGTGATCCCTAAGAAAATGATACCGGATGGCTATGTGCTTAGTGCGGCTATGCTCGACTGGATTGTCGGCCATCTTGATTGCACTCTCATTATCACATAGCAAAGGGACTTTGGTTAATTTGTAACCGTAGTCCCGCAGGGTTTGCCTCATCCAAAGTAGTTGCGCGCAACAATGGCCTGCGGCAATGTACTCGGCTTCGGCGGTGGAGAGAGCGACCGAATTTTGCTTCTTTGAAGCCCAAGACACCAAGGATCTTCCCAAGAACTGGCAAGTCCCCGATGTGCTCTTCCTATTGATTTTACACCCCGCCCAATCGGCATCCGAATAACCAATTAAATCAAATGTGGATCCCCTAGGATACCAAAGCCCAAACTTAGGAGTATAAGCCAAATATCTCAAGATTCGTTTTACGGCCGTAAGGTGAGCTTCCTTAGGGTCGGCTTGGAATCTTGCACACATGCATACGGAAAGCATAATGTCCGGTCGAGATGCACAAAGATAGAGTAAAGAACCTATCATCGACCGATATACCTTTTGATCCACGGACTTACCTCCCGTGTCGAGGTCGAGATGCCCATTGGTTCCCATGGGTGTCTTGATGGGCTTGGCATCCTTCATCCCAAACTTGTTTAGAATGTCTTGAGTGTACTTCGTTTGGCTAATGAAGGTGCCCTCTTGGAGTTGCTTCACTTGAAATCCTAGGAAATACTTCAACTCCCCCATCATAGACATCTCGAACTTCTGTGTCATAATCCTACTAAACTCTTCACATGTAGACTCGTTAGTAGACCCAAATATAATATCATCAACATAAATTTGGCATACAAACAAGTCGTTTTCAAGAGTTTTAGTAAAGAGTGTAGGATTGGCTTTTCCGACTTTGAATCCATTTGCAATAAGAAAATCTCTAAGGCATTCATACCATGCTCTTGGGGCTTGCTTGAGCCCATAAAGCGCCTTAGAGAGCTTATAGACATGGTTAGGGTACTCACTGTCTTCAAAGCCGGGAGGTTGCTCAACATAGACCTCTTCCTTGATTGGTCCATTGAGGAAGGCACTTTTCACGTCCATTTGATAAAGCTTAAAGCCATGGTAAGTAGCATAGGCTAATAATATACGAATTGACTCAAGCCTAGCTACGGGTGCATAGGTTTCACCGAAATCCAAACCTTCGACTTGGGAGTATCCCTTGGCCACAAGTCGAGCTTTGTTCCTTGTCACCACACCATGCTCATCTTGCTTGTTGCGGAAGACCCATTTGGTTCCTACAACATTTTGGTTAGGACGTGGAACTAAATGCCATACCTCATTCCTAGTGAAGTTGTTGAGCTCCTCTTGCATCGCCACCACCCAATCCGAATCTTGGAGTGCTTCCTCTACCCTGTGTGGCTCAATAGAGGAAACGAAAGAGTAATGTTCACAAAAATGAGCAACACGAGATCTAGTGGTTACCCCCTTATGAATATCGCGGAGGATGGTGTCGACGGGGTGATCTCGTTGGATTGCTTGGTGGACTCTTGGGTGTGGCGGCCTTTGCTCTTCATCCTCCTTGTCTTTCTCATTTGCATCTCCCCCTTGATCAATGCCGTCATCTTGAGGTGGCTCATTTGATTGATCTTCTTCTTCATCAACTTGAGCTTCATCCTCATTTTGAGTTGGTGGAGATGCTTGCATGGAGGAGGATTGTTGATCTTGTGCATTTGGAGGTTCTTCGGATTCCTTAGGACACACATCCCCAATGGACATGTTCCTTAGCGCTATGCATGGAGCCTCTTCTTCACCTATCTCATCAAGATCAACTTGCTCTACTTGAGAGCCGTTAGTTTCATCAAACACAACGTCACATGAGACTTCAACTAGTCCAGTGGACTTGTTAAAGACCCTATATGCCCTTGTGTTTGAGTCATAACCAAGTAAAAAACCTTCTACAGTTTTAGGAGCAAATTTAGATTTTCTACCTCTTTTAACAAGAATAAAGCATTTGCTACCAAAAACTCTAAAATATGAAATGTTGGGCTTTTTACCGGTTAGGAGTTCATATGATGTCTTCTTGAGGATTCGGTGTAGATACAACCGGTTGATGGCGTAGCAAGCGGTGTTGACCGCCTCGGCCCAAAACCGATCCGAAGTTTTGTACTCATCAAGCATGGTCCTTGCCATGTCCAATAGAGTTCTATTCTTCCTCTCCACTACACCATTTTGTTGTGGCGTGTAGGGAGAAGAGAATTCATGCTTGATGCCCTCCTCCTCAAGGAAGCCTTCAATTTGAGAGTTCTTGAACTCCGTCCCCTTGTCGCTTCTAATTTTCTTGATCCTTAAGCCAAACTCATTTTGAGCCCGTCTCAAGAATCCCTTTAAGATCTCTTGGGTTTGAGATTTTTCCTGTAAAAAGAATACCCAAGTGAAGCGAGAATAATCATCCACAATAACTAGACAGTACTTACTCCCGCCGATGCTTATGTAAGCGATCGGGCCGAATAGATCCATGTGTAGGAGCTCTAGTGGCCTGTCGGTCGTCATGACGTTCTTGTGTGGATGATGGGTGCCAACTTGCTTCCCTGCTTGACATGCGCTACAAATTCTGTCTTTCTCAAAATGAACATTTGTTAGTCCTAAAATGTGTTCTCCCTTTAGAAGCTTGTGAAGATTCTTCATCCCAACATGTGCCAGTCGGCGATGCCAGAGCCAGCCCATGTTAGTCTTAGCAATTAAGCAAGTGTCGAGTTCAGCTCTATCAAAATCTACCAAGTATAGCTGACCCTCTAACACTCCCTTAAATGCTATTGAATCATCACTTCTTCTAAAGACAGTGACACCTATATCAGTGAATAGACAGTTGTAGCCCATTTGACATAATTGGGAAACAGAAAGCAAGTTGTAATCTAAAGAATCTACAAGAAAAACATTGGAAATGGAGTGGTCAGGAGATATAGCTATTTTACCCAAACCTTTGACCAAACCTTGATTTCCATCCCCAAATGTGATCGCTCTTTGGGGATCTTGGTTTTTCTCATATGAGGAGAACATCTTTTTCTCCCCAGTCATGTGGTTCGTGCACCCGCTGTCGAGTATCCAACTTGAGCCCCCGGATGCATAAACCTACAAAACAAGTTTAGTTCTTGACTTTAGGTACCCAAATGGTTTTGGGTCCTTTGGCATTAGACACAAGAACTTTGGGTATCCAAACACAAGTCTTTGACCCCTTGTGCTTGCCCCCAACATATTTGGCAACTACTTTGCCGGATTTGTTAGTCAACACATAAGATGCATCAAAAGTTTTGAATGAAATGTCATGATCATTTGATGCACTAGGAGTTTTCCTTTTAGGCAACTTAGCATGGGTTGGTTGCCTAGAGCTAGATGTCTCACCCTTATACATAAATGCATGATTAGGGCCAGAGTGAGACTTCCTAGAATGAATTCTCCTAATTTTGCTCTCAGGATAACCGGCAGGGTACAAAATGTAACCCTCGTTATCCTGAGGCATGAGAGCCTTGCCCTTAATAAAGTTAGACAATCTTTTAGGAGGGGCACTAAGTTTGACATTGTCTCCCCTTTGGAAGCCAATACCATCCTTGATGCCAGGGCGTCTCCCACTATAAAGCATGCTACGAGCAAATTTAAATTTCTCATTTTCTAAGTTGTGCTCGGCAATTTTAGCATCTAGTTTTGCTATATGATCATTTTGTTGTTTAATTAAAGCCATATGATCATGAATAGCATTAATATCCACATCTCTACATCTAGTACAAATAGATACATGCTCAACAATAGATGTAGAGGGTTTGCAAGAATTAAGTTCAACAATCTTAGCATGAAGAATATCATTTTTACCTCTAAGATTGGAAATGGTAGCATTGCAAACATCTAGTTCTTTAGCCTTAGCAATTAAATTTTCATTTTCTACTTTAAGGCTAGCAAGAGAAATGTTTAATTCTTCAATTCTAGCAAGCAAATCATCATTATTATCTCTAGGATTGGGAATTGAAACATTACAAACATGTGAATCAACCTTAGCATTTAAACTAGCATTTTCGTGTTTAAGGTTGTCAATCATCTCATGGCAAGTGCTTAGCTCACTAGATAGTTTTTGACATTTTTCTACTTCTAGAGCGTAAGCATTTTTAACCTTAACATGCTTCTTATTTTCTTTAATAAGGAAGTCCTCTTGGGTGTCCAAGAGATCATCCTTTTCATGAATGGCACTAATTAATTCATTAAGTTTTTCCTTTTGTTGCATGTTGAGGTTGGCAAAAAGGGTACGTAAATTATCCTCCTCATCACTAACATTATCATCACTAGAAGACTCATATTTAGTGGAGGAGTTAGATTTAACCTTCTTCCGTTTGCCGTCCTTTGCCATGAGGCACTTGTGGCCGACGTTGGGGAAGAGAAGCCCTTTGGTGACGGCGATGTTGGCGGCGTCCTCGTCGTCGGAGGAGTCGCTTGAGCTTTCGTCGGAGTCCCACTCGCGACAAACATGGGCATCGCCGCCTTTCTTCTTGTAGTACCTCTTCTTCTCCTTTCTTCTCCCCTTCTTGTCGTCGCCCCTGTCACTATCACTTGATAATGGACATTTAGCAATAAAGTGACCGGGCTTACCACACTTGTAGCAAACCTTCTTGGAGCGGGACTTGTAGTCTTTCCCTCTCCTTTGCTTGAGGATTTGGCGGAAGCTCTTGATGACGAGCGCCATTTCCTCATTGTCGAGTTTGGAGGCGTCGATTGGTTGTCGACTTGGTGTAGCCTCCTCCTTCTTTTCCTCCGTCGCCTTGAATGCGACGGGTTGTGCTTCGGATGTGGATGGATCATCAAGCTCGTTGATCTTCCTCGAGCCTTCGATCATGCACTCAAAACTTACAAAATGCCCGATAACTTCCTCGGGGGTCATTTTAGTATATCTAGGATTACCACGAATTAATTGAACTTGAGTGGGGTTAAGGAAAATAAGAGATCTTAGAATAACCTTAACCACCTCATGGTCATCCCACTTTATGCTCCCGAGGTTGCGCACTTGGTTCACCAAGGTCTTGAGCCGGTTGTACATGTGTTGTGGCTCTTCTCCTTTGCGAAGCCGGAACCGACCGAGCTCCCCTTCAATCGTTTCCCGCTTGGTGATCTTGGTGAGCTCATCTCCCTCGTGCGCGGTTTTGAGCACATCCCAAACCTCCTTGGCGCTCTTCAACCCTTGTACTTTGTTATACTCCTCTCTACTTAAAGAGGCGAGGAGTATCGTTGTCGCTTGAGAGTTGAAGTGCTCGATTTGGGCCACCTCATCCTCATCATAATCCTTATCCCCTACCGATGGTACCTGTGCACCAAACTCAACAACATCCCATATACTTTTGTGGAGTGAGGTTAGATGAAATCGCATTAAATCACTCCACCTAGCATAATCTTCACCATCAAAAGTTGGTGGTTTGCCTAATGGGACGGAAAGTAAAGGTGTATGTTTAGAAATGCGAGGGTAGTGTAGGGGGATCTTACTAAACTTCTTACGCTCTTGGCGTTTAGAAGTTACGGAGGGCGCGTCGGAGCCGGAGGTCGATGTTGATGAAGTGTCGGTCTCGTAGTAGACCACTTTCCTCATCCTCTTTTGTTTGTCCCCACTCCGATGCGGCTTGTGGGAAGAAGATTTTTCCTTCTTCTCTTTGTGGTGAGAAGAAGATTTCTTCTCCTTCCCTTTGTTGGAGGAGATCTTCTTCTTCTCCCTCCTCTTGGTGCGGGACTCTTCCGATGAAGTGCTCCAGTAGCTTGTAGTGGGCTTTTCGCCGGTTTCCATCTCCTTCTTGGCGTGCTCTCCCGACATCACTTCGAGCGGTTAGGCTCTAATGAAGAACCGCCTCTGATACCAATTGATAGTCGCCTAGAGGAGGGGTGAATAGGGCGAAACTGAAATTTACAAATATAAACACAACTACAAGCCGGGTTAGCGTTAGTAATAAAGAAACGAGTCCGCGAGAGAGGGCGCAAAACAAATCCCAAGTGAATAAGCAAGTGAGACACGAAGATTTGTTTTACCGAGGTTCGGTTCTTGCAAACCTACTCCCCGTTGAGGAGGCCACAAAGGCCGGGTCTCTTTCAACCCTTCCCTCTCTCACACGATCCACGGATCGAGTGAGCTTTCTCTTCTCAATCACTTGGAACACAAAGTTCCCACAAGGACCACCACAAGATTGGTGTCTCTTGCCTCAATTACAAGTGAGTTTGATTGTAAAGAAAGGATCAAGAAAGAAGAAAGCAATCCAAGCGCAAGAGCTCGAAAGAACACAAGCAAATCACTCTCTCTAGTCACTATGGCGTTGTGTGGAATTTGGAGAGGATTTGATCTCTTTGGTGTGTCTAGAATTGAATGCTAGAGCTCTTGTAGTAGTTGGGAAGTGGAAAACTTGGATACAATGAATGGTGGGGTGGTTGGGGTATTTATAGTCCCAACCACCAAATGTGGCCGTTGGGAGACTGTCTGCTCGATGGCGCACCGGACAGTCCGGTGCCCCCTGCCACGTCATCACTGCCGTTGGATTCTGACCGTTGGAGCTTCTGACTTGTGGGCCCGCCTGGGTGTCCGGTGCACACCGGACATCTACTGTTCCTTGTCCGGTGTGCCAGTATGGGCGCGCCTGACTTCTGCGCGCGCTGCGCGCGCATTTATTGCGCTGCAGGTAGCCGTTGGCTTGGAGATAGCCGTTGCTCCGGAGACGTACCGGACAGTCCGGTGCACACCGGACAGTCCGGTGAATTATAGCGGACAAGCCGTTGGAGTTTCCCGAAGCTGGCGAGTTCCTGAGGCCGCTTCTCCTTGGCGCACCGGACACTGTCCGGTGTACACCGGACAGTCCGGTGAATTATAGCGCAAGTGCCTCTGGAAATTCCCGAAGGTGACGAGTTCGAGTTGAAGTCCTCTGGTGCACCGGACACTGTCCGGTGGTGCACCGGACACTGTCCGATGTACACCGGACAGTCCGGTGCTCCCAGACCAGAGGGCCTTCGGTTCCCACTGTGCTCCTTTGTTGAATCCAAAACTTGGTCTTTTTATTGGCTGAGTGTGAACCTTTTACACCTGTACAATCTATACACTTGGGCAAACTAGTTAGTCCAATTATTTGTGTTGTGCAACTCAACCACCAAAATAAATTAGGGACTAGGTGTAAGCCTAATTCCCTTTCAGACCCGATGCAAGAGGAAGGAAGAAGCAGACACTCACCAGAGTCACGCACCCTTGGTCTGGGCGCATCAAAAGCTGGGAGTAGGCGGTGGGGTCCGGCTTCCCCAACGCGACGGACACCCGCCCGTGGAGGGCGTCGAAGGGAAGAGGATTAGAGGACATCCGCGAACCCTCCAAGTCAGCCTCCGGTGTCATCTCCCAAAGCGACAGCCGTCGCTCCGCCAAGGGAAGCACCCTCCGACGGTGGATGGCGGCAATCACTCCCGCAGCGGTGAGTCCCCCCTTCCGCAACGCCTCCAAGGCCTGGAGAAGGGGTTCGAGGTTCTTCTGTCTTTCGTGCGGGGTCCCGTGGCGCCAAGCGTCGGTGGCAGTGGTGACTACTCGCTGGGAGAATGGCGGGAGCAACTCGCCGTCATTCCGGAGGTAGAACCACCGGCGTTGCCACCCCTTGTTCAAGGACGCGAGGATGGCAGGAATATACAGCGACGCCCGCGACTGCCTCAGCAGGAGGGTGCAGCCGCCGGCCCGCACCGCTGCGCGGACTTTCCTCTCCCCCGTCGGCGAGGCAAAAAGCTCCGCGAAAAAGAGATGGGTCCACAAATCCCAATGGGGGGCGATCCCCAAGTACCCCTCGCACACCGCTACGAAGATGGCGGCCTGCGAGATGGAGTTGGGGGTGAGGTTGTGCAACTCCACCCCGTAGTGGTGCAAGATCGCCCGCATAAAGCGACCCGCCGGCACACCGAATCCCCGCTCGTGGAAGGAGACGAAGCTCACGATGTACCCCGGCGGTGGGGACGGAGCGGCTCCGCCCACGGGAGGAATCCATTCCGGTCGCTGCTCATCGGTGAGAGGGCGAAGTAGACCCTCGCCGACCAGATCCTCCAGATCACTCGCCGTCACCGTGGAAAAGGCCATGGATCGCGCGGCGAGATGATGGTCACCCGGTTAGCCATCACCGAGCGGAAGGGATGGCGGCGCAAGGGGCAGGAAGGGCGGTTTCCTCTTCTCTGGCTAAGTCTCTCGAGTTGCAAAAACCTAAGAGGGAGGCAGGAAGCGGAGCAAAGAACCGTCACCAGACCCCCTCCCGGGTATATAAAGACCAAGGCGAGACCGGTTCAAACGTTCCGCCCGGACCGGACGCGGGATTCAAAAACGCGAAGCGAAACAGCCGTTCCTTGAACGGCTCGCGCACGCGCAACGGCCGCCCCGCCAACCACTCGCCCCGTCGCATTAACTCCGCGGCAGGACATGCGGCGCCTCTGGCAGGAGAAGCAGACGACGCTTCGCCTTCGCCGTAATAACCGCGCCAAAAAAGGTACACTGCGTCGTTCGATTTCGTATCCTTTTCCTTTTTTCCTCTTTCTCTCTCTTGCAACAGGGACCGGGAAAGGGGGATACCCCGAAAAGGATCCTTCCCCGTGAAGGAACCAGGCTCCGAGCCACCCTACTGATCAGAGGTTCGAAGGCTGGCCCCCCGGAAGGGTTCGATAGCCGCCTCAGATCGCGTGGGCCCTACACCCACTACTGGTCAGAGGTTCGAAGGTCGGCCCCTCGGAAGGGTTCCACGGCCGCCTCAGGCTACTCGGGCTCCGCGCCCATTACTGATCAGGGGTTCGAAGGCTGGCCCCCGAAGGGTTCACAGCCGCCTCAGACACCAAGCGAGGGATGACCATGGGTACGTTCGATACATAACCAAGGCTCGGGCTGCGCTCCCGAGGTACCCTAGGACATTTCCGAGACCAGCGGGAGCGATCTTGTAACGGAATCCCATCAGAGGGAGGCATCGAGCCCTCGGACCCCGTCGCCAGGGGACCGGGTCCGGCAGATCACCCGCAGGTACTTTTGGGCGTGCCTCTGGGCCCCTAGCCGACCCCTAATGAACGGGGCACGGACGTCCACTCGGATTACCCGCTTGCAGCTCACCGGAGACACCATGTTCGGCGCCCATCGAGGGCAACATGGCGCTTTCCCCCCCTCCTTGCGGAAAGGCGACGCAGGGGCGTATGTAAAAAATCCGAGTCTGTCCCTGATCGCCCTCTCGCCCTGTGCAGAGGCTCGGGGGCTGCTCTCGCAAACCCGGCTCCGGCCGAACCATTGACAGCGTCAACATACCAGCCCGAGAACTTGGGACCCGACCGTACACCCGGGCTACGGCCAGCTCACATGAGGGAACAACCAGACCAGCCGAAGCATTACGCGAGGCATTAAGACCTCGAAGGAGTGAAACCACTCCTCCGAGGCCTCGGGGGCTACACCCGGCGGGTGCGCTCCCGCGCACCCACCGGAACAAAATGCAACCGAGAAAGGCTGGTCCCCTTGCAAAAAAGTGCGACGAAAGCCTCCAAGCGAGTGCTAACACTCCCTTCGAGGCTCGGGGGCTACTGTCGGGGACCATAATTAGGGGTACCCTCAAGACTCCTAATTCTCAGCTGGTAACCCCCATCAGCATAAAGCTGCTAAGGCCTGATGGGTGCGATTAAGTCAGGGATCAGTCCATTCGAGCGACTCGATCACGCCTCGCCCGAGCCTAGCCTCGGACAAGGGCAGCCGACCCCGGAGGATTTCCGTCTCGCTCGAGGCCCCCCTCCGACGGCGAACATATTTCCGGCTCGCCCGAGGCCCTGCCTTCGCTAAGAAGCAACCCTGACTAAATCGCCGCACCGACCGACCAAATCGCAGGAGCATTTCATGCAAAGGTGGCCTGACACCTTTATCCTGACGCGCGCCCCCCGGCAGAGCCGAAGTGACCGCCGTCACTTCGCCGCTCCACTGACCGGCCTGACAGAAGGACAGCGCCGCCTGCGCCACTCCGACTGCAGTGCCACTTGACAGAGTGAGACTTACAGGCAGTCAGGCCCTGCCAAAGGCACCATAGGAAGCTCCGCTTCGCCCGACCCAGGGCTCGGACTCGGGCAAGTCCCGGAAGACGGCGAACTCCGCTCTGCCCGACCCAGGGCTCGGACTCGGGCTAAGTCCCGGAAGACGGCGAACTCCGCTCCGCCCGACCCAGGGCTCGGACTCGGGCTAAGTCCCGGAAGACGGCGAACTCCGCTCCGCCCGACCCAGGGCTCGGACTCGGGCTAAGTCCCGGAAGACGGCGAACTCCGCTCCGCCTGACCCAGGGCTCGGACTCGGGCTAAGTCCCGGAAGACGGCGAACTCCGCTCCGCCCGACCCAGGGCTCGGACTCGGGCTCAACCCCAGAAGACGACGAACTCCGCTTCGCCCGACCCAGGGCTCGGACTCTGCCCTGGCCTCTGCCGACGACCTCCGCCTCGCCCGACCCAGGGGCTCGGACTCGGCCTCGGCCATGGAAGACAGACTCGACCTCGGCTTCGGAGGAGCCTCCACATCGCCCAACCTAGGGCGCAGGCCAGCCACGTCAACAGGAGGCGCCATCATCACCCTACCCCGAGCTGACTCGGGCCGCAGGGAACAAGACCGGTGTCCCATCTGGCTAGCTCCGCCAGATAGGCAATGATGGCGCCCCGCATACTCTGTGACGACGGCGGCTCTCAGCCCCCTTACGGAAGCAAGAGGACGTCAGCAAGGACTCAACCGCTCCGACAGCTGTCCCTTCGCCAGGCTCCATCGCTCCTCCGACGGCCACGACATCACACCAGCTGGGTGCCAAAATCTCTCCGGCTGCCACGACGGCATGTACTTAGGGCGCCAGCTCTCCTCCGCTAGACACGTAGCACTCTACTGCACCCCCCATTGTACATCTGGATCCTCTCCTTACGCCTATAAAAGGAAGGACCAGGGCCCTCTTAGAGAAGGTTGGCCGCGCGGGGACGAGGACGAGACAGGCGCCCGCTCGGAGCCGCTCGCTTCCCTCTCCCGCGTGGACGCTTGTAACCCCCTACTGCAAGCGCACCCGACCTGGGCGCGGGACGAACACGAAGGCCGCGGGATTCCCACCTCTCTCACGCCGGTCTCCGGCCGCCTCGCTTCTCCCCCCTTCGCGCTCGCCCTCGCGCTCGACCCATCTGGGCTGGGGCACGCGGCGACACTCACTCGTCGGCCCAGGGACCCCCCGGTCTCGAAACGCCGACAATAGTATTATATTATACTATTTGTATGTGGTGACTTGACTTAAGAGTTTAGTATCGTCCATAATTCAAGCAAGGTTTGGATCTTTCTGAACGGCACAAGTTGCTCTGGTGCGGGCCGCAGTGTAGCACCACACCCCAACACCTAGAGATGACAATAGGTACTCAAAACTCGAATACCCGACGTTTTTATCCGATATGAAGGCGGGTACGGGATAATTTCTCTACCCGCGGGTATGTTAATGGATAAAAATCTTTACCCGTTGGGTAGACGGGTATGGGTACGGGTTGGTACTACCTATACTCGTCTACTCATGGGTAAAATATATATGCATCAATACCACTATAACCATTTAATAGAGTCCATCTTAGCTAAAATAAAACATTTCTCTAGCTATTATTTGTCTAGATACCAAGTTATGTAATCATATGATTTGTTATATGTGAAGTTGAAGTTGTGTTTGTATGTTTATTTAATATTTTGAGTGATTAGTATATTGGAATTTAAGACTTTCTTAGCAGGTATGGGTTACCCAACGGGTAAAAATACCCGCGCGGGTACGGGTATGGGTAAGATTTTATACCCGCGAGCATATATGGTAACCCGACGGGTAGAATTTTTTTGATGAGTACGGGTATGGAATGGTATTACCCGACGGGTATGTACCCGTTGCCATCCCTATCAACACCATCGAAGTAATATCCTTAGATGACCATCGAGTATAAGTTGTGGGCCTTGGCAATAGGGAAAGTAAGGTTGGTCATCTAACGATGTGTTTGGTTTGAGGTCAATGTGGGATGAGGCGTTGACGACACCGTTTCCTCGATTTTTTGGGATCACACCGCCACAAAAAACTACTACAGTGTTTACCTCGCCCCTACATGACTCTCATCCAAACATTATATAAACTGTGGCTGCCATCTTCCATCCCTCCATATACATCCAACCAAACACATTATAAGATTTCCCAAGAAAGAAATTGTGTAATGGAAGCAAATCAGTTCTATCAATTAGTGTTAACAGTTATATAAGATGCGCGTCCATTTCAGGTGGATCCAAAGTTCCAAACACAGGGGTCGCCATGTATGAATCAGATGACATCATAAAATACCTAGTCAATATATGATGTGTATTCAAGGCATCTCTTTTTCCCTTTTGCTCTTAAAAGTTGTTCTTCCATATTTGTGGGGAAAATGCTTATCTTGGTTTATCCTGAGACCCCATTTATGTGGGAGCCTCACTATATTTGTGGGTGAAAAGGCTTGTTATATAAAATACATTAGTTTAATGGCATACATCGATACATCAATTAGTGATTGGCTATGTTCAGCTATGATGTATAACAATTAATTTTTATGAACTCAATATATGATAGTTAGCTGTCTTAAAAACGTTAAATTTGTATCTTCTCTATCACAGTATTAGCTCAGCCTAGAACTGGCAGTATTTCTTGGCATATTTATAGATCTTATGATTATACTTACATTGTCAGCTAACGAGAGCGGACAATAGTTTAACAGTTTGGTGAAACTGAAGCATGTCGTGTAATTGGTAGCCTTTGGGTACCCTTCAAGCCCACAAGTAGGTGTAGTAGTTAATCGGTTCAGTACATAGGACACTATGTTGAGAATTGCATCAAGTAAATAAGTTGATCAGCCTGTTCTTTTGCGGTAAACCATGTTTATCATAGTTCATTCGTTTTTAGTTGTTGCAGTTCACTTCTTCCTTTGCCAATTTGCCTTGTTCCCATTTCGAATCTCTTACGTAGGCCCTGATGGACTTTCTTAGGAGGATTGGGCCTGTCCCAATTGCGACAACATTAACTTTTCTTTCAGAAACACTTGCAACATGAAGAAATGTGGAGCTCCGAGGGTAACTACTGTAAGTATGATTACCCCTTTCTTGGACTGATGTCAATGCAACAATACTATTATTTTGTGAACGGCAGGAATTTTAATGCATTTATATTATAAGATGATTCTCTGTGTTTCTTTTTGATATTTTTTATATGGCACGGTATAAATAAAGTGCACGAACCTTCATGGACAAAGTTTTCCTGATGAAATGATGATGCCTTTCTGTCTTAGTCATTGCAAAAATTAGCAAGAAGTTTGAAAAAATATATATTGTATGCAAATTACTTCGTTTTAATTTTTTTGTTTTGACATTACCAACTCTTGTAGGGAGCTAACACGAGATCATCTCGGAAGGACAATTAAGAAGCCCTAAGGACCCGTTCGTTTCTCCAGAATTGAACCGAGATTCGTTCCAGCTCATCAAAATTTATATAAATTAGAGAAATAATCCGACTAGAAACTATTACAGAGCTCCAATCCGTAAAAACCGAAGAGGGCCTAAAGGAAGTTGGACCTGTCCCGTTTCGTACGGTGTGCAATAGAAAATGATGCTCGTACAACAAGTCAGCCCCGACAAATAACTGAACCTAAGGACACCTGCGCCGTGTTCATCGGCGCGGCCTCCTCCATCCCCTGTCCAGTGCCGGTGAGAGTGGGTACTAGTTATGTTCTTACGACTTTCTGTTACCATTTTTCCCTGGTATTAATACATGAATAGGATAGTGGTGCTTGGGAATAAAATGTGTTGACCATATTTGTGCAGCTTGTTGTGATGTCCTGAGATGCTTCAACCGAGCTATCCATGTGTTAAATCATGCAATTCCATGGTTATAGACTTATAGTTATCACTATGCAATATATGCGTCCAGATATGTTTCGATTGTACGTTATTCAGAGTAAATATATGGGCATGGCCATCCTGTTTATTTGTTGTAATCTTGAAGTTATATACGTGTTTTGCACCAGCATATCGAGTCATTGTGATGTCAGCTGTTCAATTGTTCCTTTTCTCTGTTGATGCATCTATGATTGTTGTGCATACAGTTTTGGTTGCGGAATTGTTGAACCATCCACATCCACATCCACTTATGGCCTTCCACATTCACTAACATAATTTTTATCGTATAATTTTATCTAGAGGCCGCTTAATTTTAATTAACAACATAATATATAGTCATGCGTATGTTATTGTTGCAATATCTTTTCTTGTTGCAACGCACAGGTATTTATCCAGTAGGTATAGAAGTTAGATAGGAGTAGCGGCGTCTACAAGCAAGAAAAACAGGGAAACATGTTCTTATCTGAAATATTGTTCACATATCTAGAGAGAGATAAGCCCACTATGATCTGAGGTGTCTTATGGATAGACATATCTATACTTTTTTCTCCATGGCGGCTACGATGTTGAATACTAGGGAGGATGAGGAGTTGGAGGAACCAGTCAAGGCTGGTTTGGTGGTCACCATGATGCTGCGTGGTGAAGTGGTGCTAAGGAAGGAGGAACCGGTAAAAAAATAAAGGAGCTCTCTCACGACCGCTAGGAGTAATGGGTTGTGCGAAAGAGCCTCTAGTGTAATAGTTAAGGTTTCGAGTAGGATTTGTAGGCTCCGAGTTCGACCCCCTTAGAAGCTAATTTCTGGTTTGGTTAAAAAAAATTCCACGTTGTGCCTCGCTCGCTCCGGGTTACGTACTGTGCGTCTGATTGTTGCAGAGTGGACGGTAACGACCCGCTAGTGATGGGAGGTCAAAGTTTGGAGATTTTTTCGGCCAAAACTATGTTTCGGTCTCTTCTTAATATAATATATATTGGGAAGACGACATTTTTTCCTACCAAGTTTTTTTAGAAGTAATGGGTTGTTTAAGTTGGAATTATCGTGGTTCGGACAATGTCGTGACAATTAAGGAGCTTTGTGAGTTGGCAAAGTATTTTGCCCCTACCGTTTTATGTGTCATTGAAATGCAATATTTGAAATGTGTAGATTGAATGTCTCAAAAGTACACTAGGCTATGACAACTCTTTTGATATAACAACGTGTCTTAAACATCCAAATTATATAACAAAATTAATAATTTAATATAATTGTGCATAGAATTTAGTGGTAATCTTTAGTGAGATTGTGAAGCATATTATAAAAAGACAAGAATAATTTTTTGTATAAAGTTTTTGTGCATTATTTTCTCACTGCAACAAAAAAGTGAAAAAATCCGAATCTAAATCCACAGCCAAATTTATATCAATTATTTAAAAGGTATAAAACGAATTCGATGTTTACTTTTTATTAATCTTAATAAGCTCAATGGTAAAAACAAGAAAATAAATTTGCATATTGAAAGTCGCCTAAAGGGGGGGTGAATAGGGCGAATCTGAAATTTACAAACTTAATCACAACTACAAGCCGGGTTAGCGTTAGAAATATAAGCGAGTCCGAGAGAGAGGGCGCAAAACAAATCGTGAGCGAATAAAGAGCAAGACATGATGATTTGTTTTACCGAGGTTCGGTTCTTGCAAACCTACTCCCCGTTGAGTTGGTCGCTGTAGGAAACGGGTGACGCCTAAGAGGGGGGGTGAATTAGGACTTCTAAAAACTAGGCCACAAATAAATCCTTAGAGCGAAACCTATGCAAATAAACAAACTAGAATGTGCAAACTAGGTTTTGTCTAAGTGTTGCTATCTCTACGCCAATGTCTAAGTTTCAATCTACACTATATAAGCATGAATACAAGATTGAAACTTAAAAGCTTAATATAAATGCGGAAACTTAAAGAGCAAAGTAGAAAAGCAAACTCTCGTGGATGACGCCGGTATTTTTACCGAGGTATCCGGAACCGCGCAAGGTCCCGACTAATCCTCGTTGGTGCCCCTACGCAAAGGGAAGCCCACGCGAGGGCCAAGCACCTCGGTCGAGTAACTCCGTAGAGAGCCGCGGGCCTTCTCCACGCGCAAGTGGTGCTCCGCTTCCGGCTCCTCTCGGACGCTCCCCGCCATCTCCACTATCGAGCTTCCGGCCGAAACGCCGCGGGCCTCGTTCCCTCCGGTACACGGTGGCGGCCGTGACACAAACACGGTTGTCACGGTCTCGCAAGACACTCGCCCCACTCGGTACAATTACAACGGCTCACGCAAGAGCCGAGGGGTTGTGAGGTTTATCTAAACTCACTCAACAATCTAGGGTTCACCTAGAGCAAGCGCTAAAGCGGTCTAACTAACCTAAGCACTTCGCAAAGCACCTACGCTAATCACCGAGTGATTCTATTAAGCACTTGGGTGTTTGAGCACTTGGAAATGTCTACAATATGCCTTGGTATGTTGCTTGGGCTCCCACACCTTCAAATGGCCGGTTAGGTCAAGTATTTATAGGCCCCAACTCCAAACTAGCCGTTGGAGAAAAGCTACAGTCCTCTGCGGCACACCGGACAGTCCGGTGGTGCACCGGACAGCGCCCTGTAGTATGTCCAGCCGCCTAGCTGTTGCTCTGTCAGAGCAGGTGACCGTTGGCACCGCAGGCTTTTTACACCGGACAGTCCGGTGGTCTTTCTCCGAGTGCCACCTGGAACTAGCCGTTGGGCTGGAGTTCCCTGGTGCACCGGACAGTCCGGCGTGTGGGCACCGGACAGTCCGGTGTGCCACTGGACAGTCAGGTGCGCCTTCGCACAGACAGTCCGCAGCAGCACACTTGGACTTTTCTTGGATCTTCTTAATATCTTCTTTTGAGGTGTTGCTTTCCTCAATTCCTTAGTCCAAGTTATTTTTGCATCCTGTGAACTACAATCATAAACACTAGAGAAACTTTATTAGTTCACGGATTGTGTTGATCATCAAAACACCAAAACTCAAATAGCCAAATGGTCGGGGTCCATTTTCCTTACAATCTCCCCCTTTTTGGTGATTGATGACAACACAACCAAAGCAAGCAAATAATATAAGTATTTGAATCAAAATTAATAATCTACTTGCTATGATGCATGATTGTCCCCTTAATGTGACATTATGGACTTAAGTCTCCCCCTAACTTCATAATTCACTTACTTCCTATTTTGGACCAAATAACCAAAACCACTTTAAAAGACACTTGTAGATTAAAATTTTAATTTGATTTGGTGGTGTTTGGTGTTTGATACATTTTATATTGCTTTGGTCCCTAAACTTCTCCCCCTTTGGCATCAACCACCGAAAAGGAAGACATTAAAAACATGTAGGAAGTAAATAAAAGGCTTGCCCTCAAAGATTTACTCCCCCAAAATGAGTGTTCTCTTTTAGAAAGAATGTTTCTCCCCCTTTAGAGACGAAGAAATACTCCCCCTGACAGAGAGCTTCTACTTTTAGGAAAAAGTATGTGAAAAAGAGAGGTGCAAGACATGATTTGAAAATACTAACTTCCCTTATGCATAGATAACAGAATATGAGTTAACTACTTATGCATTTTTAGCAACATGGAAGTATATGATATGAAAATTTAGTCTAATCAAATATTGGAGAAGACATGTAAATGATACTTGAGAGTTCTTGGAGATTTTGCAGTGGAAGATTGTTGTCTTTCTCCGGGGGCTTCATTTTTCTTACAATGAGACTATCACATGAAATAGACTTGAAAAGGTGTTAGTCTCAAAGTCTTAGATTATAGCGTAATCTCCCTCTAAAAGTGTGCATACAAGTTTTGAATACTTGTAGGAGACATGCACTTTGATTTGATATCAAGAGGGGCAAACTATCTATAATCCGTGCTTTGGCACATATAAGTTAAATGATACAACTTGTAGAGATCAAAATTTTCAATTGATGCATCATTTACTATGGAGTGATATAAAAGCTATGTGCCGTGCTTAAGTAAACATTTTAATCCATGTAGGTTTGCTTAAGTGTATGAATTGAAAGCAAGCAATCCTACCATGAGATTTACCTAGTATGCATGATTTTAAACAACAGTAAATACCAAATGTAATACTAGGCATGAAAGGTAAACTAGATATAAAATAGATACGCATATCTAAAGAACAAGAAATACAATAAATCTAGTTACCTTAGTCATGGGTGGGAAATTTGGGTTCAAAATTTTCACTAACCCACTTGGCAATAAACTTGATCCAATATGATGTATCCCATGATATACATCCCAATTTTGCCAAGTCTCCAAATTTCCCGTCGACCTTCGGTCCACTCACTTCCCTTTTGGGATCTAAACCTTCTTGGTGCTTTTCATAGTTGAAATTATTTCTTTTGGCACCCAGATGCGTTTGGCCCCCTTTCCTTTGTTGGCTTGCTTGTTGGCCTTGATTGCTATCGCCTTTCCATTCTTTTTCTTCTTGATCAAATATGGTGTAGCAGCCTTTTTGTCCACCTTTTTGATGTAGGTGTTGGAGATTTTGCTTGATGGCTTTTGCTTGAGCTTTTGCCTTTGTTTGTCCCCGGTCATCGCCTTGCATCTTCAAAAGCCTTGCCAAGGCGAGCCACTTCTTGCCTTAATTGTTCATTTTCCTTTGCAACCTCATCTGAACATGTTTCCGCAACAATATTCTCAACACGAACTTGGTTGCATGGGTTAGAATCATCAATTAAATCAAAGCAAGAAGTAGAAGCATTCTTTTTAATAATTTCAGGAATTTCAACTAAAGATGCTTCTGGAGTGCTACCAATGTTTTCTAGCTTAGTAGTTAGCTCATTGTTGTGTATGCTAAGAATTTCCATTTTCTCTTGCAAATTTTCAATGGTATTTTGGGAGCTAGCTAACTTAGCCTTGAGTTTTTCATTCTTTTTAATAAGGCCATCATCGGTAGCAGTGGATGGAGCACTAGATTCTAATAGCTCAATTTTGGTTGACAACTCACTATTTAAGTTTGCAAAAGTTTCAAATTTTTCTAGCAAACCTTTGTAATCATTTTGGGAGCTAATCAACTTATTTTTCAAGGTTTTAAGTTGAGCTTTTTGTTTAGTGCAAACATCTTGAAAAAATTCAACGGCATTCGCAAGCTCATCTACAGAGGGCTTTCCCTCACCTTCATCATCACTACCACTTTCATCACTAGAGTATGGAATGCTTTTGTTACCTCTTGCCATAAGGCATTTGTGTGATGACCGTGATGAGCGTGATGAGGACTGGTGGCTGCGCGTCCTTGGAGGTTCATCTTCACTTGAAGAGTCATCCCAAGTTCTAACACTTGTTAGCGCCTTGCCTTTGCTCCTCTCCTTTTTGGGTTCGGCCATAGTTGGACAGTTGTCCCTGAAGTGGCCCTTCTCCCCACATGCGAAGCATCCTCTCTTCCTTTGCTTTTTCCTATCAACGTTAAAGAGAAGATGTGACGGAACCTCCCAAGTAATTAGGCCCACCTACAGTTGTCCTTGTCCAACGGACATCAGACAACCCTGTAGATGCCCCTGAACTACTTGACAAGCTCGGTATCTTTCCTTACCTTACCAGGAACGTCTCACCCGTCTTGCAGACATTACAGAACATCGGAGATAAAGAAATGCGGAAGCGAATTACATAAACTTACATTTATTTCAAAAGCAAGCTTGAGTTATTTTATTACAGACCAGACTAAAAGTGAGTGCAGAGTAGAAATATTATACAAACCAAGGGAGGCACAGACTCCTCCCGATAAGTTATAAACAAAAGATCCTATGTGGAGGACCGAGTCCTCCCGCACTTCAGTCTTGTTTTTCTTCTTTTGGAACCACCTTGGCACAGAAGCAGCAAAAGTCTGCTACTTCCTCACCTAAAAACAACGAAGGGATAAACCCTGAGTATGGAATTACTCAGCAAGTCTTACCCGACTAAGGAAAAGACTCTCAAGGGTATGCTGGATAAATAGGAGTCAAGGAGAGGCTTTAGCAAAAATCAACTTATACTTTTGCGGAAGTAGCTTACTAAAGTGAGTCCTTACTTTCAATCTTTTAACGCCATGTTAAGTATTAATAGACTCTATTTGCATCTAGTCTAATTTCATCATCTCATTAATACAACATCATGTTGATCCATAGTGTTCACATCCTGACTTACGTTGTAGAAGAATGACCAAGTCTTCATAACCGCGAAGGTACGGTGATCCGAATCGATTATACTCAGCTGAGGATCTCCAATCACACGACATATGTAGCACTTAACCCTTGCATATGTCAACCCGCCACCGGGGTTCTTAAGACCGGATCAGGTTCACGCAAACCGAGAGCACAGATACACCACCGTCCAGCCTCTTGCCACGGAGGGTACACGCTACTCTCGCCACCGCTCCACGCCCATTTCGTGTTATCTTATTCCGGCCTTAGTCTGCCTGAGGCAAGGCTTACCCATGACGAGGCATGTGACCAGTTAAAGGGTCCTCGGTCAGCACGCCTACATACGCATTAATCCTTAACCAACCTGGGTAGAACATCACCTGTTCCTACCCCAAGTCTCAATTTAAGTATTTCCATCCTTAGGATTGTGTCTGTTCCTAAGGATGAAAGAGCATCACAGGGAACTTTGCAGTAAGATCCCACTATTGCTCCAAATGAAAATATTCTTGCAGGTAGAAGCCATCCTTTCTCGAGTTAAATTAAGGACAACCTCTATCCACAAGATCTAAGCAAGGCTAAGCATTTTTGTAAATCATATTTTGATACTTCACAGAAGTATCTATAAAGGTATGGATATCAAGGAAAGCAATGCATCAAAGGGTTTCAAGCAATTCCTACGAACCTAATGCACATTTCACTAGACTTAAGTGTGCGGAAAGTATTTAAAAACACAAGGAAAGGGGTTGCATGCACCGGAGCTTGCCTTTGTTAGTAGGTGAGTCAGGCTCGGACTCGCAGATGTCGAAGTAGAGCCAAGTCCTTGCCCGAGAGTCCAAAGGTAGTTGTGTCTTCCCTTCAGTCACTTCACTCTCTTCTCCGTTTTCTAAATATAACCATATAGGTATATATATAAGAATGAATGTCATGTAATGCTCATGAGAATGCAAAGATAATATAAACTTATTATCTATGTCTTGAGTACAACTTTCCTTCACGGAACTCCGAGAACTTAGGGTTTCCGGAGTCGGTAAAGGAGTTCATAGGGCAGGGGTAGGGGTTTTAGGTTCTAGTTATCAAACAATGTTCAAATCAAACCAAACTCTACCCATGGCTTTTAAATAATGTGAAAAGCTCACATAAAAAGTTTAGGAAATTTTGGGATTATTATCTATTTTCTAAAAATCCAGAACTATTGATTTAAGCTATTTTAAATACTCTAAAATTCCCTATTTGATTTAAAAATCATGAATTTATTTTTATTAAATACTACAGGAAATTAGGGTTCTAAGAAAATTGGTCTCATATTTTTAGGATTTTTCTGTAATTTTCTACATAATTCTAAAGCTCTACTGAAAAAGAAAAAGGAAAAAGTGTAAATAGCGTTGGGCTGAATCTAGCCCAGTCGGCCCAACAGCACAGCGAACAGGGGGGGGGGGCGCCCACGCGCGCCCGCGTGCGCTCTGGCGGATTTGCGAAAACGCCCTCAGAGTTTTTACTAACTGGAATCCGGTTTCTTTACTGTTGTCCAGGGTCACTGACAACTTACGGAAAGGTCCCTCTACTTTCCATTCTTCCCCACACACCTCCCTGGTCACGGCACGCTCCCCGTTCATCCCTGCCGTGATTTGTACCGGCCACGATCGGCGATGATTGTTCAAACTAACTATCGGAGAAGCTTTACGGACCTAAGGTGACCTAAGAACGATCCTCAATTTCGAATGGCGCTCCAAGAAAGTGTTCTGCCCACGCTCAGGGCGGAAACCGGGGCGTCGAGCTCACGTTCCCACACAACCATGGCCGAACTGAGCAAACGGACGCCACCTTGAGCTTCACAAGCACGCAGAGGCACGAAAACAACACATGGATTGAATAGGGACTTACCAGAACGAGCTGGCCACGATGAGCTAGGTTCTTGCGGTGTTTTGGGTGGATTTGGGGGAAATCTCAAATTGAAGCTTTTGGGTAGATAATTCAGGGCACAGATAGATACAGGAGTTGCTTGACTACATGGCGGAGCTACGAGCGAGGTCAATTTATAGAGCCCTCAAGCGGTGGCCGCGAATTTAAGCGATGACGCGCGGCGGCCGAAGATAAGGAAGGTCATCGGCTTCGCGATTTCGTGTCCACCGCCGTGGCGGGCTCACCGGCATCGATGAGACAGCCGTGAGGAGTCACGACGACGAGGTGGAAGGGCAGAGCCACGCGGCACAAAGCCGGGAGGCGGCGGTTCACCGGTGTTCTTATCGGTTCCACCATGGTGAACATGGTACGGTGGTTGGACTTCTTTAGCGGCTGAAGTTTTATCCACGGCGGTGGTCTCCAAGTGTTATCCACACGGTCCGCACGAATCGTAGCACGAGATCGACCACCGGCGGCGACACGAATCGCGGCGGCGAGTCACCGACGGTGATATGCACGGCACCGCAGATCTTTTGTCACTGTACCATGGTAAAGATCATCAGCCGACCTGACAGCGTGTTTTGCAGGGTTATTTACTCCCAATTTTGTGTAGTAATCGAGCAAGCTTTCTGTACCAAAGTTATAGGGCTACATACCAGCTACAAATCAACTATAGTGACTGAGCTCATTTGATAACTAGATCATGGTTGAATTCAACCCCAAAGATGGCTTTATTACACTGTAAGTCTGAATTTCAGAATAAACCAGCCTGACAGCCAAACTTTGAGCTTAATTATCTCTAGATTTTTCTTAACAAGTGAGCTCACAACCTTAAGCAAAGTTGTTCCCCTATGATTGAGCTACAAACTTGATGTGGTAGTCTAGGGCAAAATCTCCTTTGTTTAGAAGTTACAAGGTCACAAAGATGAGCACAATACACTGAAATTAGACTTAGTCAAAAGAGTTCAAATGTGACTCTTTTGCAAGTAAGTCCAAAACTCAGGGTTTGGCTTGCAAATCATCCTAAATGTGAACCATGTGACTTTATATATTTAAACATAGTAGTTTTGACACTTTGGTCCAAATATGCACTGCTTTTGCACATAGGCCCCTAGGGTTTGGTTTTAGGGTTTTCCAGGGTTCCAATTAGGGTTTCTGGTATCCCAGGGGTATAAAAGTGATTCAAGTTTATTCTTGGGGTCATTTTATGACTTTTACCCTAAAGCTTTTAGGTTTTCTTAACTTGGGTTAAGTTTTACCCCTTTAACCACTATTTAGGGTTAAGTCCTTTAACCGGGGTTCTATTTGCAAAACATTAGAACAATACAACTTGTTTGAAATTTTTGCCTAGTGAATGCACTCTAGGTGTGTCAAACATATGCAATGCCAATGCTTATGATGTCATGCTCAAGTTTTAGTTATAGTAACACCAGGGGTGTTACATCCTTCCCCCCATAAAAGAATCTCGTCTCGAGATTAAAAAATCCTAGGGTAGGTAATGGTAAAGGAAACACATCACATTTTTATTTCCTTATTTTTGGTACAAAACAGGGGTGATGTGGGGGTTACTTCTTTATTACAAGAGCTATACAGGCTTTACAATTTACATGAGGCTAGGAAGCCCGGGAAATTCTTATTCAAGAAGTCTTGGGTTTCCCATGTAGCCTCATCTTCAGAATGCTGGTTCCACTGTATCTTGTAGAACTTGAGAGTCTTTCGTCGGGTGACCCTGTCTTTTTGATCCAGAACTCGAATAGGATGCTCCGAGTATGTTAAATCTGGTTCCAGGACAACATCAGTTATTTCAACGGTTCGATCAGGAACCCGAAGACACTTCTTCAATTGTGACACGTGGAACACATTATGCACAGCAGACAATGTTTCGGGGAGCTGAAGTCGGTACGCCACTGGTCCACATTGCTCAATCACCAGGAATGGACCAATGTACCTGGGTGCAAGCTTCCCTTTAACCCCGAAACACGATACACCTTTCATTGGTGAGACCTTCAGGTAAACATAGTCTCCTTCCAGGAAATATAAGGGCATTCGCCGTGTGTCTGCATAACTCTTCTGACGAGCTTGTGCCTTCTTCATATTATAAATAATTTTCTGAACCTTATCCTCGGCCTCTTTCACCATATCAGGCTTAAAGAAATACCTTTCTCCAGGTTCAGACCAATTTAGCGGAGTTCGACACCGACGTCCATATAAAGCTTCAAAGGGTGCCATCTTGATACTTGCTTGATAGCTATTATTATATGAAAACTCCGCTAAGGGCAAACATTTATCCCATTTCTGTGAGAAGTCCAGAACACATGCCCGCAGCATATCTTCCAGTATTTGATTGACTCTTTCAGTCTGTCCACTGGTTTGAGGATGATAGGCCGAACTGTGGAGCAGTTTAGTACCCAGGGATTTATGAAGTTCTTCCCAGAATTTGGATACGAATTGCGATCCACGATCCGGCACTATGGTTTTCGGAACACCGTGCAGACTAAGAATACGAACAATGTACAATTGGGCATAGACAGTAACTGGGTAATCGGTCTTGACTGGCAGAAAATGAGAAATTTTCGTAAGCCGATCAACAATAACCCAGATAGAGTCATACCCTTTTGTAGTCCTGGGTAATCCCATGATAAAGTCCATACAATATCTTCCCATTTCCACGTGTGCAACTTGCTTTTTCTAATGACACTGTACTATCTGAGTCTGTTGGGTGGCAATTATGCAACTTTACCCAAATAGAATCAGATGCATCATCTTGGGTAAAACACACAAGAAGAGGTTTACCAACAAGTGGTTACAGTAAGTTCATAGCACACGAGACGAGTGTGAATGTCGAATAACATCACGGTCAACTCGTGTTAGCCAGGGAATCCAAATTCACGAAAGGTGATATTGATTCAAGAAAAATCACCAGTGGAGGGATCTAAAAATGCGGACTTTGCAACTAGTCCATTTTATCGGGCACTAGACATGGCTCGACCCAATCACTTATGCTGGAAAAGCATACATGAGGCAATCGAGGCACGACTAGAGCGATGGTTAGGTGGTTATTGACCGACTTAATCTCGATTCTTGAAAATTCTTCCTTAAGAGGGGTTGTACAAAAGTGAGCTTAGACAACTCGATAAAACGATCTCTAAACTCAACCTTCATTCACCAGGCAGTTGCACATTAGTGAAACCAACTTGTTGAACTACTTTTGACATTGAGCAAGTCCTCTCAGTACCCTCGGTAAGCCAAGGGTTGAGAGTTCATATTTGCAAGTCAAAGGTCATGCATTTGGATAGAAATCCGGTTGTTCATCCGTTTCTTCAAGCGAGATGAATTATCCACTTGGTTAGGGAATACATAGATTAATTAGGAAAGCGAATGAACAAACTCCTGCATTTCAGCAGCAGGGAAAACCAGTCTTCATTTTGGGAGCTAATCAGTTGTTATTCAACACTAAAAAGATCCAAGGCTTCACCTTTACACAAAGAATGCAAAGGGAACTTGTGTAAGTAGTCACTACCAAGATCAAAAGAAATAAGACCACACATGAAAGTGGTATGGCCTTTTGATCCAATGGAAATGACAGATGTTGCTTGATCTCTTTACAAACAACAAGAAACTGTTTTAAGGAAGGAGTCCACAGAAGATCACACATCAGTGTAGTTTCACAATGGATCATGACCAGAGACTTCGATACCAACATGCGCCAAGCAGCAGAATCCTGTGTTTACATTCACAGGAGGCTCTCAGTTTCGCCGCGGTACCATAAGTTCTTAACCATGACACCATTACAAAACTGGCACCAATAATGGATCTCACGTGATAAGAACGATTTGCGTAGAGGTAACATATTGATATAATCTCATAATGGATTATGACTACTAACTGTGATACAAGCGTGCATCGAGCAGCACAACCTTGTGTGTATACCCACAAGAGGCCCTCGGTTTTGGCGCAGCATCATCAATTTTAGTCATAACGCCAATACCAGACATAACCAATAAGGAATCTCACACAACACAAATAGACTGATCAAGGATGACAAGGTACAAAAGAGACTCCACCTGTAAGTACGATCACAAGTAGAGATCCAAATAGATCATGGCCCAAGGAAGTGAACAAGGCATGGCCATAACCTAAACTTGATGAAAGAAGTATGATGGGAGACTGTTAATTCAGCCCAAGCATATTTCTATGCCCATCATAAGGATCACCAGGTCAAGGATTAAGTTGGTATGCCTTCGATAGATAACACGTCTTTCCTAGGTTAGGTTAATAAGGCAACATGGTGATCCACATGGAATATCCAAAGGAATAGCCATCTTAACTCTTGAATTTTGAGAAACTACTATAGATATTAAAAATTGCTTCATAAACCGGCAGTCGTTTCTTACACCATAGTCATATAAAAGCTCACATGTTACATGATCCAGGTAAAACAGGAAAACTCTTTCCAACAAAGTTTAACCTGTTTTTATTACCAAGCTGGTCTATCTACACCTACCTTATTACATTGATCTACTACATCTTCTCTAGCTACACCATCTGCTAGATGTTTGTTGCCATTCTTCCAAGGAACCCTTAGTCCGCCGGTGCAGGAGTAGGATAAAAGGCAACATTGAGCCTACGCACTGCTTGCTGCAGATGGTTGACAAGTCGTTGTGCTACTTGAAACTCCATGGGATGAGCACGATTCAATTCTTTGATCGCCTGATCCTGATGGCTTATGAAGCTCATGGTTTCCTTAAGGTCTTCTCTAACAGCAATAGCATACAGACAAATTTCTTCTTGTTGCTGACTCAAAATTTTTAATTTAGAATGAGCATTAGTTAGCTGATGCTCAAGCTCCTTAATGCGATTCTGATCAGCTTGGTGTTGCATCTGAAGTTCTGTCACCTGATGCTCTAGTCCAATAACCTGTTCCGCTTGAACCTTTGTTTCCTCAAGTCGTTCTTGTGCTTGGGTACAAGCACTATTCTTGGCCATTTCCATCATCTTAAATGATGCATAACTCCCAGTGTACAACTGTTGCCACTTTTGACGACTGTGCCCCCGAGTAAATTGCAACTCTAGCACGGCCATCAAAACACGAGCAGATGCCGATTCAACAGAATCCTGCCCAATAGGAATGCTTTCCATTAATCGGGCCTGGTGATGATACACCAATGGGTCACTTAAGGCAACTGCGGGGAACAACCTCATAGATGTGGCTTGTATTTCTTCCCTTTTCTGGTAACAAATGGTTGTTAGTACCTCTAAGGCAGCTACCTGAGCACCCTCCCAAGGAGTCATTCCTTCGGCATGGAACATCCAATACGGCCAAGATGGTTTTCTAGCACGTTCTGGAATACGCACTACTACCTCATACCATGGTTGTCCTCTAAGAACAGTGCGTGACCACTGGTACTTGGGTGCTTCGGTATATCCAACTTCTTGAAGTAGTCGCCACAGGACCACTGGAACACCAAAATCTCGTAGAAACTCTCCAACTCCTGTAGGAGCTTCTTGTTGATTCATCTATAGAGAAGGGCAACAGATACACTCTATTCACTAAGGATGTATGAACAAGGTAGATGAATCATGTACTAAACTAGCTACGCAGGGGGTTTAACTTAAAGTTTGTATGACATGATGCATGTGTAATTACAGAATCAACCTTAGTTGATTCATACCTTCTATACATTGCACTCTTCCTATCTGGTCTTTAAGATAGACTCTTCAGAATACTCAGGTAAGAAGAGAAAAGAGTTTTTAGGTAAGACTTTTAAAAATCCTTTTGAAGATGCCTCATAATATCTGCAAAGAAGGGCTACGCTCCGATACCAGCTGTGACGGAACCTCCCAAGTAATTAGGCCCACCTACAGTTGTCCTTGTCCAACGGACATCAAACAACCCTGTAGATGCCCCTGAACTACTTGACTAGTTCGGTATCTTTCCTTACCTTACCAGGAACGTCTCACCCGTCTTGCAGACATTACAGAACATCGGAGATAAAGAAATGCGGAAGCGAATTACATAAACTTACATTTATTTCAAAAGCAAGCTTGAGTTATTTTATTACAGACCAGACTAAAAGTGAGTGCAGAGTAGAAATATTATACAAACCAAGGGAGGCACAGACTCCTCCTGATAAGTTATAAACAAAAGATCCTATGTGGAGGACCGAGTCCTCCCGCACTTCAGTCTTGTTTTTCTTCTTTTGGAACCACCTTGGCACAGAAGCAGCAAAAGTCTGCTACTTCCTCACCTAAAAACAACGAAGGGATAAACCCTGAGTATGGAATTACTCAGCAAGTCTTACCCGACTAAGGAAAAGACTCTCAAGGGTATGCTGGATAAATAGGAGTCAAGGAGAGGCTTTAGCAAAAATCAACTTATACTTTTGCGGAAGTAGCTTACTAAAGTGAGTCCTTACTTTCAATCTTTTAACGCCATGTTAAGTATTAATAGACTCTATTTGCATCTAGTCTAATTTCATCATCTCATTAATACAACATCATGTTGATCCATAGTGTTCACATCCTGACTTACGTTGTAGAAGAATGACCAAGTCTTCATAACCGCGAAGGTACGGCGATCCGAATCGATTATACTCAGCTGAGGATCTCCAATCACACGACATATGTAGCACTTAACCCTTGCATATGTCAACCCGCCACCGGGGTTCTTAAGACCGGATCAGGTTCACGCAAACCGAGAGCACAGATACACCACCGTCCAGCCTCTTGCCACGGAGGGTACACGCTACTCTCGCCACCGATCCACGCCCATTTCGTGTTATCTTATTCTGGCCTCAGTCTGCCCGAGGCAAGGCTTACCCATGACGAGGCATGTGACCAGTTAAAGGGTCCTCGGTCAGCACGCCTACATACGCATTAATCCTTAACCAACCTGGGTAGAACATCACCTGTTCCTACCCCAAGTCTCAATTTAAGTATTTCCATCCTTAGGATTGTGTCTGTTCCTAAGGATGAAAGAGCATCACAAGGAACTTTGCAGTAAGATCCCACTAT
The DNA here is from genome assembly GCF_902167145.1 of Zea mays. Taxonomy (NCBI): domain Eukaryota; kingdom Viridiplantae; phylum Streptophyta; class Magnoliopsida; order Poales; family Poaceae; genus Zea; species Zea mays. The sequence goes on along the minus strand of NC_050098.1, from coordinate 41,624,675 downwards.
TGCTCCAAATGAAAATATTCTTGCAGGTAGAAGCCATCCTTTCTCGAGTTAAATTAAGGACAACCTCTATCCACAAGATCTAAGCAAGGCTAAGCATTTTTGTAAATCATATTTTGATACTTCACAGAAGTATCTATAAAGGTATGGATATCAAGGAAAGCAATGCATCAAAGGGTTTCAAGCAATTCCTACGAACCTAATGCACATTTCACTAGACTTAAGTGTGCGGAAAGTATTTAAAAACACAAGGAAAGGGGTTGCATGCACCGGGGCTTGCCTTTGTTAGTAGGTGAGTCAGGCTCGGACTCGCAGATGTCGAAGTAGAGCCAAGTCCTTGCCCGAGAGTCCAAAGGTAGTTGTGTCTTCCCTTCAGTCACTTCACTCTCTTCTCCGTTTTCTAAATATAACCATATAGGTATATATATAAGAATGAATGTCATGTAATGCTCATGAGAATGCAAAGATAATATAAACTTATTATCTATGTCTTGAGTACAACTTTCCTTCACGGAACTCCGAGAACTTAGGGTTTCCGGAGTCGGTAAAGGAGTTCATAGGGCAGGGGTAGGGGTTTTAGGTTCTAGTTATCAAACAATGTTCAAATCAAACCAAACTCTACCCATGGCTTTTAAATAATGTGAAAAGCTCACATAAAAAGTTTAGGAAATTTTGGGATTATTATCTATTTTCTAAAAATCCAGAACTATTGATTTAAGCTATTTTAAATACTCTAAAATTCCCTATTTGATTTAAAAATCATGAATTTATTTTTATTAAATACTACAGGAAATTAGGGTTCTAAGAAAATTGGTCTCATATTTTTAGGATTTTTCTGTAATTTTCTACATAATTCTAAAGCTCTACTGAAAAAGAAAAAGGAAAAAGTGTAAATAGCGTTGGGCTGAATCTAGCCCAGTCGGCCCAACAGCACAGCGAACAGGGGGGGCGCCCACGCGCGCCCGCGTGCGCTCTGGCAGATTTGCGAAAATGCCCTCAGAGTTTTTACTAACTGGAATCCGATTTCTTTACTGTTGTCTAGGGTCACTGACAACTTACGGAAAGGTCCCTCTACTTTCCATTCTTCCCCACACACCTCCCTGGTCACGGCACGCTCCCCGTTCATCCCTGCCGTGATTTGTATCGGCCACGATCGGCGATGATTGTTCAAACTAACTATCGAAGAAGCTTTACGGACCTAAGGTGACCTAAGAACGATCCTCAATTTCGAATGGCGCTCCAAGAAAGTGTTCTGCCCACGCTCAGGGCGGAAACCGGGGCGTCGAGCTCACGTTCCCACACAACCATGGCCGAACTGAGCAAACGGACGCCACCTTGAGCTTCACAAGCACGCAGAGGCACGAAAACGACACATGGATTGAATAGGGACTTACCAGAACGAGCTGGCCACGGTGAGCTAGGTTCTTGCGGTGTTTTGGGTGGATTTGGGGGAAATCTCAAATTGAAGCTTTCGGGTAGATAATTCAGGGCACAGATAGATACAGGAGTTGCTTGACTACATGGCGGAGCTACGAGCGAGGTCAATTTATAGAGCCCTCAAGCGGTGGCCGCGAATTTAAGCGATGACGCGCGGCGGCCGGAGATAAGGAAGGTCATCGGCTTCACGATTTCGTGTCCACCGCCGTGGCGGGCTCACCGGCATCGATGAGACAGCCGTGAGGAGTCATGACGACGAGGTGGAAGGGCAGAGCCACGCGGCACAAAGCCGGGAGGCGGCGGTTCACCGGTGTTCTTATCGGTTCCACCACGGTGAACATGGTACGGTGGCTGGACTTCTTTAGCGGCTGAAGTTTTATCCACGGCGGTGGTCTCCAAGTGTTATCCACACGGTCCGCACGAATCGTAGCACGAGATCGACCACCGGCGGCGACACGAATCGCGGCGGCGAGTCACCGACGGTGATATGCACGGCACCGCAGATCTTTTGTCACTGTACCATGGTAAAGATCATCAGCCGACCTGACAGCGTGATTTGCAGGGTTATTTACTCCCAATTTTGTGTAGTAATCGAGCAAGCTTTCTGTACCAAAGTTATAGGGCTACATACCAGCTACAAATCAACTATAGTGACTGAGCTCATTTGATAACTAGATCATGGTTGAATTCAACCCCAAAGATGGCTTTATTACACTGTAAGTCTGAATTTCAGAATAAACCAGCCTGACAGCCAAACTTTGAGCTTAATTATCTCTGGATTTTTCTTAACAAGTGAGCTCACAACCTTAAGCAAAGTTCTTCCCCTATGATTGAGCTACAAACTTGATGTGGTAGTCTAGGGCAAAATCTCCTTTGTTTAGAAGTTACAAGGTCACAAAGATGAGCACAATACACTGAAATCAGACTTAGGGGGTGTTTGGTTACCCCAAACTAAAATTTAGCCCCTGTCATATCGAATGTTTGAACCTCCGTTCCGGGTATTAAATGTAGTCGGATTATAAAACTAATTTGTCAGCCGAAGATTAAAAGACGAGACGAATCTAGTCCAGTTGGTTGGGTCTATATTTCATACTCCTATTTAAAAGTCAAACGCTTGATGTGACCCGGGCTAAACTTTAGCAGGAGCAACCAAACACCCCCTTAGTCAAAAGAGTTAAATTGTGACTCTTTTGCAAGTAAGTCCAAAACTCAGGGTTTGGCTTGCAAATCATCCTAAATGTGAACCATGTGACTTTATATATTTAAACATAGTAGTTTTGACACTTTGGTCCAAATATGCACTGCTTTTGCACATAGGCCCCTAGGGTTTGGTTTTAGGGTTTTCCAGGGTTCCAATTAGGGTTTCTAGTATCCCAGGGGTATAAAAGTGATTCAAGTTTATTCTTGGGGTCATTTTATGACTTTTACCCTAAAGCTTTTAGGTTTTCTTAACTTGGGTTAAGTTTTACCCCTTTAACCACTATTTAGGGTTAAGTCCTTTAACCAGGGTTCTATTTGCAAAACATTAGAACAATACAACTTGTTTGAAATTTTTGCCTAGTGAATGCACTCTAGGTGTGTCAAACATATGCAATGCCAATGCTTATGATGTCATGCTCAAGTTTTAGTTATAGTAACACCAGGGGTGTTACAGAAGATCTTCGACCTGCAGGGGCACACCCATTAGATTAATCTTGCAGATCATCCCCATTACCTTTCCGACGCGTCGGATTGTTTCTTCGTCCTTGGAGGATGATGTGCATGGTTGATTATCTTCATCATCATCAATTTCTTCTTCTTCCTCTTCTTCACTTGAGGAACTTGGAGTGGGAGCCTTCTTTTTGCCCTTCTTTTCATCACATGCAAAAGCATATGGCCTTGAGGAAGTTGGCTCCTCTCCCCGACACATTTTTCGCGACATCTCAAAAGCCGCGATTTTTCCAATTACAATGGTTGGGGTCATGTTACCCAAGTCCTCCATGTTGTGAAGGATAGTGATGATGCTCCCATATCTTCGTTGTGGTAGTAGGGAGATAATCTTCCTCACAATGTCCGCATCACCTAGCTTATTAATGCCAATAGAATTGAGCTCATTGATAATTAGATTCAAACGAGAATACATGTCTCTAACAAGCTCATCATCTCTCATAGCAAAAGAATTATACTCATTTAAGATTAGGCAATGTTTTTGCTCACGGACATTGGATGTGCCATCATGGAGCTCATGCAATTTTAGCCAAATCTCATTAGCAGTTTTCAAGGTAAATACTTGATTAAAAATATCCATGCTAAGAGATTCATACAAGCAATTTTTGGCTCTAGCATTTAAGTGAATTTCTTTTTCCTCACTCGTGGTTGGTTTCTCGGGATTCTTGAGGGGTTTTATCCCGTCACGAGTGACTCTCCAAACACCTAGATCAACGGCCTCTAGGTAGCAAGCCATTCTAGCACTATAATATGGGAAGTTAGTGCCGTCGAAGTGTGGTGGCCTATGGGTATCCATCCCTTCCTCTAAAAGGCGTCGGCTCTTTTAGCGGTGAAGCTAAAGCGTTTCAAATGAGCCAAACCAGGCTCTGATACCACTTGTAGGAAACGGGTGACGCTTAAGAGGGGGGTGAATTAGGACTTCTAAAAACTAGGCCACAAATAAATCCTTAGAGCGAAACCTATGCAAATAAACAAACTAGAATGTGCAAACTAGGTTTTGTCTAAGTGTTGCTATCTCTACGCCAATGTCTAAGTTTCAATCTACACTATATAAGCATGAATACAAGATTGAAACTTAAATGCTTAATATAAATGCGGAAACTTAAAGAGCAAAGTAGAGAAGCAAACTCTCGTGGATGACGCCGGTATTTTTACCGAGGTATCCGGAACCGCGCAAGGTCCCGACTAATCCTCGTTGGTGCCCCTACGCAAAGGGAAGCCCACGCGAGGGCCAAGCACCTCGGTCGAGTAACTCCGTAGAGAGCCGCGGGCCTTCTCCACGCGCAAGTGGTGCTCCGCTTCCGGCTCCTCTCGGACGCTCCCCGCCGTCTCCACTATCGAGCTTCCGGCCGAAACGCCGCGGGCCTCGTTCCCTCCGGTACACGGTGGCGGCCGTGACACAAACACGGTTGTCACGGTCTCGCAAGACACTCGCCCCATTCGGTACAATTACAACGGCTCACGCAAGAGCCGAGGGGTTGTGAGGTTTATCTAAACTCACTCAACAATCTAGGGTTCACCTAGAGCAAGCGCTAAAGCGGTCTAACTAACCTAAGCACTTGGGTGTTTGAGCACTTGGAAATGTCTACAATATGCCTTGGTATGTTGCTTGGGCTCCCACACCTTCAAATGGCCGGTTGGGTCAAGTATTTATAGGCCCCAACTCCAAACTAGCCGTTGGAGAAAAGCTGCAGTCCTCTGTGGCACACAGGACAGTCCGGTGTGCACCGAACAGTCCGGTGGTGCACCGGACAGCGCCCTGTAGTATGTCCGGTGCGCCTAGTCGTTGCTCTGTCAGAGCAGGTGACCGTTGGCGCCGCAGGCTTTTTACATCGGACAGTCCGGTGGTCTTTCTCCGAGTGCCACCTGGAACTAGCCGTTGGGCTGGAGTTCCCTGGTGCATCGGACAGTCCGGCGTGTGGGCACCGGACAATCCGGTGTGCCACCGGACAGTCCGGTGCGCCTTCGCACAGACAGTCCACAGCAGCACACTTGGACTTTTCTTGGATCTTCTTAATGTCTTCTTTTGAGGTGTTGCTTTCCTCAATTCCTTAGTCCAAGTTATTTTTGCATCCTATGAACTACAATCATAAACACTAGAGAAACTTTATTAGTTCACGGATTGTGTTGATCATCAAAACACCAAAACTCAAATAGCCAAATGGCCAGGGTCCATTTTCCTTACAGTCACAAAGACCGGGTCTCTTTCAACCCTTTCCCTCTCTCAAACGGTCCCTCAGACCGAGTGAGCTTCTCTTCTCAATTAAATGGGAACAAACTTCCCCGCAAGGACCACCACACAATTGGTGTCTCTTGCCTTGGTTACAATTGAGTTGTTCGCAAGTAAGAATGAAAGAAGGAAGCAATCCAAGCGCAAGAGCTCAAAAGAACACAACAAATCTCTCTCACTAATCACTAAAGCCTTGTGTGGAATTGGGAGAGGATTTGATCACTTTGGTGTGTCTTGTATTGAATGCTTAGCTCTTGTAAGTAGTTGGAAGGTGGAAAACTTGGATGATTTGAATGTGGGGGTGGTTGGGGTATTTATAGCCCCAACCACCAAACTTGACCGTTGGTGGAGGCTACTGTCGACGGGCGCACCGGACAGTCCGGTGCGCCACCGGACACTGTCCGGTGCGCCAGCCACGTCAGCAGACCGTTGGGGTTCGACCGTTGGAGCTCTGTCTTGTGGGCCCGCCTGGCTGTCCGGTGTGCCACCCGCGCGTGCTCTGCTCCTCTGCGCGCGCAGGCGCGCATTTAATGCGTTGCAGTCGACCGTTGCGCGCGAAGTAGCCGTTGCTCCGCTGTTACACCGGACAGTCCGGTGTGCACCGGACAGTCTGGTGAATTATAGCGCAGCGGATTCCCGAAGCTGGCGAGTTCAGAGTTGCTCTCCCTTGGGGCACCGGACACTGTCCGGTGGTGCACCGGACAGTCCGGTGAATTATAGCGGAGCTCCTCTGAACATTCCCGAAGGTGAAGAGCTGGGCGTCGAGTTCCCTGGTGCACCGGACACTGTCCGGTGGCACACCGGACCCGGTGCGCCAGACCAGGGGACACTTCGGTATACTTGGCTCCTTTGTTTTGAACCCTTTTCTTGGTCTTTTTATTGGCTTATTGTGAACCTTTGGCACCTGTAGAACTTATAGACTAGAGCAAACTAGTTAGTCCAATTATTTGTGTTGGACAATTCAACCACCAAAATCATTTAGGAAATAGGTGTAAGTCTAATTCCTTTCAATCTCCCCCTTTTTGGTGATTGATGCCAACACAAACCAAAGCAAGTATAGAAGTGCATAATTGAACTAGTTTGCATAATGTAAGTGCAAAGATTACTTAGAATTGAGCCAATATAAATACTCATAGGATATGCATGGATTGTTCCTTTGTTTTTAACATTTTGGACCACGCTTGCACCACATGTTTTGTTTTTGCAAATTCTTTTTCTAAATCCTTTTCAAAGTCCTTTTGCAAACAGTCAAAGGTAAATGAATAAGATTTTGCGAAGCATTTTCAAGATTTGAAATTTTCTCCCCCTGTGGTTTTAAGATATCAATTTTGAAAATACTACTTTCTCCCCCTTTTGAACACAATAAGATACCACAATTTGAAAATCATTAGTTTTAAAATTAGATGGTGGTGCGGTCCTTTTGCTTTGGGCTAATACTTTCTCCCCCTTCGGCATGAATCGCCAAAAACTGATACTTTGAGTGAAATATAAGCCCTTTTAGACTACTTTCTCCCCCTTTGGTAAACAACATATGAGTGAAGATTATACCAAAGACGAAGAGTTGCTCGGAGCGACGGCGAAGGATGAGTTATGAGTGGAGTGGAAGCCTTTGTCTTCGCCGAAGACTCCAATTCCCTTTCAATACACCTATGACTTGGTTTGAATTCACTTGAAAACATATTAGTCATAGCATATAAAAGAGATATGATCAAAGGTATACATATGAGCTATGTGTGCAAGACATCAAAAGAAATTCCTAGAATCAAGAATATTTAGCTCATGCCTAAGTTTGTTAAAGGTTTGTTCATCTAGTGGCTTGGTAAAGATATCGGCTAATTGATCTTTAGTGTTAATATATGCAATCTCGATATCTCCCTTTTGTTGGTGATCCCTTAAGAAATGATAGCGAATGGCTATGTGTTTAGTGCGGCTATGTTCAACGGGATTATCCGCCATGCGGATTGCACTCTCATTATCACATAGAAGAGGAACTTTGGTTAATTTGTAACCATAGTCCCTAAGGGTTTGCCTCATCCAAAGCAATTGCGCGCAACAATGTCCTGCGGCAATATACTCGGCTTCGGTGGTAGAAAGAGCGACGGAATTTTGCTTCTTTGAAGCCCAAGACACCAAGGATCTTCCCAAGAACTGGCAAGTCCCCGATGTGCTCTTTCTATTGATTTTACACCCCGCCCAATCGGCATTTGAATAACCAATTAAATCAAAAGTGGATCCCCTAGGATACCAAAGCCCAAACTTAGGAGTATAAACTAAATATCTCAAGATTCGTTTTACGGCCGTAAGGTGAGCTTCCTTAGGGTCGGCTTGGAATCTTGCACACATGCATACGGAAAGCATAATATCCGGTCGAGATGCACATAAATAGAGTAAAGAGCCTATCATCGACCGATATACCTTTTGATCTACGGATTTACCTCCCGTGTCGAGGTCGAGATGCCAATTGGTTCCCATGGGTGTCTTGATGGGCTTGGCATCCTTCATCCCAAACTTGTTTAGAATGTCTTGAATATACTTTGTTTGGCTAATGAAGGTGCCCTCTTGGAGTTGCTTCACTTGAAATCCCAAGAAGTACTTCAACTCCCCCATCATCGACATCTCGAATTTCTGTGTCATGATCCTACTAAATTCTTCACATGTAGATTCGTTAGTAGACTCAAATATAATATCATCAACATAAATTTGGCATACAAACAAATCATTGTTAAGAGTTTTAGTAAATAAAGTAGGATCGGCTTTTCTGACTTTGAAGCCATTAGTGATAAGGAAATCTCTTAGGCATTCATACCATGCTCTTGGGGCTTGCTTGAGCCCATAAAGCGCCTTAGAGAGTTTGTACACATGGTTAGGGTACTCACTATCTTCAAAGCCGGGAGGTTGCTCAACATAGACCTCTTCCTTGATTGGTCCATTGAGGAAGGCACTTTTCACGTCCATTTGGTAAAGCTTAAAGCCATGGTAAGTAGCATAGGCAAGTAATATACGAATTGACTCAAGCCTAGCTACGGGTGCATAGGTTTCACTGAAATCCAAACCTTCGACTTGTGAGTATCCCTTCGCCACAAGTCGGGCTTTGTTCCTTGTCACCACACCATGCTCGTCTTGCTTGTTGCGGAATATCCACTTGGTTCCTACAACATTTTGATTAGAACGTGGAACTAAATAACATACCTCGTTTCTAGTGAAATTGTTAAGCTCCTCTTGCATCGCCACCACCCAATCCGAATCTTGTAGTGCTTCCTCTACCCTGTGTGGCTCAATAGAGGAAACAAACGAGTAATGCTCACAAAAATGTGCAACACGAGATCTAGTGGTTACCCCCTTATGAATGTCGTCGAGGATGGTGTCGACGAGGTGATCTCGTTGGATTGCTTGGTGGACTCTTGGGTGTGGCGGTCTTGCTTCTTCATCCTCCTTGTCTTGATCATTTGCATCTCGCCCTTGATCATTGGCGTCATATTGAGGTGGCTCATCTCTTTGATCTTCTCCTTCATCAACTTGAGCCTCATCCTCATTTTGAGTTGGTGGAGATGCTTGCGTGGAGGAGGATGGTTGATCTTGTGCATTTGGAGGCTCTTTGGATTCCTTAGGACACACATCCCTAATGGACATGTTCCTTAGCACGATGCACGGAGCTTCTTCATCACCTATCTCATCAAGATCAACTTGCTCTACTTGAGAGCCGTTAGTCTCATCAAACACAACGTCACAAGAAACTCCAACTTGTCCAGTGGACTTGTTAAAGACTCTATATGCCCTTGTGTTTGAATCATATCCTATTAAAAAGTCTTCTACAGTCTTAGGAGCAAATTTAGATTTTCTACCTCTTTTAACAAGAATAAAGCATTTGCTACCAAAGACTCTAAAATATGAAATATTGGGCTTTTTACCGGTTAGGAGTTCGTATGATGTCTTCTTGAGGATTCGGTGTAGATACAACCGGTTGATGGCGTAGCAGGCGGTGTTGACTGCCTCGGCCCAAAACCGATCCGAAGTCTTGTACTCATCAAGCATGGTTCTTGCCATGTCCAATAGAGTTTGATTCTTCCTCTCCACTACACCATTTTGTTGTGGCGTGTAGGGAGATGAGAACTCATGCTTCATGCCCTCCTCCTCAAGGAAGCCTTCAATTTGAGAGTTCTTGAACTCCGTCCCGTTGTCGCTTCTAATTTTCTTGATCCTTAAGCCGAACTCGTTTTGAGCCCGTCTCAAGAATCCTTTTAATGTCTCTTGGGTATGAGATTTTTCCTGCAAAAAGAACACCCAAGTGAAGCAAGAATAATCATCCACAATAACTAGACAGTACTTACTCCCGCTGATGCTTATGTAAGTGATCGGGCCGAATAGATCCATGTGTAGGAGCTCGAGTGGCCTGTCAGTCGTCATGATGTTCTTGTGTGGATGATGAGCACCAACTTGCTTCCCTGCTTGGCATGCGCTACAAATCCTGTCTTTCTCAAAATGAACATTTGTTAATCCTAAAATGTGTTCTCCCTTTAGAAGTTTGTGAAGATTCTTCATTCCAACATGTGCTAGCCGGCGATGCCAGAGCCAACCCATGTTAGTCTTAGCAATTAAGCAAATGTCGAGTTCAGCTCTATCAAAATCTACTAAGTATAGCTGACCCTCTAACACTCCCTTAAATGCTATTGAATCATCACTTCTTCTAAAGACAGTAACACCTACATCTGTGAAAAGACAGTTATAGCCTATTTTGCATAATTGAGAAACAGAAAGCAAATTGTAATCTAAAGAATCTACAAGAAAAACATTGGAAATTGAGTGGTCAGGAGATATAGCTATTTTACCCAATCCTTTGACCAAACCTTGATTTCCATCCCCGAATGTGATAGCCCGTTGGGGATCTTGGTTTTTCTCATAGGAGGAGAACATCTTCTTCTCCCCTGTCATGTGGTTTGTGCACCCGCTATCGATGATCCAACTTGAGCCCCCGGATGCATTAACCTACAAAACAAGTTTAGTTCTTGACTTTAGGTACCCAAATGGTTTTGGGTCCTTTGGCATTAGATACAAGAACTTTAGGTACCCAAACACAAGTCTTTGATCCCTTGTGTTTTCCCCCAACATACTTGACAACTACCTTGCCGGATTTGTTAGTTAAAACATAAGATGCATCAAAAGTTTTAAATGAAATATTATGATCATTTGATGCACTAGGAGTTTTCTTCTTAGGCAATTTTGCATGGGTTGATTGCCTAGAACTAGATGTCTCACCCTTATACATAAAGGCATGATTAAGGCCAGAGTGAGACTTCCTAGAGTGAATTCTCCTAATTTTGCTCTCGGGATAACCGGCAGGGTACAAAATGTAACCCTCGTTATCCTGAGGCATGGGAGCCTTGCCCTTAACAAAATTATATAATCTTTTAGGAGGGGCATTAAGTTTGACATTGTCTCCCTTTTGGAAGCCAATGCCATCCTTTATGCCAGGGCGTCTCCCACTATAGAGCATGCTTCTAGCAAATTTAAATTTTTCGTTTTCTAAGTCATGCTCACTAATCTTAGCATTGAGTTGAGCTATGTGATCATTTTGTTTCTTAATTAAAGCTAAGTGATCATGGATAGCATCAACATTAATGTCTCTACATCTAGTACAAATGGAAGTATGTTCAACGGTAGATGTAGAAGGTTTGCAAGATTTTAATTCTACAACCTTAGCATGCAATATATCATTTTTAATTCTAAGGTCGGAAATGAAAGCATTGCAAACATCTAATTCTTTAGCCTTAGCAAGCAATTTTTCATTTTCATTCCTAAGGCTAGCAAGAGAATCGTTCAATTCTTCAATCTTAGCAAGCAAATCAACATTATCATTTCTAAGATTTGGAATTGAAATATCACAAACATTTGAATCAACCTTAGCTATTAGACTAGCATTCACATTTCTAAGGTTGTCAATAGTTTCATGGCAAGTGCTTAGCTCACTAGATAGTTTTTCACAATTTTCTACTTCTAGAGCGTAAGCATTTTTAACCTTAACATATTTTTTATTTTCTTTAATAAGGAAGTCCTCTTAGGTGTCCAAGAGATCATCCTTCTCATGAATAGCACTAATCAATTCATTTAATTTTTCCTTTTGTTGCATGTTTAGGTTGGCAAAAAGAATGCGCAAGTTATCCTCCTCATTGCTAGCATTATCCTCATCACTAGAGGTTTCATATTTAGTGGAGGATTTTGATTTTACCTTCTTCCTTTTGCCGTCCTTTGCCATGAGGCACTTGTGGCCGACGTTGGGGAAGAGAAGTCCCTTGGTGACGGCGATGTTTGCGGCGTCCTCGTCGGAGGAGGAGTCGGTGGAGCTCTCGTCGGAGTCCCACTCCCAGCAAACATGGGCATCGCCGCCCTTCTTCTTGCAGTATCTCTTCTTCTCCTTTCTTCTCCCCTTCTTGTCGTCGCCCCTGTCACTAGATAGTGGACATTTTGCAATAAAATGACCGGGCTTACCACATTTGTAGCAAACTTTCTTGGAGCGGGGCTTGTAATCTTTCCCCCTCCTTTGCTTGAGGATTTGGCGGAAGCTCTTGATGACGAGCGCTATTTCCTCGTTGTCGAGCTTGGAGGCATCGATGGGTGTTCTACTCGATGTAGACTCCTCCTTCTTCTCCTCCGTCGCCTTAAATGCGATCGGTTGTGCTTCGGACGTGGAGGGGCCATCAAGCTCGTTGATCTTCTTTGAGCCTTTGATCATCAATTCAAAGCTCACAAAATTCCCAATTACCTCCTTGGGAGACATTAGTGTATATCTAGGATTTCCTCGAATTAATTGAACTTGCGTAGGGTTAAGAAAAACGAGGGATCTTAGAATAACCTTGACCATTTCATGGTCATCCCATTTCTTGCTCCCGAGGTTGCACACTTGGTTCACCAAGGTTTTGAGCCAGTTGTACATGTCTTGTGGCTCCTCCCCTTGGCGAAGTCAAAAGTGACCGAGCTCCCCCTCGATTGTTTCCCGCTTGGTGATTTTGGTCACCTCGTCTCCTTCGTGCGCGGTCTTTAGCGTGTCCCAAATTTCCTTGGCACCTTTCAACCCTTGCACCTTATTATACTCCTCTCGACTTAGAGAGGCGAGAAGTATAGTTGAGGCTTGGGAGTTGAAGTGTTGGATTTGGGCCACTTCGTCCTCATCATAATCTTCATCACCTACGGATGGTACCTGTACACCAAACTCAACAACATCCCATATACTTTTGTGGAGTGAGGTTAGGTGAAATCGCATCGAATCACTCCACCTAGCATAATCTTCACCATCAAATGTTGGTGGTTTGCCTAATGGGACAGAAAGTAAAGGTGTATGTCTAGAAATGCGAGAGTAGCGTAGGGGGATCTTACTAAACTTCTTGCGCTCATGGCGCTTAGAAGTTACGGACGGCGTGTCGGAGCCGGAGGTGGATGGAGATGAGGTGTCGGTCTCGTAGTAGACCACCTTCCTCATCATCTTCTTCTTGTCACCGCTCCGACGTGACTTGTGTGAAGGAGATTCCTTTTCCTTCCCCTTCCCTTTGTTGTAGGACTCTCTCGATGGAGCCTTCCCGTGGCTTGTAGCGGGCTTCTCGCCGGTCACCATCTCCTTCTTGGCGTGATCTCCCGACATCACTTTGAGCGGTTAGGCTCTAATGAAGCACCGGGCTCTAATACCAATTGAAAGTCACCTAGAGGGGGGGTGAATAGGGCGAATCTGAAATTTACAAACTTAATCACAACTACAAGCCGTGTTAGCGTTAGAAATATAAGCGAGTCCGAGAGAGAGGGCGCAAAACAAATCGTGAGCGAATAAAGAGCAAGAAACGATGATTTGTTTTACCGAGGTTCGGTTCTTGCAAACCTACTCCCCGTTGAGGTGGTCACAAAGACCAGGTCTCTTTCAACCCTTTCCCTCTCTCAAACGGTCCCTCGGACCGAGTGAGCTTCTCTTCTCAATTAAACGGGAACAAACTTCCCCGCAAGGACCACCACACAATTGGTGTCTCTTGCCTTGGTTACAATTGAGTTGTTCGCAAGTAAGAATGAAAGAAGGAAGCAATCCAAGCGCAAGAGCTCAAAAGAACACAACAAATCTCTCTCACTAATCACTAAAGCCTTGTGTGGAATTGGGAGAGGATTTGATCACTTTGGTGTGTCTTGTATTGAATGCTTAGCTCTTGTAAGTAGTTGGAAGGTGGAAAACTTGGATGATTTGAATGTGGGGGTTGTTGGGGTATTTATAGCCCCAACCACCAAACTTGACCGTTGGTGGAGGCTGCTGTCGACGGGCGCACCGGACAGTCCGGTGCGCCACCGGACACTGTCCGGTGCGCCAGCCACGTCAGCAGACCGTTGGGGTTCGACTGTTGGAGCTCTGTCTTGTGGGCCCGCCTGGCTGTCCGGTGGCGCACCGGACAGGCCCTGTAGGCTGTCCGGTGTGCCACCAGCGCGTGCTCTGCTCCTCTGCGCGCGCAGGCGCGCATTTAATGCGTTGCAGTCGACCGTTGCGCGCGAAGTAGTCGTTGCTCCGCTGTTACACCGGACAGTCCGGTGTGCACCGGACACTGTCCGGTGACTCACCGGACAGTCCGGTGAATTATAGCGGAGCGGATTCCCGAAGCTGGTGAGTTCAGAGTTGCTCTCCCTTGGGGCACCGGACAGTCCGGTGAATTATAGCGGAGCTCCTCTGAACATTCCCGAAGGTGAAGAGTTGGGCGTCGAGTTCCCTGGTGCACCGGACACTGTCCGGTGGCACACCGGACAGTCCGGTGCGCCAGACCAGGGGACACTTCGGTATACTTGGCTCCTTTGTTTTGAACCCTTTTCTTGGTCTTTTTATTGGCTTATTGTGAACCTTTGGCACCTGTAGAACTTATAGACTAGAGCAAACTAGTTAGTCCAATTATTTGTGTTGGGCAATTCAACCACCAAAATCATTTAGGAAATAGGTGTAAGTCTAATTCCCTTTCACATATCAAATTCTAAATCCTATATAATTCACGCTCGAAAAAAGATAAAAAATTAACATCCGAATAAGTATTTGGATTCATTCCTAATTTATAGTGCTAGTGTTGATTTTTTTCTGGAATAACAATGTTCAAGTCAAGATTCTACCTTACTCATGGTGTCATATTGATTGTGTGATTATAGGAGAGGGGAAGTGTGGTGGTATCGTACCCATGACAAGTATATTTGTAGGTTAGTAGGAGGTGTGCGGTACTGTCCCGGTGGCCTTGCTCTAGGCATGCTTAAAGGAGAGTTGTTAGATTGGTTCAGGGAAATTCCTTATGTCCAGTATGGTGTTGAAGTCTTAGTTATTGTTTTTGGGGGTTTTACAAGGCAGAGTGTTGAGCTCTTGTGCTTGTGTGAGAAGAATACAAGCTAAATTCATCTGGCTTTTTAGGAGGCATTGTCCCTTTATATTGTCGAGGGGCGGGGGACGTTGTTACATGGATATTTTTGTGGTGTGTCATTCCTATCTTTTGGACATAGGTTGCTTCTTTTGCTTCCTGAAGGTCTGTCATAGTTGGTGTGCTTGCTCTCGAGGTCTTGTCATTCCTAAGATGACCGAACCATAGGAGTAGTTGGGTCTTGCAAGTGTTTGGAGCCTTGTCATGAGGTATATCTCTGGGAGCCGTACGTGTGGTTTGCCTCATAGTTCTCTTCTTTTGCTATTTTCTTCCCTTGTTCCTTTGACTTCGTTACACATGAGGCAAGTCCCGCCATGGGCTATGGATCCTTGTTCATACTTATGATGGAAAAGTAGTTGGATAGGGGAGTCTTTCAAGTCCTTCTTACTATACATGTCTTTGCCCATCGCACGTCACTGTCAACAACGTGCGTCGGACAGTCATAAGATTACAAATGCATTAGCCTTTTCAAGAGGTTTATGTTACCTCCAAGGAGTCCTATCAAGGGTGTATAGCCTAGACTGGCTCGACTGTGGCTAAGGTTGAGGCCAACTGATTGAGATAACCTGAATCAACAATTACTCGATGAACATTGTAGTGTTAGTTCTTCAATTTGCTTTTTAAACAACTGTGCTCATGCTCATAAGAGTAGTGTTAGTTCTTAGTAATGTGTTGAGCATTAAATCTCCAAAACAACTGGAAAATGACCCAAGGGCACATTTCCCTTTCAGTTAGTACACCTAAATATGATATCATCAACATAGATTTGGCATATAAACAAGTCATTTCAATGGTTTTACTAAAGAGTGTAGGATATGCCTTTCCAACTTTGAAGGCATTAGAAATTAGAAAATCTCTCAAGCATTCATATCATGCCCTCGACGCTTGCTTAAGCCTGTAGAGCGCCTTTGAGAGCTTATAGATATGAGAGGGATACTTATCATCTTAAAGCCTGGAGGTTGCTCAACATACACCTCTTCCTTGATAGGACCATTGAGGAAGGCACTTTTCACATCCATTTGAAACAACTTGAAATCATGGTAAGTAATATAGGCTAATAATATGCAAATCGACTCAAGCCTAGCTATGGATGCAAAGGTCTCATCAAAATTCAATCCTTCGACTTGTGAGTACCCCTTGGCCACAAGTCGGGCTTTGTTTCTTATCATCACACCATGTTCATCTTGCTTGTTGCAGAACACCCATTCGGTCCCTACAACATTTTGTTTAGGATATGGAACTAAGTGCCAAACCTCATTTCTCTTAAAATTGTTGAGCTCCTCTTACATTGCCATCACCCAGTCTGAATCCTTTAGTGCATCTTCAACCCTAAAAGGCTCAAAAGAATACACAAAGGAGTAGTTCTCATAGAAATTAACAATTATAGAGAGAGTAGTTGTCCCTTTTGGATATCACCGAGAATCATATGGATGGGGTGATCTCTTTGAATTGCTTGATGGACTCTTGGATGTGGTGCCTTTGTTGCTTGAATCTCCTAGTCATCCTCCTTTTCTTGATATTTTTCTTCATCTCCACTTGATGTATGTCATCTTCTTGAGTTTGATCTTGATCTTGAACTTGTTCCTCATCTTCTTGAGCTTGCTCACTATCCTGAGTTGGAGGGAATGCTCTTGTGGAGGACGATGGTTTATCTTATGCTTGTGTAGGCTCATCGGGCACTTGTGGGCACACATCTCTAATGGACATGTTCCTTAGCGTAGTGCACGGGGCCTCCTCCTCATCTAGCTCATCAAGATCAACTTGCTCTACCTAAGAGCCATTAGTCTCACCAAACACAACATCATAAGAAACCTCAACTAATCTAGTGGATTTGTTGAAAACTCTATATGCCCCTGTGTTTGAGTCATAACCAAGTAAGAAGCCTTCTACTTCTTTAGGAGCAAATTTTGAATTTCTACCTCTCTTAACAAGAATAAAGCATTTACTCCTAAAGACTCTAAAGTATGAAACATTAGGAATTTTACTGGTGAGGAGTTTGTAGGAGGTTTTTTTGAGGATTCAGTGTAGATATAACCAGTTGATGGCGTAGCAAGCCATGATTGATTTCGCCAAAAACTCATTGTCTTGTAATCCTCAAGCATGGTTCTCATCATATCCATAAGAGTTCTATTTTTTTCTCTACAACACCATTTTGGTTGCGGTGTATAGGGAGAGGAGAACCCATGCTTGATTCCCTCCTCATCAAGAAAATCTTTAATTTGTGTCAAACTCCTTTTGAGCTCTTCTCAAGAATCTCTTTAATGTCCCTTAGGTCTCGATTTTTTCCTACAAAAAGAACACCTAAGTAAAGCGAGAATAATCATCCACAATAACTACACAATACTTACTCCTAGTGTCTATGTAATCTTGACTAGCTCAATACTAGTATGTATAGGACGCTAAGTGTGTATTCTTAAAATATAAAGCATGCACTTCACATTCTAGTTTCATCTTATCAGTCAATTTTGGTTATCCTATGTTACTTTACTTCTCGTTTCCCTATGGATTTTTTATACCCTGGAATGCTTTTGGGTGAAAGGCTACAACGTGAATCTTTGCGCTAGCAGATTATCTCTAATTGGTATAAGAAACACCAACACACCTTTTTGGAGCCGTTGCTGGGGAAGCGATAGCTAAAATGAGGAAGCCCCAAAGTCATGAGGATGTGATGCAGCCATAGATGCATCTTGAGATCTAGCAGCGGCTGAGCGATTTAGGGTTTGACGGGTTGGTTGGGAAGACAAATCAGTAATGAAATCAGAGCACTAGAAAGTGATGGGCTAGTGGAATACTAAAGGTCATAGAGTGGGCATATTTATAGGACATAGTGGAAGGCAAGTGCAATGGGCTTGGGAGCTAGAAGCTGAAGCTATGTGAATTTGCATAATCTGGAGCGCCGATCTAGAGTTTTGGTCATCCTGAATAGTAAAAGGTTGAGTCCTATGACTCGGTTGTCATCAAGAACAACTCAAAGTATCATATACATGGCTTAGCAGACAATATTCAATATAGGAGTCCAATATGCCCGAGTTAATACCTCTACCAAAATCAGACTCGAGGGCATTATTAAAGATATATACCAGGGGTATTCACGAACACTTCAACAAACAAGACCCTAATTGATGGGTCTGAGAGCTCGGCTACACTATCTAGGGGCTGGACTCACATGTCAAAGAGATACATGATTCGTCTAGGAAAGATGAAGGTGCAAAATCTTATTAGACCTGTAGATAAGGAGATATCGATATAATAGTAGAGTCTGGATAATAAGGGAAACCATCATGGTAGAACTAAGAGTCCTAGCTAGACTTGGTTAGTATGATATGTATCCTATTACGTATCCTTATATGGTACAAGACTAGATAACCTTCCTGTAACCTCCCCTCCTTGTACTACAAAAGGAGGGACGAAGCACACCAACAGGGCAGATCATTAGATCATAAGCAATAGCCACCAGCATACATGACATAGGGTATTATCTCGTATTGAGAGCCTGAACCTGTCTAAATCTTCACATCTCTTATGCATTTATCTCCAGTTCTTGATCTCACGATCTACCCCAAAAGTTCATTGCCGAATAATCCTCGATAATGACCAACTACACTTCCATGATGAGAAGGTTGTTTTACCTTCATGTAGCTAGATCCTGTCTCCTCTTGGTCCTCCTCTCAAACTGATCATCGTTAAAGCTCATATATACATGGAGAGATAGAATGCATAGTTGGCTATAGAAAGAGGCGAATAGAAGTATATATTGACATGAATTGAATAGAATGAGGGAGTCTTTAAATGAATATAGTGCATTGAGTGAGGCGCTATCGCGTGGTTATGTGGCACTATTGCATCAGTTTACCAAATCAACTAGATAGTCTTCCATCCTATCCGATTCAACCAACACAAATGCTTCTACTTGTCTATACGAACACTAACACAAAAAACTACCAAGAATTGAGCTAACATGACATATATGGAGAAGGTTAGGGTTTTCACCTTGAAACTGAGGGAATGTTGACTAGAGGGAAGAAAACGACTCGATCACAACCTTAAACACACTCTAGGGACAAATGAATTTAGTCAACGAGTGACATGCAATTGATGGTACATAGCGCTATAGTAAGGTCAACGATGCAGGCGAGTGGCAAGAGAGAGAGAGAGACATCATAGCGAAATAATGGGTGAGGGAGACAGATGCTAGAGATGGATTTACTATGGCCCCTTAGGGGTAGATGGAAAAAGTGAGCCAACACAACTACTATGTTGACCAAACTGTTGTTGTAGTTCAAGATGTGGCGCTGTCGTGTGCTTGTGCGATACTGCCACGATGTGACACCACTTACAAATATGTGGTACTGTTGCATCCCACCAAATTACCAGAGTTATGCTACACAATATGTAGTTCTAGTTTAGGACATGGACAAGTACTCTTGTCATATATGGCCAGCAACAAATCAACGGGCAATATAATAACCATATCATGCAAGCATCTTTTGATAAAACATTTTGAAGCACAATAATATAGTGTTTTGAAACCTTTTGAGCTATATACTAGATGATTAATCAAGGCGTGCACCATTTTAAACTATGTTACAAGAGTCAAGTATATTTCAATTCACAACAAAAAGTGCAAACCATTGACTCGTCGAGTCTTGTAAAGATATAGTCTAGTTTCTTTGTGTCACACCCGGTTTAGAAGGCAAACCGAATGCGAACCATGTACGTGCCAGGATCAGTTATTCACGTACACAGCAGTTACATAACATGGACATCATCACACAGTGCTCAAAATAGTATTAAGAAGGGAAATAGTCAATTACATCATATGTCTGAGACGTCCATATAGTCCTTACAATAAATCAAAGTGCGGAAAAGAAACGTAGATAACCGCGGCCTTCACAGGCAGCCGACTGGGGGTTGCCGCTAACCCGCGCCTAGAACTCGTCGTAGTCTTGGAACTCCTGGAAGTCTCCTTCCACAGCTTCATCTTCTCCTGAGCAGTGGTTGCAATGATGAAAACCTGGGGATGGGGGGGTTTGGTGTGTAGAGCAAGGGTGAGTACACATCAACATACTCAGCAAGTATCCTGTTTGGCTGTAGTGGACTAGCTTTATGTGGGGAAAAGTCAAGCAGTTGCTTTTAGTTGGTCAGATTATTACTTACTAATAGAAAGCCAAGTTTTAGCATTAACCCAAGTTATTAGCCTGATGTACCCTTTCCAAACGGAAAGAATACCACTTACCAGCACCATAGTCATAACCAAAACCATCGATCTCATAGCCACCTGTACCAAAGTATCTCTGATCAAGTACCACTAATCACTGGAGCTCCCTTGGCCGCTCATAACCGCGAGCACGGCTGATATATCAGTTTTCAAACACTCTGCAGAGGTTGTGCACTTTACCCACAAGCCGTGATTCCCTTTCTGCCCGGAGAGAGCTACTCCCCATTGACCACTACCTAGGTGGCCTAGCAGGGCATCACTACGTAGCCTTTACAAAGATTCCCCGGGGCTGTAGCCACCCGTTAGGTTTCCTAAATGCACCACACTCCTCCCCAAGGGGCAAACCCAAACTTGGCAGAGCGAGCCGCATACACCGAGCCCCATTGACGGCACGACGGCTAAGCGAACTACACCCCGGATCCTCTAATTATTCAGCTAAGGGCACCCCATTCCACCCTCATGGTTGCACTGTTTTCCCGGGCGGTCATCCATAGAACAGGTTCTTACGGAGAGGCACTCGAGAAACCGCTCGAGCCCCCTTGATGACCACAAGTACAACATCATAATAAGAGAAGGGAAAACAGCGTATCATAGATAATCTCATCATGTTCATTGATTAGAGTTTGAGCAATAGCATAAAGCTAAACAATAATAATCCAACCCAGATAGGTAGACAAGGACATGGATAACAAAAGCTAGTCAGTCCTTAGGCATAAATGTGTAAAGCAGGAGGTGAATTAAATAATGAATAGGACAGAGATAGGTCAAAGGACACTTGCCTCCACCAACCGACTGCTGCTCAGGGGCTTCTCCTGCGGGTTCCTCAGGCTCTTCGACCGGATCGATCTCTATGTGATTGCAAACATACATACATCCACATATTTAATACAAAAGAACAGTACACCATACAATAGAATGCAATAAGTAAACAAACGTTCCACGCGGGTTCGCGAGTACGGTTAAGAGAGAAAGAGGAAAAGACAGTCGAGAAACGATCACGTTGCATGATTATAAATTAACCACTCGCTTGATGGACGGAAATTTAATGTAGACACTATGTTTAGCGTAAAGTAAAGTCATGTTTCATGTCTAATCATTATAAGCAGGTGGAGATAAATAAAAAGAATGGTCGCGCGGCGAGACGCGCGACATAGCACTCTAAAACAAATTAAGAAGTTAACGACTCGTCGCGCGACCGGGCACGCAACGAGACACTTCGCCTTAGTTATGAGGAGACGTTAAGCGTCGACTAAACTGAGTCCAAAGTGGAACGTCGCGTGAATACACACGCGGCGTTACACCTTAAACAACCTGAAATAAAAATGGATCGTCGCGCGACGAAGCGCACGACGCAACACACAGATAGAATCTGAAATTAGATAAATCCGTCGCGCGGCGAAGCGCGCGACGCAGCACGCTAACTAACGGAGTTTGACATTGACTACCAACCAAAAATAATCACCGCGAGCGCGGGTCGCGAGCGCGGGTCGCGCACGCGGGATTGCGCTAGCGGCAAACGGGCAACGCGAGGCCACGCGAGCCACGCCGAGGGCCAGGACGGCGCGCGCAGGGGGGGGGTCGAGGCCGCGCCGGGGCAGGGGCCGCGCCGGGGCCGAGTCGTCGGGGCCGCGCCGGGGGCCGCGCCGGGGGCCACGCACCGGCGAGCAGGGGCGGGGGCCGCGCCGCGCGCGGGCAGGGGAGGGGCGGGGCGGGCGAGCGCCGCCATGGGGCCGGGGCAGGGGGCGGGCGCTGCCGCGCCGGGGAGGGGCGGGGACGGGCGGGCGCCGCCGCGGGCCGGGGTGGGGGCGGGCGCCGCCACCGCGCGCGAGGGGAGGGGCGGGCGGACGCCGCCGCGCGGGGCCGGGCAGGGGCGGGGGGCGCCGCGCCGCCGGCGAGCAGGGGCGGGCAGGGGCGCGCGCGAGCAGGGGAAGAAAAGGGGGGGCGCGTGGGGAGGAAGAAGAGGAGGGAGAGGGAGAAAGAGAGAAGAAGGGGAGGGGAGCTCACCTCGGGGTCCAAAATCCGGTGATCGTCGTCTCCAATTCCTAGGGCACCACGGGGAGAGAGAGGTGGAAGAGGGAGAGGAGAGGTTGTTGCGCGGGAGATCCAAATGAGAGAGGGAGGAGAGGAGGGGGCGCATGGGGGGGTTGGGCGCCAGGGGCGCGCAGGGTCGGGCAGGGCTGGGCTGGGCTGGGCTAGGCTGGGCCGGGCCACTTCGCGGATCGAAAACCCACGACGAGCGCGGACCACTAAATGGAATTAAATCGCGAATCGAAATCCGGAACGGAACGAGACGAACACTCAAC
The DNA here is from genome assembly GCF_902167145.1 of Zea mays. Taxonomy (NCBI): domain Eukaryota; kingdom Viridiplantae; phylum Streptophyta; class Magnoliopsida; order Poales; family Poaceae; genus Zea; species Zea mays. The sequence continues at coordinate 41,602,373 of NC_050098.1, read as the reverse complement.
ATCAGACAAAGAAATGTGCTTCGGCATGATGCAACACCCATGACACTTAGGTTTTGGTTTATACATGACACGGACACCTGCCGCTATACTGGTTTGAAATTGGGAAAAAGAAGCGAAACAAGAAAGAGAAAAGAGAGTAACGCCCGAATTTGGTGAGAGAAAAGAAGAAAAAAAAATTCTACCCCCAAATTCAGGTCGTTACAAACCTATCCCCCTTAAAAGAATCTCGCCCTCGAGATTCAAGGTTGGCTAGCAAAAAGCTCAGGGTATTTAGCCATCAGATCATCTTCACGCTCCCAGGTTGCTTCTTCCTCATAGTGGTGATTCCATCTGACTTTGCACATTCTGATGGTCTTCCTTCGGGTGACTCAGTCTGCAACCTCAAGGATTTGCACTGGCTTCTCATCGTAGGTCAAGTCCTCCTGGACTTCAAGACCTTCCACTGGCAACTGCTCTTCTGGCACATGCAAGCACTTCTTCAACTGAGACACATGAAAGACATCATGCACAGCTGACAAATTCTCTGGCAGACTGAGCTGATAGGCCACTTCTCCACGTCTTGCAAGAATCTGATACAGACCAATGTAACGGGGTGCTAGCTTGCCTTTCACTCCGAACCTTCTGACTCCTCTGATCGGTGACACTTTCAGATAGACAAAGTCTCCGACTTCGAAACTCAGCTCTCTTCTTCTTGTGTCTGCATAGCTTCGCTGCCTCGATTGCGCTATCTTCAGATTCTCTCGGACCATCTTGATGTTCTCTTCGGCTTCAAGCAAAATGTCTGGCCCAAACACTTGCTTCTCTCCAGGCTGATCCCATTGCAACGGAGTTCTGCAACTCCTTCCATAGAGCGCCTGAAATGGTGACATCTTCAAACTGGCCTGATAACTGTTGTTATAGGAAAACTCTGCATAAGGCAATCTCTTATCCCATCCGGACTGATCTTGCAACGCACAGGCTCTCAACATGTCTTCAAGAATTTGGTTGGTCCTTTCGGTCTGGCCATCTGTCTGCGGGTGATAAGCTGAACTGAAATTCAGATGCGTGCCCAAAGCTTCATGCAACTGCTACCAGAAATGAGAGGTGAACTGCGTTCCTCTGTCTGACACTATCTTCTTTGGCACGCCATGGAGACAAACGATCCGAGACATGTACAATTCTGCCAATACGGCACTGCTATAGTTGGTCTTGACAGGTATGAAGTGGGCTGACTTGGTCAAGCGGTCCACTACTACCCAGATGGAATCGTAGCCGGCTCGAGTGCGAGGCAATCCGACTATGAAATCCATACCAATTTCATCCCATTTCCACGGAGGGATCCGCAACGGTTGCAACAATCCAGAAGGTATCTGGTGCTCTGCCTTAATTCTTCGGCAACTATCGCACATAGCCACATGCTCTGCGATTTCCCTCTTCATTCCGTACCACCAGAATTTCTTCTTCAGGTCCTGATACATCTTCTCACTGCCAGGGTGAATCGAATAGGCTGTCTCATGAGCTTCCTTAAGAATCAACTCCCGAATGGATTGGACATTGGGAACACATAAGCGGTCTTTGAACCATATCACGCCTTCTGCATCTTCTCGAAAATCTTTGCCTCTGCCATCTAGAATCAGTCGCCGGATCTCACTGATCTTCTCATCATTCTTCTGCGCTTCTTTGATTTCGCGCTCTAAGGTAGGTTCCAACTCAACTGTGACTCCTCGTAAATTGTTCAAAAATCCGAGACTCAACCTGTCGAACTCCTTGGCCAACTCATAAGGCATCGGACGAGCGACCATCAGATTGACTTGACTCTTTCTGCTCAAAGCATCTGCCACCACGTTTGCTTTGCCTGGATGGTAATGAATCTCCAACTCATAATCTTTGATCAACTCTAACCATCTTCGTTGTCTCATATTCAACTCTGACAGAGTGAATATGTACTTCAGACTCTTGTGGTCTGTGTAAACATCGCATTTCTGTCCATACAAATAGTGCCTCCATGTCTTCAGTGCGTGAACCACTGCTGCCAACTCTAGATCATGGATTGGGTAGTTCTTCTCATGAACCTTCAGCTGTCGGGACGAGTAAGCCGCAACTCTTCCCTCTTGCATCAACACGCATCCCAAGCCTGTGTAACAAGCATCACAATACACCGAGAAGGGCTTGTGCACATCAGGCAAGACTAGGACAGGCGCTGTAGTCAACTTCTCTTTCAGCGCTTCAAAGGCCTCTTGACATTTCTGGGTCCACTTGAACTCAACCTTGTTGCCTAGTAACGCTGTCATTGGTTTCGCAATCTTTGAAAACCCTTCAATGAATCGCCGATAATATCCGGTCATTCCAATGAAACTCTTGATTCCTCGAGCATCTGTTGGCGCTTTCCAGTTCAAAATGTCTGCCACTTTCTTCGGATCCACAACCAATCCTTCTTTGTTGATTATGTGACCCAAGAACAGGACTTCATTGATCCAGAACTCACACTTTCTCAACTTTGCATACAACTGGTGCTCTCGCAATCTCTGCAATACCATCTTCAAATGATCTGCATGCTCTTCTTCGCTTTGAGAATAAATCAGAATGTCATCAATGAATACCACCACAAACTTATCAAGGTAATCCATGAATACACTGTTCATCAAGTTCATGAAGAACGCTGGCGCATTGGTCAAACCAAAAGACATCACTGTGAACTCATACAACCCATACTTGGTAATGAATGCCGTCTTCGGAATGTCCGAAGGTCGGATCCTGAGTTGATGATAACCTGACCTCAGATCAATCTTGGAGAACACACTGGCTCCTCTCAACTGGTCGAACAGATCTTCTATTCTGGGCAAGGGATACTTGTTCTTGATCGTGACTTCATTCAAAGCTCGGTAATCAATACACATCCTTTTGGTGCCATCTTTCTTCTCCACAAATAGGACAGGGGCGGCCCAAGGCGAGGTGCTTGGCCGAATGTAACCTTTCTCTGACAGCTCATCAATCTGCTTCTTAAGTTCAACCAACTCTGGTCCAGATATTCGGTAAGCTCTCTTAAAGATGGGGGCGGTTCCGGGAAGAAGCTCTATGGCAAACTCAACTTTCCGCTCTGGTGGCATACCCGGTAAGTCCTTTGGAAACATGTCCGGGAACTCGGACACAACCTTGATACTCTCGATCGGGTCTGCTTCACTGCTATCGACAGCTATCTGATAACAACTTCCTTTCTTTGGCTCAGGCGGGACTAACTCAGTCACCACTTCCTCTCCTAGTGGGGACACCAACTTGATGGTCCTTTTATCACAACTGATAACTGCCTGATACTTATCTAGCCAATTCATCCCTAGGATGACATCTATTCCCTGAGTACCCATTACTATAAGGTTGGCGGGAAACGCTATCCCCCTTATTTCCACACTTACATTCAAACAAATGCTATCGGCTCGAATTCTACCACCGGCTGAGTCAATTTGAATGGGGGTTGACATGGTAGTAATTGGAAGATTATGTGCTTCTACCCATGATGCAGTAATGAAAGAATGCGTTGCTCCAGTATCAAATAACACTTCTGCAATATGGGAGTCGACTGGGAACATACCTACTATCATGCCAGGGGTCTCCTGAACTGCTTCAGCCTCCAAGTGGTTCAACCTTCCATGATTATAGCGCGGCTGAGAGCGATTGCCTGCTCCAGGCTGAGGCACATCCTGCTTCGCTGGGGCATTGGGGCCTGACTGCTGCTGGGCTGCCTTCTTCAGACATTGCATCACCCAGTGGCCTTGCTCTCCACAGTGGAAACATGCCCTGTTTCCAACCTGAGCTGGTGCTGCCTGATTGTTCTGCTGGTTTGCTGGGGCAGGAAGACGAGGTGCCTGCTGATTTTGCCTCTGAAACTGACCTCCTGACTGATTGCTCTGACGGTTCTGGTACTGATGCTGAGGATACTGCCTTTGAAACTGCTGATGCTGCTGAGGTGGACGCTGGTTCTGCCTGAACTGCTGAGGTTGATTGCCTGAGAAACGAGGACAATTGCTGCTTCCAGGCTGGGGTCCACTGATCTTGCGCTTACGATCCTCCATCTCCTTACGCTTCCTCTCTGTCATGATTGCTCTGTCAATCAGTTGCTGAAATGTCGGAAAGGTGTGATTCATCAGTTGGTACTGCAGAGGGTCAACCAGGCCTCTCAGGAAACGGTACTGTCGCTTGGCGTCGGTGTTGACATCTTCAGGAGCATAGCGAGACAACTGCAGAAACCTGTCCCGGTACTCACTGACCGACAATGGCCCTTGCTTGAGGGCCAAGAACTCCTCCTTCTTCACTGTCATCAGACCTGCATGAACATGGTACTGACGGAAGCTTCCTCTGAACTCTTCCCAGGTGATGGCGTCAGGGTGGGCATGGGTGGCGAGGTAAGACTCCCACCATGACTGGGCTGCTCCTCTCAACAAACGGGGACCATATAGGACTTTCTCCCTGTCATCGCACTGAGTGGTATGCAACTCCCGCTCCACAGTGCGCAGCCAGTCTTCAGCATCCATGGGGTCAGAAGAATGAGCGAACGTTGGTGGATGACCTCTCATGAATTCAGCACACTTGTCTCTGGGCATCTGAGGCATTTGAGGCTGAGGTGGGGCCTGCTGCTGCTGCTGCTGCTGAATGGCGGCCAAAGTCTGACCGATGGCTTGAACTGCCTGAGTCTGCATCAGAAACATCTGCTCGATGGACATCGGGGGCGGGGGCGGCAGGTGCTGCTGCTGGGGCACCTCCTCCTGTTGAGCGGCTCGCTCCTGCTGAGCACGCCTTCCTCCTCTACGCCTGTTCTCTGACATCTGCAGAATGCAACCACACATCAGAACTGATCTGGCAAATCTTGCAGCATAAGAAAAGAGTATAGAATTCTTCAACAGCACTGAACAGATGAGCATCTTCACTGATCTCCAACACAGACCACACAGCTTCTCAGATAAAGAGGAAAGTGGAATAACAAGGTTTCCCAACTATATAACTAACTCCATTAACATAATAGGTAAACCAAAATGCAGGGGATACCCACACTCTGGTGACAGTCATTACAAAGATCCAAACCAAACATAGTTCATCATGACAAACATAGATGCACAGGATATAGCAAACTACCCTGTCTAACTAAGACTAACTAAGACCGAGACTAACGCTAAGACTGTAGCTTCTATGTATATATTTCGTATTAATTACAAGATCCAACTCTAACGAGCTATGGTTCTAGAGTTATCTTGGTCTTGCAGTCGGGATTGCCATAAGACTGGTGTCCACGCCGAGGTGAGCGGTACGGGTGCTGAGTCCCAACGGGAGCGGGGGAACCATCATCCAGGTGACGACGTTCCGCGCGCTCAGCCCGCAGCAGGGCGATCTCAGCACGAGCCCTACTCAGCTCGTCTAGTGCATGGTCCAGCTCCGTGTTTAGCACGGCGGCTAGGTTGACTGTGCTGCTCAACCTAGGATTGCCCTCACCAACAGGTGAGACAATCACGCCTCCTGTGCTGCCAGATGGACGGTGGGGGTAATACTTCAGGTCAAGGCCGTTAGCTACCCCACCAAAAACCGAGCAGTAGTGCGAAAGCGCACGCCGTGCAGCATCTTGCATGGCTGCCTCAGCTGAGTCCCGCTTAGAGATAGAATAGTGCTCTGAGCAGGCCTCCGCACCCTGGAGACTGTTCTCCGGGCAGCGCACCAAGCAGGTTGCCTCCCAGCGGTCCGGGTAGACCCCGCGACTTTGCTGGTAGACCACACAGCGATACTCGATGGACCAAGTATGCCGGTTAAATGCCCGACGTAGCAGGGTATCGAGCGCATCGTGGAAGTGACACCCGCGAGCAGCGTCGCGAGTGATGGGTCGAGCAACCCATCCTTCCGGCTCATGGTTAGCAGAGAAGTCGATGTCGTGGCTTGAGCTGTCGTCGCCACCTCCGTCGTCTGGGTCTCCTCCAGCAGCTACTCTAGAAGCTGGGGTGCCCAGTGGTGGTGCAGGGGGCGCCTCCAGAGGAAGCACAGGGGAGCAGCTCCTCACGGACTCTATCTCCTGCTGGAGCGAGAAGGAAGAGCCCTGCTGCTCCTGTCGTCGACGTTCCTGCTCCTCATGCAGGCGGTGGTGCAGTCTCTCCAAGTGGCTGGACTGTCCGGCCACGGGACGGCGAAGCGGACGCTCAGCAAGGCGGGAGGGTAAGAAGGGGATGACGGACTTTCGTGCAGTGTGTCTAAGTCGAGCCATCTATGAAAGACATCGCAAGCAAAAGGGTAAGAATAGAATTAATATGACCAGCAAATAATGAATCATAAGTAAATGAAGGATTAGAATAAAACACAATTTTCAGCAAGGTATATTATATAGTAGAACATAGGTTTGGTCGGTATGACCAACTTTTGAAGGGATATCAAAGTCAAGGCAGGGACAGAGGTCTATAGTCCTTAGAACGACCATTCTACTCTAGGTTAGCGGTCCTACAGTCAGCACGGCTTTGATACCACTTATGTCACACCCGGTTTTAGAAGGCAAACCGAATGCGAACCATGTACGTGCCAGGATCAGTTATTCACGTACACAGCAGTTACATAACATGGACATCATCACACAGTGCTCAAAATAGTATTAAGAAGGGAAATAGTCGATTACATCATACGTCTGAGACGTCCATATAGTCCTTACAATAAATCAAAGTGCGGAAAAGAAACGTAGATAACCGCGGCCTTCACAGGCAGCCGACTGGGGGTTGCCGCTAACCCGCGCCTAGAACTCGTCGTAGTCTTGGAACTCCTGGAAGTCTCCTTCCACAGCTTCATCTTCTCCTGAGCAGTGGTTGCAATGCTGACAACCTGGGGATGGGGGGGGGGGTTTGGTGTGTAGAGCAAGGGTGAGTACACATCAACATACTCAGCAAGTATCCTGTTTGGCTGTAGTGGACTAGCTTTATGTGGGGAAAAGTCAAGCAGTTGCTTTTAGTTGGTCAGATTATTACTTACTAATAGAAAGCCAAGTTTTAGCATTAACCCAAGTTATTAGCCCGATGTACCCTTTCCAAACGGAAAGAATACCACTTACCAGCACCATAGTCATAACCAAAACCATCGATCTCATAGCCACCTGTACCAAAGTATCTCTGATCAAGTACCACTAATCACTGGAGCTCCCTTGGCCGCTCATAACCGCGAGCACGGCTGATATATCAGTTTTCAAACACTCTGCAGAGGTTGTGCACTTTACCCACAAGCCGTGATTCCCTTTCTGCCCGGAGAGAGCTACTCCCCATTGACCACTACCTAGGTGGCCTAGCAGGGCATCACTACGTAGCCTTTACAAAGATTCCTCGGGGCTGTAGCCACTCGTTAGGTTTCCTAAATGCACCGCACTCCTCCCCAAGGGGCGAACCCAAACTTGGCAGAGCGAGCCGCATACACCGAGCCCCATTGACGGCACGACGGCTAAGCGAACTACACCCCGGATCCTCTAATTATTCAGCTAAGGGCACCCCATTCCACCCTCATGGTTGCACTATTTTCCCGGGCGGTCATCCATAGAACAGGTCCTTACAGAGAGGCACTCGAGAAACCGCTCGAGCCCCCTTGATGACCACAAGTACAACATCATAATAAGAGAAGGGAAAACAGCGTATCATAGATAATCTCATCATGTTCATTGATTAGAGTTTGAGCAATAGCATAAAGCTAAACAACAATAATCCAACCCAGATAGGTAGACAAGGACATGGATAACAAAAGCTAGTCAGTCCTTAGGCATAAATGTGTAAAGCGGGAGGTGAATTAAATAATGAATAGGACAGAGATAGGTCAAAGGACACTTGCCTCCACCAACCGACTGCTGCTCAGGGGCTTCTCCTGCGGGTTCCTCGGGCTCTTCGACCGGATCGATCTCTATGCGATTGCAAACATACATACATCCACATATTTAATACAAAAGAACAGTACACCATACAATAGAATGCAATAAGTAAACAAACGTTCCACGCGGGTTCGCGAGTACGGTTAAGAGAGAAAGAGGAAAAGACAGTCGAGAAACGATCACGTTGCATGATTATAAATTAACCACTCGCTTGATGGACGGAAATTTAATGTAGACACTATGTTTAGCGTAAAGTAAAGTCATGTTTCATGTCTAATCATTATAAGCAGGTGGAGATAAATAAAAAGAATGGTCGCGCGGCGAGACGCGCGACATAGCACTCTAAAACAAATTAAGAAGTTAACGACTCGTCGTGCGACCGGGCACGCAACGAGACACTTCGCCTTAGTTATGAGGAGACGTTAAGCGTCGACTAAACTGAGTCCAAAGTGGAACGTCGCGTGAATACACACGCGACGTTACACCTTAAACAACCTGAAATAAAAATGGATCGTCGCGCGACGAAGCGCACGACGCAACACACAGATAGAATCTGAAATTAGATAAATCCGTCGCGCGGCGAAGCGCGCGACGCAGCACGCTAACTAACGGAGTTTGACATTGACTACCAACCAAAAATAATCACCGCGAGCGCGGGTCGCGCACGCGGGATTGCGCTAGCGGCAAACGGGCAACGCGAGGCCACGCGAGCCACGCCGAGGGCCAGGACGGCGCGCGCAGGGGGGGGGTCGAGGCCGCGCTGGGGGCCGCGCACCGGCGAGCAGGGGCGGGGGCCGCGCCGCGCGCGGGCAGGGGAGGGGCGGGGCGGGCGAGCGCCGCCACGGGGCCGGGACGGGGCGGGCGCCGCCACCGCGCGCGAGGGGAGGGGCGGGCGGACGCCGCCGCGCGGGGCCGGGCAGGGGCGGGGGGCGCCGCGCCGGCGGCGAGCAGGGGCGGGCAGGGGCGCGCGCGAGCAGGGGAAGAAAAGGGGGGCGCGTGGGGAGGAAGAAGAGGAGGGAGAGGGAGAGAGAGAGAAGAAGGGGAGGGGAGCTCACCTCGGGGTCCAAAATCCGGTGATCGCCGTCTCCAATTCCTAGGGCACCACGGGGAGAGAGAGGTGGAAGAGGGAGAGGAGAGGTTGTTGCGCGGGAGATCCAAATGAGGGAGGGAGGAGAGGAGGGGGCGCATGGGGGGGTTGGGCGCCAGGGGCGCGCAGGGCCGGGCAGGGCTGGGCTGGGCTGGGCTAGGCTGGGCCGGGCCACTTCGCGGATCGAAAACCCACGACGAGCGCGGACCACTAAACGGAATTAAATCACGAATCGAAATCCGGAACGGAACGAGACGAACACTCAACATCAGACAAAGAAATGTGCTTCGGCATGATGCAACACCCATGACACTTAGGTTTTGGTTTATACATGACACGGACACCTGCCGCTATATTGGTTTGAAATTGGGAAAAAGAAGCGAAACAAGAAAGAGAAAAGAGAGTAACGCCCGAATTAGGTGAGAGAAAAGAAGAAAAAAAATTCTACCCCCAAATTCAGGGCGTTACACTTTGGTGCTCACATGTAAAATTTTGATATTTTTTTGGTTTTGTGGTTTTATTGGATGTCAACTTGTTTGATTCTTGAGTGGTTTACGAGTTCGTTTGCAAGTTTTGTGACACTTGCATTACAACATAAAAGTGGAATTTCATTAAAGAGACATTTAAAATCATGAAGGGGTTGTCTCAATCAAATTAGTTAAGCATAACATGCACCAGATGCAACATACTCCACCTCGTAGTGAAAAAAGATAGACAAATTTTCTTTATAAAATTCTATGACACAAAAAAGACACGGCAGAAAATCATAAAAGATGGGTGCTTTATTGAAGTAGAGTAGAGTAGGGAAGAAAAGATAATAGATAGAGAAATAGGGAGAAAATTTTCGGATCAGGCTGTCTCCAGCAACGTCCCTTAAATTTCGTCCCCTAAAGGAATATTCCCTGTACTTTACAGAACACTCTAAAAGATTCTGTCCTCTATATATTCTGTGTCTCCAGCAACGTCCCCTAAATTCGATCCCCTAAAGCTACAGTGTTAACAGAATTCCTTTTTCCATTTTTTTGTTTTCTTTGATTTGTACCCATTTCATCAAATTGTAAGGATGATAAAAATAATGTATTCAATATTTTTACAAATAATAATATAAAAAATGGTTCATTCATACTTTCGAATTGTAACAAAAAATAACATTCCATTTTATGATTTCTGTAATTGTTGTTCAAAAACGTGTCACGGTATTTTAAATTGTACGAAAAAATGTTTAGAAATTGTCATGCTTCCACCGTAAGCCACGACACTTATTGAAGAAGCCATCGACTAGCTTCGGCTGCACGACAAGAGTATGGCTTCTCTCCGAAGCGTATCCCTTCTATAAATACTCACTACCTCAACACTTCACTCACACTTCTCATACACTCGTCCACAACAATGAACCCGTTCATAGATTCCAATATTTTTGTTCGCATGGCGCAAGACATGGAAGATGAAGACCATGACCTCGAGGTTGCGACGTACCAACATCGTAGGCGTCGTGCACTTAACGAGCGACGGTATGCTGGTTCCATTCCCGGTCGTGTTCGCATCCATCGTGACCATATCAGCGGTGATGCAAGAATCCGAGCCGACTACTTTTGCGCGCAACCGGTGTACACGGATGCACAATTTCGGAGGAGGTATGTTTTTTGTTACGCACATCTTTTCACGTCCATAGTACGTACTTCACACTTGTACTGAAATATAGGTTTATCCAATATAGGTTTCGCATGCGTCGTCATGTGTTCGAGCGGCTCGTTCTTGCTGTGCAACAAGTGGATCCCTACTTCGTTCAACGTCCAAACTGTGCCGGTGAGCTAGGTCTATCTGCCCTTCAGAAAGTTGTTGCTGCCGTACGTATCCTTGCATATGGTGTTCCTGCGGATGCCATTGACGAATACGTACGCATTGGTGAATCTACGGCACATGAGGCTTTGAAACACTTTTGCACCGCCATCCAAACCGCTTTTGGGGGTACTATCTCAGGAAACCAACTCGTGCTGATATCGCTAGGCTTCTCCAAGTTGGAGAGGCACGCGGCTTCCCCGGTATGCTAGGTAGTGTCGATTGCATGCATTGGGAGTGGCGTAACTGCCCAACTGCATGGAAGGGGATGTTTACTGGTCGGGGTAAACACCCTACAATGATCCTCGAAGCTGTTGCCTCATATGACCTATGGATTTGGCATGCATACTTCGGCATGCCCGGTAGCTGTAACGACATCAATGTTCTTCAACGTTCTAACCTGTTTGATTCGCATCTTACCGGTGATAGTCCACCAGTCACCTTCTCTGTCAATGGACACACGTACAACATGGGATATTACCTAGCAGATGGTATTTATCCGGACTGGCCAGCGTTTGTCAAGACAATCCGTCATCCGTATGATGTCAGGACACAACACTTTGCCACTATTCAAGAGTCCGCTAGAAAAGACATTGAAAGAACATTTGGAGTACTACAGAAGCGATGGGCCATAGTTCGTGGTCCTGCATATGGTTGGTCTCCACAACACATTGGAGATATCATGAAAACTTGCATCATATTGCACAACATGATCGTAGAAGATGAAGGTCCTTCGTCTTTGAACACAAGCTTCGACAACATCGGAGTTTTGGCCGACACTTCTCATGGTTCGATGTCCGAGCGCAATGAGTACATAAACAATAGGTACGACCAACTACATGATCCAGTTAAATATAATCAGTTGCAGGTTGATCTAATCCACCACCACTGGGCGCGGCTTGGATCGGGAGCTACTTAAGTATGTAGTTTATGTTAGTACCATCAATAAAATGTCGTAGTGTGATGTGTAATGTCGTATGTTGTGTTTGTCTGAAGCTAGTATGCAGTAATGTCCTAGGTTCTGTTTGTCGCAACCTACTTTGTAGTAATGTCGTAGGTTCTGTTTGTCCCAAGATATTATGTGTAATGCTGTAATGCAACTACTGCAATATGATGAAGCAAGTCTACTATTATTATGCAACAACAGTATTGAAGAACCACTACAATGCGCAAGTGCAGAAACATAAACTTGTTCTCCATTCTCAGAAAATGACAAGTGCAGAAACATAAACTTGTTCTCCAAACCATGACACAACAGAAAAATGTCAAGTGCACAAGTGCTGAAAATAAACTTGTTTTTGAAAACAACTAACAATACTTCCTCAACCACTGCAATGTCTTCATGAACATTCACTTGCTTGACGACGAGCTTCCAGTAACCCTTGCCAGAATCTCATGTTGTTTCACCTCATAGTACTGTCGAAGGAGGGGGTTACATTTTGTCAAATCCATGCTCAATATCAGAACCTCTTGTTCCGTCTCCTCCTTCACCTTTTGTCGTTCCATCTTCATCTTCTCTAGATTAAGCTTCTTCCTCTCCAATATGAGTTTCTGCCTCTCCTGTTTCTTCATGAACTCCAACTTCTTCTCCTCAGTTGAAGCTACTGATTTGTACACAGATAACCGTTCCAAAGAAAGCTCACCCATCCGTGTTAGGTACTCCGAATCAGTGGATGATGTGTTCTCTGATCTTTGCTTCTTTGCCTTTTCCTTGGCTGAATCACGACCAAGCGGTCTCTTCGAAGTAAAACTTGATGGACCTGAGTCTTCACCACCATCTAAGTCAATAGTATTTGATTGGGTAGCAATAGGGTTCGGTGGAGGATTTTGGTTACCCATGTGCTGGTCCATCCATTTTGGTTGATCCTTCAATATGGACCAACAATGTAAGAAATGGAAGGGCTTCTTTTCAACAGCAGCAAACCGAGTAGCCGCAAGAGATGTCTGCAAAACATATAATGCATTTAATCAACCACTGGGATGTACTAAAGTACATTGATGAAGAACATATGCATAATACTACATACACTTACCTTATCTGCATCAGTCATGCCACTTGGGTTTTGTCGAAGCACAGCCATCATGTATCCAGCAAATGTAGAACATTGAGTTTTGATACTGTCCCACCTGCTCATGAGAGATTTTGTAGACCTCTCTGGCATTGATCCTCTGCGAGAGTTGTATGCCTTTGTAATCCGATTCCAAAATCCTTGACGCTTCTGACCTGTGTTCACAATGGGATCACAACTCACAGCCAACCAAGCTTGACAAACCCTCATATCCTCTTCAGACGTGAAATTTGCTAGCTTTGTGCGTTGAGGAGCCTTCTTCACTGGAGGTGGTGCTGGTGATCCCTGGGCTGGTATCTCAGCCGAAGGAGCAAATGCAGTGTTCTGAAACTGAGTGGCATCATCCTCGGATAGGTAACTTCCATATTGTGCCATAACTTGGTTCCAGTCGGTACCCATGCTGTACAATGAAGGTACTCGCACAAAAAATACAACATATTGAACTAAATAAGTGTAGTACATTTCAGGCAACCATATGAAATGAATAGAAACCATGACACTGTAAACAGTCTCATGCACAACAAAGTCAGAAGTGGCGAGGACTACATATATTGCAAAGTTCATAACATTAAGCATTACCAAAGATAGGTATCGACAAACATAAACAGCACATGAACAAAAGCAGGAACTTGTGGCACACATCAGTTGTGTTCACATACAAAAGAGTAGTACGACATACATAAACCTAGCACATACACATATTTCATTAGGTGCTTGCTAATCTAGTAGGGATAGGTGTCGTCGGTGGAGTAGTCACGGCCGTCGTCGTAGCCGACGATATCGTCATTGTTTAACTCTGAATCATAATCAATCAGAAGCTCATCCTCTGTTTGTGATGATTCAGCAATTGGTGAAGGGGTCATGTGCTCCATCTCCCAGTCTTTTTCCAGTGCAAGCTGATCAAGGTCGTTGGCGAGGTCCTCGATCTGAACTAATGCACGATTCATTTCATTCAAGACTGGTCCGCTAACTGGTTGGAAGGCACCGTGGACGACATCGACGATGTCGGCACAACGCTCCTCCACTACTCTGATTAAATGAGCGAGTGCTCTTCGGAGCTTTGCGTTCTCCGAATCCATGGTCTACATAAAACATATGGTTGTGTTAATATATGTACGTCAAAATTTTATGTATACCGTGGCCTAGTTCATAAATTATAATGGTAGAGAGTGTATACAAATGGATTGTGAATACCAGTGGATATGTTTTTGTCAATACACACCGCATTGAAATGTTGTGACTGTCAAAATCAATAATGAAGACAGAACCTAGTGGTGATCATTCTGTGTGTCAAAACCCTAAACCTAGTGATGATGATTTAGTGTGTCAAAACCTGTCGCCAAGTATTTGTGAATACACATCCATTCGCACAACAACAAAGCTTGTAGCACATTGAATTGTTCTCACTGTCAATAGCAATAATCAAAACTATACCAACTGGTGAATGAAGCCTACAAGCATGGAATGTGTGTTGGCGTAACCATAAACCCTAGATCTGGACGAGTTCTACAAAATCAATTACTTCAATCATAGAAACCACAATGGATCTGCAATGGGTACCTTTTTCTCTTCGGATGTGGAGCACCGGAGCTAGTGGAAGACGATGAAGATGGCGGCGACGAGATGCGCTTGCGTTTCTGCGCACCTTCCTTCGTCGGCGCCGTGGATCTTCTCAGCTTCTTCGCGATGGCGGTTCGACGGCGACGAACACCGACGGTTGCACCGGACCCTTGGATCTTTGTCTCCTCGCGGGCCACCTCCTTGCCTCCAACCACCGAGAGCGGTCCGCCGCCGGACCCGCTCGAGCACGGCCGCTTCGAGCCCAGCTTGCTCGGCTCCGCCGACGAGCCGCGCCGCGAGGCCCCCTCGCTGAGATGGATCGAAGTCGCCAGCGACGGGAGTACAACGCGCTCGGATTTTTCACCCCCGCGCGAGCCCGACGACTCGCCCGGATAGCGCACGTCTCCAAGTCTCCACATCTAGGGTGCGTGCGGCGTCCTCTATAATTTAGAGTGTCATTTAGAGGACCTTGCTGGGCGCCTAGAGGAGGCTTCTGAACTCTAAATTTAGAGTACAGAACGCTTTATAGTGCGTTGTTGGAGCTAGCCTCGAAGCAATTCCCGGTCGCGGGTCTAGTACTGTAGTTCTCTACTCTCCGCAACTTGGGAGTTCAAACCCCCCCGCGCGCGCTCGGAGGTCTACAAGCTTCTGGATCCGTCCCTGGCGCCGATGGAGCGGTTCGACTCCAAGTTCCACGAGAAGTACACTGTTCTCAAGGTAGCGCGGGCACGCCCGCTTCTTCCTCATCCCATTTCTGTGGCGCCCGCGGTGGTTTGACACCGCAAATTTTGTTTTCCGGTTAATCTATTGCCGCACCGCAGAAGAGGAAGCTGCTAGACGAGGGGCTAGAGCGAAAGCGAGAGGCGGAGCTCAAGGAGCTTTACGATGGTACAAGTCCCGGCCGAACCTATCTCCGTGCTGGACTCGATTTGGGCGGAACTATGGGAATGGGAGGGAGGGTTTTGGGCGAAGCGCTTGTTCTTTTTCCCTGCTTTGATTTTTCCCTTTTGTTTTGATGATTCAGCCATGAAAGATTGGGTCAGCGAACTCAAGAAAGACAATGCGGAGCTCAACGATAAGCTGTAAGATGAGAATTGTTATGCTTCTGCGCGGGTTAGGGTTTTGTTGTTTGTGGTGGAATTCATTCTATATCGTTGCTTATATCCATTATCTTTTGTTTTGTTGGTGGCTAATTTGATGATTTCAGAATGGAAAAGCAGGATGAGCTCGAGAAGGCCCGTCAGGAATTCCTTGAAGATATTCTTAGTAAGATTATCTATCCAACCTTCCTTTCTGTCTAGTCATGAGAAGTGGACACGAATTGGGTTACTCCTTTTGAACTGACCCCGTTAATTATAGGTTAATTACATGATATATTTATGCATATGACCGCCATAAACAAAGGACAACGAATCACTAGCTCTTGGAAATGTTAACGAGCAATGGCTACAAGATCCCTGTTAAATGGAATGCTACAATCATTTAGTAGTTTGGTTCTATAAAATAGAGATATTTTTTGGTAAAAACACAATTTTATCAGAGATTTCAGGGAAAACTAGTCTAAGGTTGCTAGACTGTTAATCTGGGTTTACATAACTAACATGTTGTTTGGACTATATGTAGGAAACTAAACTGAGGTCTGCTAATCTCTCCCTTACCCGTTATTTCATCCTTGCATAATTGTTCCCTCTACTCTTCATTGCACAACACGTGAAATCATGAACTGATCACCTTCCTGCTTCCTTTCCATAGCTCAAATACACGGGTGCCTCTTTATTTCTAATCCCAAGCAATGGATAGGGTATCCAGCACTAAAGATCCAGCAGAGCACAAATGGCCATAGCACCCTGGCTAAGCAATAATCAGTGTCATCATGCATGATGCCTGCTGAACTTTCTCTCCATCTCAGCCATCTGTTCCAGCATCTTGCTGAGCATCCATGTGGACAGCAACAACCTGAGCATCTTCCCTCCCTGGTCATTGCATATCACTCCCACACAGCATCATCTCCCTCTCATCAATGCGTGTGAGTACCATACCACCAAGCTTTTGCTGTCCTGGTTGTTGCTCTCATTGTCGTGTTCTTCGTCATCACCTTCTGGAAAAGCTTTTAGCATGGTTGTTTTTTTTGCTGGGGGCAAACTCTAGCCCACGTGACTTTTGTACTGAAGTTGCCAGGTTGTTGAGAATGATGACACCTGGAACACATTTTGAGAAAACACCTATTGGTCAATTTCAATAAACCGGAATACCGGATTTTTGAGAAACTAGTTTTGCTTATCCTCAAGTTAGTTGCATAATTCAAATGAAATTTTCAGAGAAACAGACAAACAGGTTTATTGGGATTCACTTTTCACAAAACTAGAGGTCCAAACAACCCCTTAATGTCTTTTAACATCATTACAGAACAATTGTACAAGGAAATCTTTCAATAACTATGCCCATGTTTTCCTCTATGGACAAACACTTTGTCAAGGGCCTTAGTGTCTAGGGTAGGTGGCCCTCGGCTACGGAGATCGTAGCCGCGGTCCGTCGTCTTCTTCGGCGAGGTTATGCCCCTCTGCCGTTGGCTTAGTTGAGAGAGAGAGAGATTAGGATAATGATCTTTCTTAATTCCCAACTCAGGTCTGGTTACAGGAATATATAGGCCCCTAGGACTAACCGCATGGAGCTAACTGCTCCCTAATTTTAGGCATGCAAACAACCCTTAATTCTAGGCATGCAAACAAACTTATCTAGTTTCTATCCATAATTCTAGGCATGCAAACAAACTTATTTAGTTTCTACCCTATCCACTAGAGCCGGCGGCTGTTGCCTCCTGGGCTCGCTCATGCGCACGCCGCACATCCCGGGCGCGCCGTTGCCTGACGTAGGGCTGGCTGTACATGACATCTCTCTCCTCCTCGAAGAGCAGCTTGTCCTCGAGCTGGAACGCCGGGTGCAGGGCGCGAAAGCCTTTGTGGGCCGCCGGATACCGATATGGCCGGACTTTGGGTGGCTCCGGAGTCAGTTGAACAACTTCGGATTTGGACACAAATGTAGGATCAATCTCCTGGAGCTTCGATGAAATTCGAACAAGTTCCGATTCGTCATCATCATTGCTGTCATCATCATTGTCTTTGCTCATCTTGTTGTACACTAACCAATCCTCTTCTCTCATTCCAAAAGTGTCCTCACCTTTGCCCCGATCAAAAACAGCTGAGGCAAGCAGCCGCATCCTTTCTTTCTGAGCTGCATTTAGTCGTTCTCCACAGCCTACACCTGCAGATGAACTATGGTTCCCATTTGTCTGACTACCATTAACTTTCTGTCGCTTCCTCTGCTCAAATTTATCAGAAAGTTCTGAATATCGGGCCTGAAGCTTTTCAAGGTATAACTCTGGGTTCTCCGCACGCCCCTTTTCTTCTTGTTTCTCCTGCAAAGCTTCCTCTTCAGCACGTTTCTGCTTAGCGCGCAATTTGCCCTCTGTTGTGGTTTTAAGTAAGATTTGTTTCTTCTTTTCCTTTAACTGTTCTGGCGTCAGTGTCCCATCAGGGACAGATACAAGTGGATACTTATCAACTGCTGAGGCATCTGTTTTCTCATCGTTGCCATTGGACTCCCCTTTTGCTTTCCTTAAAGATTGTGATGCTTTTAAAATGGCAGCTCTTATTTCCTGCTGGGAAAGATATCTAGAGCTACCTAGAATAGTTGTTGCTTCTTCTTCCTCAGCTTCATCAAGTTGTTCCATTAGTTCCTCCAGATAGGAAAGTTGTTTTTCTAGTTCCACTATCTTCTGAGATCTCTTTGCAGCAGCCATGTCTCGCAAACGCTGACCAGCCTTTTCCTTCAAAGCTGCTTTCCTTGCAAGTTCTTCCTCAGATGGTGGTTCTTCCTTTGGTGGGGGCACCCATGGTAGTTGCCAATACCTCATTTTGTCATCAGCTTCTTCCTTATTGTTTTTAAATATCTGCAACTCTGCCATATAATCAAGAGCTATATAACAATGCTCCTTCTTCAGCTCTTCAGCCTTTTCCCATGCAATACTTGTCATGTGATAGGGATATTTTAGACACTGCCTCAGAAAATCAGTAATGTGAAATCCAACAATATTGGTTCTGCAGCAAGCCCCCAACACAGGCTGTCCTTTCAAAAACGCGTGGCTGAGTGGCGGTAGGAGGCTGCCCGTGAAGAGCTGGACGCGCTGCCCCTCCTCCAATGGACCGGCGCGGGTCAGCAACGCTCGGAAGCGGTTTTGGTACTCCTCAACGGACCTTGTGCGTCGGCACTCGGCGAGCTCGAAGAGTGGAGCGGAGCGGATAGGCGGCCCGAAACGCAGGTGGAGGAGATCTTTGAATCGACTCCATCGAGGAGTGCCCTCGTCCTCCTGCAGCTGGATATACCAGAGCTGTGCCATGTCTTCAAGATGGTATGAAGCCATCCAGACCTTCTCCTCCTCCATGACGCGCTGCTGATGGAAGTAGGATTCACAACAATTGACGAAGATCAAGGGATCGGTCTTGCCATCGAAGCGGGGAAAATCGATCTTCTAAAATTTGGGTGGCCGATCGTGGTGGTGCTGGCCGTCAGGAACATCGCCCCCGACCGTCGACAACGACTTCTCCTTGTCGCGTTTCAGCGCGGTGACCTCGGACTGCAGCGTGGCGACGAAACCCGTGAGTTGCTCGATCATCTTGGCGAGTCGACATTGGATGGTTCGGCCATGGGTGAACTGGAGGATGCGGCTGAAGGTGGGGAGGGTGGTGGGCTTTCTGGTGGCGCGGTAGGGCTGAGTGGAGCGGTGACAGTGGACTCGGCGTCGGCGGAGGTGGATGAGTAGGATCGGCGTGACCGTGATATCAGGTTGTCAAGGGCCTTAGTGTCTAGGGTAGGTGGCCCTCGGCTATGGAGATCGTAGCAGCGGTCCGTCGTCTTCTCCGGCGAGGTTATGCCCCTCTACCGTCGGCTTAGTTGAGAGAGAGAGAGAGATTAGGATAATGATCTTTCTTAATTCCCAACTCAGGTCTGGTTACAGGAATATATAGGCTCCTAGGCCTAACCGCATGGAGCTAACTGCTCCCTAATTCTAGGCATGCAAACAACCCTTAATTCTAGGCATGCAAACAAACTTATCTAGTTTCTATCCTTAATTCTAGGCATGCAAACAAACTTATTTAGTTTCTATCCTATCCACTAGAGCCTGCGGCTGTTGCCTCCTGGGCGCGCTCATGCGCACGCCGCACATCCCGGGCGCGCCGTTGCCTGACGTAGGGCCGGCCGTACATGACACACTTCAAACATGGGATACAAGCTAAAATGTGAACTTGAGCGAGTATATACTAGTTGGAGTACAGTCTAAAATTGCCACACAGATTTGTGTTTCAAAAAGTTCAGGTAAGAGTGGACAACCTTATTTCTTTGTGGACACCAAAGGACATCTAAGTTTGATGAGTGTCAACTTTACTGCTTTGCTGTACTGGATTGCTCGTCATAGCTTATTAGCATATCTGCATATGCTAAATCAAGAATATCTTATTCTGTGTACATCTGCCAAAACCGAACTGTTTTGTATTGTTTGCAATATGGTCAAACAACTGGTCAATTTTGCATTCTTAATTTTTTTGAGTAATAGTTGGGAGGCCATTGAAATGTTACCTCCACTTATGCTCATCTGTGTCTCTCTGCTATGGTCTGAATATGTTTCGACATTATTACTGAACAGCGCTATATTACCAAGAATTTAACACTATTCTTCCATCCTATTAAGTCCTGATGTGGTAATTTAATCCATACCCCCTCTATTCCAAATTCTAAGGCGTTTTGGCATTTCTAGATACATATGTTTTGCTATGTACTTAGATAAAAATAATGTATCTACAAAAGACAACATTTTACAATTTAGAACGGAGGGAGTAGTTTGCATCACCTGGTTAACAAATTGGGATATGACAACATAATGCATCATGATTTGTGAGATGGACTTAGAGTGGTCTTTTGGCATCAACTTTACTTTTAAGTTTCTCCCAACATTTTTTCCTTATCTTTATTTATTTGGTACCAACTAAGTTGGTTTAGGTGGCACAATATTTACTTATTTCCATTTTTGTTTCATGCAGCAAGGGACACTGAAATTCTGAGGCTGAAGCAACTCTTAGATGAGAAAGCTGAAAAAAACAATTCTACAGCTTCTGGGTTTCATTGCTTAACACCTGAAGCTATCCTAGAAAATTCAACTTCAATGTCACCTAAAAGAAAAACACCACTTTCCCACGGCAAGGAGAAGAGGGTACAGTTGAGTGAAAATGCTCCTCACAGTAGCCCCGCAAAGGAATCTCAAGAGGTCAGCTTAGAAACCTGACTAGTTCCTTTTCATGTACGAGTATTTGAGTCAGCTTTGTTTACTAATCCATCTTGTGGCTTAATTTTATCTGATACCGCAGCTAGTTTGTTCTAGAAGACGTACATGCATCAGAGGTTAGTGAAAATTTAATTTATTAATAATCTGCCGCTACTTTGTTGTATGACTTGAAATTAATTTTGTTGATTCAGGGAATGGGACAAATGAAATTCGGAGTGCGCATATGCTTCGTTTGCTTCTTCAATCTTTAGTTCGCATGAAGGTCTCAGTAAATGATGAATCAGAGATATTTTCGGTTTCAGTCTCTCATGAAGCTAGTGGTACTTGCTCATGCTGAATCCCATGTTCTTGTTTTACTACAGCTCAGTATTAGCATATCTGTTATGTTTTATATCTGTTATGTTAACCACTGGTGCCTGTGCATTTTGTATGTGACATCTGTCGGTTACATGTTAACAAACTAGCACATTTCGTATGGTTTCATTCCATTCCAGGATGTATTCACTCTCTAGTCATATAATATAAACGAATTGATTCTGATCCTACAGAGTTTAAACTACTGCAGGTTACAGCTTCACCCTCACTTGGTTAGAAAAATCTGATGAATGGTCATATAAGCTCTCGTCGTTGGGCACCCTGGGAAGGATAGCCGCTGATTGGATGAGGCAAGACATAAGATTCAGCACGAAAATGTGCCGTATGTTCGTTGAGCGGATATCAAGCATCATAACAAAAGGATGACGGCATGCTATTCGCTTCAGCTAGCTGTATCAGTGTGCTAAGGCTATATGGCCAGCAGACTGTGCAAAACACTGTTGCAACAGAGTGGAGTTTGGAATAGAGGATGGGTTTGTAAATGGGACATCCGTAAAAATTATCTGATGCAATCTCATTGCGTAACCCCGATTATGGCGTATGTTCTCGAGCGTTCGTGGGCTAGGATGATCGCTGAGGCGTTTGGCTGTTTTCAAAATGTTTTTCAAAATACTTTTGTCTATATGATTTAGTTGTTTTGGATTTGTCCTAAATCAAATTATTTAAATTATATTATGGTAGTTCAAACTATGGTAAATTTATTAACTTCTATTTTTATGTTGTAAAATCTTATATAACATCCGATATAATCTGTAAAAATTGATATTATTATTGTAAAATCTTATATAACGAGGCCGGGAGTAATTTGGAAGCCATCATCATTATTACCCATCCGAGCAACAATGCGTTAGACGGTGGAACGGTTTCTAAGTGCAAGAAACAACAAAGAAACAGCAGGGTACAATCAACAATACAGAATAGTGTAGAGACGAACTCCTGGCGAAGAACCTATCTCTTATATTTTTTATAGTTAACCCCTATTAGGGTTTGTTCGGTTAGCTCTCAATCCATGTGGATTGAGTGTGATTGGATGGGTTTTAATCCCAAACAAGTCAAACTTCTTCTCAATTTTTTCCAATCCCATCCAATCCATGTGTATTGGGAATAACCGAACAAGCCCTTAAATGGTGTTGGACATGGCCTTAGAATTAGAACATCCAGGGGGCGGCACGCAAATGGAGGTCATTAGTATCGCGTCAATGCAGTTGCTGAACATTCATACGATAGCCCTGAATTCAATCAGTCTTGTCCAGTCCATATTCATAATTTCATACCAATACTAGTTAGGTGCCCGTGCGTTGCGACGACACATAAAATATTGAGAGGGATCTGTTGCTGCTCGTCCGGGTCGATGACGGGCTAACAATGTTGTTAGGCATCATCATCGGGATATGGATAGGAGGATCCGAGACATGAGGAGCGTGACTACATGAGGTTCTACACTGAAACTAAACAAGAGCTTAGCGGCTCCCATCTTGAGAAACATGATGGACGTGTCCATCTTGCGAAACACGATGGAGATCCTCTTGCATGGACGGCAGAGATAACATTAAATAGTACAATTTTCGTGTGTTGCGACGGTACATAAATTATTCAATAAAATGATATTGCACACCAATTACATAAAAATGAATAAATATCTGATAATTTCTGTCAATAACAATGCATTGTTACTCTCAACTTTACATCGGCTATTTAAACTTATCTCACTATTTAATTTTATATGGTTTATTTTGATAAAATTAGGTGCCAACGAGCGAGGGGAGGGACAGCGGCAACGCAACTCGGGAGGAGGGAGGTGTCTCTAAGTGACCCGATGGAGGTGTTGTGTGGGCTGCTCGAGCTAATCGTGTCAGTCCAAAGAGCCAAACTTGTTGTCCATGCAAGACAAAAACAGGAGCAGGAAAATTAGGTCACAAATGTTGCTTATGTCATATTTCTCATCCAAGACCTACTTTTAATATTGACAAAGTACCAGGCTTATGTACCCTAAGTCTTTTTTCTCGGATGCAATAACTAATGCATACTAAGCAAAATTCTCTAGCAAAGCTGCAGATCGGAAATTGAGCTTCTCCAATTGTCTATGTTGATGGGATAGTCTATGCAAACCATTCAAATCTATGGAAGCACACATAAATATTCTAGAAAAATACTTCCTGCCGAAAATTTGAGGATATTCTTGTACTCGCTTTTGTAAAGACCGTAAATAACAAGTAGTTAAGAATAGTACCAGCAAAGACCAATTTATTCATTTGCATCTTCCAAAAACAGATAGATCAACGCCGACAAGAAACATTTACAGAGAAAGGTCAGCCAAATCGAATGATCTTGAAACCGTCTTGTACCATGAATCAGCCCTCTTCTTGTGCACCTCATCCAGTTTTGGGCGAAAGATTGTCGCGTTCTCCTTGTGCTAACCTGCAAATACTTGTTCCTTGGTCCAAACTCCTGCATCTAAGCTAGCAACATATGTGGCTCCAAGTGTTGTGGTCTCTATGTCAGGTAGTCTGGCAATAGGGCTGTCTAATAAATCAACCTGCAGGCAGGAAGTAACCAAGCTATCGTCAGTCATCCAATGCATTATATAAAGATTTTTGTACTACTTGAAGCTAACAGCAGCCTACTGCTGTTAACATGCATAATTTTCCACGCCAAATTGATTGTGTTCTGAGTTGTTCTTAATAGGAGAGAAGCAAGGAGAGTTAGCATCTCAACTTCGTCCATTTCCAACAAGCCAAAAGCACTAACTGAAAGCATAGCCTTTTGGAGCAAAAATAACATGTATTGAAAGCACAGTAGTATAATTGGTCACAAATTTAATTATGAAAATATATGGATAAGTCATCTTTCATCTACGACATGCATGAATTCAACAACAAGAACCTAGGTGCTGGATCAATAATTCACCAGTAAAAACTGTCAAAATAAAAATACAGAGACTAAGGATAATTATGGTTCATATGCAGCTTGCTAGTAGCAAGAAACCATGTTTTACCTTCTCAAATGGCTTAAGAGTAGCTTCATTTATTGGAAATAATTGTAGCTTCTGCTTCACGGGTGCATGTGAATCTACTTCCTTCATATGATTTATGCTAATGCCTGCAAATGCATATTAAAAATATCAGGATAATAGACTTGTATCTGTTACTGTTAACTTCAACGAGTGTGTTGAACAGAGTTCACCAAATACAAAAACTAAAATCCAGCTGCTAGAATCCATACCATCAACAGTAGGAAGTCTTTCTGATGATAAAAGTCAGTGTCCTTGCATCAACATTACATAAAATTCCTGAGTTAATCGTGTCATGCTCGAGCTCCTTAGTTGCATCAGCAACTAAAGAAACACCAACCACAGGTGGCATTGATTGCAACAAACTGTCAATTAGGCCCATGGACACCCCGGATGGATTGTCAATTATAACTTTGAAGGATAAACTGTTTTGTATGTGAAGCGACACTTCTCTCGTGAACGATTTCACATAAAAATACTCTATTTCATGGTAAATTACTATGGTTTTGTTCATTAAAAGTTGCTCTGGCGAAAAGTTTAAAATAAGTGAAAAAAGAATTGTTTGATTTTCTTTATAAGCATGTATGTCAGCAGGGAGAAAACCAACTGAAAAGAAATTAACACCACATGTGTCATAGATACACCAATAGTTGACTTCACGACTGAGGTAAAGAATGTTTGTACACGCATCTTAAAAGAGATATGCAGGCACTGAGTTAACCGAAGGTGTTTATTGTAAGCACCAGTCAACTAATCCAAGATCTTAAGTTTATACAGTCTATAAGGGAATATGGTAATTAGCCTTATACTAATATCACATTTCTACTAAGCAGATCGCGGGGCGTCCGAGGGCTTGTGCCCGCCGAGCAGGGAGCCAGACGGCCGGAGAGGAAGCAGAGAGAGGAAGAGCATCGGCTGCTGTAGAGGAAACTGGGAGAAGATGGCGTGGGCGAGAGGGGCCAGGATGAGGAGGTGGTGAAGGCCACGACCTGGTGGAGGCCGAGCACCAAGGGGAGGTGAGGGAGGAGCTGGGACGACGGCCTTCATGGCCGGCGAGGAGAGGAGCTCGGTGGAGGTCGGCGAGGAGGCCAGCTCGGTGGAGGATGCAGTCGAGCCCAGCTGCCACCGCCGCTGGCCGGGGACGTGTGCGCACGCCGGGGCCAGTTCGTGCCCGAAGGAGGCGGTCGCGCCTGGCCAGAGATGCACGCCGCGCCTGCGTCGTGGCCATCCCCGCGCATGTTGGGGCCGCGCCCTCCTCGGGGCTACGCGCCGCCGTGGCCAGGCCGTCGCGCCATGCGCCGGGTCGTACCTGGCCGGATCCACGTGCCCGTGCTGGAGCCGTCGTTGCGCTTGGCTGGCCGAGTCCGCGCCGGCGGCTGTGCCTCCGAGGGCCGCGTCGGGGGCCTGGCCACCGCGCCTGGGCCGGAACTGTCGCGCCTGCGCTGGGGCCATGGCCGTCGCGCCTGGTGCTCCCTTGCGCCTTGGAGAACGGGAGGGGAGGAAAGGTGGGGGCACCGGGATGGGGTTGGGGGCCGCCCCTGAGAGAGATGAAGGAGCCTCCCGGGGACGGCGGCAGGGAAGCCTGTGGTGGCTGCTGTGGGAGATGGGAGGAAACCCTAAACCTAATCCTCTGATACCATGTAGGAATATGAAAATGTTGTATTGCATAGAGAATGGGTACAATATATAGACTCAACCCTAACTCTAATGGGCCGGCAGCCCAACAGTGGTGCCGGCCCACACACACTAACACACACAGTCTAACACTCAACGCTACCAGCATTTTTCCCACTTACCCCCATCATTGCAGGAAGAGCCTTTCACCTTGCTGTCCCAGCCACCTCTGGTATCCTCAGCACCACGAGAAGTCATCTTACTTGACCAAGAATCATTCTGTTGTCCTTTACCTGCAAAGAGCCCACAAGAAAGCAAGTGAATTAGGAAGCTCAGAGGAAAACTACACCTAGAAACACTAAACACAGAAAAAAAATGTTGCCGGTTGCTTCTTAATCACCTTCAGTAGAAGACACCTTGCTTGCCCAAGGATCACCTTGTTCACCTACAAGAGTAATACAAATAAATGCTCTGTAGCATAAAATGGACTGCAAGAATGTCAATTATTTTATTTTAATATTGATAGCTCTCAGCTTGAGGACCAGTTTCTGCTTTACACAAATTCAAAATGTAATAAAAGTAGCTGGAGCTGGAGCCTTAGGCAAATCAAGAAATTTGAGAAGCATGTTCAAGATACCATTTAGAAATAGTAGCTTGAAACTTTAACAGGGAAACAAAAGGTAGAAATTAAACAGGTTACTGACCTACAGATGGTTTGTTATCCTCTGAATTATTCCAAGTGGAAGGCTGATTTTGACCATATGACTTGGTGCCTCCACTGCTACTCCAAGGCTGATTACTTGGTGGATTTGTAGCGTTCCAATTATCTCCACCATCCCATTTTGGTCCATCACCATTTCTCCAACCATTGTCTCTGCCTCTTCCTCGTCCTCCATATTGCCCCCTTCCTCCTCTTCCCCGTCCCCTATATCCACCAGAATCTCCAGCTTCATTGTCTACCTGATTATCAAACCTCCAAGAAGATTTTTCAGCATTGTCACCACCCCATGAATTCTTTCAATTTCCTTGATCATTTCTGCCATTGAAATCTCCAGATTCCCGACCCCTACCTCTCCCTCGTCCTCGCCCAAAGCCACGCCCACCTCCAAAATTTCCAGGACTGTTCCAACTGCTATTCTGATCACCACCCTTGTTCCAACCATCACCAGCAACAGATTTCGGTCCAGCTTGGTCCGAAGCTCCAGCTTTGTTCCAATTTATGTGCACAAAATATATCTTCATACCAATGTTTTTAAAAATTATTTATACATAGATACTACAAGAGTAAAGCTACAGTAGGTCATATAGCAATAGCACTAACCTCCAAAATTTGAATGGCAGCAGCAACGACGTCCAGGCTTGTGCCACTGCCCTGGAAGTGTACAAAACATCATCAGGAACCCACTACTGAAAACAGAATCTACAAGGACGGATCTGAAGATTGCATTTCCACATGATCAAAATATCACATCGACACATCGTACTGTCCCAGTGCTCATGGTGCAAACGTGAATGGTCCAGCACAACCTGAAGTTATCCTTTGAACAACAACAACCTCCTGAAGCTACGGTAATAAAATTAGTCACCCAGAAACCCCAAATTTATAGGACTGAAAACAAGTAGGCCATGGTCGGCTCAGTTTATAATGCACCACATCTCACTGACGCAAATGGACAGTGTGCCCCAATCTCCCGATCCCAATTGTACCCTACGCGACAATTTCGATCAGCGGCTAAAATCCAGGCGCCACGCCATACCAAGCCATGACAAGGAGGGAGATAGTGGGCCATAAAATGGTAAACGCTCAGTGACCGGACCTCGCGGAGAACGGCCGCAGCGGCTAGGCAGGCGCGCTTCATGGCCCTGCGGTACGCCTTCTCGTTCGCCGGAGCTGACATATATTATCATCGATTTCAATATCTCACAATTGTGGCATTGACTTGACTGCCAAATCCTCTGATACCATGTAACAACAACGATTGAAATAGTTTACCATCCAAATGTTCTAAATATAGTTTACTGTGCTGAAGGAAAGCTACTAAACAGGCTGTTCGGTCCATGTGAACCTCCTCCAAATATTCCAAAACTCATCACAAGGTCAAGGTAAGTAAACTAATATAATGTCAGGGTCCAAGGGTTGTCAAATGATTGAAACCCAAAAGAGGTAATTTGTTTTTTGCACAATTTATACATAAAAAATTATATTACATAGGCCCTCTGCTCTGCTATGCTCTTTCAGTCCCCAATTCATCGTACTATGCCCCCTTTCACAACAATACAATCCAACAAAAATAACAGAAATTTCAGCACATAATCTAACTTGTCAGAGAGATGATTACAGAGGACGTTGCAGTCTCACCAACGACCACACCATAATCAGCGCACAAAACCTGATGCTCGAATGAGAAAAATCCATGTCATCCCTTCTCTGGTAAAATGAACAAGGTTAACAGGATAAAGTTCAGAGGAATGACGAGTAACCAAACATTTAGTTTATTGTAATTCTCACTGCATGCTCAGGTAGATAGCTGAGGAAAATAGCTCAGATAATGAGGCTAACCTCATCAGTATGCCCTTGTTCACTGTATGACGTAGATGATTCAACACTGACCACATTGAAGGGGGGAATTGGAGAGGTGTACGACACTCGTCCTCTTATCAGCATTAGCCCAAAGGTGGACGAGGATCTGATAATGGCCTCCGACCTTCATCTGGCCAATAACTGAGGTCCAAACCACCGCAGTATTTCTTACCTGTCACTACATACAACTTAGTTTCCAGATAAAGATAATACAAAAAATTACAAAATTACTGACGGACCTCCATATCTAAACCAAACAAGCTAAAACATTAAATATGTGTTACTAAATTGGTTAATCACTTAATCAAAAGAGTTAACTATGATAAGGGTGGAGAGCTTCTCGCCATCTTCCATGAAAACATCATGAAAACAAAAACTTCTGTCTTCGCCATAGACGAATCTGTAGCACCTATGGCTGTGAACAATCGAACCAAGCACTCCCCATGCACGAAGATGAACTGAGACCCTCTCAGTCGATGCAGAGGTCAGGAACTTGGACCCTCTCCTTCCTCACCTGCAAGTTTCTAATGGCAGTGAATCTGAAGCTCCTTGCCGCATTCGTGTCGTCGTCTCAGCCTCAACGACTCTCCTGCTGATCAGGAATCTGAAGCGCCCATTCGTCGTCGGTGGTGGGGCGAGGGTGCCATCGGGGATGGAGAGGAGCTCCTTGGCAATGCTCAGATGGTGAGAAAAGGCGTGGTGTGTACCCGAGGGTGAAGACGCCGGTGCCGAGGTAGAGGGGGATGGTGAGCGTGGTGCTGAGGATACTGCTCTGCTGGCCGGATTTGATCTCGAACCCTAGAGGAGCCCTGAACTCTTGCGATGGCCCAAACGCGGAGGTGGAGGCGACGACAGTGTTCGGCTGGGCCCTGACGGGGAGAGATGCGGCCCCGGCGGCGTGTGCGGTGGTACTCAGGGCGATGGTGCGGTGGGGGAGGAGAAGCGGCGGCGGCGGTGCAGCGTGTTGGGTGTGGCGGGCGAGGCGTCGAGATGGATGTGGCCACAGGCCGGGATGCCATGTGGGCCAGCAATGGTCCGTGGGTACGCTAGGGTTTTCCTGCTCCGCGGTGGGATGGCCTAGGCTACGTGGGGCATAAAAATGAGATTTGGGCATGCGACACACGATGGGCAAGGTGGATGGCGGCGCGCGATATGCAAGTTGAGGTAGCGGGGATGGCGCTGATGGCGTGCGAGCGGTGCCCGGAAAAGTCGCGGAGCCGTTGAGGACAGGGGCGGGGGCGGCGCCGAGGCCGGGGAGGATGGGGGCGGGAGAAGAGGCGCCGATGACGGGCACCGTGCTGGGGAAGGGGTGGGGGCGGGCATGCACACGGTGTCACGTGCGGGCGGTGTCTCGAGCGCGCAGTGACCATAGGGGCGGGGGCACGGTATCCTGTGGACGCCTTCCTTAGCCTCTTATAGGAGTAGTATAGATTGCAGTTAGGAAGAGGCGAAGGGACGAAAACGATTCATGGAAAAATGAATATCTGAACATTTTAGAACTCAGAACAATTACAGAATCGCCAGGCTCTAGGCGACCCAAATATTCCTTCCTGCTACAGCACCAGACTGGGAACCCAAACCATCCAAATATAATCTCTTGTCGATCAATCCAAGCGAAATCAGTGCTTGAAGAACCCACATCTTCACCAGGCGCTGTCATCCTCCTCTACGCGGCGGGCTTGTAGATTTTCTCCACCATCTTCCTAAACTCTGAAAAACAAAGAACAAGAGGAGACGACAAAGCGAATTCAGAACAGATCGATCGATCGCGCGACTGTTGATGAGACGCAAAGCGAGATATCGAATCGCGTACCTTCCTGGTTCGCCCAGAGCGCTGCCGCCTGAGTGTTGAGCGGCGAGTCGTTGTTCGGCTCTGCATAATCCGTCCGTCAGAACCGAGGGGGAACACACGCAGCAGCAAACGAGATCGATGGATCGACCAAACAAAGGAAAGGGGATCTGTTACCTCCAAGCAGGCTCTGGATGGAGAGGAGGATGGTGCGCACGTCGTAGGCGGAGGACCACTTGTCCTGGAGGATGTCCAGGCAGATGTTGCCGTGCACGTCGACGTTGGGGTGGAAGCAGGGGGTGTCGAACCGCACCTTGGGCGGCTTGTACGGGTACTCGGCGGTGAAGGCCAACGCGAGGCGGTAGGAGGTGCCCTCGTAGGCCGTCCCGGCGGAGCCGTCGATGGTGCCCACCCAGTGGAGCATGTTGTCCCCCTCGGGAAATGCCGACACGCCCGGGTCGCCGCCCATCATCAGCGCCATCAGCTCCGACTGCAGCCGCCGCACCACCGACTGGCCCTCCGCGCCTTTCCCGCCCCCCGCCGACGCCGGCTTCGGCCCCGGCGCCGCCGCGGATGCGGCGGGGACGTTACCGGTTTGCGACTCCTGGTTCTCTCCCCGGGTCATGGCTGACGATCGAGTGGGTGTTCCCTCCCGTTTCTATCTCCCTTCTCCTCGATGGCTATTGAGGAGTATTTGAGTGGGAGGATAGAGAGCGGTGGGAGTGGAGGCGGCGGTGGGGCGCAGGATTTAAAGGCGAGCGACAATTGGCTGGGGATGGAAATGCGAGTTTCTTCTTCCTCTCCAGTGACCGTTGGGGGCGGCGCGGCACGGTCGACAGCTTTCAGCCGCGTCCGCCGCCGCTGCCCTGACTCCAACGGCTAGTTGAGTTTCAGGGGAAGACAGCCTGTGCACGCGTCCGCACTCCCATATAGTCGTAGTACACGGTAACGGCCTAGCGGGGCGTATAGGCAGGACGGAGAAAATTGATTATTTAGGACTCGTGTACATACAACTCCGACGAAACGGGCTCACATTCCTTGCTTCCGCATAAATGACGTAGATTTTATTCCATTCTTAATTTCTTAGGATAGATAGAAGATTTCAAGTTTTTTAATTAATTTAATCCTTTTTATCTTCCTAGGATATTACAAAGGACCAAACTATCCCTAATAACTCTAGGATGATGTTTGGTTCAAGAAATATAACGCAAATAATAATAATAATGGTTTACGCTCGATTACTAGCGGTGACAAATTTGAATACCTTGGTATCAGTTTTTAGTGTGGTATCTGATTACGGTTGGACTAAAACAAACATAATTTAACGTTATTAGTTACTTATTGTGTTACAAATATGTGAACTAAACGACATCTATGTTCTTTCTTTTTATTGATGCTCAATCCCAGCCGCCTCTCCTTTGTCATGTTATTTGACATTCCACAAATACTAGAGTTCATTCTTATTTTGTTTACATAATATTGGTTGGTTTTGATCAAATGACTAATATTGAATTGCTTCTCCCAGTTGGTGAAAAGGTGGCAACAGACCTTGAGCCTAAGCAACTTTTGCTTCTCGACAACCAAGCTAATCTGTACGTAGCTAGTTTCAGGTCTCAAAAAATATGATGAGTGACATGCTAGTCTGTCTTGGCTTCGGCTATTCAGATCAGTTGCAAGACATCAGAGATTGGATGCTGCCACATGGAATTTGCTTCATCAGTTGGAAGCTATCTGAAGCCCCTGAGCCGAATCTTTTCATTCTTTTTTCTATGGATCAGCTACCTTCTTCTGGTCTTGTTTCGAGTCAAAACAATAGGTCCTGCAGGCCACTATTCTGATCTGATCTCTCATCTAATGTACACTTCAAGGTGGAGGGCAGAAACGAATGTGGTGTGGCGGACAAGGATCAGACTCACGCGATTAATGACACATGGACATGATGGTCATCTTAGATGGCAAGCATTTTAGAAAACGGATTAGAAAATAAGAAATAAACTATGATGTCGTATTAATCAAGATGTCAATGATATAAGTACTAATTTTGCAAAGCCAACATTTAAAGTCATAAATATGTGAAACCTAATATTATCGGTCCTAAAAATTAATTTTCTCGACAGGACGGATGGCTAGCTAACGTGTGTTAGCAACTCTCAAAAGCTCACAAGAATAGGGAGTGGTTCGGGCGGTTCAGGTATTCCTTTCATCCTCTCCAAGTTTAGGACAAAAAGGCAGGTTGTTGGGGACTTGTTCTCAAATGCTATGAATTAAGAACAAGGCAACATAAAATGTTAAATGTTAACGTCCTTCGTCCATGAAACATTATTCCCTTGAGGATAATGAGCCTTGGACGAAGGTTGATGAGAACATAATTACGAAGCTCAAGTCTTCGTAATAAAATTTCAATAGATTGTATGAGATAACATAAAATGAAGGGTATAAAAAGGTAAATAAATCATAGATGAATTATATTATATTTACTTAACATATTGAATTGTTGAATACAATAATACCTCTGCCTTGGCAAAGGTTGGTTCCTGAAAGATGCGATTGCGATTACCAGAATGCGTGAACAGTAAAGGAATACTGTTCACTATTTATAGGCACAGGACACAGCCTGTGAGGAATTACAATTATGCCCCTCATAAAAGTTTACAACATTGACTCAGACCTTTATGGACTAAAAGGTCATTCTATCTTTAAGTCGGTTTGTAATACCGAAGCTTCACGAAAAGGAACCTTCGGCCATCTCATACAAACAGCTTCAGCCGAAAGCTGCTTCTTCCTAGAAGACCTTCGGCGACGAAGCATAGACCCAACAGTAGCCCCTTTCGCGGTGCTAGATCGTTTTTCGTAACGAGCTTAATCCGTGAAAAAAGTCTCTTAAGCTTCGGGGAGCCGAAGGTCCAAAAAACACCTTCCCTGAGCTCGTTGTCGAGAAACGATTCAGTTTCCCAGCGCGTAGTGGTCCCACCTTGCAGAGTTACTGTTTGTCTCTGCGGTCCACCGCGCAGCGAGTGCGAGCGGGTGTTCGCCTGGTATAAAAATCCTGACGCTTCGCCTTCTTACCTGTAGTACTATATAAACAGACGAGTAGGTGTGAAGTTACCACAGCATTCATTGCTATTTGCACTGTTTTGCTGCCAAAATTCTTAGCCATCGCCGAAGCTTGACTCTCGGAATCGAACGAAGCTCCAGCTTGAAGCCTGCTTCGTCAGAAGAAAAAACTTCAGAAGAGAAAAGTATTAAATTTCCACAAATTCATAATTAAATGGCCAGGGTGCGTTCTACCGCCAGGGTTGAGCGTGAGGAGGGCGAAACTGAAGCTTCGGAGACTGTTCCCATCTCCGAAGCTATGCAACGATCCGGGCTGGTGACTTCAGAAAAGATCCCTAGTGATGATGCAGAACAAGCAGAACAAGTAATTGCCGAAGCAGAAGAAGAAGATATTGAGGAAACTGATCCCGAAGATGATTATCGCATTGCCATGCCAAGCAAGCCCAGCCACTTGGACTTCGGAAAATCTACTGTTTCGAAGGCTGATCTCTCCAAGATGGTAAAATCGGGCTTTTTTAATGAAAATCAGAAGAAGCTATTACGCTTCGGGGGAGAAGAGACTACCCCAAAGCCGGAGAAGGATGAAATTGTTATTTTCAAAAGCTTTCTAAAGGCTGGATTAAGATTCCCCCTACATGGGATTATTGCAGAGGTACTGAAGAGGTTCGGTATCTATTTTCACCAGCTGACCCCTAACGCTATCGTTAGGCTTAGTGTTTATATCTGGGCACTCCGAAGCCAAGCAGTGGAGCCATTTGCGGACAGCTTTTGCCGGGTTCACGAGCTGCATTATCAGACGAAGGCTAGAAAGGATGGATTGCACAACAATTTTGGCTGCTATAATTTCGCCTATCGGAAAACCACAAAGTTTCCTGTAATCAGTTACCAGAGCAAATGGGCAGCAGGCTGGAAGTCGGAGTGGTTCTATGTCAAGGTTGATGACGACAAGGAGAAGCTTGTGCAAAGTCCACTCGAACTAATCTTCGGAGAAACCCGACCTCGCTGCAACATGACACCCGAAGGTCCAACACAACAAGCAATGAATGAATTCAGAATTATTGCAGAGCATATCAGTACAAGGGATCTGGTTCAAGAGTTTTTGGCTTTCAAAGTTTTTCCCAGTTTGAAAGAATGGGAAATGCCGAAGCTGAAGGGGGAGAAGAAAGAAGGTGAACTTGTACGTTTACCTTACTATTTCAAGTTCAAGAAATACTTTAAAACGCCTTGCCAAGAGTGGCTAGACACAATTGAAGTAATGTGCAATGAAATACTTGGCAATTATTCCAAAAAGGAAGATCAATTGATGACCGCAGCCTTCGGTACCCGTCCGAAGCGAAGACTAAATCGGGTGCTGGACGCCCTGGGTTTTGAATACCCTGACTATGAAAATCTGAACAAAGGTGCCGGAGGCCAGAAAAGGAAAAGGATAACTGAAGCCTTGAATGAAGATGAAAAAGAACCACCAAAGAAGAAAATTCCGAAGAGGAGGAAAGCATCTTCTCCGAAGCAGAAAATATCTGACGCAGAAGAAACCCCCGCATCACCCTGTGCCACTGATGTGGATGAAATTTTGAAGGTAATGACTGAATCCCTGCCTGCGAAGCTAAGTCCATTGGGGCCTCAACTGACAAAGTTTTTTCAGAAGGAAAAGGAGGCCGAGAAAATGAAGAAAACGACTAAAGTAAAGAGGCAGAGAATCATCGGTGTGACAGAGGTCATTGACAAGACACCGCCAAGAGCTTCAGCTCAGAAGACACTAGCAGCTGAGGAAGGGACAGATATTGAAATCACACCTTCGGAGGTCGCGGCTGCCGAAGCTGCCTCAGCTGAAGATTTGAACCTGGAGAGCACAATCGAACACATTGACAAAATACTGCTAGACATGGCTGCAGAAGAAGCTACCACCGCCGCCGAAGATGCCGCGACCGCAGCATCGGGGAAAGGGAAGGAAATTGCTGATGAAGCTTCAGAAAACGAAGCCTTCATGTTCCAGAATTTAGTTGGAGAAAAACTTTCAAAAGCTGAAATAGAAGAGCTTAGAGAGTATGCCAAATCCTGCGGATACAAACCTGGAGCACTCCTCTTCGGAGGCATTGATGATGAAAAATTAGATTGTATTCGAGATCAAACTGGAGCCAAAGTTATCGGTACTCTATCAAAGAGTATCGGTTTTCCGAAGCTAGAAACAGACATCAGCCGCTACCGACGACAACATATCGTTGGTAGTTTATTTTATTCCAATTTCAAGGTGAACTACTTTTCCCTTGACTTTTATTGTTTCTAATAATGAAAACATGTCTGACGAAGGTTGTTTTCGTGCAGAGTATGCTGTTGAGCAAAGCCTTGAAAATGCAGCAAGATTTTGAAGACAAGAAGCACGAAGTTATAATTGAAAATTTGGAAAGCAGAATAAAGGAGCAATCAGATGCTATCGAGAAAAAGAACTTTGAGCTCCAGGCAACCGAAGGTTTATTGGCGGAAGCCGAAGCAAAAATAACAGAACTGAACGCGAAGCTTCTCCGTCAATCTGAGCAGTTCGAACGAGAAAAGCAAGATCTTAATGCAAAACTTGAAGCCGAAGCTCAACAAAATTCAGATTTGAGAAAACTATTGACAAGCCTTCAAGAAAAATGTTTGGAATTTAGCAACAAATGCATTCAACGATTAAGAAAACTTTTCCACTCAGTTGGAGCCAGCAGTGAGAAATTCACCCCCTCAGCTGAAGATCTACCGAAGACCTTCGAACATATTGAGGGTGAGATTGACGAGCTCGACGAAGTCATAGCTGGGCACGGTGACTTCTGTGCCTGGGTAGCTTCTCGGGGCACTGCTGCAGCTTTCCTAAAAGCTGGCTGCGATCATGGAAAGATTGTCAATAGGCCAAATTTCACTTTATCACCATCAATCCTAGATGACATTCCTGATCTCGCCCGAAGTATCTCTAATAGATTTGTAAAAATGATATGGACAAAAGTTGGGCGAGAAAAGGCTGGAGACAAAGCTCGGAGTCATCTTGAACCAGTAAGAAATCATACCTTGTGCTTACCTCTTCCTTCAAGCTCGATTTTGACTTACAACAACCTTATTCATGTAGGATGACGAAGCCGAAGCCGATGATTAAAAAATGACGCCGAAGCTGAAGCTCCTTGGAGATTAAATAGTAGACTGTAGACAGTACTTGAGAAACTTTTGAGATAACTTTTGTAAATGTAACTAAAACTTGTCTTTAATGAATTCTGTTCATACCTTGTAATATATTCTTATCCTTCCATTGATGTATGAGAAGTGCTTTGATGTGGACGAAATTTTCTTTTTTGAGCCGAAGGCGAAAAAACACCTTCCCTTCTTTTCGTACGCAGCAAAGCATAGAAAACAACATTTCCCTTCTTTCCGAAGCTCTCCTTTTTGTACACGAAGCTCTTTCTTTCTTTTTTTTTCTTTTTGCCGAAGCAACCACTTACGCCATGATGATGATTATCCTACATATGCCTGGATGAATGTTTATGAATGCAAATGCTATGATGTAATGTGATGTGCAAATGAATGTCCAAACGCGTATCCGAAGCCATACTCATAGCCATTATTTCCTTAAAAACAATCACACCTCAGCTCTGCATTCCCTTAGGAACGACTTTGGAGCTTCTTCGCCTTTACTTTTGGCGGAATCAGCGTTGACTTTTCGCTGTAAGCTCTGCATTCCCTTAGGAACGACTTTGGAGCTTCTTCGCCTTTACTTTTGGCGGAATCAGCGTTGACTTTTCGCTGTAAGCTCTGCATTCCCTTAGGAACGACTTTGGAGCTTCTTCGCCTTTACTTTTGGCACTCGATGGTGCGTTCTCAGCTTTTACATTTACAACCTTGGGGGATTTTGCTCTTATAGAACTAAAAAGGGAAATTACATGTGATGGCCCCATTAAAAACCTTTCTCCCCCTTCAGAAAGGAAAAGGGTGCCATGAAAGAAAAATAAAAAATATGAAAAATTACATCGAGTTATACATAATATCGCCGAAGCTCATCCGCATTCCAAGATCTAGGAATGTCGTTGCCGTCCATATCCTTCAATCTGTATGAACCGGGTCTTGACGAAGATGCTACTAAGAAAGGTCCATCCCATTTCAATTGCAACTTGCCCACTGTTTCTGGGTTGGCCACTCTCCGAAGCACCAAGTGTCCTGGCTCAATATTCTTTAGCCGAACCTTTCTATCTCGCCATTTGATTGTTTCGGCTTGATATTTATTGATGTTTTCCACGGCTTGCAGCCTGATCCCTTCTAAAGCATCTTTTTCCACAGAATAAGCAGCTTCGGAACCTGATTCTGCCGAAGCTACTACTCTTATTGATCCGGTTTTAGCTTCCTCCGGAGTTATTGCTTCGTCACCGAATAATAACTTGAATGGAGTAAAGCCTGTAGACCTTGATGTTGTTGTATTGTGGCTCCACACCACTTTGGTTAACTGATCTGGCCACTTTCCCCTGGGTTGATTGAAGATTAACTTCATTATTCCTGTCATTATAATGCCATTGGCTCTTTCAACGAGTCCGTTTGACTCCGGATGCCTGACTGATGCAAAATGGATCTTCGTACCAATTTGATCACAGAAATCCCTGAAAGCTTCGGAGTCAAACTGTGTTCCATTATCCACAGTGATAGCCTTTGGTACCCCGAAACGACAAACAATATTCTGCCAGAAAAACTTTTGGACGGTGGCCGAAGTTATTGTGGCTAAAGGCTTTGCCTCAATCCATTTAGAAAAATATTCCACCGCCACTACAACATATCTTAGGTTCCCTTGGGCCGGTGGTAACGGACCTAACAAGTCAAGACCCCACCTTTGCAATGGCCAGATGGGTTGTATGAGCTGTGTTAAGGACGAAGGTTGTTTTTGATCTCTTGCACATTTCTGACAACCTTCGCACTTTTAAACTAATTCCGCCGCATCCGAAGCTGCCTTCGGCCAATAAAACCCCTGACGGAAAACTTTTCCAAGTAACGGCCTAGATCCAATGTGAGATCCACACAGGCCTGCATGTATTTCTTTCATCAACTCTATGCCTTCGGTTCTAGATAAACACTTGAGTAGCGGAGCACAAACTCCATGCTTGTACAACTCCCCTTCTATCATGACATATGGACGAGCTCTTGCCTCTATCCTCCTGTTATAAGCTTCGTCATCTGAAAGGAATTTACCCTGTAGGTAAGAGATGATCTCAGTTCTCCAATCTTCGCTATAAACAAGAGATATATTGAGGACTGCTCTTTCAAGAAGTTCCACCGAAGGTGCTTTTATTGTTTCGAAGAACACATCCGAAGGTAAGGGCAGCCCCTGTGCTGCTGACTTAGCTAGCAAATCAGCATGCTCATTTTGTCCTCGAGGGATATTTTTGACAGAAAATCCTTCGAAGGAAGCTTCAACTCTTCGAACCATATCCAGATATTTTTCAAGCTTCGGATCTTTAGCCTTGCAACTCTTGTCAATATGACCCGAAACAACCTGGGAATCAGTTTTAAGTATGGCCCTTCTGATTCCCATTGCTTTTAGCTTCCGAAGACCCAGAAGCAGGGCTTCGTACTCGGCAATGTTATTTGTGCAACTGAAATCGAGTCTTGCCGCATAACAAGTTTTAACTTTGGATGGTGAAACCAACACAGCAGCTGCTCCTGCCCCGAAGGTTCCCCAAGATCTGTCGCAAAACACTGCCCATACTTCGGCATCTTTATTTGTTTCTTCATCCTGAGCCCCTGGCGTCCAGTCAGCAATGAAATCTGCTAACGCCTGGGACTGGATCGAAGATCTATACACATAATCAATACAAAATTCATTGAGCTCTGCAGCCCATTTTCCAATCCGCCCAGTAGCTTCTCTGTTTCTCATAATATCCTTCAGCGGCTGTGAAAAAGGAACAACAATATTGTATGCTTGAAAGTAATGCCGAAGCTTCCTGGATGCCATCAAAACAGCATATAACACCTTCTCTAATTCTGTATAGTTTTTCTTTGATATACTAAGAACTTCAGATACAAAATATACTGGGACCTGCTTCTTGACTTGATCATCAAGCTTCTCCTGGACAAGTGCTGCACTTACCGCTGAGTGCGAAGCTGCCACATATAATAACAAAGGAGCCCCTGGCGTTGGTGGAGTTAGTGTTGTTAAATCTATCAAATATTGCTTCAACTCCTCGAAGGCTTTTTGTTGGCTTGGTCCCCATTGAAAGACTTCGGCTGATTTCAGCACTTCGAAGAATGGTAGATTCCTTTCTGCTGATCTGGATATAAATCTATTAAGAGATGCCAATCTCCCTGTTAATCTTTGGGCCCCCTTTTTTGTAGTTGGTGGCTCCATCCGAAGTATAGCTTCAATTTTACTTGGATTAGCTTCAATTCCCTTTGTTGAAACCAAACATCCAAGAAATTTCCCCTTCTTTACTCCGAAGACACATTTTTCTGGATTCAACTTTAAGCCAGCTTGTCTGAAACTGGCGAAGGTCTCCTGCAAATCAGCAATATGATTTTCCTGTTTCGTGCTTTTTACAATGATGTCATCAACATAGGTTAGCACATTTCTGCCTATCTGAGACTGGAGAACCCTCGCAGTCATTCTGCTGAAACTTCCTCCGGCGTTTTTGAGCCCCTCAGGCATCCGAAGATAGCAATATGTGCCACTTGGGGTTATGAAGCTAGTCTTCGGCTCATCTTCCTTCTTCATCCAGATTTGGTGATAGCCTGAGTAACAGTCTAGCAGACTCATGAGTTCTGAAGAAGCTGCTGCATCGACTAAAGAGTCTATCCTTGGCAATGGGAATTCATCCTTCGGACAAGCCTTGTTGAGATCTGTAAAATCGATACACATTCGCCACTTGCCATTGGCCTTTTTTACCATAACGGTGTTAGCTAGCCATTCTGGGTACTTTACTTCTCTGATAACCCCTGCACTGAGGAGTCTTTTGACTTCATCACGAGCACCTTCGGCCTTATCATCAGACATTTTCCGAAGCCTCTGCTTTCTGGGTCTGAAGGATGGATCAACATTGAGCGAGTGTTCAATAACATCCCTATTAACTCCGCAGAGATCATTGGCTGACCATGCAAAAACATCTTTGTTGTTGAACAAAAACCTTATCAAGGTTTTCTCCTGCTCTTCGGATAATTGAGAGCCCAACAGCACCTTCTGCTCTGCTATGTCCTCACATAAGAGCATGGGCTTCGGCTGATCTGCTGAAGCTGCTTTCTCCCTTCTGAATTTGTATTGTTCACAAGCTTCAGCTCCATCTATGTTATGGATTGCTTTTGAGTCAGTCCAGTTTCCTTCGGCCCTTCTGGCAGCTTCCTGACTTCCATGAATAGCGAT
Source organism: Zea mays (assembly GCF_902167145.1). Classification (NCBI taxonomy): domain Eukaryota; kingdom Viridiplantae; phylum Streptophyta; class Magnoliopsida; order Poales; family Poaceae; genus Zea; species Zea mays. The sequence continues at coordinate 41,561,867 of NC_050098.1, read as the reverse complement.
GGGTCCTTGATCCGAAGGTATCTTCATGCAAAGATAAGCAGGATGAAGAATTGCTTCGAAAGCATTGAGAGTGCCACGACCAATAATTGCATTGTAAGGGTATTCCATGTCAACAATGTCAAACACAACTTGCTCAGTTCTAGTGTTGTTGATGAACCCGAAGGTCACCGACATGGTGATCTTGCCCAGTGCTACAATCTGTCTTCCTCCGAAGCCACAGAGAGGATGTGTAGCATCATGAATCTTATCTTCTGGCTCTTGCATTTGTCTGAAGGCCTTAGCAAATATGATATCAGCTGCACTGCCTGTGTCAACCAAGACATTGTGGACCAGAAATCCTTTGATAACACAAGAGATAACCATGACATCGTTGTGTGGGTAATCCTTGAGCTGAAGGTCCTCTTGGGAGAAGGTAATAGGAATGTGAGACCATCTTGACTTGATGAAGGGTCCTTGCACCCCAACATGCTGTACCCTTCTCTGTGCTTCCTTTTTCTGTTTCTTGTTGGCTGGCTCTGAGGACGAACCACCTGTAATCGGGAGCACCAGCTTCGGGTCCGAAGCAGCTCCAGCTTGATCGTTGAACGAAGCCATCAGCTCAAAAAGTGGAAGTGAGTTCACCGGAGGTGGGCGCCAATGTTGGGGACTTGTTCTCAAATGCTATGAATTAAGAACAAGGCAACATAAAATGTTAAATGTTAACGTCCTTCGTCCATGAAACATTATTCCCTTGAGGATAATGAGCCTTGGACGAAGGTTGATGAGAACATAATTACGAAGCTCAAGTCTTCGTAATAAAATTTCAATAGATTGTATGAGATAACATAAAATGAAGGGTATAAAAAGGTAAATAAATCATAGATGAATTATATTATATTTACTTAACATATTGAATTGTTGAATACAATAATACCTCTGCCTTGGCAAAGGTTGGTTCCTGAAAGATGCGATTGCGATTACCAGAATGCGTGAACAGTAAAGGAATACTGTTCACTATTTATAGGCACAGGACACAGCCTGTGAGGAATTACAATTATGCCCCTCATAAAAGTTTACAACATTGACTCAGACCTTTATGGACTAAAAGGTCATTCTATCTTTAAGTCGGTTTGTAATACCGAAGCTTCACGAAAAGGAACCTTCGGCCATCTCATACAAACAGCTTTAGCCGAAAGCCGCTTCTTCCTAGAAGACCTTCGGCGACGAAGCATAGACCCAACACAGGTATAATATATTCCTTCTTGCTACTTATAGCTAATTCTAGTATTAACAGTAACCCTCTTTGCTTAGTGCATAATTACTATGATTAACACTTGGTGGGCCCTATTACATCCAGTCCTTACTGACATATTTAGGATTGGGCTTCGGTACCCTTTGGCTTCTCCTCAACACGACACCGGTTCCTTCTTCAGTCTTCTTCAGCTTCGTCAGTGTTGGCTTTACAGATCTAGCTTGTCCCCAAGATGGTGCATATGGAAAGCTTGGCTTCACAGTTGCCTCATCCTCCCAGGTAGCTAGAGCTGCAGGGCAGTCAGACCACTGAATCAACAATTGTGGAACAACCTTACCACCACGCCAGGATAGTTTGGAGTCAAGCACGGTTTCAGGAACCTGCAGACCCTGAGAAAGATTGGTAAAGAAGGACTGACATTCATTTGAGAACCAACCATTGATTTTAGTTGTGAGACATGGAAAATAGGGTGAATTCCACTGCTTGATGGGAGAGCCAACTCATAAGCCACTAGATTGACCTGGCGGATGATCTCAAACGGGCCAAAGAATTTAAAAGCTAGCTTCTGAAAGGGAAATGAGCTTAACCATGTCCTATAATCGATTTTGGTGTTTGACGTCCATCACAAACCATATGGATTAACTGGTTTGCCTAGTTATCATTTATCTCAGGTGCATAAAGTTCAACATAAACCAACAAAGAAAGTGAGTTGGGAACTCTACAAAGTTTGCAGCAAAAACATAAATTGGTGTAGCCAGTGGCGCACCGGACACTGTCTGGTGCCCAGTACGAAGCACCTCGCGAACTGGCCGCTCTCGGGTTTTCTCAGAATCAATCTGCTATAATTCACCGAACTATTCGGTGAGCCACCGGACTGTCCGATGCGCCAACGAAGCAACGGTCATTTTGCCCAACGGTCGACTGCGATGACTGAGGAACAGTGAACAATGCAGAAGTCAGTCTGCAAAGTCAGAATGCACCGGACTGTCCGGTGCCGCAAGAGGACAAAGGACTTCAACAGTCAACAGCTCCAAACCCCAACAGTTGGCTGACGTGGCATGCACCGGACATTGGACAGTGTAGTGTCCGGTGCACCACCGGACTGTCCAGTGCGCCCATTGACAGCAAAGTCAGCCAACGGCTAGGAAGTGGTTGGAGGCTATAAATACCCCCAACCACCTCCATTCAAGCCATCCAAGCCTCTCACACTTTTAATTCAATACAAGAGCAAAGAATACACTCCAAAGACACAATCAAAGCAATCAATCCTCTCCAAGCTCTAAATTCAAATCAAGTGCTTAGTGACTTGAGAGAGGGTGTTTTGTGTTTCTTTTGTTGCTTGGATTTCTTTCTTCTCACTCTAATTCTTTCTAAGTGTTTTTGTAAAGCTAGCAAGAGACACCTAGTTGTGTTGTGATCCTTGCGGGGTCTTAGTGACCCGTGTGATTAAGAAGAAGCACTCGACCGGTCTAAGTGACCGATTGAGAGTGGGAAAGGGTTGAAATAGACCCGGCCTTTGTGACATCCTCAACGGGGACTAGGTTCTTTGGAACCAAACATCGGGAAACAAAACGTCGTGTTCACTTGTGTTGTTCTTCACTCGATTTGTTTCTTCCTTCTCTTCTCTCTCTAAAGTTCTCTTGTCACATCATTTTGAGTTTGCTCCAAAAGTTATCCACATTGATTGAGCAACTCATAGCAAGAGAAACTATCTTCCGCAGTCCAAATTATTTCTAACACTAACCCCGGGTATAGTGCGTGTTCAAAGTTTATAATTTTCAGATTCCGCCTATTCACCCCCGCTAGGCGACTTTCAGTTGGTATTAGAGCCTGGTGCTTCATTAGAGTCTAACAACTCGAAGTGATGTCGGGAGAACACGCCAAGAGGGAGATGGTCACCAGCGAAAAGCCCGAAGCCTCGGGAAAGAAGAACGATGAAAGGACTCCGTGAAAGGAGGACAGCGACAAACACAAGGAACACAAGGAGGAATCCACCAGCTCCATGAAGTCACATAGGAAGGGTGACAAGAAGAAAAAGAAAATGAAGAAGGTGGTCTACTACGAGACCGACTCTTCATCACCTTCCACCTCCGGCGCCGAGTCTACCACTTCGAAGCGCCAAGAGCGTAAGAGGTATAGTAAGATGCCTCTTCACTATCCTCGCATTCCTAAACGTGCTCCTTTACTTTTCATACCCCTAGGCAAACCACCATATTTTGATGGTGAGGATTATTGTATGTGGAGTGATAAAATGAGGCACCATCTAACCTCACTCCACAAAAGCATATGTGATATTATTGAGTTTGGAACGCAGGTACCACAGGTGGGCGACGAGGACTATGACTCCGATGAGGCCGCCCAAATAAGACACTTCAATTACCAAGACACCTCTATACTCCTCGCTTCCTTGTGTCGAGAGGAGTATAATAAGGTGCAAGGGTTAAAGAGTGCCAAAGAAATTTGGGATGTCCTCAAAACGGCGCATGAAGGGGACGAGGTGACCAAAATCACCGAGCGCGAAACGATTGAGGGAGAACTTGGTCGATTCGTCATCAACAAAGAAGAGGAGCCACAAGCAATGTATAACCGGCTCAAGGCAATGGTCAACCAAGTCTGCAAACCTTGGGAGCACTAAGTGGGATGACCATGAAATGGTCAAGGTTATTATTAGATCTCTTGTTTTTTGTAATCCCACTCAAGTGCAACTAATCCGTGGAGATCCTAGATATAAACAAATGTCTCCCGAGGAAGTTATTGGCAGGTTTGTGAGCTTTGAACTTATGATAAAAGATTCCAAACATATTGTCAACTTGGAGCAAGGCGCCACCTCCACCCCCGAGGTGCAACCCGTTGCATTCAAAGCAACAGAAGAGAAGGAAGAGTCTACACCAAGTAGACTCCCAATCGACGCCACCAAGCTCGACAACGAAGGGATGGCCCTTATCATCAGGAGCTTTTGACAAATCCTCAAGCAAAGAAAGGGGAAAGACTACAAACCCCGCTCCAAGAGGGTGTGTTATAGGTGTGGTAAGTCCGGTCTCTTTATTGCAAAATGTTCATGTACAAGTGATAGTGACAGGGACGACGACAAGAAAGGGAAGAATAAGATGAAAAAGAAAAGATACTACAACAAGAAGGGTGGCGAGGCACACATGGGGCGGGAATGGGACTCCGATGAGAGCTCCACCGACTCCTCCGACCAGGATGCCACCAACATCACCGTCAACAAAGGCCTTCTCTTCCCCAACGTCGGCCACAAATGTCTCATGGCTAAGAATGGCAAGAAGAAGAAGGTACATTGTAGAGATACCCCAAATACACTACTTCCGATGATGAGGGTAGCTCTAGTGATGATAATGATGATTTAACTTCTCTTTTTGCAAACCTTACCAAGGATAAAAAAGAAATATATTAATGAATTGATAGAAACCATTGACGAGAAGGGTGATATCTTGGAATGCCAAGAGGACTTGCTCGTTAAAGAAAATAAAAAAATTGTTAAGCTAAAAAATGATTATGCTCTAGAAGTAGAAAAATGTGAAAACTTATTTAAAGAGCTTGATGTTTGCAATGATTCAATTTCTTGTCTTAGAACTGAGAATGTCAATTTAATTGCTAAGATTGAAGAATTGAATGCTAGCAAACCCTCTACATCCACTATGAGCATGCTACTATTTGCACTGGATGTAAAGATGTTAACATTGATGATATGAATGATCACCTCGCCATGATTAAAGAACAAAATGATCACATAGCTAAATTAAATGCTAAAATTGTCGAGCATGAGCTTGAGAATGAAAATTTTAAGTTTGCTCGTAGTATGCTCTATAATGGGAGATGCCCTGGCATTAAGGATGACATTGACTTCCAACAAGGGAGCCAAAGCAACATCAAACTTAATGCCTCCAAGAACAGACTATCTAATTTTGTTAAGGGTAAGGCTCCCATGGTTCAGGATAGAGAGGGTTACATTTTATATCCTGAGAACTGTCCTGAGCACAAAATTAGGAAAATTCATGCTAGAAAATCTCATATTGTTTCTCATCATGCTTATATGTATAGTAATGAGGCTTCTAGCTCTAGGCATTTAACTCATATCAAAATGCCTAAAAAGAAGATTGTTGATGCATGAAATGAACATAGCATTTCATTTAAAACTTTTGATGCATCATTTGTGCTCACTAACAAATCAGGCAAGGTAGTTGCCAAATATGTTAGGGGCAAACACAAGAGTCCAAAGACTTGTGTTTGGGTACTCAAGGTGCTTGTTTCTATTATGAAAGGACCCAAGACCGTTTGGGTACCTAAGAACAAGGCCTAAATTTGTTTTGTAGGTTTATGCATCCGGCGGGACAAGTTGGATAATCGATAGCGGGTGCACAAACCACATGATAGGGGAGAAAAGAATGTTCTCCTCATATAAGAAAAATGATGATTCCCAAAGAGCGATTACATTCGGAGACAAAAATCAAGGTTTGGTCAAAGGTCTGGGTAAAATTGCTATATCTCTTGACCATTCCATTTCCAATGTTTTTCTTGTAGATTCTTTAGATTACAACTTGCTTTCTGTTTCTCAATTATAGAAAATGGGTTACAACTGTTTATTTACTGATGCTGGTGTTACTGTCTTTAGAAGAAGTGATGATTCAATAGCATTCAAGGGAGTGTTAGATGGTCAACTATACTTACATAAGCATTGGTCAACTATACTTACATAAGTATTGAGCTACTCCACATGGATCTATTCGGCCCGATTGCTTACTGAAAGTCGCCTAGAGGGGGGGGGGTGAATAGGGCGAATCTGAAATTTATAAACTTAAGCACAACTACAAGCCGGGTTAGCGTTAGAAATATGAGCGAGTCCGAGAGAGACGGTGAAAAACAAATCGCAAGCAAATAAGGAGTGAGACACAAGGATTTGTTTTACCAAGGTTCGGTTCTTGCAAACCTACTCCCCGTTGAGGTGGTCACAAAGACCGGGTCTCTTTCAACCCTTTCCCTCTCTCAAACGGTCACTTAGACCGAGTGAGCTTCTCTTCTCAATCAAACGGGACACAAAATCCCCGCAAGGACCACCACACAATTGGTGTCTCTTGCCTTGGTTACAATTGAGTTGATCACAAGAGAGAATGAGAAAAAGAAGCAATCCAAGCGCAAGAGCTCAAATGAACACAAGTCACTCTCTCACAAGTCACTATTTGATTTGGAATGAACTAAGGACTTGGGAGAGGATTTGATCTCTTTGGTGTGTCTTGTATTGAATGCTATAGCTCTTGTAAGGTGTGGGAAGTTGGAAAACTTGGATGCAATGAATGGTGGGGTGGTTGGGGTATTTATAGCCCCAACCACCAAAAGTGGCCGTTGGAAGGCTGTCTGTCGCATGGTGCACTGGACAGTCCGATGCGCCACCGAACACTGTCCGGTGTGCCAGCCACGTCAGCCGGCCATTGGGTTCTGACCGTTGGAGCTCTGACTGGTGGGGCCTCTGGGCTGTCCGGTGGTGCACCGGACAGGTCCTGTAGACTGTCCGGTGCCCCTCCTGCGCGTGCTCTGACTCTGGCGCGCACTGTAGCACATTTAATGCGGTTGCAGTCGACCGTTGGCGCGAAGTAGTCGTTGCTCCGCTGGCACACCGGACAGTCCGGTGTGACACCGGACACTGTCCGGTGATTCACCGGACAGTCCGGTGAATTATAGCGGAGCGGCCTCCCATTTTCCTGAAGGTAGCGAGTTCAGGGTCGAGTTCCCTGGTGCACCGGACACTGTCCGGTGGCACACCGGACAGTCCGGTGCGCCAGACCAGGGTGCCTTTGGGATGTCTTTAGCTCTCTTTATTTGAAATCATCTTTGGTCTTTTTATTGGCTTGTTGTGAACCTTTGGCACCTGTAAAACTTATAGACTAGAACAAACTAGTTAGTCCAATTATTTGTGTTGGGCAATTCAACCACCAAAATCAATTTAGGAAAAGGTGTAAGCCTATTTCCCTTTCAATCTCCCCTTTTTGGTGATTGATGCCAACACAAACCAAAGCAAATATAGAAGTGCATATTTGAACTAGTTTGCATAATGTAAGTGCAAAAGATTACTAAGAATTTGAACCAATAAATTCTCATAAGATATGCATGGATTGTTTCTTTATATTTTAACATTTTGGACCACGCTTGCACCACATGTTTTGTTTTTGCAAATCCTTTTGTAAATTAATTTCAAAGTCTTTTTGCAAATAGTCAAAGGTAAATGAATAAGATTTTGAGAAGCATTTTCAAGATTTGAATTTTTCTCCCCCTGTTTCAAATGCTTTTCCTTTGACTAAACAAAACTCCCCCTTAATCAAATCCTCCTCTTAGTGTTCAAGAGGGTTTTAGATATTAGTTTTGAAAGGGTTGAACCAATTTGAAATTCTATCAAAAATAAGATACCAATTGAAAAATTCATCATTTCAAAAATCTTTTCTTAACTCAAATTTTGAAAATTGGTGGTGGTGCGGTCCTTTTGCTTTGGGCTAATACTTTCTCCCCCTTTGGAATGAATCGCCAAAAACGGATACTAGAGTGAAATATAAGCCCTTGTTTACTACTTTCTCCCCCTTTGGCGAACGAAATATGAGTGAAGATTATACCAAAGACGGAGAGCGGAGTGACGGCGAAGGATGAGTAATTCGATGGAGTGGAGTGGAAGCCTTTGTCTTCACCGAAGACTCCAATTCCCTTTCAATCTATGACTTGGTTTGAAATACACTTGAAAACACATTAGTCATAGCATATAAAAGAGACATGATCAAAGGTATATTAATGAGCTATGTGTGCAAAACATCAAAAGAAATTCCGAGAATCAAGAATATTTAGCTCATGCCTAAGTTTGTTAAATGTTTGTTCATCTAGTGGCTTGGTAAAGATATCGGCTAATTGTTCCTTGGTGTTAATATATGCAATCTCGACATCCCCCTTTTGTTGGTGATCCCTTAGAAAATGATACCGAATGGCTATGTGTTTAGTGTGTCTATGCTCAACGGGATTATCCGCCATGCGGATTGCACTCTCATTATCACATAGAAGAGGGACTTTGATTAATTTGTAACCATAGTCCCTAAGGGTTTGCCTCATCCAAAGTAATTGCGCGCAACAATGGCCTGTGGCAATATACTCGGCTTCGGCGGTAGAAAGAGCTACTGAATTTTGCTTCTTTGAAGCCCAAGACACCAGAGACCTTCCCAAGAACTGGCAAGTCCCCGATGTGCTCTTTCTATTAATTTTACACCCTGCCCAATCGGCATCTGAATAACCAATTAAATCAAATGTGGATCCCCGAGGGTACCAAAGCCCAAACTTAGGAGTATAAACTAAATATCTCAAGATTCGTTTTACGGCCCTAAGGTGAGCTTCCTTAGGATCGGCTTGGAATCTTGCACACATCTATACAGAAAGCATAATATCCGGTCGAGATGCACATAAATAGAGTAAAGAGCCTATCATCGACCGGTATACCTTTTGATCTACGGATTTGCCTCCCGTGTCGAGGTCGAGATGCCCATTGGTTCCCATGGGTGTCTTGATGGGCTTGGAATCCTTCATCCCAAACTTGTTTAGAATGTCTTGAATATACTTCGTTTGGCTAATGAAGGTGCCCTCTTGGAGTTGCTTCACTTGAAATCCTAAGAAGTACTTCAATTCCCCCATCATAGATATCTCGAATTTCTATGTCTTGATCCTACTAAACTCTTCACATGTAGATTCGTTAGTAGACCCAAATATAATATCATCAACATAGATTTGGCATACAAACAAATCATTTGCAAGTGTTTTAGTAAATAAAGTAGGATCGGCCTTTCCGACTTTGAAGCCATTAGTGATAAAGAAATCTCTTAGGCATTCATACCATGCTCTTGGGGCTTGTTTGAGCCCATAAAGCGCCTTAGAGAGTTTATAAACGTGATTAGGATACTCACTATCTTCAAAGCCGGGAGGTTGCTCAACATAGACCTCTTCCTTGATTGGTCCGTTGAGGAAGGCACTTTTCACATCCATTTGATAAAGCTTGAAGCCATAGTAAGTAGCGTAGGCCAGTAAAATGCGAATTGATTCTAGCCTAGCTACGGGTGCATAGGTTTCACCGAAATCCAAACCTTCGACTTGTGAATACCCCTTCGCCACAAGTCGGGCTTTGTTCCTTGTCACCACACCATGCTCGTCTTGCTTGTTGCGGAAGACCCACTTGGTTCCTACAACATTTTGATTAGGACGTGGAACTAAATGCCATACCTCATTCCTTGTGAAATTGTTGAGCTCCTCTTGCATCGCCACCACCCAATCCGAATCTTGAAGTGCTTCCTCTATCCTGTGTGGCTCAATAGAGGAAACAAAAGAGTAATGTTCACAAAAATGAGCAACACAAGATCGAGTAGTTACTCCCTTTTGAATATCGCCGAGGATGGTGTTCATGGGGTGATCTCGTTGAATTGCTTGGTGGACTCTTGGGTGTGGTGGCCTTGGAACTTGTTTATCTTCCTCATCTTGACCATGGGCATCTCCCCCTTGATCATTGTCCTCCTCTTGAGGTGGCTCATCCTCTTGATCTTCTCCTTCATCATCTTGAGCCTCATCCTCATCTTGAGTTGGTGGAGATGCTTGCATGGAGGAAGATGGTTGATCTTGTGCTTGTGGAGACTCTTCGAATTCCTTAGGACACACATCCCCAATGGACATGTTCCTTAGCGCGACGCATGGAGCCTCTTCATCATCTAGCTCATCAAGATCAACTTGCTCTACTTGAGAGCCGTTAGTCTTATCAAACACAATGTCACAAGAAACTTCAACTAGTCCAGTGGACTTGTTAAAGACTCTATATGCCCTTGTGTTTGAATCATATCCTAGAAAAAAGCCTTCTACAACCTTAGGAGCAAATTTGGATTTTCTAACTCTTTTAACAAGAATAAAGCATTTGCTACCATAGACTCTAAAATATGAAACATTGGGCTTTTTACCGGTTAGGAGTTCGTATGATGTCTTCTTGAGGATTCGGTGTAGATACAACCGGTTGATGGCGTAGCACGCGGTGTTGACCGCCTCCACCCAAAACCGATCTGAAGTCTTGTACTCATCAAGCATGGTCCTTGCCATGTCCAATAGAGTTCTATTCTTTCTCTCCACTACACCATTTTGTTGTGGCGTGTAGGGAGAAGAGAACTCATGCTTGATGCCCTCCTCCTCAAGAAAGCCTTCGATTTGTGAGTTCTTGAACTCCGTCCCATTGTCGCTTCTTATTTTCATAATCCTTAAGCTGAACTCGTTTTGAGCCCGTCTCAAGAATCCCTTTAAGGTTTCTTGGGTATGAGATTTTTCCTGCAAAAAGAACACCCAAGTGAAGCGAGAATAGTCATCCACAATAACTAGACAGTACTTACTCCCGCTGATGCTTATGTAAGCAATCGGGCTGAATAGATCCATGTGTAGGAGCTCGAGTGGCCTGTCAGTTGTCATGATGTTCTTGTGTGGATGATGAACACCAACTTACTTCCCTGCCTGACATGCACTACAAATCCTGTCTTTCTCAAAATGAACATTTGTTAGTCCCAAAATGTGTTCTCCCTTTAGAAGTTTGTGAAGATTCTTCATTCCAACATGTGCTAGTCGGCGATGCCAGAGCCAGCCCATGTTAGTCTTAGCAATTAAGCAAGTGTCGAGTTCAGCTCTACCAAAATCTACTAAGTATAGTTGACCCTCTAACACTCCCTTAAATGCTATTGAATCATCACTTCTTCTAAAGACAGTAACACTTATATCTGTGAAAAGACAGTTGTAGCCCATTTTACATAATTGCGAAACTGAAAGCAAGTTATAATCTAAAGAATCTACAAGAAAAACATTGGAAATGGAGTGGCCAGGAGATATAGCAATTTTACCCAATCCTTTGACCAAACCTTGATTTCCATCCCCGAATGTGATAGCTCGTTGGGGATCTTGGTTTTTCTCATAGGAGGAGAACATCTTCTTCTCCCCTGTCATATGGTTTGTGCACCCGCTATCGATGATCCAACTTGAGCCCCCGGATGCATAAACCTACAAAACAAATTTAGTTCTTGATTTTAGGTACCCAAACGGTTTTGGGTCCTTTGACATTAGATACAAGAACTTTGGGTACCCAAACACAAGTCTTTGATCCCTTGTGTTTGCCCCCAACATACTTGGCAACTACCTTGTCGGATTTGTTAGTTAAAACATAAGATGCATCAAAAGTTTTAAATGAAATGTTAGGAACATTTGATTCAATAGGAGTTTTCTTCTTAGGCAATTTTGCACGGGTTGATTGCCTAGAACTAGATGTCTCACCCTTATACATAAAAGCATGATTAGGGCCAGAGTGAGACTTCCTAGAGTGAATTCTCCTAATTTTGTGCTCGGGATAACCAGCAGGGTACAAAATGTAACCCTCGTTATCCTGAGGCATGGGAGCCTTGCCCTTAACAAAGTTAGACAATCTTTTAGGAAGGGCATTAAGTTTGACATTGTCTCCTTTTTGGAAGCCAATGCCATCCTTGATGCCAGGGCGTCTCCCACTATAGAGCATGCTTCTAGCAAATTTAAAATTTTCATTTTCTAAGTCATGCTCATTAATTTTGGCATTAAGTTGAGCTATGTGATCATTTTGTTTCTTAATTAAAGCTAGGTGATCATGAATAGTATCAACATTAATATCTCTACATCTAGTGCAAATGGAAACATGCTCAACGGTAGATGTAGAGGGTTTGCAAGATTTTAGTTCAACAATCTTAGCATGTAAAATGTCATTTTCACTTCTAAGATTGGAAATTGTAACATTGCAAACATCTAAGTCTTTAGCCTTAGCAATTAATTTTTCATTTTCAATCTTAAGGCTAGTAAGAGAGACATTCAATTCTTCAATCTTAGCAAGTAAACTAACATTATCATCTCTAAGATTAGGAATTGAAACATCACAAACATTTGAATCAACCTTAGCAATTATTTTAGCATTTTCATTTCTAAGGTTGGCAATAATATCATGGCAAGTGCTTAGCTCACTAGATAGTTTTTCACATTTTTCTACTTCTAGAGCGTAAGCATTTTTAACCTTAACATGCTTCTTATTTTCCTTAATTAGGAAGTCCTCTTGAGAGTCCAAGAGTTCATCCTTCTCATCAATAGCACTAATTAATTCATTCAACTTTTCCTTTTGTTGCATGTTTAGGTTGGCAAAAAGGGTGCGCAAGTTATCCTCCTCATCACTAGAATTATCTTCATCACTAGAGGATGCATATTTAGTGGAGGATCTTGATTTTACCTTCTTCCTTTTGCCGTCCTTTGCCATGAGACACTTGTGGCCGATGTTGGGGAAGATGAGTCCTTTGGTGATGGCGATGTTGGCGGCGTCCTCGTCGGAGGAGGAGTCGGTGTAGCTCTCGTCGGAGTCCCATTCGCGGCACACATGGGCATCGCCGCCCCTCTTCTTGTGGTACCTCTTCTTTTCTCTCCTCTTTCCCTTCTTGTCATCGCCCCTGTCACTATCACTTGATAATGGATATTTTGCAATAAAATGATCGGGCTTACCACACTTGTAGCACACTTTCTTGGAGCTGGATTTGTAATCCTTCCCCCTCCTTTGCTTGAGGATTTGGCGGAAGCTCTTGATGATGAGCGCCATCTCCTCATTGTCGAGCTTGGAGGCATCAATGGGGAGTCTACTTGATGTAGACTCTTCCTTCTTCTCCTCTGTCGCCTTGAATGCGACCGGTTGTGCTTCGGGCGTGGAGGGGCCGTCCTGCTCGATGATTTTCTTTGAGCCTTTGATCATCAACTCAAAGCTCACAAATTTTTCTATCACTTCATCGGGAGACATTAGTGTGTATCTAAGATCACCACGTATTAATTGAACTTGCGTAGGGTTAAGAAAAACGAGTGATCTAAGAATAACCTTGACCATTTCATGGTCATCCCATTTTTTGCTCCCGAGGTTGCGCACTTGGTTCACCAAGGTCTTGAGCCGGTTGTACATCTCTTGTGGCTCCTCCCCTTGGCGAAGCCGAAAGCGACCGAGCTCCCCCTCGATCGTCTCTCGCTTGGTGATTTTAGTCACCTCATCTCCTTCGTGCGCGGTCTTGAGCACGTCCCAAATCTCTTTGGCACTCTTCAATCCTTGCACCTTGTTATACTCCTCTCGACTTAGAGAGGTGAGGAGTATAGTGGTGGCTTGGGAGTTGAAGTGCACGATTTGGGCCACCTTGTCCTCATCATAATCTTCATCCCCTACGGATGGTACCTGTACACCAAACTCAACAACATCCCATATGCTTTTGTGGAGTGAGGTTAGGTGATATCTCATCATATCACTCCACCTAGAATAATCTTCACCGTCAAATGTCGGTGGTTTGCCTAATGGGACGGAAAGTAATGGAGTATGCTTAGGAATGCGAGGATAGCGTAGGGGGATCTTACTATACTTCTTGCGCTCTTGGCGCTTAGAAGTGACGGACGCGGCGTCGGATCCAGATGTAGAGGGCGAGGAAGAGTCAGTCTTGTAGTAGACCACTTTCTTCATTTTCTTCTTCTTCTCGCCGCTGTTGTGCGATCGAATGCGTGAAGGGGATCCATCCTTCTTCTTATTAGCGGACTCCCTTGATGGAGCCTTCCCGTGGCTTGTAGCGGACTTCTCACCACCGATCACCATCTTCTTGGCGTGATCTCCTGACATCACTTCGAGTGGTTAAGCTCTAATGAAGCACCATGCTCTGATACCAATTGAAAGTCGCCTAGAGGGGGGGGGGTGAATAGGGCGAATCTGAAATTTATAAACTTAAGCATAACTACAAGCCGGGTTAGTGTTAGAAATATGAGCGAGTCCGAGAGAGAGGGTGAAAAACAAATCACAAGCAAATAAGGAGTGAGACACAAGGATTTGTTTTACCGAGGTTCGGTTCTTGCAAACCTACTCCCCGTTGAGATGGTCACAAAGACCGGGTCTCTTTCAACCCTTTCCCTCTCTCAAACAGTCACTTAGACCGAGTGAGCTTCTCTTCTCAATCAAACGGGACACAAAGTCCCCGCAAGGACCACCACACAATTGGTGTCTCTTGCCTCACTTACAATTGAGTTGATCACAAGAGAGAATGAGAAAAAGAAGAAATCCAAGCGCAAGAGCTCAAATGAACACAAGTCACTCTCTCACAAGTCACTATTTGATTTGGAATGAACTAAGGACTTGGGAGAGGATTTGATCTCTTTGGTGTGTCTTGTATTGAATGCTATAGCTCTTGTAAGGTGTGAGAAGTTGGAAAACTTGGATGCAATGAATGGTGGGGTGGTTGGGGTATTTATAGCCCCAACCACCAAAAGTGGCCGTTGGAAGGCTGTCTGTCGCATGGCGCACCGGACAGTCCGGTGCGCCAGCCACGTCAGCCGGCCGTTGGGTTCTGACCGTTGGAGCTCTGACTGGTGGGGCCTCTGGGCTGTCCGGTGGTGCACCGGACAGGTCCTGTAGACTGTCCGGTGCCCCTCCTGTGCGTGCTCTGACTCTGGCGCGCACTGTAGCGCATTTAATGCGGTTGCAGTCGACCGTTGGCGCGAAGTAGTCGTTGCTCCGCTGGCACACCGGACAGTCCGGTGAATTATAGCAGTGCGGCCTTCCATTTTCCCGAAGGTAGCGAGTTCAGGGTCGAGTTCCCTGGTGCACCGGACACTGTCCGGTGGCACACCAAACAGTCCGGTGCGCCAGACCAGGGTGCCTTTGGGATGTCTTTAGCTCTCTTTATTTGAACCCATCTTTGGTCTTTTTATTGACTTGTTGTGAACCTTTGGCACCTGTAAAACTTATAGACTAGAGCAAACTAGTTAGTCCAATTATTTGTGTTGGGCAATTCAACCACCAAAATCAATTTAGGAAAAGGTGTAAGCCTATTTCCCTTTCACTTACATAAGCATCGGTGGGAGTAAGTATTGTCTTGTTATTGTAGATGATTATTCTCGCTTCACTTGGGTATTCTTTTTGCAGGAAAAATCTCAAATCCAAGAGACCTTAAAGAGATTATTAAGACGGGCTCAAAATGAGTTTGGATTAAGAATCAAGAAGATTAGGAGCGATAATGGAACGAAGTTCAAGAACTCTCAAATTGAAGGATTTCTTGAGGAGGAGGGCATCAAGCATGAATTATCTTCTCCCTACACACCTCAACAAAACGGTGTTGTGGACAGAAAGAATAGAACTCTTTTGGATATGGCAAGAACCATGCTTGATGAGTACAAGACACTAGATTGGTTTTGGGCGGAGGCGATTAACACCGCTTGTTACTCCATCATTCGACTCTACCTTCACTAAATCCTCAAGAAAACATCATATGAACTCCTCACCAGTAAAAGCCCAATGTTTCTTATTTTAGAGTTTTTGGGAGCAAATGCTTTATTCTCATTAAGAGAGGTAGAAATTCTAAATTTGCTCCTAAAGCAGTAGAAGGGGTTTTACTTGGTTATGACTCAAACACAAGGGCATATAGAGTATTCAACAATTCCACTGGATTAGTTGAAGTTTCTTGTGATATTGTGTTTGATGAGACTAATAGCTCCCAAGTGGATCAAGTTGATCTTGATGAACTAGATGATGAAGAGGCTCCATGCGTCGCGCTATGAACATGTCCATTGGGGATGTGTGTCCAAAGGAATCCGAAGAGCCTTCACAAGAACAAGATCAACCATCATATTCCATACAAACATCTCCACCAACTCAAGATGATGAAATGGCTTAAGAGGACGAGGATCAAGATCAAAATGATGAGCCACCTCAAGAGGAGGACGTTGATCAAGGGGGAGATGAAGATGATCAATATAAGGAAGATGATCAAGAAATTGAAGATCAAAGACCACCACACCCAAGAGTCCACCAAGCAATTCAAAGAGATCACCCCGTCAACTCCATTCTTGGTGACATTCACAAGGGGGTAACCACTAGATCTCGAGTTGCTCATTTTTGTGAATATACTCTTCTATGTCTTCTATTGAGCCATACAGGATAGAGGATGCACTTAGAGATCCGGACTGGGTGGTGGCAATGCAAGAGGAGCTCAACAACTTCACGAGGAATGAGGTATGCCATTTAATTCCACGTCCTAACCAAAATGTTGTAGGTACCAAGTGGATATTCCACAACAAACAAGATGAGCATGGTGTGGTGACTAGGAACAAAGCCAGACTTGTTGCAAAAGGATATTCACAAGTCGAAGGTTTGGATTTTGATTAAACTTATGCACCGGTAGCTAGGCTTGAGTCAATTCATATATTACTTGCATATGCTACTTACCATGGCTTTAAGTTGTATCAAATGGACGTGAAGAGTGCCTGAAAAGGTGTATGTTGAGCAACCTCCTGGCTTTGAAGATAGTGAGTATCCTACACATGTTTATAAGCTCTCAAAGGTGCTTTATGGGCTCAAGCAAGCCCCAAGAGCATGATATGAAATGCCTGAGAGACTTTCTTATCACTAATGGCTTCAAAGTTGGTAAAGCTGACCCTACCCTCTTCACTACAACAATTGCTAAAGACTTGTTTATATGCCAAATTTATGTTGATGATATTATATTTGGGTCTACTAACAAGTCATCTTGTGAAGAGTTCAGTAGGATCATGATATAGAAATTCGAGATGTCTATGATGGGGCAGTTGAAGTATTTCCTTGGATTTCAAATAAAGCAACTCCAAGAGGGCACCTTCATCTGTCAAACTAAGTACATTCAAGATATACTCAAGAAGTTTGGAATGAAGAATGCCAAACCCATCAAGACTCCCATAGGAACAAATGGACATCTCGACCTCGACACGGGAGGTAAATCCGTAGATCAAAAGGTATACCGGTCAATGATATGTTCTTTACTCTATTTATGTGCTTCACTATCGCATATTATGCTTTCCGTATGCATGTGTGCAAGGTTCCAGGCAAATCCTAAGGAAGTTCACCTTAGGGTCGTGAAAAGAATCATGATATATTTAGTTACACTTCTAAGTTTGGCTATAGTACCCCAAGGGATCTACCTTTGATCTAATTGGGTATTCCAATGCCGATTATGCCAGATGTAAAATTGACAGGAAGAGCACATCAGGTACTTGTCAGTTTCTAGTGAGATCTCTGGTGTCTTCGGCTTCAAAGAAACAAAACTCAGTAGCTCTATCCACCACCGAAGCCGAGTATATTGCTGCAGGACACTGTTGTGCACAATTACTCTGGATGAGGCAAACCCTTAGGGACTATGGCTACAAGTTTAGCAAAGTCACGCTCCTATGTGTGAGACCCGAATTTAAGGGACAAAGCCGGGTGTATCTCATACATGCGCCAAAGAAGACAACATATATAATAACAGAGTGTATAGAGAGAAATGTCACAATAACATCAGAGTACTTATTAAATTACGGAAGTCAGCCAAGGGGTTCCATTCCTCCCTTGTGGTGGCACATGTTTCTCAGGTTAAGCTCCATGTTCCAATTTAATATAATGATCATGAACATAAATAAAATAACAAAATAATTGAAACATGGATATAATGAAATATTAACCCAAAACCATATAAAGCAATAGCATAACTACCCAAATGATTCAGGGGTAAACAAGGGAAAAATGATAAACAGACTAGGGTGACCTATTGGGTCCCATCAAAATTAAACCTATGCATGAATAAGTGGTATTAAAGAACATTATTGGGTAATAAAAGTGGTCAAGGGCACAACTTGCCTTCAATGAGCTCCTGCTCAGCAACTTCTATCTGCTGGGCACCAGGATCCTCAGTCACACGCTCTTCTACTCGCCATAATACAAACAAGCACAATATAAAGGAGAAATTAACATCACACCAAACATGTAAACAAAATACATAATAATAATCTACACATTAAAATAAGAACCTAGGAACATGAATCATTAATTTTGGAGTTATGGATTTTAAATTATGAATTTCCAAAGGTTTTATGTGCTTGATATATGATTAAGTGAGAAATTAATTTTCTTACTGTTTTCATGTCAAAACAGAGACTCTAGGTGATAAACAATAATATTACAAAATTTTAGAAACTGGAATGGGTTAATTTGGAGTTCATATGAATTTTCTATGAATTTAGCAAGTTCCAGCAATTATTTATACATTGAAAATCAATTTCTGTATTTATTTACCTATTTTATATGTTCCCTGGACCGAGCATCAATTAAACAGAAACACATGGGGTCTGGTATAAAAATTATTAAGACACAGGCTAACCTAGGACTGGATCGCGAGTTGAATATGAGAAAACCTAGAGTTTCTTTTTTATTAGGTTGCCTGGCCAAAGGGGTACGTTTCGACCAGGGCCGAACGATCCTACATCTACGGCTAGGATTAGATCTTTGTTATAATACACCAGCGCACGGTTTTCATCCATCGGATGCCGATCAACGGACCGGATCACCAAATGCCCAAGGCGCTCGAACACCTGCCCGATCACCATCCGACGACAACAATTGACTCCGCGAAGCGGTACACTAAGATCTAATTAGGACCGTGCACCACGCATCCAACGATGCGCAATCACCGCCTTGCCAAACCCAGCCGAGCGGCGGCGCCATCGCCGGGGAGTTCCAAACCCGTAGCCCGCACCTCGAACTTTGATCCGTACGGTGCTACGCGTAGCGGAGAGTGAACTAAGGAGGATGGGGGTGGTTTTACCTCGAATCGGGACGGCGACTGCTCTGTCCACGCGGCAACGCGGTTCCGCGGCGGTGATGGAACGACGACGAGCAATTAGGAGTGTGTCGATGGACAATCCCGCTCGAATGTGTCACAGACATCCTTGGGGGTCGTCCACGAACACCTTGGACGCTTCGCCACGGCCAAACACCCCCGCAATATGGATCTAGCTGGCAGCGGAGTCCTTTCTCTCTAGCGACGGTGCACTGAGAACCTAACAGGGGCGTGGATGCGGCTAGGTGGGGCAAAGAGTGGTCACGGGGCACCGGGCGCTCACATTTATAGGGTCAACACCCCAACGGTCCGAGCGAGCCTTGCGCAAGTCATGGCGGCGAGGTCCGTTCACGTCGCGCGACATTCGCGGAGAAGAAGACGACATCGACGCTAAGACTGGTTAAACGGGCCCCACCTGTCGGTGTATTGGGAGGAAGGGAACACAGCGCCACTGACCAGGTTGGCCCGCGTGTCGGCGCCACGGAGAGGTGGTGGGCTGCGCGGATCAAAAGGGAAAATGGGCCGGATTGGTGGGTTTCGGGCCCAACAGTGGGATTTCTCCTTTTTCTTTTTTTATATTTTCATTTTCCTATTTTGTCTCCTTTTTATTTTGAATCCCAAATTTGAATTTGAGACCTTTTATGAGTTTCACCTTTGAGTTAGATGTACACATTCCAATCCTTTATAGAAATAATATATTTTAATATATATATATTATACTCATTTTCACTCACATAATACTTTTCTTGTTCTCTTTTTCTAAATTCTCTTTTTTGGACTTTAATATATTTCTTGTCACAATATTTTTATATTGTCACAACAAGCACACAAAAAGAAATCTCAGCATGATGCAATGATTTAGTAGCATATCTTTTTTTTAATTATTTGTTTTTAAATATGGTGTTCACATGTGATGATAAGTAGATTCAACACACACATAAAATAAAGGAAATAACTTTTCTCCTCTTATATTATCTTCTACAAATTGGGTATTTCAAATCCTAGCCCCTTAAAAAGAATCTCGTCCTCGAGATTTAGGAAGGACTAGGGAAAAGATGGGGAAAATCTATGCGAAGCTCTTCTTCTCTCTCCCAAGTAGCCTCATCTTCTCCATGGTGACTCCATTGCACTTTGCACATCTTTATCACTTTGTTTCTTGTAACTCGAGTCAAAGTATCAAGAATCTTAATAGGATATTCCGTATAAGTCAAATCTCCCTGAACACTGAGCTCCTCCATCGGTAATTGTTCCTCAGGGACACAAAGACACCTCTTAAGTTGAGACACATGGAATACATTATGCACATCAGCTAGATTATCAGGTAACTCAAGTTGGTAAGCCATCTCCCCAACTCTCCTAAAGATTCTGAATGGTCCAATAAAGCGAGGTGACAATTTGCCCTTAACTTTAAATCTCCTCATTCCACGAAGTGGGGACACCTTGAGGTACACATGATCACCTTCGTCAAATTCCAGTGGTCTTCTTCTATTATCAACATAGCTCTTTTGCCTGGTCTGAGCTACCCTCAGGTTTTCCCTGATTATATGGACTTGTTCTTCTGCCTCTTGAATAAGTTCAGACCCAAAGAACTGGCTTTCTCCAGTCTGATCCTAGTATAAAGGAGTCCTGCACTTCCTATCGTACAAAGCCTCAAATGGTGACATCTTCAGACTGGCCTGATAACTATTATTATATGAGAACTCCGCATATGGTAGACTTTTATCCCAACTTCCTCCATGCTGAAGAGCACAAGCTCTCAACATATCGTCCAGTACTTGATTAGTCCTTTCAGTCTGTCCATCAGTCTGAGGGTGATAGGCTGTACTAAAGTTCAACTTAGTATTCATATTCTCATGAAAGCTTCTCCATAATCTTGAGGTAAATTGTGAACCTCGATCAGACAGGATCTTCTTTGGTACTCCGTGTAAACACACAATCCGAGCCATATATAACTCTACCAGTTGTGAGCCTTTATAAGTAGTCTTGACAGGAATGAAGTGGGCTACTTTGGCCCGTCTATCCACAATCACCCATATGGAATCATATCCCTTCGGGGTGCGAGGCAATCCAGTAATGAAATCCATGCCAATTTCTTCCCACTTCCATTCGGGTATCTTCAGTGGATGCAGGAGTCTAGCTGGCCTCTGGTGTTCATCCCTAACTCTTTGACACACATCGCACATAGCCACATGTGCAGCCACATCTCTCTTCAATCCATACCACCAATACTTCTGCTTCAAATCCTGATACATCTTGGTGCTACCAGGGTGGATAGAGTAATCAAAATCATGGGATTCCTTCAATATAGTCTCACGAAGGCTATCAATCTCAGGAACACATATCCTGTCCTTGAACCATACGGTGCCTTGTTCATCCTCCGTGAATTATGGACCTCTACCTTCAGTAATAAGATCCTTGATCTCTTGCATTTTAGCATCACCAATTTGACCTTTGCGAATTTCTAGTTCCAAGGTAGGTTCCACATCAATAGTAACTCCTTTAGTGTGAGCAACTATCCCCAGGTTAAGTCTCCTGAAATCCTCAACAATCTCATCGGGTAGCTGGGCAACATAGCTGAATGAACGTGTTCCTTCCGACTCAAGGCATCTGCAACCAAATTTGCCTTGTCCGGGTGATAGTGAATCTCCAAATCATAATCCTTAATAAGCTCCAACCAACGGCGTTGCCTAAGGTTGAGATCCTTCTGAGTGAATATATACTTAAAATTCTTATGATCTGTGTACACTTGGCACTTGGTTCCCATGATATAATGCCTCCATATCTTTAGTGCATACACAACGGCTGCCAGTTCTAAGTCATGAGTCGGATAGTTCAACTCATGTTTCCGCAACTGACGAGACGTGTAGGCAATTACGTGTCCTTCTTGCATAAGCACACATCCCAAGCCTTGGCCACATGCATCATAATAAATGTCAAATCCCTTATGTAGATCTGGCAAAACCAACACTGGTGGTGACATCAATCTCTTCTTTAATTGATCAAAGCTATCTTGGCACTTTTTGTCCCACTTAAACTCTCTTCCCTTCTCCAGAAGTGAGGTCATATGCTTAGCAATCTTAGAAAATCCTTCAATAAATCTCCGATAATAGCCTGCAAGTCCCAAGAAACTCTGAATCTCTGAAACTGTAGTGGGTATGCTCCACGCCATTATCTCCTTGACTTTAGCAGGATCCACTGATATCCCTCCATTAGAAATGATATGTCCAAGGAATGGCACCTCGTCAATCCAGAACTCGCATTTGCTATACTTGGCGTAGCGTTGATTATCTCGTAGCTTCTGTAGCACCAATCTCAGATGTTCCTCATGATCGCTATCACTCTTGGAATAAATAAGAATATCGTCGATGAATACTACGACGAATCTGTCCAGATACTCCATGAACACCATATTCATCAGATTCATAAAATAAGCTGGTGCATTAGTTAATCCAAATGACATAATTGTGAATTCATATAAACCATATCGGGTCGAGAAAGCCATCTTGGTAATATCAGAAGGCCTAATCTTCATTTGATGGTAACCCGATCGGAGATCAATCTTCGAGAATACCCTAGCACCTCTCATCTGGTCAAATAAATCCTCAATGCGGGGTAACTGATACTTGTTCTTCACATTAACATCATTAAGGGATCTATAGTCCACACACATCCTTTGTGATCCATCCTTCTTCTGCACAAACAGAACCGGCGCTCCCCAAGGTGAGGAACTCGGACGAATGTACCTAGCCTTTTGTAGCTCTGTTAACTCCTTCTTAAGTTCTTTTAACTCTTCTACAGACATCCTGTATGGCCGTTTAGAAATAGGAGCAGTCCCAGGTAAGAGATCAATGACAAACTCAACTTCCCTATCTAGTGGCATCCCTGGTAACTCCTCTAGAAAGACATCCGGAAAATCCCTAACCACATGGATGTTGTTTCCAACAAACTCCACATCTATGAAGAATGATGCATGTTTGGTAGAGGTAGTTACTGTAATTTCAATGTCAAATCTTTCTCCTTTAGGCCTGGTGAGTTCTACTGTACCCCTACCACATTGTATAATGGCCTTTGCCTTTCTTAACCATGACATACCAAGGATTAGATCTATGCTGCTTGCCTCTAATATTATAGCGGTAGCCCCGAATTCTCTTCCCATAATTATCAATGTCAATTTATGTGTCATATGATTTGCCTCAACAGGCCCTTTGGGTGTAATTACTATCATTGGTGTTTTCATAATTTTCAGTGGTAACTCATTTGTGTTGGCATATCGAGCAAACATAAATGAATGTGTAGCACCAGAATCAAATAATATTGTTGCAGGAATTGCATTAATGTAAAACATACCAAGTGCGATGTCATCCCCATCAGGAGTAGCATCAGCGCTGACTTGATTAACCTTGGCAATAGAGAATCACTTGCCAGATCCTAGAGTCTGCTGCTTGTTCAGAACTGGGGTAGTAGCAATCCTCTATGGGCAAACATTTGCATAATGTCCAGTCTTCCCACACTTGTAGCAAGTAGTGCCTGCACTCTGTCCTGAAAATTTCGTCGGGGTGCTAGTGGGGGTAGCCTGACGAGTCGGTGGCGTCCCCTGAGGTGAGTGCTGAGCTGGATGCTGGCCTCCTCCAGTGCGAACTGGTGTACCCTGTGGCGAACCGTAACGAGGACGAACACTGCTGCTTCCCTGACCCTAGGATATAGCCTTCCTCTTCAAATCTCCTAGCTGAACACACTTGTGTTCAATAGCTAGGGCCTTGTCAAGCAACCTTTGGAATGATGGAAAGGTGTGAGCTACTAGAGCATACTACAGAGGTCCATTGAGTCCTTCAATAAAGTGCTCCTGCTTCCTCTCATCTTCAGCTACTTCATCTGGTGCATATCTGGAGAGCTGAATGAACTTATCGTGGTACTCGCTGACTGACATGCTCCCCTGCTTCAGCGATAGAAATTCTTTCTTCTTAATCTTCATTAGTCCAGCTGGTATATGATAGTTCCTGAACTGCGTAGCGAACTCCGCCCATGTGATAGTATCAGCAGCATCATGGGCAGCAATGTATGAATCCCACCAATCAGCAGTAGGACCTATCAGAAGACCAGAAGCATATAGAACCTTCTCTCGGTCAGAACATTGGGCAATAATCAACATCTTTTCCATAGACTTCAGCCAATCATCAGCGTCTAGTGGATCTAGAGAACTGGCAAATGTCGGTGGCTTATGGCTCATGAACTCCCGGTGCTTTTCCCGGGGTGGAACTGGTAGCGGGGGTGGAGGCAGTGGTGCTTGCTGTTGTTGCTGTTGCTACTGCGCCCTTCTCTCTTGGCGTATCTCCTCTCGCTCTTGGCGCATCTCCTGGCGTATATCCTCTCGCTCTTGGCGCATCTCCTGGCGTTCCTGCCGCATCTGCGCGTGCATATCCTTCATGGTGTCTGCCATCTGTTGCATTATCCGCATCTGGGCTGCAACTGTGGGATCAGCTCCGACTGGCGGAGGCTGTGGAGGATCCATCTCAGGTTGTTGTTGTGGTTGTCTAAATATCCTCCGAGTGTGTCGATTCGAGGTAGATCAATTCCACCACCCTTCCTGGTATTGACCATCTGAGTTAGAAACATATCGTGAGAGAGAAAGGATTGTAGATAAGGCATGTATTTACGAGGCATGTTACTTTGGGGGATTTATTTGCTAAGCAGATTAATGTTTTACCTACCAAAGCTAATTCGTTACCTTATGGTGGTACATGCTAAGATGTCCATTTATAATATCTCAATCAATCAAAGAAGCAAATCAGACATTTATCATCAGAACAATCAACCAACACTTTAAATAGAGAAAATAGTTTTAATTTCGTCTTAGGTTCCCTATCTCTTAAGAATGTCATAAATGTAGGATTCCAAGGTGTGAAACCCATCTTGTCTTAGAGTGGAAAAGATAAGAGTAATCAGAGTGTGGCAGCAAAAGGTGAGACAGGATCAAGATAAGATAAGTATAGAATGAATCAGAGTAAGGTAAGTAGGTAAGGGTTTTGTCCATTTATATCTAGGTTTCGTCCTACAGTCAACATTTGCTCTGATATCACTTCTGTCACACCCGGATTTAAGGGACAAAGCCGGGTGTATCTCATACATGCGCCAAAGAAGACAACTTATATGATAACAGAGTGTATAGAGATAAATGTCACAATAACATCAGAGTACTTATTACATTACGGAAGTCTTACAAAATAAAATATAAACGAACTAAGGATCATCCTTGGCGCCATAAAGACAACTGGGAAATGTCACCTAGATCAGATCAAACTCCTCGTTGTGTGGCTCCTCCTGAACCACCTATTCTTCTCCTGTGGGAGGTGTGAGACAGCAAGGGTGAGCTCACACATGATCATAGCTCAACAAGTTGTGCGGAAACCAGTGTGTATGAACTCACCAAAGGTGGGAGTTCATGTGAAGTGTAAGGCTAATCAACAATAAGGGTTAAAGCTGAGCATTGCTTTTAATAAGTTGGTCAAGTTTTATTAGCAGTTACTAAATGTAAGTAAATACCAAACCATAATAAGAATAATAGAACAAAATTAATAAATAATCTTATGCAATGCAAATAACAAATTGAATTTAAGTTCCATAAATTAATCATGCGAGAGTCCTGAGCTGCTCATGACCGTGAGCTCGACTAGTATACCAGTTTTACACTCTGCAGAGGTTGTACCATGTACCCACAAGTCATGTTACCCATCTGCCAAGGGATCGCGACTCCCATACACCTCCCAAGGAAGCGAGGCAGGGCAACACTGTGAGGCCTTTACAAAGTTCCACTAGCTTCCGAAAACCCGCTACAGTTTATGGGAAGAGCACTTGCAAGAATCCCTCATCTGACCGCCATCACAACAAAATCAACCCGAGACCTCCCTGCATGCAACTCCCCTACTTCCCTTGCCCCTTTCGGGTAAGGTAGTCTTCCACTAGCTTTCCTAATTAGTCAGCCAAGGGGTCCCATTCCTCCCTTGCGGTGGCACGTGTTTCTCAAGTTAAGCTCCATGTTCCAATTAAAAATAATGATCTTGACATGAACATAAATAAAATAACAAAATAATTGGAACATGGATATAATGAAATATTAACCCAAAACCATGTAAAGCAATAGCATAACTACCCAAATGATTTAGGGGTAAACAAGGGAAAATTGATAAACAGACTAGGGTGACCTATTGGGTCCCATCAAAATTAAACCTATGCATGAATAAGTGGTATTAAAGAACATTATTGGGTAATAAAAGTGGTCAAGGGCACAACTTGCCTTCAATGAGCTCCTGCTCAGCAACTTCTATCTGCTAGGCACCAGGATCCTCAGTCACACGCTCTTCTACTCGCCATAATACAAACAAGCACAGTATAAAGGAAAAATTAACATCACACCAAACATGTAAACAAAATACATAATAATAATATACACATTAAAATAAGAACCTAGGAACATGAATCATTAATTTTGGAGTTATGGATCTTAAATTATGAATTTCCAAAGGTTTTATGTGCTTGATATATGATTAAGTGAGAAATTATTTTTCTTACTGTTTTCATGTCAAAACAGAGACTCTAGGTGATAAACAATAATATTACAAAATTTTAGAAACTATAATGGGTTAATTTGGAGTTCATATGAATTTTCTATGAATTTAGCAAGTTCCAGCATTTATTTATACATTGAAAATCAATTTCTGTATTTATTTACCTATTTTATATGTTCCCTCGATCGAGCATCAATTAAATAGAAACACAGGGGGTCTAGTATAAAAATTATTAAGACACAGGCTAACCTAGGACTGGACCGTGGGTTGAATCCGAGAAAACCTAGGGTTTCTTTTATAAGGTTGCCTGGCCGAAGGGGTACGTTTCGACCAGGGCCAAACGATCCTACATCTACATCTACGGCTAGGATTAGTTCTTCGTTATTATACACCAACGCATGGTTTTCAGCCATCGGATGCCCGATCAACGGATCGGATCACCAAATGACCGAGGCGCTCGAACACCCGCCCGATCACCATCCGATGACAACGATTGACTCCGCGAAGCGGTACACTAAGATCTAATTAGGACCACGCACCACACATCCAACAGTGCGCAATCACCGCCTTCCCAAACCTAGCCGAGCGGCGGTGCACCCGCCGTGATACGGCGGCGCCATCGCTGGGGAGTTCCAAACCTGTAGCTTGTGCCTCGAACTTCGATCCCTACGGTGCTACGCATAGCGGAGAGTGAACCAGGGAGGATGGGGTGGTTTTACCTCGAATCGGGACGGCAACTGCTCTGTCCCATGTGGCAATGCAGTTTCGCGGCGGCGATGGAACTGTGACAAGCAATTAGGAGTGCGCCGATGGACAATCCCACCCAAATGTGTCACGGACAACCTTGGGGGTCGCCCACGAACACCCTAGACACTTTGCCACGGCCAAACACCCCCGCAATATGGATCTAGCCGGCGGCGAAGTCCTTTCCCTCTAGCGGCGATGCACTAAGAACCTAACGGCGACGTGGATGCGGCTAGGTGGGGCGAAGAGTGGTCACGGGCACTGAGTGCTCGCATTTATAGGGTCAACACCCCAACGGTCCGAGCGAGCCTTTGCGCAGGTCGTGGCGGCGAGGTCCGTTCACGCCGCGCGACATTCGCGGAGAAGAAGAAGGCAACGACGATGAGACTGGTCAAACGGGCCCCACTGGTCGGTGTATCGGGAGGAAGGGAACACAACGCCACTGACTAGGCTGGCCCGCGTGTCGGCGTCGCGGAGAGGTGGTGGGCTGCGCGGATCAAAAGGGGAAATGGGCCAGATTGGTGGGTTTCGGGCCCAACAGTGGGATTTCTCCTTTTTCTTTTTTATATTTTCATTTTCCTATTTTGTCTCCTTTTTATTTTGAATCCCAAATTTGAATTTGAGACCTTTTATGAGTTTCACCTTTGAGTTAGATGTACACATTCCAATCCTTTATAGAAATAATATATTTTAATATATATATATATATATATTATACTCATTTTCACTCACATAATACTTTTCTTCTTGTCTTTTTCTAAATTCTCTTTTTTGGACTTTAATATATTTCTTGTCACATTATTTTTATATTGTCACAACATGCACACAAAAAGAAATCTCAGCATGATGCAATGATTTAGTAGCATATCTTTTTATTAATTATTTGTTTTTAAATATGGTGTTCACATGTGATGATAAGTAGATTCAACACACACATAAAAATAAAGAAAATAACTTTTCTCCTCTTATATTATCTTCTACAAATTAGGTATTACACTATGTGATAATGGGACTGCAATCCGCATGGCCGATAATCCCATTGAACACAACCGCACTAAGCGCAAAGACATCCGATATCACTTTTTGAGAGATCACCAACAAAAGGGGATATTGAAATTGCTTATGTTAGCACACACAACCAATTAGCCGATATCTTCACCAAGCCCCTGGATGAAAATACTTTTAGAAAGCTTAGGAATGAACTCAATATCCTAGATTCTCGAAACTTTGATTGAAATCTTGCACACATTGCTCATTTATATACCTTTGATCATGTCTCTTTCATTTGGTACAAATGTATATTTCTTATTCTTCTTGTGCCAAAGCTAAGACTAATGTGCTTCCAAGTGTATTTCTATCCTTAGTCTTAGATTGAAAGGGAAATGGAGAACTCGGCAAAGACAAGGCTTCCACTACGACTCTGTCGGTATCATTTATCATTTGCCCTTCTCATAAACTTTCATTCATATCCTTTTTACAAAGGGAGACAAAATAATAGGCCTATAAGGTTTCTTCGTTTTTGGCGCTTAATGCCAAAGGGGAGAAATTAATAGGCCCAAAGCAAAAGGACCGCACCACCACCCTATTTTCAAAAACTGTTTCACAAAGGGGGAGAAATTATTCAAATTACAAAACCCCTCTTGACAGCTAAGGGGAGAACTTCTTCAGGGGAGCTTTTATTTAGCCAAATGAAAAGCATTTGAAACAGGGGGAGGATTTTCAAAATCTTGAAAATGCTTTTGAAAGGGAAATAGGCTTACACCTTTTTCCTAATTGATTTTGGTGGTTGAATTGCCCAATACAAATAATTGGACTAACTAGTTTGCTCTAGACTATAAGTTTTACAGGTGCCAAAGGTTCACAATAAACCAATAAAAAGACCAAGAAAGGGTTCAAACAAAGAGAGCAAAAGACAACCGAAGTGTGCCCTGGTCTGGCGCACCGGACTGTTCGGTGTGCCACCGGACAGTGTCCGGTGCACCAGGGAACCCGACTCCAAACTTGCCACCTTCGGGATTTCTGGGAGCCGCTCCGCTATAATTCACCGGACTGTCCGGTGTGCCAGCGGAACAACGGCTACTTCACGCCAACGGTCGTCTGCAGAGAGCAGTTAATGCGCTATAGTGCGTGGAGAAGTCAGAGCAGAGCCAGTCGGCGCACCAGACTGTCTACAGGACCTATCCGGTGCACCACCGGACTGTCCGGTGGCCCAGAAGACAGAAGCTCCAACGGTCGAACCCTAACGGTCGGGTGATGTGGCTGGCGCATCGGACAGTGTCCGGTGGCGCACCGGACTGTCTGGTGCGCCATGCGACAGCAACCTCCACCAAACGGCTAGTTTGGTGGTTGGGGCTATAAATACCCCAACCACCCACCATTCATTGCATCCAAGTTTTCAGCCTTCAAACACCTTACAAGAGCTATAGCATTCAATGCAAGACACAATCAAAGAGATCAAAATCTCTCGCAAGTCCAAAGATCATTCCAATCAAATAGTGGCTAGTGAGAGAGAGACTTGTGTTCATTTGAGCTCTTGCGCTTGGATTGCTTTTCTTCTTCATTCTTTCTTGATTCCAACTCAATTGTAACCAATACAAGAGACACCAATTGTGTGGTGGTCCTTGTGGGGACTTAGTGTCCCGTTTGATTGAGAAGAGAAGCTCACTTGGTCTAAGTGACCGTTTGAGAGAGGGAAAGGGTTGAAAGAGACCCGGTCTTTGTGACCACCTCAACGGGGAGTAGGTTTGCAAGAACCGAACCTCGGTAAAACAAATCACCGTGTCATTTGTCCTATTTGCTTGTGATTTGTTTTTCGCCCTCTCTTTCGGACTTATTTATATTTCTAACGCTAACCCCGACTTGTAGTTGTGCTTAAAGTTTTTAAATTTCAGATTCGCCCTATTCACCCCCTCTAGGCGACTTTCAATTGGTATCAAAACCCGGTGCTTCATTAGAGCCTAACCGCTCGAAGTGATGTCGGGAGATCACGCCAAGAAGGAGATGGTGACCGGCGAGAAGCCCGCCACAAGCCACGGGAAGGCTCCATCAAGGGAGTCCGGCAACAAAAAGAAGGAAGGATCCCCTTCACGCATTAGGACGCACAAGAGTGGCGAGAGGAAGAAGAAAATGAAGAAAGTGGTCTACTACGAGACCGACTCTTCATTGCCCTCGACATCGGGATCCGACGCCGCGTCCGTCACTTCTAAGTGCCAAGAGCGCAAGAAGTATAATAAGATCCCCCTACGCTACCCTCGCATTCCTAGACATACTTCATTACTTTCGGTCCCATTAGGCAAACCACCGACGTTTGACGGTGAAGATTATTCTAGGTGGAGTGATATGATGAGATATCACCTAACCTCACTCCACAAAAGTATATGGGATGTTGTTGAGTTTGGAGTACAGGTACCATCCGTAGGGGATGAAGATTATGATGAGGACGAGGTGGCCCAAATCGAGCACTTCAACTCTCAAGCAACTACTATACTCCTCACCTCTTTAAGTCGAGAGGAGTATAATAAGGTGCAAGGGTTGAAGAGCGCCAAAGAGATTTGGGATGTACTCAAGACCGCGCACGAAGGAGACGAGGTGACCAAGATCACCAAGAGGGAAACGATCGAGGGGGAGCTCGGTCGCTTCATGCTTCACCAAGGGGAGGATCCACAAGCCATGTACAACCGGCTCAAGACCTTGGTGAACCAAGTGCGCAACCTCGGGAGCACCAAATGGGATGACCATGAAATGGTCAAGGTTATTCTTAGATCACTCGTATTTCTTAATCCTACTCAAGTTCAATTAATTCGTGGTGATCCAAGATATAAACTAATGTCTCCCGAGGAAGTAATAGGAAAATTTGTGAGCTTTGAGTTGATGATCAAAGGCTCCAAGAAAATCATCGAGTAAGGCGCCTCCTCCACAGCCGATGTGCAACCCGTGGCATTCAAGGCAACGGAGGAGAAGAAAGAAGACTCTACACCTAGACGCCTCCAAGCTCGACAACGAGGAAATGGCGCTCATCATCAAGAGCTTTTGCCAAATCCTCAAGCAAAGGAGGGGAAGGACTACAAGCCCCGCTCCAAGAAAGTTTGCTACAAGTGTGGTAAGCTCGGTCATTTTATTGCAAAATGTCCATTATCAAGTGATAGTGACAGGGGCGATGACAAGAAGGGAAAGAGAAGAAAAAGAAGAGGCACTACAAGAAAAAGGGCGGCGATGCCCATGTTTGCCGGGAGTGGGACTCCGACGAGAGCTCCACCGACTCCTCCTCTGACGAGGTCGCCTTCAACATCGCCGTCACCAAAGGCCTCCTCTTCCCCAACGTCGGCCACAAGTGCCTCATGGCAAAGGACGACAAAAGGAAGAAGGTAAAATCTAAATCCTCCACTAAGTACGCAACATCTAGTGATGAAGCTAACTCTAGTGATGATGAGGATAATTTATTAACGCTTTTTGCCAACCTAAACATGCAACAAAAGGAGAAATTAAATGAGTTAATTAGTGCCATTCATGAGAAGGATGAACTCTTGGACACCCAAGAGGACTTCCTAATTAAAGAAAACAAAAAGCATGTTAAGGTTAAAAATGCTTATGCTCTAGAGGTAGAAAAATGTGAAAAATTATTTAGTGAGCTAAGCACTTGCCATGATGTTATTTCCAACCTTAGAAATGAAAATGCCAAATTAATTGCTAAGGTTGAGAAATCAAATGTTTGTAATGATTCAATTGACAAGCTTAGAAATGATAATGCTAGTTCAAATGCTAAGATTGAAAAATTAAATGCCTCTCTGGCTAGCCTTAGAAATGAAAATGAAAAATTAATTCCTAAGGCTAAGGAATTAGATGTTTGCAATATTTCTATTTCCAATCTTAGAGATAAGAATGACATTTTACATGCTAAGATTGTTGAACTAAATTCTTGCGAGCCCTCTACATCTACCTTTGAGCATGTTATAATTTGCACTAGATGTAGAGATATTAACATTGATGCTATTCATGATCACATTGCTATGATTAAACAACAAAATGATCATATAGCAAAATTAGATGCTAAAATTGCCAAGCATGAACTAGAAAATGAGAAATTTAAATTTGCTCGTAGCATGCTTTATAGTGGGAGACACCCTGGCATTAAGGATGGCATTGGCTTCCAACAGGGAGGCAATGTCAAACTCAATGCCCCTCCTAAAAGATTATGTAACTTTGTTAAGGGCAAGGCTCCCATGCCTCAGGATAACGAGGGTTACATTTTGTACCCTGCCGGTTATCCCGAGCACAAAATTAGGAGAATTCATTCTAGGAAGTCTCACTCTGGCTCTAATCATGCTTTTATGTATAAGAGTGAGGCATCTAGTTCTAGGCAATCAACCCGTGCTAAATTGCCTAAGAAGAAAACTCCTATTGCATCAAATGAGCCTAACATTTCATTTAAGACCTTTGATGCATCTTATGTGGTAACCAACAAATCAGGCAAAGTAGTTGCCAAATATGTTGGGGGCAAACACAAGGGGTCAAAGACTTGTGTTTGGGTACCCAAGGTGCTTGTTTCTAATGTCAAAGGACCCAAGACCGTTTGGGTACCTAAGAACAAGGCCTAAACTTGTTTTGTAGGTTTATGCATCCGAGGGCTCAAGTTGGATCATCGATAGCGGGGGCACAAACCACATGATTGGGGAGAAAAGGATGTTCTCCTCATATGAGAAAAACCAAGATCCCCAATGAGTTATCACATTCAGGGATGGAAATCAAGATTTGGTCAAAGGATTGGGTAAAATTGCTATATCACCTGACCATTCTATTTCCAATGTTTTTCTTGTAGATTCATTAGATTACAATTTGGTTTCTGTTTCTCAATTATGCAAAATGGGCTATAATTGTCTTTTTAAGGATGTAGGTGTTACTGTCTTTAGAAGAAGTGATGATTCAGTAGCATTTAAGGGAGTGTTAGAGGGTCAGCTATACTTAGTTGATTTTAATAGAGCTGAACTCGACACTTGCTTAATTGCTAAGACTAACATGGGCTGGCTCTGGCATCGCCGACTAGCACATGTTGGAATGAAGAATCTTCACAAGCTTCTAAAGGGAGAGCACATTTTAGGACTAACAAATGTTCATTTTGAGAAAGACAAGGTGTGTAGCGCATGTCAAGCAGGGAAGCATGTCGGTGTTCATCACCCACACAAGAACATCATGACGACCGACAGGCCACTTGAGCTACTCCACATGGACCTATTCGGCCCGATAGCTTACATAAGCATCGACGAGAGTAAGTATTGTCTTGTAATTGTGGATGATTATTCTCGCTTCACTTGGGTGTTCTTTTTGCAGGATAAATCCCAAACCCAAGAGACCTTAAAGGGATTCTTGAGACGAGCTCAAAACGAGTTCGACTTAAGAATCAAAAATATTAGAAGCGACAACGGGACGGAGTTCAAGAACTCACAAATCGAAAGCTTTCTTGAGGAGAAAGGGATCAAGCATGAGTTCTCTTCTCCCTACACGCCACAACAAAATGGTGTAGTGGAGAGGAAGAATAGAACTCTACTGGACATGGCAAGGACCATGCTTGATGAGTACAAGACTTCGGATCGGTTTTGGGCTGAGGCGGTTAACACCGCTTGCTACCCCATCAACCGGTTGTATCTTCACCGAATCCTCAAGAAAACATCATATGAACTCCTCACCGGTAAAAAGCCCAATGTTTCATATTTTAGAGTCTTTGGTTGCAAATGCTTTATTCTTATTAAAAGAGGTAGAAAATCTAAATTTGCTCCTAAGGCTGTAGAAGGCTTTTTACTTGGTTATGATTCAAACACAAGGGCATATAGAGTCTTTAACAAGTCCACTGGACTAGTTGAAGTTTCTTGTGACATTGTGTTTGATGAGACTAACGGCTCTCAAGTAGAGCAAGTTGATCTTGATGAGCTAGATGATGAAGAGGCTCCATGCGTCGCGCTAAGGAACATGTCCATTGGGGATGTGTGTCCTAAGGAATCCAAAGAGCCTCCACATGCACAAGATCGACCATCTTCCTCCATGCAAGCATCTCCACCAACCGAAGATGAGGATCAAGCTCAAGATGATGAAGATGAGGATCAAGAAGATGAGCCACCTCAAGAGGAGGGCAATGATCAAGGGGGAGATGCTAATGATCAAGACAAGGAAGATGATGAGGGTCCAAGACCGCCACACCCAAGAGTCCACCAAGCAATTCAACGAGATCACCCCGTGAACACCATCCTCGGTGATATTCATAAGGGGGTAACCACTCGATCTCATGTTGCTCATTTTTGTGAACATTACTCTTTTGTTTCCTCTATTGAGCCACACAGGGTATAGGAAGCACTTCAAGATTCGGATTGGGTGCTGGCGATGCAAGAGGAGCTCAACAACTTCACGAGGAATGAGGTTTGGCATCTTGTTCTACGTCCTAACCAAAATGTTGTAGGAACCAAGTGGGTCTTCCGCAACAAACAAGATGAGCATGGTGTGGTGACAAGGAACAAAGCCCGACTTGTGGCCATGGGATATTCACAAGTCGAAGGTTTGGATTTTGGTGAAACCTATGCACCCGTAGCTAGGCTTGAGTCAATTCACATATTACTTGCCTATGCTACTTACCATGGCTTTAAGCTTTACCAAATGGACGTGAAAATGCTTTTCTCAATGGACCAATCAAAGAAGAGGTCTATGTTGAGCAACCTCCCGGCTTTGAAGATAGTGAGTATCCTAACCATGTTTATAGACTCTCTAAGGCGCTTTATGGGCTCAAACAAGCCCTAAGAGCATGGTATGAATGCCTAAGAGATTTTCTTATAGCTAATGGCTTCAAAGTCGGAAAAGCCGATCCTACTCTCTTTACTAAAACACTTGAAAATGATTTGTTTGTATGCCAAATTTATGTTGTTGATATCATATTTGGGTCTACTAACGAATCTACATGTGAAGAGTTTAGTAGGATCATGACTCAAAAATTCGAGATGTCAATTATGGGGGAGTTGAAGTATTTCTTAGGATTTCAAGTGAAGCAACTCCAAGAGGGCACCTTCATTAGCCAAACGAAGTACATTCAAGACATTCTTGTAAAGTTTGGGATAAAGGATGCCAAGCCCATCAAGACACCCATGGGAACAAATGGGCATCTCGACCTCGACACGGGAGGTAAATCCGTAGATCAAAAGGTATACCGGTCGATGATAGGTTCTTTACTCTATTTATGTGCATCTCGACCGGATATTATGCTTTCCGTATGCATGTGTGCAAGATTCCAAGCCGATCCTAAGGAAGTTCACCTTAGGGCCATAAAACGAATCTTGAGATATTTAGTTTATACTCCTAAGTTTGGCCTTTGGTACCCCAGGGGATCCACATTTGATTTAATTGGTTATTCCGATGCTGATTGGGCAGGGTGTAAAATTAATAGAAAGAGCACATTAGGGACTTGCCAGTTCTTGGGAAGATCTCTGGTGTCTTGGGCCTCAAAGAAGCAAAACTTTGTCGCTCTTTCTACTGCCGAAGCCGAGTATATTGCCGCAGGTCATTGTTGTGAGCAATTGCTTTGGATGAGGCAAACCCTTAGGGACTATGGTTACAAATTAACCAAAGTTCCTCTCCTATGTGATAATGAGAGTGCAATCTGCATGGCGGATAATCTCGTTGAGCATAGCCGCACTAAACACATAGCCATTCGGTATCAGTTTTAAGGGATCACCAACAAAAGGGGGATATCGAGATTGCATATGTTAACACCAAAGAATAATTAGCCGATATCGTTACCAAGCCATTAGATGAGCAAACTTTTACCAAACTTAGGCATGAGCTAAATATTCTCGATTCTAGGAATTTTGATTGATATTTTGCACACATAGCTCATTTATATACCTTTGATCATATCTCTTTCATGTGCTATGACTAATGTGTTTTCAAGTGAATATTATGCTAAAGTCATAGATTGAAAGGGGAAATGGAGTCTTCGGCAAAGACAAGGCTTCCACTCCACTCCATCGAATTATTCATCCTTCGCCGTCGCTCCACACCTCTCTCCAAATTTGGTATAATCTTCACTCATATGTTATTTACCATAGGGGGAGAAAGTAAAAAGGGCTCTAATGACTCCGTTTTTGGCGATTCATGCCAAAGGGGGAGAAAGTATTAGCCCAAAGCAAAAGGACCGCACCATCACCAATTTCAAAAATTTAGTCTTTCAATTTGTATTTAAAGTAGTGTTTTCAAATTGGTATCTTATTGTTAATAGGTTTCTCAAATTGGAATACCCTCTTCAAAATTTATACCTAAAACCCTCTAGAACACTAAGAGGAGGATTTCATTAAGGGGGAGTTTTGTTTAGTCAAAGGAAAAGCATTTGAAACAGGGGGTGAAAATTTCAAATCTTGAAAATACTTCTCAAAATCATATTCATATGTCTTTGACTATTTGCAAAAGATCTTTGAAAAAGAATTTCCAAAACATTGCAAAACAAAACAAGTGGTGCAAGCATGGTCCAAAATTTTAAATTAGAAGAAAGCCATCCATGCATATCTAGTAGAAATAATTATTGGTTCCATTCCAAGCAACCTTATGCAAACTAGTTCAATTCTGCACCTTTATATTTGCTTTGGTTTGTGTTGGCATCAATCACCAAAAAGGGGGAGATTGAAAGGGAAATAGGCTTACACCTTTTTCCTAATTGATTTTGGTGGTTGAATTGCCCAACACAGATAATTGGACTAACTAGTTTGCTCTAGACTATAAGTTTTACAGGTGCCAAAGGTTCACAATAAACCAAAAAAACCAAGAAAGGGTTCAAACAAAGAGAGCAAAAGACAACCAAAGTGTGCCCTGGTCTGGCGCACCGGACTGTCCGGTGCACCAGGGAACCCGACTCCAAACTTGCCACCTTCGGGATTTCTCGGAGCCGCTCCACTATAATTTACCGGACTGTCTGGTGTGCCAGCGGAGCAATGGCTACTTCGCGCCAACGGTCATCTGCAGAGAGCAGTTAATGAGCTACAGTGCGCGCAGAAGTCAGAGCAAAGCTAGACGGCGCACCGGACAGTATACAAGACCTGTCCGATGCACCACCGGACTGTCCGGTGGCCCAGAAGACAGAAGCTCCAACGGTCAAACCCTAACGGTCGAGTGACGTGGCTGGCGCACCGGACAGTGTTCGGTGGTGCACCGGACTGTCCAGTGCGCCATGCGACAACAGCCTCCACCAAACGTCTAGTTTGGTGGTGGGGCTATAAATACCCCAACCACCCACCATTCATTGCATCCAAGTTTTTAGCCTTCAAACACCTTACAAGAGCTATAGCATTCAATACAAGACACAATCAAAGAGATCAAAATCTCTCCCAAGGTCAAAGATCATTCCAATC
The DNA here is from genome assembly GCF_902167145.1 of Zea mays. Taxonomy (NCBI): domain Eukaryota; kingdom Viridiplantae; phylum Streptophyta; class Magnoliopsida; order Poales; family Poaceae; genus Zea; species Zea mays. The sequence continues at coordinate 41,524,258 of NC_050098.1, read as the reverse complement.
AAATAGTGGCTAGTGAGAGAGAGACTTGTGTTCATTTGAGCTCTTGCGCTTGGATTGCTTTTCTTCTTCATTCTTTCTTGATTGCAACTCAATTGTAACCAAGACAAGAGACACCAATTGTGTGGTGGTCCTTGTGGGGACTTAGTGTCCCGTTTGATTGAGAAGAGAAGCTCACTCGGTCTAAGTGGCCGTTTGAGAGAGGGAAAGGGTTGAAAGAGACCCGGTCTTTGTGACCACCTCAACGGGGAGTAGGTTTGCAAGAACCGAACCTCTGTAAAACAAATCACCGTGTCATTTGTCTTATTTGCCCTCTCTTTCGGACTCGTTTATATTTCTAACGCTAACCCCGGCTTGTAGTTGTGCTTAAAGTTTGTAAATTTCAGATTCGCCCTATTCACCCCCCTCTAGGCGACTTTCAGCTTTCAGAAATTATATTCTTATACCATTGGATATTTGTAATAGAATTTGAAAGTCTTTTGCAAAAAGATTTGCAAAAACAAGCTAAGTGGTGCAAATGTGGTCCAAAATGTCAAACTAGAAGAAAGCAACCATGTATACTTAGAAATACTTTCAATTGGTTTAATTCAAAGTAACTTATGCACATCTGTCAAATTGCAAACTAGTTACATTTCTACACATTACATTTGCTTTGGTTTGTGTTGGCATCAATCACCAAAAAGGGGAGATTGAAAGGGAAATGAGCTTAACCATTTCCTATAATCGATTTTGGTGTTTGACGTCCATCACAAACCATATGGACTAACTGGTTTTCCTAGTTATCATTTATCTCAGGTACATAAAGTTCAACATAAACCAACAAAGAAAGTGAATTGGGAACTCTACAAAGTTTGGAGCAAAAACAGAAATTGGTGCAGCCAGTGGCGCACCGGACACTGTCCGGTGCCTAGGCCGAAGCACCTCGCGAACTGGCCGCTCTCGGGTTTTCTCAGAATCAATCCACTATAATTCACTGGACTGTCCGATGAGCCACCAGACTTTCCGGTGCGCCAACGGAGCAACGGTCAACTTCGCCCAATGGTCGACTGCGCTGACTAAGGAACAGTGAACAGTGCAGAAGTCAGCCTGCAAAGTCAGAACGCACCGGACTGTCCGGTGCCACAAGAGGACAAAGGACTTCAACGGTCAACAGCTCCAAACCCCAACGATTGGTTGACGTGGCATGCACTAGACAGTGAACAGTGCAGTGTCCGGTGCACCACTGGACTGTCCGGTGCGCCCATCGACAACAAAGTCAGCCAACGGCTAGGAAGTGGTTGGAGGCTATAAATACCCCAACCACATCCATTCAAGCCATCCAAGCCTCTCACACTTCTCATTCAATACAAGAGCAAAGAATACACTCCAACGACACAATCAAAGCAATCAATCCTCTCCAAGCTCCAAAATCAAATCAAGTGCTTAGTGACTTGAGAGAGGGTGTTTTGTGTTTCTTTTGTTGCTCTTGTTGCTTGGATTGCTTTCTTCTTCTCACTCTAATTCTTTCTAAGTGCTTTGTAAATCTAGCAAGAGACACCTAGTTGTGTGGTGATCCTTACGAGGTCTTAGTGACCCGTGTGATTAAGAAGAAGTACTCGACCGGTCTAAGTGACCGATTAAGAGAGGGAAAGGGTTGGAATAGACCCGGCCTTTGTGGCCTCCTCAATGGGGACTAGGTTCTTTGGAATCGAACCTCGAGAAACAAATCACCGTGTTCACTTGTGTTGATCTTCACTTGATTTGTTTCTTCCCTCGCCTCCCTCTCTAAAGTTCTCTTGCTCACATCGTTTTGAGTTTGCTCCAAAAGTTATCCACATTGATTGAGCAACTCATAGCAAGAGAAACTATCCTCCGTACTCCAAATTATTTCTAACACTAACCCCAGGTATAGTGTGTGTTGAAAGTTTATAATTTTTAGGTTTCGCCTATTCACCCCCCTTCTAGGCGACTTTTAGCTTCGCATTAGGACGGGTAGCCACTGAGGATTGACATTATGGCCGTAGTTTCAAAAATACTTGCTAACCCATAGTAAAGGTTCTCTCAGTATGACCCTTGTCGACCTATTTTTTCATCCGGTCCTGAGCACGTTGTAGGTGTAACTTAACTTGCTGTAACATGAGTTGTCTCTCTTGCATGAAGCTTTGAAGAACTGGTATGGTACAATAGTCAGTAGTGTTCAGGACAAAATGTGAAGGTGCATGGCCATAAAGGACCTCGAATGGAGATGTGCCCAGAGCGGAATGGTAACATGTGTTATACCAATATTCTGCCAATGGTAACCATAAAACCCACTTCTTAGGACAAGAGTGTATGAAACATCTCAGGTATGTTTCTAGACACTGGTTTACCCTCTCGGTCTGACCATCTGACTGAGGATGATAAGCATTGCTCATGCAAAGCTTGGTTCCTGCCAAGTGGAATAGTTCCTGCCACAGCTTACTGGTGAACACTAGGTCTCTATTGGAAATCAGTGTTGCTGGTAGACCATGTAGTTTATACACCTCAGACAGGTACAACTTTGCTACTAATAGTGATGTGAAAGGATGGGCCATGGGTATAAAAGTGTGCATACCTGGGAACTTGTCAACCACCACCAAGATACAGTTGTGTTCACCAGAGACAAGTAGCCCTGAAATAAAGTCCAAACTCGTAGTATGCCAACAGTGTTTAGGTACTGGTAATGGTAATAACAACCCTGGATATTTCACTCGATCTGACTTAGCTTGTTGACAGACCAAACATGACCGTACGAACTCCAGAATATGCTTCTTCATACCAGGCCAGATGAACATGGCTTTGATCGTTCAGTAGGTTACTGGAAACCCGAAATGCCCCCCCAAAGCACCGTCGTGCATTGCTGCCATTACAGTCTTCTATAGGTTAGTATTGAATTCAAGCCTTATACGACCCTTAAACCTGATGACACCTTGTGTTAGTGTATAATTGCCACTATCTCCTCTAGTAGTGAGGGTCTGTAATAACCTTTGTGCTTTTGGATCTTGTTCATAGCCCTGCATAACTTGTAGCAGCCAACTAGGCACCACAGTGGACACATCTACTTGATGTAGTTGCAGGTGAGAGTTGTCCAAGTCTGCCCCAGGTCTATGAGACAAGGTATCTGCCACCCGGTTGTCCGATCCTTTATGATACATAATCTTGTACTGTAAGCTGAAGGTCGCCTAGAGGGGGGTGAATAGGCGGAATCTGAAAATTATAAACTTAGGCACACACTACAAGCCAGGATTAGCGTTAGAAATGAATTCAAGTCCGAAAGAGAGGGAGAAAAATCAACCAAGAAATAAAGCGGATGAACACGATGATTTGTTTTACCGAGGTTTGGTTCTGAAGAAACTAGTACCCACTGAGGTGGTCACAAAGACCGGGTCTCTTTCAACCCATTCCCTATCTCAAACGGTCACCTAGACCGAGTGAGCTTTCTCCTTAATCAAACGGGTCACTTAGACCCCAAAAGGACCACCACACACTTGGTGTCTCTTACTTTGATTACAAGTGACTTTGAGAACAAGAATGAGGAAGAAGAAAGCGATCCAAGAACAAGAGCACAAAGAACACGAACAAAACACTATCTCTAGTCACTAGGTGTTTGGAATGAATTTAGGACTTGGAGAGGCTTTGATTCTATTGAATTGTGTCTAGGAGTGAATGCACTAGCTCTTGTATTGAATGTGAAGTTCTGGAAACTTGGATGCTTGGAGTGGGGGTGGTTGGGGGTATTTATAGCCCTCAACCACCACATAGCCGTTAGGGATGGCTGCTGTCGATGGGCGCACCGGACAGTCTGGTGCGCCAGCCACGTCACCCAACCGTTAGGGTTCGGGCGCTGTCAACCATTGGAGGCTTTGTCTTCTAGTGGCACCGGACAGTCCGGTGTCGCACCGAACAGGTATTGTTCACTGTCCGGTGCGCCTCTGATGGGCGGCTCTGCTCTGTCGCGCACTGTTGCACACTGTTCCTCTAAATCTTCAGCTTTTGCAGGCGACCGTTGCGCGAAGGAGGCGTTGCTCCGCTGGTGCACCAGACAGTCCGGTGAATTATAGCGGAGCATTCCTAGAGAAACCCGAGGGTGGCAAGTTTGGAGTTGTACGGTCCTGGTGCACCGGACATTCCGGTGCGCGAGACCAGGGCACACTCGGTTTCTTGCTCCTTTTGAATTTAAACCTTTTCTTCAATCTTTTATTGGTTTGTGTTGAACCTTTATGCACCTGTATAACATATACTCTAGAGCAAACTCGTTAGTCCAATATTTGTGTTGGGCTTTCAACCACAAAAATAATTTATAGGAAAAGGTTAAACCCTATTTCCCTTTCAATCTCCCCCTTTTTGGTGATTGATGCCAACACAAACCAAAGCAAATATTTAAGTGCAAAATTGAACTAGTTTGCATATGGTAAGTGCATATGTTACTTAGAATTAAACCAATTTAATAATTTCATTAGATATGCATGGATTGCTTTCTTTTATTTTAACATTTTGGACCACGCTTGCACCACTTGTTTTGTTTTTGCAAATTCTTTTGGAAAATCTTTTCAATGTCTTTTGCAAATAGTCAAAGGTATATGAATAAGATTGCAAGAAGCATTTTCAAGATTTGAAATTTCTCCCCCTGTTTCAAATGCTTTTCCTTTGACTTGACAAAACTCCCCCTAAATGAAATTCTCCTCTTAGCTTTCAAGAGGGTTTTAATAGATACCAATTGGAAGTATATTTAGATGCCAATTTTGAAAATCTATCTTTAAATATACCAATTGAAAATATCATACCAATTGAAGAAATTGCTTATCACAAGATACCAATTGGAAAAAACAAACTTTTGTAAATAAATCAAATTTTTGAAGATGATGGTGCAGTCCTTTTGCTTTGGGCTAATACTTTCTCCCCCTTTGGCATTAATCGCCAAAAACGGAGACTTTTGAGAGCCCTTTTTATTACTTTCTCCCCATTGGTACAACTAAATATGAGTGAGATTATACCAATTGGAGAGTGATGTGGAGTGACGGTGAAGGGTAAATGATACCGTTAGAGTGGAGTGGGAGCCTTGTTTTCGTCGAATACTCCATTTCCCTTTCAATCTACAACTTATCATAGAAATACACTTGAAAAAACATTAGTCGTAGTCATGAAAGAGATATGATCAAAGGTATACAAATGAGCTATGTGTGCAATGTTTCAATCAAAATTCCAAGAATCAAGTATATTTAGCTCATTCCTAAGTTTGCTAAAAGTTTTCTCATCTAATGGTTTGGTGAATATATCGGCTAATTGTTCTTTGGTGCTAACATAAGCAATCTCGATATCCCCCCTTTGTTGGTGGTCCCTCAAAAAGTGATACCGAATGTCTATGTGCTTAGTGCGGCTGTGTTCAACGGGATTATCCGCCATGTGGATTGCACTCTCATTATCACATAGGAGAGAGACTTTGCTCAATTTGTAGCCATAGTCCCTGAGGGTTTGCCTCATCCAAAGTAATTGCGCAACAATGGCCTGCGGTAATATACTCGGCTTCGGCGGTAGAAAGAGCTACAGAGTTTTGTTTCTTTGAAGCCCAAGACACTAGGGATCTTCCTAGAAACTGACAAATCCCTGATGTGCTCTTCCTATCAATTTACACCCTGCCCAATCAGCATTTGAATATCCTATTAAATCAAAAGTGGATCCCTTGGGGTACCAAAGTCCAAACTTAGGAGTGTAAACTTAATATCTCATGATTCTTTTGACGACCATAAGGTGAACTTCCTTAGGATCAGCTTGGAACCTTGCACACATGCATACAGAAAGCATAATATCCGGTCGAGATGCACATAAATAGAGTAAAGATCCTATCATCGACTGGTATACCTTTTGATCTACGGACTTACCTCCCGTGTCGAGGTCGAGATGCCCATTTGTTCCCATGGGTGTCTTGATGGGCTTGGTATCCTTCATTCCAAACTTGGTAAGAATGTCTTGTATGTACTTTGTTTGGCTGATGAAGGTGCCCTCTTGTAGTTGCTTGACTTGAAATCCTAGGAAATACTTTAACTCCCCCATCATAGACATCTCGAATTTTTGAATCATGATCCTACTAAACTCTTCACAAGTAGATTTGTTAGTAGACCCAAATATGATATCATCAACATAAATTTGGCATACAAACAAATCTTTTGCAATGGTTTTAGTAAAGAGTGTAGGATCGGCTTTTTCAACTTTGAAGCCAATAGTGATAAGGAAATCTCGCAGGCATTCATACCATGCTCTTGGGGCTTGCTTGAGCCCATAAAGCACCTTTGAGAGTTTATACACATGGTTAGGATACTCACTATCTTCAAAGCCGGGAGGTTGCTCAACATAGACCTCTTCCTTGATTGGTGCATTGAGGAAGGCACTCTTCACGTCCATTTGATAAAGCTTGAAGCCATGGTAAGTAGCATAGGCAAGTAAAATGCGAATTGACTCAAGCCTAGCTACGGGTGCATAAGTTTCACCAAAATCCAAACCTTCGACTTGTGAATATCCTTTGGCCACAAGTCGGGCTTTGTTCCTTGTCACCACACCATGCTCATCTTGCTTGTTGCGGAATACCCACTTGGTACCTACAACATTTTGGTTAGGATGCGGAACTAAATGTCATACCTCATTCCTCGTGAAGTTGTTGAGTTCCTCTTGCATAGCCAACACCCAATCTGAATCTCTTAGTGCATCCTCCACCCTGTATGGCTCAATAGAGGACACAAAAGAGTAATGTTCACAAAAATGAGCAACTCGAGATTTAGTGGTTACCCCCTTATGAATGTCACCGAGAATGGAGTTCACGAGGTGATCTCGTTGAATTACTTGGTCGACTCTTGGGTGTGGCGGTCTTGGACCCTGAATTTCTTGCTCGTTTTCCTTGTCCTTATTGACTTGATCTCCCCTTTGATCATTGTCCTCCTCTTGAGGTGGCTCATCCTCTTGATCTTCATCATCTTGAGCCTGATCCTCATCTTGAGTTGGTGGAGATCCTTGCGTGGAAGATGATGGTTGATCTTGTGCTTGTGGAGGCTCTTCGGATTCCTTAGGACACACATCCCCAATGGACATGTTCCTTAGCGCGACGCACGGAGCCTCTTCATCATCTAGTTCATCAAGGTCAACTTGCTCCACTTGGGAGCAATTAGTCTCATCAAACACAATGTCACAAGAAACCTCAACTAATCCAGTGGATTTGTTGAATGCTCTATATGCTCTTGTGTTTGAATCATATCCTAGTAAAAAACCTTCTACAACCTTAGGAGCAAATTTAGATTTTCTACCTCTTTTAATAAGAATAAAGCATTTGCTACCAAAGACTCTAAAATATGAAATATTGGGCTTTTTACCGGTAAGGAGTTCGTATGATGTCTTCTTGAGGATTCGGTGAAGGTATAGCCGGTTGATGGAGTAGCAAGCAGTGTTGATTGCTTCCGCCCAAAACCGGTCTGGTGTCTTGTACTCATCAAGCATGGTCCTTGCCATATCCAGTAGAGTTCAATTCTTCCTCTCCACTACACCATTTTGTTGTGGTGTGTAGGGAGAAGAGAACTCATGCTTGATGCCCTCATCCTCAAGAAAGCCTTCGATTTGAGAGTTCTTGAACTCCATCCCATTGTCGCTTCTTATCTTTTTGATTCTCAGTTCGAACTCGTTTTGAGCTCATCTTAAGAATCCTTTTAAGGTCTCTTGGGTTTGAGATTTTTCCTGCAAAAAGAATACCCAAGTGAAGCGAGAATAATCATCCACAATTATTAGACATTACTTACTCCCACCGATGCTTATGTAAGCTATCGGGCCGAATAGATCCATGTGGAATAGTTCCAGTGGCCTGTCCGTTGTCATTATGTTTTTGTGTTGATGGTGGGCGCTAATTTGCTTTCCTGCTTGACATGCGCTACAAATCCTGTCTTTCTCAAAATGAACATTTGTTAGTCCCAAAATGTGTTCTCTCTTTAGAAGTTTGTGAAGATTCTTCATCCCAACATGGGCTAGTCGGCGATGCCAGAGCCAACCCATATTAGTCTAAGCAATTAAGCAACTATCGAGTTCAGCTTTGTTAAAATCAACTAAGTATAGCTGACCCTCTAATACTCCCTTAAATGCTACTGAGTCATCACTTCTTCTAAAGACAGTAACACCTATATCCGTAAAAAGACAGTTGTAACCCATTTTGCACAATTGAGAAACTGAATGCAAGTTGTAATCTAAAGAATCTACAAGAAAAACATTGAAAATAGAATGGTCAGGTGATATAGCAATTTTACCAAGTCCTTTGACCAAACCTTGATTTCCATCCCCGAATGTGATAGCTCTTTGGGGATCTTCGTTTTTCTCGTAGGAGTGATAGGAATGGGGGTGCCCGATCTTCCACCAGGTGAAGTAACTATCGATTTGGTGGAGATGTCATACAGACGATCCGGCTTCCAGTCAACAAGACTAGAACCCCGCAATCGCAGCACCACTTCTCCTCTGGTTATCAACCGTGCGCTGCTCGATTGACCTCGCCACGAAGGCTAATCCTTGCCTGTGAATCGAAGACACAAGCAAGAACGAGAAAGAACACAATCTAAAAAATTGCAGATGGATGATTAAGCTCTCGAGTTGGGGTCTTACAAACCGATCTACGGTGAACTGTTCTTGACAGATCTAACTTAAGCAAAACCCGCCTCTAACAAGGATGTGGCGGCTATTAATAAAGACTCTAGGGTTATGCAAAACCCTGGAAGCACCCCTAATGGGCTCAACGAAGATACACGGCCCAAAAGGCGAAAAGATGGCGTCGCAGCGCCAAAACAGATTCTAAACGTCAACTTGGGCCTCCATGTCAACTTGGGCCTCCATCTTGATCTCGACGTCCTAGCTGGTCCTCCCCTTCATTCCTAAGTACAATTAAATCATTAGATAGCATACTACTCTCAAATGCACAAGAATAATTACTTAGGAACGAGATCACCTGTAAATTCAATTGTCGAGTGCGTGCGCGAGTAATTGGGTAGTCAACTTGAGGAGTGTTGTTTGTATCCATGGGAGTGATGTCCTCATCATCCTCCTCCTCTTGAAGTGGAGTCGTTCTCGACTCAAGCTCATCTTCTTCTCCCAAATATGGCCTTAAATCTGAAATATTAAAGGTGGGACTAATCCCAAACTCGGGGGGGCAACTCAAGTTTATATGCATTGTCATTAATCTTCTCCAAAATTTTAAATGGTCCAGCAGCACGAGGCATTAATTTAGTTTTTATCAAATCTGGAAATCTATCCTTCCGTAAATGTAACCACACAAAATCACCCGGTTCAAGTTTTACTGCCTTTCTACCTTGACTACCAGCAAGTTTATATTTCTCGGTCATCTTTTCTATGTTCTCTTTAGTTGAAGCATGCAATTTCAAAATAAAATCAGCACGCTCCTTAGCATCACTATGTACACGCTCCATAGTAGGTAGAGGCAAAAGATCAATAGGCGTACGAGGGTTAAATCCATACACATACACTACCTGAAATGGACTTACCTTGGTGGTGGAGTGTTCCGCGCTATTATACGAGAACTCCACATGTGGCAGACACTCTTCCCACATCTTCAAATTGTGCTTCAATATCGCTCACAACATTGTAGACAATGTGCGATTCACAACCTCTGTTTGTCCATTCGTTTAGGGGTGGCAAGTAGTAGAAAACAGCAACTTTATCTCCAATTTGTTCCATAGTGTAAGCCAAAAGTGACTCAAAAACTTGGCATCACGATCTGAAACAATAGTAGAAGGCATACCATGCAAGCGTACAATCTCTTTGAAAAAGAGGTTAGCAATATGAACGACATCATCCATCTTATGACAAGGTATAAAATGTGTCATCTTAGAAAAACGATCAACCACCACAAAAACACTATCGCTCCCCCTCTTCGTTCGAGGCAATCCCAAAACAAAGTCCATCGAAATATCCGCCCATGGAACCGAAGGAATAGGGAGAGGCATATACAAACCATGTGGGTTCAACCGCGACTTGGCCTTTTGACACATTGTGCATCTAGAAACAAAGCGCTCAACATCACATCTCAAATGGGGCCAAAAGAAGTGTGTGGACAGCACAGCCTCCGTCTTCTTAGCACCAAAGTGGCCCATCAAACCACCACCATGCGCTTCCTGCAACAACAAGTGACGAACGGAACCAACCGGAATGCATAGGCGGTTAGCTCTAAATAAGTATCAATCATTAAGCACATATTTATTCCATGTACGTCCCTCTTTGCAATTTAATAACACATCTTTAAAATCATCATCTAATGCATATTGTCCTTTAATCGATTCAAGTCCAAAAATACGATAATCAAGTTGAGACAACAAGGCATAGCGTCTAGATAAAGCATCAGCAATCACATTATCACTCCCCTTTTTGTGTTTAATGATGTAGGGAAATGTCTCAAGAAACTCCACCCATGTAGCATGTCTACGATTCAGATTTGTTTGGCTACGAAGATGCTTAATTGATTCATGATCCGAATGAATAACAAATTCCTTAGACCATAAATGATGTTTCCACGTATGTAAAGCACGAATGAGAGCATACAATTCTTTGTCATATGTAGAATAATTAAGAACAGGTCCATGCAGTTTCTCACTAAAGTAAGCAACGGGTTTACCTCCTTGCAACAAAACAGCACCAATGCCAACTCCACTTGCATCACATTCGAGTTCAAAAGTATTACCAAAGTCAGGTGTTGGGGCGAAGGCGAAGACGCTACCCTTCGCTCGAAGCCTACGCCAATCTCACTGCACCAACGGAGGCAAAACGACCGGCGGGGCCCACCCTTCGTCCTCTACACTGCAAGACGAAGGCCTACGACGAGGTCGCCCCGTACCACGTCCTCACCCAACATGGAGGCCCACGTGGGATTCGGCCCATTGTAACAGGCCCCGCACGGAGAAGTGTGTTACGGGTCCGACTTGTAATGGCTTTTCTGTAATGACAGTCTGTAACCCTCCCTTATGGGAATATTCCGGGGATAGTCCAGGTGCCTGAGGGCACATGCGTCCTTACATCAAGACGTTGGGCGCTCAGGCACCTAAAAATACCCCCGTACAGTGCCCTTGAGAGGCTGGATTAAAAGAGCAATCGCCATCTCGCGTTAAACCTCATTTGCATTCTTTACACTCCCCCGTTGGATCATCTTGCTCCGGATAGCAAGTTCCAACATTTGGCGCCCACCATTCGGGCTACGAACAAACCACCCACGATGGCACCTAAGAGAGCTAGCTCGAAGGTAGCCCCATCTGTTGACGAAGCAGCGAAGGCAGCGCTGCTGGCCGAAAAAAGGGCAAGGCCCTTGCAGACACCACCCACCAAGAAGCCTGCGAAGACGACACCGTCAGCAAGAGACAGCGCAACTATCAACCAACTCCCGAGGGCAGCCTCCGCACCTACAGCTCTGGAGGACAGCCACATGAACCACCCCCAGGCTTCGCTCCACCAGAGGGCGAGGACGCCATAGAGGACGGCGAAGTCATCGGTGTTTTAGCAGAACAACAGCTACAACTGCGGGCCCTGCGCATCAAGAACTGCAACCACTAGAAGCAGAAAGAGATCCTCGAGGCCAAGTGCCAACGTGTCTCTGCGCAGGCCAAGGTTCGCCAGATGATACGAGATGAGGAGCAGAGGGCTTAGGAACTCGAGCAAGAGATTGCGCTCATGCAGCTCGAAGGCCAACATGATCTGCAGCGCGGCCCGCCCCTCCAACAGCGCGCTCCAATTGGAGACCTATTCATTCCTCAGCGCGGACCCTTCATCCCGCATGCTGCAGCATTCCAAGGTGTCAACTACCTTGATGAGCGGAGTCCCCTGGCTCTCCAACTGCAAGTGTCACCATGGCCCGCCAACTTCAGGGCAGGGACCTACACCAAGTACAACGACAGCACTGACCCGGCATAGTACATCATGAGCTATCAAGTCGCCGTCGCATCATCCGGAGGGGATGATGCCACGATGGACAAGTCCTTCATCATCGCCCTCGAGGGTCCGGCCTTGACCTGGTACACCATGTTACCCTTGTTGTCCATCGACTCCTGGAGAAGTCTCCGGGACAAATTTCTGCTCAACTTCCAAGGGTACCGCCCAGACACCGACGCCTTGGCCGAACTGTCACTCTGCAAGCAACTAGAGAAAAAAAACCCTGCAGGAGTACTACCGCAAGTTCCTGACCCTCAAGTCACAACTGCCTTCGGCCGACGACCAAATTGCCATTCACTACGCCATCATTGGCCTTCGAGCTGGCGTCCTTTACAGTCACTGCATCAGGGACCCACCCAAGAACCTCCAAGAGCTCTATCATCTGTTTGAAAAGTATGCCAGATCCGAAGAGCTCCACCAGTGCAAGGTCGAGTCCCAGAGGAAACCCAAGGACCCTCCGCAGTCCAGCCGAACATGGACAAGGCCTTCGCAGTCAGACTCCGGTCGAGACAGCCGCAGTCACCAACAGGTGCACAATATTGCCAACCAGCACCCCGCCGGCGAGGCCCCTCACCGTCAAGACTATCCCCCCAGGGCTGCGGCAATGGCACACGTGGTCAGGGCCGAGGATAGGCACAGCAGCCGCGCAGGTTTTACTGCCTATTTCACGGCGAAGACTGCGCGCACCCGACAAGGGACTACCCGGAAACGAAGGCTACCATGGACAGGATGTCCCGGGCACAACCCGCCGACAACCCAAGAGTTGTCGCCCACACATATCAACACCACCTCCCTCAACCATACAACCACGGCCCCGCCCAACATCCACCTAACCACGCATACCAACACCACCAGGAGGTACAAGTCGTACCACCCCCACTTCCGCCTCCGCACCCGCATCAGCCAAACATCCACCACCCAAATCACCCCAAGCACCAAAACAGGAAGACTTCGCTGATCAACTGTATCGCGGAGTCATTCACATGATCACCGGGGGGTCCAGTGTCGACTTCGACATGAAGCGACAGAAGAGGGACCACTACCGAAGCATCAACCATGTCGCCATCACCAGCCCAGTCGTGCAAACGAAGTGGTCCCATGTGCCGCTGACCTTCGACGCCAGGGATGTCGACCTGCGCAGTGCACCCCACGTTGACGCCATGGTCATCAACTGCAATGTGGCAGGCTGGGACCTGCACAAAGTCTTAGTTGACAACGGCAGCCAGGCGGATATCATCTTCCTCCACGCCTTCGACCGCATGGGCATCAGCCACAGTTTACTCAAGCCTTCGGACAATCCCCTATATGGCTTCGACGGCAAGGGCACCTTTCCTGTGGGCAAGATAGAGCTACCCTTGTCCTTCGGTGTAGCACCCAATGCACGAAGTGAGCAGGTCACCTTCGACATCATCGACATGGTATACCCGTACAACGCCATAATGGGTCGGGGCTCCATCAACAAGTTTGAAGCGGCCATTCACGGACTTTACCTGTGCATCAAAATCTCGGGTCCGCAAGGCGTAATCACAGTCTATGGCAACCAGCAGACCGCGCGCAACATTGAAAGAGACTTCGTTCCAGGGCAACGGAACGTACACTGCCTTACGATGCAACGCGAAGTCCTCGAGGCTACCCGCCCAACCGCCAATGAGCATGAAAAGGCACAGCTGCAGAGCAACGATGGAACGAAGACAGTTCCCCTTGACCAAGCAACGCCCAAGCAAACGATCATCATAAGTGAAGACCTGACTTCGCAAGACGAAGAGAGACTCATCTCCTGTCTTTCTAGAAATAAGGACATCTTCGCCTGGTCTGCCCTCGACCTGGTCGGAGTCAGTCGCACTATCATCGAACACAGTCTGGGCATCGACCCTTCGGTGCGGCCGAAGAAGCAGAGGCTGCGCAAAATGTCTGATGAAAAAACAGAAGCCGCCAAAGCCGAGGTACACCGCCTGCTTGAGGCCAATTTCATCGAACCAGTCGCCTACCCTACGTGGCTCGCTAACGTAGTCATGGTGCAAAAGAAGAGTGGCAAGTGGCGGATGTGCATCAATTTCACCAGCCTCAACAAGGCCTGCCCCAAGGACAATTTCCCACTGCCTCGAATCGACAAGATCGTCGATAGTGCGGCCGGATGCGAAGTCATGTCACTCCTTGACTGCTTCTCTGGCTATCACCAAATATATGTGAAGGAGGAAGACAAGGCCAGTACCAGTTTCATCATGCCCTTCGGCACGTATTGCTTCGTCAGAATGCCGGAGGGACTAAAGAACGCTGGGTCCACCTTCTCTCGCCTCACCAAGACGGTGCTCGAGAGCCAAGTAGGCCGGAACATTTTTACGTATGTGGACGACATCGTCGTCGCCAAAAAAACAAAGAGGATCATATGGCCGACCTTGCAGAAACATTTGCGAACATGTGGGAAGCACGACTTCGCCTAAACCCCGAGAAGTGCGTCTTCGGAGTTCGCCAGGGGAAGATACTGGGCTACCTGGTGTCGCACCGCGGGATCGAGGCCAACCCGACCAAGATCTAGGCTATCATCAACATGATGCCTCCGCAGTCAACAAGAGACGTCCAACGCCTGACAGGCAGATTGGCCACCCTCAACAGATTCATTTCCAAGTCCGCAGAGCGAAGTCTACCTTTCCTCAAGATGCTACGTGGCACAAAAGACTTTGCATGGGGACCAGAGCAAGCAGCAGCTTTCGCATCACTCAAACAGCACCTGTCAGAGTTAGCAACCCTTACAAGCCCCGACCCCTCGCTACCTCTGTTGCTCTACGTCGCAGCTTCGCCACACGCAGTCAGCGCAGCGTTGGTCCAAGAGCAGGACAAAGAGGGCACAACTCGACAGTGTCCAGTTTATTACGTCTCCGAAGTCCTCACGACTTCCAAATGCAACATGACGGAGTTGGAAAAAATTGCCTACGCAGACGTCATGGCATCGCGCAAGTTGCGCCACTACTTCAAAGCATTCAAGGTGTGGGTCACCACGGACAGGGGACTCGGTGAATTGTTCAGGAATCCGGAGGCATCCGTCCGTATCGCCAAATGGGCAGCCGAACTCTCTAAATACCACATCACCTTCGAGCCTAGGACAGCAATTAAGTCACAAGTCCTCGCAGATTTCATCGTCGACTGGACAGGGCCGGCACGACAGCAACAAGAGGCCTCAGAGAAGGTGTGGGTCATCCACTGCGACGGCGCATGGTGCCATGCGGGGGCAGGCACGGCTGCAATTATCACATCACCCACCGGCGTCAAGCATAGATACGCAGCACGCCTCAGCTTCACTCTGGAATCCGACAGGTGCACAAATAACATAGCAGAATACAAAGCCGTTATCCTGGGCCTTTGCAAGCTGAAAGCACTCGGCGTGACCACCTGCATTATCAAGACAGACTCCAAAGTCGTTGCTGGCCAGATCGAAAAAGACTATTCAGCAAAAGACCCTGCACTTCTGCAGTATCTTACAGCCGTTCGCAGTCTTGAGAAGCAATTCAAGGGTTTCACCCTGCAGCATGTGGACCGCGCTAGAAACGAAAAAGCCGACGCATTAGCCAAAGTAGCAGCCAGAGGCGAAGCCCTGCCCTTCGACGTGTTCTACCACGTCATTGGCACACCAGCTGTCCGCAGCCCAGAGGGTCTGCAAATAACCACCAACACCGAGGGACATCACATTGTCAACCTCATCATGGCTGAAGATTGGCGGGCCCCAATAACCCTATTCTTGCAAGGATATTACCATCCAGGTGATGTCAACGAGGCCGAGCGCCTCAGACACCAAAGTCGGGACTTCACACTTATTGAGGGCCAGCTAGACAAGAAAGGGATCAGTCAACCCATGCTCAAATGTGTCATAGAGACCGAAGGCCTCCAGATCCTGCGTGAAGTCCACAGCGGCACTTGCGGCTCTCACTCGGGGCCTAGGGCCCTCGCTGCCAAGGTGATCCATCAAGGTTTCTACTGGCCCGCTATAATCTGCACCGCAAATTGAGTCACGAGGTCGTGCGAAGCCTGCCAGAAGTTCTCTCCCTGTTCGGGCAACCCCTCACAATTCACAAAGCTGATCGCCCACACATGGCCACTTCAACGCTGGGGGCTAGACATTGTCGGGCCACTACCCACGGCCCAAGAGAACCTCAAGTTCACCTTCGTTGCCGTCGAGTATTTTACCAAGTGGATCAAGGCAAGGGCAGTATCCACAATAACGTCGAAGACTGCCTAGAAATTTTTCTGGCAAAACATTATCTACCGATTCGGACTCCCGTCTGAGCTCACAGTCGACAATGGCAAACAGTTTGACAGCCAGGACTTCAGGGACTTTTGCTTCTCTATTGGCACCAAGCTTGCCTTCGCCTCAGTATATCACCCACAATCTAACAGCGTCGTGGAGCGCGCCAATGGCAAGATCTTTACTGCCATCAAGAAAATGCTTCTCGACAACAAGAAGGGTAAATGGGTCGACCTGCTACCCGAAGCAGTCTGGGCACTAAACACGACCGAATGTCGAGCGAATGGATTCACTCCCTTTCGCCTGCTATACGGATCAGAGGCCATGACCCCGCAGGAAATCAAACATGGGTCACCACGGGCAAGCGCTTCAGCCATCCCCGATGTAGACAAACCAACCTCCAAAGACCTCATCGACGAAGGTCGTGTCTTCGCTCTGCAGGCTCTCAACAAATACCAAGCTCAAACGAAGGCCTGGCGCGACCACGCAGTCGTCCCAAAAGAATTCGACGAAGGGGACCTTGTACTCGTTCGGACAACTCGGACAGAGTCACGGGGCAAATTGGAGCCAAAGTGGGAGGGTCCTTTCATCGTCAAGACGAAGGCGTCCCCCAGCGCGTATAGGCTAACAACGCCATCCGGTGAGGACCTAGAGCATTCCTGGAATATCGATAATCTCCACAAATTTTTTGTTTGAATCCTCAGAGCTAATACGCCCTTGTAATTCACCAAACAATATCATTCCGGCCCGCACTCTTTTCCTCCCGGGGGGTGAGGTTTTTAATGAGGCGGAGCCATGTAATATACCCGCAAAAATCCCCCGCAAAACTAAGACACAATATGTCGAAAAAGGCCGCATTGACGGTCTTCGGCATTCGACCACACCGAAGTCACCGCAAGGGGCAGCGCTGACCACCCTCGCGTGCGACACTCCGCGCAAAAGTCGCCTAAAGGTGCAGCCGGACTAGCACAACAAGTGCGCAAAATCGAAGTCTTTTCCAAAAGACTCTCCGTGCAAAAGTCGCCTAAGGGTGCAGCCGGACTCTCCGTGCAAAAGTCGCCTAAGGGTGCAGCCGGAATAGCACAACAAGTGCGCAAAATCGAAGTCTTTTCCAAAAGACTCTCCATGCAAAAGTCGCCTACGGGTGCAGCCGGAATAATAGGTGCGCAAAATCGAAGTCTTTTCCAAAAGACTCTCCGTGCAGAAGTCGCCTATGGGCGCGACCGGATCAATGAAGGCGCGCAGCCTTATCATACAAATTATGGTTACATACACACAGCGAGGGAATCATACATTACATTGGCTCAACCTTCGAGATGATACCCATCTCTCGGTAGTTGAACAGCATCATCCTCAATTCCTCACCCTCAAAAAGAATTCGCAGCTCCCCCTCACCTAAACTCACCCCAATCGGCGAGGACAACAATTCTCGCTTACCAGTCCCATCCACGCGAAGACGCCCACTCTCCGTCTCACTACGATGACGCCTATTGCTTCACGACAATCCACTCACTCTCTGTTTCGCCACCGCCCTTCGCCGCCTATACCCAGTACTCGCGCCCGGGAGCTCCTCGGAACCCTCCACGCGCGGCGAAGGCTCCGCTGCAGCCACATCCAACGCTGCAAAATAATCCAAGTCCTCATCTGAAGACTCCTCCGTCCACGCAATCGATCTCCCAGAATCATCAGACTCAAAACACTTAGACACAGAGCCAAACGAATCGTCATCAGCAGCCACGATCGAAGCCGCCACAAAAATAGCATTGTCAGTAGCGGTTGCGTGCGCAGGCCCAAACCCTAGAACCTGCGCAGCAACCGAGGTTCAGTATCACACAGACAAAATTTACAAAATCCTCAACACCTATTCAGCCACCTGTGAAGGCCCAGCCACGGTTGTGGGGTCTTCAACTTCCGGCTCGGCTACCGGCTCAGCCACCACCTTCAAGGCGTCTTCGCCCATCGGCGCAGGGGCTGATGCGGGGTCTTCGCCGGCTGCAGTGAGCACGGGGGTCGCCGAGGGGCCTTCACCGGCATCCGAGGGCGGCACCGGATCGACCTCCGCGGCCTCAGGCAGCGCGCCGTCTAGACCACCAAGGTCCTCGACGTCTTCGGCATGAGCCATCTGCAGCAACAACACACTCATTCAACAAAACCACACATACCCACACATATAACTACACAAAATAGCTTTTACCTGCTCTATTGCCCGATCGGACCGCTCCCTGACCGCCTCTCGGCCGTGCGGACCCCACATCCTATCGAAGAGTGCCCCCGCCGACTGCTTCAGCATAGGGTCTTCGACCTTGAAGATTTCACGTTCAAAGTTTTCGTCCGCTTGGTCAAAGACCTCGTAATGCCTGCACCCATCGCGGGACAAAGCATTCACGGCCCCCTCGCAGGTGACGAGGGAGGCGAAGGACATGAAACCCGTCACAATGGTCGGGAGCACCAGTAGCTCCTCCTGCAACCATTCAAGGAAGCGAAGGCCCGCTTCTTGGCCAGGCACTTCGAAGTCAGCAGTCCGCGCACCTAGCTCGCGGTATGCATCCACGAACTGCGCGTGCGTCTGCTCGACCTCCGCGCGTGTCGAGGCCTGGGCCTTCTCCACGCGGCTGCGCAGGGCGTTGAACCTCGCCTCCAGCTCCTCGGCAAGTTGGCGGGCGAGACTGCCCTCCTCCCGCGCCACTTTGGCTTCGGCCTGCGCAGCTTGTGCATCAGCGATAGCCTTGTTCGCCTCCCTCCTCTCCTCCGCCAGCTAGCGGCGGAGATCCATCTTCTCGGCCTCCAGGGCGGCCACCTTCTCCGACAGCCTGTGGTTTTTGCTTTCCGCAGCCGACTTCTCCCGCACAGCATCCACATGCTGTGCCCGGAGACGCTCAACCTCGGCAGTAACGTCCACAGTCAAGGCACCCGACGTGACGAGGTCAGCGAAGTCGGCCGCCTGACACATAAACCCATGAGACCCGAATCCTCATAAAAACAACAAACATCGAAGTCCAACACAACTTACTTGCTTCAGCTGTTGTGACAGCTGCTGTGACGCTTCCCTCAGCCGCTGAGACATGGAGCCCGCCACGTCCTTAGTGGCAGCGGCCGATAGAATCTCGCCGCTCGCGCAAAAAGCGGCCCATGGGTCCCGTGCGGTACCCTTCGCCTCAACCACCGCCGTTGGCGAAGTGGTCGCCACTGGAGGCGGGACAACAGCCAGTTGCCCCCCATCCGACCCTGCACCATGATACTGGTTAATGACCTAGCCTTCAAAAAAAACTTACCAACAAAATAATCTTCGACACTGATGTCCATGCCGAAGTCGGCAACACGTCGCACCAGCGAAGGCAGCCCTCGTCCTTTCACAGGCCCGCTCGGGGGTGGCTTGCTCCCGCCAGAGGCGGCAGCCTTCGCACTCGCTGACGCCTTGTTGTGCCCGGGGGCGGCCGATTTCACAGCCGACACCGGTTTGCTACTGCCGGAGGCAGCAGCCGTCGTGCTCCTCTGCACCTTCTTCGCCTCGCGCATAGGATCCGCGATCCTGACGACCGCCTAGTGTTTCTGCACAGCGTCTTGACGGTCCCTCTCCATCACTGCCGATACAACAACAGCAATATTCCGTCCATAAGGAAAAACCTTCAAGTCATGAGCCATGTGAGACGTAAAGAAGTCTTCGCTAGCCGTGCGGTGGATCGGAACATTCTTGGGCCATCGACCCTCGGTAACCTCCAGCATTCGCGCCGAAGACTCTCGGAGCTCGGGCGAAGACATCCTTCCCCCGAGGGCTGCGCACGTCCCCATCAAATCCACAGCAAAACTATTAGAGACCCCCACTCCCCCACTGCAGTACCTAATTTTCTCTTCTTAGTGGCCGGGGCAGCCCCCTGCGAAGGCCCTTCCTCGGTCACGCCCACCGGTCTCTTCCCGCGGCGGTCGGCAGCGTCATCCCCGGGATAGCCACCGTATGGCAAGAAGTTCAATTCGAAGACCCGATTCAATCTAACATTGGACCCACAGATATCCTAGCTCCGCAGACCCTCTGTCCTTGGCACATAGCACCCCACAATCCTCGCCGCATTGTCCTCCACTTCACGAACAAATGCGGCTAGATCCTGGCCACGCAGATCCAACGCGAAGGCTAGACTTCGCACTCGCTGCCCGCCTAGGGAGGGCATCTCGCGAGGGCATACTTCGCCCAACGCCCAGCCATGCGCCAAGGGCCATACCCTATACCCGATGAATTCCTCAACTAAATCGCGCCCACTACTCATGCGGGCAGCGCACCGAAGGGCTCCTTCATTTTCATCATCCTCTGCCACCTCAAATTGTGGGTACGCCACATAATAATGGGAGCACATCACGGCCACGGGGAGCCCTGGGTGGTCTTCGACTTCGCCCTCGGAAACATAAAACCAGAAATCCCACCAGTTGCCCCACTTATTGCGGGCATAGGGAACTAACTCCACGACTTCCTTCGAAGTCTTTCCGGTCCTCGGCGTAAACGTGCACGATCCAAACTATGCAATCTTGTGTCCAATTTTCCTTTTCTGCCAATGCAGACAGTAATGTTTGGCGAAGACCTCCACAGAATGCTGACCACCATACAAAGTCGTCGCCCAGACATACTTCGCCAGGGCCACCACGGCATTCGGCGTTAGCTGGTGGACCTGGACCTCAAATCTCTGTAGGACCTCCGCCACAAAGCGATGTGCAGGCAGACGAAGGCCAGCGGTGAAAAATGCCTCAAACACAACCAACTCGCCCTCGGGCTCGGGAACCTCCTCCGCCCCCGGGACACGCCCAACTCCGCTGCCAAAATACCCCAGCTGCTGCATATCCTGAACGTGGACCGAGGAAATCCGTGAAACGCCGAACTCCACTGTATCACCCGGATGTAACTCCTCCGCCGTCACGTTGCTCAAGGTATCCTCAAACGATGCGTCGGCCAGCGACGTGTTTGCAGCAGACGAGGAAGAAGACGGCATGGCTACGTACCGTCGGTGGCGGCGAGCGGTCTGCTTGACGCGGGCCAGATCTCCGACGAGCAGGAGCAAGGAGGGCAAGCGAGCGGGCAAACAATTTCAAAAGAAGGCTAGGGTTTTGCGGCGCGTAGAAAGAGTGCCTGACCCGCGCCGCCCCACCCCTTTTTATACACAGGACGCGACGCTTCGGGAAACCCGCAGTTCAACAGTACTGCGTCCGTCAACGGTCACATCAAAAACCCCCAGCGGAACCACTTTGAGCGAGGGCAGCGTCTCCACCATCTAGCGACGTCTTTGGCACCCGATGACTTAGTCGAACTGGTCCCTCGGAGGGCAAATGTTGGGGCAAAGGCGAAGACGCTACCCTTCGCTCGAAGCCTTCGCCAATCTCACTACACCAATGGAGGCAAAACGACCGGCGGGGCCCACCCTTCGTCCTCTACACTGCAAGACGAAGGCCTACGACGAGGTCGCCCCGTACCACGTCATCACCCAACCTGGAGGCCCATGTGGGATTCGGCCCATTGTAACAGGCCCCGCACGGAGAAGTGTGTTACGGGCCCGACTTGTAATGGCTTTTCTGTAATGACAGTCTGTAACCCTCCCTTATGGGAATATTCCGGGGATAGTCCATGTGCCTGAGGGCACATGCGTCCTTACATCAAGACGTTGGGAGTTTAGGCACCTATAAATACCCTCGTACAGTGCCCTTGAGAGGCTGGATTAACAGAGCAATCGCCATCTCGCGTTAAACCTCGTTTGCATTCTTTACACTCCCCTGTTGGATCATCTTGCTCCGGATAGCAAGTTCCAACATCAGGAAGTTGGAGTAGTGGCGCGTGAGTAAGCTTCTCTTTTAAAAGAGCAAAAGAATCCTCTTGTGACTACCCCCAATTAATGAAACGCCCTTCTTGGTCAACTCATGTAATGGGGCAGCGATGGTGCTGAAATCCTTCACGAAACGACGATAAATCCTGCAAGTCCAAGAAAACTCCGCACTTGTGTCACCGTCGATGGCGTTGGACAACTCTGAATAGCATGCACCTTGGCCTCATCAATCTCAATACCCTGTGGAGTGACAACATAGCCAAGAAACGATACTCGTTCGATGCAAAAGGTGCATTTCTCAAGGTTAGCAAATAAGCGCGCGGCGCGCAGAGCATCAAAAACAACACGTAGATGGTCAAGATTTTCAGATAAACAAGTGCTGTAGATCAAGATATCATCAAAATAAACCACCACAAATTTTCCAATAAATGACCACAAAACCTCGTTCATCAAACGCATAAAAGTACTAGGGGCATTAGTTAATCCAAAAGGCATCACTAATCACTCATACAAGTCGAACTTGGTTTTAAAAGCAGTTTTCCATTCATCGCCTAATTTCATTCTAATTTGGTGGTACCCATTGCGCAAATCAATCTTAGAAAATATTTTAGAACCACTTAGCTCATCAAGCATATCATCTAATCGAGGAATAGGATGACGGTACCGGATAGTGATGTTGTTAATGGCTCTACAATCTACCCACATGCGCCAACTGCCATCTTTCTTTGGAACCAAAATGACAGGAACAAAACAAGGACTAAGGCTCTCACGTACATACCCGCGGTCCAAAAGGTCTTGGACTTGGCGCTGAATCTCCTTAGTCTCCTCAGGATTTGCTCGATATGCAGCACGGTTGGGCAAGCTCGCTCCAGGAATCAAATCAATCTGGTACTCAATCCCACGAATGGGAGGAAGTCCTAGAGGTAACTCAGAGGGAAAAAGGTTAGTCACAGATGCAGGCAAAGTGCTAGGAATATCATCAATAGAAAAGAAAGCATCTTTGCAAACCAAGGCATAGCAACTAGCATCAGTAGCATGAGTTTCAAGAAGATCATATTTAGTAGCAAGCATGACATGAGCTTTCAATTTAATTTGTTGCTGAATTTCTGTCTCATTAGTTGATTCCTTATGGGTACTTGCAGCTCTATCTTTATCAGCTTGTACAATTTCGGCAAGAGTCAAAGGTAGCAAAGTAATGTTTTTATCTTTATGCCTAAAAGTGTATGTATTACTCCTACCATGGTGACGTGCATCAGTATCATATTCCCAAGGTCTACCCAACAAAAGAGAACAAGCTTCCATAGGTACTACATCGCAATCCACATAATCAGAATACATACCAATAGATAAATGCACTCGTACCATGTGTTTTACCTTAACCTTGCCTGAGTCATTGATCCACTGAATGTGGTATGGATGTGGTCGTGGACGTGTGGTCAGGCCAAGCTTCTTGACCAAATCTGAACTCACCAAATTATTGCAGCTTCCACCATCAATAATAACACGTGCACGCCGATTCTCGATTGCGAAGAAAGTCTGGAACAAATTATGGCGTTGCTGCTTCTCTGATGATTCAGGTTGAGAACTAAGAACACGCTGCACCATGATGCTTCGAAGGTTCACCGTAGCATCAGCACCAAGCATGGCATCATCATTAGCAGCCACATCACAGGAATCATCATTGTCATCCTCACCATCGGAAGCACTAATGTAGCCATCATCCGTAGCAATGTATGTTCGCTGACTCGGGCAATCCTTCTTCACGTGACCAATCCCATGACAACGGTGGCAAACAATACCCGAAGAACGACCACTGGAAGGTGCTACAGGTGCTAGTGAATTCTGTTTCTTGGCGGGTACCTGCAAAGGAAGTTTACCAACATGTGCTGGAGTGGTCGAAGGTGTATGCCTCGAGGCAGGTGTGTGCGTCCGTGATGTAGAGGAGGCGCCAAAAGTAGCCCTAGGTCAATGTTGGCGTCACTGCAATTCCTTCTCTGCAAGCATAGCAAACTGGAACAACTTGTTGACAGTGTTAAATTCTTTGTAATCCACAATGTCCTGAATGTCACGTCGCAAACCTGAATAAAAATGGCAAAGAGCGTCCTCATGTCCCTCTACTATCCCACAACGCCGCAATCCCTTCTGAAGCTCAGCATAATAATCTTGAACAGATTTATCCCCTTGCTCTAAACGCATCAATTTCTTACGCAATTTTCTATGATAAGATGGGGGAACAAATCTATTGCGCATAGCTACCTTAAGATCTTCCCAAGTCGTATGTGCTCTGCCATCCCCAACTAGACCAGTCCACCAGACAATAGCAAAATCTTTAAATTCACTAGTGGCTTGTCTAACTTGATGTCGTTCAGGTACAAGGTGGGCAGCAAATTTCTGTTATATCGTCATCTCCCAATCAAGATATCCCTCAGCATCATAATGACCCAAAAAGGATGGTATAGTAAATTTAATCTTAGCATAAGGGTCGTCAGGAGCACGATTGTTATTACCTTGCTGGCGGTGTGGCATACCTTCTGTGTTTTGATGAAGACGGCGACGTAGGCACAAATCTCTGGTGGCCGCTTCATCATAGTTACCTTCAGCATCAAACACTGCATCATCGGGACGACGTGGACGAGGAGGTGGTGGTGGCGGTGCTTGTTGTTGCGTCTCCAACATAGCAAGTCTGTCGACGATCTCGGACAATTGTCGATCCAGCCTCTCGTAAGTCTTGCCAAGGTCCATGTCAATGAAGGCATCATGCACTGACTTGTGGACCGTCTCCTCCATTTGCTCCTTCAGGAGCTTGTTGTTTGCCTCAAGATCTTGATGGCTAACACATTCATTGAAGTCTGCAGGGATCCTTGCTTCTTCTTCGTCGCCTGCCATCGAAACACAAAAACAGGAAACAAACGATGAAGGTTATCCCTAATAATTTCACTACACGCTCCTCTCAGGTGGAACACAGGAACACGCTCTATTGTATCTTACCAAGCTCTTACAAGTGTCTGACAAAATACAAAGCAAAGGATGCTACAATCGGAGGCTGGTTCGTGATACTTACCAAGAGGTAGTGAAACCGCGATTGCAAGGTCAAATCTATATTGATCAGAAGATATAGTATGTGGAGCTATAGGACAGGCACAATATGTATGTGAATGTGGAACAAAATTGAGTGCAGATGAGCGAAGTTCAATAAATATCTAAAGCACAAGTCACAATTGTTGGCTAAGAGATGTATCCGAGGCGTAGCACAACAAGTTGGAGCAAAGAACAATGGGAAGCTCACTGAACTAGCAGAATGGCAGTACCACAAATATTGTACTACCGAGGCCAAAAAGGCACTAGTAGGAATCACATGTGATTTTGTTTTTTTGTATGATTTTTTGATATTTTTCTCAGCACAAGAAGTAACAAAATAGGAGCCACACCAAGTTTCACCTAAAACAGAGGTCAGATGTGGTCTACAAAAAATCAGCACGTTCTCTGAAAAGCGTGCAAGATCGTTGACAAATTTTTTTCTTTATTTTCCTGATTTTTTGACAATTTTATCGAAACCAAACAGGTCGTAGCCCAGTTTGGTTGGCCTCAGAATGGCGTCACCAAGCTCCTGTAAAAATTTCAGAATTTTTGGACAACGGAGCGAAAAGTTATGCCAGTTTTAAGGAAGATACCTCAAGTTATGTTTTTGGGAGGCACGACTAGAAAGCGGCGCGGCGGTTAGGGCAAGTCGATTAATGGGGTGGATCGACTTGTGATCTAGGTAATGGTGGATGGGATAGCGGCGAAGGTGCAGTTGAACTACGATGAAGATACAACCTAAACCAGCAACACGACTTGACCACGGACACGAACTGAACAAAGCCAAACTGAAAACGAAATTGCAAAGGCTAAACAAGGGTTCTAGGACAGCGGAATTTTTTTTGTATGGCAGTTTTCTGGAGTTATAGGAAGAAAAACATAAACTAAACTAGGGTAAACCTGCAGGTAATACCTGAGACTTTGAATACCACTTGATAGGAACAGGGGTGCCCGATCTTCCGTCAGGTGAAGTAACTATCGATTTGGTGGAGATGTCATACAGACGATCCGGCTTCCAATCAACAAGACTAGAACCCCACAATCGTAGCACCACTTCTCCTCTAGTTATCAACCGTGCGCTACTCGATTGACCTCGCCACGAAGGCTAATCCTTGCCTGCGAATCAAAGACACAAGCAAGAACGAGAAAGAACACAATCTGAAAAATTGCAGATGGATGATTAAGCTCTCGAGTTGGGGTCTTACAAACCGATCTACGACGAATTGTTCTTGACAGATCTAACTTAAGCAAAACCCTCCTCTAACAAGTATGTGGCGGCTATTAATAAAGACTCTAGGGTTATGCAAAACCCTGGACGCACACCTAATGGGCTCAACGAAGATACACGGCCCAAAAGGCCAAAAGGCGGTGTCGCAGCGCCGGAACAGATTCTAAACGTCAACTTGGGCCTCCACGTCAACTTGGGCCTCCATCTTGATCCTGACGTCCTAGCTGGTCCTCCCCTTCATTCCTAAGTACAATTAAATCATTAGGTAGCATACTACTCTTGTTGGGACCATGCTTCGTCGCCGAAGGTCCTACAGGAAGAAACAGCTTCGGCTGAAGCTGACTGCACGTGATGCCGAAGGTTGCTGTTCATGAAGCTTCAGAATTACAAACCGACTTAAAAGTAGAATGACCTTTTAGTCCATAAGTGTTTGAGTCGGTGTTGTAAACTTTTATGAGGGGCATGATTGTAATTCCTCACATGCTGTGTCCTGTGCCTATAAATAGTGAACAGTATTCCTTTACTGTTCACGCATTCCTGTAATTGCAATCACATCACTCGGGAATTAATCTTTGCCAAGGCAGAGGTATAAATGTATCTAATATTTGAATGCATTAAGTTAATATAATATGAAAGTGATGATTGCTCATTTATAATTTATTTGTCTTTGATGCTTCATATTTAGTATTACTTTACATAATCTATTAGAGTTTAATTACGAAAATTCAACCTTCGTAATTGTATCGTCCTTAACCTTCGTCCGAAGTTCATTAAATCCTTAAAGGAATAATGCTTCAGCGGACGAAGGGCATTAACGTTTAACATTTTATGTTGCCTTGTTCTTAATTCATAGCATTTGAGAACGAGTCCCCAACATTGGCGCCCACCTCCGGTGAACTCACTTCCACTTTTCTGAGCTGATGGCTTCGTTCAATATTCAAGCTGGAGCTGCTTCGGTTCCGAAGCTGGTACTCCCGATAACGGGCGGTTCATGTTCAGAACCAGCCAACAAGAAACAGAAGAAGGAAGCACAGAGAAGGGTACAACATATCAGGGTGCAAGGACCCTTTATCAAGTCAAGATGGTCTCACATTCCCATTACCTTCTCCCAAGAGGACCTTCAACTCAAGGATTACCCACACAACGATGCTATGGTTATCTCTTGTGTTATCAAAGGATTTCTGGTCCACAATGTTTTGGTTGATACAGGCAGTGCAGCTGATATCATATTTGCTAAGGCCTTCAGACAGATGCAAGAGCCCGAAGATAAAATTCTTGATGCTACACATCCCCTCTGCGGCTTCAGAGGAAGGCAGATTGTAGCACTCGGCAAAATCTCAATGTCAGTGGCTTTCGGATTCATCAACAACACAAGAACTGAGCAAGTTATGTTTGATATTGTTGACATGGAGTACCCATACAATGCAATCATTGGTCGTGGTACTCTTAATGCCTTCGAAGCAATTCTGCATCCAGCTTATCTTTGCATGAAGATACCTTCGGACCAAGGGCCCATTGCTATTCATGGAAGTCAAGAAGCTGCCAGAAGGGCCGAAGGAAATTGGACAGACTCAAAAGCAATCCATAATATAGATGGAACTGAAGCTTGTGAGCAATACAAGTTCAGAAGGGAAAAAGCTGCTTTGGCTGACCAGCCGAAACCCATGCTCTTATGTGAGGACATAGCAGAGAAGAAGGTGCTATTGGGATCTCAATTGTCCGAAGAGCAGGAGAAAACCTTGATAAGGTTTTTGTTCAACAATAAAGATGTTTTTGCTTGGTCAGCTAATGATCTTTGCGGAGTTAACAGGAATGTTATTGAGCATTCGCTCAATGTTGATCCATCCTTTAGACCCAGGAAACAGAGGCTTCGAAAGATGTCTGATGACAAGGCCGAAGGTGCTCGGAATGAAGTGAAACGACTCCTCAGTGCCGGAGTTATTAGAGAGGTAAAGTACCCAGAATGGTTGGCTAACACTGTTATGGTGAAGAAGGCCAATGGTAAATGGAGAATGTGCATCGATTTTACTGATCTCAATAAGGCCTGTCCGAAGGATGAGTTTCCATTGCCAAGGATAGATTCTCTAGTCGATGCAGCAGCTTCATCAGAACTTATGAGTTTGCTGGATTGCTATTCAGGCTATCATCAAATCTGGATGAAGAAGGAGGATGAACCAAAAACCAGTTTCATAACCCCTAGTGGGACATATTGTTACCTTCGGATGCCTGAAGGGCTTAAGAATGCTGGAGGAAGCTTCAGCAGAATGACAGCAAAGGTCTCCATTCTCAGATAGGCAGGAATGTACTAACTTATGTTGATGACATCATTGTAAAGAGCACGAAGCAGGATAACCACATTGCTGATTTACAGGAGACCTTCGCTAATTTTAGATAGGCTGGTCTAAAGCTGAATCCAGAAAAATGTGTTTTCGGAGTAAAGAAGGGGAAATTTCTTGGTTGCCTAGTTTCAACAAAGGGAATTGAGGCCAACCCAAGTAAAATCGAAGCCATACTTCGAATGGAGCCACCAAGTACAAAAAAGGGGGCTCAAAGATTGACAGGAAGGCTGGCATCTCTCAATAGATTCATATCCAGATCAGCAGAGAGAAACTTACCATTCTTCGAAGTGCTGAAGTCAGCCGAAGTCTTTCAATGGGGACCAATCCAGCAGAAGGCCTTTGAAGAGCTGAAACAGTATTTGATAGATCTAACAACACTAACTCCACCTACGCCAGGGGCTCCTTTGTTATTATATGTGGCAGCTTCGCACTCAGCGGTAAGTGCAGCACTTTTTCAGGAGAAGCTTGAAGGCCAAGTTAAGAGGCAGGCCCCAATATATTTTGTATCCGAGGTTCTTAGTTTATCAAAGAAAAATTATACAGAGTTGGAGAAGGTACTGTATGCTGTCTTGATGGCCTCCAGGAAGCTTCGGCACTATTTTCAAGCTTACAACATAATTGTTCCTTCTTCACAACCTCTGAAGGATATTATGAGGAACCGAGAAGCTACTGGAAGGATTGGAAAATGGGCTGCAGAGCTCAATGAATTTTGTATTGAATATGTTCATAGATCTTCGATTCAGTCCTAGGCGTTAGCAGACTTCATTGCTGACTGGACGCCAGGGGCTCAGGAGGAAGAAACAAATAAAGACGCCGAAGCATGGACAGTGTTTTGCGATGGGTCTTGGGGAACCTTCGGAGCAGGAGCGGCTGCTGTGTTGGTTTCACCTTCCAAAGTCAAAACTTGTTATGCGGCAAAACTTGATTTTAGTTGCACAAATAACATTGCCGAGTATGAAGCTCTGCTCTTGGGTCTTCGGAAATTAAGGGCAATGGGAATCAGGAGAGCCATCCTTAAAACTGATTCCCAAGTTATTTCTGGTCACATTGACAAAAGTTACAAAGCAAGAGACCCGAAGCTTGAAAAGTATCTAGATACAGTCCGAAGGATTGAGGCTTCCTTCGAAGGCTTCTCTGTCAAAAATATTCCTCGTGGAGAAAATGAATACGCCGATCTATTGGCTAAGTCAGCAGCCCAGGGGCTACCTATACCTTCGGAAGTATTTTTTGAAACAATAAAAGCACCTTCGGTCGAGCTTCTTGAAAGAGCAATCCTTAATATATCCCCTGTTTATAGTGAAGATTGGAGAACTGAGATCATCTCTTTCCTTCAGGGTAATTTTCTTTCAGACGACGAAGCTTACAACAGGAGAATAGAAGCAAGAGCTCGACCATATGTCATGATAGAAGGGGAGTTATACAAGCGCGGGGTTTGTTCCCCATTACTCAAGTGCTTATCCAGATCCGAAGGTATAGAATTAATGAAGGACATACATGCAGGTCTGTGTGGATCTCACATTGGATCTAGGCCCTTGCTTGGGAAAGTTTTTTGCCAAGGATTTTATTGGCCAAAGGCAGCTTCGGATGCAGCGGATTTAGTTCAAAAGTGCGAAGGTTGTCAGAAATGTGCAAGAGATCAAAAACAACCTTCGTCTTTAACTCAATTAATACAACCCACTTGGCCGTTGCAAAGATGGGGTCTGGATTTGCTAGGTCCATTACCACCAGCACAGGGGAACTTAAGATATGTGGTGGTGGCAGTGGAATATTTTTCCAAATGGACTGAGGCGAAGCCCTTAGCCACAATAACTTCATTTACTATTCAAAAGTTTTTCTGGCAAAACATTGTTTGTCGCTTCGGAGTGCCGAAGGCTATCACTGTGGATAATGGGACACAGTTTGATTCTGAAGCCTTCAAAGAATTTTGTAATCAAATTGGCACGAAGATCCATTTTGCATCAGTCCGACACCCAGAGTCAAATGGACTTGTCGAAAGAGCCAATGGTATCATAATGACAGGAATAATGAAGTCAATCTTCAATCAGCCCAGGGGAAAGTGGCCAGACGAGTTAATTAAAGTGGTGTGGAGTCACAACACAACCATGTCAAGATCAACAGGCTTCACACCCTTTAAACTATTGTTTGGTGACGAAGCAATAACCCAGAAGAGGCCAAAACAGGATCAATAAGGACAGTAGCTTCGGCAGAGGGCGAAAACGAAGCTGATTGCTCTGTAGAAAAAGATGCTATTGAAGGGATCAGACTTCAAGCTGTGGAAAACATCAGTAAATATCAAGCTGAAACAATAAAATGGCGTGATAGAAAGGTCAAGCTGAAGAATATTGAACCAGGACACTTGGTACTTCGAAGAGTAGCTAACCCTGAAACGGTAGGCAAATTACAGCTGAAGTGGGAAGGTCCTTTTTTGGTAATATCTTCGTCAAGACCTGGTTCCTACAGATTGAAGGATATGGACGACAATGACATTCCTAGATCGTGGAATGCGGATGAGCTTCGGCGATATTATATTTAGTTCGATGTAATTTTTTATATTCTTTTTTGTGGCACCCTTTTCCTTTCCAAAGGGGGAGAAAGGTTTTTAATGGGGCCACAACATGTAATTTTTCGTTTCCTTATTTCAATTCTATAAGAGTAATATCCCCCCAAAAATGTAAATGTAAAAGCTGAGAATGCACCTTCGAGTGCAAAGAGAAAGAAAAGAGAACAGGGAGAAGCTCAAAAGTCGTTCCTAAGGGAATGCGGAGCTTACAGCGAAAAATAAACGCTGATTCCGCCGAAAGTAAAAGGCGAAGAAGCTCCTAAGGGAGGCTTACAGCGAAAAATAAACGCTGATTCCGCCGAAAGTAAAAGGCGAAGAAGCTCCTAAGGGAAGCTTACAGCGAAAAGTCAACGCTGATACACCGAAAAGTAAACGGTGAAGCCGAAAAATAAACGGCAAAAAGATTTTCATCATTTTTAAGGAGACGAAGGGCCGTGCTTATGGTTTTTTGAATATGTGTCCTAATATTCATGTGCACATAACATATCATCATGTCATTTGCATTCATAAACATCCATTTAGACATATATAGAATCATTATCATGCTACACAAAAAGAGACAGGTGTTTCAGAAAAAAAAGAGGAAAAGATTCGAAGGAAAAATTTTCTATGCTTCGTTGTGTACGAAAAGAAGGGAAGGTGTTTTTCGCCTTCGGCTCAAAAGAGAAGTTTCGTCCACAGCAAAGCAGATTGAATACGGATAAGGGAGACATGATATATTACAAGGTATGTACAAATTTACATAAGATATTCCATATCTATATTACAAGAGTTTCTCCAAGAGTTTTTGCAGGAAAACACATTATAAACAACTTTAAAGCTTTAGCTAAGGCTTCGTTTTCAATTTTGCCAAGCTTCAGCATTGTCAATCTTCAGCTTCGTCATCCTGTATATACCAAATACCAGAGTAAGAAAGGTACAAATTTCAAAGGAGAAGGTAAAACGTAATAAACATAAGTTTCTTACCGGTTTAAGATGGCTCCGAGCTTCGTCGCCTGCCATTTTCCGCCCGCCACTTACCCAGATCTGGGTCATGAATCTATTTCCGATACTTCTGGCTAAGCTTGGAATATCCATCAAATCTGAAGCTGACAAGCTGAAGTTTGGTCTGTTTACAATGTTCCCATGTGTGCAGCCAGCCTTCAAAAATGTCGTAGCTGTGCCCCGAGAAGCTACCAGGGCGCAGAAGTCGGCGTGCCCACCAATAACTTCGTCAAGGGCGTCAACTTCGCCTTCAATATATTCTAATGTTCTTGGCAGATTCTCAGCTGAAGGTGTAAATTTCGAAGAGCTAGCTCCGACAGAGTGAAATACATCCTTCAGCCGCTGCACACATCGGCTGCCGAAGCTTAAGCATTTCTCCTGAAGTTCTTTGAAGGATTTCTGCAAATTTGAGTGTTTATCCACTTCAGCTTTTAAGCTTGCTTCAAAATATTTCTTTTCTTGCTCGAATTTTTCTGATTGTCGGAGCAATTCATTCTTTAATTTGTCATTTTCAGTCTGGACTTCAGCCAAAGAGCCCTCCATGGTCTGAATAACAAAATCCTTCTTTTCTAGTGCACCTTCGTGCTCTTTGACCATGATCTCAAGGTCTTGGATTGCGAAGTCTTTCTTTTTCAGATTGGCTTCGTGATTTTCAATTTTCTCAGCCAAATCTTGAATAACGGCTTTGTTTTTCTCCTCCTCCAGATCTTGTTGCATTTTTAAAACCTTGCCTAATAATATGCTCTGTCGAAATGATCTTCGTTAGAACACGACTTAAAAGATAATAATAATGGTAATAAAATAACAAAAATATTCGTTACCTTGAAGTTAGCATACAGCAAGCTTCCGGCGATGTGTTGACGTTGGTAGCGGCACAAGTCCGCTTCCAGCTTCGGCAGGCCAATGCTTTTGGAAAGGGTCCTAACAATTTTGGCCTCGGAGCGGTTTCGAAGGCATCTTAGTTTCCCTTCATTGACCCCACCAAATAGCATAGCCCCTGATTTGTATCCGCAAGATATGGCATATTTTCTTAACTCCTCCTTTTCGGCGTCTGTTAATTCTTGTCCGAGTAAATCTTGAAAGTTAAAATCTTCTTCTTCTGAAATTTCATCAATCTGCTCTTTCCCCTTCTCAGTTGCCGTATTCACTGCAGCCACAGTAGCTTCTTCTTCAGTCATTTTCAGGAGTATATTGTCAATAACCTCAAGTGTGGCTTCTAGGTTCGACTCTTCGGTGGCCCCGGCTTCGGCCCCGGTAGTTTCGGCTTCGCCGGTTTCAGCTTCAGCAGTTTTCATTTCAGTAGCTTCGGCTTCGGCAGTTTCAGCAAAAACAATTTTTGACACCGTTGCCGGTGGCGGCGTCTGATGGATCACATCTGTTACTTGAATAATTCTCCGCTTTTTCGGCTTCGCAGGACTTTCTACTGCCGAAGCTGCCTTGTCCTTCTGAAAAAACTTCGTCAGTTCCAATGCCAGCGGACTTAGCCTGAAAGGCAAAGGTTCAGTCATTACCTTCATAATTTCCTCTACTTCAACAGCAGAAGGAGAAGCAGGAGTATCTTCTTCTCGGACTGGCGTTCCCGGCTCTGGGGATGCATTTTTTCTCTTTTTTGTAGTGGCCACCTTCGGCTAAGGATTTAACTCTTCAGCGCTAAGATCTTCAGAATCTTTCTTTTTCTTTTTAGCTACCTTGACGACCTCTTCGTCAGTAGCGCTGACAATCCTTTTTCGCTTCGGGCCCCCAGCATCTCCGCCCAGTCGACCATAGTCAGCGTATTCAAATCCTATGGCATCAAGTACCCTGTTCAGCCTTCGTTTCGGTCGAGTGCCAAAAGCCGCTGTCATCAGTTGGTCCTCTTTTTTAGAGTAATTCCCAAGAATTTCATTACTCATTATTTCAATTGTATCAAGCCATTCTTGGCAGGGTACTTTAAAGTATTTCTTGAACTTATAATGGTAGGGCAGTCGGACGAGCTCCCCCTTTTTCTTTTCCCCTTTCAGCTTCGGCATTGTCCACTCTTTCATAGTTGGAAAAACCCTGAAGGCCAGGAATTCCTGCACTAAATCTCTAGTGCCAATATGTTCTGCAATAATTTTGAATTCGCCCAGTGCAGCCCAGGTTGGACCTTCCACTTCCATTCTGCATCGGGGTCTTGTTTCTCCGAAGGTTAGCTCCAGAGGGCTCTGAACTAGCTTCTCTTTGTCTTCGTTAACTTTGACATAAAACCACTCTGATTTCCAGCCTGCTGGCCATTTGCTTCGGTAGCTGATCACGGGAAACTTCGTGGTTTTCCGATAAGCAAAATTATAGCAACCAAAATTTTCATGCAATCCATCTTTTCTGGCCTTAGTTTGGTAATGCAGCTCATGAACTCGACAGAAGCTGTCGGCAAATGGCTCCACCGCCTGGCTTCGGAGAGCCCAGATATAGACGCTGAGCCTGACAATTGCGTTGGGTGTAAGTTGGTGAAAATAGATGCCAAATCTTTGCAGCACATTAGAGATCATCCTATTTAAGGGGAATCTCAACCCAGCCTTTAGGAAGCTCTTGAAAATGACTATTTCATCCTTTTCTGGCTTCGGGGTAGTTTCTTCCCCCCCTCGAAGCGAAGTAGCTTCTTCTCATTCTCACTGAAATAGCCCGACTTCACCATCTTGGAGAGATCAGCCTTGGAGACAGTCGACTTTCCGAAGTCCAAGTGACTGGGCTTGCTTGGCACGACAATATGGTAATCATCATCGGGATCAGCTTCCTCAATATTTCCTTCTTCTGCTTCGGCAGCAACTTCTTCTGCTTCGGCAGCAACTTGCTCTGTCTCGGCAGTACGGATTCCTTCCGAGGTCACCAGTCCGGATCGTTGCATCGCTTCGGAGATAGGAACAGTCTCTACTCCTTCAGCTTCGTCTCCCTCACGCTCAACTCTAGCGGTAGAGCGCACTCTAGCCATTTAATTCTGAATTTCTTGGGAACTAAAAAACTTTTCTTCCGAAGCTTTTTCTTCTAACGAAGCAGGCTTTGTACCGGAGCTTCGTCTGATTGCGAGAGTTAAGCTTCGGCTATGGTTAAAAAATTCTGCAGCAAAACAGTGCAATAGCAATGAATGCTGTGGTAACTTCACACCTACCCGTCTGTTTATATAGTACTGCAGGTAAGAAGGTGAATCGCCAGGATTTTTACACCGGGCAAACAGCTGCTCACACCCACTGCGAGGTGGACCGCAGAGATCAAATAGTAACCCTGCAGGGTGGGACCGCTACGCACTTGCAAGTTGAATCGTTTCTCGACAACGAGCTCAGGGAAGGTGTTTTTCGGACCTTCGGCTTCCTGAAGCCTAAGATACTTTTTTCACGGATCAAGCTCGTTACGAAAAACGATCTAACACCGCGAAGGGGCTACTGTTGGGACCATGCTTCGTCGCCGAAGGTCCTACAGGAAGAAACAGCTTCGGTTGAAGCTGACTGCACGTGATGCCGAAGGTTGCTGTTCATGAAGCTTCGGAATTACAAACCGACTTAAAAGTAGAATGACCTTTTAGTCCATAAGTGTTTGAGTCGGTGTTGTAAACTTTTATGAGGGGCATGATTGTAATTCCTCACATGCTGTGTCCTGTGCCTATAAATAGTGAACAGTATTCCTTTACTGTTCACGCATTCCTGTAATTGCAATCACATCACTCGGGAATTAATCTTTGCCAAGGCAGAGATATAAATGTATCTAATATTTGAATGTATTAAGTTAATATAATATGAAAGTGATGATTGCTCATTTATAATTTATTTGTCTTTGATGCTTCATATTTAGTATTACTTTACATAATCTATTAGAGTTTAATTACGAAGATTCAACCTTCGTAATTGTATCGTCCTTAACCTTCGTCCGAAGTTCATTAAATCCTTAAAGGAATAATGCTTCAGCGGACGAAGGGCATTAACGTTTAACATTTTATGTTGCCTTGTTCTTAATTCATAGCATTTGAGAACGAGTCCCCAACAACTCTCAAATGCATAAAAATAATTACTTAGGAACGAGATCACCTGTAAATTCAATTGTCGAGCGCGTGCGCGAGTAATTGGGTAGTCAACTTGAGGAGTGTTGGTTGTATCCATGGGAGTGATGTCCTCATCAAGGAGAACATTTTTTCTCCCCTGTCATATGGTTTGTGCATCCGCTATCAATTATCCAGCTTGAGCCCCCGGATGTATAAACCTGCAAAACAATTTAGGCCTTGTTCTTAGGTACCCAAACAGTCTTGGGTCCTTTGATGTTAGAAACAAGCACCTTGGGTACCCAAACACAAGTCTTGGAGCCCTTGTGTTTGCCCCCAACATATTTGGCAACTATTTTGCCTGATTTGTTAGTTAAAACATAAGATGCATCAAAATTCTTAAATGAAAGGTTAGGCTCATTTGATGCAGTAGGAGTTTTTTTTAGGTAATTTAACATGGGTTGAATGCCTAGAGCTAGATGCCTCATTCTTATACATAAAAGCATGATGTGAAACAGTATGAGGTTTCCTAGCTCGAATTCTCCTAATTTTGTGCTTAGGATAATTAGCATGATATAAAATATAGCCCTCATTATCCTGAACCATGGGAGCCTTGCCCTTAACAAAATTAGACAATCTTTTGGGGGCATTAAGCTTGACATTGCTTCCCTGTTGGAAACCAATGCCATCCTTAATGCCAGGACGTCTCCCATTATAGAGCATGCTTCTAGCAAATTTAAATTTTTCATTTTCTATCTCATGCTCATTAATTTTAGCAGTTAATTGAGCTATATGATAATTTTGTTGTTTAATTAAAGCAAGGTGATCATGAATAGCTTCTACATTAACATCTCTACATCTAGTACAAATAGTAACATGATCAACGATAGATGTAGAGGGTTTACAAGATTTTAATTCTTCTATCTTAGCATTTAAAATTGCATTTTCATCTCTAAGACAGGAAATAGAATCATTGCAAACATTTAAATCTTTAGCCTTTGAAATTAAACTAGCATTTTCAGTTCTAAGGCTAGAAATTGACTCATTTAATTTATCAATCTTAGCATTTAAACTAACATTTTTATTTCTAAGATTGGTAATTGAATCATGGCACATGCTAAGCTCATTAGTCAAGTTTTCACAGTTTTCTACTTCCTGATCATAAGCATTTTTAACTTTAACATGCTTTTTGTTTTCCTTAATAAG
Source organism: Zea mays (assembly GCF_902167145.1). Classification (NCBI taxonomy): domain Eukaryota; kingdom Viridiplantae; phylum Streptophyta; class Magnoliopsida; order Poales; family Poaceae; genus Zea; species Zea mays. The sequence continues at coordinate 41,486,900 of NC_050098.1, read as the reverse complement.
GAATTCCTCTTGGCTATCCAAGAGTTCATCCTTCTCATGAATGGCACCTATCAAATCATTTAATTTTTCTTTTTGTTGCATGTTAAGGTTGGCAAAAAGAGTAAGCAGACCATCTTCATCATCACTAGAACTACCCTCATCACTAGATGTAGTATACTTGGAGGTGGTTCTAGATTGTACCTTGTTCTTTTTGCCATCCTTTGCCATGAAGCATTTGTGGTCGACGTTGGGGAAGAGGAGGCCTTTGTTGACGACGATGTTAGTGGCATCCTCGTCGGAGGAGGAGTCAGTGGAGCTCTCGTCGGAGTCCCATTCCCGACACACATGGGCATCGCCGCCCTTCTTCTTGTAGTACCTCTTCTTTTCTCTCTTCTTCCCCTTTTTGTCTTTGCCCCTGTCACTTCACTAGACATTGGACATTTTTCAATAAAATGACCGAGCTTACCACATTTGTAGCACACCCTTTTGGAGCGGGGTTTGTAGTCTTTCCCCCTCCTTTACTTGAGGATTTGACGAAAGCTCTTGATGATGAGCGCCATCTCCTCATTGTCGAGCTTGGAGGCATCGACGGGGAGTCTACTTGATGTAGACTCTTCTTTCTTCTCTTTCGTTGCTTTAAATGCAACGGGTTGCACCTCGGGTGTGGAGGTGCCGCCTTGCTCCAAGTCGACAATGTGTTTGGAGCCTTTGATCATCAACTCAAAGCTCACATACTTCCCAATTACCTCCTCGAGAGACATTAGCTTATATCTAGGATCACCACGTATTAATTGAACTTGAGTGGGATTACGAAATACGAGGGATCTAAGAATAACCTTGACCATTTCATGGTCATCCATTTTGTGCTCCCGAGGTTGCGCACTTGATTGACCAAGGTCTTGAGCCGGTTGTACATTGCTTGCGGCTGCTCTCCTTGGTTGAGGACGAATCGACCGAGCTCCCCCTCGATCGTCTCCCTCTTGGCGATCTTGGTCACCTCATCTCCTTCGTGCGCGGTCTTTAGGACGTCCCAAATCTCCTTGGCACTCTTTAACCCTTGAACCTTATTATACCCCTCTCGACATAAAGAGGCGAGGAGTATAGTAGTTGCTTGGGAGTTAAAGTGCCGGATTTGGGCGACCTCGTCCGAGTCGTAGCCCTCATTCCCTATGGTAGGTACCTGCGCTCCAAACTCAACAATGTCCCATATTCTTGCGTGGAGTGAGGTTAGGTGATGCCTCATTTTATCACTCCACATACAATAATCCCCACCATCAAAAAATGGTGGTTTTCCTAATGGAACGGAGAGTAAAGGAGCACATTTAGAAATGCGGGGATAGCGTAGGGAGATCTTACTAAACTTCTTGCGCTCATGGCGCTTAGAAGTGACGGACGCCGCGTCGAAGCCGGATGTGGAGGGCGATGAAGAGTCGGTCTCGTAGTAGACCACTTTCTTCATTTTCTTCTTCTTGTCGCCACTCCGATGCGACTTGACGCGGGGAGGGGATTCATCCTTTCCTTTGGCGCCGGACTCCCTTGATGGAGCCTTCCCGTGGCTTGTGGCCTTCTCGTCGGTTTCTATCTCCCTCTTGGCAGATCCTCCTGACATCACTTCGAGTGGTTAGAATCTAAATGAAGAACATGTTCTGATACCAATTGAAAGTCGCCTAGAGGGGGGTGAATAGGCAGAATCTGAAAATTATAAACTTAGGCACACACTACAAGCCGAGGTTAGCGTTAGAAATGAATTCAATTCAAAAGAGAGGGGGAAACAAATCAACCAAGAAATAAAGCGGATGAACACGGTGATTTATTTTACCGAGGTTCGGTTCTAAAGAACCTAGTCCCCATTGAGGTGGTCACAAAGACCGGGTCTCTTTCAACCCTTTCCTTCTCTCAAATGGTCACCTAGACCGAGTGAGCTTTCTCCTTAATCAAACGGGTCACTTAGACCCCACAAGGACCACTAGACACTTGGTGTCTCTTGCTTTGATTACAAGTCACTTTGAGAACAAGCATGAGGAAGAAGAAAGCGATCCAAGAACAAGAGCACAAAGAACATGAACAAAACACTCTCTCTAGTCACTAGGTGTTTGGGATGAATTTAGGACTTGGAGAGGCTTAGATTTTATTGAATTGTGTCTAGGAGTGAATGCACTAGCTCTTGTATTGAATGTGAAGTGCTGGAAACTTGGATGCTTGGAGTGGTGGTGGTTGGGGGTATTTATAGCCCTCAACCACCACATAGCCGTTGGGGATGACTGCTGTCAATGGGCGCACCAGACAGTCCGGTGCGCCAGCCACGTCACCCAACCGTTAGGGTTCGGACGCTGTCGACCGTTGGAGGCTTTGTCTTCTAGTGGCACCGAACAGTTCGGTGCTGCACCGGACAGGTACTGTTCACTGTCCGGTGCGCCTCTGACGGGCGGTTCTGCTCTGCCGCGCACTGTTGCGCACTGTTCCTCTGAATCTTCAGCTTTTGCAGGCGACCGTTGCGCGAAGGAGCCGTTGCTCCGCTGGTGCACCGGACAGTCCGGTGAATTATAGCGGAGCATGCCCAGAGAAACCCGAGGGTGGCGAGTTTAGAGTTGTACGGTCCTGGTGCACCGGACACTGTCCGGTGGCACATCGGACAGTCCGGTGCGCCAGACCAGAGCACACTCGGTTTCTTGCTCCTTTTGAATTTGAACATTTTCTTCAATCTTTTATTGGTTTGTGTTGAACCTTTATGCACCTGTATAACATATACTCTAGAGCAAACTAGTTAGTCCAATATTTGTGTTGGACATTCAACCACCAAAATAATTTATAGGAAAAGGTTAAACCCTATTTCCCTTTCATAAGCCCATAAGTTTAGTGAGTGCTTTCTGTTGCCAGGGAGTTGAAAACCTCTGATCATCAAGATGGATCAAACTTTGTTGGTCTGTCTTGATTACAAATTCAGCACGCTGAAGATAGGAGCGCCAGTGTTCCACTGCGAACAATATAGCCAGGCATTCTTTTTCATATATAGAGATTTCTGGGTCCTAATGCCTTACAAATATATGCAATGGTACGATTTCCTTGTTGTAGCACTGCCCCTATGACCCCTCCACTGGCAATTGTTTCCACTATAAAGGTCTGGTTAAAATTTAGAATTGCTAACATCGGTGCCTCCACCAATGCCTTCTTAAGAGTGTCAAATGTCTGTTGGGTAACTGCAGTCCAAACAAACATCTCACCCTTCCTTAATAGGTTAGTGAGAGGCCTGCTAATAATACCAAAGTGGGGCACGAATCTCCTATAATAACCAGCCATATCCAAAAAACTGCTAAGTTCCTTCACACATGTGGGCACATGCCACTCCTTAACTACCTGTACCTTATGGGGATCAGTAGCAACACCTGCCTTGCTTATGATGTGGCCGAGAAACTCCAGTTGTTCCTGTTCAAAGAGGCATTTGGATTTCTTCAGATGTAGCTGGTGTTGATTCAATAGCTTGAAGACTACCTCAAGGTGATCCACGTGCTTCTCCAGGTCAGTGCTATACACTAGGATGTCATCTAGGAACACCATGACACACTTCCTCAGTAAAGGTGCAAGTATATGGTTCATGAAGTCCTAGAAAGTGGCAGGAGCCCCAGTCAAGCCAAAAGGCATGACTCGATATTCAAAATGCCCATGGTGTAATGCTGTCTTTGGTTCGTCTCCTTCCTTAATGTGAATCTGATGATATCCAGCCCGATGATCCAGTTTAGAGAACACTACAAAACCACTTAGCTCATCGGTAATTTCATCAAAGATTGGCATGGGATACCTGTTCTTGACAGTATGAGCGTCCAGTCTTCTACAATCGACACATATATCCACCCTCCATCTTTCTTCTTCACTAGCAGCACAGGGGATACAAAAGTGTTGGTGCTCTCTTGAATGATTCCACTGCTCAACATCTCAGCAACCTATTTTTCTATCTCATTCTTTTGTTGAGAGGTATATCTATAAGGCCTCATCTTGAAAGATTGCACCCCAGGTAGCAGTGGAATGGTGTGGTCTATCCATCTCTTAGGAGGTAGCCCAGTAGGCACAATAAACAATTGTTGGTACTGTTCAAGTAGTTTGGCTACAGGTTCTGGTATATTTGGAGTCTTTGTGGTTTGCACCGACTGCAGTTCCAGTAGTTGTTCCACAGCCTCCTACCTAACCAAGGACTCTAGCTGCACTCTTGTGATACTCAAACAAGATTGTGTATTTGGTAACAAACCTTGCAGTTTCATTATTTTCCCTTTGTGTTCAAACTCCAACCATTTGTATACCCAGCGAATTGACATGGGGCTATGGCCCTCAAGCCAGTCCATGCCAAGTATGAGATCGTCTCCACTCAGGGGTAATAGCTTGAATAAGTCTGTGGTAAAAGTAACCCCACCACAAAGCCACTAACAATTTGGCACAATATGTGTACTCCACAACATTCCCCCATCAGCAACTTTCACTTGGACTGGAGGCTGCATGAGTTGTACCCCTGTCATAGCCCCAACTAAATGATCTCCCATAAAACTAGCACTACTACCTGAGTCCACTAGGATCAACACCTGTTGACAGTGTATGGTGGCCCACAACCGAATAGTCCTATTACCTTCTCCTCCACTTACTGCAACCACCGAAATAGCAAGGGCAGTTTCCTGATTCTCTTCTTGAGATGTGTCCTCTGTATCCTCTTCTTCCTCCTTCATGGTTAGTGCCCACATTTCTTCCACCAGGTGTAATGGTACACTGGTCGAACACCGTGGGAGTGACCCCAACGTTCTCCACACTTAAAACATAGACCCTTGGCTTTTCGGTAAGCTTTCAGGACAACCATCTTACTCTCTTCAGTTCGGCTGCCAGTAGGATTAGATACACGACGATCCTCACCCATTCCCAACATCTCGCTTCCAGAAGCTGGGGGCAATTGTAGTGGCATCGGCTGATCGGCCCAGCTCGGGATGGCAATCTAGCAAAAGAGACTGAGTCAAATCTCTTGAACTCTCTTTTTCCCATGTTACTCAACACTTCTTGCAGCAAACCTAGAGCGCACGTAGTGTCCAAATCCTTTGGGCGTTGAATAATCACTACTGCCTTTACCTCATCCTTCAACCCATCCACAAACCGTGTTGTAATCATGGTGGGAGTTAGTTGATTCTCATGGGCCAACAGTTGGTGCAGTAATTGGTCAAACCGCTCGACATACTCAGTCACCGAAGTTGTCTGTCTAATATGATAGAACTGTGTAATCAGTAAGGTATGTTGGTCACGCCCAAATCTGGTATTCAGGGTGGCACACAACTCATGCCAACTCATGTCTCTTGCTCTAGCCTCCATTGATTGTAGCCAATACAGCACAGGACCTTGAAAGTGCATGATAGCCAATTAGATCCACATCTCACTAGGCACAACATAAAACTCGAAATACGTTTCGCAACGATTTCTCCACAACTTTGGATTAGACCCATCAAAAACAGGAAAGTTCATCTGAGGCATGCTAGTACCAGGACCTTGAGACCAATTCATCGAAGCAGTCTACACTACTGAATTAGGAACAAAGGACCAAGGGTGCTGGGTATTCAACGCGACAATACCTCCCATAGAGTATGGTGTACGTGCCATCTCCGGTCCAGCGCCTGGTCGACGGAAGGGTTCAGCAGCATGGTGAAGAGTTGGTCCGGTCACCGATCCAATCACCGTGGGTTCAGGTGTCATCGATGCCGACGCACTCGCTAGTACCGATGGTTCTCCGGTCGACGTGGTCACCATCCCTCCAGTAGGCTTCGGCTTCATCGGATCCACCAAAACAGGAGATTCCCCACTCGACTTCGCGTTCACCTGGCCCTGGAGCGTCTTCTGTCATCTTTACCACCTTGGTTTTGATCTCCAATCTCCACCTCTTGAAGTCGCTCCGATCAGTCACCATGCCCTTGATGGTATTCTCCATCTTCTCCATGGCGGACTGCATGGAGTCTATCTGCCTGTACGTCTCCTTGCTGCCTTCGTCGATCTTCGCCATCAACTGCGACAAGGAATCCTCCACTCGTGGCGGTGCCATCACTCCTCCCTTTGCCTGTGCCCTCATGAAGTACTCATGTGGTGGATCCAGGTTGACTCTGGTACCAAAATGTTAGCAACTCTCAAAAGCATGCAAGAACAGGGAGTGGTTCGGGCGGTGCAGGTATTCCTTTCCTCCTCTCCAAGTTTAGGCCAGCTAAAAAGCCAGGTACAAGTACAATAAATTCCTTCCTGCTACTTATAGCTAGTTCTGGTATTAACCGTAACCCTCTTTGCTTAGTGCTTAACTACTATGATTAACACTTGGTGGACCCTGTTACATCCGGTCCTTACTGGCATATTTAGGATTGAGCTTCGGTACTCTTTGGCTTCTCTTCAGTATGACACCGATTCCTTCTTCAGTCTTCTTTAGATTCATCAGTGTTGCCTTCTTCACCGTAGCAGATCTAGTAACGCTGACATTGTGGTCCCAGAGTGGTGCCTTGGCAGACCTGACCAGCTAGCAAATAGGCCCAGCCAACTCCGATCGCACCAGCACCTGCACCACTGCACCAGCCGCCCGCAACCCGCAAAGCTGCTTCCCGGACTAGCTAGGGTTTCGTGTACGCCGCTTGATCTAGTCCTCTCTCCCGGCACGCGAGGTAGGTCGGTGCCGCTCTCGCCGTCTGTCCTTCCCACGCCTCGAGTCGCTCCCCGCTGATACACTCGGCCGCATCGCAGGGCGCAGCGTTGATGGCGGCGGCACCGGCGGACGCTAAGGCGGAGGCCGCCAAGATGGACCTCCTCGAGGACGATGACGAGTTCGAAGAGTTCGAGATCGACCAAGGTACGCCCCCGCCCCCCGTTTCGTGGGCATGTTGATTTGACCATTTGCACGAGTAGATTTGATTGGTTGGCTAGATGGAAACCTGTGCGGTGTTGCTAGTATCTAGGGCATCAGATCCAATTGGTCAGGACGTTTACTTTACAACTAGTAACTCGCGCTTTGCTCGAGTTGACTTAATGTGTGGAACACCATATACCTATAGTGATATCTATGGAAGCATATTACATATATTTACAGTAATAGAATCTTGCAACTTGCAAACGTACCATCATGAACAGCTTGAAAACTATATTACAATGATCCTGGTTGCATCTACATGAGCCAACCAAATTCTTGTTCTTAGGGGGTGTTTTGAATGCACTAGAACTAATAGTTGGCTAAAAATTGTTAGTGGAATTAGCTAGGTAACAAATAGCTACCTAACTATTAACTAATTTACCAAAAATAACTAATAGCTGAACTATTAGCTAGGGTGTTTGGATGTCTCAACTAATTTTAGCCACTAACTATTAGCTCTAGTGCATTCAAACACCCCCTTAGTCATCACAAAATAATTATGCGATAAAAGAAAATTCACAGGAAGTTTGTGAAGCAACGCAGTTGACAACAGATTAGATATATATATAGAAATTTCTTGAGACAACAAAACATTGACCTTAACGGCCACAAAAGCGGCGTGTGCGCGCTATAGAAACTATGCCTTTCTTAACAACCATGTTTAATCTCCATTTCTTCATGGACGTTGTGGGCGTCTGTTCCGATGTGTAGTTGTGTACAACAACACTGCAGAAAGAACGGAGAACAACTAATGGACAGAATTGGTCTATGCATCTTATGGATTGCATAACAACAGTGGTCTTAACTTGCAGAAGCTTCTTATGGACTGCACAACAACAGTGGTTTAGTTATTCTATATGCTATTGCCAGACTTGTCTTAACTAACCAATTATGCACACATCTCATTGGCTAATTGCCAAGAAAGAACTGAGAACAACTAATGGGCAGAATTGGTCTATTCATCCATGATGAAACCCAATAGTTGGTAATCCTTAAAATTCTGGAAACATATACTGGCTTGCAAATTGGAATTGATTATAGAAGCCTAATGGGAAGCAATATCCCTTGGTTGTAATCTGCTAATGTCCGTTGATGAAGTAATAAAGGATTTTTGACCGTTGGAAGGAAATGGTACTGTCAGAAATATTGTTGTATTAATGTAGCTTTTTCCGATGTTTGGATATATCACATATGATTATGGTTCCAGTGAATTATGAAGTCTGTGTTTAACCGCATATAGAAGTCTGTGTTAGGTAAGTCTATTTCTTACATGATTTTATTTACTGTATGGTGTAAAAAAGGGAAATATAGGGAAAACATGTGTCAAAAATAGAAAACCAAATTATCTGACCTGGTGTGTTGTTTAATATGAGGCATCCAAACATTCATACTATAAGGAAAATAAGTCCATGGTTTTGATAAACAGAGCTACAAAATTTGTGCAGTGTATGATATCGATTTCCATTTTTTTCTAAAGAAATCAACCATAAGGCAAAAGGACCCCACTAAGATAGTTTATGATTTAAGGAATCGACCGCAAGGCAAAAAAAACCTCTCTAAGATTGTTTAGGAACCTAATAGAGTAACAATTAGTCTGCTATAAATAATATAAAAAACCACAGCATAATAATACGTGTATATCGGACAAACAGGGAAATGTGATCTTCTCGTTAACAGTAGACGAGCAAGGAAATTCTGAAACGAAAAATTAGAAGGCTTCATATAATTGCTATCCACAAATAAGTGCATCTTCATATGATATGGAAAAAATGAGAAAAATAATCCAGGGGGATGGCGCTGCCGCGGCTCTAGGGGCACGCCGCTGCCGCCGCTGCGGGGCCACGTCATGCCGCCGCTGGAGACTGTGCAGGCGGGGCGACGCTGCTGCGGGATCGCGTCACAGCGGCACTGAAGCCTACAGACACGTAGGAAATTCATCAGCACACCATATGGAAAAAATTGAGAAAATAATCAGAGAAAAAGGAGACCAAACCTATTGCTGCGGCTTGAGGGGGACGGTGTTGCCGCTGCTGAGGGGCCGCAGCATGCCGCTGCTGGAGGGTGTGCAAGCAGTTGGCGCTGCCGCGGGGTCGACAAGCGATGGCACTGCTGTGAGGAAGCACGGAGGTCTGGCCTCATGTGGGCTTGTGGGCGACGGACCGGCCCCCACCCATCGCCCACAATTGCAAGAAGAGGGACGCGGCGTGGAGGTGGAGGTGGAGGTGAGGAGGAGTAGGAGGGGTGGGCGCATGAGAGGCCATGGGTGTTGGTGCTGGCAGTGGCGAGTGAGGAGTGGGGACTGGGGAGGGGGTGTGCGGTCCGACGGGTAGATCTGCATAAGCGAGACCGGAGGAGGAGCCACGAAGCTTCTTGGCGGCGATGGAGCGCTTGGACAGGGTGGCGGACGGAGAAGGGGACGGTTCTGCGCCGTGTGATCTTGATCGTGGGGTCAAGAAAAATTATAATGACGTGGGCAATCCAGGTTGCGCTTTAATATATAGGAATGGCGTTATTTGTTTTTTTTCCTTTTTGTGGGAAGAGAGATTTTGATATTTGACGCCCAATTGGTAAACCTTTCAAGATTTGACTAAACATTTATGCTGTTAAAGTGGCGCCTGATTTCGTTTGGACCTGCGCTGGTACTTCAGAGGTAACTAATCTCTGTGTCCTCTAATCTTGAAGCGACCTGTTGCATGTAATTCTATCCTGAAAAATCAAATCTCCTTGTATATTTCGTATGTAGTTTGGCAATTACCATGAAACATTGTTCTGACCATGGTTTTTAAAGCGGTAAGGCGGTCCAAGGCGTTGGAGCACCGCCTGGACGTAGGGGTGGTAATGGATCATGATCCAAATAGTTCTTCACAAAATGTCAAAGCCCTAAATAAATTATAGTTCAAAAATGACTATAAATAGAGCCCGATCCTAACCCGCTTCGATCCTTAAATCTTATAGTGCAAAATTTATAGCCCATTGTCAGCCCTACCTGGACGCCTAGGCGGCGCCTAGGCGAGGTAGGCGGGCAAGGCGCCTAGGCGTTAGACCACCGCCCGGACGCCTAGGCGTCGCCTAGGCGACGCCTTAAGAACAGAGGTTCTGACGTTGGTGCAGTGCAGTCTAGTGCTGTTCTGTGGCTTTCTGAAAGAGGTGATGATTAATGGGCACATCTGCACGCCTTTTCACACCCCCTTTATATTTTTTTTTTCTGTCCTTGTTGTGGCACCTGCATGCTTGTGTTTTGCAAGTTGGACTTTGCAATATGGTTACCTCTTTTTCCCAAACAAACATTAGCCACCTTGAGTCCTAGTAGCCTCCTTAGGTCTAACTAAAATTGAAGTAATCTAAACAACAAAGCCCATTCTAAATTGTAAAGTAGAGGGTTCATGATATCGTTTGACTGAATAAAGAAATAAAATGGATGTTATACTATTTTACTCAAACTCAACAGATCCATGGATTATATGACTACTTACATTATGGGTTGTATACAGTAATTTCTACAATTCTATTGTATTGCAAAGGTGAAGTCAGTTTTGAAATCAGATTGGAACATATGTAGTAGGTAACTTTTGTTCTATCTGTTGTGCAAAACTGCATCTGTCTGGAGTCCTATCCTCATTGGGTCTAGGTAACATTGAATCAATCTTCATGGAAATGCAATGTTCATTCTGATTTGGGAAGAGTGGTATCCCATTTTCTAGTAACGCATCATGATTATAGCTTTGCTTCTATCAAAACTGATGGTTTGATATATGTATATACTTGCTTCACTTGTTGACAAATTAAACTAACAGTCTCTACTTGTAGTCAATCATGTGTACATTTTATGTGACAAATGGCACTGTCACATACATGTGTTATGTATCTTGCTATAAGTAAAACTATATTGTTTGACACGACAAATGCATTGTTTTTGTTTCTTACTCACGCAGAGCTACATATAATTCATTTCTAATTGTTCTGTTAGTTCCAGGAGGGGGAAAACCTCTAAATTCATTAGAAGGGACTGAGGGAGTATCTGTTTTGCTGATTTGTCTTTTCTCTTAGCTAGTAAAAGGATGGAATCTGAATCTTATGCTACATATGGTTTCTTACTATGCTGTATGGATAGGGAAGATAGATATGTTCTGGAATCTTAGCTTGACATGTAAATTTGTTATCTCATATTTTTGCCTCTTCTAGAGTTCTAGTGTCATGGGTTACAATGGTAAAAAATATTGCTGTTACATATTTCCTCCTCTGGTGTGTCCTTCTGCAAATACCTAACTTTTGCAGACTAAGGATTATATATGTTAGTTAATGGATGCTTATTATGATTACATTTGTGGTCACCATGGTAAAATTTTCTGTCCTGTTTTCATAGAAGTTGCAAGGGATACTTAGCCTGATTTGTTATTTGGATTAGAAAGGCTTTGTTATCGTTGCACTCCCTCTGTTCCTGAATAATTTTATGAAACCAAATTAGTATCATTAGATGTACTGTAAATACATTTCTATAATTGCTGATATGGTGTCAAAAACATTGGTGCTTCTCTATAAATTTGGTCAAAACATAAAAAGTTTGACTTAAGACAACTCTAGAAATTGATTTATTTAGGGTCAGAGGTGGTATTTATCATTTTTGACAATCATCGAATAAAAAAAAGAACGTACCCAGTGCGGGGTCTGGGGAAAGGGTATCTTTAAGCGCCGAGCCTTATCCGCATAATATGCAGAGGCTAGGGCTCGAACCATCGAATACCTACATATTTTCTTTCTAATCTGTCCAATCAGCCATCAATCGAGTTTATTACTGTGGAAGATGTTAGTTACCTAAGTTGTGAATTTGCTTCATGACATCTTAGTATCTGATTTGAAAATCCTCCGTAGCTTCTGCCATGTCATTGCTAGTTATATGTTCAAACTCAATAGCCAACAACAGAAGTGCATAACCATATGTATCGTGGATTGATGGATGGTACAAGTGATGTGTATGGATCATGGATGTAAGTATCTGATACCATGTTCATCAAGAGGGAAAACTATCATTGGAAGAGTGGCCATTTGCCATGGGTGAAGGTGGAGGAAAACATTAGATGGAGGGCGCTTGGAATAGAGAGGAGCGGGGAAAGGACTTGGTTAAAAGAAAACTTTTTTTTTGTTACATGTTGCTTGTTGAAACTAAAAACTCAGAGGTGTATAAATAACCATTCACTAAAACCAATATAACCTCAAATAACCGATTCTAAGTACCGCAAGGTTCTGACTTCACATATAATGAACATATATGTTTTTGATCTCTTTATATGGCTGCTGGCAAAGAGTGCTTGTTATTGACGTCCCTGTATTACGCAGAATGGGATGACCAGGAAGAAGGCAACGAAGCCGTCCAGCAGTGGGAGGATGATTGGGATGACGATGACGTGAACGATGATTTCTCGCTGCAGCTTAAGGAAGAGCTGGACGGAAGCAACGGCCAGAAGAGCTGAAGTATTATTTCTCTACTTTATATAAATGATTTTTATATGGCAGCTACTTTTGGAACCGTTGATGTGCTTTGGATGTGAAAGTTTTTGGACATCAGTCGGCAATTTGACAGCACTGTACGTGTTAGTTGTCGTTAGGATATGTCTCTAGCCGAAACGCTAGAATCCGCCACAATGTCTACGCCCCAACTGTTTCTCTTAAAAGAGTGCCGCAACTGTTTTTGTACCTACGCCCGACCTCGTTCTTTAGCAGTAATCCAACAGTTCTGTATATCCACTCCTAAAACCTCCGAGCTACCAAATGAGGATTGCTTGCGTATCTTTCCCTTACAATCACGGTTTAGTGGATGAAAACCGATCTTCCCGTGCGATAACACTTTGGTTCACGGTGAATGATAACGTTTAACCATGTTTGTAAGTCCAACCATAATCAGATACTGATATCGTCTTATTCAAACTTGTTATCGTTGTTAATGAAGTATGAATCATTACAGTTGCCTTTTATATTATATTTCTTGAACCAACCGGAATTTAGAAGTCTACAACAATATCCGGCATAGGCAACTGTGCGTTTGCATGGACAACGACATCTTGAGTTTGATGGAATTGGAGCGATGATATTGCTGCTGCCGGACGAGCTCAAGGTTTACAAAACCGACGGTAAACCGCTAGGTTTATCGAAACCGCCAGGGACGGTAACGGTTTACTAGCGGTTTTATTTTGAATTCAATCCAAATTTAAAAAAAATTGAATTTTTTTATAAAACAATATATGATAAAAAACTACATGTTTTACTGAGTAATTTAGTATAGAATGTATTTAAATTTAAATCAGTTTAGCCAACAAAAAAATAGAACAAAGTATGGACCCGTTAACCCGTTAACAAAAAAATCTAAACATCTCTATTGGGCCTCTCCTCCGGGACCTCCCCCAGCTCCCCTCACTTTTCCCTTCACTTACCTGAGAGCTGTCGTCGCCGCACACGCAAAAGCCGTCGCCTCCGCGCCTTTTACTAGCGGCTAAGCGCGGCAAACCGCCGGCCAGGAGCGGTTTATCGCCCGCTTCGCCGCTGCCCCTCGGCGCCGTCGCAGATCCCCTCACCGACGGTTTCCATCGCAAAACCGGCGGTAAACCGCCCACGAGAAGAGGTAAATCACGTTTTATCACCGGTAAACCGGTTATGGTACCAAGATTTAGCTCTGTTTTAGATATTTAGTGTCTAGATTTGGATTTTTAATGTTTATGTTTTCAGATTTCATTCATGTTTGTGTTAATAACTGTAATTGTTAGATTCCGTTCTTGAATTTTTAATATTTAGTGCCTAGCTCTGTTTTAGTTATAGTATATGTAACTCATAATATTATTTACTACTACTGTAAATATGATTTGGTATTGTTATTATAGATGTGATGGCTTATGTTTATGTATTAGTTATGGTTTAGTTATTGTTTCAAGTTATATGATATTTTTGCCACATCTGTATTCTATAGGAGACATGTCAGATGAAGATAGAGATAGAGAAAGAGAAAGAGATAGAGTCTGGTTGCACGGAGAGAAGGTTGGCGCATATTTCAAATGCAAGTATTGTAGAGAAACAAAGAGCAGAGGGGGTGGTACCCGATTGAAGGAGCATCTCACGCATAGAGGGAAGAATGTCAAGAAATGTCCCTCTGTTTCTCCAGACATAAAGGCATACTTCCAACTTGACATAGATAAGACAAAGGAAAAGAAGAGTTCTAGGTTCAGGCAGCAGCTGAGGGCAGATGAGGCAGCACGAACCCATTTTGGGGACGATGAGTATGAGGATGAACTTAAAGCGGCTCTGCATCAGTCACGTGTTGAGCACGAATTTAGTCAGAGGGCTGGTGCAAGGTATGACAGGGGTGGTGGATCCTCCAGCCAGAGGGTATCTCGAGGGCTACTTGATAGGATGATGGGAATGAGTAGGGAACAAGCACCTGAACGTGTTAGAGACTACAATCTTGCTCAAGCCTCTGGACTAAGGCAACCGAGGATAGATACTGGTTCCTCGACAAGTAAGGGAAGGTGCTCATGCAATACACAAACACCAAACACACATATCAAAGTAAGTTTGAGAATGACAGCGCCCGCTACAGAATGATCATGGATGTGGTTGATGCTAGAATGAACACTGTCATGACAGACACATATGTGCAACCAGTGTGTGCCTTGCATCCATATGTGAACTATGTCATGGGGACGACGAACAATCTCATGACAGATCTTCGTAAGGGTGTTGAAAGGATGTTTGATTCAAATACTGCTGCAATGGCACTCCAAGAGTATGACTTCTTCAAGAGGAAGATTGGAGACTTCTCGAGTGAGCTTGCAAGGAGAATGGCCGTTGACCGCGAGACTTCTTCTTCGAGTTGGTGGTCCATGTTTGGATCAGATACGCCAACTGAAAGTCGCCTAGAGGGGGGTGAATAGGGCAAATCGGAAATTTATAAACTTAAGCACAACTACAAGCCGGGTTAGCGTTAGAAATATAAACGAGTCCGAGAGAGAGAGGGCGCAAAACAAATCGTGAGCAAATAAAGAGCAAGACACGATGATTTGTTTTACCGAGGTTCAGTTCTTGCAAACCTACTCCCCGTTGAGGTGGTCACAAAGACCGGGTCTCTTTCAACCCTTTCCCTCTCTCAAACGGTCACTTAGACCGAGTGAGCTTTCTCCTTAATCAAACGGGTCACTTAGACCCCACAAGGATCACTACAAACTTAGTGTCTCTTGCTTTGATTACGTGTGCCTTGAGAATAAGAATGGGAAGGAAGAAAGCACGATTGCAAAAGCCAAGCGACAAGAGCGACAAATAACACACGGATCACTCTCTCTCAAGTCACTAATCACTAATGATCACTTGACTCAATTGTGGAACTTAGAGAGATTGGAGACTTTGATTATGTCTTGGAATGGATTGCTAGCTCTTGTATTGAATGTTGAAGGTTGGAATGCTTGGGTGAAGAGAATGGAGGTGGTTGGGGTTGTATTTATAGCTACCAACCACTTCCTAGCCGTTGCTCCTTTCTGCCGACCGCGGACGGTCCGCCCGCCTGGTCCGGACGGTCCGCTCCTGTAGATCAACGACTGAAAACGCAACGGTCAGCAGTAACGGCTAGATCAATTGCTATATTGCATTTAATGCGTCGTCAGATGTCAGATAAAGGCAGTCGCGGACGGTCCGGTCGAGCACCCCGGTCGGTCCGCGAGGACGCTATAATTCATTTTGCCGAACCCGTCACCTTCGGGTTTTTCGGTTCCTCACCTACCGGACGGTCCGCGCCTGAGCCCGGACGGTCCGCGCGTGGTCTCGGACGGTACTTGATGTTCCATCGGACGGTCCGATCGTAGAGACATGTGTTTTTGCATTGTTTCTGTCCGAGGGTCATTTAGGTGTCGCGGACGGTCCGCCGCAAAGGCCCGGACGGTCCGTGCTTGGCCTGATTTTCCAAAAAGCTTCTTCTGTCCAGAATAATCTACGGTATTCCGGACAGTCGATTTAGTATAGTTGTATATGAACCTTTGGCACCTGTAGAACATATAATCTAGAGCAAACTAGTTAGTCCAATTATTTGTGTTGGGCAATTCAACCACCAAAATCAATTAGGAAAAGGTGTAAGCCTATTTTCCTTTCAATCTCCCCCTTTTTGGTGATTGATGCCAACACAAACTAAAGCAAATATAGAAGTGCATAATTGAACTAGTTTGCATAATGTAAGTGCAAAGGTTACTAAGAATTGAACCAATAAATTCTCATAAGATATGCATGGAATGTTTCTTTATTTTTAACATTTTGGACCATGCTTGCACCACATGTTTTGTTTTTGCAAATTCTTTTGTAAATTCTTTTCAAAGTCCTTTTGCAAATAGTCAAAGGTATATGAATAAGATTTTAGAAGCATTTTCAAGATTTGAAATTTTCTCCCATGTTTCAAATGCTTTTCCTTTGACTAAACAAAACTCCCCCTCAATGAAATTCTCCTCTTAGTGTTCAAGAGGGTTTTAGATATTAATTTTGAAAGATGTCATATCAATTTGAAATTATATCAAAAATAAGATACCAATTGAAAAACTTCTTTAATACAAATTGAAAGACTACATTTTTTGAAATTGGTGGTGGTGCGGTCCTTTTGCTTTGGGCTAATATTTTCTCCCCCTTTGGCATGAATCGCCAAAAACGGATACTTGTGAGTGAAATGTAACCCCTTTTTAACTAGTTTCTCCCCCTTTGGCGAACACAATATGAGTGAAGATTATACCAAGGTTGGAGAGAGGCTCGGAGCGACGGCGAAGGATTGTAATTTGATGGAGTGGAGTGGAACCTTTGTCTTCGCCGAAGACTCCAATTTCCTTTCAATACACCTATGACTTGGTTTGAAATACACTTGAGAGCACATTAGTCATAGTATATAAAAGAGATATGATCAAAGGTATACCCATGAGCTATGTGCGCAAAATATCAAAAGAAATTCCTAGAATCAAGAATATTTAGCTCATGCCTAAGTTTGTTAAAGGTTTGTTCATCTAGTGGCTTGGTAAAGATATCGGCTAATTGTTCCTTAGTGTTAATATATGCAATCTCGATATCTCCCTTTTGTTGGTGATCCCTTAAGAAATGATACCGAATGACTATGTGTTTAGTGCGGCTATGCTCAACGGGATTATCCGCCATGCGGATTGCACTCTCATTATCACATAGAAGGGGAACTTTGGTTAATTTGTAACCATAGTCCCTAAGGGTTTGCCTCATCCAAAGTAATTGCGCGCAACAATGGCCTGCGGCAATATACTCGGCTTCGGCGGTAGAAAGAGCTACGGAATTTTGCTTCTTTGAAGCCCAAGACACCAAGGATCTTCCCAAGAACTGGCAAGTCCCTGATGTGCTCTTTCTATTAATCTTACACCCCGCCCAATCGGCATCCGAATAACCAATTAAATCAAAAGTGGATCCCCTAGGATACCAAAGCCCAAACTTAGGAGTATGAACTAAATATCTCAAGATTCGTTTTACGGCCGTAAGGTGAGCTTCCTTAGGGTCGGCTTGGAATCTTGCACACATGCATACGGAAAGCATAATATCCGGTCGAGATGCACATAAATAGAGTAAAAAACCTATCATAGACCGGTATACCTTTTGATCTACAGATTTACCTCCCGTGTCGAGGTCGAGATGCCCATTGGTTCCCATGGGAGTCTTGATGGGCTTGGCATCCTTCATTCCAAACTTGTTTAGAATGTCTTGAATATACTTCGTTTGGCTAATGAAGGTGCCCTCTTGGAGTTGCTTCACTTGAAATCCCAAGAAGTACTTCAACTCCCCCATCATCGACATCTCGAATTTCTTTGTCATGATCCTACTAAATTCCTCACATGTAGATTCGTTAGTAGACCCAAATATGATATCATCAACATAAATTTGGCATACAAACAAATCATTGTCAAGAGTTTTAGTAAATAAAGTAGGATCGTCCTTTCCGACATTGAAGCCATTAGTGATAAGGAAATTTCTTAGGCATTCATACCATGCTCTTGGTGCTTGCTTGAGCCCATAAAGCGCCTTAGAGAGTTTATAAACATGGTTAGGGTACTCACTATCTTCAAAGCCGGGAGGTTGCTCAACATAGACTTCTTCCTTGATTGGTCTATTGAGGAAGGCACTTTTCACGTCCATTTGATAAAGCTTAAAGCCATGGTAAGTAGCACAGGCAAGTAAAATGCGAATTGATTCAAGCCTAGCTACAGGTGCATAGGTTTCACCGAAATCCAAACCTTCGACTTGTGAATATCCCTTGGCCACAAGTCGGGCTTTGTTCCTTGTCACCACACCATGCTCATCTTGCTTGTTGCAGAAGACCCACTTGGTTCCTACAACATTTTGGTTAGGACGTGGAACTAAATGCCATACCTCATTCCTAGTGAAGTTGTTGAGCTCCTCTTGCATCGCCACCACCCAATCCGAATCTTGAAGTGCTTCCTCTACCCTGTGTGGCTCAATAGAGGAAACAAAGGAGTAATGCTCACAAAAATGTGCAACACAAGATCTAGTGGTTACCCCCTTATGAATGTCGCCGAGGATGGTGTCGACGGGGTGATCTCGTTGGATTGCTTGGTGGACTCTTGGGTGTGGTGGTCTTGGTTCTTCATCCTCCTTGTCTTGATCATTTGCATCTCCCCCTTGATTATTGTCGTCATCTTGAGGTGGCTCATCTTCTTGATCTTCTCCTTCATCAACTTGAGCCTCATCCTCATTTTGAGTTGGTGGAGATGCTTGCGTGGAGGAGGATGGTTGATCTTGTGCATTTGGAGACTCTTCGGATTCCTTAGGACACACATCCCCAATGGACATGTTCCTAAGTGCGACGCATGGAGCCTCTTCATCACCTATCTCATCAAGATCAACTTGCTCTACTTGAGAGCCGTTAGTCTCATCAAACACAACGTCACAAGAAACTTCAACTAGTCCTGAGGATTTGTTAAAGACTCTATATGCCCTTGTGTTTGAATCATATCCTAGTAAAAAGCCTTCTACAGTCTTAGGAGCAAATTTAGATTTTCTACCTCTTTTAACAAGAATAAAGCATTTGCTACCAAAGACTCTAAATTATGAAATATTGGGCTTTTTACCGGTTACGAGTTCGTATGATGTCTTCTTGAGGATTCGGTGTAAATACAACCGGTTGATGGCGTAGCAGGCGGTGTTGACCGCCTCGACCCAAAACCGATCCGAAGTCTTGTACTCATCAAGCATGGTCCTTGCCATGTCCAATAGAGTTCTATTCTTCCTCTCCACTACACCATTTTGTTGTGGGGTGTAGGGAGAAGAGAACTCATGCTTGATGCCCTCTTCCTCAAGAAAGCCTTCGATTTGAGAGTTCTTGAACTCCGTCCCGTTGTCGCTTCTTATCTTCTTGATCCTTAAGCCGAACTCATTTTGAGCCCGTCTCAAGAATCCCTTTAAGGTCTCTTGGGTATGAGATTTTTCCTGCAAAAAGAATACCCAAGTGAAGCGAGAATAATCATCCACAATAACTAGACAGTACTTACTCCCGCCGATGCTTATGTAAGCTATCGGGCCGAATAGGTCCATGTGTAGGAGCTCGAGTGGCCTGTCAGTCGTCATGATGTTCTTGTGTGGATGATGAACACCAACTTGCTTTCCTGCCTGACATGCGCTACAAATCCTGTGTTTCTCAAAATGAACATTTGTTAGTCCCAAAATGTGTTCTCCCTTTAGAAGTTTGTGAAGATTCTTCATTCCAACATGTGCTAGTCGGCGATGCCAGAGCCAGCCCATGTTAGTCTTAGCAATTAAGCAAGTGTCGAGTTCAGCTCTATCAAAATCTACTAAGTATAGCTGACCCTCTAACACTCCCTTAAATGCTATTGAATCATCACTCCTTCTAAAGACAGTAACACCTACATCTGTGAAGAGACAGTTGTAGCCCATTTTGCACAATTGAGATACGGAAAGCAAATTGTAGTCTAAAGAATCTACAAGAAAAACATTGGAAATGGAATGGTCAGGAGGTATAGCAATTTTACCCAATCCTTTGACCAAACCTTGATTTCCATCCCCGAATGTGATAGCTCGTTGGAGATCTTAGTTTTTCTCATAGGAGGAGAACATCTTCTTCTCCCCTGTCATGTTGTTTGTGCACCTGCTATCAATGATCCAAGTTGAGCCTCTGGATGCATAAACCTACAAAACAAGTTTAGTTCTTGGTTTTAGGTACCCAAACGGTTTTGGGTCCTTTGGCATTAGATATAAGAACTTTGGGTACCCGAACACAAGTCTTTGATCCCTTGTGTTTGCCCCCAACAAACTTGGCAACTACCTTGCCGGATTTGTTAGTCAAAACATAAGATGCATCAAAAGTTTTAAATGAAATGTTATGATCATTTGATGCCCTAGGAGTTTTCTTCTTAGGCAATTTAGCACGGGTTGATTGCCTAGAGCTAGATGTCTCACCCTTATACATAAAAGCATGATTGGGGCTAGAGTGAGACTTCCTAGAATGAATTCTCCTAATTTTGCTCTCGGGATAACCGGTAGGGTACAAAATGTAACCCTCGTTATCCTGAGGCATGGGAGCCTTGCCCTTAACAAAATTGGATAATCTTTTAGGAGGGGCATTAAGTTTGACATTGTCTCCCTTTTGGAAGCCAATGCCATCCTTGATGCCAGGGCGTCTCCTACTATAGAGCATGCTTCTAGCAAATTTAAATTTCTCATTTTCTAAGTCATGCTCGGCAATTTTAGCATCTAATTTAGCTATATGATCATTTTGTTGTTTAATTAAGGCCATATGATCATGAATAGCATCAATGTTAATGTCTCTACATCTAGTGCAAATGGAAGTATGCTCAACGGTAGATGTAGAGGGTTTGCAAGATTGTAATTCTACAACCTTAGCATGTAATATATCATTTTCATTTCTAAGGTTAGAAATAGTAACATTGCAAACATCAAAATCTTTAGCCTTAGCAATTAATTTTTCATTTTCATCTCTAAGGCTAGCAAGAGAGATATTCAATTCTTCAATCTTAGCAAGCAAATCAACATTATCATTTCTAAGATTGGGAATTGAAATATCACAAATATTTGAATCAACCTTAGCTATTAGACTAGCATTTTCATTTCTAAGGTTGACAATAGTATCATGGCAAGTGCTTAGCTCACTAGATAGTTTTTCACATTTTTCTACTTCTAGAGCGTAAGCATTTTTAACCTTAACATGCTTTTTATTCTCCTTAATTAGGAAGTCCTCTTGGGTGTCTAAGAGATCATCCTTCTCATGAATAGCGCTAATTAATTCATTCAATTTTTCTTTTTGTTGCATGTTTAGGTTGGCAAAAAGGGTACGCAAATTATCCTCCTCATCACTAGCATTATCTTCATCACTAGAGGATACATATTTAGAGGATGATTTGGATTTTACCTTCTTCCTTTTGTTGTCCTTTGCCATGAGGCACTTGTGGCCGACGTTGGGGAAGAGAAGACCCTTGGTGACGGCGATGTTTGCGGCGTCCTCGTCGGAGGAGGAGTCGGTGGAGCTCTCGTCGGAGTCCCACTCCCGGCAAAATGGGCATCGCCGCCCTTCTTTTTGTAGTATCTCTTCTTCTCCTTTCTTCTCCCCTTCTTGTCGTCGCCCCTGTCACTATCACTAGATAATGGACATTTAGCAATGAAATGACCGGGCTTACCACACTTGTAGCATACTTTCTTGGAGCGGGGCTTGTAGTCCTTCCCCCTCCTTTGTTTGAGGATTTGGTGGAAGCTCTTGATGATGAGCGCCATTTCCTCGTTGTCGAGCTTAGAGGCATCGATGGGTTGTCTACTTGATGTAGACTCCTCCTTCTTCTCCTCCGTCGCCTTGAATGCGACCGGTTGTGCTTCGGACGTGGAGGGGTCATCTAGCTCGTTGATTTTCTTTGAGCCTTTGATCATCAACTCAAAGCTCACAAAGTTTCCTATCACTTCCTCGGGAGTCATTAGTGTATATCTAGGATTACCACGAATTAATTGAACTTGAGTAGGGTTAAGGAAAACAAGTGATCTAAGAATAACCTTAACCACTTCGTGGTCATCCCATTTTTTGCTCCCGAGGTTGCGCACTTGGTTCACCAAGGTTTTGAGCCGGTTGTACATGTCTTGTGGCTCCTCCCCTTGGTGAAGTCGGAAGCGACCGAGCTCCCCTCGATCGTCTCCCGCTTGGTGATCTTAGTCACCTCGTCTCCTTCGTGCGCGGTCTTTAGCACGTCCCAAATCTCCTTTGCGCTCTTCAATCCTTGCACCTTATTATACTCCTCTCGACTTAGAGAGGCGAGGAGTATAGTGGTGGCTTGGGAGTTGAAGTGCACAATTTGGGTTACTTCGTCCTCATCATAGTATTCATCCCCTACGGATGGTACCTGTACACCAAACTCAACAACATCCCATATACTTTTGTGGAGTGAGGTTAGGTGATATCGCATCATATCACTCCACCTAGCATAATCTTCACCATCAAACGTTGGTGGTTTGCCCAATGGGACGGAAAGTAATGGCGTATGTTTAGAAATGCGAGGATAGCATAGGGGGATCTTACTAAACTTCTTGCGCTCATGGCGCTTAGAAGTTACGGACGGCGTGTCGGAGTCGGAGGTGGATGGCGACGAGGTGTCGGTCTCGTAGTAGACCACCTTCCTCATCTTCTTCTTCTTGTCACCGCTCCGACACGACTTGTGTGAAGGGGATTCCTTTTCCTTCCCCTTCCCTTTGTTGTAGGACTCTCCCGATGGAGCCTCCCCATGGCTTGTAATGGGCTTCTCACCGGTCCCCATCTCTTTCTTGGCGTGATCTCCCGACATCACTTCGAGCGGTTAGGCTCTAATGAAGCACCGGGCTCCGATACTAATTGAAAGTCGCCTAGAGGGGGGGGTGAATAGGGCGAATCTAAAATTTATAAACTTAAGCACAACTACAAGCCGGGTTAGCGTTAGAAATATAAACGAGTCCGAGAGAGAGAGGGCGCAAAACAAATCGTGAGCAAATAAAGAGCAAGACACGATGATTTGTTTTACTGAGGTTCGGTTCTTGCAAACCTACTCCCCGTTGAGGTGGTCACAAAGACCGGGTCTCTTTCAACCCTTTCCCTCTCTCAAACGGTCACTTAGACCGAGTGAGCTTTCTCCTTAATCAAACGGGTCACTTAGACCCCACAAGGATCACTACAAACTTAGTGTCTCTTGCTTTAATTACGTGTGCCTTGAGAATAAGAATGGGAAGGAAGAAAGCACGATTGCAAAAGCCAAGCGACAAGAGCGACAAATAACACACAGATCACTCTCTCTCTCTCAAGTCACTAATCTGTAATGATCACTTGACTCAATTGTGGAACTTAGAGAGATTGGAGGCTTTGATTGTGTCTTGGAATGGATTGCTAGCTCTTGTATTGAATGTTGAAGGTTGGAATGCTTGGGTGAAGAGAATGGAGGTGGTTGGGGTTGTATTTATAGCTACCAACCACTTCCTAGCCGTTGCTCCTTTCTGCTGACCGCGGACGGTCCGCCCGCCTGGTCCGGACGGTCCGCCCCTGCAGATCAACTGCTGAAAACGCAACGGTCAGCAGTAACGGCTATATCAACGGCTATATTGCATTTAATGTGTCGTCAGATGTCAGATAAAGGCAGTCGCGGACGGTTCGGTCGAGCACCCCGGACGGTCCGCGAGGACGCTATAATTCATTTTGTCGAACCCGTCACCTTCGGGTTTTTCGGTTCCTCACCTACCGGACGGTCCGCGCCTGAGCCCGGACGGTCCGCGCGTGGTCTCGGACGGTACTTGATGTTCCATCGGTCGTTCCGGTCGTAGAGACATGTGTTTTTGCATTGTTTCTGTCCGAGGGTCATTTAGGTGTCGCGGACGGTCCGCCGCAAAGGCCCGGACGGTCCGCGCTTGGCCTGATTTTCCAAAAAGCTTCTCTTGTCCGGAATAATCTACGGTATTCCGGACAGTCGATTTAGTATAGTTGTAGATGAACCTTTGGCACCTGTAGAACATATAATCTAGAGCAAACTAGTTAGCCCAATTATTTGTGTTGGGCAATTCAACCACCAAAATCAATTAGGAAAAGGTGTAAGCCTATTTCCCTTTCACTAACACTTCAACGTGTTGCTAAGCGGCTGCTATCACAGTGTGTCTCGTCGAGTGGGTGTGAGCGCAACTGGAGTACTTTCGCATTCATCCACACAAAGCTCCGCATCAAACTCGGCTACTTGAAATTGCATGAGCTTGTGTTCGTTAACTACAACCTTCGTCTTCGCATCCAACGAGCAACTGGTACACCAGAGCCTAGTGAGTTTGATCCTGCCTTGGCCTTCATGGATCTATCATTACATAGGCATAATGAAGCCATTAGAGATTGGATGGAAAGAGGAAGATCCAATGCACCTCCAACATTGGATGAAGACTCACCTATCAGTGACACTCCTCTTCCTAGCACACTTTTTACATCGCTTGTACGTGAACAAGGAGGCACAGAGGAAGTGCAAGAATGGCCCGATGAAACAATTGGTGACACCCACCTTGGTAAGCGGAAGACAAGACTTGGTCCATCAGATAGGAAAGGAAAAAGGGTCAAAATCACCGATCAAATCGAAGAGGACGAAGAGGATGAAGACAGTGATGATAACACAACTGACCCTAGTGCTGGTGATGATGGCAGCCATGGTGATGCTGGATTATATGGTGTAGGAGGGAGTGGTGCAGGAGGGAGTGGTACGGGAGGGAGTGGTGCAGGAGATTGGAGGTCCATTGGAGGAAGTCGGTTTACCCATTCCACACAAGATTCTTATCATGATGCACCTTATTCACAGCGGGAGACAATAAGTGGTCGGCGTCGTTCGGTTTCATTTCCTGTCCAAGATGGAATCCGTAGCTCAAGTAGCTCCGGTTCTTCTAACTATCCGACTGGACAAGACCCAATCTATAACCCTTATGCATGGCAATGGCAACCGAGTCAGCGAACCTATGGACCCCCTCCACCATCAGGCGAAGCACCACCATCGATCATGTATGGGTATGGAAACTATGGACCTCCTCCACCACCATATTCAAATTTATCAAATATGTATCCACCAGGACCACAATATGGGTATGGACACGTTCCCGCTGCACCGGTATGTTCTTTTGCTTTGTGAATAAGTATTTATTTGTCGTTCTTGTTTTCTCACTAATGTATCTCATATCTTTTGTATAGACCTATCACTATCAGTATGATGGATTGGATCAATATCACGACCCTTCCAACATGCCTGAGTACTATCACTATGACTCGAACTGAACATGTGAGTATTGTGAAATAAGTCGACCTATGTGTTGTTGCCTCGTTGGAGAGGTGTAAAAGAACTTGTATTTGAGTATTGCGAAGTTCGCTGGATGTTTATTGCATGAGAACTAGAGTTTGTGATTGCATATGTACGTTGTATGTTATTTTGATGAACTCATGTTGTGTGGATCAATTAATATTTATTGTGCAATGTGAATTGAGCAAACTATAGATAAATCCTGCCAAAATTTTCATTTTTTCTGCTAAAAACAGTAAAAACCAGTTTATTTCACGGTTAACCGCCGGTTTCTACCGGTTTTTCGCCGGTTTTGCATCGGTTTTTCGCCGGTAAACCAATTTGAATTCAAACTGATTTGGTTTGGCCAAACCGGTCGGTTTTTACCGGTTTCTACCGGTTTACCGGCGGTAAACCGTTACCGGTGGGGGGCGGTTTTTACCCCTCCGTCGGTTTTGTAAACCGTGGACGAGCTAGCGATAGCTTGGCGGACGACACCAAACCTATTCACAGCCAGCGCCACAGGACCACAGTGAGGTGCAACGGTGTAGCGTGTGTGTGGCCGGCCTCGGACCGAAGTAATCTCATATGTTGAGGAAGCACCTCCTTGTTTGTGTTCAACTACTGCGTAATCTACATGTTTGGTTCTGTTGGTACCGATTTAGACGACAAACACTTGGAGTGAACCACCTATGCATCTGGTGGTGCTCTTTGTGACGACACGGACGGTCTGTGGCCCTCCGCAACCTTGGGCCGGACGGTCTGTGACTTGGGCGTAGGAGCAGCTCCTTGTCTGCACGCTTTCGGACGGTTCACGTCTGGTACTTGGACTATCCACGATGACGCAGAGGGTCTTAGGAGTGTTCTAAGGGCTGCACTGGAGTCGGCATGCCACCTAAGGTGTGCCTTATCGGCGTAGAGTCGAAGAAGGATGGTTGTGGAAGACTAAGCTAGATCTAAACTAGAGTTATATTACTCATACTCCTAAGGAATCGAAATAACAGTGCTAGTGCAAATGACAGTTCGGACCACGGATCGTATGGCCTCACGGTTGAACCGTCTGTATGTTGGTCACTTGTTCTCAATTGCTATACACAGTTAAAAACAAGTGACCAACATGATGTTAAAAAGATAACTAACCTTTGTCCTCAAACGGTTATCCCTTCGGAATCACTCCTTCGAAGACGAACGCTGAATGTAAATTAGTTAAACATGTTTAACTTATCTCACATATTTCATTATTTTATTTTCCCCCTTCATATGTTAAACTTACAACCATACATTCGGTTCTACAAAGTGAGTTAGAACGAAGGTGCTCTGGGGAAGAGATTATACGAGGCAATTACCCAGCCCACTAAAACGTACTTTATGTAGGACACTGTTCATCTATTTATAGGAAAACATACAACTGCGTATGAAATTACATATATGGCAATAGGAATAGTACATATGATTTTAAAAAAACGTGAGGGCAATATTGTCTTCGACACTTAGTATTTAGGATAATACCTTCCGTTATCGTCTCCTAATGTTGTTATGACGAAGCTAGCTTTTTCATCCTTCTCCACATTCTGCATTGAAGATGTTTCGTCACCGAAGCTCCTACAACACTTAATAACATACTAGGTGAGTGCCCGTACGTTGCAACGGAAACACATAATACCACGATACTGTTATGAGAAAAGGTTTCTTAATACATTTGTGATCCTATCCATACATAAATTTTGTTATTTTAATCTAGTTGTTTCACCACTACATTGCAACCATCAGTACCATGCAGACTTTTATATATGATATTTAGGTACACGTGTGTTACTACGATTTTTAAATGAATTACCTTGTGATTGTTTCAAAAGATCCATAGCAAAATTATGTAAGATTACCCAAGTTTAAGAGAACTTACCCGACAACCAGCCTTCATCATGTGCTTTAAAAGTTAAGGAATTAATACAAAAGGAAAACATCATGTGCATTACAAGTTAAGGAATTAATACAATAAGGAAAACATTATGTGCATTACATGTTAAGGAATTAATACATAAGGAAAACAAAACATGAACAAGAATAAAGCATGTCTGGTTGTATATCTAGATTTGTCAGGCGCATAAGAAAAAACATAATCAACCAAAAGTGAAATACTAACATCCAACATCTTCACCATCCTCATCCTACCATTTGTCCAGTCAACCTTCAAGAACACAAGTCCTTTTTTAGGAGCCTTGGCCACCAACCGCTCTCATCTTTCTTGTTCTGGTAGCATATGGTTCTTGGGACAACAACTGCTTTGCTCTCCTGCAAATAGGAAGGCCAATACAATCAAAATCTAAAATGCTAATTCAACATGTATTAAATAGACAACATCAAACAACTCAAGATCAAACTCGCAGGGCGAGTCATCTGAGCCCTTAGCTGACAAGTTGAAATGGCCTTTAGGCTTTAAGTTCTGCTTCACACCCTTGGCGTCAGGCAACTCTATCGTCAAAAACACCCTGCCAGATCAAAACTGTACAGACAAACCAATTCGCATCAACCCAAATCTAGAAGTACCCAGGAAATCCGATGCCATTTTCTGTAGTCATTAGAGTAACCCCAATATCATTAAGCATGTAAAAATCAGAATATAGAGAGTCATCAGCACAAGGAGTGACTTGATAATGTTACAGGTGTCCTAGATTAATGATTCTAAATAGAAATTATTAACAAGGGGGAAAAGATGGTTCAAGAATATATCTGGAGATCAGAACAAGAACCAACAAAATACAATCCTATGTCCACACTAATTGTCTCATTTCACGAGATTTTTTTTTAAAAAACTGAATGTGGACAAAGCAAAGAAAAATGAAACATATACAATTCACATATTAATAGATCAGGCATGTGAGGTAGTTATGTTAAGTAATAGCATTACATAACACAGCTCATTACTATAGTATGGACAGTATCACAGTGCCTACATATTAAATCAAATATTCAGCTATATCAGTGTGAATTTATCAGATTGTTCATTCCATCCATAAACAAATTTAAAATCGTGTAGCACACTAAGGCACAAAATTAGATACATGATTTCTAAATTGTTAATATAGTTAAGATACATTTCATTATGTCTAAATTTAACCTCAATTTGTCAAGCCTTTTCTCCTTACAAGTATATATTATACCCTATGAGGTTATAACACTGAAGTTTGGCAAGATTCTTCAACATGCAATTCTTTCGAAAGGTGTTTAGGATGCCCATGTTTCACATCTTTCTGTACTCTATAGACCGCCCACACCAAATCTCATAATGTGTATTTTGAAGACGTGAAAACCATATTCATCTAAATCTAAACGTTCGATCAGAAAAGGAAAAAACAAAGTAATTAAGAATAGAGGCGCTAGCCACTGTCAGGCACGGGCACACCGATCTGCAGTGCAAGACTGGGATGTCGACTGGCCGGGCGAGCAGAGCACGGGGAGCTCAAATCCTTCATGCACACCACTGCCGAACATTTAGGAGCAGGACTGGCTTCGAACTGATCAAGGTATTCTAGAGAAGGGGGACAAGATAGACATTTAAGAGGGATAAGGAATAGGAAACTTGGAGGATCATGAAAAATGTTGTTAAAAACAGCGGCCATGTGAATACAATCAGTATTTGCTTTAGATTTGCATCTTACCACTTAGAATGTGTACTCTTTTGGGTCATCATCACCATAGAACCAGATCCTAGCGTTGCTTGGATGATAATACTTACTATTAAACTCCTGCAAACAAGCAAGATATACAAGCACAAAATGAAAAACTAAATTGAGTAATTAACAACAAACTAAGCAACCAATATTAGCTTAGTGCTACTCCAAAATATACAGATAGCTTTTTAGTGGTGCTAGAATGAAATTTGGTGAGGTGATATAGCACTTGTTTTTTATACATCACAATGAATACGACCAACTATTAAAATTAATTCTAGAAGTGTTAAGGGCCCAACAATAGCTAAAAGCTCAAAGAAAAGGACATCATCTAGCACTGCATTGCTAGTACAAAGTATATATGAGCAAATGGCATAGTAAGTCTCAATAAGTGAGAATCCAAAATTTGGATCCAGATTAATAACAAACCATGGATTCTTCAAAAGTAAGTTTTGGGATTTCATTTGGGTTCCCACCACTATCAACACCATATGTGTTATCAGGGGAAAGTGCCTGCAAAATGTCCTGAAAAGTTAATCCTTGTACTTGTACGTCTGGAAAAATAAGATCATGAAAAGAGAGGCCATAAAAAATGCTTGCAAACAGAAGAAAAAGAGCACCCATGTATATTAGCACAAACAGATAAATTGGGAAAGAATCTATCAAGGAAGCATATACTAATAAAGTTATAAAAAAATGTACTAAAGCCTAGAATAAAACCAGCCTAAACATGAAAACAAAATGAATATAGGGGAAATGCAACATCTTTGGACCTAGGTTCATTGCAATGCTTAGTCAAGCAACCCATCAGGCAAAAAATGAGAGCAATATACCAACTTATAGAGCAAAAAATGAGAGAAATATACCATAACGAAGTAGAACTGCAAGCCGCTGACATGAGGCATGTTGGAGAATGGAGGGGTACCTTGCAGTCTGTGGACGCAGAGGTTCCCAGAGCCGGATGGTATGGTCTTGCGACGCAACCCGCGCTCGCTGTCCAAGAAACGATTTAGAAGAAAACATAACTGACAGATAGAGGAAGATTCAGAAGAAGAAAAAACACCTTGTGTCCTTGAGGAAAACAGGCACCCGATGGTGACTCACCATAGGAGAATAAAAAGTATCCTTCTATGAATATGTGGCAAATCCCGAATGATGAATAAGAGGTATCCCTCAACTACCATAACTATGACTGAGTGTTCTATATCTATTACATATGGTTCTGGTAATAAGTCATATGGGCCTGGGGGAGTCAAAACACTGACAAAGCCGAGGAAAGGAAGGCATAACAATGAGGCGTGATGCTTTTGTCGAATTGAATTAACTGGGAGGTGAAAGGAACCAGTAGTAGATCTCTAGAATACTTTATGCCAAGAACATGTAGTAGATCTCATGATTAGATGTTGCACATGAATAGGGGCGGGGGAAACCCCAAGCCCAATCATGGTATCTAGCAGTTTTACAATATGGAATAGTATCAATGAATCAACTATCAAACTATTAGTACAACAAACAAACTCACTAGTATTATTACAAGATACACAAAAACATTTATAGAGAACATGTTCTTACTTCTGATGGTGCAGAACAGAGCATGCAAAAGCAGTGGTAGTTTTCGCTAAAAACGTAGGCAAATTAGGAATATATGTAAATGATTGACTCCTTATTCTTAATACTAACAAGATACTAACATGTTTGATGATTCGATAACATAAACTTTCCTAGTTCTTAGGTAGGCCATAGTAGTATAGTACTTGTGCTAGCAGCAAAAAGAAAGAGCACCAATGTAAGTGTGCCAGTGCAAAACCCACATGTGAGAATCAGGGAGAACCAGAGGGAAGAGGGCACGCATTGAAGGGGAGATACCACACAGGTAGAAACACTAGAGACATGATTCTTCTCTCTTAGTGACAACTCATGTTTGACCAGCAATCCTCTATAGAAGACATGGAGCTCAGATACCCAATCATTTTTTTTAAATTTTAAAACATACAAGGTGCAAAAAATGGAAAGAAAATATAATGTGCACTACTTACATACAAAACACTCTGGAAACTCAAAACATGTTTTTATTTGATCTTTGGCATAATTAAACCTTCATAATCTCACCCTACAACAAGAGAAAATATTTCAGACCATCAACTATGTGTTAGCACCCTACCAGCATATAGCTAATGAGTTGTGCTATGAATTCTAACCAAAAGCGCATCTGCATATACCACCATCTAATCTAATATACAAGTAAGAAAAAACTGACCAAGCTATCATCCAAGAAAAAAAAGAAACAATAGAATGCCATTAAAGAATGTCTAGCACATGATGTGAAGATATACCTTTCTTTTTTTTGTCATCCCTATACCCGCTCACCGACATGAAGATATACCTTTCTTTTTTTGTCATCCCTATACCCGCTCACCGACATGAAGATATACCTTTCTTTTTTTATCATCCCTATACCCGCTCACCGACAGTGTAGTACCTCTTCACCTCCACGATGATGCTGTCGTATTTCCCCTGTACCAGTCGGCAAACTCAAACAGGTAGAGAGATACACCAAAAAATGATTTAGATGAAAATATGAAGGTGATTCAATCAAAACTGGTCTCATAATTGTCATGGGGAAAAGGCACATATTGGTAGCAGACAATAATCTGGCTGGTTTAGTTGCTCTAAATAAACTAAAATAAATAAAAAGAAAAAGGAGTGATCTGAATTAGCAGGCACATGATGAATTAGCAAGCACATGTTGAATTAGCAAGCAGTCAAGCACATGATCACATATTTGGCAAGGTGCCAAGGTGCAGTAGACGAACCACCAAGGTGGGTTCTCCCTGGATAAGGTTGAGTCAAGCTGGATGCAAGAAGATGTTGTGACTTGGATGGGTTGTCATGGAGGCGAGATGAAACTTGATGAAGAGCCTTTCTAACAACTACCGTGTACGGAGAGACCCAGCAAAAAATTGAAGCCAAAATAACATTCGACTATTGACCAAGTCGAGCATGCTGGCTTACAGATCCATGCTAAACCCACCGCAAACCCACCGGATCTACTCATGCATGGAACAAATGCAGTAGATCAAGGGGCATACCATGTAATCCGTGGTGATGAAAGGGTCATCGACGGTGATGAGCTTGACATCTTCACTCTGGAGGGGGACCCTGGCCACGAGCCCGCTGATCCTCCCGAAACCTGAGCAGACACACAGTTTAGATCGGACCAAACCAACTTGAGGAGGGAGTGACCTCGCCGATGGTGGCTAGGGTCGGTGCGGGGTGAGCTCGAACGCAGTAGATCGAGGGGCATACCATGTAGTCCGTGGTGTTGAAAGGGTCGTCGACGGTGACGAGCTTGACTTCCTCGTTCTGGAGGGGGACCCTGTCCACGAGCCCGCTGATCCTCCTGAAACCTGAGCATACGCACAGTTTAGATCAGAGCAAACCAACTTGAAGTAGCCGAAGAGATCGAGGGGAGGAGGGCGCGATGGGGTGGATCATGGAGCAGAGGGGAGGATGACGGTGTTGCCTGCGTGTTGATGGCGGGGATCGGCCGAGGACCATGGGCGATGTTGCCTGCGCGTGCCATCAATGACGTGGGGAGGAGGTGCCTGCATGTTGGTGGTGGGGATCGGCCGAGGATCATGGGCGGTGTTGCCTACGCGTTGATGGCGAGGATCATGGGCGGTGTTCCATCGATGGTGTTGCCTACGCGTTGATGGCGAGGATCAGCCGAGGATCATGGGCGGTGTTGCCTGCGCGCGCCATCGATGGTGTGGGGAGGAGGGCGTTGATGGCGGCCTCGGATCCCCGTAATCGTGGAGCTAAGGGGTAGGAGGTCCTCGACGGCATGGGGAGGAGGGTGGGGCGGATCGACGTTGATGGCAGAGAGACCTCGAAAGAACTGTGCACCAACAGTGTTGTGGACGGCTACAATATTGTCTTAAGTAGTAAAGATGACCTTCCCAGAATAGTAACGAACTATAAATGAATAGTTTCATTTTCATATTGAATAGATCTCAAGTGTTCAAAACCAAAGGCTGCTCACAAATGCCCAGAGCAAGCAAAACTGAATGGTATTACAAAGTGCAATAAACATAGCTGAAGAACTTACAATCATTCCTAAGAATTAAGTTTCAACTTGAGTGACTATGCTGCGCTAAATGATTGAATTAATCATGACCAAAAGCCATGGGCGTTGCCATGTATCCATTTTTTCATTTGATTTATTGTGTAGTATTTCTAAGAGGGTAACTATTACCATGATCAGATGACTCTATTGCAGAAAGAGGCAGCGGGGCACACCTCTAATCAATCTTAACAGACGAGAAGAGGTAGTGGGCGAAGTAGAAGGAGAGCAGGAAACCAATGGCGCCAGTGGAGAGCATGATTGCAAGGGCCATGATCAGGGAATAACCAAGGTAGAGTGTGGCAGAAACTGGTCCACTCAGGCTCCTGATATCGAACACCAGGTAGTTAATAGAGTAGAGGAACACATAGAATGCGATAGAGCCAGAAGCAAAGAAGTCCTTCCACCACCATTTTCAGTCCTCCACGCAAAGGTGCATGTAGGTCAGGACCAGAGAAACCTCACCATAGAATATGACCAGTAGGAAGAGGACAATGAACATGAAGCCAAAGACATAGTAGAATCTTCCCAACCAAATGCTGGAAAGGATAAAGAAGAGCTTAATGAAGAGAGTACCAAATGGCAATGTTCCCACACCGAGCACAAGCAGCGATGGGGGGAACTTGCGCTCAGGGACCTCTCGTGGGATCTGGTTGGTTCGGACAGGGTAGTCGATGCTTGCAGCACGTGTGCCTAGCAAGCCTCCAATAAGTGTGAGTGGCCCAGAGATGTAGAACCATAGGGCCAGGAGGGTGAATAACAGTGAGATGGGTAGAGCTCCAGTGCTCTTCTTGCCCCCACAAAATGGAGTTAAGCACAGTGAGGATGATGAACACAATCCCATGGAAGAAGCAGACAGTCAGCCAAGCAACAGATTTCCACCCTTCTGAGGTTCCCTTGATGGTCCTCTAGACACGGACACCAACGTATCCAGCAATGATACCAAGGAAGAGGTAGAGAATGATCATTCTGGTCAGGAGCATTCCCCTGGAAGCAGGTGAGAGAAATCCCAGGGCAGCAAACATAATTGTAACAACTGCCATACCCATGATCTGGATACCATGAGCGATGTCACACCCGATTTTGGAAGGTAAACCGAATGTGAACCATGTACGTGCCAGGATCAGAAATTCACGTACACGACGATTGCATAAATGACTCATCATAGCACAATTCTTCGAATAACAATAAAGAGTAAGTAATAATATGAAAGACTAGAGTCATTTACATAATATAATCAAAGTACACAGAATAGAAACGTAGCCAACGTAAATTAACCCAACATAGGCAGCTGACTGGGGGAGGTCGCTAGCCTAATCCTCGGACTCGTCGAATTCCTAGAACTCCTAGAGATCCGCCTCGACGCCTTCTTCTTTACCTGAGCATAGATTGCACCAAAGGCAACCTGGTGTTTTGTGAAAGCAAGGCTGAGTACACATCAACGTACTCAGCAAATGACCCGTTTGGTTGAAGTGGACTAGCTTTATGTGGGGTTAAGGTCAAAGTGGTTGCTTTTAGTTGGTCAGGTATTTATTATTAGTGGAAGCCAAGTTTTATAATATAACCAACCCGTGAATCCTTTCATCATCGAGGAACATCATTATCATCATCGAACCAAAATAATAAATAGAACCATTGTATATCAAATCATATGTATCTCTAATCAAAGAGGATCCCAAGGCCGCTCTTAACCGTGAGCACGACTGATATATCAGTTTCTAATCCTCTGCAGAGGTCGCACACTTTACCCACGAGTCATGATTCCCTTTCTGCCCGGGGAGAGCTAATCCCCATTGACCACTACCTAGGTGGCCTGGCAGGGTATCACTATGTAGCCTTTACAAAGATTCCTAGGTGCATAGCTGCTCGTTAGGTTTCGCCAGTCGTACAAACGTAGTACACCTCCCCAAGGTGGGTGACTAACAAAACCAAATCGAATGAACCTCTGCACCCCCCTTGGCAGAGCGAGCACTACGCCCCGGCCCCCATTGACGGCCCTCCGACAAAGCCAACTATACCCCCAGGTTCATCTAATTAATCAGCTAAGGGCGTCCCATTCCACCCTCATGGCTGCACTGTTATCCCGGGTGGTCACTCCACGAACAGGTCCTTACGGAGAGGTACTCAGGGAAAATGGCCCGAGCCCCCTAAAATATCACAATATCATCATCGGGATAACATCATCGTATCATAAATATTCACATCATGTTCATTGATTAAAGTAAAGCAATAGCATGAAGCTAACCATAATAACCCAAAAGGTAATCAAGGACAAGATAAATACAAAGCAAGTCAATCCTTAGGTTTCAATTAAGTAATGCGGGACAATAAATTATAAGTGAATGAGACATAATGGGTCAGAGGACACTTGACTTCACCAAATAGATGCTCAGGGTCTTCAACCTTGTAGAACTCGAAGAACCTGATCACTTGGTCGCCAACGCTTGATCTTCGATCCCTTGAAGCTTGGAAATGGATCACAATCTATTCGCGACACACAACGAAAACAAACACGCACAAACAAGCAAACATATATATTGAAAGTAGCCTAGAGGAGGGGGGGTGAATAGGCTACACCTGAAATTTTTCACTAAAAACTTTGAGATAGGTCAAATTAAAGTTGCACTGGTGCAAACCGGTTCAGTTGATTTTGTTTACAACTGAACAAGTTTGAACCTGCTCAACTTAGATTAAATAATCAGTTAAACAAATATTATGAAGTAGTGAAAGATTTTACTAATGACTTGCCCTACAGAAAATCCACTCAAATAGATGAATATGAACCAACCAACAATTTAAGGCACTTAACAAGAAAGCACAAGAACACGCGATTTATCCCGAGGTTCCGAAACCACCACAAAGGTGTCCTACTCCTCGTTGAAGAGCCCACAAAGGGCCGGGTCTTTTCCAACCCTAATCCTCCACAAGCCGACCACAAAGGTCAAGGCAATCTCTTCTCAAATTTGCTCAAAGAGCGGGTAATACAAACTTCTTGGGGTTGTCCACAAATTTGGAGACTCCCAAGCAACCTCTAACCGTCAAGGAACACAAGGCTCCAAGAGTAACAAATCCGCACAAGGTCAAGTTTGCAATGAGCTCAAGAACAAAGAGAATGGGAGAATCAAGATGAAATTGACAGCGCGTTAGATCGACTTCACCTCACACCAAGGATCCTTCAAGCGATTGAAGGAGATGCGATTTCGGGTGTGAGATGTGAATGGAATGCCTTTGTTTGGGGTTTGGTCAGCTGAGAAATCGTGGAGAGAGCACAAGTAATGAAGAGAGAGAGAGTATTTAAAGGATCCCCCAAAAGCTGGCAGCCGTTGGGAGAAAAGAGCCGAAAACCGGTTGAACCGGTTTACAGACCGGTTGAACCGGTTTCCACCAGGAAGATCTCGGTTCACTGACCTACTCAGCCAGAGACTCGACCGGATCCAAAACCGGTTGAGCCGGGAAAAATTCCGGTTGAACCGGTTTCTCAAAAATATCTGCAACGATTTTTCTGACAGCTCTGACTGTCAGACAGGTCAGAGCAGGGATCGCAGAGGAACAGTCCAGAAACCGGTTGAACCGGTTTCAGGTCCGGTTGAACCGGTTTCAGAGGCTGAAGAGCAAGTTTTGCACATTTTGAAGTGAACAAAGGTGGAACTCTTGTGGGAAGTAAAAATGGGTTTTCACAAAGGCATTCATGATCTGGAAAAGTGTTCTCTAAGATGATTTTGAAGGATTTTGAACTTAGCTCATTGCATAACTTACTTAACCATTGCGGATCCCTCTTAATTGAACGACGATTCCTATAACTCAAGAACTATAAAATGAACACTGACGTTGTTTCCAAGCACTTGAAGCACGTCATATGATGTAGAATTTAAATCCGATGTGCTTTACATTTTTATGCTCATAAGATCTGTGCTTCTCCTGTCTGTAGGATAATTGTGTACATGCTAGGAGCAAACTTGTTAGAATCTCTGTTTGTTTTGTCATTTAATCACCAAAACCCTCAATTAGGGTTGATTGCACTTACATATATGCATAAGAACATTACACCATTCGAAGAGAAACATAATAATAATAAAACATGCAATACGAAATAGAGTGCGTTACTATGGTCACGCGAGGAAAAAGAAACGTGATGGTCGAGGCTACGGTCGAGAAGTTATCGCGTTTACGTTAAACAATATTAACTATAGCATTTAATTCGACATTATCAAATATAAATAATATCTACCATTTAGTTTTGATTAATCTGTTACACTAATCAGCTGTCAGTTAGACCAGTAATTTAATTAAAGCGAGATATTCTAAGCGAGGCGAATTTATGATGCGCGAAACAGCACGACAACATGCAACCGACGCGCGGACACGCACGACATACCATGCTGACGACACACAAAACAGGTCGCGCGACCAACGCGAACGGCGCGCGAACAACACGCCACCACGTGCAGAACAGCACGCGCGACATGCGAGAAAATTAAATAGGTGACACATTTTATACTAAACAAATATTAAATAAATAAAAGGTAGTTAAGTTGATATTTAACATGTTAATATTTATTATAAAAGCTCAAGTTGAACACTACACATTTAATCTAATTAGAATATTAATCTAATAAATATTAGTCGGGTAAACCTTAAGTTAATTATCTAAAATATATGATTTGACGAATTAACCTTATTAACGTGAGTGTTTATAAGTGGCAAACTATTTATTATCACACGTAGACGTCACGTGGCACACGTGATCGTCACGCGACGACGCACGCACACGACGTATGACAACGCGTGTGAACGGCACACGCGACACACGCAAAACAACGCGCACGACAGTATGCGACACGCACGAGTCAACGCGACTACGCGTGGCGCGTAAACAAAGTCGCGCGCGAAGAGCAAACAAATAATTAATGAAAGTATTTTAGTTGGTATTAATCACATTAATTAACATTTATATTCATAAAAGTATGAGTTAAAACTATACACTTGTTCTAATTAAACTGATATCTTAAGTAGAAAATGACTAAACAATAATTGACTAGTTAGCGCGAGCGATAATAACGGAGATAATTAAATAATGCGCTGACAGCGTGCGAGAACAACTCATAAACATCACGCACGACACTCGAGCACCACTAACAGGTGTCGTGATTATACTTAACAAGTATTAATTCAAAATATTTAAGTATGGGATTAATCATGTTAACATATATTTATAAAGGCACAATGTAGAAACTGTAAAATAGTTTTAACCAGAAAGCTATTTGAAATAACCAGCAGCTTAAACAATTACTTGACTAATTAATTAATTAAAACATGTGCCGCGATAAAATAGTGTTACTAATATGAGTGTGAGCTGTTACAGAGTTAGCATGACTGAAACGGGTCGAAACAAGTTTGCGACACATTATATATTGATTAACTAACAATTCGCGGCTAATAAACGACGTGACATACAAATACTACTAAATTATGTTGTTTCTATATTAAATATAGCATTTAAGTCGGGACAATCACGTTAACAGGTATCTACAAATGCATAATTATACTAGCAAGCATTTATAAAATATAAATTAACGCAACAGCTTAGTTTCGATTAATTTGATATTCTAATAGTTAACAGCTACACAGGTGACCAATTAACGTAAGTGATCATAAGTGAAAACAATTTAATAATGCGCGCGACAACGCGTGAAACGAAGTACGCCACACTTCGTAAACGACGACGCGCGCGGACAGGACGCGCGAAACATCTCGCGCGGCGCGCGCTACAGCACGCTAGCGTACACGCCACGTGGCACACGTGATCGTCACGCGACGACGCACGCACACGACGTGTGACAACACATGTGAACGGCACGCGCGACACACGCAAAACAACGAGCACGACAGTACGCGACACACACGAGTCAACGCGACTACACACGCGAATAACATGATGGCGCGTAAACAAAGTCGCGCGCGAAGAGCAAACAAATAATTAATGAAAGTATTTCAGTTGGTATTAATCACGTTAATTAACATTTATATTCATAAAAGTATGAGTTAAAACTATACACTTGTTCTAATTAAACTGTTATCTTAAGTAGCAAACGACTAAACAATAATTGACTAGTTAGCGCGAGCGATAATAACGGAGATAATTAAATAATGCGCTGACAGCGTGCGAGAATAACTCATAAACATCACGCACGACACTCGAGCACCACTAATAGGTGTCGTGATTATACTTAACAAGTATTAATTCAAAATATTTAAGTATGGGATTAATCATGTTAACATGTATTTATAAAGGCGCAATGTAAAAACTGTAAAATAGTTTTAACCAGAAAGCTATTTGAAATAACCAGCAGCTTAAACAATTACTTGACTAATTAATTAATTAAAACATGTGTCGCAACGAAATAGTGTTACTAATATGAGTGTGACGCTGTTACAGAGTTAGCACGACTGAAACGGGTCAAAACAAGTTTGCGACACATTATATATTGATTAACTAACAATTCGCGGCTAATAAACGACGTGACATACAAATACTACTAAATTATGTCGTTTCTATATTAAATATAGCATTTAAGTCGGGACAATCACGTTAACAGGTATCTACAAATGCATAATTATATTAGCAGGCATTTATAAAATATAAATTAACGCAACTACTTAGTTTCGATTAATTTGATATTCTAATAGTTAACAGCTACACAGGTGACCAATTAACGTAAGTGATCAAAAGTGAAAACAATTTAATAACGCGCGCGACAACACGTGAAACGAAGTACGCCACACTTCGTAAACGACGACGTGCGCGGACAGCACGCGTGAAACATCTCGCGCGGCGCGCGCTACAGCATGCTAGCGTAGACGCCACGTGGCACACGTGATCGTCACGCGACGACGCACGCACATGACGTGTGACAACGCGTGTGAACGGCACGCGCGACACACGCAAAACAACACGCACGACTGTACGCGACACGCACGAGTCAATGCAACTACGCGCGCGAACAACACGATGGCGCGTAAACAAAGTCGCGCGCGAAGAGCAAACAAATAATTAATGAAAGTATTTCAATTGGTATTAATCACGTTAATTAACATTTATATTCATAAAAGTATGAGTTAAAACTATACACTTGTTCTAATTAAACTATTATCTTAAGTAGCAAACGACTAAACAATAATTGACTAGTTAGCGCGAGCGATAATAACAGAGATAATTAAATAATGCGCTGACTGCGTGCGAGAATAACTCATAAACATCACGCACGACACTCGAGCACCACTAACAGGTTTCGTGATTATACTTAACAAGTATTAATTCAAAATATTTAAGTATGGGATTAATCATGTTAACATGTATTTATAATGGCGCAATGTAGAAACTGTAAAATAGTTTTAACCAGAAAGCTATTTGAAATAACCAGCAGATTAAACAATTACTTGACTAATTAATTAATTAAAACATGTGCCGCGACGAAATAGTGTTACTAATATGAGTGTGACGCTGTTACAGAGTTAGCACGACTGAAACGGGTCGAAACAAGTTTGCGACACATTATATATTGATTAACTAACAATTCGTGGCTATTAAACGACGTGACATACAAATACTACTAAATTATGTCGTTTCTATATTAAATATAGCATTTAAGTCGGGATAATCACGTTAACAAGTATCTACAAATGCATAATTATATTAGCAAGCATTTATAAAATATAAATTAACGCAACTGCTTAGTTTCGATTAATTTGATATTCTAATAGTTAACAGCTACACAGGTGACCAATTAACGTAAGTGATCATAAGTGAAAACAATTTAATAACGCGCGCGACAACGCATGAAACGAAGTACGCCACACTTCGTAAACGACGATGTGCGCGAACAGCACGCGCGAAACATCTCGTGCGGCGCGCGCTACAGCACGCTAATTATGCAGACCGAACGCACGGCGCGCGTGCATGAATATATATATATATATATATGGACGACGACTACGCGCATGACAACGCGTGACTTGCGCGCAGCGCAGATCGCATGACAGCGAGTGTGCGACGGGGCTGTGCGCAAGGGGTAGACTAAGGGTAGACCGGGGTAGACGATATTCTCACCTTGGCGTCGACGCACAGCAGAACCTAGTGCAGACGACGACGACGTGCACCAAGCAAGGCTCGGGCGTGCAGACGGTGAGCCGGCGCGGCGAGGCGGTCGCGGACGAGGACGGTAGCCGGCGCGGCGAGGCGGTTCTGGCCCAGTCACACTGCTGCGCTGGGATTAAGCCGCATCGGGCACTGACAGTTTTAGCGATGGAGAGGCGGCATGAGCACGACAAGACGAGAAAGAAATGGTTTGGGAAGATGAACAGGCTTTAGCGGCGGCTGGGCAACCTGCCCACGTAGGGACGTGTGCGACGTGCTGCTGGGGCGAGGCGACGTGGGGGCATGAGGCTGAAAGCGCGCGCATGCGGCTGGGGCAAGCGCTGGGCTGCGCAAGCGCGCCAGCGAGCGCGGGCGCCGCGCGCTGGGCTGGGAGCGCAGCTGGGCCAACCGGGTCAGGCGCGAGGCGAGGGTAGGCTGCGCGCTAGGTGGGCCAGCGAGGGAAAAATGAGGGGGGCTGGCTGGGCGAGCACGCGCTCGCGCGCTGGGCCAGCCAGGGCAGGCCACACGGGAGCAGAAGGGGACGCGGCCACACGCGTGGGCCAACGCTGAGCAAAAGGGGAAAAGCTGGGTTTGGGCCTCGTCGAGAGGGAAAGGGGAAGGTTGGGTTTTTATCTATTTATTTCCTATTTCTTTATCTTTTGTTCTTTTCTATTCTCTCCACCATTTCAAATCGAATTCCTTATTAAATGGATGCTCCACAAAATCACTCATCCAACAGAATAAAAGTATGCTCCGGCATGATGCAAAAAAATTAGAGCACCTCTAAGGTTTTATTTTACTATGCTTACACACTTACACATATGTTGGAGACTTGTTCTCAAATGCTATGAGTTAAGAACAAGGCAACACAAAAACGTTAAATGTTAAAGCCCTTCGTCCTACGAGGCATTATTTCCCTTAGGATATAATGATCTTCGGATGAAGGTTATGAAGGACATACCTTCATCGATGTAACATATAATGATGAAGAAAGAATCATATGAAGTATAAAAGATAACATGAACAATTATATATTATCAGCTCATTTCTATTTCATTACTATGGGAAAGTAGAAATGACATCAAGTTACAAATGTACCTTCGGCTCGAAAGAAGTTAAGGGTACAAGCGTGACGCAAAAGCAAATGCCAAGTCAGCGTGAACAGTACGGGGGCACTGTTCATCTATTTATAGCCACGGGACGTAGCCCATGTAAAATTACACTCATGCCCTTTACATTTGCTAATGACTCTATAGTAATCCATCGATGCCTGAATAACCTTTTCCCTTTTAAGTCGGTTCCCCTTTCTGCTATCACGCCAAAGGTCCCCTGCGCATAGCTTCGGCTCTGTGCCAACCTTCGCATTCTTTGTACTTCTTCATATTGTGGTTCTGATCCGAGTCCGAAGGTACCTGTTCATGTATTATACTCCAGAAACGTTGTTAAATCATGTTTTTGAGGACCTTCGGAAGACGAAGGCCCCCAACAGTAGCCCCTCGCAAGGTTAATTTGTTAGAATAACGAATTCAGATTGCGATATGGACGAAGGCCCTAAGCCGAAGGTCCGAAAAAACACATTCCCTTTGCTAGAATAGCAACAGTTAATGACAACCGGGGCCCTCCAACTTGGGGCGCGCTGGGCGTATAAATAAGAACTCACCCCGAGCATATTTGGTACGCTTACTTTGCTTTGCTTGATTTCTTAGCTCTTGCTTTCCAATAGTTGCTTTGTTTCTTAAGTTTTCTGAGCTTCGGATTAAGGACATATTTTCGTCAGTTCCGAAGACAAGATGCCTCAAGACAAGAAGACAATTGTTGAAACGAAGCTAACCGAAGAGGAGAAGCTTCTTGAGGAAAAGACTACTGGATTCATTGAGTCAATGGCAAAGACAAATACAGAAAAGATTACGAAAGAAATTCTAGAAGGCTTATCTGAAGATACCGATTACAGCGATAGCTATGATGCAGAAAGCGGGGGCGAAGACTCCGAAGATTGGCCCTGGCGACCAAGTCACGCAGTCTTCGGGAAATCGACTATCAGACAGAGCCATCTTGATAACATGAGAGGAAGGTGAGAGCACCTAGAGGGGGGGGTGAATAGGTGATCCTGTAAAAACTTAAAACTGAAATCAACAAAACTTGATTAAGAGTTAGCACAATGAAATCAAGTGGCTAAAGGAGAGCTCTTGTGAAACACAATAAGCACAGTGAGAACCAGCACAAGAGACACGAGGATTTATCCCGTGGTTCGGCCAAGTATAACACTTGCCTATTCCACGTTGTGGCGTCCCAATGGACGAGAGTTGCACTCAACTCCTCTCAAGTGATCCAATGATCAACTTGAATACCACGGTGTTCTTCTTTCTTTCACTATATCCCGCTTGCGAGGAATCTCCACAACTTGGAGCCTCTCGCCCTTACAAATAATGATCACAAAGAAGCACAGATGTAAGGGAGGGAAAAGCAACACACACAAGTCTCAAAAACAATAGCTCGAACACGCACACTAGTCACAACTTGAGCTCTAAGTTCACACACGAAGTTCTCAACTCAAAAGGTGCTCAAATTGCTATCACAAGGAATCAAACGCGCTAGAATGAAGACTTGGTGCTTAGAGATGATTAAAGAATGCTTGGTGTTCTCCTCCATGCGCCTAGGGGTCCCTTTTATAGCCCCAAGGCAGCTAGGAGTCGTTGAGAGCAATCCAGGAAGGCTATCCTTGCCTTCTGTCAGGTGGTGC
This sequence comes from Zea mays, assembly GCF_902167145.1. NCBI lineage: Eukaryota > Viridiplantae > Streptophyta > Magnoliopsida > Poales > Poaceae > Zea > Zea mays. The sequence goes on along the minus strand of NC_050098.1, from coordinate 41,443,041 downwards.
ACCGGATAGTCCGGTGCACCACCGGACACTGTCCGGTGCTGATTGCTTTCCTATTCTAGCGCAGCCGACCGTTGAAGTTTTGGAGCCGTTGGCGCATCGGACACTGTCCGGTGCACACCGGACAGTCCGGTGCCCCCATCAGACCGTTGGCTCGGCCACGCGTCACGCGCGGATTGCGCGGCCGACCGTTGGCTTGGCCGACCGTTGGCTCACCGGACAGTCCGGTGATTTTGAGCCATACGCCACCGACGAAATCCCGAGAGTGGCCTTTTCACCAGAGCCAGCCCGACACACCGGACACTGTCCGGTGCACCACCGGACAGTCCGGTGCACCCAGACTGAACAGCAGTTGGCTGTACACAGCCAACTCTTTTTTCCTTTTGTCTTTTCTCTGATTCTAGCACTTAGACAAATATGTTAGTACACAAAAACCAATGTACTAAGTCTAGAATCATACCTCTGTGTTGATTTGCACTTCTTCCACCATTTGGCATAGTTTCACACTTAAACCATCGTTGGCACTTGATCACCAAAATACTTAGAAATGGCCCAAGGGCACATTTCCCTTTCAATCTCCCCCTTTTTGGTGATTTATGCCAACACAACAAAAAGCAATTAAAAGAAGTGCAACCTCAATGCGAATGAGTACACAAATTTGTTTTGATTCAAATTTGGCATATTTGGATCATTCTTTGCCACCACTTGGTTTGTTTTTGCAAATCAAACTCAATTTCCTATCTCTAAGTCAAATTTACTTGTTGAGGCATAGAGAGAGGTATTCCAAGAGAAATTGATCAAAGATTCAAAAACTCCCCCTTTTTCCCATAATCAAACATTCTCCCCACAAGAGACCAATTTTTGACAATTAGAGACCATAAGAGTATTTTGACAAATCAAAAGCTCTAACTCTACTATTTTCATAATTCTCAAGTGGTAGCTGATCCATTTCTTGCTTTGGGCTTAATTTCTCCCCCTTTGGCATGAAGCACCAAAACGGGATCATTTTTGGCCCCTTAACCCCATTGCCTCACCAAAATCTTCAATTAAGAGTAAGAAGGCAAAAAGAGTATGGAGATGAACTTGGAGTAAGTTACCCTCTCATCGGAGTGCAGTGGAAGTCTTTCATGGTCCAAGTCCACCTTTCCCTTTCAATATATCTTTGAGACTAATTTAAGAAAACTCAAGCACATGGTTAGTCTCAAAGGATCAAGTTGTAGCACATCTCCCCCTAAATATGTGCATTACTCACATGGACTTTTGAGGTCCGGGGATTGCTTTGTACAACTTGATCACCAGAATTAAGCAACAAAATGCATAAAGGAACATGATCAAAGGCATAAAACACATGTATGCTATAAATCAATCCAAGTTCCGCGAATCTAAGACATTTAGCTCACTACGCAGCCTGCAAAAGGTTGACTCATCTAGAGGCTTGGTAAAGATATCGGCTAGCTGGTTCTTGGTGCTAACATAAAACACTTCGATATCGCCCTTTTGCTGGTGGTCTCTCAAAAAGTGATGTCGGATGTCTATGTGCTTAGTGCGACTGTGTTCAACAGGATTATCCGCCATGTGGATTGCACTCTCATTATCACATAGGAGTGGGACTTTGCTCAGATTGTAGCCAAAGTCCCGAAGGGTTTGCCTCATCTAAAGTAGTTGCGCGCAACATTGTCCTGCGGCAACATACTCGGCCTCAGCGGTGGATAGGGCAACGGAAGTTTGTTTCTTAGAACTCCAAGACACCAGGGACCTTCCTAAGAATTGGCACGTCCCTGATGTACTCTTCCTATCAACCTTGCATCCAGCATAATCGGAGTCTAAGTATCCAATCAAGTCAAAGGTTGACCCTTTTGGATACCAGATCCCGAAGCAAGGCGTAGCAACTAAATATCTAAGAATTCGCTTAACGGCCACAAGGTGACACTCCCTTGGATCGGATTGAAATCTAGCACACATGCATACGCTTAGCATAATATCCGGTCTACTAGCACATAAATAAAGTAAAGACCCTATCATAGACCGATATGCCTTTTGATCAACGGACTTACCTCCTTTGTTGAGGTCGACATGTCCGTCGGTTCCCATTGGAGTCTTTGCGGGCTTGGCGTCCTTCATCCCAAACCGCTTGATCAAATCTTGCGTGTACTTCGTTTGGGAGATGAAGGTGCCGTCCTTGAGTTGCTTCACTTGGAAACCAAGGAAGTAGTTCAACTCCCCCATCATTGACATCTCAAATTTTTGAGTCATCACCCTGCTAAACTCTTCACAAGACTTTTGGTTAGTAGAGCCAAATATTATGTCATCGACATAAATTTGGCACACAAATAAGTCACCATCACAAGTCTTAGTAAATAAAGTTGGATCAGCTTTCCCAACCTTGAAAGCATTAGCAATTAGAAAGTCTCTAAGGCATTCATACCATGCTCTTGGGGCTTGCTTAAGTCCATAGAGCGCCTTAGAGAGCTTACACACGTGGTCGGGGGTACCGTTCATCCTCAAATCCAGGGGGTTGCTCTACGTACACCTCCTCCTTGATTGGCCCATTGAGGAAAGCGCTCTTCACATCCATTTGGAACAACCTGAAAGAATGGTGAGCGGAATAGGCTAACAAAATACGAATAGACTCTAGCCTAGCCACAGGAGCAAAAGTCTCCTCAAAGTCCAAACCTATGACTTGGGCATAACCTTTTGCCACAAGTCGTGCCTTGTTCCTTGTCACCACCTCGTGCTCGTCTTGTTTGTTGCGGAACACCCACTTGGTTCCCACAACGTTTTGCTTGGGACGAGGCACCAGTGTCCAAACTTCATTTCGCTTGAAGTTGTTGAGCTCTTCCTGCATGGCCAACACCCAGTCCGGATCTAGCAAGACCTCTTCTACCCTGAAAGGCTCAATAGAAGAGACAAAAGAGTAATGCTCACAAAAATTAACTAATCTAGAGTGAGTAGTTACTCCCTTGCTTATATCATCCAAAATCTGGTCGACGGGATGATTCCTTTGAATCGTCGCTCGGACTTGAGTTGGAGGGGCTTGAGGTGCTTCTTCCTCCATAACATGATCATCTTATGCTCCCCCTTGATCACATGCCTCTTGATGAACCTATTCATCAGTTTGAGTTGGGGGATGCACCATTGTTGAGGAAGAAGGTTGATCTTGCTCCTTTTGTTCCTATGGTCGCACATCTCCAATCGCCATGGTGCGTATTGCGGCCGTTGGAACATCCTCTTCATCTACATCATCAAGATCAACTTGCTCTCTTGGAGAGCTATTAGTCTCATCAAATACAATGTCGCTAGAGACTTCAACCAACCCCGATGATTTGTTGAAGACTCTATAGCCTTTGTATTTGAGTCATAACCTAACAAAAACCCTTCTACAGCTTTGGGAGCAAATTTGGAATTCCTACCTTTCTTCACTAGAATGTAGCATTTACTCCCAAATACACGAAAATATGAAACGTTGGGTTTGTTACCGGTTAGAAGTTCGTACGACGTTTTCTTGAGGAGGCGATGAAGGTAGACCCGGTTTATGGCGTGGCAAGCCGTGTTCACGGCTTCCGACCAAAACCGCTCGGGCGTCTTGAACTCTCCAAGCATTGTCCTCGCCATGTCTATGAGTGTCCTGTTCTTCCTCTCTACCACACCGTTTTGTTGTGGTGTGTAGGGAGCGGAGAACTCGTGCTTGATTCCTTCCTCCTCAAGGTACTCCTCTACTTGAAGGTTCTTGAACTCGGACCCGTTGTCGCTCCTTATCTTCTTCACCTTGAGCTCAAATTCATTTTGAGCTCTCCTTAGGAAGCGCTTGAGGGTCCCTTGGGTTTCAGATTTATCCTGCAAAAAGAATACCCAAGTGAAGCGAGAAAAATCATCAACAATTACTAAACCATACTTACTTCCCCCGATGCTAAGGTAGGCGACGGGTCCGAAGAGATCCATATGAAGTAGCTCCAGGGGTCTTGATGTGGTCATCACGTTCTTGCTGTGATGAGCATTTCCCACTTGTTTACCTGCTTGACAAGCTGCACAAGGTCTATCTTTTTCGAAAGTTACATTTGTTAGACCTAACACATGTTCTCCCTTTAGAAGTTTGTGAAGGTTCTTCATCCCCACATGTGCTAGACGGCGATGCCACAACCAGCCCATGCTAGTCTTAGCAATTAAGCATGCATCTAGACCGGCCTCTTCCTTTGCAAAATCAACTAAATAGAGTTTGCTGTCTAGTACACCCTTAAAAGCTAATGAACCATCACTCCTTCTAAAGACAGACACGTCTACATTTGTGAATAAGCAATTATACCCCATATTACATAATTTACTAACGGACAATAAGTTATACCCGAGCGACTCAACTAAAACACATTCGAAATGGAGTGCTTGGATGAAATAGCAATCTTTCCTAGTCCTTTAACCTTGCCTTGATTCCCGTCACCGAATATGATTGAATCTTGGGAATCTTTGTTCTTGACGTAGGAGGTGAACACTTCTTCTCCCCCGTCATGTGGTTTGTGCATCCGTTGTCGATAATCCAGCTTGAGCCCCCGGATGCATAAACCTGCAAGGCAAATTAGGCTTGGGTTTTAGGTACCCAACTCTTGTTGGGTCCTACAAGGTTAGTAACAATAGCCTTAGGGACCCAAATGCAAGTTTTATCTCCTTTGCATTTCGCCCCTAATTTCCTAGCAATCACTTTCTTATTCTTCCTACAAATTGCAAAAGAAGCATTGCAAGCATGATAAATTGTAGAAGGTTCATTACTTGGTTTTCTAGGTACATGAACAACATTTCTCCTAGACATATCTCTACCATGCACAAAGGAAGAACTTGAAGCAAACATGGCATTTGAATCATAAGCATTACAACTCCTGTCATGATGAACATTTCTAGAAAATTTTCTATCATAAATAAATGCATGATTCTTTTGACTACTATTAGCCATAGGAGCCTTCCCCTTTTCCTTGTTGAAAATGGGAGCTCTTTGGCTTGTTAAGTTCTTGGCTTCCCTCTTGAAGCCAAGCCCATCCTTAATTGAGGGGTGTCTACCAATGGTGTAGGCATCCCTTGCAAATTTTAGTTTATCAAAATCATTCTTGCTAGTCTTAAGTTGGGCATTAAGACTAGCCACTTCATCATTTAATTTGGAAATGGAAATTAAGTGTTCACTACAACAATCAACATTAAAATCCTTACACCTATTGCAAATCGCAACATGTTCTATACAAGAGCTTGATTTATTAGCTATATCTAACTTAGTATTTAAATCATCATTAATACTCTTTAAGCTAGAAATAGATTCATGGCATGTAGATAATTCACATGAAAGCATTTCATTTCTTTTAATCTCTAAAGCAAGAGAATTTTGTGCATCAACAAATTTATCATGCTCTTCATATAAAAGATCCTCTTGTTTCTCTAACAATCTATTCTTCTCATTCAAAGCATCGATTAATTCATTGATCTTATCAATTTTGGTTCTATCTAATCCTTTGAATAAGCTAGCGTAGTCTACTTCATCATTACTAGACTCATCATCACTTGAAGAAGTATGTTGGGGGTATGCTTCGTAGCCGAAGATCCTAAAAAGAACACCTTCGAAAGGTCTTCTCAGAAGCAAGCGCCGAAGCTATTATCTATAAAGCTTCGGCACAAAGACAAATCTCAAGATGAAGGGTCGAACCGACTTAAAGATGAATTGACTTAAAGACCCATGATGTTTTGTGTCATTATTGTAGTCGATTGTAAAGGACATAAATGTAATTTTGCGCAGGTTGCATCCTGTGCCTATAAATAGGTGAACAGTATCCTGACACTGTTCACGCAATCCTGTAATCATTGACACGTCACGCTTGAATTATTGCTTTCCGCCAAGGCGAAGGTATAAATGTGCCTAAATATTATGTTTTAATACTTGTATATTCATATAATAAAACATGTGAATATATTTTATACTTTATATTTCATTTTTCATTGTTTGTTGTCTTACAAATATGATCACGAAGGTGAAATCTTCGTGATACTTTACTTATGACCTTCGTCCGAAGCTCATTAAATCCTTGGGGAGATAATGCTTCAGCGGACGAAGGGCATTTATACTTAACATCTTTGTGTTGCCTTGTTCTTAATTCGAAGCATTTGAGAACAAGTCCCCAACATTGGCGCCCACCTCCGGTGAACTCACTTCCACTTTCTGAGCTGATGGCTTCGTTCAAAGCTGGAGTTGCTTCGGCTCCGAAGCTTGTACTCCCGATAACAGGCGGTTCATGCTCAGAGCCGGCTAACAAGAAGCAGAAGAAGGACGCGCAGAGAAGGGTACAACATGTAGGGGTGCAAGGACCCTTCATCAAGTCAAGATGGTCTCACATCCCGATTACCTTCTCCCAAGAGGATCTTCAGCTCAAGGATTACCCTCACAATGATGCTATGGTTATCTCTTGTGTTATCAAAGGATTTCTGGTCCACAATGTTTTGGTTGACACAGGCAGTGCAGTGGACATTATATTTGCTAAGGCCTTCAGACAGATGCAGGAGCCCAAAGATAAGATCCTTGACGCCACACATCCCCTTTGTGGCTTCGGAGGAAGGCAGATTGTAGCACTTGGCAAGATCACGATGCCAGTAACCTTCGGATTTATCAACAACACAAGGACTGAACAAGTTGTGTTTGATATTGTTGACATGGAGTACCCTTACAACACAATCATTGGTCGTGGTACTCTCAATGCTTTTGAAGCAATTCTTCATCCAGCATATCTTTGCATGAAGATACCTTCGGATCAAGGGCCTATTGCTATTCATGGAAGTCAGGAAGCTGCCAGAAAGGCCAAAGGAAACTGGACAGATTCAAAAGCAATCCATAACATAGATGGAGCTGAAGCTTGTGAGCAATACAAGTACAGAAGGGAGAAAGTTGCTTCAGTCGATCATCCGAAGCCCATGCTCTTATGTGACGATATAGCAGAGCAGAAGGTGCTATTGGGATCTCAATTGTCTGAGGAACAGGAGAAAACTCTGATAAGGTTTCTGTTCAACAACAAAGATGTCTTTGCATGGTCAGCTAATGATCTCTGCGGAGTCAACAGGGATGTTATTGAACACTCGCTCAATGTTGATCCATCCTTCAGACCCAGAAAGCAGAGGCTTCGGAAGATGTATGATGACAAGGCCGAAGGTGCTCGGAATGAAGTAAAAAGACTCCTCAGCGCCGGAGTCATCAGAGAAGTGAAATACCCAGAATGGCTAGCCAACACTGTTATGGTAAAAAAGGCCAATGGCAAATGGAGGATGTGTATTGATTTTACTGATCTCAACAAGGCTTGTCCGAAGGATGAGTTTCCATTACCAAGGATAGATTCCCTAGTTGACGCATCAGCTTCGTCAGAGCTTATGAGTCTGCTAGATTGTTATTTAGGCTATCATCAAATTTGGATGAAGAAAGAGGATGAGCCAAAAACCAGCTTCATAACCCCTAGTGGAACATATTGTTATCTTCAGACACCTGAGGGGCTCAAGAATGCTGGAGGAAGCTTCAGCAGAATGACAGCAAAGGTTCTTCATTCTCAGATAGGCAGAAATGTGCTAACTTATGTTGATGATATCATAGTAAAAAGCACGAAGCAAGAAAATCATATTGTTGATCTGCAGGAGACCTTCACTAATTTTAGACAAGCCGGTCTAAAGCTGAATCTAGAAAAGTGTGTCTTCGGAGTGAAGAAGGGGAAATTCCTTGGTTGCCTAGTTTCAACAAAAGGGATTGAGGCTAATCCAAATAAAATCGAAGCTATTCTTCGGATGGAACCACCAAGCACAAAGAAGGGGGCTCAACGACTGACGGGAAGACTTGCATCTCTGAATCGATTCATATCTAGATCAGCAGAGAGAAATTTACCATTTTTTGAAGTGCTGAAGTCAGCCGAAGTTTTTCAATAGGGATCAGTTCAGCAGAAAGCCTTCGACGAGCTAAAGCTGTATTTGATAGATCTAACGACATTAACTCCACCAGCGCCAGGGGCTCCTCTGTTGTTATATGTCGCAGCTTCACACTCAGCGGTAAGTGTGGCACTTGTCCAAGAGAAGCTTGAAGGGCAAACCAAAAAGCAAGCCCCAATATACTTCATCTCTGAAGTCCTTAGTTTATCAAAGAAAAACTATACAGAATTGGAGAAGGTGTTGTATGCTGTTTTGATGGCTTCCAGGAAACTTCGACATTATTTTCAAGCATACCATATAATTGTTCCTTCTTCATAGCCTTTGAAGGATATTATGAGAAATAGAGAAGCTACTGGAAGGATTGGAAAGTGGGCTGCGGAACTCAATGAGTTCTGCATTGATTATGTGCATAGATCTTCGATTCAGTCCCAGGCGTTAGCAGACTTCATTGCTAACTGGATGCCAGGGGCTCAGGAAGAAGAAGCAAGTAAAGATGCCGAAGCTTGGACAGTATTCTGCGATGGTTCTTGGGGAACCTTCGGTGCAGGTGCAACTGTCGTCTTAATTGCACCTTCCAAAGTCAGAACATGCTATGCAGTGAAACTTGATTTTAGTTGTACAAATAATATTGCTGAATACGAAGCTTTGCTTTTAGGTCTTCGGAAGTTGAAAGCAATGGGGATAAGAAGGGCGGTCCTCAAAACTGATTCCCAAGTTATTTCTGGCTATGTTGACAAAAGTTGCAAAGCAAGAGATCTGAAGCTTGAAAAATATTTGGATACAGTTCGAAGACTTGAAGCCTCCTTTGAAGGGTTTTCTGTTAAGAATATTCCACGAGGAGAAAATGAACACGCTGATCTACTAGCCAAGTCAGCGGCACATGGGCTGCCATTACCTTCGGAAGTTTTCTTTGAAACAATAAAAGCACCTTCGGTTGACCTTCTGGAAAGAGCAGTGCTCAATATATCTCCTGTTTATAGCGAAGATTGGAGAACTGAGATCATGTCTTTTCTCCAGGGCAATTTCCTTTCAGATGACGAAGCTTATCAAAAGAGAATAGCGGCAAGAGCCCGTCCATATGTAATAATAGAAGGGGAGTTATACAAGCATGGAGTCTGTTCTCCATTACTCAAATGTTTATCCAGAACTGAAGGTATAGAGCTGATGAAAGAAATACATGCAGGCCTGTGTGGATCTCACATCGGATCTAGGCCTTTATTGGGTAAAGTTTTTTTGTCAAGGATTCTATTGGCCGAAGGCAGCTTCGGATGCAGCAGAATTAGTCCAAAAATGCGAAGGTTGTCAAAAATGTGCAAGAGATAAAAAACAACCTCCGTCTCTAACTCAATTAATACAACCCACCTGGCCATTGCAAAGATGGGGCCTTGATTTGTTAGGCCCACTTCCACCAGCACAAGGGAATTTAAGATATGTTGTAGTGGCAGTGGAATATTTTTCTAAATGGATTGAGGCGAAGCCTTTAGCCACAATAACTTCGGTCACTGTTCAAAAGTTTTTTGGCAAAATATTGTGTGTCGCTTCAGAGTGCCGAAGGCCATTACCGTGGATAATGGAACGCAGTTTGATGCCAAAGCTTTCAGAGAGTTTTGTGAACAAATTGGCACGAAGATCCATTTTGCATCAGTTCGGCATCCGGAGTCAAATGGACTTGTCGAAAGAGCTAATGGCATTATAATGACAGGAATAATGAAGTTAATCTTCAACCAGCCCAGGGGGAAGTGGCCGGACGAATTAATCAAAGTGGTGTGGAGCCACAACACAACAATATCAAGGTCAACAAGTTTTACACCATTCAAATTGCTGTTTGGTGACGAAGCAATAACCCCAGAAGAAGCTAAAGCGGGATCAATAAGAACAATGGCTTCGGCAGAAGACGAAGCTGATTATTCTGTGGCAAAAGATGCTATAGAAGGGATCAGGCTTCAGGCTGTAGAGAATATCAATAAATATCAAGCCGAAACAATAAAATGGCGTGATATAAAGGTTCGCTTGAAAAATATTAAGCCAGGACACTTGGTACTTCGGAGAGTTGCCAACCCAGACATAGTAGGTAAGCTACAGTTGAAATGGGAAGGGCCTTTCCTGGTAGTATCTTCGTCAAGACCCGGTTCCTACAGGCTGAAGGATATGGACGGCAGCGACATTCCTAGATCTTGGAATGCGGATGAGCTTCGGCGGTATTATGTGTAACCTGATGTAATCTTTTTTATTCTTTCCTATGGCACCCTTTTCCTTTCCAAAGGGGGAGAAAGGTTTTTAATGGGGCCATAGCATGTAATTTCTATTTTCCTTATATCAGCTCTACAAGAGCAGTATCCCCCGAAGATGTAAATGTAAAAACTGGGCATGCACCATCGAGTGCAACGAGAAAAAGAAAAAACACGGAGAAGCTCGAAAGACGTCCCTAAGGGGATGCAGAGCACGACGAAGCTGCAAAAAGTCATTCCTAAGGGAGCGCAGCGTAAGTTTTCTGCTCAAAAGTCGTTCCTAAGGGAATGCAGAGCTTACAGCGAAAAGTCAACGCTGATTCCACCGAAATAAAAGGCGAAGAAGCTCCTGAGGGAGGCTTACAACGAAAAGTCAACGTTGATTCCGTCGAAATAAAAGGCGAAGAAGCTCCTGAGGGAGGCTTACAGCGAAAAGTCAACGCTGATTCCGCCGAAATAAAAGGCGAAGAAGCTCCTAAGGGAGGCTTACAGCGAAAAGTCAGCGCTGATACACCAAAAAATAAGCGGTGAAGCCGAAAAATAAACGGCAAAGATTTGTTATTATGGTTTCATATGTGTCTTCGAACATTCATTTGCACGATACATTACATCATACATTTGCATTCATAAACATTCACTTAGACATACATAGGATCATCATTATCATAACATACAAACTTGCTTCGGCTTCGAAAGAGAAGGCTTCGGAAAAAAGAGAAAAAAGAGGCAATTTTATGCTTCGCTGTGTACGCAAAGAAGGGAAGGTGTTTTTCGCCTATGGCTCAAAAGTATTAATTTCGTCCACACCAAAGCATTTCATACATGGACAGAAAAGTAAGATTATATTACAAAGTGAAATTCAATTACATCATACTTTATACAAGTTATCACAGGAGTTTTTTGAGCTATTTTTACAGACTATTCGAGCTTCGACATCATCTCTGGAGCTTCTTCCGTTTATCCTGCAGCTTCAGCTTCGGCTTGGTCAACCTGTATGTAAGTATTATAAGCTAAATTCAAAATTCAAAGGAAAAGGTAAGCATAAGGTATAATATTGTTACCAGCTTAAGGTGGCTCCGGGCCTCGTCACCAGCTTTCTCTCGCCCACCCTTTGTCCATATCACCTTTATAAATTTATTCGCAATGCTTCGGGCGAGGTTAGGAATATCATCTAGAATTGTTGGTGATAGGCTGAAATTGGGTCTGTTGATAATTTTTCCGTGCTCACAGCCAGATTTCAGGAACGCAGCAGCGGTGCCCCGAGAAGCTACCAGGGCACAAAAGTCGCCGTGTCCAGCAATAACATCATCGAGGTCATCAATCTCACCTTCGATGTGTTCGAAGGCTCCTGGTAGATATTCAGCCGAAAGAATAAATTTTTCACTACTGGCCCCGACTGAATAAAACACCTTCTTCAGTCGTTGAACACATTGATTGCTGAATTTCAAACATTTGTTCTGAAGGTCTATCAATGATTTTTTCAAAACTAAACCATTCTGGATTTTAGCCTCAAGTTTTTCATTAAGCTTCAGCTTTTCTTGTTTGAAACCTTCTGACTGATAGAGAAGCTTCGTATTCAATTCTATTATTTTAGCTTCGGCTTCCGCTAGTAAACCTTCAGTTGTTTGGAGTTCGAACTCTTTTTCTCAAAAGCAGTTGTTTGATCTTTTATTTTGTTTTCTAAGTTTTCAATTATAACCTCGTGATTTTTATCTTCTAAATCCTGTTGCATCCTCAAAGCTTTGCTCAATAGCATACTTTGTACACGAACAACCTTCGTTAGAAAACATTTTTTATGAAAATAAAAAGTTAGAGGGAGATTGTTTACCTTGAAATTGGAATAAAACAAACTACCGACGATGTGCTATCGTCGGTAGCGGCTAATATCGGCTTTGAGCTTCGGGAAACCGATACTCTTTGATAGAGTACCGATAACCTTTGCTCCGGTCTGATCTCGGATGCAGCCTAGCTTCTCATCATCAACACCTCCGAAGAGAAGTGCCCCTGGCCGATAGCCGCAAGAAATGTCATACTCTTTTAATTCTTCTTTTTCGGCTTTTGTTAATTCTTGACCAACCAAGTTTTGAAAATTGAAAATTTCGTCTTCCAATGTTTCTTCGGCAATTTCTTTCTTTTTTCGGCCTCTAGGGCTGAAGCCTCTTCGGTGGCTCCAGTAGCTTCTTCTGCGGCCATGTCTAGCAGGATTTTATCTATATCAAGAGCCATACTTTCCAAATTGATATCTTCGGCTCTAGTAGCTTCGGCATCTGTGGCCTCCGAAGGTGCAGCTTCAGTAGCTGTTGTGCTTTCAATAGCCGGCACCTTCGGAGCTGAAGCCCTTGGTGGTGTTGCTTCAATCACTTCTATCACAGTAACAATCCTTTGCCTCTTTGGCCTAGGTGCCTTTGCTTTTGTGGGCTCCTTTTCCTTATGAAAAAGCTTCGTCAGATGAAGACCCAATGGACTTAGTTTGACAGGCAAAGTTTCAGTCATTACCTTTAGGATTTCCTCTATTTCAGTAGCAGAAGATGTCGCAGAAGTCTTCTTTCCTCATCAATTGATTTTTGCTTTGGGGTCGAGGCCTTTCTTTTCTTCGAAGCAACTGCTTTTGCCTCAGATTCTTGTTTCTTCTTCTTTGATTGATCTTCGTCGTCTTTATTCAAAGCACTAGCCACTCTTTTTCTTTTTTGCCCTTCGGCACCCTTGTCCAGTCGCTCATAGTCAGGATATTCGAAGCCTATAGCATCCATCACTCTGCTTAGCCTTCGTTTCGGACGGGTCCCGAAGGCCGCTGTCATCAATTGATCTTCTTTTTTAGAATAATTTCCAAGAATTTCGTTGCACATTACTTCGATTGTATCCAACCATTCTTGGTAGGGTACTTTGAAATGTTTCTTGAACTTGTAATGGTAAGACAACCGAATAAGCTCCCCTTTCTTCTTTTTCCCCTCTAGTTTCGGCATTTCCCACTCCTTCAAAGTCGGAAATACTCTGAAGGCCAAAAATTCCTACACCAAGTCTCTAGTGCCAATATGATCTGCAATTACTCGAAATTCAGCCAAGGCAATCTGGCTCGGGCTCCCCCGTACCATGTTGCACGGGGGTCTTGTTTCTCCGAAGTGCCGCAGGTGGGAAGGTGAATCGGCAAGGTCTCCAGCACCGAACAAACAGTCACCCGCACTCACTGAACGGTGGGCCACAGGGTCCGAGAAGGTGAATCGCTGGCGCGCGTGTAATTGGTGCAAGATGGGGCGCGCGCGACGATTATTTTAATCGTTTCTCGCCAACGAGCTCAGGGAAGGTGTTTTTTGGATCTTCGGCGTCCCGAAGCCTACAAGACTTTTTCACGGATCAAGCTCGTTACGAAAAACGATCTAGCACCGCGAAGGGGCTACTGTTGGGGGTATGCTTCGTAGCCGAAGATCCTAAAAAGAACACCTTCGAAAGGTCTTCTCAGAAGCAAGCGCCGAAGCTATTATCTATAAAGCTTCGGCACAAAGACAAATCTCAAGATGAAGGGTCGAACCGACTTAAAGATGAATTGACTTAAGGACCCATGATGTTTTGTGTCATTATTGTAGTCGATTGTAAAGGACATAAATGTAATTTTGTGCAGGTTGTATCCTGTGCCTATAAATAGGTGAACAGTATCCCGACACTGTTCACGCAATCCTGTAATCATTGACACGTCATGCTTGAATTATTGCTTTCCGCCAAGGCGAAGGTATAAATGTGCCTAAATATTATGTTTTAATACTTGTATATTCATATAATAAAACATGTGAATATATTTTATACTTTATACTTCATTTTTCATTGTTTGTTGTCTTACAAATATGATCACGAAGGTGAAATCTTCGTGATACTTTACTTATGACCTTCGTCCGAAGCTCATTAAATCCTTGGGGAGATAATGCTTCAGCGGACGAAGGGCATTTATACTTAACATCTTTGTGTTGCCTTGTTCTTAATTCGAAGCATTTGAGAACAAGTCCCCAACAAAGTATATGTAATGGTACTTCAAGTACTTACCTTCTTCTCTTTTGCCGTGAGGCAGGTGTGATGCTCGTTGGGGAAGAGAGCCGACTTGTTGAAGGCTGAGGCGACGAGTCCTTCATTGTCGGAGTCGGAAGAGGAACAATCTGAATCCCACTCCTTTCCAAGGTGTGCCTCGCTCTTCGCCTTTTTGTAGGTCTTCTTCTTTTCCCACTTTCCGCTCTTTCCTTGTTCCTGGTCACTATCATTATCGGGACAGTTAGCAATAAAGTGACCAATCTTACCACACTTGAAGCAGGAGCGCTTTTCCTTCGTCTTGCTCTTGTTGGGATGCTCCATGCGACCTTTGAGCGCCGTCTTGAAGCGCTTGATGATGAGGGCCATTTCGTCCTCATTTAGCCCGGCCGTCTCAACTTGCGCCACCTTGCTAGGTAGCGCCTCCCTGCTACTTGTTGCTTTGAGAGCAACGGTTTGAGGCTCGTGGATTGGGCCATTCAACGCCTCATCAACATATCTTTCCTCCTTGATCATCATTCGCCCGCTTACAAACTTTCCAAGTATTTCCTCGGGCGTCATCTTGATGTACCTAGGATTCTCACGAATAGAGTTTACAAGATGATGATCAAGGACAGTGAAGGACCTTAACATAAGTCGGACAATGTCGTGGTCTGTCCATCTCGTGCTTCCATAGCTTCTTATCTTGTTGACCAGGGTCTTGAGCCTATTGTACGTTTGAGTTGGCTCCTCTCCCCTGATCATCGCGAACCTTCCTAGTTCGCCTTCCACCAACTCCATCTTGGTGAGCATGGTGGCGTCGTTCCCCTCATGCGAGATCTTGAGGGTGTCCCAAATCTGCTTGGCATTGTCCAAGCCGCTCACCTTATTGTACTCTTCCCTGCACAAGGATGCTAAAAGAACAGTAGTAGCTTGTGCATTTTTATGGATTTGTTCATTGATAAACATGGAGTTATCCAAACTATCAAATCGCATTCCATTTTCTACTATCTCCCATATACTTAGATGAAGAGAGAACAAGTGGCTACGCATTTTGTGACTCCAAAATCCGTAGTCCTCTCCATCAAAGTGGGGAGGTTTACCAAGTGGAATGGAAAGCAAATGAGCATTGGAATTATGCGGAATACGAGAATAATCGAAAGAAAAGTTCAAGTTAACTGTTTTCTTTTTCTCCTCGTATTCGTCGTCCTTTTGAGAAGAGGAAGATTCGTCGCTTTCGTAGTAGACAATCTTCTTGATGCGCCTCTTCTTCTTTCCATCCTTCTTCTTTTGACTCGAGCTGGAGTCATTGGCTTTGTCGTCCCTTGGCTCATTGAAGATGGACTCCTTCTCATTGTCGTTGATCACCATCCCCTTTCCCTTAGGATCCATCTCTTCAGGTGATTAGTCCCTTTCTTGAAGAGAACGGCTCCGATACCAATTGAGAGCACCTAGAGGGGGGTGAATAGGTGATCCTATAAACACTTAAAACTTAAAGCCACAAAACTTGATAAAGAGTTAGCACAATGAAATCAAGTGGCTAAAGGAGAGCTCTTGTGAAACACAATAAGCACAGTGAGAACCAGCACAAGAGACACGAGGATTTATCCCGTGGTTCGGCCAAGTATAACACTTGCCTATTCCACGTTGTGGTGTCCCAATGGACGAGAGTTGCACTCAACTCCTCTCAAGTGATCCAATGATAAACTTGAATACCACGGTGTTCTTCTTTCTTTCACTATATCCCGCTTGCGAGGAATCTCCACAACTTGGAGCCTCTCACCCTTACAAATAATGATCACAAAGAAGCACGGATGTAAGGGAGGGAAAAGCAACACACACAAGTCTCAAAAACAATAGCTCGAACACGCACACTAGTCACAACTTGAGCTCTAAGTTCACACACGAAGTTCTCAACTCAAAAGGAGCTCAAATTGCTACCACAAGGAATCAAACGCGCTAGAATGAAGACTTGGTGCTTAGAGATGATTAAAGAATGCTTGGTGTTCTCCTCCATGCGCCTAGGGGTCCCTTTTATAGCCCTAAGGCAGCTAGGAGCTGTTGAGAGCAATCCAGGAAGGCTATCCTTGCCTTCTGTCGGGTGGTGCACCGGACAGTCCGGTGCTGATTGCTTTCCTATTCTGGCGCAGCCGACCGTTGAAGTTTTGGAGCCGTTGGCGCACCGGACACAGTCCGGTGCCCCCATCAGACCGTTGGCTCGGCCACGCGTCATGCGCGGATTGCGCGGCCGACCGTTGGCTTGGCCGACCGTTGGCTCACCGGATAGTCTGGTGCACCACCGGACAGTCTGGTGATTTTTAGCCGTACGCCGCCGACGAAATCTCGAGAGCGGCCTTTTCACCAGAGCCAGTCCGGCACACCGGACACTGTCCGGTGCACCATCGGACAGTTCGGTGCACCCAGACTGAACAGCAGTTGGCTGTACACAGCCAACTGTTTTTCCTTTTGTCTTTTCTCTGATTCTAGCACTTAGACAAATATGTTAGTACACAAAAACCAATGTACTAAGTCTAGAATCATACCTCTGTGTTGATTTGCACTTCTTCCACCATTTGGCATAGTTTCACACTTAAACCATCGTTGGCACTTGATCACCAAAATACTTAGAAATGGCCCAAGGGCACATTTCCCTTTCAGAAGGTATTTTCGAGACATGTCTATTATGAGGGCTGACAACGGAGGCAGGACTGTTCCCGTTCCTGAAGAGAATGAAGTCGTAATCTACCGAAGCTTCTTCAAGGCTGGGCTTCGGTTCCCCTTAAGCAAATTTGTGGTTGAAGTTCTAAAGATATATGAGATTTTCCTTCACCAGATTACCCCCGAAGCAATTATCAGAATGGGGATCTTCGTCTGGGCCGTGAGGAGTCAAGGTTTGGAGCCAAGTGCAAAATGTTTCTGTAGCATGCACGAACTTTTATATGAGACGAAGCCCTAGGGTAAGGAACAGTATCATAACAATTTTGGTTGTTACAGCTTCGTTGCACGTTCAGGCTCAAGCTGCCTAGTGCCAATCTTTCGGAAGAGATGGCCTAGAGACTGGATGAAAGAATGGTTCTATGTGAAAAATGATTTAAAGGCGAGGGAATACATTACAGAGATCATCATGCACCCCATTTGGTCTCGCTTCGGCCTTTGGAAACCGAAGGTAGAAATTGATGAAGCAGTCGAAGGATGCCGAAGGGCCTTTGGCATAGTTTGCGTACTTAGTCCAAGAACATGTGGCCTACAGGATATGGCCATTGGTAGACAACTGGGAGATGCCAAAAGAGACCATCAGCAACCCTAATGAAGGTGGTTTGGTTCGATTGAAATATACCTTCAGGTTTAGAGACCAATTTATCGAACCAGACGATGACTGGCTGAAGTGTGTTGAAAACACTAGTGATGAACTGCTTGGAGCCTACTCCAAGTCTGAAGATAACGCGCTATCTGCGGCCTTCAGGAGCCGAAAAAAGAAGAGGCTAAATAGAGTTTTTGATGCTATTGGATTCATGTACCCTGACTACCGCTACCCGCCACGGGGGCAGAAGAGAAAGAGTGCAACTTCCGGGAAGGATGCTGCTTCAGCTGCTCCAAGCGAGCCCGCGCCGAAGAGGAAAAAGATGAAGGTTCTTACTCACCGACCGCGATATATTGAACCGGTCATGCCTGTATTTGGCGGTGAGACCTCTTCGGCTACTGAAGCCAAAGAATCTGCGCTTACGTAGAGGATTGAAGAGCCGGCTGCAAAGTCGAAGGCATCCCTAGCCAAATTAGCTGAGCCGAAGGCCGATAATATTGAAGAGATAGAAGTCGAAGGAACAAAAATATTAGAAGTTGTAAGCCCTTCGGCAGAAGTGACAGTGCCGAAGGCACAAAAAGGTCTTACAGCGACCCCCAAGAGGAAAAGGATGGCCAGTGTACTAGATGTGTTGGAGACGATAAAAACTTCAAGCTCTACTCCAGGGAAAACTACCGAAGCTTCAAAAGCACAGACTGAGACAAAACTGACCGAAGCCGAAGCTGCAAAGAGCCAGGCCGAGACCGAAGCTGGGCCTTCAGAGCCCGCCAAGGAGAAATCCTTGGAAACCGGAGAAAAGGAAATGGAAAAAGAAGCTATAGAACAAATTATGTCTGAAAAAACTGCCACTCCTACTCTCGAAGCATCTTCCGAAGATTTTGATTATATTGTACGACACGCTTCGGGAAAAAGATTATCTGAAGAAGAGATTTTTGAAGCTAAACACTATGCCAGAGAACTAAAGTATCTGAAAGGGGCCTTAATGTTCAATGGCACAGACGAAGATGACTTCTTATACTGCCTCCCAGACAACAAAGAATTATCTGTCTGCCGGGAGATGGCTAGAAGTATGGGGTTCCCGAAGCTTGAAGCTCGCCTCTGCGCTATGACGAAGGACGATCTTGCAGATAGCCTCACATATAACAGTCTAAAGGTACGAAAATTGTATATTTGGAAGTTTATAAATTTTGAATTATTTTTTTGCTCTTATACTAATTCTTTTCATATAAGGTTTAATACTTAGCAACGCCTTGAGGGCGCAAAAGAATGCCAAAGACGAGAGCTACACTATTGCTTTCAACAACCTTCGAACAGAGGTTATTAAGCTGAGGAACGAAGCTTTGGAAAAAGATAAAATTCTACTTACATTGATAGACAAGTTAAAGGGGGATGAAGCTAACTACAAGGCCCAATCTGAAGTCCAAAGGAACGAGATTGAAAACCTCCAAAAGCAACTGGCCGAAGCTAAATTGAAATGCGCTATTGCTGAAGCTGACCGAGACGCCAGTGATTACTGGAAAAATTATTGGGAAAAACAGTTGTAGAACTTCGCTCCTCAAAAGAAAGATGTTATGAAAATTCTGTAGAATGTGTGAAAAAGATAAAAACTAATTTCGCCAATGTTGGCGCATATTCAAGTGAAGACAACTTCGTACGGGGCGATCCCGAAGGCCCAATTGAATGGATCAGCAGCGAGGCCGAAGCCTTTGAGGAGATTTTAAATGACCGTGGGGACGTCTGCGCCTTCTCTGGTGCAAGAGGAGTCGCAGCTATTTTGGAGAAAGCAGGGTGTGAACATGTGAAAATCCTGGCCCAAGCCGAAGCTGCTTTCTCTGTTGACGATACAAAAGACCCCTCGACCGAAGCAAGCTTAACTGGTGGAAAATTCTTCACTGACATTTGGGAAAACGGCGGCCGAGGGATGGCCCACGAAATAATAAAGAAGAGCGAAAAAGATACTCATGATGCTAGGGAAGAAACAAAAGCAGCTGAAAAAGTTGCGGAACTTGAAAGACGGATATGTATTGCTTTAATGGGTTTTAACTTTATTGTTTATTTTTGTGGCTTCGAACTGATTCACATTTTCTACCGCAGCTGAACTATCTCCTATCCCCGATCCCTTCGAGTCATTGGCCGACCCAGAGGCAAAGGAGTCAGCAGAAATTACTAGCATGACCGAAACTATTATGGACGAAGTTGTTACTCAGCTGCTGACCGAAGCTGCAGATAAAGTTTTGAAAGAAGAAGAATAGCTATTTGTAAAAACATTGCTAAAATATGAATGTAACATTTGCTGGACTATGCTTGTAATATTTGGTGCTCATGGGTTTTGAATGTAATATGTAAATGGTTTTGTAATTCATTTCTTTGCGATGCATGAAATTTTTATGTACATACCGTTTTTGAGCTTTTGGCGAAAAAACACCTTCCCTTCTTTTCATGCTTCGTAAAGAAGAGCTTTTATGCTTCGTGAAAAATCCTCCAATCGTCGCAAAAATTTTAATGCTTCGTCAACAATAAATTTTTTCCTCCATATCATAGCTGATGAAGTTGTATTTCTTCAAAACTTATTTTGTGCCTTAGCACAATTTCACTTTTTCGAAGCATTCTCCGAAGATCAACATTGTACCCCCTTCTTGTGCTATTGATGCAACATGATGTATGATGTTATGTTATGCGAAATGATGTGATGATGTTATGCTATGCAAAATGATATTTGTGCCGAAGACACACACACATCCCCACAGTGGAATACACAATCTCTTTGTCGTTTATTTTTCGGCTTCACCGCTTATTTTTTGGTGTATCAGTGCTGACTTTTCGCTGTAAGTTCTGCATTCCCTTAGGAACGTCTTTTGAACTTCTTCGCCTTCTATTTCGGCGGTATTCGCGTTGACTTTTCGCGCTTCGCCTTATATTTCGGCGGTATTTGGCTCTGCATTCCCTTTGGAACGACTTTTGAGCAGAAAACTTACACTGCGCTCCCTTAGGAACGACTTTTTGTAGCTTCAACAACTTACACTGCGTTCCTTAGAATGACTTTTTGTAGCTTCGGTGATACTTATGCCGCGTTCCTTAGAACGACTTTTTGTAACTTCGGCAAGTCTATGGAGAAGATATATTTCACTATGGCAAGAACGAAGATATTACAAGAAATGGAAAATGACGAGAGAACTAAGTTTTCAATAATTGTTCCTTATTAAAAAAGAAAATGGCAATGAATGTGAAAACTGTTTCAGGGGTAGGATATCTCTCAGTAGATATGCTTCGATTCTAGCACAGTACTGTTGACTGTGCGAGCCTCGGACTCCTCCCTGAAGTCTCGCTGCTGTCGGATCTGTTGGCTCCTTTCTGGCTGCTAGTTTC
This sequence comes from Zea mays, assembly GCF_902167145.1. NCBI lineage: Eukaryota > Viridiplantae > Streptophyta > Magnoliopsida > Poales > Poaceae > Zea > Zea mays. Next base: position 41,422,233 of record NC_050098.1, on the reverse strand, counting down.
GTGAATACACAGGTTGTAGTGGTGGCGGAGGTGGAGGCTGTTGCCATGATGCATGTGGCTGGCTAGCCGAAGCAACAGAAGCTGTAGGATGGTTACCAACATACTCTGGTATGTAGGGTGAGTGATACGAAGCAGTGTGCATGACCTGCTTCGGCTGGTTCTGTTGGGCTGCAACTTCTGCTATTTCCTTCTGTTTCTAAATGGTGATATGGCACATCCTTGTAGTATGGCCCTTGTCCTCACCACAGAATAGGCAATAAATTTTTCTGGGCTGATCCCCAAACCTTCCTCCGAAGCCCCTGGCGCCTCTGCCTCTTGGAGCTGGTGGCCAAAGATAGCTTTGTTGCTGCCTCGAAGCTTGCGAGGAATATTGTGGCCTCTGTTGCTGACTTCCTCTGTCGTCATTCTAGGTGGAGTGGATTGATCTGACGTGCCTTGGGTGAATTCTCCCTCCGAAGCCCCTGGTCATCTCAGAGAACCTGTAAGCTTCTTCCCTTCTTCGACGAAAGTCATTGTCGGCGCGGATGTATTCATCCATCTTTTGAAGCAACTTCTCCAAAGTATGTGGAGGCTTTCTAGCAAAATACTGGGCAGTAGGTCCTGGATGAAGCCCCTTGATCATGGCCTCAATGACAATTTCATTGGGCACTGTAGGCGCTTGTGCCCTCAGACGCAAGAACCTTCGGACGTATGCTTGGAGATACTCCTCATGATCTTGCGTGCATTGAAACAGAGCCTGAGCTGTGACTGGCTTCGTCTGGAAGCCCTGGAAGCTTGTCACCAGCATGTCTTTGAGCTTCTTCCATGAAGTGATAGTTCCTGGCCGAAAGAAAGAATACCATGTCTGGGCCACATTCTTAACTACCATGACGAAGGATTTGGCCATGACAGTTGCATTGCCTCCATATGAAGATATGGTTGCTTCATAGCTCATCAAAAATTGCTTTGGGTCTAAATGCCCATCATACATCGGAAGCTGAGGTGGCTTATACGATGGGGGCCATGGGATAGCCTGCAATTCTGCTGCCAAGGGAGAAGCATCATCAAAAGTAAAGGTACTATGATTAGAATCATCATACCATCCATCATCATCGAACAAGCCTTCTTGATGAAGCTCCCTGTGTTGGGGCCTTCGTTCTTGCTCATCTTGAGCAAGATGGCGTACTTCTTCAGTGGCTTCGTCAATCTGCCTCTGAAGGTCGGCTAGTCGGGCCATCTTCTCCTTCTTCCTTTGTACTTGTTGATGAAGCATCTCCATGTTTCTGATTTGTTGGTCCAACTCGTCCTCCTGGGGTGTTGGACTAGTGGCCTTCCTCTTCTGGCTTCGGGCCTCTCGAAGAGAAAGGGTCTCCTAGTTCGGGTCCAGCGGCTGCAGAGCGGCAGTCCCTATCGCTGAAGCTTTCTTCGGTGGCATGACGAAGGTCAGTGCTTGCCGAAGGTGGTCGAAAAGAGTTCACCAGAGGTGGGCGCCAATGTTGGAGACTTGTTCTCAAATGCTATGAGTTAAGAACAAGGCAACACAAAAACGTTAAATGTTAAAGCCCTTCGTCCTTTGAGGCATTATTTCCCTTAGGATATAATGATCTTCGGATGAAGGTTATGAAGGACATACCTTCATCGATGTAACATATAATGATGAAGAAAGAATCATATGAAGTATAAAAGATAACATGAACAATTATATATTATCAGCTCATTTCTATTTCATTACTATGGGAAAATAGAAATGACATCAAGTTACAAATGTACCTTCGTCTCGAAAGAAGTTAAGGGTACAAGCGTGACGCAAAAGCAAATGCCAAGTCAAGGTGAACAGTACGGTGGCACTGTTCATCTATTTATAGGCACGGGATGCAGCCCATGTAAAATTACACTCATGCCCTTTACATTTGCTAATGACTCTATAGTAATCTATCGAGACCTGAATAGCCTTTTCCCTTTTAAGTCGGTTCCCCTTTCTGCTATCACGCCGAAGGTCCCCTGCGCATAGCTTTGGCTCTGCGCCAACCTTCGCATTCTTTGTACTTCTTCATATTGTGGTTCTCATCCGAGTCTGAAGGTACCTGTTCATGTATTATACTCCAGAAACGTTGTTAAATCATGTTTTTGAGGACCTTCGGAAGACGAAGGCCCCCAACAACATAGATACAAAACAAAATATTTCTCCACCATTTAGGCAAAAGAAAAGGAAAGCAAGAAAAAGAGAGGGTAACACCCGAATTTGGTGGATATTAGAAAAGAAATTTTATACCCCAAATTCAGGGTGTTATAAGCGACCATAACACACAGCAACTTTGAACAGCTGGGCTCTCTGAAGACATCCCCAACAACAAGTTTCCATCCTAAGAGCTCCTCGTTCATTTGAGCTTGTGCCTTCTTGTCCATATCCTTATACCTTGTAAGATCCCTTTGAACCGTCCTCAAGAATATGACAAACACGATACCAGCCAGGAAGAAGACAACCATCATCGAGTTCATGATTGAGAACCAGTGGACCTTGGCACCATCCATCTTCAGATATGCATCCCATCTCGACGACCAGTTGATGTTGCTCTTGACATACTCAACCTCATAGGTAAAATGCAACTCCTTTCTAATACCCATATCTTTCAGATCAAGCCTAGCTTTAATTGTATCCTTTGTCTTCCCGAGTATATTGAGAACAGTCCCAATCAAGTTTTCACATATGTTTTTCTCAATGTGCATGGTGTCAAGATTATGTCTCAGTTTCAAATTCTTCCAATATGGTAACTTCCATAAACTAACCATCCGACTCCAAATTACCACATGATCCTTGTCCAAATTAGAATGTTTCCTTTTCCTACTTCCTTGTTGCTTCCCAGGCCTAACATGTTTGACTCTCTCCAATTCAGCCATCAACTCTTCTATAGAGAATTTACCTGGGGGGTCATTGCTTTCATGAAGACCAACAAATTCATTATTTTTGCGCAAGCGATGTCCCACGGGAAGGAAATGAAAATGCCCAAAATAACCAATTTTGCTCCTTAGGCTGTATGAAAGAGGTTGCTTGTAACAATGAATACATGCAAAAAACCTTTTGTTTTACTCCCTGAAAGAGTGCTCAAAGCTGGATAATCGTGGATGCACCATAAAACTGCAGCACGTAGGTTAAATTTTTGTCAAGCATCATAAGTAGGTACACCTGTCCAAAGCTCAAGTAAATCTTCTATAAGAGGCTCTAAAAAATATCGAAGTCCTTTCCAGGTGATGTAGGACCAGGAATAAGTAAAGCCATCATGAAATTTGACTCCTCCATGCACGCCCAAGGTGAAAGGTTGTATGGCACAACAAGTACAGGCCACATGTTGTATTTAGTGTTTTTTCCGAAAAGGGGTTAAACCCATCAGTTGCTAAGCCAAGTCTAAGGTTTCTAGCATCTTTTGCAAAATTTGGATATTTTCTATCAAAATCTTGCCATGCCTCACCATCAGCTAGGTGACTCATTTCATTTTCCTTAGGATTTCACTTCAGCTTGTGCCACTGTGCTTGTTCTGCTATTTCTTTGTTCACAAACATCCTCTGTAGCCTAGGTATCAGCGGAAAATGGCGTAACACTTTCTGTGGAATCTTCTTTCCTTCAACATCAACCCATCTTGAGAGACCACAAATAGGGCAATTGTCAAGCTTGCTATATTCTTTTCTGAAGAGCACACAATTATTATAGCACACATGTATTGATTCATATCCAAGACCTAATTTCTTTAAAATGCTCTTTGCTTCATAATATGATTTGGGTAGTGTATTGCATTCTGGGAAAGCATCACCTAACAGTTTTAATATTGCAGAAAATGTGGAGTTGCATATCCTATACAATGACTTCATATAAAGAAGCTTTACCACAAAGGACAACTTCGAAAATTTCGTACAACCTGGATAAAGTTGACGCTTAGCCTCTTTCATCACCGATTTTAAAAATGATTCCTTGTCATTAGGTTCTGGATCATTCTCATTTTCATTGTCTTGTTTATCTTTCTCTGCACTGTCTAGGTCTTGTAACAACCCATTCAAATTACCATCATCATAGCTGTTGTCCTCAGTCATACCTGACTCATTTAACAAACCATATACATTAAGGTTCTCTCCATGATGAATCCATCGAGTATATGTACTTTCCATGCCATTCATCAATATATGTCTCTCCACGAGAGCTTGATGTTGGTACTTTTGATTAAGGCATCTACTACATGGACATAAGATTTCTTCATCCTCTACAAATTTCCCATGAATGAAGCTCATAAATTCTTTGACGCCATTTATATATTCATGAGAAAATAGTCTAGCATGCACCCAACTTCTATCCATCTAAACAAGCATGCAAAGAAACATAAATTAACAAGTATGTTCGTAGATAATAAAGCTAATTACAAGTATAAGTCAATAAATTACAAAAAAAATGCCTTGGTTGTTCAATGTTGTTGAGGTGCAGAATAAGGGGCCGAGATAGTGCAACTCACATCGATGTGGAAGGCTGCAGAAGCTTGGCCACTGATGCCTGCTCACGCTGTGAAATTGGATATGCGGTAGCGGCATTTATGACTTTGCCCCTAGCACAATAGATGACAGTGCTCTGAAATTACCAATAACAACAGAGTGTGTAAACATGCAAAATCAAGTTGGTCCATGGGGAGCTAGGAGCATGTACCTCGGCTGCTAGAACCAGACCACCAACACACGCACAACCGCACTACCCTGCCTCCGTAGTGCCCCGCCGCACCAAGATCTGCGTCTCACCGGAGGGTGGAGGGAGCTGGGCGAGGCCGCGAGCAGGAGGCGATGCTGGCCGGACCGTCAGCTAGGCAGGACGAGCAACAACGGTGCAAGTCGATGTGGCGCGTAGCTGCATGAAGGAGAAGGGATTGGGGGCGAGGTCCTAAGAAACGAGCGGAATAACAAAGCAGTGGCATTATCTTCTCGATTGGATCTGGGCAGACAACATAAGGAACATTATACATATTTATACAATTGCACATAAAAATCACATCATGTCCTATTCTATGTCGTAGTGGTTTATGGCACATATCTAATAGTATGAGGTCCTGGATTCAAAATCCAACAAATCCTAACTTATTTTTTTACTCTAACTCAGTTTTTTATACTCTAATCCTAACTTATTTTTTTACTCTACTCTAACTCAGTTTTTTATACTCTAATTTTTATTTTTTAAGAATGTCCCATAGGTTGATTCGACAAGCATATCATATAAAAAATTATATATGTATATAGTTTTTTACTCTAATTTTTTAAGAATGTTACGTGTGTATTGGTTTTTTACTCTAATTTTTATTTTTTAAAATAAATTTCCTTTAGGTTGGTTCGATCTGCACATAAAAATATTATATATTTTTTTAGTTTCATTTCTTTATTTTTCTCTTCATCTAAAAAATCAGTAAACATATAATGAATCTAATATTATATGGTCCTATCTTACACTCTAACGCACTGTGATAAATTAAAATTCGTCACCATAGATTGAAAATTATATGATGTTTCATGCAATCAGATTATGACGATTTCAAGTATTCCGTCATAAATTACGGGCCTTGTAGCCCACCATTGTAAATCGAAACCCCTTGTAAATCTGTGACAAAATACAATAATCGTCATACATGGTATTGTATTTGTGACGATTTGTAAATACGTCATCGCAAATTTGTCATAAACTAAAGGATTTCTTGTAGTGCCATGTAGGGACGTGCGCGACGTGCTGCTGGGGCGAGGCGACGTGGGGGCATGCGGCTGGGAGCGCGTGCATGCGGCTGGGGCAAGCGCTGGGCTGGGAGCGCAGCTGGGCCAGCCGGGTCAGGCGCGAGGCGGGGGTAGGCTGCGCGCTAGGTGGGCCAGCGAGGGAAAAAGGAGGGGGCTGTCTGGGCGAGCACGCGCTCGCGCGCTGGGCCGGCCAGGGCAGGCCACACGGGAGCAGAAGGGGACGCGGCCACACGCGTGGGCCAACGCTGAGCAAAAGGGGAAAAGCTGGGTTTGGGCCTCGTCGAGAGGGAACGGGGAAGGCTGGGTTTTTATCTATTTATTTCCTATTTCTCTATCTTTTATTCTTTTCTATTCTCTCCACCATTTCAAATCGAATTCCTTATTAAATGGATGCTTCACAAAATCACTCATCCAACAGAATAAAAATATGCTTCGGCATGATGCAAAAAAATTAGAGCACCTCTAAGGTTTTATTTTACTATGCTTACACACTTACACATAGATACAAAACAAAATATTTCTCCACCATTTAGGCAAAAGAAAAGGAAAGAAAGAAAAAGAAACACCCGAATTTGGTGGATATAAGAAAAGAAATTTTATACTCCAAATTCAGGGTGTTATAAGCGACCATAACAGCTGGGCTCTCTGAAGACATCCCCAATAACAAGTTTCCATCCTAAGAGCTCCTCGTTCATCTGAGCTTGTGCCTTCTTGTCCATATCCTTATACCTTGTAAGATCCCTTCGAACCGTCCTCAAGAATATGACAAACACGATACCAGCCGGGAAGAAGACAACCATCATCGAGTTCATGATCGAGAACCAGTGGACCTTGGCACCATCCATCTTCAGATATGCATCCCACCTCGACGACCAGTTGATGTTGCTCTTGACATACTCAACCTCATAGGTAAATGTGATCCGCTCATTCTCACGGATCGCCTGAGATTTCTCAAGCTCCAACGGGCAATTCACAGAGTCAGCCTTGTCATACATCTTGAGCTTGGACATGGACTCAGGATCACGTCTTACGCTGTAAGGCACGACCTCAAACCCAACAATCTGGAACCCACTCTTGCTATCAGACTCTACCATTGCAACACCATCTTCACTCGTGACCACAACGTCGCCCTGCGCCTGGTACTGATGGACCAAGACTCTGAACTTGAGGTGGTTAATGATATAATCCTCATTGCTCCATATCGGGTTGTACCCAAGGTTGTACCCAACTGGGAACCCAGTCCACTGGATTATCACGTCGTTCTGCTCGGTGAACCGCATGACCGGTAAATTGTCCAGGACCATGTTGACCTGGTATAGATCTCGTGCCCTCCTCTTGAGCAGCTCGGCCTGCTCATTGATGAGCGGGTCCGTGGTGCAAAGATATACTGACTCATTGACATTAACTTGGAAGCGGTATGAAGAGTTGTCGATCTGGTCACCCATGAGGATCTCACCAAGGTTCTCAGCACTCTTCTTGACACCATCCAGTGGCTTGCAGTATGGCAAGTTGTAGTAGCTGAAGGGAAGCTCGGTCTCGATAGAGGTGAGCGAGTTGATCTTGGCCGAGATCACCTGTCAGCACACTACTACTATCGACTCCTCAAGCTACTGCAATAGCATCGGACGACAAGGAAGAAGCTGGCTCGGGGTGTGCATGCGCGCATCCTCTATCGTAATTCTAGTACTGAGTGGGCTGTGTAAGTTTGTCCGAATGAGCTGTGTAAGCTGGTAGTTGGGCTGGGCCGTAGAAGAGTATAAAGGAAACAGTGGACAAGTTGTAAGGGTATCCAAAAACCAGAATATGCAATACGAACCTGTCTTCTTCGTGCATCTACTTCTCCACGTCTTCTCCCACCGAGCACCTTCTTCTCCTGATCTCCCAAGCTAGGTGCTAACATCTGGTATCAGATTCAGTCTCCTGGACCCGCTTGCTGCTGTGCCGCGGTGACCCCGATCTTCCGTGATGGAGCATCAAGACGTCGCCATCCACAAGCTGCTCGACGAAATGCGACTCATGGAGGTGCGCCTGTCCGAGTGCATCAGCGGACACTACGATGGTGTCGAGCGCCGCCGGGACGAGCGCTGTGAAGAACCCTGTGACGAGACATCCATCTTCAACGAGGGTCCCATCTTCGACGAGGAGCCCTGTGCTGACGTGACGTCCATCTTCGACGAGGGTCCCATCTTCGACGAGGAGTCCTCTTTCCTCCGTGCCTGCTGCGTAGCCTGTCCCACCCAGGTCCCATTCCTCCCTACGACTACGGAAGGGAGAGATATGGGCATCGACAGCGCGCGAAGGGTCGAGATCCGCACACGCGTGACTGTGGTGTGCGAGGACTGGGTGGTGGACCACGGCGTGGATGCCACGACGGTGGCCGACATGGCGCACCTCGCACACGACTACTTCACGCTTCCACCCGAGGACAAGCCTCCGCTCGGCCCTTACATCGACACGGCTCTGTCTCCAGTTTCATTTATCCTGCAGTTGGTTGAGACTGAGGAGGATGAGGTTTTCCACACCTCGCCCAGCACGTGTTCGACGATGGTCCCCAACCGCGACGTCACCAGCAGCATGCTCACCATGGTCGAGGCCACCTGGAGCGACAACGAGTACGCGCCCGCGGATCTGCAGTCCTCCTGCTACTCCTCCGCGTCCAAAGCCAACTCCAAGCTCAATAGCCTAGACGAGGTCGACCGGGAGCAACTCAAGACCTTCATTCCGCTCACCGAGCAGAAGCGCCTCTCCAACGTCATCGTCGACGCCGTCATCGACTCCACCTCCCTCACTGCTGAGCATCGTGCCGAGCGCCCCCTAGAGGCACGGCTCCACCTCTCCGACCTCAACCAGGCCCACTTCAACACCACACTGTGGCACGCTGTGAAGTCAATCTGCTGCTTCTCCAAGTCAATGCTGAGATCAATGCAGTTGTGGGGTCTGGGCGCCGCGGCCACCGTCGTGCACCTGGGCATCCCGCTCCGGCACATTGGCGACGCCGATTTCGTCTTCGAGTCCTACATGGCGATGCAGAGGTTCGTGAACTTCCACCGCCGCGACTTCAACTTTCTGGACGAGCGGGAGTTCAACGCTGCATCCGCCTTCGTCGCGGCCTCCAGTATCAGCATCCCCGAGGAAGCACAACTGCGTCTCTACAGCTTCTACAAGTTTGTCACCGAGCCGTCCGCGTTCAAGCTCAAGGAGCTAGTTCCTATCTGGAATGCAGACCAGTTGAAAACACAATCATTTTCCCAGGCCCAGTTGATGATCCTCAACTCATTTTGGAGTGTAGTTGGAAACCAGCGCCAAGTTGAGATATACTGAAAGAATACTAGCAGCCACATAGTCTGATACGCCACTCCACTCATGTAACATTGGCTCTGAATATTCCCAGCTACATGTTTACTCATATTGCAGCTGCCAACAACTTTGCACAAGTTGCATAGGAATTGATTCAGAACTTGGTGGGATGCATGTTTCAGTATGTGATCTTAATGCTGCTGAGGTTCTTGCAGAAACAAATACAGTTCTGAATGCTAAGCACATTGAAGGGCACTGGACACTCCAATATGATGTTGTTTGTGATGGAGAAGACGTGGCAGCATGGCTCGTCCAACATCATATTGACCTTCAGATTAAGGACATGGTTCTCAACACCTTAACCAATAGGTGCTTGAGGAATTGCTTCAGTCTCATACAGAGTTCTTGCTTGCATCCATTTAGTTGTGGCTGGGATGCAGTGCTGCACCGGCAACCATGGCCGCCACCCATGCAGTTGGTGATACCTGCTAACGGCGTTCAAGTCAGACCTCTACCGTGGCCATCTTTTTACTGGCATGCAGCTTTGGTATTATGGATTAAATCTCTGGTCGCGGCCGGCTCCATCATGCCAAAGCTTCCTTGGTGGGCATTTGATCCATGCAACTTGTGCAAAGTTGTTGGCAGCTGCAATATGAGTAAACATGTAGCTAGGAATATTCAGAGCCAATGTTACATGAGTGGAGTGGCGTATCAGACTATGTGGCTGCTAGTATTCTTTCAGTATATCTCAACTTGGCGCTGGTTTCCAACTACACTCCAAAATGAGTTGAGGATCATCAACTGGGCCTGGGAAAATGATTGTGTTTTCAACTGGTCTGCATTCCGAATTCACGGTGCTGTTCATAGCAGTCCAGACAACACCACTGATGTGAGACCGAAGTGGCATGGAGTCGTTCAATTGTTCCTAGAAAAGTTTGGTGATGGAATCTTTGCTGACAGTAATGAGTCATCCTCATTCCTCATTATATGCCAGGACGTTGTAGACCCTTTCCAGCTTAGACGGGCAGAGGCTTTACAGAGAATGGGAATTGAAGCGCTTTGTCCAGTTCAAGAAGCAGCTTGGCTGGAAAGAATTGGTCTTGGCACCTTTGAGAGGAATATCTGTATTAACTTCCCAACTGGAGCTGGCAAAACTCTAGCTTACGTGTTACCTATTATGCAAGCTCTGGTTGTGCTTCATACACGGGATTTAGCCTGGCAGGTTAAAGAGGCTTTTGATGTTATTGCTCCTGTGGTGGATTTCTTAGTAGGTTTAGCAGTTGGGAAATCATCAATAGCAGAGGAAGTTTTTAGTCTTGTCCGACAGTCCAAACAAGAGCTTTACTCAACTATTGATGAAGAATATGTCCAAATGGAACCACAGACTAAAATTAAAATATTGGTGGCAATATCTGGAAGACTACGAGATCACATTAACATGACAAATGATTTCAGTCTGAAGCATCTTCACTACGAGTCATTCATGCACCAAATAGAATGTTCAGAAAGGATTTTCAACCATGGTTGACAGCAGTGATCCAACGTACACACTCAATGGGCCAAGTTCATTCCTGGCATGACGTGGATAGGAGTGTGAAGCGTGGATTTAAAGATACATGCTGTCCAAGATTGCAGCTTGAGGGCAAGCCACATTTTAAGCGGTGGGGAATGTCAGCACACTACTACTATCGACTCCTCATGCTACTGCAATAGCATCGGACGACAAGGAAGAAGCTGGCTCGGGGTGTGCATGCGCGCATCCTCTATCGTAATTCTAGTACTGAGTGGGCTGTGTAAGTTTCTCCGAATGAGCTGTGTAAGCTGGTAGTTGGGCTGGGCCGTAGAAGAGTATAAAGGAAACAATGGACAAGTTGTAAGGGTATCCAAAAACCAGAATATGCAATACGAACCTGTCTTCTTCGTGCATCTACTTCTTCTCCACGTCTTCTCCCACCGAGCACCTTCTTCTCCTGATCTCCCAAGCTAGGTGCTAACATCACCTCTCCAGGGGAGTAGGTGTGCATGAAGGTACCGGGGAGGTAGAAGGCATGGACACGCGGGTGCAGGCTCAAAAGCAGCACGAGCACGCACGCCGAGATCCATAAGCATGGCAACATCATGGCGACCATTGTAGTGACAGGACTTGTGACCGCTCAATCAAGAACCTCACAACCTGCAAAAAAAATCATTGAATAATAAATCAATTCGATTCTTAAGATTGCCTCTCTCTCTTTTTTCCCCTTTCAGTCTCCATTTTCCCATGGAGATATCAAGATATATACGGGATAAAAAAATCAGATATATACAGGATAAAAAAACTCTAGGATAGAATTAACATGTGACATAGGTTCGGTAGAACCCACAAGTCAGAAACTTCTGAAAATAAATTGCTATAACAGAAAAAAGGGGAAGACATGTTGCTCCACCGCATGAATAATGGAGGAGACAACGTCAATTCAAACGGAGTTGTAAGGCCTAAAATTGGGTAGAAAAAATAATAATATATTATGAAATAATAAAATGAAGAGATAAAAATATATATAATAAGTGCGGTGAGAATTTTTAAAGACCTTTGAAATCTGTTAGAATTCTCCCTCCTCGTACTCCAAACAATAGTTTTAAATTAGTTAAGTAACTGATAAATTAATAAAGAAAAGGTTGATCTCTTGATGATAATTATTGGGTGATGCATTTTATGGAAAGCATAAACTTGATCCCCAATTTCAAATAAATCATAAAATAGAAAATAAGAATGGAGATTTTAATAAAACCATTTATTCCTCCCATAAATAAATAACAAGAAAAATAATAACTAATAACATTAAAAATAATAGAGGTCATATTCACAGTAGTAATGATTTTGACACTGGGAGTCTAAAATTCAAAACAGGGATTTGAATATGGTTTAAATGCTTCAAATTTGGAAAAAGGTAAGAGAATAGAAAATAAAGAAAAAAAGAGAGAAGGGAACTACCTACGCTCTGGGCTGAATCCCCTCTGTGCTTGGCCCATTAGGCAAATGCGCACAGCCCAAATGGGTGGATTGGACCTGGTGCCGACAGGTGGGCCATTAGCGCCAACCTCTCCCCTCAGCGCCGCCGGTGGGGGCCACATTCCAGTTGTGCGCATGGTGGCGACTTGCGGGCGGGCCCAGGTTGTCAGCTTCTTCCCCTTCGCCGTAACAGAACTCGCGCTCACTACGCCGCAGGACTATCACTTCCGCCGAGACCTCACGCGTGCCCGGACTCTTGCTCTCCATGACCGTCTCACTGCCCAGTGGGGTCAGTGCGTCAACGTATAAACGAACTCCCCACTTCCTCGCGGCATTCCGAACCTGGCCGAGATCTGTGGAGCTCGTGCCGATGTCACCGCGTGAACAAAACGCGAGAGTCCGTTGATCCATCTCGACCGTGCCATCCCTATATGATGCAACGGGGTTCCGGCTTGCCTTCTCTTCCATCTCCGCAATCCCTGGCGTACAATCACGACCGAGTGAGAGAATATCTGGGGGTGAACGGGTCGGCGGTAAGGGGAAGCTGTGGGCGTAAACTCCGGCAGTATCTACGGTGTCCGCGTGTGGCTGTGGAGTGTCGCCGTCGATCGGGGAAGGCGCGAGCACCATCTTCGGGTGGACTTCTGACTGTTTGCTCGGGCAAATTTCTCGCCGGAGTACGACCTTTGCCGCAGATTTGCCTGCACCGCGGCCAGTGGTCATCGCCTACTTCAACACCGGTATGATGTACCTCAATTGGTTCGCTATGTCCTCCTGTTTGCATTGTGCTAGTCGAGCGTCGGGATCGGGTCTCTGGTCGCCAAATGGCTAGCTCCGGCGGCGGGGGGGGGGGCACAACCGCGGCCTCGAGCGTCGCCGCGCTCAGGCATGTGGAGGAAGGTGATGACACATGGGCCCCTGATCCGATAACCGACGGCCAGGATCATGGCGCATCACTATTTTAGCCTGGAGCCATCTAGGTCGTCCGATTTGGGGTGAAGGAGTAGGATTTGGGCGATCTTCATAATACCTGGACCGTCGATCTTGTATCGGACGGATCAAGTCGCGTACCGGTTCGGGGAGGTTGTTTTAATCTGGGCCGTCCGCGCGAGATCTAGCGGCCAGATCTTTCCGATAACCCTTCGCTAGCCCATTTAACACATAAGCCGCTGGATTTATTAAGAATAAACTCGCAGTCCGCGATGGCTGTGCGCTGAGTCTTGTGATTCTTGCGCAGGGGCCCCTCCTCTTCCCTGTATTAGTACGTCCAGTCCAGGAAGTTAGGAAATTAGATAAATGGAATTAGAAAATGATTTTAATGCAAAAATAAATGCTAGAATTTGTTTAATTCATAGAAAATTTATATGAAGTCCAAATTAATCCATTCTAATTCCTATAACTTTGTAATATTATTGTTTATCATCTAGTATCACTGTTTTGACATGAAAGTCACATTAAAATTAATATCCTATTTAATCTTAAAATCTATAACTCCAAAATTAATTATTCCTATTCCTAGGATCTTATTTTAATGTGTAGATTTTATTATATATTTTGTTTACATGTTTGGTGTGATGTTAAATTCACCTTTATACTATGTTTGTTTGTATTGCTACGACTAGTGCGAGGTCACGAGGATCTGAAGAATCATCCTGGTACCTAGACTCTCAAGTGCCAGACAAGTTGTGCCCTTGACCACTTTTATTACCCAATAATGTTCTTTATTATCACTATTCAATGCATACGTTTAATTTTGATGGGACCCAATAGGTCACCCTAGACTGGTTATCCTTTTTACCTTATTTGTCCCTGAATCATTTGGGTAGTTATGCTATTGCTTTACATGGTTTTGGGTTAATATTTCATTATATCCATGTTCCAATTATTCTGTTATTTTATTTATGTTCATGTCAAGATCATCATTATCTTTAATTGGAACATGGAGTTTAACTTGAGAAACACGTGCCACCACAAGGGTGAAATGGGACGCTCTTGGCTGACTAATTAGGAAAGCTAGTGGAATACTAACTTACCCGAAAGGGACAAGGGCAGTAGGGGAGTTGCATAAAGGGAGGTTCTTGGGTTGATTTTGCTGTGATGGCGGTCAGACGAGAGATTCTTGCAAGTGCTCTTCACATAAACTGTAGCGGGTTTTCGGAAGCTAATGGAACTTTGTAAAGGCCTCATAGTGTTACCCTGCCTCGCTTCCTTGGTAGAGGTGCATGGGATCCTATGCAGATGGGGCACGGCTCTGGCCGACGCGCGGCTGGACGGTTCCGACGTGGACATAAGGGGTCCGCGGCCGGCTGACGATGAGTTCGCGGTTGGTGGACGGACGTGGTGTCATCACAGGCGACACATCTGAGATGGGATCAGCGGCGGCGGACTTCCCTAGGGGCGAGCTGCGACGGCGGTCTCCCCTAGATGCGAGCAGCATCAGATCTTAGAGGCGCATGCGACGAGCGACGACTCCCTTAGAACGTTTGCGACGACGTGTTTTTATGCTTCTATGTATATATATTTATGCCAACGTCAATAGGTGTTTATGGCATATATTTTAGTCAATGACTACCCTTCCATCTATTGTCTGTTTATGATATTTCTATTTATATTTTACGCAAACGTTTATAGATTTGTATGCGTTATCTCGTTACCTAACCTAGTGTGTATATGAGGTTTCTAACATTTACGTTAACTTGGTATTAACGATCAAATCCGAGAGGTTCACTCAAATTTAAAGGTTTTTTACGATCAAACATGGAGATGCGTCCAAACAGTGGCCCAGATGCTAATTTTTAAGTAGTGTACCGTAATGCATAAATACCTTCACAGTGTAGCATAATTAGTATCGGTATATATCATAAATTGTTTGTAGTAAGCCTAGATGCACGACTGTTGTAGAGATCCTATTTTTATGGACAAAATAAATCATTTAAATCAGATTTTTTGTTTCCATGCATGCTAATTGTCGGGGACCATAATTAGGGGTACCCTCAAGGCTCCTAATTCTCAGCTGGTAACCCCCATCAGCATAAAGCTGCAAAGGCCTGATGGGTGCGATTAAGTTAGGGATCGGTCCATTCGAGGGACTCGATCACGCCTCGCCCGAGCCTAGCCTCGGACAAGGGCAGCCGACCCCGGGGGATCTCCGTTTCGCCCGAGGCCCCCCTCCAGCGGCGAAGATACTTCCGGCTCGCCCGAGGCCCTGTCTTCGCCAAGAAGCAACCCTGACCAAATCGCCGCACCGACCGACCAAATCGCAGGAGCATTTAATGCAAAGGTGGCCTGACACCTTTATCCTGACGCGCGCCCTCCAGTCGACAGAGCCGAAGTGACCGCAGTCACTTCGCCGCTCCACTGACCGACCTGACAGAAAGACAGTGCCGCCTGCGCCGCTCCGACTACGGTGCCACTTGACAGAGTGAGGCTAACAGGCAGTCAGGCCCGGCCGCAGGCACCATAGGAAGCTCCGCTTCGCCCGACCCAGGGCTCGGAATCGGGCTAAGCCCCGGAAGACGGCGAACTCCGCTCCGCCTGACCCAGGGCTCGGACTCGGGCTAAGCCCCGGAAGACGGCGAACTCCGCTCCGCCCGACCCAGGGCTCGGACTCGGGCTAAGCCCTGGAAGACGGCGAACTCCGCTCCGCCCGACCCAGGGCTCGGACTTGGGCTCAACCCTGGAAGACGACGAACTCTGCTTCGCCCGACCCCAGGGCTCGGACTCCGCCCTAGCCTCAGCCGACGGTCTCCGCCTCGCCCGACCCAGGGGCTCGGACTCGACCTCGGCCACGGAAGACAGACTCGACCTCGACTTCGGAGGAGCCTCCACATTGCCCAACCTAGGGCGCAGACCAGTCACGTCAACAGGAGGCGCCATCATCACCCTACCCCAAGCTGACTCGGGCCACGGGGAACAAGACCGACGTCCCATCTGGCTCGCTTCGCTAGATAGGCAATGACAGTTCCCCGCCGCATACTCTGTGACGACGGCGGCTCTTAGCCCCCTTACGGAAGCAAGAGGACGTCAGCAAGGACTCGACAGTTGTCCCTCCGCCAGGCTCCAGCGCTCCTTCGACGGCCACGACATCACACGAACCAGGCGCCAAAACCTCTCCGGCCGCCACGATGGCGTGTACTTAGGGCGCTAGCTCTCCTCCGCTAGACACGTAGCACTCTGCTGCACCCCTCATTGTACACCTGGATCCTCTCCTTACGCCTATAAAAGGAAGGACCAGGGCCCTATTAGAAAGGGTTGGCCGCGCGGGGACGAGGAGGAGACAGGCGCTCGCGTGAGGCCGCTCGCTCCCTCTCCTGCGTGGACGCTTGTAACCCCCTACTGCAAGCGCACCCGACCTGGGCGCGGGACGAACACGAAGGCCGCGGGATTTCCACCTCTCTCACGCTCGACTCCGGCCACCTTTCTCCCCCCTTCGCGCTCGGCCTCGCGCCGACCCATCTGGGCTGGGGCACGCGGCGACATTTCACTCGTCGGCCTAGGGACCCCCCGGTCTCGAAACGCCGACAGTTGGCGCGCCAGGTAGGGGCCTGCTGCGTGTTGACGAACAGCTTCCCGTCAAGCTCCAGATGGGCAGTCTCCAGCAACCTCTCCGGCCCGGGACGGTGCTCCGTTTCGGGAGTCTTGAGTTCATGTCCCTCGACAACAGCTACGACATGATACTCCTTCCACCGCCGTGTGACAGCGACAATGGCGGCCGACAACCCGCCCGCCGGCGGCGGAATCGACGACGTCTTCCCCGCGTGGTGGAAGAACAACCTTCGAGCTCACCCCGTCCTCTCCCCCGCCGACGGAGGAGGAGGCGGGGCAACCAAGGCCAAGCAGGAGGCATCGCCTCATCGACTGTCGAGCGAGTCGACGGCGCCAGCACCCCAACGGGGGGCGCGTCGGGCATCGACCTCGCGTTCGAGACGAAGACGAGCGCCGTCTCCCCGCAACACGCCAATCTCGAGCAAACGGACAACGCCAGCACGCTCGCGAAAGGCTTGCTGGACGTCACCCTCGTACCTGAGACGACGGTGCAGTCAGTCCCCGACGTGACTTCATCATCGCCCGTCGACCAAGAGGTACCGACCGATTCCCATCTCACGCCTTTCGGATTCAGCCTCGATCCGCCTAGCGACCTCGCTTTGGCGGGCGCCCTCGCAAAGGCAAGTCCAAACCCTCTGGGGTTTCGTATGCGGTCACCCTAGGACCGGTTGACGGACGTCTCGACCTACGGGCCCTCGGGGTCCAAGGAAGATGACGAGCCCGACTTCTGTTGGGATTTCTCTGGACTTGGCGACCCCAGTGCCATGCGGGACTTCATGACCGCATGCGACTACTGCCTTTCCGACTGTTCTGACGGTAGCCGTAGCCTCGGTGACGAGGACTGCGGCCCAAGCCGCGAATGTTTCCACGTCGATCTAGGGGTCCCTCCGAAGGCAACCATCTCGGCATGCCGGAGAACAGTGATCTCCCTAGGCCGGTGCCTCGCGTTGACATCCCACGGGAGCTAGTTGTGGTCCCCGTTCAGGCGGGGGGCCACGACCCACAGCTCGAGCAAATCCGCGGGGTGCAGGCCAGGCTCGACGAGGGAGCAGGAGCGCTTGAGCCGATCCGCCGGGACGTCGGGTAGGCATGGGCGGGCCAACCTCCGGCCGGAGAAATGCGTCATCTACCCCAGGGCTTCCAGCACCGCATCGCCGATGATGTCAGGCTCAGGCTGCCACCCACATCCAGTGGGGTCGGCCAGAACCTGGCTGCAACAGCAATGCTTCTCTGTGCGATGCCAGAGCCATCGACCACCGAGGGGCGGCGAATCCAGGGAGAGCTCAAGAATCTCCTGGAAGGCGCCGCGGTCCAACGGGCTGAGAGCTCCGCCTCCCGAAGGCAGGGGTACCCCTCAGAACATCATGCCGCGACTTCCCGATTCATGCGGGAAGCCTCGGTCCACACCGGGCGCACGCGCAACACAGCGCCTGCGGCCCCGGGACGCCTCGGCAATGAGCACCATCACCGCGACCGTCGGGCCCACCTCGATGAGAGGGTGCGCCGAGGCTACCACCCCAGGCGTGGAGGACGCTACGACAGCGGGGAGGATCGGAGTCCCTCGCCCGAACCACCCAGTCCGCAAGCTTTCAGCCGGGCCATACGACGGGCGCCGTTCCCGACCCGGTTCCGACCCCCGACTACCATCACAAAGTACTCGGGGGAGACGATACCGGAGCTGTGGCTCGCGGACTACCGACTGGCCTGCCAACTGGGTGGAACGGACGATGACAACCTCAACATTCGCAACCTCCCCCTGTTCCTCTCCGACACCGCTCGCGCCTGGTTGGAGCACCTGCCTCCGGGGCAGATCTCCAACTGGGACGACCTAGTCCAGGCCTTCGCCGGCAATTTCCAGGGCACGTACGTGCGCCCTGGAAACTCCTGGGACCTCCGAAGTTGCCGGCAGCAGCCGGGAGAGTCTCTCCGGGACTACATCCGGCGATTCTCGAAGCAGCGCACCGAGCTGCCCAACATCACCGACTCGGATGTCATCGGCGCGTTCCTCGCCGGCACCACCTGCCGCGACCTGGTGAGCAAGCTGGGTCGCAAGACCCCCACCAGGGCGAGCGAGCTGATGGACATCGCCACCAAGTTCGCCTCTGGCCAAGAGGTGGTCGAGGCTATCTTCCGGAAGGACAAGCAGCCCCAGGGCCGCCCACCGGAAGATGCCCCCGAGGCGTCAACTCAGCGTGGCGCCAAGAAGAAGGGCAAGAAGAAGTCGCAAGCGAAACGCGACGCCGCCGACGCGGACCTTGTCGCCGCCGCCGAGTACAAGAACCCTCGGAAACCCCTCGGAGGTGCCAACCTCTTCGACAAGATGCTCAAGGAGTCGTGCCCCTATCACCAGGGGCCCATCAAGCACACCCTTGAGGAGTGCGTCATGCTTCGGCGCCACTTCCATAGGGCCGGGCCACCCGCGGAGGGTGGCAGGGCCCACGACGACGACAAGAAGGAAGATCACCAGGCAGGAGAGTTCCCCGAGGTTCGCGACTGCTTCATGATCTACGGTGGGCAAGCGACGAACGCCTTGGCTCGGCACCGCAAGCAAGAGCATCGGGAGGTCTGTTCGGTGAAGGTGGCGGCGCCAGCCTACCTAGACTGGTCCGACAAGCCCATCACCTTCGACCGAGCCGACCACCCCGACCACGTGCCGAGCCTGGGGAAATACCCGCTCGTCGTCGACCCCGTCATCGGCGATGTCAGGCTCACCAAGGTCCTCATGGACGGAGGTAGCAGCCTCAACATCATCTACGCCGAGACCCTCGGGCTCCTGCGTGTCGATCTGTCCTCGGTCCGGGCAGGCGCTGCGCCTTTCCACGGGATCATCCCCGGGAAGCGCGTCTAGCCCCTCGGACAACTCGACCTTCCCGTCTGCTTCGGAACACCCTCCAACTTCCAAAGGGAGACCCTGACGTTCGAGGTGGTTGGGTTCCGAGGAACCTACCACGCGGTACTGGGAAGGCCATGCTACGCGAAGTTCATGGCCGTCCCCAACTACACCTACCTCAAGCTCAAGATGTCGGGCCCCAACGGGGTCATCACCGTCGGCCCCACGTACAAACACGCGTTCAAATGCGACGTGGAGTGCGTGGAGTACGCCGAGGCCCTCGCCGAGTCAGAGGCCCTCATTGCCGACCTGGAGAGCCTCTCTAAGGAGGTGCCAGACGTGAAGCGTCATGCCGGCAACTTCGAGCCAGCGGAGACGGTTAAGTCCGTCCCCCTCGACCCCAGCAACGACGCCTCCAAGCAAGTCCGGATCGGCTCCGAGCTCGATCCCAAATAGGAAGCAGTGCTCGTCGACTTTCTCCGCGCGAACGCCGACGTCTTCGCGTGGAGTCCCTCGGACATGCCTGGCATACCGAGGGATGTCGCCGAGCACTCGCTGGATATCCGAGCCGGAGCCCGACCCGTCAAGCAGCCTCTGCGCCGATTCGACGAAGAAAAACGCAGAGCCATAGGCGAGGAGATCCACAAGCTAATGGCGGCAGGGTTCATCAAAGAGGTATTCCATTCCGAATGGCTTGCCAACCCTGTGCTTGTGAGCAAGAAAGGAGGGAAATGGCGGATGTGTGTAGACTACACTGGTCTAAACAAAGCATGTCCGAAGGTTCCCTACCCTCTGCCTCTCATCGATCAAATCGTGGATTCCACTGCTGGGTGCGAAACCCTGTCTTTCATCACACCCTTCGGCATGTACTGCTATGTCAGGATGAAAGAGTCCGACCAGCTCGCGACTTCTTTCATCACACCCTTCGGCATGTACTGCTATGTCACCATGTCGTTCGGCTTGAGGAATGCGGGCGCGACGTACCAGTGGTGCATGAACCATGTGTTCAGCGAACACATTGGCCGGACGGTCGAGGCCTACGTCGATGACATCGTAGTCAAGGCGAGGAGAGCCTCCGACCTCCTTTCCGACCTTGAAGTGACATTCCGATGTCTCAAGGCGAAAGGCGTGAAGCTCAATCCCGAAAAGTGCGTCTTCGGGGTACCCCAGGGCATGCTCTTGGGATTCATCGTCTCCAAGCGAGGCATCGAAGCCAACCCGGAGAAGATCGCAGCCATCACCAGCATGGGGCCCATCAAGGACTTGAAGGGCGTACAGAGGGTCATGGGATGTCTCGCGGCTCTGAGCCGCTTCATCTCACGCCTCGGCGAAAAAGGTCTACCTCTGTACCGCCTCTTAAGGAAGGCCGAGTGCTTCACTTGGACCCCTGAGGCCGAGGAAGCCCTCGGGAACCTGAAGGCGCTCCTCACGAAGGCGCCTATCTTGGTGCCCCCAGCTGCCGGAGAAGCCCTCTTGGTCTACGTCGCCGCGACCACTCAGGTGGTTAGCGCCGCGATTGTGGTCGAGAGGCAAGAAGAGGGGCATGCATTGCCCGTTCAGAGGCCAGTCTACTTCGTCAGCGAGGTACTGTCCGAAACCAAGATCCGCTACCCACAAGTTCAGAAGCTGCTGTACGCGGTGATCCTGACACGGCGGAAGTTGCGACACTACTTCGAGTCTCATCCGGTAACTGTGGTGTCATCCTTCCCCCTGGGGGAGATCATCCAGTGCCGAGGGGCCTCGGGTAGAATCGCAAAGTGGGCGGTGGAAATCATGGGCGAAACAATCTCGTTCGCCCCTCTGAAGGCCATCAAGTCCCAGGTCTTGGCGGACTTCGTGGCTGAATGGGTCGACACCCAGCTCCCAACAGCTCCGATCCAACCGGAGCTCTGGACCATGTTCTTCGACGGGTCGCTGATGAAGA
This sequence comes from Zea mays, assembly GCF_902167145.1. Lineage (NCBI taxonomy): Eukaryota > Viridiplantae > Streptophyta > Magnoliopsida > Poales > Poaceae > Zea > Zea mays. Next base: position 41,400,918 of record NC_050098.1, on the reverse strand, counting down.
CAGGAGCCGGCGCAGGCCTACTCTTCGTCTCGCCCCTCGGGAAGCACCTACGCTACGTGCTACGCCTCCATTTCCCGGCGTCAAACAATGTGGCTGAGTATGAGGCTCTGGTCAACGGGTTGCGGATCGCCATCGAGCTAGGGGTCCGACGCCTCGACGCTCGCGGTGACTCGCAGCTCGTCATCGACCAAGTCATGAAGAACTCCCACTACCGCGACCCGAAGATGGAGGCCTACTGCGATGAGGTTCGGCGCCTGGAAGACAAGTTCTACGGGCTCGAGCTCAACCACATCGCCCGGCGCTACAACGAGACTGCGGACGAGCTGGCTAAAATAGCCTCGGGGCGAACAGCGGTTCCCCCGGACGTCTTCTCCCGAGACCTGCATCAACCCTCTATCAAGATCGACGACACGCCCGAGCCCGAGGCACCCTCGGCCCAGCCCGAGGTACCCTCGGCTCAGTCCGAGGTACCCTCGGCTCGGCCCGAGGCGCCCTCGGTTCAGCCCGAGGTACCCTCGGCCCCCGAGGGCGAGACGCTACACGTCGAGGGGGAGCAAAGCGGGGTCATGCCTGATCAAAACTAGCAGACCCCGTACCTGCAATATCTCCACCGAGGAGAGCTACCCCTCGACCGAGCCGAAGCTCGGCGGTTGGCGCGGCGCGCCAAGTCGTTCGTCTTGCTGGGAGATGGGAAGGAGCTCTACCACCGCAGCTCCTAAGGCATCCTCTAGCGATGCATCTCCATCACCGAAGGTCAGGAACTCCTCCAAGAGATACACTCGGGGGCTTGCGGCCATCACGCAGCACCTCGAGCCCTTGTCAGAAATGCTTTCCGATAAGGTTTCTACTGGCCGACGGGTGTCAGTTCTACGCAAGGCAGACCCACCTACCCGCTCAGGCTCTACAGACGATACCCATCACCTGGCCTTTTGCTGTGTGGGGTCTGGACCTCGTTGGCCCCTTGCAGAAGGCACCCGGGGGCTACACGCACCTGTTGGTCGCCATCGACAAATTCTCCAAGTGGATCGAGGTCCGACCCCTAAACAGCATCAGGTCCGAGCAGGCGGTGGCGTTCTTCACCAACATCATCCATCGTTTCGGGGTCCCGAACTCCATCGTCACCGACAACGGCACCCAGTTCACCAGCAGAAAGTTCATGGACTTCTGTGAGGATCACCACATCCGGGTGGACTGGGCCGCCGTGGCTCATCCCATGACGAATGGGCAAGTAGAGCGTGCCAACGGCATGATTCTGCAAGGACTCAAGCCTCGGATTTACAACGACCTCAACAAGTTCGGCAAGCGATGGATGAAGGAACTCCCTGTAAGGAAAATGGACCCCGGGCCATTTGGCTAAGTAAGTTTTGGTGTTTGATGATTAACACAATCTATGGACTAACAAAGTTTCCTAGTGTTTATGTTTATAGTTCACAGGATGCAAGAAGTACTTGGACTAAGGAATTGAGGAAAGCAACACCTCAAAAGAAGACATTAAGAAGATATAAAAAAAGTCTAAGAAATGGAGGCGTGCTGCCTGCGGACTGTCTGTGCGTGGAGCACCGGACTGTCCGGTGCCCACACGCCGGACTGTCCGGTGCACCTGGGAACTGCAGCCCAACGGCTAGTTCCAGGTGGCACCCGGAGAGAAGACCACCGGACTGTCCGGTGGCGCACCGGACTGTCCGGTGTGGAAAGCCTGCGGCGCCAACGGTCACCTGCTCTGACAGGAGTCAGACAGGGCAACGGCTAGGCGCACCGGACATGCTACAGTGCGTTGTCCGGTGCACCACCGGACTGTCCGGTGCACCACCGGACTGTCCGGTGTGCCGCAGAGAGCAGCAGCTTTTCTCCAATGGCTACAATTGGTTTGGGGGCTATAAATACACCCCCAACCGGCCATTCTCAAGTGTGGGAGCCCAAGCAACATACCAAGCAATATTGTAGACATTCCCAAGTGCTCTTACACCCAAGTGCTTAATAGAATCACTCGGTGATTAGTGTAGGTGCTTTGCGAAGTACTTAAGTTAGTTAGACCGCTCTAGCGCTTGCTCTAGGTAAACCCTAGTTAGTTGAGTGAGTTTAGACAAACCACACAACCCCTCGGCTCTTGCGTGAGTCGTTGTAATTGTACCGAGTGGGGCGAGAGTCTTGCGAGACTGTGACAACCGTGTTTGTGTCATGGCCGCCACCGTGTACGGAGGGAACGAGGCCCGCGACGTTTCGGCCGGAAGCTCAATAGTGGAGACGGCGGGGAGCGTCCGAGAGGAGCCGGAAGCGGAGCACCACTTGCGTGTGGAGAAGGCCTGTGGCTCTCTACGGAGTTACTCGATCGAAGGTGCTTGGCCCTCGCGTGGGCTTCCCTTTGCGTAGGGGCACCAACGAGGATTAGTCGCAACCTTGCATGGTTCCGGATACCTCGGTAAAAATACCGGCGTCATCCACGAGAGTTTGCATCTCTACTTTGCTCTTTAATATTCCGCATTTATATTAAGCATTTAAGTTTCAATCTTGTATTCATTCATATATAGTGCAGATTGAAACTTAGCCTTTGCGGTAGAGATAGCAACACTTAGACAAAACCTAGTTTGCACATTCTAGTTTGATTATTTGCATAGGTTTTGCTCTAGGGATTTAATTGTGGCCTAGTTTAGAGAAAGTTTTAGAAGTCCTAATTCACCCCCCCCCCCTCTTAGGCGTCACCCATTTCCTACAAGTGGTATCAGAGCCTGGTTTGGCTCATTTGAAACGTTTTAGCTTCACCGCTAAAAGAGCCGACGCTTTTTAGAGGAAGGGATGGATACCCATAGGCCACCACACTTCGACGGCACTAACTTTCCCTATTATAGTGCTAGAATGGCTTGTTACCTAGAGGCCGTTGATTTAGGTGTTTGGAGAGTCACTCGTGACGGGATGAAACCCCTCAAAAATCCCGAGAAACCCACCACGAGTGAGGAAAAAGAAATTCATTTAAATGCTAGAGCCAAAAATTGCTTATATGAATCTCTTAGCATGGATATTTTTAATCAAGTATTTACCTTGAAAACTGCTAATGAGATTTGGTTAAAATTGCATGAGCTCCATGACGGCACATCCAATGTCCGTGAGCAGAAACATTGCCTAGTCTTAAATGAGTATAATTCTTTTGCTATGAAAGATGATGAGCTTGTTAGAGACATGTATTCTGGTTTGAATCTAATTATCAATGAGCTCAATTCTATTGGCATTAATAAGCTAGGTGATGCGGACATTGTGAGGAAGATTATCTCCCTACTACCACAACGAAGATATGGGAGCATCATCACTATCCTTCACAACATGGAGGACTTGGGTAACATGACCCCAACCATTGTAATTGGAAAAATCGCGGCTTTTGAGATGTCGCGAAAAATGTGTCGGGGATAGGAGCCAACTTCCTCAAAGCCACATGCCTTTGCATGTGATGAGAGGAAGGGTAAAAAGAAGGCTTCCACACCAAGTTCCTCAAGTGGAGAGGAGGAAGAAGAAGAGAGTGATGATGATGAAGATAATCAACCATGCACATCATCCTCCGAGGACGAAGAAACAATCCGACGCGTCGGAAAGGTAATGGGGATGATCCGCAAGATAAATCTAATGGGTGTGCCCCTGCAGGTCGAAGATATTCTCTTTAACATTGACAGGAAAAAGCAAAGAAAAAGAGGATGCTTCGCATGTGGGGAAAAGGGCCACTTCAGGGACAGCTGTCCAACTTTGGCCAAACCCAAAAAGGAGAGGAGCAAAGGCAAGGCACTAACAAGTGTTAGAACTTGGGATGACTCTTCAAGTGAAGATGAACCTCCAAGGACGCGCAGCCACTGGTCCTCATCACGATCATCACGATCATCACACAAATGCCTTATGGCAAGAGGTAACAAAAGCATTCCATCCTCTAGTGATGAAAGTAGTAATGATGATGAAGGTGAGGGAAAGCCCTCCGTAGATGAGCTTGTGGAAGCCGTTGAATTTTTTCAGGATGTTTGCACTAAGCAAAAATCTCAACTTAAAACCTTGAAAAATAAGTTGATTAGCTCCCAAAATGATTACAAAGGTTTGCTAGAAAAATTTGAAACTTTTGCAAACTTAAATAGTGAGCTGTCAACCAAAATTGAGCTATTAGAGTCTAGTGCTCCATCCACTGCTACCGATGATGGCCTTATTAAAAAGAATGAAAAACTTAAGGCTAAGTTAGCTAGCTCCCAAAATACCATTGAAAATTTGCTAGAGAAAATGGAAATTCTTAGCGTACACAATGATGATCTAACTACTAAGCTAGAAAACATTGGTAGCACCCCAGTTGCATCTCTAGTTAAAATTCCTGAAATTATTAAAAAGGATGCTTCTACTTCTTGCTTTGATTTAATTAATGATACTAACCCCTGCAACCAAGTTCTTGTTGAGAATATTGTTATAGAAACATGTTCAAATGAGGTTGCAAAGGAAAATGAACAATTAAGGCAAGAAGTGGCTCGTCTTGGCAAGGCTTTGTATGAAAAGAAAGGCAAAGCCAAACAAATCCAACCTCCACAGGATAACACCACTGCGGGAGTGAACAAGCCTATGGAGGGAGAAACTGTGATTTGTAGGTTATGCCACAAGGAAGGCCACAAGTCTTTCCAATGCAAGACGATGACCGGGGACAAGCAAAAGCAAAAGCTCAAGCAAAAGCCATCAAGCAAAATCTCCAACACCTACATCAAAAAGGTGGACAAAAAGACTGCTACACCATATTTGATCAAAAAGAAAAAGAATGGAAAGGTGATAGCAATCAAGGCCAACAAGCAAGCCAACAAAGGAAAGGGGGCCAAACGCATCTGGGTGCCAAAGGAAATTATTTCAACTATGAAAAGCACCAAGAAGGTTTGGATCCCGAAAGGGAAGTGAGTGGACCAAAGGTCATCGGGGAATTTGGAGACTTGGCAAATATGGGATGTATATCATGGGATACATCATATTGGATCGAGTTTATTGCCAAGTGGATTAGTAAAGACTTTGGACCCAAATTTCCCCACCCATGACTAAGGTAACTAGATTTATTGTATTTATCATTCTTAGATATGCGTATCTATTTTCATGTATCTAGTTCTACCTTTCATGCCTAGTATTACATTTGATGTTTACTTTTATGTATGCATACTAGGTAAATCACATGGTAGGATTGCTTGCTTTCAATTTATATCCTAAGCAAACCTACATGGTTTAAAACGTTTATTTAAGCACGGCACATAGCTTCTACATCACTCCATAGTAAATGATACATCATTTGATAACTATGAATTCTAGTAGTGGTAAAACACTCATATCTTACATTTGGTATCATTTAACTTATATGTGCCAAAGCTCAGATTATGGATAACCTGCCCCTCTTGATATCAAATCAAAGTGCATGTCTCCTACAAGTATTCAAAAACTTGTATGCACACTTTTAGGGGAGATTACACTATAATCTAAGACTTTGAGACTAACACCCCTTTCAAGTCTATTTTCTTGTGATAGTCTCATTGTAAGGAAAAATAAAGTCCCTGGAGAAAGACAACAATCTTCCACTGCATATCTCCAAGAACTGTCATTTTACATCATTTACACATCTTCTCCGACATTTGGTTAGACTACTGTTTCATATCTTATACTTCCTTGTTGCTATAAATGCATAAGTGGTTCAATCATATTTTGTTACCTATGCATAAGGGAAGTTAGTCTATTCAAATCAAGGCTTGCTCCTTTTATTTTCACATGCTTTTTTCCTAAGTAGAAGATCTCTGTCAGGGGGAGTATTTCTTCGTCTCTAAAAAGGGGGAGAAATTTCTTTCTAAAAGAGAACACTCATTGAGGAGGAGTTTTCATATGTTTTTCTTCAAGAGTTTCAATTCCTTGAGGGCAAGTTTTATTTACTTCCTACATGCTTTAAATGTCTTCCTTTTCGGTGGTTGATGCCAAAGGGGGAGAATTTTAGGGATCAAAGCAATGAAAAATGTATCAAACACCAAACACCACCAATTTAAAATTTTAAAATTCTGCAAGTGCCTTGTCAAGTGGTTTTGGTTATTTGGTCCAAAATAGGAAGTAAGTGAATTATGGAGTTAGGGGGAGACTTAAGTCCATAATATCACATTAAGGGGACAATCATGCATCCTAGCAAGTAGATTGCATATTTACATTCAAATACTTGAATTATTTGCTTACTTTGGTTGTGTTGTCATCAATCACCAAAAAGGGGGAGATTGTAAGGAAAATGGACCCCGGACCATTTGGCTAAGTAAGTTTTGGTGTTTGATGATTAACACAATCTATGGACTAACAAAGTTTCCTAGTGTTTATGTTTATAGTTCACAGGATGCAAGAAGTACTTGGACTAAGGAATTGAGGAAAGCAACACCTCAAAAGAAGACATTAAGAAGATATAAAAGAAGTCTAAGAAATGGAGGCGTGCTGCCTGCGGACTGTCTGTGCGTGGAGCACCGGACTGTCCGGTGGCACACCGGACTGTCCGGTGCCCACACGCCGGACTGTCCGGTGCACCTGGGAACTGCAGCCCAACGGCTAGTTCCAGGTGGCACCCGGAGAGAAGACCACCGGACTGTCCGGTGGCGCACCGGACTGTCCGGTGTGGAAAGCCTGCGGCGCCAACTGTCACCTGCTCTGACAGGAGTCAGACAGGGCAACGGCTAGGCGCACCGGACATGCTACAGTGCGCTGTCCGGTGCACCACCGGACTGTCCGGTGTGCCGCAGAGAGCAGCAGCTTTTCTCCAACGGCTACAATTGGTTTGGGGGCTATAAATACACCCCCAACCGGCCATTCTCAAGTGTGGGAGCCCAAGCAACATACCAAGCAATATTGTAGACATTCCCAAGTGCTCTTACACCCAAGTGCTTAATAGAATCACTCGGTGATTAGCGTAGGTGCTTTGCGAAGTACTTAAGTTAGTTAGACCACTCTAGCGCTTGCTCTAGGTAAACCCTAGTTAGTTGAGTGAGTTTAGACAAACCACACAACCCCTCGGCTCTTGCGTGAGTCGTTGTAATTGTACCGAGTGGGGCGAGAGTCTTGCGAGACCGTGACAACCGTGTTTGTGTCACGGCCGCCACCGTGTACGGAGGGAACGAGGCCCGCGGCGTTTCGGCCGGAAGCTCGATAGTGGAGACGGCGGGGAGCGTCCGAGAGGAGCCGGAAGCGGAGCACCACTTGCGTGTGGAGAAGGCCCGTGGCTCTCTACGGAGTTACTCGACCGAAGGTGCTTGGCCCTCGCGTGGGCTTCCCTTTGCGTAGGGGCACCAACGAGGATTAGTCGGAACCTTGCATGGTTCCGGATACCTCGGTAAAAATACCGGCGTCATCCATGAGAGTTTGCATCTCTACTTTGCTCTTTAATATTCCGCATTTATATTAAGCATTTAAGTTTCAATCTTGTATTCATTCATATATAGTGCAGATTGAAACTTAGCCTTTGCGGTAGAGATAGCAACACTTAGACAAAACCTAGTTTGCACATTCTAGTTTGATTATTTGCATAGGTTTTGCTCTAGGGATTTAATTGTGGCCTAGTTTAGAGAAAGTTTTAGAAGTCCTAATTCACCCCCCTCTTAGGCGTCACCCGTTTCCTACACTCCCCTCGGTGGTCTGGAGCCTGAGGACAACACCGAGCCGAGCCACGGGCTTCACGCCGTTCTTTCTAGTCTATGGGGCCGAGGCCATCTTGCCCACAGACCTGGAATACGGTTCCCCGAGGACGAGGGCCTACACCGACCAAAGCAACCAAGCTAATCGAGAAGACTCGCTGGACCAGCTGGAGGAGGCTCGGGACAAGGCCTTACTACACTCGGTGTGGTACCAGCAGTCCATGTGACGCTACCACGCCCGAGGGGTCCGGTCCCAAGACCTCCAGGTGGGCGACCTGGTGCTTCGGCTGCGACAAGACGCCCGAGGGCGGCATAAGCTCACGCCCCCCTGGGAGGGGCCGTTCGTCATCGCCAAAGTTCTGAAGCCCGAAACGTACAAGCTGGCCAACAGTCAAGGCGAGGTCTAAAGCAACGCTTGGAACATCCAACAGCTACATCGCTTCTACCCTTAAGATGTTTTCAAGTTGTTCATATACCTCGCTCTCACGCAAAGTTCAGTCATCAAGGAAGGGTCAGCCTTGCCTCGGCAAAGCCCGACCCTCCCTCGGGGGCTAAAAGGGGGGAACCCCCTCTGCGTCGAAATTTTCCTCAAAAAAAGATCTTTTCTGCCAGAATGTCTTTTGTGCTTTTCGACTACTTCGAAAGTGGATCCTGAAAACGACGGAGTACACATAAGCAGCCAAGGCTGACCGAGCCGAGGGACTCCTACGCCTCCGGGATACGGATACCTCACTCGTCACCTTCTGCGATAAGTAACTCACGTTCGGATGAGTGATTCCGCAGACCGAACAAGTCTTCACGTTCGAAAGCCCTTCTGCCGGAGCGATTCTTCGAGCCTTCTCGACTGCGTCGGTGACAGAGCCCCATGGACGGGTAAGAGTGCGCGTAAGCGGCAAGGCCGACCGAGCCGAGGGACTCCTACGCCTCTGGGATACGGATACCTCACTCATCACCTTCCGTGAGAAGCAACTCTCGCTCGCACAAACAATTCTGTTACCGACAAAAAAGTCCAGATACTCGAAACAAGAGGAAAAGAGACGCAGCTTTACAACACGGCGAGGGTGTGTTTTGGCCTCGGCGGCCGCAGAAAACACACGCTACAAATCTGATCCTGCAGGCTCGGATCCGGACAATTGAGGGAGCCGCAGCACCCTCGGCCTCAACAACACCTTCGGCGAGGTCCGACCTAGCCTCGGACGGCGACACGGTCCAAGGGTCTCCACTCTGAAGGACAACGTCATCACCAAGCCCGGGCCATCGTCGCCAGGGTCTTCTCCGAGAATCCGGCCCGAGCAGGTGGCTCGGCCGGTCACCCCGGGGCCTCGGCCAGCTGTCATCCAAGGACATCAGCCCGGCCCGAGGCCTCGGTAGATCAATTCCGGCGTCGGTCCCGCTAACGGACGACCCGGCCAGGCTCCGGCCGACTAGGTCTTCTTTTCGAGCCAACTCTGCCTCTGTTCGCGCTGACACCGCTACCCCTAGCCTCGGCTCACCGAAGGGCGGCCGAGGGGTTCCTCTAACTAAGCAAGGGAAGCCTCGGACAACAAGGCTGACCGAGCCGAGGGACTCCTACGCCTCCGGGATACGGATACCTCACTCGTCACCTTTACACGGGGCGACTCACGCTTGGTGAAGCGGTTCAGACAACCAACAGGCGAGTCTTAGTGCTCGAAAATGAGGAAAAAACACGGCTCCGTGTCGAAATTACATACATGTTCAGGCCCCGACAGCCACAATGAACAAAAATACTGGCATTCAAAGTGCCATTACAAACGGAACTCCGGTTCCGTCCCCGCGGGTATGAACAACCTCCACACCGGGGAGCCCGCGGGGCGATGAGTTCCGGGTGACTCGCCAGCGACCTCTGCAGCAACAGCCATGGTCCCAGGACGGACGCGACCACCGGAAGGCTCTCGTTCGCGTTCCCGCTCAAGGGACGCGAACCAGCCATCAAAGCCAAAGAGCGGGCCGCTCCAAAGCGCACCGGCAGGTCCTCGTTCCCGTCCTCGCCACGAAAGCGAGGAAGAGGGCGGAATGTTGCATCCTAGCCGGGCAGCAACAGTTCGCCTTCCCTGGCATGGCTGGAGGACGCCTCCTCCGCAGAGCTGGAGGATAGTTGCCACCACCAGAAGCTGGAAGAAGAGGTGGCCAGCCGGCCCGCGCGGGAGGTAGAGCCCTGGCTCGCCTCGCTCTCCGCCCCAGCAAGGATGATGAACATCCTTGAAGCTGAGGGCGGGACCAGGATCACAGCCCGGCTTGCCTCTCCCCATCCAGGGGCTGGAGGTCACCATCTTGGGTGACCGCCGGCGGAGGGGTGCAGCCGGGCTGCGTGATGAAAATCCTTGAAGCCGAACGATGGCTGAAAGGTACCAACTCCCACGGAGTTGCGTTCCTCCAACGGCAAGGCGGAAAGACTGTGGTATCCCCCATCCGGGGGCTTGGAAGGTGGAAAGGCACGATGCATAAGGGAGCGCAAAGACATGATCGCCTTTCAAGGGGGTCACCCTCCTTTTAAAGGCGACTCTCCCTACTTGTGTTGGGACGAAGGCAAAGACGCCACCCTTCGCTCGAGGCCTTCGCTTCAGTCGTCGGTCCAACAGAGACAAAACGGGCAGGGACACCCTTCGCCCTATATGACATCAGACGAAGGCCCGCGACGAGGTCATCCCACCGTGCGGCCTCGTCCAGCACGGAGGCCCACGTGTGATCCGGCCCATTATAACGGGCCCTGCGTGGCCGCTGCGTGTTACGGGCCTAATTTGTAAAGGCATCCCTATAATTACAGTCTGTAACCCTGCTTTATGGGAATATTCTAGGGATAACCTAGGTATCTGAGGGCACATGCGTCCTTAACACAAGACGCTGGGTGCTCAGATACCTATAAATACCCCCGCACAGTGCCCGTGAGAGGCTAGATTAACAGAGCTTTTGCCATCTTGCGCGAGAATCCTGTTAACGTCACTGTTCACCCTGTTGGATCCCCTTGCAACCGAGAGCAAGTTCCAACATTTGGCGCCCACCGTTCGTGCTACGAAAAAACCACCCGCGATGGCACCCAAGAAAGCTACCTCGAAGGCTGACGAGGCTGCGAAGGCAGCACTACTTGCCGCAAGAAAGGGCAAGGCCCTCGCCCTCACCCAATCCACCCACCAAGAGGCCACTGAAGACGACGTTCTCCGCACCTGCAAAGACGACACTCTCAGCACCTGCGGCCCTGAAGGACAATCCCAGCCTCCCCCAGGCTTCGCCCCACCCGAGGGCGTGGACCTCACCGAGGACGGTGAAGTCCTCGGCGTCTCAGTGGAAGAACAGCTACAGCTGCGCGCCCTGCGCCTCAAGAACCGCAATCTGTAGGGGCAAAAGGAGATACTGGAGGCCAAGCGCCAGCGCGTGTCCGCACTACCCAAGGTGCGGCAAATGATACACGACGAAGAGCAGAAGGCCCAGGACCTCGAGCGGGAGATCGCGCTGATGCAGTGCGAAGGCCACCTCAGCCTGCAGCACGGGCCACCTCTACAACAGCGCGCACAACTGGAAGACACGCGCGAAGGCCACCTCGGCCAGCAGCATGGGCCACCTCTACAACAGCGCGCACAACCGGAAGACCCACGTTTCCCTCAACGCGACCACACCTTCCCGCACGCCGCGCCATTTCAAGGGGTCAACTACCTCGACGAGCGAAGTCCCCTGGCGCCACATCTGCAAGTGATGCCTTGGCCCGCAAACTTCCGGGCAGGGACCTATCCCAAGTACAACGGCAGCACCGACCCAGCACAATACATAATGAGTTATCAGGTCGCCGTTGCATCCTCTGGAGGGGACGACGCCACAATGGCCAAGTCCTTCATCATCGCCCTCGAAGGCCCAGCTCTCACCTGGTTCACCAGGTTGCCTCCGCTGTCCATTGATTCCTGGAGAAGCCTCCAGGACAAGTTCCTGCTCAACTTCCAAGGGTACCACCCGGACACCGACGCCTTGGCTGAACTCTTGCTCTGCAAGCAGCTGGAAAAGGAGACCCTGCGGGAGTATTACCGCAAATTTCTAACACTCAAGTCACAGCTGCCCTCAGTCGATGACCAGATCGCCATCCATTACGCCATCAGTGGGCTCTCCAACGTTGTGATGGTGCAGAAAAAGAGCGGGAAGTGGCGAATGTGCATCGACTTCACCAGTCTCAACAAGGCCTGCCCAAAGGACAACTTCCCGTTGCCGCGAATCGACAAAATTGTCGATAGCGCGGCCGGATGCGAAGTCATGTCACTCCTCGACTGCTTCTCCGGTTACCACCAGATATACATGAAGGAGGAAGACAAGGCTAGCACTAGCTTTATAACACCCTTCGGCACATATTGCTTCATCAGAATGCCGGAGGGACTCAAGAACGCCGGGTCCACCTTCTCCAGGCTTACCAAGACAGTGCTCGAAGGGCAAGTTGGCCGAAACATATTCACATACGTGGACGACATCGTCGTCGCTAGCAAGAGTAAGGAGGACCATCTCGCCGACCTCGCCGAGACATTCGCAAACATGCGAGACGCACGACTCCGCCTAAACCCAGAAAAGTGCGTCTTCGGCGTTCGCCAAGGCAAAATATTGGGCTACCTGGTATCACACCGCGGCATCGAGGCCAACCCAACTAAAATTCAGGCCATCATAAACATGACGCCTCCACAGTCCGCCAGAGACGTCCAGCGCCTGACGGGCAGATTGGCCGCCCTCAACAGATTCATCTCCAGATCCGCTGAGCGAAGTCTTCCTTTCATCAAAACTCTCCGTGGCGCAAAAGACTTCGCGTGGGGACCAGAGCAGGCAGCGGCCTTCGCCTCCTTAAAACAGTACCTGTCGGAGTTGGCCGTCCTTACAAGCCCCGACTCTTCGCTACCACTATTGCTCTATGTTGCGGCTTCGCCCCATGCAGTCAGCGCGGCACTGGTGCAGGAGCAGACAGTTGAGGGCGTGATCAGGCAGTGCCAAGTTTACTATGTCTCCGAAGTGCTGACACCGTCTAAATGTAACATGACAGAGCTGGAGAAGATTGCCTACGCAGTCGTTATGTCTTCGCGCAAATTGCGCCATTATTTTGAAGCATTTAAGGTCCGAGTCACCTCAGACAGAGGACTCGACGAATTATTCAGAAACCCAGAAGCATCGGTGAGGATTGCCAAGTGGGCGGCCGAACTCTCTGGCTACCACATCAATTTCGAGCCCAGGACAGCCATCAAGTCACAAGTCCTGGCAGACTTCGTCGTCGACTGGACTGGGCCAATAACATAGCCGGACCCGTCCGCAGAGAAGGTGTGGACGATCCACTGCGACGGCGCATGGTGCCATGCGGGGGCAGGCGCCGCTGCAGTCATCACCTCACCAGCCGGGGTCAAGCACAGATATGCAGCACGCCTCAGCTTCGCTCTGGAATCTGACAGATGCACAAATAACATAGCAGAATACGAAGCAGTCATCCTCGGCCTCCGCAAGCTGAGGGCCCTTGGGGTCACCACCTGCATTATCAGAACAGACTCCAAGGTAGTTGCCGGCCAGGTCGAGAAAGATTATGCAGCAAAAGACCCCGCGCTCATGCAATACCTAGCGGCCATCCGAAGTCTCGAGAGACAATTCAAGGGATTCACCTTGCAGCATGTGGACCGGGCCAAGAATGAAGAGGCCGACGCATTGGCCAAAGCTGCCGCCAGAGGCGAGTCCCTGCCCTCCGACGTGTTCTACCATGTCATTGGCACACCAGCCGTCCGGATCCCCAAAGGGCTCCAAATAACCAATGACAGCGAGGGCCACCGCATAGTCAACCTCATCATGACCGAAGACTAGCGGGCACCAATAACCCTGTTCCTACAGGGGTTCTATCATCCAACCGACATCAGCGAGGCCAAGCGCCTCAAATATCGAAGCCGGGACTTCGCACTGATTGAGGACCAACTCTACAAGAAGGGGGTCAGTCAGCCAATGCTTAAATGTGTCACCGAAACCGAAGGCGTCCAGATCCTACGCGAAGTCCACAGTGGAACCTGCGGCTCCCACGCAGGGCCAAGGGCCTTAGCTGCAAAGGTGATCCGCCAAGGTTTTTACTGGCCCGCAATGATCTGCGCCGCAAATCGGGTCACAAGGTCCTGCGAAGCCTGCCAGAAGTTTTCTCCTCGATCAGGCAGCCCCTCGCAATTTACAAAGCTGATCGCCCATACATGGCCCCTCCAGCGCTGGGGCCTGGACATTGTCGGGCCCCTGCCCACGGCTCAGGGGAACCTTAAGTTCGCCTTCGTCGCTGTCGAGTACTTCACCAAATGGATCGAAGCAAGGGTTGTTTCCACAATAACATCAAAGACTGCCCAAAAATTCTTTTGGCAAAACATTGTTTGCCGCTTCGGAGTACCGTCCGAACTAACAGTTGACAACGGCAAGCAGTTTGACAGCCAAGACTTCAAGGATTTTTTCTTCTCCATTGGCACCAAGCTTGCCTTCGCCTCAGTCTACCACCCGCAGTCCAACGGAGTTGTGGAACGCGCCAATGGAAAAATCTTCACAGCTGTCAAAAAGATGCTCCTCGACGAAAAAAAAGGGCAGGTGGACCGATTTATTACCCGAGGCGGTCTGGGCGCTAAACACGACTGAATGCAGGGCGACCGGGTTCACTCCTTTCCGCCTTCTATATGGATTGGAGGCCATGACCCCACAAGAAATAAAGCATGGGTCCCCGCGAACAGTTCCGTCGGCCGTCCCCGACGTGGACGAGCCCACTTCGAAGGATCTCATCGATGGAGACCGAGTCTTCGCATTGCAGGCTCTAAATAAATACCAAGCCCAGACAAAAGCATGGCGCGACCACGCAGTCATCCTGAGGGAATTCAGCGAAGGGGACCTCGTACTCGTCCGGACAGCTCGGACAGAGTCCAGGGGCAAGCTGGAGCCCAAGTGGGAGGGCCCCTTCATTGTCAAGACGAAAGCTTCCCCCAGCGCTTACAAACTCGCAACGCCAAACGGCGAAGACCTGGAGCACTCCTGGAACATCGACAATCTCCGCAAATTTTTTGTTTGACTCATCAGGGCCGATTCGCCCTTGTAATTCGCAAAAACAATTTTATTCTGGCCCGCACTCTTTTCCTCCCGGGGGTGAGGTTTTAACGAGGCGGAGCCATGTAATATACAAGTGAAAAATCCCCCGCAAGAACATGCGTCGAAAAAAGACCGCGACGACGGTCTTCGACATTCGACCAATACAAAGTCACTGCGAGGCTCAGCGACAGCTACCCTCGCGTGCGACAAATCCGCGCAGAAGTCGCCTAAGGGTGCAGCCGGACTAGCACAACAAGTGCGAAAAACCAAAGTCTACCGCGAAGACTATCCGCGCAGAAGTCGCCTAAGGGTGCAGCCAGACTAGCACAACAAATGCGAAAAACCAAAGTCTACCGCGAAGACTATCCGCGCAGAAGTCGCCTAAGGGTGCAGCCGGACTAGCACAACAAGTGCGAAAAACCAAAGTCTACCGCGAAGACCATCCGCGCAGAAGTCGCCTAAGGGTGCAGCCGGACTAGCACAACAAGTGCGAAAAACTGAAGTCCACCGCGAAAACCATCCGCGCAGAAGTCGCCTAAGGGTGCAGCCGGACTAGCACAACAAGTGCGAAAAACCGAAGTCCACCGCGAAGACTATCCGCGCAGAAGTCGCCTAAGGGTGCAGCCGGACTAGCCCAACAAGTGCGAAAAACCGAAGTCTACAACGAGGACTATCCGTGCAACAGCTACCCGAGGGCACAGCCGGACGAAGCGTAACAAAAGCAAAAACGACCACACCAACTATCCGCGCAAAGACCGACTACATGCGCAACAGTCCAGCATAACAATTACACCTGACCAAGCGCGTAACGCCCTCGCGAGCACAGCCGAATGTGCGAGGGCACACAACTTCATCATACAAGCCATTACACATGTACAAGCGAGGGCATCACACTCTACATCGGCTCAACCTTCGGAATAATTCCCATCTCCCTATAGTTAAATAACATTATCCTAAGCTCCTCACCCGCAAAAAGACTTCGCAATTCCCCCTCACCCGTACTCACGGCGGCCGGCAAGGACAACAGTTCCTGCCGACCGGCCCTACTCACACGAAGCCGTCCGCCCTCTGCCCCACTCACCCTACGCTTCGCAACCGCCCTTCGCCGCCTACGCCCAGTACTCGGACCAGGCACATCTTTTGCATCCGCAGCGTGCGGTGAAGCCTCCGCCGCTACCACATCCAAGGCCGCAAAGTAGTCCAAGTCCTCCTCCGACGACTCCTCAGTCCACTCAACCGAGCTCCCGGAGTCACCAAAATCAGAAAACCCATCCGATTTATTACCATCATCCACGGTCGAAGCCGCCAAAAAAATAGTAGTGGCGGTTGCGTGCGCAGACCCAAAATCTTGAACCTGCGCAGCAACCAAAATTCAGCAACATATCCAAAATTCCCTAACTACCCACACCCACTACGCCACCTGCGAAGACCCAGCCGTCGCGGGAGCCTCCGCCGTCGCCTCCGCTGTCGCCTCCGCCGCCACCATCGCAGGTTCCTCAGCCCTCGGTGCAGCGGCTGCGGGGGCATCAGGTGCGCCTTCGGCGGTCTCCGGGGGCGGGCCTCCGCCGGACGCAGCGGCCGCGGGGGCATCAGGAGCGCCTTCGGCGGTTTCCGGGGGCGGCACCACCAGGGCAGCCTCGGACACAGCCTCCGCCGGGTTCGGCTCCGGGTCAGGCAGCGCGCTATTCAAAGCCCCGAAGTCATCCACCCTCTCGCCACGCGCCGCCTGAGACACAACACACCAAATTCAGCAAACCCATACATAGCCCACATCCAACAAACATCAAACAAAAGCCAAACGTTACCTGACCCCTCGCCGTCTCGGCCCGCTCCCTGACCACCTCTCGACCGTGCGGGCCCCACATCTGGTCATAGATGGCTCCGGCGGATTCCTTCACTATAGGGTCCTCAACCTTGTAGATATCGCGCTCGAAATCCTCATCAGCTTGGTCGAAGACCTCATAGTGTGAATCATCTAGGCCCCTTTGATAATGTTTTGGTAATTAATGACAACTACTTGTGGACTAACGATTCTTGGAGAAATAAGAATGCAGGGTTGGACCACATAGAAATGAAATGTTGAAGAGTCATACGCATTGGTTGTGGATCAGATGAAGGCAAAGGTATAATATAGGTTTTACTTTTGCCGGTCTTGAGGAGTTTAGAGAAGATACCTGACCGGATTAGTAGGCTAGATAGCCGTACTATTAAGAGGGGTCAATGACTTAGATCTGTGTAAAACTTAGTGCCTCATAGAGCATCAAGTAGTTGCATTTGCATGAGGACTAACAGCGCTTCTCATTTCGTAAGTTAAAAAGTTCATTCAAAAGCTTGTTTGAAACTTGAGTAGTCTTGGTCGCGCGGACTGTCCGGCCCTTGGGGGCAGACCGTCCGCGATCCTCCAGAGGGTCCGAGGTTTGACCATTTGTATTGACTCTATGCTCTTTTGCACTGCGGACCGTCCGGGCCTTAGGGCCGGACCGTCCGCAGTCCTGACCAGAGGAAGGTGGCTTCGGGTCAGTCCCTGAATTATAGCCGGACGGTCCGCCTGTGAGGCGCGGACGGTCCGCATGTGTCTAACTCGTTTTTGGACAGGGACTGTGTGTTTTTATTGATTTGTACTACGGACGGTCCGGGGGACCAGTCCGGACAGTACTGTCTCAGGTCGCGGACGGTCCGGGATTTATAGCCGGACGGTCCGCGTGTGTTAACTCCGTTTGATCCGAGGCTCGGGTGTTTGAAATTGCCAGGTCGCGGACGGTCCGGCCTTGAAGGGCGGACTGTCCGGACCCACCTTTTTGAGTCTGCTCTGACATGTTTCAACGGTCATTATAGCCGTTATGGTGTACGGCGGACCGTCCGGCCCTAGGGCGCGGACGGTCCGCGTGTGCGCAGAACTGCCCCCTTTTGCACATAACGGTTGGTTTTAGATGGGGGACTATAAATAGAAGGGTTGCTCGTGTGTGAGACCTCTCTTGGCCATTCCTTGCACACATTGAGCTCATTTGTGATCCTCCAACTCACTCTCTCACACTCTTTGCTTGAGATTGCATTCTAGTGAGAGATTGAGGGTTCCTAGTGCATTTGCATCATTTGGTGATTCTTGAGGCACTAGGTGGTACACCGAGCAAGCGTCGTTGGCTTGTTACTCTTGGAGGTTGCCGCCTCCTAGACGGCTCGGGTGATTGTCTCCGTCGAGCTCTCCAAGAAGATTGTGGAGAAGTCGCGGTGTTGATTGTGAGGGGTTCGCGCCTACCTCGCCGGAGCGGCAAAGGTGACATTAGTGGAATCGAGGTATTGAGTGATTTCTTGTCCACTTGGCTCAAAGATCAAGTCGTGGCTTGATAGAGGAGCAAGTGAGAGCTTGAAGTCCACCTCAACGTGGATTAGGGGTGATCGGCAAATCACCGATACCACGGGATAAATTTCGGTGTCTATTCCTTCTAGCATTACTTATTGCCTTGCAATTGATTAGAGTTTTGCTTATTGTTCTTCAAGTATTCAATCTCCGTAGTTGTCTTTCATACATTGTTTACTTATTGACACTAGTAAATTTATTCCTCTTGTTGTATTGATTAAATTTACTTAGTATTGTTGTTTTTAGTCAAAACCGTCTATTCACCCCCCCCCCCTCTAGCCGGTGTCCTAGATCCTACAAGTGGTATCAGAGCCGAGGACTCCATTGTTTGTGGATCTAATCATCCCGGAGTGGGACAAAATGGCTAGTAACAACAATGTGCACATTGGGAAGCCACCGCACTTTGATGGAAACAATTATGATTATTGGAAAATAAGAATGTCAATGCATCTTAGAGCAATGGGTGGAAAAATTTGGCCAATTGTTAGAGATGGATTCGTTGTATTGAAGGAAGATGAACCATCCGTTAGTGATAATGAGAATATCCTCACAAATGATCAAGCCATGAATGTCTTTTATGATGCTCTTGATATAAATGAGTTCAATCGTATCAAGAATCTCACAACCGCTCATGAGATTTGGGTAAAACTAATGGAAATTCATGAAGGAACTACAATTGTGAAGAGTGCCAAACTATATGTGTGCAAAGGGAAGTTTGAGCAATTTATTATGAAAGAAGATGAGAGTGTATCCGATATGTTCAATCGATTGAATGAGATTGTAAATGAACTCAAAGGACTTGGTTTTAATGTTCCGGATGTGGATTTCACACACAAGTTTCTTAGATCACTTCCAGAGAAATATGAGACTATTGTGACAATGCTAGTAAGGAGTGATCTATCTACAACCTCTCCAACCGAAGTATTGGGAGAAATTCTCACTCAAGATATATTTAAGAAGTCACAAGCCGATGCTTTAAGTTTGGCAAAGAAGGTGAAAAATGAATCTATTGCTCTCAAAGCCAAGGCCTCAAAGGCAATTGAAAAGGAAGATAGCAATGATGAAGAAAATGGAAGTGAGAGTGATGGTGACATGGCTTTATTTGTAAGGAAATTCAATAAATTCATGAAGATGAAAAGAGGTCAACCTAGAAGAGGTCAAACATCTAGAAGAAATGCTTTTAATGATAGAAAATGTTTTGAGTGTGGGGAACCCGGTCACATTGCCATGAATTGTCCAAGCAAGAAGAAGAAGGGCAAAGATGAAAGTGACAAGAAGAAAAAGAAATACTATAACAAGAAGAAAGATGGCAAAGCCTACTTAGTTGAATGGGACTCGGATGATAGCTCGGATGATGATGATGATGACACCTCATCCAAGCTTAATGCCGGAATTGCCATCAAGGAAGCTCCCTCACTTTTCTCATCTCCCCATTGTCTCATGGCAAAGGGAGATGCTAAGGTAAAAATCATCACCGATTTAAATGATATAAATGATGATGATGATATCGATGATGTTGATGATGATGGCTATTCATATGATGATCTTGTTAGAATGTTAGGTGAGGCCGATGACTACATGCACAAAGAAAAAGAAAAATTTAAGGCCTTGAAGGAATTGTATAAAAACCTCCAAGTGTCTTTTGAGGAGCTCAAGACCTCTCACAATGACCTCAAAGAAAATTGTGAGAAGCTTGCGGATGCTCAAAAATCATCTATTGTGCATGAAGTTGAGGTGGTCACTAAGGATGTTGGAGTCACTTGTGACTTACTTGATAGTCTTACAAGTGAACCACTACCTACTAACTCTATTTGTGATAAATGCAAAATCTCTCTCAATGATAATATTGCTCTTGATGAATCAAAAATTATTGTTGAGAATGAAGTGTTAGTGGATAGAATAAGTACTCTAACTCATGACCTAGAAAAGGCATATGGTGGTAAGAAGAATTTGGATTTCATATTGGGAAGTCAACGATGCTCTCTTAACCGTGAAGGTCTTGGATATGTTCCCAAGAAAGGAAAGAATGCTTTTGTAAAGCAAAAGACATTGTTTGTGAAAGAATGTGACAAAGTTTGTCACAAGTGTCACAAAAAAGGACATGTTAAGAAAAATTGTCCCAAGTTCAAACATGTATCCTCCACTTGTTTTGAGCATTGTTATGTTCTTTCTCATAATGCAAAAGGTGTTCATGCTAAATTTGTTGGTACTTCAATTGTTGGAAACAAAAAGAAAGCTATTTGGGTGCCAAAGACCTTGGTCACTAACATCCAAGGACCCAAGCAAGTTTGGGTACCTAAAAGAGATTGATTTCCTTTTGTAGGTAAACTACAAGGCGGGAGGGAATCATTGGGTGTTGGATAGTGGATGTACTCAACACATGACCGGGGATATGAAGATGTTTACCCAAATGAGTGATGAAGATTGCTCAAATTATGATAGTATCACATTTGGAGATAATCGTAAAGGAAAGGTTAAAGGTTTGGGTAAAATTGCTATTTCAAATGATCATTCTATATCAAATGTGCTATTGGTTGAGTCTTTAAATTTTAATTTACTTTCCGTAGCTCAATTATGTGATTTAGGATTTTGTTGCAATTTCACGGTTGAAGATGTTATTATCTCTAGTGTTGATGGTAGCAATCTTAAATTTAAAGGTTTTAGACATGAAAATCTTTATCTTGTTGATTTCTCATCTAATGAGGCAAAGCTCACAACTTGCTTATTTTCAAAAGCTTCACTAGGTTGGTTATGGCATAGAAGACTTGGTCATGTTGGGATGAAGCAACTCAATCGGTTAACCAAGCATGACTTAGTTCGAGGCTTAAAAGATGTGAAGTTTGAAAAGAACAAATTGTGTAGCTCTTGTCAAGCCGGTAAGCAAGTGGCAAATACTCATCCAAATAAAAGTCAAATGTCCACTCATCGACCTTTGGAATTACTTCACATGGATTTATTTGGGCCCACATCTTTTGTAAGTATTGGTGGTAATTCTTATTGTCTTGTGATTGTGGATGACTATTCAAGATTTACTTGGGTTTATTTTCTACGAGACAAATCCAATGTGTTTGAAACATTCAAGTCATTTGCTATATTGGCTCAAAATCAATTTGATTTCGACATCAAAAAGGTTAGAAGTGACAATGGGTCGGAATTCAAAAACGCAAGAATTGATCAATATTGTGATGACAAGGGTATCAAACATGAATTCTCTTCCAAATATACCCCGGAACAAAACGGTATTGTTGAAAGAAAGAATAGAACTCTTATTGATATGGCAAGGTCTATGTTAGCGGAATATAATATATCGGATTCTTATTGGGCCGAGGCAATAAATACCGCTTGTCATTCATCAAATAGACTATATTGTCACAAGCTCTTGAAGAAAACTCCATATGAATTGCTCATTGGTAGAAAGCCAAATATCTCATATTTTAGGGTATTCGGTTGCAAATGTTATATTTTAAGAAAGGGAAGCCGGCTTTCTAAATTTGAGAAGAAATGTGATGAGGGTTTTCTTCTTGGATATTCATCAAATAGTAAGGCTTATAGAGTCTTCAACAAAACTCATGGTATTATTGAGGAAGCATATGATGTTGAATTCGATGAAACAAATGGGTCTCAAGATGAGAGTGAAAATCTCGATGATGTTGGGGGAACTCAATTGATAAATGCAATGAAAACAATGGCCATTGGTGAAATAAAACCAAAAGAAGATGATGATGAAAATAGTGTGGTTGTCATTCCCTCATCTTCAACTATAAATGAGGAAGATCACCAAAGCCAACAACTCAATGAAACCATTGATACTCATGATCAAGGTACTTCAAGACCTCCAATTTCTCCTAATGCTTCAACAAGCAATTATCAAACGGTATCAAGAATTCATCATTCCATTGTGAAGGATCACCCGGTTGATCAAATTGTGGCTGATATTAGTAAGGGTGTTCAAACTCGCTCTCGCATAGCTTCGTTTTGTGAACATTTCTCTTTTGTATCTTGTGTGGAACCTAACCGTGTAGATGAAGCTCTACTTGATGTTGATTGGGTGAATGCAATGCATGAAGAATTAAATAACTTCGCTCGAAATGAAGTTTGGGAGCTTGTTGAGAGACCAAAGAACCACAATGTTATTGGTACAAAATGGGTATTTCGCAACAAGCACAATGAAGATGGTGTGGTAGTAAGAAACAAGGCAAGATTAGTTGCACAAGGATATACTCAAATTGAAGGATTGGATTTTGGGGAGACATTTGCTCCCGTAGCAAGATTAGAAGCAATCCGGATTCTACTTGCTTATGCTTGTGCACACAATATCAAGCTCTACCAAATGGATGTAAAGAGTGCCTTTCTAAATGGTAAGATTAGTGAACTAGTGTATGTTGAACAACCTCCCGGTTTTGAGGACCCCAAAAGACCTAACCATGTGTTCAAGCTTTCTAAAGCTCTCTATGGACTTAAGCAAGCTCCACGCGCTTGGTATGAAAGGCTTAGGGATTTCTTGCTTTCCAAAGACTTCAAAATTGGGAAGGTTGACACTACTCTATTTACTAAAAGAATTGGCAAAGATTTATTTGTTTGTCAAATCTACGTTGATGATATCATTTTTGGATCTACTAATGATTTATTTTGTGAGGAGTTCGGAAAAATGATGTCAAAGGAATTTGAAATGTCTATGATAGGAGAATTGAGCTTCTTTCTTGGCCTTCAAATCAAACAATTGAAAGATGGAATTTTTATAAGTCAATCAAAATATTTGAAGGACATGCTCAAGAAGTTTGGTTTAGAAAATGCTAAGCCTATCAAGACTCCAATGGCAACAAATGGTCATCTAGACTTAGATGAAGGAGGTACTATAGTTGATCAAAAACTTTATCGTTCAATAATTGGTAGTTTGCTTTATATTACCGCATCTAGGCCCGATGTTATGTTTAGTGTATGCATGTGTGCTCGATTTCAAGCTTCTCCTAGAGAGATTCACTTGAAGGCCGCTAAAAGAATTCTAAGATATTTGAAGTATACTCCCAATATTGGTCTATGGTATCCCAAAGGTGCTCAATTTGAATTAATTGGATATTCGGACTCGGACTATGCGGGGTGCAAAGTTGATAGAAAAAGCACCTCCGGTTGTTGTCAATTTCTTGGTAGATCTCTTGTTTCATGGTCTTCTAAGAAACAAAATTCGGTTGCTCTATCTACCGCCGAGGCGGAATATATATCGGCCGGAAATTGTTGTGCTCAACTATTATGGATGAAACAAACCTTATTGGACTATGGAATTATTTTCAAGAACGTGCCTCTCATGTGTGATAATGAGAGTGCGGTAAAATTGGCTACCAATCCGGTCCAACACTCAAGAACCAAGCATATTGATATACGGCATCACTTCTTAAGAGATCATGTTGGCAAGGGAGATATCTCTATTTATTCCATTGGCACCGATGATCAATTAGCAGACATTTTTACAAAACCATTGGATGAAACAAGATTTTGTTCTCTAAGAAGTGAAATGAATGTGATCGATATCTCAAATGTGACTTGAAGTTGATCACACATGTGTCGTCTTGCATCTCGGGTCTAAGTATGCTCTTTATGCTATTTATTTGGTATTATTTGTGCATTTTTCATTTCTAATTGCTCTAGATAGTTTAATTCAAAAATCTTGCATTACTCCATTACATCATATGTATATGCATGCATACCAACTCTTGGATTGGTCAAAATGTCCATATATGAGCACCAATTCGGATTCGGAATTCAAAATCAGAAAGTGGGCAGAGATTGGCAAAATGAGTATCAGGCCGCGGACCGTCCGCCCATGGACCGCGGACCGTCCGCAGCATCAGGCAATGGACAGTCCGAGCAGCCTCGCAGACTGTCTGAGGTCATCAGGGCGCGGACCGTCCGCCGCCCCCGCGCGGACCGTCCGCGACAGGGCAGAAAAAGGAACAGAGCCCGCAGACTTGCCAGTTGTGCCTATTCGGTTGTTCTCTCTTGCTCTCCACTCGCTATATCCTCTCTTGTGTCGAGTGTGCGCGGACCGTGAAGTGAAGTTGCGTGCGGACAGTCCGACAGCTTGCAGCAACATTCCCTCAACATGTCTTCATCACGGTATCTTCAAATCTTGTGGATTTAATCAAATTTCATCAACTTTGAGATTATTTGGGTTTCTTCTCTGATCTGAAATTGAGCAGTGGATTTCAAAATCTGATTGGTGGGATTGATAGTTCTCCCCAATATCAATGCTATGCAAAATTTTGAACTTGTTTTGCTGGGTATTATCTGCGAAAACATCAAATTGAACTCTTGTGGCGGCTAGGGTTCTTGGAGTCGCCCCTGGTCGGTCGCGGACCATCCGCCCGGTGGACGCGGACCGTCCGGGCCTCTGGCGCGGACAGTCCGGCCCCCTAGCGCGGACCGTCCGGATCCTGGCAGAGCATTACCATTCCATTCCTTTTTATAAGTGGTGTTTGGTAGCAATTATTTATCTATGGATGTCTGTCACCTTGTTGCAGTGGTTTTGGTGGTCTCCGCAAGAAACTTGCAGGTCGCTTTAAATCCAAGCGCCCTCGTGGCAATGATGATGACTATACACCGACCACTGATTCAGAGGCCCAATCCTCAGCTGGGGGCACTGAATCCATGGATGCTGAAGATTTTCTTCATGTTCACCCTGATTATCCCATTGATATCCAAGGATGGACTTACCCCAAGCGGAGATTTTCTATGGCTGAGTACTGCTCTAGACGGACTGTGAACCAGTATGCTCTGCCATCAGATACAAATATTCAGTTTTTCCACACTCAGCTGCAGTTTGATGTCTTTTGGGGCACCCTGGTGGATACCAACTTTCATAAGCATCAGGTGATTGATTGGTCCTTCTTGCTCAGTCAATCAGTCATGGAGGGTCTCATTCCCAAATTTGAAACATGTGGGTTATATCAGTTTATGGGGCAGCGCACTGATTTCAATGAAATGGCAGTTAAGCAATTCTTGGCTACCTCAGAGATTGATATTGCAGAAGAATCTATCACATGGATGACTGGCTTCAAGCGGTATTCTGCTTCTTTTGCTGACTTTGCCGCTGCCAACAGTCTGAACTATGGCACCATTTCTGCTGGGGTGGATCTTTATACTGAAGATAATTTTGAGGATTTTGTGCAGTTTTATGAGCCAGCCAGGCTCGGTATACCCAGGAGGTTTGGAGAAACAGCAGGACTCAGACATCATCCTGCTGTCATCAACAAGATTGCCAGAGTCACCATTCTTCCCAAGAGTGGTGATAAGAGCAAAATTCGAGATAAGTTCTGGAACATAATCCAGCACATCATGAATGGTGAAGTCATGAACATTGTTCTTTTCATGATGAGGCAGCTTAATGATTTAAAGATGGACAAGAATCAAAACTTGGCTTATGCTCCCTACATTATGGCTCTCATAAAATCCAAGACAAGATTTGAGGGCCCATGTGAGATTGTTCACACTCCATTCAGGCCTTTTAAGAATGAGATAGGGTTCCTCACCAGGCCACTCACTCCATTCCCAGATGATGAGGAAGACCCTGGCTATGCGGGTGGAGCAGCTCCTAATGTTGAGGAACAGCAGATGCCTCCTCCTCCACCTCCTCCTCAGCCTCAGCACTATTGGGAGCCTGCTCCAGGATATTTTGATCCTTATTTTCACAATATGCAGCAAGGGCTGGAGACTCATATTGATGCTCGCTTTGATGGCCTGATGTCACATGTGGATCACCGCCTTGATGACATGCAGTCTCGCTTTGACAGCAACTGGGATGCGCTGAACTCTGAATTTTCTGACTTTCGTGATCAAATTCACACTAATGTCACTGATCCCATCATGTCAAGGCTGAATAATATGCAACAAAGTTTTCAAGATAACATGGGTGCTCTCTCCAGTCAGTTTGACAATCTTTCTACAACTGACAACCTGCATGATATAAGTCAGAGGCAGCAGCAGCTCCAGCAGGACTTTGGCCAGTTCTCCTCCTTGTTTGACACCTTCAGCACTCATGTTAGGTCTCTCCTTTGTGGCAATTGATGCCAAAGGGGGAGAGAAGAAGTGATGAGAAGTTGTCAGGCGTCTCCTTCAGGGGGAGTTGGTGGTTCTATGTGGACATTAAGATCATGCACATGCATTTTATTTTTTCATGCCGCTTTAGTTTATGTCTTATGCATTTGGAACTTGGTTTGATCTATTAACTCTATGTCGTATGTCTGTGGACTATTATCTGTAATATTCTGTGGGATGAACTATGTTTTAGTTCAAATTACTCTGTGTGTGGTTTATCGAGATGTGATTATAATTACTGCGCTCATTCTACGAATCATCTCTTGTATGCCTCGATAACCATGATTGTAGGAAAGTCTCCATCAAGCTCAAATATATTATGTGTGTTATATCTTCAACTTCAAATAATCCTGCACACACTTAGGGGGAGTCTTTCTTGCATACTGAGTTTTTATTGGGATTTATCTATCTTTTGGACAGAACTTCAAATCAAGATAAGTCCTATGAAACTCATCTCCAAAATCTATCATATACCTTTGGTATGAGAGAGATTTGGAAAAACTAAACTTCTCTTTAATAGACTATGTGGTGTTGTCATCAATTACCAAAAAGGGGGAGATTGTGAATCATCTAGGCCCCTTTGATAATGTTTTGGTAATTAATGACAACTACTTGTGGACTAACGATTCTTGGAGAAATAAGAATGCAGGGTTGGACCACATAGAAATGAAATGTTGAAGAGTCATACGCATTGGTTGTGGATCAGATGAAGGCAAAGGTATAATATAGGTTTTACTTTTGCCGGTCTTGAGGAGTTTAGAGAAGATACCTGACCGGATTAGTAGGCTAGATAGCCGTACTATTAAGAGGGGTCAATGACTTAGATCTGTGTAAAACTTAGTGCCTCATAGAGCATCAAGTAGTTGCATTTGCATGAGGACTAACAGCGCTTCTCATTTCGTAAGTTAAAAAGTTCATTCAAAAGCTTGTTTGAAACTTGAGTAGTCTTGGTCGCGCGGACTGTCCGGCCCTTGGGGGCGGACCGTCCGCGATCCTCCAGAGGGTCCGAGGTTTGACCATTTGTATTGACTCTATGCTCTTTTGCACTGCGGACCGTCCGGGCCTTAGGGCCGGACCGTCCGCAGTCCTGACCAGAGGAAGGTGGCTTCGGGTCAGTCCCTGAATTATAGCCGGACGGTCCGCCTGTGAGGCGCGGACGGTCCGCATGTGTCTAACTCGTTTTTGGACAGGGACTGTGTGTTTTTATTGATTTGTACTACGGACGGTCCGGGGGACCAGTCCGGACAGTACTGTCTCAGGTCGCGGACGGTCCGGGATTTATAGCCGGACGGTCCGCGTGTGTTAACTCCGTTTGATCCGAGGCTCGGGTGTTTGAAATTGCCAGGTCGCAGACGGTCCGGCCTTGAAGGGCGGACTGTCCGGACCCACCTTTTTGAGTCTGCTCTGACATGTTTCAACGGTCATTATAGCTGTTATGGTGTACGGCGGACCGTCCGGCCCTAGGGCGCGGACGGACACGCTTGTGCGCAGAACTGCCCCCTTTTGCACATAACGGTTGGTTTTAGATGGGGGACTATAAATAGAAGGGTTGCTCGTGTGTGAGACCTCTCTTGGCCATTCCTTGCACACATTGAGCTCATTTGTGATCCTCCAACTCACTCTCTCACACTCTTTGCTTGAGATTGCATTCTAGTGAGAGATTGAGGGTTCCTAGTGCATTTGCATCATTTGGTGATTCTTGAGGCACTAGGTGGTACACCGAGCAAGCGTCGTTGGCTTGTTACTCTTGGAGGTTGCCGCCTCCTAGACGGCTCGGGTGATTGTCTCCGTCGAGCTCTCCAAGAAGATTGTGGAGAAGCCGCGGTGTTGATTGTGAGGGGTTCGCGCCTACCTCGCCGGAGCGGCAAAGGTGACATTAGTGGAATCGAGGTATTGAGTGATTTCTTGTCCACTTGGCTCAAAGATCAAGTCGTGGCTTGATAGAGGAGCAAGTGAGAGCTTGAAGTCCACCTCAACGTGGATTAGGGGTGATCGGCAAATCACCGATACCACGGGATAAATTTCGGTGTCTATTCCTTCTAGCATTACTTATTGCCTTGCAATTGATTAGAGTTTTGCTTATTGTTCTTCAAGTATTCAATCTCCGTAGTTGTCTTTCATACATTGTTTACTTATTGACACTAGTAAATTTATTCCTCTTGTTGTATTGATTAAATTTACTTAGTATTGTTGTTTTTAGTCAAAACCGTCTATTCACCCCCCCCCCTCTAGCCGGTGTCCTAGATCCTACACATAGTGCCGGCACCCTTCGCGAGAGAGCGCGTTCATCGCCCCCTCGCAGGTGACCAGGGAGGCATAAGACATGAACCCCTCCACGATAGTGGGGAGTGCCTGCAACTCCTCCTGTACCCACTCCAGGCAGCAAAGTCCGGGCTCTCGGTCCGGCACTTCGAAGTCAGCGGTCCGCGCGCCCAGCTCATGGTATGAATCCATAAGCTGTTTGCGCGTCCGCTCAGCCTCTGTGCGCATCGCGGCCTTGGCCCTCTCCTCACGGCTCTGTAGGGCGCTGAGCCGCTCCTTCAACTGCTCGGAACGCTCCCTGGCAAGATTGCCCTCCACCCGTGCCAAATTGGCCTCCGCCAGCGCAGCCCGCGCCTTGGCGAGAGCCTCATTAGCCTCCCTCCTCTCCTCCGCCAGTTGGCGCCGGAGGTCAGTCTTCTCCCCCTCCAGCGCGGCCATCTTGTCCGCCAGCTTGCGGCAATTACTGTCGGCGGCCGATTTTTCCCGGACGGCGTCTGCATGTTGCGTCCGAAGTCTCTCGACTTCGGCAGACACAACTGCCGTGAGGGCCCCTGACGCCGCGCGGTCTGCGAAGTCAGCCGCCTGCAAAACACACGTAAGAACACAACCCCAACGAAGCCGATGAAAAAAAAACGAAGTCTAGCTCAATATACCTGATTTAGCGCCTCCTTCATCTCCTTCAGCTGGCGGGACACAGCGCCCGCCTCATCCCTGACAGCAGCGAGTGCCGGCATCTCGTCGCCGGCACTAAGAGCATCGCCCTTCGCCTTTGGCACTACAGCAGCCGCCGTGGTCGCCGCGGCAGGCGGAACAACGACAAGTTGGCCCTCGCCCGACCCTGCGACGTATCAACAAATTACGAAAAAAAAGAAAGAGAAACGAGGAAAGAAAATCGAGCCAACGGCTTACCAACAAGATAGTCGTCCACGCTAATGTCGGTGGCGAAGTCGGCGACACGCTTGCCCGGCGGCGGCAACTCTCGGGCCGCCTTCACAGCCTCCGGCACCTTGCTGGACGTCGGTGCAGCCTTCGCAGACTTGGAACCACCGGCGGCAGCCGCAGCCTCCGGCGCCTTGCCGGATGCAGGAACGGCCGACTTCGCCGCCAGCGGCGGCTTGCCTCCGCCGGGGGCAGCAGCCTTCGCAGCCCCCCGCTGCCTCTTCGGTCTGGCTTCATGAAGCCTGACGACCGCTTGGCGCTTCTGCGCGGCTCCCTGGCGATCCTTGTCCATCACTGCCGACACAACAGCAGCAATATTCCGCCCGTAAGGAAACACTTTCCATTCACGAACCATGCGAGATGTAAAAAAGTCTTCGCCGGCCGCACGGGGGATAGGAACATTCCTAGGCCACCAACCCCCGGTAACCCTCAGCATCCGCGCCGAAGACTCCCGGAGCTCGGGCGAAGACATCCTTCCCCCCGGGGCCGCGCATGTCCTCATCAATTCTCTAGCAAAACCATCGGAAACCCCAAGTCCTCCCATAGCAGTACCTAGTTTCCTCTTCTTAGAGGACGGGGCGGCCGCCGGCGCAGGGTCGTCTCCAGACTCTACCACCGGCTTCTTCCCGCGACGGTCCACATCGTCTTGGTCGGGATAACCGTTATACGGCAGTCGATTCAATTCAAAAACCATGTTCAAACGGTCATTCGACCCGCGGATATCCTAGCTACGCTGGCCCTCTGTCCTCGGCACGTACCGACCAACGATCCGCACCGCCCCATCCTCCGCCTCACGCACAAAGGCGGCCGGATCGCGGCCTTGCAGATCCAGCGCGAAGGCAGGACTTCGCACCAGCTTCCCACCATAGGAAGGCATCTGGCGAGGGCACACTTCGCCCAACGCCTAGCCATGCGCCAAGGGCCATACCCCGTACGCCACAAATTCCTCAACCAAATCGCGCCCACTACTCAGGCTGGCGGCGCACCGAAGGGCCCCTTCGTCCGCATCCTCCTCCGCCACTTCAAAGGACGGGTATGCTGAGTACAAATGCGAGCACATCTCGGACACGGGGAGCCCCTCATGGTCATCGACGGTACCCTCCGCGACGTAAAACCAAAACTCATTCCAATTGCCCCACTTGTTGCGGGCGCAAGGAACCAACTCGACTACCTCCATCGTGGTCTTGCCGGTCTTCGGCGTAAATGTACAGGACCCAAACTGGGCAACTTCATCTCCAATCATCCTCTTCTGCCAGTGCAGGCAATAGTACTTCGCAAAGACTTCGACTGATGGCTGTCCGCCGTACGAAGTCGTCGCCTAGACATACTTCGACAGAGCCACCACGGCATTTGGCGTCAGCTGATGGATCTGAACGTTAAATCTGCGCAGGACTTCTCCAACAAATCGGTGCGCAGGCAGGCGGAGACCGGCGGCGAAGAACGCCTCGAACACAACCAACTCGCCCTCCGGCTCGGGGACTTCCTCCGTCCCCGGGACACGAGTGACTCCGCCGCCAAAGTAACCCAGCCGCTGCATATCTTGCACGCGGACCGACGACATCCGCGACACGCCAAAATCCACCGTATCGCCGGCGCGCAACTCCTCCACCGCCAAAGCACTCAGCGTTTCCTCAGACGACACGTCGGCCGGCGTTGTAGCGGCAGCAGAAGAAGAGGAGGTCGGCATCGCTACGTACCGTCGGCGGCGGTGGGAGGTCTGCTTCACTCGAGCCAGATCTCCGGCGAACAAGAGCAAGGAGGGCAGACGAGCAGCAAGACGGTGGAAAAGGCGGCTAGGGTTTTCACGGAGCGCGGAAATTGAAGTTCAAAACGCACCGACCCCAGCCCCCTTTTATACACAGGGCGCGGCGCTTCGGGAAACCCGCAGTCCAACAGTACGCGGCGCTTCGGGAAACCCGCAGTCCAACAGTACGGTGTCAATCAACAGTCATGTCAAAAACCCCCGCGGAACCACTTTGAGCGAGGGCAGCGTCTCCGCCATCTAGCGACGTCTTCGGCACCAGGTGACTTAGTCGAACTGGTCCCTCGGAGGGAAAATGTTGGAACGAAGGCAAAGACGCCACCCTTCGCTCGAGTCCTTCGCTTCAGTCGTCGGTCCAACGGAGACAAAACGGGCAGGGACACCCTTCGCCCTATACGACATCAGACGAAGGCCCGCGACGAGGTCATCCCACCGTGCGGCCTCGTCCAGCACGGAGGCCCACGTGTGATACGGCCCATTGTAACGGGCCCTGCGTGGCCGCTGCGTGTTACGGGCCTAATTTGTAAAGGCATCCCTGTAATTACAGTCTGTAACCCTGCTTTATGGGAATATTCTGGGGATAACCTAGGTATCTGAGGGCACATGCGTCCTTAACACAAGACGCTGGGTGCTCAGATACCTATAAATACCCCCGCACAGTGCCCGTGAGAGGCTAGATTAACAGAGCTTTTGCCATCTTGCGCGAGAACCCTGTTAACGTCACTGTTCACCCCTGTTGGATCCCCTTGCAAATGAGAGCAAGTTCCAACAACTTGCGCCCCCAGCCGTCGGGGGCTGAGTCTTCTCCAACACGCTCCAAGGTCCTCCCCCTACGGCGCGGGGACTGGGTCCCACACGTCATGCAAGCCGGCCCAAAGCAGAAGAAGCCAAACCGCCGCGCGCGGTGCATGCAACCGCCCAGCGGTTACAAGCGGCTCTCCACTTTTGCCTAGACCAGCGGGCGAAAGGGCGGGCAGCCATGCAGGCGGCACGCAACCGCGCCAGGTGGGCGCACTTCTCCAACTTCCAACACGCCCAGCATGGAGGCCCAGGCCCACGCGTCATGCAACCGGCGCGCCGGATGCTTCGTGCAAGCAACTGCACCGCCACTCGCGCCACTACCGCGCCTCCTCGACTGCGGAACCAATACCGCGACTCGAGGCGACCCAGCGCACGACCCAGCAGCGCCAGCCTGGCGCGACGGTCAATGCGGCCAAAAATGGGCCGGCAGTAATGGCGGTGGCAGGCGGGCTGGAGCAGCGGTCACGTCATCAGCCAAGCTTACGTCCCATCCGGGGGCAGCGAGAGAACCCTCTCTCACGGCGTTAAGACGACGCGCCCGTGTTCCGTTCCTCGAACGGCCCGCGCACGCGCGACGGCCGCCCCGCGAACCACTCGCCCCGTCGCATTAACTCCGCGGCGGGACAGGCGGCGCCTCTGGCAGGAGAAGCGAGTGACGCTTCGCCTTCGCCATGATGACCGCGTCAAAAAAGGTACGCCACGTCGTTCGATTTTGTATCCTTTCCCTTTTTTCCTCTTTCTCTCTCTTACAACAGGGACCGGGAAAGGGGGATACCCCGAAAAGGATCCTTCCCCGTGAAGGAACCAGGCTCCGAGCCTCCCTACTGATTAGAGGTTCGAAGGCTGGCCCCTCAGAAGGGTTCAACAGCCGCCTCAGAGCGCGTGGGCTCCACACCCACTACTGGTCAGAGGTTCGAAGGCCGGCCCCTCGGAAGGGTTCAACGGCCGCCTCAGGCTACTCGGGCTCCGCGCCCACTACTGATCAGGGGTTCGAAGGCTGGCCCCCGAAGGGTTCACAGCCGCCTCAGACACAGAGCGAGGGATGACCATGGGTACGTTCGATACATAACCAAGCCTCGGGCTGCGCTCCCGAGGTACCCTAGGACATTTCCGAGACCAGTGGGAACGATCTTGTAACGGAATCCCATCAGAGGGAGGCATCGAGCCCTCGGACCCCATCGACAGGGGACCGGGTCCGGCAGGTCACCCGCAGGTACGCGCCTCTGGGCCTCTAGCCGACCCCTAGCAAATGGGGCACGGACGTCCGCTCGGATTACCCGCCAGCAGCTCACCGGAGACACCATGTTCGGTGCCCACCGAGGGCAACATGGCGCTTTCCCCCTCCTCCTTGCGGAAAGGCGACGCAGGGGCGTATGTAAAAAAGTCGAGTCTGTCCCTGATCGTCCTCTTGCCCTGTGTAGAGGCTCGGGGGCTGCTCTCGCAAACCCGGCTCCGGCCAAACCGTTGACAGCGTCAACATACCAGCCCGAGAACTTGGAACCCGACTGTGCACCCGGGCTACGGCCAGCTCGCATGAGGGAACGACCAGACCAGCCGAAGCATTACGCGAGGCATTAAGACCTCGGAGGAGTCAAACCACTCCTCCGAGGCCTCGGGGGCTACACCCGGCGGGTGCGCTCGCGCGCACCCACCGGAACAAAACGCAACCGAGAAAGGCTGGTCCCCTTGCAAAAAAGTGCGACAAAAGCCTCCAAGCGAGTGCTAACACTCCCTTCGAGGCTAGGGCTACTGTCGGGGACCATAATTAGGGGTACCCTCAAGGCTCCTAATTCTCAGCTGGTAACCCCCATCAGCATAAAGTTGCAAAGGCCTGATGGGTGCGATTAAGTCAGGGATCAGTCCATTCAAGGGACTCGATCATGCCTCGCCCGAGCCTAGCCTCGGACAAGGGCAGCCGACCCCGGGGGATCTCCGTTTCGCCCGAGGCCCCCCTCCAGCGGCGAACATACTTCCGGCTCGCCCGAGGCCCTGTCTTCGCCAAGAAGCAACCCTGACCAAATCGCCACACCGACCGACCAAATCGCAGGAGCATTTAATGCAAAGGTGGCCTGACACCTTTATCCTGACGCGCGCCCTCCAGTCGACAGAGCCGAAGTGACCGCAGTCACTTCGCCGCTCCACTGACCGGCCTGACAGAAAGACAGCGCCGCCTGCGCCGCTCCGACTGCGGTGCCACTTGACAGAGTGAGGCTAACAGGCAGTCAGGCCCGGCCGCAGGCACCATAGGAAGCTCCGCTTCGCCCGACCCAGGGCTCGGACTCGGGCTAAGCCCCGGAAGACGGCGAACTCCGCTCCGCCCGACCCAGGGCTCGGACTCGGGCTAAGCCCTGGAAGACGGCGAACTCCGCTCTGCCCGACCCAGGGCTCGGACTCGGGCTAAGCCCCGGAAGACGGCGAACTCCGCTCCGCCCGACCCAGGGCTCGGACTTGGGCTCAGCCCCGAAAAACGACGAACTCCGCTTCGCCCGACCCCAGGGCTCGGACTCCGCCCTGGCCTCAGCCGACGGTCTCCGCCTCGCCCGACCCAGGGGCTCGGACTCGACCTCGGCCACGGAAGACAGACTCGACCTCGACTTCGGAGGAGCCTCCACATCGCCCAACCTAGGGCGCAGACCAGTCACGTCAACAGGAGGCGCCATCATCACCCTACCCCAAGCTGACTCGGGCCACGGGGAACAAGACCGGCGTCCCATCTGGCTCGCTTCGCTAGATAGGCAATGACAGTTCCCCGCCGCATACTCTGTGACGACGGCGGCTCTCAGCCCCCTTACGGAAGCAAGAGGACGTCAGCAAGGACTCGACAGCTGTCCCTCCGCCAGGCTCCAACGCTCCTTCGACGGCCACGACATCACACGAACCAGGCGCCAAAACCTCTCCGGCCGCCACGATGGCGTGTACTTAGGGCGCTAGCTCTCCTCCGCTAGACACGTAGCACTCTGCTGCACCCCTCATTGTACACCTGGATCCTCTCCTTACGCCTATAAAAGGAAGGACCATGGCCCCCTTAGAAAGGGTTGGCCGCGCGGGGACGAGGAGGAGACAGGCGCTCGCGTGAGGCCGCTCGCTCCCTCTCCCGCGTGGACGCTTGTAACCCCCTACTGCAAGCGCACCCGACCTGGGCGCGGGACGAACACGAAGGCCGTGGGATTTCCACCTCTCTCACGCCCGACTCCGGCCACCTTTCTCCCCCCTTTGCGCTCGGCCTCGCGCCGACCCATCTGGGCTGGGGCACGCGGCGACATTTCACTCGTCGGCATAGGGACCCCCCGGTCTCGAAACGCCGACACTAATCCATTTCTTTTCGACGCACATTCTTACCATCCTAAGGCTGGTGGTAGTGCGGGCGGCAGCGCGGGCGAGAAGAGGCCGCTGCCGCCCGCGCGCGGGCGAGAGGCGGGCGAGAGGTCGGCACCGGGCGATGGCGCTCGCGCCCGGCGAGAGCGGGCGGTATCGCCTCGCTCTCGCCCGCGCTGGAGCGCCCGCCCGGGCAAGAGGGAGGCGAGAGGGAGGCGAGGCACTAGCGGGGCGAGAGCGCGGGGCGAGAGCGACGTGGCGCGATCTGATTGGTCCACGTGTCGCGATCTGATTGGTCCACGTGTGCTAGCCGTTGCAACTAGCCGTTTTTGACCGTTTGGAGTCCAAAAAATTTGAAAAAATTTGCAAAAAATCACAAATTTCATCCCCAATCCCTCTATATATACCCCTACCCGGGTGGAGCTCATTCCACACACCATTCCATCTCATTTTTCTCTTCTAAACTCCCCTTTCTTCACACAATGTCGGGTTGGTCCCCAGATTTGAACACCTTCACGGATCTCTTGCAGTCCGATGGGTCACCTACAACCCTTCCGTTAGATGAGTCTTCTTCACTACATCGTCGCTCCGATGTTTCAGCCTCACTCCCCCGTGCACTATTTCCGGCTGCGCGTCCACCACCATACCCTTATCCCTATCATTTGTATCAATATCCACCGTCTTCATATGGTCAACCTCCAACTTCCCAAGCCGAAATTCAAGCCTCATTCCCGGTACGTCCGTATGCCCCTCCCCCACCTGCTGCGGACGGAAGTCAAGCTTCTTTCCAGATACCTCCATACGCCCCTCCTCCATATGCTCCACCTCCGTATGGAGTACCTCCTTATGCTCCATATGCTCCACCTCCGTATGGAGCACCTCATCCATATGCTCCACCTACGTATGGAGCACCTACTCCAGTTGCTCCTTTATCTGTTGGATCTGAAAACCAAGCTGAGGAAAATCCCGTGCCGAAGGAAAAGCGTCCAAAGAGGCTAGAGTGGACGAAGGAAGACAAGGAAAAGCTGGTGAGTGAATCATTTCTCATTTATTTAATCTTGATTTTTTTTAGTTTACTTATATTATAGGTTTTATTGTAGGTTAATGCTTGGTTTATGCATTCTAATGATCCCATCTCCGGCAACAATAAGAGCGGATCAAGTTTCTGGGGCCAAATAGCGGCAACATATAACTCCACCTCCGACCCTATCCGTCATCGAACCGCCAAGCAACTTAAAGATCATTGGGTCACCTACAACCGGGAGGTGACCAAGTTCAATGGATTCTACCTCCAAGAAGAAAGGTTGCGTCAGAGTGGAGCTGACGATGCAATGGTCATGGATGCAGCAATGGCGAGGTTCGAGGGTAAAATGGGGCATCCATTTAAGCGCCATCATTGGTGGCAAGTTGTTCGCCACGAGCCCAAGTGGTCAGCAAAGCATGGTCTTGGTAGTGGATCTGATTCGACTGCGAATAAGAGAACCCGACTCGGAGTCTCTGGTGAATATAGTTCTGGAGGCACTGAAGACACCGAGGAGGAAGTGCCCCGACCAGTGGGGCGTGATAGGGCAAAGGTGGCTGCGCGAAAGACAAAGACGAAGGGGAAAGGGAAGGAAGCCACGAGCAGCGAATCAACAAGTGAAGCATTCAAAATGAAGAACTTGTGGGGTGGATTAGTGAAGACCAAGCTTTTGAAGCAATGGAACATCCTAAAGGGCCGATCAACCAGAGATATGGACCCGGCTGAAAGACGTACCCATGGCAGGGCCGTAAAGATGGTCGAAAAAGAACTTGGTCTGCTAGATGACGAAGAAGAGGAACCGGAAGCGGAACGTGAAGAGGAGGAAGAGGAGGATGAGATCGAGGAGTCCGATTAGAGTTATGTAATTTTATTTTAATTATCATGTCATTTTATTATAATTATTATGTACTTTGTAATTTTTAATTCAATAAAAAATATTATGTTGTGTGTTTTCTGAGCGTTGAAATAAATCCGCGTGAATTACTTAATTCTGAAATAGAAAAGCTGACGTGGCTATAGCCTGAGGCTGTAGCCTGCTGCAGCCTGTGCACTGGAGCAGCAGGGGCGAGAGCTGACGTGGCAGGGGCGAGAGGGAGGCTGTGCACTGGACTCAGCCTAAATCTGTGCGCATGCAGCAGGAAACAAATTTTTTACGCAGTATACCACACTATAGAAATATTTACACCGTGTAGCATAATTAGTATCAGTATATGTCATAATCTGGTTCCAACGAGCTTAACTTCATGGCTGTTGGAGAGATCCTACTTTTATCACGAAATTAACAATTTAAATTAGATTTTTTTGGTTTCCATGCATTCCAATTTATTTTCTTTCAATGCACATTCTTT
Source organism: Zea mays (assembly GCF_902167145.1). Taxonomy (NCBI): domain Eukaryota; kingdom Viridiplantae; phylum Streptophyta; class Magnoliopsida; order Poales; family Poaceae; genus Zea; species Zea mays. The sequence continues at coordinate 41,363,327 of NC_050098.1, read as the reverse complement.
GACATCCTAAATTTGTGTGCATGCAGCAGAAAATTGATTATTAAGTGGTGTACCACACTGTATAAATATCTACACTGTGTAGCATAATTAGCATCAGTATAATTAATAAATTGGTTCTCACGAGCCTAGATGCATAGCTGTTTGTATAGATCCTATATTTATGAGAGAAATAAAGCATTTAAATCATATTTTTTTCATGCACGTCAATCCATTTTCTCTCTACAAACATGCCTGCCATTCTAAATTTATACACATGCAGCATGAAACTAATTTTTATGCGGCGTACGGTATTGAATAAATAGCTACATCGTGTAGCATAATTAGCATCAGTATATATTATAAAATGTTTCTAACGAGATTAACTGCATGGCTGTTATAGAGATCCTATATTTATGGACATAATAAAATATTCAAATCATATTTTTTGTTTCTATGCATGTCAATCTATCTCCTAAATTTGTGCGCATGTCTTCCAATTTTATTGGGCATGCAAATGAAAACAAAAGCACGCATGCAGGGATGGACCTGGGGGTGGATGCAGCCAGGCTGGTCTGGCAGGTTGGTGCAAGAGGCAGCTGGGGCTGGTCTAGTCGGATGGTGCAGAGGGCGGCTGAGGCTGGTCTGGTCGGGTGGTGTAGGGGGCGGCTAAAGGTTCCACCATATATTTGGAAGCCCACGGCTTCCAATAGCCTTACGTGTAGGGCAGTGACCAAGTCTTCATGTTCGAGAAGTAACAGCGATCTGAATCGATTAATACCCAGCTGGGGATCTCCAACCACACGACATATGTAGCACTTAACCCTTGCATATGTCAACTCACACCCGGATTTCTCAAGATCAGAATGGGTTCACACCAACCGAGAGCACAGATACTCCATCGTCCAACCTCTTGCCATGGGGGTACACGCTACTCTCGCCATCTCTCCACTCCCATTGTGTGGTAGCCTTTCTGGTATTGGTCCGACCAAGGCAAAGCTTACCCATGACGAGACATGTGGCCAGTTAAAAGGTCCTCAATCATCAAGCCTACATCGGCTCAGTCCTTAAGCGACTTAGACGGAGACACTACACCAAGACTTCCTTCTCGTGCAAGTCACCCAACCGGTCTCGTCTTTATTACTTAAACCCCAAAGTTTGGTACCTGACAGAGGTACACATTTTAGATGTTGAACCCATCACGGTCATGATGGATCCACCATCATCAATCTTTTCTTTGTAAAAAATTCCTATCCAATGTGAAGCATCACCTTTTTCAAACAAAAGATTTTGTTTTCTATAGCAAGAATAAGCATTAGAAAACTTGCTTAAATAAAACAGGTAGCAAGGATTGGTAACTAAATCTTCCAAGGAAGGAAATGCATCAATTGTTTGGCACACAATTCCTATCACCTAATGCATCATATAAGGTGCTAAAGAGTATAAAACAACAAGGAAAAGAGATAATGCACCGGGGCTTACCTTATGTTGCAGGAGTTTCTGTTTCCACACCACAGATGTCGAAATAAAAGTTGTTCTCCACTGGAGGATTCTCAGTCTACGAGACAACTTCTTCCTCTACTACGGATTCTTCTTCGTGTTCTATACATGATAATACATGTACATGAATGTTCATGCTATGTCATTAATATGCAATCATACAATAGAAATATAGTAAGTTGCATCTTGAATACAACTTTCCTTTACGGTATGAATCAATCACTAAACTTTCCTAGTTAGGTGTTCCTTTGGGATGAGTATTAGATAATTAATCCTATGAAGCTAGTTATTGGGTTTTCTGGTCAAACAGTACCCAAACCACTTCAAACTTTACTCAGGGTCCCTGACCCTCATATTAAGCTTACCCAAAAAGTTTTATGATATTTGGAATTATTAAACTATTTCTAAAATTCTAAAAGACTTTATTCAAGCACCTTTAAATGCTACATAATTCCAGGTTTAAACTAAAAATCTTGGGATTATTTTTATTAAATACTAATTGATTTTAGAAATCTAACAAAATTGGTCTCATAATTTTACCATTTTTTACTATTTTCTACAGATTTCCCAAGCTGACCGTAAAAAGAAAAGAATAAATCATGAATAGTAACGGTCTCAATTCGGCCCGACCGGCCCAAACCCGCGTAGAATCCGAGCGCGCCCGCGCCCGCGCTGACGGATTTGCACCGAGGCCCCTAGGCATTTGAATAACCAATAAAGAATCTTTGAACACTATTCATATGTCTCACTGACAATTACACAAAAGTCCTCCTATTTCTATTTCTTCACGGCTCTAGGTCCCCGATGGCGCTCCGATCGAACACTTGGCCGGAATTGCGTGTACTCGTCGGCGGTGACTTGTTTCGGTGGTGTCGAGTACAGGGGCTTCATCTCTGACGCTACTCGAACACATCCATGGGTTTAATTTGACCGGCCCACCACTAATTTATGTCTGTCCGTGACAACCGCGGAACAAACGTTCTGGCGAGCCCGTTTCGGTTTACATGAGTCGGTCACATTCAATCCAAGGACTCAGAATGAATCAGTGACCTACTAGGACTATGGTGCTTGCGCAAATTTGGACAGGGGCAACCTGGAACGGCTGGTCGACGTGAGCCATGTCCACGGTGGCGTTCCCGGGAGACAACGTGTGTTCCCTAAGCTACGACGCGGTAGCGTTCAATTGGTCGATACTATAGGTGTACATTTGGGCCGGGCCTGATGGGCCGGCCCGAAGCACGGAAAAAAAGCACGGCTCAGGCACGGCACGACCCGAAATATTTTAGTGTCAGGCCGGGTTTGGGTCGAGGTCGTGGCCCATGGGCGGGCACGAGCACGACCCGTTTAAGGCAGGCACGAAATGGCCCATATAGAGGCACAAAAAGGCCCATATATTTATTAAAATGACACTTCATTCCATACTTTCATGTACTTGATAAAGAACACAAAGCTAGAAATAATGTTAGTTAGATGTTTTTTGTAGCTTTGAATTAGAGTATGTGATGTAATTTTATTTTTGTTATGAACATTAGATAAAGAACTGAACTTACGAACTTTATATAGAGCTGATTATACTCTTTTTCTTTCTAACAAATATTAAGTTTGCTTTTGGTCAAATTTATTTGTCTTATCTTTTATTTGTTTTATTAAATTTGTTTTGAATTTCGGGCTCTCATGTGAATTTCGGGCCCTGATGTGAATTTAGGGCCAAAAACTGAATTTCGGGCCCTAATGTGAATTTCGGGCTTTTATAATTTCGGGCCACCTGAAATGAGCCCGGCACGTTTAAGCAGTTACGAGCCAGGTCGTGGGCCGGCCCGACACGACCCGAAATTCAAACAGTACGGGCCTTTTCGGGCTTGGGCCGGGCCAGGGCGGGCGGCTCGAATGTACACCTATAGTCGATACCAAGAGCTTCACTAGAAGTAAGAAATGCTAAAACATGAATCCGGGAGGCATGAACTGACCAGAGAATGGTGCGCCACGGCGCGATGCCTCACGGCGGCGACGGTGACCAGTTTTGGGGAAATCCAGTGAACTTGTGTTCTGATGGACGAGAAGGGTCGGCTGAGGGTGGACTAGGTTCGTAACACAAAGGTGAAGCAAGGGAAACACTCAATTTGTAGAGATCACTCGTGTGCTTCGCGAATTTGGGATGAGAACGTTCACGACGACAGTAGGATATTTCTACTGGAGCAGGCTCGCCGTGGCGTGCAAATGGACAGTGTCCTCGAGCAGCAATTGGCTATATTCCACAACTTAATGCGACATGGTAAGTCGGCACATGGCGTGGCATGACCAAGATAAATGGTGCCCACCACGGCGATGGCCGCACGGCCACGTCGCCGGGCAAGTGGGTACGGGGGGCGGACTCAATCCAATCCCCCTCGGATCTTTTCATCCTCGCGGTAATATCCCACCAGAACCGAGCATGAATCTCGGCGGACAGCTTGAATCATCGTGCGGAGATCACCGGCGGCCAGGTTCCCTGCACCCGTGATCTTCTTCAGTCTATTGTACCATGGAGAGTTCATTCGGTGCGCCTGATAGAGCAACTTGAGGGGCCTTTTTCTTCAATTTCTATGTGGTGAGCCATTAATCCGATTACATCTAAGTTACTCTCCTATAAACCAGCTTCAACTTTGTCATAGAGATCTTGGTCATTTACTCACTGGATGAAGCACAATTTAGCTCCAAAGTCGAGCAAACGTCACTGACAGTCTGTCTTCATATTAGGGCTCGACTGACAGCCCGAATTCTAGGGCATTTTACTCCAATTTCTGTACCATTCTTGGGCTAAATCACTTAATCAAACTTAGACTACTATAGTAGCTCTACAACTTTGTTGTGGTGAGCCATAACAAACTCCTCATAGATCAAGAGATATAGAAGCTTAAAGTTGGCCTATTGACACTATTTTCAGGGTTTAAGAACAAGGGTGCTCTTGGATCTTTTTGCAATTTACTCTAATTTTCACCACAAAACTTGGAAATCCCAAACATGAAAGTTTCTTAACTTTTGTTATCTATGAATTTGATGTATACACTTTTGACTAAAAGTGCATAGAACTTGAAATCACCCAATAGGGCACTAATTAGGGTTTTAGGGTTCCAAATTAGGGTTTTGAGTGTTCTAGGGTACATATGGCACTTAAACTCTCTAAGCTTAACCTTTCTTAAACATTTCTACCCACTTGTTGAGATCATACCTTAGTGCTCATCTCACAAGGCCAGAGGTCTCTAGTCCTTAAGGAGAGATACTCTAACCTAGGGCCAAGAATCCCTTTTACCAAGTCAGAGCATCAAATCACATGTTTGTGTTCAAATTTTAGCCTAGTGGATGCATCCTAAGTGTATCATACATAATGACATGCCAATGCATATGATGTCATGCCAAATTTTTAGTTTTTCGTAACACCAGGGGTGTTACATCCTTCCCCCCATAAAAGAATCTCGTCCTAAGATTTAAGGCTCCAGGGTAAGTAATTGAAAAGGAAACACGTCACAACTTTATTTCCTATTTTCTCTGATAGAGCAGGGGGTGGGTGTGGGGGTTTGTTCTAGCTTTACAACAAAGTACATAAACCCTAAAGGTTACAAGAGGCTAAGAACTTAGGAAAATGTTTTTGTAAGAAATCTTCAGACTCCCAGGTAGCTTCTTCTTTTGTGTGTTGGTTCCACTATATCCTATAAAACTTGAGAGTCCTTTTTCGAGTTACTCGGTCTTTTTGATCCAAACTCGGATAATATATTCTGAATAGGTTAAGTCTGGTTCCAAATTAACATCAAACACATCCATAGTTTGATCACAGATCTAAAGACACTTCTTCAATTGGGATACATGGAACACATCATGTACATTAGACAGTGCTTCTGGCAGCCAAAGTTTGTATGCAACCTGCCCATAGCGTTCAAGAATAGGGAATGGGCCAATATATCGGGGTGCTAACTTTCCTTTAACCCCAAATTGACTAACACCCTTCATCAGTGATACTTTCAAGTACACATGATCTCCGACTTGAAAAAATAATGGTCGACATCGTTTATCCGCATAATTTTTTTGTCGTGCTTGAGCTTCTCTCAAGTGATGTCTTATGTGTTTGACCTTTTCTTCCATTTCTTTAACTAAATCAGGCCTAAAAAACCACTGTTCCCCGGGTTCTGACCAATTCAAGGGTGTTCTATATCGTCGTCCGTACAGAGCTTCAAATGGCGCCATTTTGATACTCTCCTGATAGCTATTATTATAAGAAAATTCTGCCAACGGCAGACAATCATCCCACTTTTGTGTAAACTCCAAGACGCAGGCTCGTAGCATATCTTCCAGTATTTGATTTACTCTTTATGTTTGTCCGTTTGTCTGAGGATGACAGGCTGAACTATGGAGCAATTTCGTGCCCAAAGATTTATGTAACTCCTCCCAAAATGTGGATACAAATTGTGGTCCATGGTCCGACACTATCGTCTTTGGCACCCCATGCAAACTCATGATACGTGCAATATAAAGTTCTGCATATGTAATCACTGGATACTTCACTTTGACGGGGAGAAAGTGAGCAGTCTTTGTAAGCCGGTCCACTATAACCCAAATAGAGTCATATCCCTTAGATGTCTAGGGTAATCCAACAACAAAATCCATGCTTATGTCCTCCCACTTCCACGTTGGGATAGGCAATGACTGCAGAGGTCCAGCAGTTTTCATATGCACCGCCTTGACTCGTCTACAAGTGTCACATTTTGCCACATAGCGAGCGATTTCTATCTTCATCTTAGTCCACCAATAATGTTGTTTTAAATCTATGCGGTCTTTAAACCATAACACTCCTTGGTCATCCTTCTTAAAACAAGTAGCTTTGTCAGCTTCCATTTTATCGTGGATATGCTTCATACCCTTATCAACCTTCTGAGCATCAATAATCCTTTATTGAATAACTGACTCAAGCTTCAAGTGCATCAAGGATCCTTGTTGCACTATTCCCAGATTTAGTCTTTTCATTTCCTGACATAAGGTAGTGTCAGGCAATTCCACAGTGAGGCAATGACAAAATGCTTTATGACTTAAAGCATCAGCCACCACATTCGCCTTTCCTGGATGATAGTGAATCTCTAGGTCATAGTCCTTGATTAGCTCGAGCCATCTTATCTGTTTCATATTTAACTCTGACTGGGTGAAAATGTACTTTAAACTCTTATGATCAGTATACATATGACATACATTTCCTAGTAGATAATGACGACAGATTTTAAGGGCATGAACTACTGCGACCAATTCCAAATCGTGTGTCGGGTAATGTTCCTCATGCCGACGCAATTGTCTTGAAACATAAGCTATTACTTGTCCTTCTTGTATCAGAACACATCCAAGTCCAATGTCTGATGCATCACAATATACATCAAATGACTTCTCAATATCCGGTTGAGCCAAAACCGGTGCAGTGGTCAGTAATGTTTTCAACTGCTCAAAGGCCTCATTACACTTAGCAGACCAATTAAACTTAACATCATCTTTCAACATCTATGTGATAGGTTTAACAATCTTTAAGAAATCCGGGATAAACCTACAGTAGTAACCAGCTAGTCCAAGGAAGCTTCTAACCTGATGCACTGTGGTAGGAGATTTCCATTCGAGAATATCCTTAACCTTGCTGGGATCAACCGCAATTCCCTTAGCTAATAAAATATGCCCTAAAAATTGGATCTCCTCCAACCAAAATGCACACTTGCTGAATTTAGCATAAAGTTGATGTTCTCTTAAGTGCATTAAAACAATCCGCAAATGCTCTGCATGCTCTTCCTTATTCTTAGAATAGATCAGAATATCATCGATAAAAACCACCACAAATTTGTCTAATTCTGGCATGAATACCGAATTCATTAAGTACATGAAATGAGCTGGAGCATTTGTTAATCCAAAGGACATGGCCAAATACTCAAATAATCTATATCGAGTTGTGAAAGTCGTCTTGGGTATGTCCCCAGGTCGAAGTCTTATCTGATAATAGCCCGATCTGAGATCAATCTTAGAAAACACCCGGGCTCTAGTAAGTTGATCAAATAAAAGATCGATCTGTCTAGGTCATGGCAATGATAGGATAATCAATTTGAAAATGCCAAGAAATAATTACAACCATTAGAATATATAGATGACCATGATATGCGAATGATAATTTGGCAATCTACCATATGACAAGATTCCTTTATCTTCCATTGTAGTCCAAGCTTTCAATTCCTTCAAACCAACACACTTTATGAATATGAGGTGGTTTGTTCATCTCCGCTTTGTTCATCATCATGTTGTAGGCATCATCATGAATTTGAATATTATCAGCTGCTGCTCTTTGTAGAGGCGCTGCACTGCCGCTCCTTTGTGTGGCACTACCGCTGGTGACTGTGGCAGCTGATTGCAGAATGGATGCCATATGAGGAGCCTCTTCTTCAATAGCCTTTTTCTTGATTGCCTCACAAACTGGTTCCTCATTACCTACAACATTAGAAAGATCTTACTCGAGATGAATATGAAGCTAGAGATATATTCATTAAGTCATCCTTGGGTCAATCTTGAAAGAATAGCCAATATGAATAAGATTGATAGCCTGATATGATATTTTCAATTAACTTGCTCAAGCACCCCAAGGCTTCATATCATCTCTAGTTACATACAATGTCTCATCGAACATACTTTGGTACCCATCTCATGATGGGTCCATCAAGGTTAGTCACAGGAGACTTAAGCACCCAAATGGCCTTTGTGCTAGCATGTGGTGAACCAATCACCTATCTAGCAGAAGCGTCATTTTGGGGTATCCAAAGCATATCTAAATTAATTGACAAGTTAGGCTTAGGAATGTTACCCATGGGACAATCCATACTTAGATGTCCCTTTCCTCGACAAATGTAGCAAATATGACGATTATTCTTGTAAGCCTTCTTCTTGTCTTGCTTCTTTACTTCCTTGTCGAGGGACATATTTGTTGATGGTGCAAAGCTCTTAATCTTCATGTGGGGGCATGATCCAATCTCATGGCCCTTCTCTTTGCACCCATAACACCTCATATTGCTTCTCTTTGATTTTTCTTTGTTGAAACACATTGAGGCATTGTTAGAGCATTTGTCATGAACCATAAATTTATTACCTTGAATCTTGCTCATATCCTTCTCTTGTTTCTTGTTTGCTCTAGGAACTTGTTTTCTCTTTTGATAGGGCTTTGTGCTAGCTACGATTGTTCCCTTCTCAAGCTTCTTCACCATGTTTTCACGGTTATCTTGAGAAGGTTGAGCATAACACTTTCTCCTTAATTGTCTCACGCTCCTTCTTAGCCTTCCAACTTCTTCTTTGAACTTTTCCTTTTCTTTTGTAATTGAACCATTACTAATTCCTGAAATTTCTAGCTCAATGGAAGTTTGGCTTGCTTGAGAGCAACAATTGTTAGCACATGGTAAAATTGTTTCTATTTGTGTACATGTGCACTTGTGAGGTTGGTATGTTTTTAAATTAGTTAGCATAAACTCATGAGCAATGTCTAGCATGATATGATCATTCATAAATTCATTTTGAGAGCACAAGAGCACATCATGTCTTTCTTGCAAAGCTAGATTTTCATTATTAAGCTTTTCTATTGTGCCTTTAGCATGGTATTTTCATTTTCTAATTGAGAAACACATGATAAGGAATTAATAGCTCTAGTTTGCTCAATTGAAATGGCTTCACACCTTTGGACCAAACTAGCATGAGAGAACTTAAGCTTTTAATGCTCTTTGGTCAGCTTCTCCAAGCATTTAATTTTTTATGACAAATTTGTCTCGCTTGTGAAGGCATTCTTCTTGCTCTCTAATTTTATCTACCACTTTGAGCATGAACAACTTGTATTTCTTGGTTAGATGTGCAAAGTGTTGATTGAACTCATCATCACTTTCAACATCGCTTTCACTTTCACCTTCACTCTCACTCTCACTTTCACTTTCCCTCTCACTTGGCACATTATTCTCTTTATTTGCCATGATACCCATATGAGAAGTGGCATAAAGAGTGGAGCCTTTTGTAGTGGTGGATTCATCATTTGGCCTCCATCGATCACAATCTTCTCCTTCCTTCAAAAGGTTAGTCCCACAAGAATTAGAGGAAGTAGATGTGCCATATTAAAAGTATTGTTCTCACCAACCATTTCATTACCTTTGATTAAGCCATATGTTGGTGAGGGGATGGATGTGGCATGATCACTTAGACCTTTTGGGAGAATCACTTGAGTGCATTCATTTGTTGGTGAAGTTGAGCACTTCTCAAGTGGTGCTTCCCATGAGAGAAACTTCTCATCACATTTGGACTTGTCATATCTTTCTTTGAGAGTGATCCAAATGAGAAGTGCATCCTCAAGAGGCTCATCATCTCCAAATATGACAATATCAAACACCTCTTTACTCAAAGCACTAAATAAGACATTAGTGGCTTGGGCATTGAGTTGTAGACATTTCACTTCCTCTTTAGATAAGTTAGTCAAATCAACATTATAAGGTGAAATGTTCATATCTACAATCTGCTATATTTGAGGACCCATGTCCCTAAAAATACTAAGCATGCTAGCAGACCAAGATGCATAATTTGAACCATCTAAAAGGAGAAGTTCCAAATATACCTCCTCACTTGTCGACATCATCTCTCTAGGCGGTTAAGCCTAAAACAGAGAGCCTACCTCTAATACCACTTGTAAGGATCTGATGTCGCCTAGAGGAGGGTGAAAAAGCTACCTATAAAAACTGGCCAAAAACGATTGGAACTACAACCAGAAGTGCCTCTTGACACCCGGCACTGCCGCACAGGCTAAATTGGTCTGATTGTCTTGAAACTAGCTGAGTAAGAACTATAACATGTAAGCACTAGTTTCTTCTAATATGATGCTCAGTATAGCACTTTAACAAAAACTATAGCAACTATCTAGAATAATAAACTATGTATATGAATATCAAATCTGAGATAGTATGAAATGAACTAAGGAAGGTATACTGAACAATAGGAGCACAACAGAATATGTGTGTTTAGACTAAACTCAAACATGCTGTCAAAAACCTGCCTGCCACTTCTACGCTAAGCCTCGGCACTGTCGCTCGATGTAGAATGCTCAAAAACAACTTTGCCTGCAAGCAACACTTAGATATAGACTTGGTGATTTCTTGTGGCAAGTCCACTAAGTACCTGCACTCATAAATACGCACAACCAAGTATGTTTAGAGGAGAGAAAGTTATGCAATTCAAAATGTAAAAGTGATAAGATGCAAGGATTTATTCCGTGGTTCAGCTTGCCACAAAGGCTTGCCTACCTCCACGTTGTTGAGGAAGCTAAAATAGTTGTGGAGTCTCACTCCTCTTCTCTAACTCACCACCAAAGCGATGGGTTGAGATTTCCACTAAGCGATCAGGTAATTACAGACCTTCACGTGGCTCACCACAAGCACGGGAGCTCACCAGGCAACGCCTAGCCGTCTAGGAGGCTTCACCTCTAAGAGTAATGAATGCACAACGAATGTTGACGAAGTCCGACAAGTGCTCAAGGTTGTCTTGCTCTAGATTTGCTCTCTAGCTCTTAATCACACATTAATTACTCTCTAACACTTGATCAAACACTAATACCACACTCTCACAAAGAGAGGAGTTAGATAGGGCTCAAATATGTCTTGGGATAATTTAGAACTATTCTGGACTTCTACAGGACCCCCAGGGGCGTGGGAAGGGTATATATACACCCCAACTCAAAACTAGCCATTGGGGGTTGTACACGTCCGACACTGCCGCTCATACACACAACACTGTCGTCGTCGAGGGTCAAAACTAGCCGTTGGGGGATGTACAGGTCCAGCACTGCTGCTCATACGTGTGGCACTGCCTCTCCCCAGCAGTGTCGGGCTTTCAAGCGGCACTACCGCTGCACAGCCTACTTTACGAAAAACGCCATAACTTGACTCTGAACTTCGATTTCAGTGATCTTGGACTTTTCGGAAAGTTTGTTTCGAGGGCTATCCAACCTAGCAAAGAACAAGCCCAAAGATCAGGAAGTTAAACTTTTGTACATTGTATTTCTCTCATGCTAGCACTTGGGGCTTGGTTAGATTGAGCACTTGAGACTTGTCTATGATTCGTATTGCATCCTGTTTGATAGTATGACATACCTATAATCAAGATAAAGAGAATATAACTATTTGACCACTTGAGTCTTCAATGTCTTCATATGCCATTTCCTCTCAATATCACTTCATATGGGATTGCAATCATCTTTGTCTCATTTCTTCAAACAAACACACCTTGAGCATGTGACTTGAACCACTTCACCACATATCAGTTCACTTCATTAGCTTCAAGTCACTTCCACTAATGATCTGATCCTCAACATAATATGACTCTTTATAGCTTGATTAGTTCCTCGACTCAATGCAAGTACTCACTTCTTCGCCTTAGCCATGGTACCTCGGTTCTCAAGTTGTCGCTTGGCCTTCACTTTTGCTTAGTACCTCGAAGCTCTTTCCATGCTATCTTCACCCTATCAAGTGTAACACCCAAAATTCTAAATTTGGGATTGGTAGAAGAAATCTGAGCACTTTATAATTCACCCTTTCTAATATAGATGATCATAATAAAACAATGTTAGTTAAATTGTATCTTAATAAAGATTAGACATTGGAAAAATATTTTCTATCAAAACAAAGGGATATGAACTTTTGAATATACTTGTAACGTAACTACACATTCAAAATAATGCTTTCCTAAAACAAATATTATGTGTGTTTTGCATAATTGCAACATTTGGGTAGGAAAATGGGTAAAGTAATTAATATAAATAAATATATCTTGCATCATTCTGGGTTTTCGATTGTGTATTTTACTTAAAGTTAAAATTCAAAACCAGAATAAAATTTGAATTCGGAATTGAGATAGAAAATGGAAAATAGAAAATAAAAGTAAAGAGAAAGAGAAGGAAGCCTAATGGGCCGAATTCATGCCGCAGCCCATTTTCAAACTCCCCACTTACTCCTCCTGCGCAACCCACATAAACACCGTGTGCTCCTCCCTCTCTGCGACTGCTGGGCGAGTCCCGCACTGTCGGTCACTGCAGTGCACGCCTGGGTGTGCCGTTTCACCGCCATGTGGGGCCAGCTACGCAGAATCTCCATCTACCTTCCCTCAACAGACTCTCGCGCCTGCGACCGATTCTTTCCCATCGGCGCGATTGCTGGGCAGGTCCCCCTCCTGGCGATCCGAAGTACTCGCGCCCAACCTCCTTCTGCCCGAGGTATAAGACCGACCTCCCCTTCCTTCGTCCATCCGTTCGTGGTGCGCCATTGCAGGGAGGAATCAGAGAGAGAGAAAGAAATCGAGGTGAGAGAATGAGGGGATCAACAAATTGGGGGGGAGAGTCCCCGGACCCGCGTGCGTCCTTCACCGGAGTCCACGCAACCGTTGGCACCCTCATCGTGTGGAGTTGCGGTCGGTCCTAGGGTCAATTGCTCGCCGATAATTGTGAGCACCGCGGAAACACAACCTGCCGCGGTCGACTCATGCTTGCAGCGCCACCCCACCGTCGGCGGATGGCCAGGGTCAACCCCTGGAGTTCAAGGAGCATCTTTGTGGCTGTTGCGGGAGCGATGGACAACCATGGAGACTGGGATTCTCCACCGCGGATTCATGGATGCGGCTGACCCTCGCTTCACCGGGGACCTGGTGGCTCTGTGCATAAATTTTCGGTAAGAACCCTATGAGCACGGTCATCATGGTTTGTATTTCGATTAGCATCAATTGGGAGACAGACTTCCTCACGAGGTCGGGTTTGGCATGCTCTGGTGAGCTCGACCATCGTGGGGCAGGGAACGTCGCCAAACTCCGGCGTTGTGAGGTGGGTGATGAGCGTCGGTCGTTAGATAGGGACCTAACGACGCTGGTTAGATCTGCATTCCCCTTCGGCTAGGGCTTCTCTCGCCCGTTGATCGGACATCCTGCTCTTAGGATTAGAACTCGCGTAATTAGAATCCAATCCGTTGACCGCTTGATGAACGGTTCTGATTGGATGTGGAGGTCCCCTTTCACTTTGTTGCATCATGGTTGTCGGTCCGGGATCGGAGATCTGTGAGTCGAGCTTGGGTGTGTCTGATTTCGTGCCATTGGATCTTGATCCTGCGGCGGTCGGTGTGTACTGGTTCGTGTGGTATAACAATCTAATCACAGCCGTCAAGGGCAGATCCATCGGCCGAAATCGTCTGATACCCTGTCGCCATGGCATGTTTGCGAACAAGCCCCTGCGATTTTCAGAAAACAACCTGCAGTCCTGGCACCAGTCGCCCTGAGTCTTAGAGGTTTTGCATCCTAGACCCTGGGTTCTCCGGTAATGATGCGCTCGGTCCAGATAATCAGAAAATCAAATAAATTCATTTGGAAAATACTTTTTAGAGTAAAAATAAATGCTAGAACTTGTTTAATTCATAGAAAAGTCATATTAAGTCCAAATTGATCCATTCCAGTTCCTATAATTTTGTAATAATGTTGTTTATCACATAGTGTCTCTGTTTTGACATGAAAATCATATTAAAATTTATCTCATAATTAATTCCGTATCAAATACATAAAACCTTCGGAAATTCATAACTCCCATGTTTTAATTCCGAATTGATCCGTTCAAGTTGCGTTCGCTCCGTATAAATATTTACTATGCAGTAACAATATTAATTATACCATGTCGCATACTTTTATATTTATTTATCCTATGTCTACTAGATTAACTCTTTTAAATCAAATTTAACCTATCCATAATTATAATATGATTAAAATATGATCTCTAGTCAAGTTATAATTAAAACTAATGTTGAGTTAATTATTTATAAAATAACCTCTCATATGATTTACACTAACCAATTTATAATATAGTTTAATATTTTAATCACATAGATTTTCTATAAATCATAACTCCTTAATCGTAACTCCAAATTTAGTGATTCTCGTTTCCACGATCTCGTTACGACGCATAGATTATTATTATGCAGTTTGTTCTTATGTTTGGTATGATGTTAATTTTGTCTATACCATGTTTGTTTTTATTGCTATGACTAGCGCGAGGTCACGAGTCACCTGAAGATCATCCTGGTACCTGAAATCTCAAGTCACAGACAAGTTGTGCCCTTGATCACTTTTTACCTAATAATATTCTTTATAATCATTTATTCATGCATAGGTTTAATTTTTATGGGACCCAATAGGTCACCCTAGTCTGCTTATCTTGTTACCTTGTTTATCCCTGAATTATTTGGGTAGTTTTTGCTATTGCTTTATATGGTTTGGGGATTAATATTACATTATGTCCATGTTCCAATTATTCTGTTACTTTATTTATGTTCATGTCAAGATCATTATATTTTTAATTGGAACAAGGAGCTTAACTTGAGAAACACGTGCCACCACAAGGGTGGAATGAGACGCCCTTGGCTGACTAACTAGGAAAGCTAGTGGAAGACTACCTTACCCGAAAGGGGCAAGGGCAGTAGGGGAGTTGCATGCAGGGAGGTTCTCGGGTTGATTTTGCTGCGATGGCGGTCAGACGAGGGATTCCTGCAAGTGCTCTTCCCATAAACTGTAGCGGGTTTTTAGAAGCTAGTGGAACTTTGTAAAGGCCTCGTAGTGGATCCCTAGTCATTCACCTCGGTTGTGTCTAAGGGTCTAGCTAACCCTAACGACATGGGATACACGACTTGTGGGTATAGGGTACAACCTCTGCAGAGTGTAAAACTGGTATACTAGCCGAGCTCACGGTCAAGAGTAGCTCAAGACTCTCGCATGATTAAATTATGGAACTAAATTCAATTAGTCATTTGCATTGCATGTGTTATTAATTTTGTTCTATTATTATTATGGTTGATATTTACTTACATTTAGTAACTGCTAATAAAATTTTGACCAACTTTAAAAGCAATGCTCAGCTTTAACCATCCTCTTTGGTAAGCCTTACACTTCACATGAGCTCCCACCTTTGGCGAGTTCATGCATATTATTCCCCACAACTTGTTGAGCTATGAACGTATGTGAGCTCACCCTTGCTGTCTCACACCCCCTCCCCACAGGTCAAGGACAGATACCATAGGATGAGGCGCATGGTGGATGCAGCAAGGTGTTCATGAGAGATCTAGGTCGTCGTCTCCCAGTCAACTTTGGGTTGCTGGATCGTTGTCTCCTTACGATGTAATTATTTATTTATGTTCTCCTATTGTATAATAAAGTTGTGACATTCGTTTCTGTACCACTATTCATCATATGTGTGAGACTTGGTCCCAGCACACCTGATGTTTATGTTCGCGCCCGGGTTCCTAAAACCTGGGTGTGACATCAAGACGTCCTTAAGTCACATTATATAGAGTATCCATTGAAAACCCATTTCTTCCATATTGTGGTCCCTGCTTGAATGTTATCTAGATATGAATGTCAAGATCAATCAAGCTTTAGTTTGATTCTCATAGGAACATATATGGACCAACATCAAACTGGTCAAGTCAATTCATGAATCCTTATATCCTCTTCATTTTGGTTTGACACTTCATATCATTTACTTCAATCTTAATCTTCGTATGTCTATCTTGATCATATCAATGCAAGGTGATTTTCCAAATCTTTGTCCATATAAGCAAAACAAAGTAGAGACCATGTTATACCCATTGTATATTGTCTCCTTTGTCATTTGACCTTTGATTGGTATTTCCTCACTTATTCACTCTTGGTTCCTTCTTTAATAGAATATCATCAAGTTTAACTTGTTGTTGAACATTTGCATACTACTCATTATACATTATTCAAGTGTATTCAATATACTCAATTTCCTGTTCAACACTCAGCAAACTTGTCAGTCCTTAAACTGTGTTGTCATTCAATTCACCGAAATCCACAAAAGGGCTAGATGCACTTACAGGTTCGTGTCCTGCAAAAAACGTACCACCTTCCACCCAGCTCCTGAGGTAACAGCACCCTGGTGCGGTAGATCTCCATGTGCGGCCTAGGGGCCCACTTCTTAGGCGTCGCCTAGGCTCCCTGCTTATGTGTATAAAATAGAACGAGAGGCTTTTGGGTCTGGTTATGCTTACCGTGTTCTTGCGCTAAGGCCCTAGTCTTCTTCTTCCTTAGAAAGCCTTGTGGTCCTTTGCTCTTTTTTGTTCCCTTGCGGTTTCCACCTGCTAGCCCTATGGTCATCTTTCATCCGTTCTTTACCACTCGAAGTTGGCTCGAGGGCTTGGAGGCGAAAGGGTTCCTTCCCCCCGAGCCGATCTCAGGCTGGCATTTGGAGGAAAAGGGCGGTGCTCTAGTGCCTCACGATGGCAAAGTTGTGGTGCTTTCCTCCTTCTACGAGCATGGCTTCAGGCTCCCCTTGCATCCGTTCGTGTGGGGGCTTCTCTTCTACTATGGTTTGGAGCTCCAAAACCTTCATCCGAACATTGTCCTCCACATAGCGTGTTTCACCACGCTATGTGAGGCTTATCTCAGCATGTCTCCCTACTGAAGCTTTGGAGACATTTGTTCAGCCCGCGGGCGGGCCTCAGCCGAGGTGGTCAGTCGTTCATTAGCTCCTTCAACATTCAGCTTCGTGGGTCACATATGGCGTCCTACCTTCCAATCACCCTTCCATCCTTCGTTCGTGGCTATGACGGGGAGTGGTTCTATGTTTGGAACCTTGAAGGGAGTGTGCCCGTGTTCACTGGCCTTGTCCCGGCGGGCAAGCCCGAATGGGACTACGACTCAGAGGAAAGGTTCAAGCCAAAGATAGCGTATATACTAGACGTTGTTGCCAAGCAGCGCAATCGAGGCCTTCTAGGTGAGAGGCTGATCCGTACCTTCATGCAACGCCAACTTCAACCTCTCGTGGCCCTCCAAAGGACAATGTGGCAGTTCACCGGCGAGGGCGACTCTGATCGCCACTCCACTGTGAACCTAGAGAAGGAGAAAGTGGTGGCCCGCGTTCTCGCCATCATGGTGCGGGTGACATCCGACTTCATGGACGATAGTAGAGCATTTTGTGCCGACGATGAGGACCTTGGAGAGGCGTTTCATGCTGACAATGGCCTCGACGACAAGGGGGTAAGTCCCGTGATGAGGGATTTTGCTCGGATGGTCACGTCGGTCGAAGGCGATCGGGATCTCCATCCAGCGGCGACGTGGGGGATTTGATGGTTCCACCGTGTTCACCTCCTGGGTGCTTGATTTGTGGCAACGCTTGTTGCCGACGGCTTCGGGGGCTAGCGGTGGAGCCTCCCCCGCTTGCCGCTTAATAGTGGTGGCGGATTGGCCGAGACTTTGCTTCTCTGCTTCATTCCCCATGAAATGTTCTAGAGCGGTGCCTGCGTTGACTGACTCGTCGGGGCAGGCAAGGCAGAGCGCTCCGGTTGCGGTGGAGAGGAAGTCAAGGGTGTCAAACTTGACGTGGCTCCTAGGGGCGAATGCTGATGAACCGGCCATCAGAATGAAGAATGTCGCTTGGCACACTAACGACCCCCCTACCTAGCACGCCAACCAACATGGTTTCAGAAACTGCGGGACAATAAGATTTGTGTTCGGTAGGGATGCTAGTGCGGACTATGTCCGAATGGTGAGCCACAGGGGGCTCGAAGGTGGATCTGAGACATGGGTTATACTAGTTCAGGCTTGCGCCCTAGTCCAGTGTAGTGTTGTTGTATTATTGCTTGGAGCGTGTTACATTTGAGTGCTTGTGTGTAGAAGATGGGGGTTGTCTTGCCCTTTTATAGCTCAAGGGTAGATCTTACAGTGAGAACTCATATTCTTCTTGAGAGGAGTTTGGCATGTTGTCTTGGGTTGCCTTAGCCCTCCTGGTGTCGTTCGTAGGGGGGGTGCCTTGACGTATTCTTAATGTGGCATTCCGTCTTGTCTAACCGGCGTTTGTGTCCCTGTAGCTTGTCTGATGCCAACGTAGTGGTACCCGATGGGTCCCGCAGAGTGGCCTCACGGCGAGGTTCAGCGTCGTATTCATCATAGCTTCATTTTCCGTCATGACCCTTGTGTCACCTTTCGGTACGCGTTGGCATACACTCGGTATGGCGTACTGTCCCATTCTTTCAGGTATTCCGGTCATTGTAGAGGCTACGATGTCGGGGTTGACTGGTCCCACCTGTCAGCGGGGGCACACCTGAGAACGTATTAGGGGTTGTGTTTGACAGAGGCCCTTTGGCACTGTTCCCCTTGAGAGCACCTAGAGGGGGGGGTGAATAGGTGATCCTGTAAAATTCAACTTATAGCCACAAAAACTTGTCAAGCGTTAGCACAGTTAATGCCAAGTGGCTAGAGCGAAGATCTTGCACAATATGATAATCACAAGAAGTTCAACACAGAGAAGACACAGTGATTTATCCCGTGGTTCGGCCAAGTACAAAACTTGCCTACTCCACGTTGTGGCGTCCTAACGGACGAGAGTTGCACTCAACTCCTCTCAAGTGATCCAATGATCAACTTGAATACCACAGTGTTATGCTTTTCCTTTCTTATCCGTTCGCGAGGAATCTCCACAACTTGGAGTCTCTCACCCTTACACTTGAAGTTCACAAAGAAGCACGAAGTAAGGGAGAGAAGCAACACACACAAATCCACAGCAAAATGCGCACACACACGGCCAAGAATCGAGCTCGAAAGACTATCTCAAAGTTCTCACTAGAACGGAGCTCGAATCACTAAGAATGACAAACGAATGCGCAAAGACTGAGTATGGATGATCAAGAATGCTCTAAGGTTGCTTGGTGTGCTCCTCCATGCGCCTAGGGGTCCCTTTTATAGCCCCAAGGCAGCTAGGAGCCGTTGAGAGCAAATCTGGAAGGCCAATCTTGCCTTCTGTCGTCGGGTGCACCGGACAGTCCGGTGCACACCGGACACTGTCCGGTGCCCGATTTCTTTCCTTAAACAGCGCAGCCGACCGTTGCAGATCTGGGAGCCGTTGGCGCACCGGACATGTCCGGTGCACACCGGACAGTCCGGTGCCCCCTTCCGACCGTTGGCTCGGCCACGTGTCCCGCGCAGATCGTGCGGCTGACCGTTGGCCCGGCCGACCGTTGGCTCACCGGACAGTCCGGTGCACACCGGACAGTCCGGTGAATTTTAGCCGTACGCTGCCGGCGAATTCCCGAGAGCGGCCTCTTCACGCCGAGTCAGCCTGGCGCACCGGACACTGTCCGGTGCACCACCGGACAGTCCGGTGTGCCAGACCGAGCTGAGTCTTGGCTGTACACAGCCAAGTCTTTTGCACCTCTTTTCTTTTCTGTTTCTAACACTTTAGACAAGTATATTAGTACACAAAACCAATGTACTAAGTCTTAGAAACATACCTTTACTTGTGATTTGCACTTTGTTCATCCATGGGCATATATTCACATTTAAGCACTTGTGTTTGCACTCAATCACCAAAATACTTAGAAATGGCCCAAGGGCACATTTCCCTTTCAATCTCCCCCTTTTTGGTGATTTATGCCAACACAACATAAAGCAACTAGAACAAGTGCAATATCACTTCAAATAAAAATAATTTGATTCAACTTTGGCATATATGGATCATCCTTTGCCACCACTTGGTTTGTTTTTGCAAATCAAACTCAAAACTCTATCTCTAAGTCAAACACACATGTTGAAGCATAAAGAGAGTCATTCCAAAAGAGATTGATCAAAGATTTCAAAAACTCCCCCTTTTTCCCATAATCAATACTTCTCCCCACAAGAAGCCAACTTTTGACAAAAGATACAATAAAAGAGTTTTAACAAAACAAAAAGCTCTATTTCACTATTTTCAAAATTTCTCAAGTGGTAGCTGATCCATCTATTGCTTTGGCCTTTATTTTCTCCCCCTTTGGCATCAAGCACCAAAACGGGATCAATCTTGGCCCTTTAACCCCATTGCCTCACCAAAATCTTCAATTAAGAGCAAATAGGCAATAAGAGTTAAAAGATGAACTTGGAAAAGTTACTCTTTTCATCGGAGTGCAGTGGAAGTCTTTCATGGTCCAAGTCCACCGTTTCCCTTTCAATTCTCCTTCGAGACTAAATCAAGCAAACTCAAGCATATGGTTAGTCTCAAAGGTTCAAGTTGTAACACATCTCCCCCTAAACATGTGCATCACTTTGCAACAGACTTGTGAGGTCCAGGGAGTGTTTGTACAACTTGAGCACCACAATAAGCAACGAAATGCAGAGTGAACATGATTAAAGGCATAAACACATGTATGCTACAATTCAATCCAAGTTCCGCGAATCTAAGACATTTAGCTCACTATGCAGCCTGCAAAAGGTCTTCTCATCTAGAGGCTTGGTAAAGATATCGGCTAGCTGGTTCTCGGTGCTAACATGAAACACTTCGATATCTCCCTTTTGCTGGTGGTCTCTCAAAAAGTGATGCCGGATGTCAATGTGCTTTGTGCGGCTGTGTTCAACAGGATTTTCCGCCATGCGGATAGCACTCTCATTATCACATAGGAGTGGGACTTTGCTCAGATGGTAGCCAAAGTCCCGGAGGGTTTGCCTCATCCAAAGTAGTTGCGCGCAACACTGTCCTGCGGCAACATACTCGGCCTCAGCGGTGGATAGGGCAACGGAAGTTTGTTTCTTAGAGTTCCACGACACCAGGGACCTTCCTAAGAATTGGCACGTCCCCGATGTACTCTTCCTATCGACCTTACATCCAGCATAGTCAGAATCTGAATATCCAATCAAGTCAAAGGTAGACCCCTTTGGATACCAGAGTCCGAAGCAAGGCGTAGCAACTAAATATCTAAGGATTCGCTTCACCGCCACTAAGTGACACTCCTTAGGGTCGGATTGAAATCTAGCACACATGCATACGCTAAGCATAATGTCCGGTCTACTAGCACATAAATAAAGTAATGAACCTATCATTGACCGGTATGCCTTTTGATCAACGGACTTACCTCCTTTGTTGAGGTCGGTGTGTCCGTCGGTTCCCATCGGAGTCTTTGCGGGCTTGGCGTCCTTCATCCCAAACCGCTTTAGCAGATCTTGCGTGTACTTCGTTTGGGAGATAAAGGTGCCGTCCTTGAGTTGCTTCACTTGGAACCCAAGGAAGTAGTTCAACTCGCCCATCATTGACATCTCGAATTTCTGCGTCATCACCCTGCTAAACTCTTCACAAGACTTTTTATTAGTAGAACCAAATATTATGTCATCGACATAAATTTGACACACAAACAAATCACCATCACATGTCTTAGTGAAAAGAGTTGGATCGGCTTTCCCAACCTCGAAAGCATTTGCAATTAAGAAATCTCTAAGGCATTCATACCATGCTCTTGGGGCTTGCTTAAGTCCATAGAGCGCCTTAGAGAGCTTACACACGTGGTCGGGATACCGTTCATCCTCGAAGCCAGGGGGTTGCTCCACGTACACCTCCTCCTTGATTGGCCCATTGAGGAAAGCGCTCTTCACATCCATTTGGTATAACCTGAAAGAATGGTGAGCGGCATATGCTAGCAAAATACGAATGGACTCTAGCCTAGCCACAGGAGCAAAAGTCTCCTCAAAGTCCAAACCTGCGACTTGGGCATAACCTTTTGCCACAAGTCGAGCCTTGTTCCTTGTCACCACTCCGTGCTCGTCTTGTTTGTTGCGGAACACCCACTTGGTTCCCACAACATTTTGCTTGGGACGAGGCACCAGCGTCCAAACTTCATTGCGCTTGAAGTTGTTGAGCTCCTCTTGCATGGCCAACACCCAGTCCGGATCTAGCAAGGCCTCTTCTACCCTGAAAGGCTCAATAGAAGAGACAAAAGAGTAATGTTCACAAAAATTAACTAATCGAGACCGAGTAGTTACTCCCTTGCTAATGTCACCCAGAATTTGGTCGACGGGATGATCCCTTTGAATCATCGCTCGAACTTGGGTTGGAGGTGCCGGTTCCGCTTCTTCCTCCATCACATGATCATCTTGTGCTCCCCCTTGATCACACGTCTCTTGTTGATGAACCTGTTCATCTTCTTGAGTTGGGGGATGCACCACAGTTGAGGAAGAAGGTTGATCTCGTTCATCTTGTTCCTGTGGCCGAACTTCTCCAATCGCCATGGTTCGTATAGCGGCCTTTGGAACATCTTCTTCATCTACATCATCACAATCAACAACTTGCTCTCTTGGAGAGCCATTAGTCTCATCAAATACAATGTCGCTAGAGACTTCAACCAAACCCGATAATTTGTTGAAGACTCTATACGCCTTTGTATTTGAATCATAACCTAACAAAAACCCTTCTACAACTTTGGGAGCAAATTTAGAATTTCTACCCTTCTTTACTAGAATGTAGCACTTGCTCCCAAATACACGAAAGTAAGATACATTGGGTTTGTTACCGGTTAGTAGCTCATACGACGTCTTCTTGAGGAGGCGGTGAAGGTAGACCCTGTTGATGGCGTGGCAAGCCGTGTTCACGGCTTCCGTCCAAAAGCACTCGGGGGTCTTGAACTCTCCTAGCATCGTCCTCGCCATATCGATGAGCGTCCTGTTCTTCCTCTCTACCACACCATTTTGCTGTGGTGTGTAGGGAGCGGAGAACTCGTGCTTGATCCCTTCCTCTTCAAGGAACTCCTCCACTTGAAGGTTCTTGAACTCGGACCCGTTGTCGCTCCTTATCTTCTTCACTTTGAGCTCAAACTCATTTTGAGCTCTCCTGAGGAAGCGCTTGAGGGTCCCTTGGGTTTCAGACTTATCCTGCAAAAAGAACACCCAAGTGAAGCGGGAAAAGTCATCAACAATAACTAAACCATACTTACTTCCTCCTATGCTTAGATAGGCGACGGGTCCGAAGAGGTCCATATGCAGCAGCTCCAAAGGTCTTGAGGTGGTCATCACATTCTTGCTGTGATGTGCTCCTCCCACTTGTTTACCTGCTTGACAAGCTGCACAAGGTCTATCTTTTTCGAATTGCACGTTAGTTAAACCTATCACGTGTTCTCCCTTTAGAAGCTTGTGAAGGTTCTTCATCCCCACATGTGCTAAGCGGCGGTGCCACAGCCAGCCCATGCTAGTCTTAGCTATTAAGCATGCATCTAGACCGGCCTCTTCTTTTGCAAAATCAACTAAATAAAGTTTGTCGTCTAATACACCCTTAAAAGCTAGTGAACCATCACTTCTTCTAAAGACAGACACATCTACATTTGTAAATAGACAGTTATATCCCATATTGCATAATTGACTAACAGATAGTAAATTATATCCCAGAGACTCAACTAAAAACACATTAGAAATTGAGTGCTCATTTGAGATTGCAATTTTACCTAACCCTTTTTACCTTGCCTTGATTCCCATCACCGAATATAATTGAATCTTGGGAATCCCTATTCTTGACGTAGGAGGTGAACATCTTCTTCTCCCCCGTCATATGGTTTGTGCATCCGCTGTCGATAATCCAGCTTGAACCCCCGGATGCATAAACCTGCAAGGCAAATTTAGGCTTGGGTTTTAGGTACCCAACTCATGTTGGGTCCTACAAGGTTAGCACAAATATCCTTAGGGACCCAAATGCAAGTTTTGTCTCCCTTGCATTTTGCCCCTAACTTCCTAGCAATTACCTTTCTATTCTTTCTACAAATTGCAAAGGAAGCATTCAAAGCATGATATATTGTAGAAGGCTCATTAACTTTCCTAGGAATATTAACAACATTTCTCCTAGGCATATTATGAACAACATCCCTTCTACCAACATTTCTATCATGCATGTATGAAGAACTGGAAGCAAACATAGCATGGGAAAAATCATCGTACGCATTATAACTCCTATAAGCATTTCTAGTTTGTCTCCTATCATGATACAAAAAGGCATGGTTCTTTTTAGCACTAGTAGCCATATGGGCCTTCCCTTTCTCCTTAGCGGGAATGGGAGCCTTATGGCTTGTTAAGTTCTTGGCTTCCCTCTTGAAGCCAAGTCCATCCTTAATTGAGGGGTGTCTACCGATCGTGTAGGCATCCCTTGCAAATTTCAGTTTATCAAATTCATTCTTGCTAGTCTTAAGTTGGGCATTAAGACTAGTCAATTCCTCAGTTAATTTGAAAATTGAAACTAAATGATCACTACAAGCATCAACATCGAAATCTTTACACCTAGTGCAAATCTCAACATGTTCTACACAAGAATTAGATTTACTAGCTACTTCAAGTTTAGCATTTAAGTCATTATTAACACTCTTTAAAGTAGCAATGGTTTCATGACAAGAAGATAGTTCACTAGAAAGCACTTCATTTCTTTTAACTTCTAAAGCACAAGATTTTTGTGCCTCTACAAATTTGTCATGCTCTTCATACAAAAGGTCCTCTTGTTTTTCTAAGAGTCTATCTTTTTCATTCAAAGCATCAATCAATTCATTAATTTTATCTACTTTAGTTCTATCCAATCCCTTGAACAAACTAGAGTAATCTACTTCATCATCACTAGACTCATCATCACTGGAAGAATCATAAGTGACATTGTTTTGATTACATACCTTCTTCTCCCTTGCCATAAGGCATGTGTGACGCTCGTTGGGGAAGAGGGATGACTTGTTGAAGGCAGTGGCGGCGAGTCCTTCATTGTCGGAGTCGGAGGAGGAGCAATCCGAATCCCACTCCTTTCCGATATGTGCCTCGCCCTTGGCCTTCTTGTAATACTTCTTCTTTTCCCTCTTGCTCCCGTGTTCCTGGTCACTATCATTGTCGGGACAGTTAGCAATAAAATGACCAAGCTTACCGCATTTGAAGCATGATCGCTTTCCCTTGGTCTTAGTCTTGCTTGGCTGTCCCTTGCGACCCTTTAGTGCCGTCTTGAATCTTTTGATGATGATGGCCATCTCTTCATCATTAAGACCGACCGCCTCAATTTGCGCCACCTTGCTGGGTAGCGTCTCCTTGCTCCTTGTTGCCTTGAGAGCAATGGGTTGAGGCTCATGGATTGGGCCGTTCAACGCGTCGTCCACGTACCTCGCCTCCTTGATCATCATTCGCCCGCTTACAAATTTTCCAAGAATTTCTTCGGGCGACATCTTGATGTACCTAGGATTTTCACGAATATTGTTCACCAAGTGAGGATCAAGAACGGTAAATGACCTTAGCATTAGGCGGACGACGTCGTGATCCGTCCATCGCGTGCTTCCGTAGCTCCTTATTTTGTTGATAAGGATCTTGAGCCGGTTGTATGTTTGTGTCGGCTCCTCGCCCCTTATCATAGCGAATCGTCCGAGCTCGCCCTCCACCAACTCCATCTTGGTGAGTAAGGTGACATCATTCCCCTCATGAGAGATCTTGAGGGTGTCCCAAATCTGCTTGGCATTGTCCAAGCCGCTTACCTTGTGATACTCGTCCCTGCACAAAGAGGCTAGCAACACAGTAGTAGCTTGTGCATTTTTATGGATCTGTTCATTAATAAACGAAGGGCTATCCGAGCTATCAAATTTCATTCCACTTTCCACAATCTCCCAAATGCTTGGATGGAGAGAAAATAGGTGAGTACGCATTTTGTGACTCCAAAATCCGTAGTCCTCTCCATCAAAGTGGGGAGGCTTGCCAAGTGGAATGGGGAGCAAATGAGCATTTGAGCTATGCGGAATGCGCGAATAATCAAAAGAAAAGTTTGAGTTAACCGTCTTTTGTTTGTCATAGTCGTTGTCGTCGTTGTCCTTTTGGGAAGAGGAAGATTCGTCGCTGTCGTCGTAGTAGACGATCTCCTTGATGCGCCTTGTCTTCTTCTTCTTCCCTTCCTTCCGTCTATGGCCCGAGCCGGAGTCGGTAGGCTTGTCATCTTTGGGCTCGTTGACGAAGGACTCCTTCTCCTTATCGTTGATCACAATTCCCTTCCCCTTAGGATCCATCTCTTCGGGCGGTTAGTCCCTTTCTTGAGGAGAACGGCTCTGATACCAATTGAGAGCACCTAGAGGGGGGGTGAATAGGTGATCCTGTAAAATTCAACTTATAGCCACAAAAACTTGTCAAGCGTTAGCACAGTTAATGCCAAGTGGCTAGAGCGAAGATCTTGCACAATATGATAATCACAAGAAGTTCAACACAGAGAAGACACAGTGATTTATCCCGTGGTTCGGCCAAGTACAAAACTTGCCTACTCCACGTTGTGGCGTCCCAACGGACGAGAGTTGCACTCAACTCCTCTCAAGTGATCCAATGATCAACTTGAATACCACAGTGTTATGCTTTTCCTTTCTTATCCGTTCGCGAGGAATCTCCACAACTTGGAGTCTCTCACCCTTACACTTGAAGTTCACAAAGAAGCACGAAGTAAGGGAGAGAAGCAACACACACAAATCCACAGCAAAATGCGCACACACACGGCCAAGAATCGAGCTCGAAAGACTATCTCAAAGTTCTCACTAGAACGGAGCTCGAATCACTAAGAATGACAAACGAATGCGCAAAGACTGAGTGTGGATGATCAAGAATGCTCTAAGGTTGCTTGGTGTGCTCCTCCATGTGCCTAGGGGTCCCTTTTATAGCCCCAAGGCAGCTAGGAGCCGTTGAGAGCAAATCTGGAAGGCCAATCTTGCCTTCTGTCGTCGGGTGCACCGGACAGTCCGGTGCACACCGGACACTGTCCGGTGCCCGATTTCTTTCCTTAAACAGCGCAGCCGACCGTTGCAGATCTGGGAGCCGTTGGCGCACCGGACATGTCCGGTGCACACCGGACAGTCCGGTGCCCCCTTCCGACCGTTGGCTCGGCCACGTGTCCCGCGCAGATCGCACGGCCGACCGTTGGCCCGGCCGACCGTTGGCTCACCGGACAGTCCGGTGCACACCGGACAGTCCGGTGAATTTTAGCCGTACGCCGTCGGCGAATTCCCGAGAGCGGCCTCTTCACGCCGAGTCAGCCTGGCGCACCGGACACTGTCCGGTGCACCACCGGACAGTCCGGTGTGCCAGACCGAGCTGAGTCTTGGCTGTACACAGCCAAGTCTTTTGCACCTCTTTTCTTTTCTGTTTCTAACACTTTAGACAAGTATATTAGTACACAAAACCAATGTACTAAGTCTTAGAAACATACCTTTACTTGTGATTTGCACTTTGTTCATCCATGGGCATATATTCACATTTAAGCACTTGTGTTTGCACTCAATCACCAAAATACTTAGAAATGGCCCAAGGGCACATTTCCCTTTCACCCCTATAGTACAGACGTGGTTTTGTGATGGTTTGTTTTATTGTGATGACGTTGCTCAGTGGTACTAGGTCAGTCCCCCTTTCCCTTATGTGTCTTGCTAGAGGGTTGGGCGACAACTCCGTTTCGCCGAGTTGCTCGGCAGGCGGATGGTGGGCAACTCCGCCTCGCCGTGTTTCTTGGCAAGTGGGTTGGTCGGCAACTCCGTCTCGCAGATTTGCTCGGCGGGTGGATTGGTCGGTCGTCTTCGAGAGGCCTTTTGGCCTGCCTCATCAAGTCGCTCGGCAGGCGGGTTGGTCGGTTAGTGGGCCGTCTTTGGGGGACCTTTTGGGCCTTCTTTGGGCACCCGGTTCTTAGGTACCCGATAGTCATGTTCATGAAAGTAAAGCTCTCCAACTTCGTCTTTTCCCAACACGCTGCTTTAGATGAAGGTTAGCTTCGCTATCTTTTGGTAATACGTGGAACATGTTTTTATGCAATGCTTCGAGGACCTTCAACAATAGAGGCCTCCAATCCAACACAAGATATAATACTCTCTTCCTCCTAAAATAAGTACACGAGTTTTTATGAAGAGATCAATATTAATAATACATTATATATATTTCTATAAAAATATACTTCATTCATTCTCTTTTTATTTTTAAGGTTTTAGTTCAAAAATAAACTAGCGAGCGACAAATATTCAAGAACGGAGGTAGTAATTTATTATATAACAAAGAAAAAAGAAAAAATAACTAAGATTGGTTTAGATTATATCTAAAACTACACTTACTTTAAAATAAATTTTGAACTCTAGAAATGTATTTATTATAGGACAAAGGATGTATTATTGTCCTATTTGAATCCACTCTTCTAAAATTTAGAGATCGAAAGTTGTATAGCACTTCAACTCACTAAATCAAGAGTTTAGAGCTAATTTTTTAAAAACTTGAGCTGTGAGGTAAGACTAAGACTTGCAAAAGTGCCTATACTTGAGCTAGTAGATAGTATTTAGTACTCTTTAGATTTTGAGTTTGACTCATTGTGAGCAATTTTTAGACTAAAAATAAAAAGTCCCCTCCAAATCATAGGTTGAACGCTTGACCTTGGCCGTAGTTCTTGACATAGATAATGTTGTTCACATGAGCTATTATACCCACTGCGTATATGGGAAATAAAAGTTCGAGAGTTTTCTCAACTAAGCGAGAAAATCTTTCTTGTTAATGTAACACTATCTTCAACAGCTTATTTATTCTCATCCTCATATTTAAACTTTACTTTGTAATAGTATATGTGAAGGAGTCATTCTAAATTTTACTCTCTAAATTATAATTTGAAAAGTCATTTGGATAAAAATTACTTTCTATATTTTTTCACTTTCCAACAACTTTTATATATCTTGTTTGCACGCTACAAAGTCATTTATATTTCCTATATTTAGCTAGCGAGAAACCCGAAAGAAACGATGACTATATTTAGATAAACACATTTATATAAGTTGTTGAAGAGTATTTTAAAAAAACATCTATTTATATCAACTGGGAAGAATATAGAGACTCTTAGAGTTTAAGTCCCGTTTGTTTCCTTTTATTTTTGAGGAATTGGAATCTTACTATTAATATAGGCTATTTTTATTAGAATGCGACATTCCACCACTTTCCAAAGCTATCATATAAGCCTATCTCAAATTCATTGGGTGAGAGATGGAAATTGATTCTATAGATTTACATGCTATTTTTCTAATATACAACTCATAACACACTCTTCTAATTTGCTTCGCTATAACATAAATGTAGTATATAATTATCTCTCACATATAATTTAGGATAATATACAAATATATTACATATATAAATATATGAACTTAATTAGTTTTATCTAAATTATAATTATTAAAATGGAATTTAATTCCAACGAAACAAACGAGCCCTAAGAGCTTTTAATTTTTGAAGAAGGTATCCTTATATTTGTTGTTATAAAAACGTACGGATCAAACCTTCTATTTTAACTGAATTTATATAAAATAATTGTATTATTTATCTCTCTAAATAAATTTATTGTAAAATTAGATTAAACACTATATATACGATGATATCAATTATATATAGTATAAATATTGATATTTAGATTTATTCCGACGGAGAGTATCTTGCTTTTACACGTACGACGCAGCAGCACAGCTCGCCGCCTCGCCGTCTCTTAGCTGAGGCGTCCGACGCCACCGCCCCCAATCCGGTGAATCTGACTCACCGCTGCCGCCATGAACTGCGCGGTGGCGTGGTCTCCCCCCTCATCCGCTCTCGTCCACCGTCCCGGCCGTGTACGCAGGTGGCGCTCCTCCGTCCGGCCCTGCGCGGCGGCCGTGGAGCAGGAGGGCGGCGCCGCGGGGGAGGCCCCGCGGCTGGTGCTGCACGACTCCCTCGACTCCGTGGGGGTGGCCACCGCGCACGCTAGGGCGGCGCGGGAGGGGTTCGTGGCGCAGGTGGGGCGGCTCACCCGGGTAAGTGCGGGGAGCAGCATCGCCATCAGCCGCGGCCCTGACCTCGCCCGCGCAGCGCTCTGCGTCGCTGCCGAGGACGACTCGCTCGTCTCCCACTCCTCGGTCCCGCTCCCCGTAGATGCCTTCATCGCGCGCCTCGACGACCTCTCCACGGGCTTCTGCGCCGGCGGGAACTTCCCGCCCTCGGGTGCGCCGCCCGAGGTCTTCTTCGATTACCTTAACCGCTACCTCTACGTCCATAAGGTACTGTATAGATTTGTCGCCAAGTTATTCTGATCCGGTTGCTACCCAATTTGGGACTACTACGAGCGAGCTGCTGGAATTCGAAGTCATTTCAGCTGTCTGATTGATATGGCATGATGTAGTATGTCATCTCAACCTCTCACATAAGACTGCCTTCTAGCGAATTTCTGTTGTACATGCAAAGCTTGCAAGTATTGGTGCTAATTTACTAGGATATTTCATTCAGGGGTTTCGGAGAACAAATGGAGTGTCAGATGTGCGGATTATGTACCTTCACTCGGTATGCCAGAATCTAGCTTCTATGCCTTGTATACACTACTGTAGTATGCTATGACTCATTTAGTGTTATTTGGTTGTACAATTCCCAGGTCTTGACATGCCGTTCTGGATCAGCTCTAATGCTTGCGTTAATATATTCAGAGATATTGAAGACTGTACGAACATATGGCTTACTGGATTTTGATGCAGAGATTTTCTTTCCAAATGATCTCAATAGCCTCCCTAGGGGCTATGACAAACAAAAAAGCAAATTGGTCGATGAGCCACATATTATGACTTCAAAGTCACTTTTGGTTGAGGTGAGTTTATTCCAACCTTGTGAAAGGGCCTCTAGCTGAATTGGTTAGGCGGTCTAAGTAGCACTCCTCAAGTCCTGAGTTCGACTCCCCGTGGGAGCAAATTTAAGGTTGTGGTTAAAAAAATTTCCTCGTCTGTTCCACGCCAAAGCACAAGTCTAAGGCTCGGCCCTGGTTTCGGTTGTTCTCACATGGCCTTCTGTTCTCACATGGCCTTCGATGCTGCTGTGTATGGGTGGGGCAGGGGTCCGGGGGTTTTCTTGAACTGTGTGAGAAGGTCTTCTTAATACAATACTCGGGGGTTGTCTTACCCCCGCAGTCGAATTTATTCCAACCTTCAATCTTATCGGAGTCCATTGAGTTTCTTTTTCTGTGCTTAATATCTAAAACTATGCAAGTGTTGAGCATCGAGTGTTAAAGCTAAGGTGCTCGCTGCAGTCTCTAGATGCACCCAAGATACCACAATGAAATTTCTGGGTGGCTGTCATACAAAAGGGAATTTTTCATCTTAATTTTGCCTATACTCTTCACTTTCTCCAGGAAAAAGAATGTTTGCATTTATTTCTAATGTTTCCAAATCAGACTTCAACAAAATCAAATAATTCAATATATTATCTCCTACCTACAAATTTCACCAATATTGGTTTTTGTTATGGTCCTACCGCAGCATGATTCATTTTGTCAGCATCTGATAGATATGGTTTTGTTCCTTTCTTGCCTGTACAAGATTTTTCTTAAAGAGATCAGACAACAGCAATGACACACACATGCACATGCAAACGTGCGCCCACTCTCTCTCTCTCTCTCTCTCTCTCTCTTCTCATGGTAAGCCTGTTGTTCGCTTCAACCATTATGTTGTGAGTAAGCTTGTTCCTAAGAATCCTAACAAATCTTCTGTTTTCTCCTTCTGTGTTTGAGACCTTTTAATCCAACTTGAAACTTCAACCTAATGGGTTGAACCTGCATATAATTAAATTGATTTAGGAATCCAATTTGTTGCAAAAAATTTTGAACAGCGTCAGAACACATTTTATTTAAAGTCGGTGTCTGTTCTTAATGTTGTTCGTAATGTTTGGTATTATTCTGTGAAAGACGGTATAAACAGGATGAGAAAGTTTCTGTTTTTTTTTTTGCAATAACATTCGGACTTATTTTTATTAGTCCTTTTATGCAGACTTTGAGAACTTTGAAGTGTGCATTTTGGCCATTTCAATCTGATCAGTCTAGTAGCTTATTTCTAAATGCTGTTGCTGCAAACCAGCGTGGCCCTGGTACTTTAGGTGATAACCAAGCGAGGTCATATGGGAACACAAGGTACTTTATCTGAATTTATCATTCCTCTTTTTTGGAATATATATATTTATTTTTTACACTGGATGCTGCTGGAGATATGGAGTGATGTCAATTTTGGTTAACAGTGCCATTGAGATGGCTGCTGCTAAAGCTGCTCAGCATAGATTGATGCGTGGAGTATGGACTAATGCTCGTTTTGGTGATATGCGTCGTGCTTTAGCAGGTAGTGTATTCTCTTTCTGCGATAGTTTGAATGTATCATGGCCTTATGTGCCATTCCTTGCCATCGCTTTATTTACAGAAAAGAATGTATTTTGAATTGCATTTCTCTCAGTGGCATACCTGTTCCATATCTTGCATTTTCCATGTTTTAGCTTGTGAGCGACTGATACTACTGCATCACGATCCGCATGAACTGAGGGATTATGCAGCCCTTCTGTACCACTGTGGGTACTATGAAGACTGCCTACACTACTTATCATTGTACCAAACTGCAAAGGTAATTCTTTCAGACATGACCCTGTCGTTCATGGAGTGACCCAGAAAATGTAGAGCTCACAATCATCACTCTACGTCCTTTCTTTGCAGTCTGGGAAATCCCCAACCAATCGATTGGAGATCTTGGAGGACGAAGCTGTGAATACTCTCAAAGCGCGGTTAATGCTTATTTTAGCAGAGGATGGCTGGAGCAGATGTAGACCTGTGGCAAGGTACTGGACCAAGAACTCTGAGCCGTGGTAATTAGAGCTGGCCAACGTTGCGGCTGAAGCAAATAACTACAGATTGTACATAGCATTTTCAACTGTGGATATGTTGTACAGTCACTTGGTAATCCATGCGGGATGTGAATCAAATTCCTAATTTTATACAACACCGCGTTGTTGCTTTATCTGAGATTCGCAGGGCTTTTTTATATTTTTGAATAAATTTGATACAATACAACAACATCCTCAAATCTGTATCTACATTTTTTAGTCAAACAATATTATGTTACAGAACTATCAGTTTTCCGTAAGTTCTTTCAGGCACATAATCATGTTGAGTGTATCTACAGGGTTAGTGTAAACTTCTAGGAAGTGTTTGTTTTTGCTTGCTGTTATACTGGCACACAAGTTCAAGTTCGTTCGATAGACGATGAATTATTCTACACTACACCCCGTCGACCCCGACCCCGAAGGAATCACCATAGAACATTGGCATTTTTGTACTGAATAAATTAACCAGGGACATCTTGCAAAATAATCCAAATATAAAACAATGGATCGCATCACATAGGAGTTACTAGCTAATTGTCTTGGGGCAACACAGAACCAGATACATCACGAGTGGTGAATACGTAAAAGCCACAGGAACCAAACTATAAGCAGAACTAAGACATGCATCAAATCAAGACGACTAGACGAGGCTGGCGAAGACAGCCAGCGCCGCCGCGACGGCAGCCGCGGCAACCGCTGTGGCTGCGCCGGAGGAATGACCGCCGCCGTGGTCCGGCTGCGCCGACGTCGCTGGTCCGGAGGCCGGGCCTGGCGTCGCGACGATGGCCGGCTGGACCATGACCCGCACGATGAGCCTCTGTCCCTCCTCGCAGTGGCCCGGCTCGCCGCTGATGAAGCAGAAGAAGCCCGGGCGGTCGAGAACGAACTTGGTGCCGCCGTCGTCGAAGGTCGCGAGCGGCTCCGTGGTGTTGCAGGCGTCGAAGGCGGTGCGGTCCACCAGGAGCACCGAGTCGTTGGTGTACTTGAAGTCTGCCAAAGGATTCGTATGCATTAACCACAGGCAGATGCCGTCGTTAGCAGTGAATAACCGTAGGACATCAGGATGGGGAGTTAGAGAACAACTCACAGAGGTGGTCGCCGACGCGAAAGCGGTTCTTCATGGTCCACCAGCCGTAGCTGGTGTTGGCGTCAGGGACGCGCCACCCGCGCGGGCCGCCGACGTGGAACTCCAGGCCCTGCGGCGCGGCTGCCTCGGCGACGACGGCGGGGGCGACAAGTAAGAAGACGACGCCGGCGAGGGCCAACACGGGGAGAAGCGCGCTGGAGTTGGAAGCGGCCATGGATCTTGCAGCAGCCTGCGCTCGGTCCGGGCGAGTAGCAGGAACGACGGAGCTTGCCTCTGGCTTGGCACTTCTTACCGGTCGCCGGCCGCCGTGCTCAGTGCTCACAATCGCTTGGTGCGCGCGGGGTGGAGTGGAACTGAGTGAATAGGCCGCGCGTTCGCTCGCTTTATAGGGGAGTGGATGGTCTTGCCAGGCCAGGACAGTTGCCGGGTCGCGTCGCGTCGCCGGCCGGTTGTGACCATGCCAGTTTGCGCGCTCCGGTCTGATTCGATGCGGACGTGCGTGCCTTCGTGGGCGAGAGAGCGAGAACGTGGGGAACGAGGGGGTTCCGGCGGTTGCCGGCTGCTCGCTGCGTGTCATGTCATCGCCGTCACCGGTTGCCAAGCGTGGAAAGCCTCGGCCCTCGGCACATGGAGGTTTTTTTTACTCGGAAGTTAATCTTTGAGAATTTGAGAACAAATAGCACTCTCTGAATTCATCGAACGTTCTTTCCTTCTCTCTAAAACATGACAGTACGTGGATAAACACAAACTTTGAACTCCCATTTCGATTCACATGAAAATTATGGCGAGCAAAATCAGCCATATACATTCACTACTTTGCCAGCAAAACGTGTAAATATAACAACACGCTACAGCTTGCAAATTGAAATCGAAAAATGTAGGGGCCAGACATCTGGACAACCAAGTTACCTAAACTTATATGGGAACGTATCTAGTGCAAACCAACCCATACGTGCAACCGTTCAAATTTGTAATCTAAACTACATGATGTTGATCAAGGGACGCAGGGACGTGGATAATTTTATACTTAACCGCCCGCTGCTAATCACACTTTTTCAAATCCCTCTCCCACTCCTCCGCACGTCCTCATCATGTGATTCAGATTAAAAGTTTTCACGGTTGCACGGAGGGGTTAGTTTGCACCAGATACGTTCCCAACTTATATTGACAACCACATTAGGCCACAAATGCAAGCACAATTCAACTAGCGCAAAAACCTGATCACCAGCTCAACATAAGTTGTAGGTAACTTGGTTGATCACCAAATTTCTTCAGTTAACTTACAAGATATTGTGCTCTACTACAGAACTCGGATTTACAAGCGCCTGAAAACACTGATCTACATACAGAAAGACTGGAAGCAGGAAAAGAAAAACCACACCAATGACCTAACATGACCACAAACATTGATTACACCCCTGTAATCACCTGAAACAACCTGGGGGTTATCAGCACTTGCATAGTTGTGCTGTGCTACACTGGGCATTCAAGACACATCAAGAAGAATCCAGTAAGCAACTGGAATCACTTCTGGGTTTCTAGTCTAGCATGTCGTGTCCCGAAAGAATTCAGTAGGGATCTGCGGTGGACACTGCTTCTTTGCAACAAATTTGTACTGAGGAAGGAAATGGAGGATCCCATTAATACTATTATTAAGAAGGCTGTTAACTTAAGAAATTTGGGACCAGGTCCAATTACCTTATGTTGACTGTACTTTTCTCTGATTGCTGGAAGGTTGCTACCAGAACCAACGCTGCAAAGGCGATGCAATGCCTTTACACATTCGCTCAGTTTGGACGGTTTGTACTGTGTGTAATGAGCGAGTGTGGAATTCTGCTTCCAATTGACAACGAGATGTGTAAGTTAGCTCGCAAGACATTTCACTAGGCAACTGCTATAGATATGGAACAACAACATGATTATTCCACCTACCCAAGGATACTTTGTTGGCTGTAGTATAAATCTCGCCAAGAAAATAGCCGATGCAGCTATTAGTGATGGAGGGTAAGAGAGTAGACTGTACTCCAGTAGTGATAGCTCAGCGATGTAATTGGCAAGGAACTCCAGATGCAAAGCAGGATCCTGTACAAAGAGAGATTGTCAGCGAATTGTTCTCATATCTGTAACTTGAGGAATTCCTTCCAGTAACCAGAAGTTGACTAGCAGTACCTCATCACACGCTTGTGCAGCACGAGCAAATCTCCTATTGTAAGCAAAAAAAGAAAAGATAAGAGTTAGTGGCAAGTTAGATTAGAATAATCATCATATTTTTTTCTAAAATAAAAAACGGGGATAATCACCTCAAAAAGCACTTTGCTGTAGGTGCTGTCATTTCAAACTTCAAGTAATTCAGTACAGAAGCTTCCATATCTAGAACCTGTTAACGTACAAGTTATTTAGTGACAGTGACAAACAAGGGACTATTCGATATGGTCTGCTGTATTTTTTTAAAGAACGATAGAAAGTAAACATGTCACAAACCTCATCTCTGAAATATGTATTGTCTGTTATGTAGCAGAATTCTTCTACTTGTGGTGCACATATCTCCTCGTATTTTCTGAATTTGAAGTTCCCAACATGCCAAATCAGTACGCTAACATCGTAATGACAACTAAGGATAATAAATGGAAAGAGAAGCAGAATCTTACGCAGCTATAAGCATGCATGCAACACCAAGTAATTGCAGCCGTTGGCGGCTGATTTCGTTGCCAGAAAGATAACGGTCAATGTAGTTGACTGTCAGGTACAAAGTATCAGGAACAAGACGATATTCTTCAGCAACCTGCATGAGGAGAAAATAATGAATACAAGTTGACAAGATTGTTCTTTAGGCTTTTCTTACTTTGAGACAACAAAAAAACTTACTTCCACGAGCCAGTCTATCAAAATTGCTCTCATGCTTGGGTTGACATCTTTTTGAATCGTTTCCATGAAATCAGTTGACGGTCTTTTCTTCGTCTGTGAGAAAGTAAAGCACTATTAGTAAAAATCAAGAAAGAAAGAAAAATTTCAAGTGTAGCCCAAAGTTCCATTGAACAAAACATAGACAGTCCTTCGATCAAATCAAGTTTCATTAATACACCAACAAAAAAACTTCACATAAAAAAGAATCAGAAATTACAACCACACTGGTGAACTGCAATTACATAAGTACGATCTAACAGACTTAATGTAAGCATATTGCAGCCTAGCTTATTGCATCAACGTTGGCAGTCAACCCAAAGTTCCTTATGTTCAGTGCTCAGATGAAACCATTTGGTCACCAGAAATTAGAAAAGAATGTGTCACCTCAGCCTCTCGCAAGTGCATGTAAATGTCAGAAGCCAGAGTAGCGCACAGCTGTGGATCCTCATATTCACTGTCAACATCACAGATGCGGTCAATTTCCATTGGGGCCACGGCATTTTTCTTCCGCTTATTTTCTGCAAAAGAAAGCAACTGGATCAACAAAAAGTATAACAAAACACACTTAAACAATTCAAATCGTATATGAATTTCAGCAGACCTTCAACATCTCTATCCTCTGATATTCGCAGATGTTCACTTGTCCGTCGCTGCAACGAAGCCAGCATCGAGGTGTCCTGATTGTCTACGTACTCAAAGTCTGGGCTTTTCATGGAGTCGCAAGTCGACATCGTCTCATCGGATGAAACAGAATCTCCTGAGCGTCCAGGAGACACCAAGCCGGTGCAGGACACCAAGGCAGGAGCACGACTTGGCACATCGGCAATGGTAGGCACTTTAGGAGGAGGAACATTGTTATGCCTTTGTGTTGCGCTGCCATGGCGTGCTACTGGTGGAGCTGGCTTGATGGAAGCCGGTTTGTCAGCAGAACCCCGGATGGAAGAACTCACACTCCGAGCACTTGTTGCCAAAGACGGCTTCTTCAAGGGTACCGTTGGATTCAACTTCTGCATGAGATTTGAACAAAATGATTAAGCCATTTGAAACTGTC
This sequence comes from Zea mays, assembly GCF_902167145.1. Lineage (NCBI taxonomy): Eukaryota > Viridiplantae > Streptophyta > Magnoliopsida > Poales > Poaceae > Zea > Zea mays. The sequence continues at coordinate 41,325,330 of NC_050098.1, read as the reverse complement.
AGACCTCGCCGGAGAAGCAACCTCTAGTTACCGGCGAGCTCACCCTGCTGGTCACAGAAAAGACTCACGCACACACACGAACACAAGTAGGCACACTCTGATTTGGTGCTGTGAACAACTAACTGCTTTTCTGACTCTATTTCTCTGTATATAAAGAGACGTGTACAGACCATGAGATTACAACCTGACAGTTTACCGCTTAAAGAAAGGAAAAAGAAATGTGGGGCACGATCACCCTGATTTGCACGCCATGCCCCTCATCGTTGAGTGCCATCCCACTCACCTCAGTCACAGCGTGCGACGCGCCGGTCGTGCGGACTGCGCACACGATCGCACGACCAGGCTCTCCCTTTGTGCATGGCTAACAGAAAGCTCCTATAACAATGCGACGCTAACTGACAAACTAACTACAGGCACAAGTATTATTTGACAAATCTCCTCCTAAGACTTGTGCACTGATTTACCTACAGAGACTGAATGCCAATTTTGGAGCAGAGTTCTCTGAACTTCAGTTTGCCGAGAGGCTTTGTTAGGATGTCTCCAAGCTGATCCTCTGTCCTGATGAACCTCACTTCAATTTGGCCTGAATTTGCATACTCCCGGATCAAATGGAATCTTGTATCAATATGTTTTGACCGGTCATGATGCACTGGATTTTTTATCAAAGAAATGGCAGACTTGTTGTCTACCCTTAACACCGGCTTGCTCACAACTGAATCTGTAATTTCAGCTAGCAGCCGAGCTAGCCAAACAGCCTGACAAGCAGCAGTAGCAGCTGATATATATTCAGCCTCACAGCTTGATAATGCCACTACCTTTTGCTTTGTTGATTGCCAGCTAATTGGACTGTTGCCTAGGAAGAAAAGGACTCCAGTTGTGCTCTTCCTCTCATCCAAATCACCGGCAAGGTCACTGTCACTGAAGCCCAACAATTCAGTTTTCTTTTCATTCTTCCTAGGGTAGAAAAGGCCCCAACTCCTTGTTCCAGCTATGTATCTGAGAATCTGCTTCACAGCTGCAAAATGCTCCATGTGGGGCTCCTCCATAAATCTACTCACATACCCAACTGAAAAAGCCAAATCCGGTCGGGTATTGACCAGATACCTCAATTTTCCTACCAAGCTCCTGTATTCTGTTGCATCTACACAGGGGCTGTCATCCTTCCTGCTCAGCTTCAGCTTTGCCTGCATTGGTATATCACACGAGTTGCAGTCTGCAAAACCACTTAGATCTAGTATCTTATTAGCATACCTCTCTTGAGAAAGGGTAATTCCCAGCTCATCCTGCTTCACTTCAATGCCCAAGTAATATGATAGTAAACCAAGATCACTCATCTTAAATACCTTGGTCATTTCAGCCTTGAAAGTCTGGATGTTGCTGCTGCTAGTGCCTGTGATCACTAGATCATCTACATAGACACCTACAACTAGTCTCTCTGCACCTTCTCCTCGACAGTAAATAGCATGCTCAGATGGACATCTAGTGAACCCCAGAACACCCATTTTTTCATCCAGTTTTTGATTCCAGGCACGGGGAGCTTGATGCAAACCATAAAGAGCTTTGTGTAGTCGGTATACCTTGTGTTCCTGCCCTGGTTGAGCAAATCCAGGCGCTTGCTGCACATACACCTCCTCCTGGAGGTCGCCGTTCAAGAACGCCGTCTTGACGTCCATGTGATGGACTTGCCATCCCTCCTGCGCTGCCAACGCCAGCAGCAGCCGCACCGCTTCCAAGCGAGCGACCGGTGCAAACACCTCATCGTAGTCGATTCCTTGGCGCTGAGCGTAGCCTTTTGCGACAAGTCGTGCCTTGTGCCGTACCACGGCACCGTGTTCATCTTTCTTGACCTTGAATACCCACTTGAGCCCAATGGCTCGCTGCCCAGATGGCAACTCAGTGAGTGTCCAGGTGTGGTTGTCCTCTATGGCGCGCAGTTCCTCCTCCATCGCTCGTCGCCAGCACGGGTCTTGCCCAGCATGTGCAAGCGACCCAGGCTCCTCCGCACTCACTGCAAAGAGTTGCTCGCTGTACAGTACGCGCACGGCGTACCCAGGTGGCGACGCAGCTCCGGTGACGTCCTCCACTGTTCGGAACCGCAGTGGTGCGTTGTCGTCGTGGTCGGTGTCCAGGTCTTCGTCTAACGCAGCAGGTGGTGTGGCGAACTGCACACCCGGAGAAGCTACTCCGGCCTCCCCTGGTGTTCCTGGTGGCGTCATATGCTGCAATGCAGCCACCGGTGCCCCCGCCTGGGCACCTCCTGGCCCCGCCACCACCTGAAATTGGATGGTGAACGTGTCGTCGCCGCCATGATCCGCGCCAGTGCCGGTCTTAGCTCCCTCTGACCAGTCCCACTGGGCGGACTCATCAAAGACCACGTCGCGCGTCACGTGCACGCGCTTAGTGGCCGGATCGTAGGCTCGATATGCCTTAGACCCGCGCTCGTACCCGACGAAAATCATCTTGCGGCCACGATCCTCCATCTTCTTCAGGTGCGGTGTCGTATTCTTAACATAGACAATGCACCCGAAGGTCTTCAGGTGGTGTACTGCCGGCTTCTTCCCGTACCATGCCTCGAATGGAGTCTTGCCTTCTACTGCCTTCGTCGGTACCCGGTTCAGGAGATACACGGCAGTGTTCACCGCCTCTCCCCAGAACCAAGCCGGCAGCCCCTTTGCCTTGAGCAGACAGCGTGCTGTGCCTGCCACCATGGCGTTCCGGCGCTCGACGACGCCGTTCTGTTGTGGGGAATACGGCGCTGTCAGCTGCCGGTGCACGCCGTCCGCCGCGCAGTACTCCATGAACTCTTTGGATGTGAACTCGCCACCACGATCCGTCCGGAGCGCCAGCAGCTTGCAGCTGGACTCAGCTTCTGCACGTGCCTGGAACTCCTTGATGGCAGCCGCCGCTCGATCCTTGGACCGCAGCAGCGTCAGCCACATGTAGCGACTCCGATCGTCGACGAGAAGCAGGAAGTAGGTGTTCCCGCTTGGTGTCGCCGGTGTCACGGGTCCACATAAGTCCCCGTGCACCAGCTCCAGTGCGCGGTCCGCCCGCCACTGTGTCTGGTCAGGGAACGCCGTCCGTCGCTGCTTGCCGGCGAGACACGCCTCACAGAGTTGGTCCACCTGCTCGATGGAAGGCAGTCCACGAACGAGCTCCTCCCGCGCCATCTTCCTCAGCGCCGGCATGTTGATGTGGCCGAGCCTGGCATGCCACCGCCAGGCACTTTCTTCGCCGCGCGCTGCCAGGCACACCGGTCGTGCCACGTCGACGTTGAGCACATACAGCCGGTTGCCTGCGCGTGGGATCCTCGCCAGCAGTCGCCCCTCAGGCTCCCGAATCTCCATGCCACCGCGCCAGAGGTGGACGTCGTAGTCGGCCTCCTCCAACTGGCCGAGACTCACGATATTCGCCGTGAGTCGCGGGATGTAGTAAACGCCGGTGAAGGAGCGATGCTCGCCATTCTTGCACTTGAACAGCACGGTCCCGCGCCCTTCAATCTCCGCCATGGAGTCATCGCCGAACCGCACCGACCCAGACACTGCCGTGTCCAGATCTGCGAACGCCGCCCGAGACCCCGTCATGTGGTTCGTGGCCCCGGTGTCGCAGATCCAGGACCTAGGGTCCCGCTGCTCCTTCGCGCCGAGCTGCACGAACACCTTTCCCTCCTGTAGCTGGATCCGCCCATCAGTGCTCGCCGCCGTGGCCTCCTGCGATGACCAGCTCGCCACTGCACTGGGCGCGCCGAGGACCTCATCATGCGGAGGTGGAGAGTAGGGGCTCGATGGGGATGAGGTGCGCGACGGGGCTGGAGACACCGGTGGCGGCGCAGTGGCGGATCCCGCCGGCGGTGGTGGAGGCGCGGATCCGGCCAGTGGGGGCAGTGGAGGAGGCGCGGATCCGGCCGGTGGGGGCAGAGGTGGAGGCGCGGATCCTCCCGGCGGCGGTGGAGGCGCGGACCCTGCCGGTGGCGGTGGAGGCGCGGACCCTACTGGCGGGGATCGACGCAGTGGTGCGGCCCTCAACAGCATGAGCGCCTCCTCCTCCTGGGCCATGTGGGCCGCCTCCTGCTTTGGCCTTGCCTTGCAATCACGAGCCCAGTGGCCGGTTTGCCCACACTTTCTGCACTGGTCACGGCCTAGCTTGCGGCCGGGTCCCGTGCCTGTTCTGCCGCTCGACGCAGGCACGCCGCGACGTGGATGCCGCCGCCGGTCACCGGATTTAGACGTGCCACCGTCTCCTCCCTTCTGTTGCTCCTTCCGCCGCGCCTCCCACTGCTCCTCCGTTAGGTACAGTTTACCCCCCGTCGAAGGTGGTGGTGCATCGTCAGCATCCTCGGCCGCTTTCAGCCGGCCGGTGATGTCCTCCACCGTGAGGGTCGAGACATCCAGTAGAGTCTCGATAGAAATTACTAGCTGCTTGTACCTTGGACGCGCGATCCGAAGATACTTCTCCACCACCTTCTCTGGAGACTCCGGGTCACCCAGCATGGCGAGCTGCGCGACGACGTCGGTGAGCCGAAGTGCGAAAGCCTCCACCGACTCGCTGTCTCGGAACGAGAGCATCTCGTACTCGCGACGTAGCCTCTGTGCCGTCGACTTTCTCACGCGTTCATCGCCGATTCGCAGCGTCTTCAGAGCTTCCCAGGCATCCTTTGCCGTCGGTTTGACGGCCAAGGTGGAGACCATCTCCGGCGGCGCGGCGCTGCAGATGACGTCGAGCGCCATCCGATCGTGATGGTCGTCGACGTCGCCGATCTCCACAGCTTCCCATAGTCCGCGCGCTTGCATCTTCACCTTCATCAGTAACGCCCAATCGTTGTAGTTCGTCTTCGTGAGAGTCGGATAAGTGGTCGTTCCAGGCGCCACGACGCGCTCCACAACGCGCTCGACGACGACCTCCCGAGTCCGCGGCCGTCGCGGCGGTGAACGCCCTCGCCGGTACTGCGACGTCCTGGAGCGCTCCGGCGGCAGGGACATTGTCACCTTCCTCCAACCTCGGCTCTGATGCCACGTGTCAGACCTCGCCGGAGAAGCAACCTCTAGTTACCGGCGAGCTCACCCTGCTGGTCACAGAAAAGACTCACGCACACACACGAACACAAGTAGGCACACTCTGATTTGGTGCTGTGAACAACTAACTGCTTTTCTGACTCTATTTCTCTGTATATAAAGAGACGTGTACAGACCATGAGATTACAACCTGACAGTTTACCGCTTAAAGAAAGGAAAAAGAAATGTGGGGCACGATCACCCTGATTTGCACGCCATGCCCCTCATCGTTGAGTGCCATCCCACTCACCTCAGTCACAGCGTGCGACGCGCCGGTCGTGCGGACTGCGCACACGATCGCACGACCAGGCTCTCCCTTTGTGCATGGCTAACAGAAAGCTCCTATAACAATGCGACGCTAACTGACAAACTAACTACAGGCACAAGTATTATTTGACAGAAACCTCTGTTTGGGATCTCCACTAACCAGGTGCACTAGAGAAGTATATGTGCTTGACAAGAGAAGACTGCAAAGCAAACAAAGACAAGAGATTTGCCACGGCGCGAAAACCAATGAACTTTCTTTCGAAAAAAGAAATGCCATGGAAGGTCTAGCCATTTGACCATGACCAGAACCCAAGATTTGAACCAATAAACAGTGCAGGAGGGATGCACACGTGGACGTAGTAGTGGTGGGGACCACGGACTCGTTTGTGACAGTGCAACAATCTAGGAGGGGCTCCCCTCCTCCGGCAACGGCTTTGGAAAGACCAAAAGTCCTCGTGCCTGCGTGTCCTTGCCTTTTTTGATCACGCCAAATTCAAGTGCAGCCGCCTGGTCCGCAGGCAGCGAAGGGAACGAAACACCCGTTTGAAACGCGGAGGGATCCAAGCCGCACGCCCCGTCTCATCCCGAGGCCGCAGTGCCGCACACATCAGCCCAGGCCCAGGCCCAGGCCCCCAGCCTCGCGGTCGCGGATGGTATGGTTTGGGTTTAAATCGTTTCGAACCGGAACTGCGCCCCCTGCTAGCTATTCTGAACGTTGGACGGCTAACTTGGTGGGCACCGCCGCCGCTGTGTCCTCCTGCACCTGCGGACTGCAGTGCGGGACCAGTCAGCCAGTCAGGGTTTGCAAACGCAAAATTCCTGTGCGCACCAGCACCACTGCCTAGCCTCCCTACCGTCCATCTCATCACAATACTATTTGTACTCGTACATACTCGACTCCATGGGCAGCGCAGCAAGAGGAAGAAATGTTGCAGATTTCTCTGCTTTTTATGACAACAGAAAAGCAACGCAACGCAAGGGCTCAGACTCAGAGTAAAGTTGCAATACTGATGTGAGCAACAGTGGGATATCAGAAGATTGTACGCAGGTTTCAGGGAATGTTGAAGAGGTGACGCCTCACAAGAACGGAGACGCAACGGAACTCAAACTGGGGCGAATGGCTAAAGAAACCAAATCAGCGCATCTCCTAGTACGTAGCAAAAGTGCAAAACGTAGACTGCATTTCTAATGAATCGGAAAAAAATCATCAGCCAAGAAAACGCAAAAGCCATCGATCCATCTCTGAAGGCAGCAAAGGCACGCCCGATTCGTGAACCATTCAGTCATAGACCAGAAACAGAAACATTTCAACGAATAATTAGCCCACGCCCCGCCCAGGGATCTTGGGGTCCGAGGAAAGCGCAAGGAGTCCCGTTTCCGCATGAATTTCCGGAATCCCGGCCACAACAATCCGTCTTGACGGGCAGAGTCGTGTCGTACTCGTACGTACCGCGCTGCTGGTGGGCGCCATGACGTTCCCAAGGCTGCCGCCAACGGAAGCCCTCCCTCCCCGCGCGGCAACGTTGGTGATGTTGCCGAGCGCCACGCGCTTCTTGGCCTGTGCGGCGGTCGCCTTGGGTCCCCCGGGGCCGTCCGCAATCGCGGGGCGCTTGGCGGTCGCGGAAGAGGACGAGGAGGACGAGCGGCGGGAGGCAGCGATGGTCGACATCGTGGGTCTCGGTAGCGGAGGAGGACCCCTCCTCAGGCTAGGGTTTGGGGCAGCGGAGGAGCGGACGAGGGTGAGGATGCGGCAGCGGCGAGGAGTTGAAGGCGGGGTGTGTAACGTGTGTTTATGTCGCCCCAGTCATTAGGCCGTTGGTTGATGCTCCAACGGGCAACGGCAAGGTTTTGAAATTCAAATACCTGCCCTGCCCTGACATTGGTAGTACTGTTGACCATTCACTGTTTTTGTTCCACACGTGGTAAGATTTTCGTTCTGGGTGGGGTCCTCCTGCGCTTATGGTGCCACTTTTGGCTGGATTTAAGCACAAGCAAACATGTTTATTTAGAGTGTGCTTGATTGAGGAGCTAAAACGAATAGAGCAGCTTTATTCTTATTTTGTGTATGTTTATGATGTGTTTTGTTTTAAGAACGAGGTAATTCATCATCTTCTCTTTCCTAACATTTTTATTTGGTTTGTGGGATAGAATGAGTTGATCTATCGTCATTTTATTTCTCATATGCTAATGAATAGTAATAATATGGGGAACAAATTCATTACATCAAATTTATGAAATGGACTCATAACGCACCACCTCATCTAGAATAGATTGATTTCTCAAATCAAGCACTCTCTTAGTTTCCAACAAAAAAGGAACGGAACAGTTCATCGAATTTCTATATGAAAATTTATTATAAATAATTGGAATGTTACCGCTCTACCAAAACGACTAGACGCGAGCGCTCTCACGACGGGGAGGCGAGCACGAGCTCTCACGGTGGGGCATTGTGAGCGGGACCTGGGAGGATGGGGTCGGAGGAGGGGCTCGCCCCTATGGACACCACCTTTGTTTTTTAAGGGGTATTTGGGATGACTCCAGGTTCGAGCTACAATGTGGAGCTGTAGTTTATAATATCAATTTAAATAGTTTTAAAAATATTTTTAATCTAAATAACAAATAAAATGACTTATCTAAATGTCTTTTAAAGGCTTACAGTTCCAGCTTCACAATTTTTTTAGCATCTGAAGACTTGTTACACCAATCGCATCAAATTTTCTAAAGCTAGAGTTGTCCTAGAGCCTTAATAGGAATAGAAATATGGATAAGATGTTTTAGTTTTTCTTACATTATGTATATCCATGCACGATCTCAATGGTAAATCAATCATACCACTCACACTTGTGCCCAACAAACACTTACGGCACTACTATTCCGTCATTGTGGTCTAGAGATGGCTAGACGGGCGGCCCGGCCCGGCACGGCCCTAGCACGGTCAGGCACGACACGGTTAGGGCACGACCCGTTTGGCCCGTTTAATAGCCGTGTCGTGCCGGCATGGCACTAATGCCTAAGCCCAAGCCCAAGCACGGCACTGAGCTTTCTTAGCCGTGCCGTGCCGGCACGATAGGCCCGTTTAGACTGTTTAGCCCGTTTAGCCCGTTTAGCACTACACCACAGAATTTTAGTCAGACATTCACAAACACTGTTAAAACATACTAAAATAGCTAATATTGAGCTGTTTAGTGCAATGGATGACTCATTAAAAACCTATCTAAGTAAAAAACTCACTCTTGTGAGAAAACCCTAGATAGGAAAAAAAAGAGTACAGTCCACAGCTAACTAGTCGTGCTTGGGTCTAATCATGCATAATCGTGCTTAATCGTGCTTTAGAGCTAATCGAGTCGTGCCCGTGCTGGCCCAACGTGCTCGGCACTCGGCCCAGACACGGCACTAGCCATAGGGTCGTGTCGGCACGGGCCCAGCTCCACCCGTGTCGTGCCGTGCCGTGCTCAGGCACTACGGGTTATGCCGTGCTCCGGGCCGGCCCGATTAGCCCGACACTATTGGCCATCTATATTGTGGTCTTTGATACGGAGGATGATGAAGGCATGGGTTAGAGATGACTAGTTGGCAACTGCGATGTGATGTTACACTAGAAAGAAACAAAGAGCCAAGGGTAAGCTAGGGCGTAGGTACGTCCATAACCGCTGGGGCTTTAATTCTAACTAATATAATATCCATCGTGTGTTTGACGATACACAATCGTATTTTATGATATTGGTTGGAAAGGGCGAGAGCATACCCGCAATACAATCAATGGTTGAGCGAAATAAATCAATCATATGGACTCTTCCAAAAAATATCAATAATAAATAAGTTTAATATTAAAGTGAGCATATTGTCTATAAACTAGATATTAAAATGATAAGAATAAATATTACACTTTATTTTAGCCAAAAGACCGAGAAAGATATGAGTTGAAAAAGAACATAATCCCTATTTTTATAGAGCTCTCTGTAGCTCGTCCTCCTTCAGCTAACGGGTATTATGTGTACGGCTTCCTATCATATTGGGCTTTGTGACTTCTCACAGTCTATATATGGTGTCACCGCCTTGATGGCTTATAACTCAAGACATTGACTCCATATAAACACACGGTATGACTGTCGTTTTAAGGATCCACAACATCTTCCACTGAACCTATGCCCTTTTATTTTCTCTTAGACACAGGCATTAAACACACAATTCATGAATAGACAGAACCATAAAGATGTCTCTGGCTATAATCTGATAGAGAAGAAAACATGCCTCAACAATTATCAAATAGAGACCATGCAGGGATTCATTATGCAGCATGCATGAGCTGAGCGGTGTCCAGTATCGTATTGCGTCATGCATGAGGGGTGGCTAATTCTGATCCAGCTACAAGGAACATATGAGCTAATGAACCAAATGCCTCGAACAATAGTCATCCACTACGTATTGTCGTCCATGCTTTGCATCGGAAGGCCACCAACCATCTCTATCTTGTTCCCAACTAGCCTAGCTCTGGTGAAACAGTACACACCCGACTTCGATTGGAGCTACAATAAAATGCTCGCCAAGGACCCGTCGCAAGCAAGCGACGGCCTTGTAGCTCCTCACTCCTGAGGAAGCACTTCTACTAGCCGCTAGCAATGACTTGTGACGCTTCGTCTCTCTTCTCCGCCACGGCGCTCATCATGCTCATCGGCGACGGCAACACTACGTGCCATGCCATGCGGCATCTTGCTCACGCCCCGCCCCCCGTCGCTCCTACCGCCATCCCGGGCATTCCTGTCATGCCGAAGTCGTCGCTCATGCCCGTGGCCACCCTTCCGATGGTTCCCACGGTGGGCATCGTGCCACAAGATCCATGTGGTGCTGAACACCACTGCGTTGCCCCTATGTCGGCTGCAGTACCCGTCGTCATGCCAAAAGTGACGTTGTCGCCAATGCCCGCCATCGTGTCGAAGGTTGGCGCCTTACTGCCAATGCTCGTTGTCGGAGAGGGAATTCTCTGGCCGGGTGGTGGAGTGCACCCGCCCTAGATCCTAAGATGAGGAAGGGGCTTAAGCGTTTTGCTTGTCTTGCTAAGCGATGGCCGAACACAAGAACACGCGAGGATTTAGAGTGGTTCGGGCTGCCGGAGCGTAATACCCTACTCCACTGTGTGTTGGATTCCTGTGGAAGCTCGAGAGCTGAGAGTCTAAGTCTAAGTTTGGTCTGAGTGGTAACATTGCGTGCCCTCCCTTTTATAGCTCAAGGGGGGCACGTACAAAGACACTGAACCCCGACATGTGGGACCAAGGACATAACGGGTGGAATACCCAGAGAAACTAATGTCAGTCACCTTGTGCAATCTCCCTGTGCCCCGATACCCGCTGCTTGTGTAGCATTGGCGTGCAGCAGAAGCTTCCTTGACATTGTATAAGTCATGATGACCATGGCGCGCGCGGCGGTACGGGCGTACTGCCCGCTGTCTGATTGGACAGGCACACCGCCTGTAGGGTGGTCTGGTCGTTGTCTGCCAGCGAAGTGGACGGGGCACATTAAATGCCGAGACGGCACATCGCCTGTCAGCAGGGCGGACAGGCGTCACGTCTTTTCCGCAATAAATGTAGAGATCGCGTGGCCCAGTGGCCTTACGTCAGGCTCCGCCCGCTGGCTTACGTCACGGGCAATAGGCCACGTGGCAGCATCGGGTCCTCGCCTGAGCGGGGAGCGGAAGCGCACTGGACTAAGCCCTGACAAGTGTCTGCGTCGGACCCCTGTACGTCCCTGACCTAGGCCAGGGTATTCTCCGTCCCGGAACCTTGCTGTGGGTGGCCCGGACCTCACTTAGAGGGGTCCGGGTCCCATCCTGGGGAACATGGAGGTCCTGGGTCGTACCCGGAGGTCCGGGCCATGTATGCTGGGGTCCGACACTTTCCCATGGGGGTCCGGATCCACTGACGATATCATGGTACATGTTACCTTCTCTGGTCACTTGGCGGCCCCGGAGTCGCCTATGTGGTGGGGTCGGGCGCTGTTTATCGCGTGTCTAGAGATAGACGCGCGGGTACCGCGCCTTCATACTATAGTAAGGGGTACCCCTGTTCCAGGGTACCGACAGTGGCCCCCGGGCCCACCTCAGGGGAGGTTACAAGCCTGCAGGTGGGGCCAAAGCCTGATTGGCATGTCATTTTCGGGCACTTGCTGATGTAGTCACCGCCAACCCGCCTTCGGTCATACCGCCTGCCACGTCTGTCCCCGCAGCTGGTGGGTACGTGGCCCCCACGCCCGGCGGTTTTGTCGGGCCGTGCGCGGGGCGTCTCGTTGCCACTGCCTAAGCTAAAAATATTCCTCAGCGGCCCCTAGGCGACGTGCGGTCGTGCGTGATGGTTTGCTCCCGGGATGACGGTTCGCCTTCTCCGCACTCGGAGGTCGGTTGTCCAGGTGCGTGACATGTGGACCCGGGCCCCCATGTTGGGGACTGGGTCACTGCGAGCACTAGGTGCGTGTCAGATGGGATTTCCTGGGGCGCGAGCGGGAGAGCCCTCTTTGAAAAGGGGATTCATCCCGCGGTCAGCAGTTATGCTTTCGCACTTTCTCCAACCGTTGCGTCCTTTCACCTCCGAGTCCTCTGTGCCTCTGCTGCACTCGCATTTTTCTGCTTGGCCATTACTCCTGGGGTGGGCCACGGACGCGAAGCAGAGCTGGGTGCCGATGCCCTCGCAATATTCCTGGAAGATTCGACTTGTAAACTGGGTTATGTTGTCCGTAATGATACGGTTTGGGACCCCAAATCTATAGACGATGGACTTGAGGAAGGCGATAGCGGCACCCTGGGTGATGTTGAACACAGGGGTGGCCTCTGGCCACTTGGTGAACTTGTCGATGGCGACGAATAGGTACCGGTACCCACCAACGGCCCTGGGAAATGGTCCCAGTATATCCCCCCCATACGGCGAATGGCCAGGAGGGTGGAATCATCTGTAGAGTCTGAGCTGGTGTGTGTATCTGCTTTGCGTGGAATTGACACGCCTTGCAGGACTTTACCATCTCAGCTGCATCCTGAAGAGCGGTTGGCCAATAGAAGCCATGCCGGAAGGCCTTACCGACCAGTGTGCGGGATGATGAATGACTTCCGCACTCTCCTCCATGGATCTCCATGAGCAACTCACGACCCTCCTCCTGGGTAATGCATCGCATGTGAATGTCATTGGCACCGTGACGGTAGAGATCTCCTTCCACCACTGTGTAGCATTTAGCCAACCACACTATGCGTTCTGCGGACACATGGTCTTCAGGAAGGATATTCTCCTTCAGGTAGTCTCGGATCTCGGAGATCCATGCATCAGGACCACTCTGAGATATTGGCTGCGGCGCTAAGGGGCTGGCAGGCCCCCCTGTAGCACACATAGTGTTTGGTGGGTTCTGGGACGCCACCAGGACCGCTAGCTTCGAGGTGCTAGTCTCGCCCCCTTCGCCCAGTTCGGCAGGCTGGGCGGTGGGTCTCAGCAGCCGTCTTTCGAAGACGCCCTCGGGCACGGGTGCCCAAGTTGATGCCTTCACGGAGAGGTCATCTGTCACCGAGTTGTCGGCCCGAGGAACATGTTGCAGTTCCAAGGCTGTGAAGTCTTTCTCCAGCTTTCTCACGTGGAGAAGGTAGGCTGCGAGCCTGGGCTCATTGCAGCTACACTCCCCGCGGACTTGCTTGATGATCAGCTGGGAGTCTCCCTTCACCAGGAGCTGGCAGATCCCCAGGGATAGGGTTGTCGATAAGCCAAAGATCAGTGCCTCGTACTCTGCTATGTTGTTGGTGGCCTTGAACTCAAGGTGCACCATGTACTTCACTTGATCTCTGCTTGGATCGATCAGGATCACCCCGGCCCCGCCAACTTGTTGGTGGGCAGATCCGTCAAAGTAGAGCGTCCAGTGGGGCTCGGTGAAGACCGGACCCCTGGGCTCCGTAGGTGTGGGGTCCGAATCAGGATCCAGACCCCCAGGGACGCTTGGGGGAGGCGTCCACTCTACAATGAAGTCAGCCAGGACCTGACTCTTGATGGCGTGGTGAGGTCGGAAGTCCAGCTGGAACTCAGTGAGCTCGCGGCCCATTTGGCGATGTTGCCTGTGGCGTTAGAGTTGTGGAGGATGGCCCTTAATGGGAAGGAGGTCACCACCATAATCCTGTGCGCTTGGAAATAATGGTGCAGCTTCCTGGACGCGGCAAGCACAGCATAGAGGAGTTTGTGCGTCTCAAGGTACCTGGTTTTTGCCTCATGAAGGACCTCGCTGACGTAGTAGACCGGCCTTTGAATGGTTCAGACCCCTACAGCCGGTCCTGAGTCCTCAGGTTCCTGGCTTTCTGGTGTCGTTCTCTCGACGACCAGCACCATGCTCACCGCTTCCGCGGCCGCCGCGATGTATAAATACAGCGGCTCCTCTGGTTCCGGAGCTACCAATATTGGTAGGGACACCAGGTGCTGCTTCAACTCCTGGAATGCTTGCTCCGCCTCTTCGGTCCAAGAGAAGGGCCCGGACTTTCGCAGCAGCTTGAAGAAGGGCAGCGCTCTCTCAGCCAGCCTCGAAATGAAGCGGCTAAGGGCGGCTAATGACCCCATAAGCTTCTGGACGTCCTTGACTCGGGCCGGGGGCCTCATTGCCTCGATCGCTTTGATCTTCTTCGGGTTCACTTCAATGCCCCGGTATGAAACCAGGAATCCCAGCAACTTCCCAGCGGAGACGCCAAAAACGCATTTGTCCGGGTTCAGTTTCGTGCGGGTTGCCCGCAGCTTGTCGAAGACCAGGGTTAAGTCTTCCACTAGGGTCAACCCTCTCTTAGTCTTGACCATGATGTCATCGACGTAGACTTCCACTTTGTCCCTAATCAGGTCCCCGAAAGTCTTACTCATCGCCCGCACAAATGTAGGCAAGGCGTTTTTCAGACCGTATGACATAACAACATAGTAGTAAAGTCCGTCCACCGTTACAAAAGCGGTATGCTTCCTATCTTCCCTAGACATCTGGATTTGATGGAAACCAGAGTAAGCATCTAAGAATGACAATAGGTCGCACCCGGAGGTAGAATCCACGGTTTGTCTATACGTGGCAGTGGATACGGGTCCTTGGGGCAGGCCTTATTCAGGCTGGTGTAGTCGATGCACATCCGAAGCTTCCCATTCGCCTTGGGGACGATGACTGGGTTGGCCAGCCATATTGGGTGATGAACCTCTTCTATGAAGCCAGCGTCTAGCAGCTTCCAGACCTCCTTTCGGATGAATTCCTGCCGCTCAACAGATTGTCTACGTGGCTTCTGACTCACCGGCCTGGCATCGGGGTTGATGTTGGGGGCCTTCGTCTTTTGAAGGTCCTCAAAAACATGATTTAACAACGTTTCTGGAGTATAATACATGAACAGGTACCTTCGGACTCGGATCAGAACCACAATATGAAGAAGTACAAAGAATGCGAAGGCTGGCGCAGAGCCGAAGCTATGCGCAGGGGACCTTCGGCGTGATGGCAGAAAGGGGAACCGACTTGAAAGGGAAAAGACTATTCAGACCTCGATGGATTACTATAGAGTCATTAGCAAATGTAAAGGGCATGAGTGTAATTTTACATGGGCTGCGTCCCGTGCCTATAAATAGATGAACAGTGCCCCCGTACTGTTCACGCTGACTGGGCATTTGCTTTTGCGTCACGCTTGTACTCTTACCTTCTTTCGAGCCGAAGGTACATTTGTAACTTGATATCATTTCTATTTTTCCATAATAATAAAATAGAAATTAATTGATAATAATACATAATTGTCCATGCTATCTTTTATATTTCATATGATTCTCTCTTCATTATTAAATGTTACGCTGATGAAGGTATGTCCTTCATAACCTTCGTCCGAAAATCATTATATCCCAAGGGAAATAATGCTTCGAAGGACGAAGGACTTTAACGTTTAATATTTCTTGTGTTGCCTTGTTCTTAACTCATAGTATTTGAGAACAAGTCCCCAACAGTTGATCTTCAGGTGGTGCTCGATCACCTCCCTAGGGATCCCAGGCATCTGCGATGGCTCCCATGCGAACACGTCGGTATTTGCCTGGAGGAAGGCGACGAACGCGAGTTCCTATTTCTCGTCCAGGTCACCCGCAATGCGAGTGGTCTGGGTGGAATCCGCAGCGAGCCGGATGGCTTTGACGGGGACACCATCCGCTCCGGCTGGTTGTACTTTTGGCGCCTTGGGGAGCGCCTTGGTACCGGAGGCTCAGGGATTCCTCCCTCCGTCATCCGGGCGAGCAGTCTCTGCCGCCAGGGCGTGCAGCTTCTCTACGGCCACAAGTGCGGCGGCACGGTCACCTTGCACGGTGAGGACCCCAGTCGGGGATGGCATCTTGAGGACCAAATACCTGTAATGGGCAATGGCCTTGAACCGGTACAGGGTCGGCCTGCCAATGATGGCGTTAAAGGGGAGGTTGACTTCCGCAACGTCGAACACGACATTCTCCGTGCGGAAGTTCTCCTCAGTCCCGAATGTAACCGGGAGTGCGATGCTCCCAAGGGGATACACCGGCTGTGGGCCCACTCCAGAGAATGGGCGTGAGGGTCCGAGACGGGACCCCGGGATTTGCAGCTGCTTGAACGCAACATGGCTGATGACGTTGAGGCCTGCCCCGCCGTCAATCAACACATGGTGCAGCTGCATGTTGGCGATGACAGGGGTGGTGATGAGTGGCAGTATGCCGGCCCCTGCCATGTTGTCGGGGCAGTCGGATGCCCTGAAGGAGATGGTGGTGCTTCTCCATTGTTGGTGTGGGGCAGCCTTCGGGACCCCTGGAGTTGCCGACAGGACCTCACGGCGCAGGGACTTGATGTTCCTGCGGGAGGTGAGTTCCCAGCTCCCACCATACATGACGTACAACTTCTTGCGGCGGTCGCTGTCATCCCCGGAGTCGGAATCTCCAGTGAAGACGTCCTTGAGGTCCCCCTCGGGTGATTGATACCCGAGTTCTCGCTCTCCCCCGGCCGCTTCGTCATTGTCGACCCTCTCCTCACCAGGCCAGCGACGGAGTGGGGAGCCGTCCTTGGACGATTGCTCGCGTCACTCACTGATGCGTTTCACGAGCTTGATGATCTCGCAGCATTCCGAGGCGCTATGGCGAGCGTTGGGATGCACTGGGCACAAGCCGTTGTTGCCTCCCTGTGGCTGGGGGCGCTTATTGCGCTCGCCCCGGCCCCCAGTCGCAGCTGCGACGACTAGAGCGGTGGACCGCGGCTTCTGGTGGTCGTGGTCCTTCTTCTTTTTCTTCTTACCGTCCCAGGGGATGGCACCCGAGCCACCCGACTGGGCAGCCCCGGTTTGTGGAGCCGAGTGCCATGCACGACCCTCGGCGGCTCTGGCGCACTTGTCGGCCAGAGCGAAGAGTGTGGGGACAGTCTCCACGTCATGTGTGGCCAACTTTTCCAACATTTTCTCATCACGTACTCCCTGACGGAAGGCCGTGATGATGGAAGCATCGGAAATGCGAGGTATAGTACCTCGCACCTTGGTGAAGCGGGAGATGAACGTCCGGAGAGTCTCCCCGGGCTCCTGCGTCACTGTGTGGAGGTGGGCCTCCACACCATGTTGCTGGTAAGCGCTGGCAAAATTCGCAACGAACCGTGCGCAGAGCTCTTCCCAGGAGTAGATTGACCCTGGGGCGAGGTTCATGAGCCAAGTTCAGGCAGGCCCAGACAAGGCAACATGAAAATATGTCGCAATCACAGCGGTGTTTCAACCTGCTGTTGTGATAACGGTGACGTACACCTGCAGGAACTCCGACGGGTTTGACGTACCGTCGTAATTCTCCGGCAGGTGCAGCTGGAACTTGGATGGCCATGACGCCACGCGGAGATGATCCGCAAGAGCGGCGTAGCCCACGGCGGCCAAGGGGACACCCGCTTGGGACCGGGTGCCCATTGGGGCCTGCAGTGCTACCACAGCGAAGTCTTGATCGAGGTTGCGACCCTCGATGTTTTGCCGGCACTCGCACGCCCTCTCTAAAGAGATTCGGGCATCCTCTCTCGCACGCCTGCGGTTGAGTTCTGCCCGGAGGTCGTTGGTCTGTGCGCCCCTCACTGAGGGTGAGCGCACAGATGCTGACGCTTTATGTTGGCGCCGGGATGATTGTGGCCTCGACCTGGTCGAGGTAGAGTGTGCCATGCCGAGCAGTCGGTCGACGTCGTCCCGCCACTGCTTCATGGCCCCCGGTGAGGCCGTGGAGCTTGGAGGGTGACGCAGCAACTCCCTGGATGCTGACAATTCTCCCGGAGCCGTCCTCGACAGAGTCCGGGATGTCTACGCAGTTGTATGCTGCCGTGCAGTGTGCACAGCATCAGTGCCCGGCACTGGGCGGTTGGGGACCTGTGGTGTGGAAGAAACAGCTTCTTCCTCCACCAGGAAATCCGTTCAAGTCTCGGCACGGTGCTCAACGATTTGCACCATCATGCTGAGCGAGAAAACAAGCAAAAACCTAATGCCTAGCCCCCTACCTGGCGTGCCAAATGTCGAAGAGGGAATTCTCCGGCCGGGTGGCAGAGTGCACCCGCCCTAGATCCTAAGATGAGGAAGGGGCTTAAGTGTTTTGCCTGTTGTTGGGGACTTGTTCTCAAATGCTATGAATTAAGAACAAGGCAACACAAGATATTAAATGTTAATGCCCTTCGTCCTTTGAAACATTATTCCCCTTAGGATATAATGATCTTCAGACGAAGGTCATGAAGGACATACCTCCATCATTGCAGCATATATTAATAAAAGGAGAAGCATATAAAATGTAAGAGACGACATACAATCATATAATGTTGTTAATTCATTCTTATTATATTACCATGGAAAGGTAGAAACAATATTGAATTACAAAAGTACCTTCGGCTTGACAGAAGGCAAAAAGTACAATTGTGTCGCAAAAGCAAGTATCAGTTAGCGTGAACAGTACGGGGGTACTGTTCATCTATTTATAGGCATAGGACACAACCTATGAGAAATTACAATTATGCCCTTTACATTTACTATTGGCTTATAGAAAAATCTATGAGGACTGAACAACCTTTTCCCTTTTAAGTCGGTTCCCTTTTCTGCGATTTAGCCGAAGCTCCGTTTCGCATAGCTTTGGGGCGACGGCAACCTTCGTCACGATCAAGCTCCTCATCGTGTCTGCTTTTACCATGAATCTGAAGATACATGTCCATAAACCATACTTGGAAAACATTGTTAAATTACATTTTTGAGGACCTTTGGAGGACGAAGGCCCCCAACAGTAGCCCCTTGCAGTATTAATTTGTTTAAGATAACGAATTCAGACTGCGACATTGGACGAAGGCCTTAAGCCAAAGGTCCGAAAAAACACCTTTCCTTTGCTAGAATAGTGTCGGCGTTTCGAGACCGGGGGGTCCCTAAGCCGACGAGTGAATGTCGCCGCGTGCCCCAGCCTAGATGGGTCGACGCGAGGCCGAGCGCGAAGGGGGGAAGTGAGGTGGCCGGAGACCGGCGTGAGAGAGGTGGGAATCCCGCGGCCTTCGTGTTCGTCCCGCGCCCCAGTCGGGTGCGCTTGCAGTAGGGAGTTACAAGCGTCCACGCGGGAGAGGGAGCGAGCGGCTTCAAGCGAGCGCCTGTCTCGTCCTCGTCCCCGCACGGCCAACCCTCTTTAAGAGGGCCCTGGTCCTTCCTTTTATAGGCATAAGGAGAGGATCCAGGTGTACAATGGGGGGTGTAGCAGAGTGCTACGTGTCTAGCGGAGGAGAGCTAGCGCCCTAAGTACATGCCGTTGTGGCAGCCGGAGAGATTTTGGCACCCAGCTGGTGTGATGTCGTGGCCGTCAGAGGAGTGCCGGAGCCTGGTGGAGGGACAGTTGTCGGAGCTGTTGAGTCCTTGCTGACGTCCTCTTGCTTCCGTAAGGGAGCTGAGAGCCGCCGTCGTCACAGAGTATGCGGGGCGCCATCATTGCCTATCTGGCGGAGCGAGCCAGATGGGACGCCGGTCTTGTTCCTGTGGGCCGAGTCAGCTCGGGGTAGGGTGATGATGGCGCCTCCTGTTGACGTGGCTGGTCTGCGCCCTAGGTTGGGTGATGTGTAAGCTCCTCCAAAGCCGAGGTCGAGTCTGTCTTCTGTGGCTGAGGTCGAGTCCGAGCCCCTGGGTCGGGCGAGGCGGAGACCGACGGCTAAGGCCAGGGCCGAGTCCGAGCCCCGGGGGTCGGGCGGAGCGGAGTTCGCCGTCTTCAGGGGCTTAGCCCGAGTCCGAGCCCTGGGTCGGGCGGAGCAGAGTTCGCCGTCTTCCGGGGCTTAGCCCGAGTCCGAGCCCTGGGTCGGGCGGAGCGGAGTTCGCCGTCTTCCGGGGCTTAGCCCGAGTCCGAGCCCTGGGTCGGGCGGAGCGGAGTTCGCCGTCTTCTGGGGCTTAGCCCGAGTCCGAACCCTGGGTCGGGCGGAGCGGAGCTTCCTATGGTGCCTGTGGTCGGGCCTGACCGCCTGTCAGCCTTACTCTGTCAAGTGGCACCGCAGTCGGAGCGGCGCAGGCGGCGCTGTCTTTCTGTCAGACCGGTTAGTGGAGCGGCGAAGTGACGGCGGTCACTTCGGCTCTGTCGGCTGAGGGGCGCGCGTCAGGATAAAGGTGTCAGGCCACCTTTGCATTAAATGCTTCGGCGATTTGGTCGGTCGGTGCGGCGATTTGGTCAGGGTTGCTTCTTGGCGAAGACAGGGCCTCGGGCGAGCCGGAAATATGTTCGCCGCTGGAGGGGGGCCTCGGGCGAGATGGAGATCCTCCGGGGTCGGCTGCCCTTGTCCGAGGCTAGGCTCAGGTGAGGCGTGATCGAGTCCCTCGAATGGACTGATCCCTGACCTAATCGCACCCATCAGGCCTTTGCAGCTTTATGCTGATGGGGGTTACCAGCTGAGAATTAGGAGCCTTGAGGGTACCCCTAATTATGGTCCCCGACAGTAGCCCCCGAGCCTCGAAGGGAGTGTTAGCACTCGCTTGGTGGCTTTCGTCGCACTTTTTTGCAAGGGGGACCAGCCTTCCTCGGTTGCGTTTTGTTCCGGTGGGTGCGCGCGAGCGCACCCGCCGGGTGTAGCCCCTGAGGCCTCGGAGGAGTGGTTTGACTCCTCCGAGGTCTTAATGCCCCGCGTAATGCTTCGGCTGGTCTGGTCGTTCCCTCATGCGAGCTGGCCGTAGCCCAGGTGTACGGTCGGGTCCCAAGTTCTCGGGCTGGTATGTTGACGCTGTCAACGATGTGGCCGGAGCCGGGTTTGCGAGAGCAGCCCCCGAGCCTCTGCACAGGGCGAGAGGGCGATCAGGGACAGACTCAACTTTTTTACATACGCCCCTGCGTCGCCTTTCCGCAAGGAGGAGGGGGGAAAGCGCCATGTTGCCCTCGGTGGGCGCCGAACATGGTGTCTCCGGTGAGCTGCAGGCGGGTAATCCGAGTGGACGTCCGTGCCCCATTCGTTAGGGGTCGGCTAGAGGCCCAGAGGCACGCCCAAAAGTACCTGCGGGTGATCTGCCGGACCAGGTCCCCTGGCGACGGGGTCCGAGGGCTCGATGCCTCCCTCCGATGGGATTCTGTTACAAGATCGTTCCCTCTGGTCTCGGAAATGTCCTAGGGTACCTCGGGAGCGCAGCCCGAGCCTTGGTTATGTATCGAATGTACCCATGGTCATCCCTCGCTCTGTGTCTAAGGCGGCTGTGAACCCTTCGGGGGCCAGCCTTCGAACCCCTGATCAGTAGTGGGCGCGGAGCCCGAGCAGCCTGAGGCGGCCGTTGAACCCTTCCGAGGGGCCGGCCTTCAAACCTCTGACCAGTAGTGGGTGTGGAGCCCACGCGCTCTGAGGCGGATGTTGAACCCTTCCGAGGGGCCAGCCTTCGAACCTCTGATCAGTAGGGGGTGTGGAGCCCACACGCTCTGAGGCGGCTGTTGAACCCTTCCGAGGGGCCAGCCTTCAAACCTCTGATCAGTAGGGAGGCTCGGAGCCTGGTTCCTTCACGGGGAAGGATCCTTTTCGGGGTATCCCCCTTTCCCGGTCCCTGTTGCAAGAGAGAGAAAGTGGAAAAAAGGAAAAGGATACGAAATCGAACGACGCGGCGTACCTTTTCTGACGCGGTCATTATGGCGAAGGCGAAGCGTCGCCCACTTCTCCTGCCAGGGGCGCCGCCTGTCTCGCCGCGGAGCTAATGCGACGGGGCGAGTGGTTCGCGAGGCGGCCGTTGCGCGTGCGCGAGCCGTTCGAGGAACGAAACACGGGCGCGTTGTCTTCACGCCGTGAGAGAGGGTTCTCTCGTCTCCCCTGGATGGGACGTAGGCTTGGCTGACGACGTGACCGCTGCTCCTGCCCGCCTGCCACCGCCATTACGGCTGGCCCGTTTTTGGCCGTATTGACCGTCGCGCCAGGCTGGCGCTGCTGGATCGTGCGCTGGGTCGCCTCGAGTCGCGGTATTGGTTCCGCAGTCGAGGAGGCGCGATGGTGGCGCAAGTGGCGGTGCAGCTGCATGCACGAAGCATTCGGCGCGCCGGTTGCATGACGCGTGGGCTTAGGCCTCCGTGCCGGGCGTGTTGGGAGTCGGAGAAGTGCGCCCACTTGGCACGGTTGCATGCCGCCTGCATGGCTGCCCGCCCTTTCGCCTGCTGGTCTGGGCAAAAGTGGAGGGCCCCTTGTAACCGCTGGGCGGTTGTACGCACCGCGCACGGCGGTTTGGCTTCCTCTGCTCTGAGCCGGCTTGCATGACGTGTGGGACCCAGCCCCCGCGCCGTAGGGGAGATCCTTGGGGCGTGTTGGAGAAGACTCATCCCGCGACGACTGGGGACGCAAGTAGGGAGAGTCGCCTTTAAAAGGAGGGTGACCCCCCTTGGAAGGCGACCATGTCTTCGCGCTCCCTTATGCATCGTGTCTTTCCACCTTCCATGCCTCCGGATGGGGGATACCCTTTTCATCATGCAGCCCGGTTGCACCCCTCCGCCGGCGGTCACCCAAGACGGTGACCACCAGCCTCTGGGTGGGGAGAAGCAAGCCGGGCTGCGATCTTGGTCCCACCCTCAGCTTCAAGGATGTTCATCATCCTCGCTGGGGTGGAGGCCAGGCTGAGCCGGAGCTCTACCTCCGCGCGGGTTTGTGGGTCAGCCTCTCCCTCAGCGTTCGAGGGAGAGAGTGCTCACTGGCCCTTCGAGAGGGGCGGACTTCGACAACGCGGGGCTGGTCGACGGCGGGCGTCGTCAGCTTCAGCGCGTTGGGTTCGCCGGCTTGGCTCCCGGAGCCCCCTCCTGCCGCAAGGGCGGTTATCGCGCCGTGCGCATGGGAGGACCGCCCAAGACGTCGCGCGCTGCCAGGGCGGCGTTCATGTTCTGGGGCGGCCCTGCCTTTGCACCGATACGGTGCCTCCGCGCGGAGGTCGGTGCCCCGCTTGTCCGGGAGGATCCGAGTGGGGATCTGCCGGCGGGCTGACGGCGCTCGTCGTCGGTGCCGAGGCGGACGCGACTCGAGAAGTCCCCGTCGCCGACGGGATCACCACCACCATCCGAGCGTTCGGGCCTCCGGCTCTCTGTACCTGTCCTTGCCCCTCGAGCGTCGGCGTGGGCGAGGGCAGGGTTGCAGCGGCGTTTGCCCTGAGGCCATCGCTGCTGCAGTTCGGCCACCCGTAGAGGGGGTCATTGTCGCTACTGCTGGAGCGGGCGACAGTGAGCCGTCCGTCGGTCTTCTGTTGCTCCGCAGGCCCCCCAATCGTGTGGGGTTGTTCGTACATGCGGAGGTGGAACCGGAGTTCCGTTTTGTAATGGCACCTTGAATGCCAGTGTTTTTGTTCACTGTGGCTGTCGAGGCCTGAACATGTGTGTATTCTTGGCACGGAGTCGTGTTTTTTCCTCATTTTCGAGCGCTAAGACTCGCCTGTTGGTTGTTTGGACCGCTTCACCAAGCGTGAGTCGCCCCGTGTAAAGGTGACGAGTGAGGTATCCGTATCCCGGAGGCGTAGGAGTCCCTCGGCTCGGTCAGCCTTGTTGCCCGAGGCTTCTCTTGCTCAGTTAAAGGAACCCCTCGGCCGCTCTTCGATGAGCTGAGGCTAGGGGTAGCGGTGTCAGTGCGAACAGAGGCGGAGTTGGCTCGAAAAGAAAACCTGGCCGGCTGGAGCCTGGCCGGGTCGTCCGTTAGCGGGACCGATGCCGGAATTGACCAGCCGAGGCCTCGGGTCGGGCTGACGTCCTCGGAGGACAGCTGGCCGAGGCCCCGGGGTGACCGGCCGAGCCGTCTGCTCGGGCCGGATTCCCGGAGAAGACCCCGGCGGCGATGGCCCGGGGGTGGCGATGATGTCGTCCTTCAAAGTGGAGATCTTCGGACCGTGTCGCCGTCCGAGGCTAGGTCGGACCTCGCCGAAGGTGTTGTCGACGCCGAGGGTGCTGCTGCTCCCTTTAGCCGTCAAGATCCGAGCCTGCAGGATCGGATTATCTTGTAGCGTGTGTTTTCTGCGGCCGCCGAGGCCTAAACACACCCTCGCCGTGTTGTAAAGCTGCGTCTCTTTTCCTATTGTTTCGAGTGTCTGGACTTTTTTGTCGGTAACAGAATTGTTTTGTGCGAGCGAGAGTTGCTTCTCACGGAAGGTGATGAGTGAGGTATCCGTATCCCGGAGGCGTAGGAGTCCCTCGGCTCGGTCGGCCTTGCCGCTTACGCGCACTCTTACTGATAGTCGCCTAGAGGGGGGGGGGGTGAATAGGACGAAACTGAAATTTACAAATATAAGCACAACTACAAGCCGGGTTAGTGTTAGAAATATAAATGAGTCCGCGAGAGAGGGTAAAAAAACAAATCGCAAGCAAATGAAAAGTGTGACATGCGGATTTGTTTTACCGAGGTTCGGTTCTTGCAAACCTACTCCCCGTTGAGGAGGCCACAAAGGCCGGGTCTCTTTCAACCCTTCCCTCTCTCAAACGGTCCCTCGGACCGAGTGAGCTTCTTTTTCTCAAATCACTTGGGAATCAAAACTTCCCGCAAGGACCACCACACGATTGGTGTCTCTTGTCTCAATTACAAGTGAGTGTTTGATCACAAGAAAGGATGCGAAAGAAAAAGAAGCGATCCAAGCGCAAGAGCTCAAATGAACACTACAAATCACTCTCTCTAGTCACTAGGGCTTTGTATGGAGTTGGGAGAGGATTTGATCTCTTTTGTTGTGCTTTGCAATGAATGCTAGCTCTTGTATAGTGGTTGGAAGCTGGAAAACTTGGATGCAATGAATGGTGGGGTGGTTGGGGTATTTATAGCCCCAACCACCAACTTGACCGTTGGTGGAGGTTGTCTGCTCGATGGCGCACCGGACATGTCCGGTGCCCCAGCCACGTCACCATTGCCGTTGGAATCTGACCGTTGGAGTTCTGACTTCTGGGCCCGCCTTGATGTCAGGTGGCGCACCGGACATGCACTGTTCACTGTCCGGTGCGCCAGTATGGGCGACTCTGACTCCTGCGCGCGCTGCGCGCGCAATAAATGCACAGCAGGTAGCCGTTGGCGCCGAAGAGCCGTTGCTCCGAGGATGCACCGGACAGTCCGGTGCACACCGGACATGTCCGGTGAATTATAGCGGAGCAGCCTTCGCGAATTCCCGAGACTGGCGAGTTCCTGAGCCGTGCCTTCTTTGGAGCACCGGACACTGTCCGGTGTACACCGGACAGTCCGGTGAATTATAGCGCGCCGGCTCTGGATTTTCCCGAAAGTGAAGAGTTGGAGTCTGAGTCCTCTGGTGCACCGGACACTGTCCGGTGGCACACCGGACAGTCCGGTGCGCCAGACCAGAGGAGCCTTCGGTTGCCTCTTTGCCCTTTGTTGAATCCAACACTTGGTCTTTTTATTGGCTAAGTGTGAACCTTTGGCACCTGTATAACTTATACACTAGAGCAAACTAGTTAATCCAAAGATTTGTGTTGGGCAATTCAACCACCAAAATTATATAGGAACTAGGTGTAAGCCTAATTCCCTTTCAATCTCCCCCTTTTTGGTGATTGATGCCAACACAAACCAAAGCAAATGTAGAAGTGCATAATTGAACTAGTTTGCATAATGTAAGTGCAAAGGTTGCTTGGAATTGAGCCAATATAACTACTTACAAGATATGCATGGATTGTTTCTTCATTTTTAACATTTTGGACCACGCTTGCACCACATGTTTTGTTTTTGCAATTTCTTTTGTAAATCCTTTTCAAAGATCTTTTTGCAAATAGTCAAAGGTAAATGAATAAGAGTTTTCAAAGCATTTTCGAGATTTGAAATTTTCTCCCCTTGTTTCAAATGCTTTTCCTTTGACTAAACAAAACTCCCCCTAAGTGAAGTCCTCCTCTTAGTGTTCAAGAGGGTTTTGATGAATCAATTTTGAAATATTACTTTTGCCCTCTTTTGAACACAAGAAGATACCAAATTGACAATTGAAAATTATATTTTGAAATTAGGTGGTGGTGCGGTCCTTTTGCTTTGGGCTCAACCTTTCTCCCCCTTTGGCATGAATCGCCAAAAACGGAATCATTAGAGCCCTCTGAATTACTTTCTCCTCCTTTGGTCATAAATAAAAGAGTGAAGATTATACCAAAGTAGGAGTCCTTTTGCTTTGCTCTCTCCCCCAAAGATAGAGAGCGGCTCGGAGTGACGGCGAAGGATGAGTTACGGAGTGGAAGCCTTTTGTCTTCACCGAAGACTCCAATTCCCTTTCAATACACCTATGACTTGGTTTGAAATAGACTTGAAAACACGTTATTCATAGCATATGAAAGAGACATGATCAAAAGTATATTCATGAGCTATGTGTGCAAGTTAGCAAAAGAAATTTCTAGAATCAAGAATATTGAGCTCATGCCTAAGTTTGGTAAAAGATTGTTCATCAAGTGGCTTGGTAAAAATATCGGCTAATTGATCTTTTGTATTAATGTAAGCAATCTCGATATCTCCCTTTTGTTGGTGATCCCTAAGAAAATGATATCGAATGGCTATGTGCTTAGTGCGGCTGTGCTCGACGGGATTGTCGGCCATTTTGATTGCACTCTCATTATCACATAGCAAAGGAACTTTGGTTAATTTGTAACCGTAGTCCCGCAGGGTTTGCCTCATCCAAAGCAATTGCGCGCAACAATGACCTGCGGCAATGTACTCGGCTTCGGCGGTTGAAAGAGCGACCGAATTTTGCTTCTTTGAAGCCCAAGACACCAAGGATCTTCCCAAGAACTGGCAAGTCCCCGATGTGCTCTTTCTATTAATCTTACACCCCGCCCAATCGGCATCCGAATAACCAATTAAATCAAAAGTGGATCCCCGAGGGTACCAAAGCCCAAACTTAGGAGTATAAGCCAAATATCTCAAGATTCGTTTTACGGCCGTAAGGTGGGATTCCTTAGGGTCGGATTGGAATCTTGCACACATGCAAACGGAAAGCATAATGTCCGGTCGAGAAGCACATAAATAGAGTAAAGAACCTATCATCGACCTGTATACCTTTTGATCCACGGACTTACCTCCCGTGTCGAGGTCGAGATGCCCATTGGTTCCCATGGGTGTCTTGATGGGTTTGGCATCTTTCATTCCAAACTTGGTTAGAATGTCTTGAGTGTACTTTGTTTGGCTAATGAAGGTGCCTTCTTGGAGTTGCTTGACTTGAAATCCTAAGAAATATTTCAACTCCCCCATCATAGACATCTCGAACTTTTGTGTCATGATCCTACTAAATTCTTCACATGTAGATTCGTTAGTAGACCCAAATATGATATCATCAACATAAATTTGGCATACAAACAAATCATTTCCAAGTGTTTTTGTAAAGAGTGTAGGATCGGCTTTTCCGACTTTGAATCCATTTGCAATAAGGAAATCTCTAAGGCATTCATACCATGCTCTTGGGGCTTGCTTGAGCCCATAAAGCGCCTTAGAGAGCTTATAGACATGATTAGGATACTCACTGTCTTCAAAGCCGGGAGGTTGCTCAACATAGACCTCTTCCTTGATTGGTCCATTGAGGAAGGCACTTTTCACGTCCATTTGATAGAGCTTAAAGCCATGGTAAGTAGCATAGGCCAATAATATGCGAATTGACTCAAGCCTAGCTACAGGTGCATAGGTTTCACCGAAATCCAAACCTTCGACTTGGGAGTATCCCTTGGCCACAAGTCGGGCTTTGTTCCTCGTCACCACACCATGCTCATCTTGCTTGTTGCGGAAGACCCATTTGGTTCCTACAACATTTTGGTTAGGACGTGGAACTAAATGCCATACCTCATTCCTAGTGAAGTTGTTGAGCTCCTCTTGCATCGCCACCACCCAATCCGAATCTTGAAGTGCTTCCTCTACCCTGTGTGGCTCAATAGAGGAAACAAAAGAGTAATGCTCACAAAAATGTGCAACACGAGATCTAGTAGTTACCCCCTTATGAATGTCGCCGAGGATGGTGTCGACGGGGTGATCTCGTTGGATTGCTTGGTGGACTCTTGGGTGTGGCGGCCTTGGTTCTTCATCCTCCTTGTCTTCAACATTTGCATCTCCCCCTTGATCGTTGCCGTTATTTTGAGGTGGCTCATCTTCTTGATCTTCTTGTTCAACATCTTGAGCATCATCCTCAATTTGAGTTGGTGGAGATGCTTGCGTGGAGGAGGATGGTTGATCTTGTGCATGTGGAGGCTCTTCGGATTCCTTAGGACACACATCCCCAATGGACATGTTCCTTAGCGCTATGCATGGAGCCTGTTCTTCACCTATCTCATCAAGATCAACATGCTCTACTTGAGAGCCGTTAGTCTCATCAAACACAATGTCACAAGAAACTTCAACAAGTCCTGAGGACTTGTTAAAGACTCTATATGCCCTTGTGTTTGAGTCATATCCTAGTAAAAAGCCTTCTACAGTTTTAGGAGCAAATTTAGATTTTCTACCTCTCTTAACAAGAATAAAGCATTTGCTACCAAAAACTCTAAAATATGAAATATTGGGCTTTTTACCGGTTAGGAGTTCATAGGATGTCTTCTTGAGGATTCGGTGCAGATATAACCGGTTAATGGCGTAGCAGGCGGTGTTGACCGCCTCGGCCCAAAACCGATCCGGTGTCTTGTATTCATCAAGCATGGTTCTTGCCATGTCCAATAGAGTTCGATTCTTCCTCTCCACTACACCATTTTGTTGTGGAGTGTAGGGAGAGGAGAACTCATGCTTGATGCCTTCCTCCTCAAGGAAGCCTTCAATTTGAGAGTTCTTGAACTCCGTCCCATTGTCGCTTCTAATTTTCTTGATCCTTAAGCCGAACTCATTTTGAGCCCGTCTCAAGTATCCCTTTAAGGTCTCTTGGGTTTGAGATTTTTCCTGCAAGAAGAACACCCAAGTGAAGCGAGAATAATCATCCATAATAACTAGACAGTACTTACTCCCGCCGATGCTTATGTAAGCAATCGAGCCGAATAGATCCATGTGTAGGAGCTCTAGTGGCCTGTCAGTCGTCATGATGTTCTTGTGTGGATGATGGGCTCCAACTTGCTTCCCTGCCTGGCATGCGCTACAAATCCTGTCTTTCTCAAAATGAACATTTGTTAATCCTAAAATGTGTTCTCCCTTTAGAAGCTTATGAAGATTCTTCATCCCAACATGGGCTAGTCGGCGGTGCCAGAGCCAACCCATGTTAGTCTTAGCAATTAAGCAAGTGTCGAGTTCAGCTCTATCAAAATTTACTAAGTATAGCTGACCCTCTAACACTCCCTTAAATGCTATTGAATCATCACTTCTTCTAAAGACAGTGACACCTACATCAGTGAATAGACAGTTGTAGCCCATTTGACATAATTGGGAGACAGAAAGCAAGTTGTAATCTAATGAATCAACAAGAAAAACATTGGAAATGGAATGGTCAGGGGATATAGGAATTTTACCAAGACCTTTGACCAAACCTTGATTTCCATCCCCGAATGTGATAGCTCGTTGGGGATCTTGGTTTTTCTCATATGAGGAGAACATCCTTTTCTCCCCTGTCATGTGGTTTGTGCACCCGCTGTCGAGTATCCAACTTGAGCCTCCGGATGCATAAACCTACAAAACAATTTTAGTTCTTGACTTAAGGCACCCAAACGGTTTTGGGTCCTTTGGCATTAGAACAAGAACTTTGGGTACCCAAACACAAGTCTTTGATCCCTTGTGTTTGCCCCCAACAAACTTGGCAACTACCTTGCCGGATTTGTTAGTCAAAACATAAGATGCATCAAAAGTCTTAAATGAAATGGCATGTTCATTTGATGCATTAGGAGTTTTCTTCTTAGGCAACTTAGCATGGTTTGGTTGCCTAGAGCTAGATGTCTCACCCTTATACATAAAAGCATGATTAGGGCCAGAGTGAGACTTCCTAGAGTGAATTTTCCTAATTTTGTCCTCGGGATGACCGGCAGGGTATAAAATGTAACCCTCGTTATCCTGAGGCATGGGAGACTTGCCCTTAACAAAGTTAGACAAGTTCTTAGGAGGGGCATTAAGTTTGACATTGTCTCCCCTTTGGAAGCCAATGCCATCCTTGATGCCAGGGCGTCTCCCATTAAAGAGCATACTTCTAGCAAATTTAAACTTTTCATTTTCTAAGTTATGCTCGGCAATTTTAGCATCTAATATTGCTATATGATCATTTTGTTGTTTAATTAAAGCCATGTGATCATGAATAGCATTGATATCAACATCTCTACATCTAGTACAAATAGAAGTGTGCTCAACAGTAGATGTAGAGGATTTGCAAGAATTAAGTTCAACAATCTTAGCACGCAAAATATCATTGCTATCTCTAAGATTGGAAATTGTAACATTGCAAACATCAAGATCTTTAGCCTTAGCAATCAAATTTTCATTTTCTACTCTAAGGCTAGCAAGAGAATCATTCAATTCTTTAATCTTAGCAAGCAAATCATCATTATCATTTCTAAGATCGGGAATTGAAGTAACACAAACATGAGAATCAACCTTAGCAATTAATTTAGCATTTTCATCTCTAAGGTTGGCAATAGTGTCATGGCACGTGCTTAGCTCACTAGATAATTTCTCACATCTTTCTACCTCAAGAGCATAAGCATTTTTAATCTTAACATGTTTCTTATTTTCCTTGATTAGGAAGTCCTCTTGGGAGTCCAAGAGATCATCCTTTTCATGGATGACACTAATTAGCTCATTTAATTTTTCCTTTTGTTCCATGTTAAGGTTGGCAAAAAGGATACGCAAATTATCTTCCTCACCACTAGCATTATCATCACTAGAAGATTCATATTTAGTGGAGGAGTTGGATTTAACCTTCTTCCTTTTGCCGTCCTTTGCCATGAGGCATTTGTGGCCGACGTTGGGGAAGAGAAGTCCTTTGGTGACGGCGATGTTGGCGGCGTCCTCGTCGTCGGAGGAGTCGCTAGAGCTTTCGTTGGAGTCCCACTCTCGACAAACATGGGCATCGCCGCCCTTCTTCTTGTAGTACCTCTTCTTCTCCTTTCTTCTCCCCTTCTTGTCGTCGCCCCTGTCACTGTCACTTGATAATGGACATTTAGCTATAAAGTGACCGGGCTTACCACACTTGTAGCAAACCTTCTTGGAGCGGGACTTGTAATCTTTCCCTCTCCTTTGTTTGAGGATCTGGCGGAAGCTCTTGATGACGAGTGCCATTTCCTCATTGTCGAGTTTGGAGGCGTCGATTGGTTGTCGACTTGGTGTAGACTCCTCCTTCTTTTCTTCCGTCGCCTTAAATGCGACGGGTTGAGCTTCCGACGTGGAGGGATCATCAAGCTCGTTGATCTTCCTCGAGCCTTTGATCATGCACTCAAAACTTACAAAATTCCCGATAACTTCCTCGGGGGTCATTTTAGTATATCTAGGATTACCACGAATTAATTGAACTTGAGTGGGGTTAAGGAAAATGAGAGATCTTAGAATAACCTTAACCATTTCGTGGTCGTCCCACTTCTTGCTCCCGAGGTTGCGCACTTGGTTCACCAAGGTCTTGAGCCGGTTGTACATGTGTTGTGGCTCTTCCCCTTTGCGAAGCCGGAACCGACCGAGCTCCCCCTCGATCGTTTCCCGCTTGGTGATCTTTGTGAGCTCATCTCCCTCGTGCGCGGTTTTGAGCACATCCCAAACCTCCTTGGCGCTCTTCAACCCTTGAACTTTGTTATACTCCTCTCTACTTAAAGAGGCGAGGAGTATTGTTGTTGCTTGAGAGTTGAAGTGCTCGATTTGGGCCACCTCATCCTCATCATAGTCTTCATCCCCTACGGACGGTACCTGTGCACCAAACTCAACAACATCCCATATACTTTTGTGGAGCGAGGTTAGATGAAATCGCATTAAATCACTCCACCTAGCGTAATCTTCACCATCAAAAGTTGGTGGTTTGCCTAATGGGACAGAAAGTAAAGGTGTATGTTTAGAAATGCGAGGGTAGCGTAGGGGGATCTTACTATACTTCTTGCGCTCTTGGCGCTTAGAAGTGACGGATGCCGCGTCGGAGCCGGAGGTGGATGTTGATGAAGTGTCGGTCTCGTAATAGACCACTTTCCTCATCCTCTTGTGCTTGTCCCCACTCCGATGCGGCTTGTGAGAAGAAGATTTCTCCTTCTTCTCTTTGTGGTGAGAAGAAGATTTCTTCTCCTTCCCTTTGTTGGAGGAGCTCTTCTTCTTCTCCTTCCTCTTGGTGCGGGACTCTTCCGATGAAGTGCTCCCATGGCTTGTAGTGGGCTTTTCGCCGGTCTCCATCTCCTTCTTGGCGTGATCTCCCGACATCACTTCGAGCGATTAGGCTCTAATGAAGCACCGGGCTCCAATACCAATTGATAGTCGCCTAGAGGGGGGGTGAATAGGGCGAAACTGAAATTTACAAATATAAGCACAACTACAAGCCGGGTTAGTGTTAGAAATATAAATGAGTCCGCGAGAGAGGGTAAAAAACAAATCGCAAGCAAATGAAAAGTGTGACACGCGGATTTGTTTTACCGAGGTTCGGTTCTTGCAAACCTACTCCCCGTTGAGGAGGCCACAAAGGCCGGGTCTCTTTCAACCCTTCCCTCTCTCAAACGGTCCCTCGGACCGAGTGAGCTTCTTTTTCTCAAATCACTTGGGAATCAAAACTTCCCGCAAGGACCACCACACGATTGGTGTCTCTTGTCTCAATTACAAGTGAGTGTTTGATCACAAGAAAGGATGCGAAAGAAAAAGAAGCGATCCAAGCGCAAGAGCTCAAATGAACACTATAAATCACTCTCTCTAGTCACTAGGGCTTTGTATGGAGTTGGGAGAGGATTTGATCTCTTTTGTTGTGCTTTGCAATGAATGCTAGCTCTTGTATAGTGGTTGGAAGCTGGAAAACTTGGATGCAATGAATGGTGGGGTGGTTGGGGTATTTATAGCCCCAACCACCAACTTGACCGTTGGTGGAGGCTGTCTGCTCGATGGCGCACCGGACATGTCCGGTGCCCCAGCCACGTCACCATTGCCGTTGGAATCTGACCGTTGGAGTTCTGACTTCTGGGCCCGCCTTGATGTCAGGTGGCTCACCGGACATGCACTGTTCACTGTCCGGTGCGCCAGTATGGGCGACTCTGACTCCTGCGCGCGCTGCGCGCGCAATAAATGCACAGCAGGTAGCCGTTGGCGCCGAAGAGCCGTTGCTCCGAGGATGCACCGGACAGTCCGGTGCACACCGGACATGTCCGGTGAATTATAGCGGAGCAGCCTTCGCGAATTCCCGAGACTGGCGAGTTCCTGAGCCGTGCCTTCTTTGGAGCACCGGACACTGTCCGGTGTACACCGGACAGTCGATGAATTATAGCGCGTCGGCTCTGGATTTTCCCGAAAGTGAAGAGTTGGAGTTTGAGTCCTCTGGTGCACCGGACACTGTCCGGTGGCACACCGGACAGTCCGGTGCGCCAGACCAGAGGAGCCTTCGGTTGCCTCTTTGCCCTTTGTTGAATCCAACACTTGGTCTTTTTATTGGCTAAGTGTGAACCTTTGGCACCTGTATAACTTATACACTAGAGCAAACTAGTTAATCCAAAGATTTGTGTTGGGCAATTCAACCACCAAAATTATATAGGAACTAGGTGTAAGCCTAATTCCCTTTCACTTACCCGTCCATGGGGTTCTATCACCGACATAGTTGAGAAGGCTCGAAGAATAGCTCCGGCAGAAGAGCTTCCGAACGTGAAGACTTGTTCGGTCCGCGGAATCACTTATCCGAACGTGAGTTACTTATCGCAGAAGGTGATGAGTGAGGTATCCGTATCCCGGAGGCGTAGGAGTCCCTCGGCTCGGTCAGCCTTGGCTGCTTACGTGTACTCCGTCGTTTTCAGGATCCGCTTTCGAAGTAGTCAAAAAGCACGAAAGACATTCTGGTAGAAAGGATCTTTTTTCGAGGAAAAAATTCGACGCAGAGGGGGTTCCCCCCTTTTAGCCCCCGAGGGAGGGTCGGGCTTTGCCAAGGCGAGGCCGACCCTTCCTTGATGACTAAACTTTGTGTGGGAGCGAGGTATATGAACAACTTGAAAACATCTTAAGGGTAGAAGCGACGTAGCTGTTGGATGTTCCAAGCGTTGCTGTAGACATCGCCTTGACTGTTGGCCAGCTTGTACGTTCTGGGCTTCAGAACTTTGGCGATGACGAACGACCCCTCCCAGGGGGGCGTGAGCTTGTGCCGCCCTCAGGCGTCTTGTCGCAGCCGAAGCACCAGGTCGCCCACCTGGAGGTCTCGGGACCGGACCCCTCGGGCGTGGTAGCGTCGCAGGGACTGCTGGTACCGCGCCGAGTGTAGTAAGGCTTTGTCCCGAGCCTCCTCCAGTTGGTCCAACGAGTCCTCTCGACTAGCTTGGTTGCTTTGGTCGGTGTAGGCCTTCGTCCTCGGGGAACCGTATTCTAAATCTGTGGGCAAGATGGCCTCGGCCCCATAGACCAGAAAGAACGGCGTGAAGCCCGTGGCTCGGCTCGGCGTTGTCCTCAGGCTCCAGACCACCGAGGGGAGTTCCTTCATCTATCGCTTGCTGAACTTGTTGAGGTCGTTGTAGATTCGAGGCTTGAGTCCTTGCAGAATCATGTCGTTGGCACGCTCTACTTGCCCATTTGACATGGGGTGAGCCACGGCGGCCCAGTCCACTCGGATGTGGTGATCCTCGCAGAAGTCCAGGAACTTCCTGCCGGTGAACTGGGTGCCGTTGTCGGTGATGATGGAGTTCGGGACCCCGAAGCGATGGATGATGTTGTTGAAGAACACCACCGCCTGCTCAGACCTGATGCTGTTTAGGGGTCGGACCTCGATCCACTTGGAGAATTTGTCGATGGCGACCAACAGGTGCGTGTAGCCCCCGGGTGCCTTCTGCAAGGGGCCAACGAGGTCCAGACCCCACACAGCAAAAGGCCAGGTGATGGGTATCGTCTGCAGAGCCTGAGCGGGCAGGTGGGTCTGCCTTGCGTAGAACTGACACCCTTCGCAGGTGCGGACAATTCTAGTGGCGTCGGCCACCGCCGTCGGCCAGTAAAAACCTTGTCGGAAAGCATTCCCGACAAGGGCTCGAGGCGTTGCGTGATAGCCGCAAGCCCCCGAGTGTATCTCTCGCAGGAGTTCCTGACCTTCGGCGATGGAGATGCATCGCTGGAGGATGTCTGAGGGGCTGCGGTGGTAGAGCTCCTTCTCATCTCCTAGCAAGACGAACGACTTGGCGCGCCGCGCCACCCGCCGAGCTTCGGCTCGGTCGGAGGGTAGCTCTCCTCGGCGGAGATATTGCAGGTACGGGGTCTGCCAGTTTTGATCAGGCATGACCCCCCGGTCTCGAAGACGTCGGCGTTCGCGCGGAGAAAGTCAACGAGCACTGCTTCCTATTTGGGATCGAGCTCGGAGCCGATCCGGACTTGCTTGGAGGCGTCACTGCTGGGGTCGAGGGGGACGGCCTTAACCGTCTCCGCTGGCTCAAAGTTGTCGGCATGGCGCTTCACGTCTGGCACCTCCTTAGAGAGGCTCTCCAGGTCGGCGATGAGGGCCTCAGACTCGGCGAGGGCCTCGGCGTACTCCACGCACTCCATGTCGCATTCGAACGCGTGTTTGTACGTGGGGCCGACGGTGATGACCCCGTTGGGGCCCGACATCTTGAGCTTCAGGTAGGTGTAGTTGGGGACGACCATGAACTTCGCGTAGCATGGTCTTCCCAGTACCGCGTGGTAGGTTCCTCGGAAACCGACCACCTCGAACGTCAGGGTCTCCCTTCGGAAGTTGGAGGGTGTTCCGAAGCAGACGGGAAGGTCGAGCTGTCCGAGGGGCTGGACGTGCTTCCCGGGAATGATCCCATGGAAGGGCGCAGCGCCTGCCCGGACGGAGGACAGATCGACACGCAGGAGCCCGAGGGTCTCGGCGTAGATGATGTTGAGGCTGCTGCCTCCGTCCATGAGGACCTTGGTGAGCCTGACGTCGCCGATGACGGGGTCGACGACGAGCGGGTATTTCCCCGGGCTCGGCACATGGTCGGGGTGGTTGGCTTGGTCGAAGGTGATGGGCTTGTCGGACCAGTCTAGGTAGACTAGCGCCGCCACCTTCACCGAACAGACCTCCCGGCGCTCTTGCTTGCGGTGCCGAGCCGAGGCATTTGCCGCTTGCCCACCGTAGATCATGAAGCAGTCGTGGACCTCGGGGAACTCTCCTGCCTGGTGATCTTCCTTCTTGTCGTCGTCGTGGGCCCTGCCACCCTCCGCGGGTGGCTCGGCCCTGTGGAAGTGGCACCGAAGCATGACGCACTCCTCAAGGGTGTGCTTGATGGGCCCCTAGTGGTAGGGGCACGACTCCTTGAGCATCTTGTCGAAGAGGTTGGCACCTCCGGGGGGTTTCCGAGGGTTCTTGTACTCGGCGGCGGCGACAAGGTCTGCGTCGGTGGCGTCGCGTTTCGCTTGCGACTTCTTCTTGCCCTTCTTCTTGGCGCCGCGCTGAGTTGACGCCTCGGGGGCATCTTCCGAAGGGCGGCCCTGGGGCTGCTTGTCCTTCCGGAAGATAGCCTCGACCACCTCCTGGCCGGAGGCGAACATGGTGGCGATGTCCATCAGCTCGCTCGCCCTGGTGGGGGTCTTGCGACCCAGCTTGCTCACCAGGTCGCGGCAAGTGGTGCCGGCGAGGAACGCGCCGATGACATCCGAGTCGGTGATGTTGGGCAGCTCGGTGCGCTGCTTCGAGAATCGCCGGATGTAGTCTCGGAGAGACTCTCCCGGCTGCTGTCGACAGCTTCGAAGGTCCCAGGAATTCCCAGGGCGCACGTACGTGCCCTGGAAATTTCCGGCAAAAGCTTGGACCAGGTCGTCCCAGTTGGAGATCTGCCCCGGAGGCAGGTGCTCCAACCAGGCGCGAGCGGTGTCGAAGAGGAACAGAGGGAGGTTGCGGATGATGAGGTTGCCATCGTCCGTTCTACCCAGTTGGCAGGCCAGGCGGTAGTCCGCGAGCCACAGTTCCGGTCTTGTCTCCCCTGAGTACTTCGCGATAGTAGTCGGGGGTCAGAACCGGGTCGGGAACGGCGCCCGTCGTATGGCCCGGTTGAAGGCCTGCGGACCGGGTGGTTCGGGCGAGGGACTCCGATCCTCCCCGCTGTCGTAGCGTCCCCCAAGCCTGGGGTGGTAGCCTCGGCGCACCCTCTCATCGAGGTGGGCTCGGCGGTCGCGGTGATGGTGCTCGTTGCTCGTTGCCGAGGCGACCCGGGGCCGCAGGCGCGGTGTTGCGCGTGCGCCCGGTGTAGACCGAGGCTTCCCGCACGAATCGGGAAGTCGCGGCATGATGCTCCGAGGGGTACCCCTGCCTTCGGGAGGCGGAGCTTTCGGCCCGTCGGACCGCGGCGCCTTCCAGGAGATTCTTGAGCTCTCCCTGGATTCGCCGCCCCTCGGTGGTTGATGGCTCCGGCATCGCGCGGAGGAGCACTGCTGCTGCAGCCAGGTTCTGGCCGACCCCACTAGATGCGGGTGGCGGCCTGACCCTGACGTCGTCGGCGATGCGGTGCTGGAAGCCCTGGAGTAGATGACGTATTTCTCCGGCCGGAGGTTGGCCCGCCCATGCCTGCCCGACGTCCCGGCGGATTGGCACAAGCGCTCCTGCTCCCTCGTCGAGCCTAGCCTGCACCCGCGGATTTGCTCGAGCTGTGGGTCATGGCCCCCCGCCTGAACGGGGACCACAGCTAGCTCCCGTGGGATATCAACGCGAGGCACCGGCCTAGGGAGATCACCGTCCTCCGGCATGCCGAGATGGTTGCCTTCGGAGGGACCCCCTAGATCGACGTGGAAACATTCACGGCTTGGGCCGCAGTCCTCGTCGCCGAGGCTACGGCTACCGTCGAAATAGTCGGAAAGGCAGTAGTCACATGCGGTCATGAAGTCCCGCATGGCACTGGGGTTGCCAAGTCCAGAGAAATCCCAACAGAAGCTAGGCTCGTCGTCTTCCTCAGACCCAGAGGGCCCGTAGGTTGAGACGTCCGTCAGTCGGTCCCAAGATGACCGCATACGAAACCCCAGAGGGTTTGGACTCGCCTCTACGAGAGCACCCGCCAAAGCAAAGCCGCTAGGCGGGTCGAGGCTGAATCCGAAAGACGCGGGATGAGAATCGGTCGGTACCTCTTGGTCGACGGGCGGTGATGAAGTCACGTCGGGGACTGACTGCACCGTCGTCTCAGGTACAAGGGTGACGTCCAGCAAGCCTCTCGCGAGCGCGCTGGCGTCGTCCGTTTGCTCGGGATTGGCGTGATGCGGGGAGACGGCGCTCGTCTTTGTCTCAAGCGCGAGGTCGATGCCCGGTGCGCCCCCCGTTGGGGTGCTGGTGCCATCGACTCGCTCGACAGCCGACGAGACGCTGCCTCCTGCTTGGCCTTGGTTGCCCCGCCTCCCCCTCCGTCGGCGGGGAAGAGGGCGGGGTGAGCTCGAAGGTTGTTCTTCCACCACGCGGGGAAGACGTCGTCGATTCCGCCGCCGGCGGGTGGGCTGTCGGTCACCATTGTCGTTGTCGCCCGGCGGTGGAATGAGTATCATGTCGTAGCTGTCGTCGAGGGACACGAACTCAAGACTCCCGAAACGGAGCACCGTCCCGGGTTGGAGAGGTTGCTGGAGACTGCCCATCTGGAGCTTGACGGGAAGCTGTTCGTCAACACGCAGCAGGCCCCTACCTGGCGCACCAACTGTCGGCGTTTCGAGACCGGGGGGTCCCTAAGCCGACGAGTGAATGTCGCCGCGTGCCCCAGCCCAGATGGGTCGACGTGAGGCCGAGCGCGAAGGGGGGAACTGAGGTGGCCGGAGACCGGCATGAGAGAGGTGGGAATCCCGCGGCCTTCGTGTTCGTCCCGCGCCCCGGTCGCGTGCGCTTGTAGTAGGGGGTTACAAGCGTCCACGCGGGAGAGGGAGCGAGCGGCTTCAAGCGAGCGCCTGTCTCGTCCTCGCCCCTGCGCGGCCAACCCTCTTTAAGAGGGCCCTGGTCCTTCCTTTTATAGGCATAAGGAGAGGATCCAGGTGTACAATGGGGGGTGTAGCAGAGTGCTACGTGTCTAGCGGAGGAGAGCTAGCGCCCTAAGTACATGCCGTTGTGGCAGCCGGAGAGATTTTGGCACCCAGCTGGTGTGATGTCGTGGCCGTCGGAGGAGTGCCGGAGCCTGGTGGAGGGACAGCTATCGGAGCTGTTGAGTCCTTGCTGATGTCCTCTTGCTTCCGTAAGGGGGCTGAGAGCCACCGTCGTCACAGAGTATGCGGGGCGCCATCATTGCCTATCTGGCGGAGCGAGCCAGATGGGACGCCGGTCTTGTTCCCATGGCCCGAGTCAGCTCGGGGTAGGGTGATGATGGCGCCTCCTGTTGACGTGGCTGGTCTGCGCCCTAGGTTGGGTGATGTGTAAGCTCCTCCGAAGCCGAGGTCGAGTCTGTCTTCTGTGGCCGAGGTCGAGTCCGAGCCCCTGGGTCGGGCGAGGCGGAGACCGACGGCTGAGGCCAGGGCGGAGTCCGAGCCCCGGGGGTCGGGCGGAGCGGAGTTCGTCGTCTTCAAGGGCTTAGCCCGAGTCCGAGCCCTGGGTCGGGCGGAGTGGAGTTCGCCGTCTTCCGGGGCTTAGCCCGAGTCCGAGCCCTGGGTCTGTCACACCCGGTTTTAGAAGGTAAACCGAATGCGAACCATGTACGTGCCAGGATCAGTTATTCACGTACACAGCGATTACATAAATGACTCATCATAGCACAATGCTTCGAATTACAATAAAGAGTAAGTAATAATATTACAGACTAGAGCCATTTACATAATATAAATCAAAGTACACAGAATCGAAACGTAGCCAACGTAAACAACCCACCATAGGCAGCTGACTGGGGGAGGTCGCTAGCCTAATCCTCGGACTCGTCGAAGTCCTAGAACTCATGGAGATCCGCCTCGACACCTTCTTTACCTGAGCATAGATTGCACCAAAGGCAACCTGGTGTTTTGTGAAAGCAAGGGTGAGTACACATCAACGTACTCAGCAAATGTCCCATTTGGCTGTAGTGGACTAGCTTTATGTGGGGTTAAGGTCAAAGCAGTTGCTTTTAGTTGGTCAAGTATTTATTATTAGTGGAAGCCAAGTTTTAGCAATAACCAACCCGTGAACCATTTCCTCGAGGAACATCATCATCATAGTCGAACCAAAACCATAAACATAATCATTGTATCTCAGATCATATGTATCTCTAATCAAAGAGGATCCCAAGGCTGCTCTTAACCGTGAGCACGGCTGATATATCAGTTTCATTACCCTCTGCAGAGGTCGCACACTTTACCCATGAGCCGTGATTCCCGTTTTGCCCGGGGATCATGACTCCCCATTGATCACTTCCTAGGTGGTCCGGCAGGGTATCACTACGTAGCTTTTACAAAGATTCCCTAGAGGTCATAGCCGCCCGTTAGGTTTCTCCAGTTTGATAAACACAGTACCCCTCCCCGCAGGAGGGTGACTAACAAAAGCAAAATGAAAGAACCTCGGCACTCAGCCTCGGCAGAGCAAGCACTGTGCCTGGACCCCATTGACGACACGACGGCGAAGCAACTACACCTCTAGTTCCTCTAATTAATTAGCTAAGGGCGCCCCATTTCACCCTCATGGTTGCACTGTTATCCCGGGTGGTCTCTCAACGAATAGGTCCTTACGGAGAGGCACTCGAGAAACAGCCCGAGTCCCCTTAAATGCCACAAGTATATCATCATATCCAGAATAAAATCATAGTATCATCATTGTATCTCATCATGTTCATTGATTAGAGTAAAGCGCTAGCATGTAGCTAACCATAGTAACCCAAAAAGGTAAATCAAGGACAAGGTAAATAGAAAGCTAGTAAATCCTTAGGTTGTTCATAGTATGCGGGACAGTGTATTATAAAGTAAATGGGACATAATGGGTCAGAGGACACTTGCCTTCACCAAACATATGCTCAAGGTCTTCAATCTCGTGGAACTTGAAGAACTGGATCACTTGGTCGCCAATGCTTGATCTTTGATCCCTCAAAGCTCGGAAACGGATCACAATCTATTCGCGACGCACAACGAATACAAACAGACACAAACAAACAAACATATATATGCATAAGAACATTACACCATTAAAATAAGAACATAATAAAATATGCAAAACGAAATAGAGCGCGTTACTACGGTCGCGCGAGGAAAAAGAAATGTCAAACTCGAAGTTACGGTCAAGAAGTAAACGGGTTTACGCTAAACCAGTATCAACAATAACTTTTAGTTCGACCTTATCAAATATAAATATTATACACCATTTAGTTCGATTAATCTGCTACACTAACAAATGTCAGTTAATTAAGTTATTTTAATTAAAACGGGAGATTCTAAGCAAGACGAATATACGACGCGTGAAACAGCACGACAGCGTGCAAACGACGCGCGTACACACATGACTTAGCATGCGGACAACGCGCGAAACAACGCACGAGACAGCACGCGCGACTAGAGCGAACGACGAGCGAACGAGCACGCCACCGCGTACGGAACAGCACGCGCGACAGGCGAGGAAAACTAAATAGGTGATGCATTTATACTAAACAAATATTAAATAAATAAAAAAAGTTAAGCTAAAATTAGCCATGTTAATGTTTATTATAAAAGAGCGAGATAAACACCATTTAATCTAATTGAAATATTAGTCTAATAAATATTAGTCGAGCGAACTTTAAGCTAATTATCTAACATATATGACTTGACGAATTAACGTCACTAACATGAGTCTTTACAAGCGAAAAGAAATTATTATCACGCGTAGACGTCGTGCGACACACGTGATCGACACGCGAGATACGCGCCACAGGCGCGAGCAACGCGTGGCGAGGCGCGCGACACACGCAAACGACACGCGACAACGTGTGCGAACGGCACGCGTGACACTCACGAACGACACGCGACGACCCGTGCGAAACAGCACGGTGACGCGTGAACGATGCCGCGTGCGAAGAACAACAAACAAACAAATAAATAAAAATAGTTAAGTTGGTATTAATCAAGTTAATATTTATTTATAAAAAACTCGAGTTAAAAAACTATAAAACAGGTTTAGTTAGAAGATCATTTTAATAAGTATCGAATGGATAGCTAATTAGATAATATAGGCTTGTGACATGATAAAATACATTACTAATACGAAATCGACGCGACTGAATAATTAATTTAG
Organism: Zea mays; assembly: GCF_902167145.1. Lineage (NCBI taxonomy): Eukaryota > Viridiplantae > Streptophyta > Magnoliopsida > Poales > Poaceae > Zea > Zea mays. Next base: position 41,283,405 of record NC_050098.1, on the reverse strand, counting down.
AACGAACACGATATGTCGCAGTGCTAATCGATATCGTGTCTACACTAACCAAACATAAATAAAAACGCTTCGGATTGACACAACTACCTTAATAGCTATTGACGAAGCGTATAATTAAAATTACCAGTTCGTTTTCGGTTGAATTGTTATTTTAATATCCGACCACTAAACAACTAATTACTAATTAATTATTCAACATTCACGAAGTGGAGAAACGATTTTACCAAAACGCGCAACTAGCGATTTGCGCGAACGACGGCTCGCGCACGCGCGGCAGCACGCGAATCGGATGGCGATGAAGCACGCGGACAGCGTGCGCGCCACGCGAGAATCACTAACGTATACTGTGCTCATACTAGATATGTATCAAACTACAAGCATTTAAGTTAGTACAATTCCTATCAACATTTATATTTGTAAAAGCAATAGTTAAAAATTATAACTAGGTTTACCTAGCAAGCTAAATTAATTAACATTGATTAAACAAATGCTTACTTAATTACTTACAACATACGACATGGTGAAATAAAATTACTAACGCGTCGACGATGCTCACCTAGGTGTGGACATGGACGGCGTGGATGCGCGGCGCGACGTCGATGGACGCGCGACGGCGGTTCTTCCTCGTCGATGCCTGGGAACAGCCGAGCACGATGGCGACTTGCTGACCGAACAGGGCCACAAGCCGCGCCGCCGCGCAGGCAGGCTGCCGAGCCAGACGAGCGCCCGGGCAGAGGCCGGGACGTGGGCGGTTCTAGCTGAGCTGGGCGCGAGTGGGCGAGAAAACTGCTTCGTGGGCTCTCTTCGGGGAAGATGAACAGGGGCTAGGCGAGATCGTGGCGGCAGTTTCCATTTGCAAGGCACCAGCGATAGACGGGCAGCAGCGCATCGCAGCCAGCGGCCAGGAGCAGCGGCAAGGCATGGCGAGCGTGCTGGGCTGCGGCGCTGCACCGCGGCTAGGCCGCGCATAGCGCAGCTGCGCAGGGACGAGCATGGGGGAGCGACGCGCTGGGCTACGCAGTGGCGAGCGTCGAGATCGGCTGGGATGGCGGAGGATCGAGAGATGCTGGGGTTTTTTTTATGCGCGAAATTAGGAAGGGGTGGTTGCAGACTTGCAGTTGCAGCTTCGTGCGTTCGGAGCGGGAGAAGCAGTTTTCTCCACGGAAGCGCGGGTGACAGGTGGGCCTGCATGAAATGTGAGAGGAGAGGATGACGGTCGGGAGCCACATGACAGCCAATGAGAGGATAGGGAGCGTTCACAATTTGGCCTAGCCGCTAGGCCTCCCGCACGAACGTTTCACATTTGCTCTTTTCTTTCTTTATTTTTTTATTATATGGATATAGATATAAATTTATATTTGTATATAAATATATTTATTTATTCATTTCCTTTCCAAGTAATTTAAATGCGATAATTTCTTTTTCTTCCAAACATAAACATCGCCAAAATCTTTTTTAGCAAAAGAAAGAATGTGCCCCAGCATGAAATGAAACACACGGTTTATTGAAAATAGCACCTATAGATAGTAGGTTAACTCTCTTTTTCTAAGGAAAAAAGAAAAGAGGACACAAAAAAGAAAGGTAACACCTGAATTTGGTGAATATTTAAAAAGAAATTTTATACCTCTAAAATCAGGGTGTTACAAATCTAACCCCCTTAACAGAATCTCGCCCTCGAGATTCAAGAAGAGGCTAGCAAGAACAACAAAGCTGGTTCATCGGTTGTCCAAGGCTTTCTTGAGTTAACTTTGACTCGGTAAGTTTAACTTGCGAATTGGTTGCTTTGACCTTCCGATGCTCGAGACCAATCGATACAATTCTTGAGGATCCCTTGGACCTGTGGGTTAGGACCCACACACGCTTTCGCTATGCCACTCTGATTTTGTTGGTTGATGTTGATCACATTGTCTTCATTGGGGTTAGCGGCTAACCCCCTTAACAGAAGCGTTGATATGCACTTGGTGAAGATGTTGTCGACTCTGATCTTGACTGATTAAGAGAGGGCTGAGAATGCCAACCGGACAGGCACAAGAGGAGAGGGTATAGATAGAAAAGGTAAGCATAGATGGATTAAAGAGAGAAAAGGGAGAGCACCCAGCTACCTAACTCTATGGCACTCACCTAGTAAACTGATGTCATTGCGGACCAAGGGCCACAACGCATCAACACTCATCACAAAGAAGCAAATCGGTCATAACACAAGGATGATCAGTACAAGCATACAACAACAAACATCTCGTTGCTATACATTCCTTTTAGTTATATGGTGGTCCTTCTTAAAAAGGGAATAACCGCTCTCTAAGGTTGTTGAAGGACAAGGAGAAGAACAAGATGTGTAGGATAGGGACACGAGTACAATAAGGGATGGAGTTAAAGCAAGGACTGTAATCTACAAGGGAGAAAATGCAACCAAGGGTAGGGTAGGTAAAACACCATTCTCAAATCGAGATGCGAAAAATGGTACTTCAAAAGATAGGCATAGGATAAGCATCATGGAAAGATCTAGATATTAAGAAGGTAAGGGTGACACCGAGCAAAAGATAAGACTTGCAATGCGACAAAGGAAAAGGGAATGAACAAGAGCAGGATGGGTAAGACATCACTCTTGAAATGAAATGGGAGAGACAACTTTAAAATGCAGGTACAGGATAAGCATCAAGGTAAAGATCGAGGGATGACAAGGGTTAAGGTGATAACGGATAGACACACAATAAAGGATGTATTTTAGGCAAAGCTTGCAAGGCGTTAAAGAAGAGGAAGCAACCAATGGTGAAGTTGGGGATGTTTTATCCCCGAACAAGGATGGAAAAGAGGAGGCTTTAAAGGGTAGGTTCAAAGTAAGCATGAGGGAAAGGGCATAGATATCATGAGGGTTTAAAGGTGATAACTGACAAGGATATAGGAGGGGAGGTAAATGGGCATAAGAACCAAGGATATAAATACCATAAAGGATGGAGTTAAGACAGGACCTGCAAGTGGAAAAGAAGAGGATATGTCCAAGGGCTAGATAGGTAAATTGCCACTCTCCAATTGAGGTGGAAGAGAGGAGATTTTTAAAGAGCCAAAATAAAGATGAGTATCAAGGCATGATCGATGGATGACAAGGAGATGGTGATAGCAAACAAAACACACAACAAAGGATGGAATTAAGACAAAACCTGTAAGGCAACAATGAGTGAAAATAAATCAAAGGAGAGATAGGTAACTCATAGCCTCAAACTGGGTTGAAGGAAAGGGGAGGCTTTTAAAGGATAAGTTTAAGGTGAGCATTTAGGTAGAAAACCTCAATATCGCAAGGGTCAAAGGCGATACTAGACAAGGGGTATGAGAGAAAAGATGAAGGCATTGAAGAGCCAGTGGTATGAGTACAACAAAGAATGGGGTCACGCCCAGGCTTACACGCGGTAAAGAAGAGGATATAGCCAAGGGTGAGGTAAATAAAACACTGCTCTCACATTGAGATAGGAGATTGGAGATTTTAGAGAACGGACATAATGTAATCACCAAGGTAAGATCGAGGGATGAGAAAGATAAAAGTAATAGCAAACAAAAGTGGGCAAAGGATGGAGTTAAAAACTCGCAAGGGACAAAGAAGATGATACACCCAAAAGAAAAATAGGTAAAACACACAACTCTCAGATTGAGATGGGAGAGGGGAGACTTTAAAAGGTAGGTATAAGATGAACATCAATGCAAGATATAGAAGTGTCAAGGGTAAAGGTGATAATAACAAAGAGCATAGGAAAGGATGGAGTTAAGGCAAGACTCACGAAATGGCGAAATGGAGAAAACAATCACGGGTAAGGTAGGTAAGGTTCCAACAGCATGGTTGAAGTAAAATAAATCATTACCAAGGGAAGTTTTATGGAAACGATGAGATCGTTAAGGATGTGTGGAATAGAATGATTGCTCATGGATCATGAAGAAACAAAGGTGGTCAAGAGTATGTAAACTAAAATGTTTTAAACAGACATTGGGGTGCAAAGGTAAGCATTTATATACAAAGTAAAAGTATGCAAGATTACGAAGGTGCGAGCATACCAAGACCAAGGGAGTATGAATTGCCGAAAGATAGCGACTTAACAACAGAATAAGAAAGGGTCTCAAAAGACAGGATGATCATGGACAGATAAACTGAAATGTTTAAGTAGGCAGTAGAAATTCAGAGGTAAGTATTTGAAACAAGAGTATTAAAGGGATACAAGCATGTCAATACCAAAGGACTAGAGTTCGCCAGATGGTAGCAATTTAATGACGAAAGAGGAAAGAATCCCAAAAGGACAAGAAGGTTATGGGCAGGGGGCATCTACAAAGATGTTGCAAGCACAAGAGTGAGATCAGATCTAATAGATTGAGAGAAGTATAGACCATACTAGAATAAAATACTTTTTGGCAAGGGGGTATATAGGAGCACAACATAAAATTAGTCGAGGTGACTAATATTTTGAAGCAGAATCAAGGATGAGGTGAAGTAATAATCAATAAGTCCTTAAAATGGCCAATGCTACTGTAGGTCAGCGGTCCTAAAGCCAGCATGGCTTTGATAACACTTATGTCACACCCGGTTTTAGAAGGTAAACCGAATGCGAACCATGTACGTGCCAGGATCAGTTATTCACGTACACAGCGATTACATAAATGACTCATCATAGCACAATGCTTCGAATTACAATAAAGAGTAAGTAATAATATTACAGACTAGAGCCATTTACATAATATAAATCAAAGTACACAGAATCGAAACGTAGCCAACGTAAACAACCCACCACAGGCAGCTGACTGGGGGAGGTCGCTAGCCTAATCCTCGGACTCGTCGAAGTCCTAGAACTCATGGAGATCCGCCTCGACACCTTCTTTACCTGAGCATAGATTGCACCAAAGGCAACCTGGTGTTTTGTGAAAGCAAGGGTGAGTACACATCAACGTACTCAGCAAATGTCCCGTTTGGCTGTAGTGGACTTGCTTTATGTGGGGTTAAGGTCAAAGCAGTTGCTTTTAGTTGGTCAAGTATTTATTATTAGTGGAAGCCAAGTTTTAGCAATAACCAACCCGTGAACCATTTCCTCATCGAGGAACATCATCATCATAGTCGAACCAAAACCATAAACATAATCATTGTATCTCAGATCATATGTATCTCTAATCAAAGAGGATCCCAAGGCTGCTCTTAACCGTGAGCACGGCTGATATATCAGTTTCATTACCCTCTGCAGAGGTCGCACACTTTACCCATGAGCCGTGATTCTCGTTTTGCCCGGGGATCATGACTCCCCATTGATCACTTCCTAGGTGGTCCGGCAGGGTATCACTACGTAGCTTTTACAAAGATTCCCTAGAGGTCATAGCCGCCCGTTAGGTTTCTCCAGTTTGATAAACACAGTACCCCTCCCCACAGGAGGGTGACTAACAAAAGCAAAATGAAAGAACCTCGGCACTCAGCCTCGGCAGAGCAAGCACTGTGCCTGGACCCCATTGACGACACGACGGCGAAGCAACTACACCTCTAGTTCCTCTAATTAATTAGCTAAGGGCGCCCCATTTCACCCTCATGGTTGCACTGTTATCCCGGGTGGTCTCTCAACGAATAGGTCCTTACGGAGAGGCACTCGAGAAACAGCCCGAGTCCCCTTAAATGCCACAAGTATATCATCATATCCAGAATAAAATCATAGTATCATCATTGTATCTCATCATGTTCATTGATTAGAGTAAAGCGCTAGCATGTAGCTAACCATAGTAACCCAAAAAGGTAAATCAAGGACAAGGTAAATAGAAAGCTAGTAAATCCTTAGGTTGTTCATAGTATGCGGGACAGTGTATTATAAAGTAAATGGGACATAATGGGTCAGAGGACACTTGCCTTCACCAAACATATGCTCAAGGTCTTCAATCTCGTGGAACTTGAAGAACTGGATCACTTGGTCGCCAATGCTTGATCTTTGATCCCTCAAAGCTCGGAAACGGATCGCAATCTATTCGCGACGCACAACGAATACAAACAGACACAAACAAACAAACATATATATATGCATAAGAACATTACACCATTAAAATAAGAACATAATAAAATATGCAAAACGAAATAGAGCGCGTTACTACGGTCGCGCGAGGAAAAAGAAATGTCAAACTCGAAGTTACGGTCATGAAGTAAACGAGTTTACGCTAAACCAGTATCAACAATAACTTTTAGTTCGACCTTATCAAATATAAATATTATACACCATTTAGTTCGATTAATCTGCTACACTAACAAATGTCAGTTAATTAAGTTATTTTAATTAAAACGGGAGATTCTAAGCAAGACGAATATACGACGCGTGAAACAGCACGACAGCGTGCAAACGACGCGCGTACACACATGACTTAGCATGCGGACAACGCGCGAAACAACACACGAGACAGCACGCGCGACTAGAGCGAACGAAGAGCGAACGAGCAAGCCACCGCGTACGGAACAGCACGCGCGACAGGCGAGGAAAACTAAATAGGTGATGCATTTATACTAAACAAATATTAAATAAATAAAAAAAGTTAAGCTAAAATTAGCCAGGTTAATGTTTATTATAAAAGAGCGAGATAAACACCATTTAATCTAATTGAAATATTAGTCTAATAAATATTAGTCGAGCGAACTTTAAGCTAATTATCTAACATATATGACTTGACGAATTAACGTCACTAACATGAGTCTTTACAAGCGAAAAGAAATTATTATCACGCGTAGACGTCGTGCGACACACGTGATCGACACGCGAGATACGCGCCACAGGCGCGAACAACGCGTGGCGAGGCGCGCGACACACGCAAACGACACGCGACAACGTGTGCGAACGACACGCGTGACACTCACGAACGACACGCGACGACCCGTGCGAAACAGCACGGTGACGCGTGAACGATGCCGCGTGCGAAGAACAACAAACAAACAAATAAATAAAAATAGTTAAGTTGGTATTAATCAAGTTAATATTTATTTATAAAAAACCCGAGTTAAAAAACTATAAAACAGGTTTAGTTAGAAGATCATTTTAATAAGTATCGAATGGATAGCTAATTAGATAATATAGGCTTGTGACATGATAAAATACATTACTAATACGAAATCGACGCGACTGAATAATTAATTTAGAACGAACACGATATGTCGCAGTGCTAATCGATATCGTGTCTACACTAACCAAACATAAATAAAAACGCTTCGGATTGACACAACTACCTTAATAGCTATTGACGAAGCGTATAATTAAAATTACCAGTTCGTTTTCGGTTGAATTGTTATTTTAATAGCCGACCACTAAACAACTAATTACTAATTAATTATTCAACATTCACGAAGTGGCGAAACGATTTTACCAAAACGCGCAACTAGCGATTTGCGCGAACGACGGCTCGCGCACGCGCGGCAGCACGCGAATCGGATGGCGATGAAGCACGCGGACAGCGTGCGCGCCACGCGAGAATCACTAACGTATACTGTGCTGATACTAGATATGTATCAAACTACAAGCATTTAAGTTAGTACAATTCCTATCAACATTTATATTTGTAAAAGCAATAGTTAAAAATTATAACTAGGTTTACCTAGCAAGCTAAATTAATTAACATTGATTAAACAAATGCTTACTTAATTACTTACAACATACGACATGGTGAAACAAAATTACTAACGCGTCGACGATGCTCACCTAGGTGCGGACATAGACGGCGTGGACGCGCGGCGCGACGTCGATGGACGCGCGACGGCGGTTCTTCCTCGTCGATGCCTGGGAACAGCCGAGCACGATGGCGACTTGCTGACCGAACAGGGCCACAAGCCGCGCCGCCGCGCAGGCAGGCTGCCGAGCCAGACGAGCGCCCGGGCAGAGGCCGGGACGCGGGCGGTTCTAGCTGAGCTGGGCGCGAGTGGGCGAGAAAACTGCTTCGTGGGCTCTCTTCGGGGAAGATGAACAGGGGCTAGGCGAGATCGTGGCGGCAGTTTCCATTTGCAAGGCACCAGCGATAGACGGGCAGCAGCGCATCGCAGCCAGCGGCCAGGAGCAGCGGCAAGGCATGGCGAGCGTGCTGGGCTGCGGCGCTGCACCGCGGCTAGGCCGCGCATAGCGCAGCTGCGCAGGGATGAGCATGGGGGAGCGACGCGCTGGGCTACGCAGTGGCGAGCGTCGAGATCGGCTGGGATGGCGGAGGATCGAGAGATGCTGGGGTTTTTTTTATGCGCGAAATTAGGAAGGGGTGGTTGCAGACTTGCAGTTGCAGCTTCGTGCGTTCGGAGCGGGAGAAGCAGTTTTCTCCACGGAAGCGCGGGTGACAGGTGGGCCTGCATGAAATGTGAGAGGAGAGGATGACGGTCGGGAGCCACATGACAGCCAATGAGAGGATAGGGAGCGTTCACAATTTGGCCTAGCCGCTAGGCCTCCCGCACGAACGTTTCACATTTGCTCTTTTCTTTCTTTATTTTTTTATTATATGGATATAGATATAAATTTATATTTGTATATAAATATATTTATTTATTCATTTCCTTTCCAAGTAATTTAAATGCGATAATTTCTTTTTCTTCCAAACATAAACATCGCCAAAATCTTTTTTAGCAAAAGAAAGAATGTGCCCCAGCATGAAATGAAACACACGGTTTATTGAAAATAGCACCTATAGATAGTAGGTTAACTCTCTTTTTCTGAGGAAAAAAGAAAAGAGGACAAAAAAAAGAAAGGTAACACCTGAATTTGGTGAATATTTAAAAAGAAATTTTATACCTCTAAAATCAGGGTGTTACAGGGTCGGGCGGAGCGGAGTTCGCCGTCTTCCGGGGCTTAGCCCGAGTCCGAACCCTGGGTCGGGCGGAGCAGAGCTTCCTATGGTGCCTGCGGCCGGGCCTGACCGCCTGTCAGCCTTACTCTGTCAAGTGGCACCGCAATCGGAGCGGCGCAGGCGGCGCTGTCTTTCTGTCAGACCGGTTAGTGGAGCGGCGAAGTGACGGCGGTCACTTCGGCTCTGTCGGCTGAGGGGCGCGCGTCAGGATAAAGGTGTCAGGCCACCTTTGCATTAAATGCTCCTGCGATTTGGTCGGTCGTGCGGCGATTTGGTCAGGGTTGCTTCTTGGCGAAGACAGGGCCTCGGGCGAGCCGGAAATATGTTCGCCGCTGGAGGGGGGCCTCGGGCGAGACGGAGATCCTCCGGGGTCGGCTGCCCTTGTCCGAGGCTAGGCTCGGGCGAGGTGTGATCGAGTCCCTCGAATGGACTGATCCCTGACCTAATCGCACCCATCAGGCCTTTGCAGCTTTATGCTGATGGGGGTTACCAGCTGAGAATTAGGAGCCTTGAGGGTACCCCTAATTATGGTCCCCGACAAATAGCAACAGTCAATGACAAACGGGACCCTCCAATCTGGAGCGCGTCGATTGTATAAATAAGAACTCACCCTAAGCACATTTGGTACTCTACTTGCCGCTTGCTTTGTTTGTTCAATTTTTCAGCTCTTGTTTACCAACGCTTGGTTAGTTTCTCAGACTTCCTAAGCTTCCGAAGAAAATATGTCTCAAGACAAAATAGTTGCTGCTAAGACGAAGTTGAGCAAAGAGGAGAAGCTCCTTGAGGAGAAGACTGCTGGATTTGTTGAATCAATAGCAAAAACAAATACAGAGAAGATTACCAAAGAAATACTAGAAGGCTTATCTGAAGACACTGATGATAGCGACAGCTATGATGTGGAAAGTGGAGGCGAAGACTCTGAAGATCGGCCCTGGCGACCATGTCATGCAGTTTTCGGGAAATCAACTATCAAATAGAGTCATCTTGATAATATGAGAGGAAGGTATTTTCGAGATATGTCTATTGTGAGGGCTGACGTAGACACAGCCATTCCTGCTCCCGAAGAAAACGAAGTTGTGATCTTCCGAAGCTTCTTCAAAGCTGGACTTCGGTTCCCATTGAGCAGATTTGTGGTTGAAGTTTTAAAGACATACCAGATTTTCCTTCACCAGATCACTCCCGAAGCAATTATTAGAATGGGGATCTTCGTCTGGGCTGTGAGGAGTCAAGGTCTAGAGCCAAGTGCAAGATGTTTTTGCAGTATGCATGAACTTTCATATGAGACGAAGCCCTGGGGTAAAGAACAATATCATAACAATTTTGGTTGCCATAGCTTTGTTGCTCGCTCTGGCACAAGCTACCCAGTGCCAACATTTCAGAAGAGATGGCCCGGGGCCTGGATGGAAGAGTGGTTTTATGTGAAAAACGATTTGAATGCGAGAGAAGACATTAAACAGATCATCATGCGCCCCATCTGGTCCTGCTTCGACCTTCGAAAGCCGAAGGTAGAAATTTTGATGAGGCGACCGAAGCATGCCGAAGGGCCTTCAGCACAGTTTGCTCTTTTATTGGGACAAGAGACTTAGTTCAAGAACATGTAGCCTACATGATATGGCCACTGATAGACAGCTGGGAAATGCCGAAAGAAACCATCATTAACCCTAGCGAAGGCGGCCTGGTTCGATTGAAATACACCTTCAGGTTTGGAGACCAGTTTGTCGAACCAGATGATGACTAGCTGAAGTGTGTTGAAAATACTAGCGATGAGCTACTTGGAGCATATTCCAAGTCTGAAGATAATGCACTATCTGCGGCCTTCGAGAGCCAAAAAAAGAAAAGATTAAATAGAGTTTTTGATGCCATTGGATTTGTGTACCCTGACTATCGCTACCTGCCACGGGGGCAGAAAATAAAGGGTGCAACCTCTGGAAAGGTTGCTGCTTTGGCTGCTCCAAGCGAGCCTACACCGAAGAGTAAAAAGTTAAATGTGCTCACCCGCCGGCCCCGTTATATTGAGCCGGTCGTGGTGCCCGAGTTTGGTGGGGAAACTTCCTCAGCTGCTGCTCCAAAAGAGCCAATTCCATGTACGCAGAAGGCTGAAGAATCGGCCACCATGCCGAAGGCACCCGTGGCCGAGCAAGCTGAGGCAAAGACTAGTAAAGATAAGGCCGAAAAGCCAAAGACTGAAGGAATAAAAATGTTAGAAGTTGTAAGCCCTTCGGCGGAAGTAACAATGCCGAAGATACAAAAAGGTCTTGCGGCCACTCCCAAAAGAAGGATGGCAAGTGTACTAGATGTGCTAGAATCGGTAAAGGCTTCAAGCTCTACTCCAGGGAAAATTACTAAGGCTTCGAAAATGCAAATTGAAGCCAAAACAAAACTAACCGAAGCCGAAGCTGCAATGAGCCAGGCTAGTGCCGAAGCTGAGCCTTCAGAGCCTGCTAAGGAGAAACCCTCGGAAATTGGAGAGAAGGCAGCGGAGGAAGAGGCTATAAAACAGACTTTGCCTAAAAAAGTTGCCGCTCCTACTCCCGAAGCAGCTTCCGAAGACCTTGATTATGTTATTCGACATGCTGTGGGAAAAAGATTGTCTGAGGAAGAATTTTTTGAAGCTAAACACTCTGCCCGAGAACTGAAGTACCTGAAAGGGGCCTTAGTGTTTCATGGTACAGATGAAGATGATTTCTTGTATTGCCTCCCAGACAACAAAGAATTATCCGTCTGCCGGGAGATGGCCAGAAGTATGGGTTTTCCGAAGCTCGAGGCTGGCCTCTGTGTCATGATGAAGGACGATCTTGCAAATAGCCTTGCATACAATAGTCTGAAGGTACAAAAGTTGTGAATTTTGAAGTTTATGGATTCTGTAATAGAGACTTTTGTTCTCATGTTAATCCATTCATTCTTTCTTGTAGGGCTTAATACTTAGCAACGCCTTAAGGGTGCAAAAGAATGCTGAAGATGAGAGCTGCACTATTGCTCTTAACAACCTTCGAACAGAGGTTATCAAGCTGAGAAATGAAGCCACGGAAAAAGACAAAATTCTACTTACATTGGTGGACAAAGTAAAGGGGGATGAAGCTAACTTCAAGGCTCAATCTGAAATTCAAAAGAATGAGATTGAAGACCTTCGAAAACAACTGGCTGAGGCCAAATTAAAATGTGTTGTTGCCGAAGCTGACCGAAATGCCAGTGAGTACTGGAAAAATTATTTTGAAAAAATAGTTGCAGAGCTTCGCGCATCAAAAGAAAGATGTTTTGAAAAATCTGTAGAATGTGTAAAAAATATAAAGACTGGCTTCGCCAACGTGGGCGCCTACTCAAATGAAGACAACTTCATATGGGGCGACCCTGAGGGCGTCATTGAGTGGATCAATAATGAAGCCGAAGCTTTTGAGGAGATTCTGAGTGACCGCGGGGATGTCTGTGCATTCTCTGGTGCGAGGGGGTTGCAGCCATTTTGGAGAAGGCAGGTTGTGAACATGTTAAAAACTTGGCCCAGGCTGAAGCTACCTTCTCCATCGACGATACGAAGGACCCCTCGGCCGAAGCAAGCTCAATAGGCGGAAAATTTTCACTGATATCTGGGAAAATGGTGGCCGAGTGATGGCCCATGAAATAATGAAGAAAAGCGAAAAAGATATTCATGACGCTCGAGAAGCAACAAAAGAAGCTAAAAGAGTCACGGAACTCGAAAGACGAATAGGTATCACTTAATGGCTTTTAGCTTTGTTTTTTATTTCTGTGACTTCGAACTAATTTATGTCTTCTACCGCAGCTGAACTATCTCCTCCCCCAGAGCCATTCGACCCACTGGCCGACCCAGAGACAAAGAAAACAATAGAAATTATTAATATGGCTGAAGCTATTGTAGATGAAGTTGTTACCAAGTTGCTAACCGAAGCTGCATAAAAAGTTCTGAAGGAAGAGGAGTAGCTATTGTAAAAACATTTTCTAGAATATTAATGTAACATTTGCTGAACTATATTTGTAATATTCAGTGCTTATAGATTTGAATGTAATATATGAGTGGTTTGTCATTTAGTTCTTTGCGATGCATGAAACTTTTTGTACATACCGTTTTTGAGCCTACGGCGAAAAAACACCTTCCCTTCTTTTCATGCTTCGTAAAGAAGAGCTTTTATGCTTCGTAAAAATCATCTATACTTTGTAAAACACCAATGCTTCGTAAACAATAAATCCCTTTCTCCGCATCAGAACTGATGAAGCTGTGATTCTTAGCTTACTTTGTGCCTTGGCATCTTTTCATTTTTTGTAAAGCATTGCCCGAAGATCGGCCTCGTTTTCAATTGATGTCATTGATGTGATATGATGTATCATGTGATGCTATGCGATATGATGCGATGATATGATGCTAATGTATCGTGCAAATGAACGCCCAAACTCACACATCCGAAGCTTCATCCACAACCTTCATTCCCTAAGGAATGACTGAAATCTCTTTGTCGTTTATTTTTCGGCTGCACCGTTTATTTTTTGGTGTAAGTTCTGCATTCCCTAAGGAACGTCTTTTGAACTTCTTCGCCTTCTATTTCGGTGGTATTCGCGTTGACTTTTAGCGCTTCGCCTTATATTTCGGCGGTATCTGGCTCTGCATTCCCTAAGGAACAAATTTTGAGCAGAAAACTTACGCTGCGCTCCCTTAGGAACGGCCTTTTGTAGCTTCGGCAAACTTACGCTGCGCTCTTTAAGAACGACCTTTTGTAGCTTCGGTGAAACTTTTACTCCGATTTTTAGTTCTGCGTTCCAGAAGGAATATCTCTTTGTAGCTTCGGCATTCTCGTAAGTCTGTGACGAAGGTATATTTCATTTTGACATAAACAAAGCTAGTGCAAGAAATTAAAAAATAACAAGAAAACTAGGTTTACATTGATTGTTCCTTATTATTAAAAAGAAAACGACATTGAATGTAAAACTGTGCCAAAGGTAGGATATCTCTCAATATATGTGTTTTGATTCTGGCATAGTACTATTAATTGTGCGAGCTTCGGACCCCTCCCTGAAATCTCGTTGTTGATGAGTCTGTTGGCTCCCTTCTAGCTGCTGACCTCGTGAGTAGGCAGACTGTAGTGGCGGCGAAGGTGGAAGTTGTGGCCAAGAAACTTGTGGCTGACTAGCCGAAGCAACAGAAGCTGCTGGATGATTACCCACATATTCTGGTATGTAGGGTGAATGACACGAAGCACTGTGCAGGACCTGCTTCGGTTGACTTTGCCGGGCTTCGGCTTCTGCAATCTCTTTTTGCTTTTGGATGGTGATTTGACACGTTCTTGTATTATGGCCCTTGTCTTCACCACAAAATAGGCAGTAGATCTTCCTGGATTGGTCCCCATATCTTCCTTCGAAGCCCCTGGCGCCTCTGCCTCTTGGAGCTGGCGGCCAGAAAGAGCTTTGTTGCTGCCCCGAAGCTTGCGAAGAATACTGCAGCCTCTGCTGTTGATTTCTTCTGTCATCACTCTAGGTGGAGTTGTGAATTGACTTGACGTGCCTCGGGTGGATTCTTCCTCTGAAGCCCCTGGTCATTTTAGAGAACCTGTATGCTTCCTCCCTTATTTGGCGGAAGTCATTGTCAGCCCGGATGTACTCATCCATCTTCTGAAGCAGCTTCTCCAGAGTCTGTGGGGGCTTTCTAGCAAAATACTAGGCGATAGGCCCTTTATGAAGCCCCTTAATCATGGCCTCAATGACAATTTCATTGGGCACTGTAGGCGCTTGTGCTCTAAGTCGCAAGAACCTTCGGACATATGCCTGGAGGTACTCCTCATGATCTTGCGTGCATTGAAACAAGGCCTGAGCTGTGACCGGCTTCGTCTGGAAGCCTTGGAAACTTGTCACCAGCATATCCTTGAGTTTCTGCCACGAAGTAATGGTCCCTGGCCGAAGAGAAGAATACCATGTTTGGGCCACATTCTGAACTGCCATGACGAAGGACTTGGCCATGACAGCTGCATTGCCTCCATATGAAGATATAGTTGCTTCATAACTCATCAAAAACTGCTTCGGGTCTGAATGCCCATCATACATGGGAAGCTGAGGTGGCTTGTATGATGGGCGCCATGGGATAGCCTACAGTTCTGCTGCCAAGGGAGAAGCATCATCAAAAGTAAAGGTATCATGATTAAAATCATCATACCATCCATCGTCGTTGAACAAGCCTTCTTGATGAAGCTCCCTGTGTTGGGGCCTTTGATCTTGTTCATCTTGAACAAGATGGCGTACTTCTTCAGTGGCTTCGTCGATCTGCCTTTGAAGATCAGCCAGTCGGGCCATCTTCTCCTTCTTCCTTTGCACTTGCTGATGGATTATCTCCATGTTTCTGATTTCTTGGTCCAACTCCTCCTCCTAGAGTGTTGGACTAGTGGCCTTCCTCTTCTAGCTTCGGGCCTCTCGAAGAGAAAGGGTCTCCTCGTTCGGGTCCAGTGGCTGTAGTGCGGCAGCCCCTGGCGCTGAAGCTTTCTTCGGTGGCATGATGAAAGTCAGTGCTTGCCGAAGGTGGTCGAAAAGGGTTCACCGGAGGTGGGCACCAATGTTGGGGACTTGTTCTCAAATGCTATGAATTAAGAACAAGGCAACACAAGATATTAAATGTTAATGCCCTTCGTCCTTCAAAACATTATTCCCCTTAGGATATAATGATCTTCAGACGAAGGTCATGAAGGACATACCTCCATCATTGCAGCATATATTAATAAAAGGAGAAGCATATGAAATGTAAGAGACGACATAAACAATCATATAACGTTGTTAATTCATTCTTATTATATTACCATGGAAAGGTAGAAACAATATTGAATTACAAAAGTACCTTTGGCTTGACAGAAGGCAAAAAGTACAATTGTGACACAAAAGCAAGTATCAGTTTAGCGTGAACAGTATGGGGGTACTGTTCAACTATTTAGAGGCACATGACACAGCCTATGAGAAATTACAATTATGCCCTTTACATTTACTATTGGCTTATAGAAAAATCTATGAGGACTGAACAACCTTTTCCCTTTTAAGTCGGTTCCCTTTTCTGTGATTTAGCCGAAGCTCCGTTTCGCACAGCTTCGGGGCGACGGCAACCTTCGTCACGATCAAGCTCCTCATCGTGTCTGCTTTTACCATGAATCCGAAGATACCTGCCCATAAACCATACTTGGAAAACATTGTTAAATTACATTTTTGAGGACCTTCGGAGGACGAAGGCCCCCAACACCTGTCTTGCTAAGCGATGGCCGAAAACAAGAACACGCGAGGATTTAGAGTGGTTCGGGCCGCCGGAGCGTAATACCCTACTCCACTGTGTGTTGGATTCCTGTGGAAGCTCAAGAGCTGAGAGTCTAAGTCTAAGTTTGGTCTGAGTGGTAACGTTGCGTGCCCTCCCTTTTATAGCTCAAGCAGGGCACATACAAAGACACTAAACCCCGACATGTGGGCCTAGGGACATAACGGATGGAATACCCAGAGCAACTAATGTCAGTCACCTTGTGCAATCTCCTTGTGCCCCGATACCCGCTGCTTGTGTAGCATTGGCGTGCAGCAGAAGCTTCCCTGGCATCGTATAAGTCATGATGACCATGGCGCGCGCTCGGCGGTACGGGCATACTGCCCGCTGTCTGATTGGACAGGCACGCCGCCTGTAGGGTGGTCTGGTCGTTGTCTGCCAACGAAGTGGACGGGGCACACTAAATGCCGAGACGGCACATCGCCTGTCAGCAGGGCGGACAGGCGGCACGTCTTTTCCGCAATAAATGTAGAGATCGCGTGGCCCAGTAGCCTTACGTCAGGCTTCGCCCGCTGGCTTACGTCACGGGCAATAGGCCACGTGGCAGCATCGGGTCCTCGCCTGAACGGGGAGCGGAAGCGCACAGGACAAAGCCCTGACAAGTGTCTGCGCTGGACCCCTGTACGTCCCTGACCTAGGCCAGGGTATTCTCCGTCCCGGAACCTTGCTGTGGGTGGCCCGGACCTCACTTATTGGGGTCCGGGTCCCATCCGGGGGAACGTGGAGGTCATGGGTCGTACCCGGAGGTCCGGGCCATGTATGCTGGGGTCCGTCACTTTCCCATGGGGGTCCGGATCCACTGACGATATCATGGTATATGTTACCTTCTCTGGTCACTTGGCGGCCCCGGAGTCGCCTACGTGGTGGGGTCGGGCGTTGTTTATCGCGCGTCTAGAGATAGACACGTGGGTACCGCGCCTTCATACTATAGTAAGGGGTATCCCTATTCCAGGGTACCGACACCCGTCGTTGTGCCTAAGGTTGGTGACTTGCCACTGATGCCCTCCGTGTGGCCCGTGCCTAACCACTGATGCCCTCCATCCCGACAGCGTTGGTCTCTATTAGGTCCCACGAACTCGGTGTACAGGCCTGTGAAGATGCCCGTTGAGTTAGTGAGCCAAAAAATCAAATGTACGTACGTGCGTACCTTGGAGGACGTAGGCAAGTCGGAGTAGCTAGAGAGCGTTAGGCCACCGACGGCGAGTAGATCCACCGTCGCTATCGCTTGAGGGGCCTCGGTACGACTTTTTGTAGCCAGATTGGTGGGTGGATTAGGATGAGTAAAACGGCTCCACCCCACAGCTACTGAAACCGTTTTCCCGTGTTTCTATGCATGGAAGACACAGTGTGTCTGGGTCTGTTGAAACTGCTTTCCCCATTCCCTACGGAGCGACGTGCATGAGTTGTTGGGCTCCTGTCGCGGTGCATTTATCACGGGCCCACTTGTTATGCCGGTCGTTGCTATGAACGGAAGACATGACGTGTGTATGTTTGTGTCATTGTGTGGGTGACTGAGGCGCTCACTCGCCATGCGGGGCGCGGATTCGCTGAGGATGGGGAGTGGATAGATGAATTGGATTAGATGTGATTGATGTGAAGAAAATATGTCTTGTGGGCCATTTCAAACAATAGAAGGGGTTATTTGTAAAAATATGACGCGGGACGACCATCGAAACTGATGTTTTAATATAGTAGAGATTTTTAACCCTCTCAAAAATTGATAAATCACATGATCAATCTACCCCATTCTGATACATTTACACATTCTAACTCTTAATTTACATTATCTTTGTTACATGTTTTAATGATTTAATATGTTTTTATTCTTATAGTAGGTTCTGTTTCTGGGCTTAAAATAAACGACGAAGAAGAATAAAGATATTGCTTTATGATAAATGTTTTTTATGTTATCTATATTTATGTTATATTGTTATGTAACTTTTGAACTATGTTTTTTCTATATGCTTTTCTCACAAGTTGGTCCATGGCTTTAACAAATATTGATTCTACCACTAGTGTACAACACAGGGATGGAATTAGAAAAAGAGGAAGAACATGTAGATAGAGTGCTAGAGACCAACATGTAGGTTGGTTTGTGCTCATTTGGACCTAAACAACACAATAATTCAAGGAGTTAAACAAATTAAAATTTTGAGAGTTCTAGATGTAGATGGCACTCCAAGATAAGTTTGAGTACTTGAAAATATATTTTGAGAGTTATGGAAGCTAGATGGCACTATAAGACATGTTTAACTAATTAAAAATACATTTTGAAATTTGAAAGATTTACATGTCATCATGGGATAAGTTTAAAGACCACATGTTTATTTTACACCATCCTAAAAACATATTTGGTTCAAGGTCAAATATTACCATGATAAGTTTAAAGACAATTCATTCATTTTACTCTATGCTAAAACATATTTGGTTCAAGATCAAATGGGGTCTCCTGATGCGCCACGTAGTTGGCTGCCCACGCCACGATTGGTCAAGGAGCTGGTGGAGTCAGGAGTCGTGTCGTGCCTATTCGACACAACGGATAACTATAATAGCACAATTTCTTTAAAGTAGTAGCAGAAAAGCTAAACTCCTTTAGTTCGGCTTCTGTTTTTTGTTTAAAAAGCTGAACCAAATGTACTCTTAGACAATCAATAAGCTAACTAGGTTTGTAAATAATTACAAGATAATGTGAATTGTTTTTGAAAAATCCTAAACTTTGTATGCATTTTTCTTGTATATAATTCACATGCGGTCTTCAATATAGGTAAATTTGAGATATAAGTAACTAGATTCTTACCACACTCGGTTCATTTTCACAGACTAGCTGAAACCTTCGCATAATATATCCAATGTTCCGTCTGGATGTCGATAATGAAAGACATATAATTGAATTGAGTTTAATATCAAATCAGTCATGATATTGAAATGAGATGTAATTCTAATTCTATTGTTTGGATGTCAATAAATTGGAGTTTGGAATTGTGTGATCCAATTCCACGCAATAAAGAGGGATGATATTCTGTATTGGGAGAGATAGTTTATAGTTATAGTCCAATTACAGAGAATTGAGTCTATGGTTCTAAATCTTAATTCTATGTACAACCAAACAATATAATTTTAGAAAACTGATTTCAATTTCTGTTTCCGTACTCCATTACCTACATCCAAATGGAGTACAAGAAGTTTCGAATGACTGTATTCCTGACAAAGCCTTGGTTTGAAGACATTATTTATACCTTGGCTTCTTTGAGTAAAATTCATATCTACCGCAAAAGAGCCACGATATACATCGCTCCACTTTGCATTGCCCACATATTTTACAGTTTTTTTTCCAAACATGAGTTATCCTGAAGACTATCTATGTCACTTTCTGATGAAGCAAGTCTCAGATCTTTCATGACACATTTATCTTAAAATTAGGTAGGAACTTGTTATTCGCTTCATGTCGTGGCGCGGCTTCATCTTGGTATGTGAAAAATGGGCTAGGATGCTTGTCTAAAATTGCCATTTACAAGGTTTTAAAGAGTTTGAATGATTTAACAGTTGCACTATTTTACGGTGTAATCCAAAAAAATATTGTTCACTTGTTATCTATTACTATCTCCGTTCACAAATATATAATACTGTTGTTTTTTCAAAAACTTTGACCACTTATTTTATTTAAAAATGTAAAATTTTAAATCAAGCACAAGCTACGTTAAGTGATAAAACAAATTACAAAAAATAAATGATAACTTATTATTTTTTTAATAAAACGAGTGGTCAATTTTTTTTAAAAAAAAAGTTAACAATGTCATATATTTATAAACGAGTATATGATTTATCCGGTTCTTTGGAATATTGAATCTGTAGTATCGTGTAACATTAGAATAACAACTAGATGCCAATGAATGATTAGTATCGTATAACATTAGAATAGCAATTATGGGGGAATGGATGATTGCGGAAGCTTAAAAATTATTATCCCACCTCGTCTTAATCATAAAACCAAAACAATGCGATTTTTAAATCTAAAAAAATTGCTGCTGTGTTACAGAGAGTGACGGAAATGAACCAATAATATCTAATTTTGGAATTATGAAATAGCCATAGAAGACTAAACCTTTAAACCAATATCTACGGTAACAAGTGAAGAAAGGCAAATCGATCTAAGATGGAAACAAAATCTATTTGTAATAGCTTCAGCCAACGTATGGGCTTCATCCACCTACACAACTATTGTTGTTTCGTTTCATTCATCTACAGCTTACTCCTTTGCCGCGGTCCACTGCCGCTGCCGTTCCTGGTGCTAACCGAAGCGTCTCTCTTCCCGGCCTGCTTCTTTCCTCTACCAGCTCTTTCAAGGCTCCCATCCGACAGCGTGTACGCCGGCCTGTACCCGCCCGAGCCACCATCACGCAGAAGCTCGTTCGGAACGGTGTCGCGTACGCTGCCGATAGAAGTGTACCCTTGGTCGTAGAGGATGCAGTACTGGACCTCGCACGTCAGCAGGAAAGACCAGACGTCGCTGCAAGCGAGGGCATCAGATTAGAATCCAAGAAAAGCGATGTTCTCTCTCTCTCTCTGTTGAGCAGAAGCTAGGGATTCGATCAGGAGAGCCAAACCTGTAGGACCAATCCAAGATTGGGTTCACCCTCATGAAAGGAGGCCAGCCGGGCGAGCTAGGGGAGAACTCTTGTTGACCGACCTACAGCAATTTTCATTCACACCGCGATTAGATTACCATCAATGAACCCTCAAAAAAAAATTGTCATTCGATTATGTCAGGCAGGCGTCATTCGATTCAAGGGAAGTCACCGCGTTGGGGTCGCCGTTTCTGGTGCCAAGGAAGATCGCCTTGGTTGGCTTCTCCTCCAGCAGGGCTTCTAGTCCCGACTTGTACCCTGTCCTGATGGTTTCCAGTGGCAAGCCGTACCTGCACAAGCACAACACAACACGTAGGGGCAATATTATCGATTTGCCAAGGGAGGAAAAAACAAAACAAAACAAAACAATGCATGCAGATCTCCTCCGGCCTCCTCGCTAGCTCTTACGTCGATGCCGTCTCGTACGTGAAGCGGTCGATCGCGGGGAAAGCGTCGGGGTCCTCGAAGTAGATGGTCCGCATGGGGCAGTTCTTCACGGTCTGCAGGGCCGTGCTGTCCACGTCGCCTGAACTTGTTCTGTGCAGGTAGTAGCCTGCCCGAAGCAGATGCAGCAGCACCTGCCGATTCGATTATTCGATTCAGCATCCAAAAAAGTCGAGAGCATCATGAATAAATAAACAAGAGTCAAAAGGAAGATGAGCATGTGAGGGCAGCAGCTAGCAGGAAGAAGAAGAACGTACGGTTGAATCCTTGCCCCCGTTGAAACTGAAAGCGAGCTCCTCGAACCTGTACGATGTTTCAATTAATGTTCGTCAGTTGGATGGAACACGTAGATCATCGAACGGAACGGGGCGGCATGGATGCTGTACTGTATGGATCGGAACGGGGTGGCGTACGTACGGGTACAAGGCGTAGGCGCGGCGGATGATGTAGACGGCGGCGTCGTACTTGGCGCGTAGCCGGGCGTCGCCGCTGCCGCGCACCGCCCGCTCGATCTCCATCGCCGCCGCCGCCGCTGCTGCTTGCTACGTACGGTCAGGAGGGCGGGGGTCTCGCGCGGCTGCTAGCGATCGCCGATGATCCGCAGCTGATAGATCGATGGATGGTTCCTTCTTCGTTGGCACTTGGCAGCGCAAGCAGAGACGATGAACGCGGTGACGCCGTTGGAACAAGTATATATAGGGGCACAAGGCCTGGAGCCCTGGACTAGACTTGAATACGGATAAAGCCAACACGAGCAGATTACGGTCCGAAAGCGACCGGACGGACTCGGACATGACACGGCGTGGACGTGCGGTTATTTGTTATGGGCACGAGGCTAACTGCCCAGCCAGGCCCATGAAGCGTGGCCTCGGGCCGGCGCCCCCTGACGCGAGAATAGGCCATGCGCCCCTGCAGAGCCCACTGGTATTGTAACCGGAAACTTCATCTAAACCCAATTCAGTTCTATGCACTCCAATATTAACATCCAAACGGAGATCGTCGTGCACCACCTCATAAAGCATGAGATGATTCATGAATCAGACGATGCAGGAACTGGCTTCTTAGCTGAGTACAACACATTGGCACATTCAATTGAGTTGAGACAGAGGAGATGTTGCAACGATGAACAGCCACATTCCATTGATTGAAGCGAGCAAAGCTAGCTGCAATAGTTACTACGTGGTACACGGCGCGGGTGACGAGCCGCTGCTAATTTCTGCTCCTCATCACCACAGCCATCCATTGATTAATTTCCCTGACCATCTAACTAATTAAGCGTCCCCGCTGAAAGTAAAAGCGGCCAGAGCGCCCCCGCCCACCATCTTCGGTGGCCGGCGACGACGCAGCACATGCGCCTTGCTACTAGTCGCAACATAGCCTCTATCGGCCTTGCCGCGCGCTCTCGAGCGAGCTGCTTCAAAACAGAGCCCCTCCTCCGGCGGCGACGCCGGCTGCACAGCTCACAGGCGACCGGCCCGTTAGAATTGCTTGCCGGTGTAGGTCTGGCCGTAGCTCCATCCAGCCGGCGCGGCGTTCTCCGACGTGAGGGTGCGGCCGTCGCTGCCGGTGACCTGGAACGACAGCGCCTGGCCGTCCAGCAGCGCGCCGTTCTGCCAGTTGGCGCCCCAGTTGTGGCTCATGGTCTGCCATCCCGTCCGCGAGCCCTTCACCGATACCGCCGTCAGTTCGCCGGCGCCGCCCACGTTCGTGATGAGCAGCAGGACGAAGTAGGAGTGGCCGTTGACGGTGAACCGGATGCCACCCTGCTTGGTGCACGCCACCCTACACAGCAGCGCAAACATCATCAGGCATTCAGGCGTGTGTACGTGATCATCATATGTACACGCACGGGCCGGCCAGCAGTGTCACGCACGCACGTACCTCCTGTATTGGACAGGCACGACGCCGGCGCCGGCGACGGCGATCTGCGTGAAGGCCGGCTCGGCGAGGTCGAAGTGCGGCTGCGGCGGGTTGCACCACCCGCCGTCGTTGTTGGGGAGCGCATAGTTGGGCGGGCAGAAGTTGGTGGCCGTGACGACGGCGGAACCACCAGGCAGGCAGCTGCCGCTGCCGGTGCAGCGGATCTCAAAGCACGCGCCGCAGCTCTGCCCGTTGTTGAACAGCGCGGTGCTCAGCGCCGCGGTGTTCTTCCCGTACCCCGCGCTGTACAGGTTGCCATACCCGCACGCTCCTCCTGTGCACGCCACACGTACGTCAGACGATGCCTCCTCCGACTGTTCAATGTATAGATGATGGATCGATGATATGATGCTCACCCATAGTGCCGGAGGCATCGCCGCCGCCGTAGAACGTGGCGCGGCCGCCGTTCCAGGAGTCGGCTGCGGTGAGCTCCAGCACCACCGCGGCGACCGCCACAACAACCAGCAAGCCCAAGGACCCCATGTATTGTATATATCCTACTAAAAAAGAGTGTTAGTAGAGGAAACAAACTATAAGAGAGCTAGTAGATCAAGCTAGGAATTTGCAGTCTCGTACTTGCTGCTGCTCTCTCTCTAGATGAGCACCACTAGGCTTGGCTTGCTGTTGCTGCTTCAACCTGCTGCGCAGTTTGAGTGCACAGGATGGTAGGAGGAACATATATAGGCGCTTGCTTACCTCATGCCAAGTCAAGCGCCACGTGTGTGTATACCCTCACCCCCACCCCCACCTACTAGTAGCAAGGCCCACTTGTCCACCGAACGAACATAAGTACTCCCTCCGTCTCAGGATATAAGGCGTAACCACTTTTTATCCTTGTCCCACAATATAAGGCGTGCTCTCTCTATGTATACGTATATCGATGCAGTGGTATAGAGACAATTAAATGCATTTCTTGGTCTTTGAACCAGAGGTGGTTACGCCTTATATACTGGGACGGAGGGAGTACAAAAGATTCGTCTATTTTCGGCGGTAGATATATATACTAGTCAGGTGTGCGTGGATTGCCACGAAGATATATAAATGTGTATTTGTTTTAATAAGACATAAAATATAGGTTCTATTAGGTAGATGGTTGTGAACATGGAGTCAAGGTAACAACCAAGGTTCAAACTCTTAATTTATGCAAATTTTGTTTTATTTTTGCATTAAGCAAAGAAATGACACAGTATAACGATTAAAACTGACATTTTAATATAGTAGATATAGAAATATAGAAGTAGAAATAGAGATAGTTGGGATTAGAGTTATAACTGGTAACATGGGCAAATTGTCCAGTTGAGGTCGTCTGGGAGGCACCTGTACTGCATCCCTAATAACAACACAAACTGTGAGTAGACCTTGACTTCACATCGATCAAGAAGACGAGAGATCGATCAGATGGCCATGGGTGCGAATTCCGAGTTCGCTTTGACTTTGAGCTCGCTTTGATTTGAAGCCAGTGTTTTCATGTGGTGATTTTGACTGTCACGAGGCCATTGGCCATTTCATTATTAGACGATAATATGTCGGCTGCCGTTATTAAGAACGGCATGTCTGCAAGGTAAACGGCTAAGTAACAGATTCACATTGAATGGTGCAAACATGGATCAAAAGCCTATTGCTTACATTATTTTGCTTTGTCCCATTAGGCTACATCTGATACTATACTCCCTCCATCCCATTATATAAGGTGTAACTATTTTTTTTGTTCTTGTTCTATAATATAAGACATGCTACGTACATCGATGCAGTAGTACGAACGGAAACGAACGGGAAACAGAATGGGTAATATTGTTCTCTTGTCAATTGAAACGATTAAGAGGCCCTACAATTATCGTATGGCATAGATCACAAGAAACATGTAACTAGTAAACAGAACCAGCATTGTATTTCTCTCACCTACTTGATGAAATATCCACCGCACGAAGAAAAACGGAGTACCTTGTTCAAGTGAACTGGTGGTAGCATAGCAGTTGTTGGAAGAAGGAGATTGTGCACGACTCAACCCTTTCTTTGCTGCGTAATAATTCATGCTTAGTCCCCTGACCTCAAATGGGCAAGAACTTACTAAGAGTAACTCCAGTAGTTCTCTAAAAGACTTCCTAAATCAATAATTTAGGTAGTTAACATGAAAACTATTCTTCAACAGTTCTCTAAATGAACTTTCTAAATTTAACAACTTGTCATCTAACCTCATTTTCTCTCTACATTTGGCAACCATTTAACAACTCCCTAAACAAAAATGTTGACTGCATTATATAGTTTTTGTGACTTATTTTTTATGTGAATAAATACAAAACAAAATTACAACCTATATTTAGAGAACTATTGGAGAACTCACATTTTTTTACTCCAAAAGTCGTTTAGCAACTTCTTAAATCTGTGATTTAGAGAGCTAAAATTTACATAACTATTGGAGTTGCTCTAAACAAACAAAAGTACTCTTCTACATAAAAAAAAGATGAACAAAAAAAGTACAAGAAACGCACAGGAGGAGCTTGGTATTCTAGGGCACCGTTCAAGATTCAAGAAGGCACTTGTTTAGTGGTTCCAAAAAAGAACACTTGTTTAGCGATGCTGCACGACCTGCGAGATGCGGATCAGATGCTCCGGCACATGGCTATGGGTTCCTCCTGATCTGACCCCAGACTAGATTAAAGGCGCCTGAATTTGTCTGGAAATTTTCGACTTCAAGTTTGCCAGGTAAATAACCGATAAGCAGGCGATCACATGGGAACTGTCGTCTAGACTTCTAGCTAAAGTTCACCTACTGATCTTAATTTAGCACTGTGGATTTTGACAATTGAAAGCTGATGCTACAAGTTGCATGACAATTGGACTCTTTCAGATCTTACTCTTCGCATTCTAAAGTAATCACTATGAGCAGGTTGGACACAAGGCATTGGCAAAACCATGTGTGCCACACCCGCAAATACAGACGAAAGGTCGATGCCACTAATGGTTTGTTTTAGCTGTTTATGAATGCAGATTATCTATCTGAAGTTGTACGACCTATATGCAAGATAAACTCAAAGATTATTAGCTATACTCGGATGAATAAATAATGAGCAATTTGTATGAAGACTGGTGATGAGAAATTCAGAAAAAAACATCTAACATGAGTCACCTAATGGAAGTTGAAACTCAGCGGCACTGACTCGTATCCATTAATCTCTACTAATCCTTAAGGGTGGACGGAGGGCGTCCACCACTGTACCGTGCCCCCGCCCGCGATTCACGCCGCGCGCGCGTCTTCCTCCCGCCCGCGAATCACGCCCCGCGCGCGTCGCCCTCACCGCCGGGTATCCCGCCCGCGCCAGGCACCCGCCCCCCTCCCCCGGCACGCCGTGATGCCCGTCGTCGGGTATCCCGCCCGCGCAAGCCACCCCACAACGCCCGTGCCCCCGCCCGCGATGCGAGCCGCGCGCGCGTCTTCCTCCCGCCCGCGATGCACGCCCCGCGCGCGTCGCCCTCGCCGCCAGGTATCCCGCCCGCGCCAGGCACCCCAGCGCCGTGATGCCCGCCCCCGCCATCGCACCCCCGCAACGCGCACCCTGCCCTCGCCCCGGCTCCGTGATGCCCTCACCCCGCAACGCGCACCCTGCCCCCGCCGCCGGGTATCCCGCCCCCGCCAACAGCGTCACAGAGCCTGCCCACACCAAACCGCGCCCCTGCCCTCGCCCTCGACAGCACCTTCATGGAAGGCGAGATCCGCGGACGCGCCCTATTCCATACCTGGCAGCGACGGCATTCACGACGCCCCTTACTCGCCTCAATCGACTTCTATTAAAAGGATGGACAGAGGTGAGGTCTCCAATCCATCTCCACTCTCCTCAGATTCACCGATTCATCACCCTCATCCATCTTTGGTTCGTGTTGTGTGCTGTCTAGAGCTTGGGTCCAATTACAACCAATTTTTGCTGTGAAAAAGGTTTGGTTAATTCTGTCATGCACAAATCTTTGTAATTTTGTCTTGTGCCTCTTGGTTGATACTTACTATTTGTTTATACATTGTTCTGTGCTATAAGACATAGACATGAGCACCATTTCCTTACTTAATTGAATTGTTTATTATTCATGTTAGTTTTGATTGTTCATACTCATGTTCTCCCTGTAGAAAGCTTAATTTGTCGAAAAGTCATATGGGTCTTTACGGCAATTGGTGTCCAGATATTAACATTCCCAATCATCAATGCGGTTGTGACGACTTGGAATGATGTAATGATGTGCCCAACCTACTAATCAAGCTCAACAGACCAAATCACATGTCTATCTCTATAGAAGAGATTGACCAATTTCTGGGTTGTGTTGTAATGCTGGCAGATTTTGTGCCATCAGCCTTGTTGGCACTTTTTGCATTGATGCTTGCTTGCTTTTTTTTGGTCCATGAACTTTTTTTGGTCCATGAACATCTATATTTTATCTTTTTTACCAATTTCTGGGTTGTGTTGTATATGTGTTATGATTATTTCCCTGTGGTGCTTTGAATATGCCTATGCAGTTTATTCATTTTCTTCACATGTGGATTGGAGCCTGATGACAGTGACTGTGTTTTATTTAAACTGCATATTGTTGTTGCTAGTAGTCACCCCAACAGTGGCTTCGAGTTTTAGAAATTATCCTTTTTCGAGTTTAAACTGCATATTGTTGTTGTCCAGACATGCATTATTATTCAGTTATCGTGTTATCTTGCCTTTGGCTTTCCATAATTGTATATTTTATTGATGTGCGAGATGCATCAGTTTTTGTTGTGTTTTGCTACCTTTCAAATCATATTCCTGTTATATGTACATGTGGGAGCTAGCTTACTATGTTGCTTAATACATTGTTACTTGCATAGTTGCATTGTAAAATGTACACATCATTAATTCTTATTTTATTTCTTTGGTTCTTAAGAAAATCACTGCTACTAGACCAATTGACTTAAGAGGGTGTTTTTCTTCGTAACACCATCTTCTATAGCTATGTTTTTCTTTGATCACTTTTGTTCCTTACACAGCGTGATCCGGCCCAGAGGAGATTCCGAAGGTCTTGGAAATCAGCGGCGAGCGCAGCCTCATCGACAACATCTTCTCCTACCACGTGTAATAATCACGATACACAAGTTTGAGTCCATTTTTGCACAAGATTGAACTGTTCATTTGGTTACATTATTGATTCAAACCTAAAATGCATTGTTATGTTTATGCTTTGTATTTTTATTATGAAGTTATGATTTATTTCAGTTGCATGGTTTTGATTTATTCATGATTAAGAAAGCATATTTCATGTTATAAAAATCAAATATATGCTTTTTTTGGTTTATTTTTCTTTTTTGTTTCATACTTCCTTCAAATGTGGAGATTTACATGGCTTTTTTATGTTTTGATTTATTTCAAACATATTTGTAACTATGATCAATACTATAAGATCAATGGCACCATCTACACTTAACCAACATAGGTCGGTTGCAGCCCTACATCACGTCCCTACAGAGTTTCCGTAAGTACACATTTTACTTGTCGCATACATATATGTGTGGACAAAAGAATCTGAACTCACTTTTAATGTAGTTTCGTGTTATTTGATGACGTTGAGAGCAATGACTTACCAAAATTTAAGAGTATCGTAGCCAGAATCGTTGTTAAGTTCCCTAGACGTCATGACAGCCAACATTTTATTCTACAAGACATCACTGTAAGTCACTGGGTCAAACATTCAAACAAAAATAAATGACGTCATCGTATTTCTCTTACTCATACGACGTGCATTCTGAAATGACTAGGGGTCAAAAATAGAAGCAATTTTATACCGCGATAATGTACAAAGATTTGACACCTTACTCCAACAAGGATCTACATATACATTATATGGAGTGGCATTCTGTGTAAGCTGGGGGCGTATCTATTTCGGAATTTTGGACATAGGCTAGAATTGACCTTGGCAACTCGGACTGTTGTGGACCCATTCCACTTGCCAATTCAGTTCCCGCCGTATCCAAAACATCTTATGCCATTTCATGAGGTCCTCCAACAACCTCATAAGAGGTTTATAGGTATGTGCTCGTCTTTCTATATGGAGTATACTTATACCGCACTAAACCATAAAAATATACTCGAAATTTAACCCCTCACATATGAATGTCTCAGATGTAATAGGAATAGTCATTCATTTGGCGCCGTTAGAGCACATCGTTGGAAGGTCGTACAGAGAGGCCATACTAATGGATTCCAGGTCATTAATTTATAGCCACAACCTTTTTTAAACTGCATACGTGTTATATTTTATTCAAACAATAAAAGCTTTATTTATAGGTGGGATATAATCGTCGTGGGTATATGGCCTGAACTGTTGCAAAGAAATGCTCTACGGTGGGTGTTAGCTAGAGAAAACAAGAGCATAATTATCGGAACTATGTTGCGTCGTAACAAGCTACACAATACATTCTATTATACTTAAACATCTTTGTTGGAGTAAACTCAATGACCTTCTTTAGTAACTAAGTCTACTACTATAACAATAGGATGCTTGCAAACCTCGGACCATAGCACTGTTGAATTCGATCCAGATCATCACACCATACAACGGTTGCAGAGTGAGTGTTTCTTGCAATAATTTAGAAATTATAATTAAGTAATCATATTATTACATATCATTTACTAAATTGCAGTAATTCGGCGCTCCATGATCCAAAATCCGAGGAGTGCTTTAATCAACAATTATCTAGAGAGGAGACGGGCTTATCTGGCAACAGTGGTTCTGGATGTGTAGTGTGATAGCTTGTTTAGGATTTGAAGTTATGTATCAACTAAAGATGGTCACAATTATTTGTATTTCGTCGTTTATGTATTAAAAACCGGCTCTTTGCTCTGTTGAATTTGATACGTATAATGTTATCAAACCCTCGCAGTCAGAAATAAATTATGTTATAATTCCTTATAAGATCTCAAAAACAGCAATAAGAATGAGCATGACCAGGCAACTTTCACTATACATGTAATATTTTGACAGATTAAGAACACATGTGACATGTAGGTCTGAAGGGAAGTGGTTCAGAGTTATGTCCTTGCTTCAGTTTTAAGAGAAGTTCTAATTGTATGCATGAGTTGGCTTCGAAATTGTGAGTAAGCACTATTTAATCATATTTTCGAAACAATACTACTACTAAATATCAGAAATTATTACCTTAGAAGGAGATGTTGTATTTCCAGTCTTCTGGGTAGCCACAGCTTCATCCTGAGCCATGACAAGGTCTGCTGGTCTGTCATGTTGAAAGGGAAATGTGCCCTTGGGCCATTTCTAAGTATTTTGGTGATTTAGTGTCTAACACAAGTGCTTAAATGTAAAATGGTGGACAAAGTACAAACCAAGGATAAAGGTATGTTTCTCAGACTTAGTACATTGTTTTATGGACTAATGTATTGTGTCTAAGTGCTGGAAACAGGAAAAATCCAATTGGAAATGTCTTGGCTCGAGCAGCCAAGAATCTGCTCAGTCTGGGAGCACCGGACTGTCCAGTGGTGCACCCGACAGTGTCCGGTGCGCCAGGCTGGTTCGAGCGAAGTGGCCGCTCTCGGGAATTCACCGGCGACGTACGGCTATAATTCACCAGACTGTCCGGTGTGCACTGGACTGTCCGGTGAGCCAACGGTCGGCCGGGCCAACGGTCGGCCGCGCGATCTGCGCGGGACACGTGGCCGAGCCAACGGATAGAAGGGGGCACCGGACTGTCCGGTGTGCACCGGACTGTCCGGTGTGCACCGGACATGTCCGGTGCGCCAACGGCTCTCTGTCTGCCAACGGTCGGCTACGCTAGTTAAGGAAAGAAATCGGACACCGGACAGTGTCCGGTGTGCACCGGACTGTCCGGTGCGCCACGCGACAGAAGGCAAGGATTGCCTTCTCAGATTGCTCTCAACGGCTCCTAGCTGCCTTGGGGCTATA
This sequence comes from Zea mays, assembly GCF_902167145.1. Taxonomy (NCBI): domain Eukaryota; kingdom Viridiplantae; phylum Streptophyta; class Magnoliopsida; order Poales; family Poaceae; genus Zea; species Zea mays. The sequence continues at coordinate 41,252,400 of NC_050098.1, read as the reverse complement.
AAAGGGACCCCTAGGCGCATGGAGGAGAACACCAAGCATCCTTTGAGCACTATTGATCACTCACACATCATTCTTGCGCACTTGTTCGACATTCTAGTGATTTGAGCTCCGTTCTAGTGTGCTAGTCTCTTGAGCTTAAGTCTGGGTCTTGTGTGTGCGTATTTGCTGTGATCTTTGTGTCTTGTGTGAGTTCCTAATCCCTCCCTTGCTCTGTGCTTCTTTGAGAACTTCAAGTGTAAGGGCGAGAGGCTCCAAGTTGTGGAGATTCCTCGCAAACGGGATTGAGAAAAGCAAGCAAAACATCGTGGTATTCAAGTGGGTCTTTGGACCGCTTGAGAGGGGTTGATTGCAACCCTCGTCCGTTGGGACTCCACAACGTGGAGTAGGCAAGCATTGGTCTTGGCCGAACCACGGGATAACCATCGTGCCATCTCTGTGATTGATTTCTTGTGGTTATTGTGTTTTGTTGAGACTCCTCTCTAGCCACTTGGCATTTACTGTGCTAACGTTTAACCAAGTTTTTGTGGCTTAAGTTTTCAAGTTTTACAGGATCACCTATTCACCCCCCCTCTAGGTGCTCTCAATTGGTATCAGAGTCGTTCTCTTCACATAGGGACTAATCGCCCGAAGAGATGGATCCTAAGGGGAAGGGAATCGTGATCAACGACAAAGAGAAGGAGTCTTTCGTCAACGAGCCGAAGGATGACAAGCCTATACCGACTTGGGCTCGGGCCATAGACGGAAAGATGGGAAGAAGAAGAAGACAAGGCACATCAAGGAAATTGTCTACTACGACGACAGCGATGAGTCTACCTCTTCCTAAAAGGACAACGACCACAACGACTACGAGAGAAGAAAACCGGTTAATTCGAACTTTTCTTTTGACTACTCTCGTATTCCGCAAAGTACAAATACTCATTTGCTCTCCATTCCACTTGGCAAACCTCCTCACTTTGATGGAGAGGACTACGGATTTTGGAGCCACAAAATGCGTAGTCACCTGTTCTCTCTCCATCCGAGCATATGGGAGATTGTGGAAAGTGGAATGAAGTTCGATAGCTCGGATAGTCCTATTTTCATTAATGAACAAATTCATAGAAATGCACAAGCCACTACTGTGTTGTTAGCCTCCTTGTGCAGGGACGAGTACCATAAAGTGAGCGGCTTGGACAATGCCAAGCAGATCTGGGACACCCTCAAGATTTCTCATGAGGGGAACGACGTCACCTTGCTCACCAAGATGGAGTTGGTGGAGGGCGAGCTTGGACGGTTCGCGATGATAAGGGGCGAGGAGCCAACCCAAACATACAACCGGCTCAAGACCCTTATCAACAAAATAAGGAGCTACGGAAGCACACGATGGACAGACCACGACGTCGTCCGACTAATGCTAAGGTCCTTTACCGTTCTTGATCCTCATTTGGTGAATAATATTCGTGAGAATCCCAGGTACACCAAAATGTCGCCCGAAGAAGTCCTTGGAAAATTCGTAAGCGGGCGAATGATGATCAAGGAGGCGAGGTACGTGGACGACGCGTTGAACGGTCCAATCCATGAGCCTCAACCCATTGCTCTCAAGGCAACAAGGGGCAAGGAGGCGTTACCTAGCAAGGTAGCGCAAGTTGAGGCGGCAGGGCTAAACGATGAAGAAATGGCCCTCATCATCAAGCGCTTCAAGACGGCGCTTAAGGGACGCAAGGAACAGCCAAGCAAGACCAAAGCCAAGGGGAAGCGCTCATGCTTCAAATGCGGTAAGATTGGTCATTTTATTGCTAACTGTCCCGACAATGATAGTGATCAGGATCAAGGGAACAAGAGGGAGAAGAAGAAGAACTATAAGAAGGCAAAGGGCGAGGCGCATCTAGGCAAGGAGTGGGATTCAGATTGCTCCTCTTCAGACTCCGACAATGAAGGACTCGCCGCCACTGCCTTCAACAAGTCATCCCTCTTCCCCAACGAGCGTCACACATGCCTCATGGCAAGGGAGAAGAAGGTATGTACTCGAAACTCTACTTATGCTTCTTCAAGTGAGGACGAATCCAGTGATGAGGATGAAATAGATTATTCATGTTTATTTAAGGGCCTAGATAGAACCAAGGTAGATAAAATTAATGAATTGATTGATGCCTTGAATGATAAGAATAGGCTTTTAGAAAAGCAAGAGGATTTGTTGTATGAAGAACATGACAAATTTGTAGAAGCACAAAAATCTCATGCTTTAGAAGTTAAAAGAAATGAAATGCTTTCTTGTGAATTATCTTGTTGTCAAACAATTTCTAGCTTAAGGAGCATTAATGATGATTTGAATGCTAAGTTAGAAATAGCTAGTAAATCAACAACTTGTGTAGAAAATGTTGTCATTTGCAATAGATGTAAAGATATTGATATTGATGCTTGTAGTGAACACATAGCTTCTATTGCAAAGTTAAATGATGAAATGGCTAGTCTTAATGCCCAACTTAAGGCTAGCAAAAGTGATTTTGATAAACTAAAATTTGCTAGGGATGCCTACATGATTGGTAGACACCCCTCAATTAAGGATGGGCTTGGCTTCAAGAGGGAAGCCAAGAACTTAACAAGCCATAAGGCTCCCATCTCCGCCAAGGAGAAAGGGAAGGCCCCTATGGCAAGTAGTACTAAAAAGAACCATGCTTTTATGTACAATGATAGAAGATAGTCTCATAGGACTTGTAATTCTTTTGATTCACATGCCTATGATTCTTATGCTATGTTTGCTCCCAGTTCTTCCTATATGCATGGTAGAGATATGTCTAGGAAAAATATTCATCATGTGCCTAGAAAGAATATTGTTCATGTTCCAAGGAAAGTTATGAATGGACCCTCTACAATTTATCATGCTTTAAATGCTTCCTTTGCTATTTGTAGAAAGGATAGGAAGATAGTTGCTAGGAAATTAGGGGCAAAATGCAAGGGTGATAAAACTTGCATTTGGGTCCCTAAGACAATTGTGACTAACCTTGTAGGACCCAACAAGAGTTGGGTACCTAAGTCCCAAGCCTAAATTTGCCTTGCAGGTTTATGCATCCGGGGGTTCAAGCTGGATTATCGACAGCGGATGCACAAACCATATGACGGGGGAGAAGAAGATGTTCACCTCCTACGTCAAAAACAATGATTCCCAAGATTCAATAATATTCGGTGATGGGAACCAAGGCAAGGTAAAAGGGTTAGGTAAAATTGCAATCTCAAATGAGCACTCTATTTCTAATGTGTTTTTAGTTGAGTCTCTGGGATATAATTTACTATCTGTTAGTCAATTATGCAATATGGGATATAACTGTTTATTCACAAACACAGATGTGTCTGTCTTTAGAAGGTGTGATGGTTCATTATCTTTTAAGGGTGTATTAGACGGCAAACTTTATTTAGTTGATTTTGCAAAAGAAGAGGTCGGTCTAGATGCATGCTTAATAGCTAAGACTAGCATGGGCTGGCTATGGCATCGCCGCTTAGCACATGTAGGGATGAAGAACCTTCACAAGCTTCTAAAGGGAGAACACGTGATAGGATTAACTAATGTGCAATTCGAAAAAGATAGACCTTGTGCAGCTTGTCAGGCAGGTAAACAAGTGGGAGGAGCACATCACAGCAAGAATGTGATGACCACATCAAGACCCCTGGAGCTGCTACATATGGACCTCTTCGGACCCGTCGCCTATCTAAGCATAAGGGGAAGTAAGTATGGTTTAGTTATTGTGGATGACTTTTCCCGCTTCACTTGGGTATTCTTTTTGCAGGATAAGTCTGAGACCCAAGGAACCCTCAAGCGCTTCCTAAGGAGAGCTCAAAACGAGTTTGTGCTCAAGGTGAAGAAGATAAGGAGCGACAACGGGTTCGAGTTCAAGAACCTTCAAGTGGAGGAGTACCTTGAGGAGGAAGGGATCAAGCACGAATTCTCCGCTCCCTACACACCACAGCAAAATGGTGTGGTAGAGAGGAAGAACAGGACGCTAATCGATATGGCGAGGACGATGCTTGGAGAATTCAAGACCCCCGAGCGTTTTTGGTCGGAAGTTGTGAACACAGCTTGCCACGCCATCAACAGGGTCTACCTTCACCGCCTCCTCAAGAAGACGTCGTATGAGCTTCTAACCGGTAACAAACCCAATGTATCTTACTTTCGTGTATTCGGGAGCAAATGCTACATTCTAGTGAAGAAGGGTAGAAATTCTAAGTTTGCTCCCAAAGCCGTAGAAGGGTTTTTGTTAGGTTATGACTCAAATACAAAGGCGTATAGGGTCTTCAACAAATCATCGGGTTTGGTTGAAGTCTCTAGCGACTTTGTATTTGATGAGACTAATGGCTCTCCAAGAGAGCAAGTTGTTGATCTTGATGATGTAGATGAAGAAGATGTTCCGACGGCCGCTATACGAACCATGGCGATTGGTGATGTACGACCACAGGAACAAAAGGAGCAAGATCAACCTTCTTCCTCAACTATGGTGCATCCCCCAACTCAAGACGATGAACAAGTTCATCAACAGGAGGCGTGTGATCAAGGGGGAGCACAAGATGATCATGTGATGGAGGAAGAAGCGCAACCGGCACCTCCAACCCAAGTTCGAGCGATGATTCAAAGGGATCATCCCGTCGATCAAATTCTGGGTGATATTAGCAAGGGAGTAACTACTCGATCTCGATTAGTTAATTTTTGTGAGCATTACTCCTTTGTCTCTTCTATTGAGCCTTTTAGGGTAGAAGAGGCCTTGCTAGATCCGGACTGGGTGTTGGCCATGCAGGAGGAACTCAACAACTTCAAGTGCAATGAAGTTTGGACGCTGGTGCCTCGTCCCAAGCAAAATGTTGTGGGAACCAAGTGGGTATTCCGCAACAAACAGGACGAGCACGGGGTGGTGACAAGGAACAAGGCTCGACTTGTGGCGAAAGGTTATGCCCAAGTCGCAGGTTTGGACTTTGAGGAGACGTTCGCTCCTGTGGCTAGGCTAGAATCAATTCGTATTTTGCTAGCATATGCCGCTCACCATTCTTTCAGGTTGTATCAAATGGATGTGAAGAGCGCTTTCCTCAACGGGCCGATCAAAGAGGAGGTGTACGTGGAGCAACCCCCTGGCTTCGAGGATGAACAGTACCCCGACCACGTGTGTAAGCTCTCTAAGGCGCTCTATGGACTTAAGCAAGCCCCAAGAGCATGGTATGAATGCCTTAGAGACTTTTTAATTGCTAATGCTTTCAAGGTCGGGAAAGCCGATCCAACTCTTTTTTACTAAGACTTGCGATGGTGATCTTTTTGTGTGCCAAATTTATGTCGATGACATAATATTTGGTTCTACTAATCAAAAGTCTTGTGAAGAGTTTAGCAGGGTAATGACGCAGAAATTCGAGATGTCGATGATGGGCGAGTTGAACTACTTCCTTGGGTTCCAAGTGAAGCAACTCAAGGACGGCACTTTCATCTCCCAAACGAAGTACACGCAAGACTTGCTAAAGCGGTTTGGGATGAAGGACGCCAAGCCCGCAAAGACGCCGATGGGAACTGACGGACACACCGACCTCAACAAAGGAGGTAAGTCCGTTGATCAAAAAGCATACCGGTCTATGATAGGATCTTTACTTTATTTGTGTGCTAGTAGACCGGATATTATGCTTAGCGTATGCATGTGTGCTAGATTTCAATCCGATCCTAAGGAGTGTCACTTAGTGGCAGTGAAGCGAATCCTTAGATATTTAGTTGCTACGCCTTGCTTCGGGCTCTGGTATCCAAAGGGGTCTACCTTTGACTTAATTGGATATTCAGATTCCGACTATGCTGGATGTAAGGTTGATAGGAAGAGTACATAGGGGACGTGCCAATTCTTAGGAAGGTCCCTGGTGTCATGGAACTCTAAGAAACAAACTTCCGTTGCCCTATCCACCGCTGAGGCCGAGTATGTTGCCGCAGGACAGTGTTGCGCGCAACTACTTTGGATGAGGCAAACCCTCAGGGACTTTGGCTACAATCTGAGCAAAGTCCCACTCCTATGTGACAATGAGAGTGCTATCTGCATGGCGGAAAATCCTATTGAGCACAGCCGCACAAAGCACATAGACATCCGGCATCACTTTTTGAGAGACCACCAGCAAAAGGGGGATATCGAAGTGTTCCATGTTAGCTCCGAGAACCAGCTAGCCGATATCTTTACCAAGCCTCTAGATGAGAAGACCTTTTGCAGGTTGCGTAGTGAGCTAAATGTCTTAGATTCGCGGAACTTGGATTGATTTATAGCATACATGTGTTTATGCCTTTGATCATGTTCCTTATGCATTTTGTTGCTTAATAATGGTGCTCAAGTTGTACAAACACTCCCTGGACCTCACAAGTCCGTTGCAAAGTGATGCACATGTTTAGGGGGAGCTGTGCTACAACTTGACCCTTTGAGACTAACCATGTGCTTGAGTTTGCTTGTTTTAGTCTCAAAGGAGGTTTGAAAGGGAAAAGGTGGACTTGGACCATGAAAGACTTCCACTGCACTCCGATGAGAGGGTAACTTATTCCAAGTTCATCTCATGTACTCTTATTGCCTTTGTATTCTTATTGAAGATTTTGGTGAGGCAATGGGGTTCTAGGGCCAAGATTCATCCCGTTTTGGTGCTTGATGCCAAAGGGGGAGAAAATAAAGGCCAAAGCGATAAATGGATCAGCTACCACTTGAGAGATTTTGAAAATAGTAGAATAGAGCTTTTTGGTTTGTCAAAACTCTTTTATTGTCTCTCTTGTCAAAAGTTGGCTTCTTGTGGGGAGAAGTGTTGATTATGGGAAAAAGGGGAGTTTTTGAAATCTTGAATCAATTTCTCTTGGAATCACTCTCTTTATGTCTTAACATGTGTGTTTGACTTAGAGATAAAGATTTGAGTTTGATTTGCAAAAACAAACCAAGTGGTGGCAAAGGGTGATCCATATATGTCAAAATTGAATCAAAACAATTTGAGTTCTTATTTGAATTGGTTTTGTATTTGTTCTACTTACTTTATATTGTGTTAGCATAAATCACCAAAAAGGGGGAGATTGAAAGGGAAATGTGCCCTTGGGCCATTTCTAAGTATTTTGTTGATTTAGTGTCTAACACAAGTGCTTAAATGTAAAATGGTGGACAAAGTACAAACCAAGGATAAAGGTATGTTTCTCAGACTTAGTACATTGTTTTATGGACTAATGTATTGTGTCTAAGTGCTGGAAACAGGAAAAATCTAATTGGAAATGTCTTGGCTCGAGCAGCCAAGAATCTGCTCAGTCTGGGAGCACCGGACTGTCCGGTGGTGCACCGGACAGTATCCGGTGCGCCAGGCTGGTTCGAGCGAAGTGGCCGCTCTCGGGAATTCACCGGCGACGTACGGCTATAATTCACCAGACTGTCCGGTGTGCACCGGACTGTCCGGTGAGCCAATGGTCGGCCGGGCCATCGGTCGGCCACGCGATCTACGCGGGACACGTGGCCGAGCCAACGGATAGAAGGGGGCACCGGACTGTCCGGTGTGCACCGGACATGTTCGGTGCGCCAATGGCTCTCTGTCTGCCAACGGTCGGCTACGCTAGTTAAGGAAAGAAATCGGACACCGGACAGTGTTCGGTGTGCACCGGACTGTCCGGTGCGCCACGCGACAGAAGGCAAGGATTGCCTTCTCAGATTGCTCTCAACGGCTCCTAGCTGCCTTGGGGCTATAAAAGGGACCCCTAGGCGCATGGAGGAGAACACCAAGCATCCTTTGAGCACTATTGATCACTCACACATCATTCTTGCGCACTTGTTCGACATTCTAGTGATTTGAGCTCCGTTCTAGTGTGCTAGTCTCTTGAGCTTAAGTCTGGGTCTTGTGTGTGCGTATTTGCTGTGATCTTTATGTCTTGTGTGAGTTGCTAATCCCTCCCTTGCTCTGTGCTTCTTTGAGAACTTCAAGTGTAAGGGCGAGAGGCTCCAAGTTGTGGAGATTCCTCGCAAACGGGATTGAGAAAAGCAAGCAAAACACCGTGGTATTCAAGTGGGTCTTTGGACCGCTTGAGAGGGGTTGATTGCAACCCTCGTCCGTTGGGACGCCACAACGTGGAGTAGGCAAGCATTGGTCTTGGCCGAACCACGGGATAACCACCGTGCCATCTCTGTGATTGATTTCTTGTGGTTATTGTGTTTTGTTGAGACTCCTCTCTAGCCACTTGGCATTTACTGTGCTAACGTTTAACCAAGTTTTTGTGGCTTAAGTTTTCAAGTTTTACAGGATCACCTATTCACCCCCCCTCTAGGTGCTCTCACATGTAAAAGTTCAGATTATCACAACATACAATTTACTCATTTTTTTCAATAGTATAGTAAAAATAACATAGAAATATACAATTCAGCCAGCCAAAATAATACTAAACGAACTTAAAAATAAATACCTTTTTCACTCGTACAAACCTTTGACCTATGCAGCGAAAACTTATATTCCAGTTGAACACTACAGACCAGATTGGTCCTGTGCTATCTGAAATGAGATCTGAACTAAAGCCTTTTCTACGGCCCACCTAGCTCTCTTCACGCAAAGGGTGACAGAGACAGCAAAAAACTTAAAGAAAAAATCGCAGTCAGAAAAAACCTCGCCCATCCATTCGAAATGCCACTGAAAAAGTGAGACGAAGATACATAGGACAACAAAAACATTGCATACAAATATCTGGGAAAATACAGTGGTTTAGAGTACAAATTGAACAAATAAACTAACATACAACTTTCTTAATCTACACTTGAACATAAAACATCTATACGTCCAACAATATATAACTCAAAAGGTGCATGTTGTTTCAACTGTGTATATTAACGGTTCTGTTTTATAAAGTAATTGCAGTTTTTAATTCTCATCTGTAATTGTAAATAATACAGAACACATCAAACATTACCATTTTTGTCTGTCTGTGGACATGTTTGTTTGAATAGTCTGTGAACCTTGACGGGCTTGAAAATTATTTAAAAAGTCCATTGCCCCTATCAGATTTTCTTTATGGAGAACAGAGAACAAACAAAAACAAATCAGATGGGACATAATGATGCTCGCTGAAAGGGAAATGTGCCCTTGGGATATTTCTAGTATATTTTGGTGATTAAGTGTCCAACACATATTAAGTGGGTTATTATATGCCAAATGATGAATGAAGTGCAAATCAACAAGAAGGTATGTTTCTAGACTTAGTTCATTTGTTTTGGGTACTAATGAAGTTACCTAAGTGCTAGAAACAAGAAAGGAAAAAGATTGGAAGAGAGTGCCTATGTGCAGCCAAGACTCAGCACAGTCTGGCACACCGGACTGTCCGGTGGTGCACCGGACAGTGTCCGGTGCGCCAGGCTGGACTCCGGCGAACAGGCCACTCTCGGGAAACTTTGGCGGCGTACGACTATAATTCACCGGACTATCCGGTGGTGCACCGGATTGTCCGGTGAGCCAACGGCCGCCAGAGCAACGATCGGCCGCGCAATCCGTGGGCGACGCGTGGCCCAAGCCAACGGTCGGCTGGGGGTACTGGATTGTCCGGTGTGCACCGTACAGTGTCCAGTGCGCCAACCAGCCCGAAGCTGCAATGGTCGGTTGCGCCAGGAATGGAAGGAAATCGCGCACCGGACATGAACAATGGATGTCCGATGGTGCACCGGACTGTCCGGTGCGCCACCCGACAGAAGGCAAGAATTGCCTTCCTTGTTGGCTTCCAACGGCTCCTAGCTGCCTTGGGGCTATAAAAGGGACCCCTAGGCGCATGGAGGAGATATCCAAGCATTCACTAAGCAATTCTAAGTCTCCACACTCCGTCTCCACGCATTTGATTGATCGTGTTAGTGATTTGAGCTCTGTTCTAGCTGTGAACTCTTTGTGCTTCATTTGAGCTCAAGTCTTGGCTTGTGTGCGTGCGTTGTGCTGTGGATTTGTGTGTGTTACTCCCAACCTTACTCGTGTTTTCATTGTGATCTTTGTTGTAAGGGCGAGAGGCTCTAAATTGTGGAGATTCCTCGCAAACGGGAAAAGATATAAGCAAAGAAAAGCCGTGGTATTCAAGTTGATCTTTGGATCACTTGAAAGGGGTTGAGTGCAACCCTCGTCCATTGGGACACCACAACATGGAAGTAGGCAAGTGTTATACTTGGCCGAACCACGGGATAAATCATTGTGTCTCTTGTGTTGTCTCTCTTTGTGATTTACAAGAGCCCCTCTATAGCCACTTGGTTCTTTTGAGTACTAACATCTTTATAACCAAGTTTTGTGGCTATTAGTTGTTGAATTTTACAGGATCACCTATTCACCCCCCCTCTAGGTGCTATCAATTGGTATCAGAGCCGTTGTCTTCACGAAAGGGACTAATCGCCCGAAGAGATGGATCCTAAGGGAAAGGGGATGATGGTCAACGATAAGGAGGAGTCCATATTCAATGAGCCAAGGGACGACAAGCCCACTGACTCTGGCTTGAGTCATAAGAAGAAGGACGGGAAGAAGAAGAGGCGCATCAAGAAGATCGTCTACTACGACAGCGACGAGTCTTCTTCTTCCCCAAGAGATGACGACGACGAGAAACGGAAACCGGTTAATTCGAATTTTTATTTGATTATTCTCGTATTCCTTATAATTCCAATGCTCATTTGCTTTCCATTCCTCTTGGTAAACCTCCTCACTTTGATGGAGAGGACTACACTTTTTGGAGTCACAAAATGCGTAGTCACTTATTTTCTCTCCATCCTAGTATATGGGAGATAGTAGAAAATGGAATGCAATTCGACAGTACCGATAACCCTGTGTTTATCAATGGGCAAATCCATAGGAATGCACAAGCTACCACTGTTTTGCTAGCATCCTTGTGCAGGGACGAGTACAACAAGGTGAGCGGCTTGGACAACGCCAAACAAATATGGGACACCCTCAAGATATCGCATGAGGGGAATGACGCCACCATGATCACCAAAATGGAGTTGGTGGAAGGCGAGCTAGGAAGGTTTGCCATGATCAGGGGAGAGGAGCCAACGCAAACGTACAATAGGCTCAAGACCCTGGTCAACAAGATCAGGAGCTATGGAAGCACGAGATGGATGGACCACGACGTTGTCTGACTTATGCTCAGGTCCTTCACTGTTATTGATCCTCATCTTGTGAACCTCATCCATGAAAATCCCAACTACACAAAGATGACTCCCGAGGAGATTATTGGGAAGTTTGTAAGTGGGCGGATGATGGTGAAGGAGGCCCGATATGTGGACAACGCTCTGAACGGTCCACTCCCCGTCCACGAGCCTCAAACTATTGCACTCAAGGCAACAAGCAGCAGGGAGATGCTACCTAGCAAGGTAACACAAATTGAAGCTGTTGGGCTAAACGAAGATGAGATGGCCCTCATCATCAAGCGTTTCAAGACTGCTCTCAAAGGACGCAAGGAGTATCCCAACAAAAACAAAACAAGGGGAAAGCGCTCCTGCTTCAAGTGCGGTAAGACTGGTCAGTTTATTGCTCAATGTCCCGATAATGAAAATGACCAGGGAGATGAAAGACACGGGAAGAGGGAGAAGAAGAAGGTCTACAAGAAGGCGAAGGGCGAAGCGCACCTTGGCAAAGAATGGGATTCAGACTGCTCTACTTCCGACTCCAACGACGAAGGACTCACTGCCTCAGCCTTCAACAAATCGACACTCTTCCCCAACGAGCGCCATACTTGCCTCATGGCAAAGGAGAAAAAGGTAAGCACTCGAGACACCCCTAAGTATACTACTTCAAGTGATGAAGACTCTAGTGATGATGAAGTAGATTACACAAGCTTATTCAAAGGTTTAGATAGAACTAAAGTAGATAAAATCAATGAATTGATTGATGCTTTAAATGAAAAGAATAGACTTTTAGAAAAGCAAGAGGATATTTTATATGAAGAGCATGATAAGTTTGTAAGTGTGCAAAAGTCTCTTGCTTTAGAGGTTAAAAGGAATGAAATTCTTTCTTTGGAATTATCTGCTTGTCATGAAACTGCGTCTTGCTTAAAGAGTGTTAATGATGAGTTAAATGCTAAGCTAGAAATAGCTAATAAATTTAGTTCATGTGTGGAACATGTTGTCATTTGTAATAGATGTAAAGTTTTTGATGTTGATGCATGTGTTGAACACCTTACTTCTATCGCAAAATTAAATGGTGAAGTGGCAAGTCTTAATGACCAACTTAAGACTTGCAAAAATGACTTTGATAAGTTAAAGTTTGCTAGGGATGCCTACACCGTTGGTAGACATCCCTCAATTAAGGATGAACTTGGCTTTCGAAAGGAAGCCAAGTACTTAACAAGTCAAAGGGCTCCCATTTCCAACAAGGAGAATGGGAAGACCCCTATGGCTAGTAGCAGTCAAAAGAATCATTCTTTCATGTACAATGATAGAAAATATTCTAGAAATTTTCATTATGATAGGAGTTATAATGCTTTTGACTCACATGCCATGATTGCTTCCAGTTCTAATTTTAATGGTAGGCCTAGGAGAAATTTTGTGTCTCTTGCTCCTAGGAAAGTGTGTAATAAACCTACCACTATCTTTCATGCTTGCAACACTAAGTATGTGCTTTCATGTAAAAATGAAAAAGTGGTTGCTAGAAAGTTGGGGTCCAAATGCAAGGGAGACAAGACTTGCATTTGGGTCCCAAAGGATGTTGTAACTAACCTTGTAGGACCCAACAAGAGTTGGGTACCTAAGACCCAAGCCTAATTTACCTTGCAGGTTTATGCATCCGGGGGCTCAAGCTGGATTATCGACAACGGATGCACAAACCACATGACGGGGGAGAAGAAGATGTTCACCTCCTACGTCAAGAGCAAGGATTCCCAAGATTCGATCATCTTTGGAGATGGGAACCAAGGCAAGGTTAAAGGTCTATGAAAGATAGCTATTTCATCCGAGCAGTCCATATCTAATGTGTTCTTAGTTGAATCGCTCGGATACAACTTATTGTCTGTTAGTCAACTATGTAATATGGGTTATAATTGTCTGTTTACCAATATAGATGTGTCTGTCTTTAGAAGGAGTGATGGTTCATTAGCTTTTAAGGGTGTACTAGACGGCAAACTCTATTTAGTTGATTTTTTGAAGGAGGAGGTCGATCTAGATGCATGCTTAATTGCTAAGACTAGCATGGGCTGGCTGTGGCATCGCCGTCTAGCACATGTTGGGATGAAGAACCTTCATAAACTTCTAAAGGGAGAACATGTGTTAGGTCTAACCAATGTATCTTTCGAAAAAGATAGACCTTGTGCAGCTTGTCAAGCAGGTAAACAGGTGGGAAGTACTCATCACAGCAAGAATGTGATGACCACGACAAGACCTCTGGAGCTACTTCATATGGACCTCTTCGGACCCGTCGCCTATCTCAGCATCGGGGGAAGTAAGTATGGTCTTGTTATTGTTGATGATTTTTCCCGCTTCACTTGGGTATTCTTTTTGTAGAATAAATCAGAAACCCAAGGGACCCTAAAGCGCTTTCTAAGGAGAGCTCAAAATGAATTTGAGCTCAAGGTGAAAAAGATAAGAAGCGGCAACGGGTCCGAGTTCAAGAACTTACATGTGGAGGAGTACCTTGAGGAGGAAGGAATCAAGCACGAGTTCTCCGCTCCCTACACACCACAGCAAAACGGTGTGGTAGAGAGGAAGAACATGACGCTTATAGACATGGCGAGGACGATGCTTGGAGAATTCAAGACGCCCGAGCGGTTTTGGTCGGAAGCTGTGAACACAGCTTGCCACGCCATAAACCGGGTCTACCTTCATCGCCTCCTCAAGAAGACCTCGTATGAACTTCTAACCGGTAACAAACCCAACATTTCGTACTTTCGTGTATTTGGGAGTAAATGTTATATTCTAGTGAAGAAAGGTAGAAATTCTAAATTTGCTCCCAAAGCTGTAGAAGGGTTTTTGCTAGGTTATGACTCAAATACAAAGGCGTATAGAGTCTTCAACAAATAATCGGGTTTGGTTGAAGTCTCTTGCGACGTTGTATTTGATGAAACTAATGACTCTCCAAGAGAGCAAGTTGATCTTGATGATGTAGATGAAGATGATGTTCCAACGGACGCAATTCGCACCATGGCGATTGGAGATGTGCGACCACAGGAACAACAAGAGCGAGATCAACCTTCTTCCTCAACGATGGTGCACCCCCAACTCAAGAAGATGAACAGGTTCATCAAGAAGAGGCGTGTGATCAAGGGGGAGCACAAGATGATCAAGTTATGGAGGAAGAGTCACCACAGGCCCCTCCAACTCAAATCCGAGCGACGATTCAAAGGAATCATCCCGTCGATCAGATTTTGGGTGATATAAGCAAGGGAGTAACTATTCGCTCAAGACTAGCTAACTTTTGTGAGCATTACTCATTTGTCTCTTCTATTGAGTCTTTCAGGGTAGAAGAGGCCTTGCAAGATCCGGACTGGGTGTTGGCCATGCAGGAAGAGCTCAACAACTTCAAGAGGAATGAAGTTTGGAGCCTGGTGCCATGTCCCAAGCAAAATGTTGTGGGAACCAAGTGGGTGTTCCGCAACAAGCAAGACGAGCACGGGGTGGTGACAAGGAACAAAGCTCGACTTGTGGCAAAAGGTTATGCCCAAGTCGCAGGTTTGGATTTCGAGGAGACTTTTGCTCCTGTGGCTAGGCTAGAGTCTATTCGCATTCTATTAGCCTATGCTGCTCACCACTCTTTCAGGTTGTTCCAAATGGATGTGAAGAGCGCTTTCCTCAACGGGCCAATCAAGGAGGAGGTGTACGTAGAGCAACCCCCTGGCTTTGAGGATGAACGGTATCCCGACCATGTGTGTAAGCTCTCTAAGGCGCTCTATGGACTTAAGCAAGCCCCAAGAGCATGGTATGAATGCCTTAGAGATTTCCTAATTGCTAATGCTTTCAAGGTTGGGAAAGCCGATCCAACTCTTTTCACTAAGACTTGTGATGGTGATCTATTTGTGTGCCAAATTTATGTCGATGACATAATATTTGGTTCTACTAACCAAAAGTCTTGTGAGGAGTTTAGCAGGGTGATGACACAAAAATTTGAGATGTCGATGATGGGCGAGTTGAACTACTTCCTTGGGTTCCAAGTGAAGCAACTCAAGGACTGCACCTTCATCTCCCAAATGAAGTACACGCAAGACTTGCTCAAACGGTTCGGGATGAAGGACGCCAAGCCCGCGAAGACACCAATGGGAACCGACGGACATGTCGACCTCAACAAAGGAGGTAAGTCCGTTGATCAAAAGGCATACCGGTCTATGATAGGTTCCTTGATTTATTTATGTGCTAGTAGACCGGATATTATGCTCAGCGTATGCATGTGTGCTAGATTTCAATCCGATCCAAGGGAGTGTCACCTTGTGGCCGTTAAGCGAATTCTTAGATAGTTGATATGCCTTGCTTCAGGATCTGGTATCCAAAGGGGTCTACCTTTGACTTGATTGGATATTCAGACTCCGACTATGCTGGGTGCAAGGTTGATAGGAAGAGTACATCAGGGACGTGCCAATTCCTAGGAAGGTCCCTGGTGTCTTGGAGTTCTAAGAAACAAACCTCCATTGCCCTATCCACCGCTGAGGCCAAGTATGTTGCCGCAGGACAATGTTGCACGCAACTACTTTGGATGAGGCAAACCCTCCGGGACTTTGGCTACAATCTGAGCAAAGTCCCACTCCTATGTGACAATGAGAGTGCAATCCGCATGGCGGATAATCCTGTTGAACACAGCCGCACTAAGCACATAGACATCCGGCATCACTTTTTGAAAGACCACCAGCAAAAGGGAGATATCGAAGTGTTCTATGTTAGCACCAAGAACCAGCTAGCCGATATCTTTACCAAGCCTTTAGATGAGAAAACCTTTTGCAGGCTGCGTAGTGAGCTAAATGTCTTAGATTCGCGTAACTTGGATTGATTTATAGCATACATGTGTTTTATGCCTTTGATCAAGTTACTTTATCCATTTATGAGAGTTGTTGTTCAAGTTGTGCAAGGGATCCCCGGACCTCACAAGTCCATGTGTGAGTAATGCACATATTTATAAATAGGGAGAGAAGTGCTACAACTTGATCCTTTGAGACTAACATTTGTGTTGAGTTTACTTAATGTAGCCTCAAAGGTGAATTGAAAGGGAAATGTGAACTTGGACCATGCAAAGACTTCCACTGCACTCCGGTATTAACTCCAAGTTCATATCTATGCTCTTATTGCCTTTTTGCTCTTAATTGACAATTTTGGTGAGGCAATGGGGTTAAAGGGCCTATATTGATCCCGTTTTGGTGCTTAATGCCAAAGGGGGAGAAAATAAGGCCAAAGCAAATGGATCGGCTACCACTTGTAAAATTTTAAAAAGAGTAGAGTAGAACTTTTGATTTGTCAAAATACTCTTATTGTCAAAATTTGGTCTCTTATGGGGAGAATGTTTGATTATGGGAAAAAGGGGGAGTTTTTGGCTCTTAATCATCTTTACTCTGGATTATCTCTCTTTGTGCCCAAACAAGTGTGTTTGACTTAGAGATAGGAAAATGAATTTGATTTGCAAAAACAAACCAAGTGGTGGCAAAGAACGATCCAAATATGTCAAATCTTGTCAAAGACTATTTTTGTTCTCAATTGCATTAATGTTGCACTTCTATTTGTTGCTTTTTGATGTGTTGGCATAAATCACCAAAAAGGGGGAGATTGAAAGGGAAATGTGCCCTTGGGCCATTTCTAGTATATTTTGGTGATTAAGTGTCCAAAACATATTAAGTGGGTTATTATATGCCAAATGATGAATGAAGTGCAAATCAACAAGAAGGTATGTTTCTAGACTTAGTTCATTTGTTTTGGGTACTAATGAAGTTACCTAAGTGCTAGAAACAGGAAAGGAAAAAGATTGGAAGAGAGTGCCTTGTGCAGCCAAGACTCAGCACAGTCTGGCACACCGGACTCTCCGGTGGTGCACCGGACAGTGTCCGGTGCGCCAGGCTGGACTCTGGCGAACAGGCCACTCTCGGGAAACTTTGGCGGCGTACGGCTATAATTCACCGGACTGTCCGGTGGTGCACTGGACTGTCCGGTGAGCCAACGGCCGCTAGAGAAACGGTTGGTTGCGCAATCCGCGGGCGACGCGTGGCCCAAGCCAATGGTCGGCTGGGTGCACCGGACTGTCCGGTGCGCTAACGAGCCCGAAGCTGCAACGGTCGGCTGCGCCAGGAATGGAAGGAAATCGCGCACCAGACATGAACAGTGGTTGTCCGGTGGTGCACCGGACTGTCCGGTGCGCCACCCGACAGAAGGCAAGAATTGCCTTCCTTGTTGGCTTCCAACGGCTCCTAGCTGCCTTGGGGCTATTAAAGGGACCCCTAGGCGCATGGAGGAGATATACAAGCATTCACTAAGCAATTCTAAGTCTCCACACTCCGTCGCCATGCATTTGATGGATCGTGTTAGTGATTTGAGCTCTGTTCTAGCTGTGAACTCTCTGTGCTTCATTTGAGCTCAAGTCTTGGCTTGTGTGTGTGCGTTGTGCTGTGGATTTGTGTGTGTTGCTCCCAACCTTACTCTTGTGTTTTCATTGTGATCTTTGTTGTAAGGGCGAGAGGCTCCAAATTGTGGAGATTCCTCGTAAACGGGAAAAGATATAAGCAAAGAAAAGCCGTGGTATTCAAGTTGATCTTTGGATCACTTGAAAGGGGTTGAGTGCAACCCTCGTCCATTGGGACATCACAACATGGAAGTAGGGAAGTGTTGTACTTGGCCGAACCACGGGATAAATCACTGTGTCTCTTGTGTTGTCTCTCTTTGTGATTTAGAAGAGCTCCTCTATAGCCACTTGGTTCTTTTGAGTACTAACATCTTTATAACCAAGTTTTGTGGCTATTAGTTTTTGAATTTTACAGGATCACCTATTCACCCCCCCTCTAGGTGCTATCACTCGCACACCATGTACAGACATCTCAAACACCATTAATACATGTAAAGCTTAGTACATGCGTGTAGATTAATGAATGCAACATATTATGTAATAGAACACTAATATACAAAGTTACATTGTAGGTGATCAAAATGGATCAAACTCGTTACGACCAATTGTTGATGCTAAGGAACGTAAGAGGCAAAGAGATAAGGACAGATATGCCACGATGTGTGATGAACAGAAAAACGAGAAAAACAAAAAGCGTCGAGAAGCACGTCTACGGAATAAAGAGTTGAATAAGAAGCGACCTGAAGCGCGTCAACGAAACAATAGCCAAAATATGATGCCCAGAGGTGACGAAATTCGTCAACTTTAGAGTAATGTTTCTGTGCATAAACCTACTACTGAAAGTAATGTGTTCATATTTTATAGGTGGAGACGAAAAAGTAAATGTTGATCCAGATGATGATTCCGACTGGTTGCATATCAATTATACATTCCAGTCAAACGACATTGACGCAACGACAGAAGTTCTAACACCAGGTACATGACTGTTCATTAGACTAAACATGCAAAAAAATCAAGTTTCATATGGTTTAACGTAGTATGCCTTATTCCAGGCAGTGTGCACAAAAATGTTGGCCACACACCTAAGCATACTAGGCAGAGGACTGCCTACTTTAGCGAGCGGTACAAAAACTTAACTCCCGTCAAGAGGGAGTTTAGGCGTGAACGCCTTAGGTTGTATAATAGAACACCAAGGCGAAAAGAGGCAAAGGTAGACCACAACAGGAGACGTAGAGTTATGCAAGCCGACACTTTGAATCCCACATCCATCGCCATGGAGGACCCAACATATACCCCTGAGTTTGTACACCCTACAGCAGATGCAAAGGGATCTAATGGATCCATATTATCTGTCTGCGACTGGGTTATCCCTGAATTCGTCAACGCACCTTTCTTGCCATCTCCAACCCAGACCGAGGATGTCGCTTCGCTCGATATGTCTACCAATACACTAAAGCGTAAACATCATGTTCCTCGTGGGGAAAGACAAGCAATATTAGCTTGTCGAAACCAGCTATTTGAATCAGCCATATCAAGGAAGGTGGGTACTTCGATTGAGGATACTAGCGGTGACGCTGTTGAAGGGGACGATTGGACACAGCGCCATACGCCTATGAAGATCACCAACAATGGTAATTACTATCCAAGTTTATATGGATCTTGCAAGGAATCGATAGTATGTAGTCTGACTAAACATGTGCTTACATCATCTTGGAACCATTTAGGTGATGACGATGAGGGTGTCATATTCGAAGACGATGATGATGAGAACGAGGGATACCTATTCGCTGTGCAATGTACTATTTTCAATTTTTATTATCCTAGCAAGGCTTATGTAAATATTCATGTCTTACTCATTGTTTTCAAAAAAAATATCAGATGAGGATACCGATGAGGATATCGAGATCGATGGTACTCAAGATGAATCTACTGCCACTTATGTTTCTGACCCGTACGACAAGGTGTACAGCAACATCCCTGAAGAAACACATATGCTCAAGCTTGTTCCCAACTGCGGTTATTGCACCGCGAAGAAGTTTGAGTATGAGCCACCTGGGTTTTGTTGTCGTGGTGGGAAGGTTGAGCTAGCTCCAGTGGAGACCACTCCCCAACTCAAGAGGTTGTGGGATAGTGCAGACTCTGATGCTAGGCACTTTCGTGATAACATTAGGTTTTTCAATGGCCATTTCTCTTTCACTTCCCTATACTGTTTCCTCGATAGTATGACAACTAATGTAAGGGATTTTGGTATATACACGTTTCGAGCACAGGGCATGATGTACCACAATATCAAGTCATTTGGTAGGGAAGGTGGGGCAGAGCATAAACACCTTGAGCTTTACTTTTATGATGACGATCCCAGTCTCGAGCATCAGTACCGTAAGTGCCGTGAAGAGCATCAACAGAAAGACAAGGAGGTTATCAAACAGATAGTCGACATACTACGTGGAAACCCATACTCCGAACACCTTAGGACCATGGGCCACGTTGACAACCTTGATGACTATCATATCGCGTTGAACCTAGACCAGACGTTGAACCAGAAGACATATAACACACCTCTCACTTCGGAGGTGGCCGCTGTCTGGATCGAAGGGAGCGAAGGGCGAGGCCAGTTCAGCAAGAGTGTTATGCTCCATGGGAAGGACAGTTCAATCCACTGCATCCGCTCATACCATGGATGCTACGATGCACTATCATATCCACTGTTCTTCCCTAGAGGCGAACTTGGATGCCATGCAAATATCCCAAAGGTTGGAGTATCCATGGACGAAGTGGATGCATACCGTGCGACACATAGGGCAAGTAATGCAAATGATGAAGATGCAGGTTAGTTGTTAATTTGATATTTGAGATATTTGCACATTATTAACTATGCTTTCGACATCACTCACTTTTCAATCCTTGCATATGCAGAATCTCCTAGCATTTATGTGTGTCTGTACGTGACTACTACTGCTACAAATTCCAGATTTGTCCCGGGGTATTCAATCCAATACTTCATGGAAAGCGGCTTTTCCAGCAGTTCGCGGTCGACACGTACATAAAGATTGAGAGCTCTCGTTTAGATTTCATACGTAAGAATCAAGATCGGTTAAGGGCAGACCTATACCAGGGCTTGGTGGATAGCATGCTAGATGGAGATATTAGAGCAGAGAAGATTGGCAAGCAAACTGTGTTGTCGACATCGTTTATTGGCGGTCCTCGTGACATGAGACGTCGGTATATGGATGCTATGGCTCTGGTGCGCAAGTTTGGTAAACCAGACATCTTTCTTACCATGACATGTAAACCTAACTAGGATGAGATAAGTGAAAGGGAATTAGGCTTACACCTATTTCCTAATTGATTTTGGTGGTTGAATTGCCCACCACAAATAATTGGACTAACTAGTTTGCTCTAGTGTATAAGTTATACAGGTGCCAAAGGTTCA
This sequence comes from Zea mays, assembly GCF_902167145.1. NCBI lineage: Eukaryota > Viridiplantae > Streptophyta > Magnoliopsida > Poales > Poaceae > Zea > Zea mays. The sequence continues at coordinate 41,231,510 of NC_050098.1, read as the reverse complement.
CACTTAGCCAATAAAAAGACCAAGAATTGGGTTCAACAAAGAGAGCAAGGGATAACCGAAGTGTGCCCTGGTTTGGCGCACCGGACTGTCCGGTGTGCCACCGGACAGTGTCCGGTGCACCAGGGGACTTCACGCTGAACTCTTCACCTTCGGGAAAATCCAGAGGCGCTCCGCTATAATTCACCGGACTGTCTGGTGTACACCGGACAGTGTCCGGTGCCCCAGGGGAGAGTAACTCTGGAACTCGCCAGCTTCGGGAATTTGCTCCGCTATAATTCACCGGACGTGTCCGGTGTACACCGGACTGTCCGGTGAGCCAGCGGAGCAACGGCTACTTCGCGCCAACGGTCACCTGCAGAAGCATTAAATGTGCGCCAGAGCACGCAGAAGTCAGGCACGCGCGTAGTGGCGCACCGGACACTCTACAGTACATGTCCGGTGTGCCACCGGACATCCAGGCGGGCCCAGCAGTCAGAGCTCCAACGGTCGATGACGTGGCTGGCGCATCGGACACTGTCCGGTGTACACCGGACTGTCCGGTGCACCATGCGACAGACAGCCTCCACCAAACGACTAGTTTGGTGGTTGGGGTTATAAATACCCCCAACCACCCACCATTCATTGCATCCAAGTTTTCACACTTCCAACCACTTACAAGAGCTAGGCATTCAATACAAGACACACCCAAGTGATCAAATCCTCTCCCAATTCCACAAAAGCTTTAGTGATTAGAGAGAGTGATTTGTTGTGTTCTTTTGAGCTCTTGCGCTTGGATTGCTTTCTTCTTTCTCATTCTTTCTTGAGATCAATACTCACTTGTAACCGAGGCAAGAGACACCAATTGTGTGGTGGTCCTTGCGGGGAAGTTTTGTTCCCGGTTGATTTGAGAAGAGAAAGCTCACTCGGTCCGAGGGATCGTTTGAGAGAGGGAAGGGGTTGAAAAAGACCCGGCCTTTGTGGCCTCCTCAACGAGGAGTAGGTTTGCGAGAACCGAACCTCGGTAAAACAAATCCACGTGTCACACTTCTTATTTGCTTGCGATTTGTTTTTCACCCTCTCTCGTGGACTCGATTATATTTCTAACGCTAACCCGGCTTGTAGTTGTGATTAACTTTGTAAATTTCAGTTTCGCCCTATTCACCCCCCTCTAGGCGACTTTCAATTGGTATCAGAGCCCGGTGCTTCATTAGAGCCTAACCACTCGAAGTGATGTCGGGAGAACACGCCAAGAAGGAGATGGAGACCGGCGACAAGCCCGCTACAAGCCACGGGAAAGCTTCATCGGAAGAGTCCCGCAAAAAAGGAAAGGGGAAGGAGAAGAAAGCCTCTTCCCACAAGTCGCATCGGAGTGGGGACAAGAAAAAGAAGATGAGGAAGGTGGTCTACTACGAGACCGACACCTCATCGCCATCTACCTCCGGCTCCGACGCGCCCTCCGTAACTTCTAAGCACCATGGGCGCAAGAAGTTTAGTAAGATTCCCTTACACTACCCTCGCACCTCTAGACATACTCCATTGCTTTCCGTTCCATTAGGCAAACCGCCAACCTTTGACGGTGAAGATTATGCTAGGTGGAGTGATTTAATGAAATTTCATCTAACCTCACTCCACAAAAGTATATGGAATGTTGTTGAGTTTGGAGCACAGGTACCATCCGTCGGGGATGAGGATTATGATGAGGACGAGGTGGCCCAAATCGAGCACTTCAACTCCCAAGCCACAACCATACTCCTCGCCTCTCTAAGTAGGGAGGAGTACAACAAGGTGCAAGGATTAAAGAGCGCCAATGTAATATCCCAAAAAAATGTTGACCAAAAGTTGATCTTCGGTGAGTGGATATGGGAAAAAGGGTTGTGGGCCGTTGGATGCTGCATCAGAAGTCATGTGAGGCGTCACTTCTTTTCTCCCACAAAATAAACCCTAGGTGGCCACCCTCTTCCCCTTCTTGGCCGCCACCCCCTCCCCTTTCTTAGCCGCCTCACTTTTCCCCCTTGGCTGGTCGCCCCCTATCCCCCCATTGCAGCAGCCCTCCAATACTTCTTCCTCCCTAGATCTCCCCCCACGCAACAAGGATCGAGAAGAGGAGGAACAAGATGGATTGAAGAGGAAGAGAGGATCAAGGAGATGTGCTACCCCCATCTCTTGCAGATTTTTCTTAGGGAAAACCCTAGGTAAGGATGGGATCCTTGTTTCTCCCTATAATTATGTGCTTTTGGAGGTTGTGGATCATGTGGATTGAAGGATTAGAGGTTGGATTAGGTGTGGGGTTAGGTTTTGATTTCGAATTTAATTTCTGCAGAATGGCAGATTCGACAGTTTCTGTTCATACCAGTTTTCCGTGATCTTAGTGGCCTCAAAAAAATAAAAAGTCTATATATGAGTCGTAGATAATTTGTAGATCTTTCCGTGGCCGCGAAGAACACCTCAATCGGACATCAGAACAGAAAGTTATGACAGTTTGATTATAGCAGTTTTTCAGTCTCATAATTCTGTGCAGAATCTGTTCTCTTAAGAATTAGGCAATTTTATCAACAGAATTAAACTGTTGGTTGGTAAAAGAAGTTGTAGATAATTTTATAAGCTTTCCAGATTGTTAAAGAGTGCATTCATATGATTTGTGAAACTCCAGTTATGTTTGTTTTACTGTGGCTGTTACTGTTTGCCTGACAAAAATGAGTGGGTCTGTTCACTGGTGGGTTTCATCTAGTAAATGGCCGAATTGGCTCTTCCAACTATGGAGACTTTTGTAGAGGGATAAAAGTTCTTACTTCCAGCAGAATTTCATAATTTTGGGTTCAGTAGTTTGGGAGATATCGAATTTTAAAGTTAACCATACTGCTGTCTAAAACAGATTCAGTCAGTTATCTCGTCAGATGTTTTAGAACTTGTAGATGGCAGAATTTAATTATCCATTGACTACTGAAGTTGTAGAGTATTTTGTGTAGATACTGCTAGAGTATTTGTTTGATATCACCGCTGTTTTAATTTTAAAGATACAAAATTAACAAACAGCGCTGCTGCTGTGTGTCATGTGGTTCAGGGTGGGAGTCTTTCCACTGGGTCTTGGTTTCAAGTGTAGGAGTGTTTTGTTGATTGATGGCAAATGTTTGTGAAATATTTGTACTAAGTTTTATGCCCGCTAGCAGGTGGCTACACTCCAGATCATGTCTAGTACATTTCTTCTTCTTCGCTGAAGGCAAGTGAATGTAGCGGTGGTTGCTTCCGTTCTGACCTGTTATTTCTATTGCCTACACTCTAATATTCAGAAGTATTGGATTCTTTCATAATTGGACACTATGGTGATGCTTTATGTGGTGGAACCGCCCGAATTATTCCAACTTAAGTGCCTAAGCCCCGCCTTAGAGGCTAGACCACACTTAAATGGGAATAACCCGTCAATCCCTCGGATCTAGTCCGACACGGCCACTGACAGGATCAAGTACCACAATCTCACTCGAAGGTGAGTCACAGAGCAAATACAATAAAGCATAAAACCATACATGTCAGAGTATTAAATTATTACATCACCATCATCATCATCGGAGTTTTTGCAAAAGTAACCATCATTGTTCGAAGTGCAGCGGAAATAAACTAACGGTAAATAAATAGAGAGATGGGGAAGCCTGTCCCATCACTCCTCATGCTCCTCCTCAGCCGAGGCAGGGTCCCACTCGACAGTCCAACCCGGTGGCAAGATGGACGGCCAAGTCACTCCAGCAACCATGTCCTCCAGAGAACCTGTAAAAATTATGCCACAAGCAAGGTTGAGTATACTAATACTCAGCTAGACTTACCCGGTGTGAGGAGTCTACTCCTCTACCTCTAGACATGCAGCTGTTTGGCTGTGGGGTTTGGTTGCCAAAAGCACTAGCTGAGTTTCTAAATCAAGTTTTTAACTTTGTCAAAATTAAGTGTGACTCTCTTAAGGCTAAAGATGTACTATCTATTCATACATAGTAGCAAACATTTTTAGCAATCAACATCTTGTATCATCTCAGCACAATTCCACTTGTTACTCAATGTAGCAGCATGGATCAAGCAGTCTCATTAGCTGCGAGAAGCAGACGATTCGAATCGAGTTTTTATCCTTGCAAGGTAAACCTAAACACACGACATGCAGGGGCACTCCGTCCCCACACACATCAACCGTCCCCATCGATTCCCCGTCAGCAGATCAGGGCTCACCGCCTTGGCGTACAATGCCTCACTGACCCCGACTGGCCGTCGTGCAGTGACCGCACTTGTACCCACCATAACCGGAATGGGAGACCACGTCTCAGGTCGCGTGAGGGGATATGTCCACTGCCAGGTTCACTCAGGTACTAGGCTTACCGATTTACCATATTTCTCGGCATATGTTTAGTACGTTCAAACGCTTGACTCACGGTACCACACCTTAATCCTTATTCCAATTTTCATCTTGTAGACAACGCATCCCCATGGATCGTTGTCTACAGACCACCATCATTATGATATAAAAATGGATACAACCAATTCCTGACCTCGCGCGAGTGCTAGAAAAATCACTCGACTTCTACCGAGATCCTAATTAATAAAGCAGCTACTCGACCTAGCATACTAGTATCCATCTCAAAGGAATCCTGAGTTCATGCAACTAGGGTTTCAGGCAACTCCTACACTTAAGTGCACAATACAAGCCTACAAACATTAAGTGTAGTAAAATAGCATATATAAACGGTTATGCATAAAACCGGGGCTTGCCTTCCAAAGCAGTGGCAGGCAGGTCCTCTGGTGCAGACTCTGGGGCTGGATCCGGGGCTACCTCCTGAGCAGCTCCTTGCTCCGGCACGAGGATGCACTCTCCGTCAGCAAGGTTACAGTCTATCGAAATGCAATGAACATGTATGTCATGATTATGCAGGATTTAATAACATTATGCTAAAGAGATCTAAGTTAAGAAGTAACTTAGGGTTTCTTAGTCATGCGGGGCTTCCAGTGGGTTAGGCTTATTACTCTTTAGGCTTGGGTTTTTAGTGAAGATAACATAGTGGATGGGTATTGTCTGGATACATTTCAGTGGACAATTTTACAAGGGTTTTATGATGACATTAATTACCACTATTCATTTCCCTTTTTCTTAATTTCTACTTAGGGTTTCTAGGGTAGGTTTGAGCTACGACAGTGTTTTAATAACTTCCAAAAATTCTGTAAAAATTACAGTGGGTTGTCATTTGCTATTCTAGCTTGTTTTAAGAATTTGAAGCTTAAAGTACAAAGGCTAGGCTTTAAACAAAAATAACAAGAGTTATGCAAAATGGGCCATTTTACACTACACCTCTTAGTTAGGGGTAGGTTCTGTCCTAAAGGTTATTTTTGGTGGCATCCCATAGTAATAATAGGCTTCTGTGCTAAAAATCACAGAAAACTAAGGGGTGGTTATTTAGTTATGATTTTCTTAAGTTTAATGTCACAAAGGCACTTTCTACTACATTATTATTTGAAAAATGTCAAACAGCAGATTTCATATTTTTCCTAAGTTCTCATTAATAAAACATTAGTTATCCCAAGGGTGGGGGTGTTTTTACCTTGGGGTTAATTCTGTAGAGTTTTTCTAAGTTTCACTTGTTTTATTAAAACAAAAGGGATCCTACTTATTTTATACTAAAACAGGGTATGATATATTTTTCCAGTAAACTACCTTAAATAAGTATCCTAACAAAAATAGAGGTGCTTTCTGGTTCATTGTTTAAATTACATTTTCTATTTTTCTTACCCTTAAGCATATTATAGAATAAGGGGTAAAAACTAACTTAATGGAGTGGACAGAGAGGTTTAACATTTTTATTTGGGTTAGTAGGTAGATATAAACTTCTCCAAATTTTTCCAACCCTAGTCAATTAGTGCAACTAATTTTTGCCCTATTATTGAGCTTTTGGCCAAAACTATAATTAAATCAGAGCTTTAAAGTTTTCTATAGTACATAGGGGGTTTTATATTTTTCTTAAGTAGGTTACATTATTTATAGTCTGACAAAATTGATTTGACCAAATTTAAATGAGCTAAACATAAGTTATGGATTTTCAAAGTTTCTGTTCAAATTAAAAACAGATTTAATAAAGGTTTTCTGGAAAAACAGTTTACACCGAGGTCCCTGGGTTTAAACTAAATCAACCTTCGCAAATCTACCCTCGCGCCACTATTCCCCTGTGTCTCTGACACTTCACAAAACCCCCTGACTTTCTCTCCCTCTCACCCGCAGTCCTTCCCCTTACGCAAACAGTAACCGCGAGAAAGAAAAGGGTGGCGCGGCTTACCGGCGGCGAGGGAGGTCCGGCGAAGGGTGGGGTTGGCTCAGGGAGACTCTGGCGGTCACGTCGAGGTACGGCTTGACGTCGGGGATGGCCGGAGTCGCCCGGTCCACGCGCGCAGGCGGGTGTCCTCGTCGGCGGCGAGTGTACCGGCCAAACCACGGCGAACTGGTTCAATTCGAAGGCACGGTGAGCTTCACGGGGTAACGTAGCGACCGTGTGCACAAGGAATCGAAGGATGGTTGAGTGGATTACCCGGTCCACGTACTCCGGCGGGGTTGAGAGCTCCGGCGAGCGGGGACTGGCCTCTCCGGCGAAGCAAACTCCGATTCCTCGCTCGGGGAGCTTCACGGAGGGGTGCACAGTCTTCTCCGAGGGCTGGACGGGGTTGGGAATGGCTCTATTGGCCGGTCTACGGTGACAGAGGGATTGGGCGGCCGCGGACACGCTGCGCACGGGCAAACGACGGCGAGCTAGACTCCGGTGAGGTTTGAGGGTGCGCGGAAGAGTACAGTCGAAGTCTGGGAGGGTTTTATAGGCGCGGGCGCGGGCCATGGCGCTGGCTTGGCTCGGGCGCGGCGCTGGGCATGCGGGGGCGCGCGCGAGCGTGCTCTGGCGCGGGCAGGAAGCGTCGAACACGTGGAGGTGTGTTTCTTCCATTGTTCAAACGTCTCCAGAGATCGCAAACGTGCGAATCTTGCCATGAATCCGGCGCAGACCTCTTCCTGGCACCTAGGGCTATCTCACATGTGTGAGTTCCAATGGAGGATACGCCCTAGATCAGGAGATAGACGGGCGCCAAATCTGGCTTGTCTCACTGCCCACCTCGCGACAAAACTGATGCCAAATCCTATCAAACGTCCAAGTCTCGGTTTCCACTTTTTCAAGGGGGTGCCTTAGGTGGTATACCACATTTTTGGTATAGAACCTAAGTGGTTTTGGTGCCATCTTCAAGGTGAACACGGTTGGTCTTTGGATTAGGGTTAGAATTTGACTTAGGGAGAAATAGAGAGTTCTAGCTCTCTCTCCACTTGGAGATTTGAATTGGGGTTTCTCTAGGGGTCTTTTTGCAATATTTCCCCCCCTAAATGATGGTTATAAGGTTAGTTAAAGTTTGGGTAAAAATCTCTCATGCTTGCACACTTGTTCACTCTCTTTCCCCTCTTACCTAGGGTTTTGGGAGATAGGGTTTAAGAGAGGTCTAGGGTTCTTCTCCCCTCTTATCCAAGGTAGTAAGTGTGCAAGGATTAGAGTAATGCTTTTTAGGTCATTGGCAACTTGATTAACACATGATCTCCAAGGTTCTTATGTATTGCCCTAAGCCTTTACCCCATATAATTCACAGTCCTTAGTACCAAGATGTGCTCTAGCCATGGTAACACCTGGGGTGTTACACTTTACTTGCTTGCATTATACTGATGCTCAATCATATATTGATGATGATTATGATTCGAGTATGATTCATGAGATTAATTCACACCCCTGAAGGTAAATGAAGTATTATTTGAGGTTGGTATTGTATCTGAAGGTAAATGAAGTATTATTTGAGGTTGGTATTGTATCTGAAGGTAAATAAAGTATTATTTGAGGTTTGTATTGTATCTGAAGGAAGTGAAGGTTATTGATAAATGCAGCATGCCATATACATTGCATGACTCATTTGCATCTGAAGTTTTGTCATGACCTATGGTCCGACCGTACCGGTACAATTTAGCATTGTACGTTGTCCGAGGAGGGGTACGATGCGGCTTTATACCCTTAGAGGTATGAAGGCAGAGGACATATGCATTGCATTCATATGCATTCATTGAAGTGATATTTGCAGATGATGTGGTTTTATACTCTTAGAGGTATGAAGATAGAGTACCTACACATTGCATTCCTATGCATACATTGAAGTGATATTTGCAGGTATTGTTGACGCAGGGAAGTGTTATAGAACCTATTGTGGTTGTTCGAGGAAATGAGATGGTATTGGTTATAGTGGGACTACTGAGTTCCATATCTACAAGTATTTCTGATTTTAATTGTGACTCTTTTAAAATGTTGATGAATTCAATTTGTGGTTTAAATATCTCGTCAAAATTATTCGCTTGCTGAGATGTTTCATCTCACTCTTGCATTACTCAATGCAGGTGCTTATTGCTCATCAAGGGAAGTGGGAAGTAGCAGCACATCCACCTTCACTCTTATAATAACGCTGCTTAGGCGCAGTCATGATTTAATTAGAAGCTTCTTGTCAAAGGATGTTTGTTTCTAACTAGTTGTGCACACTGGATAATTTAGCTCATGCCGTTATGGTTGTCTTCCTATTGCTAGCAGACTATTAATGTCTATTATGTTTTCTTATCATGATATCTATTTATACTTTGTTGCTTCCCCGTTTATGCCATTTTCAAAGGAGATGCTGTCGAAATTTTATATACGAATGTTAGATGTGTAGTTTAGTAGCATTCTGGGGTGTTTGTGGATCCCGGGGTGTTACAGTTGGTATCAAAGCATAGGCTTTAGATTCTTGGCAATTTGAAGATAAATTTGACACACTTGCACATATAGGAACGGTATGGGTACAAATATCTTTGATATATATTAATGTCTTTGAAGTGCAGATGACAATAATTTCACCCCTCCCTATTGCTTTATGGTGATGTGGTAAGTTGTTTATGACCTAATGCATGATATAATTTATCTCTAAATCTTTATATTGTTTTATTAATGCATTTGATATCGCTAGTCTTTTGTGAGATTGACGTTGTTATTATGCTTGTGATATACAAGTATGCCTATGTTGTTTTCACCATGTTTTTCATGGTTGAGTTTTATTACAATAATATTGTTATATATGCTTGATTGAGGATGTATCTAAGAGGAGTGTGAATTGTGTGTTTTGGGTTACAAGGCAACCATCAATTTGAATTTTAGTTGTGGAGCTGTTGGTGGATAGTTCCAACTATCTTTGCAAAGAATGATTGTTTATGACGAGAAACCGGTTCTGAAAGAAATGAATATTGGTACTTTATATGGATTTTTGGGGGAAGTCTTTTCATAGCCATAATGGCTTACATGTCTCTCTCCTATTGTGTGTTTTAGTTGCCACAAAGCCTAGATGTGGTTTAAAGTGGTTGCCTGTTAGTCATACTAATTGTAGAATAAATCTTTGATTCTCTTGATCCATTGATTATGTATTAATACATTGAGGATCTGATGGTTCCCTTTCCGATGCATGCTTGTGGAGCCATTTTTAGACCACCTATCTATTGGTTTGAAGGAAGTCATTGCCTAGCCTAGAGTTGGTTGGGTGTGGCTAGTCACCTACTCCTAGATGATGTGGTTTTTACATCAGCTTAATATGTTTGTCAAATGTGTGAAGGATTAGGGGTTATTATTGACCTTGTATGTCTGGTACTTTGAGTGCATCGTATGATAGAATGAAATGTAAGTTTCTGAACTACAGTAGATGAAGACTTATGTTATGTGTAGGTTAACCTCACTAGTTTAGATATTTTTCCCTAGTTGAGTTGTTGGATGGAGTATAGTGACATTGGTTAACCAAGTATTGTGTTGTTGTGCTGTCAGTGCTCTTTGTGGAGCTTTTGGCATTTCTTCGATGAAATGTGCCGCACAGAATGTTATTGGCTTCTTGTTGGCTTTATTGCTCCATTAGTTCTATAGATTTGCTCCCTTTTGTGGGGTGCAAAGAATGTTAGATTACATGATTATCTTTTCATGATGGCAAGAATAAGATTTAGGAAGATTAGGAGTTTTGTTTCAATAGAACTACTTGTTTCGTGGTGCTTTGAGGTGAGGGGTTTGATCTTCTTATACATTCATCGGGTGGGGATATTTCACCATTTAATTAAAATTAATTGTTGAAGTTGGTAAGGGTTGTGCTTAGTGCATATTACCCCTTCATAAAAGAGTGTTGTCTTAAGACATTGATGTTGATGTATAGTTGCATCCAAATTTGATGGTGTGAAATTTTAGTGTTGATTGCATCTATGACTTGCTTTGAGCTTCATTGCATGTTGTTTCATGCTTGATGTCAGGTCGTGTAGTTTCCTTAAACAATTAGTCCAAGGTAGAAGTTCTTGTGTTAATTAAGACCAATAATGGACCCATGTTTTGAATGGTGGTGCTATATGTGGTACCTTGGATGTTATGGTTGGAGTGGTTGAATTCGAGGACGAATTCTTTTTAAGGGGGGTAGAGTGTAATATCCCAAAAAAATGTTAACCCAAAAGTTGATCTTCGGTGAGTGGATATGGGAAAAAGGGTTGTGGCCGTTGGATGCTGCATCAGAAGTCATCTGAGGCGTCACTTCTTTTCTCCCACAAAATAAACCCTAGGTGGCCACCCTCTTCCCCTTCTTGGCCGCCACCCCCTCCCCTTTCTTGGCCGCCTCACTTTTCCCCCTTGGCTGGTCGCCCCCTATCCCCCCATTGCAGCAGCCCTCCAATACTTCTTCCTCCCTAGATCTCCCCCCCACGCAACAAGGATCGAGAAGAGGAGGAACAAGATGGATTGAAGAGGAAGAGAGGATCAAGGAGATGTGCTACCCCCATCTCTTGCAGATTTTTCTTAGGGAAAATCCTAGGTAAGGATGGGATCCTTGTTTCTCCCTATAATTATGTGCTTTTGGAGGTTGTGGATCATGTGGATTGAAGGATTAGAGGTTGGATTAGGTGTGGGGTTAGGTTTTGATTTCGAATTTAATTTCTGCAGAATGGCAGATTCGACAGTTTCTATTCATACCAGTTTTCCGTGATCTTAGTGGCCTCAAAAAAAATAAAAAGTCTATATATGAGTCGTAGATAATTTGTAGATCTTTCCGTGGCCGCGAAGAACACCTCAATCGGACATCAGAACAGAAAGTTATGACAGTTTGATTATAGCAGTTTTTCAGTCTCATAATTCTGTGCAGAATCTGTTCTCTTAAGAGTTAGGCAATTTTATCAACAGAATTAAACTGTTGGTTGGTAAAAGAAGTTGTAGATAATTTCATAAGATTTCCAGATTGTTAAAGAGTGCATTCATATGATTTTTGAAACTCCAGTTATGTTTGTTTTACTGTGGCTGTTCCTGTTTGCCTGACAAAAATGAGTGGGTCTGTTCACTGGTGGGTTTCATCTAGTAAATGGCCGAATTGGCTCTTCCAACTATGGAGACTTTTGTAGAGGGATAAAAGTTCTTACTTCCAGCAGAATTTCATAATTTTGGGTTCAGTAGTTTGGGAGATATCGAATTTTAAAGTTAACCATACTGCTGTCTAAAACAGATTCAGTCAGTTATCTCGTCAGATGTTTTAGAACTTGTAGATGGCAGAATTTAATTATCCATTGACTACTGAAGTTGTAGAGTATTTTGTGTAGATACTGTTAGAGTATTTGTTTGATATCACCGCTGTTTTAATTTTAAAGATACAAAATTAACAAACAGCGCTGCTGTTGTATGTCATGTGGTTCAGGGTGGGAGTCTTTCCACTGGGTCTTGGTTTCAAGTGTAGGAGTGTTTTGTTGATTGATGGCAAATGTTTGTGAAATATTTGTACTAAGTTTTATGCCCGCTAGCAGGTGGCTATACTCCAGATCATGTCTAGTACATTTCTTCTTCTTCGCTGAAGGCAAGTGAATGTAGCGGTGGTTGCTTCCGTTCTGACCTGTTATTTCTATTGCCTACACTCTAATATTCAGAAGTATTGGATTCTTTCATAATTGGACTCTATGGTGATGCTTTACTTACTTGCATTATACTGATGCTCAATCATATATTGATGATGATTATGATTCGAGTATGATTCATGAGATTAATTCACACCCCTGAAGGTAAATGAAGTATTATTTGAGGTTGGTATTGTATCTGAAGGTAAATGAAGTATTATTTGAGGTTGGTATTGTATCTGAAGGTAAATAAAGTATTATTTGAGGTTTGTATTGTATCTGAAGGAAGTGAAGGTTATTGATAAATGCAGCATGCCATATACATTGCATGACTCATTTGCATCTGAAGTTTTGTCGTGACCTATGGTTTGACCGTACCGGTACAATTTAGCATCGTACGTTGCCCGAGGAGGGGTACGATGCGGCTTTATACCCTTAGAGGTATGAAGGCAGAGGACATATGCATTGCATTCATATGCATTCATTGAAGTGATATTTGCAGATGATGTGGTTTTATACTCTTAGAGGTATGAAGATAGAGTACCTACACATTGCATTCCTATGCATACATTGAAGTGATATTTGCAGGTATTGTTGACGCAGGGAAGTGTTATAGAACCTATTGTGGTTGTTCGAGGAAATGAGATGGTATTGGTTATAGTGGGACTACTGAGTTCCATATCTACAAGTATTTCTGATTTTAATTGTGACTCTTTTAAAATGTTGATGAATTCAATTTGTGGTTTAAATATCTCGTCAAAATTATTCGCTTGCTGAGATGTTTCATCTCACTCTTGCATTACTCAATGCAGGTGCTTATTGCTCATCAAGGGAAGTGGGAAGTAGCAGCACATCCACCTTCACTCTTATAATAACGCTGCTTAGGCGCAGTCATGATTTAATTAGAAGCTTCTTGTCAAAGGATGTTTGTTTCTAACTAGTTGTGCACACTGGATAATTTAGCTCATGCCGTTATGGTTGTCTTCCCATTGCTAGCAGACTATTAATGTCTATTATGTTTTCTTATCATGATATCTATTTATACTTTGTTGCTTCCCCGTTTATGCCATTTTCAAAGGAGATGCTGTCGAAATTTTATATACGAATGTTAGATGTGTAGTTTAGTAGCATTTTGGGGTGTTTGTGGATCCCGGGGTGTTACAGCCAAGGAAGTTTGGGACGTGCTCAGGACCGCGCACGAGGGTGATGAACTAACCAAGATCACCAAGCGGGAAACGATCGAGTGGGAGCTCGGTCGCTTCCGTCTTCGCCAAGGGGAGGAGCCACAAGACATGTACAACCGGCTCAAAACCTTGGTGAATCAAGTGCGCAACCTCGGGAGCAAGAAATGGGATGACCACGAGGTGGTTAAGGTTATTCTAAGATCACTTATTTTCCTTAACCCTACTCAAGTACAATTAATTCGTGGAAATCCTAGATACACACTAATGACTCCCGAGGAAGTAATCGGGAATTTTGTGAGCTTTGAGTTTATGATCAAGGGCTCACGGAAGATCAACGAGCTTGACGGTCCCTCCACGTCCGAAGCACAACCGGTCGCATTCAAGGCGACGGAGGAGAAAAAGGAGGAGTCTACACCAAGTAGAACACCCATCGACGCCTCAAAGCTCGACAATGAGAAAATGGCGCTCGTCATCAAGAGCTTCCGCCAAATCCTCAAGCAAAGGAGGGGGAAAGACTACAAGCCTCGCTCCAAGAAGGTTTGCTACAAGTGTGGTAAGTCCGGTCACTTTATAGCAAAATGTCCTATTTTTAGTGACAGTGACAGGGGCGACGACAAGAAGGGGAGAAGAAAGGAGAAGAAGAGGTACTACAAGAAGAAGGGCGGCGATGCCCATGTTTGTCGCGAGTGGGACTCCGACAAAAGCTCTAGCGACTCCTCCGACGATGAGGACGCCGCCAACATCGCCGTCACCAAGGGGCTTCTCTTCCCCAACGTCGGCCACAAGTGCCTCATGGCAAACGACGGCAAAAAGAAAAAGGTTAAATCTAAATCCTCCACTAGATATGAATCCTCTAGCGATGATAATGCTAGTGATGAGGAAGATAATTTGTGTACTCTTTTTGCCAACTTAAACATGCAACAAAAAGAGAAATTAAATGAATTAATTAGTGCCATCCATGAGAAGGATGATCTCTTGGACTCCCAAGAGGACTTTCTAATCAAGGAAAACAAAAAGCATGTTAAAGTTAAAAATGCTTATGCTCTAGAAGTTGAAAAATGTGAAAAATTATCTAGTGAGCTAAGCACTTGCCATGAGACTATAGACAACCTTAGAAATGAGAATGCTAGTTTGTTAGCTAAGGTTGATTCCATTGCTTGTAATGTTTCAATTCCCAATCATAGAAATAATGATGATGATTTGCTTGCTAAGATTGAAGAATTGAACATTTCTCTTGCTAGCCTTAGAGATGAAAATGAAAAATTGCTTGCTAAGGCTAAAGATCTTGATGTTTGCAATGCTACTATTTCCGACCTTAGAAGTAAAAATGATATATTACATGCTAAGGTTGTAGAATTAAAATCTTGCAAACCCTCTACATCTACCATTGAACATACTTCTATTTGCACTAGATGTAGAGATATTGATATTAATGCTATACATGATCACATGGCTCTAATTAAACAACAAAATGATCATATAGCAAAATTAGATGCTAAAATTGCCGAGCATGAACTTGAAAATGAAAAATTTAAATTTGCTCGTAGTATGCTCTATAGTGGGAGACGCCCTGGCATTAAGGATGGCATTGGCTTCCAAAAGGGGGACAATGTCAAACTTAATGCCCCTCCTAAGAAATTATCTAACTTTGTTAAGGGCAAGGCTCCCATGCCTCAAGATAACGAGGGTTACATTTTGTACCCTGCCGGTTATCCTGAGAGCAAAATTAGGAGAATTCATTCTAGGAAGTCTCACTCTGGCCCTAACCATGCTTTTATGTATAAGGGTGAGACATCTAGTTCTAGGCAACCAACCCGTGCTAAGTTGCCTAAGAAGAAAACTCCTAATGCATCAAATGATCATGACATTTCATTTAAAACTTTTGATGCATCTTATGTATTAACTAACAAATCCGGCAAAGTAGTTGCCAAATATGTTGGGGGCAAGCACAAGGGGTCAAAGACTTGTGTTTGGGTACCCAAGGTTCTTGTATCTAATGCCAAAGGACCCAAAACCATTTGGGTACCTAAAGTCAAGAACTAAACATGTTTTGTAGGTTTATGCATCCGGGGGCTCAAGTTGGATCATCGACAGCGGGTGCACAAATCACATGACAGGGGAGAAGAAAATGTTCTCCTCCTATGAGAAAAACCAAGATCCCCAACGAGCTATCACATTCGAGGATGGGAACCAAGGTTTGGTCAAAGGATTGGGTAAAATTGCTATATCACCTGACCATTCCATTACCAATGTTTTTCTTGTAGATTCTTTAGATTACAATTTGCTTTCCGTTTCTCAATTATGTCAAATGGGCTACAACTGTCTATTTACTGATGTAGGTGTCACTGTCTTTAGAAGAAGTGATGATTCAATAGCATTTAAGGGAGTGTTAGAGGGTCAGCTATACTTGGTAGATTTTGATAGAGCTGAACTCGACACTTGCTTAATTGCTAAGACTAACATGGGTTGGCTATGGCACCGCCGACTAGCCCATGTTGGGATGAAGAATCTTCATAAGCTTCTAAAGGGAGAGCACATTTTAGGATTAACAAATGTTCATTTTGAGAAAGACAGGATTTGTAGCGCATGCCAAGCAGGGAAGCAAATTGGTGCCCACCATCCACATAAGAACATCATGACGACTGACAGGCCACTGGAACTCCTACACATGGACCTATTCGGCCCGATAGCTTACATAAGCATCGGCGGGAGTAAGTACTGTCTAGTTATTGTGGATGATTATTCTCGCTTCACTTGGGTATTCTTTTTGCAGGAAAAATCCCATACCCAAGAGACCTTAAAGGGATTCTTGAGACGAGCTCAAAACGAGTTCAGCTTAAGGATCAAGAAAATTAGAAGCGACAACGGGACGGAGTTCAAGAACTCACAAATCGAAGGCTTCCTTGAGGAGGAGGGCATCAAGCATGAGTTCTCTTCTCCCTACACGCCACAACAAAATGGTGTAGTAGAGAGGAAGAATAGAACTCTATTGGATATGGCAAGAACCATGCTTGATGAGTACAAGACATCGGATCAGTTTTGGGCCGAGGCGGTCAACACCGCCTGCTACACCATCAACCGGTTGTATCTACACCGAATCCTCAAGAAGACATCATACAAACTCCTAACCGGTAAAAAGCCCAATATTTCATATTTTAGAGTCTTTGGTAGCAAATGCTTTATTCTTGTTAAAAGAGGTAGAAAATCTAAATTTGCTCCTAAGACTGTAGAAGGCTTTTTACTAGGATATGATTCAAACACAAGGGCATATAGAGTCTTTAACAAGTCCACTGGACAAGTTGAAGTTTCTTGTGACGTTGTGTTTGATGAGACTAACGACTCTCAAGTAGAGCAAGTTGATCTTGATGAGATAGGTGATGAAGAGGCTCCATGCATCGCGCTAAGGAACATGTCCATTGGGGATGTGTGTCCTAAGGAATCCAAAGAGCCTCCAAATGCACAAGATCAACCATCCTCCTCCACGCAAGCATCTCCACCGACTCAAAATGAGGATGAGGCTCAAGTTGATGAAGGACAAGATCAAGAAGATGAGCCACCTCAAGATGACGACAATGATCAAGGGGGAGATACAAATGATCAAGACAAGGAGGATGAAGAACAAAGGCCGCCACCCCCAAGAGTCCACCAAGCAATCCAACGAGATCACCCCGTCGACACCATCCTCGGCGACATTCATAAGGGGGTAACCACTAGATCTCGTGTTGCACATTTTTGTGAGCATTACTCTTTTGTTTCCTCTATTGAGCCACACAGGGTAGAGGAAGCACTTCAAGATTCGGATTGGGTGGTGGCGATGCAAGAGGAGCTCAACAACTTCACTAGGAATGAGGTATGGCATTTAGTTCCACGTCCTAATCAAAATGTTGTAGGAACCAAATGGGTGTTCCGCAACAAGCAAGATGAGCATGGTGTGGTGACAAGAAACAAAGCCCGACTTGTGTCCAAAGGATACTCCCAAGTCGAAGGTTTGGATTTCGGTGAAACCTATGCACCCGTAGCTAGGCTTGAGTCAATTCGTATATTATTGGCCTATGGTACTTACCATGGCTTCAAGCTTTACCAAATGGACGTGAAGAGTGCCTTCCTCAATGGACCAATCAAGGAAGAGGTCTATGTTGAGCAACCTCCCGGCTTTGAAGATAGTGAGTACCCTAACCATGTTTATAAACTCTCTAAGGCGCTTTATGGGCTAAAACAAGCCCCAAGAGCATGGTATGAATGCCTTAGAGATTTCCTTATCACTAATGGATTCAAAGTCGGAAAAGCCGATCCTACACTCTTCACTAAAACTCATGAAAATGACTTGTTTGTATGCCAAATTTATGTTGATGATATTATATTTGGGTCTACTAACGAGTCTACATGTGAAGAATTTAGTAGGATCATGACACAAAAGTTCGAGATGTCTATGATGGGGGAGTTGAAGTATTTCTTAGGATTTCAAGTGAAGCAACTCCAAGAGGGCACCTTCCTTAGCCAAACGAAGTATACTCAAGACATTCTAAGCAAGTTTGGAATGAAGGATGTCAAACCCATCAAGACACCCATGGGAACCAACGAGCATCTCGACCTCGACACGGAAGGTAAGTCCGTGGATCAAAAGGTATACCGGTCGATGATAGGCTCTTTGCTATATTTATGTGCATCGCGACCGGATATAATGCTTTCCGTATGCATGTGTGCAAGATTCCAAGCCGATCCTAAGGAAGCTCACCTTACGGCCGTAAAACGAATCTTGAGATATTTAGTTTATACTCCTAAGTTTGGGATTTGGTATCCTAGGGGATCCACTTTTGATTTAATTGGTTATTCGGATGCCGATTGGGCAGGGTGTAAAATCAATAGAAAGAGCACATCGGGGACTTGCCAGTTCTTGGGAAGATCCTTGGTGTCTTGGGCTTCAAAGAAGCAAAATTCCGTAGCTCTTTCTACCGCCGAAGCCGAGTACATTGCTGTAGGCCATTGTTGCGCGCAATTACTTTGGATGAGGCAAACCCTTAGGGACTACGGTTACAAATTAACCAAAGTTCCTCTTCTATGTGATAATGAGAGTGCAATCCGCATGGCGGATAATCCCGTTGAGCATAGCCGCACTAAGCACATAGCCATTCGGTATCACTTTTTAAGGGATCACCAACAAAAGGGAGATATCGAGATTTCATATATTAACACTAAAGATCAATTAGCCGATATCTTTACCAAGCCTCTTGATGAACAAACTTTTAACAAACTTAGGCATGAGCTAAATATCCTTGATTCTAGGAACTTCTTTTGTTGAATTGCACACATAGCTCATTCATATACCTTTGATCATATCTCTTTCTTGTTCTATGACTAATGTGTTTTCAAGTGAATTTCAAATCAAGTCATAGGTATATTGAAAGAGAATTCGAGTCTTCGGCGAAGACAAAGGCTTCCACTCCGTAACTCATCCTTCGTCGTCGCTCCGAGCCACTCTCCATCTTTGGGGGAGAAGGACTCCGTCTTTGGTATAATCTTCACTCATCTATTTATGACCAAAGAGGGAGAAAGTAATTCTAAGGGCTCTAATGACTCCGTTTTTGGCGATTCATGCCAAAGGGGGAGAGAGTATTAGCCCAAAGCAAAAGGACCGCACCACCACCTAATTTTAAAAAGAGTTTCTCAATTGGTATGATTTTTCAATTTGGTATCTCCTTGTGTTCAAAAAGGGGGAGAGAAAGTTGTATTTTCAAAATCGATATCTTAAAACCCTCTTGAACACTAAGAGGAGAGTTCATCTAGGGGGAGTTTTGTATTAGTCAAAGGAAAGGCATTTGAAACAGGGGGAGAAAATTTCAAATCTTGAAAATGCTTCGCAAAATCTTATTCATTCACCTTTGACCATTTGCAAAAGAACTTTGAAAAGGATTTACAAAAGAATTTGCAAAAACAAAACATGTGGTGCAAGCGTGGTCCAAAATGTCAAAAATTAAAGAAACAATACATGCATATCTTGTTAGTATTTATATTTGCTCAATTCCAAGCAACCTTTGCACTTACATTATGCAAACTAGTTCAATTATGCACTTCCACATTTGCTTTGGTTTGTGTTGGCATCAATCACCAAAAAGGGGGAGATTGAAAGGGAATTAGGCTTACACCTATTTCCTAATTGATTTTGGTGGTTGAATTGCCCAACACAACTAATTGGACTAACTAGTTTGCTCTAGTGTATAAGTTATATAGGTGCCAAAGGTTCACACTTAGCCAATAAAAAGACCAATAATTGGGTTCAACAAAGAGAGCAAGGGATAACCGAAGTGTGCTCTGGTTTGGCGCACCGGACTGTCCGGTGCACCAGGGGACTTCACGCTGAACTCTTCACCTTCGGGAAAATCCAGAGGCGCTCCGCTATAATTCACCTGACGTGTCCGGTGTACACCGGACTGTCCGGTGAGCCAGCGGAGCAACGACTACTTCGCGCCAACGGTCACCTGCAGAAGCATTAAATGCACGCCAGAGCGTGCAGAAGTCAGGCACGCGCGTAGTGGCGCACCGGACACTCTACAGTATATGTCCGGTGTGCCACCGGACATCCAGGCGGGCCCAACAGTCAGAGCTCCAACGGTCGGAACCCAACGGCCTGATGACGTGGCCGGCGCACCGGACACTGTCTGGTATACACCGGACTGTCCGGTGCACCATGCGACAGACAACCTCCACCAAATGGCTAGTTTGGTGGTTGGGGTTATAAATACCCTCAACCACCCACCATTCATTGCATCCAAGTTTTCACACTTCCAACCACTTACAAGAGCTAGGCATTCAATAAAAGACACACCCAAGTGATCAAATCCTCTCCCAATTCCACAAAAGCTTTAGTGACTAGAGAGAGTGATTTGTTGTGTTCTTTTGAGCTCTTGCGCTTGGATTGCTTTCTTCTTTCTCATTCTTTCTTGAGATCAATACTCACTTGTAACCGAGGCAAGAGACACCAATTGTGTGGTGGTCCTTGCGGGGAAGTTTTGTTCCTGGTTGATTTGAGAAGAGAAATCTCACTCGGTCCGAGGGACCGTTTGAGAGAGGGAAGGGGTTGAAAAAGACCCGGCCTTTGTGGCCTCCTCAACGGGGAGTAGGTTTGCGAGAACCGAACCTCGGTAAAACAAATCCACGTGTCACACTTCTTATTTGCTTGCGATTTGTTTTTCACCCTCTCTCGCGGACTCGATTATATTTCTAACGCTAACCCGGCTTGTAGTTGTGATTAACTTTGTAAATGTCAGTTTCGCCCTATTCACCCCCCCTCTAGGCGACTTTCAATAAGGAGGGAGCTTCTCCCTGGGCAGACACCACAAGATCATCTGGATCTTGTAGTGCGTGTCTTTCATGCAAAGCTACAGGAGTTAAAGCATAGGCTAACTAAACAGGATATTCTCGGTAAGGTCCGAGCCTACGTCTATGTCGTGGAGTTTCAGAAGCGGGGTTTGTCGCATGCCCATTTTCTACTCATAATGCAGAGGAAGTACAAGCTCACATGCCCTGAGCAGTATGACCTTTTGATCTCAGCTGAGATCCCAAGCAACAAGTACCCTGAACTATGAAAGATGGTTATCAAGCATATGATGCATGGCCCGTGTGGGTCGCTAAACCCTAACTGCCCATGCACTAAGGGTCATAAATCGTGCAAGAATCATTACCCTTGGCCTTTCAGTGACACAACCTTGCAAGGGAAGGATTCGTACCCTGTTTACATACGTCATGACGATGGTCATACCGAAAAGGTTCGAGGGTGCGAATTGGACAATAGATGGGTTGTCCTTACAACCCATACCTCCTTCGTCTCTTCAACTGTCACATCAATGTTGAGGCATGTGGGAGCATCAAGGCTGTTAAATACATGTTCAAGTACATATACAAAGGCCATGATCGTGCTTCTGTTGTTATGAGAGATGTGAGCAAGGCAGATGAGGATGTAGATGAGATCAAGCAGTACAGAGATGCAAGGTCGGTGACTCCTCCAGAAGCCTTATGGAGGATATACGGCTTTGAGCTTAGTCAGATATCTCCACCTGTGATGCAGCTGCAACTCCATCTTTCAAACATGCACATGGTGGCGTTTCACGAGCGGCAAATGGTCGAGCGAGTCGTCAAATGTCCAGGTGTTGATAGGTCAATGCTCACAACATATTTTGAGGCGAATAGTCTACACAAGGAGGCTCGTGGCATCCTGTATCATGACTTCCCTGAATGGTACACTTGGCAGAGTGGTAAGGGAAAAGTCTGGCAACAGAGAAAACGAGATACAGGTGGACAAGTCGGTAGAATAGTCTCTGCTCATCCGGCCGAGGGGGAGAGCTACTATCTTCGTGTACTCCCAAACCATGTGACTGGCACCACTTCCTATGTGGATCTAAGGACAGTAGATGGTGTCACGCTACTAACTTTTCATGAGGCAGCAGAGAGAAGGGGACTGCTTGAGTCGGACAACACACTGGATGAGTGTCTCACTGAACGTGCTCTTTTCCAGATGCCATCAGCGCTGCGACGGCTTTTTGCCACAATACTTGTGTACTGTGAGCCAAGCGATGTGGCTGTACTCTGGCAGAAACACCTAGATTCTATGTCTGAGGACTATCAACACAGGAATCCGTGCAAAACTCATGTTGAGCAGATGGTATTGATTGACATTAGGAACATGTTGCAGTCAATGGGAAAGGACATAAAGACATTCCCTCTTCCTCCTATCATGGACGCGTATGACGATGCTATTGGTACTGCTAGGGAGGTTTACGAGGAGGAAATTATCGAACCGGCAGCAGAAGATGTGGCTCTCAAAGACTGTCTTAACAAGGAACAGAGGGCCGCCTATGATAAGATTATGTCTGCCGTTGACACTGATTAGGGCAGATTATTCTTTGTGGATGGACCTGGTGGCACCGGAAAGACTTACCTATATAGAGTGTTGCTCACGATGCTACGTAGCCAGGGCAAGATTGCAGTGGCAACAGCTACATCTAGCGTTGCGGCTTCCATAATGCCTGGAGGAAGAACCGCCCATTCACGCTTCAAGATACCTCTCACTATTGACGATGGTGCTGTATGTAGCTTCACGAAGCAGAGTGGAACCGCAGAGTTGCTACGGAAAGCATCTCTCATTATCTGGGACGAGTCTTCTATGACTAAGAGACAAGTCGTGGAGGCACTGGACAATAGCATGCGCGATATAATGGGTCGACCCGGACTACCATTTGGTGGTAAAACCATTGTCTTCGGTGGGGATTTCAGACAGGTCTTGCCTGTTGTTCGTAAAGGGTCAAGGGCTCAAGTGGTCGCTTCTTCGCTATGGATGTCTTACCTATGGGAGTCCATGTCCCACTTAAAGCTTGTTACCAATATGAGGGCAAAAAACGACCCTTGGTTTGCGGAGTATTTGCTACACGTAGGCGGTGGAACTGAGGACACAAATACTGACGGCGACATCCGTCTTCCTGACGAGGTATGTGTGCCTTATAGTGGGAGTGACAGCGATCTTGACAACCTAATAGACTTTGTTTTCCCAAATCTCAACAAAAATATGTCTAATTCGACCTACATCACTTCAAGGGCGATATTGTCAACGCGGAACGAATGGGTGGATATGATAAATGTTAAGATGATTGATCGTTTTCAAGGGGAGCATATGGTGTACCATAGTTTCGATAGCGCCATGGATGATCCCCATAACTACTACCCACCCGAGTTCCTAAACACACTGACGCCTAATGGGCTGCCACCACATGTTTTGAAGCTCAAGATTGGGTGCCATGTTATATTGCTTCAGAATATAGACCCTGCAAATGGACTTTGCAATGGCACCAGGCTGGTCGTTCGTGGTTTCCAAAGAAATAGCATTGACGCAGAAATTGTACTGGGTCAACACGCTGGAAAACGAATTTTCCTGCCGCGTATACCTCTGTGGCCCTCCGATGAAGAGATGTTCCCTTTCCAGTTCAAAAGAAAGCAGTTTCATGTACGACTTAGCTTTGCAATGACGGTTAACAAAGCACAGGGTCAGACTATTCCCACTGTTGGTGTATACTTGCCCGAACCAGTGTTCTCTCATGGCCAACTATATGTTGCTCTATCTAGAGCGACAGCCCGATCAAACATAAAGATTCTTGCAATCCCATCCGTCGATGGGAAGAAAACGTTAAGGAAGGGTGTAAGAAAGAACCCCACATTAGATTGTGGGACATATACTAAGAACATCGTCTACAAGGAGGTCCTAACAAACTAGACCTACGGTAAGTCTGTCAAAACTCAATTGTTTGTTTCAATAAAAAGACACCGACACAAGACTAACACTCAAATGTAATTGTTATGTTTTGATGAGGAGATGTTAAGGAGCAGAGGGAGGCTGGGTCTACAATGGATGTTGTTGCTGCACAAACAAAACCAATTGCTGGTACCTTTCATTTACTCTTAGTCCAGTGATTGTGTAGTCTTTGTCTATGCTCTTCATTGTTAGTTTTTTTCTTATGATAATGAAGAGTTGTTGATTGATTATATTCAAGTGCTTCTACAGTTAGCTCCCATTCATATAATACTAAGATTATATAAATGTAGCTACTAGCTAGACATCATCTCTGTTGAACAGTTCTCTTCTGGTGAATTTTGTTTTGTCCTGTTCGTGATAAATTTACATCTTGGCATTCAGTTTGGTTAGTAATCTACATGTGTAGTTCAGCCATTACTGTTTTTCATAAACAAATGTAGTTTAGGAATCAGCTTATGTGTGTTTCTGTTGCTTGGATGAATTCACATGCTAGTTTTTAGTGCCCTGCTTTGGATTTACCAAGTTAAAAAAATTGACGCCATATGAAAATTCAGGCTGAATGGATCAAATGGTTGTTTGTTTTACAAAGAAGATCAAGGACTGGAGCAACGTAGTTGTTGCCTATGAACCAGTTTGGGCTATTGGAACTGGTAAAGTTGCCACCGTAGCTCAGGCTCAGGAAGTAAGTTTTTTTCTAGAAGTCTCTACTAGTTCATATATTTTTATCTGTTTCAGTGTTGGGCTGTGATGCACTACTATTATAAAATATGTTGATCTGCTACACATTATCCTTTTCTTTGTGCAACGCTCAGATTCGTATTATGTTCCCAGGTGCACGCCTCTCTGAGGGATTGGCTAAAGACCAACGTCAGCCCTGAGGTTGCTGAATCTACTAGGATCTTCTACGGAGGTACATACATTTTGTTGGAGCCATCGACTTGGTGTTTTATGTGCTGGCTGCTAAATCATCTTTGATAATCACACACGTGCTTCCTGCTACAGGCTCTGTAACTGCCGCGAACTGCAAAGAGCTAGCAGCACAGCCTGATGTCGATGGTTTTCTTGTCGGTGGAGCTTCTTTGAAGGTAATGAAAAATCCAGAAAGACGGTTGATGTCCTGTTTATTTTTTCTTTTTATAAACCAAAGAAACAATGAACTGGCTGCTCGTGTTGCTGACTATTTCCAACCCTATCTCCTCTGTAGCCTGAGTTCATCGACATCATCAACGCGGCCACCGTGAAGTCCGCTTAAGATGTTACGCTGAAGACGAACATACTTTTTTTCCGCATGTGGTGTAATGGTACCCCAGACCACAAAAGATGGCAATCTATCATAAGTTAAACTGATTTCTGTGCTTTTTCGCTTCGCCCTTTTTGTCTGGTTCCTGTGTTGTTTTTCGCCTGAACCTTTTCTGCCGCAGCAACTGTGAACTTTGACGCGGCAATGGTGGAATGAGTTATGTTGTCTCATCTTTCTTGCCTTCTCTTATTTGTAATATTGTTCAGATGGCAGCTGAAAATTTTATAGATAAGAAAATTGCATAGCGTGACCAATTGAAACCATATCGCTAGGTATGGGGCTACTTGTGTTTGTTAATCAGATGGGGCTACTGGTGTTGTTTAAGTATTTTCGTTTCTGTGGAAGAAAATCTGGATGTTGCGGTGCCCTGGTAAATGGTACACTTAACGTGGATGATGCGGAAAATGAAGTCGAAGAGGTATTGACGTGCGTCAGTAGTTTTGAACTTGTGATGTGAATGGCTTAGAGCAAGTTTAATATTAGAGTCAACTGCTGACTACAAGGATCCTTGCAGTCGATTCCTTGACCATTGCTGCCCTCGTGAAATTACCAGAACTTCGTACCCCAGAATCGTGATCGTAGCTGATAGACAAAACTTTCCCAGCTTTAACACAGTGCTGGATTGCCACTCTCGCAGAGAAGTAATCAAGCAGGTCGGTGGAGCAGCGTGCATCAGAAAAAATCAAGCAGGTGGGTGGCATACAATTATTTGATAAAATATTAGTGCACAACAAATTGCATGAAAGTGAAGAACGCAAATGTAAAAGGGATAGCGGTCCATTAATGAAAGCTTGAATGGTTTTCAGGGTGCATTGGTATGTGACTTTTATCGACTTTACACCGACTCAAGATTGGTGTAAACACTGCCATACAAGAGGTTTGTGGAAGCGATTATCATGGCCTCAAAGAAATATAAGATTGCTTACAGCAAGAAACGTTCTAGATGGGCGGAGAATATCTTTAAGTGGGAACATACAATTCAGACTGGTGTTCCAATTGACTTAAGAGAGTATTTTCTTCGTACAACCTTCTCAGTAGCTTAAATTTTTTCTATGATAATCATTGTATAAAACATAGTTGCCCAAACATTATATTATAGATTTAATACCAGCTACCTCGTTCTACAAGCTATGGCCATGTGGGGGAATGACAGACAAATGAAATTTGTTGGGGTGAGTGTAGTACATTCGTTTTATGTTCAGAACATATATATTCCAGCTATCTCGTTTTACAAGATAATATGTTTTGTTCTCTTATGTCTTTGTCTGTAGGATGCAAAGATTGTTCGAAGGAACTTTGTGATTGATCTGTTAAGTTATGAGGACAATTCGTGTCGATATGCCATCCCTGCAAACATACAACAGAGACTTATCGATATCGCTAAAAAGGATTAGCTGATTAGTGTACAGTTGTCGACACATTTGTCTGTAATTAAAAATTCTAAATTAACTTTTAAGAAATAATTTGTGTGATATTGATAATGTTTTCCACACGGATTTTGCATATTATAGTGATGTTTGTCGTTCCGTATTAATGTTTCATACAAATCTTTTACTTCCGTCGCAATGCATGGGCACATATCTATAACAATATAACACACATGTGTACATATAAGTTATCGTGTTATTATTCGGTTCTGTTGCAACACACGGGCACTCACCTCGTATTTATATAAGTGGGAGGTGCTAGTCGCGCCCCCACCCCCACCAATTTTGATAAAAAGAAAAATTACAATTTGGTACTTATCGTCCCCTCTCCACGAACAACAAGTACCTAGATTTAAAATTTTATGGAAACGAGATATATTTTTTAAATTTAGTTTTTAGAATATAAAAAGGGAAATGGGACGCCGCGGCCTCTGCGGCACAGCGAATCTGTCTTAGCTTTTCGGACGCATGCGCCGCTCTTGAGAGCAAAACTGGCAGCGGGCGTTGCACTTGCTGTGTCCTCCACACTTAGGCCCTGTTTGAAAGTGTAGTATTTTTGCAGTTTTGAAACAATAAAATGATATTTGATGATACTATAGTATTGGAACACAGAAGATGTTTGGTTTGTACAGACAAAACACAGTTTTAAATACCAGAGTTTACCTAAAATCGTGGTATTTTTGGAGTTTTCGAAACTCCACTCAGGATCTTAGTTTTCGTCTCTTCTCTCTACATATAATTTATTTTTCCAATGTGTCGGGGACCATAATTAGGGGTACCCTCAAGACGCCTAATTCTCAGCTGGTAACCCCCATCAGCATAAAGCTGCAAAGGCCTGATGGGTCCGATTAAGTCAGGGATCAGTCCACACGAGTGACTCGATCACGCTTCGCCCGAGCCTAGCCTCGGCCAAGAGCAGCCGACCTCGAGAGACTTCCGTCTCACCCGAGGCCCCCCTTTTAACGGCGGACACACCTCCGGCTCGCCCGAGGCCTTGGCTTCGCTTAGAAGCAACCCTGACTAAATCGCCGCGCCGACTGACCAGGTTGCAGGAGCATTTAACGCAAAGGTGGCCTGACACCTTTATCCTGACACGCGCCCCCCGGCAGAGCCGAAGTGACCGCCGTCACTCCACCGCTCCACTGACCAGTCTGACAGAAGGACAGCGCCGCCTGCGCCACTCCGACTGCAGTGCCACTCGACAAAGTGAGTCTGACAGGCAGTCAGGCCTTGCCAAAGGCGCCATAGAAAACTCCGCTCCGCCCGACCCCAGGGCTCGGACTCGGGCTAAGACCCGGAAGACGGCGAACTCCGCTCCGCCCGACCCCAGGGCTCGGACTCGGGCTAAGACCCGGAAGACGGCGAACTCCGCTCCGCCCGACCCCAGGGCTCGGACTCGGGCTAAGACCCGGAAGACGGCGAACTCCGCTCCGCCCGACCCAGGGCTCGGACTCGGGCTCAGCCCCAGAAGACGACAAAACTCCGCCTCGCCCGACCCCAGGGCTCGGACTCCGCCCTGGCCTCGGCCGAACGATCTCCGCCTCGCCCGACCCGGGGGCTCGGGCTCGGCCTCGGCCACGGAAGACAGACTCGACCTCGGCTTCGGAGGAGCCCCCACGTCGCCCGACCTAGGGCACAGGCCCGCCACGTCAACAGGAAGCGCCATCATCATCCTACCCCGAGCCGACTCGGGTCACGGAGAACAAGACCGGCGTCCCATCCGGCTAGCTCCGCCAGATGGACAATGAAGGCGCCCCGCAAGCTCTGTGACGACGGCGGCTCTCAGCACTCTTACGGAAGCAAGGCGACGTCAGCAAGGACTCGACCGCTCCTACAGCTGTCCCTCCGCCAGGCTCCGTTGCTCCTCCGACAGCCACGACATCACGCCAGCAAGGTGCCAAGACCTCTCCGGCTGCCACATTGGCATGTACCTAGGGCGCTAGCTCTCTCTCCGCTAGACACGTAGCACTCTGCTACACCCCCCATTGTACACCTGGATCCTCTCCTTACGACTATAAAAGGAAGGACCAGGGCCTTCTTAGAGAAGGTTGGCCGCGCGGGGACGAGGACGAGACAGGCGCTCTCTTGGGGCCGCTCGCTTCCCTCACCCGCGTGGACGCTTGTAACCCCCTACTGCAAGCGCACCCGACCTGGGCGCGGGACGAACACGAAGGCCGCGGGATCTCCACCTCTCTCACGCCCGTCTCCGGCCACCTCGCCTCTCCCCCCTTCGCGCTCGCCCACGCGCTCGACCCATCTGGGCTGGGGCACGCAGCACACTCACTCGTCGGCTTGGGGACCCCCCGATCTCGAAACGCCGACACAATGAAACCAAACAGATCTCGGTTTTAAGCAATACTGTGGTTTTACTGTGGTAAAGTAATACCGTAGTATTTGTGTCATATACAATTATAAACTATAGTATCTCAAAACTACATCATTTCAAAACTGCATTTCCAAACGGGCCCTTATCCCCCTTTGGAAACCTGATGCATTTCACTTGATTCATTCCAAGGTTTATGCTGTCCCCTGTGGTCTTTCAAAACCAGAATCTCTTGCATACCATTGCTGCATCAGTCAGCATGGGAAAGTGCCAGTTGTTTCTTCCCTTCTCTCTTGAGAAAATACCATTATATGGATGGCAACTTCTCTAACAAGTAGGAACCGGCAACACTTCAAAACACAAAACTGTCGGTAAAAAGATCTGCACATCGTTGAGTCTGAATCTGAATCATCCATGCAGTAACCAGCTGCATCGAAAATTTTCTTCAAGAAGAAACAAAAAAGCATGAAAGGAAGCCAGCGTACCAGTCGCTTGTCCCTCTGTTTAGTTCCACCTCGCCGCTCCAAGCTGCACAGCGCCAGCTTAAATATTTGTCTTTGTAGACCACACTCGCCGAGCTCAGTTGCGCGGGCTTGTAACCCAGGTGGGGGCATTAAGGTGGTGCGGATGTTTGGTACCGAGTCTTGGTCTGGGCACATGCTGTTCCTTGGTTGGCCTGCCCGTTCCAAGTTGGTAGTGGCCGTTGGAGGCTTGGGCGAAGGCCCTGGGCTTCCTTGGACCTAGAGTGGCAGGAACGGCGTGAGGCTGTCTTCACAGAGCAGCGATCACTGCTCGCTATTAACGGTGGGAGGATAACAGGCCACTGCAGCATGGGCTCGCTTAAGGCCCAGACTCATACTAAATAGACCACCATTTTTTTACATCTTAGTCATTTTTTGGATTTATGTTCCCTGTGTAGCTGCTCTGATAGAGCCTGCGCGTCGCATTTTATCTGTCTGTTTAGCTCCAGACAACAACCATGGTTGCAAACTAGCATGATTCTTTCTTGGACAAGGCAGATTCACTCTAAAAAACAATCAGTGCTACAGATATTTGCCGCAGGGATAAAACATATCAATTAGAGAACAAGAGAACCAATACATCAGCACATCCTTCCCTCGTGTCACAGTTCTGTCAAATATCTAAAAAGAAGCTCTCCACATTTGTTGCCTGGAGCGCAGAGGTCTCCAAAAAGAAGAGGTTCTCCTTCTCGGCAAACTCCTTGGCGTCTTCAGTGCTCACGGCCCGCTGCTCCTCGAGATCGCTCTTGTTGCCAACCAGCATTATCACAATGTTCTTGTCAGCATGGGCTCGGAGCTCATCTAGCCAGCGGGGTATGTGATCGAAGCTCTGCCGTCTGGTGATGTCGTAGACCAGCAAAGCTCCCAGTGCGCCTCTGTAATAAGCACTTGTCACGGCTCTGTACCTGCAGTAGTTGGGTGTAGCCAGCAACTCAGCATGAGAAGTTCATGAAAAAAAAAGTGATGGAAAGCAGGCACGAAAAGTAACAGCACCTAAAATGACTACCAATTGTATTGTTACAAGCTTTCTATAAAATCTGGGTTTTCCTCTACAAAAATGACTACTAAAGATGTGCTCTAAGGCCACCGATACGAACCAGGACCCAATATGTGAAATAATTTCCACAGGTCACCACCACTCTGCTAATTGGAATGCCGGAACACTATAATATCATGAACAGGTCTAAAGCAAGTGATGCTTCTAATGTGCGGAGTGCTTCAAGAGTATGAACCATGCACATTGTAAGTTTTCTTGTTAAGAGTAAAGAATTTTGTTGTCTGAAGAAGAAAATGACGAACAGATGCTTTTTATTCTACTCCTACAAAATTCTTCCAGTTCTATTAACAGGGCGTGAGCATGTCTTGCAGGCTCAAGCTAGTATGGTATGAAAACCTTACATGATAACAGCTCAGATACAAGATGACAAGCCTCAGCAATGTGCTGCATATTTTTTTTAGTATAAAGCAGATCTGTTCATCTAATGCTGCAGTAGTCTGCAGACTTGCAGTGTTGCCACCAGAGCTGCACGAAGTTTAAGCCATCAGTTATGTGCTTGTACTAAACTCCAGATGCCTGGTTTACTGAAGGCTATCCAGATATATCAAGTCTCTCGATGGTTGGAGGATTTTGATAAAACCGTGTATACATTTTTGCTGCTGGTGCAAATCTACTCTGCCAGTTACAGATCATGTCCCTTGAACACTGAGCCTTCATTAAACTCTGCTGTTTTTCTTTTTTTTTTTGTTTTGCATTATATATCTCCACCTATGTTGATTCTTTACCAAAGATTCAGGGCAGTAGCAGGGCAACAACTCTGTGGTCCGAGAATTATAGTGTCAGCACAGCACTGTTCTCATCCAACCCTTCTTGCTTTTATTTTCTTGGACTATGTATGTAAAAAAGAAAAAAAAATCTATTTAGCACCCTCGACTATGGATGGTTGTCTATTTCACTCCCACCTATAAAACCGTCGAAAAAAACCTCAAACTATTGAAAATCGTCTAAATAATTTCTTGAGTCAATTTTAAAGGTGATTTTGATGATGTGTCATCTTTAGAAGTTTATATAACCCCCTAACATATCAAGAGTCTATATAACCCTTTGCCTATAATATTGCAAACAATAGCAGAAAATACAAAAATCAGGAATTAGAACACAAACATTTAACACACCTACTAGGGATCATATGTCTGCATTTCTCATAAATTTTAAGACATGAACTAGGAATTAGAACTCAAAATACCAAATTAAAATTTGAATTTTTTACTCCTATTATTGGTACAAATAGGGCATGTCTAGTGTACAGGTAAGAGCTGTCTCACTCAGTTATTGGCCACAGGCTCGAAGCAGCCTTCCGCATTTACGAGAGAAAGCTTGCCTCAGTTTATATCCCTTCCCCCACTCATGTTGTTAGAGCCTTCAACACCAAGTCTGCTCTATGATAGAATAAGTTGCATATGTTTCTTGTTCTTTTGTCATTGCATAATTTTCTGCTATAATCATTTGTCTTAATATCTTTCAATCTTATATATTTAATTTGTTCTATCTCTTATTATTATTTATTTATTCCACTTTTTTCATTGATGTTGCGGATATACTGTTAAATTCATATACTAAAGGCAAACATATCAAAGAAAACAATTAAGAAAAAGACATCTGTAAATAAGGAGTTAAAACCTGATGAGCTGGTATTTTATTTTTTGGTTATTGTTTACAATATTATAGGTAGGGGTTATATAGACCCTTGATATGGTATGTGGTTATATAGACTTCTAAAAATGATACATTTGAAAAAAAACATCAAAATCGTCTCAGGAGGTTCCTTAGAAGTTTTTCAATAGTTTGAGGGAGTTATTAAGTAGACCTTTTCCTACGTAAAAATGTCCAAAAGTATTTTCAGAGATGTCGTATACTCCCTCCGTTCCAAAATATAATTCGTATTTATTAAGTAATATAATATGTAGTTTCAATGTATGTCTATATTTATTATTATTTAAATGAATATGGACAGAAAAAAGTGAGCTACAAAAAACTATATTTTAGGACGGAGTGAGTAAATGTTAATTAGATGTATGCCATTACAAACATTTCTCAGCTGTGCCATTTTCTTGACTACAATAGCCGTATACGAAGATATATACAATGAACTGCAGCCTGTAGGTGTGCCTAACGTCTGTGCAAAGTGCAAACGTAGAAAATGGACTACAGTATGTACGAAAATATATATGTTTGCTATGTAGGCGTATACTAGTCTATACAAAATACAATAGACTGAAGGTGAGCCTAACGTATTTGCTAACGTAGAAAATGGCACGTCTCATATTTACACCAATTTATATGACATGTTTCCATATAGATAAATAGTAATCCCTCTGTCCTAAATGTTTATCGCTATAATATTCTAGCCGATCAAACTTTCGCAAATTTAACTAGATTTACAAAAAAATATATTATTAACATTTGTATCTCTAAATAATTTCAATACAAAAATAGATTTAAATATCTATCTAATTTTATGATACTAATTATATATTATAAATACTAACATTTTATTATATATATTTGGTCAAAATTTAAAATGGTTGGCTCGAAAAATGTGAACGGCAAATATTTTGGGACCGAGGGAATAACTGTGTATCTTAGAAATGTAATATTTGTAATGACATAGATCTAATTAATTCAACATATAATGATGTGCATTCTGTAAATTAGTGCAAAGCCGAGGTACTCGTCCTATGATCCTGTCAAAGAAGTCTCTGAGGCTGAGCCCGAGCCCGAGCACCCGATGTCCTTTTATGGCATCATTCTCGGCAAGGCAAGTCTACCACAGTTCACATGCTCTTTGTCCGTCACTTTCGGCATCGACTCCAACTTCAGCTAGTACCAGGTAAAAAACACATAACACTAAATTCGAACTCGGAATATCCAAACTTAAAATATCCAAATTTTATTCGGAATTTCAAGTACTAACTTGTAAAACACGAATTTATTTTAATTAATTCGGGTATCATAATCGTAAATCGGGTACCTGAATTAACCGAACTTTCATGTGTCATGTACTAATGTCATTCTGAATTATTATTTTGTGCATCTATAATTGTGTAAGTGTGTATAACTTATGATTGTAGATTGTCTGTGTGTTTTTATGTCCATGTATATCGATATTAAAACTATATTTTTATACTAATTTAATAAGGTATATGTATTTTTATAAAGCTAACACAACAATTCAAGTAGTTCGAGAATATATGAATTTAAACATGAAATTCCGGATACCAAATTTTCGAGTATTGTAAAACCGTTGTAAAATCGGATTAAAAATCCGAAATTTAAATTACCCAAATTACAACCTAAAATTTGGATAATCCGAACACCCACCTCTAACTTCAGCATCGAATTCCTCCGCTTCGAGATTTTTGTCCCTCTCTCGCCGGACACCAGACATCTATAACTGTGATTTTTAAGTCGAAATATAAAATTATGATTTCAAATATTTTTACATATAAAAAGAAAAAGGTTACGAAAGGGATGAGCATTAGTGCATTACGTTGGGCTTGTTGTTCTCGGTCACTTGCTACCTTGGTCTGCTTGGACACCCTTTTGGCCTTTTAAGTGTTTCCTCCCGTTTTTTTATTTGACCTTTTCTAGTGTAAGTTTGCACTATCTAACATCAAATAGAAATAAATAGAGGTAATATTATATCAAAACCATAATATTATTAGAGTTAGAGACGGTCGAAACTATGTTATTATCATTACAGTTACGATTACAGTACATAATATTATAATAGGTGAGTGATCGTGCGTTGCAACAGGGACATATAGCACCACAATGACTTATATATACAAAATGTGTATTATATTGTTATGAGAAAAGGTTTCATAATCCATTTGTGATCTTGGTCATACATAAATTTTGTTATTTTAATCTAGTTGTTTCATCACTAAATTGCAATAATCAGTATCATACAGACTTCGATATATCCCACGATTTTCATGGTCTCATCATTGGAGAGCATGTCCCATGCCTGCTGGAAGAAGTTCCGTCGTACATCATCACTCATCAGACACACACCACCATACGCGCTTGCTCAAACAACAAAGCAAGTGTGTGTGTTTGCGAAGAGAATTAAAGACAGGCCGACACAAAAGCTA
Organism: Zea mays; assembly: GCF_902167145.1. Lineage (NCBI taxonomy): Eukaryota > Viridiplantae > Streptophyta > Magnoliopsida > Poales > Poaceae > Zea > Zea mays. The sequence goes on along the minus strand of NC_050098.1, from coordinate 41,197,378 downwards.
TCCTGACGGTGGCGAGGAAGACGAAGTGATCATTGTTGTCTGCCCTCCTCGGCGTTACCTCCGGCGCCGAGATGACGTCACAGTCCATGATATAGTAGTCGTCGAACGCGCGCGACATGACGAATAATGATAACTCTTGGTTGGGCTGCCAGATGAAGTGCACCTCGGGCTCATCAGCAAGATAGTACACCTGGCCGTTGTACCACCGGATGCGCTACTCCTCTACATACATCATGTTCGAGAACACTCACACAACGTCAGCAACGGCTGTCATCTCAGCGCACAAGAATTCATGGTCGGTCAGTAGCGACTTATATGGCAGGATGGGTTTCAGATGGATGATGAACTGGACGGCGTGATGGCGCCGTCGTTGGATGCGGTGCCCAGAACAACCGAGAGTCGTTGACGTTGACAACGACCATGAGCCCCCCTGCTTGACGATGGACAACGCGGTGCAGCCGCTCTAGACCACGTCCAAGCGGATGCTACGTCGGAGTTTGTCATACACAGCGACTCATGCGGCCACGTAGGACTGCTTCCAGAGGTCGAACTGGCAGTCGTCATGCTTCTTCTCGTCGTCGATGAGCGACGCCAACACAAGCGCCTCCTGCTAGTGGTGTTTGTTTAGGGTTTCCAAGCACGAAGCATGGATTCATCCTCGGCGTTGGTTTATGAAAATGACTCACAAGTCAGATCTATGGAAAAAATATTATAGAGAATACATGTCACGCATGCAAAAAATACATTTAAGTTGAAAAGATTATTCAAACAAAAGAAATTGCATGCAAGGCTCTTCTTTAAATACTACTTCCTCCATCCAAAAAATATAATTTAAGAATCTAGGTGATACTTCTTATCGGCGTTTCGACCCCGGGGGGTCCTTGGACCGACGAGTAAATTGTCGCCGCGTGCCCCAGCCCAGATGGGTCGGCGCGAGACGGAGCGCGAAGGGGGGAGACATGCGTGAAAAGGGGAAACCCACGACCTTCGTGTTTGTCCCGCGCCCAGGTCGGGTGCGCTTGCAGTAGGGGGTTACAAGCGTCCACGCGGGAGGGAGCGAGAGGCTTACGCGAGCGCCGTCCCGTCCTTCCCCGCGCGGCCAACCTTCTCTAAGAGGGCCCTGTACCTTCCTTTTATAGGCGTAAGGAGAGGATCCAGGTGTACAATGGGAGGTGTAGCAGTGTGCTAACGTGTCTAGCGGAGAAGACCTAGTGCCCTAAGTACATGCCGTTGTGGCAGCCGGAGAGGTTTTGGCACCCAGTTCGTGTGGTGTCGTGGCCGTCGGAGGAGCGCTGGAGCCTGGCGGAAGGACAGCTGTCGGGGCTGTCGAGTCCTTGCTGATGTCTCCTTGCTTTCGTAAGGGGGCTGAGAGTCGTCGTCGTCATGGAGCATGCGGGGCGCCATCATTACTTGTTTACCGGAGCGAGCCAGATGGGACGCCGGTCTTGTTCCCCGTAGCCTGAGTTGGCTTGGGGTAGGGTAATGATGGCGCCTCCTGTGACGTGGTCGGTCCGAGCCCTGGGTTGGGTGAGGTGGAGGCTCCTCCGAGGTCGAGGTCGAGTCTGTCTTCCAAGGCCGAGGTCAAGTCCGAGCCCCTGGGTCGGGCGAGGCGGAGACCGTCGGCTGAGGCCAGGGTTGAGTCCGAGCCCTGGGCTCGGGCGAGGCGGAGTTCGTCGTCTCCCGGGGCCGAGCCCGAGTCCGAGCCCTGGGGTCGGGCGAGGCGGAGTTTGTCGTCTTCCGGGGCCGAGCCCGAGTCCGAGCCCTGGGGTCGGGCGATGCGGAGTTCGTCGTCTTCCGGGGCTGAGCCCGAGTCCGAGCTCTGGGGTCGGGCGATGCGGTGTTCGTCGTCTTCCGGGGCTGAGCCCGAGTCCGAGCCCTGGGGTCGGGCGATGCGGAGTTCGTCGTCTTCCGGGGCTGAGCCCGAGTCCGAGCCCTGGGGTCGGGCGATGCAGATTTTCCTATGGCGCCCAAGGCTGGACCTGGCTGCTGTCAGCCTCACTCTGTCGAGTGGCACATCAGTCGGAGCGGCGCAGGCGGCACTGTCCTCTTGTCAGGCCGGTCAGTGGAGCGGCGAAGTGACTGCGGTCACATCGGCTCTGTCGACTGAAGGGCGCGCGTCAGGATAAGGTGTCAGGCCACCTTTGCATTAAATGCTCCTGCGATACGGTCGGTCGGTGTGGCGACTTGGCCAAGGTTGCTTCTTGGCAAAGACTGGGCCTCGGGTGAACCGAAGGTGTGTCCGTTGCTGGAGGGGGTCCTCGGGCGAGACGTAAATCCTCCGGGGTCGCCTGCCCCTGCCCGAGGCTGGGCTCGGGCGAGGCGAGATCGTGTCCCTTGGGTGGACCGAGCCTTGACTTGTTCGCACCCATCAGGCCTTTGCAGCTTTGTGCTGATGGGGGTTACCAGCTGAGATTAGGAGTCTTGGGGGTACCCCTAATTATGGTCCCCGACAGTAGCCCCCGAGCCTCGAAGGGAGTGTTAATACTCGCTTGGAGGCTTTTGTCGCACTTTTTTGCAAGGGGACCGACCTTTCTCGGTTGCGTTTTGTTCCGGTGGGTGCGCGCGAGCGCACCCACCGGGTGTAGCCCCCGAGGCCACGGAGGAGTGGTTTGACTCCTTCGAGGTCTTAATGCGTTTCGCGATGCTTCGGCCGGTCTGGTTGTTCCCTCATGCGAGCTGGCCGTAGCCCGGGTGCACAGTCGGGTCCCAAGTTCTCGGGCTGGTATGTTGATGCTGTCAACGGTTCGGCCGGAGTCGGGTTTGCGAGAGCAGCCCCCGAGCCTCCGCACAGAGTGAGAGGACGGTCAAGGACAGACTCGACTTTTTTACATACGCCCCTGCGTCGCCTTTCCGCAAGGAGGAGGGGGGGGGGAAAGCGCCATGTTGCCCTTGGAGGGCGCCGAACATGGTGTCTCCAATGAGCTGCTAACGGGTAATCCGAGTGGACGCCCGTGCCCCATTTGTTAGGGTCGGCTAGAGGCCCAGAGGCGCGCTCCAAAAGTACCTGTGGGTGATTTGCTTGACCCGGTCCCCTTTTGACGGGGTCCGAGCGCTCGATGCCTCCCTCTGATGGGATTCCGTTACAAGATCTTCCCGCTGGTCTCGGAAATGTCCTAGGGTACCTCGGGAGCGTAGCCCGAGCCTTGGTTATGTATCGAACGTACCCAGGGTCATCCCTCGCTCTGCGTCTGAGGCGGCTGTGAACCCTTCGTGGGCCAGCCTACGAACCCCTGATCAGTAGTGGGCGCGGAGGCCGAGTGGCCTGAGGCGGCCGTTGAACCCTTCCGAGGGGACATCCTTCGAACCTCTGACCAGTAATGGGCGCGGAGCCCGAGCGCTCTGAGGCGGCTGTTGAACTCCTCCGAGGGGCCAGCCTTCGAACCTCTGATCAGTAGGGGGGCTCGGGGCCCGTTTCCTTCGCGGAGAAGGATCCCTTTCGGGGTATCCCCTTTCCCGGTCCCTATTGTAAGAGAGAGAAAGAGGAAGAGGAAAAGGATACGAAATCGAATAACGTGGCACACCTTTTTGACGCGGTCATTATGGCGGAGGTGAAGCGTCGCCCGCTTCTCCCACCAAAGGTGCCGCCTGTCCCGCCGCGGAGTTAATGCGACGGGACGAGTGGTTCACGGGGCAGCCGTTGCGCGTGCGCGAGCCGTTCGAGGAACGGAACACGGGCGTGCCGTCTTCACGCCGTGGGAGAGGGTTCTCTCGCTGTCCCAGGAGGGGACGTGAGCTTGGCTGACGATGTGACCGCTGCTTCCACCCGCCTGCCACCGCCATTACTGTCGGCCCATTTTTGGTCATATCGACCGTCGCACCTTCTCCCGCGGCTGACTGACCCGTGACCGATGTGCCTGGCTGGCACTGTTGGGTCATACACAGGGTTGCCTCGAGTCGCGGTACTGGTTCCGCAGTCGAGGAGGCACGGTAGTGGCGCGAGTGGCGGTGCAGTTTCTTGCACGTAGCAACCGGCACGCCGGTTACATGACGTGTGGGCCTGGGCCTCCATGTTGGACGCGTCAAAGTCGAAAGGGTGCGCCCCCTTGGTGCGGTTGCATGCCGCCTGCATGGCGGTCCGCCCTTTCACCCGCTGGTCTGGGCGGAAGTGGAGGAATGCTTGTAACCGCTGGGCAGTTGCGCGCACCGCGCGCGGCGGTTTGGCTTCTTCTGCCCTGGGCCAGCTTGCATGACGCGTGGGACCCAGCCCCCGTGTCGTAGGGGGAGGACCTTGGAGCGTGTTGGAGAAGACTCAGCCCGCGATGGCTGAGGACGCAAGTGGGGAGAGGTGCCTTTAAAAAGAGGGTGACCCCTCGAAAGGCAACCATGTCTTTGAGCTCCCCTCATGCATCGTGTCTTTCCACCTTCCGAGCCCCCGGATGGGGGACACTCGCAGTTCTTCTGCCTTGTCGTTGGAGGAACACAACTTTGCGGAAGTCGGTACCTTTCAGCCATCGTTCGGCTTCAAGGATTTTCATCAGGCAGCCCGGCCGCATCCCCTCGCCAGCGGTCACCCAAGACGGTGACCACCAGCTCGATGGTGGGGAGAAGCGAACCGTGCTGTGATCTTGGTCCCGCCCTCAGCTTCAAGGATCTTTATCATCCTTGCTGGGGCGGGGAGCGAGGTGAGCCAGGGTGTGGCAGAACCACCCGAATTATTCCAACTTAAGTGCCTAAGCCCCGCCTTAGAGGCTAGACCACACTTAAATGGGAATAACCCGTCAATCCCTCGGATCTAGTCCGACACGGCCACTGACAGGATCAAGTACCACAATCTCACTCGAAGGTGAGTCACAGAGCAAATACAATAAAGCATAAAACCATACATGTCAGAGTATTAAATTATTACATCACCATCATCATCATCGGAGTTTTTGCAAAAGTAACCATCATTGTTCGAAGTGCAGCGGAAATAAACTAACGGTAAATAAATAGAGAGATGGGGAAGCCTGTCCCATCACTCCTCATGCTCCTCCTCAGCCGAGGCAGGGTCCCACTCGACAGTCCAACCCGGTGGCAAGATGGACGGCCAAGTCACTCCAGCAACCATGTCCTCCAGAGAACCTGTAAAAATTATGCCACAAGCAAGGCTGAGTATACTAATACTCAGCTAGACTTACCCGGTGTGAGGAGTCTACTCCTCTACCTCTAGACATGCAGCTGTTTGGCTGTGGGGTTTGGTTGCCAAAAGCACTAGCTGAGTTTCTAAATCAAGTTTTTAACTTTGTCAAAATTAAGTGTGACTCTCTTAAGGCTAAATATGTACTATCTATTCATACATACTAGCAAACAGTTTTAGCAATCAACATCTTGTATCATCTCATCACAATTCCACTTGTTACTCAATGTAGCAGCATGGATCAAGCAGTCTCATTAGCTGCGAGAAGCAGACGATTCGAATCAAGTTTTTATCCTTGCAAGGTAAACCTAAACACACGACATGCAGGGGCACTCCGTCCCCACACACATCAACCGTCCCCTTCGATTCCCCGTCAGCAGATCAGGGCTCACCGCCTTGGCGTACAATGCCTCACTGACCCCGACTGGCCGTCGTGCAGTGACCGCACTTGTACCCACCATAACCGGAATGGGAGACCACGTCTCAGGTCGCGTGAGGGGATATGTCCACTGCCAGGTTCACTCAGGTACTAGGCTTACCGATTTACCATATTTCTCGGCATATGTTTAGTACGTTCAAACGCTTGACTCACGGTACCACACCTTAATCCTTATTCCAATTTTCATCTTGTAGACAACGCATCCCCATGGATCGTTGTCTACAGACCACCATCATTATGATATAAAAATGGATACAACCAATTCCTGACCTCGCGCGAGTGCTAGAAAAATCACTCGACTTCTACCGAGATCCTAATTAATAAAGCAGCTACTCGACCTAGCATACTAGTATCCATCTCAAAGGAATCCTGAGTTCATGCAACTAGGGTTTCAGGCAACTCCTACACTTAAGTGCACAGTACAAGCCTACAAACATTAAGTGTAGTAAAATAGCATATATAAACGGTTATGCATAAAACTGGGGCTTGCCTTCCAAAGCAGTGGCAGGCAGGTCCTCTGGTGCAGACTCTGGGGCTGGATCCGGGGCTACCTCCTGAGCAGCTCCTTGCTCCGGCACGAGGATGCACTCTCCGTCAGCAAGGTTACAGTCTATCGAAATGCAATGAACATGTATGTCATGATTATGCAGGATTTAATAACATTATGCTAAAGAGATCTAAGTTAAGAAGTAACTTAGGGTTTCTTAGTCATGCGGGGCTTCCAGTGGGTTAGGCTTATTACTCTTTAGGCTTGGGTTTTTAGTGAAGATAACATAGTGGATGGGTATTGTCTCGATACATTTCAGTGGACAATTTTACAAGGGTTTTATGATGACATTAATTACCACTATTCATTTCCCTTTTCTTAATTTCTACTTAGGGTTTCTAGGGTAGGTTTGAGCTACGACAGTGTTTTAATAACTTCCAAAAATTATGTAAAAATTACAGTGGGTTGTCATTTGCTATTCTAGCTTGTTTTAAGAATTTGAGGCTTAAAGTACAAAGGCTAGGCTTTAAACAAAAATAACAAGAGTTATGCAAAATGGGCCATTTTACACTACACCTCTTAGTTAGGGGTAGGTTCTGTCCTAAAGGTTATTTTTGCTGGCATCCCATAGTAATAATAGGCTTCTGTGCTAAAAATCACAGAAAACTAAGGGGTGGTTATTTAGTTATGATTTTCTTAAGTTTAATGTCACAAAGGCACTTTCTACTACATTATTATTTGAAAAATGTCAAAAAGCAGATTTCATATTTTTCCTAAGTTCTCATTAATAAAACATTAGTTATCCCAATGGTGGGGGTGTTTTTACCTTGGGGTTATTTCTGTAGAGTTTTTCTAAGTTTCACTTGTTTTATTAAAACAAAAAGGATCCTACTTATTTTATACTAAAACAGGGTATGATATATTTTTCCAGTGAACTACCTTAAATAAGTATCCTAACAAAAATAGAGGTGCTTTCTGGTTCATTGTTTAAATTACATTTTCTATTTTTCTTAGCCTTAAGCATATTATAAAATAAGGGGTAAAAACTAACTTAATGGAGTGGACAGAGAGGTTTAACATTTTTATTTGGGTTAGTAGGTAGATATAAACTTCTCCAAATTTTTCCAACCCTAGTCAATTAGTGCAACTAATTTTTGCCCTATTATTGAGCTTTTGGCCAAAACTATAATTAAATTAGAGCTTTAAAGTTTTATATAGTACATAGAGGGTTTTATATTTTTCTTAAGTAGGTTACATTATTTAGAGTCTGACAAAATTGGTTTGACCAAATTTGGATGAGCTAAACATAAGTTATGGATTTTCAAAGTTTCTGTTCAAATTAAAAACATATTTAATAAAGGTTTTCTGGAAAAACAGTTTACACTGAGGTCCCTGGGTTTAAACTAAATCAACCTTCGCAAATCTACCCTCGCGCCACTATTCCCCTGTGTCTCTGACACTTCACAAAACCCCCTGACTTTCTCTCCCTCTCACCCGCAGTCCTTCCCCTTACGCAAACAGTAACCGCGGGAAAGAAAAGGGTGGCGCGGCTTACCGGCGGCGAGGGAGGTCCGGCGAAGGGTGGGGTTGGCTCGGGGAGACTCTGGCGGTCACATCGAGGTACGACTTGACGTCGGGGATGGCCGGAGTCGCCCGGTCCACGCGCGCAGGCGGGTGTCCTCGTCGGCGGCGAGTGTACCGGCCAAACCACGGCGAACTGGTTCAATCCGAAGGCACGGTGAGCTTCACGGGGTAACGTAGCGACCGTGTGCACAAGGAATCGAAGGATGGTTGAGTGGATTACCCGGTCCACGTACTCCGGCGGGGTTGAGAGCTCCGGCGAGCGGGGACTGGCCTCTCCGGCGAAGCAAACTCCGATTCCTCGCTCGGGGAGCTTCACGGAGGGGTGCACAGTCTTCTCCGAGGGCTGGACGGGGTTGGGAATGGCTCTATTGGCCGGTCTACGGTGACAGAGGGATTGGGCGGCCGCGGACACGCTGCGCACGGGCAAACGGCGGCGAGCTAGACTCCGGTGAGGTTTGAGGGTGCGCGGAAGAGTACAGTCGAAGTCTGGGAGGGTTTTATAGGCGCGGGCGCGGGCCATGGCGCTGGCTTGGCTCGGGCGCGGCGCTGGGCATGCGGGGCCGCGCGCGAGCGTGCTCTGGCGCGGGCAGGAAGCGTCGAACACGTGGAGGTGTGTTTCTTCCATTGTTCAAACGTCTCCAGAGATCGCAAACGTGCGAATCTTGCCATGAATCCGGCGCAGACCTCTTCCTGGCACCTAGGGCTACCTCACATGTGTGAGTTCCAATGGAGGATACGCCCTAGATCAGGAGATAGACGGGCGCCAAATCTGGCTTGTCTCACTGCCCACCTCGCGACAAAACTGATGCCAAATCCTATCAAACGTCCAAGTCTCGGTTTCCACTTTTTCCAGGGGGTGCCTTAGGTGGTATACCACATTTTTGGTATAGAACCTAATTGGTTTTGGTGCCATCGTCAAGGTGAACACGGTTGGTCTTTGGATTAGGGTTAGAATTTGACTTAGGGGGAAATAGAGAGTTCTAGCTCTCTCTCCACTTGGAGATTTGAATTGGGGTTTCTCCAGGGGTCTTTTTGCAATATTTCCCCCCCTAAATGATGGTTATAAGGTTAGTTAAAGTTTGGGTAAAAATCTCTCATGCTTGCACACTTGTTCACTCTCTTTCCCCTCTTACCTAGGGTTTTGGGAGATAGGGTTTAAGAGAGGTCTAGGGTTCTTCTCCCCTCTTATCCAAGGTAGTAAGTGTGCAAGGATTAGAGTAATGCTTTTTAGGTCATTGGCAACTTGATTAACACATGATCTCCAAGGTTCTTATGTATTGCCCTAATCCTTTACCCCATATAATTCACAGTCCTTAGTACCAAGATGTGCTCTAGCCATGGTAACACCTGGGGTGTTACAGCCCTCCCCCTTAAAGGAATCTCGTCCCGAGATTTTAGGTAGAGTCCCTTGGAGGGTGCTTGAAGGTGTGCTGGTGTTATTTTTCCTTTATACTTAAGTTTCTCTTATTAACTGCTCTTCGAATGTCATCCTCTTTGCAACTTCAGAAGGAAGCCCTTCTTAAGTTAAATCCACAACTTACACTATCCTTGTTATCTAAGTTTTTCTTATAATTGAATTCAAAGGGCAGGTGGGGGTGGGGTTTTGGGGTTACGTACCGACTCCTTTGGGCAGAAAGTTGGGGAAGCGAGAGCGTAGAAAATCCTCAGTCTCCCATGTAGCTTCTTCCGCTGAATGGTGACTCCACTGAACTTTATACATCCTGACCGACCTTGCCCGAGTTGATCTTTCCTTTTGATCCAATACCTTGACGGGGTACTCTTGGTAGGACAAGTCTGGTTCTATCACAAGGTCTAGTTCCGGTAGCACTTCAGTGGGTAGACGAACACATTTCCGCAGCTGAGATACATGGAACACATTATGAACTGCTGACATGTGAGGTGGTAATTCCAATTGGTAGGCTACGGGTCCACAACTTGCCTTGATCTCATAGGGTCCAATGTAGCGAGGGGCTAACTTGCCCTTGATCCCGAATCTCTGGACACCCTTGGTGGGTGATACCTTAAGATAGACATGATCTCCCACCTCAAACTGTAGAGGCTTCCGCCTCTTATCATGATAGCTCCTTTGCCTGGCCTGAGCAGCTTCTAAGTTCTTAGTAATAACCCTGACCTTTGCCTCTGCCTCGAGTACCAAGTCTGGTCCAAAAATTTTCCTTTCTCCTGCTTGAGACCAATTTAGTGGGGTCCTACACCTTCTCCCATATAATGCCTCAAAAGGTGCCATCTTCAGACTGGACTGATAGCTGTTATTGTAAGAAAACTCTGCTAAAGACAGACACTTGTCCCATTCCTTTCCATAGTGTAGTGCACATGCTCGCAACATGTCTTCCAAAATCTGATTCACCCTTTCTGTCTGGCCATCTGTTTGGGGGTGGTATGCTGAGCTTTGGATGATATGGGTCCCAAGTGATTCTTGCAGTTGTTCCCAAAATCGTGCCACGAATGGTGCTCCTCTGTTCGAGACTATAGTCTTAGGTATCCCATGCAGACGAATTATTTGATCAATGTAGATCTCTGCATATTTCTCTGTCCTGTGGGTGGTGTGCACTGGCAAGAAATGCGCTGTCTTTGTCAACCTGTCCACGATAACCTAAATAGAATCATGGTGCCTGGAGGTATTGGGTAATCCCACTATGAAGTCCATGCAAATGTCCTCCCATTTCCAAGATGGTATGGGAAGGGGTTGCAAAGGGCCTGCTGCCTTCAAATGACTAGCTTTGATTCTCTGGCAGGTGTCACACTCGGATATGTACTTGGCAATTTCCCTTTTCATTCTAGTCCACCAATATAGAGATCTGAGATCATGGTACATCTTGTTGCTACCAGGGTGCATGGAGAATTTGGAAAGGTGAGCTTCATCCAGTATCTTCTTTCTGAGCTTAGGGTCCTTGGGAACAACCAATCGATCTCCAAACCATAGAATTCCCTTGCTGTCCTGTCGGAAACACTTGTATTTTTCTGCCTTTTGCTTGATCATATCTTTGATAACCTAAACACCCTTATCCTCAACCTGTGCCCTGACTATCTGTTCTTGCAATGTGGGCTCCACCGAGATATAACTTAGGTCACCCGAAGAAACAACTTCCAGGTTCAGCTTGCACAACTCATCACACAGGGTGGTGACTCTTGCATCCATGCTCATACAATTGCACTGGGCCTTTCTACTCAAAGCATCTGCCACAACATTGGCCTTACCAGGGTGGTAATGCACCTCCAAATCATAGTCCTTGATTAACTCTAACCATCTCCTCTGCCTCATGTTCAGATCTGCCTGAGTGAAGATGTATTTGAGACTCTTGTGATCAGTGTAGATGTTACAGTGGGCTCCCATCAAGTAGTGTCTCCATATCTTAAGAGCATGAACCACAGCTGCCAATTCTAAATCATGGGTAGGGTAGTTCTGCTCATGGGGCCTGAGTGCTCGAGAAGCATAAGCAATCACTCTGTTCTCTTGCATCAAGACACATCCCAATCTTGTACCAGAAGCATCACAATAAACTTCGAATGGCTTGGTGTTGTCAGGTTGAGCCAGCACTGGGGCTGTTGTCAAATGCTGCCTCAAGGTATGAAAGGCATCTTCACACTTTTGGCTCCACCCAAATTTGACTCCCTTCTTCAACAGTTCAGTCATTGGTTTGGCAATTCTGGAGAAATCCGGAATAAATCGTCGATAATACCCTGCCAATCCCAGAAAACTCCGAATTTGCTTCACTGTAGCTGGGGGTTTCCAATCCATCACCTCCTGCACCTTCTCAGGATCAACGGATATCCCATCCTGGGAAATTGTGTGACCCAAGAATTTAATCTCCTTCAGCCAGAATTCACATTTAGACAACTTAGCATAAAGATGATGACCGCGCAGCCGCTGAAGCACGATATGCAGGTGCTCAGTATGTTCGTCTTCATTCTTGGAATAGAACAGAATATCATCAATGAAAACGACCACGAACTTATCCAATTCTGGCATAAACACTGAGTTCATCAGGTACATAAAATAAGCCGGGGCATTGGTCAGCCCAAAGGACATCACCAAAAACTCATACAGCCCATATCTGGTAGAGAAGGCCGTCTTGGGAATATCGCTGGCACGGATCTTGATCTGATGGTACCCTGAGCGAAGATCTATCTTGGAGAACACTTTGGCTCCTACCAATTGATCGAACAGAACATCAATGCGGGGTAGTGGGTATTTGTTCTTGATAGTCACCGCATTGAGAGGGCGGTAGTCAACACACATCCTCAAACTCTCATCCTTTTTCTTCACAAATAATGCTGGACATCCCCATGGTGAAGTACTTGGGCGAATAAACCCCTTGTCCAACAATTCTTGCAATTGCTTCTTCAGTTCTGCCAATTCCGCGGGAGGCATCCTATAGGGTCTCTTGGAGATAGGAGCAGTCCCGGGTTGCAACTCAATTGCGAACTCAATGTATCGGTCAGGTGGCATCCCTGGCAATTCATCTGGAAACACATCCGGATAGTCACAGACCACTGGGATCTTTTCCACTGGGGATTCTAACATAACAAAAGCACAAGATCGGGTACAACCCTGGTCAGGCAAATATAGTGTGGTTCCACCACAAGTTGGTGAGTGCACCTCAATGGCTCTAGCTGCAATATCTATCACAGCCTGATTTCTGGTCAACCAATCAGTTCCCAATATGATATCCACACTACCCAACCCCAAAATGAGGAGGTTGGTTTTAATTATCATACTACCAAACTTTATAGGCACATTCTTGTTAATTTGGTAAGTGGCAACCCTGCCTCCTGGTGTTGAAATGGTAATACCCCCATTGGTGTGGTGAAAAGGTAATTGGCACTTGGCACTAAATTTGGCACTGATAAAACTATGCGATGCACCAGAATCAAAAAGAATAATGGCAGGATAGTTCAAAACTGTAAAGATACCAGTCATGACGGGTGCTCCCTCTGGAATATCAGCCATGGTGGTGAAGTTCAGCCTGCCCTGCCTCACTTGCACTTTCTGTCTCTTGCCTTGGTTCTGATTGACATTCTGCCCCTGCTGGTTCCTGGGGCAATTCTTGGCATAATGCCCGGTGTTGCCACATGTGAAGCACCTGTTGTCATTTGCCTGGCGGTACTGCTGCTGCTGCTGATTGCTCCTCTGAGCTGGAAATTGGGTGCGGTTGGGTGCCTGCTGCTGCTGCTGCTGCGGTCGGATCACCCATCGCCCTTGCTGCTGCTGGGGTCCCCTGCCCTGGGTGTCGGACACAATCTTGAAGCGCTGTGGCTGAGCTGAGGGTCCTGCCACAGGGGTCTTCCTCTTCTTCTCTGCCTGTCTAGCTGTAATGCAGTCCTCTTGGGAGATAGCCATGTTGACCAACTCATTGTAACTGTTGGCCCTGACGGTGTTGAGACGGTCACGGAGCTTAGTGCTGAGCCCCCTTCTGAACCTGTCTCTCTTCTTTTCATCCGTATCTGCGTGATACCCAGCATACTGGCATAGGTCATTAAAAGCCTGGGCATACTGCAACACTGTCCTGTTGCCCTGAGTGAGTGCCAAAAACTCATTGAGCTTCCTGTCCATAATCCCGGCTGGTATATGGTGTCCCCTGAAAGCTGCCTTGAACTCCCTCCATTCCACCTCCCGGTCCTCTGGCTGCATAGCAAGAAAATGATCCCACCAAGTCCTTGCGGGTCCGCGAAGCTGCTGGGTGGTGAACCTGACTTTGGTGACCTCTGAGCAAGCTCCATGGAGCAGTGGGAATTTAGATTCCACCACTCGCAGCCACACATCTGCATCAAGCGGGTCCTCTGCCCTCGTGAACAATGGAGGCTGGGTGCTGAGGAACTCCTGATAGGTAGCCGCCGCGGGGTGACGCTGATGGTCTCCACCAGCATAGTGCTGAGGTGGTGGCTGACGCTGAGCCAGCTGTCTCAAGATCTCATTCTGCTGAGCCATGAGCTCCTGCAGAGTGGGAGGCGGTGGCGGTGGAGGAACGTGCTCATTCTGGCCACGACGCTGCCTCCCGGCCATCTGAAAAACCATATACATGCTTAACACCACATCTCCAAATTCAAGATTTATCGCGGAGAAAAGTTAAAACAACATGATAGACTCCAACTTCAACAAAAGGATTTTAAAAGGCACAAATTCTTCCTTCCAAATTTAAACTGATGACAGCATCCATCAAACAAGCTCCCAAGAGAGTTTAGCACAATTACATCAATTTGTCCCAAAATGACTCAACTCTATCTAGCCTAGTACCCCAAGGGTGCAAAAGCTAAGCTAGCTGCGAGGAGTCCGACTATCCAACTTCTAAGCCTATCCTGAACACCAAGTGAGCGAACGAAGCAACACTCGACTCGGGGGAAGGTGGTCTTCCCGAGCCAGCAGTGTCCACACTGGAGGCAGGCTCATCTCCTCCCTCGATGTCGACGTCCTCGTTGGCCTCCAGGTCCTGGATCTCCTGGTGATGCATGTCCAGGTGCTTGTTAGCCTCAGCAAGCTGCTGCTGAGTGTTAATGAGTTGATCCTCTAGAACCTCGATGGTGTTCTCCCTGGTGCCCACTAGCTCCTCCAACTCTTGGATATCCGTGGATAGCTGCTCCACCTGCAAGTCCTTCTCCACCATTTCTTGATACAAATCAACCACGAGTTCCTCTCTGTTGTCCAACGTAATCTTTGTTGCCTCCAGCAGTGCCATCAGATGGGACATCGCCTCACCGCGTATTACTTGCAGACGGTACAACGCATTCATGCACCGTATGGTCAAGTGTGCGGTCTGTCCCGGGTAGATGGCCCAGATATCCTTGGCATGCTCCACCCGATCCTTCCACATTGGGTCGTCCTCCATATCAGCGGGGAACAAGCCGATGGGGTGGGTAGCCAGCTCCAAAGGATGGAACCCGCAGAAAGTAGTCAATCCATGCAGAGCGATCGCCTCGATCGTGTCCTCCGCTCGGTATCCGAAAGACTCGGAGTCCAAAGAGCGCCAGCCTGGCTGCAGGGGATGAGGCTCCAAGGTCATCCTCACCCTACAGCGGGGCACTCGGTGCTTCTCGAACTGCTGCACCACGTACTGAGGGGGTGTCGCGTATCCGGCCCCCTGAAGTACCTCCCACAAAATGCGGGGAAAACCCTCTCGTGCCAGTCCGTCAGGGTGGGTCAGTGCATTTCCGTCATCGGAGGATCCGTGGGAAGTCATCTGTGTACGGTTAAGCGTAAGTAAAAGAAAAAGAATTATAAAAAGAACAAGGAAAAATAAAACTCAGCCTTTCTCTAGTTAAATGAAAAAGGCACTGTGAACCTAGTTGATTGTTATCTTGTTTTTAAGTCCTTTACTCAGTTATCCATTTGCTTAATTAAGAATGCATGCATGCTCGTCCTGAACGACCTCACAACAAGATAAAAGGAATAGGGAAGAACTCCCATCCTGTAAAAGTGGCCTGTAGGGCCTAGTTACTTAGCCACCTAGCTACCCTTCTATCATCCTAAGGCTTCACGTCCTAGGTCTATCCTGCTCGTCCTACTATCTATCCAACATTGTTTCTATCAAGTTTTACTTTGGAAAAGGATGGTATTCATGTTTTATTGATTCCTCTGTGGTGGTACAAGCTCCGATACCAGCTGTGGCGGAACCGCCCGAATTATTCCAACTTAAGTGCCTAAGCCCCGCCTTAGAGGCTAGACCACACTTAAATGGGAATAACCCGTCAATCCCTCGGATCTAGTCCGACACGGCCACTGACAGGATCAAGTACCACAATCTCACTCGAAGGTGAGTCACAGAGCAAATACAATAAAGCATAAAACCATACATGTCAGAGTATTAAATTATTACATCACCATCATCATCATCGGAGTTTTTGCAAAAGTAACCATAATTGTTCGAAGTGCAGCGGAAATAAACTAACGGTAAATAAATAGAGAGATGGGGAAGCCTGTCCCATCACTCCTCATGCTCCTCCTCAGCCGAGGCAGGGTCCCACTCGACAGTCCAACCCGGTGGCAAGATGGACGACCAAGTCACTCCAATTTTCAGGGCTCACCGCCTTGGCGTACAATGCCTCACTGACCCCGACTGGCCGTCGTGCAGTGACCGCACTTGTACCCACCATAACCGGAATGGGAGACCACGTCTCAGGTCGCGTGAGGGGATATGTCCACTGCCAGGTTCACTCAGGTACTAGGCTTACCGATTTACCATATTTCTCGGCATATGTTTAGTACGTTCAAACGCTTGACTCACGGTACCACACCTTAATCCTTATTCCAATTTTCATCTTGTAGACAACGCATCCCCATGGATCGTTGTCTACAGACCACCATCATTATGATATAAAAATGGATACAACCAATTCCTGACCTCGCGCGAGTGCTAGAAAAATCACTCGACTTCTACCGAGATCCTAATTAATAAAGCAGCTACTCGACCTAGCATACTAGTATCCATCTCAAAGGAATCCTGAGTTCATGCAACTAGGGTTTTAGGCAACTCCTACACTTAAGTGCACAGTACAAGCCTACAAACATTAAGTGTAGTAAAATAGCATATATAAACGGTTATGCATAAAACCGGGGCTTGCCTTCCAAAGCAGTGGCAGGCAGGTCCTCTGGTGCAGACTCTGGGGCTGGATCCGGGGCTACCTCCTGAGCAGCTCCTTGCTCCGGCACGAGGATGCACTCTCCGTCAGCAAGGTTACAGTCTATCGAAATGCAATGAACATGTAGGTCATGATTATGCAGGATTTAATAACATTATGCTAAAGAGATCTAAGTTAAGAAGTAACTTAGGGTTTCTCAGTCATGCGGGGCTTCCAGTGGGTTAGGCTTATTACTCTTTAGGCTTGGGTTTTTAGTGAAGATAACATAGTGGATGGGTATTGTCTCGATACATTTCAGTGGACAATTTTACAAGGGTTTTATGATGACATTAATTACCACTATTCATTTCCCTTTTCTTAATTTCTACTTAGGGTTTCTAGGGTAGGTTTGAGCTACGACAGTGTTTTAATAACTTCCAAAAATTCTGTAAAAATTACAGTGGGCTGTCATTTGCTATTCTAGCTTGTTTTAAGAATTTGAGGCTTAAAGTACAAAGGCTAGGCTTTAAACAAAAATAACAAGAGTTATGCAAAATGGGCCATTTTACACTACACCTCTTAGTTAGGTGTAGGTTCTGTCCTAAAGGTTATTTTTGCTGGCATCCCATAGTAATAATAGGCTTCTGTGCTAAAAATCACAGAAAACTAAGGGGTGGTTATTTAGTTATGATTTTCTTAAGTTTAATGTCACAAAGGCACTTTCTACTACATTATTATTTGAAAAATGTCAAACAGCAGATTTCATATTTTTCCTAAGTTCTCATTAATAAAACATTAGTTATCCCAAGGGTGGGGGTGTTTTTACCTTGGGGTTATTTCTGTAGAGTTTTTCTAAGTTTCACTTGTTTTATTAAAACAAAAGGGATCCTACTTATTTTATACTAAAACAGGGTATGATATATTTTTCCAGTGAACTACCTTAAATAAGTATCCTAACAAAAATAGAGGTGCTTTCTGGTTCATTGTTTAAATTACATTTTCTATTTTTCTTACCCTTAAGCATATTATAGAATAAGGGGTAAAAACTAACTTAATTGAGTGGACAGAGAGGTTTAACATTTTTATTTGGGTTAGTAGGTAGATATAAACTTCTCCAAATTTTTCCAACCCTAGTCAATTAGTGCAACTAATTTTTGCCCTATTATTGAGCTTTTGGCCAAAACTATAATTAAATCAAAGCTTTAAAGTTTTCTATAGTACATAGGGGGTTTTATATTTTTCATTTTTCTTAAGTAGGTTACATTATTTAGAGTCTGACAAAATTGGTTTGACCAAATTTGGATGAGCTAAACATAAGTTATGGATTTTCAAAGTTTCTGTTCAAATTAAAAACAGATTTAATAAAGGTTTTCTGGAAAAACTGTTTACACCGAGGTCCCTGGGTTTAAACTAAATCAACCTTCGCAAATCTACCCTCGTGCCACTATTCCCCTGTGTCTCTGACACTTCACAAAACCCCCTGACTTTCTCTCCCTCTCACCCGCAGTCCTTCCCCTTACGCAAACAGTAACCACGGGAAAGAAAAGGGTGGCGCGGCTTACCGGCGGCAAGGGAGGTCCGGCGAAGGGTGGGGTTGGCTCGGGGAGACTCTGGCGGTCACGTCGAGGTACGACTTGACGTCGGGGATGGCCGGAGTCGCCCGGTCCACGCGCGCAGGCGGGTGTCCTCGTCGGCGGCGAGTGTACCGGCCAAACCACGGCGAACTGGTTCAATCCGAAGGCACGGTGAGCTTCACGGGGTAACGTAGCGACCGTGTGCACAAGGAATCGAAGGATGGTTGAGTGGATTACCCGGTCCACGTACTCCGGCGGGGTTGAGAGCTCCGGCGAGCGGGGACTGTCCTCTCTGGCGAAGCAAACTCCGATTCCTCGCTCGGGGAGCTTCACGGAGGGGTGCACAGTCTTCTCCGAGGGCTGGACGGGGTTGGGAATGGCTCTACCTCCCGCACGGGTTGGCTGGCCACCTCCTCTTCCAGCTTCTGGTGGTGGAGACCATCCTCCAGTTCTGTGGAGGAGGCGTCCTCCAGCCATGCCGGGGAAGGCGAACTGTTGCTGCCCAGCTAGGATGCAACATTCCCTCCTCCTCCTCGCTTTCGTGGCGAGGACGGGAGCGAGGACCTGCCGGTGCGCTTTGGAGCGGCCCGCGCTTGCCGGTGCGGTGTTGGTGGAGAGGCGGACGCCGCCGTTGGTGCTGACGTGGTGGCAGCTGGAGGAAGCTTCCCCACCGTCGAGGTCGTCATTGCCGCCTACGGACCGACACCCGGCTCTTTGGCTTTAATATCTGGTTCGCGTCCCTTGAGCGGGGACGCGAACGAGAGCCTTCCGGTGGCCGCGTCCGTCCTGGGACCATGGCTACTGCTGCAGAGGTTGCTGGCGAGTCGCCCGGAGCTTGTCGCCCCGCAGGCCCTCCGGTGTGGAGGTTGTTCATACCCTCGGGGACGGAACCGGAGTTCCGTTTGTAATGGCACCTTGAGTGCCGGTGTCTGTTCATTGTGGCTGTCGGGGCCTGAACATGTATGTATTTTCGGCACGGAGCCGTGTTTTCCTCATTTCGAGCACTAGGACTCGCTTGTCGGCTAACTGAACCGCTTAACCAAGTGTGAGTTGCCTCGTGCGAAGGTGACGAGTGAGGTATCCGTATCCCGGAGGCGTAGGAATCCATCGGCTCGGTCGGCCTTGCCGCCCGAGGCTTCTCTTGCTTAGTTAAAGGAAATCCTCGGCCGCTCTTCGATGAGCCGAAGCCGGAGGCAGCGGTGTCAGCATGGACATAGGCAGAGTTGGCTCGAAAAGAAGATTTGGTCGGCCGGAGCCTGGCCGGGCCGTCCACTGGCGGGACCGACGCCGGAGTCGAGTTGCCGAGGCCACGAGCCGGGCTGATGTCCTCGGGGGACAGCTGGCTGAGGCTTCGGGGTGGCCGGCCGAACCGTCTGCTCGGGCCGGATTCCTGGAGAAGACCCTGGCGGCGACGGCCCGGGCGTGGTGGTGATGTCGTCCTTCGGAGTGGGGATCCTCCGACCGCGTTGCCGTCCGAGGCTCGGTCGGACTTTGCCGAAGGTGTAGTTGATGCCGAGGGTGCTGCTGCTCCCTCTCCGTCAAGGTCCGAGCCTGTAGGATCGATTTACCTTGTAGCGTGCGTATGTTTTCTGCGGCCACCGAGGCCCAAACACACTGTCGTCGCGTTTGTAAAGCTGCGTTTCTTTTCCTCTTGTTTCGAGTATCTGGACTTATTTGTCGGTAACAGAATTGTTTGTCCGAGCGAGAGTTACTTTTCACGGAAGGTGATGAGTGAGGTATCCGTATCCCGGAGGCATAGGAGTCCCTCGGCTCGGTCGGCCTTGCCGCTTACGTGTACTCTTACTCGTCCGTAGGATTCTGCTATCGATATAGTCGAGAAGGCCCGAAAAAATCGTTTCGGCAGAAGAGTTTTCGAGCGTGAAGACTTGTTCGGTCCGCGGAATCACTTATCCGAGCGTGAGTTACTTATCGCAGAAGGTGATGAGTGAGGTATCCGTATCCCGGAGGCGTAGGAGTCCCTCGGCTCGGTCAGCCTTGGCTGCTTACATGTACTCCGTCGTTTTCGGGATCCCACTTTTGAAGTAGTCGAAAAGCACGAAAGACATTCTGGCAGTGAGGGTCTTTTTCCGAGGAAAATTTTGACGCATAGGGGGTTCCCCCCTTCTAGCCCCCGAGGGAGGGTTGGGCTTTGCCGAGGCAAGGGTGACCCTTCTTTGATGGTTAGGCTTTGTGTGTGAACGAGGTGTATGAACGACTTGAAAGCATCTTAAGGGTAGAAGCGACGTAGCTGTCGGATGTTCCAAGCGTTGCTGTAGACCCCGCCTTGACTGTTGGCCAGCTTGTACGTCCCGGGCTTCAAAACCTTGGCGATGACGAACGACCCTTCCCAGGGAGGTGTGAGCTTGTTCCGCCCTCAGGCGTCTTGTCGCAGCCGAAGCACCAAATCGCCCACCTGGAGGTCTCGGGACCGGACCCCTCGGGCGTGGTAGCGTCACAGGGACTGCTGGTACAACGCCGAGTGTAGTAAGGCCATGTCCCAAGCCTCTTCCAGCTGGTCCAGTGAGTCTTCTCGGTTAGCTCGATTGCTTTGGTCGTCGTAGGCCCTCGTCCTCGGGGATCCGTATTCTAAGTCTGTGGGCAAGATGGCCTCGGCCCCATAGACTAGAAAGAACGGTGTGAAGCCTGTGGCTCGGCTCGGCGTTGTCCTCAGACTCCAGACCACCGAGGGGAGCTCCTTCATCCATCGCTTGCCGATCTTGTTGAGGTCGTTGTAGATCCGAGGCTTGAGCCCTTGCAGAATCATGCCGTTGGCACGCTCTACTTGTCCATTCATCATGGGGTGAGCCACGGCGGCCCAGTCCACCCGGATGTGGTGATCCTCGCAGAAGTCCAGGAACTTTCTGCCGGTGAACTGGGTGCCGTTGTCGGTGATGATAGAGTTCGGGACCCCAAAGCGGTGGATGATGTTGGTGAAGAACGCCACCACCTGTTTGGACCTGATGCTGCTTAGGGGTCGGACCTCGATCCACTTGGAGAATTTGTCGATGGCGACCAGCAGGTGCGTGTAGCCCCCGGGTGCCTTCTGCAAGGGGCCGACGAGGTCCAGACCCCACACAGCAAACGACCAGGTGATGGGTATGGTCTGCAGAGCCTGAGCGGGCAGGTGGGTCTGCCTCGCGTAGAATTGACACCCCTGGCAGGTGCAGACAATTCTAGTGGCATCGGCCACCGCGGTCGGCCAGTAGAAACCTTGTCGGAAGGCGTTTCCAACAAGGGCTCGGGGCGCCGCGTGATGACCGCAAGCCCCCGAGTGTATTTCTTGTAAGAGCTCCTGGCCTTCGGTGATGGATATGCATCGCTGGAGGATGCCTGAGGGGCTGCGGTGGTAGAGCTCCTTGCCGTCCCCCAGCAAGACGAACGACTTGGCGCGCCGCGCCAACCGCCGAGCTTCGGCTCGGTCGAGGGGTAGCTCTCCTCGGTGGAGATATTGTAGGTACGGGGTCTGCCAGTTTCGATTAGGCGTGACCCCGCTCCGCTCCTCCTCGACGCGCAGTGCCTCACCCTCGGGGGCCGAGGGTGCCTCGGGCTGGGCCGAGGGTGCCTCGGGCTGAGCCGAGGCCTTCTTGGGCTCGGGCGCGTCGTCGATCTTGACGGAGGGTTGATGCAGGTCTCGGGAGAAGACGTCCGGGGGAACCGTTGTCCGCCCCGAGGCTATCTTAGCCAGCTCGTCCGCAGTCTCGTTGTATCGTCGGGCGATGTGGTTGAGCTCGAGCCCATAGAACTTATCTTCCAGGCGCCGAACCTCATCGCAGTAGGCTTCCATCTTCGGGTCGCGGCAGTGGGAGTTCTTCATGACTTGGTCGATGACGAGCTGCGAGTCACCGCGAGCGTCGAGGCGTCGGACCCCTAGCTCGATGGCGATGCGCAACCCGTTGACCAGAGCCTCGTACTCGGCCACATTGTTGGACACCGGGAAGTGGAGGCGTAGCACGTAGCGTAGGTGCTTCCCGAGGGGCGAGATGAAGAGCAGGCCCGCGCCTGCCCCTGTCTTCATCAGCGACCCTGAGAGCACCTAGAGGGGGGTGAATAGGTGATCCTGTGAAACTTGAAACTTAATCCACAAAAACTTGATTAGGCGTTATCACAATAATGCCAAGTGGCTAGAGAGGAGTCTCAACAAAACACAATAACCACAAGAGATCAATCACAGAGATGGCACAGTGGTTTATCCCGTGGTTCGGCCAAGACCAACGCTTGCCTACTCCACGTTGTGGCGTCCCAACGGACGAGGGTTGCAATCAACCCCTCTCAAGCAGTCCAAAGACCCACTTGAATACCACGGTGTTTTGCTTGCTTTACTATATCCCGTTTGCGAGGAATCTCCACACTTTGGAGCCTCTCGCCCTTACACTTGAAATTCACAAAGAAGCACGGAGTAAGGGAGGGATGAGCAACACACTCAAGACAAGAATTCACAGCAACACCACGCACACAAAGCAACAAGAGCTCACAACACAACTCAATGAGTTCACAACTCAACTAGAGCTCTAATTGCTATCGCAAGGAATCAAGAGCGCGGAATCGATGTCTTAGTGCTTAGGAATGCTTGGTGTTCTCCTCCATGCGCCTAGGGGTCCCTTTTATAGTCCCAAGGCAGCTAGGAGCCGTTGAGAGCAATCTGGGAAGGCAATTCTTGCCTTCTGTCGCCTAGCGCACCGGACAGTCCGGTGCACCACCGGACACTGTCCGGTGCGGATCTCTTTCCTTATTTGGCGAAGCCGACCGTTGGCGCTTTGGAGCCGTTGGCGCACCGGACACTGTCCGGTGCACACCGGACAGTCCGGTGCCCCCTTCCGACCGTTGGCTTGGCCACGTGTCTCGCAGATCGCGCGGCCGACCGTTGGCCCGGCCGACCGTTGGCTCACCGGACAGTCCGGTGAATTATTGTCGTACGCTGTTAATCACTTCCCGAGAGCAGCAAGTTCGCCTTAGCCAGCCTGGCGCACCGGACACTGTCCAGTGCACCACCGGATAGTCCGGTGCACCCAGACAGAGCTGACTATGGCTGAACAAAGCCATCTTTAATCTCAACTTGATTTTCCTGTTTCCAGCACTTAGATACAATACATTAGTCTCTAAAACAATGTACTAAGTCTGAGAAACATACCTTTATACTTGATTTGTACTTTGTCCACCATTTAACACTTAGGCACTTGTGTTGGACACTAAATCACCAAAATACTTAGAAATGGCCCAAGGGCACATTCCTTTCAATCTCCCCCTTTTTGGTGATTTATGCCAACACAACATAAAGCAAGTAGAACAAGTGCAAAATCACTTCAAATAAGAACTCAAAATTGTTTTGATTCAAATTTGACATATATGGATCATTCTTTGCCACCACTTGGTTTATTTTTGCAAATCAAACTCAATTTCCTATCTCTAAGTCAAACACACATGTTGAAACATAAAGAGAGATATTTCACGAGAAATTGATCAAGGATTCAAAAACTCCCCCTTTTTTCATAATTAAGCCTTCTCCCCACAAGAGACCAACTTTTGACAATAAGAGGCAAACAAGAGTATTTTGACAAACAAAAAACTCTAACTCTACTATTTTCAAAATTCACAAGTGGTAGCTGATCCATTTATTGCTTTGGCCTTATTTTCTCCCCCTTTGGCATCAAGCACCAAAACTGGATCAATTTTGGCCCTTGAACCCCATTGCCTCACCAAAATCTTCAACTAAGAGTAAACAAGCAATAAGAGTATAAAGATAAACTTGGAATAAGTTACTCTTTCATCGGAGTGCAGTGGAAGTCTTGCATGGTCCAAGTCCACTGTTTCCCTTTCAATTCACCTTTGAGACTAAATCAAGCAAACTCAAGCACATGGTTAGTCCCAAAGAGTCAAGTTGTAACACATCTCCCCCTAAATAAGTGCATCACTTGCAAAGGACTTGTGAGGTCCGAGGAGTGTTTGTACAACTTGAGCACCATAAATAAACAACAAAATGCATTAAGGAACATGATCAAGGGCATAAACACATGTATGCTATAAATCAATCCAAGTTCCACGAATCTAAGACATTTAGCTCACTACGCAACTTGCAAAAGGTCTGCTCATCTAATGGCTTGGTAAAGATATCGGCTAGCTGGTTCTCGGAGCTAACATGAAACACTTCGATATCCCCGTTTTGCTGGTGGTCTCTCAAAAAGTGATGCCGGATGTCTATATGCTTTGTGCGGCTGTGTTCAACAGGATTATCCGCCATGCGGATAGCACTCTCATTATCACATAGGAGTGGGACTTTGCTCAGATTGTAGCCAAAGTCCCTGAGGGTTTGCCTCATCCAAAATAGTTGCGCGCAACACTGTCCTGCGGCAACGTACTCGGCCTCAGCGGTGGATAGGGAAACAGAAGTTTGTTTCTTAGAGCTCCATGACACCAGGGACCTTCCTAAGAATTGGCACGTCCCCGATGTACTCTTCCTATCGACCTTGCATCCAGCATAGTCGGAGTCTGAATATCCAATCAAGTCAAAGGTAGACCCCTTTGGATACCAGATCCCGAAGCAAGGCGTAGCGACTAAATATCTAAGAATTCGCTTCACCGCCACTAAGTGACACTCCCTTGGATCAGATTGAAATCTAGCACACATGCATACGCTAAGCATAATGTACGGTCTACTAGCACATAAATAAAGTAAAGACCCTATCATAGACCGGTATGCCTTTTGATCAACGGACTTACCTCCTTTGTTGAGGTCAGTGTGTCCGTCGGTTCCCATTGGAGTCTTTGCGGGCTTGGCGTCCTTCATCCCAAACCGCTTGATCAAGTCTTGCGTGTACTTCGTTTGGGAGATGAAGGTCCCGTCCTTGAGTTTCCTCACTTGGAACCCAAGGAAATAGCTTAACTTGCCCATCATCAACATCTCAAACTTTTGAGTCATCACCTTGCTAAACTCTTCACAAGACTTTTGATTAGTAGAACCAAAAATTATGTCATCGACATAAATTTGGCACACAAAAAGATCACCATCACAAGTCTTAGTAAATAGAGTTGGATCGGCTTTCCCAACCTTGAAAGCATTAGCAATTAAAAAGTCTCTAAGGCATTCATACCATGCTCTTGGGGCTTGTTTAAGTCCATAGAGCGCCTTAGAGAGCTTACACACGTGGTCAGGGTATCGTTCATCCTCGAAGCCAGGGGGTTGCTCCACGTACACTTCCTCCTTTATTGGCCCGTTGAGGAAAGCGCTCTTCACATCCATTTGGAACAACCTGAAGGAATGGTGAGCGGCATATGCTAGCAAAATACGTATGGACTCTAGCCTAGCCACAGGAGCAAAAAGTCTCCTCAAAGTCCAAACCTGCGACTTGGGCATAACCTTTTGCCACAAGTCGAGCCTTGTTCCTTGTCACCACCCCGTGCTCGTCTTGTTTGTTGCGGAACACCCACTTGGTTCCCACAACATTTTGCTTAGGACGAGGCACCAGTGTCCAAACTTCATTCCTCTTGAAGTTGTTGAGCTCCTCTTGCATGGGCAACACCCAGTCCGGATCTAGCAAGGCCTCTTCTACCCTAAAAGGCTCAATAGAAGAGACAAAGGAGTAATGCTCACAAAAATTAACTAATCGAGACCGAGTAGTTACTCCCTTGCTAATGTCACCCAAAATCTGGTCGACGGGATGATCCCTTTGAATCGTCGCTCGAACTTGGGTTGGAGGTGCCGGTTGTGCTTCTTCCTCCATTACATGATCATCTTGTGCTCCCCCTTGATCACACGCCTCCTCTTGATGAACCTGTTCATCGTCTTGAGTTGGGGGATGCACCATTGTTGAGGAAGAAGGTTGATCTTGTTCATTTTGTTCCTGTGGCCGCACATCTCCAATCACCATGGTTCGTATTGCGGCCGTCGGAACATCTTCTTCATCGGTTAGTAGTTCATACGAAGTCTTCTTGAGGAGGCGATGAAGGTAGACCCGGTTGATGGCGTGGCAAGCCGTGTTCACGGCTTCCGACCAAAAGCGCTCGGGGGTCTTGAACTCTCCAAGCATCGTCCTCGCCATGTCTATAAGCGTCCTGTTCTTCCTCTCTACCACACCATTTTGCTGTGGTGTGTAGGGAGCGGAGAACTCGTGCTTGATCCCTTCCTCCTCAAGGTACTCCTCCACTTGAAGGTTCTTGAACTCGGACCCATTGTCGCTCCTTATCTTCTTCACCTTGAGCTCAAACTCGTTTTGAGCTCTCCTTAGGAAGCGCTTGAGGGTCCCTTGGGTTTCAGATTTATCCTGCAAAAAGAATACCCAAGTGAAGCGGGAAAAATCATCAACTATAACAAGACCATACTTACTTCCTCATATACTTAGATAGGCGACGGGTCCGAAGAGGTCCATATGAAGTAACTCCAGGGGTCTTGATGTTGTCATCACATTCTTGGCATGATGCGAGCTTCCCACATGTTTCCCTGCTTGACAAGCTGCACAAGGTCTATCTTTTTCGAAAGTGACATTAGTTAGACCTATCACGTGTTCTCCCTTTAGAAGCTTGTGAAGGTTCTTCATCCCCACATGTGCTAAGCGGCAATGCCACAGCCAGCCCATGCTAGTCTTAGCAATTAAGCATGCATCTAGACCGGCCTCCTCTTTTGCAAAATCAACTAAGTAAAGTTTGCCGTCTAATACACCCTTAAAAGCTAATGAACCATCACTTCTTCTAAAGACAGACACATCTACATTAGTGAATAGACAATTATATCCCATATTGCATAATTGACTAACAGATAACAAATTATATCCAAGAGACTCAACTAAAAACACATTAGATATAGAGTGCTCGGATGAAATAGCAATTTTACCTAACCCTTTTACCTTGCCTTGATTCCCATCACCGAATATTATTGAATCTTGGGAATCCTTGTTTTTGACATAGGAGGTGAACATCTTCTTCTCCCCCGTCATATGGTTTGTGCATCCGCTGTCGATAGTCCAGCTTGAACCCCCGGATGCATAAACCTGCAAGGCAAATTTAGGCTTGGGTCTTAGGTACCCAACTCTTGTTGGGTCCTACAAGGTTAGTCACAATTGTCTTAGGGACCCAAATGCAAGTTTTATCTCCCTTGCATCTTGCCCCTAACTTCCTAGCAATCACCTTCTTATTCTTTCTACAAATGGCAAATGAAACATTGCAAGCATGATATATTGTAGAAGGTTCATCAACTTTCCTAGGAGCATTAACAATTCTCCTAGGCATATCTCTACCATGCATATAGATAGAACTAGAAGCAAACATGGCATGAGAGTCAAAAGCATCATAAGCATTACAACTCCTATAAGACTGTCTTCTATCATGGTACATAAAAGCATGGTTCTTTTTAGCACTACTAGCCATAAGGGCCTTCCCTTTCTCCTTGGCGGAGATGGAAGCCTTATGGCTTATTAAGTCCTTGGCTTCCCTCTTGAAGCCAAGTCCATCCTTAATTGAGGGGTGTCTACCAATCGTGTAGGCATCCCTTGCAAATTTTAGCTTGTCAAATTCATTCTTGCTAGTCTTAAGTTGGGCATTAAGACTAGTCAATTCATCATTCAATTTGGAAATTGAAACTAGGTGTTCACTACAGGCATCAATGTCAAAATCTTTACACCTATTGCAAACCATAACATGTTCTACACAAGAGTTAGATTTACTAGCTATTTCTAGCTTAGCATTCAAATCATCATTTATGCTCCTTAAGCTAGAAATTGTCTCATGGTAAGAAGATAGTTCACAAGAAAGCATTTCATTTCTTTTAACTTCTAAAGCATGATATTTTTGTGCCTCTACAAATTTGTCATGCTCTTCATATAAAAGGTCCTCTTGTTTCTCTAAAAGTCTATCCTTTTCATTCAAGGCATCAATCAATTCATTAATCTTATTTATTTTAGTTCTATCCAATCCCTTGAACAAACTAGAGTAATCTACTTCTTCATCACTAGACTCATCATCACTAGAAGAATCATAAGTGGCACTGTTTCGAGTACATACCTTCTTCTCCTTCGCCATGAGGCATGTGTGACGCTCGTTGGGGAAGAGGGATGACTTGTTGAAGGCGGTGGGGCGAGTCCTTCATTGTCGGAGTCGGATGACGAACACTCCGAGTCCCACTCCTTTCCAAGGTGTGCCTCGCCCTTAGTTTTTTTGTATGCCTTCTTCTTCTCCCTCTTGTTCCCCTGTTCCTGGTCACTATCATTATCGGGGCAGTTAGCGATAAAATGACCAATCTTACCACACTTGAAGCATGAGCGCTTCCCCTTTGTCTTGGTCTTGCTTGGCTGCCCCTTGTGACCCTTTAGCGTCGTCTTGAAGCGCTTGATGATGAGAGCCATCTCTTCATCATTTAGCCCTACCGCCTCAACTTGTGCCACCTTGCTAGGTAGCGCCTCCTTGCTTCTTGTTGCCTTGAGAGCAAAGGGTTGAGGCTCATTGATTGGACCATTCAATGCGTCGTCCATGTATCTCGCCTCCTTGATCATCATTCGCCCGCTCACGAACTTCCCAAGAACTTCTTCGGGTGACATCTTGGTGTACCTAGGATTTTCACGAATATTGTTCACCAGATGTGGATCAAGTACAGTAAAGGACCTTAGCATTAGGCGAACGACGTCGTGGTCCGTCCATCGCGTGCTTCCGTAGCTCCTTATTTTGTTGATGAGGGTCTTGAGCTGGTTGTATGTTTGGGTTGGCTCCTCGCCCCTTATCATTGCAAATCTCCCGAGCTCGCCCTCTACCAACTCCATCTTGGTGAGCAAGGTGACGTCGTTCCCCTCATGAGAGATCTTGAGGGTGTCCCAGATCTGCTTGGCATTGTCCAAGCCGCTCACCTTATGATACTCGTCCCTGCACAAAGAGGCTAACAACACAGTAGTAGCTTGTGCATTTTTATGAATCTGTTCATTAATAAATACAGGACTATCCGAGCTATCAAATTTCATTCCATTCTCAACAATCTCCCATATACTTGGATGGAGAGAGAACAGGTGACTACGCATTTTGTGACTCCAAAATCCGTAGTCCTCCCCATCAAAGCGTGGAGGTTTGCCAAGAGGGATGGAAAGCAAATGTACATTTGAGCTATGCGGAATACAAGAGTAATCGAAGGAAAAGTTCGAATTAACCGTCTTTCTTTTGTCGTAGTCGTTGTCGTCGTTGTCCTTTTGGGAAGAAGATGACTCATCGCTGTCGTCGTAGTAGACGATCTCCTTGATGCACCTCGTCTTCTTCTTCTTCCTATCTCTTCGTTTGTGGCCTGAGCCTGAGTCGGTAGGCTTGTCATCTTTTGGCTCGTTGATGAAGGACTCCTTCTCCTTATCATTGATCATGATCCCCTTGCCCTTAGGATCCATCTCTTCGGGCGATTAGTCCCTTCTTGAAGAGAACGGCTCCGATACCAATTGAGAGCACCTAGAGGGGGGTGAATAGGTGATCCTGTGAAACTTGAAACTTAATCCACAAAAACTTGATTAGGCGTTAGCACAATAATGCCAAGTGGCTAGAGAGGAGTCTCAACAAAACACAATAACCACAAGAGATCAATCACAGAGATGGCACAGTGGTTTATCCCGTGGTTCAGCCAAGACCAACGCTTGCCTACTCCACGTTGTGGCGTCCCAACGGACGAGGGTTGCAATCAACCCCTCTCAAGCAGTCCAAAGACCCACTTGAATACCACGATGTTTTGCTTGCTTTACTATATCCCGTTTGTGAGGAATCTCCACACTTTGGAGCCTCTCGCCCTTACACTTGAAATTCACAAAGAAGCACAGAGTAAGGGAGGGATGAGCAACACACACAAGACAAGAATTCACAGCAACACCACGCACACAAGTCGCAACAAGAGCTCACAACACAACTCAATGAGTTCACAACTCAACTAGAGCTCTAATTGCTACCGCAAGGAATCAAGAGCGCGGAATCGATGTCTTAGTGCTTAGGAATGCTTGGTGTTCTCCTCCATGCACCTAGGGGTCCCTTTTATAGCCCCAAGGCAGCTAGGAGCCGTTGAGAGCAATCTGGGAAGGCAATTCTTGCCTTCTGTCACCTGGCGCACCGAACAGTCCGGTGCACCACCGGACACTGTCCGATGCGGATCTCTTTCCTTATTTGGCGAAGCCGACCGTTGGCGCTTTGGAGCCGTTGGCGCACCGGACACTGTCCGGTGCACACCGGACAGTCTGGTGCCCCCTTCCGACCGTTGGCTTGGCCACGTGTCTCGCGCGGATCGCGCGGCCGACCGTTGGCCCGGCCGACCATTGGCTCACCGGACAGTCCGGTGCACACCGGACAGTCCGGTGAATTATAGCCGTATGCCGTTAATCACTTCCCGAGAGCAGCAAGTTCGCCTTAGCCAGCCTGGCGCACCGGACACTGTCCGGTGCACCACCGGACAGTCTGGTGCACCCAGACAGAGCTGACTATGGCTGAACAAAGCCATCTTTAATCTCAACTTGATTTTCCTGTTTCCAGCACTTAGACACAATACATTAGTCTCTAAAACAATGTACTAAGTCTGAGAAACATACCTTTATACTTAATTTGTACTTTGTCCACCATTTAACACTTAGGCACTTGTGTTGGACACTAAATCACCAAAATACTTAGAAATGGCCCAAGGGCACATTTCCCTTTCAGACCCGTCGAAAAACATGGTCCAGAGTTCCGGTTGGATCGGAGCTGTTGGGAGCTGGGTATCGACCCATTCAGCCACAAAGTCCGCCAAGACTTGGGACTTGATGGCCTTCCGAGGGGCGAACGAGATTGTCTCGCCCATGATTTCCACCGCCCACTTTGCAATCCTACCCGAGGCCTCTCGGCACTGGATGATCTCCCCCAGGGGGAAGGATGACACCACAGTTACCGGATGAGACTCGAAGTAGTGTCGCAACTTCCGCCGCGTCAGGATAACTGCGTACAACAGCTTCTGAATTTGTGGATAGCGGATTTTGGTCTCGGACAGTACCTCACTGATGAAGTAGACTGGCCTCTGGACAAGCAATGCATGCCCCTCTTCTCGTCTCTCAACCACGATCGTGGCGCTAACCACCTGAGTGGTAGCGGTGACGTAGATCAAGAGGGCTTCTCCGGCGGCGGGAGGCACCAAGATGGGCGCGTTCGTGAGGAGCGCCTTCAGGTTCCCGAGGGCTTCCTCGGCCTCAGGGGTCCAAGTGAAGCACTCGGCCTTCCTTAAGAGGCGGTACAGAGGCAGGCCTCTTTCGCCGAGGCGCGAGATGAAACGGCTCAGAGCCGCAAGGCATCCCGTGACCCTCTGTATGCCTTTCAAGTCCTTGATGCGCCCCATGTTGGTGATGGCCGCGATTTTCTCCGGGTTGGCCTCGATGCCCCGCTCGGAGACGATGAACCCCAAGAGCATGCCTCGGGGGACCCCGAAGACGCACTTCTCGGGATTGAGCTTTACGCCTTTCGCCTTGAGACACCGGAATGTCGTTTCAATGTCGGAAAGGAGGTCGGAGGCTTTCCTCATCTTGACTACGATGTCATCGACGTAGGCCTCGACCGTTTGACCAATGTGTTCGCCGAACACGTGGTTCATGCACCGTTGGTACGTTGCACCCGCATTCCTCAAACCAAACGACATGGTAACATAGCAGTACATGCCGAAAGGTGTGATGAAAGAAGTCGCGAGCTGGTCAGACTCTTTCATCTTGATTTGGTGATACCCTGAGTAGGCATCGAGGAAAGACAAGGTTTCGCACCCAGCAGTGGAATCCACGATTTGATCGATGCGAGGCAGAGGGTAGGGAACTTTTGGACATGCTTTGTTTAGACCAGTGTAGTCTACACACATCCGCCATTTCCCTCCTTTCTTTATCACAAGCACAGGGTTGGCAAGCCATTCGGGATGGAATACCTCTTTGATGAACCCTGCTGCCATTAGCTTGTGGATCTCCTTGCCTATGGCTCTGCGCTTTTCTTCGTCGAATCGGCGCAGAGGCTGCTTCACGGGTCGGGCTCCAGCTCAGATATCCAGCGAGTGCTTGGCGACATCCCTTTGTATGCCGGGCATGTCCGAGGGACTCCACGTGAAAACGTCGGCGTTTGCACGGAGAAAGTCGACGAGCACTGCTTCCTATTTGGGGTCGAGCTCGGAGCCAATCCGGATCTGCTTGGAGGCGTCGTCGCTGGGGTCGAGAGGGACAGACTTAACCGTCTCCGCTGGCTCGAAGTTGTCGGCATGGCGCTTCACGTCTGGCGCCTCCTTGGAGAGGCTCTCCAGGTCGACGATGAGGGCTTCAGATTCGGCGAGGGCCTCGGCGTACTCCACGCACTCCACATCGCATTCGTACGCGTGTCGGTACGTGGGGCCGATGGTGATGACCCCGTTGGGGCCCGACATCTTGAGCTTGAGGTAGGTGTAGTTGGGGACGGCCATGAACTTGGCGTAGCATGGCCTCCCCAACACCGCATGGTAGGTTCCTCAGAACCCGACCACCTCGAACGTGAGGGTTTGCCTTTGGAAGTTGGAGGGAGTCCTGAAGCAGACGGGTAGATCGAGTTGTCCGAGGGGCTGGACGCGCTTCCCGGGAATGATCCCATGAAAAGGCGCAGCGCCTGCCCGGACCGAGGATAGAACGATCCATAGGAGCCCGAGGGTCTCAGCGTAGATGATGTTGAGGCTGCTGCCTCCGTCCATGAGGACCTTGGTGAGCCTGACGTTGCCGATGATGGGGTCGACAACGAGCGGGTATTTCCCCGGGCTCGGCACGCGGTCGGGGTGGTCGCCCTGGTCAAAGGTGATGGGCTTGTCGGACCAGTCTAGGTAGACTGGCGCCGCCACCTTTACCGAGCAGACCTCCCGACGCTCTTGCTTGCGGTGCCGAGCCGAGGCGTTCGCCACTTGCCCACCGTAGATCATGAAGCAGTCGCGGACCTCGGGGAACTCTCTTGCCTGGTGATCTTCCTTCTTATCGTCGTCGCGGGCCCTGCCACCCTCCGCAGGTGGCCCGGCCTTGTGAAAGTGGCGCCGAAGCATGGCGCACTCCTCAAGGGTGTGCTTGACGGGCCCCTGATGATAGGGGCACGACTCCTTGAGCATTTTGTCGAAGAGGTTGGCACCTCCGGGAGGTTTCCGAGGGTTCTTGTACTCGGCGGCGGCGATAAGGTCCGCGTCAGCGGCGTCGCGTTTCGCTTGCGACTTCTTCTTGCCTTTCTTCTTGGTGCCGCGCTGAGTTGACGCCTCGGGGACATCTTCCGATGGGCGGCCCTGGGGCTGCTTAACCTTCCGGAAGATGGCCTCAACCGCCTCCTGGCCAGAGGCGAACTTGGTGGCGATGTCCATCAGCTCGCTCGCCCTGGTGGGGGTCTTGCGGCCCAGCTTGCTCACCAGGTCGCGGCAGGTGGTGCCGGCGAGGAACGAGCCGATGACATCTGAGTCGGTGACGTTGGGTAGCTCGGTGCGCTGCTTCGAGAATCGCCGGATGTAGTCCCGAAGAGACTCTCTCGGCTGCTGGCGGCAGCTTCGGAGATCCCAGGAGTTCCCAGGGCGCACGTACATGCCCTGGAAGTTGCCGGCGAAGGCTTGGACCAGGTCGTCCCAGTTGGAGATCTGCCCCGGAGGCAAATGCTCCAGCCAGGCTCGAGCGGTGTCAGAGAGGAACAGGGGGAGGTTGCGGATGATGAGGTTGTCATCGTCCGTTCCACCCAGGTGGCAGGCCAGCCGGTAGTCCGCGAGCCACAGTTCCGGTCTCGTCTCCCCCGAGTACTTTTGATAGTAGTCGGGGTTCGGAACCGGGTCGGGAATGACGCCCGTCGTATGGCCCAGCTGAAAGCCTGCAGACCGGGTGGTTCGGGCGAGGGACTCCGATCCTCCCCGCTGTCGTAGCGTCCCCCACGCCTGGGGTGGTAGCCTCGGCGCGCCTTGTCGTCGAGGTGGGCTCGACGGTTGCGGTGATGGTGCTCGTTGCCGAGGCGACCCGGGGCCGCAGGCGCTGTGTTGCGCGTGCGCCCGGTGTGGACCGAGGCTTCCCGCATGAATCGGGAAGTCGCGGCGCGATGTTCCGAGGGGTGCCCCTGCCTTCGGGAGGCAGAGCTTTCGGCCCGTCGGACCGCGGCATCCTCTAGGAGATTCTTGAGCTCTCCCTAGATACGCCGCCCCTCGGTGGTTGATGGCTCCAGCATCGCGCGGAGAAGTATTGCCGCTGCAGCCAGGTTCTGGCCGACCCCACTGGAAGCCGGTGGCGGCCTTGCCTTGACATCGTCGGCGATGTGGTGCTGGATGCCCTGGGGTAGATGACGCGCTTCTCCGGCCGGAGGTTGGCCCGCCCATTCCTGCCCGATGTCCCGGCGGAACGGCTCAAGCGTTCCTGCTCCCTCGTCGAGCCTGGCCTGCATCTCGCGGATTTGCTCGAGCTGTGAGTCATGACCCCCCGCCGGGACGGGGATCACAGCTACCTCCCGAAGGATGTCAACGCGAGGCGCAGGCCTAGGGGGATCACCGTTTTCCGGTATACCAAGATGGTTGCCTTCGACGGGACCCCCTAGATCGACGTGGAAACATTCACGACTTGGGCCGCAGTCCTCGTCGCCGAAGCTGCGGCTACCGTCGGAACAATCGGAGAGGCAGTAGTCGCATGCGGTCATGAAGTCCCACATGGCACTGGGGTTGCCAAGTCCGGAGAAATCCCAACAAAAGTCGGCCTCGTCATCTTCCTCGGAACCCGAAGGCCCATAGGTCGAGACGGCCGTCAGCCGGTCCCAGGGTGAGCGCATACGATACCCCAGAGGGTTTGGACTCGCCTCTATGAGAGCGTCCATTGAAGCGAAGTCGCTTGGTGGGTCGAGGCTGAATCCGAAAGGCACGAGATGGGAGTCGGTCAGTACCTCTTGGTCGACGGGCGGTGACGAAATCATGTCAGGGGCAGACTGCACCGTCGTCTCAGGTACGAGGGTGACGCCCAGCAAGTCTTTTGCGAGCGTGCTGGCGTCGTCCGTTTGCTTGGAGTTGGCGTGTTGCGGGGAAACGGCGCTCGTCTTCGTCTCAGAAGCAAAGTTGATGCCCGACGTGTCCCCCGTTGGGGCGCCGGCGCCGTCGACTCGCTCGACAGCCGACGAGGTGCCGCCTCCTACTTGGCCTTGGTTGCCCCGCCTCCTCCTCCGTTGGCGGGGGAGGCGACGGGACAGACCCGAAAGTCGTTCTTCCGCCACGTGGGGAAGACGTCATCGATTCTGCCGCCGGTGGGCGGGTTGTCGGCCGCCATTGTCGCTGTCGCGCGGCGGAGGAAGGAGTATCATGTCGTAGCTGCTGTCGAGGGACATGAACTCAAGACTCCCGAAACGGAGCACCGTCCCGGGCTGGAAAGGTTGCTGGAGACTGCCCATTTGGAGCTTGACGGGAAACTGTTCGTCAACACGCAGTAGGCCCCTACCTGGCGCGCCAACTGTCGGCGTTTCAACCCCGGGGGGTCCCTGGACCGACGAGTAAATTGTCGCCGCGTGCCCCAGCCCAGATGGGTCGGCGCGAGACAGAGCGCGAAGGGGGGAGATAGGCGTGAAAAGGGGAAACCCACGGCCTTCGTGTTTGTCCCGCGCCCAGGTCGGGTGCGCTTGCAGTAGGGGGTTACAAGCGTCCACGCGGGAGAGAGCGAGAGGCTTACGCGAGCGCCGTCCCGTCCTTCCCCGCGCGGCCAACCTTCTCTAAGAGGGCCCTATACCTTCCTTTTATAGGCGTAAGGAGAGGATCCAGGTGTACAATGGGAGGTGTAGCAGTGTGCTAACGTGTCTAGCGGAGAAGAGCTAGTGCCCTAAGTACATGCCGTCGTGGCAGCCGGAGAGGTTTTGGCACCCAGTTCGTGTGGTGTCGTGGCCATCGGAGGAGCGCTGGAGCCTGGCGGAAGGACAACTATCGGGGCTGTTGAGTCCTTGCTGACGTCTCCTTGCTTCCGTAAGGGGGCTGAGAGCCGCCGTCGTCATGGAGCATGCGGGGCGCCATCATTACTTGTTTACCGGGGCAAGCCAGATGGGACGCCGGTCTTATTCCCCGTAGCCTGAGTTGGCTTGGGGTAGGGTAATGATGGCGCCTCCTGTGACGTGGTTGGTCCGAGCCCTGGGTTGGGCGAGGTGGAGGCTCCTCCGAGGTCGAGGTCGAGTCTATCTTCCAAGGCCGAGGTCGAGTCCGAGCCCATGGGTCGGGCGAGGCGGAGACCGTCGGCTGATGCCAGGGCTGAGTCTGAGCCCTGGGGTCGGGCGAGGCGGAGTTCGTCGTCTCCTGGGGCCGAGCCTGAGTCCGAGCCCTGGGGTCGGGCGAGGCGGAGTTCGTCGTCTTCCGGGGCCGAGCCCGAGTTCGATCCCTGGGGTCGGGCGATGCGGAGTTTGTCGTCTTCCGGGGCTGAGCCCGAGTCCGAGCCCTGGGGTCGGGCGATGCGGAGTTCGTTGTCTTCCGGGGCTGAGCCCGAGTCCGAGCCCTGGGGTCGGGCGATGCGGAGTTCGTCGTCTTCCGAGGCTGAGCCCAAGTCCGAGCCCTGGGGTCGGGCGATGCGGATTTTCCTATGGCGCCCGAGGCCGGACCTGGCTGCTGTCAGCCTCACTCTGTCGAGTGGCACATCAGTCGGAGCGGCGCAGGCGGCGCTGTCCTCTTGTCAGGCCGGTCAGTGGAGCGGCGAAGTGACTGCGGTCACTTCGGCTCTGTCGACTGAAGGGCGCGCGTCAAGATAAAGTGTCAGGCCACCTTTGCATTAAATGCTCCTGCGATACGGTCGGTCGGTGTGGCGACTTGGCCAAGGTTGCTTCTTGGCGAAGACTGGGCCTCGGGTGAACCGAAGGTGTGTCCGTTGCTGGAGGGGGTCCTCGGGCGAGACGTAAATCCTCCGGGGTCGGCTGCCCCTGCCCGAGGCTGGGCTCGGGCGAGGCGAGATCGTGTCCCTTGGGTGGACCGAGCCTTGACTTGTTCGCACCCATCAGGCCTTTGCAGCTTTGTGCTGATGGGGGTTACCAGATGAGATTAGGAGTCTTGGGGGTACCACTAATTATGGTCCCCGACACTTATCTACTACTACTCATTGTGCAAGTGTAGCAGTTGGGCTTGGGGAGAGATGTAGTAGATGTTTTTCCTGCCATAGATGTAGACATAAACACACATGTGGTGTAGCGGTAGCTACTGCTCACATTTCCCTGAGAGGTGGGTTCGAATCCCCTTCGGGTCATTTGTGTTTTTTAATTTTAGCTAGACGTGGTTGTACGTGTGTCACACCTGGTTACATCATCTGAATCATTGTATCTTTAACAAGTATCACATCAAAGTAAAGCGGAATTTAAATAACAGGGGCAATCTCCCATAGGAAGATGATCGGCGTATCGTTAGACTTAGAATTCATCGTCGTCAATATCTCCATCAAAGTCTCCAGCATCACCCTTTGATCAAAATACTAGCAAGGGTGAGCTCACTTATGGTCGGGGCTCAGCAAGTGGGGGAAAAATTAGTGCAGGTATAACAAGGTGAGGCTAAGGTTGAGCAGTAAGCATTTTAGTTGGTCAACATTTTAGTAACAACACTTGTCTTACTAATAAGTGTGAATCCCAAGTATCCCAATTAAACAAAGGAATATGAGTATAACAAAAACACTTAAGTGAAATCACTTAAGCGAACAATTGGCAGATCATCGGATCTTAGTTTATTTCCATCTTCAAGTTCAATTATCATGTGAGGTGTCCAGGTCGCTCTTAACCGGGAGCACGGCTGATATATCAGTTTTACACTCTGCAGAGGTGGTACAACTTTATCCACAAGCCATGTATCCCATCTAGCCCAGGTTGATCGGACCCTTAAACACTACCGAGGTGAATGTCTAGGGATCCATTATGAGGCTTTCACAAAATACACTTAATACGAAGCAACCCGCTAAGGTTTCTAAAGCCGATGGTGGTGACCCCCTGGGTGAGGTACCTTAGCCAAGACTACATCCCCATGATAACGTGGGCTGCCAACACCACCGCTCCCCCTCTTGCCCATATTTTAGGTAAGGTTGCCAGACACTAAGCATATAAAGCTAATTACCAAAGCTAGAGCCATGATAGCACTCGTGGTTGCACTGTTATCCTGGGTGGTCACTCCATGTTCCAATTAATATGAAATAATGTTGTTTTAACCATCGGGTTAATATCATAATTGCCAATTTCATTATTGGAACATTAATATCAATTAATGAGTGACATAAAAGTTATTAAGTGGAGCGGTAGCACAAGTTTGCAAAGCTTAATAATTTCCCCAGGGTAAACAAGGAATACAGTTGGTAAATCTAGGAAATCCTTAATTAGGTAAAACCCATCAAATTATGCAGTATATTAAAAAGTAAACATTATTTTATGCAATGATTGGGTACAAAAAGAATATGCAGAGGGAGAATCCACTTGCCTTGCTCAAAAGCGTCCTGCGGATCATCCTCGAACATATTCAAATCCTCTACCATAAAGTTAGCTTCTAATATCGATTCGCATATCGTACATACAAAAGAAATCATTCACCAATAAATAAACATGCACTGTTACATAAACATACACCATTACATTCACATTAGCACATCGCACTTAATACACACATAAATACGTCTTAGCGTGTAAATGCTTATTAATTCATTTATGACTATTATTGCGAGTCATAAATG
This sequence comes from Zea mays, assembly GCF_902167145.1. Taxonomy (NCBI): domain Eukaryota; kingdom Viridiplantae; phylum Streptophyta; class Magnoliopsida; order Poales; family Poaceae; genus Zea; species Zea mays. The sequence goes on along the minus strand of NC_050098.1, from coordinate 41,158,995 downwards.
GTGAGTTTATGTGTGGGTGCTATAAATACAGTTTTAACTAGTATTAATATGTTTTAACATCATCAATGAAAATAAATGGTAGTTATCATCTTTAATACTAATAAATAGATTAATAGATTTTATCCTTTTTATTTCTAACTTGAATTATTGAGTATAGCTTAAAAATGAATCTATTAATATTAATATTCTAAAAATCCCTATAAATTACTAATTGGACTTTTTATCACACAAGCGGGGTTATTTTGACCTAAACAAGTATTTTGCTTACTCTAAAAATTTAAGTGCTATACTCGCGAACATGTTTATTTGGCTAGTAAAAATCTACTTTCCATATTACTAGTGGTATTTTCTCCTTTCTTTCTAAAAAGAAAATATTAATAATATAATCGGATATAAATCATCTAAAATCATATAATGTTTATATGACATGAATTCTATACTATTTTCTAAATCCATTAAAATGAACCTATGACTATGATTCTCCAAATAGTTTCTAAAATTCATTATGACCAAATTTTAACTACAAAATTTCCTATCTAGTGTTTTTATCACCAACGTGTGACTACTCAATTTTCGTCATATTTCTCTCTAATCCAAAAATCATCGCATCGACTAACATGAACAATCATGGTGCACTAATAACCGCATATATCTACCAAAAGTTCCATAGCGCATATACATATGTATTTCGGATCACACATGTTCATATTACAACAAAATAATCATACAATTCATGAATTGAATCAAAAGAATTTCGAAAATACACAAATTAATTTGGGGTTGTCTTCCACCTTGGGTTCTCGCTTGCGCAGGGAAATGGAGATGGCTCGGTAGGGAGGTCGGTCGAGCAAGAGAAGCGGGCAGGGGTCCTCGACGTCGGGCGGGCTCCGGCGGGGCGAGCTCCGGTGAACTCCGGTGACGACGGCAAGCGAGGAGAGCAAGAGAGAGGGGCGAGCTCGGGTAGGGGAGGAAGGGAGAGAGGAGGAGCTCGGTTTTATAGGGGGCAGGGGGTAGAGGGAAGGTCGGCCGGGGGAATGGAGAGGGGCGGTCGTCGTCTTCAATGACCATCGATGGCGGTAATGGGGGAAAGAAGAAACAGATGCCTTGAACTCCAAAATGCAGGGAGAATAACGGTCGCGCGAGACTTCGGTTGGCGGCTGCATAGGGCATGGCGCTTGGTGTCGCGCGCGCGTCGGTTCCTGGCGCGGCGGTTCGGTGGCTTGGTCGGGCGCGGTCGCGACGGCTGCAGGCGCGGGCGGCTCGGACGCGGTTGCTGCGCGAGGCCGGGGCCGGTCGGGGTCGCGGCCTGGTGCGCGGAAGCAGGCGCAGCTTGGTCGCAGGTCGCGGGCAGGGCGGCGTCCGGTCAGCTTCCTGGCTGCTTGCGCAAGAAAGAGCAAAAGGGAAGAGAGAGAATAGGGGAGGGAGAGGGAAAAAACAAGGGCGGCGGCGGCTTGGAAAGAATGCAGGGACGCGCGCGGCTGGCTCAGGGAGATGGGCCTTAGTGGGCCGTTTAGGTTAGGGTTAGGTATTTTGTTTTTTTTGTTTTAAATTTCGAAATGCATTTTTAAAGAGCTCAAAAATTCATAAAAACTCACCAAAACTATTTAAAAATAAAATATTTATTTTTAGACTAATAATTATTATATTATTTAATTATTATATTAATTACTAGAATTTTCCTTTAAGAAGAATTGCTATAAAACGTCTGTTAATCAATCATGCGCACATAAAAATGATTCAAAATGCAAATAAATAATTAAACACTTAAAAATTATTACCCTATTTAACATAATAACCAAATTTATTATTTGTAGTTGATGGCTTTTATGGTGTTACAAACCTACCCCTCTTAAAAGAATCTCGTCCTCGAGATTAAGAAACTTCCGAGAATAACTAGGGGAATTCTGCTCTGAGTTCATCTTCTCTTTCCTAAGTGGTCTTATCTTCCGAATGATGACTCCACTGAACTTTGCACATGTTAATAACTTTACTCTGTGTAATTCTGCGAGATGTTTCCAGAATTTTGACAGGGTACTCCGAATAAGTCAAATCCTCATTGACATTCAGTTCCTCCATGGGTAATTGTTCCTCCGGTACTCTTAAGCACTTCTTGAGTTGTGACACGTGAAATACGTCATGCACATCCGATAAACTATCGGGTAGCTCTAACTGGTAGGATACTTCACCTTTTCCTTCCAAAATCTTGAATGGGCCGATATAGTGAGGAGATAATTTTCCTTTAACCTTAAACCTTTTCATTCCTCTCATCGGTGAAACTTTAAGGTAGACAAAGTCTCCTACTTCGAACATCAACTCTCTTCTTCTATTATCAGCATAGCTTTTCTGTCTTGACTGTGCTGTCTTCAAATTTTCTCTGATAATCTGCACTTGCTTTTCCGCCTCTTGGAGAATTTCTGGACCAAATACTTGACTTTCTCCAGTCTGATTCCAATAAAGCAGTGTTCTACACTTTCGTCCATAAAGTGCTTCAAATGGTGCCATTTTTAGACTTGCCTGATAACTGTTGTTTTACGAGAATTCTGTATAAGGCAAACTTTTATCCCAGCTTCTACCATGCTTTAGAGCGCAAGCTCTTAGCATATCTTCCAACACTTGGTTTGTTCTTTCCGTTTGCCCATCCGTTTGCGAATGATAAGCTGAACTAAAGTTTAGCTTGGTATCCATGGACTCATGTAGTCTTTTCCAAAAGCACGAGGTAAACTGGGTTCCTCGATCTGATACGATCTTCTTCGGTACTCCATGCAGACAAACAATCCTCGACATGTATAACTCTGCTAACTAGGCTCCTGAGTAAGTTGTCTTCACATGTATAAAGTGTGCCACTTTAGTCATCCTGTCTACTATGACCCATATTGAATCATAGCCATCCCGAGTACGGGGTAGTCCAACTATGAAATCCATACCGATTTCTTCTCATTTCCATTTAGGTACCTTGAGAGGTTGTAGTAATCCTGTTGGTCTTTGGTGTTCGGCTTTAACTCGCTGACACACGTCACATAATGCAACATGAGTAGCAACATCTCTTTTCAAACCGTACCACCAATACTTTTCCTTAAGATCCTGGTACATCTTTGTACTACGGGTGAATAGAGTAAGCTGAATCATGAGCTTCTCTCAAAATAAGTTGACGCAGGTGTTCGATTTCCGGTACGCAGATTCTCTTCTTAAACCATACTGTGCCTTGATCATCTTCCGTGAAATCTGGGGCTTTTCTCAAACCAATCAAAGTTTTAATTTCCTTAATTTTCTCATAGGACTCTTGTCCTTTACGAATCTCTTCTTCCAAGGTAGATTCAACTTCCATAATCGTTGCTTCTACATTATCGAGCATACCAAGGTTGAGTTGTTCCATTTCCCAGCACAATTCCTGTGACATCAAATGAGTAGTGATGTTGTTCACTTGACCCTTACGGCTCAAAGCATCAGCCACTACATTTGCTTTTCCTGGGCGATATTGTATTTCCAAATCATAGTCCTTAATCAACTCAAGCCATCTTCTCTGTCTTAGGTTGAGTTCTTTCTGAGTGAATATGTATTTCAAGCTTTTGTGATCCGTGAAGATCTTGCACTTGTTTCCAATCATATAGTGCCTCCAAATCTTCAAAGCATGCACTACAGCAGCTAGTTCCAGATCATGCGTAGGATAATTCTTCTCATGCTTTCTCAACTGCCTTGAGGCATAAGCTATCACTTTTCCTTCTTGCATTAGCACACATCCAAGTCCAAGGTGTGATGCATCGCAATACACATCAAATCCCTTGTGGATGTCTGGCATTACCAATATTGGTGCAATGGTTAACCTTTTCTTGAGTTCTTCAAAACAATTCTGACAAGCTTCATCCCACTTGAACTCTTTACCTTTCTCCAGTAGAGAGGTAAGAGGTTTCACTAACTTGGAAAAACCTTCAACAAATCTTCTGTAGTATCCTGCCAATCCAAGAAAACTTCTGATCTTGGACGCATCCTTTGGTTGCTTCCAATTTAATATTTCGCTTATCTTTCCAGGGTCCACTTTAATTCCACCTTCAGTAACAATGTGTCCTAAGAAAGCAACTTCCTTCAACCAAAAATCACACTTCGATAACTTTGCGTATAGTTGGTTGTCACGAAGCTTTTGTAGGACTAGCCTTAGATGATCTTCATGTGTTTCTTCATTCGGAGAATATATCAGTATGTCGTCAATGAATACGACCACAAACTGATCCAGATATTCCATGAATACTTTTTCATCAAGTTCATAAAGTATGTTGGTGCATTAGTCAGTCCGAACGACATGACCAAAAACTCATATAATCCATATCTCGTAGTAAAAGCTGTCTTGGGTACATCTTCTGCTCGAATCTTTAACTGATGATATCCCGATCTTAGATCTATCTTCGAGAATATCTTAGCTCCCTTCATCTGATCAAATAAATCTTCAATCTGAGGTAGTGGGTATTTATTCTTGATGGTTACTTCATTCAAACTTCTATAATCAACGCACATTCTCCTCGAACCATCCTTCTTGTTCACAAATAGCATTAGGGCTCCCCAAGGGGATGAACTTGGGTGAATGAAACCTTTTTCTAGTAATTCTTCTATTTGTTTCTTCAGTTCTACTAAATCCTTGACATCCATTCTATAAGGTCTTTTTGAGATAGGTGCGGTTCTGGGTAATAATTTGTCACACCCGGTTTTAGAAGGCAAACCGAATGCGAACCATGTACGTGCTAGGATCAGCAATTCACGTACACAACAGTTACATAACATGGACATCATCACACAGTGTTCAAATAGTATTAAAAAGGGAAATAGTAGTCGATTACATCATATGTCTGAGACGTCCACATAGTCTTTACAAATAATCAAAGTGCGGAAAAGAAACGTAGATAAACGCGACCTTCACAGGCAGCCGACTGGGGGTTGTCGCTAACCCACGCCTAGAACTCGTCGTAGTCTTGGAACTCCTGGAAGTCTCCTTCCACGGCTTCACCTTCTCCTGAGCAGGGGTTGCAATGCTGACAACCTGGGGATGGGGGGGTTTGGGGTGTAGAGCAAGGGTGAGTACACATCAACATACTCAGCAAGTGTCCTGTCTGGTTGTAGTGGACTAGCTTTATGTGGGGGATAAGTCAAGCAGTTGCTTTTAGTTGGTCAGATTATTATTACTAGTAGAGAAAGCCAAGTTTTAGAATTAACCCACGTTATTAACCCAAACGTACTCCTTCCCAAACGGAAAGAGTACCACTTACCATTAATAGAGTCAATACCAAGAACCATCAATCTCATTGCCACCTGCAAATCCGAACATCTCTGATCAAGTATCACTAATCATTGGAGCTCCCTTGGCCGCTCATAACCGCGAGCACGGCTGATATATCAGTTTTCAAACACTCTGCAGAGGTTGTGCACTTTACCCACAAGCCGTGATTCCCTTTCTGCCCGGAGATCATGACTCTCCATTGATCACTACCAAGGTGACCCAGCAGGGCATCACTACGTAGCCTTTACAAAGATTCCCCGAGGCTGTAGCCGCCCGATAGGTTTCCTAAATGCACCGCACTCCTCCCCAAGGGGCGAACCCAAACTTGGCAGAGCGAGCCGCATACACCAAGCCCCATTGACGACACAACGGCTAAGCGAACTACACCCCGGATCCTCTAATTATTCAGCTAAGGGCACCCCATTCCACCCTCATGGTTGCACTGTTTTCCCGGGCGGTCATCCAAAGAACAGGTCCTTACGGAGAGGCACTCGAGAAACCGCTCGAGCCCCCTTAAAGGCCACAAGTGTAACATCATAATAAGAAGGGGGAAAACAGCGTATCATTGATCATTCTCATCATGTTCATTGATTACAGTTGAGCAATAGCATAAGACTAAGCAATAATAATCCAACCCAAATAGGTAAACAAGGACATGGATAACAAAAGCTAGTCAATCCTTAGGTATAAATGTGTAATGCGGGAGGTGAATTAAAGAATGTATAGGACAGAGATAGGTCAAGGGACACTTGCCTCCACCAACCGGCTGCTGCTCAGGGGCTTCTCCTGCGAGTTCTTCGGGTTCTTCAACCGGATCGTTCTCTGTGCGAGTGCAAACATACATACATCCATCCATTCAAATTAGGAGACAAATAGTACACCATACAAGAGAACAAGTAGATTAAACATGCATAGAATATGACATACAATATTACATTTACCATGGTTAGAAAGAAACGGGGGAAGGTCTCGCAGGGGTTAAAGCTTATGCCCGAGGCGCATTACGGATAGACGAATAACTAGACGTTACGTGCTCTAGTTCTACTTAGCTCCAATAATAAGGATTAACTACATGCACTAATAGAAACATGACCACTTTCAGCCGATCAACATTAAATGAGCTAGATGATTAACTATATGAATTAACTAACGTAGCCAATTTCCAAATTGAGTTTCCTATTTCATTAACATGAATAGCATGATTAGCGCGCATAAAATATAGGGGGGTGGACCGGCTCGTCTAGGGGTAGACGAAGGCACGGCGAGCCGTGCCAAGGCACCGCGCGCATCACGCGAGCAGCGCGCGCGCAAGGCCACACACACGCACTGCGAACTAGCCGTGCACACGTCGGGGCCGCGCGCTGCCCGAGCTCAAGGCCGCGCGCCATAGGCACGCTGGGCCGAGCTCGAGGCCGCGCCGGGGCCATCACGACGCGAGCAGGACACGCCGGGGCGGGCGGGCGAACACGGGCGGGCGAGCACGGGCGGGACGGGCGACGCCGCGGGCAGGGGAGCACACGCGGGCGGGGCGGGGCACGCCGCGCGGGCGCCATGGCCGGCGAGGCCACGACCGGCCACCACGCCGGGGCAGGGGACGGCGCGGGTGCGACGGGCAGGGGCCGCCATGGCCGGGGCGGGCGAAATCGGCGAGCGCGGCCGGGGCGGGCGGGGCCGGGGACGGCGAGCTCGGGGCGGGCGCGGCCGGGGGCGGGCGGGGTCGGGGGCCGGCGAGCGCGGCCCCACCGCGGGGAGAGCTCCGGCGGGTGGGGGAAGGAGGAGGGAGGGGAGAGAGAAGAGGAGAGGGGGAGGGAGGGGCTCACCGCGGGCGGGGAGGGCGGCGGCGGCGGTTTCGGGCGAGCAGGGGGGTCGGGCGGGTTGGGCAGGGGAGAGAGAGATTTGGGGGAGGGGAGGGGGATGACAGGCGGGGCCCGCAGGGGAGGGGAGAGAGATTTGGGGGGAGGGGGCGCGGCTGGGCCGCTCTTGGGCCCAAAGCGGGGGTGTGAGGGGGGGGGGGCGAGGCGGGCCGCGGCCGCGCCGGCCCACGGCGCGAGGGGAAAGGGGGCGGGGCCAAGGCCGGCAGGGCCGGCCGGCTGGCTGGGCCGCGCGCCAAGGTGGGGGGCGGCTGGGCCAAAAAGGGGAGGAGAGGGAGGGGAGAGAAGAAAAGATTTTCCTTTTTTTTGATATCTATTTTCTATATGAATGCTTTCACACTTTCAAACAATCAAAGAAATGCATGGTTCGGCATGGTGCAGCAATCCAAAGAAAATAACTCTAGGATTTACTATTGTCACATGACCTAAAGTTTTGAAGACGGGTGAGGTTTTAGCGAAAAGAAATGGAAAAAAGGGGTAACGCCCGAATTTAGCGAGCGATAGAGAAAAGAAAAAATTCAACTCGAAATTCGGGGCGTTACAAACCTATCCCCCTTAAAAGAATCTCGCCCTCGAGATTCAGGGTTGGCTAGCAAAGAGCTCAGGGTATTTGGCCATCAGATCATCTTCACGCTCCCAGGTTGCCTCTTCCTCAGAGTGATGATTCCATCTGACCTTGCACATTCTGATGGTCTTCCTTCGGGTGACTCTGTCTGCGGTCTCAAGGATTTGCGTTGGCTTCTCAACATAGGTCAAGTCCTCCTGGACTTCAAGACCTTCAACTGGCAACTGCTCTTCTGGCACACGCAAGCACTTCTTCAATTGAGACACATGAAAGACATCATGCACAGCAGACAAATTTTCTGGTAGGCTGAGCTGATAGGCCACTTCTCCACGCCTTGCGAGAATCTGGTACGGACCGATGTAGCGGGGTGCTAGCTTGCCTTTCACTCCGAACCTTCTGATTCCTCTAATCGGTGACACTTTCAGATAGACAAAGTCTCCAACTTCGAAACTCAGCTCTCTTTTTCTTGTGTTTGCATAGCTTCGCTGCCTTGATTGTGCTATCTTCAGATTCTCTCGGACCATCTTGATGTTCTTTTCGGCTTCAAGCAGAATGTCTGGCCCGAACACTTGCTTTTCCCCAGGCTGATCCCATTGCAACGGAGTTCTACAACTCATTCCATAAAGCGCCTGAAAAGGTGACATCTTCAAACTGGCCTGGTAACTGTTGTTATAGGAGAACCCTGCATAAGGCAATCGCTTGTCCCATCCGGACTGATCTTGCAACGCACAGGCTCTCAACATGTGTTCAAGAATTTGATTGGTCCTTTCGGTCTGGCCATATGTCTGCGGATGATACGCTGAACTGAAATTCAGATGTGTGCCCAAGGCTTCATGCAACTGCTGCCAGAAATGAGAGGAGAACTGCGTTCCTCTGTCTGACACTATCTTCTTTGGCACACCGTGAAGACAGACGATCTAAGACATGTACAACTCTGCCAATACTGCACTGCTGTAGTTGGTCTTGACAGGTATGAAGTCGGCTGACTTGGTTAAGCGATCCACCACTACCCAAATGGAATCGTAGCCGGCTCGAGTGCGAGGCAATCCGACTATGAAATCCATGCCGATTTCATCCCATTTTCACTAAGGGATTTGCAACGGTTGCAACAATCCGGCTGGTCTCTGGTGCTCTGCCTTGATCCTTCGACAACTATCGCACATAGCCACATGCTTTGCGATTTCCCTCTTCATTCCGTACCACCAGAATTTCTTCTTCAGATCCTGATACATCTTCTCACTGCCAGGGTGAATCGAATAGGCTGTCTCATGAGCTTCCTTGAGGATTAACTCCCGAATAGACTGGACATTGGGAACACACAAGCGGTCTTTGAACCATATCACACCTTTTGCGTCTTCTCGAAAATCTTTGCCTCTGCCATCTAGAATCAGTCGCCGGATCTCACCGATCTTCTCATCGTTCTTCTGCGCTTCTTTGATTTCCCGCTCCAAGGTAGGTTCCAACTCAATTGTGACTCCTCGCGAATTGTTCAGAAATCCGAGACTCAACCTGTCAAACTCCTTGGCCAACTCATAAGGCATCGGACGAGCGACCATAAGATTGACTTGACTCTTCCTGCTCAAAGCATCTGCCACTACGTTCGCTTTTCCTGGATGGTAATGGATCTCCAACTCATAGTCTTTGATCAGCTCTAACCATCTTCGTTGCCTCATATTCAACTCTGACTGAGTGAATGTGTACTTCAGACTCTTGTGGTCTGTGTAAACATCGCATTTCTATCCATATAGGTAGTGCCTCCATGTCTTTAGTGCGTGAACACTGCTGCCAACTCTAGATCATGGATTGGGTAATTCTTCTCATGAACTTTCAGCTGTCGGGACGAGTAAGCCACAACTCTTCCCTCTTGCATCAACACACATCCCAAACCTGTGTAACAAGCATCACAATACACCAAGAAGGGCTTGTGCACATCAGGCAAGACTAAGACAGGCGCTGTAGTCAACTTCTCTTTCATCGCTTCGAAGGCCTCTTGACATTTCTAGGTCCACTTGAACTCAACTTTATTGCCTAACAACACTGTCATTGGTTTCGCAATCTTCGAAAACCCTTCAATGAATCGCCGATAATATCCGGCCATTCCAATGAAACTCTTGATTCCTCGGGCATCTGTTGGCGCTTTCCAGTTTAGAATGTCTGCCACTTTCTTCGGATCTATAGCCAATCCTTCTTTGTTGATTATATGACCCAAGAACAGGACTTCACTGATCCAGAACTCGCACTTGCTCAACTTTGCATACAATTGATGCTCTCTCAATCTCTGCAATACCATCCTCAAATGATCTGCATGCTCTTCTTCGCTTTGAGAATAAATCAGAATGTCATCGATGAATACCACCACAAACTTATCGAGATAGTCCATGAATACACTGTTCATCAAGTTCATGAAGAAGGCTGGCGCACTGGTCAAACCGAAAGACATCACAGTGAACTCATACAAACCATAATTGGTAATGAATGTCGTCTTTGGAATGTCCGAAGGTCGGATCCTAAGCTGATGATAACTGTGACGGAACCTCCCAAGTAATTAGGCCCACCTACAGCTGTCCTTGTCCAACGGACCTCAGACAACCCTGTAGGTGCCCCTGAACTACTTGACAAGTTTGGTATCTTCTTTCTTACCTTTCCAGGAACATTTCACCCGTCTTGCAGACATTACAGACCATCGGAGATAAAGAAATGCGGAAGCAATTACATAACTTACATTTATTTAGAAAGTAAGATCAAGTTACTTATTACAGACCAGAGTTATCCTAGGAGTGTAGAGTAATATTATTACAATACCAAGGGAGGTAAAAACTCCTCCCGATAAGTTCTTTCATAAAAGTTCTATATGGAGGACCAAGTCCTCCCGCGGCTTCACTCTTGTTTTTCTTCCTTGGGAACCACCTTGGAGCAAAAGCAACAAAAATTTGTCGCTTCCTCACCTAAAAACAACGGAGGGATAAACCCAGAGTATGGAATTACTCAGCAAGTCTTACCCGACTAAAGAAAAGACTCTCAAGGGTATGCTGGCTTAAGGGAGTCAAGGTAAGGCTTTTCAATAATCAAAGACTCTGTTTTGTAGAAATGCTTACTAAAGTGGATCCTTAAAAATCCAATTTTATTTGTCAAGTTAAGTAAAATTACCTGCAACTAAAGTTCTTTCTACCCTAGTTCAATCACTTGTCCTGCACTAGCCAATTTCTTAACAAAACCTTTCATCTTTACTGGAGTTCTACGTATAGGGCAGTGACCAAGTCTTCATAACCGCGAAGGTACGGCGATCCGAATCGATTATACTCAGCTGAGGATCTCCGATCACACGACATATGTAGCACTTAACCCTTGCATATGTCAACCCGCCACCGGGGTTCTTAAGACCAGATCAGGTTCACGCAAACCGAGAGCACAGATACACCACCGTCCAGCCTCTTGCCACGGAGGGTACACACTACTCTCGCCACCGCTCCACGCCCATTTCGTGTTATCTTATTCTGGCCTTAGTCTGCCCGAGGCAAGGCTTACCCATGACGAGGCATGTGACCAGTTAAAGGGTCCTCGGTCATCAAGCCTACATCGACACGGTCCTTAATCGACTCAAACGGAGACACTACACCGAGACTCTCTTCTCGTGCAAGTCACCCGCCCGGTCTCAGCTTAATCATTTAAAACCCAAAGCTTGGTACCTGGCGGAGGTACATCTTTTCCGATGTTGAACCCATCAGGGCCCTGATAGATCCACCATCACATTTTATTTTTGAAAACAACCCTCCCACTTTGCCAAACATCTTTTGTAAAACAAATCCTTTTGTTTTTCTAAAGCAATACTAAGCATAGAAAAACCTTTTTGTAAAAACAGGGTTTCAAGGAAGGTAATCAAGTTCAAGGAAGGTAATGCAGGAATTGTTTAAGCATTCAACTCCTATCACCTAATGCAGCTTTATGTGGGGGATAAGTCAAGCAGTTGCTTTTAGTTGGTCAGATTATTATTACTAGTAGAGAAAGCCAAGTTTTAGAATTAACCCACGTTATTAACCCAAATGTACTCCTTTCCAAACGGAAAGAGTACCACTTACCATTACCAGAGTCAATACCAAGAACCATCAATCTCATTGCCACCTGCAAATCCGAACATCTCTGATCAAGTATCACTAATCACTGGAGCTCCCTTGGCCGCTCATAACCGCGAGCACGACTGATATATCAGTTTTCAAACACTCTGCAGAGGTTGTGCACTTTACCCACAAGCCGTGATTCCCTTTCTGCCCGGAGATCATGACTCTCCATTGATCACTACCAAGGTGACCGAGCAAGGCATCACTATGTAGCCTTTACAAAGATTCCCCGAGGCTGTAGCCGCCCGTTAGGTTTCCTAAATGCACCGCACTCCTCCCCAAGGGGCGAACCCAAACTTGGCAGAGCGAGCCGCATACACCGAGCCCCATTGACGGCACAACGGCTAAGCGAACTACACCTCAGATCCTCTAATTATTCAGCTAAGGGCACCCCATTCCACCCTCATGGTTGCACTGTTTTCCCAGGCGGTCATCCAAAGAACAGGTCCTTACGGAGAGGCACTCGAGAAACCGCTCGAGCCCCCTTAAAGGCCACAAGTGTAACATCATAATAAGAAGGGGGAAAACAGCGTATCATTGATCATTCTCATCATGTTCATTGATTAGAGTTGAGCAATAGCATAAGACTAAGCAATAATAATCCAACCCAAATAGGTAAACAAGGACATGGATAACAAAAGCTAGTCAATCCTTAGGTATAAATGTGTAATGCGGGAGGTGAATTAAAGAATGTATAGGACAGAGATAGGTCAAGGGACACTTGCCTCCACCAACCGGCTGCTGCTCAGGGGCTTCTCCTGCGAGTTCTTCGGGTTCTTCAACCGGATCGTTCTCTATGCGAGTGCAAACATACATACATCCATCCATTCAAATTAGGAGACAAACAGTACACCATACAAGAGAACAAGTAGATTAAACATGCATAGAATATGACATACGATATTACATTTACCATGGTTAGAAAGAAACGGGGGAAGGTCTCGCAAGGGTTAAGGCTTATGCCCGAGGCGCATTACGGGTAGACGAATAACTAGACGTTACGTGCTCTAGTTCTACTTAGCTCCAATAATAAGGATTAGCTACATGCACTAATAGAAACGCGACCACTTTCAGCCGATCAACATTAAATGAGCTAGACGATTAACTATATGAATTAACTAACGTAGGCAATTTCCAAATTGAGTTTCCTATTTCATTAACATGAACAGCATGATTAGCGCGCATAAAATATAGGGGGGTGGACGGGCTCGTCTAGGGGTAGACGAAGGCACGGCTAGCCGTGCCAAGGCACCACGCGCATCACGCGAGCAGCGCGCGCGCAAGGCCGCACACACGCGCCGCGAACTAGCCGTGCATACGTCGGGGCCGCGCGCTAGCCGAGCTCAAGGCCGCGCGCCATAGCCACGCTGGGCCGAGCTCGAGGCCGCGCCGGGGCCATCACGACGAGAGCAGGACACGCCAGGGCGGGCGGGCGAACACGGGCGGGCGAGCACGGGAGGGACGGGCGACGCCGCGGGCAGGGGAGCGTGCGCGGGCAGGGCGGGGCACGCCGCGCGGGCGCCATGGCCGGCGAGGCCACGGCCGGCCACCACGCCGGGGCAGGGGACGGCACGGGCGCGACGGGCAGGGGCCGCCATGGCCGGGGTGGGCGGGGTCGGCGAGCGCGGCCGGGGGCGGGCGGGGTCGGGGGCCGGCGAGCGCGGCCACGCCGCGGGGAGAGCGCCGGCGGGCGGGGGAAGGAGGAGGGAGGGGATAGAGAAGAGGAGAGGGGGAGGGAGGGGCTCACCGCGGGAGGGGAGGGCGGCGGCGGCGGTTTCGGGCGAGCAGGGGGGTCGGGCGGGTTGGGCAGGGGAGAGAGAGATTTGGGGGAGGGGAGGGGGATGACAGGCGGGACCCGCAGGGGAGGGGAGAGAGATTTGGGGGGGAGGGGAGGGGGGCGGCTGGGCCGCTCTTAGGCCCAAAGCGGGGGCACGAGGGGGGGCGAGGCGGGTTGCGGCCACGCCGGCCCACGGCGCGTGGGGAAAGGGGGCGGGGGCAAGGCCGGCTGGGCCGGCCGGCTGGCTGGGCCGCGCGCCAAGGGGGGCGGCTGGGCCAAAAAAAGGGGAGGAGACAGAAGGGAGAGAAGAAAAGATTTTCCTTTTTTGATATCTATTTTCTATATGAATGCTTTCACACTTTCAAACAATCAAAGAAATGCATGGTTCGGCATGGTGCAGCAATCCAAAGAAAATAACTCTAGGATTTACTATTGTCACATGACCTAAAGTTTTGAAGACGGGTGAGGTTTTAGCGAAAAGAAATGGAAAAGTGGGGTAACGCCCGAATTTAGCGAGCGATAGAGAAAAGAAAAAAATTCAACTCGAAATTTGGGGCGTTACAAACCTATCCCCCTTAAAAGAATCTCGCCCTCGAGATTCAGGGTTGGCTAGCGAAGAGCTCAGGGTATTTGGCCATCAGATCATCTTCACGCTCCCAGGTTGCCTCTTCCTCAGAGTGATGATTCCATCTGACCTTGCACATTCTGATGGTCTTCCTTCGGGTGACTCTGTCTGCGATCTCAAGGATTTGCGTTGGCTTCTCAACGTAGGTCAAGTCCTCCTGGACTTCAAGACCTTCAACTAGCAACTGCTCTTCTGGCACACGCAAGCACTTCTTGAGACGGGTGAGGTTTTAGCGAAAAGAAATGGAAAAGAGGGGTAACGCCCGAATTTAGCGAGCGATAGAGAAAAGAAAAAATGCAACTCGAAATTCGGGGCGTTACATAATTCAATAGAAAACTCTATATCACGGTCAGGTGGCATACCTGGTAATTCCTCCGGAAATACGTCTGGGTACTCACACACTACCTTGATATTTTCCAAGGGCATTTCTTCCAAGTGATTGATCACTATCTTCCCTTTTGCATCTGTTGACTTGTCTATGCTAACTTGGATTCTTTCACCTTGAGGACTTGTCAACATAATTGTTCCGTTGGCACACTATATCACTCCATCACAACTTTTCAACCAGTTGCATCCAAGAATCACATCAATACCGTTGGATCCTAGGACCACTGGGTTGACTGAAAAATCTATTCCTTGAATCTTGAGATTAACATGGGGGCATGAGTGTGTGGCCTTCATGTCACCTCCCGGTGAACTAATGTGTAACATCTTCTTAAGGGGGTACTTAGGTATGTTGTGCTTTTCCACAAATGACTCAATTATAAATGAATGTGATGCTCCAGAGTCAAATAAAACTGATGTAGGTATGGAGTTAACAAGGAACATACCATACACTATGTCGGCATCCTCAGGTACTGATTCTGCGGTGACATGATTGACCCTTCCTCTACTCTGGTTCTGCGAAGTCTTGTTCTGAGCAGATCCACGAGCGGGGTGTTCTGGTCATTTCTCTGGTTATTGCTTTTCTGAGGTGTCTGCTAGTTGCGCCTTGGGCAGTTGTTAGCATAGTGGCCCAGCTCACCGCACTTGAAACAGCCATTGGGTTGGACTGGTGTGTTGTTGCTTCTGGCCTACGTGTTACTGGCGCCACCTTGACGATTCTGTGAATTCCCACCAGACCTCTGGTTGGTCTGAGAGTTGCTCCTTTGCTGGTTCTGACTTTGATTATTTCTCTGGCCTTGCTGTCTAGAGCGTTGCATCTGATAGTTGTTTCCACCCTGATTTCCAGAGCAGAACTGCGAACCTTGAGCGTTGTTCGGACGGATGTTCCTGCTAGACTGACCTTGAAATTTTCTTTTGTGGTCAGATAGTTCCCTTCTTTTACTTTCAAGGCCAATTGCCTTGTTTAGCAATGTCTGGAAATTGGGAAAGGTATGACTCTGAAGTTGATAGTTCAGAGGTCCAATCAGTCCTTCTAGGAAATGCTCTTGGCGCTTCTCATCTGTATCCACCTCTTCCGGTGCATAGCGTGAAAGCTGAGTGAAGTGATCACGATACTCACTGACCATCATATTCCCTTGAGTAAGGGAAAGGAATTCCTTCTTTAGCTTCATAATTCCCGAGGGAATGTGATGAGCGTGGAAGTTCTCTTGGAACTCCTGCCAAGTTATAGTATCTACGTTGGGATGTGCCGCTGTGAAGGCATCCCACCAGTCGGACGTGGCTCCCTCGAGTCTTCCCGAGGCATACAAGACCTTTTCCTGGTCGTTGCACTAGGTGATGTCCAACTTCTTTCCAATGACCTTGAGCGAGTCATCGGCATCTAAAGGATCAACCACATGAGAGAACGTGGGCGGGTGATGACTCATAAAATCATGGTGTTTGTCTCTGGCCGGGGGTGCATTCTGCTGTTGCTGCTGATGCTGTTGATTCAGCTAGTTCTGCTGAATCTGTTGAACAGTTGTGGTGAGTCCTTGCAAAAACTGCATCTGGGCGGCGATGAACTGTTCCATGTTGGGGTTCGGTGGTGGTGGTATCTGTTGACCACGCTGGTTCCGGTTGTTGTTGGGTCCTTGACGAGCGTTCACCATCTGATTGGTCAGAGATTGAAATTCTTAGAGAAGTGGGGAGTAGAAAAGATTCTAGAGGGGAATTTCTTAAGTTTATGTTTTTTTGCTCTTATGGCCATCAGACCATTGCACTCAAACAAAAATACAACTCAAACATATCAAACATCACCATCACATTGTTGTTATTATTATAGTATAACACTGTTTTATCGTCTACTGTGTCTAGCTTATTTCAATAAACTATCCTATCAACCTAAAGGAGTATGGTGATAGACTCAGGGGTTCCATAACAAAGCCTTCCAAAAAGAATGAGGATAAGGCAGAGAAAGACGTTTCTTCTTCATCATCCAAAGGTGAGGTAGAGGGTGCTGGCCGATCTTGAGCAACATAAGTAATACTTTTGTAAGCAGTTCTTCTGATAGCAACCTTCCGATAGATGACAGAAAATCAGACTAGAAGAGTTGATTATAAAGGAGTTGAGTTTGGATATAAAATAAGTTTTTTATGGAGGAAAATAACTCAAGTTTTGAAAGACTAACTAGGCTTTCCATTTCTAACTAGTCTAACGACCTAGGGTCAGCATAGCTTTGATACCACTTCTGTCACACCCGGTTCCAGGGGGTAGAACCGAGCGCATACCATATGTGTGTCAAGATCCATTTCCACACATATGTTGACGTCACAAGTGTAATATATCAAAAGACAATGCAATAAAGGCGTAAAGAGAGTAGAATATTTTATTACATCATCTGAATCATTGTATCTTTAATAAGTATCACATCAAAGTAAAGCGTAATTTAAATAACAGGGGCAATCTCCCATAGGAAGATGACTGGCGTATCGTTAGACTTAGAATTCATCGTCGTCAATATCTCCATCAAAGTATCTAGCATCACCCTCTGATCAAAATATTAGCAAGGGTGAGCTCACTTATGGTCGGGGCTCAGCAAGTGGGGGAAAAATTAATGCAGGTATAACAAGGTGAGGCTAAGGTTGAGCAGTAAGCATTTTAGTTGGTCAACATTTTAGTAACAACACATGTCTTACTAATAAGTGTGAATCCCAAGTATCCCAATTAAACAAAGGAATATGAGTATAACAAAAACACTTAAGTGAAACCACTTAAGCGAACAATTGGCAGATCATCGGATCTCAGTTTATTTCCATCTTCAAGTTCAATTATCATGTGAGGAGTCCAGGTCGCTCTTAACCGGGAGCACGGCTGATATATCAGTTTTACATTCTGCAGAGGTGGTACAACTTTACCCACAAGCCATGTATCCCATCTAGCCCGGGTTGATCGGACCCTTAAACATTGCCGAGGTGAATGGCTAGGGATCCATTATGAGGCTTTCACAAAATACACTTAATACGAAGCAACCCGCTAAGGTTTCTAAAGCCGATGGTGGTGACCCCCTGGGTGAGGTACATTAGACAAGAATACGTCCCCATGATAACGTGGGCTACCAACACCACCGCTCCCCCTCTTGCCCATATTTTAGGTAAGGTTGTCAGGCACTAAGCATATAAAGCTAATTACCAAAGCCAGAGCCATGATAGCACTCGTGGTTGCACTGTTATCCTGGGTGGTCACTCCATGTTCCAATTAATATGAAATAATGTTGTTTTAACCATTGGGTTAATATCATAATTGCCAATTTCATTATCGGAACATTAATATCAATTAATGAGTGACATAAAAGTTATTAAGTGGAGCGGTAGCACAAGTTTGCAAAGCTTAATAATTTCCCCAGGGTAAACAAGGAATACAGTTGGTAAATCTAGGAAATCCTTAATTAGGTAAAACCCATCAAATTATGCAGTATATTAAAAAGTAAACATTATTTTATGCAATGATTGGGTACAAAAAGAATATGCAGAGGGAGAATCCACTTGCCTTGCTCAAAAGCGTCCTGCGGATCGTCCTCGAATGTATTCGAATCTTCTACCACAAAGTCAGCTTCTAATATCGATTCGCATATCGTACATACAAAAGAAATCATTCACCAATAAATAAACATGCGCCATTACATAAACATACACCATTACAATCACATTAGCACTTCGCACTTAATACACACATAAATACGTCTTAGCGCGTAAATGCTTATTAATTCATTTATGACTATTATTGCGAGTCATAAATGGTGAATTTATGAGTGGGTGCTATAAATACAGTTTTAACTAGTATTAATATGTTTTAACATCATCAATGAAAATAAATGATAGTTATCATCTATAATACTAATAAATAGATTAATAGATTTTATCCTTTTTATTTCTAACTTGAATTATTGAGTATAGCTTAAAATGAATCTATTAATATTAATATTCTAAAAATCCCTATAAATTACTGTCGGAGAGGGAATTCTCCGGCCGGGTGGCGGAGTGCACCCACCCTTAATCCAAAGATGAGGAAGGGCCTTTAAACGTTTTGCCAGTCCTGCTAAACGATCACCGAGCACATGAACATGTGAGAGTTTAGAGTGGTTCGGACCGCCGGAGCGTAATACCCTACTCCACTGTGTGTTGGATTGCTGTGGAAGCTTGAGAGCTGAGAGTCTATGTTGGGTCTGAGAGCCCCCTGTCAACATTGCATGCCTCCCCTTTTATAGCTAAGGGGGGCATGTACAAGGGAACTGAGCCCTGACATGTGGGCCCAAGAACACAATGGATATAGTACTGGAGCCACTAATGTTTGCTGCTGGAGCAATCTTCTTGAACCCTGACATCCGAGATCTGCATAGCATCGGCGTGCAGGGGAAGCTTCTCGTATAAGGGATGATGGACACAGTACGCCGCGAGGCACGGGTGCACTGTTTGACAATGGATTGGACAGGTGCGCCGTCTGCAGGATGGCCCTGACACCGCCTGCCAGCGGAGTGGACAGGACGCATTAAATGCTGAGGGGGCACATCGCCTGTCGGCAGGGTGGACAGGCGGCGCATCCTCTCCGCAATAAATGCAGAGACCGCGCCACCTAGAGGCCTTACGTCAGGCTCCGCCCGTTGGCTTATGTCAAGGGCAACAAGCCACGTGACAGCATCGAGTCTCCGCCTGAGCGGGGAGCGCAAGCGCACAGGATAAGGCATGGACACGTGTCAGTACCGGACCCTTGCTTATGCCAGGGTCTCCCCTGTCCTGACACCTTGTTGTGGCCCGGACCTTACTCGGAGGGATCTGGACCCCATCCGAGGGACCCGACATGCTTACTTGGCCGTAATTAGGGGTCCGGGTTGTGCGTACGGGGGTCCGGTGCTCCCTCGCGGAGGTCCGGTCCAACTGATACATCCTGTGATGTACCATCTTTTCTCGCCACGCGGTGCCCCTTGAGCCGCCCACGTTGTGGGGTCGGGTACTGTTCACCGTTCGGCTAGGGAACCCCGTATGGGCACCGCGTCTTCATACTGTAGTAGGGGGTACCCCTGATTCAGGGTACCGACAGTGGCCCCTGGGCCCGCCTCAGGGGAGGATACGAGCCTGCAAGTGGGGCCAAAGTCTGATTGGCTTGCTGTCCCTGCGCGCCCGTTGATGCAATTACTGCCGGTCCGCCCATGGTCACGCCAACTGCCACGCATGTCCCGCGGCTGACTGACCCATGACCTCCGCACTTAATGGCTTTGTTGGGCCATGCGCGGGGTGCCTCGAGTCGCTGCATTTTTGAAAATTTAACTTTTCCGTCTTCTGTGGTGGCCCCAAGGAGGTGAGGTATTAGCATGAGTGGCGGTGCGACTTCTCTGACGCAGAAACTGGCGCGCCAGGTGCATGACATGTGGGCCTGGGCCCCCTCATGCCCGAGGTTGGACCGCTGGCTGCAGCGAAGCCGAGGGGGCGCACAACCGCGGGGCGGTTGCACGCTTCTCGTGCGGTGGTTCGCCTTCTTGACCGCTGGTTGCGGCGAAGATGGAAGGGCGTATAACCGCAGGGCGGTTGCACGCTCCTTGTGCGGTGGTTCGCCTTCTTGACCGCTGGTTGCAGCGAAGATGAAAAAGGCGTATAACTGCAGGGCGGTTGCACGCTCCTTGTGCGACGATTCGCCTTCTTCGCGCTTCGGGCCAGCTTGTATGACATGTGAGGCCTGGCCCCCGTGTCATAGGATGGGAACCCTGGTGCGCATCGGGGGAGACCTTGCCCGTGACGCTTCAGGGTGCGAGTGGGGAAATCTGCCTTTAAAAAGGGGTTCACCCCTCGGGTAGCAGCCATGTCTTGCTTCTCTCCCACTCGCGGTGCCCTTTCATCTTCGAGCTCTCTATGCCCCTTTGCCTTCAAGGTTTCCGCTTTGCGTTGCCATAGTTTTCCATGGCCTTGTGACTTCATCCCAAGCACACCCAAACTGAGTGAGTGCTCGAAATGGTATACCACTTGCTTGGATGGAATGCGCCGGCGCTCAGCGGAAGGATTTGCGTCGGCGTTATCCACTCCGATGAGATTGCCGCTAGAGAGTTTGTGCCTTTTGTCCTCCCTAGTGGGTCGGCTACCGGTCTTGTTTTTCCTCTGCTGGAGGTGTGCGGCCTTGTGGGAGCGGCGCTCTTCCACCGGTGCTTGGCTTCAAGGATGTTCATCAGCCTCGCGGTGGTGGGGAATGAGCTGAGCCGCGGTTTTGCCTCCCACATGGGCTGGTGCCCGCCTCTTCCTCTAGCATTCGGAGGAAAGGGATGATCACCAGCCTTGTGAAGGAGGCAAACTTCGGCTACGCGGTCCCGGCCAGACCACAAGCACCGCCTTCCGTCGTGCTCCCAGCTCCAAGGCTTGGATGGTCTTGTCCTCACCCCCGTAGGGGGACGGAGGCGAGGACCTCTTCACCATGGCGCGCATGCTGAGGTGGTTGCCACCGCTGGGGAGGCTGCCTGGCGCAGAGGTGGTTGTCGCCGCTGGTGAGGCTGCCCGTTGCAGAGGTGGTTGTCTCTGCTGGCGAGCCGCTCGGAGCCGAGGTAGTCGCCGCCGCCGCTGGCGAGCTGTCGGTGCAGAGGTGGTCGCTGTCGTCGGTGCAGAGGTGGTCACCTTTGCTGGCGAGCCGCTCGGAGCTAGCTACCCACGCGACCCTACTGGTGTGGAGGTAGTTCATACCTGTAGAGTAGAGATGGAGCTAGAACTCCGCTTGAAGGAGGATGTAATACTTTTGCTTTTTGTAAGGTACTTTTGAGTACTGTTTATCAAGCAGTATTAGCACTTATCTGTGTACCACTTGTCCCTGTTGTGTGTGGTGTAACCGATTCCTCCTTGGTACCTGGCCCCCGGGATGTAGGCTCGATTTGTCGAGGCTGCAGACCAGCATACCTAAGAAAGAGTTGGCAATGGCCCCCAGTAGGTAGCCTCGACTGGGACCTGAGCCTGCACACAACTTTGGCTATGGAGCATTAGTAGTACACCCACAGGACCCGCCATCTGACATTAGTCATCCATTGATATATGCTCGGGACATGCAGGGTTTAGTTTGGGAGGCCAAGTTGTGCGTCCGGACCCCCTGGATGGTGGTTCTAGGTACTAGGACACCCGTCGCAGAGTGGTGGAGCGTGTAGGCCCACAGTACGGAACCAGGCTGAGCGGCTACACGGGCTCCGGACCACCCCCGGAGACAAGTGTCCATTCTCTAGTTCCGGACCCCAGGTTGCCGGACCCACAGGACTTATAGCTCCAAATACTAGGGTACCCGTCACATAGTGGTGGAGTGTGCAGGCTTTCGAGTACGAGACCTGGCTAAGCGGCCACACAGGCTCCGGACCACCCCATGGAACGGGCTTCCGTTCTCTAGAACCGGCCCCCAGGCTGTCGGGCTCTCCCGCTTTCGCAAAGAGGTCCTAAACTGCAAGCCTGGCTGTTCAATTCGGACGTCGTTATGTCTGATGGAAAGGGAACTATTTGGATGGGTTAGATAAAATAATATCTAAAAAACTGCAAGGCAAGACCATGGAGCAGTAGGATAAAACTATCATAGAGGCACACCTGAGGGGGTAATTCTGTTCTTTATAAATTGTCATGCATGGGTGCAGACCAACAGGCCGGGCTTATGAGGGCGGACCTCACCGGGTTGGCGTACATGTATGCGTTACCTAGTTACAAAAGGGAGAAAAATTTGACCCCTCAGACTTGCTCCTATGGATAGAACTTACAGAGATGCTCTAGTGTCAGGGAGAGGCACTCCTTCAGTCATAGCTAGACGGTCACCTCCGGGTCGGCGTATTCCCGTTACCTTGAAGGGTCCTTCCCAACTGGGGGAGAGTTGCGGAGCCCTTCTTGGTTTGGTACTTGCCGTAGGACTAGGTCCCGACCCTGGGTTCCCATCTACGTTTGATGAGGGAGTCCTCGTCCTCGTGCTGTAGCCATTTCTGCATAGACCGATCGGAAGTCTGGACCCATGGGGAGTCCAGAGGGGTTTTTGGGGGAAGGCAGGCTTCGGCCCCGTAGACCGGGGAGCACGGGGTCCCCCCGGGGGTCCATCTAGTTGTCTCCACTGGAGTAGGAGCCTCCAGCGAAGACATCCTTCAGGTCCCCCTCGGATGACTGATACTCGAGGTCCCGTTCAGCGGCGGCCACCTTGCCGTCGTCGACCTTTTCTTTTCTGGGTCGGCGACGAGGTGGGGAGCCGTCCTTGGAAGACTGCTCACGCCGCTCGCTGACGCGTTTCGCGAGGTCAATGATCTCGCGACACTCCGCGGCGCTGTGGCGACCGTTGGGGTGCACAGGGCATGAGCCGCTGTTACCCCTCTGCGGCCGTGGGCATTTGTTGCGGTTGCCCCGGCCCCCGGTCGCGGCTACAACGACCAGAGCGGTGGACCGCGGCTTCTGGTAGTCGTGGTCCTTCTTCTTTTTCTTTTTACTGTCCCAGGGGACAGCACCTGAGCCACCCAACTGGGTAGCCCGGCTTGTGGGGCCGAGTGCCATGCACGGCCCTCGGTGGCTCTGGCGCACTTGTCGGCCAGAGCGAAGAGTGTGGGGACAGTCTCCACATCATGCGTGGCCAACTTCTCCAACATTTTCTCATCACGTACTCCCTGTCGGAAGGCCGTGATGATGAAAGCATCGGAAATGCGAGGTATAGTACCTCGCACCTTGGTGAAGCGGGAGATGAACGTCTGGAGAGTCTCCCCGGGCTCCTGCCTTACCGCGTGGAGGTGGGCCTCCACTCCGTGGTGCTGGTAAGCGCTGGTGAAGTTTGCAACGAACCACGCGTAGAGCTCCTCCCAGGAGTAGATTGACACTGGGGCGAGGTTCATGAGCCAAGTCCGGGCAGGTCCAGACAAGGCGACATGAAAATATGTTGCCATCACAGTGGTGTTTCCACCTGCTGCTGTGATAGCGGTGATGTACACCTGCAGGAATTCCGACGGGTTTGACGTACCGTCGTATTTCTCCGACAGGTGCGGCCGGAACTTGGATGACCATGACGCCACGTGGAGATGATCCGCGAGAGCGGCGCAGCCTACGCCGGCCAAGTGGACACCCGCTTAGGACCGGGTGCCCATTGGGGCCTACGGTGCTACCGCAGCAAAGTCTTGATCGAGGTTGCGACCCTCAATGTTTTGTCGGCGCTCGCGCGCCCTCTCTAAAGAGATCCGGGCGTCCTCTCCCGCACGCCTGCGGTTGAGCTCGGCCCGAAGGTCGTTGGTCTGTGTGCCCCTTACTGAGGGTGAGCGCACAGACGCCGACGCCTCATGTTGGCGCTGGGATGATCGTGGCCTCGACCTGGTCGAGGTAGAATGTGCCATGCCGAGCAGTCGGTCGACGTTGTCCCGCCACTGCTTCATGGCCCCTGGTGAGGCCGTGGAGCTTGGAGGGTGGCGGAGCAACTCACTGGCTACTGACAATGCTCGCGGAGCTGCCCTCGACGGAGTCCGGGATGTCTGCACAGCTGCATACTGCCGTGCAGCGTGCACAGCAGCAGTGCCCAACACTGGGCAGTTGGGAACCTGTGGTGTGGAAGAAACAACTTCTTCCTCCACCAGAAAATCCGTTGATGTCTCGGCGCGGTGCTCCACAATTTGCACCATCATGCTGAGCGAGGAAACAAGCAAAAACCTAATGCCTAAGCCCCCTACCTGGCGCGCCAAATGTAGGAGAGGGAATTCTCCGGCCGGGTGGCGGAGTGCACCCGCCCTTAATCCTAAGATGAGGAAGGGGCTTTAAGCGTTTTGCCAGTCCTGCTAAACGATCACCGAGCACATGAACACGCGAGAGTTTAGAGTGGTTCGGGCCGCCAGAGCGTAATACCCTACTCCACTGTGTGTTGGATTGTTGTGGAAGCTTGAGAGCTGAGAGTCTACGTTGGGTCTGAGCGCCCCTGTCAATGTTGCATGCCTCCCCTTTTATAGCTAAGGGGGGCATGTACAAGGGAACTAAGCCCCGACATGTGGGCCTAGGAACACAATGGATATAGTACTGGAGCCACTAATGTTTGCTGCTGGAGCAATCTTCTTAAACCCTGACATCCGAGATCTGTATAGCATCGGCGTGCAGGGGAAGCTTCTCGTATAAGGGATGATGGACACAGTACGTCGCGCGGCACGGGCGCACTGTTTGACAATGGATTGGACAGGTGCGCCATCTGCAGGATGGCCCTGACACCGCCTGCCAGCGGAGTGGACAAGACGCATTAAATGCTAAGGGGGCACATCGCCTGTCGGCAGGGTGGACAGGCGGTGCATCCTTTCCGCAATAAATGCAGAGATCGCGTGGCCTAGAGGCCTTACGTCAGGCTCCGCCCGTTGGCTTATGTCACGGGCAACAAGCCACGTGACAGCATCGGGTCTCCGCCTGAGCGGGTAGCGCAAGTGCATAGGATAAGGCCTGGACACGTGTCAGTACCGGACCCTTGCTTATGCCAGGGTCTCCCCTGTCCCGGGACCTTGTTGTGGCCCGGACCTTACTCAGAGGGATCTAGACCCCATCCGAGGGACCCGACATGCTTACTTGGCCGTAATTGGGGGTCCGGGTTGTGCGTACGGGGGTCCGATGCTCCCTCGCGGAGGTCCGGTCCAACTGATACATCCTGGGATGTACCATCTTTTCTCGCCACGCGGTGCCCCTTGAGCCGCCCACGTGGTGGGGTCGGGTACTGTTCACTGTTCGACTAGGGAACGACGTATGGGCACCGCGTCTTCATACTGTAGTAGGGGGTACCCCTGATTCAGGGTACCGACAATTACTAATTGGACTTTTTATCACACAAGCGGGGTTATTTTGACCTAAACAAGTATTTTGCTTACTCTAAAAAATTTAAGTGCTATACTCACGAACATGTTTATTTGGCTAGTAAAAATCTACTTTCCATACTACTAGTGGTATTTTCTCCTTTCTTTCTAAAAAGAAATATTAATAATATAATCGGATATAAATCATCTAAAATCCTATAATGTTTATACGACATGAATTCTATACTATTTTCTAAATCCATTAAAATGAACCTATGACTATAATTCTCCAAATAGTTTCTAAAATTCATTGTGACCAAATTTTAACTACAAAATTTCCTATCTAGTGTTTTTATCACCAACGTGTGACTACTCAATTTTCGTCATATTTCTCTCTAATCCAAAAATCATTGCATCGACTAACATGAACAATCACGGTGCACTAATAACCGCATATATCTACCAAAACTTCCATAGTGCATATACATATGTATTTCAGATCACACATGTTCATAATACAATAAAATAAACATACAATTCATGAATTGAATCAAAAGAATTTCGAAAATACACAAATTAATTTAGGGTTGTCTTCCACCTTTGGTTCTCGCTTGCGTAGGGAAATGGAGATGGCTCGGCAGGGAGGTCGGTCGAGCAAGAGAAGCAAACAGGGGTCCTCGACGTCGGGCGGGCTCCGGCGGGGCGAGCTCCGATGAACTCCGGCGAACTCCGGCGACGACGGCAAGCGAGGAGAGCTAGAGAGAGGGGCGAGCTCAAGTAGGGGAGGAAGGGAGAGAGGAGGAGCTCGGTTTTACAGGGAGCAGGGGGTAGAGGGAAGGTCGGCCGGGGGAATGGAGAGGGGCGGCCGGCGTCTGCAATGACCATTGATGGCGGTAATGGGGGAAAGAAGAAACGGATGCCTTGAACTCCATAATGCAGGGAGAATAACGGTCGCGCGAGACTTCGGCTGGCGGCTGCGTAGGGCACGACGCTTGGTGTCGCGCGCGCGTCGGTTCCTGGTGCGGCGGCTCGGTGGCTTGGTCGGGCGTGGTCGCGACGGTTGCAGGCGTGGGCGGGGATGCTCAGGGAAGGGCAGCTCGGTCGTGGTTGCTGCGTGGGGCCGGGGCCGGTCGGGGTCGCGGCCTGGTGCGCGGAAGCAGGCGCAGCTTGGTCGCAGGTCGCGGGCAGGGCGGCGTCCGGTCGGCTTCCTGGCTGCTTGCGCAAGAAAGAGCAAAAGGGAAGAGAGAGAGAGAATAGGGGAGGGAGAGGGAAACAGCAGGGGCAGCGGCGGCTTGGAAAGAATGCAGGGACACGCGCGGCTGGTTCAGGGAGATGGGCCTTAGTGGGCCGTTTAGGTTAGGGTTAGGTTTTTTGTTTTTTTGTTTTTAATTTCGAAATGCATTTTTGAAGAGCTCAAAAATTCATAAAAACTCACCAAAACTATTTATAAATAAAATATTTTTTTTAGACTAATAATTATTATATTATTTAATTATTATATTAATTACTAGAATTTTCCTTTAAGAAGAATTGCTATAAAGCATCCGATAATCAATCATGCGCACATAAAAAATGATTCAAAATGTAAATAAATAATTAAACACTTAAAAAAATTATTACACTATTTAACATAATAACTAAATTTATTATTTGTAGTTGATGGCTTTTATGGTGTTACAACGTGGGAATGAGAATAAGCTTTGGAGGAAGGGGGAATGAGAAAGGCAAAACAGGGAATGGGAATGGTAGAACATGGGAATGGGCTATGCCGGGAGCAGGGAATGGGAATCAGGGGCGGATTTGGGCCCTAGGCCACCTGGGCCGTGGCCTGGGGCGCAGCCAAAAATCCTCTTCTATATAGGTCTTTTTTCAACCAAACAATCTAGCCCAAAATACATTTCAGCTCAAAAATGTGGCCAAAAAGACCTCCTTCTTGCACCGATTGAGCCTGGTGCTAGCGGCCTCCCTGAGTCGCTCAAGTCACGAGAACATAGGCTCTTCCAATTATTTTGCAAACCTACGCGATTGTGTTTCCTATGTTGCCAACGGAGCGGCCGCCTCCATTCAGTCCTCTATCGCTCTCCACGCCTTCAGGCTCTACGAATCCGGCAAGGGCACAAGGCAGCAACCTCCGAGGCGGCCGGACGGGCTCTGACTCAGACATCCGCCACCGCCAGTCCGACCTCCACCTACACCAGTCCGCCTCCAGCATCCCTGCGACCCTGTAGCAATGACGTGAGCGACCTGCACTGGCGCCGCGCCACCACCCAAATCCACCCATGTCATTACATCTTCTTCCAAACTATACAACTTCTCAACCTGATTTCCTTTCTTTTTTATTCATAGGCGAGGGCGGAGCGCCTCCCTGGCCACAGTTCTATTGGATTGTTTTAAATGTTACTACCCCTAAAGTGCAAAAAATTAAAAGACAAGTAGTACATTGTTATATTTGTAGAGTGGCCCAAGACGTTATTTTTACGGAGCTCCGCCACTGATGGGAATGGTAGAACAGGGAATGAGAAAGACAGAATAAGGAATGTGAATGACAGAAAAGAGAATGGTGGCAGAACACGGAATGATGGACTACACTTGTAGTCTTAATAAGTAGTTGAGAAACTATGATATTTAGACAAAAGGTAATCATGCAATAAAAACTTTGAGTTAGAATGAAATTTTCAATATTAAGACTACCATAATGTCTAGAATATCATCGTTTTAAAAATATAGTTTTTAAAAATACAATCAAACATTTTGTGACATAATAGGAACTGTAAAAAGAAAATTACTTCTTGTTAAAAGCCAAGAGGAATTGGAGGCTCCTCTGCATTCGACGCGTCTTCAGTCGATCGCGTGCTGACGCGTGTTCTGCAGCTCGGACCCGAGATTTCCATTAGCCGCGCGTGTTGAGCTTCGTCACGTCCGCCTCTCTGCGCGACAAAGTCACTCGCCCCCTCGCACTCCCCGGTCCCCACTCGTCCTCCACCCCCACCGCGCCTCCCCTCCCTAGATCCCCCACCCATAATGTCACTCGCATCCCTGCCGTCGCGCGTGCTCGACCCGCCTCACAGTCGGGCATGACCTTCGACCACCGACCCTCCTTCACCGTCGACCACGCGCTCAGATGCGCCTAGGTTGCCGAGTCCGACGACCGCGAGGATGACCTGCTCCTCTGCAAGACCTGCTGCTCCGGCGACCATGATGATGACCTGCTCTTTTGCGACCGCGGGCTTCACATCTTCTGCCTCCTCCCATCGCCGCCAAGGTCTCCATCCGCGGATCTACCCAGTTCTGCCCCGTCTGCGCCTCACCCGCCAAGGCACTCAAGAGTGCGTCTTTCTCTCGCCCTCCTCGCCGCCTCCATCTCACCATTTTCCTTCACTTGTCCCTTACCTCTAGCCTTGTGGTATTATATCTCACTTTTCCCTTCTATTTTCTTTGTGGGGATCTTTAGGTTTTTCGATGACGCAGACTAAGATCGTTAATTTCTTCGGATTCAAAAGGGTGAGCAGGATGCTTAGGCTACCAAATGTAGCCTCTCTCAGGGTAATTCCTCTCACCTGCTGCTGTGTGCACCATTGCATTGCATAGTTCAATGGTGTATGAATTGCTTGTGTTGGAATGTTGGATGATCCATGAATCAGTGGTGATGGCTTCTCTATTGTTGAAACAGGACGATCTGAGATAGTAGAGATATGGTTTCTGCACTTAATTTTTGGGCAATAATTTCAAGTGAGTTGTGTGGCAGTGATTCCTCTCCCTCCATAATGCTAAAGTTGTGGCTTGTATCAAACTGAGCAACCAGATTTTGAATGTTGCATCAGCAAATTGAAATAAGTATATGTGCCATGTAGGATTAGCAACTCAACCTTAGCATCACAAAGAAAAATAATTGTGTATAACTCTTTGGCAGCTTTCATTGAAATGACAAAATAATGTGCCTCTTATGCCTCACTACAAAGTAATCGTCCAATTGTATCCTTGCAAGTCCCATCTCATTCATAACTGAAACTGCTTCAGCTCATATGGAAATATATCGATACTTCAAATATTTCTTCTTTCTGAGTTTTATAGGAGGAATCATTTATAGGATGTTGTTGTAGCTACTAAATTAGGACAAAATATTTGGAACATAAGAGGATTGTGAACATTAATAATGGTACAATGTATGTGTTTTGGAAACATGCAGGAAATATGTAGTTGTGATATATGAATAACAACAAAGATTGCTTAGTTGTTAGGGAACATGCTATCAAACTTCTTGGTCTTCTCTGTTTTATGCAAGTGTTACTTTTTCATATAGTTTGACAGTGCTCTTTGTTCTTATTAGCATGCTGAATAAAATAAACCATAATTCCTATCCGTAAGACCTTCCACGGAATAAATAGACCCTTCCAATTCTGCAAATAAAACCGAAATGATATTTAATCTAAAAACCAAATCTGATTTGTTACCGCTTGCCACTTTAAAATTTTAATCTGAGAATAAGTGAAATTTCAGTTAGAAAAAAACATGTTTGCAGATTTTGACAACATCATTGGTGTAGCCTTTGCTTCCGGAGGCAGTGGATACAATCACGATCCACTCACAAATTACATCTACGTTCTCGATAACATTTCTTTTCTTTTCACATATCAAGTATTGAAATTATAAATTTAGACAACTAGACTTCTAATTAGCGTACGGTTTGAAAATTGACCCTAGGTGTGTCAAACATATGCAATGCCAATGCTTATGATGCCATGCTCAAGTTTTAGTCATAGTAACACCAGGGGTGTTACATCCTTCCCCCCATAAAAGAATCTCGTCCCGAGATTAAAAGTCCTAGGGTAAGTAATGGAAAAGGAAACGCGGAATACTTTTATTTCCTTAATTCTGGTACAAGGCAGGGGTGGTGTGGGGGTTCATTCCTTTATTGCAATAACTATATATACTTTACAAATTACATGAGGCTAGAAAGCCTGGGAAATTCTTATTCAAGAAGTCTTGAGTTTCCCATGTAGCCTCATCTTCAGAATGCTGGTTCCACTGTATCTTATAAAACTTGAGAGTTTTTCTCCGGGTAACCCTGTCCTTTTGATCCAAGACTCGAATAGGGTGCTCAGAGTAGGTCAAGTCCGGTTCAAGGACAACATCCGTTACTTCAATGGTTCGATCGGGAACCCGAAGACACTTCTTCAATTGTGACACGTGGAACACATTATGCACAGCAGACAATGTTTCGGGTAGTTGAAGTCGGTACGCCACTGGTCCACATTGCTCAATCACCAGGAATGGACCAATGTACCTGGGTGCAAGCTTCCCTTTAACCTCGAAACGTGATACACCCTTCATTGGTGAAACTTTCAAGTAGACATAATCGCCTACCAGAAAACATAAGGGTTGTCGTCGTCGGTCTGCATAACTCTTTTGTCGAGTCTGAGCTTTCTTCATATTATGAATAATTTTCTGAACCTTTTCTTCGACCTCTTTCACCATATCAGGCCTAAAGAAGTATCTTTCTCCAGGTTCAGACCAATTTAGCGGAGTTCGACACCGTCGCCCATATAAAGCTTCAAAAGGTGCCATCTTGATACTTTCTTGATAACTGTTATTGTATGAAAACTCCGCCAAAGGCAAACATTCATCCCATTTCTGCGAGAAGTCCAGAACACATGACCGCAGCATATCCTCGAGTATCTGATTAACTCTCTCAGTCTGTCCACTTGTTTGAGGATGATAGGCCGAACTGTGGAGCAATTTGGTACCCAAGGATTTATGAAGTTCTTCCCAAAACTTGGATACGAACTGAGGTCCACGATCTGACACTATGGTCTTCGGAATACCATGCAAACTGAGAATACGGCCGATATATAATGCTGCATAAGTGGCTACTGTATATTTGGCCCTGACGGGTAAGAAGTGGGCAATCTTTGTGAGTCGATCAACGATAACCCAAATAGAATCATACCCTTTGGCCGTCCTGGGCAGTCCCACAATAAAGTCCATACTTATGTCTTCCCACTTCCATGTTGGGATTGGCAAAGATTGTAATGGACCAGCAGTTTTCATGTGTATGGCCTTGACACGTCTGCAAGTGTCACACTTAGCCACATAGCGTGCAATTTCGATCTTCATCTTTGTCCACCAGTAATGTTGCTTTAAATCTTGGTACATCTTAGTGCTTCCGGGATGAATAGAATAACGACTAAGATGTGCTTCATCAAGAATTTGCTGGCGGAGTTCTTCGTTCTTTGGCACTACTATGCGGTTTTTAAACCATATCACACCTTGATCGTCTTCCTTGAAACATTTGGCTACTCCAGCCTTTATCTTCTCTCGTATGTGCTTCATACCCAGATTATCTTTTTGAGCATCAATTATCCTTTGTAAAATGATTGACTCAAGCTTTAGCTGATTTAGAGTCCCTTGTTGGATTATCCCTAGGTTTAGCTTTTCCATTTCCTGACACAAAGTGTTGTCAGAGGTCTTCACCATAAGACAATGGCAGGAAGTCTTACGGCTCAGTGCATCTGCCACCACATTGGCTTTGCCTGGGTGATAATGGATCTCCAGTTCATAGTCTTTAATAAGCTCAAGCCATCGTCTTTGCCTCATATTTAATTCTGACTGGGTGAAGATGTACTTCAAACTTTTATGATCTGTATATATGTGACAGATATTTCCCAGCAGATAGTGACGCCAAATCTTCAGGGCATGAACCACAGCAGCTAGCTCCAGATCATGAGTTGGGTAATGCTCCTCATGTCGGCGCAACTGCCTTGAAGCATACACAATTACTCGGCCCTCTTGCATCAGTACACAGCCGAGCCCACTGCCAGATGCATCACAATATACATCAAAAGGCTTAGTGATGTCCGGTTGAGCCAATACCGGAGCAGTGGTCAATAGTGTCTTCAATTGCTCAAAGGCTTCATTACACTTAGAAGACCAATTGAACTTAATGTCATTCTTCAGTAAACTTGTGATTGGCTTCACAAGCTTAGAAAAATCTGGTATGAATCTGCGATAATACCCAGCTAGTCCAAGAAAACTCCGGACTTGGTGAACAGTGGTTGGGGGTTTCCACTCCAGAATATCTTTGACCTTGCTAGGATCTACCGCAATTCCTTTAGCTGATAACACGTGCCCTAAAAATTGAATTTCCTCCAGCCAGAACGCGCACTTGCTGAACTTGGCATACAGCTGATGTTCCCTCAGGCGTGTCAATACAATCCGGAGATGCTGAGCATGGTCCTCTTCATTCTTAGAATATATCAAGATATCATCAATGAAGACCACCACGAACTTGTCCAACTCGGGCATGAACACCGAGTTCATCAAATAGGTGAAGTGGGCAGGAGCATTTATGAGCCCGAAAGACATTACCAGGTATTCAAACAATCCATACCGCGTAGTAAACGCGGTCTTCGGTATATCCTCGGGCCGAATACGGATTTGGTGATAGCCCGACCTGAGATCAATTTTGGAAAATACCCTCGCCCTAGTTAGTTGATCAAATAAGATGTCGATCCTTGGAAGAGGGTACTTATTCTTGATGGTGACCTCATTCAGGGGTCGATAATCCACGCACATTCGCAAGGTTTGATCCTTCTTCTTAACAAAAATGGCGGGGCAACCCCATGGGGACGAGCTTGGCCGGATGAATCCCTTATTCAATAGATCTTGTAATTGAATCTTCAATTCCGCCAACTCATTAGGGGGCATACGGTACGATCTTCGGGAGATGGGAGCCGTACCGGGCTTTAGCTCAATTACGAATTCTACATCTCTTTCAGGGGGCAGTCCAGGCAAATCTTCCAGAAATACATCTGGAAACTCACATACTACCGGAATGTTCTTGATCTCCGGTATAATGGCTTCATATACTCCACCAGAAGCTTTGGCTGGATTGGTTACGGGGAGAGACAAAAGAATCTCTTCTTGATTATAGCTCAACCTGACGGTTCTGAGTTCAGTGTTGAGAATTACCTTGTGTTGGGTTAACCAATTCATACCCAAAATTACATCTATATCCTGGCCTTTTAGAACAATCATGTTAGCAGGAAAGTTCCGTCCGGCCATTGTCACTGGCACTTCATAGGCCACTTCTCTAGTAAAAATGTGTCCCCCAGGTGAATGAATTTTAAATCCCTCTTTTGATTCATGGCATGCAATGTGATGTTGCTCCACAAATTTCTTGCTAATGAATGTATGCGAAGCACCAGAATCAAAAAGAATAATTGCAGGATGACTGGCCACGGGAAACGTACCCATCATCACCGGCTCTCCTTCCGGTGTAGTGGCCACTTGGGTGTAATATACACGCCCCGTCTTCTTTGTATTTTTCCCCACAGCATTTCCTTTGGGCTGAGTTGATCTCCCAGATCCTTGCGGAGCATTTGATTGATTTTGCTTAGGATATGGGCAGTCTTTGATGAAATGTCCCGACTTGCCGCAATTAAAACACCCAGTTGAAGAACTAGGCAAGGCATGGAATCGAGTGCCTGGGGCACCCGGCTGATTTGGGGTAGTGGGGGTATTGTTGGGGCGGATAATGATTGGCTGTTTGAAAGGGAATGAGGGTGGACGAGAAAAAGTGCGATTTTGGCTTGAAGGTCGGATCACAAACCGTTGCCTCTTCGCCTGGCCCTAATTAGGCCTCTCACCACCGAATCCCTTATTCTTCCCAGAACTTGCGTATTTTGCTTCAACAGATAAGGCTGTGCTGACAGCCTTTCCATACGTGAGATCTATGCATGTGGCCATCTTTCTCTGTAGCCGATCATTTAAACCCCGCATAAAACAGTTCTTCTTCTTTAAATCAGTATTCACCTGGTTGATGGCATACTGCGACAGGTGATTAAACTTGTTGAGATACTGATTGACGGTATCTCCTTCTTGTTTTAACTTCATAAATTCTTCCTGTTTCATATGCAGCACTCCTTCGGGTATGTAGTGCTCACGGAAGGCTGCTTTAAACTCTTCCCAGGTGACTTGATGGTTGACAGGTTGAATAGCCACAAAATTTCCCCACCAAGTACTGGCAGGACCACGTAGTTGTTGTGCTGCGAACAACGGCTTCTGCGTTTCTGAACAGCGGAGAAGACCAAATTTTGTTCAATAACCCGTATCCACTCATCAGCTTCTAGTGGATCTTCAGCTTTGACGAATAGGGGTGGACGGGTTTCAGAGAAATCCAAATAAGTAGTTTCGCGGGGGCCTTGCTGAAAACCCCTTCCTGCCTGCTGCTGGAATTGCTGCTGACCCGCCATTTCCCTAAGGAAGCGGGTATTGTCTGCGGTGGCATTCACCAAGGCGGCAATCGCCTCGGCTAATGTGGGAGGAACCGGAGGTGGGTTTGGGGTAACATCCCTTCCCCCAGAAGTTCCTGTTGCGTCCTATCCTCGAGTCCTGGTCGGCATCTGTGGCAAAGAACATTTGAAGTAAACATAATATGCCAGAGAAACCTTCCATTTTACATTACTATAAAAAGTAATGATACAGACTCGATATTACATAACAGGATACATTACCCATTATATAAAAGTTCAACCTATTATACAACAGTACACCCTACAATACACTACTCTACTTCTATTACACCATTAGTCCTGCTTTCCATTACTCTTGGTGGCCTCATCGTCAGGTGTGGGAGTCCAGACGTCAACCAACCTCAAAGAAGGAGGGGGCTCAAAAAGGTCTAACTCCCCACCCAGCGCGCGTCCCGCAACGTGAGATTGTCCGGCTTCCGCCTCAGCAGGGTGTGCAGGCACACTAGGGTGTAATTGTGAGTATAGTATATGGACTTCCTCATGCAACGTATTGCAGTAGACCTGCAGGTTGTCGACAGTTGAGCTAAGTTCTTTAATTCGGGCCTGAGCCCTTGCTTCCTTAGCACATGCTAGCAAATGAGACTGTACTGCCCAGTCAAGTGCTAAGTCTCGATCAGCAAGCTGATCCTGCAGGTGACGGATGTCCCTTCTTAGTTCATTGATTCTATCTCCGTCGGCGACCCAAGCATCGGTCCTGTGTTGAAGCGCCGCTTGAAGTCGACTCACTCGGGCTTCAAGATCTCCGATGGGGTCATTACTTCCACTGCTGCTGCTTTCATGACGAGGGGCCAGTTGATGCCGAGGCACACCAATCGGTCCCGTTGACTTGCGTGCCGTTAGCCTTGTGCGTGGCGGCATCTTTCTAAGGGGGAAAATGTTATTAGCATAATTCTTAGCATGATGCATGTGTAAGTACAGAATCAACCTTAGTCGATTCAACCTTCTATACATTGCACTCTTCCTATCTGGTCTTTAAGATAGACTCTTCAGAATACTTAGGTAAGAAGAGAAAAGAGTTTTTAAGTAAGACTTTTGAAAATCCTTTTTGAAGATGCCTCATAATATCTGCAAAGAAGGGCTACGCTCCGATACCAGCTGTGACGGAACCTCCCAAGTAATTAGGCCCACCTATAGTTGTCCTTGTCCAACAGACATCAGACACCCTGTAGATGTTCCTAAGTCACTTGACAAGTTCGGTATCTTTCCTTACCTTACCAGGAACGTTTCACCCGTCTTGCAGACATTACAGAACATCGGAGATAAAGAAATGCGGAAGCGATTACATAACTTACATTTATTTTAAAAGCAAGCTCAAGTTGTTTTATTACAGACCAGAACTAAAAGCGAGTGCAGAGTAGTAATATTATACAAACCAAACGAGGCACAAACTCCTCCCGATAAGTTATAAGCAAAAGATCCTATGTGGAGGACCAAGTCCTCCTGCACTTCAGTCTTGTTTTTCTTCATTTGGTACCACCTTGGAGCAAAAGCAACAAAAATTTGTCGCTTCCTCACCTAAAAACAACAAAGGGATAAACCCTGAGTATGGAATTACTCAGCAAGTCTTACCCGACTAAGGAAAAGACTCTCAAGGGTATGCTGGATAAATAGGAGTCAAGGAGAGGCTTTAGCAAAAATCAACTTATACTTTTGCAGAAGTAGCTTACTAAAGTGAGTCCTTACTTTCAATCTTTTAACGCCATATTAAGTATTAATAGACTCTATTTGCATCTAGTCTAATTTCAACATCTCATCAATACAACATCATTTTTATCCATAGTGTTCACATCCTGACTTTAGGTTGCAGGGAAGTGACCAAGTCTTCATAACCGCGAAGGTACGGTGATCCGAATCGATTATACTCAGCTGAGGATCTCCAATCACACGACATATGTAGCACTTAACCCTTGCATATGTCAACCCGCCACCGGGGTTCTTAAGACCAGATCAGGTTCACGCAAACCGAGAGCACAGATACACCACCGTCCAGCCTCTTGCCACGGAGGGTACACGCTACTCTCGCCACCGCTCCACGCCCATTTCGCGTTATCTTATTCTGGCCTTAGTCTGCCCGAGGCAAGGCTTACCCATGACGAGGCATGTGACCAGTTAAAGGGTCCTCGGTCAGCACGCCTACATACGCATTAATCCTTAACCAACCTGGGTAGAACATCACCTGTTCCTAACCCAAGTCTCAATTTAAGTATTTCCATCCTTAGGATTGTGTCTGTTCCTTAGGATGAAAGAGCATCACAGGGAACTTTGCAGTAAGATCCCACTATTGCTCCAAATGAAAATATTCTTGCAGGTAGAAGCCATCCTCTCTCGGGTTAGACTGAGGACAACCTCTATCCACAAGATCTAAGCAAGGCTAAGCATTTTTGTAAATCATAATTTTGATACTTCACAGAAGTATCTATAAAGGTATGGATATCAAGGAAAGCAATGCATCAAAGGGTTCCAAGCAACTCCTATGAACCTAATGCACATTTCACTAGACTTAAAGTGTGCGAAAATTATTTAAAAACACAAGGAAAGGGGTTGCATGCACCGGGGCTTGCCTTCGTTAGTAGGTGAGTCAGGCTCGGACTCGCAGATGTTGAAGTAGAGCCAAGTCTTTGCCTGAGGTTCCAAAGGTGGTGGTGTCTTCTCTTCAGTCACTTCATCCTCTTCTCCGTTTTCTAAATATAACCATATAGGTATATATATAAGAATGAATGCCATGTAATGCTCATGAGAGTGCATAGATGATAAAGGTTTATTAACTAAATCTTGAATACAACTTTCCTTCACGGAACTCCGAGAACTTAGGGTTTCCGGAGTCGGTAAAGGAGTTCAAAGGGCAGGGGTAGGGGTTTTGGGTTCTAGTTATCAAACATGGTCTAAATCAATTCAAACTCTACCCAAGGCTTCTAAATAATATGAGGAACTCATATAAAAACTTTGAGCATTTTTGGGATTACCATTTATCTTTTAAAAATCCAGAACTACTTCTTTAAGTTATTTTAAATGCCCTAAAATTCCTTATTTAAACTAAAATTCATGAAACTATTTTTATTAAATTCTAGAGAAAATAAGAAGTCTAGGAAAATTGGTTTCACAATTTTAGGATATTTCTACAATTTTCCAGGAATTTCTAAAGTTATTCTGAAAAAGAAAAAGAAAAACACTTCAACAGTATTGGGCTCAAACTGACTTAGGCGGCCCAACCTCGTGCAGAAGCGCGCTCGCGCACGCGTCCACGCCTGCGTTGGCCATCTTGCAGAAGGGCCCTCGGGTTTTTAGCTAACTGGGAACAAGTTCTTTCACTGTTTCTTGTGTCGCTGACAGTTTGCAGTATGGTCCCTGGATTTCTTTTTCTTTACCCCTCCTGATCCCCGACGGCGACAAACTTAGCAGAGCTCCGGTGAGCTCACAGATCGGCCGATTGGGGCAACGTCTAGGGTCTCCAAGCGACTGACACGAAATTGGATCTACCCCGACCATTTCCCCCAACATAATTTCACTAATGGCCACAAGGTTTGGTCTAGCCACGGCGACCGTGGACAAGGCGGACCGATGAGCGCGTTCCCGTGGATTCATGGCGGTCCAGTACAATTAAGGGGTTCAGGAAGCTTTAGAAGAGCCTAGGGACGCTAAAACAATCAACAGAGAAGTATGAAGTCACCTGCAACAGGCTGACCATGGGGAGTATACACCGCACGGTGTTCTTGGTGGATTTGGGAAGAATACAAAATTAGTGCTTACTGGTGAGGGTTTGGGGATACAGGTAGGTGCAGTAGATGCTGGAATCCATGGCGGAGCCGAGGAGGTGCTCAATTTATAGCTCCCGTTGTCGGTGGTGTCCAATTTTGCAAGGTCGTGCTGGCGGCCGGAGGGAACATGGACACTGGAGCAAGGGATGGGTGGCCTTCACCGTGGCGCTTCCTCCGGTGATCACCGGTTGAAGAGCTACGGCGGTTACCAATGAGCTGTTACAGCTAGGGACTACGTGGTGGAGGACCTGGAGCGTGGCACAGTCGCAGCAAAGCACGACAACTCCGGTGACGGCCATGAGGCCACGTCGCCGGTGGAAAGGGGCAAGGGATAGCGAGACCACAGTAGCTCATGCACATCCGCGACGAGATATTTGCCCGGTGAACGAAATCCCTACGCCCGTGGCACGAATCCCGGCAAAGAGGTCGCCGGCGGTGAACATTTTGCGCTGGCGGTCTGATCCAGTCAAGCTACTGTACCATGGCGAGCTCGGTTCAGACAGTCTGACAGAGCGATTTGCAGGGGAGTTTTCTTCCAATTTCATGTGGCACCAAGCCCAAACACCTATAACAAAGTTATTCCTCTACAATAACTCTACCACTTTGTTATAGCAAACATAGGCAGATTCCCACTGGATCCAAGTGGAAATAGTTTTCAAACTCGGATCAAGGTCACTGCCAACTTAAAGTTCAGACTATTTCAGTCTGACAGTCCAACTTTAATTGGGTTTTTCTCCTAATTTCTCATAAAATCATGGCTTGAACCCTTAAACAAAGTTGTTCTCCTATGTTTGGTCTTCAACTTTGATGTGGTGACCTAGGGCAAATTCTCAATAATTTGGAAGATCCCATGCTCCAAAGTTGAGCTTACCAATCTGAAATTCAGACTTAGAGAAATCTCAATTGGGGGTCCTTTTTGCACTTAAGTCCAAATCTCAAGTTTTGGATTGCAAATTCACATATGATTGACCCAAATGACCTAATATACTTATTTAACTTGATTTTTGCACTTTAACCCAAAAGTGGGCTAATTTTGCACATAAGCCCCTAGGGTTTGGTTTCAGGGTTTTCCAGGGTTCCAATTAGGGCTTCTGGTATCCCAGGGGTATAAAGGTGATTCAACTTTGTTTTTGGGGTCATTTTATGACTTTTACCCTAAAGCTTTTAGGTTTTCTCAACTTGGGTTAAGTTTTACCCCTTTAATCCCTATTTAGGGTAAAGCTTCCTATCCAGGGTCCTATTTGCAAAACATTAAAACAATACAACTTGTTTGAAATTTTTGCCTAGTGAATGCACTCTAGGTGTGTCAAACATATGCAATGCCAATGCTTATGATGCCATGCTCAAGTTTTAGTTATAGTAACACCAGGGGTGTTACACGCGCTGGCGGCTGGGAGAGGTCACGGCAAGCTGGGCAGGTGCGAGCAGCGGCGGCGCGCTAGGAAAGGCGCTAGGAGCGACGCGCTGGCGGCGGCGCGGGACAGCGGCTGCGCGCGCAGGAGCGCTAGGGTTCGCAGGGGAGGGCGCGGTCTGGTGGGCCGGGGAGGAGCACGGGGTGGGCCGCCGGGGGAGATTGGGGATGGGCTGGCCCCTTGTTTTATTTTCTCTTTTTGTTTTTTTTTCTATTTTCTATTGAACTCAACTTCTAAAACAAATTTGCGGACTACATGAATCAACAACTAGAATAGATCATCATACACAAAAAGAAAATATGGTCCAACATGTTGTGCAACAATCATGACCCTTAGGGTTTTATTTTACCAGTCTCACACATATGTAAAGCAAAATAACTCTTCACTAGATAAGGAAAAAGAAAAGAAAAGCAAGGAAAAGAGAGGGTAACACCCGAATTTGGCGAATATTAGAAAAGAAATTTTACCCCCCAAATTCAGGGTGTTACAAATCTAACCCCCTTAACAGAATCTCGGCCCCGAGATTCAAGAAGAGGCTAGCAAGAACGACTAGGTTGGTTCATAGGTTGTCTGCGGCCCTTTTTTAGTTGACTTTGACTCTACAAGCTTAAATTGCGAACTGGCTTCTTTGACCTTCAGATGTTCACAACGAATTGATACAATTCTTGAGGGTCTCTTGGACCTGTGGGTTAGGACCCACACACGCTTCCACTGCACCACTTTGATCTTGTTGGTTGATGTTGATCGCATTGTCTTCATAGGGGTTAGCGGCTAACCCCCTTAACAGGAGCGTTGATATGCACTTGGTGAAGATGCTGCCGACTTTGATCTTGACTGATTTGGAGGAGTTGGAGGTTGCCAAATGGACAGGTGCAAGAGGAAAGAATAGCGAGAAAAGTTAAGTATAGACGAATTAGAGAGAGCAGGGGGAGGACCCAACTACTTAACTCTATGGCACTCACCTAGTAAACTGATGTCATTGCGGACCAAGGGCCACAACACATCAACACTCATTTCAAAGAAGCAAATCAGTCATAGCAGAAGGACAAACATCATGAGCACACATCAACAAACATCTCGTTGCTACACGTTAATGTTAAATTGATGGTGGTCTTTCCTTAAAAAGGGAAAATACTCTAATGCCAACAAAGGCAAGGGGAATAATAAGACATGGAGGGTAGGGGCATGGGCATAATAAAGGATGGAGCTAAAGCAATGATTGTAACCGACAAGGGAGAGAATGCAACCAAGGTCAGGATAGGTAAAACACCATTCTCAAATCGAGATGGAAAAGATGATATTTCAAAAGGTAGGCATAAGATAACATCATGGAAAGATCTAGAGATTACAAAAGTAAGGGAGGTGAAAGGCAAAAACACACCAAAAGATAGAGTTAGGACAAGACTTTCAATGCGACAGAGGAAAAAGGAAACGAACAAGAGCGGGGAGGGGTAAGACAACACTCTTGAACTGGAATGGGAGAGGAAGCTTTAAAATGCAGGTGCAAGATAAGCATCATGGTAAAGTTCAAGGGATGACAAGGGTTAAGGTGATAACGGACAAACACAACCAAGGAGGTATTTTAGACAAAACGTGCGAGGTATCAAAGAATGGGAAGCAATCAATGGTGAAGTAGGTGAGGCATTATCCTCAAACAGCGATGAAAAAGAGCAGGCTTTAAAGGGTAGGTTCAAGATAAGCATGTGGGCAAGGGCATATGTATCACGAGGGTTTAAAGGTAATAATGGACAAGGATGTAGAAGAGGAGGTAAATGGGTATAAGAACCAAGGATATAAATACCACAGAGGGTGGAGTTAAGACAGGACGTGCAAGTGAAAAAAGAGGGTACGTCCAAGGGCCAGATAGGTAAACTGCCACTCTCAATTTGAGGTGGAAGAGCGGAGATTTTTTTTGAGTATGAATAAAGATGAGTATCAAGGCAAGATCGATGGATGACAAGGTGATGGTGATGGAAAATCAAAACACAGCAAAGGATGGAATTAAGACAACACTTGTAAGGCGAAAAGAAGTGAAGAGAAATCAAGGGAGAGGTAGGTAACTCGCAACTCTCAAACTGGGTTGAAAGAAAGGGGATGATTTAAAGGATAAATTTAAGGTAAGCATTTAGGTAGAAGACATAAATATCGCAAGGGCCAAAGGCGATAACGGACAAGGGTGTAAGAGAAAAGATAAAGGCATAGAAGAGCAAGTGGTACAAATACAATAACGAATGGAGTTAAGTCTGGGCCTACACGCGGTAAAGAAGAGGATATAGTCAAGGGTGAGATAAGTAAAACACATCTCTCGAGTTGAGATAGAAAAGAGAGGATTTCAACAAGCAGACCTAAGAAAAGTATCAAGGCAAGATCTACAGATTACAAAGGTAAGGATGATATCAAACAAAAGCTCAACAAAGGATGAAGTTAAGGTAAGACAAGACTTGCAAAGCGACAAAGGGAAAGGAAACGAACAAGAGCAGGATAGGGAAAATAACACTCTCGGATTGAAATAGAATAAGTGAGGCTAAGAAATAGGTAAACATCATGGTAAACATGGAGAGAGGTCAAGGGTCAAAGGTGATAATAGGCAAGGATATAAAGGAAGAGGTAAATGTGCATAAAAAAACAGGAATCTAGGTACAATCAAGAATAGAGATAAGATAAGTCTTGCAAGAGGTAAAGTATAGGATATAACCACGGGTGAGATAAGTAAGAGACCACGCTTGAACTAAGGTGGGAGATTGGAGGTTTTAGATAACGAACATAGCGTAATCGCTAAGGTAAGATTAAGAGATGAGAAGGGTAAAGGCAATAAGAAACAAAAGCACAACAAAGGATGAGGTTACAAACTCGTGAGCTTAAGAAGAGAATACGACCAAGAGAAAGAAGGTATGAGACGGAAGAGGGGCGATTTTAAAGGACAGGTATGAGACAAACATCAATGTAGGATATAGAGGTGTCAAGGGTGCATATGATAATAATTAAAAAGCATAACAAAGGATATAGTTAAGACAAGACTCGTGAAACGACAAAGTGGAGAAAACAATCAAGGGTAAGATCGGTAAGGTTCCAACAGAAGGGTTGAAGTAAAGATTCATTGCCGAGTGGAGTTACAAGGAAACAATGAGATTACTGCAGGTGTGCAAAATAAAATGATCACTCATGGATCATTAGGAAACAAGGGTGGTCAAGGGCATGTTAACTGAAATATTTCAAACAGATATTGGGACATAAAGGTAAGCATATATAAAAATAAGAGTATGCAAGATTCCAATGGTACGAGCATACCAAGACCAAGAAAGTAT
Source organism: Zea mays (assembly GCF_902167145.1). Lineage (NCBI taxonomy): Eukaryota > Viridiplantae > Streptophyta > Magnoliopsida > Poales > Poaceae > Zea > Zea mays. Next base: position 41,115,856 of record NC_050098.1, on the reverse strand, counting down.
AAATTGCCAAAAAGATAGCGACTTATCAATAGAATAGGAAAGGGTCTCAAAAGACAGTAAGATCATGGACATATAAACTGAAATGTTTAAATAGGCAGTAGAGGTACAAGGGTAAGTGCTTTAGATTAAGGGATAAGGGTATTAAAAATGCAAGGATACGAGCATGTCAATAACAAAATGGAATAGAGATGGTCAAATAGTAGCAATTTAATAATGGACGAGGAAAGAGTCCCAAAAGACTAAAGGCTATGGTCACGGGGCATCTACCAAGATGTCGCAAGCACAAGATGAGATCAGATCTAATATATTGAGAGAAGTATAGACCATACTAGAATAAAATACCTTTTGGCAAGGGGGCATATAGGAGCACAACATAGAATTAGTCGAGGTGACTAATATTTTGAAGCAGAATCAAGGATGAGATGAAGTAATAATCAATAAGTCCTTAAAACGACCAATGCTACTCTAGGTCAGCGGTCCTACAGTCAGCACGGCTTTGATACCACTTATGTCACACCCGGTTTTAGAAGGTAAACCGAATGCGAACCATGTACGTGCCAGGATCAGAAATTCACGTACACAGCGATTACATAAATGACTCATCATAGCACAATGCTTCGAATTACAATAAAGAGTAAGTAGTAATATTACAGACTAGAGCCATTTACATAATATAAATCAAAGTACACAGAATCGAAACGTAGACAACGTAAACAACCCACCACAGGCAGCTGACTGGGGGAGGTCGCTAGCCTAATCCTCGAACTCGTCGAAGTCCTGGAACTAATGGAAATCCGCCTCAACGCCTTCTTTAACTGAGCATAGATTGCACCAAATGCAACCTGGTGTTTTGTGAAAGCAAGGGTGAGTACACATCAACGTACTCAGCAAATGTCCCGTTTGGCTGTAGTGAACTAGCTTTATGTGGGGTTAAGTCAAGCAGTTGCTTTTAGTTGGTCAGGTTATTATTACTAGTAGAAAGCCAGGTTTTAGTATTAACCCAAGTTCTTAACCCAAAGTACCCTTTCCAAATGGAAAGAATACCACTTACCATTACCATAAGCATGATCATAACCATCCTCATCATCATCTGTAAACCAACCATCTCTGATTGAAGTATCTAATCAATGGAGCTCCCTTGGCCGCTCATAACCGCGAGCACGACTGATATATCAGTTTCATAACACTCTACAGAGGTTGCGCACTTTACCCACAAGCCGTGATTCCCTCTTGCCTCGGGCCGATCAAACCCTTAAACACTACCAAGGTGAATAGGCAGGGTTTCACTACGTAGCCTTTACAAAGATTTCCTGGGGCTATAGCCGCCCGTTAGGTTTCCTAAATGCACCGCACTCCTCCCCAAGGGGCGAACCAACCTTGGCAGAGCGAGCCGCATACACCGAGCCCCATTAACAGCACGACGGCGAAGCGAACTACACCCCAGTTCCTCTAATTACTCAGCTAAGGGCGTCCCATTCCACCCTCATGGTTGCACTGTTTTCCCGGACGGTCATCCAACGAACCAGTCCTTATGGAGAGGCACTCGAGAAACAGCTCGAGTCCCCTAAAGTAACACCAGTCCGACGTCATAATCATAATGACAACATCGTATCATAAGTGTTCACATCATGTTCATTGATTAGAGTAAAGCAATAGCATGAATCTTACCGTAGTAACCCAAAAGGTAATCAAGGACAAGGTAAATAGAAAGCTAGTCAATCCTTATGTTGTTCATAGTATGCGGGACAGTGAATTATAAAGTAAATGGGATATAATGGGTCAGAGAACACTTGCCTTCACCAAGCAGATGCTCAGGGTCTTCGATCTCGTAGAACTCGAAGAGTGCGAACACTTGGTCGCCAAAGCTTGACTGTCGATTCCTCGAAGCTCAGAAACGAATCGCGATCTAATCGCAACGCGAAGCGAAGACGAACAAGCACAAGCAAACAAACATAGATATATGCATAAGAACATTACACCATACAAGATAAAATGTTATAAAAACATGCAGCATAAAATAGAGTTCGATTCTATGGTCACGCGAGGGAAATAAACGCGACGGTCGAAGCTACAGTCGAGGAGTTATCGCGTTTACGTTAAACAAATATAACATTTAATTCGACATTAACAAATATAATATTATACATCAGTCAGTTCGATTAATCTGCTACACTAACAAATATCAGTTAAATAAGTAATTTTATTAAAACGAGAGATTCTAAGTGAGGCGAATCTAGGACGTGCGAAACAACACGACAGCGCGCGAACGATGCGGGGACACACGCGACATAGCACACGAACGACACACAAGACAGCGCGCGCGACCAGCACGAACGACGCGCGAAACAGCATGCCACCGCGTGCTGAACAACATGCGCGACATAGGCGAGAAAGCTAAATCGGTAACGTGTTTATACTAAACAAGTCTTAATTAGAATATGAGTTCGACGTAATTATAATTACGTGAATTGACATTATCATATCAAATATAAATTAAAACTACTACTTAGCTTTGACTAACTTACTATTTTAATAGTGGACGATTAAACAAATAGTTAACTAATTGACCTTAGTGATTATAATCGAACGACTTTAATATCGCGCGCGGACAGCGTGCGACACGCGACCCAGATGCGCGGCACGAACGCGCGAAGGAAAGTCGACAACGCGCAAACAGCACGCGAATAATATTATGCGACAACGCGCGGACACACGCGACGCACACAAACAACGTGTGACGCGTGCGAACCGCACGCGCGACAACACGAGAGTAACGAATGAACTATACACACGAACAACAAGGCGACGACGAGCGCCACACGTGCGAACAGCGTGTAGACAGTGCGACGACGTGCACGACTCACAAGAGTCGCTAATAGGCATCGTGTTTATACTAAACACTAAATAGGTGTTAAATACCACATCTAAGTCGTTAAGATCACATTATCACATATTTACAATCGCCTAACTAAAATCATAATTTTAATCCAATTGAGTACTCAGTTTACTGATCGACAATCGAATAGGAAATTAATTAGCGCAGGGGAATAGACGAGGTAGACGGGGGGTAGACGGGAGTCGTTTAGGGGTAGACGAACGTCGTCTAAACTTCGACAGCACCCAATTCACACGCGGTTGCACAAGCACGACGACCGGTTTCGGGACTGGATTCGACGACCTGCGCATGATGCGCGGTGGCGGTGAGGCTGCTGTTGCACACACGACTGGGCGGATCGACTGACGGTGCGCACCGGGGAGCTTGGCCACGGGGCCTTGCCGCCGCAACGGGCTCGACCAAGGCCGGCCATGGTGAGCACCGAGAAGGGCACGAAAGAGAGAGAGGGGTAGGCGATGGGCTTCCCCTCACAGCGATGAACCACAGAGGGAGTACGAACTTCGGTGGCGTGTCTGCGCAGCGGCTCTATGGCGGCTTGGGCTGGTTCGGCCGGGCTTCGGCCACAGTGAGCGAGAGCAGCGCCGAGCACGGCAAGAGGCGAGGAGGGTTGGGATAGAGAGAGGAAGGGGCGAGCTCACCATGAGTGAATGGAGGGCGGGTCCGGGGAAACTTCAGGCGAGCTCAGGACTTCACACCCTGCGACGAACTCGATGAGGAAGAATTGTGGGTGCAGCTTACTCCGGGCGGACGACGAGGCTCGACGGCGCCGAGGCTTGGGCGAGCGTGCGGCTGCACGCGTGGGCAAGCGTGCTGGCGGCTGCGAGAGGGCGCGGCGCGCTGGGCAGGTGCGAGCAGCGGCGACGCGCTAGGAAAGGCGCTAGGCGCGACGCGCTGGCGGTGGCGCGGGACAGCGGCTGCGCGCGCAGGAGCACTAGGGTTCGCGGGGGAGGGCGCGGTCTGGTGGGCCGGGGAGGAGCACGGGGTGGGCCGCCGGCGGAGATTGGGGATGGGATGGCCCCTTGTTTTATTTTATCTTTTTGTTTTTTTTCTATTTTCTATTGAACTCAACTTCTAAAACAAATTTGCGGACTACATGAATCAACAACTAGAATAGATCATCATACAAAAAAGAAAATATGATCCAACATGTTGTGCAACAATCATGACCCTTAAGGTTTTATTTTACCAGGCTCACACATATGTAAAGCAAAATAACTCTTCACTAGATAAGGAAAAAGAAAAGAAAAGCAAGGAAAAGAGAGGGTAACACCCGAATTTGGCGAATATTAGAAAAGAAATTTTATACCCCCCAAATTCAGGGTGTTACAAATACTCTCTGTACTAGCTCCACTTTTGTATGATGTTTAACTCACAAACTCTATGATATGCTCTCGATGTTTGTTAATGACTGTGTGTGTTATGTTTTCACCTTTGATGTTGTCACCAGTAGTTCAGTTCTTGTTCATGGATTTTATTTCATACTTATATGAACAAGAAACTTATGTTGTGTATGTGCTTATACTTACTATTCTATGACATGACTTTTTCTGTCAAAATTGGTGAATATCACTAACCATCTTCTCTATTGACAAAAAAACAAACAAACTACTCTCACCCACTTGTAGGGTTATCATCAATCAGCAAAAAGGGGGAGATTGAAAGCATCTAGGCCCTTGGTTGGTTTTAGTGATTAATGACAACATAAGATTATATGTGACTAACGTGTGTTTTTGCAGAGAAAATGGTGAGTTAGGTCACATTACAGGAAGTTGTGTTGCAACGGTGAAAACAATCCCTCATATGAGAACTTGAAGCGATGGCTGAAAAAGGCGAATCAAAAGATGAATGTCTTCATATTCCAAGTGTTGAAGGAGTTACGGGTGCTTGGTATAGAATTAGGTCTTCTATTTTTATTTTAGCCATACTATAAAGAGGGGTTGTGGATGAGTAGTTTGACCAAGAGATTTCTAGTGTAGTGTTGGTGCATATTCACAATCACATCTAGTGCTAGGTGTCACTCTATAACACACTCACAAGTTAGAACAAAAACCGTTTATAAAACCTAGGGAATAGAAGTTGGGTTGCCTGTCTTAGGGGCACCGGACTGTCCGATGCACCCTCTGACAGTGGGGCCAGCCAGCCCCGTGGCAGTGCCTCTGTCCCTAAGAAAGCCGAGAGCAATGAGTTCACGAAGTTGATTTTTAGCGGTTGCACCGGACTGTCTGGTGTGCATAGGACATCCACTTTTCATTGTCTGGTGCATTGTCAGTCCAATGGCTAGCTGTCAGAACTAGCCGTTGGCGCACCGGTGGCGCACCGGACTGTCCGGTGTGCCCATGCGTAGTGAACTTCAGCAACATCTAGTTTGGTGGTTGGGGCTATTTATACCCCCTCCACCTACCTCATTTATTGTCTTGCTGCCAGATTCAAGTCCATTCATTGCTAGAGCATTGCAAGCCCCACAAATCCTAGTGAGGTGATTAGAAAATCATAATCCTGTGTTAGGACCTCATTAGTGCAAGTGAGAGCCACCTAGAGCACACACCACATGCATTAGGCTTCTCTTGGTCAAGTGAAAGTCTATGGCTTGTTACTCTTGGTGATTGGCATCACCTAGATGACTTGGTGGTGATTGGAGCGCGGTGATCACCCTGGAGGATTTGTTGGTGATCCGGCTCAAGTTTGTACGCGGTCATGAGGGATCCACCGCGCCGGAGTGGCAAAAGATCACACATAGTGAGCACTTGGTTCTTGCGAGGACCAAGGGGGAGCGATACCCTTGCGCGGGTGCTCCAACGTGGACTAGGGAAGAGTGCTGACTCTTCAATACCTCGCCAAAAAATTGGAGGAGTCTTCATACCCTTGCTTTACATTCCGCATTTAATTTGAGCATTTCACTTTGTTCAATTGCTTATCAAGTATTTGAAGTAATGACTTAGGGTTGTTGTTTTTCTAGTAGTATTTATTTATTTCTAGTAGTTGGGTGAAGTTGGGCTCTTGCTTAGGGTTTAATATTTATGGAATTTTTAGAAAAGACCAATTCACCCCCTCTTAGGCACCGTTATCCTTTCACCAAGGACCCTGTTCACTTGCCTGTAGTGTCCTGTGCCTATGAACCAGTCATCGACCCAAGTCGTATATCTAGATTCTCACGTACACCTTCTTTGTGCCACCTCATGTGTTGGGCTATATTCTTGGAGATGAACAAAAGTTTCAACTGAGGTATAAAAGGCATGTAATGAAGCTGCCTACGTGCTACCTCAGTCGTCACAGTCAAACTATTATCATTTTCAACCTCTATGAATCTACACTCACCACATACTGTACACTTCTTCTCACTCGCGATCTCCTTCCAGAAAAGCATACAGTTATTGTCACAGACATCAATTTTTTTGTAGTCCATAGCGAGACCAGAGAGCAACTTCTTGGACTGGTACATGTCCTTTGGCATCTTGTAATTCTACAAAAGTACATCATTGATCAAGTTCAGAAGCTCCTTATAGCAGTTGTTTGAGAATGCAAACTTGGACTTAATAGCCATTAGTCGAGTCTAGAACACAAGGATGGTCACTTTTGTGTGCTCGTGCAACGGCTCTTCGACAGCTTTAAGGAGCTCAAAGAACTTCTGAACCTCAGGCGTTGGAGGATCCTCATAATCGGAGGGTTGATGGGGGTTCTCGGAATCGACGGGTAGAAGCTCATGGCGTACATCGTCAAGCATCTCTTCCATTCTATCGTAATCCCCTCTTCATGTGACTGAACTTTTGATACAATACGAGGAGGTGGGTCCTCACCGTGGTGCACCCACACCTCATTGCCTGACATATAACCGTTCTTACAAAGATCTATCGACATAGTCCTCCTGTCAAGGAAATAAATGTTCCAACACTTGGTACAAGGGCACCTAACATCGGTTCCAGTCTCTGACCGAGCAAAAGCATTGTCAAGAAATGTGTCAGTCTTGGCAACCCACTCACTTGATAGAGCACCTCTTTTCCTCCAACCTTTATACATCCATCGACGATCCTCCACCATATTAGATACGAGACGTTAACAGCATTAGTTTAGTAAATCACGCTCCTACATCTATAGGAAAGGATAGGTCCTAAACCCACCCAGAAGTGACCAACGAGCCCGTGTTTATGACAAGGCATGTGCTCGGGCAAAATTTCAGCACCATAACCCCGCTTTTCTCCACTCGCACGCCTGAAAATGGTGCAATTCAAGAACAGATGGGTTATGCCGCCAAAACTACACAGGAGCACATGCCTTTGTCATAAACACGGGTTATGTCGGTCACCCCTAGGTTGTCCAATAAAGGAACAATTCCAGCCGAACACACCTATCATGTGTCGCATGTGAGGTGTGTTGGCCCGAAATGTGTGACGTCTAGGTTTCGTTTGTTGACACTATGATACACTATGAACAACTAGAACCATCATAAATTATTACCTAGTTAAACTAATAAACCACACCAGCACAATATTATATAGAAAAAAGATTTCACGGGACCCTAAATCATATAAAATTACCTTATTTCCGTGGGCATAATAATTACCCTCAGAAATTAAAGGTTTAAATTATCTAGAAACCACTAAATGAACTAAAACAAGCTAATTTAATTACATATTCAAACTCCAGCCGTCGGACATAAAAAACTAAACAATATTTAACAAATAAATCATTTAATACTAAAAATAACTACTAGCAAAGAATCTATATGCATCTACAAAATTATAGTACAATCCAAAAATTACTCACTTAAAAGGCATCGAACGACGTGGGTAGGATGGACCTTGGAGCCGACGAGGTGGTGAAGGTGGGGCAACTTTTTTGCATTTTAGCGCTTTTTGGGTTTTTCTGCACAACTATGCCCTTTGCAGTTTCATTTCAAAAAATGGACCCTTAGCTCGGCGCCGTCATTATTTGCGCCTAGGATCTGTGTGTCGGCGCCAATTTTTTGGCGTGCATATGTCAGATGGAGGGCTACAGTGGAACTGACGTGGCGCATACCTCGACACCGTAGATCTTGGCGCCGAGGTAGGCGCCATTGATGTGACACCCCAGTGTCACCTAGGGTTTCTCTCAAGTGCTAACCCAAGAACCATCATCTTATGTGAACCAAATTGAGCATGAGCATCAAATTGACTTAAGAATAAAGGATCCACTAAGTTTAAACTTAAAAGCATCATGATTCAAAAACAAATGAGTTTTCAAAAGGGCAAAATGTTGGAACCCTAATAACAACCCTAATTGAGCTCTAAAAGCAAAAGTTAAGAGATAAGGCAAAAGAGTATGAAAAATGTAGAATCATGGCTTGGGCAAAATATAAACATTGAAGTATATTTAATAAGAAACAATAAAGATTGAGGAAGCTTGGCCAAAATAATTTAAATAAAACCCCAAGCAAGCTTCTCAAGTGGGGACTCAATAGGGAATTCTGAATTTCAGAATTCTGAATTTCAGACCTTGAGCCAAAGATCAAGCGTGTTCACCTTGATCCCTAGCTCAAATCCTAATGACCCATTGACAAAAACATGTCTCACTCACCCCTCTGTCGCATGCCAGAAGATGGCATTGGGACGCGAGCCCAAGACACGACAAAACCTTGGATTTTGCCTCGGGTTTGAGCAGAGAGACAGACCGGATTTCCGGGCTCCAAATCTCTGAAACCAGTAGGCAAAATCCTATGACCCCCACACAAGATCTGTAGCTTGTAGGGAGGAGAAGAGGTTTTGTGCACTGACCAAGGCGAGAGCAGGCTCGGATGAGTGACCGCACGCGCCAGAACTTGGGCAGAACGAACGGGCACATGTGTTCGACCCTGGTCGGCACGCCGGCGCTCGCCCAACCCACGCGCGCGCTCGCCCCAGCGTTCAATCAAGTCTGTCGTGCGCCCTCGCCCTTGGCCGTGCCCGCCCGTGCCTATAAAGCCTCCCCAGGCGCGTCTCATCCCACCCCGTGCTCACCTTCGCCGGCCAGACGCCCCTCCTTAACTCCGGCGAGCTCTTTTTCGCCCGCCATTGCCGCAAGAGCCTCAGCCACCGTGGCCAGCCCACTCCAGTCACTTCTAAGCCGTGCCAGCCGCTCGGTTAGCTTCGCCATTAGCTTGTGAAGCTTTCCCAGCAGTCAGACCCGGCAGAACTTCACCGGAAGGCCAAGATCGCCCTCACCGGACTTCGGTCGCCCGCCTGCGCGCATAGACCGAGCAATCCGGTGAGCCATTCTTCAATTCCTTGCGCACACCCCTTCCTTGATCCCTGGTGAAGCTCTCTAACCCATTTGATGGTCAATTGTGCCCTGGATAGGCCGGACTCCTCGCCGCCGACGAGCTCCCCCGCCTACGCACGTGGACCGGCCGACTCCGACCATCCCGACGGCGGCCCGCACATCGTTGTGACCCTCAGGACCTCCCCTACACCCTCGGCCACCTCACCAGAGCGCCGGCAAGGAACTGTCCAAGAGGAGGACCAGGAGCAAGCTCTCGAGGCTGCTATCGAGGATCTCCCCGCAGCCCCAGCTATTGAAGGCCAGCCCCGGTTTTTATGCATAACCATATTATTATATGCTAATTTACTACACTTAATGCTTGTAGGATTGTAATGTGCACTTAAGTGTAGGAGTTGCTTGAAACCTCTAGTTGCATGAACTTACGATTCCTTTTTGAGATGGATACTAGTATGCTAGGTCGAGTAGTTGCTATGCTAATTAGGATCTCGGTAGAAGTCGAGTGATTTTTCTAGCACTCGCGCGAGATCAGGAATTGATTGTATTCATCTTGATAACGGGATCTATGTTAGTCTATGGACTTGGATCCAGGGAGGATTCCTTGTCCATGAGACGGGAAAAAGGAATTAAGGATTAATGTGTGGATACCTGAGTCAAGCTTTTGAACGTACTAAGCACATGTCGGGAAATATGGTAACCGGTAAACCTAGTACCTGAGTGAAGCCGGGCGCGGACTTTATCCCTCATGCGACCTGAGACTGGGTCTCCCATGCTAGCTATGGTGGGTACAAGTGCGGTCACTGCACGGCGGCGGCTGGGATCAGTGGAGCATTGTATGCCAAGGCGGTGAGGCCTGGACGCGAATGGGGAATCGATGGGGACAGAGTACCCCGACATGTCGTGTGTTTAGGTTTACCTTGCAAGGATAAAACTCGATTCGAATCGTCTGCTTCTCGCAGCTAATGAGACTGCTTGACCCCTTGTACTACATTGAGTAATAAGTGAAATGAGGTTACATGAGACAATTTGTTGATTGAACTAAATGCTTGTTACCATGTATGCTTAGAAGGAGCAAACTTAGCTAAAATAACGATACTAGAATTTGAAAAGCTAAGAATTGATTTTAGAAACAGCTAGTTCTTTTGGCAAACCAAACCCCTCAGCCAAACAGCTGCATGGTCTAGAGGTAGAGGAGTAGATTCCTCACACCGGGTAAGTCTAGCTGAGTATTAGTATACTCAGCCTTGCTTGTGGCATAATTTTGCAGGTACGCTGCAGGATATGGTTGATGGTGTAACTTGGCCTACCACCCTGCCACCGGGTTGGATGGTCGAGTGGGATGTTGCTCTGGCAGGAGAGGAGCACGATGAGTAGTGGGCTAGGCCTTGCCCATTTCCTCGCTATCGACGACATCGATTATCCGCTGCATCTTATTTTATGAACTCTTATCCGCAATTTGAAAAACTCCGATCTATGTAATAATTCAGTACTTAATTTGATGTTTCATGTTTTATTGTATTTCTTCTGTGACTCATCTTCGAGTGAGATTGTGGAATTTGATCCTGGATTAAGTGGCTCCATTAGACTAGATCAGAGGGACTGACGGGTTATTCCGATTTAAGTGTGTTACAGTCCTTGAGGCGTGACTTAGGCACTTAAGCTGGAATAATTCGGGTGGTTCCGCCACAGCTGGTATCGGAGCAAATTCCACCACAGAGAAGGACAATAAACCATGAATACCAATTTTCAAAATCTAAAAACTTGCTTAGAAACTACTAAGAATCGTCAGGACTAGACCGCTAGACCTAGGACGAAAGGCCTTAGGGATAGTGGGAGAAATAGGTGGCTAATTAAGTAGGCCCTGTGGGTCAGTACTTAGATTTTTAAAAGGATGCCTTAAAGCACCTTATATTCGGAGAGGAGGCGTTACTTTCAGCATGCATGCATTATAAACACAAAAAGGAATTAAAACTTGAGCTATCCCACTTCCTTTAAAAACCATCCAGGCTCTTTTATTTTTCTTCCTTCAACCATAATCTTTACCTTTGATACCCTTCCGCGGATGAATTCACCCACCCGGGCCAGTGGAGGAGACACTCGTTTCAGCTCTTACTTCCTTTCTCACGATGGCTTTCCTTCCATCTTGTGGGAAGTGCTTAACTCTGCCGGTTACCCTACACCCCCTTTGTACACGGTGCAGTTGTATGAGGAGCATCGGGTACCTCGTTGCCGAGTCTGGCTGACTTTGGAGGCTCATCCCCTTCAGCCTGGTTGGCGTTCTCTTGACTCCGAATGATTGGGTTCAGGACGGACGACACCACTGAGGCAGCAGCCATGAAGACTCTAACGACCTTCTGTGGCTACCATCCCTTGGAGATGGTGATGCACCCCTTGGGACTCTTCCCTGCTGAGAAGAAGGATGACCCCATGTGGTGTAACTGCGTGAGCCATGTGAAAGATGTGTGGTCAATGTATCCTGACTTGGTTGGGAGGGTCACTGTTCAGTGCATGAGTGCGATGTACCGCCTCCAGGCCCTGCAGAGTGACGCTATGGCACATCTCGCTAACATCGCTCAAACCACCAAGCTTACCCTCGACAGCTGAGAAGATTTTGTGGTCGATTTATCCTCCGAGTTGGTGGAGAAGGATCTGCAGGTGGAAAGGCTGAGCCAGCGCATTACCACCTTGGAGCAGCAGGTGGAGATCCGAGACAACACTATTGATGTCTTGGAGAACCAGCTCCATGATGTGCAGCGGGAACTCGAAGAAGCTAATGACCACCTGGACATGCACCACTTGGAAATGGAGGCCAATGAGGCCGGAAGCGAGGGAGAAGAGGCTCCCGAGGAGCTAGGACCAGCCCCTGGTGCCAATGGGACTACCTCCACGATGCCTCCTTCACCCGCATCCAGTGTCGCTTCCACCGCTCAGGGTTGATCAGTCGCTTTGACGCTTTAGGTGGATAGAAAACTACGCGAGCTTAGTTAATGTCAGATTTTGAACTAGGCTTACGGGTACTTTCCCCTAATTGATGTAACCCTACGAACTTTTGAAATCTGTGGGATGTTTTGTAACCACGTTATCTTCATTTTGAACCTCATACTATGATTATGGCATTATTTCCTTCTATATGAGATAATGGCTTATCGTTGGAGATTATGAGATGGGATAACAATGGCAACAATCTCTGTTTTCAGATGGCAGCTAGGCAGTGTCGCGGGCATAACGAGCAGGTTCCCCCGCCACCTCCTCCAGCTCCCACAGTGCAGGAGCTGATGGCCCAGCAGAACGAGATCCTGCGACAGCTCTTGCAGCGCCAGCCCTAACCTCAGCAGCATGGTGGAGGCCAGCATCAGCGACCTCCGACAGTGGCAACCTACCAGGAGTTCCTGAGCACACAGCCACCCTTGTTCACCAAGGCAGAGGATCCATTGGACGCCGACGTATGGCTCCGCGTCGTTGAGTCCAAGTTTCCCCTCCTCACGGGAGACTGCCCTGATGAAGCTAAGGCTCGCTTCGCCGCGCAGCAGCTTCGCGGCCCTGCTCGGACTTGGTGGGACCACTTCCGTGCTATGCTCCCAGCTGATCGGGAAGTGTCTTGGGAGGAATTCAAGACTGCTTTCAGAGGGCACCACATCCCAGCTGGCATTCTTGATCGCATGCTGAATGAGTTTCTGGCACTTAATCAAGGAACCCGCACGGTATTGCAGTACGCTCAGGCCTTCAACGACCTATGCCAGTATGCAGGTTACCATGCTGATTCTGATGAGAAGAAGAGAGACCGCTTCTGCAGGGGTCTTAACACCAAGCTGCGGGAACGACTCAACACTGTTTGGGCAGATAGCTTCAATGAGTTGGTCAACCTGGCCATCTCCCAGGAGGATTGCATTGTAGCTCACCGAGCAGAGAAGAAGAGGAAGGCACCCATGGCAGCACCATCCGCTCAGGCCCAGAGGTTCAGGATTGTTTCTCACAATCAGAGCAGGGGTTTTCAGCAGCAGGCAGGCAGATGGGTGATTAGGCCACCTCAGCAGCAGCAGCCGGCACCCAACCGCTTTCCAGCTCCCGCTCCAAGGAACAACCAGCCTCAGCAGCAGCAACAGTTCCGCCAGGGCAATGGGAACAAGTGCTTCACTTGTGTCAATGTGGGCGACTATGCCAATAATTGTCCTAGAAACCAGCAAAGGCAGATGCCAGCACCAAATCAAGACAAGGGAAGAAAGCAGAAGGTACAAGTCAGACAAGGGAAGCTCAACTTCACTACTCTGGAGGAAGTACCTGAGGGAGCTCCCATCATGACCGGTATCTTTTTAGTTTATAATCAACCCGCTTTAATTCTGTTTGATTCTGGTGCATCTCATAGTTTCATTAGCCAAAAGTTCAGTGCTAAATGTGAACTGCCATTCTCTCACTCAAAAGGGTCATTTATGATAGCCACACCTGGGGGTAAAATCTCAACTAATCAATTAAACCGAAGTGTTCCTATTTAACTGGGAAGCCACATTGTCAAAACCACCCTTCTTGTGTTGGGTTTGGAAAATGTGGATATTATTTTGGGAACTAATTGGATGACCCTGCACCAAGTAGTGCTTGATGTAGCCAGCCGCATCGTGGAAATCAACTCCCCGTTTTGTGGGAACTTCACCTTAATTCTGCCCAGTCAAGGTTCCACTTAGTCATGTGCTTTCTCTATGACAAAGTTACCTCTGAAGAAGATTCCAGTGGTCTGTGAGTATGCAGATGTCTTTCCGGATGAATTGCCAGGAATGCCACCAGACCGGGATATTGAATTCGCCATCGAGTTGCAACCGAGAACGTCACCAATTTCCAAGAGGCCTTACCGAATGCCACCCTCTGAGTTGGCAGAATTGAAGAAGCAATTGTAGGAGTTGCTAGATAAGGGATTCATTCGCCCAAGTAGTTCGCCTTGGGGATGTCCAGCCCTATTTGTGAAGAAGAAAGATGAAAGCTTGAGGCTGTGTATAGATTACCGCCCTCTTAATGCGGTGACTATCAAAAACAAGTATCCTTTGCCTCGTATTGATGTTCTTTTTGACCAGTTGGTCGGGGATAAGGTGTTTTCCAAGATAGACCTTCGCTCCGGCTACCATCAGATCAAGATACAAGCAAGCAATATTCCGAAGACGGCTTTCTCAACCAGATAGGGCTATATGAATTCTTGGTGATGTCTTTCAGGCTGACTAATGCACCAGCATATTTCATGTATCTGATGAATTCTGTTTTTATGCCGGAATTGGACAAATTCGTAGTGGTTTTCATCGATGATATCTTGGTGTACTCGAAGAACGAAGAAGAACATGCCGGGCATTTGCATGTAGTGCTTCAACGTCTGCGAGAGCACCACCTTTATGCCTAGTTGTCAAAATGTGATTTTTGGCTAAAGGAAATCAAATTCTTGGGTCACACTATCTCTCAAGCAGGAATAGTTGTTGATCCTGATAAGGTGCAAGAGGTGATGAACTGGAAGCCACCAACGACTGTCCGTCAGATTTGGAGCTTTCTGGGATTAGCTGGTTATTACCGAATATTTATTTCGGATTTCTCTCGAATTGTGAAGCCTATAACTGAGCTGCTAAAGAAAGAGGCCAAGTTTGTTTGGAGTCAGAAGTGCGAAGATGCCTTCCATGCATTGAGGCAGCATCTGACCACAGCACCAGTGTTAGCGCAACCCAACAGCAGCAAGCCTTTTGATGTATATTGTGATGCCTCTGGCACTAGACTAGGTTGTGTCTTGATGCAGGACAACCGAGTCATTGCGTATGCCTCAAGAGCACTCAAGCCTCATGAGCAGAGTTATCCCACTCATGACCTAGAGTTGGCAGCAGTGGTTCATGCATTAAAAATGTGGAGGCACTATTTAATGGGAACCCACTGCAGCATCTTCACTGATCATAAGAGCCTTAAGTATTTCTTTACTCAGGCTGATCTCAACATGAGGCAGAGAAGATGGCTAGAGCTGATCAAGGACTATGACCTGGAGGTACATTATCACCCAGGAAAAGCCAATGTGGTAGCAGATGCCTTGAGTCAGAAATTGCAATGCAATTGTATCCTGATGGATTCTCGTATTAACACCTTGTGTGATGAGTTGAGCAAGATGCAGATTGAAGTGATTCCTTCTGGTGCTTTGTCTCACATTTCTGTTGAGCCAGCTTTGCAAGATCAGATCATCATGGCCCAGCTCAGTGACAAGGGAGTGCAGATTATCAAGGAGAATCTCCATCAGAAGGTCGAGAAGTATAAATGTTTCCGCCAAGATGAAAAGGGTGTATTATGGTTTAAAGGCAGATTGGTGATTCCTAAAAACAAGGATCTCAAGAAGAAGATCTTGGACGAGGCTCATCTCTCCAAATTCTCTATGCATCTGGGAAGCACCAAAATGTACCATGATCTGAAGCCTTTGTATTGGTGGACCAGAATGAAGAGGGAGATAGCCCAATATGTATCAGAATGTGACACCTGTCAGAGGATAAAGGCAAGCAACTTGAAATCAGCTGGAGCCTTGCAACCCCTATCTATACCTTCGTGGAAATGGGATGACATCAGCATGGATTTCATCACGGGTCTGCCCAACACCTCTCGTCATCATGATTCGATTTGGGTTATTGTGGAACGACTAACGAAAGTGGCACATTTTCTCCCTGTGCACACCACTGATAAGGCTCAAAAGTATGCAGAGTTGTACATTGAACGGATCGTGTGTTTGCACGGATTGCCTCGGACCATTGTTTCTGACCGAGGAGCCCAATTTGTTGCCAGATTCTAGGAACAACTGCAGGAGTCTTTGGGAACAAAGCTAATTAGAAGTTCAGCTTACCACCCACAGACTGATGGTCAGACTGAAAGGGTAAACCAAATTCTTGAAGATATGCTGAGAGCTTGTGCAATCGATTGTGGCAAGAACTGGGATAAGCACCTCTCCTTGGCAGAGTTTGCTTATAACAACAGTTATCAATCCAGCCTCAGGATGGCACCTTTTGAAGCCCTCTATGGAAGAAGGTGTAGAACACCACTCAATTGGTCTCAGCCTGGAGAAAGAGAAGTTTTCGGACCTGACTTAGTGACTGAAGCCGAAAGGAAGGTCAAACTAATCAGGAAAAATCTAGAAGCTGCTCAGGATAGGCAGAAGAGTTACCATGATAAGAGAAGGAAACCTCTCCAGTTTGAGGTGGGAGATTTCGTTTATCTCAAGGTATCACCCACCAAAGGAGTGCAGAGGTTTGGAATTAAAGGCAAGCTAGCCCCTCGCTACATTGGACCTTATGAGATCATAGAAGCCTGTGGACCCATGGCATATAAACTGAAGTTACCTTCAAAAATGTCTGCCATTCATAGTGTGTTCCATGTATCTCAGCTGAAGAAGTGTGTTCGATTGCCGACCGAGATCATAGCAGAGCCAGAATTAGAGATAGAGCTAGATCTATCGTACCAAGAGTACCCTTCCAAGATTCTGGATTGCAAAGAAAGATCAACTCGGGCTAAATCGATCAAGATGTATAAGGTCCAGTGGAGTAATCACTTAGAGGAAGAGGCTACCTGGGAGACTAAGGAATTCTTGCGATCCAACTTTCCCGATTGCCTACCTAAGGGAACTGGTATGTAATCACACCCAACCCCTCCTCCTGCCCTTCGAATCTAAATTTCAGAAATATAATCTTAAATCAGAATGAAGTAATCATGAAACAAAATTTAAAAAGGACTTCCTTCTGAAGTTGCAAAGAGAATGACATTTGAAGAGCAGTTTGCCCTAATAATAATAAGCACCCACTTCATGTAAGTCTCACCCTTCGCTCTACCCTAGGAGGACTCTGACCCAAATCTCGGGACGAGATTCCTTTAAGGGGGGAAGGCTGTGACACCCCAGTGTCACCTAGGGTTTCTCTCAAGTGCTAACCCAAGAACCATCATCTTATGTGAACCAAATTGAGCATGAGCATCAAATTGACTTAAGAATAAAGGATCCATTAAGTTTAAACTTAAAAGCATCATGATTCAAAAACAAATGAGTTTTCAAAAGGGCAAAATGTTGGAACCCTAATAACATCCCTAATTGAGCTCTAAAAGCAAAAGTTAAGAGATAAGGCAAAAGAGTATGAAAAATGTAGAATCATGGCTTGGGCCAAATATAAACATTGAAGTATATTAAATAAGCAACAATAAAGATTGAGGAAGCTTGGCTAAAATAATTTAAATAAAACCCCAAGCAAGCTTCTCAAGTGGGGACTCAATAGGGAATTCTGAATTTTAGAATTCTGAATTTTAGACCTTGAGCCAAAGATCAAGCGTGTTCACCTTGATCCCTAGCTCCAATCCTAATGACCTCATTGACAAAAACGTGTCTCACTCACCCCTCTGTCGCATGCCAGAAGATGGCATTGGGACGCGAGCCCTAGACATGACAAAACCTTGGATTTGCCTCGGGTTTGAGCAGAGAGACAGACCAGATTTCTGGGCTCCAAATCTCTGAAACCAGTAGGCAAAATCCTATGACCCCCACACAAGAACGATAGCTTGTAGGGAGGAGAAGAGGTTTTGTACACTGACCAAGGCGAGAGTAGGCTCGGATGAGTGACCGCACGCGCCAGAACTTGGGCAGAACGAACGGGCACATGTGTTCGACCCTGGTCGGCACGCCGGCGCTCGCCCAACCCGCGCGCGCGCTCGCCCCAGCGTTCAGTCAAGTCCGTCGTGCGCCCTCGCCCTTGGTCGTGCCCGCCCGCGCCTATAAAGCCTCCCCAGGCACGTCTCATCCCACCCCGTGCTCACCATCACCGGCCAAATGCCCCTCCTTAGCTCCGGCGAGCTCTTTTCCGCCTGCCATTGCCGCAAGAGCCTCAGCCACCATGGCCAGCCCACTCTAGTCACTTTAAGCCATGCCAGCCACTCAGTTAGCTTCGCCATTAGCTTGTGAAGCTTTCCCAGCCCTCGGACCCGGTAGAACTTCACCGGAAGGCCAAGATCGCCCTCACCGGACTTCGGTCGCCCGCCTGCGCGCATAGACCGAGCAATCCGGTGAGCCATTCTTCAATTCCTCGCGCACACCCCTTCCTTGATCCCTGGTGAAGCTCTCTGACCCATTTGATTGGTCAATTGTGCCCTGGATAGGCCGGACTCCTCGCCGCCGACGCGCTCCCCCGCCTGCGCACGTGGACCGGCCGACTCCGACCATCCCCGACGGCGACCCGCACATCGCCGTGACCCTCAGGACCTCCCCTACACCTTCGGCCACCTCACCGGAGCAGTCTCGCCGCCGGTAAGCCCCTCTGCCCTTTCTTCCGCCGCGGGTACTGTTTAAATTGGGGGAAGGACCTCGGGTTAGGATTAGAAGAATCCAGGGGGTTTACTGAACTGTTAGCGACACATTTGAATAGTAGCCCGAAGACTAGTATGTAAGGTAAATTGAAAACACCCGCCAGGGACCCCGTTGCAAAGTAGTTTTCCATTTAATCATTTCTGTTTAAATCTTTTGAATGAACAGAGAACTTTGAAAATTCATAACTTGAAGAATACTTAACCAAAAATTGTCAAACCAATTTTGCTGGATTGTAAATATTATGGACTACCAGTTAAAAATGCTAAACCTCATGCTTTCTGTTCTAAATTTTAGAGTTTGGAATTAAATACAGAAACTGACTAAACCTTGTTTAATTAAGGAAAATTAGTTATGCTTCTGTGCTAAACTTGAGAAAATTTGTAGATGTTCAAACCTCATTTAAACACTGTTTAAAAATAGTAAAAACCCCAGTATTGAAAAATTTAGTGGGGATATCTATTAAAAGCCATTTTTGCCCAAAACTTAAGAAAATCAAAAAGACCTTGGAAAATAGTAACCAGTGGATGAAATTATTTTTCCTAGTCTACTTCAGTAGCAAAGAACCTAGGAAAAATAGAAAGACCTCTAGTCCAGGACAGATTTAAAGTGGAATGTTTTATTTAGCATTATTCCAACTAGAAAACAATTATTAGAGTAATAAAACCAGACCCAAAGTTATTAATAAAAATTCAGTGAACTTGTGATCACCAAAACCCCACTGCAAAAATAATAAACTCCCCAGCCCATCATTTTAAGTAGTGTAGATAAATAGAACATGATAATGAGTCATATTTTGAATAAATCATTAGTAACCCAAATAATGCAATAATGGACAGATAAAATTTTGCTAGATCACTAATGATATAGGCCATCAGAGAAAAATGCAAACCCATTTAAAGGATGCACAATAATTCCTATTATAAATACTTCATGAAAAAGGCCATTTAATCCAAAGAATTCCTACCACCCCTTCCTTTAAGCAAAAGGATGCCAAACTTTAGAATGATTGCTCTTGTGCAAAATAGAAGCTAGGAAAAAATAGAAATATGTTGTTTGATGTCTTTCAAATATAGTGCTAGTAGAAAGCACCCCTTTGGCTAGAAACTTGGGAAAAACATAATAAAATAACTGGTAAGTATTAATTGATAGAAAATTTTTCCAAGTCATGTTATAACATTTAAATGCCAGAAAAAATAAGTATTAGAAAATTTCCCACTATTAAATGGTAGTTGTAGTTCAAATTACCCCTTCTGCCCTAAAATTTGGTAATTTTGTCTAGGGAAAACTATTCACATTTTGAACCCCAAATTTTGAGACAGAGAATTATACACCAGTAATAAGCCACTATAATTTTTACAGAATTTTTGGAAATTTATTAAGATAACTTGTAGTTCAAACCCACTCTAAAAACATAAAGGAAATCAAGGGAAAGAAAAGAAAGATAAACCTCGCCCCAATAAGTCCAACTTGAAATCTTGACAATTCAAACTAAGACTTAACAAGAATTCAGTGGAACACCAAAATGAACTTACCACTTAGTTTAACTGAGTGTGATCTAAATTACTAAGTATACCACCCAAAAATCTTGTGTAAACAAGATTTAACTCTATCTAATTTAAGTGGATCATTCACCATCAAAGTTTAATTGCTAAAGCACATATCATATCATGCATGTATCTTACTCATTGCATTCATTAGATTGTAATCTCGCTGACGGAGAGTACGTGCCCATCCCCGAGCAAGGAACTGTCCAAGAGGAGGACCAGGAGCAAGCTCCCGAGGCTGCTATCGAGGATCTCCCCACAGCCCCAGCTATTGAAGGAAAGCCCCGGTTTTTAAGCATAACTATATTATTATATGCTACTTTACTACACTTAATGCTTGTAGGATTGTAATGTGCACTTAAGTGTAGGAGTTGCTTGAAACCTCTAGTTGCATGAACTTACGATTCCTTTTTGAGATGGATACTAGTATGCTAGGTCGAGTAGCTGCTATGCTAATTAGGATCTCGGTAGAAGTCGAGTGATTTTTCTAGCACTCGCGCGAGGTCAGGAATTGATTGTATTCATCTTGATAACGGGATCTATGTTAGTCTATGGACTTGGATCCAGGGAGGATTACTTGTCCATGAGACGGGAAAAAGGAATTAAGGATTAATGTGTGGATAACTGAGTCAAGCTTTTGAACGTACTAAGCACATGTCGGGAAATATGGTAACCGGTAAACCTAGTACCTGAGTGAAGACGGGCGTGGACTTTATCCCTCATGCGACCTGAGACTGGGTCTCCCATGCTAGCTATGGTGGGTACAAGTGCGGTCACTGCACGACGGCGGCCGGGGTCAGTGGAGCATTGTATGCCAAGGCGGTGAGGCCTGGACGCGTATGGGGAATCGATGGGGACAGAGTACCCTGACATGTCGTGTGTTTAGGTTTACCTTGCAAGGATAAAACTCGATTCGAATCGTCTGCTTCTCGCAGCTAATGAGACTGCTTGACCCCTTGTACTACATTGAGTAATAAGTGAAATGAGGTTACATGAGACAATTTGTTGATTGAACTAAATGCTTGTTACCATGTATGCTTAGAAGGAGTAAACTTAGCTAAAATAACGATACTAGAATTTGAAAAGCTAAGAATTGATTTTAGAAACAGCTAGTGCTTTTGGCAAACCAAACCCCTCAGCCAAACAGCTGCATGGTCTAGAGGTAGAGGAGTAGATTCCTCACACCGGGTAAGTCTAGCTGAGTATTAGTATACTCAGCCTTGCTTGTGGCATAATTTTGCAGGTACACTGCGGGATATGGTTGATGGTGTGACTTGGCCTACCACCCTGCCACCGGGTTGGACGGTCGAGTGGGATGTTGCTCTGGCAGGAGAGGAGCACGATGAGTAGTGGGCTAGGCCTTGCCCATTTCCTCGCTATCGACGACATCGATTATCCGCTGCATCTTATTTTATGAACTCTTATCCGCAATTTGAAAAACTCCGATCTATGTAATAATTCAGTACTTAATTTGAGGTTTCCTATTTTATTGTATTTCTTCTATGACTCACCTTCGAGTGAGATTGTGGAATTTGATCCTAGATTAAGTGGCTCCATTAGACTAGTCTGAGGGACTGACGGGTTATTCCGATTTAAGTGTGTTACAGCCCTTGAGGCGTGACTTAGGCACTTAAGCTGGAATAATTCGGGCGGTTCCGCCACAGCTGGTATCGGAGCAAATTCCACCACAGAGAAGGACAATAAACCATGAATACCAATTTTCAAAATCTAAAAACTTGCTTAGAAACTACTAAGAATCGTCAGGACTAGACCGCTAGACCTAGGACGAAAGGCCTTAGGGATAGTGGGAGAAATAGGTGGCTAATTAAGTAGGCCCTGTGGGCCAGTACTTAGATTTTTAAAAGGATGCCTTAAAGCACCTTATATTCGGAGAGGAGGCGTTACTTTCAGCATGCATGCATTATAAACACAAAAAAGAATTAAAACTTGAGCTAACCCACTTCCTTTAAAACCATCCAGGCTCTTTTATTTTTCTTCCTTCCACCATAATCTTTACCTTTGATACCCTTCCGCGGATGAATTCACCCACCCCCGCCAGTGGAGGAGACACTCGTTTCAGCTCTTACTTCCTTTCTCATGATGGCTTTCCTTCCATCTTGTGGGAAGTGCTTAACTCCGCTGGTTACCCTACACTCCCTTTGTACACGGTGCATTTGTATGAGGAGCATCGGGTACCTCGTTGCTGAGTCTGGCTGACTTTGGAGGCTCATCCCCTTCAGCCGGGTTGGCGTTCTCTTGATTTCGAGACGATTGGGTTCAGGACGGACGACACCACTGAGGCAGCAGCCATGAAGACTCTAACAACCTTCTGTGGCTACCATCCCTTGGAGATGGTGATGCACCCCTTGGGACTCTTCTTTGCTGAGAAGAAGGATGACCCCATGTGGTGTAACCGCGTGAGCCATGTGAAAGATGTGTGGGCAATGTATCCTGACTTGGTTGGGAGGGTCACTGTTCAGTGCATGAGTGCGCTGTACCGCCTCGAGGCCCTGCAGAGTGACGCTATGGCACATCTCGCTAACATCGCTCAAACCACCAAGCTTACCCTCGACAGCCGAGAAGATTTTGTGGTCTATTTATCCTCCGAGTTGGTGGAGAAGGATCTGCAGGTGGAAAGGCTGAGCTAGCGCATTACCACCTTGGAGCAGCAGGTGGAGATCCGAGACAACACTATTGATGTCTTGGAGAACCAGCTCCATGATGTGCAGCGGGAACTCGAAGAAGCTAATGACCACCTGGACATGCACCACTTGGAGATGGAGGCCAATGAGGCCAGAAGCGAGGGAGAAGAGGCTCTCGAGGAGCTAGGACCAGCCCCTGGTGCCAATGGGACTACCTCCGCGATGCCTCCTTCACCCGCATCCAGTGTCGCTTCCACCGCTCAGGGTTGATCAGTCGCTTTGACGCTTTAGGCGGATAGAGAACTACGCGAGCTTAGTTAATGTCAGATTTTGAACTAGGCTTACGGGTACTGTCGACGTTTCAAACCCGGGGGTCCCTGGACCGACGAGTAAATTGTCGCCGCGTGCCCGAGTCCAGATGGGTCGGCGCGAGACGGAGCGCGAAGGGGGGAAGAAGCCGGAGGGAGACAGGCGTAAAAGGGGAAACCCGCGGCCTTCGTGTTTGTCCCGCGCCCAGGTCGGGTGCGCTTGCAGTAGGGGGTTACAAGCGTCCACGCGGGAGGGAGCGAGCGGCCTTACGCGAGCGCCGTCCCGTCCTTCCCCGCGCAGCCAACCCTCTGTAAGAGGGCCCTGGACCTTCCTTTTATAGGCGTAAGGAAAGGATCCAGGTGTACAATGGGGGGTGTAGCAGTGTGCTAACGTGTCTAGCGGAGGAGAGCTAGTGCCCTAAGTACATGCCATCGTGGTAGCTGGAGAGGTTTTGGCACCCGGTTCGTGTGGTGTCGTGGCCGTCGGAGGAGCACTGGAGCCTGGCGGAAGGACAGCTGTCGGGGTTGTCGAGTCCTTGCTGACGTCCCCTTGCTTCCGTAAGGGGGCTGAGAGCCGCCGTCGTCATAGAGCATGCGGGGCGCCATCATTACTTGTTTACCGGGGCGAGCTAGATGGGACGCCGGTCTTGTCCCTCGTAGCCTGAGTTAGCTTGGGGTAGGGTAATGATGGCGCCTCCTGTGACGTGGTCGGTCCGAGCCCTGGGTTGGGCGATGTGGAGGCTCCTCCGAGGTCGAGGTCGAATCTGTCTTCCAAGGCCGAGGTCGAGTCCGAGCCCCTGGGTCGGGCGAGGCGGAGACCGTCGGCTGAGGCCAGGGCTGAGTCCGAGCCCTGGGGTCGGGCGAAGCGGGGTTCGTCGTCTTCCGGGGCTAAGCCCGAGTTCGAGCCCTAGGGTCGGGCGAAGCGGAGTTCGTTGTCTTCCGGGGCTGAGCCCGAGTCCGAGCCCTGGGGTCGGGCGATGCGGAGTTATTGTGGACTGACTAACGAAAGTGGCACATTTTCTCCCTGTGCACACCACTGATTAGGCTCAAAAGTATGCAGAGTTGTACATTGAACGGATCATGTGTTTGCACGGATTGCCTCGGACCATTGTTTCTGACCGAGGAGCCCAATTTGTTGCCAGATTCTAGGAACAACTGCAGGAGTCTTTGGGAACAAAGCTAATTAGAAGTTCAGCTTACCACCCACAGACTGATGGTCAGACTGAAAGGGTAAACCAAATTCTTGAAGATATGCGGAGAGCTTGTGCAATCGATTGTGGCAAGAACTGGGATAAGCACCTCTCCTTGGCAGAGTTTGCTTATAACAACAGTTATCAATCCAGCCTCAGGATGGCACCTTTTGAAGCCCTCTATGGAAGAAGGTGTTGAACACCACTCAATTGGTCTCAGCCTGGAGAAAGAGAAGTTTTCGGACCTGACTTAGTGACTGAAGCCGAAAGGAAGGTCAAACTAATCAGGAAAAATCTAGAAGCTGCTCAGGCCAGGAAGAAGAGTTACCATGATAAAAGAAGGAAACCTCTCCAGTTTGAGGTGGGAGATTTCGTTTATCTCAAGGTATCACCCACCAAAGGAGTGCAGAGGTTTGGAATTAAAGGCAAGCTAGCCCCTCGCTACATTGGACCTTATGAGATCATAGAAGCCTGTGGACCCATGGCATATAAACTAAAGTTACCTTCAAAAATGTCTGCCATTCACAGTGTGTTCCATGTATCTCAGTTGAAGAAGTGTGTTCGATTGCCGACCGAGATCATAGTAGAGCCAGAATTGGAGATAGAGCTAGATCTATCGTACCAAAAGTACCCTTCCAAGATTCTGGATTGCAAAGGAAGATCAACTCGGGCTAAATCGATCAAGATGTATAAGGTCCAGTGGAGTAATCACTCAAAGGAAGAGGCTACCTGGGAGACTGAGGAATTCTTGCAATCCAACTTTCCCGATTGCCTACCTAAGGGAACTGGTACGTAATCACACCCAACCCCTCCTCCTGCCCTTCGAATCTAAATTTCAGAAATATAATCTTAAATCAGAATGAAGTAATCATGAAACAAAATTTAAAAAGGACTTCCTTCTGAAGTTGCAAAGAGAATGACATTTGAAGAGCAGTTTGCCCTAACAATAATAAGCACCCACTTTATGTAAGTCTCACCCTTCGCTCTACCCTGGGAGGACTCTGACCCAAATCTCGGGACGAGATTCCTTTAAGGGGGGAAGGCTGTGACACCCCAGTGTCACCTAGGGTTTCTCTCAAGTGCTAACCCAAGAACCATCATCTTATGTGAACCAAATTGAGCATGAGCATCAAATTGACTTAAGAATAAAGGATCCACTAAGTTTAAACTTAAAAGCATCATGATTCAAAAACAAATGAGTTTTCAAAAGGGCAAAATGTTGGAACCCTAATAACAACCCTAATTGAGCTCTAAAAGCAAAAGTTAAGAGATAAGGCAAAAGAGTATGAAAAATGTAGAATCATGGCTTGGGCCAAATATAAACATTGAAGTATATTTAATAAGCAACAATAAAGATTGAGGAAGCTTGGCCAAAATAATTTAAATAAAACCCCAAGCAAGCTTCTCAAGTGGGGACTCAATAGGGAATTCTGAATTTCAGAATTCTGAATTTCAGACCTTGAGCCAAAGATCAAGCGTGTTCACCTTGATCCCTAGCTCAAATCCTAATGACCCCATTGACAAAAACGTGTCTCACTCACCCCTCTGTCGCATGCCAGAAGATGGCAATGGGACGCGAGCCCTAGACACGACAAAACCTTGGATTTGCCTCGGGTTTGAGCAGAGAGACAGACCGGATTTCCGGGCTCCAAATCTCTGAAACCAGTAGGCAAAATCCTATGACCCCCACACAAGATCGGTAGCTTGTAGGGAGGAGAAGAGGTTTTGTGCACTGACCAAGGCGAGAGCAGGCTCGGATGAGTGACCACACGCGCCAGAACTTGGGCAGAACAAATGGGCACATGTGTTCGACCCTGGTCGGCACGCTGGCGCTCGCCCATCCCGCGCGTGCGCTCGCCCCAGCGTTTAGTCAAGTCCGTCGCACGCCTTCGCCCTCGGTCGTGCCCGCCCGCGCCTATAAAGCCTCTCCAGGCGCGTCTCATCCCACCCTGTGCTCACCTTCGCCGGCCAGACGCCCCCTTAGCTCCGGTGAGCTCTTTTCCGCCCGCCATTGCCGCAAGAGCCTCAGCCACCGTGGCCAGCCCACTCCAGTCACTTCTAAGCCGCGCCAGCCGCTCGGTTAGCTTCGCCATTAGCTTGTGAAGCTTTCCCAGCCCTCGGACCCGGCAGGTACTTTGGGTTAAGAACTTGGGTTAATACTAAAACCTGGCTTTCTACTAGTAATAATAACCTGACCAACTAAAAGCAACTGCTTGACTTAACCCCATATAAAGCTAGTTCACTACAGCCAAACGGGACATTTGCTGAGTATGTTGATGTGTACTCACCCTTGCTTTCACAAAACACCCGGTTGCCTTTGGTGCAATCTATGCTCAGGTAAAGAAGGCGTTGAGGCGGATTTCCATGAGTTCCAGGACTTCGACGAGTTCGAGGATTAGGCTAGCGACCTCCCCCAGTCAGCTGCCTGTGGTGGGTTGTTTACGTTGTCTACGTTTCAATTCTGTGTACTTTGATTTATATTATGTAAATGGCTCTAGTCTGTAATATTACTACTTACTCTTTATTGTAATTCGAAGCATTGTGCTATGATGAGTCATTTATGTAATCGCTGTGTACGTGAATTTCTGATCCTGGCACGTACATTGTTTCTGAATGGTGACATGGCACATCCTTGTAGTATGGCCCTTGTCCTCACCACAGAATAGGCAATAAATTTTCCTAGGTTGATCCCCAAACCTTCCTCCAAAGCCCCTGGCGCTTCTGCCCCTTGAAGCTGGCAGTCGAAGATAGCTTTGTTGCTGCCCCGAAGCTTGCGAGGAATATTGTGGCCTATGTTGTTGACTTCCTCTATCGTCACTCTGGGTGGAGTGGATTGACCTGACATGTCTTGGGTGGATTCTCCCTCCGAAGCCCCTGGTCATCTCAGAGAACCTATAGGCTTCCTCCCTTCTCTGGCGAAAATCATTATCAGCACGGATGTATTCATCCATCTTTTGAAGCAGCTTCTCCAAAGTCTGTGGAAGCTTTCTAGCAAAATACTAGGCAGTAGGTCCTGGACAAAGCCCCTTGATCATGGCCTCAATGACAATTTCGTTGGGCACAGTAGGCGCTTGTGCTCTCAGGCGCAAGAATCTTCGGACGTATGCCTGGAGATACTCCTCATGATCCTGCGTGCATTGAAACAGAGCCTGAGCTGTGACTGGCTTCATCTGAAAGCCCTGGAAACTTGTCACAAGCATGTCCTTGAGCTTCTGCCATGAAGTGATAGTCCCTGGCCGAAGAGAAGAATACCACGTTTGAGCCACATTCTTGACTGCCATAACGAAGGACTTGGCTATGACAGCTGCATTGCCTCTGTATGAAGATATAGTTGCTTCATAACTCATAAAAAACTGCTTTAGGTCTGAATGCCCATCATACATCGGAAGCTAAGGTGGCTTATACGATGGGGGCCATGGGATAGCCTGCAGTTCTGCTGCCAAGGGAGAAGCATCATCAAAAGTAAAGGTACCATGATTAAAATCATCATACCATCCACCATCATCGAACAAGCCTTCTTGATGAAGCTCCCTGTGTTGGGGCCTTCGTTCTTGTTTATCTTGAGCAAGATGACGTACTTCTTCAGTGGCTTCGTCAATCTGCTTTTGAAGGTCGGCTAGTCGAGCCATCTTCTCCTTCTTCCTTTGTACTTGTTGATGAAGCATCTCCATGTTTCTGATTTCTTGGTCCAACACGTCCTCCTGGGGTGTTGGACTAGTGGCCTTCCTCTTCTGGCTTCGGGCCTCTCGAAGAGAAAGGGTCTCCTGGTTCGGGTCCAGCGGCTGCAGAGCAGCAGCCCCTGTTGCTGAGGCTTTCTTCGGTGGCATGACGAAGGTTAGTGCTTGCCGAAGGTGGTCGAATGAGTTCACTGGAGGTGGGCGCCAATGTTGGGAC
This sequence comes from Zea mays, assembly GCF_902167145.1. NCBI lineage: Eukaryota > Viridiplantae > Streptophyta > Magnoliopsida > Poales > Poaceae > Zea > Zea mays. Next base: position 41,087,820 of record NC_050098.1, on the reverse strand, counting down.
TTGTTCTCAAATGCTATGAATTATGAACAAGGCAACACAAAATGTTAATGACTAAAGACCTTCGTCCATCGAAGCATTATTTCCCTTTGAGATATAATGATCTTCGGACGAAGGTCATGAAGGACATACCTTCATCATTATGGCATACAATAACGAAAAGAGAATCACATAAAATGTGAAAGGTAACATGAACATTTATGTATCATTATCATCTCATTTCTATTTTATTATCATGGAAAAAAATGATATCAAGTTACAAATGTACCTTCGGCTTGAAAGAAGGCAAAAGTACAAGTGTGACGCAAAAGCAAATGCCAAGTCAGCGTGAATAGTATGGGAGCACTGTTCATCTATTTATAGGCACGGGACGTAGCCCATGTAAAATTACACTCATGCCCTTTACATTTGCTAATGACTCTATAGTAATCCATCGAGGTCTAAATAGCCTTTTCCCTTTTAAGTCGGTTCCCCTTTCTGCTATCATGCCGAAGCTCCCCTGCGCACAGCTTTGGCTCTGCGTCAACCTTCGCATTCTTTGTACTTCTTCACATTGTGGTTCTGATCCGAGTCCGAAGGTACCTATTCATGTATTATACTCCAGAAACATTGTTAAATCATGTTTTTGAGGACCTTCAGAAGATGAAGGCCCCCAACACCTCTCCTTTGTGGCAATTGATGCCAAAGGGGGAGAGAAGTGAAGAAAGAGAAGAGAAGTTGTCATATTCAGGGGGAGTTGGTTTATGTGGACATTGAGACCGTGCATGTGCATGTTTACCATTTTATGTTGCATGCATTATTTTATGTCTTATGCACTTGGTACTGGCTACTATTTGAACTTTGAACTCTATGTCTTATGCCTGTGGACTTTGAACTCTATGTCTTATGCCTGTGGACAATTATTTGTAATATTCTGTGGGTTGAACTATGTTTAGTTCAAATTACTCTGTGAATGGTTAATCGAGGAGTGATTATAATTGCTGCACTTACTTTACATATCATCTCTTGTACGCCTCGATAACCATGACTGTAGGAAGGTCTCCATCAAAACTCCGATCTATTATGTGTGTTATATCTTCAGCTTGAAATATCCTGCACAAACATAGGGGGAGCCTTTCTTACATTCTGAGTTTTAATTGGGATTTATCTATCTCTCGGACAGAACTTCAAATCAAGATAAGTCCTACGAAACTCATCTCCAAAATCCTTCTTATACCTAAGGTATGAGAGAGATTTGGAAAAATAAAACTTCTCTTTGATATATTATGTAGTGTTGTCATCAATTACCAAAAAGGGGGAGATTGTGAATCATCTAGGCCCCTTAGTGATGTTTTGGTAATTAATGACAACTGCTTGTGGACTAACGATTCTTGGAGAAATAAGAATGCAGGGTTGGACCACATAGAACAGGAAACCTTGGAGATTCATAAGCATTGGTTGTGGATCAAGTGAAGGCAAAGGTATAACATAGGTTTCGTTTTTGCCGGTCTTGAGGAGTTTAGAGAAGATACTTGACCGGATTAGTAGGTTAGATAGCCATACTATTAAGAGGGGTCAATGACTTTGATCTGTGTAAAACTTAGTGCCTCATAGAGCATCTAGTGGTTGCATTTGCATGAGGACTAACAACGCTTCAAATTTCATGAGTTAAAAATCCTTTCAAAAGCTTGTTTGAAAAGTGCAAAGTCTTGGATGCGCGGACCGTCCGGGTCTTGAGGGCGAACCGTCCGCGATCCACCAGTGGGGTCCGAAGTCTGACCACTTCGGACATGTCCTGTTCCTTTGCACTGCGGACCGTTCGGGCCTTGGGGCCGGACCGTTCGAAGTCCTGACCAGAGAAGACTGCTTTTGGGACAGTCCTTGAATTATAGTGCGGACCGTCCGGCCTTGATGGGCGGACAGTTCGCAGGTGCCAAATATGGTTTGGGCAGGGACTGTGTGCATTTTGGGATTTGTACTACGGACTGTCCGGAGGATAAGTCCGGACAGTACTGTCTCCAAGTCTCGGACCGTCCGGCCTTGTAGGCGGACGGTCTGCCTGTGTTAACTGCTCTTGGTCGGAGGTCCAGGTGCTTCAAGTTGCCAGGTCGCGGACGGTCCGGCCATGGTGGGCGGACTGTCCGGACCTAACTTTTATGACAGCTCTGACAGATTTCAATCGGGGAATATAGCCGTTATGTGTACGGTGGATCGTCCGGTCCTAGGGCGCGGACCATCCGCGTGTGCACAGAACAGGTGCTTTTTGCTCATAATGGTTGGAATTTAGTGGGGGACTATAAATAGAAGGGTAGCTTGTGTGTGAGACCTCTCTTGGCCATTCCTTGCATACATTGAGCTCAATTGTGATCCTCCAACTCACTCTCTCACACTCTTTGCTTGAGATTGCATTCTAGTGAGAGATTGAGTGTTCCTAGTGCATTTACGTCCATCGGTGATTCTTGAGGCACTAGGTGGTACACCGAGCAAGCGTCATTGGCTTGTTTCTCTTGGAGGTTGCCGCCTCCTAGATGGCTCGGGTGATTGTCTCCGTCGAGCTCTCCAAGAAGATTATGGAGAAGCCGCGGTGTTGATTGTGAGGGGTTCGTGCCTACCTCGTCGGAGCGGCAAAGGTGACATTAGTGGAATTGAGGTATTGAGTGATTTCTTGTCCACTTGGCTCAAAGATCAAGCCGTGTCTTGATAGAGGAGCAAGTGAGAGCTTGAAGTCCACCTCAACGTGGATTAGGGGTGATCGGCAAATCACCGATACCACGAGATAAAATTCGGTGTCTTTACTTTCTTGCATTACTTATTGCCGTGCAAGTGATTAGTGTTTTGCATATTGTTCTTCAAGTATTCAATAACCTTAGTTGATTCTCATAGATTGTTTACTTGTTATCACTAGAGAATTTATACCTCTTGTTATATTGATTAAATTTCCCTAGTGTTTTTTATTTTAGTCAAAATCGTCTATTCACCCCCCTCTAGCCGGTGTCCTAGATCCTACACCTAAGCGCATGGAGGAGCTACACAAGCATTCACTAAGCATCCTAAGGCATCCAGACTTTGTTCCCGCGCATTCGTTTCATTGTGTTAGAGATTTGAGCTCTATTCGAGTCAAGGACTTCATGTGTTGTCATTTGAGCTCAAGTCTTCTCTTGTGTGCGTGGGTGTGCTACGATTTGTGTCTTGTGTGCATTACTCTTCCCAACCTTACTCTTGTGCGTTCTTTGTGATCAATCTTGTAAGGGCGAGAGGCTCCAACTTGTGGAGATTCCTCGCAAACGGGAAAAGGATATAAGGATGAAAAGTTGTGGTATTCAAGTTGATCATTGGATCACTTGAAAGGGGTTGAGTGCAACCCTCGTCCATTGGGACACCACAATGTGGAAGTAGGCAAGTGTTACTTGGCCGAACCACGGGATAAAATCGCGTGTCTCTTGTGATTGCTCTCTCTTTGATTGTCTGTGTTTGCAAGAGCTCGTCTCATTGACTTGATTAACCTGCACTAATATCTTTATAATCAAGGTTGTTGGAATTTAGTGTTGATTTTTACAGGATCACCTATTCACCCCCCTCTAGGTGCTCTCAACTTCAACGATAGGCTGGATGGCACGTGGGGATCCCGTCCCACCATTTTCTATTGGACGTGTGGGGCCTCACAGTTGCTTGAGCAAATGCGGCGACGACTCTGGTTTGTTTCCGGTGGCATCAACATGCCAACTGTGTTGCACCCGCGCGTGCCCATCTACGACGGTGAATGCCACCTTTGTCAACGCGGTGAGTGGAAAAACATCACCCTGCCCTATGGTTTTCTCAAAGGATCATTTCATTGTCTTTCCAATTCGACGAACGATTGATGGACACTCTATTGTTGGATCTATGAAGTTCTCCTAATCCAGAAATTGATCTCGCCTTTGCAATGTGGGGATGGTGGGAGATTAGGACGATAACCACGCCAAAAAGTTATTTTGCATGTAGTACAAGGCACTGCTACTTTCGTGATGCTTATATGCTAGTCGTGGCATTACCTGCAAGGTTCGTCCTCCTTTTTATCTTCTACAACCGGTAGCCACCAGTAGCAAGTCATCTTGTCGGTGTTTCGGACCCGCGAGGACCGTCAACCGACCAGTAAATTTGTTGTTGTGTGTCCCTACCCAGATGGGTTGATGCAAGATGGAACACAAGGGGGAAATGTGGCTTATGTTATCTCACATCGGGGTGCTTGTAGTAGGGGTTACAAGCGTCGCGCGAGGGAGCGAGGGCGAGAGCGACCAACGCTGTCAGTGTTGCCGCATCTGCCCACGACGTCCAACGTGTGTCCGCGACGTGCCTTAGGAAGGCCCTGGGCATCCCCTTTTATAGACACAAGGAGATGCCTAGCTGTACAAGGGGGTGTAGCTATGTGCTATCGTGGCTGGCGGAGAAGCGCCTTGAGCCCTGTACACGAGCTAGCGTGGCCATCGGAGAAGTGCCTTGAGCCCTGTAGAAGCACAGCTGTCGGCGCGACATGGATCCTGCTGACGTTGTCTTGCTTCCGTAGGGGGTTGAGAGCGATCTGACGTCATGGGCGCACGCGGGGAACCATCATTACCTATTACCTGAGTAACCTTAGATGGGACACCGGCCTTGTTCCTTCGTAGCCTGAGGCAGCTAGCTAGAAGTAGGGTAATGATGTGTCCCCTGTAGCGTAGTTGGTTTGAGGCCCAGGTCGGGCGAGGCGGAGACTTCTCCTGAGGCCGAGGCTAGGCTCGGGCAAGGTTGTGACTCCACCCGAGGCCGAGGCTGAGGCTGAGGCCTGGGGTCGGGCGAGGCAGAGATCTTCTTCCGAGGCCAAGGCTGAGGCCGAGGCCTGAGGTCGGGCGAGGCGGAGCTCCCTATTGCGCCCGAGGCCAAACTCGTGGGAGACCGTGACTCAGTTTTATCCTGGTGGTTGGCATAGTAGCCGGAGCGGGGTGAACGGCGCTGTTTTCCTGTCAGGTCGGTCAGTAAAGGGGCGAAGTGACTGCAGTCACTTCGACCTTGCCGACTGAGGCACGCGTGTCAGGATAAGGTGTCAGGCGATCCCCGCATTAAATGCACAAACGATACGGTCGGCTGGTAAGGCGATTTGGCCTAGGTCACTGCACGACAAAGCCTGCCCAAGCTAGGCTTCAGGCGAGCTGAGGGTGCGCTCATCGCCTGAGGGGACCCTCGGGCGAGGTGTGAATCCGTCTGGGACTACTGTTCCCGCCCGAGGCTGGGCTCGGATGAGGTCGCGTCCCTTGGTAGGCGTGGCCTTGACTTGAACCGTGCTTTATCAGCCGTGTATGGTTTGTTCTGAAGATGTTTTTCGGCCGTGTTTAGGGGCATTCGGGGTACCCCTAATTACGGTACCCGACAGTAGCCCCCGAGCCTCAAAGGGAGTGCGGGCACTCGCTTGGAGGTTCTGCCAGATTTTTGCAAGGGGACCGGCCCTTCTCGGTTATATTTTGTTCCGATGGGTGCGCGCGAGCGCACCCACCGGGTGTAGCCCTTGAGGCCTCGGAGGAGTGGTTTGACTCCTCTGAGGTCTTAATTTTTTGCGATGCCTCGGATGGCCTTGTTGTTCCCTCATGCGGCCTGGCCGTAGCCCAGGTGCACGGTCAGGCTTAGAGTTTTCACGCAGGTTTGTTGACGTGGTCAACAGTTCTGCCGTAGCCTGGTGCGAGAGCAGCCCCCAAGCCTCTGCACGGAGCGAGAGGACGATCAAGGACCGTCTCGACTTTTATTGTACGCCCCTTCGTCGCCTTTCCACAAGGAGGAAGGGGGGAAAGCACCATGTTACCCTCGGGGGGGCATCAAACATGGTGTTTCCAGTGAGTTGCTAGCGGGTGATCCGAGTGGACGCCCGAGCCCCGTTCGATAAGGGTCGGCTAGTGGCCTAGAGGCACGCTCCAAAAGTACCTGTGGGTGATTTGCCGGACCTGGACCCGTTCGATAGGGCCTGAGGGCACGATGCCTCCCTCCGGTGGGATTCCGTTACAAAATCGTTCCCACTGGTCTCGGAAATGTCATAGGGTACCTCGGGAGCGTAGCCCGAGCCTCGGCCATGTAACGGACGTACCCAGGGTCATCCCTGACTCTGCGTGCTCTGGGCGGCTGTCGAACCCTTCCGAGGGGCCAGCCTTCGAACCCCTGATCAGTAAAGGACACGGAGCCCGAGTGCTCTGGGGCGGTTGCCGAACCCCGGAGGGAGCAACCTTCGAACCCCTGATCAGTAGGAGGGCTCGGGGCTCGTTTCCTTTGCTGGGAAGGATCCTTTTTTGAAATATCCCCCTTTCCCAGTCCCTGTGGCAAGAGAGAGAGAGAGGGGGAAAGAAAAAGGATATGAATTTAAATAAGGTGGTGCACCTTTTTTGACGTGGTCATTGTGACAGAGACGAAACAGCGCCCGCTTCTCCTGCCGGAGGTGTCGCTTGCCCTGCTAAGGAGCTAATGCGACGGGACGGGCGATTCGTGGGGCGTCTGTTGCGCGTGCACGAGCCGTTCGAGGAACGGAACACGAGCGCGTCGTCTTTATTCTGTGGGAGGGGGCTCCCCTGCCGTTTCAGGAGAGGATGCGAGCCTGTAGGTGATTGGACCGCTGCTTCCGCCCGTCTGCTGCTGCAATTACTGTCGGTCTACTTTTGGCCATATCGACCGTCGCGCCTCTCCCCGCGGCTGACTGACCCATGATCGTTGCACTCAATTGGCACTGTTGGGTCACGCGCAGGGCTGCCTCGAGTCATGGTACTGGTTTCACAGTCGAGAAGACGCAACATTGGCGCGAGTGGTGGTGCGGTTTCCTTGCACACAGTAACAGTTGCGCCGGTTACATGACATGTGGGCCCAGGCCTCCATGCTGGTCCGCCGGATGCGACGGGGCTGAAAAGGGTACACAACTGTGGTGCGGTTGCATGCCTCCCGCGTGGCGGTCCACCTTTTCGACCGCTGGTTTCGGCAAGGATGGGGGAATGCTTATAACGCGGGGCGGTTACATGCTTCGTGTGCGGCGATTTGGCTTCTTCCGTTTCGGGTCAGCCCGCAAGACGTGTGGGACCCAGCCCCCACGTCGGAGGGTGAGAACCCTGGAACACGTCAGTGGAGACTCTGCCCGAGACGCTTGGGGCTGAGGGTGAAGAGACCTGCCTTTAAAAAGGGGTCGATCCCTCGGGCAGTAGCCATGCCTTCATGCTCCTCGCATTCATCATGCCCCTCCACCTTCCGAGCCCCCAGATGGGGTGCACATGTGTTGCCCTCTTTTTGCTGCTGTTTGAGGAGCGCGACCCTGTGGGGGTTGGCGCTCTTCAGTCACTGCTCGGCTTCAAGGATTTTCATCATGCAGCCCGGCTGCAGTCCCTCACCAATGGTCATCCGTAGGGATGATCACCAGCCTTGTGGTGGGGAGAAGCAAGCCGGGCTGCGGCCTCTGCCCCACCCTCAGCTTCAAGGATGTTCATCATCCGGGCTGGGGAGGAGGGCGCACTGAGTTGGGGCCTGCCTCCGCGTGGGCCGGCGACCCGCTTCTTCCTCCAGAATTCGGGGGAGAGGGGCATCCTCCAGCTGTGCGGAGGAGGCGTCCTCCAGCCATGTGGGGGAAGGTGAACTGTTGCTGCCTGGCCAGGGTGCAGCTATCCGTCCTCCATCTGGGCGACGGTCGCGCTGTGCGCAGGCGGCCGCTGTCGCCGGTGCTGAAGCGGCGGCCGCCACTAGAGAGGCTTCCCACCGCAGTGGTGGTTGCTTCCACCGACGAGACCGTCAGTGCCACCTGCGCTCGGGGCCTCCGGCTCTTTGGCTTTAATGGCTGGTTCTCGTCCCCCGTGAGGGGACGTGAACGAGGGCCCTTGGGCAGTAGCGTTTGCCTTGAGGCCATCGCTGCTGCTGTCTAGCCGCCCGAGACGGAGGTCATTGTCGCGCTGCTGGTGCAGTGGTCGCCGGCGAGCCACCTAGAGTTCGTTATCCCACAGGCCTTCCGGTGTGGAGGTTGTTCATTCCTGCGGGAATGGACCCGGAATCCCGTTTGTAATGGTACCCTCTTGAGAGGGAGATGTAATAGATTTAAGTACTAAGACATCTGCCGTAGGTCGGGACAACCGTCGAGGGCGCTGCCGACGTCTAAGTCTAGGTACTATTATTACCCTAAGTACGTGTGTTTGTTCTTTGTGGCTGCTGAGGCCTGAACATTTGGGTATAAAGTCGTGCTTCTTTCCTCTTGTTTCGAGCATTAGGACTTGTTCGTCGGTAGCAGAATCACTTATCCGAGCGTGAGCTACCTTTTGCGGAAGGTGACGAGTGAGGTATCCGTATCTCGGAGGAGTAGGAGTCCCTCAGCTCGATCGGCCTTGTCGTTCAAGGTCTCTCTTGCTCGTCATTAGGACTCCACTATCGACGCAGTCGAAAGGCACGAAAGTCGTTTTGGCGAAAAACTTTTCCAAGAAAGTTTTGGCGCAGAGGGGGCTTCCCCCTCTCTAGACCCGAGGCGACCGCTCGGGCCGGGACCCTTGCGGAGGGTCTGGCCGTGGTCGTCGGGTCTGTCCGGGCTGCCCAAGGCATGGCCTCACAGCAGCGTGCCCTGGTCGAGGGTATGTTTTGTCCACTCTGTGACTTTGCTTTTGTCTCCATTCTTCACCTTGCGTCTGAAGAAAGTTGTCCTACCGTCTGCAGGGTTCGAGACGGCTCTTGACAAGGCCGTCAAGAACTGCAAGGCGCTTGCCGAGGCGGCTGAGCAAAAGGAGGTCGAGCGTGTGGCCATGTCCGAGGCTATCTCGGCCTTCTGCTAGGCCTTTGGCCTCGACGGTGTCCCCTCGGGTAGCTCCCCCCAGAGTCATCTGCGGGCCTTGGGCGGCCATGTGCGCAACAGACTCCGCGGGGTGCTGCACCACGTTGTTAGGCGGGCCTTCGTCGTGCTCGCTTCCCACTACGACGTGGATCTGGAGCGGGTTAGCGAGGGGTACTGCTTACCCGACGATGAGGAGGCTGTCTTAGCCGAGGTCCAGAGGCTTGACGCGGCTGTCGAGGGTCCAAGTGCGGCGCTGGCTTCCTCCTTCGAGGTGGAGGTCCTTTCGCCCGTGTCGCCGCCCGGGGCCGGGCCAGATTCTGCCGAGGGTGGAAACGACGTCGAGGGTGCTGCTCCTCCCCCTACCACTGTCTGAGCCTACAAGAACAGTTTGCTTGAAGTACACATATCTTTTTTGTGGTCACCGAGGCCTAAACATTTTAATTGTCGGGTTATAAAGCTGCGTTTTCTTTCCTCTCGTTTCGTGTGTTAAGACTTGTTCGGTAGCAGGATCCCTTGTCCGAGCGTGAGTCACTTTTCACGGAAGGTGATGAGTGAGGTATCCATATCCTGGAGGCGTAGGAGTCCCTCGGCTCGGTCGGCCTTGCCGCTTACGTGGTCCCTTGTTGTTTTTAGGATTCTGTTATCGACGCAGTCGAAACGGCATGAAAGTCGTTCTGGCAGAAAAGTTTTTGAGCGTTGAGACTTGTTCGGTAGCTGAATCGCTTATCTGGGCGTGAGTTACTTTTCACGGAAGGTGATGAGTGAGGTATCCGCATCCTAGAGGCATAGGATTCCCTCGGCTCGATCGGCCTTGCCATTTAAGGTCTCTCCCACTCGTCTTTAGGATTCTGTTATCGAAGCAGTCAAAAAGCGCGAAAGACGTTCTGGCAAAAGACCTTTCCGAGGAAAATTTTGACGCAGAAGGGGGTTCCCCCCTTCTAGCCCCCGAGGGAGGGTCGGGCTTTGCCGAGGCAAGGCTGATCCTTCCTTGATGTTTAGACTTTATTTATGTAAAGAAAACGAGGTACATAAATGACTTGAAACATTTTAAGGGTAAAAGCGACGTAGCTGTTGGATGTTCCAAGCATTGCTGTAGACCTCGCCTTGATCATTGGCCAGCTTGTATGTTCCGGGCTTCAAAATCTTGGCAATGATGAAGGTCCCTTCCCAGGGAGGAGTAAGCTTGTGGCACCCTCGGGTGTCTTGTCGCAGCCGAAGTACCAAGTCTCCCACTTGGAAGCCTCGGGGCCGAACCCTTCGGGCGTGGTAGCGTCGCAGGGACTGCTAATACCATGCCGAGTGTAGTAAGGCCACGTCCCGAGCCTCTTCCAGCTGGTCCAACGAATCTTCTCGGTTGGTCTGGTTGCCTTGGTCGTCGTAAGCCTTTGTCCTCGGGGAACCGTATTCTAGGTCCGTGGGTAGGATGGCCTCGGCCCCATAGACTAGAAAGAACGGCGAGAAACCCGTGGCTTGGCTCAGCGTCGTCCTCAGACTCCAAACCACCGAGGGTAGTTCCTTTATCCACCGCTTGCCGAACTTATTGAGGTCGTTGTAGATCCTCGGCTTTAGTCCTTGCAAAATCATACCATTGGCGCGCTCCACCTGCCCATTTGTCATCGGGTGAGCTACGGCGGCCCAGTCCACACGGATGTCGTGGTCTTCACAGAAGTCCAGGAACTTCTTCCCAGTGAACTGCGTGCCATTGTCGGTGATGATGGAGTTCGGGACCCCAAAGCGATGGATAATATTTGTGAAGAACGCCACCGCCTGCTCGGACCTAATGCTGGTTAAGGGTCGGACCTCGATCCACTTGGAGAATTTGTCGATGGCGACCAGCAGGTGCTTGAAGCCCCCGGGTGCCATCTGCAAGGGACCGACGAGGTCCAGACCCCATACGGCAAACGACCAAGTGATGGGTATTGTTTGCAGGGTCTGAGCGGGCAGGTGCGTCTGTCTTGCGTAGAATTGACACCCTCTGTAGGAGCGTACAATCCTAGTGGCATCGGCCACTGCGGTCGGCCAGTAGAAACCTCGTCGGAAAGCGCTTCTGACGAGGGTCCGAGGTGCTGCATGTTGACCGCAAGCCCCCGAGTGTATTTCTTGTAGCAGCTCTTGTCCTTCGGCGACAGATATACAGCGCTGGAGAATGCCTGAGGGGCTGTGGTGGTACAACTCTTTCTCATCACCCAGTAAAACGAACGACTTGGCGCGCCGAGCCAGTCGCCGAGCTTCGGCCTTGTCGAGGGGCAGCTCTCCTCGGAAGAGATATTGCAGGTACGGGGTCTGCCATTTTTTGTTTGGCGCAACCCCGTTCCACTCTCCCTCGATGCGCAAGGCCTCACCCTCAGCAGCCAAGGGTACCTCAGGCTGGGCCGAGGTCTCGTCGGGTTCGGGCGCGTCGTCGAGTTTCACGGATGGTTGATATATGTCCCTGGAGAAGACGTCCGGGGGAACCGTCGTTCGCCCTGAGTCTATTTTAGCCAGCTCATTCGCAGTCTCGTTGTACCGCCAAGCGACAGGGTTGAGTTCCAGCCCGTGGAACTTATCCTCCAAGCGCCGAACTTCGTCGCAATAGGCCTCCATTTTTTGATCGCGACAGTGGGAGTTCTTCATGACTTGGTCAATGACAAGCTGTGAGTCGCCCCGAGCGTCGAGGCGCCGAACCCCTAGCTCTATGGCGATGCGCAACCCATTAACCAGAGCCTCGTACTCGGCCACATTGTTTGACACTGGAAAATGGAGGCGTAGCACGTAGCGCACATGTTTCCTGAGGGGTGAGATGAAGAGCAGGCCAGCACCTGCTCCTGTTTTCATCAGCGACCCATCGAAGTACATGGTCCAAAGTTCGGGCTGGATTGGAGCTGTCGGCAATTGGGTGTCGACCCATTCCGCCGGGAAGTCCGCCAAGACTTGGGATTTTATGGCCTTCCGAGGGGCAAATGAAGTTGTTTCGCCCATGAGTTCCACTGCCCATTTTGCTATCCTATCCGAGGCCTTTCGGCACTGGATGATCTCTCCCACAGGGAAGGATGACACCACAGTCACCAGATGAGACTCGAAGTAGTGTCGCAACTTTCGCCGCGTCAGAATTACTGCGTACAGTAGCTTCTGGATTTGTGGGTAGCGAATCTTGGTCTCGGACAGCACTTCACTGATGAAGTAGACCGGCCTCTGGACGAGCAGTGCATGCCCCTCTTCTCGTCTCTCGACTACGATCGCGGCGCTGACCACCTGAGTGGTTGCGGCTACGTAGATCAAGAGGGCTTCTCCCGCAGCGGGAGCACCAAGATGGGTGCGTTAGTAAGGAGTGCCTTTAAGTTCCCGAGGGCTTCCTTGGCCTCGGGGGTCCAAGTGAAGCGCTCGGCCTTCCTTAAGAGACGATACAAGGGCAATCCTCTCTCGTTGAGGCGCGAGATGAAGCGGCTCAGAGCCGCAAGGCATCCCATGACCCTTTGTACTCCTTTTAGATCCTTGATGGGTCCCATGTTGGTGATGGCTGCAATTTTCTCTGGGTTGGCCTTGATGCCTCTTTCGGAGACGATGAACCCTAGGAGCATGCCTCGGGGGACTCCAAACACACACTTCTCGGGATTGAGTTTACGCCTTTTGCGCACAGGCACCCGAAAGTCTCTTCGAGGTCGGAGAGGAGGTCGGAGGCTTTTCTTGTCTTGACAACGATGTCATCAACGTAAGCCTCGACCGTTCGGCCGATGTGCCCTCCGAACACATGGTTCATGCACCTTTGGTAGGTTGCACCTGCATTCCTCAAGCCAAATGGCATAGTAATATAACAATACATGCCAAAGGGTGTGATGAAAGAAGTCGCGAGCTGGTCGGATTCTTTCATCTTGATTTGGTGATAACCAGAATAGGCGTCGAGGAATGACAGGGTTTCGCACCCAGCAGTGGAGTCCACAATTTGATCGATGCGAGGCAGAGGGTAAGGAACCTTCGGACATGCTTTGTTTAGACCAGTGTAGTCTACGCACATCCTCCACTTCCCACCCTTTTTCTTCACAAGCACAGGGTTAGCTAACCATTTGGGATGGAATACCTCTTTGATGAACCTTGCAGCCATCAGCTTGTGGACCTCCTCGCCTATGGCTCTGCGCTTCTCTTCGTCAAAGCGGCGCAGGTGCTGCTTCACCGGTCGGGCTCCAGCTCGGATATCCAGCGAGTGCTCGGCGACATCCCTCGGTATGCCTAGCATGTCCGAGGGACTCCACGCAAAAATTTCGGCATTTGCGCAGAGAAAGTCGACAAGCACTGCTTCCTATTTAGGGTCGAGCTCGGAGCTGATCCTGACTTGCTTGCAGGCGTCGTTGCTGGGGTCGAGGGCAACGGTCTTAACCGCCTCAGCTGGTTCGAAGTTGCCGGCGTGGCGCTTCGCGTCAGGCGCCTCCTTGGAGAGGCATTCCAGGTCGGCGATGAGGGCCTCAGACTCGGCGATGGCCTCGGCGTACTCCACGCATTCCACGTCGCACTCGTAAGCATGGCGGTACGTGGATTCGACGGTCATGATTCCGTTGGGGCCTGGCATCTTGAGCTTCAGGTACGTGTAGTTGGGGACGGCCATGAAATTGGCGTAGCACGGTCTCCCCAGCACCGCATGATAGGTTCCTCGGAACCCGACCACCTCGAACGTGAGGGTTTCCCTACGGAAGTTGGAGGGAGTTCCGAAGCAGACAGACAAATCAATTTGCCAAAGGGGCAAGACGCACTTACCGGGGACGATCCCGTGAAAGGGTGCTGCACCGGCCCGGATCGTGGACAGATCTATCCCCAAGAGCCCTAGGGTCTCGGCGTAGATGATGTTGAGGCTGCTGCCTCTGTCCATGAGGACCTTGGTGAGCCTAGCGTTGCCGATGACGGGGTCGACGATGAGCGGGTACCTTCCTGGACTCGGCACATAGTCGGGGTGGTCACCTTGGTCGAAGGTGATGGGCTTGTCGGACCAGTCTAGGTAGACTGGCGCCGCTACCTTCACCGAGCAGACCTCCCGGTGCTCCTGCTTGCGGTGCCGAGCCGAGGCGTTCGCCGCCTGTCCTCCGTAGATCATGAAGCAGTCGTGGATCTGCGGGAACTCGTCATCCTTGTCGCCCCCCCTTCTTGTCGTTGCCTTTGTCCTTGCCACCTTCTGCCGAGGGTCCCGCCTTGATGAAGTAACGCCGGAGCATGTCGCACTCCTCAAGGGTGTGCTTGACGGGACCCCTGTGATAGGGGCATGACTCCTTGAGCATTTTGTCAAACGTGTTGACTCCTCCGGGGGGCTTCCGAGGATTCCTGTGCTCAGCAGCAGTGACGAGATCCGCGTTAATGGCGTCGCGCTTTGCTTGCGCCTTCTTCTTGGCCTTCTTTTTCGAGCCACGCTGGACGGACGCCTTGGGGGCGTCTTCCTTCTGTCTTCCTTGAGGCTGCTTGTCCTTTCGGAAGATGGCTTCGACCGCCTCCTGACCAGAGGCAAACTTGGTGGCGATGTCCATCAACTCGCTCGCCTTGGTGGGAGTCTTGCGCCCCAGTTTGCTCACCAGGTCCCGGCACGTGGTGCCGGCGAGGAATGCCCCGATGACGTCCGAGTCGGTGATGTTGGGCAGCTCGGTGCGCTGCTTCGAAAACCACCGGATGTACTCTCGCAGGGATTCCCCTGACTGCTGGAGGCTGCTTCGGAGATCCCATGAGTTCCCATGGCGCACGAACGTACCTTGGAAGTTTCCCGCGAAGGCCTTGACCTGGCCGTCCCAGTTAGAGATCTGCGCAGGAGGTAGATGCTCTAGCCATGCTCGGGCAGCGTTGGAGTGGAAAAGGGGGAGGTTGCGGATGATGAGGTTGTCGTCATTCGTCCCTCCCAACTGGCATGCCAGTCGGTAATCCGCAAACCACAACTCCGGCCTTGTCTCCCCTGAGTACTTGGTGATGGTAGTCGGAGCTCGGAACCAGGCTGGGAACGGCGCCCGTCGTATGGCCTGGCTGAAGACCGTCGGCCCTGGCGGTTCAGGTGAGGGGCTCCGGTCCTCCTCACTGTCGTAGCGTCCTCCGCGCCTGGGGTGGTAGCCTCGGCGCACCTTCTCGTCGAGGCGGGCTCGACGGTCGCGGCGGTGGTGCTCGTCGCTGAGGCGATCCAGGGCTGCAGGCGTCTCGTCCCGCGTGCGCCCGGTGCGGACCGAGGCCTCCCGCAAAAGTCGGGAGGACGTTGCACGATGCTCTGAGGGGCACGCTTGCCTTCGGGAGGCAGAGCTCTCGGCTCGTCGGACCGCTGCGTTTTCCAGGAGACCCTTGAGTTCGCCCTGGATACGCCGCCCCTCGGTGGTGGATGGCTCCGGCTACGCTCGGAGTAGCATCGCTGCTGCAGCCTTGCCCTGGCATCGTCAACAATTCGGCGTTGGACGTCTTGGGCCCGATGAGGTGCTCCTCCGGTAAGTGCTCGGCCTGCCCATTCCTGCTCGATGTCTTGTCGGAGCTGCACAAGCTGCCCCGCCTCTTTGTCGAGCATGGCCTGCATCTCGCGGAATTTCTCGAGCTGTGTGTCCTGACCCCCCGCAGGGACTGGGACCACAGCTAGCTCCCGCGGGATGTCAACGCGAGACACAGGCACAGGGGCGTTGTCATCTTGCGGCATGCCGAGGTGGTTGTTCTCGCCGTGATCCCCCTGATCGATGTGGAAACACTCGCGGCTTGGGTCGCAACCCTCGTCGCCGAGGCTATGGCCATCGTCAGAGCAGCCGGAGAGGCAGTAGTCACATGCGGACATGAAGTCTCGCATGGCACTAGGATCACTGAGTCCGGAGAAATCCCAACCGAAGTCGGAGTCGTCATCTTCCTCGGAACCCACGGGTCCGGAGGTTGAGATGGCCATCAGTCGGTCCCAAGATGACCGCATAGGAAACCCTGGAAGGTTAGGGTATGCCCTTGTGAAAGCGCTCACCGAAGCGGGGTCGCTTGGTGGATCGAGGCTGAATCTGAAAGGGATAGGGTGGAAGACGGACGGTACCTCTTGGTCGATGGACGGTGGCGAAGTCGCGTCGGGGACGGACTGCACCGTTATCTCAGGTACGAGGCTAACGCCTAGCAAGTCCTTTGCGAGGGTGCTGGCGTCATCAGTCCACTCGGGGTAGGCACGTTGCTGGGAAGCGACACCCGTCGTTGTCCCAGGTGCGAGGACAACACACGACATGGCCCCTGCAGGGGTGCCGGCGTCGTCGACTCGCTCTGGCCTGATAGCCGATGAGGTGCCGCCTCCTGCATGGCCACGGTTGCTCCGTCTCCTCCTCCTCCGGCGAGGAGGGTGGCGGGGCAAACCCAGGTGTTCCTCTTCTGCCACATTGGGAAGTCGTCGTCGAGTTTGCCGCTGTCGGGCGAGCCGACCGTCGTTGTTGCTGTCGCACTATGGGGGGAGGAGTACCATGTTGTAGCTGCCGTTGAGGGACATGAACTCGAGACTCCCAAAGCGGAGCAGCATCCCTGGCTGAAGAGGTTGCTGGAGGCTACCCATCTAGAACTCAACGGGAAAGTGTTCGTTAACACGTAGCAAGCCCCTACCTGGCGCGCCAACTATCGGCGTTTCGGACCCGCGAGGACCGTCAATCGACCAGTAAATTTGTTGCTGCGTGTCCCTGCCCAGATGGGTTCATGCAAGATGGAACACAAGGGGGAAATGTGGCTTATGTTATCTCGCATCGAGGTGCTTGTAGTAGGGGTTACAAGCGTCACGCGAGGGAGCGAGGGCGAGAGCGACCAACGCTGTCAGTGTTGTCGCGTCTGCCCACGACGTCCAACGTGTGTCCGCGACGTGCCTTAGGAAGGCCCTGGGCATCCCTTTTATAGACACAAGGAGATGCCCAGCTGTACAAGGGGGTGTAGCTATGTGCTATCGTGGCTGGCGGAGAAGCGCCTTGAGCCTTGTACATGAGCTAGCGTGGCCGTCGGAGAAGTGCCTTGAGCCCTGTAGAAGCACAACTGTCGGCGCGACATGGATCCTGCTGACGTTGTCTTGCTTCCATAGGGGGTTGAGAGCGATCCAACGTCATGGGCACACGCGGGGAACCATCATTACCTGTTACCGGAGTAACCTTAGATGGGACACCGGCCTTGTTCCTTCGTAGCCTGAGGCAGCTAGCTAGGAGTATGGTAATGATGTGTCCCCTATAGCGTAGTCGGTCCGAGGCCCAGGTCGGGCGAGACCGAGGCTGGGCTCGGGCGAGGTTGTGACTCCTCTCGAGGCCGAGGCTGAGGCCGAGGCCTGGGGTCGGGCGAGGCAGAGATCTTCTTCCGAGGCCGAGGCTGAGGCCGAGGCCTGAGGTCGGGCGATGTGGAGCTCCCTGTTGCGCCCGAGGCCAAACTCGTGGGAGATCGTGACTCAGTTTTATCCTGGTGGTTGGCACAGTAGCCGGAGCAGGGTGAACGACGCTGTTTTCCTGTCAGATCGGGCAGTAAAGGGGCGAAGTGACTGTGGTCACTTCGACCTTGCCGACTGAGGCACGCGTGTCAGGATAAGGTGTCAGGCGATCCCCGCATTAAATGCGCACGCGATACGGTCGGCTGGTAAGGCAATTTGGCCTAGGTCGCTGCACGACAAAGCCTGCCCAAGCTAGGCTTCAGGCGAGCCGAGGGTGCGCTCATCGCCTGAGGGGACCCTCGGGCGAGGCGTGCATCCGTCCGGGACTACTGTTCCCACTCGAGGCTGGGCTCGGATGAGGTCGCGTCCCTTGGTAGGCGTGGCCTTGACTTGAACCGCGCTTTATCAGCAGCGTATGGTTTGTTCTGAAGATGTTTTTCGACCGTGTTTAGGGGCATTGGGGGTACCCCTAATTACGGTACCCGACACATCTATTTTTTTATTTTCTATGCTCTTCCTCTAACCCCCTATGCATGTTACAAAAATATTTACAGGGAATTGTCATGTTTAACAATTTAAGATTTGTTCACTGCTATTATTCAACCATCCAAATGCTGGGATTATGTTGGGCGTCGAGTGCACCATGCAGGTCAGAGCATATGTCTCACCAGGTACATGACATAGCCTGCCAAATGTTCTTATTAGTATTGAATTTTGTAATGTCAAAGCGTTATCAGTTATACGACTAGCAGTTGGGGATTTGCTGATGGGCTTACGATACGAGCAGTTCGGATTAGAGGATGTGAGGCTTGCGTTTTAGGGGAGGTTTTTGGATTGATTGTGTCGGTAGGACTACAATATTTTTTCTTATCGCCGGATGTTGGTGTTGAAGGTCCATTTCAAATATGTCATTTGGGTGATTGGGATTTGGAGCTTCTAGGATAGGGTTTTCTCTACTCGGCTTTGTGGTGTTGGATTCTATTTTATGGATGATGGTTGCGAAGGTCCAGTTCAAATTTTGCATTCGAATGACTGGGATGTGGAGCTTGTAAGATATGGATTTCGTCCTCTAGATTTTGTGCTCCTGTTTTCTGCTATCGGGGTGTTGGTGGTTCAATTCAAATTTGGTGTTCATAACACCTGGGTTGGAGGTCCTCGGATGGGGATTTTGTCTTCTGAATTCTGTGTTATTCGTTTCTGCTATTGGGACAGGAGAAAATTGGACTATTCAAAGTTGCGATATAATTAGATTGAGGTTGTAGCTAAAGTGTCTCTCTTCTCAACTGTCAATCTACTAGTCATCTAGACCGGTGATAAGATTATGCCTCCAAATTTGAAGACGTGGGTGTTGTGAGTGATATAGTATAAGATTAGACCATCGATGTTATGGGCAACAGAGGAGGCAGGAAGGTTTCGTTTCGACTGCAGTTATAATTGCATTTTTGTTTCCTGATGCTTGTTCTTCCATGTCAATAGTTAAAGGAAGCCCAGGCCGACCACCCCTGCAAACTGGTCCAACCTAGTGTGCCCAACCAGGCTGTCGGGTGTGTCACCTGCCCCACGTCTGTTAGCGCAAAAAAAAGAATGCATGCATGAGTCAAACACGATACAATGCATGCGCATAAATTTAGGAAAGATATGTGTGACGGTTTCTATTTTTAAATGCTTTATTTCCTCCATAAATTTTGGATCGCTGCAACATCCATGCAGCTAGACGCGTAAGGACCATTTTATGATATATAATGAGACAAAATATGCTACACTCTGTAGATAATTATGCAATTCGGTATACTGCGTAAAAATCTGTTACCAGCTGCATGCACACAAATTTATGATGGAAAATGTGCAATGAAAGGAAATGAATTGCATGCATAGAAACAAAAAATCGCATTTAATGTTTAATTTGCTTCATAAATATAGGATCCCTCCAACAACCATACAGCTAAACACATTAGAACTAGTTTATGATATATACTTATACTAATTATACTACACGGTGTAAGTATTTATGCAATTCGGTACACGGCGTAAAAAAATCTAGCATGTTGTTCACTGGTGGACGCATCTCCGGGTTGGAGCGTAAAAACCTTAAGTTTTGAGCATAAAATCTCTCAATTATAAGCGTAAATACCTAGCCAATGTGAGAGGTTGATAGCTCTAATAGGTTGTTATTACGATCCTATTTTTATGGTAGATCCGAAAAACATGGCAGTCGCATGCATGCGGTTTCTATTTTTATATAGATCCAAAAATTATGGCAAAATGCATGTATGATTCAAACATGTTCCCTTGCATGCGCGTAAATTTAGGAAAGATATGTGTACCGTTTCTATTATAAATACTTTATTTTCTCCATAAATTTAGGATAACCATGCAGCTAGACTCGTAATGATTATTTTATTATATATAGTGATACTAAATATGCTACACTGTGTAGATAATTATGCAATTGTGTATACTGCGTAAAAATCTGTTACCAGCTGCATGTACACGAATTTATGATGAAAAGAATATGCAATGAAACGAAATGAATTGCATACATAGAAACAAAAAATCGCATTTAATGTTTTATTTCCTTCATAAATATAGGATCCCTCCAACAGCCATGCAGCTAAACGCATTAGAACTAGTTTATGATATATACTGATACAAATTATATTACACGGTGTAGGTATTTATGCAATTCGTTACAGTGCGTAAAAAATCTGGCATGTTGTTCACTGGTGGATGCATCTCTGGGTGGCGCGTAAAACCTTAAGTTTTGAGCATAAAATCCCTCAATTATAAGCGTAAACACCAAGTCAATGTGAGAGGTTGATAGCTCTAGTAGGTTGTTATTACAATCCTATTTTTATGACAGATCCGAAAAACATGGCAGCTGCATGCATGCAGTTTCTATTTTTATACAGATCCAAAAATTATGGCAAAATCGTGAGAGTTTTCATTGCATGCGCACAAATTACGAACAATATAAATTAAGGAATTGTCTTTCCAATGTGCATGCAAAAAATATGCCTGCAGCAAACTGATATATGAACTCCGTGTTTAATCATAAAATCGTACAATTTTTAGCATAAATAATACATGTGATAGGCATAAAACACAATAATCGAAAAGAAAACACGAATCGAAGGAGGTAGTCACCGGAGGACGTCGTCGACGACATAAGCACATATGTATGTCATAATTGGGGCCGCCCGAACTGCGCCGGATCGGAGGATGTCATGCGCGATCGGTGTTGCTCGCACCTCGCACCTTCCATGACGCCGCTCGAACCTCACGCCTCGTGTGTCGCCGTCGCTACTTGTTGGCGTTTCGACCCGGGGGGTCCCTGGACCGACGAGTAAACTGTCGTTGTGTGCCCCATCTCAGATGGGTCGGCGCGAGACGGAACACAAGGAGGGGGAAAACTGTGGCTTCGTGTTGTCCTGCGCCCAGGGTGGATGCGCTTGCAGTAGGGGGTTACAAGCGTCCGCGAGGGAGAGAGAGAGAGAGACTGTCCGTCAGCCCGTCCTCCCGCGCGGCCACCTCCTCGTACGAGGGCCCTGGACCTTCCTTTTATAGATGTAAGGAGAGGGTCCAGGTGTACAATGGGGGGTGTAGCAATGTGCTAACGTGTCCGGCAGAGAGGAGCCAGAGCCCTATGTACATGCCGACGTGGCTGTCGGAGAGGTGTTAGTGCTCTGTGCATGTGATGTCGTGGCCATCGGAGGAGCGCTTGAGCCCTGTAGAAGCACAGCTGTCGGGTTGTCGGGACCTTGCTGACGTCTCCTTGCTTTCGTAGGGGGCTGAGAACCGCCGTCGTCAAGGGAGCACGCGGGGTGCCATCATTACTTGTTTACCGGGGCGAGCCCGATGGGACGCCAGTCTTGTTCCCCGTAGCCTGAGCTAGCTAGGGGTAGGGTAATGATGTACCCCCTTGTAACGTGGTCGGTCCCGGCCATGGGGTCGGGTGAGGCGGAGATCGTCTTCCGAGGTCGAGGTTGAGTCCAAGCCCTGGGGTCGGGCGAGGCGGAGACTGTCTTCCGAGGTCGAGGTTGAGTCCGAGCCCTGGGGTGGGCGAGGCAGAGACCGTCTTCCGAGGTCGAGGTTGAGTCCGAGCCCTGGGGTCGGGCGAGGCGGAGACCGTCTTCCGAGGTTGAGGCGGGGGCCGAGCCTCGGGGTCGGGCGAGGCGGAGCTTCCTATGGCGCCTGAGGCTGGACTCGGCTGCTGTCAGCCTCACCCTGGCGGGTGGCACAGCAGTCGGAGCAGGGCAGGCGGCGTTGTTTTCCTGTCAGGTCAGTCAGTGGAGGGGCGAAGTGACTGCGGTCACTTCGGCCCTGCCGATTGAGGAACGCGCGTCAGGATAAGGTGTCAGGCGATCCTTGCATTGAATGCTCCTGCGATACGGACGGTTGGCGAGGCGATCTGGCCACTACGAATCCTGCCCGAGCTGGGCCTCGGGCGAGTCGAAGGTGCGCCCGTTGCTTGAGGAGACCCTCGGGCGAGGCGTGAATCCGCCTGGGTCTACTGTTCCTGCCCGAGGCTGGGCTCGGGCGAGGCGAGATCGTGTCCCTTGAGTGGATGGAGCCTTGACCTGAATTGCGCCCATCAGGCTTTTGCAGCTTGTGCTGATGGTGATTACCATACGAGTTTAGGAGTCTTGGGGGTACCCCTAATTATGGTCCCCGATAGTAGCCACCGAGCCTCAAAGGGAGTGTTGGTACTCGCTTGGAGGCTTTGTCGCACTTTTTTGCAAGGGGACCGACCTTTCTCGGTTACATTTTGTTTCGGTGGGTGCGCGCGAGCGCACCCGCCGGCTATAGCCCCTGAGGCCTCGGAGGAGTGGTTTGACTCCTCCGATGTCTTAGTGCCTTTCGTGACGCCTCGGCCGGTCTGGTTGTTTCCTCATGCGATCTGATCGTAGCCCGGGTGCATGGTCAGGTTCCGAGTTCTCGGGCTGGTATGTTGATGTTGTCAACGGTTTGGCCGGAGCCGGGTTTGCGAGAGAAGCCCCCGAGCCTCTGCACAGAGCGAGAGGACGGCCAAGGACTGACTTGGCTTTTATCATACGCACCTTCGTCGCCTTTCCTCAAGGAGGAGGGGGGAAGCGCCATGCCTCGGAGGGCGCCGAACATGGTGTCTCCAGTGAGTTGCTAACGGGTGATCCGAGTGGACGCCCGTGCCCCGTTCGATAAGGGTCGGCTGGTGGCCCAGAGGCGCGCTCCAAAAGTACCTGTAGGTGATTTGTCGAACCCGGTCCCGTTTGATAGGGTACGAGGGCTCGATGCCTCCCTCTGATGGGATTCCATTACAGAATCGCTCCTGCTAGTCTCGGAAATGTCCTAGGGTACCTCGAGAGCGTAGCCCGAGCCTCGGCCATGTATCGGATGTACCTAGAGTCATCCCTCGCTCTGCGTGTTCTGGGGCGGCTGTCGAAACCTTCGGGGGGTCAACCTTCGAACCCCTGATCAGTAGTGGGCGCAGAGCACGAGTGCTCTGAGGCGGCTGTCGAACCCTTCCGAGGGGCCAGCCTTCGAACCTCTGATCAGTAATGAGCCTGGAGCCCGGGTGCTCTAAGGTGGCTGTCGAACCCTTCTGAGGGCCAGCCTTCGAACCTCTGATTAGTAGTGGGCGCGGAGCCCGAGTGCTCTGAGGCGGCTGTCGAACCCTTCCGAGGGGCCAGCCTTCGAACCCCTGATCAGTAGGAGGGCTCGGGGCCCGCTTCCTTTGCGGAGAAGGATCCCTTTTGGAGTATCCCCTTTCCTGGTCCCTATAGCAAGAGAGAGAAAGGGGAAGAGGAAAAGGATACGAAATTAAACGATGTGGCGCACCTTTTTTGATGCGGTCATCATGGCAGAGGTGAAGCGTCGCCCGCTTCGCCTGCCAAAGGTGTCGCCTGCCCTGCCGCGGAGTTAATGCGACGGGACGGGTGGTTCGCGGGGCAGCCGTTGCGCGAGCCGTTCGAGGGACGGAACACGGGTGCATCATCTTCACGTCGTGGGAGAGGGCTCCCCTGCTGCTCCAGGAGGGGACGTGAGCCTGCAGACGATTTGACTGCTGCTTCCGCCCGCCTGCCGCCGCCATTACTGCCGGCTCACTTTTGGCCATATCGACCGTCGCGCCTTCTCCCGCGGCTGACTGACCTACGACCGATGTGCTTGGTTGGCACTGTTGGGCCATGCGCAGGGTTGCCTCGAGTCGCAGCACCGGTTCCGCAGTAGAGAAGGCGCGGCATTGGCATAAGTGGCGGTGCAGTTTTTCACACGTAGCAACCGGCGCGCCGGTTACATGACGTGTGGGCTTGGGCCTCCACGCTGGATGCATCGAAGTCGAAAGGGTGCATCCCCGTGGTGCAGTTGCATGCCGCCTGCATGGCGGTCCGCCCTTTCACCCGCTGGTTTAGGCGAAGGTGGAGGAGTGCTTGTAACCGCTGGGCGGTTACACGCTCCGCGCGTGGCGGTTTGGCTTCTTCTGTCCTGGGCCAGCTCGCATGACGCGTGGGACCCAGCCCCCGTATCATAGGGGGAGGACCTTGGAGCGCGTTGGTGAAGACTTAGTCCGCGACGCCTGAGGACGCGAGTGGGGAGAGTCGCCTTTAAAAAGGGATCGACCCCCTGGGTGGTAGCCACGCCTTCGCACTCCCCTCATGCATTGCGCCCTTCCACCTTCCGAGCCCCCGGATGGGGAGCGCCCGCGTCGCTTTCGTCTTGCTGCTGTTGGAGGAGCGTAACTTCGTGGAGGTTGGCACCTTTCAGCCATTGCTCGGCTTCAAGGATTTTCATCAGGCAGCCCGGCTACATCCCCTCACCAATGGTCACCCAGGACGGTGACCACCAGTTCGATGGTGGGGAGAAGCAAGCCGGACTGTGGTCTCTGCCCCGCCCTCAGCTTCAAGGATCTTCATCATCCTTGCTGGGGCGGGGAGCGAGCTGAGCCGGAGCTATACCTCCCGTACGGGCCGACGGGCCACCTCTTCCTTCAGCATTCAGGGGAGAAGGCGCTCACCGGCCTAGCGTAGGGGGCGGACTTTGACAACGCGGGGCCGATCGGCCGCAAGCGTCGTCAGCTCCAGCAAGCCTGGTTCGCTGGCTCAGCTAGCTCTGGCGCAGCTTCCGGTGCCACCCCCCACTACTGGGCGGAGTGTGGCTATCTGTCCGCCGTATGAGCGGCTGTTGCGCCGCTCGCACCGGGGGACCGCCCAAGACGTCGCACGCTGCTAGGGCGGCGTTCGTGTTCTTGGGCTGTCCTGCCCTCGCTCCGGCACGACGCCTCCGCGCGGAGGTCAGTGCTCGCCCGTCCGGGAGGACTTGAGTGGGGATCAGCCGGTGTCTGTTCATTGTGGATGTCGGGGCCTGAACATCTTGGTATTTTGGGTGCGATACCGTGTTTCTTCCTCATTTCAAGCACCAGGACTCGCCTGTCGGCTAGCTGAACTGCTTAACCAAGTGTGAGTTGCCCTGTGCGGAAGGTGACGAGTGAGGTATCCGTATCCCAGAGGCGTAGGAGTCCCTCGGCTCGATCGGCCTTGCCACCCAAGGCTTCTCTTGCTCAGTTAAAGAAACCCTCGGCCGCTCTGCAATGAGCCAGAGCCGGAGGCAGCAGTGTCAGCGTGGACAGAGGCGGAGTCGGCTCGAGAAGAAGCTTCGTCGGCCCAGGAGCAGGGGACTTCCTAGGCCGAGGAGGCATAGCAGCGGCGGCTGGAACCTGGCCAGGTCGTCCACTGGCAGGACCAACCCCGGAGTCGGGCTGCCGAGGCCATGAGCCGGGCTGATGTCCTCGGGGGATAGCTGGCTGAGGCTACGGAGCGGCCGGTCAAGCCGTCTGCTCGGGCCGGGTTCCTGGAGGAGACCCTGGCGGCGATGGCACAGGCGCGGTGCTGACATCTTCCTTCGAGGTGGAGATCCTTCGCCCGTGTCGCCGTCCGAGGCCGGGCCAGATTCCGCCGAAGGTGGAGACGATGCCGAGGGTGCTGCTGCTCCCCCTATTGATGTCTGAACCTGCAGGAACAGTTTGTCTGTAGTGTGCGTATGTTTTTTGCGGCCACCGAGGACCAAACATGTCATTGTCGTGTTATAAAGCTGCGTTTCTTTTCCCCTTGTTTCGAGTATCAGGACTTGTTTGTCGGTAGCAGAATCGCTCATCCGAGCGAGAGTTACTTATCGCGGAAGGTGATGAGTGAGGTATCCGTATCCCGGAGGCGTAGGAGTCCCTCGGCTCGGTTGGCCTCGCTGCTTACATGTACTCTTGCTCTTCCGCAGGATTCTGTTATCGATATAGTCGAGAAGGCACGAAAAATCGTTTTGGCAGAAAAGTTTTCGAGCGTTAAGACTTGTTCGGTCAGCAGAATCGCTTATCCGAGCGTGAGTTACTTATCGCAGAAGGTGATGAGTGAGGTATCCGTATCCCGGAGGCGTAGGAGTCCCTCGGCTCGGTCGGCCTTGCCGCTTACGTGTACTCCATCGTTTTCAGGATCCCACTATCGAAGTAGTCGAAAAGCGCGAAAGATGTTCTGGCAGAAAGGCTTTTTCCGGGGAAAATTTTGACGCAGAGGG
This sequence comes from Zea mays, assembly GCF_902167145.1. Classification (NCBI taxonomy): domain Eukaryota; kingdom Viridiplantae; phylum Streptophyta; class Magnoliopsida; order Poales; family Poaceae; genus Zea; species Zea mays. Next base: position 41,062,198 of record NC_050098.1, on the reverse strand, counting down.
GGTTCCCCCCTTCTAGCCCCCGAGGGAGGGTCGGGCTTTGCCGAGGCAAGGCTGACCCTTCCTTGACGGTTAGACTCTATTTGTGTATGTAAAGAGAACAAGGCATATGAACGACTTGAAAACATCTTAAGGGTAAAAGCGACGTAGCTGTCGGATGTTCCAAGCGTTGCTGTAGACCTCGCCATGACTATTGGCCAGCTTGTATGTTCTGGGCTTCAAAATCTTGGCGATGATGAACGGCCCTTCCTAGGGAGGTGTGAGCTTGTGGCGCCCTCGGGCGTCTTGTCGTAGCCGAAGCACCAAGTCCCCCACCTGGAGGTCTCAGGACCGAACCCCTCGGGCATGGTAGCGTCGCAGAGACTGCTGATACCGTGCCGAGTGTAGTAAGGCCATGTCCCGAGCCTCTTCCAGTTTGTCCAGTGAGTCTTCTCGGCTGGTCTGGTTGCTTCGGTTGTCGTACGCCCCTGTCCTCGGGGAACCGTATTCTAAGTATGTGGGCAAGATAGCCTCGGCCCCATAGACTAGAAAAAACGGTGTGAAGCTCGTGGCTCGGCTTGGCGTTGTCCTCAGACTCCAGACCACCGAGGGGAGTTCCTTCATCCATCGCCTACCGAACTTGTTGAGGTCGTTGTAGATCCTCGGCTTAAGTCCCTGCAGAATCATGTCGTTGGCACGCTCTACCTACCCATTCGTCATGGGGTGAGCTACGGCGGCCCAGTCCACCCGGATGTGGTGGTCCTCGCAGAAGTCCAGGAACTTCCTGCCAGTGAACTGGGTGCCGTTGTCGGTGATGATGGAGTTTGGGACCCCAAAGCGATGGATGATGTTGGTGAAGAACGCCACCGCCAGTTTGGACCTGATGTTGTTTAGGGGTCGGACCTCAATCCACTTGGAGAATTTGTCGATAGCGACCAGCAGGTGCGTGAAGCCCCCGGGTGCCTTCTGCAAGGGACCGACGAGGTCCAGACCCCACACAGCAAATGGCCAGGTGATGGGTATTGTTTGCAGGGCCTGAGCGGGCAGGTGTGTCTGCCTTGCGTAGAATTGACACCCTTGGCAGCTGCATACAATCCTAGTGGCGTCGGCCATCGCGGTTGGCCAGTAGAAACCTTGTCGGAAGACGTTTCCAACGAGGGCTCGAGGTGCTGCGTGATGACCGCAAGCCCCCGAGTGTATTTCTTGCAATAGCTCCTGACCTTCGGCGATGGATATGCATCGCTGGAGGATGCCTGAGGGGCTGCGGTGGTAGAGCTCCTTCTCGTCACCCAGCAAGACGAACGACTTGGCGCGCCGCGCCAGTTGCCGAGCTTCGGCTCTGTCGAGGGGTAGCTCTCCTTGGTGGAGATATTGCAGGTATGGGGTCTGCCAGTTTCGATTAGGCATGACCCCATTCCACTCTTCCTCGACGCGCAGTGCCTCACCCTCGGCGGCCGAGGCCTCCTTAGGCTCTGGCATGTTGTTGGTCTTGACGGAGGGTTGATGTAGGTCTCGGGAGAAGATGTCCGGGGGAACCGTTGTCCGTCCCGAGGCTATCTTAGCCAGCTTATCCGCAGTCTCGTTGTACCGTCGAGCGATGTGGTTGAGCTCGAGCCCGTAGAACTTGTCTTCCAGGCGCCGAACCTCGTCGCAGTAGGCCTCCATCTTCGGGTCACGACAGTGGGAGTTCTTCATGACTTGGTCGGTGACAAGCTGCGAGTCGCCACGAGCGTGGAGGTGCTGAACCCCTAGCTCGATGGTGATGCGCAACCCGTTAACCAGAGCCTCGTACTCGGCCACGTTGTTTGACGCCGGGAAATGGAGGCGCAGCACGTAGCGGAGGTACTTCCCGAGGGGTGAGATGAAGACCCGCACCCGCTCCTGTTTTCATCAGCGACCCGTCGAAATACATGGTCCAGAGTTCCGGTTGGATCAGAGCTGCTGGAAGCTGGGTGTCGACCCATTCAGCCACAAAGTCTGCCAAGACTTGGGACTTGATGGCCTTCCGAGGAGCAAACGAGATTGTCTCGCCCATGATCTCCACGCCCATTTTGCAATCCTACCCGAGGCCTCTCGGCACTAGATGATCTCCCCCAGGGGGAAGGATGACACCACAGTCACTGGATGAGACTCGAAGTAGTGTCGCAACTTTTGCCGTGTCAGAATTACCGCGTACAGTAGCTTCTGAATTTGCGGGTAGCGGATTTTGGTCTCGGACAGTACTTCCCTGATGAAGTAGACCGGCCTCTGGACAAGCAATGCATGCCCTTCTTCTCGTCTCTCGACCATGATCGCGGCGCTAACCACCTGAGTGGTTGCGGCTACGTAGATCAAGAGGGCTTCTCCGGCAGCGGGGGGCACCAAGATGGGCGCGCAGGTAAGGAGCGCCTTTAAGTTCCCGAGGGCTTCCTCGGCCTCGGGGTCCAAGTGAAGTGCTCGGTCTTCCTTAAGAGGCGGTACAGGGGTAGGCCTCTTTCGCCGAGGCGCGAGATGAAGCGCCTCAGAGCCGCAAGGCATCCCATGACCCTCTGTACTCCTTTCAAGTCCTTGATAGGCCCCATGTTGGTGATGGCCATGATTTTCTCCGGGTTGGCCTCGATGCCCCGCTCGGAGACGATGAACCCCAGGAGCATGCCTCGGAGGACTCCGAAGACACACTTCTCGGGATTGAGTTTTACGCCTTTCGCCTTGAGACACTTGAATGTCGTTTCAAGGTCAGAGAGGAGGTCAGAGGCTTTCCTCGTCTTGACTACGATGTCATCGACGTAAGCCTCGACCGTTCGGCCAATGTGCTCTCCGAACACGTGGTTCATGCACCTTTGGTATGTCACGCCCGTATTCCTTAAACCGAATGGTATAGTAATATAGCAGTACATGCCAAAGGGTGTGATGAAAGAGGTCATGAGCTGGTCGGACTCTTTCATCCTGATTTGGTGATACCCTGAGTAGGCATCATGGAATGACAGGGTTTCGCACCCAGCAGTGGAATCCACGATTTGATCGATGCGAGGCAGAGGGTAGGGAACCTTTGGACATGCTTTGTTTAGACCAGTGTAGTCTACACACATCCTCCATTTCCCATCTTTATTTTTCACAAGCACAGGGTTGGCTAGCCATTCGGGATGGAATACCTCTTTGATGAACCCTTCAGCCATCAGCTTGTGGATCTCCTCGCCTATGGCTCTGCGCTTTTCTTCATCGAATCGGTGCAGAGGCTGCTTCACGAGTCGGGCTCCAGCTCGGATATCCAGCGAGTGCTCGGCGACATCCCTCGGTATGCCAGGCATGTCCGAGGGACTCCACGCAAAAACCTCGGCATTCGTGCGGAGAAAGTCGATGAGCAATGCTTCCTATTTGGGGTCGAGCTCGGAGCCGATCCGGACTTGCTTGGAGGCGTCGTTGCTGGGGTCGAGAGGGACGGACTTGACCGCCTCGGCTAGCTCGAAGTTGCTGGCGTGGCGCTTCGCATCTGGCACCTCCTTGGAGAGGCTCTCCAGGTCGGCGATGAGGGCCTCGAATTCGGCGAGGGCCTCAGCGTACTCCACGCACTCCACGTCGCATTCGTACGCGTGTCGGTACGTGGATCTGACGGTGATGACCCCGTTAGGGCCCGGCATCTTGAGCTTGAGGTAGGTGTAGTTGGGGACGGCCATGAACTTGGCGTAGCATGGTCTCCCAGCACTGCGTGGTAGGTTCCTCGGAACCCGACCACCTCGAACGTGAGGGTTTCCTTTCGGAAGTTGGAGGGAGTCCCGAAGCAGACGGGCAGATCGAGTTGCCCAAGGGGTTGGACGCGCTTCCCGGGGATGATCCCGTGAAAGGGCGCCGCACCGACCCGGATCGTGGATAAATCGACCCGCAGGAGCCCGAGGGTCTCGGCGTAGATGATGTTGAGGCTGCTGTCTCTGTCCATGAGGACCTTGGTAAGCCTGATGTTGCCAATGACGGGATTGACAACGAGCGGGTACTTCCCCGGGCTCGGCACACGGTCGGGGTGGTTGCCTTGGTCGAAGGTGATGGGCTTGTCGGACCAGTCTAGGTAGACTGGCGCCGCCACCTTCACCGAGCAGACCTCCCGGCGCTCCTGCTTGCAGTGCCGAGCCGAGGCGTTCGCCACTTGCCCACCGTAGATCATGAAGCGGTCGTGGACCTCGGGGAACTCCTCTGCTTTGTGGCCCTCCTTCTTGTCGTTGTCATGGCCTTTGCCACCTTCCGCCAGGGGCCCGGCCTTATGGAAGTAGCGCCGAAGCATGACGCACTCCTCAAGGGTGTGCTTGACGGGACCCTGATGATAGGGGCACGACTCCTTGAGCATCTTGTCGAATAGGTTGGCCCCTCCGGGAGGCTTCCGAGGGTTCCTGTGCTCGGCGGCGGCGACAAGATCTGCGTCGGCGGCGTCGCGTTTCGCTTGTGACTTCTTCTTGCCCTTCTTCTTTGTGCCGCGCTGAGCAGACGCCTCGGGGACGTCTTCCTGCTGGCGTCCCTGAGGCTGCTTGTCCTTCCGGAAGACGGCCTCGACCGCTTCCTGACCAGAGGCGAACTTGGTGGCGATGTTCATCAACTCGCTCGCCCTGGTGGGAGTCTTGCGACCCAGCTTGCTCACCAGGTCGCGGCAAGTGGTGCCGGCAAGGAACGCGCCGATGACATCTGAGTCGGTGATGTTGGGCAGCTCGGTGCGCTACTTCGAAAATAGCCGGATGTAGTCCCACAGGGATTCTCCCGGCTGCTGGCGGCAGCTTCCGAGATCCCAGGAGTTCCCAGGGCGCACGTATGTGCCCTAGAAGTTTCCGGCAAAGGCTTTGACCAGGTCGTCCCAGTTGGAGATCTGCGCAGGAGGCAGATGCTCCAGCCAGGCCGGGCGGCGTCGGAGAGGAACAGGGGGAGGTTGCGGATGATGAGGTTGTCATCGTTCGTTCCACCCAGCTGGCAGGCCAGCCGGTAGTCCGCGAGCCACAGTTCCGGCCTTGTTTCCCCCGAGTACTTGGTGATGGTAGTCGGGGCTCGGAACCGGGTCGGGAACGGCGCCCGTCGTATGGCCCGGCTGAAAGCTTGCGGACCGGGTGGTTCGGGCGAGGGACTCCGATCTTCCCCACTGTCGTAGCGTCCCCCACGCCTGGGGTGGTAGCCTCGGCGCCACCTTCTCATCGAGGTGGGCTCGACGGTCGCGGCGGTGGTGCTCGTTGCCGAGGCGACCCGGGGCTGCAGGCGTCATGTCTCGCGTGCGCCCGGTGTGGACCGAGGCTTCCCGCATGAATCGGGAAGTCGCGGCGCGATGCTCCGGGGGGTACCCCTGCCTTCGGGAGGCAGAGCTTTCGGCCCGTCGGACCGCGGCATCCTCCAGGAGATTCTTGAGTTCTCCCTGGATACGCCGCCCCTCGGTGGTGGATGGCTCCGGCATCGCTCGGAGTAGTATTGCTGCTGCAGCCAGGTTCTGGCCGACCCCACTGGAAGCCGGGGGCAGCCTTGCCCTGGCATCGTCAGCGATGCGGTGCTGGACGTCCTGGGCCAGATGACGTGCTTCTTCGGCTAGTGCTCGGCCTGCCCACTCCTGCCCGATGTTCTGCCGGAGCTGCACAAGTTGTCCTGCCTCCTCATCGAGCTTGGCCTGCATCTCGCGGATTTGCTCGAGTTGTGTGTCCTGACCCCCCGCAGGGACTAGGACCACAGCTAGCTCCTGAAGGATGTCAACGCGAGGCGCAGGCCTAGGGGGATCGCCGTCCTCCGGCATACCAAGGTGGTTGCCTTCGTCGAGACCCCCTAGATCGACGTGGAAACATTCGCGACTTGGGCCACAGTCCTCGTCGTCGAGGCTGTGGCCACCATCGGAGTAATCGGAGAGGCAGTAGTCACATGCGGTCATGAAGTCTCGCATGGCACTGGGGTTACCGAGCCCGGAGAAATCCCAACCAGAGTCAGGCTCGTCATCTTCCTCAGAACCCGGGGGCCCATAGGTCGAGACGGCCGTCAGTCGGTCCCAGGTTGACCACATATGGTACCCCGGAAGGTTAGGATATGCCTTTATGAAAGCGTCCACCGAAGCGGGGTCGCTTGGTGGGTCGAAGCTGAATCTAAAAGGCATAGGGTGGAAAACGGACGGTACCTCTTGATGGACGGATGGTGACGGAGTCACGTCGGGGACGGACTGCACCGTTATCTCAGGTACGAGGCTAACGCCTAGCAAGTCCTTCGCGAGCGTGCTGGCATCATCCGTCCGCTTGGGGTTGGCGTGTTGCGGGGAAACGACGCTTGTCTTCATCTCAGACGCGAGGTCAACGCCCGACGTGTCCATCGCTGGGGCGCCGGCGTCGTCGACTCGCTCGACAGCCAACAAGGTGCCGCCTCCTGCTTGGCCATGGTTGCCCCGCCTCCTCCTCCTGCGGCAGGGAAGGTGACGGGACAGGCCCGGATGCTGCTCTTCCGCCATGGGGGGAAGACGTCGTCGATTCCGCCGCCGTCGGGCGGGCTGACGGCCGTCGTTGTCGCACGGCGGAGGAAGGAGTACCATGTCGTAGCTGCCGTCGAGGGACATGAACTCGAGACTCCCGAAATGGAGCAGTGTCCCGGGCTGGAGAGGTTGCTGGAGACTGCCCATCTGGAGCTTGACGGGAAGATGTTCGTCAACACGTAGCAGGCCCCTACCTGGCGCGCCAACTGTCGGCGTTTCGACCCCGGGGGTCCCTGGACCGACGAGTAAGTTGTCGCTGCGTGCCCCAGCCCAGATGGGTCGGCGCGAGACGGAACACAAGGAGGGGGAAAACCGTGGCTTCGTGTTGTCCTGCGCCCAGGGTGGATGCGCTTGCAGTAGGGGGTTACAAGCGTCCGCGAGGGAGAGAGAGAGAGACTGTCCGTCAGCCCGTCCTCCCGCGCGGCCACCTCCTCGTACGAGGGCCTTGGACCTTCCCTTTATAGATGTAAGGAGACGGTCCAGGTGTACAATGGGGGGTGTAGCAATGTGCTAACGTGTCCGGCAGAGAGGAGCCAGAGCCCTATGTACATGTCGACGTGGCTGTCGGAGAGGTGTTAGTGCCCTGTGCATGTGATGTCGTGGCCGTCGGAGGAGCGCTTGAGCCTTGTAGAAGCACAGCTGTCGGGGCTGTCGAGACCTTGCTGACGTATCCTTGCTTCCGTAGGGGGCTGAGAACCGCCGTCGTCATGGGAGCACGCGGGGTGCCATCATTACTTGTTTACCGGGGCGAGCCAGATGGGACGCCGGTCTTGTTCCCCGTAGCCTGAGCTAGCTATGGGTAGGGTAATGATGTACCCCCCTTTAACGTGGTCGGTCCGAGCCCTGGGGTCGGGCGAGGCGGAGATCGTCTTCTAAGGTCGAGGTTGAGTCCGAGCCCTAGGGTCGGGCGAGGCGGAGACCGTCTTCCGAGGTCGAGGTTGAGTCTGAGCCCTGGGGTCGGGCGAGGCGAAGACCGTCTTTCGAGGTCGAGGCGGGGGTCGAGCCCCGGGGTCGGGCGAGGCGGAGCTTCCTATGGCGCCTGAGGCTGGACTCGGCTGCTGTCAGCCTCACCCTGGCGGGTGGCACAGCAGTCGAAGCAGGGCAGGCGGCGCTGTTTTCCTGTCAGGTCAGTCAGTGGAGGGGCGAAGTGACTGCGGTCACTTCGGCCCTGCCGATTGAGGAACGCACGTCAGGATAAGGTGTTAGGCGATCCTTGCATTGAATGCTCCTGCGATACGGTCGGTTGGCGAGGCGATCTGGCCAAGGTTGCTTCACTGTGAAGCCTGCCCGAGCTGGGCCTCGGGCGAGTCGAAGGTGCGCCCGTTGCTTGAGGAGGCCCTCGAGCGAGGCGTGAATCCACCTGGGTCTACTGTTCCTGCCCGAGGCTGGGCTCGGGCGAGGCGAGATCGTATCCCTTGAGTGGACGGAGCCTTGACCTGAATTGCGCCCATCAGGCCTTTGCAGCTTGTGCTGATGGTGATTACCAGCCGAGTTTAGGATTCTTGGGAGTACCCCTAATTATGGTCCCCGACACTACTCGCACATCGAGGGGCGCCGCTTGCTCGCCGGCCGTGGAAGTGCCGCCGCCTCGGGGCCACGGGAACGCCGCCGCTTGCCCGCACAAGGGCACTGTCGTCGCTCGCCCTCTAGATCGGCGAGCCGCTACCGCCGACCTGGGAACCGCCGCCACCGCACGCCGAGGTCGGGGAGCCACGGCCACCGCAGCCACTGGCTGGGGGTCCACCGCTGCGCGCGCTATCAGGCAACCGCCGTCGTCGCACGCGCTATCGCTAATGAATCTGGATGGGGGCATGAAAGCTGAACCCTAGCACTCCGGATTTTCTTTTATAGACGTGTGGACCTGGTCCGGCTCGACCGGATTGCACTGTCTGGCTTGGGCTTCCTCTAGTTATTGGAAGCCCAGGGCTCCTAATATACAATCTATCTATATATAGAGAGAGAGCAAGAATGCACCTCAATTAATGTGTTGTGTTGTGATGGTTAGATTTATTGTAGCAATCAATTCACATATCCTTTACATCTAAAAATATTCACAAGGTTAAGATAGGCAACTGACCAAAGCAGAGTGCACAAGATATTTTTAAGTGAAAACATACAATTTAGACTGATGTTCCAATTAACATAAAAGAGGATTTTCTCAGTACCACCTTCTCAGCAGTTTAATTTTTTTCTATGACAACCATTGTATATAACATAGTTGGCCAAACATTATTCTATAGGGTTAATACTAGTTAATTCTTGTTCTACAAGCTATGATCATGTGGGGGAATGAGAGACGAATGGAATTTGTTAGGGTGAGTAGAGTACTTTCGTTTCATGTTTAAACATACACTTCAGTTACATAATACAAATTTGACGTTTTATTCTCTTAAAGGATGTAAAAATTCTTCGAATGAATTTTGTGATTGATCTGTTAAGTTACGAGGATAATTCGTGCTGATATATCATCACTCCAAACATACAACAGAAACTTATCAATATCGCTAAAAAAGATTAGATTAGTATACGATTGTCAACATATTTTTCTATCACTATATTGACTCTCCGGTTAAAGTAAACCGGAATATTGTTACTTGCATTGCAAGGTTACCGGAATATTGTTACTTGCATTGCAAGGTTGTTTGAAGTTTCTCCTTTCCGACCTGGCAATTGGCATATATAGGTACGCAGCCCATCTGCTCAATGCGCCTGGATAAGGAGATCGAGTAGGAAAGTTAGCCCGGCTAGAAGTGGTCCAAATGTTTGACGTCGACTCAGCGCTTGACGATCTCGGCAATGGCGGTGTCATCGCCGCGGCCGTGCTTTCCGTCCTGCTGGTGGCGCTCAGCACGTACGGCCGTCGTTTGTGCCGGCACCCGGCAGTCCGCTTCTTCGTGTGGGGTGTCTCCATAGTATTCCTGCCGCTCTCCTCCGCCATCCTCTCCGTCCTACTGAGCAGGGTCAGGGCGGCCAAGTGCAAAAGCAGGGGGCCCACACCAAGTGCCCCTCCCCCTTCCGGTCGGCACAACCGCGACGTCCAGGACATGTGGACGCTCCTCCTGTGGCTCGTCCTCATCCTCACCGTCAAGTGCAACGCGAACATCGCTGCGACGGCCGTCACTGCTGCGGCCTCCATGCCTGGGGACGGTGACGCTAGCATCGACGGCTACAGGGTCAGGCCTCCCGTGCAGAACCTCGCGGAGTACGCCTGGCTGGCCTACCTTATCTGTCTCTGCGTTCCAGTGGCGACATGGCTGGGCCATCTCAACAGAGCCATCTTCTTCTTGTTCAGCGCGCTTGGTCTCGCCAAGCTGGCGCTCAAGCTGGCTGCCTTCTACAGCGCGAGCGGCTCGTTCGCGCTGGGTAAGAACGCGCGCCTTATCGCCGGCTACATGGAGCATCTCGTCGACGGCGGCCGGGAACAAGTGCCGCGGTACATAGTGATGGGAGAGAAGGAGAAGCACGTGGAGGAGAGCCCTCAGGGATACCACGTAAAGCGTGACGTCCTGCAGGACAGATTCAGTGACCTCGTCACACTGGACCGCGTGTGGCGGCTGGCCGAGCACGGGGATGGCATCCTCGCCGAGAGGGCGGAGCTCAGGGACCTCTGCCTCTCCTACTCGCTCTTCAAGATCCTTAGGTGGAGGCTGTCAGGGCACCCCCTGGCCAACGCTGGGTCCAACGAGGCGCTTAGCTTCGTGCTCAGAGGCATGGACAGCTCCGGCACGAGCCGCGCGGTCAACGTCGACAGACTGTTCCGTGTCCTGGTGGACGAGCTAGGGTTTGCAAGCGATTTCTACTACTCTCCCATCCCGTTGTGCATCTTCGGCGGGTGGTGCGCCGCGCTCAACTACATCTGTTCCCTCCTAATCATCGTCGGAGCCGTAGCTGTAGGATGGATTTATCAGGTTATGGGTGTGATACACTACACGTCGTATAAGGTCATCACTTACTCTCTCCTGCTCACCGTCGTGCTCGTCGAGGCATGGGAGATCATCGCCGGCATGTGCTCCAACTGGACCAAGATGGCGCTGCTCGGTCACTACATAAGGCACCAGTCGATGTGGCGCCGATCCAGCTGCGTCCACGCGGCGCTCACTGCTGTGCTGCACCTCAGGCCTGCGAGGCGTTGGCGGGACAAGCTGGGACAGAACTCTGTGCTGGAACCTCGCCGCTTCCGCAGGCGGATCGGGCTTCTCTCGGAGCTACTCTACGGCAGTTCGGGGCTCATGATGTCCATCCGGGTGTCGCCGTTAGTCAGGGAGGCGGTGTTCCGGTCACTTCTGAGCAGCTACGGGGGCGGGGCGAGCGAAGACAGTGCGGCGGCACGGCGAGTGGGTGGCAAGGTGGACTGGGCGATGTACGGCTCCCAGAAGAGCTGGGCGTGGGACGCTAGTGAAAGGAGCAGCAACACGGAACTGATCCTCGTGTGGCACGTCGCCACGAGGCTCTTCGAGATGAAGACCATGTCAGCATCGCCGGATATGATCGCTGCCTGCCACCTCTCCTACTACTGCGCCTACCTGGTAGCGGCGGCGCCAGAGCTGCTGCCGGACTCCGCGGCGTGGACCAAGAGAAGGTACAAGGAAGTGTCCGACGACGTGCGCGCCGCGCTTGGTGCGGATTATTGCGGCGATGGCGAGTCAACTGCCGAGAGGTATGAACGGCTAGTGGCGGAGCTGAGCAAGGACTCGCGGGACACGGTGCTGCGGCGGGGCGCGGAGCTCGGGCGGCACCTGGTGGAAGAGTATGGCGAGGACGTGGCGTCGGCATGCCGGATCCTGGCCGACTTCTGGTCTGACATGGTGCTCTTCGTGGCGCCGTCCGAGAATGGCAAGGGCCACGTCCAGGCCATGGCTGGCGGCGGCGAGTTCATCACGATCATCTGGGCGTTGCTTCTCCACGCTGGCATTACCACAAGGCCTCCTAACACGCCTGGCGGTGATATCCCGTAATCAGTGGAGGTGAACTGCTGAAACATGTACATACGTATTGCAACACGGTAGCAAACTCGTGACCTTTACATCTTTGCCTCTATATGTTTTTTTTTAATTTAAGGAATGCATGCTCATAAAACTATAGCTCATCGTCTTACCGGTGTATATTTGTATGCAACTAGACACTTCATCCTGAATCGTAATTCATATTGAGTTGTCCATCCATGCTCATAAAACTTGCTCATCCTTTTACCCGTCTTACCTGTGTGGCGCACAAGTAAAAGAGGAAATTTTCGACGGCCAAAGCTGTCGAACATAAGCCCTAAGCCGTCGAAAATAGCTTATTTCTAACGGCCGAAGGCTTATGTCCGACGACATTGATCCCTCGGTCGTAACGGGTCAGAAATAAAATTATTTCCGACGACCGTCGTTTGAAATAGCTTATGTCCGATGGCCCATCGGCATTAACTTCGATAACGGCCGTAATGGTCGTTGGTGGGCCCATGGCTCTTATGTCCGACGGCCCACTGCTAAGCCATCGAACATAAGCTCTATTATGTTTGACGGCTTCGCAGTGGACCGTCGGACATAATATGACTCTTTGTCCGACACCTTTATTGAGCCGTTGGACATAAGACTATTCAGCAGGGGTAAAAAACCCCAACTTTTGTAAATTTATGACATTTACAGAAAAAACACAGATTTCATATATATACACAAATTTCAAATACAATCACATATTCACATTCACAATTACATTCACAAACATCAATTCACATAAGCATTCACATTCTCAAACTTCACATTCACAAACACATAGTTCCAAGTACTTGCAATAAGTCTTTGACATCAACATATAGTTTCAAATCAAACACTGACATAGTTCGACATTCACATAGTCTTTGACATCAACACTGACATAGTTCTAAATCAAACACATTTGAAAAACTGTCACACATATTCCTCACCTGGTTGTTTGGAGTTATAGCCACTTCCTCCGGCTGGACTCTGGGTGTTGAAAATGTTGTTCACCCAACAAGTTGAGGCGTCGTCTTGACCAGACACATCTCCAGGTGCGACAACTAAAGCGGGAGGTGTCTCAAAGCACTATAACACACGCACATGAAATAATAACCACTAAGTTCTTCATTTTAACACATAAGACATCTATGGACATGTCACACATGCATATGTGTACATACCATAGGGAATTATGGCAAAGGTGGAGGCAACAGCATTGGCGGCGGCAGTGCAAAGTCCGAAGGCGGCATCCCATATGTTGGCATCGGGACGCCCGCTTGTTGTGCCAATTGCTACAAATTAGGTTCAAACAATTGTTGCGAAAATAAGGTACACATCTTGTGTTTTTAGTTGTTACGAACAAAATGTTACTTCAACTTACCGAGAGTAGAGCTTGATTCTGGGCCTGGAGGTTCGAATAATACTCGTTCTTCTTCTGGTACTCAGCTTGCTGCCTCTGGTACTCCATTTGTTGCGTCAAAACATATTCATGATAATCTGCCTGCTGACGCAATACTGCAATCTCTATCTCTTAGGCGGATGATCGAGAACGGGACGACTATAAAGACGAGGATGTGGACTGTCGTCCACGGTGTCTCAGCTCCCTAGAATCAATCGTAGAATAAAAAATACCAAACCTACAAGAGTGAACCATGGACTTATTATAACAAACCATGGACTTAGTACAATAAACCGTGGACTCAATTCAATCGCAAGCATATGAGAATAATTTTGAAATCTAAATGAAATACTCTCACCGTCCATGGGCCTGTCCTCCTGCACTAGCATATGCTGCCTGAGGGTCGATTGGCTGGCTCCTCCAATCGTAGTCCTACCCATGGCGCTGAACAATCTCCTGCCCATACGAAGCCTAGAGGAAAACATACCAAATATAAGTGAATCACCAGGTTGATGCACAAACACATAATAGAGTACCAAAAACTCACTAGACGGTCGGTGGCTGTCTGAGTGCATAAAACATTAGGATTCTGAGGATCACAACCCGTATGCCCTTGCATATACACCTCCACATCCATGGGCGTACAACCGGAAATTTGACTTCCTGTACATAGAAGTTAGAATGACACATTTCTATGTAATTCAAAGTTACAACATACTATGACGTACCATTCGCTTAGCCAAGCACATATGTCCATCGCCGTCATAGTTGTGAAATGGCATGAAACTCAGGGAAGCCCACCACCTGCACAATGCCCGATAACCCTATGATCGGGTGGCCATCCAAGGCATAGACACCTAAATGAAATGTTTTTCAATCAAGCAAATAGATGGATTAACATGTACCCAAAACAAGAATCAGCAAAAACGATATAACATGCAACAACTTGTTTACCTCAAGGTATTGCTCCTCCGTAAGGTAAATTGATGACCACTCCACCTTGGTCTTCGGCATCGACCGATCATCATCACTTGCCTTGTACCATGCCTTTATAGCCTGAAGTCGTGCATAGTACATTGCATCTACAATGACATCGTTCGCATTATGCTCAAACATGTAACGAGCGTTTAGATCATATGACCCATCTTTCGACAACTTGTACCGTTTCTGCAAAAAAATAGTGGTATCATACAAGCAACCATATATGGGATAACGAAATTAGTAAAAAAATCATACCTAGAATGCATCCAAACTAGTGCATGTGTGTTGCCAAATGTTCTACATACACCATAGCGATAATGCTCCCAAGTGGTGATGGGGACAAACTCGCCACTAGGCAAAGTCACAAGACCAAGCCAGTGGAGACGAACAAGATTACCATGTGAAAGCATCTAGGCCCCTAGTTGGTTTAAGTGATTAATGACAACATAAGATTATATGTGACTAACGTGTGTTTTGCAGAGCAAATGGTAAGTTAGGTTGCATTACAGGAAGTTGCATTGCAACGGTGAAAACAATCCCTCAAATGAGAACTTGAAGTGACGGCTGAAAAAGGCGAATCAAAAGAGGAAGGTCTTCATATTCCAAGTGTCGAAGGAATTGCAGACACTTGGTATAGAATTAGGTCTTCTATTTTTATTTTGGTCATACTATAAAGAGGGGTTGTGGATGGGTAGTTTGACCAAGAGATTTCTTGTGTAGTGTTGGTGCATATTCACACTCACATCTAGTGCTAGGTGTCACTCTATAACACACTCACAAGTTAGAACGAAAATCGTTTAAAAAAACCTAAGGAATAGAATTTGGGTTGCATGTCTTAGGGGCACCAGACTGTCTGATATGCACCGGACTGTCCGGTGCACCCTCTGACAGTGGGGCCAGCCAGCCCCGGGGGGCAGCGCCTCTACCCCCGAGAAACCCGAGAGCAACGAGTTCACGAAGTTGATTTTTAGCGATCACACCAGATTGTCCTGTATGCACCGGACAACCACTGTTCACTGTCTGGTGCAGTGTCAGTCCAATGGCTAGCTATCAGAACTAGTCGTTGGAGCCGACCGATGGAGCACCAGACTGTCCGGTGCTCCCATGCGCAGTGAGCTTCAGCAACAGCTAGTTTGGTAGTTGGGGTTATTTATACCCCCTCCACCTACCTCATTTAGTGTCTTGCTGCCCAAATTCAAGTCCATTCATTGCTAGAGCATTGCAAGCCCCACAAATCCTAGTGAGGTGATTAGAAAATCGTAATCCCATGTTAGGACCTCATTAGTGCAAGTGAGAGTCACCTAGAGCACACACCACATGCATTAGGCTTCTCTTAGTCAAGTGAAAGTTTATGGCTTGTTACTCTTGGTGATCGGCATCACCTAGATGGCTTGGTGGTAATTAGAGCGCGGTGATCACACTGGAGGATTTGTTGGTGACCTGGCTCAAGTTTGTAGGCGGTCGTGAGGGATCCACCGTGCCGGAGTGGCAAAGGATCACCTCATAGTGAGGACTTGGTTATTGCGAGGACCTAGGGGGAGCGATACCTATGCGCGGGTGCTCCAACGAGGACTAGGGAAGAGTGCCGACTCTTCGATACCTCGGCAAAAAAATTAGAGGAGTCTTCTTACCCTTGCTTTACATTCCACAATTAATTTGAGCATTTCACTTTGTTCAATTGCTTAGCAAGTATTTGAAGTAATGACTTAGGGTTGTTGTTTTTCTAGTAGTATTTATTTATTGCTATTAGTTGGGTGAAGTTGGGCTCTTGCTTAGGGTTTAATATTTGTGGAATTTTTAGAAAAGCCCAATTCACCCCTTCTTGGGCATCGTGATCCTTTCAATTGGTATCAGAGCCTAGTTGCTCCTAGTTTAGCTTAACCGCTAGAGTAGCGATGTCTGGCGGGGATGGACCTCCTCCAGTTTTTGATGGTGACGATTTTCCTTATTGGAAAATTCGTATGGAAGCTTATCTAGAGGCTATAGACATTGGTGTCTATAAAGCCACCACTCAAGGGTTCCCCGAACCTAGAGATCCCACAAATCTTGTAGGTGATGAGTATAATTATGAAAATGGAATGCTAAGGCCAAAAACACTCTCTTTAGGGGCCTTTGCAAAGATGTTTTCAATAGAGTGAGAAATCACAAAAATGCTCATGATTTGTGTTTGAATATTTGTGCTCTACATGAAGGAACTAAAAGTGAGTGTGAGGAGAAATATCATATTGCAATGAAAAAATTAAATTCTTTTGAAATGCTAATGATATGTACTCACGACTTAACATTCTTGTAGAGGAAGTCAATGGTTATGGGCTCACCAAAATTTCACAACCGGATGTTGTGGGGAAAATTCTCAGTGTCCTCCCAATTGATAAATATGGACACATTGTCACTGTGCTACATCAAATGGATCTTTCTATTACTACTCGAACTCAAATATTGGGAAAGATCAATGCTCATGAACTGTATATGCACATAAATGACAAGGATGGGTCTTCTTCAAAGAGAAAAGATTTGGCTCTCAAAGCTAGCTAAGAAAAGAAAGGGAAGGCCAAAATACAAGTTAAGGAAGAATCCTCAAGTGATGATGATCTTGATGCAAACATTGCCTTAATGGTGAGAAAGACCACAAAATTTTTGAAAAACTCAATCGAGAAGGTATCAAGTTTGATTCAAGAAAGAAGAAGTTTTTCTCTAGCAAAACAAAGCCCATCTCCGAGATGGATTGCTATAATTATCGAGAACTTGGTCATCTTGCTCATCAATGCAATAAGCCCAAGACAAATAACTTCAAGGGAAAGAAAGATGATGACAGTGATGATGAGAAAAAAGGAAAAGAAATTCTTCAAGAGGAAGGAAGGCAAGCGCAAGATATTTCATAAAAAGAAAAATAGAAAAGCATATATTGTTGGTGACTGGCTCACTAACATTGAATCCTCAAGCGGGTCTTCTTCAAGTGAAGAAGAAAATGATGAAAAGGTTGCCACCATCGCTGGGGATTTCTCTTCACCACCACCATCACCTTCATCCACTTCACAGCTATACCTCATGGCTAAAGTAGAAAGGAAGGTACAACCTGAAAATGATATTGTTGATGATTGTGATACTGATAGTGATGACGAGTATGCTTCTCCTACCTATGATAAATTAGCTGACTTACTAAAAGAACATACTCAAATTATTAGAAAGTCAAAAGCTAAATGGGA
Source organism: Zea mays (assembly GCF_902167145.1). Lineage (NCBI taxonomy): Eukaryota > Viridiplantae > Streptophyta > Magnoliopsida > Poales > Poaceae > Zea > Zea mays. The sequence continues at coordinate 41,045,233 of NC_050098.1, read as the reverse complement.
CAAGTTAAAGGATGAAAATGAGTTCTTAACTGCCAAATATGACATAGTTTTTAAAGCTAGTGAAGAGATGAAGAAAGAAAATAAACTATGTCATCCACCAAAAATGAGCTCAAAACCTCCCTTAAAGATGTCAAAGATAAATGTGAAAAATTAAGTAAAGCAAATAGGGAGCTAAAAGATAGACTTGTCAAAGTAAAGGAAGATTATAGAAAAAATAAAATTGATTATGATAATCTTCTTATTTCAAATGAGCTTTTATATTGTAATACACATGAGACTATTAATCCTGTTGTTAAGATTGATGTAGCAACCTCATGTGATGATTTGAGCCAAGTTGATCAATCTAGTCTTCATGATGAATTGATTGAAAAAGTTGAAGTCATGACACTAGAGAACTAGAAACTGAAAAAGTACTTGACAGATGCAACCAGTAGAGGAAAAGTTGCCATAGAAAGCAATGATATTAATAATGAGTTGGCAGTGGACAATGAAAGGCTTAGAGATGAAGTCAAGAAACTAAAGATTGAGAAAGTACATCTTGCCACAAGTGTAGAAAAGTTCAACAAAGGCTAATACCTTCAAAATGAGTTACTCATGAACACTGTTATGAAAAATAATAAGAGTGGTATTGGATACAATTCTTTTGTGCAAAACAAAGAAACAAGTCAATACAAGGCAAAACAGACTCCTAAGCCAATCAAGTGTTGTGGAAAACGACATTTTGCCCACAACTGCAAGACCACACCACCAACTCCCATGCCAAAGCACTCAAGACCATTTGCTTTCAATGCTCATTATGTACTAAGAAAAGTAGCAAATGGAAAAGTCAAAGTAGCATTCCTAGGTCCACCAAGCAAGAGTAGACCTAGGCAAATTTGGGTTGCAAAGTCCTTGATTGAGAGAGTCACTGGTCCTATGCAAAATAGGGCCCCCAAGATTAAAGCTTGATTTGTTTGTTCATGTAGGTGAACTACAAGACCAGTGGGAGCCATTTGGTAATTAACAGTGGATGCACTCAACATATGATTGGCAACCCATGGATGTTCACCTCACTAGATGAAAATGTTGATGAACAAGATAAAATCTTTTGGGGATAATTCAAAAGGAAAAGTTCAAGGGCTTGTCAAGGTGGCAATTTCAAATGATCTTTCAATTTCAAATGTTCTCTTGGTTGCACCATTAAGCTTCAACTTGCTATCAGTGGGTCAACTTTGTGATCTTGGCCTTCCATACTTATTCACTCCTATAGAGGTTGTTGTATCTAAAATAGATGATGAGTCAGCGATATTCAAAGGATTTAGATACAGCAACCTATACTAAGTGGATTTCTCTTCTGAAGATGCAAACCTAAGGACTTGCCTCTTTACCAAAGCATCTCTTGGATGTGGCATAGAAGGCTTGCACATGTTGGAATGAGCACACTCAAGAAGATTCTAAAGAAAGACATGGTTAGAGGATTGAAGGATGTTGTATTTGAAAAGAACAAGCTTGGTAGTGCATGTCATGCTGGAAAGCAAGTTGCTAATGCTCATCCTACAAAAGCTTTTATGTGAACATCAAGGCCACTAGAGTTACTTCATATGGATCTATTTGGGCCAACAACTTATGCTAGTGCTGGTGGCAACCTCTATTGTCTGGTAATTGTTGATGATTTTTCAATATATACTTGGGTGTTCTTTCTTCATGACAAGTCTGAGGTTGCATCAATATTCAAGAAATTTGCCAAGAAGGCTCAAAATGAATTTGACTGCAAAATCAAGAAAATAAGGAGTGACAATGGAAAGGAATTTAACAACACCAACATTCATGAGTACTGTGATGAAATTGGGATCAAGCATGAAGTTTCATCAACATATACACATCAACACAATGGAGTTGTTGAAAGAAAGAATAGAACTTTGATCACTCTTGCAAGGACAATGATTGATGAGTATAACACACCGGAGAGGTTTTGGGCTGAAGCTGTCAACACTGCTTGCTATGCATCAAACAAACTGTTTCCTCACCGGCTACTTGAGAAGACTCCCTATGAACTGCTAAATGGGAAAAAGCTAGACGTCTCCTTCTTTCGTGTGTTTGGATGCAAATGTTACATCTACAAGAAATGCCATCACCTAGGGAAGTTTCAAAGACATTATGATATTGGTTTCTTACTTGGTTATTCATCAAAATCCAAAGTATATCGAGTATTCAATCATGTCATTGGCGTGGTGGAAGAAACATATGATGTGGAATTTGATGAGACTAATGGCTCCCAAGGAGCACTTGAAAATCTTGATGATGTAGGTGATGAACCACTTAGGGAAGCCATGAAGAATATGTGTAATACTCAATTTTGTATACAAAGAATATAGAGAGGCCTCTTCATGTCATGTGCCATATTTGCATCATAAAAAGAGCACACATATAATTGAGAGTGATTAATTAAAACCAATGATATCAAAATAAAAATAAAATGCATCATATTGGAGTTTATATGTTTGCGCATTAAATAAAATAGTAAGGATAAAAAATATAAGATAATAATTACTAGAAGTTAGAGTTAACCCTAAATTGAAATTAGGGTTGGAAATAAGAAAAAGATAAAGGCTATGAAAATATAAACAATATATATATAAATAAATATATATCCAGAATTAATACCCCTAATTTCACAAATATAAGTTGCAGTGATGAGCCATAGAAGTCTGAATTTAAGTTTGAATTCAAATCTAAATGTGGAAATAGAGAAAATAAAAAAATAAATAGAGAAGTGAACTGTGCGCGGATTGGGCCCAGACTAACAATTCGGCCCACTGAAGGAAATCTAACTCGCGCCAGCCCAAGTCCCCCCGCGGGCGCTCACTTACGCGTGGGCCCTACTCGTCGGTCTCACACCGCACTCGCTCCTCCCTCCCTTCCTCTGGTCCACGGGGCTCGCAAGTCAGTTCGTTCCCACCTTTCTCAACGGATTCCTCCGAGCTCGGCGATGACCGCGCGCCATCCTCGCGGGTAGTTGCGACGCCCCAAACTTCCGCACGCCTATATAGTTGAAGCAGTCCTCCCGGTTCCTCTTCCTCTCCTCCTCCCAGACCACTCTTCGCCATATCCGCGCCGTCGTTGGGTTCTTATCGCACCGCCGTGCGGTGATAGCTCACCGCCGCCGGTGATTCTCCTCTGTACGCGAGCACGGGTCCGCGCGTGTGGGTGAGGGCGTTCGCCGGGGACCCGTGAAGCTGACCGCGCCTTCAATTTGAACTGCGTGGCCTCGGGGCGACTGGAAGTGCTCACCGACGTCGTGGAGTCCGGGGCATTCCGTCGTGCGCCAGGGCACCCGTGCGCATAATCCAAGGTAAGACTACCTCGATACTAACCGCTACCATGCTCTCTCTCCGTTTTGCACATAACTGCGCTAGGTTTAGTGCTCGTTGGCGCTCGCTCGGGTCCTCCGTTCATGACGCCGCCGCGAGGCGTGAACGGGTCGTCTCGCGGACTCGTTCCACGTCGCCGTGGGGAAGAGAGCCGGTAACCGTTGATCTCTGCGGCAACGGTTTAGATTAACTCTGAGTAAAGTTTTGCGTTAAGCCGATCTGGATCGTTGATCCTGAAGCCAACGACTGTGATCAGTGGGGCGCATACCGATTCGCGATAGGGTTCTGTGTCCACTGGATGTCAATCGGACGGTCCAGGTTGAATCTAGAGCATTTTAAATCAGCACCGCAGATCGCGAATCCAAGGGGCCCCGTGTGCGTACCGGTTCGGGATAAAATCAGTCTAATCCACACCGTTCGCGTCCGATCCAATGGCCGAGATCTGACTGTACCCCTTCGCGGGTACACTTTACAAAAGAAACCTTATGTTTTTAGGATTTAGAACCCGCAGTCCATGGACCCTATTCTCTGAGTCTCGGTAAACTTACGCCAGAACCCCTGACTTTATTGGAAATTGAGGCCCAGTCCAGATAACTCGAAAATCAGAGAAAATAAAATAAAAATAAATTTTTAATATATAAATAATTGCTAGAAACTTGTATATTCCATAAAAAATTAATCTCTAGTCCAAATTACTTCATTCCAGTTTCTAAAATTTTGTAATATTATTGTCCATCACATAGAGGCTCTGTTTTGACATGAAAACAGTAAGAAAATTAATTTCTCATTTAATCCTATTTCAAGCACCTTAAACCTTTGGAAATTCATACTTCAAAATCTATAACTCCAAAATTAACGATTCATGTTTCTAGGTTCTTATTTTAATGTATAGATTTTATTGTGTATTTTATTCACATGTTTGGTGCAATGTTAATTTTTGCTATACTATGTATGTATTGTGTTGATGCGAGTAGACGAGCAAGCCACTGTGGATTCTGAGGTTCAGCAGGTAGAAGTAGCTGAGCAGGAGCTCATTGAAGGCAAGTTGTGCCCTTGATCACTTACTTTTTCTCAGCCATGTTCTTGTTAATTATAATGATCTGCATAGGTTAATTTTGATGGGATCCAATAGGTTACCCTAGTTTTCGTTATCTTTATACCTTGTTTACCATTGAAATATTTTTGGGTAGTACCTGCTATTGCTTTATGTGGATTTGGGTATGGAGATACACTATTCATAATTACACTTTATTATCTTTTTATTATTACTGCTCATGTTAAGATCATTATGTTAATGGGAACATGGAGTGACCACCCGGGAAAACAGTGCTACCACAAGGGTATAATGGGACGCCCTTGGCTGATTAACTAGGAAAACTAGTGGATGTCTTCCTTACCCGAAAGGGGCAAGGGCAGTAGGGGAGTGGTGAGTGTAGGGAGGTCCTTGGGTTGATTTTGCTGCGATGGCGGTCAGGCGAGGGATTCCTACACTCAAGCTTCCTATAAACTGTAGCGGGATTTCTGAAGCTAGTGGAACTTTGTAAAGGCCTCGTAGTGTTACCCTGCCTCGCCTCCTCGGTAGAGGTGTATGGGATTGGCCATCTCTTGACAGATGGGTAACATGACTTGTGGGTAAAGATGCGCAACCTCTACAGAGTGTAAAACTGGTATACTAGCCGTGCTCACGGTCATGAGCAGCTCGGACCCTCACATGATTAATTTATGGAACTTAAATTTAATTTGACATTTGCATCGCATTTGGGATTATTTTACTATTACTTTATTTATTATTATTAATGTTTGGTATTTACTTACACTTAGTAATTGCTAATAAAATTTTGACCAACTTATAAAAGCAATGCTCAGCCTCAGCCTCTATTTTGTTGATCAGCCTTACACTTCACATGAACTCCCACCTTTGGTGAGTTCATGCCACATTATTCCCCACAACTTGTTGAGCTATGAACGTATGTGAGCTCACTCTTGCTATCTCACACCCCCCACAGGAGAAGAACAGATGGTCGAAGAGGAGCCGCCTAACACTAAGGCATTCGACTTGATCTAGGTGGCGTCTCCCAGTCAGCTTTCTAGCGCCAAGGATAGATTTTAGATCCTGCGATATTTATCTCTTATTTTGTAAGACTTCTGCTATGTAATAAAGTACCTCTGATTATATTGTGATATTTATCTCTATACATTCTGTTATTGTATATGTTGTCTTCTTTGGCACATGTATGAGATGCACCCGGCTTTGTCCCTTAAATCCGGGTGTGACAGAAGTGGTATCAGAGGAAATGTTGACTGTAGGAGTAAACCTAGATAGAAATGGATAAACCCTTACATAATTACCTTATTCTGATTCATTCTATACTTACCTTACTCTGATTCTCTCTATACTTATCTTGATCCTGTCTCACCTTCTACTGTTCCGCTCTGATGATTCTTACCTTTTCTACTATGAGACAAGATGGATTTCACACCTTGGAATCCTACATTTATGACCTTTTTAAGAGATAGGAGACCAAAGACAAAAATTAGAATTATTTTCTCTATTAAAAATGTTGGTTGATTGTTCTGATGATCAATGCCTGATTTTCTTCTTTGATTGATTGAAATAGTATAGACGGGCATCTTAGCATGTACCACCATAAGGTAATGAATTAGCTTTAGTAGGTGACACACTTAGCTAATAAATCCCCCAAAGTAACATGCTTCGTAATCACTGTCTTGTCTACAATTCTTTCTTTCGTCCCCTGTGTTTCTAACCCAGATGGGCTACCCTATAGTGTTAGAAGATAACACTATAGATGTGATCACTGGTATGTCGTGGTTAAGAAAGGTAAAGGCAGTATATGCACTGTGCTAAAGGAACCATAGAACTCACCAGTTCCAAAGGAGAAAGATTTGAAGTTGTAATTGCAGTAACTACCGCCACTAGACTAACGACATTCTTAGTAGATAGGAAGTTTGTTGGTGTCAACATCCGTGTGGTTAGAGATTTTCTGGATGTCTTCCTAGAAGAGTTACCAGGGATGCCACCATATAGGGCAGTTGAGTTTGTCATTGATCCCTTACCTAGGGCTGCCCCTACTTTCTAAATGGCCATATAGGATGTCTGTAGAAGAGTTAAAAGAACTCAAGAAGCACTTAATGGAGTTGCAAGAGGCTGGGTACATTCGTCCGAGTCTTCACCTTGGAGAGCACCAGTTTTATTTGTACAGAAGAAAGATGGATTGCAAGGGATGTGCGTGGATTAAAGGTCCCTTAATGGTGTCACTATGAAGACAAGTGTCCATTATCTGCATTGAGGATTTATTTAATCAGATGAGAGGTGCAAGGGTATTCTTGAAAATTGATCTCTGATCGGGTTACCAACAAATGAAGGTTAGGCCATCGAATATTCCCAAGATGGATTTTTTGACCCGATACGCTTTATATGAGTTCATCGTTATCTCATTTGGACTAACTAATGCACCAGCTACTTTATGGATCTAAAGAATAAGGTGTTTATGGAGTATTTGGACAGATTCGTTGTAGTATTTATGGACGATATTCTTATCTATTCTAAGAGTGAAAGTGATCATGAGGAACACCTAAGATTGGTGCTACAGAAGCTACGAGATAATCAACTCGATGCCAAGTTTAGCAAGTGCGAGTTTTGGATTGACAAGGTGCCATTCCTTGGACATATTATTTCTAATGGAGGAATAGCAGTGGATCCTACTAAAGTGAAGGAGATAATGGAATGGAGCGTGCCCACTACCGTCACTGAGATTCAGAGTTTCTTGGGGCTTGCAGGATATTATCGGAGATTTATTGAAGGATTCTCTAAGATTGCCAAGCCTATGACCTCGCTTCTGGAGAAAGGAAGAGAATTTAAGTGGGATGAGAAGTGCCAAGAAAGCTTTGATCAATTAAAGAAGATATTGATGTCACCACCAGTGTTGGTTATGCCAGATCTGCAGAAGGGATTTGACATTTATTGTGATGCATGTGGCCAAGGACTGGGATGTGTGCTCATGCAAGAAGGACATGTGATCGCTTATGCATCTCGTCAGTTGTGGAAACATGAATTGAACTACCCCACTCATGACTTGGAACTGGCAGCAGTTGTGCATGCACTTAAGATTTGGAGACATTACATTATGGGAACTAAGTGCCAAGTATACACGGATCATAAGATTTTGAAGTACATATTCACTCAGAAGGATCTCAACCTTAGGCAACGCCGTTGGTTGGAGCTTATTAAGGATTATGATTTGGAGATTCACTATCACCCGGGCAAGGCAAATTTGGTTGCAGATGCCTTGAGTCAAAAGGAGCACACTCATTCAGCTATTGTTGCCTAGCTACCCGATGAGATTGTTGAGGATTTCAGGAGACTTAACCTAGGGATAGTTGCTCACACTGAAGGAGTTACTATTGATATGGAACCTACTTTGGAGCAAGAAATCCGCAAAGGACAAATTGGTGATGCCAAAATACAAGAGATCAAGGATCTTATTACGGAAGGCCGAGGTCCGGAATTCACGGAAGATGAGCAAGGCACAGTATGGTTCAAGGACAGAATATGTGTTCCTGACATTGAAAGCCTTTGTGAGACTATTTTAAAGGAGGCCCATGACTTGGATTATTCTATTCATCCTAGGATTATCAAGATGCATCAGGATTTGAAGCAGAAGTACTGGTGATATGGATTGAAGAGAGATGTGGCTGCACATGTGGCTATGTCGGTGTGTGTCAAAGAGTTAAGGCTGAACACCAGAGGCCAGCTGGACTACTGCACCCACTTAAGATACCCGAGTGGAAGTGGGAAGAGATTGGTATGGATTTCATTACTGGATTGCCTCGCAAGGATATGGTTCTATATGGGTTATTGTGGATAGACTGACCAAAGTGGCTCATTTCATTCCGGTCAAGACTACTTATAAGGGATCTCAATTGGTAGAGTTATATATGGCCCGGATTATGTCTCTACACGGTGTACCGAAGAAGATCGTTTTTGATAGAGGATCACAGTTTACCTCTAGATTTTGGAAATGTTTTCATGAGAATATGGTTACGAAGTTGAATTTTAGTTCGGCCTACCATCGTCAGATTGATGGACAAACTGAAAGGACTAATCAAGTATTGGAGGACATGTTGAGAGCTTGTTCCCTTCAGCATGGTAGTAGTTGGGACAAGAGTCTACCTTATGTTGAGTTCTCATATAATAATAGTTACCAGGTCAGGCTAAAAATGTCACCATTCGAGGCTCTGTATGGCAGGAAATGCATGACTCCTCTATTTTGGACCAGACTAGAGGAAAATAGATCTTTGGACCTGAACTTATTCAAGAGGCAGAAGAACAAGTCTGTATAATCAGGGAGAACTTAAGGGTAGCTCAGACCAGGCAGAAAAACTATGCTGATACCCGGAGAAGGCTGCTAGAGTTTAAGGAGGGTGATCATGTCTATTTGAAGGTGTCACCACTCTGGGGCATGAGAAGATTTAAAGTCAAAGGAAAGTTGTCCCCTCGCTTTATTGGACCCTTCTTGATCTTAAAGCGAGTGGGAGAGGTGGCATATCAATTGGAGTTACCGGATCATCTCGTGGATGTTCATGATGTCTTTCATGTATCTTAGCTGAAGAAATGTCTCAGGGTACCTGAAGAGCACCTACCAATAGAGGACCTTAGTGGTCAAGAGGATCTAACTTATGCGGAGTATCCTATCAAGATTCTTGATACACTGACTCGAGTTACAAGAAATAAGATGATAAAGATGTGCAAAGTACAATGGAGTCACCATGGAGATGATGAAGCAACGTGGGAAAGAGAATAAGAGCTTCACATAGATTTTCCCCACCTTTTCCCTAGATCTTCCTAAATCTCGAGGACGAGATTATTTTTAAGGGGGGTAGGATTTGTAATACTCAATTTTGTATACAAAGAATATAGAGAGGTCTCTTCATGTCATGTGCCATATTTGCATCATAAAAAGAGCACACATATAATTGAGAGTGATTAATTAAAACCAATGATATCAAAATAAAAAGAAAATGCATCATATTGGAGTTTATATGTTTGCGCATTAAATAAAATAGTAAGGATAAAAAATATAAGATAATAATTACTAGAAGTTAGAGTTAACCCTAAATTGAAATTAGGGTTGGAAATAAGAAAAAGATAAAGGCTATGAAAATATAAACAATATATATATATATATATAAATAAATATATATCCAGAATTAATACCCCTAATTTCACAAATATAAGTTGCAGTGATGAGCCATAGAAGTTTGAATTTAAGTTTGAATTCAAATCTAAATGTGGAAATAGAAAAAATATAAAAAAGAAATAGAGAAGTGAATTGTGCGCGGATTGGGCCCAGACTAACAATTCGGCCCACTGAAGGAAATCTAACTCGCGCCAGCCCAAGTCCCACCGCGGGCGCTCACTTACGCGTGGGCCCTACTCGTCGGTCTCACACCGCACTCGCTCCTCCCTCCCTTCCTCTGGTCCGCGGGGCCCGCAAGTCAGTTCGTTCCCACCTTCCTCAACGGATTCCTCCGAGCTCGGCGATGACCGCGCGCCATCCTCGCGGGTAGTTGCGACGTCCCAAACTTCCGCACGCCTATATAGTTGAAGCAGTCCTCCCGGTTCCTCTTCCTCTCCTCCTCCCAGACCACTCTTCGCCATATCCGCGCCGTCGTTGGGTTCTTATCGCACCGCCGTGCGGTGACAGCTCAACGCCGCCGGTGATTCTCCTCTGTACGCGAGCACGGGTCCGCGCGTGTGGGTGAGGGCATTCGCCGGGGACCCATGAAGCTGACCGCGCCTTCAATTTGAACTGCGTGGCCTCGAGGCGACTGGAAGTGCTCACCGACGTCGTGGAGTCCGGGGCATTCCGTCGTGCGCCGTGGTCAGGGCACCCGTGCGCATAATCCAAGGTAAGACTACCTCGATACTAACCGCTACCATGCTCTCTCTCCGTTTTGCACATAACTACGCTAGGTTTAGTGCTCGCCGGCGCTCGCTCGGGTCCTCCGTTCATGACGCCGCCGCGAGGCGTGAACGGGTCGTCTCGCGGACTCGTTCCACGTCGCCGTGGGGAAGAGAGTCGGTAACCGTTGATCTCTGCGGCAACGGTTTAGATTAACTCTGAGTAAAGTTTCGCGTTAAGCCGATTTGGATTGTTGATCCTAAAGCCAACGACTGTGATCAGTGGGGCGCATACCAATTCGCGATAGGGTTCTGTGTCCACTGGATGTCAATCGGACGGTCCAGGTTGAATCTAGAGCATTTTAAATCAGCACCGCAGATCACGAATCCAAGGGGCCCCGTGTGCGTACCGGTTTGGGATAAAATCAGTCTAATCCACACCGTTCGCGTCCGATCCAATGGTCGAGATCTGACTGTACCCCTTCGCGGGTACACTTTACAAAAGAAACCTTATGTTTTTAGGATTTAGAACCGTAGTCCATGGACCCTATTCTCTGAGTCTCGGTAAACTTACTCTAGAACCCCTGACTTTATTAGAAATTGAGGCACAGTCCAGATAACTCGAAAATCAGAGAAAATAAAATAAAAATAAATTTTTAATATATAAATAATTGCTAGAAACTTGTATATTCCATAAAAAAATTCATCTCTAGTCCAAATTACTTCATTCCAGTTTCTAAAATTTTGTAATATTATTGTCCATCACATAGAGGCTCTGTTTTGACATGAAAACAGTAAGAAAATTAATTTCTCATTTAATCCTATTTCAAGCACCTTAAACCTTTGGAAATTCATACTTCAAAATCTATAACTCCAAAATTAACGATTCATGTTTCTAGGTTCTTATTTTAATGTATAGATTTTATTGTGTATTTTATTCACATGTTTGGTGCAATGTTAATTTTTGCTATACTATGTATGTATTGTGTTGATGCGAGTAGACGAGCAAGCCACTGTGGATTCTAAGGTTCAGCAGGTAGAAGTAGCTGAGCAGGAGCTCATTGAAGGCAAGTTGTGCCCTTGATCACTTACTTTTTCCCAGCCATGTTCTTGTTAATTATAATGATCTGCATAGGTTAATTTTGATGGGATCCAATAGGTTACCCCAGTTTTGGTTATCTTTATACCTTGTTTACCATTGAAATATTTTTGGGTAGTACCTGCTATTGCTTTATGTGGATTTGGGTATGGAGATACACTATTCATAATTACACTTTTATTATCTTTTTATTATTACTGCTCATGTTAAGATCATTACGTTAATGGGAACATGGAGCGACCACCCGGGAAAACAGTGCTACCACAAGGGTATAATGGGACGCCCTTGGCTGATTAACTAGGAAAACTAGTGGATGTCTTCCTTACTCGAAAGGGGCAAGGGCAGTAGGGGAGTGGTCGGTGTAGGGAGGTCCTTGGGTTGATTTTGCTGCGATGGCGGTCAGGCGAGGGATTCCTACACTCAAGCTTCCTATAAACTGTAGCGGGATTTCTGAAGCTAGTGGAACTTTGTAAAGGCCTCGTAGTGTTACCCTGCCTCGCCTCCTCGGTAGAGGTGTATGGGATTGGCCATCTCTTGACAGATGGGTAACATGACTTGTGGGTAAAGATGTGCAACCTCTACAAAGTGTAAAACTGGTATACTAGCCGTGCTCACGGTCATGAGCAGCTCGGACCCTCACATGATTAATTTATGGAACTTAAATTTAATTTGACATTTGCATCGCATTTGGGATTATTTTACTATTACTTTATTTATTATTATTAAGGTTTGATATTTACTTACACTTAGTAATTGCTAATAAAATTTTGACTAACTTATAAAAGCAATGCTCAGCCTTAGCCTCTATTTTGTTGATCAGCCTTACACTTCACATGAACTCCCACCTTGGTGAGTTCATGCCACATTATTCCCCACAACTTGTTGAGCTATGAACGTATGTGAGCTCACTGTTGTTGTCTCACACCCCCCCACAGGAGAAGAACAGATGGACGAAGAGGAGCCGCCTAACACTAAGGCATTCGACTTGATCTAGGTGGCGTCTCCCAGTCAGCTTTCTAGCGCCAAGGATAGATTTTAGATCCTGCGATATTTATCTTTTATTTTGTAAGACTTCCGCTATGTAATAAAGTACTCTGATTATATTGTGATATTTATCTCTATACACTCTGTTATTGTATATGTTGTCTTCTTTAGCGCATGTATGAGATGCACCCGGCTTTGTCCCTTAAATCCGTGTGTGACAATATGCCAATTGGAGCCATCAAACCAAAAGAAGATGAAGAAGAAGTGCAAAATATCGACATGCCTTCTTCATCAAATGTACCACATAATGATGGAAAAGATGAGAGACATGCAAATGAAGATACATTTGTCTCTTATGAACAAGCAAGGGTACAAGCTGAAGATGTTGATGCTCCAAGGTCTTCTTCCCAAGTGGTTGACAAGAGAAACTCATCACTACTACAAGCACATCCATAAGATATAATCATTGGGAGTCCTTCACAAGGGGTTATTACTCATTCTCAAAGATATGCTTCGTTTATTGAACATCACTCTTTTGTTTCTTGTGTTGAGCCTACATGTATTGATGAGGCGCTATAGGATCCAGACTGGGTGAATGCCATGCATGAAGAATTAAACAACTTCACCCGGAATCAAGTTTGGACCCTAGAGAAGCCTCCACAAGATGCAAGGGTCATTGGAACAAAATGGGTGTTTCGAAACAAACAAGATGATCAAGGTGTAATTGTGCGGAACAAGGTAAGGCTTGTTGCAAATGGGTTCTCTCAAGTTGAAGGTTTAGATTTTGGAGAGACCTTTGCACCGGTTGCTCGACTTGAAGCCATCTGTATCCTTCTTGCATATGCATCCTGCTATGATATAAAACTTTACCAAATGGATGTAAAAAGTGCATTTTTAAATGGGTTCATAAATGAACTAGTATATGTTGAGAAACCACCCGGGTTTGAAGACCCTAGATATCCAAATCATGCTTACAGGTTGTCTAAGGCGCTATATAGTCTAAAGCAAGCTCCAAGAGCTTGGTATGAGTGTCTTCGCGACTTCCCCATTGAGAAGGGCTTCAAGATCGGGAGCGTTGACACAACTTTATTCACAAAGAAACATAACGGTGATATTTTCATTTGTCAAGTTTATGTTGATGATATAATCTTTGGCTCAACAAATGATTGTCATTGCAAGGAATTTGGTGAGTTGATGTCCAAGGAGTTTGAGATGTCAATGATTGGTGAGCTAACCTTCTTCCTCGGCTTCCAAGTCAAGCAAATGAAATATGGAAATTTCATCTCACAAGAGAAGTACACCAAAGAATTGTTGAAGAGATTCAAAATGGAGAAGTACAAAGCAATCAACAAACCTATGCCTACTAATGGACATCTCGACCTAGATGACGGAGGTAACCCGGTTGATCAAACTCTCAACCATTCTATGGTTGGTAGTTTGTTGTATCTTACCGCATCTAGGCCCGATATCATGTTTAGTGTCTGTATGTGTGCTCGATTTCAAGCAAATCCTAAGAAAGCTCATCTTCGCGCTGTTAAAAGAATTCTTAGGTATCTAAAGCTCACCCCAAGCGTTGGTATTTGGTATCCCAAAGGAGCTACTTTTGATTTAATTGGCTATTCTGATTGGGATTATGCCGGTTGCAAAATTGATAGGAAAAGTACATCCGGAGGACGCCATTTGCTTGGGAGATCATTAGTTTCATGGACATCTAAAAAGCAAAACAGTGTTGCCTTGTCAACCGCCGAAGCAGAATACATTGTCGCGGGTGCTTGTTGCACACAAATTCTTTATATGAAACAAACTCTTCTAGACTATGGTATAGTTCTAGAAAAGGTACCTTTGTTGTGTGATAATGGGAGTGCTGTTAAAATTGCTAATAATCTTGTAAAACACTCTCGCACTAAGCACATTGATATCCCTCATTACTTCCTTAGAGATCATGTTGCTAAAGGAGATATAATTTTAGAAGGAGTGAGATCGGAAGATCAATTAGCAGATATTTTCACAAAGCTTTAGACAAAACCCGCTTTTGTATGTTAAGGAATGAGCTAAATATTCTTGATCTCAGAAATTTTACTTAATTATGAAATGGTGATGTCAAGCCTGCATTGCATATTTAAATTTCTTGTATTGTATCTAGGGCTTGTCTAACCTAGTTGAGATAACAGCCAACAAAGCGAGTAAAAAAGCTTAAATCGGGCTCAAACTTGACAAGTTCTAGCTTTTAAGCTTTTGGTACTTAAATTTCATTTACTATGCAATTGTTGGTTTTTGAGATATGCATGTGGTACTGCACTTAGGGGGAGTATTCACAACTCAATTCATTCATGAAACCTCTAGTGCAATACCCAAATGCAAAATCTCACCATTTGCCTATCTTCTCTAAAAACTATCTAGCCTATGGCACAATATTTTGAAAATATGAGAGAATATGTGAGGGTACCAATACCTGTCCTAACAGGTGTTCTTTTGTGTGCTTATAAGTTGGGATTTGGTTTGGTTCAAAATTTCCTAGAAAAATCAAAATTCCCTCTGTCTGGGATCACCAGATAGTCCGGTGGGCACCGGACACTGCATTGTGCACTGTCCGGTGCACCGGCTGGGCACACGTAGATCTACTACTATGCTGCCATGTCCGGTAGTTCACCGGGCAGCCACTGTGCGCTGTCCAGTGTGCACCGGATATGCATTGTAGACTGTCCGGTGTGCCCATAACTGGTTTTTAAAAATCTTTCTTTGCCCGTGGCCGAGCCCAGGCTCTTCTTTTCTCTGTGCGCGCTGCCGGCTCCAATTCTTCTCTGCGCTCAGGCGATCCTCTCCACCTCTCCTCTCACCGGCAACGATCACTGGCGGCCGTGCTCTGATGAACCTCCCCTGCCCAAGCTCGGCTTCTTCCTTCCCTCTGGTGAGAAGACCCCACCTATTGTTCTCTCTAATTCTCTGTTTCTCTACAGTGATGAACACCTCCCCACATTTTGAGCTCAATTCCAAATCCCATGAAATCTTTTGAATCCAAGTGAATGTGAGTGTCCCTGGATGTATATTTAAGCTTTCCTGCATGTTTCCCTCTCCCTTTGGGAGGTTTCAAACCCTAAAACAACCATTTCACCACCTATCCAAAACCTCGCACGCCAAGTGTTCGGTGAAATGCATAAACTAGTCAAACAAGCTCAAATTGACTCCAACTTTTGAAAGCACACTCCAGCTAGTACCAGTTCCTCTCATGCCAAATTTCACGCCCATCCGATATCCTTGAAACCTATTTCTCAACTTGTGTACCTTTATAGTGATCTGTTTCAAGCTAAGTGCCAAAAAAAATTTTCCGCTGCCAAACTTGAAACCAAGCACTCATTTTCATTCATATATACCTATCTGTGAGTATCGGCTCAATTCCCAGTCATTTCATGCCTCATTTCAAATTTCAAAATCTCTATGGCACAATTCACCGTTCAAACGTCGTTCTCGCTCCGTTTGACCTCTGTTTCTCCAAATCACTCTGTTTTTGTGTCATAACTCTCTATGTATGTATTTAGTCACATTTCATATACTTATGACTATGTGACTAATACGTCTTCACCTCTTCTATCATTTCTGTGATTTCGCTTGCTTACCTGCACATCTCCTGTCCTGACTGGTTTCTCTCTCTCTCTCTCAAGAAGTTCCCAGGTAGTTATCACTCTATTGAGGACTTATCTACTGCTCTCTACTCTCGCTTATCTTTTCTCCTTATCTTGCCGCATTCAGTTCAAGATGGTGAGAGCAAAGAATGTCACACCGTTAGGGGGAGGAGATGAGAGGACCCTCCTCGACCCTTCAGACAGGTCAAGGGCAAGACTGTCTATGTCACACCCGGTTTTAGAAGGCAAACCGAATGTGAACCATGTACATGCCAAGATCAGAAACTCACGTACATAGCGATTACATAATTGGATATCATCACACAATGCTTAAAATAAATAGCGGAAAGATACTTTATTACATCAAGATGTCCAAGACATCCACGGAGTCTAATACATAACCATCGTTCAACATAAATATCAAAGTGCGGAAATGCGAAACGTAGATTCTAAGCCTACACAGGCAGCTGACTGGGGGTTTTGCCACTAAGAAAGAACTAGAACTCGTCGTAGTCCTGAAACTAGTTGAAATCTTCCATGTTGCCAGCATCACCTCCTGAGTACTAAGTACAGTGGGGACAACCTGGGGTGGGTGATGTGTAAAGCAAGGGTGAGTACACATCAATGTACTCAGCAAATGTCCCGTTTGGCTAAAGTGGACTAGCTGTATATGAGGTTGAGGTTAAGCAGTTGCTTTTAAGTTAGTAAGGTATTTATTAATATTAGTAGAGCCAAGTTTTAGTAATAAACCCAGTTATTACCCAAAAGTACCTCCTCAAAAGAGGAAATACCCAAGATCAGATTTTATAACCAACATTCTTAATCATCATCATAAAAGTATCCAAAGTTCTTCTAATCAAAGAGGATCCCAAGGCTGCTCTTAACCGTGAGCTCGGCTGATATACCAGTTTTTAACACTCTGCAGAGGTTGTACACTTTACCCACAAGTCGTGATTCCCATTCTGCCCGGAGATCATGACTCTCCATTGATCACTTCCAAGGTGACCTAGCAGGGTCTCACTACGTAGCCTTTACAAAGACTCTCCTGGTGCATAGCTGCTTGTTAGGTTTCGCCAATCGTACAAATGCAGTACACCTCCCCAAGGTGGGAGACTAACAAAAACCAAATCGAATGAACCCCTGCACCCCAACCTTGGCAGAGCGAGCACTACGCCCCAACCCCCATTGACAGCCATCCGGCAAAGCTAACTACACCCCCAGGTTTATCTAATTAATCAGCTAAGGGCGTCCCATTCCACCCTCATGGTTGTACTGTTATCCCGGGTGGTCACTCCACGAACAGGTCCTTACGGAGAGGTACTCAGGAAAAAGGCCTGAGCCCCCCTAAGGTATCACAAAATCATCCACAAATTCAGGATAACAGTATCGTATCATGAATGTTCACATCATATTCATTGATTAAGTTAAGGCAATAGCAACATGCTAACCATGATAACCCAAAAGGTAAACAAGGACAAGTGAATACAGACTAGTCAATCCTTAGGTTTCATAAAGTAATGCGGGACAGTGAATCATAAAGTATGTAGGGCATAATAGGTTAGAGGACACTTGCCTTCACCAGGTTGCTGCTCAGTGAGGTCTCCAACAACACACTCAGGAATCTCGGACTGCTCGTTGTCTAAATAAAGTGAGCATGCATTCAATACATTTGAAAAGTACAAATGAACATCACACCAAACATATACAAACATTGGAACACATCTTAAAAAGACATAATACTACATAGGGGATAGTGAATTCAAAGTCTAACATAATCTATGGCATACATTAACTTTATTTGAGAATAGATTATTATTTCCCTAAGTGTTACTTACAAGTATATAAACATAGTTCAACTTATTTTATTGTGACCTAAAATTTAGAACAGAGATGAACTTATGTAATACGTATTACTAATCTCACAAGCTTAAACAAGTTTAAATCTTTAAGGTTCTCCTTTTATTTATTTTATTAAATTAATAAAACTACATCTACATTAGTTCATATTCAACCCTAAAAATTAGAGTGTGCAGACAGTAAGTGAAACCATTTTATTTAAACAGAGAATAATTCTATGAACATTTTGCAATTTGAATCACTAAATTTGGAGTTCATATGCAAAAGTTATGAAATAAACAAGTTTGGGAATTCAAAATATGAAATTAGGGCCAATCCTCCGAATATTTAAAAATCCAGGGCTAAATCTGCAAGATTACAGGGGCTTGCGCGCGGAAACCAGGGACGGCGGGTTGATTTCCAGTAAACGATCTAAAACCAACGGCTGAGATTAGATCTACGGCCGAGGGCACGCGCGCGGGCACGCGAGCACTGACAAACGGGCCAGGGAGTGTCAGCAATAGGGGGGAAGCACGCCGACCGAGCGGGCCCAGCGCTAGGGGGAAACGGATGGCTGCAGGGGTCCGAAGGGGTCTGAACCGTTTTATCAAGATCGGACGGGGGGGGGTCCGAAGGGGGTTCGAGGGGGTCCGAGTGTGTCCGAGCGGGTCCGAGCCGTTCGATCAAGATCGGATGGGGAAATCAGGCTGGGAATGATGAGCGGCTGCGAATGGCACTGACTAGCGGGCCAGGGCATGTCAGGCGCGCGTGCGTGAAGCGGTATCCTGCGGTCTGGGCCATGCGATCAAAATCGGACGGGGGGGGGGGGGGGATCAGACCGGGGAAACAGACGGCTGCAGGCGACGCCGCTCCTCTCCATGGCGGTGAAGTCACCGGAGTTGAAACAGACGCGGGCTAGGGTGGCTCCGGGGTCGCCGGAGTCGGGCAGAGAGGAAGAGGGCGCCACGACGAACTCAATGGCAGGGAAGAGGCCATGAATCCACGGGCAGAGAGGGGAGAGCGGCGGTGAGGTGGCCTCGGGTGGCCCAGAGAAACTCCGGTGAGCGATTCTGGCCACGGGAAGAGGGCTTTAGGCGCGCTAAGGTCTTGGTTGGCTTCAGCAGAGACAGGGGTGACATAGAGGCCTACCCCAATGAACTAGACCAGGCTAAATCGGTCGGCCACCACGCGAGCACGGCGGACCGCCGCGGCCAAACACCGGCGAGGGAGAAATTGACCGAACAAAGGGCAGAATAAGGGAAATTGGGCACGGGTACGGGTGTCTCACCTCGGGGCAGAGCTCGAGGAGGCTTAGAGCGATCTCCGGCGAGCTGGATGGTCGAGGACGCAGGCGCGGGTCTCCGGCGGCGGCTGGTGGTGAGGGCAGAGCGCGAGAGAGGGTGAGATTATGCGAAATGAGGTGAGGGGTGTGTGCGGGGCACCGGCGGGGCTATAAGAAGAGAGTTGGGCGCGTGGGTGGGCGTCGTGGCCGAGAAACCCGGCGACGTACGCGAGTGCGCATGCGCCGGTCCACTGTGACGCGCGGAGAGGGCGGAACTGACAGGGTTGGCCCACGGCGCAGAGGGAGAAGAAAGGGTCGTGCGGGGGCAACGGCTCGATGACTGGTGATTCGGGCCCGTGAGACAGAGAGAGAGAGAGGGAGCGCGCGAGCGAAGGAAACCGGCACCGACAGACGGGGTCCGCCTATCAGGGTTGGCAGGCGCGCGCGGGACTGGGCCTGGTGGGCTGGTTTGGGCTGAAATGCCTTTTTCTTTTCCCTAGATTTTCTAATTCCTTTTCCATTTCTTTTTCTATAGGGTTTTCAAATCCAAATTCAAACTAGGTTTCAAATTCAAACTAATTCGTCTACCAAGTTCGTCTACCAAATTCAAACTAGGTTTCTATAGGGTTTTCAAATCCAAATTCAAACTAGGTTTCAAATTCAAACTAGGTTTCAAATTCAAACTAATTCAAACTAGATTTCAAATTCAAACTAGGGAGGGCAGTTGAGGATTTCCTCCGATCAGATCGCCTACCGAGTTCGTTGGCTCACGTCTCGGCCTCGCTCCTCCACTGCTCGCTCCACTCCTCCGACCTAGTCTCCACTCCACCTCCCACTTCGCTAGTGCCTGCCACTCTCGAGCCATCCACCACTCCCACTGCTTCCACCACCTCCACTACTCCTGCTTCCACTGCTCCCACTCCAGCTTCCGCTCCACCTATTCCTCCACCTCGCTTCCGAGAGCATGGAGAGACCGAAGTGAGACCGCTTGCTGTTGATCCTTGTCTGCTTGATCTTCAGTGAGCCACATCTGCTTGGGTATGTCGGTTCAGACACATACCCATGGATTCTTGGTTGCTAGCTCAAAGGAACCTAGCAGCTGCACCACTCTTCAGCACCAGGACCTAGGAGTCCTTCTTCAGGGCACAACTGTCTGCTCAGATTGCCTTGAGAGCGCACCGACTTTTGGATCTGCCTGCCTTCCTTTCTGTTGCCGGTGCAGAGTTAGAGGGTCATATCTCCTATCTGCTAGGTTTACTCTCTCTTCTGACCTTTGGTGGAAGATATATTGAGGAGTGGGTCAAAGTCTTCTATGCCACAGTTTGGATTGACCCAGATTATCAGTGGCTGAGGTTCAGGTTTGAGCGAGAGGATGTGACTCTGCATGCAACTCAGATCATAGAGCTGTTTGGATTTTCTGAGTCGTCGACGAGGCTCCACAGTTTGTGCTATGGCACGTCAGATCCTCCTCGTCGCAGATGGGTCGTGGTGTTCTCTAGCAGACTTCACTCTAGCAGCAAAGTTGCTATATGAGCTCATGAGGCGCACTTTGCTACCTAGGATGGGATACAGGGAGGCCACCATGCATATCCAGCTCTGGCTACTCGGTGTCTTGATCTCTCATTCAAAGTTTGACATGGTTGATTTTCTGATCTGTGAGATTGAGGACACAGTTTTGGATGGTCTCCGTGCTTGGCGTTTGCTGCCGTACGATCACTATCTTTGTCACATATTTGCTCAGCTAATCTGGCCTCCTCAGTTCCAGGCCACTCTTGAGGCCTCTCGCCTACAGTTCGACTTCTATCGCCCAGCCCCTGAGGACACAGTTCCAGCTCTAGCTCCAGCATTAGATATCAGGGTTGAGGATGAGGCCATCAGATAGTTCGAGGATCAGGTGCAGTTGCAAATACTTCTTCCAATGATGATGAGGATCTGGGGATTCTGCCACCACCTCCTGTGCCACCTCGTTCCCATGATCATGAGGCTGGTAGCTCCAGTGCTGATCCTTCGGCTACTCCTCCAGCCATTGACCCTGCTTTGGCTGCCATTCTCCAATCACTCAATTAGCAGCATGCTCATTTGTCCACAGAGCAGGCCAGGCACGGAGCTATTCAGTAGCAGATGTCTAAGTGGATGCTCTCGATGTTCCAGACTATTCAGTACCGCTAGGAACCCTACAGCAGCAGCTCCTAGCAGACAGGGCTGAGCACCGGGCGTTCATGACTCACATTCTCCGGCACACCGGTGTTCAGATCCCTCCAGTGCAGTTTGCTCCTCCTCCAGCTCTTCAGGCTGTTGTTGTGCCAGAGTCAGGACCCCCGCTCCACTCCTCTGGTCCGTCCATCTCTCCACTCAGGTCGGTCACCCTGGACTTCTTGACCCAGGTCGTCAGACCTGTTAGTGCTCAGTCACATTGCCACCAGCATTTGCTATTACCACTGCCACCGTGGTTATTTCTGTGTCTGCTTTAGCTCCGGCAGATTCTGCACCGCAGCTAGTGTCAGAGTCAGCACCAGCTCTAGCCTCTACTGCAGATCCTAGATCCAATACTGACTCTGATACTCAACTCGCGTTTGCTCTTCTGCCTCGACCGTGACCTGATGCGCCTTCACCTCCTCCTTCTTCTAGGTTGTTGGTTCGGGTTACCCTTTAAGTGTCTGACGCCAAAGGGGGAGAGATATGAGTTGTGAGAGCTAGGGGGAGTTAGGGAGTTACTTGAGAGAGCTTTTGATCTTTTGATGTAATATATATGCTTAATACTGTAACACCCTGAATTTGGGGGGTATAAAATTTCTTTTCTAATATTCGCCAAATTCGGGTGTTACCCTCTCTTTTCCTTGCTTTTCTTTTCTTTTTCCTTATCTAGTGAAAAGTTATTTTGCTTTACATATGTGTGAGCCTGGTAAAATAAAACCCTAAGGGTCATGATTGTTGCACAACATGTTGGATCATATTTTCTTTTTTTGTATGATGATCTATTCTAGTTGTTGATTCATGTAGTCCGCAAATTTGTTTTTAGAAGTTGAGTTCAATAGAAAATAGAAAAAAAAACAAAAAGAGAAAATAAAACAAGGGGCCAGCCCATCCCCAATCTCCCCCGGCGGCCCACCCCGTGCTCCTCCGCGGCCCACCAGACCGCGCCCTCCCCCGCGAACCCTAGCGCTCCTGCACGCGCAGCCGCTGTCCCGCGCCGCCGCCAGCGCGTCGCGCCCAGCGCCTTTCCTAGCGCGCCGCCGCTGCTCGCACCTGCCCAGCGCGCCGCGCCCTCTCCCAGCCGCCAGCGCGCTCGCCCACGCGTGCAGCCGCACGCTCGCTCGAGCCTCGGCGCCGTCGAGCCTCGTCGTCCGCCCGGAGTAAGGTGCACCCACAATTCTTCCTCGTCGAGTTCGTCGCAGGGTGTGAAGTCCTGAGCTCGCCTGAAGTTTCCTCGGACCCGCCCTTCATTCACTCATGGTGAGCTCGCCCCTTCCTCTCTCTATCCCAACCCTCCTCGCCTCTTGCCGTGCTCGGCGCTGCGCTCGCTCACTGTGGCCGAAGCCCGGCCGAACTAGCCCAAGCCGTCGTAGAGCCGCTGCGCAGCCACGCCGCCGAAGTTCGTACTCCCTCTGTGGTTCATCGCTGTGAGGGGAAGCCCATCGCCTACCCCTCTCTCTCTTTCGTGCCCTTCTCGGTGCTCACCATGGCCGGCCTTGGTCGAGCCCGTTGCGGCGGCAAGGCCCCATGGCCAAGCTCCCCGGTGCGCACCGTCAGTCGATCTGCCCAGTCGTGTGTGCAACAGCAGCCTCACCGCCACCGCGCATCATGCGCAGGTCGTCGAATCCAGTCCCGAAACCGGTCGTCGTGCTTGTGCAACCGCGTGTGAATTGGGTGCTGTCGAAGTTTAGACGACATTCGTCTACCCCTAAACGACTCCCGTCTACCCCCCGTCTACCTCGTCTATTCCCCTGCGCTAATTAATTTCCTATTCGATTGTCAATCAGTAAACTGAGTACTCAATTGGATTAAAATTATGATTTTAGTTAGGCGATTGTAAATATGTGATAATGTGATCTTAACGACTTAGATGTGGTATTTAACACCTATTTAGTGTTTAGTATAAACACGATGTCTATTAGCGACTCTTGTGAGTCGTGCGCGTCGTCGCACTGTCTACACGCTGTTCGCACGTGTGGCGCTCGCCGTCGCCTTGTTGTTCGTGTGTATAGTTCATTCGTTACTCTTGTGTTGTCGCGTGTGCGGTTCGCACGCGTCACACGTTGTTTGCGTGCGTCGCGTGTGTCCGCGCGTCGTCGCATAATATTATTCGTGTGCTGTTTACGCGTTGTCGACTTTCCTTCGCGCGTTCGTGCCGCGCATCTGGGTTGCGTGTCGCGCGCTGTCCGCGCGCGATATTAAAGTCATTCGATTATAATCTCTAAGGTCAATTAGTTAACTATTTGTTTAATCGTCCACTATTAAAATAGTAAGTTAGTCAAAGCTAAGTAGTAGTTTTAATTTATATTTGATATGATAATGTCAATTCACGTAATTATAATTATGTCGAACTAATATTCTAATTAAGACTTGTTTAGTATAAACACGTTACCGATTTAGATTTCTCGCCTATGTCGCACGTGTTGTTCAGCACGCGGTGGCGTGCTGTTTCGCGCGTCGATCGTGCTGGTCGCGCGCGCTGTCTTGTGCGTCGTTCGTGTGCTATGTCGCGTGCGTCCCTGCATCGTTCGCGCGCTGTCGTGTTGTTTCGCACGTCCTAGATTCGCCTCACTTAGAATCTCTCGTTTTAATAAAATTACTTATTTAACTGATATTTGTTAGTGTAGCAGATTAATCGAACTGACTGATGTATAATATTATATTTGTTAATGTCGAATTAAATGTTATATTTGTTTAACGTAAACGCGATAACTCCTCGACTGTAGCTTCGACCGTCGCGTTTATTTCCCTCGCGTGACCATAGAATCGAACTATATTTTATGCTGCATGTTTTTATAACATTTTATCTTGTATGGTGTAATGTTCTTATGCATATATCTATGTTTGTTTGCTTGTGCTTGTTCGTCTTCGCTTCGCGTTGCGATTAGATCGTGATTCGTTTCTGAGCTTCGAGGAATCGACAGTCAAGCTTTGGCGACCAAGTGTTCGCACTCTTCGAGTTCTACGAGATCGAAGACCCTGAGCATCTGTTTGGTGAAGGCAAGTGTTCTCTGACCCATTATATCCCATTTACTTTATAATTCACTGTCCCGCATACTATGGACAACATAAGGATTGACTAGCTTTCTATTTACCTTGTCCTTGATTACCTTTTGGGTTGCTACGGTTAGATTCATGCTATTGCTTTACTCTAATCAATGAACATGATGTGAACACTTATGATACGATGTTGTCATTATGGTTATGACGTCGGACTGGTGTTACTTTAGGGGACTCGAGCTGTTTCTCGAGTGCCTCTCCATAAGGACTGGTTCGTTGGATGACCGCCCGGGAAAACAGTGCAACCATGAGGGTGGAATGGGACGCCCTTAGCTGAGTAATTAGAGGAACTGGGGTGTAGTTCGCTTCGCCGTCGTGCCGTTAATGGGGCTCGGTGTATGCGGCTCGCTCTGCCAAGGTTGGTTCGCCCCTTGGGGAGGAGTGCTGTGCATTTAGGAAACCTAACGGGCGACTATAGCCCCAGGAAATCTTTGTAAAGGCTACATAGTGAAACCCTGCCTATTCACCTTGGTAGTGTTTAAGGGTTTGATCAGCCCGAGGCAAGAGGGAATCACGGCTTGTGGGTAAAGTGCACAACCTCTGCAGAGTGTTATGAAACTGATATATCAGTCATGCTCGCGGTTATGAGCGGCCAAGGGAGCTCCATTGATTAGATACTTCGATCAGAGATGGTTGGTTTACAGATGATGATGAGGATGGTTATGATCATGCTTATGGTAATGGTAAGTGGTATTCTTTCCATTTGGAAAGGGTACTTTGGGTTAAGAACTTGGGTTAATACTAAAACCTGGCTTTCTACTAGTAATAATAACCTGACCAACTAAAAGCAACTGCTTGACTTAACCCCACATAAAGCTAGTTCACTACAGCCAAACGGGACATTTGCTGAGTACGTTGATGTGTACTCACCCTTGCTTTCACAAAACACCAGGTTGCCTTTGGTGCAATCTATGCTCAGGTAAAGAAGGCGTTGAGGCGGATTTCCATGAGTTCTAGGACTTCGACGAGTTCGAGGATTAGGCTAGCGACCTCCCCCAGTCAGCTGCCTATGGTGGGTTGTTTACGTTGTCTACGTTTCGATTCTGTGTACTTTGATTTATATTATGTAAATGGCTCTAGTCTGTAATATTACTACTTACTCTTTATTGTAATTCGAAGCATTGTGCTATGATGAGTCATTTATGTAATCGCTGTGTACGTGAATTTCTGATCCTGGCACGTACATGGTTCGCATTCGGTTTACCTTCTAAAACCGGGTGTGACATGTGGTAAGCCCGGTCACTTTATAGCAAAATGTCCTATTTCTAGTGACAGGGGCGACGATAAGAAGGGGAGAAGAAAGGAGAAGAAGAAGTACTACAAGAAGAAGGGCGGCGATGCCCATGTTTGCCGGGAGTGGGACTCCGACGAGAGCTCCACCGACTCCTCCTCCGACGAGGACGCCGCAAACATCGCCGTCACCAAGGGTCTTCTCTTCCCCAACATCGGCCACAAGTGCCTCATGGCAAAGGACAGCAAAAAGAAGAAGGTTAAATCCAAATCCTCCACTAAATATGAGTCCTCTAGTGATGATAATGCTAGTGATGAGGAGGATAATTTGCGTACCCTTTTTACCAACCTAAACATGCAACAAAAAGAAAAATTAAATGAATTAATTAGTGCCATCCATGAGAAGGATGAACTCTTGGATACCCAAGAGGACTTCCTAATCGAGGAAAACAAAAAGCATGTTAAGGTTAAAAATGCTTATGCTCTAGAAGTTGAAAAATGTGAGAAATTAACTAGTGAGCTAAGCACATGCCATGATGTTATCAACGACCTTAGAAATGAAAATGCTAGTTTAATTGCTAAGGTTGGTTCAAATGCTTGTAATGTTTCAATTCCCAATCTTAGAGATGATAATGTTGATTTACTTGCTAAGATTGAAGAATTAAATGTTACTCTTGCTAGCCTTAGGATTGAAAATGAGAAATTAATTGCTAAGGCTAAAGAACTAGATGTTTGCAATATAACAATTTCCGATCTTAGAGATAAAAATGATATATTGCGGCTAAGATTGTTGAACTTAATTCTTGCAAACCCTCTACATCTACCACTGAGCATGTCACTATTTGCACTAGATGTAGAGATATTGATGTTAATGCTATACATGATCACCTTTCAATGATTAAACAACAAAATGATCATATAGCCAAATTAGATGCTAAAATTGCCGAGCATGAACTAGAAAATGAAAAATTTAAGTTCGCTCGTAGTATGCTTTATAGTGGGAGACGCCCTGGCATTAAGGATGGCATTGGCTTCCAACATGGAGGCAATGTCAAACTTAATGCCCCTCCTAAGAAATTGTCCAACTTTGTTAAGGGCAAGGCTCCCATGCCTCAGGATAACGAGGGTTACATTTTGTACCCTGCCGGTTATCCCGAGGACAAGATTAGGAGAATTCACTCTAGGAAGTCTCACTCTTGCCCAAATCATGCTTTTATGTATAAGGGTGAGACATCTAGCTCTAGGCAACCAACCTGTGCTAAGTTGCCTAAGAAGAAAACTCCTAGTGCATCAAATGACCATAGCATTTCATTTAAAACTTTTGATGCCTCTTATGTCTTAACTAACAAATCCGGCAAGGTAGTTGCCAAGTTTGTTGGGGGCAAACACAAGGGTTCAAAAACTTGTGTTTGGGTACCCAAAGTTCTTGTTTCTAATGCCAAAGGACCCAAAACAGTTTGGGTACCTAAAACCAAGAACTAAACTTGTTTTGTAGGTTTATGCATCCGGGGGCTCAAGTTGGGTAATCGACAGCGGGTGCACAAACCATATGACAGGGGAGAAGAAGATGTTCTCCTCCTACGAGAAAGTCCAAGATCCCCAAAGAGCGATCACATTCAAGGATGGAAATCAAGGTTTGGTCAAAGGACTGGGTAAAATTGCTATTTCACCTGACCATTCTATTTCCAATGTTTTTCTTGTAGACTCTTTAGATTACAATTCGCTTTCCGTTTCTCAATTATGCAAAATGGGCTACAACTGTCTATTTACTGATGTAGGTGTCACTGTCTTTAGAAGAAGTGATGATTCAATAACATTTAAGGGAGTGTTAGAGGGTTAGCTATACTTAGTAAATTTTGATAGAGCTGAACTCGACACTTGCTTAATTGCTAAGACTAACATGGGCTGGCTCTGGCATCGTCGACTAGCACATGTTGGGATGAAGAATCTTCATAAGCTTCTAAAGGGAGAGCACATTTTAGGATTAACAAATGTTCATTTTGAGAAAGACAGGATTTGTAGCGCATGCCAAGCAGGGAAGCAAGTTGGTGCTCATCATCCACACAAGAACATCATGACGACTGACAGGCCACTGGAGCTCCTACACATGGATCTATTCGGCCCGATAGCTTACATAAGCATCGGCGGGAGTAAGTACTGTCTAGTTATTGTGGATGATTATTCTCGCTTCACTTGGGTGTTCTTTTTACAGGAAAAATCTCATACCCAAGATACTTTAAAGGGATTCTTGAGACGAGCTCAAAACGAGTTCGGCTTAAGGATCAAGAAAATTAGAAGCGACAACGGGACAGAGTTCAAGAACTCTCAAATTGAAGGTTTCCTTGAGGAGGAGGGCATCAAGCATGAGTTCTCTTCTCCCTACACGCCACAACAAAATGGTGTAGTGGAGAGGAAGAATCGAACTCTATTGGACATGGCAAGAACCATGCTTGATGAGTACAAGACTTCGGATCGGTTTTGGGCCGAGGCGGTCAACAACGCTTGCTACGCCATCAACTGGTTATATCTACACCGAATCCTCAAGAAAACATCATATGAACTCCTAACCGGTAAAAAGCCCAATATTTCATATTTTAGAGTCTTTGGTAGCAAATGTTTTATTCTTGTTAAAAGAGGTAGAAAATCTAAATTTGCTCCTAAGACTGTAGAAGGCTTTTTACTAGGATATGATTCAAACACAAGGGCATATAGAGTCTTTAACAAGTCCTCAGGACTAGTTGAAGTTTCTTGTGACGTTGTGTTTGATGAGACTAACGGCTCTCAAGTAGAGCAAGTTGATCTTGATGAGATAGGTGATGAAGAGGCTCCGTGCATCGCGCTAAGGAACATGTCCATTGGGGATGTGTGTCCTAAGGAATCCGAAGAGCCTCCAAATGCACAAGATCAACCATCCTCCTCCACGCAAGCATCTCCACCAACTCAAATTGAGGATGAGGCTCAAGTTGATGAAGAAGAAGATCAAGAAGATGAGCCACCTCAAGATGACGGCAATGATCAAGGGGGAGATGCAATTGATCAAGACAAGGAGGATGAAGAACCAAGACCGCCACACCCAAGAGTCCACCAAGCAATCCAACGAGATCACCCCGTCGACACCATCCTCGGCGACATTCATAAGGGGGTAACTACTAGATCTCGTGTTGCACATTTTTGTGAGCATTACTCTTTTGTTTCCTCTATTAAGCCACACAGGGTAGAGGAAGCACTACAAGATTCGGATTGGGTGGTGGCGATGCAAGAGGAGCTCAACAACTTCACAAGGAATGAGGTATGGCATTTGGTTCCACGTCCTAATCAAAATGTTGTAGGAACCAAGTGGGTGTTCCGCAACAAGCAAGACGAGCATGGTGTGGTGACAAGGAATAAAGCCCGACTTGTGGCCAAGGGATACTCCCAAGTCGAAGGTTTGGATTTCGATGAAACCTATGCACCCGTAGCTAGGCTTGAGTCAATTCGTATATTATTAGCCTATGCTACTTACCATGGCTTTAAGCTTTACCAAATGGACGTGAAAAGTGCCTTCCTCAATGGACCAATCAAGGAAGAGGTCTATGTTGAGCAACCTCCCGGCTTTGAAGATAGTGAGTACCCTAACCATGTGTATAAACTCTCTAAGGCGCTTTATGGGCTCAAGCAAGCCCCAAGAGCATGGTATGAATGCCTAAGAGATTTCCTTATCACTAATGGATTCAAAGTCGGAAAGGTCGATCCTACACTCTTTACCAAAACACTTGAAAATGATTTGTTTGTATGCCAAATTTATGTTGATGATATTATATTTGGGTCTACTAACGAATCTACATGTGAAGAGTTTAGTAGGATCATGACACAGAAATTCGAGATGTCAATGATGGGGGAGTTGAAGTACTTCTTGGGATTTCAAGTGAAGCAACTCCAAGAGAGCACCTTCCTAAGCCAAACGAAGTATACTCAAGATATTCTAAGCAAGTTTGGGATGAAGGATGCCAAACCCATCAAGACACCCATGGGAACCAATGGGCATCTCGACCTCGACACGGAAGGTAAATCCGTCGATCAAAAGGTATACCGGT
The DNA here is from genome assembly GCF_902167145.1 of Zea mays. Taxonomy (NCBI): domain Eukaryota; kingdom Viridiplantae; phylum Streptophyta; class Magnoliopsida; order Poales; family Poaceae; genus Zea; species Zea mays. The sequence goes on along the minus strand of NC_050098.1, from coordinate 41,015,584 downwards.
CGATGATAGGATCTTTACTCTATTTATGTGCATCTCGACCGGATATTATGCTTTCCGTATGCATGTGTGCAAGATTCCAAGCCGACCCTAAGGAAGCTCACCTTACGGCCGTAAAACGAATCTTGAGATATTTAGTTTATACTCCTAAGTTTGGGCTTTGGTATCCTAGGGGATCCACATTTGATTTGATTGGTTATTCAGATGCCGATTGGGTGGGGTGTAAGATTAATAGAAAGAGCACATTGGGGACTTGCCAGTTCTTGGGAAGATCCTTGGTGTCTTGGGCTTCAAAGAAGCAAAATTCCGTAGCTCTTTCTACCGCTGAAGCCGAGTATATTGCCGCAGGACATTGTTGCGCACAATTACTTTGGATGAGGCAAACCCTTAGGGACTATGGTTACAAATTAACCAAAGTTCCTCTTCTATGTGATAATGAGAGTGCAATCCGCATGGCGGATAATCCCGTTGAGCATAGCTGCACTAAACACATAGCCATTCGGTATCATTTCTTAAGGGATCACCAACAAAAGGGAGATATTGAGATTGCATATATTAACACTAAGGAACAATTAGCTGATATCTTTACCAAGCCACTAGATGAACAAACTTTTAACAAACTTAGGCATGAGCTAAATATTCTTGATTCTAGGAATTTCTTTTGATGTTTTGCACACATAGCTCATAAGTATACCTTTGATCATGTCTCTTTTATATATGCTATGACTAATGTGTTTTCAAGTGAATTTCAAACTAAGTCATAGGTGTATTAAAAGGGAATTGGAGTCTTCGGCGAAGACAAAGGCTTCCACTCCACTCCATAACTCATCCTTCGCCATCGCTCCGAGCACCTCTCCGTCTTTGGTATAATCTTCACTCATGTTTTATTTGCCAAAGGGGAGAAAGTAGTTTTACCAAGGGCTTATATTTCACTCAAGTATCCGTTTTTGGCGATTCATGCCAAAGGGGGAGAAAGTATTAGCCCAAAGCAAAAGGACCGCACCACCATAGCCCAAAGCAAAAGGACCGCACCACCATCTAATTTTAAAAACTCATGATTTTCAAATTGATATCTTATTGTGTTCAAAAGGGAGAGAAAGTAGTATTTTCAAAATTGATATCTTAAAACCCTCTTGAACACTAAGAGGAGGATTTCATTGAGGGGGAGTTTTGTTTAGTCAAAGGAAAAGCATTTGAAACAGGGGGAGAAAATTTCAAATCTTGAAAATACTTCGCAAAATCTTATTCATTTACCTTTGATTATTTACAAAAGAACTTTGAAAAGAATTTACAAAAGAATTTGCAAAAACAAAACATGTGGTGCAAGTGTGGTCCAAAATGTTAAAAATAAAGAAACAATCCATGTGCATCTTATAAGTATTTATATTGGCTCAATTCCATGTAACCTTTGCACTTACAATTATGCAAACTAGTTCAATTACGCACTTCTATACTTGCTTTGGTTTGTGTTGGCATCAATCACCAAAAAGGGGGAGATTGAAAGGGAATTAGGCTTACACCTATTTCCTAATTGATTTTGGTGGTTGAATTGCCCAACACAAATAATTGGACTAACTAGTTTGCTCTAGTCTATAAGTTATACAGGTGCCAAAGGTTCACAATAAGTCAATAAAAAGACCAAGAATGGGTTCAAACAAAGAGAGCAAGGGACAACCGAAGTGTGCCCTGGTCTGGCGCACCGGACTGTCCGGTGCACCACCGGACAGTGTCCGATGCACCAGGGGAATCCAAGTTTTCTACCTTCCAACTACTTACAAGAGCTCTAGCATTCAATTCTAGACACACCCAAGTAATCAAATCCTCTCCCAATTCCACACAAAGCTTTAGTGATTAGTGAGAGAGATTTTCTTGTGTTCTTTCGAGCTCTTGCGCTTGGATTGCTTCTTTCTTTCGTACTTGCAAACAACTCAATTGTAACCGAGGCAAGAGACACCAATTGTGTGGTGGTCCTTGCGGGGAAGTTTGTTCCCGTTTGATTGAGAAGAAGAAGCTCACTCGGTCCAAGGGACCGTTTGAGAGAGGGAAAGGGTTGAAAGAGACCCAGTCTTAGTGACCACCTCAACGGGGAGTAGGTTTGCAAGAACCGAACCTCGGTAAAACAAATCACCGTGTCACACTCTTTATTCGCTCACGATTTGTTTTGCTCCCTCTCTCTCGGACTCGTTTCTATTTCTAACGCTAACCCGGCTTGTAGTTGTGATTAAGTTTGTAAATTTCAGATTCGCCCTATTCACCCCCCCCCTCTAGGCGACTTTCACAGAGCTCCTATACAGCGGCCACCAGCTCCATGGCGCCCACCCATGCCTACCACTCCCCGTCCCCCTCGACCTCATCTGTCGCCGAGCTCCTATACAGTGGCCACCATCTCCTGCGTCGATGTCCAGGGGGCCCTGGCGAGACCTAGAGGGGGCCATGTCACCAAGAGCAAGCCACGCTCGTTGTTGCGCCCGCAGGCCACCTACATCACGACCGGCCCCGCCAAGTTCCAACACATGGTGCAGGAGATCACCGGCCTCCCTGTCCCTGCCCCCTCCTTCTCCGCTGCCTTGGAGGCTGCCACCGTCGTAGCGCCCAAATGGATGCTCGCGCCTGCGTGTGTGCTCCTGAACTGAACCTAGACACGTCCGCTTTCTCCCTGCTCGACCGTGCCCTGGCGAGCTTGGGCCATCCGATGAGTATGTTTACACCTTCAATCATTGATTTTATTTTGTGTTAACATGTCAAGCATATAGGAAAAGCTAAATCTAAATCAACATTCTTCACACAAATTGTCGCAGTTTATCGGTTCATGGACAAAAATAAACAACATTGTATATAGTAACAGGTACACAACAGTGAGATTCATCTTTGCAGTAGATATGTTAATAAATTTGTGCAGTGCCTAATCCCCGTACCCTTTTTTTAATCTCTTGGCCTTAGATTTTGTGTCAGTAGGGAGTGTCTGTGATTACTGCCATAAAAATTGTAATGCTACCAGGTTTCCTGAAATACTGAAGTGGTGATCGACGCCACTAAAAAGTATTTGGAATATATTTTGTAGGTTGTAAAGGTTTCATAAGTCGATGTTGCACATGTGAAAGACCAATCTGGAGTGATGACCGCAGAAACTGAAGCTTAGATTTGGATGGCACCTGAGGTGCACCGTCATGAATATGTATTTTAGAAGAAAAATGCATATTTTGCCTTTTCTTATATTCCATGTTATTATTGAAATTTTAGGTCATAGAACATAAGCCCTACAATCGCAGAGCAGATGTTTTTTAGCTTTGCTATTGTTCTATGGGAACTGCTAACCGACAAGGTACGAATGTGCTAATAGCTTGGCCCTTTGTTAGAATTAAGACTCCATTGGCACTATCCTTTGATTTATTTATTGTTTTTAGCTTACCTTGTCATTTAAGACTCCAACTATTCTTTGTCTTGAATATACTAGAATATATTATTCTTTGTCTTGAGCTACCTGCTTACCATGTTGTCTCTTTTCAGAGTTCTTAAGATCGACCCATTTTTTATTTCACATTCCACTTTTACTACAAGACAACAACACTTTGTGTGGTTTCAGAGTTCTTAAGATCAACGCACCTACTTTTGCACTGGGAGTTACAGACTAATTAACAGATCTATGTGGTTGTACTGACGATGCTCCTCCAAAAATAGATATTCAATTTGATCTAAGTAGTGAACCCGGATGTTCACTTCACTTAGAAGCATAGTACCAAACTTGTATAAGCAATACTGTCTAGGACTGGTAGACCTTTGACAGCTAGCTCTTGATTAAACCAGTTGCCAGGAATCAAGTACTCTTGTACCAAAAGTTTAAGTGAACTAACTCTGGCTGACACTAATTGAAAAGACTAGATTGCATAATAAACTATTTCAGAACGTGGATATCTTTTTAGCCTAAAATATGTTTTGATCTACTTGATCCATCCATGCAACAATTGGACAGAAGATACATTTGCCTATCTCATCTCTTACTAAGTTTGGAGCACAAAATGATACAAAAAATAGCAATTTAGTACATATATACTTATATAGAAAATAAGTTTAAAGGGAACCAACCAAAATCTAGCCTTCCATCTACTTCATATAAAGTAATATGGAATTAATTGGTTGAGTATAAGAGGTATGGATTCTTTTATACTATATATGCATGGCTGAATGACTCACACATGGGTGCTCTTCATCTTTGACTTTATCAGATCTGACCAAACTTGAACCAGTTGTTTACTGATTTCTCCCGAGCATATGAGTTGCTCGCAACTTACCACATGGGGTATTTCGACCATGGTGTTGAAACATGTAATTCAACTAATGTTGTTGGCTGAATAGTTTCATAAGTAAAGCAAAAAAACAATAATCATGTACTAATTTCAGGACAAGAATGATTGTAGGAGTGGGATCTAGGCATATTTTTCGTGGTTTGGTGGTGATCATCCAATGAAAAGGGGGCAAGAAATTTGGGGAGGGAATACAATCAACATGCTCCAGATTATTCCAACCCAAGCGGTCGAACTCGGAACATTTGACGTTCTGGCAGAATCACTTGACTGTCAATCGAGAGGCTTATCCAAGCATTAGCCTTGCCTTTCACAGGATCTTTCAGACTGATGGTATAGGTACACTCATTTACATTTGTGAGTTCTATAAATTATTTCTTCATGGATGTTTGGATCTACTATGCTATTATTTTTTCTCGTATTTTTTCTCACTGGAGCGTCATCCCAGTGGTTCTATTTTGCTGCACATCATCTGTTATAGAATTAAAGGTATTAGTGTTATTTCCCCTACATATACTAACAGTTCCTATAGGTTGAATAAAACGATATATTTGCCTTGCCCCCCTCCTCTTTTGTTTGCATACATACCATCTCTGTGTTTACTACTCGATGTAGCATTGGCGTCTGTGGTAAATCTGATTGCCTATGGTGAACTATGCACAGGGATCTGAAGGAGCATCTTGGAAGGTTGCAGCAGTCGTCTAATTCCAGGAGGGCTGCTATGAATGAAATGATGAGGGCGGCGGAGGTTGCCGCAGATGAGAACATGTCCACTATGCATTTAATCAATCATCGGTGGGGATTTTTTTTGTGATCAATTTCTTCTGTGGAAGAAGTTTTTTTGGAAACGACCCAATCATCAGTGGGGATTGTATTGTGATCAATTTCTTCACCTTGGTAAGTAATTAAGTAATGTCTTTATTCATGTACTGATTGGAACTTCTCTGACATTTTGTTCAATTATTTTCTTCAAAATATCATAATGATTGGAAGCAAGCATTATGATCAACCTAAGGTAAGGAGTCGGACTACTCGTTTCATTGGGCAGCTTGTATTGCTCTGCTTGGTTTGTGATAGTAAGATTTATTTTTGCCTATGTTGAACAATGTTTTTTCAGTTGGGTGCGAGAAGTTCGGAAGCAGCAACTTGGTGGATCATCTGCGTAATGGAGTTTGCATTAAAGGCCAGAGTTTTGCTTATTTTATTGCTCCACTTTGCTATCAATATGTTCAATAAAACATTCATATATTTTCCATTCTAGTAGCAGTTGCCTAGAAGGATGAGCACATTGTTGCTTGTTCACGTAGCAGATAGCAGGCTTACAGGTACCTGCATATCACACTTTGTTTTGTAATTTATTTTGCTGCATAAGAATTAAAGCATGATGTAAACTCATCACTGCATGCATTTCTAAAGCCTACTGCATTTCTTAATAGTCATACGCTCAAATCTATATACATAAGTAAACAGTTTTACAAGCTCTGTCTGGCGCCTTAGGCTGGCTCCAGCAAAGAACCCTAAAGGGTCCTCTATCCTAAATATAGAGGATCAAATGGTCCTCTACGCTCAGCAACGTCCTCTAACCGGTCCTCTAAATTTAGAGGATGTTGCTGGATTCTCTCTATATAGAGTTTCTCTAAACAGTCCTCTATCCATTTGAATAATTTAAATAACCGGTTTAGCAAAACTAAAATATGTACAATACATTTGAGAGTATGATAAATACGTATGTAAAAAAAATATCTCTAATATAGGTATTTGATTATAGAGGACGTAATTTAGAGGACGTTGTTGGAGAGGAAAGAGATATAGATGATAGAATCTTTTAGAGGAGACTGTAAAGGACGGATATAGATGATGAATATAGAGGATGTTGCTTCTAGTTACTTCCAAACGGACCCTACATTGCTGGAGCCTGGAGCGTGGTCTTTCTCAGCCGGGTTCTCGAGGCACCGAACGCCAACAACGAAAAACTCCGCAGCAGTCCACCCAGTCCACCAGACATCCGACAGGGAATTGGGAGGTGTTGATAGGACTCATCCGCCTAATTCTTGTAGTGGAATTCAACCAATTGATTGCTATTTGGGACAGCGGATTTGTGATCCTGTTACCACAGTCTTCTTGCGGGCCAGAAACGCGAATCACGATGGTTCCAGGAATCGCCACCAAGACGGCGGCGCGACCGGTGGCCTGGGCACCTCAGCCTCGGAACATGTTCGTGTTCGGCGCAGGTTTCGTCGGCCGCTACGTCTCGGAGCGCCTCCTCGCGCAGGGCTGGTTGGTTACCCTTACCCCTCACTCTTGCCCCGCACACTTCATCCTCCATGTCTCCCTCCCAATTCCATTTCCTCCCTGCTTCTCTCCGGTTGTTGGGCGACGACGCAAATCGAGTCCACTACTTCCTAATTTCCGTTCCCCGTCTCAACCCGATTCCTGATTTGGGAGTGGGTGAATCTGCAGGCAGGTCTCCGGGACGTGCACCACTGTCACCACGAAGAGGGAGCTAGAGATGCTGGGCATGAATGCTTCCGTTTTCGATGGCACAGAGGACAGGTGTGGATTCGTGCTGCTTATATTGTCCCCCTTTTAGTTCTTGCACTTATTTCTAGCTTGCTCCGTCTGTGCTTAAACATTGACGGTTCATCAGCCAGAAGCATTTCTAAATAATAGATCAAATATAAGGAGAGCAGAAACAATCTAAATCGTCACTAAGGCTATCTCCAGCAGCTTACTCATACCCATATTCAAACTCCACTCTACAAACAATACTGCTTTTGAGTAAATTTTGGGTAGACTGCTGCAAACGGCCTAAGTTGCTCAATTGACCTGTAGAAATAGTAAGCATGTGGGAAGCCCACTCCGATTATTTTCTTTATGATAGTAATCCCACCGGCACAAAGAAAGTACAGATGGGCCTACAGCAGTTTCTGGTGAAATCATGCTGAAGCAGGTGGTAACAAGGTTCTTTTTGGTTACAAATCCTCTAGTCTGGCTCTGTAACACATTGCCTGCACTAGGCAATCAGGTAGGCTAGTTGGTCGAGGTGATTTTACTTAGTTATCATGAACCAAACTGTGTATCTGACTCCATTCTGAGGTCTGAACATCCCTTGTTACATAGCATGTGTTCTCCACATTCTCTTGCTCATAATAATGGGCGTGATGATAGTATGTTCCTGTACACAAATTTCTCTGTTCTTGGTTGAATTTTTAAGTGGTTATTACTGATAGACATGTCACTTCCAGCCTGGAAAATATTCACAGTTTACGACAAGCAACTCACTTGCTCATCTCCATCCCACCCATCCCTGGAGTTGGTGATCCTGTAAGTTGTATGTCAATCATTACTTGCATTTGTTTGATCAGGCTATAATGCTAACTGGATTTCACTTTATGGTAATTTGCACCTTTTACCCCCAGCTACTTATTAATTTAGATGAAGATCTGAGGAGAATACTCGGCCATGGTAATCTTGAATGGCTATGCTACCTTTCGTCAACAAGTAAGCTCTCAAATATTTTGTGCACATTCAACTTTGGTCGCATGATATTTTCATTCAACTTGTTCATTGTTTATAAATCATATTCTACTTGGTGTTGGGGATTTCAGGGCTGTCAGAGTGAAATTGTTCACCTGGTGCTCAAAGTTGTCAAGTTTTATTAGGGTTAGTCAAGAGAATTGCTGCAACCAGTCCGGGGAATCTCCACACTAAGGGCTAGTTTGGGAGTTCAGAATAAGAAGGGGATTTTAGCCCCTCTAACCCCCTCCTGTTTTTGAACTCCCAAACTAGCCCTAAACATGTCAATATTTTGTTCATAAGCTCAAAGCTGCAATATTAAAAAAAAAACTCAACCTGCCGGGGCAAGACCACCCCAACGGCATTGCACTTATCATGTGCAGGCCGAAAACACCCCAAAAGCCAGTTGCACGGGATGTGCTGCGGACATGTGTATCTCTCTTAAACCAGTTCACATGGTTACATGTATAATTCAGGATACTGCTAATGAGGGGTGCTTTTTAACCCATGCCCTTTTATATTCTCTCACACGAGGAGCTGAACCCATACCTTTTTATATTCCCTTTATGAGTGGTGTTTTTTTTTGGCACTATCATTAGAATTTGACGTTTCATATGAAAATTGGCGGGTTCAAATAATAGGGAAGAAAAACAAATGTTTTCTATAAGCAGTTGTGATGCAGAGACTTGAAATTTTACTATCTATATAGACCTAAACATTCAAACATGGGGATAGACCCCTCATAAAAATCTTATTTAAGCGCCGTTAGGTGTGAATCTGGTTTCAGTTCCTGACTGTAGCGATATTGTTGCTGCACTGTAGCGAGGAGCCAGTCAAAGCTACATTTTCTTGGGCTTCACCTGTTGCTAGTTCATTTTGCCTGGGGAGATAAAAAAGAGTTCCACACTACAGTGTCGCACAGTGCAGAACAGTGTTTTGTGCTGTAGCAAGGAGCCGATAGAAGCTGTACCAAAGACCTAGTCACCACTCACCAACATATTTTATATATGTGGAATAACATCAAATTCTTCAGAGTTCTTACATTCTTCTGCTTATATCATGTTAGCCATTAACTATACAATAAACTGGCATGAAGTATGTTTACAAGCGTTCTGTGGCTAGCACTGCATTTGGAGATCTGTGGGTGATTTGCACAGGGCAGCTATTGCAGTTGACACATTCCTCGACATATATATTTCTTTTTTCTCATGTCATGCACTTAATATGAAGTTATCAAACATTGAAGCTGAGTCGAGGGTAATAACAAATCATGCTATGTGCAGTGCACCATATAAGAGATTTTCCTTAGAAAACTACTCTGTAACGCTTTACGCTTTCTTACTTGCAGGTGTGTATGGTGATTGTGGTGGTGTATTGGTTGATGAGGAGTAAGGGACTCGTTGGTTCTTTTCTCGTCCATGAAGTACATTTTAATAGAAAGCTAAATACACTGCTGTGTATGCAGTCATACAGTAAACCCAAAGAGCGAGTCTGCCAAATTAAGATATAACGCAGAAAAAGGATGGCTGAATCTTATTGATGATCCAAAACTGTCAGCTTTTGTATTCCGTTTAGGTGGAATATATGGGCCTGGAAGAAGGTTTTGACCTGCTGAATTTCATTCCATTTCACCATTTTAATTTCTACTAATTCAGTTTGAGGGATATTTGTTGGCATGCTGATTAGTAGCTCTGTTTAAAGCTTGTGAAAACTGAAACATATTTATAATGCCAAGTTTGTATAAAAAGGGAAGGGCAGGCCCAATGCTGGTGGCTCCCACATGATTGGGGTCTAGGAAGGAATAACCGATGCAACTCTTATCTCTGCATTTTTGCAGAGAGGCTACATCGAAGATAGTACCTTTGGCTAAGTGGGAAGATCTATCACCACTGTGCCAGGCCTGTCCTTTGGAATGCTAAGTGTTTATACTTGTTGAAAAAAAGGTGGCCAAAAATAGAATAGATTATGACATGAAGAATATCTTATTGGATGCTATTGTAGTGTTTCGATAACTGTTTTGTGAAATATTTTCTTTTATAATTCTTTTCCTATATTCCAATGACTGGACGCTGTTTACTGCAGTGCTTTGGACACCTTAGCGAAGAGCAAATCTTTGTCACGGAAACAGAAGTTGCGAGAATCTAAGCAATATACTGCACGAATCCACGTGGCTGACATCTACCAGGCTGTCTTGGCTAGCATGAGCATCAGATGTGCAAGGTTTCCTTTTCGGATGCATTGATGTCACTTCAGTTTGTGATATATTTAACAATGTTTCAATCTTAATTCCTGTGCCACGTTGCTTATTGGAATGCACAACCAAGAGATTTCAACCGCATCTCTATTTTCTATAGAAGATATCTTAGGGGGTGTTTGGTTTTAGAGACTAATTTTTAGTCCCTCCAATTTATTCCACTTTAGTCACTAAATTGTCAAATATGGAAACTAAAATAGAGTTATAGTTTCCATATTTTGCAATTTATAAACTAAAGTGGAATAAAATAGAGGGACTAAAAATTAGTCCCTAGTAACCAAACACTACCTTACTTGGCAATTAACCAACATAATCATATCATGCACCGTGAAGTTTCTTCGGGTATCAAGTAGGGTGGGAATTTCACATTTTGTGCCATGAAACTTTGAATGCTACCCGCCTACCCCTTCATTCCAATTATAAGCCATACCAATTATATGTCATTTTCTAGAAACACAACTTTTATTCTGTATCCAGACAATATTATCTAGATATGTAATAAACATATATATATCTATAAAAACCAAAAAGTACTCAATTTGAAACAGGAGTATCATATTTAGTACCTCTAGATGCAGTAGTTGCATGTTTGATATTCTGATCATACAATATCAAATATAAATTCAAACCCACTAGTTTTTAGACATGTTTGGTTTTGGTTCTTCCACAGCGACTGAGTGAAATCTGAAATATCCTGTTTACCAATTATTCACTTCTCATGTTTACAATTCTATTCCAGGAAAATATTTAATGTGGTGGATGACGACCCTGCCCCAAGAGCTGAAGTTTTTGCGTTTGCTACGAGTTTGATACAGAGGAGATATCCTGATATGATAACTGAAACCATTGATGCCAAGCCTGCAGGCTTAGATTATCAAGAGATGATCGTACCTGCAGAGAAACGGGTTTCTAATGCTCGGATGAAGCAGGAACTTGGTGTTAATCTGCTTCATCCAACTTATAGATCTGGTCTGCAGAGTATCCTTGATGCTTGGCAAATTCAGCCTCCACTTCCCAATACAAGTCAATGATGATTTAGTTTTGAAAGGCATATAGGTGTATGTAAGTGTATTTGTGCTTGATTTGGTTCAGATATACTACCTCCGTTCTAATATTTGTATAAAAAAGAACGGAGCGAATAATAATTTAGTGACATTGTAGCCTTTTTGGCTGAGTTGGACTGGTGCTCGTGTTATTTTTAGCATTGTTTACGAATCATATAGTACAATCTAGTCGCCATGGATCTGACTAGACGATTAATCGTGATGAGATTGATTAGTGGAGCCTATTTGGAATCATATAGTTGACCGACATATTTCAAGACATATACGTATTATATAGTAGTAATAGATATTTATGTTAGTATACACAATAAATAAGTTTGCTTGTGAGAATTGATTTCTGTATTGTCTGTTAGAGTGGATGTATTAATCAGTTTAACTTAAAAGCTTAATGTGATGGGAGAACGTAATACATATTATATAGTAGTAATATATAGTTATGTTAGTATACACAATAAATAAGTTCGCTTGTGAGAATTGATTTATGTACTGTCTGTTTAATCAGTTGAACTTAAAAGCTTAATGTGATGGGAGAACGTAATAGCTAGAGAGAAAGATGTAAACGGGAAAATAAATGAGCGGTGACACAAATAAAGTTTTTAGTGGTATTCAAACTTAAGATCTCTAGCTTTAATATCATGTTATAATGAACGTACTGACCAGATCAACCTAAAAACTTAAGCTGATAAAGAAAGTGCAATCCACTTAAACACTTTAACAATTAAAACTAACTCTATATCTATCCCAAACTTCTTATTATGCTGCTGAAATAACAAAAAAAAGCATAGGAGACAATTCCTTATTTGACATCAGTAAAATTTTTGATTTATTTTTTGCCTTTAAAATATAAAACCTTCCTTGTAAATTTATTTGGCACTAGCACGCATAAGGCTAAAAATGTCTAAAATAGCATTGAAAATCAAGTGGGACATGTTTTAATTTCTATTTTTAAGAAGTTAATGTTAAGAATGATAAAAGTGTGAAACAAGAGTCCAAAAAAAATCTCCTGTTATTGTTCAGCGAGTTCTGTTGAATCTGGCGGCTGCACTGCAAACAAGTGTGCCAAAACGATTGATGTGTTGCACTGTCACCACCACGCCAAACCTCAACAGTATCGGCAGAGCAGCGCACCAACTAACTATAAAGTAGTATAGGAACAGCAGTAATAAAACATTTATATAACTAACTATAAAGTAGTATAGCAAACAGCAGTAATAAAACATTTATATGGTGTTACGTTTGAGGAATGGGCTAATATATTATCTTCTCACTTCTTTTTTTGTTTGATTTATAGAATAGAATGATTTGATTCATTACCACATCATTCCTCATGGTTAGTCTAACAACCTCATTTCTCATGGTTAGTCTAACACGAGGAACAGGATCATCCTACTAAATTTGAAGAATAGACCCATAATACACTATCTTATTTTAGATGATTTAATTTCTCAAACCAAACATCCCTCAAAGCGTCGGTTCTATCCCTAAAGGCTTCGTTCAGTTATTTTCAATCCATATGGATTGGAAAGGATTGATATGGATTGAAAGAGATTTTGACTTACTAAGATTGAAATCTCCTCAATCCCTCTTAATCTATATGGATTGAAATAGAACCTATATGAATTGGAATAGAATCGGACATGGCCTAATAGGTAAAACATGAATGTGAAAAAGTAGACCAACAGAGTGCAATCTACAGTTTACAGCCTGAACCACGTAGGCGTAGCCCGTAAAATCTAGTTCAACATGTTAGCGCAAGCTGATGGGCACGGCAAAGCTCAAGACCTGGAGTGCTCCTGTGATTTCCTCAGGACATCCTTCAACACCGCCGCGATCCTCTCAGCCATGTGGTGCTCCATGAACATTTCCTTCACCCTGCCATAGCCCTTTTCCCCCATGGAGACCCTCTGCTCGGCGTGGCTTGCGAGTCTGACGATGTTCTTTGCAAGAGGCGCCACGCCCTCCTTCCCAGCAGGATGCAGAAGGCCAGTCGAGCCGTCCAGGACGATCTCCGTGGTCCCTCCAGCAGCCGTGCCCTGGTATAGCAGGGTGGTAAGCGTCGTCGATTAAATCAGGCCAAAAATCGATGGTATGCGACAGAATGCAGGCCAAAATAGCAGATGGCGGGCTCAAGGATGTGAGCTCATGATTGTTTACAGTGGCTCCATACTCATATTCAGAAAATCGGTGGTTCGCGTCTCAAAATGCTGCAGCATGGTTAGTTGCCTAGTAGAAAGATTGGCCATTGATACTCCAAAGAAGTGTAACAACATGGTGCCCCTGCATGTCCCCTGTCTAGTGTCTACACTGTCACGCACAGTGGAAGAGAGAGAGAGAGGAGGGAGGTTTACCAATACTGGCAACTTGAATGCCATTGCTTCAATTGTTATCCTTCCAAAGCATTCTCCACGGCCCTAGGTAGGAAAAAAACAGATGCTATTACTGAAAGTCTAAAGCAGAAGGAAATCCACATGGGAACAAGCATCTAACAGTCTACCACTACCTGCGTAGCAGCAATGGCTGATCACTAGCATCCAGTATGGCAAACTGAATCATTTACGGCAGGTATATACTAATCCAGGACTTCTACCGAAGTTTACTAGTTGGAAAAAACACCTGATGTGCACAATGTGTAGCACTCAGTAATCTAAGCATTTTTAGCCAGTATCAGAAGATATTCTTGGCCTGTTCTTAGGCAAGCATTGCACCAAATACAGAGGAATTTCAGCGGTCCTCGAGTCTTGGGATATAAGTAACTATAGTAACAAGCCAAGACAGGATAAACAGTATTACTACCTGTAGCATTTAAATGGTGTTTAAATGGGCTAAACAACCATTTAGGCAAACGGTGAGTCCAGATAATTTTAAGCCATGGCCTTAGGTGAGAAGATGACAAAGTAAAAGAATGCACAAATCTCACCTAAATGCTAGCCCACTGAAGGATGACACTTTTTACATTCTTCCTTTAGCTACCCAAAGCTTCTCTATGACAAAGAACTTATTTTGTGAAATAAAGTGTGGTACCGTGATGAACATGTAGGCTGCATTAGTTATTTAAAATTGGCAATAGAATACAAGCAGGCAGACTAGAGTAGAGAACTGAATCAGCTCATTTATTAACAAGACACTGCATAATATAAACATGCCCCAGTAAAATCAATTAACAGAGACAGCTGTGAGGAGAAAAACAAGGACCATAGGTAGGAGCCTCCAGAGTTATGACTCACCTGAGAATTCTGAACAAGCACATCAATTGCTGCCAAGTAAGGGGCCACTGCCAATGTCTTGTTCACAAAATGGACACGGTCATGAATCGTGTTCTTCACCACAAAGTCACGTAACTGAGTCTCAAATTTGGTCTGAGCATTAACATCACTTCCCACAACTACAGCATGTATTCTAGGCACTTTAAGTTTCTCGTGTTGGATGAGCTGCAAAGCCTGATAAAATGCTTGAAGAAATAAGTCTTGTCCCTTTCCTCGTGATACACCTGTGGATTACAGGATAGTTAAGAAAGGAAAATGCAATACAAGAACATAAAGAATTCGCATACACCAAAGAATATAATTGGAAATTGCAGAATTAAGCAGTGAAACGTACTGTTTATTATTGCAAACAGGAGATCCTCACTCCGTACTCCAAGGGATTCACGAATATGTTCCCGTAGGACTCTTCTTGCGACATTGTCTTCAGCAACTTCCATTAGTTCTTTACTATTCCCCAGGTGAACAACATAAGTTTGTGGCATCTGTATTCTTTATACAAGCAATTGCAGGTGTACAATAATGAATTAGATACTCAATAAAAAATGCAAGAAACAGCTGATCCATACATAGCAGAAAAATCAGAAAAATATATATAGCCAGTCAGTTTGGAGCTATCAACAGAGAAGCAGGGGACATATAATCTCTACTAGATAGGTTATTCAGATCAGTAGTAAGGAGCCAAACTACGGTATCATGACTATCATCCTCTTCAATGTTATATACAGAGCCCAGCAATTAATGCTATGGAAAAGACCAGAGAGTATCAATAATTTTACACATACTTCAGGCGATCGCTAGTCCTGCTATTCCAATACTCAGCCGTTGTATGAGAATCAATCATGGCTCCAGCAACAAAGGGAAGATGTTTGACATATTCAACCTTAAAGTAATGCCCACGCATTTCATGGATCCACCACAAAATCTTCGGAAGGACTTTAGGAACATGATCTTTCAGAACAGGGTCAAGCCACTTGCCAGCAACAGCAGTGTTTAAGATAACCAGATCAGCTTTTAGAGCAATATCAACTGCCTCCTGTCCTCTAGCTGGTAAAACCTGTGAAACAAGCAGTTTGGAGTATCAAAGTAAGCAAGGATTAACTCACATTTTAATACATGTCAGCTAATATACTTTGTGCAGCCATCTTTCCTTTTGCACTTCATTAAATTATGCTCCATATTAACATAGTTAAGCCAAATGAGGTGCACAAACAAGAAAATGACTAGTGAATTGTGTTAGAGTATATTTAATAGTTAGGATTGTAATCCAATATTGACATATGTATCCAAGGAGGTGTCTTACCCCCCAAGTTTCTGTACTCTATATATTTTTTGTCGAACACACAGGAGAACTGTGTATCATTGTATTAAGAAGAAAAGGGTAAAGACCCCAGAACTAACATTACAAAGAGAAGACACCCACACACACACACGCACATAAGAAAAACCCCACCCAGCCAAGCAGCCAGAGCAGGGCCAGAGTGCCTGTCAGCTGGCAGACACCCCAACAATAATATACTGTGCCCAAGAGGCTCATCGCAATACATCACACATTATACTCAACCCTTCCTGCCTACAAATTGCACTGAGTAGTTCCTAGAATCAAATTAGCCATTCCAATCATCTCAAAGTTGTAGTCTCTTGCTACCTTGAGCTGGACATCAACAAAGAAAACAGTGGAATTAGCCCCCGTCCCAGTCCTAACATACTCCAATCCATCCCTCTTCCTCCTACCTTCTATATTCTCTTTGAAGTTTGAACTCCTGCAATTCCATCTGAACTGTAGCAATTTCTCCTCCACTGAACATAGAAAGGTATGAAGGCCCAATATACCATACTATGTTTGTGAAAATAAAGTACTCATCTTTCTTTTTTTTTCCAAAAAGTGATATTTCAGATAAAAGATATTACTCAGTGTTCTACCCACTCCCTGTGTTCAGATTGGATTCAATTTAGGTGAATATGTTAGGTTTTGATGTTTGTGCTTTGGTTTATTATTCACTTCTTTAAACAACAGGCAACTCTCCTGCCAGTTCAAAGAAAAATAGAATACCGCTCAGTGTTCTTCTTGCACTTGATGTTTCAAGAGTTGAGAAGTGACCTTTTCTGTTGCTATAGATTTTCAGAAAGATACATACCTGTTGGACTGTGTCTGTACTACTGTAATGGGCGCTAAGCCCACCCTAATTAGGGTTTTGGGGTTTCAATATGGTACCAAACCAGGTTGTCTTCTCTCCTCTCCTCACCTCCTAGCTGCCGCCGCCACCTGGGGCCATGGTTGTCTTCCCTCCACCTTCTTGCGCCTCTCCACTCCTGTCCCCATCCCTCTCACATCGGTGGGCGACGGTCGTCGCTCCCCAGGCTGCCCTCCCAGGCCTCCCAGAGGGTGCTGCCTCCTCTTCCCTTGCCGGTGGGGCGGCGGGCGCGCCTGCCCTAGCCCCTCCCGTCGGCGCACTCGCCCAAGCTGCTGGCACGCTTGCCCCCGCTGATGGAATAAGTCCTTATGGTCCTTTTGTGGTCTAGCATCTTAGATGACAGCATCTTTTTTTTTCTCGAACGCGCGGGAGAACTGCACATCATTAATATTAAGTAGGGGAAAAGAATCCCAGAAAAAGGAGTACAGAACGCCCCAGGGGCAAAAAGAAAGAAAAGAAAAATAAAACAAAACAAATGTGCCTATTACATGAGAGCAACCAAACTCACGAATAAACTGGCCATAGGGAACCCAAAGTGGCAGGTCCCGCCCTACACCAAAGGCTGGCGTCATCCTTTATATTTTGGAGAAGGCCAAACAGATTAGGCGAAGCTCCTTCAAAGAGACATGCATTACGATGCTTCCAAATCCACCAAGCCACCAAAATAACTAGAGAATTGAAGCCTTTCCTTTTGTCCTTTTGAACTCTTTGATCCATCTCCCACCACCAATAATGAAAATGGCTAACTTGAGATCCTGGGGCTAAGTGTTGAAGGTTAACAAGACCCAGAACTGCATACCAAATGCTTCTGGCAAACACACATTGGATTAGAAGATGCTAAATATTTTCCTCTTCCTGATCACATAGTGGACATTGTTCTGGATGATTGAGCCCCCTACGGGCCAATCTGTGAACTGTCCAACACCTGTTAAGAACAACCAGCCACATAAAAAATCTACACTTTAGCGGCGCCCAACTGCGCCAAATACGATCTGCTGGTTCAAACTGAACAGAGCCTATGAAGAAAGCCTGGCAAGCTGATTTGGAAGAGTATACTCCAGAGTCCAGATGATGTTAAGGACCAAAAATGATGATCTGGTATCTGTGGCGATAAATGAAAACCCTCCAGGAAGTCCCAAAGCCATAGGTAATCCCTTAGGACTTGATCAAAGAGATGCCCTTGAATATCGCTAACCCAATGCAAATTTTGGAGGGCCTCTTGAACTGTTCTTGTCTTGGCAATGCGTTTGGGGACAGCTGCCACTAGAGCAGAGGACAGCATCTTTTAGGACAACATCTTAGACTAGCATCTTAGCATCTTTTAGGACAGCATCTTAGACTAGCATCTTAGTACATCCACTTCGAGCGAGTTGGGGGAGTAGGCAGCTCTTCTTCAACGAGCATGTCTACCCTAGTCCTTGAGTCTCTACCGACTCTAGCGCCACGCTCTCCAGTCACGACTTCGGCCACAATGACCTCTTCGCCACCACGCACTCCGACATCGACGGTCACCCCTCCGGGCACGTCCACTCCGACACTAGCTCGTGTCGAGCATGACCCAGTGGAGTTCATTACCCCGCTCTCCCACAACGAGGAGTGCATCGACGCGTACCACAACGATGAGCCATTGTGGTATTGTACGATGGAGGACCTTCTCAGCGACCAATCGGTGCCGAGCCTGATGCCTCGCAATCTGGAGGCGCAGTTGCATCTGGCATGCTACGACAGCAAGCCTCGATCTTTCACGGAGGCCGTGAGGCACGCGGCATAGCGTGCCGCGATGCAGTTAGAGATGGACGCGGTTGAGACAAACCGCACCTGAGAACTCGCTGACCTCCCTCGACCCTCGTGGTCCTCTGATCACAAGGGGTACTGATGCCTCGATCTTCTCACCACCACATCATCTCTCGACATGTTGTTTTCGATGAGAATACTTTTCCCCTTGCTGACTCCTCCCCACCTCCTGACCTCGACTCTCTCATCGACGTCGATCCCATCGAGTACCACCTTTTCTGCTACCCCCGGTCTCGGCGAACTCTTCCACACCATGTGTAGCCCCATTGCCTTCGACCGCGCCATGTGCAGCACCGTCGACTCTGCTTGCGCCACACATGGCCCCGTCGCCGCCGCCTGTGCCACACGTGGCCATGTTGCCTCTGCCCGTGCCATGCGTGGACCTGCCTCTCTGACAACCTACGGCTCGCTTCGCCGATCCTGCCCTCATCTATCAGTGGCGTGTGTGGTCCGGTCCACCGATCCCTCCTCTAATGAGCCGCCCCGTGCCCTAGTCTGCTCCTTTAACGAGACGTCGGTACACCATTTGGTCGCTATCCACCGTGACCCCTGCCACGTCCACCACATGGTCCAACGCCGATCGACCGGTGACCGACTAGTGCTCACGACCGCTACTTCTTCGGCTCCCTCGTCCATCCCATCCTCCGTCCGTACCACGCCCGTCGATCCCCACTGGCGCCGAGCTATGGAGTATGTGGCCTTACTAGCCAACCACACTTGGGATTTGGTGTCATGTCCTCCTAACACCAACGTGGTCACCGAAAAGTGGATCTTCCTTCACAAGCTCAAGGTCAACGGCTTCCTGGATCGGGACAAGGCCCGTTGGGCCCTTCGAGGCATCACTCAGCGACCCAGAGTGGAATACGACGAGACCTTCAACCCTATCGTCAAGCCTACCACCGTTCGTACCGCCCACTTCCTCGCCCTCTCCCGAGACTAGGCGGTCCACCAGCTAGACGCTAAGAATGCCTTCCTTCACGGCACTCTAGCCGAGACAATGTATTGCAACCAGCCCGTCGGCTTCGTCTACTCCACTCACCCGGGTATGGTATGCAAGCTTAACCACTCTCTGTATGGCCTCAAGCAGGCACCGTGGGCCTAGTATAGTCGCTTCACTGCCTAATTGTTCCCCCTCGACTTTGTCGAGGGCTCGAGGCCAAGTCGGACATGTCCCTGCTCATCCTTCGGCACAGCAACAACATCGTCTACCTCCTCTACGTCGCCGACATCATGCTCACGACGTCTAGTCCCACCCTCCTTCAGCGCACGATCATTGTCCTATAACACGAGTTCACGATGAAGGACTTGGACCCTCTCCGCCACTTTCTCGGGGTCACCTTGGAGCACCGCGCCTAGGGCCTCTTCCTTCACCAGCCTAAGCCATGTTCCACGGCTGTCGACACATAGGCGAAGGTCTCCAATGACAATGGCGCCCCGGTCGGCGACGTGACTGTCTACCAGAGCCTCATTGGAGCCCTACAATACCTTATCTTCAACTGGCCCAACATCGCCTATGCGATCTAGCACGTGTGAGGAACCCCACCTCACTGTTGCCAAACGGATTCTTCGCTACCTCCGTCGCACCCTCAACTATGGCCTTCTTCGGTCCTCTCTGAATTTTGAGCTGGTTGCGGCTGCCCCGACACGGGTCGTTCCACCTCTGATTACGTCGTGTTCCTGGGCACCAACCTTGTCTTCTGGTCCTCAAAGCGGCAGTCGGTCATCTCCCGCTCCAGCGCTGAGGCCGAGTATCGCGTTGTGGCCAACGGCATGGCCGAGGCATCCTGGCTCCGTCAGCTGCTCTAGGAGCTCAACAACCCCATTGCGCGTGCCACTCGTCTATTGCAAAAACGTCAGGGCGGTCTACCTCTCCACTAACCTGCGCAACACCAACACACGAAGCACGTGGAGATCGACCTCCACTTTGTCTGCGAGTGTGTCGCTGTCGGCGATGTCCGCTTCCTTCGCATCTCGACCACCTCACAATTTGTCCTTTGCCGACATCTTCACGAAGGGGCTCCCATCCATGGTGTTCTCGGATTTTCGGTCCAGTCTCAGCATCTGTAATGGCTAGAGTTGCGCCTGCGGGGAAGAGTTGGACTGTGTCTATACTCCTATTCTAATGGGCCTTGACCTAGCCCATATACTGGAATATATATACACCAAGCCCGTATACTGGAATTAGGGTTCTAGGGTTTCCAATAATACCCACATGTTATAGCCCAAGACCAACTGGGCCCAATAAGAGGCCCATTCAGGTCCACGATACTGTTCACAAGAGAGAGCAGTGCCACGGTCTTGTGACTCAGCTGCCATTCAAGTTATTGCCAAGTCTAGAATAATGAAGAACGATCTAGAGCCTAGTTGGTTAGGAAGTCATTGTCGAGCTCTTATCTGTTGTTTGCAAGAATCCCTCTAAAATTTAAAAGCTTACATCATATCCAGCAGGCGACCCTAAAAGGCCCCTGCTCTATATTTGAGTAATGGAGAAAAATTACCACCAAAAGGCTACCTACTTGGCCCCGGATTTGGTGGATACCCCCTCCCAGCCCATTCCCACGGGTCAAGTAGGGGGCTTCTATTTTCCATTCTTTCGGTTCCCCACTCGCCATGCGCCCCATGCCTGACTCCATGTCTCTGTCTGGCTGTTCACATGCTTGGTTCCTCCCTGCCCATGCCTCATCCCCGCATGACGCTTTCTCCATGCCCAGTTCCTCCCCGCTTGGTTCCTGGCCACCAGCTGAATCGGTCGTCCCTCCCCGTGCGTGTGGTGCCCTCTCTGTTCCTAGGATGGAAAGAAAAAAGAAATAATATCAAGGTTCCAGGTGAGAAAGTGTGCAAGAGAGAAAAAAAGGTTGGGAATACCTAAACAAGCAAGTAGGGGATCTGTCTTAAGTAGCATTGTCTGAGATGCTCTAAGTGTAACTTAGCAGTCAAGTTAGAATCACCTCTATATAATAAAGGGGACCATGTACCTTTACGACTTAAGCAGAAGTAGATCAAGGGATTAGTAAGAGGACAAGCTTGGTGCAATGGTGAGAAGCCTTTCCACTAAGCCAAAGGTCTTGTGTTCGACGCAACGTCTCTGCAAAGTTGCAGGGGTAAGGCTTGCCTCGGTTATTCCTTCCCTAGACCCCATCATGTGGGAGCCACCGACACGGTCTGTCCTTTTTAGATCAAGGGATTAGCCCATTTCTCTACCATGGCCTGGGCGCCGGCCTCCTAGTTGTTGCTCCATGTTCATACTACCCTAAGAACTAGTATTCACCTTCTCCCCAAATCCCCTCTTAATCTTTGGCAACCCAGGCACATAACATTATCTCTTTAAAGTTCCCGTGTCTCTTTAGCATACCCTTCAGGACTCGACAATCAGTGATTTATGACATGAAAAAATGAGGAAGCATAAGACATATTATCTTTGTTCCTCATTAGATGTAGTTTTAGGATAATTTCACAATAACATAGACAAAGCTACAAAAAAATCATGTTGCCATCATATGACCCCATAGGCTAGTTGTTACTCTCGCAATTCCACCAACTTTATCAATATTCTTCATGGATGATGCTTACAATAGGATTCAAATCAACTTTCAAGCGTTCTTTAGAATGGAAAAAATATACTCCCTCCATTCCAAATGATATGTTGTTTCGATTTCTCTAGATTCATAGTTTTTACTATGTGAAGGGTAGACCTGGAAGGAACACTTTTTGCCTCTTATTCAAAGGATTGAGAAGAGATTGTCTTGCTCCTCTAATTTTCTATCTCAAGCTGGGCGCTTGGAATTAGTAAATTCAGTCTTCTCAACCTTACCAACGTTCTTTATGTGCACGCTCAAGATACCTAAAACCATCATTAAGGAAATTGACATGTTCAGGAAGCACTGTCTGTGGAGAGGGAATGGCATTAGTTCCAAGAAGCCACCTCTGATTGCTTGGAATGCGGTTACTCAGAGGAAAGTGAATGGTGGGCTGGGGGTTCTTCGCTTGGAAACCCAGAACGAGGCTCTTCTAATCAAATTCTTGCATAAATTTTTCAATAACAGTGACTTACCCTGGGTGCATCTCGTCTGGAATAAATACTATTTGTCCCGTGGTCTCCCTGGTCATAGAAACATTGGCTCTTTCTGGTGGAAGAGCATGATCAAGCTTCTTCCCAACTTTAAGGGACTGGCACTCCCTGTTATTGGCAATGGCAGATCAATTTCGTTCTGGGAAGATCAGTGGAGTCAGAGCATCCCGAGGCAAAATTTCCCAGAGTTATTCTCCTTTGTCAAAAACACAAAGTTGACTATTAGAGAGGCTAAAGAACAGGAGCAGTTTGATGGTTTTTTTCATTTGCCTATCTCTGAACAAGCGTATGATCAATACCTGGAGCTGCAGGTGTCTTGGGAACAAATTGCCCTCAGTAACGCCCACGACCGTTGGCGGTACATTTGGGGATCTGACAAATTCTCCTCTCAAAAAGCTTACAGATTTTTTATGGGCCAGACGCAGGTTCACCCTATCTACAGACTCTTATGGAAAAGCAAATGTCAGCCTAAGCATAGAGTCTTCTATTGGTTGTGGCTTAAAAATAGGCTAAATACCAGAGATATGCTGAGAAGGAGAAACATGGAGCTGAATTCTTATTCTTGCGAGAACTGCATATGGCAAAGAGAGGAGACTCTCTATCATCTGTTCCTCAGATGCAATTTCGCGAAAGCCTGCTGGAACTCAATTGGCATAACCCCACCCAAAATTTCTAATCCTGAGGAGGCATCAGCGAACCTTTATCACCAGCTTAACGTCCCCTTCTCTATGGAGATTATTATTCTCATGACATGGAGCATCTGGAAAAGCCGAAACGAGTGGCTGTTTTCAAACAAAGATCCTTCGGTACATCGCTGTACACAGGAATTCAGTAAGGAGCTGCGGTTGATCATGCACAGAGCGCGGGGGAACTTTGACACCTCTATCCCGAATTGGCTGAGTCTGTGGCAGGCATAGGAGTAGTGCTTCCTAATCCACTGCATTTTAACTTTTGTAAAGAGACTAAGTTGTAACGTTTTCTTTTCACTTCTTTAATAAAATTCTCAGTAGGGGCCTCCCCCTCCTGATTCTTCAAAAAAAGGGTAGACCTGGTACTGTGATGAGAATTGTCTCACTGAGTCAACAGGTTACGGTTTCGAAGCAGCCTCTCCGCATTTGAGGGCGGAAAGCTTACCTTGGTTTATCCCTTCCCTAGACCCAGTGGCGGAGAACCCGTTATGGCATAGTATGGCGGCCGCCATACCTAAAGTAGATGTGTAGTGTAGTGGTTACTGTGTAACATGTGTGTGTAACAGGTTCCAAGTTCGAATCTTCCCTATCACAATACTTCTTTCTCCATTTTTTGTTCTCCACGGCCATAGCTCATTTTTACCCTGCGCTCCGCCACTGCCTAGACCTCACTCATGTGGGAGTCGTCGACACTGAGTCTACCCCTTTTTCATAGTTTTACTATATATCTAGACATGGTGTATATTTAGGTGCATAGCAAATAAGCAAAAGCTATATACCTAGAAATTCCAAAACAACTTATAATTTTAGAACAACATAAGTAATTTACAACCGAGTGATTCAAAGGTTTTGCTCACCCGACAATTTAAGTGCCACCATTCATCATGCCAGAGGTATCAATCCCACTATCTTCCCCAAATCCAATGAGGGATCTGAAGATGTTAGGGTTTATGGTTCCATGTGGGAGGTCATCACGAGGGAAAAGGTGGTGGGTTTAGAGGGAAGGCCACTGGCAGCAAGCTCAACCGGCAGTTCTGGTGGTACAACTGTGTAAAGGTGATGCGATAAGGTGGTGGTGGTGCCGCCTACTAAGAAAGTAGTGGACGACCAATGGGTATTGGTCAGGACATGGTCAACTATGATGACACTAGTGGCAGGCGACATAGCAGGCAGCATAGAGAGGCTAAAATAGCAGGGAAGAGGCATGATTAGAAGGAGGCGAGGGAGAGGAGAGCAGTTGGAAGTGTCTGGCAGCAGAGGTTGTATTCGGAGGAAGAAGAACTCAAGAAAGAATGCAAGGCAGAAATGGACATTAGATTCCAACCAGACAACCCAAAAAAATTGTGCATTTCCAGCCACTGAATCACTCAATGAGCTATCGACAAGCCTTTAAAATACAAAAAACTATGATTTTGCTATGTTATTTTTTATTTTTTCACAAGAAAAAACTCTATTGTTTTAAAGATCAATTTCTATTTACAAGTTAATTTAGTACAATGCCCTACAAACAACATTCAAGAGAACTAACAAACCTGATCAAGGCTTTGAATGAGGGTAGCAACATCTTTTGTTGGTGTGTCATGGCCTTTGGTTATGCAAAATCCTAGAAAGACATATATTTAAGAACAAGAGCACAACCCTTCCAGATATTTAATAAGTTAAGTCAATGAGCCCAAACCTGATGACCTGTGTTTATCAGATGGTAGTTATCGCACTCTGCTATTGTGTTTGTGTTTTCTCAAAATTCAGTTATACTTCTAGAAACTAAGAGTGTTGTCTGTGTAACTTTACCACATTGGCACCTCTGAATCCCACGCTACATGCATAAATGTAAGACCGAAATTCCAAGGTACACATCTGCAGGAGCACTCATACCTGCACTCCATGGTTCAACATCCTATGCTCCAAGCTATATGTGACATCATTTGTTTCTTGTGATCTCTGGTTTGTTATCCACACCACTTGCGAGCCAACATGCCTCAGAAGAAATGCTAATTCCATCAGTAAAAGTGGACCACCTGCATCAATTAGGAGTATTTCCACTAAGACTGATTGGTCATTAAAATGGATGTCAGCAACAAACAAACAATGCTTTAGGTTTTGGAGATTCTTTCAACAGGTACCATTTCAGAATTTGAATATTCCAACTTAGGAGCAACATGAAAGCTGTTAAGTATTCAACAACTTCTGAATATATGCTAGGTGTAATCAGATAAATGTGTGGAAGGGCCTCTAGCATAATTGTTAAGGCTTCTGAGTAGCACCTCCAGGTCCCGGGTTTGATCCCACTCGGGGCGAATTTCAGACTTGGTTAAAAAATCCCCTCGTTGTGTCCCGCCCGCTCCTACGCGCCACCCTCCGTCTGGGCCGTTGCAGAGTGGGCGGTGGCAGCCCGCTAGTGATGGGGGATCAGGGTTGAGCCGTTGCAGAGTGGGCGGTAACGGGCCCGCCAGTCATGGGGACTAGGGTTCGGGGATTTTCTCGGCCGAGACCATGTTTCGGTCTCTTCTTAAAATACCGAGACTCCGAGAGGGCGGCTGGCCGATTTTTTTAATCGGATAAATGTTTATGCTACCATAGCATCACTCTTATCTTCATCATTTCTGACTTTCCCAGAAAACTTCTCATATCCAATGCTGGAAATAGAAATCTTACTCCATCTTTGTTTGGTTTCTCGGTAACTTAAATGAACGATAGTAATTAGAGTTACCAATCACCACTGCAAAGCGCAAAGTGCACCGTCACATGTTCCAATAAGCTGCCAATGATGGGATCACAAGAGATGTACTCGAACCAGCAAATACTAATGGCACAGCTCCGGAATGCATGAGCTACAAAGTGAAGCGAACCACTAAAGTGAGCAAATTACCAGAGAGGGAGAGCTCATGGGAGACGAGGAGCACGAGCTTGGACCTCATGAACCCGAGGGGACTCCCGCTGGCGACGGCGGTGTTGAGGGCGGCGGGGTCCCCACGGCCGTCGCAAGGGTCTCGCAGGGCACCGCGGAGGAGGAACCCTGCTGTGGATGCGGAGGCTGCGACGGCCACGAGGAGGAGGAGGAGGAGCTGGGTCCGGTTGTGAACCGGCCCGCGGCCTCCGGCGACCGCCGCCACCGCGAACGACGGGGTCTTTGCCATCGCCGGTCGGACGCGGTGGGCCCGAGGAGAGACTGTGGGCTCGGATCAAATTAAACGGCATGCATTTCGCGAGTCAAATTTGGGTGCTTTTTTTTTTCTCCGGGTGTGTTTTTCTTTTTTTCAGGCTAGTTTGGAGAGCTAAACCTAGGAGGAGAAAACCCCACACATATAGGTTACTAGGTGGATGCCCGTGCGTTGCAACGGAAACATATCGTCATTATAAGGAACGTGGCTCCTACCAATCTGGTATCAAAGGTCTCGACGATCATGAGCTCTGCTGCTGCCCCCAGACAGCAGCCGTCGCCACCATCAGGCGGCCCCAGCAACGTCCAGCGCGCTGGTCGCAGCCCCTGCTTCGTCGGGAGTCATGATGCTTCGCTGATAATC
Source organism: Zea mays (assembly GCF_902167145.1). Lineage (NCBI taxonomy): Eukaryota > Viridiplantae > Streptophyta > Magnoliopsida > Poales > Poaceae > Zea > Zea mays. The sequence continues at coordinate 40,988,921 of NC_050098.1, read as the reverse complement.
CCCCAAATACCCAGCCTCCTTGTCGGGCAGCGCCACTAGGGGCATGGTGGCCCCGCAGCCAATGGAACGTTGTACGGCGTGGTAGACGGGCTGCTCTCCCAAGAGCGCAGCAGCCTGCTGCCCCATGTAAATGGACAAACAAAAAAGTTATTGCTACAAACTTATGATCAGATAGACAAACAAAAAACAATGTAAATGATATATAAAGTTGTTATTATGAGTAAGTTAGAAAGCGCAATAACAATACGACAACCCCATGAGGCCATGATGCACAATAACAGAGATTCACTATGCATAAAACTCCCAAGTGAACAACGCCTGTGATGAATCTGCTACTGACGCTAGAGCTGTCAATGCTCTCCGTGCACCATTTGCTTGCCATTCTAGAATATGAACATGAGCAATTAGCATTGTTTACTAAACATGATAACAAATATATTTGAAGCAACCTGAAACCTAATTCAACACAAGTAATTGCGTGCCTGAAGAAGAACAAGTAATTTATTCACGATTCCATCCAGGTAAGGCGTCAAAAATTCTGGTGTACAATTCTCACAAAAATTCAAAATCGCCGAAACATCATGACTTCTGGATAATCAGTCGAGTGAACACATATACGTTGTAGGTGAATTTTATTGAAGCAGAAATTTGATAGTTAGATGATGTTTTCTATTTGAGCAGTAAATGGTGTTTGTTCTTGTACTTAATGGCATATCCAAAATCAAAGGAAGAGAAGCATGTGAGAAAGAGAATTGTGAACGGATGCAACTCACCGTACACAAATCATACTATTAGCTAAGCCTTACCACTATCATTAGATAAATAGCATCAACCTCTATATACAGGAAGTATGCATATAAACTTTACACTACCCCAATAAATACTCGAAATACTCACAAGTTTGGAATATTATACTATAGAAAAGCCAAAGTGACCAGGAACACAGGGAGTAGAAAATAACGTAAATAACAAAAATCACCTCCCATGGTGCAGGATAGATACAATAGTTTTACATGTTATAGTAGTAAGAAAAATCCTTTTAAGAAATAAATGGAAACCAAAATAAAATTAACAATAGCATAATATTGTGTGAACTGCGAGCACTTTAATGCTTAACACATGTATAAATTAGTGAATAGTGAACAGATCAATGTATTACGTTTTCTATATAAGATCATGTTCAAAATATCGAGTATCTGAAGACTGGAGGGAGTATAAAATTAGTTTAGAAGTCTCACATTATGTGCATCTCTAAACATCGACTTTTACATTTTCCATGTTGGAATCTATTCGTGCATGGCTTCTGCCTGTCAGCGGTAGGTGCTTTCAGCCGCGTGGTACAATTTCCAGTTTGATAGTATCACCACGAACACAAACTCGAGATGACAGCAACACAACATATGATGTTCAAACTCAGAGGAATCACAAACCCTAGCCAAAAAGCAGAAAACACGATTAACAGTCGTCGATCGCCATCCCTTCAACACAACACCCCTGTCATCTCAGGACGTGGACTTGCGCCACTTGGCGTTGGGCGTCGCTGTGGCGCTCTTCTTCCCCTTGGGTGGCATCCGGCGCTCCATGCCGCTCTCTGAGTCATCGACCCTAGCGACGTCGGCGCCATGCCGCCGTCGAACCAGAACGCGCTCCACTTGAAGAAGCCGCCACCGCCGCCCCCGCTGCGCTGGCGCCTCTCGGAGCCCAGCCTGTCCACCTGGGCCTGCAGCGCGCTGCATAGAGCACACGTACGTTTCAGCGTCAGTCGGAGCACCACCGAAGTTGGTGTACATGTGCGGGCTCGGGAACTCAAGACAAGCCGACGGACGGACCTGGAGCCTAGCGACGTCGTCGCGGAGGCGGCGCACCTCCTGGTGCTGCACGAGGACCTCGCGCTTGGAGGGGCAGCGGCTGGGGAGCTCCAGCGTCGAGTTGGGGCTAGGGCTGGGGCTGCGCTGGCCGCTGAAGGAGGCGCTCAACTCCGCGAGGCGGTTGAGCTTGTCGTGCTCCGAGAAGAGCACCTGCACCACGGCGCGCACCGGCATGCGCTCGTTCTGCACGGTGTGCGCCGCGGCCTCCACCGTGAGCTTGCACGCGTCGATCAGCCACGCCAGTGACTTGCGCTCCTCCTTCGCGGTGCCTGGGTGCGCCTGCCGGAGATGGAGCCATGCCGAGTAATGGATCAGTGGACATTCGGACATTCAGACATTTCCACAATCACGTCACAGCACTTTATTTTGGATTCTTTTTAACGCGATCTTAATTCTAGCAAAACGCGAATCGTCAGCGCGCGCCGCACAAAGCAGCGATCCTGATTCCTGGATCTTTACGTCACGTGGCTTTTCATGGCTGGCTAGTGTATCTTCGACTTGACATGCGAATCCGTCAGCTTCGTCAGCATTATGTTCCCAATCTATGACAGAGTCTCAGCGGCGGAACAGAACAGAACGCAACACAGAGTAGGCTGCAGGCCCATGAAATCAAAGAACAGATCATGTCACTGTTCTAGCCTTCACCCAGCCAGGCCCCAGCAGACCGCAAAGGCACACCCAGGGCATCTAGGATTTCCGTTGGCACCTGCAAGATCCCTGAGCAGGTTGCAGGCGCTGCTGCAGCTTGCTTGGGGAATTCCGTCCGCACATTTCCACCAGCCACATCTGGGACGGATATTAGCGGGTACTCCTACTGTACCATCAGGCACATCTAGTTTCCTGTGGGAATAAAAACCCACAGGTGTACAGTAACCCAGCTGGTGGTTGGTCGTAGCAGCTAGCAGGAGTGCAGGACAAAATAAAGGAAAATGTGGCCGAGTAGTTCGGCGCACAGGGCACCGAACCAAAGCCCAAAGGGACAAAGCAGTGGAGCGCCTATTCCCATGTGTTTTAACAGGTCCCTCCCTCTGTTGGTTAACTGATGGAGCTCACGTGACACTGGCATCTCTCTCTCTCTCCTGACGTCTGTCCTTCACTAAACAGAGTGTCAATGCTGCAGAGCGTGAGGTTTCGGCGATTAGTGGTGGTTTTGGACACTGCCGTGACACCAGTAGACAAGATGTTTCGGCCTTTTTTCGACACAAGAATCGCCTATGCGATGCAACATGCCGATGCTGCTAGCTAGCGATGGTTCCAGCGACAGAAGGGAGTGAGGTTTTTTTTATCCTGTGCATTGGCAAACCGGGCAAGCAAGCATGTTCGTTTGGCTTTAATCTATACCGTTTTTCACTACATCTACATTTTTGTCTTTATAGATTATAGCACCAGTACAAAGAGCTAATTTTAATCCAAAACGAACAAGCAAACCAAACGATGTCATTCTCAGTTCACTCACAGGCGGAACAAACAAACCCATGGAATAAAATTCACTGCAAGTGTGTGGTCTGTTCCCGTGCCTCTAGAACATAGTAGAATAAAATAAGCATGGTTGTGCGTTGCTGGCTTTGATATGATTCTGCTCTGAATCTGATGACTGTGCACTACGCCTAGGACCTCTTAAGACCAGTTTGGTTTCGAGGGACTACAGATTACTCTCTTTATTTTAGTCTCGTTTAGTTCATAAATTATCAAACGACGAGATTAAAACATGAACTAAAATGTTTGTCTCTAGTTTTCCGAGGAATGACAAAAAGAGACTAAACAATATTAATTTCATTTGTTGCCTCTCATTTATTTTAGTTACACTAATTGTGAAAAAATGATAAATAGTATTTTGGTCCTCTTATGATTCATTTAATGTGTTCTATATACTTTTAGTCCTTAGAACTAAACAGATTAAAGACTAAACTTTAGTCGCCTACCTAAATTTTAGGTTAAAATAGGATGAGGCGGTGACGACACCGTTCACTCGATTTTTTTGGATCACGCCACCACCAAAAATTTCTATGGTGTTTAGCTCGCCTCGCCTCCACTCGACTCTTAGCCAAACACTATAAAATTATGGCCGCACGCTTTCATTCCTCATTGTACATCCAACCAAACACACTATAAAGTAACCAAACGGCTTAAGGTTGCAGATTTTACCTAAAAAACTAATGATTGCAGGATAATTGGATTTACGAGCAGGCAGAAGATGCCTCGAACAATAATAGAAATGGACACTACTACAGTGCTAGCATTGCGTTGCGTGGTCCACTGCAAATCACAGGACAGTCAAACACACACCCACATGGACATGCGTCGCAAGTTTTCAGGCGCTCGAGAATCAAACCATACTTGTCAATATCGTTTCGGACGATGTTCTGGTTTGCTCACTGGAATGCAACGTTTGGGTACTGGATAGTATCGGCGCACCATTCCGGAAAACAATAAATATAACAAAAGTATATTTACAATTAACAATACCATGTACCTGATATAAGCATGGGGGCTGCGTATTGCATGCAACAAGCCTAAAACAAAAAAAACTAATGAAACTAATAGGAGGTTCTGGTTGTAGATTGCAGAAACACACCCTACGTCCTGCAGTATAGAGCTTGGAGCAGTGACACAGGGAGAGAAAAAGTAGGTCCTTGTTGCCTTTGCTCATTGGAGGGAGTTTGTTGCAGGAGTAGAGGATGGCTTTCAGGAGTCACTACACATTACAAGAGATGCTGTGGCAGACTGCCAGGGCAAACCAAGAACCGGAAGATTCCACCCAGAACAGCTGGAACAATCGGGAAAGTGGCCAGAGTTCTGGCCGGTACAAGATACTGCTTTGGCCGTGTCAGTCTCTTCACTGTTACGAAGCATTCCAGCCATCCTGGCTGGTACCGAAACAGTATTTACATGCATGGTCCAAACAGGCTCTTGTACACCGACTGTAACTTCTTATTGAAGCCTTAACCATGCAATGCTTTGACTGACTGTTGTGTTTTACTTTCCGAGAATTACGAATTGTTGATGTGATCGTTTAGGTCAGATATCTCATGTTATTAAGAATGAGAATAATCTTATTGTTATTGTTTATATATCATCTCTGCCGGGATTTTGCAGGTTTTGCCAGGATGATGGGACATGGAGACGTGAGCTTTATAAGGATTCTAGAGGAACTCAGACTTCATGTAAGGGCCATTGTTCGAATAATTCTGAACATGCCTTTATTCCTGCTTTCCTTCTGATAATTTACCATTAGGTTGTTGCTTCTACTGTGTATGTTTTAGCTGAACTTACTTCCAGAAATCTGCAATCAAACAAAAAATCCCAAGCGCAGCAAAAGGTTGTGAAGAAATTACCAGTTTCAGATCTTCGTGGAAAGTTATCTGGTGTCGCGAGCCAGCGCCCTCAACTTAGCAGTACTGTTCAGGTCCCAAAACCTGTAAAAGAGGTTATTAAGAGCAACAAACCTGTTCAAAAGAGAGACCCCACTCCAACTACTACCCCTCCTGACATCAAGAAACCCAGTGCACCTGCACCCGTACCAGCACCATCTGCACTACCAAAGCAATCCCAGAACAAGGTGAGATGGTTGAGGATCTATGTTGTGTTTTCTTACAAGATTGTATCCTGATCGGTTATTGTGGTTCCACTATTTGTTCTTCTGGAATGGGAAACATCGTACCATCATTTTTCTTATTTTCTATTTGCTGTGGTGCTGTCCTGTGAATATAATGGACTACATGACCATTTGATGTTGGAGTCCCTTTGATGTTTGTACAACCTTTGGTTCTAAATTTGATCTAGTGCATGGTTAATCTTCTAGACCCTTAGCATGTTCGAATTCCAAATGAAATTTCGATCTAATGCATGATTAATCTTCTAGCTCTTTAGCATTTTTTAATTCCAAAGTTTCATTTGTCTAGTCCCATGCTGGCACTGTGGTGTCTAAATTCCTGAATGGAATTTGGTCTTCATAAACATTCAATTCAATGTTGTAATAATTTGTTTCCTTTCTTCGATATGTGCAGATTGATGCTTCGCTTGACAGTTTACTAAAGTCTCTTGATCTAGAGAAGTATTTGATAAATTTCCAGGCTGAAGAGGCACATTCGATATATGTTGCAATTTTGTATTGTGGGTGTGACTGGTGAGTGGTGACCTTAAATATTGTTAATGGATATTCATCTTTCAGGTTGATATGAAAGCATTGGTTTACATGAATGAAGAAGATATGAAGTCTTTAGGAATTCCAATGGTACTGCAAGGACTTTGCCTTTTTCTTTCCCCAAGTTGGTTAGCATGCTTATCCTCTGCTTAAACAAGAGACCTCTGGGTTGAAGCAATATGTATATATTTAAGGTGGTAGAATTTGATGATTTTATTAATTTCCTGCTTATAGGTTGGTAGATCCATATTAAAAGTGAAATTGTAGCAATTGAGTTACAAACTTATGAGTTATGAACTATACCAATTACTTCTTTTTGAATGAGTCGCACCCATGGTATAGCCTTTGTTATCTGCTTTGTACTTGTTGAGTATGTATTCGGTTAGTTATGAACTATGCCAATGATTTCTTTTTGAATGAGTCGCACCCATGGTATAGCCTTTGTTATGTGCTTTGTTGAGTACATATTTGGTCAGACCACCACTTATCCATACTTTTAGTCCCAGTTTGTCTAACGAGAAGTAACTTTGATTGGCAAACGAGATTAGAATGACCTGATTAGTTGGCGTTGTGTGTTTTCTCTGCAGTTATCATAAATTTAAACCAGATGCTCTAAAGAGAAAACTTGAAATTATTAGTTCACTTTGGCTTTGAGCTAAGTCAAACTTATTTAACTTTGGCCAAGTTTTTTTGAAAAATATATTATTACCCACAAGTTCAAAATTAATGCACTATGATAACATATTTCATGAAGGATTGAATGAAACTACCTTGGTGTTGTAGATATTGGTGCACTTTTTTAAAGCCTTGGGTCAAAGTTAGAGAAGTTTATCTTAGAACAAAACCAAAGTGAGCTATAATTTGGAATGTAGGAAGTAGGCACTAAAGATATGTCCAGTCAGTGTTTTAGCTTAGCCCCACATTCATAGTACATTGAGCTATTGCCGCCTCAATGGAAAATATTGATTTCTCTTTGTGATATGCATCCCTTATTTGCACAGCTAAAAAATGGAAGCAATGTCCATTATGTTCTGGTTCCATCTCTGATTGCATTATTACCCAGCGATCATTTGATTCCAATCTACTTAGGATTATTGTGGATATTATTTCATTTGGGTGTGACCTGAACACACACCCACATGGATGCATGCCTGGTTCGGTTGTTCCTATCGTTTTTTCACTTTATTACTACTGATTGCTGCTATCTGAATAGCACAGATTCGAACCCGACCTGCTGGGCTGGGAATTGGGATTGTCTACAACCCAAGGCACCCTCACTACCCATCATCGGTTCAAGAACACAGACTTTGCCGCCCCTGCCTTTCCCCCCTGCACGAAAAGGTGTCTCCGAGCGAACCCCAAACCAATGGTCTCTCATAGCTTTTGACCAGTGCGACTGCGAGAAATGGCGGTTGCCGATTGCAACGCAAGAACACTTATACACTGTGTACGAGCACTGACACGGTGGCTGCATGTGCATCGAGTGATGCATTCCAGCCAGCGTCTAAAAAAGGTTTTAGCCCTGACGCGGAGTACGTTGTTCGTGGGCGTGGCCTTTTCGGCGAGCAGGAATGGGCGGGCACGCACGCGCGCATGGTGTGCCACGAGTCATGGAGTGCGATCCAGGACGAGGGACGAGGAACCACGAACGGTGAGAAAGGGATGGAGTGCGGAGCGCGGAGCGCGGGCGCACCTTGAGGTAGGTGTCGACGGCGCGGTACATCGCGTCGTCGGCGGGGTGCGCGTGGGCGGGCACGGCGCGCGCGAGCTCCTCGAACTCAACAGGGCGCAGGCCGGCCTCCAGCGCGGCCTCGGCCAGGTACGCGTCCACGAGCTTGGCCACGCGTGCGGCCACCGCGCCGCCGCCCTCCTTGAGGAACCCGCGCACGAGGCGCAGCACGAGGGGCATGTCCAGGAGCAGCGCCGACGCATGCTCGCCACTGTGGCCGAACGCCGGTATCATCACGGCGCCCAGCGTCGCCTGGTCCAGCCGCCTCGCCGCGCGCGCCTCCAGGTCCTGCAGCAGCGCCGCGTCCGCGCCCACCATGCTCCCCACGCGGAGCAGCTTCAGCAGGAAGTCGCACGTGATGCCATCGTCGGCGACGGCCGCGGCGCAGCAGCCGTCGCCGCCCGCCGGCGGGTCCAGAGGGAGCGCGGCCACGAGGGACTCCAGGAGGAGCCGCTTCTTCAGCCACGTGGCCGTGGGGCTCTCTGGCGGCAGGAAGTGCCCCGACGCGGACGGCGACGTGGGAGGCGCCACGTCCGGGAGCCACTTGGCGGCGTAGTGCGACAGCACGGATTTCGTGGCTGATGCGGCGTTTAGGTAGCGGAGGACGGCAGGGCGTTTAGGTAGCGGAGAACGGCGGGGCGTTCGGGAGGCCGTTGCGGGAGCGAGGTCGGCGGCGCGCGCGGGAGGCAGTTGCGCGGGCGTGTGGGGGCGGGGGGTTGCTGGCGCGCGGGCGTTGCGGGAGCGGCGGTTTGGCGGGCGTGCGGGAGCGGCGGTTTGGCTGGCGCGCGAGCATGCGGGAGCGGGGGCAGTCTACACTGCCCCCTTAATAGTTAGTAGAGACTAGTCGTTTACCCGTGTGTTGGTTCTTCCATCAGGGTGTGGGTTCAAACCCCAACTCCTGCACCGCTTTTTAACATAACTCATCTCTTGTACCGTTTTTAACATTTTACACTGAGTTAATTTAGAAGAAATGTAGTGACTTTTTTGTAAAAAGATGACCGTTGAAACTGGTGTTTTAAGTATAGTAGAGATGTGTAGATACTCTAGTATTCAATCCAATATACATGGTTTGAAATGAAATGAGGTGCAAATTAGTTTAATTTACATTTCAATCCACCTCAACCCATGTGTATTAGGGTGAATACTAGAGCACCCAAAGAAGCCCTAACTAATGTCTTATTCAAATATCACCTCTAGGGACCAGTCACTAGGGAAATGTGGGAAATCCCATGAGAATTTGAGTTTCCAAACTAGACCTTTTTATTGCTAACATATGAGGGTGTTTGGTTTCTAGGGACAAATTTTTAGTCCCTCTATTTTATTTTACTTTAGTCACTAAATTTCTAAATACGAAAACTTTTAGCAATTTAGGGACTAAAGTAAAATAAAATAGAGGGACTAAAAATTAGTCTCTAGATATCAAACACCCACATAGCTCATACTTGCTAAATACGAAAACTTAGTTTTCGTATTTAGCAATTTACGGACTAAAGTAAAATAAAATAGAGGGAATAAAAATTAGTCTCTAGATATCAAACACCCACATAGCTCATACTAACGCTACGATCGCAAAAAGGGAGATCGACGGTGGCGACAATTTCGACGGGGGAGGGAGAGGCTAGGGCGGCGGAGTGGCGAGGAGGGAGATGGACGAGGTGATCCAAATAATATTGTCCGTTGGATTTGAGTAAGGCAGAGAGGTTATAGTTGTGGGGTGATTTTGTTGGATGGGTTTTGTAAAGTATCGGAGGGCTTCACTTCAAAAATTGTAGCTTCTCTTTTTCAGCTTCACCATGAAACAACTTCAATAGATTGGTAAGACGGGGTTCAAGAGTGTTTGTCTTGCACATAGACTCTAGCTTCTATAATACAATTATTTGTGTGAGTTTTCTTAATTACCCTTGATGATTAGCGGGTGGAGAAAGAGACATGAATCAATAGGTCATGTAAACAATGGCATGGTGGGTAATTTTTGTACAACTTCATGAGCAGATATGAAAACAATGTCTTTGAAACACCCTTTGAGGAGCTTTGAAAATATCATGAAACTAGCCTCAAGTTTCAGTTTTTTTTGAAGCTAGAGCTCGTAAAGCTAGACCTGTTTGATAGAAGAAGCTGAAATAAACGAAGTTATTGAAGTGAAGCTCTCCCAAATAGAACCTGGTAGGGTTTCATTTCAAGTATTGTAGTTTCAATTTTTCAACTTTACCATGAAACAACTTCAACGGATTGGTAAGGCGGTGTTCAAGAGTGTTTGGCTTATACATAGACTCCAGCTTCTGTAATATAATTAATTTATATGAGTTTTTTTAATGACCTATGATAATTAGCGGGTGGGGAAAGAGACATGAATCGATTGGTCATGTAACCAATAGTATTATGGATAATTTTTGTGCAATTTCATGAGGAGGTATGAAGGGTGTGTTTGGTTTGGCTTTTGACTTTGGCTTTTGTCCCATAAAAGCCAAAAGCCAAACCAAAGGGCTGGATCCAGGAAGCAGCTTTTTCTAAAAGCCGACTTTCTCGCAGTGCAAAAATGAAAGCACCCCTGGACCTGCTTTTAGTGGCTTTCAAATGGAACTGTGAAAACATATATCGAAGAACTTTTAACGATTTTTAGTGGTTTCGCCCAAAGAGTTTTTAGCTTTTTAACAGCTCACAGCACACAACAGCTTTTCTCACAGCCACAACCCAACCAAACAGACCCGAAAACAATGGTTTTGAAGCACTCTTTGAGAAACTTCGAAAATTTTATGAAACTAGCCTCTAGTTTTAGTTTTTTCTTTTGAAGTTAGAGCTCGTGGAGTAGGACCTGTTTGGATAGAAGAAGCTAAAATAGACATGAAATTCTTAAGTGAAGCTCTCTCAAATAGTGCCTAAAGCACCAGTTTTACTGGTTTCACTGTTTCCACCGTCATCATGCCCCCACATTTAAATATTAAAAAAGCTAAAATCTCTATCTCTACTATTATAAAGCACTGGTTTCCATGGTTCAACGGTTACACGGTTCAACGATTCCACGGTAGTAGCTTTAAAAATACTCCTCAGAACCTCCATGCTCTGTCCCTCCCCCGCTCCCAGCGCGGTCGCTGCATTTGAACTGCACATACGCGTGCATTTCTTGCGCTGAGAATATCCATCTGCATGTGTGATGCTCTTATCTGATAATATCCTTTCATTCTCTTCTTATGCAGCGTGATTGGTTGACTGGGTGCGCAGCGCCAGTCTCCAGCTAGCCCGGACCGCTGGATACGCAGGATAGACGCGTTTCCGCGCATGCAATCAAGCCATAAAAAGCCTATGCTGCATGTGCGGATACAGGCTGCCACCCTCCTCTCCGGTTAACCAAACAGACGCCACACAAGGTCAATGAGACGCCGCACGCCTGGAGGCAGCCGGCCAACCAACCAATCAGGTAGACAAAGATGGGTCAGATCCGGGTCCATCGCACACTCAAACCTGCGATTGGGGAGGTGCGCTCGCTGCGCCGATTGACCGACAATGGGGTCGCCATCGTCCATCTGACGACGCGGCCTACCACGAGCAGCAGCATACAAGCGGCGGCTTCAGCGCAGGTGTCTTCCCTCCATGAGGCGTCGGTTTCATTCCACAACCGTGGGCGGATGCCAGTGCGGAAGTAGACCACCATCTCCAGTGCCTTGAACACCAATCTGTCTGTTCCACATGCATGTAGCGCCTCGACGCCGGGCGTCATCCTGCGGCGCTTCTCGTGTGCCCACGTGTGCAACTGCTAGCTGAGCATGACACGCCGTGAAGCTGCCGATGAACGCGTGTGGGGATGGTGGCGCACCCGTGGCAGAGAGCGTGGCGTCGATAGGGGCGAGCGCGAGCGTGGAGCCACCCGCTAGTGCGTGCAGGTTGTTGCAGAGCTCCCCGAGCGGATAGATGGCCAAATGGACCGTGCCTAACGGGCCGGTCCGAAGCACGACCCATTTAATAGTGTCGGACTAGACCCGACACGAGAACCGTGCCGTGCTTTGGCCGCTGGCTCGGCCCACAGTGCCAGCCTGACCCGGCACGATTATATGTTTTTTATTTTATAAAACATAGTATATATATATATATTAATATTTTATATTCAATATTTACAACAAATACACTAGAGTTCTACTGGTTAGTCTGTTTCAATTAGTGCGTTCAGCCTGTTGGAGGGAGGGCGCGGGTTCAAATCCTCATCCATACACAGTTTTTGCTATTTTTTTCCCATTTAACAGGAGAGCGTGGCCGGTTAATGGGCTGGCTCGGCACGACTATCAGGTCGGCGTGCCGTGCTTGGGCCGCGGCACGCGGGCCGGCCGGGCACGACCCGATTATCCGTCGGGCCTAACGGGCCCGTGCCGTGTCAGGCCGGGCCGCCCGTTTGGGCATCTATACCCGAGCGTGATGGTGGACAGGTAGCGGTGGTGGCCCTGGAACGCGACTATCTGGGATCCAAACACGGCCGTGGAGGCATCGCCATAGTTGTCGACGAACCAGTGGTAGACGCCCGTGGCGAGGTCTGCGAGGGAGTAGTCTGCCAGCGCGGCGGCAAGCGGCTCCGCACCACCCCGCCGGCCTCTGCTGGCTCATGAAGTGCGCGTGCGATCTCACCGTTATAGATGTCCAAACAGTGCGGGCCACCCGTTTGGACCGTGGCACGGCACGAATTTAGCCCGGTCCAAACACGGCCCGACACGGTCGGTTACGGGTCCGGGCCGGCACGGCCCGTTTAGCGGGCCGGGTATGGGCAGATACGACGGCCCGCGTGCTTTGGCCCGGCCCGGCACGATAAATGGGTCGGCCCGACGGCGGCCCACGTATTTGAACACAAATGCAGTGTAGCGCAGGCCCAATTCAATTAAATGGGACGAGACTGTATATTTCATGTGATCATTTCATATTTATATTAATATGATATTATCTTGTGAATTGATAAATGAATTTTGTTGTCTTAATATATATAAATAATATGTTATTATATATGATTAATTCGTATTTATATACTGCTCTACTGTTGGTTCGGGCCAGTGGCCAGCCCGGTACGTTGAGGCCCACCGGGCCAACGTGCCGGCCCGGCATGATTTTTCCCTGTGCGTGCCGGGTTTGGGCATGTCCCTAGACACGTGGGCCAGCCCGACCCGACCCGAAGCATCAACGGGTCGTGCCTGGCCCAGACCTATTTGAAAGTCGCCTAGAGGGGGATGAATAGGGCGAATCTGAAATTTATAAACTTAAGCACAACTACAAGCCGGGTTAGCGTTAGAAATATAAACGAGTCCGAGAGAGAGGGCGCAAAACAAATCGTGAGCAAATAAAGAGCGAGACACGAAGATTTGTTTTACCGAGGTTCGGTTCTTGCAAACCTACTCCCCGTTGAGGTGGTCACAAAGACCGGGTCTCTTTCAACCCTTTCCCTCTCTCAAATGGTCACTTAGACCGAGTGAGCTTCTCTTCTCAATCAAACGGAACACGAAGTTCCCACAAGGACCACCACACAATTGGTGACTCTTGCCTCGATTACAATTGAGTATGATCACAAGAAGAATTAGAAAGAAAAGAAGCAATCCAAGCGCAAGAGCTCAAATGAACACAAATATCACTCTCTCTCTAGAATTGAATGCTATAACTCTTGTAATGTGTTGAAGGTGAAAAACTTGGATGCCATTGAATGTGGGGTGGTTGGGGTATTTATAGCCCCAACCACCAAAAATGGTCATTGGGAGACTGCTGTCGCATTGCGCACCGGACAGTCCGGTGCGCCACCGGACACTGTCCGGTGCGCCAGCCACGTCAGCCAGCCGTTGGGGTTCGACCGTTGGAGCTCTGACAGGTGGGGCCTCTGGGTTGTCCGGTGGTGCACCGGACATGTCCTGTAGACTGTCCGGTGCGCCAACTGCGCGTGCTCTGTCCTCTGCGCGCGCAGACGCGCATTTAATGCGTTGCAGTCGACCGTTGCGCGCGAAGTAGCCGTTGCTCCGCTAGCACACCGGACAGTCCGGTGTTGCACCAGACACTGTACGGTGCTTCACCGGACAGTCCGGTGAATTATAGCGGAGCGTCCTCTGAATTTCCCGAAGGTAGCGAGTTCAGCGTCGAGTGCCCTGGTGCACCGGATACTGTCCGGTGGTGCACCGACAGTCCGGTGCGCCAGACCAGGGTGCCTTTGAGTTGTCTTTTGCTCTCTTTGTTTGAACCCTTTCTTGGTCTTTTTATTGGCTTATTGTGAACCTTTGGCACCTGTAAAACTTATAGACTAGAGCAAACTAGTCAGTCCAATTATTTGTGTTGGGCAATTCAACCACCAAAATCAATTAGGAAAAAGGTGTAAGCCTAATTTCCTTTCACTATGCATGGATTGTTTCTTTATTTTTAACATTTTGGACCACGCTTGCACCACATGTTTTGTTTTTGCATATTCTTTTGTAAATTCATTTCAAAGTTCTTTTGCAAATAGTCAAAGGTAAATGAATAAGATTTTGAGAAGCATTCTCAAGATTTGAAATTTTCTCCCCCTGTTTCAAATGCTTTTCCTTTTGACTAAACAAAACTCCCCTTCAATAATTTTCTCCTCTTAGTGTTCAAGAGGGTTTTAAGATACTAATTTTGAAAATACTACTTTCTCCCCCTTTTGAAAACAATAAGATATCAATTGAAAAATTAGTGGTGGTGCGGTCCTTTTGCTTTGGGCTAATACTTTCTCCCCCTTTGGCATGAATCGCCAAAAACGGATACTTGAGTGAAATATAAGCCCTTTTAAACTACTTTCTCCCCCTTTGGTAAATAACATATGAGTGAAGATTATACCTGTTGGGGACTTGTTCTCAAATGCTATAAGTTAAGAACAAGGCAACACAAAAATTGTTAAACGTTAAAGTCCTTCGTCCTTCGGGGCATTATTTCCCTTAGGATGTAATGCTTTCCGGACGAAGGTTATGAAGGACATACCTTCATCAACTCAACATATAATAATGAAGAAGGAATCATATGGAATATAACATAAACAATTATGTATAATTACCAACTCATTTCTATATATATTATTATGGAAAAATAGAAATGATATCAAATTACAAATGTACCTTCGGCTTGAAAGAAGGTAAAAATACGAGCGTGACGCAAAAGTAAATGCCAAGTCCGCGTGAACAGTACGGGAGCACTGTTCACCTATTTATAGGCACGAGATACAGCCCATGCAAAATTACATCCATGCCCTTTACATTTGGTAGTAATTCTATAGTAATCCTCCGAGGTCTGAATAGCCTTTTCATCTTTAAGTCGGTTTCCTTTTCTGCTATCACGCCGAAGCTTTCCTGCTCACAGCTTCGGCGCTGTATCAACCTTCGTATTCTTTGGGCTTCTCTCACTGCAGTACCGATTCGAGTCCGAAGATACCTGTTCACACATTATACTCCAGAAACATTGTTTAAATCATATTTTTGAGGACCTTCGAAAGCCGAAGGCCCCCAACAGTAGCCCCTCGCAATATTAATTTGTTAGAATGATAAATTTAGATTGCGACATGGACGAAGGCCTTAAGCCGAAGGTCCGAAAAAACACCTTCCCTTTGCTAGAATAGCAACATTCACTGACAAGCGGGGTCTTCCAATTTTTAATGCACTGGGCGTATAAATAAGAGCATACCACGAGCTCATTTGGTACGCTTTCTTGCCATCTGCTCTTGCTTACTTAATTTTTAGCTCTTGCGCACCAACACTTGCTTGGCTTTTTAAGTTTTTAAGCTTCAGCTTTGAAAACAGTTTTTTAGCATTTTCGAAGATGTCTGAAGATAAAAGGGCTGCTGTCGAGATGAAGCTGAGTCTGTCTGAAGAGAAAAACCTGGGGTTTCTTGAAGCAATGTCGAAGACAAATACAGAAAAAATCACCAAAGAGATTTTAGAAGGTTTATCTGAAGATACTGATGACAGCGACAGTTATGATGTGGATAGTGGTGGTGAAGACTCCGAAGATCACCCTTGGCAACCAAGCCATGCGGTTTTCGGCAAATCAAGTATCAAAGAAAATCATCTTGTCAACATGAGGGGAAGATATTTCCGAGACTTGTCCGTTGTAAGGGCCGACGAAGGAGAGAAGACTTGTCCGACTCCTGAGGAAAATGAAGTCGTAGTGTTCCGAAGCTTTTTGAAAGCTGGACTACGATTTCCCCTGAGCAGCTTTGTCGTAGAAGTACTGAAAATATTTGAAATCTATCTTCACCAACTCACCCCCGAAGCAATCATAAGGATGAATATCTTCGTGTGGGCCGTGAAAAGCCAAGGTCTGGAACCTGATGCGAAAAGCTTCTGCAACATACACGAATTGTTATACGAGACAAAACCCTGGGGTAAGGAACAGTATCACAATAATTTCGGCTGCTACAGTTTCGTCTCTCGGTCCGGGTCAAGCTGTCCCGTGCCAACCTTTCGGAAGAGATGGCCCGGCGATTGGATGACAGAATGATTTTATGTGAAGAATGACCTGAAAACACGGGAAGATATTAAAGGTATAATTATGCGCCCTATTTGGCAAAGCTTCGGCCTGCGGAAGCCGAAGGTTGAAATGAACGAAGCTGCCGAAGAATGCCAGAGAGCCTTCGGAATTATTTGCTCTTTTATTGGAACGAGAGATCTGGTTCAAGAGCATATTGCCTTCAGAGTATGGCCGCTCGCGGAAAAATGGGAAATGCCGCAAGAGACCATAAAGGAGGCTGACGAAGGTGGACTTATCAGGCTGAAGTATACTTTCTAATTTGGAGATAAATTCGTTGAGCCAGATGATGACTGGCTAAAAAGCATTGAAAATTTAAGTGATGAACTACTTGGGGTTTATTCAAAGGCCGAAGATACTGCATTGTCAGCAGCCTTCAGAGGTCGGAAAAAGAAAAGACTGAACCGAGTGTTTGACGCAATTGGGTTCGTGTACCCCGACTACCACTATCCAGCGCGGGGCCAGAAAAGAAAAAACGCAGCTTCTGCACAAGAAACTGCTTCAGCCGTTCCCAGCGAGCCAGCGCCGAAGAGACAAAGGGTAAAGGTTCTCACACACCGGCCACGCTACATTGAACCAGCTACAGTGCCTGAATTCGCTGGCGAAACCTCTTCGGCCACCGAAATTAAAGGACCAACTTCAGTGCCGAAGATCGAAGAAAAAACTGAAGCACCCTTAGCAAAGAAAACAGAAAAACCGAGAACTGAAGGAACGAAAATATTGGAAATTTTAAGTCCTTCAGCAAGTGTTGAGACAATAAAAAACCAAAAGGGTCCAGCGGTGACCCCAAAAAGAAAAAGAATGGTCAATGTGCTAGATGTTCTGGAGACAATTAAGTCCTCAAGCATGACTCCGAAGAAGACTGTTGAAACTTCCGAAGCAGAAACTAAAATCTTTGATACTAAAGCTCCAAAACAACAAACTGAGACTGAAGCTGGGCCTTCAGAGCCCACGAAGGTAAAACCCTTGGAAACCGAGAAAGAAAAAATGCCGGAGCCAATTCTTGTTGAAGAAATCAGTGCTGATGCCCCCGAAGCATCCCCAAAGCCCTTGATTATATTGTTCGACATGCTTCGGGGAAAAAGCTATCAGAAGAAGAAGTTTTTGAAGCTAATTACTATGCCAAAGAATTGAAATATCCGAAGGGGGCACTAGTGTTCAATGGTACAAATGAAGAAGATTTCCTATACTGCCTCCCGGATAACAAAGAATTACTCGTCTGTCGGGAAATGGCCCGAAGCATGGGGTTTCCGAAACTGGAGGCTGGCCTCTGCGCGATGACAAAGGACGATCTTTCGGACAGCCTTGCATATAACAGCCTGAAGGTACGAGATCTGCGCATTTGGAAACTTTAGGATTTGAAACTTATTCTTTTATTCTTATACTAACTCTTTTACATATAGGGTTTAATTCTAAGCAACGCGCTGAGAGCACAAAAGAATGCCGAAGACGAGAGCTATGAAATTGCTTTCAACAACCTTCGAACAGAGGTTATCAAACTAAGAAACGAAGCCTTGGAAAAGGACAAAATTCTAGTTACATTGGTGGATAAAATAAAGGAGGACGAAGCTGCCTCTAAAGTACAAGCTGCAGCCCAAAAGCACGAAATTGACGATCTTCGGAAGCAATTAGCCCGAGCTAAAGAAGAACGCATACTTGAAGAAATGAAGCGAGAACTTAGCGACCAATGGGCAAGTCATTTAGAAGGAACTGTTGAAGAGCTTCGTTCGTCCAAGAAAAGATGCTATGACAAATCTATGGAGTGTGTTAAGAAAATGAAAACCAGCTTCGCCAGCGTTGGCGCATTCTCGAGCGAAGAAAACTTTACAAGAGGCAACCCCGAAGGTCCCATCGAATGGATTAATCACAAAGCTGAGGCCTTTGAGGAAATTTTAAATAGCCGCGGAGACATATGCGCTTTTTCGGGTGCCAGGGGGATTGCCACCATTTTGGAGAGAAAGGGCTGCGAGCATGTAAAAATTTTAGCGCAATCCGAAGCTACCTTGCCCTTCGAAGATGCAAAAAATCCTTCAGCCGAAGCTAGCATGGTTGGTGGAAAATTTTTCACCGATATCTGGGACAATGGTGGTCGAGAAATGGCCCGAGAAATTATCCAAAAGAGCGAAAAAGGCATCCATGACGCTAGAAAAGTAGCAGAGGTTGCTGAGAAAAGCGCAGAGCCCGAAGAGCAAATAGGTATTAACTAATGGTTTTTATTGTGCTGTAATTTTTGATTTTAAGCTTCATTCGCAATTTGTAATAGCAATGTAGTCGTATCCTGTCCTCCCTCAGATCCTACTAAAGCGTCTCCGGGCCCTCACCCGAAAGAAGACAATGGAATTAAAAAGATGGCTGAAGCTATCATGGATCAAGTTGTCAATCAACTCCTGAACGAAGCTGCGGAAGTAGTACTTAAGGAAGACTAGGTGCTATTAAAAAACATCTGAAATGTAATATGCGTAATATCTTGTAACCCTGAATGTAATATACTTGTTTCTTATGGTTCAATTCTTTACGATGCATGAAATTCTACATACGTACCGTTTTTGAGTCTTTGACGAAAAAACACCTTCCCTTCTTTTCATGCTTCGTGAAGAAGAATTTTCATTTATCACAACAACATCCATAGTGTTCTGATGAAGAATATCCAAGCTTCATAAAAATATTTTCCGAAGCTACACTCCGAAGATCAATATTGTATCTCCTTCTTGTGCCATATGCAGCATGATGCATGATGCTTATGCTATGCGAAATGATGTAATGATGTTATGCTATGTAAAATGGTATTTATTCCGAAGATACACGCACATCCGTGCAGTAAAACACATAATCTTTTTAAATCAGCGTTGACTTTTCGCTGTAAGCCTCCCTTAGGAGCTTCTTCGCCTTTTACTTCAGCGGAATCAGCGTTGACTTTTCGCTGTAAGCCTCCCTTAGGAGCTTCTTCGCCTTTTACTTTCGGCGGTATTCGTGTTGACT
Organism: Zea mays; assembly: GCF_902167145.1. NCBI lineage: Eukaryota > Viridiplantae > Streptophyta > Magnoliopsida > Poales > Poaceae > Zea > Zea mays. The sequence goes on along the minus strand of NC_050098.1, from coordinate 40,969,717 downwards.
TTTCGCGCTTCGCCTTTTACTTAGGCGGTACCAGCGTTTATTTTTCGCTGTAAGCTCTGCATTCCCTTTGGAACGACTTTTGAGCAGAAAACTTACACTGCGCTCCCTTTGGAACGACTTTTTGTAACTTCAGCAAACTTACTCTGCGTTCCTTAGAACGACTTTTTGTTGCCTCGAAGAATCCATGCCGTGCCTTTTAAAATAAATTTTTGGTAATTCGAAGATCCTCCTTGCTGTCGCAAATCTTTAAGCTTTAACAACTTAAACCTGTGGAGAAGATATATTTTCCTTGTGGCAAACAACGAAACTATTACATGAGATTTAAAAAGTGTCCTTTATTACACAGAAAATAAAACTGAATGGAAAAGACTACTATCAAGGTAGGATATTTGTCAATAAATGTGCTTCGACTCTGGCACAGTGCTATTGACTGTGCGAGCTTCGGACTGTTCTTTGAAGTCCCTTTGGTGTTGGGCATATTGGCCCCCTTCTGGCTGCTGGCCTTGCTGCGGCGGTGGTGGAGGCGGAGGCTATTGCCAGGAAGCTTGAGGTTGACTCGCCGAAGCAACAGAAACTGCAGGGTGGTTGCCTACATATTCTAGGATATAAGGCGAATGATATGAAGCAGTGTGCATGATCTGCTTCGGCTGACCCTGTTGTGCTGCAGCTTCGGCTATCTCCTTTTGCTTCTGGATGGTGACATGGCACATCCTGGTGGTATGGCCCTTGTTTTCACCACAGAACAAGCAAAATGTTCTCCTTGGTTGATCTCCAAATCTTCCGCCGAAGCCCCTGGCGCCTCTGCCTCTTGGAGCTGGCGGCCGGAAGGAGCTTTGCTGTTGTCCCGAAGCCTGTGAGGAGCACTGTGGCCTTTGCTGCTGACTCCCCTTATCATCATTTTGAGTAGAGTTGTGAATTGACCTAACGTGCCTCGGATAAAATCTTCCTCCGAAGCCCCTAGTCATTTCGGAAAACCTGAAAGCCTCCTCCCTTCTTTGACGAAAATCATTGTCGGCCCGAATATATTCGTCCATCTTCTGGAGCAGCTTCTCCAAAGTTTGAGGAGGCTTCCTAGCAAAGTACTGAGCTGAAGGCCCTGGCTGAAGTCCCTTGATCATGGCCTCAATGACAATTTCGTTGGGCACTGTTGGCGCCTGTGCCCTCAAACGCAAGAACCTCCGGACATATGCCTGAAGGTATTCTTCATGATCCTGGGTGCACTGGAATAGAGCTTGAGCAGTGACCGGCTTCGTCTGAAACCCTTGGAAGCTGGTTAACAACATGTCCTTCAGCTTTTGCCATGAAGTGATCGTTCCTGGTCGAAGGGAGGAATACCAGGTTTGAGCAACACTCCTGACAGCCATAACAAAAGATTTTGCCATGACTGCAGTATTGCCACCATACGAAGATACTGTTGCTTCGTAGCTCATCAAAAACTGCTTCGGGTCTGAATGGCCGTCAAATATGGGAAGCTGGGGCGGCTTGTAGGACGGAGGCCAAGGTGTAGCCTGCAGCTCAGCGGACAGAGGAGAAGCATCATCAAAAGCAAAATTTCCATGGTGGAAATTCTCATACCAGTCATCTTCGTTGAAGAAATCCTCCTGATGAAGGTCCTTGTGCTGAGGTCTTCGGTTCTGCTCATCCTGAGTAAGATGACGAACTTCTTCAGAGGCTTCGTCTATCTGCCTTTGCAGTTCAGCTAGCCTGGCCATCTTTTCCTTCTTCCTCTGCACCTGTTGATGAAGCATCTCCATGTCTCTGATTTCTTGGTCTAGCTCATCCTCTTGCAGTGTCGGGCTGACAGCCTTCCTCTTCTGGCTTCGGGCCTCCCGAAGGGAGAGAGTCTCCTGATTGGGGTCCAGCGGTTGCAGAGTTGCAGCCCCAGTTGCTGAAGCTTTCTTCGGCGCCATAGCGAAGGTTTATGATTGCCAAAGGTGTTCAAAACTCAAAGAGTGGAAGTGAGTTCACTGGAGGTGGGCGCCAATGTTGGGGACTTGTTCTCAAATGCTATAAGTTAAGAACAAGGCAACACAAAAAATGTTAAACGTTAAAGTCCTTCGTCCTTCGGGGCATTATTTCCCTTAGGATGTAATGCTTTCCGGACGAAGGTTATGAATGACATACCTTCATCAACTCAACATATAATAATGAAGAAGGAATCATATGGAATATAACATAAACAATTATGTATAATTACCAACTCATTTCTATATATATTATTATGGAAAAATAGAAATGATATCAAATTACAAATGTACCTTCGGCTTGAAAGAAGGTAAAAATACGAGCGTGACGCAAAAGTAAATGCCAAGTCCGCGTGAACAGTACGGGAGCACTGTTCACCTATTTATAGGCACGAGATACAGCCCATGCAAAATTACATCCATGCCCTTTACATTTGGTAGTAATTCTATAGTAATCCTCCGAGGTCTGAATAGCCTTTTCATCTTTAAGTCGGTTTCCTTTTCTGCTATCACGCCGAAGCTTTCCTGCTCACAGCTTCGGCGCTGTATCAACCTTCGTATTCTTTGGGCTTCTCTCACTGCGGTACCGATTCGAGTCCGAAGATACCTGTTCACACATTATACTCTAGAAACATTGTTTAAATCATATTTTTGAGGACCTTCGGAAGCCGAAGGCCCCCAACAATACCAAAGACGAAGAGTTGCTCGGAGCGACGGCGAAGGGTGAGTGGAGTGGAGTGGAAGCCTTTGTCTTCGCCGAAGACTTCAAATCCCTTTCATTCTATGACTTGGTTTGAAATACACTTGAAAACACATTAGTCATAGCAAATGAAAGAGATACGATCAAAGGTATATGAAAGAGCTATGTGTGCAAAACATCAAAAGAAATTCCTAGAATCAAGAATATTTAGCTCATGCCTAAGTTTGTTAAAGGTTTGTTCATCTAGTGGCTTGGTAAAGATATCGGCTAATTGTTCCTTGGTGTTAATATATGCAATCTCAATATCTCCCTTTTGTTGGTGATCCCTTAAGAAATGATACCGAATGGCTATGTGTTTAGTGCGGCTATGTTCAACGGGATTATCCGCCATGCGGATTGCACTCTCATTATCACATAGAAGAGGAACTTTGGTTAATTTGTAACCGTAGTCCCTAAGGGTTTGCCTCATCCAAAGCAATTGCGCGCAACAATGACCTACGGCAATATACTCGGCTTCGGCGGTAGAAAGAGCTACAGAATTTTGCTTCTTTGAAGCCCAAGACACCAAGGATCTTCCCAAGAACTGGCAAGTCCCCGATGTGCTCTTTCTATTAATTTTACACCCGCCCAATCGGCATTCGAATAACCAATTAAATCAAATGTGGATCCCCGAGGGTACCAAAGCCCAAACTTAGAAGTATAAACCAAATATCTCAAGATTCGTTTTACGGCCGTAAGGTGAGCTTCCTTAGGGTCGGCTTGGAACCTTGCACATGCATACAGAAAGCATTATATCCGGTCGTGAAGCACATAAATAGAGTAAAGAACCTATCATCGACCGGTATACCTTTTGATCTACGGATTTACCTCCCATGTCGAGGTCGAGATGGCCATTGGTTCCCATGGGTGTCTTGATGGGTTTGGCATCCTTCATCCCAAACTTGTTTAGAATGTCTTGAATATACTTCGTTTGGCTAATGAAGGTGCCCTCTTGGAGTTGCTTCACTTGAAATCCCAAGAAGTACTTCAACTCCCCCATCATCGACATCTCGAATTTCTGTGTCATGATCCTACTAAATTCCTCACATGTAGTTTCGTTAGACCCAAAAATAATATCATCAACATAAATTTGGCATACAAACAAATCATTGTCAAGAGTTTTAGTAAATAAGGTAGGATCGGCCTTTCCGACTTTGAAGCCATTAGTGATAAGGAAATCTCTTAGGCATTCATACCATGCTCTTGGGGCTTGCTTGAGCCCATAAAGCGCCTTAGAGAGTTTATATACGTGATTAGGGTACTTACTATCTTCAAAGCCGGGAGGTTGCTCAACATAGACCTCCTCCTTGATTGGTCCATTGAGGAAGGCACTTTTCACGTCCATTTGATAAAGCTTAAAGCCATGGTAAGTAGCATAGGCAAGTAAAATGCGAATTGACTCAAGCCTAGCTACGGGTGCATAGGTTTCACCGAAATCCAAACCTTCGACTTGTGAATACCCCTTGGCCACAAGTCGGGCTTTGTTCCTTGTCACCACACCATGCTCATCCTGCTTGTTGCGGAAGACCCACTTGGTTCCTACAACATTTTGATTAGGACATGGAACTAAATGCCATACCTCATTCCTTGTGAAATTGTTGAGCTCCTCTTGCATCGCCACCACCCAATCTAAATCTTGAAGTGCTTCCTCTACCCTGTGTGGCTCAATAGAGGAAACAAAAGAGTAATGTTCACAAAAATGAGCAACACGAGATCGAGTAGTTACTCCCTTTTGAATATCGCCGAGGATGGTGTTCACGGGGTGATCTTGTTGGATTGCTTGGTGGACTCTTGGGTGTGGCGGTCTTGGAACTTGTTTATCTTCCTCATCTTGATCACGGGCATCTCCCCCTTGATCATTTCTCTCCTCTTGAGGTGGCTCAACTTCTTGATCTTCTTCTTCATCATTTTGAGCCTTATCCTCATCTTGAGTTGGTGGAGATGCTTGTGTGGAGGAAGATGGTTGATCTTGTGCTTGTGGTGGCTCTTAGGATTCCTTAGGACACACATCCCCAATGGACATGTTCCTTAGCGCGACGCACGGAGCCTCTTCATCACCTAATTCATCAAGATCAACTTGCTCTACTTGAGAGCCGTTAGTCTCATCAAACACAATGTAACAAGAAACTTCAACTTGTTCAGAGGACTTGTTAAAGACTCTATATGCCCTTGTGTTTGAATCATATCCTAGTAAAAAGCCTTCTACAGCCTTAGGAGCAAATTTAGATTTTCTACCTCTTTTAACAAGAATAAAACATTTGCTACCAAAGACTCTAAAATATGAAACATTTGCCTTTTTATCGGTTAGGAGTTCGTATGATGTCTTCTTGAGGATTCGGTGTAGATATAACCGGTTGATGGCGTAGCAAGCGGTGTTGACGGCCTCGGCCCAAAACCGATCCAAAGTCTTGTACTCATCAAGCATGGTCCTTGCCATGTCCAATACAGTTCGATTCTTCCTCTCCACTACACCATTTTGTTGTGGGGTGTAGGGAGAAGAGAACTCATGCTTGATGCCCTCCTCCTCAAGGAAGCCTTCAATTTGTGAGTTCTTGAACTCCGTTCCATTGTCGCTTCTTATCTTCTTGATCCTCAAGCCGAACTCATTTTGAGCCCGTCTCAAGAATCCCTTTAAGGTCTCTTGGGTATGAGATTTTTCCTACAAAAAGAACACCCAAGTGAAGCGAGAATAATCATCCACAATAACTAGACAGTACTTACTCTCGCCGATGCTTATGTAAGCTATCGGGCCGAAAAGGTCCATATGTAGGAGCTCGAGTGGCCTGTCAGTCGTCATGATGTTCTTGTGTGGATGATGAACACCAACTTGCTTCACTGCCTGACATGCGCTACAAATCCTGTCTTTCTCAAAATGAACATCTGTTAGTCCCAATATGTGTTCTCCCTTTAGAAGCTTGTGAAGATTCTTCATTCCAACATGTGCTAGTCGGTGATGCCAGAGTCAGCCCATGTTAGTCTTAGCAATTAAGCAAGTGTCGAGTTCAGCTCTATCAAAATCTACTAAGTATAGCTGACCCTCTAACACTCCCTTAAATGCTATTGAATCACCACTTCTTCTAAAGACAGTGACACCTGTGTCCGTAAAAAGACAGTTGTAGCCCATTTCGCATAATTGAGAAACAGAAAGCAAATTGTAATCTAAAGAGTCTACAAGAAAAACATTGGAAATGGAATGGTCATGTGATATAGCAATTTTACCCAATCCTTTGACCAAACCTTGATTTCCATCCCCGAATGTGATTGCTCTTTGGGGATCTTGGTTTTTCTCATAGGAGGAGAACATCTTCTTCTCCCCGGTCATGTGGTTTGTGCACCCGCTATCAATGATCCAACTTGAGCCCCCGGATGCATAAACCTACAAAACAAGTTTAGTTCTTGATTTTAGGTACCCAAATAGTTTTGGGTCCTTTGACATTAGATACAAGAACTTTGGGTACCCAAACACAAGTCTTTGACCCCTTGTGCTTGCCCCCAACATATTTGGCAACTACCTTGCCGGATTTGTTAGTTAAAACATAAGATGCATCAAAAGTTTTAAATGAAATTTTAGAATCATTTTATGCAATTGGAGTTTTCTTCTTAGGCAATTTAGCACGGGTTGATTGCCTAGAGCTAGATGTCTCAACCTTATACATAAAAGCATGATTAGGGCCAGAGTGAGACTTCCTAGAATGAATTCTCCTAATTTTGCTCTCGGGATAACCGGCAGGGTACAAAATGTAACCCTCGTTATCCTGAGGCATGGGATCCTTGCCCTTAACAAAGTTAGACAATCTTTTAGGAGGGGCATTAAGTTTGACATTGTCCCCCTTTTGGAAGCCAATGCCATCCTTGATGCCAGGGCGTCTCCCACTATAGAGCATGCTTCTAGCAAATTTAAAATTTTCATTTTCTAAGTCATGCTCACTAATCTTAGCATTAAGTTGAGCTATGTGATCATTTTGTTTCTTAATTAAAGCTAAGTGGTCATGGATAGCATCAACATTAATGTCTCTACATCTAGTGCAAATGGAAACATGCTCAACGGTAGATGTAGAGGGTTTGCAAGATTTTAGTTCAACAATCTTAGCATGTAAAATGTCATTCTCACTTCGAAGATTGGAAATTGTAACATTGCAAACATCTAAATCTTTAGCCTTAGCAATTAATTTTTCATTATCATTTCTAAGGCTAGCAAGAGAGACATTCAAATCTTCAATCTTAGCAAGTAATTTAACATTATCATCTCTAAGATTGGGAATTGAAGCATCACAAATATTTGAATCAACCTTAGCAATTAAACTAGCATTCTCATTTCTAAGGTTGGTGATAACATCATGACATGTGCTTAGCTCACCAGATAATTTTTCACATTTTTCTACTTCTAGAGCATAAGCATTCTTAACCTTAACATGCTTCTTATTTTCCTTAATTAGGAAGCCCTCTTGGGAGTCCAAGAGTTCATCCTTCTCATGAATAGCACTAATTAGTTCATTTAATTTTTCTTTTTGTTGCATGTTTAGGTTGGCAAAAAGGATGCGCAAATTATCCTCCTCATCACTAGCATTATCCTCATCACTAGAGGTTTCATATTTAGTGGAGGATTTTGATTTTACCTTCTTCTTTTTGACGTCCTTTGCCATGAGGCACTTGTGGCCGACGTTGGGGAAGAGGAGGCCCTTGGTGACGGCGATGTGTTGGCGGCGTCCTCGTCGGATGAGGAGTCGGAGGAGCTCTCGTCGGAGTCCCACTCGCGGCACACATGGGCATCACTGCCTTTCTTCTTGTAGTACCTCCTCTTTTCTCTCCTCTTGCCCTTCTTGTCGTCGCCCCTGTCACTATCACTAGATAATGGACATTTAGCAATGAAATGACCGGGCTTACCACACTTGTAGCACACTTTCTTGGAGCGGGATTTGTGGTCCTTCCCCCTCCTTTGCTTGAGGATTTGGCAGAAGCTCTTGATGATGAGCGCCATCTCCTCATTGTCGAGCTTAGAGGCATCGATGGGTTGTCTACTTGATGTAGACTCCTCTTTCTTCTCCTCCGTCGCCTTGAATGCGACCGGTTGTGCTTCGGGCGTGGAGGGGCCATCTAGCTCGATAATTTTCTTTGAGCCTTTGATCATCAACTCAAAGCTCACAAAGTTTCCTATCACTTCCTCGGGAGATATTAGTGTGTATCTAGGATTACCACGAATTAATTGAACTTGCGTAGGGTTAAGAAAAATTAGTGATCTAAGAATAACCTTAACCATTTCATGGTCAATCCATTTTGTGCTCCCAAGGTTGCACACTTGGTTCACCAAGGTCTTCAAGCGGTTGTACATGGCTTGAGGGTCCTCGCCTTGGTTGAGACGGAATCGACCGAGCTCCCCCTTGATCGTCTCCCGCTTGGTGATTTTGGTCACTTCATCTCCTTCGTGTGCGGTCTTGAGCACGTCCCAAACCTCCTTGGCGCTCTTCAACCCTTGCACCTTATTATACTCCTCCGGACTTAGAGAGGAGAGGAGTATAGTAGTTGCTTGAGAGTTCAAGTGCTTGATTTGGGCCACCTCGTCCTCATCATAATCTTCATCCCCCATGGATGGTACCTGTACTCCAAATTCAACAATGTCCCATATACTTGTGTGGAGTGAGGTTAGGTGAAACTTCATCATTTCACTCCACCTACTATAATCTTCACCGTTAAAAGCCGGTGGTTTCCCCAATGGGACAGAAAGTAATGGAGTATGCTTGGAAATGCGAGGGTAGCGTAGGGGAATCTTACTAAACTTCTTGCGCTCATGGCGCTTAGAAGTTACGGACGGCGTGTCGGAGCCAGAGGTGGATGGCGACGAAGAGTCGGTCTCGTAGTAGACCACCTTCCTCATTTTCTTCTTCTTATCACCGCTCCGACGTGACTTGTTGTGTGAAGGGGATCCCTTCATCTTGTTGGCGGACTCCCCGGATGGAGCCTTCCCATGGCTTGTAGCGGGCTTCTCGCTTGTCCCGATCTCCCTCTTGGCGGATGCTCCCGACATCACTTCAAGCGGTTAGGCTCTAATGAAGCACCGGGCTCCGATACCAATTGAAAGTCGCCTAGAGGGGGGGGGGGTGAATAGGGCGAATCTGAAATTTATAAACTTAAGCATAACTACAAGCCGGGTTAGCGTTAGAAATATAAACGAGTCCGAGAGAGAAGGCGCAAAACAAATCGTGAGCAAATAAAGAGCGAGACACGAAGATTTGTTTTACCGAGGTTCCGTTTTTGCAAACCTACTCCCCGTTGAGGTGGTCACAAAGACCAGGTCTCTTTCAACCCTTTCCCTCTCTCAAACGGTCACTTAGACCGAGTGAGCTTCTCTTCTCAATCAAACGGAACACGAAGTTCCCACAAGGACCACCACACAATTGGTGTCTCTTGCCTCGATTACAATTGAGTATGATCACAAGAAGAATGAGAAAGAAAAGAAGCAATCCAAGCGCAAGAGCTCAAATGAACACAAATATAACTCTCTCTCTCTCTAGTCACTATTGATTGGAGTTGTCTTTGGACTTGGGAGAGGATTTGATCTCTTTGGAGTGTCTAGAATTGAATGCTATAGCTCTTGTAATGTGTTGAAGGTGGAAAACTTGGATGCCATTGAATGTGGGGTGGTTGGGGTATTTATAGCCCCAACCACCAAAAATAGTCGTTGGGAGACTGCTGTCGCATGGCACACCGGACAGTCCGGTGTGCCACCGGACACTGTCCGGTGCGCCAGCCACGTCAGCCAGCCGTTGGGGTTCGACCATTGGAGCTCTGACAGGTGGGGCCTCTAGGCTATCCGGTGGTGCACCGGACAGGTCCTGTAGACTGTCCGGTGCGCCAACTGCGCGTGCTCTGACCTCTGCGCGCGCAAACGCACATTTAATGCGTTGCAGTCGACCGTTGCGCGCGAAGTAGCCGTTGTTCCGCTGGCACACCGGACAGTCCGGTGTTGCACTGGACACTGTCCGATGCTTCACCGGACAGTCCGGTGAATTATAGCGGAGCGCCCTCTGAATTTCCCGAAGGTAGCGAGTTCAGCGTCGAGTGCCCTGGTGCACCGGACACTGTCCGGTGGCACACCAGACAGTTCGGTGCGCCAGACCAAGGTGCCTTTGGGTTGTCTTTTGTCTCTTTGTTTGAACCCTTTCTTGGTCTTTTTTATTGGCTTATTGTGAACCTTTGGCACCTATAAAACTTATAGACTAGAGCAAACTAGTCAGTCCAATTATTTGTGTTGGGCAATTCAACCACCAGAATCAATTAGGAAAAAGGTGTAAGCCTAATTTCCTTTCACTATTCGTACCGGGCCGAAACGGGTTCGGGTCGGGTCCGTGCCGGGTGGCCCGTTTGGACATCTATACTCACCGTGCCACAGTTCACGCGTGCTGCTCCACAAGCTCCGGGCAGACCTCCTCTTCAACTTCCGCCCTCTGAGCTCCTAGGCAACAAGGAGATCGTGCCCCTCGATCTGTTGCTCATGGACTCTGACGCTGGTGCTTTGATGTGTCCTCCCTGTCGATTGAGGTCGAGTAGTGTGTAACTAACAAGATCACTAGCGACAGTGGCAAGCGACATAGAGCGCATCGTCTAGATCTACCGGGCACGGTGTTCGAGGCCGAGAGCGGCGCCAGCTGGAGCAACGGGTGTTAGGTTGGGGAACGCCAACATCGTGTAAGGGGGAGATGTCTGGAGGCCGTCGCGGAGGATGGGTGCGCGTTCCACAGGGAGCGTAGCTGTGATCACTGTTGGCCACTTCCACTTCTTCCGTATCACACATGCACCTAGACATTGTGATCCATCCATCTTGTGCTTCCATAGTTCCTTATTTGGTTCACCGGGGTCTTGAGCCTGTTGTACGTTTCTGTGGGTTCTTTACCTCTCTTCACAACGAACATCCCAAGTTCACCTTCGATGAGCTCCATCATGGTGATCATCGTCATGTCATTTCCTTCGTGTGCAATCTTGATAGTGTCCCAAATCTCTTTTGTATTGTCCAAGCCACTAACTTTATTGTATTCCTCCATGCATAGATAAGCTAGTAGAACAGTAGTAGCTTGGGCATTTTTATGGATCATTTCTTGAAAATAAATAGCATTATAGTTTTCATCATTGCTATCTAAAACATGCATTCTATTTTCTACTATGTCCCAAATACTAGGATGAAGAGATAATAAATGGCTCTGCATTTTATGGCTCCACCAAGAATAATCCTCACCATCAAAGTGAGGGGGCTTTCCTAGAGGGATAGAGAGAAAATATGCATTTGAATTGTAAGGAATGCAAGAATAATTAAAAGACGTTTTAAAGTAATCGTGTTTGATCATCTTTTTCATTGAAGAGGAGTCGTCAACGTCCTTGTGCGAAGAAGAGGAAGAGTCACTGTCGTAGTAGATGATCTTCTTGTTCCTCTTCTTCTTGCCTTCCTTTTGCCGGATACTGAGTCAACAGTTTCTCCTCCCTTGGTTGTGTCGTCGGTGGGGATCTTCTCCTTCTCCTCGATCACCTTCACGTTCAATTTTGTCTCGTCACTAGCCATCTCTTTGGGTTGTTAGACCCAACAGAAGAGATTGGCTCCAATACCAATTGAGAGCACCTAGAGAGGGTGAATAGGTGGTCCTGCAAAAATAGCTTCAAAACACCCAAACTTGGTCTAATAATTGAGTTAGAGTAAACTAAAACCAAGTTTGAATGGAGAAGATGGTAGAAAGGTTCCCTTCACTTGGTTGATCTTCCAAGATATGAAAGATTCTAAGAGCAATATTCCATGTGAGTTGAGAGAACTAAGGAACAAGGAAAAATCGCAATAAAGTAAATGAGACGAGAGACAACAATTTTAATTCCGTGGTTCGGCCAAAGCCTACCTCCACGTTGTGGTGTCCTCCTTTGGATAAGGGTTGCAATCAACCCCTCTCAAGTGATCACCTAGATCACTTGAGCGCCACAATTTCTTCCTTATATCAAGTATCCCCACTTGCAAGGAATCTCCACAACTTGTAGTCTCTCACAGCCTTACAAATGATAAAAATCACAACATAGAGTAAGGGAGGGAGATAGAGTACACACACAAGAGCACAATGCAGCAACACATGCAAGAAACATAAAGAAACAAGCGCAAGAACTCAAGATCATAGAAATAGCATAGAACTCGCGCTCAGATCTCACTAAGATCATTAGCAGACGTGGTCGTGGCGTGTCGGAGTATTGTATAGCTCTTGGAGTGCTTGGGTGCCGGTTGGAGGCGCCTAGGGGGGTCCTTTTATAGGCCTAAGGGCCTAGGAGTCATTGCCTCCTCCACATGGAAGCCCCAAAAGTTTCCTGTCTGTAGGCACACCGTATTGGCTCGGTGCACATGGGACCAGGTCTTGTAGCCCCTAGTCTAGGATCCTCATTAGCCACCTTCCTTAGTTGACGTGCACCAAACCGGTCTGGTGATGTCAGCTAGGCATTTGTCGTTGCAGAACTGTTGGAGAGGGCCATTGAAGAGATGGTCCGGTGCACCAGACTCACACTATTCATGGTCCAGTGATTTAAAAAAAATCCCGAGAGCACTGAGTTCGGTTGGGTCGCACTAACCCAGTCCAATGCTCCCCGGACCAGACGAAGTTAGGCTCTTTTGAGCCTAACCTCTCCAAACTTTTTCAGCTTTCTTTGGTAGCTTCCCTACGACTTAGACAAACATAGTTAGCACTGAATCCAATTGACTAAGTGTAGGAAACATACCTTTTCTCCTCGGATTCACCATGATTTGCAATATGGCTTGTTTCAAGTCCAAAATGCACTTTTCTTGCATAAATGAGTTAGTAGATAAAACAAAGTGCGAGAAACATAGGATAGGGTGTGTGCATCTTATTCGAACACTTAAACCTCATGTTTATGTTGATTTCCCAAAGTTGCACCTTTGGCCCTCCATTTTAGCTCATTTGGACTTGATCTCTTCAACTTGCCTTCAAGTCAACATGTGCTCATACTCATATGAAGATAGTTAGTTCAAGATGGTGTGTTGATCACTTAATCACCAAAACAGGTAGAAATGACCCTATGGCACATTTCCCTTTCACAAGTGCGTTTGCGAGATTGTATTGCTCAGTGTTCTTGATTACAGAGAGTTCTGAAGCTATAAGACATCTATGCCTACTAGGGTGTCTCGTTTTCATTGGGGTACCTCTACCACCTTATGACGACGGAAAAACAAGTTACACGCACCACGCCCACGACCGTTGCCAATCCAAAATAGGCTTCGACCTATACGAAAGTCAGTGAGTCCTCGGGGAGCATGTCGCACCCTCTGGTGCGTACGATCTGATCCACGCGCCTTCACGCCCACGCAACAGTCGTTCCCGCCTGCTTCTGGTCGTGCGCATCTAATAGCTTGTAAAGCCTAGCCGCTTGGGCCTCCAAGGCCTCTTTAGCAGCCCATGGGTCGTAACCAGGCTATGGCCAGCTAAGGGATATTCATCCACCACATAAACATGAATGACACCATATGAATGTATATACATGTCGATGTTTTAAGCAACTAAAACAAATATATTTGCGGTTAATAGGAAAATAATGAACTAATATGTTGCCCACATATTTTTCTGTGTTCTTGCTTTTCTATATTGTATTTCTACAATCCAACATATATGTATTACCAGTACACTCCAAAAACATGTGCGAATAGTTCTGATTATCAACTACTTTCCAAACAGTTTGTACTTACATATATGTTATTGTGTATTATATATTAACTCATATATAATATTTAAGTACAATTTAAGATCTTGAAATCTCCCTTGTGGGTTCTGGTGGTTTGGATGATAACTCAATTAAATGACTGATAGATGTGTTAAGTGTTTTGTAGGTGCATAGTGTACAGTTTGAAGAGTTCAACACAAGAAATCAAGTGTGGTGATCCAAAGGTTGAGATGAATATGGACAATGGACATCACAAGCTAAGAGAAGGTGAACATTGCTTATGTGATACTCGATGTGCATAACTTGGAGACAAATGGTCAAGCAAAGGATGGAGGCAAGACGAAGTACGAGGTACCGAGTGCATGGGAGAAGGTCAAGGAGGCTAAGGTACGTAAAGCAAGGGGTGAAGCAGAAGACTTGCAAAGTCAAGGTTGATCGAGTTGAGAAGAGCTATGGTGCATCGAGTATCACTACCTAAGGATGTGACTTACAACCAATAGATAATACCTATGGTTATGTGGTGTAAGTCATAAGGATAAAGATCAAGCTCAAGAAGTAGGACAAGGTCACTAGAAGGAGTAATAGTGTCAAAGCTAGAACCTAGAAACAACCCACAAGAGCTAAGTTCACTCTGACCTTTAGTTTGGGTTGCTCCTGTGTTTGAATATGTTCTATGTGACCATTTGCAGGGTGTTGGAGCTCATAGATGACAATCTAGATCAAGTCAAGTCGACTTTGATGGTTTGGAGTCCAACATCGACATCAAATAAGCCAAAATGGGAAGAACAACGGAGAAGGTTAAGTATGCCAAGTTTGAGTGTTTAACTAAGTTGCATACACCTTCTAATATCCATATGGCACTTTGGTGCTGCTCTCTAACCATGTTTGTAGAGAAAGTGTCATTTGGGGCTCTGTTTAAGGTAAAATAAAAAAAACTAAGAAGAGAATGGAAAGAGATAACTTTCTGGGACTTATTCAATTAGATTATGCTCTAATCCTGTGTGTCTAAATCACAGGGAAGTCCTCTTAAGAGTTGAGATCATCTGGAGAAGAATTGGAGAAGATAGCCATCACTGCAACCTGTCTGGACGCACCGAACTGTGAATAGTAGGGGTCCGGTGGCGCACTGGGCCGGCTAGGTGGTGGGGTTGGCTGATGGCTTCGACAGCCTGGTGCACCAGATCAGGTTTGTGGTGCACTAGACTGCCTGTACGGAGGAACAGGCTGGTCTCTAGAATTATTTTTATAATTCATTGGACCGTGAACAGTACTGGTCTGGTGTGCAATGCACCGCCTGTCCAACGGCTCTCTCCAGCGGGATGCGACAACAAATGGCTAGCTTACATCATAGGACAGTCTGATGTGCACCAATACCGGTCTAGTGCCACTCATCTATGGAAGGTGGCCAATCAGATCCAGGACCGGGACACGTGGACACGGTCCAATGCCCCCGTAGCAGATGGAGTTTTCAGCATTTTAAATAAGGAAGGGGCAACGGTTAGGGGCTCATTTAGGATTATTAAAGGACCCCTAGGTGCCCGTATTCAAGTGTCCAAGGCTCCCAAGTCCAGCAACCAAGTGTAGGCATATTGTAAATCATTTCTACCTCCCCCTGGTGTGTTCTTCTCTCTAGTTTGTGTGTTGGCAGAGTTATAAGCCAAGAGAGAGTAGGGGAGTGCTGCTGCAAGGTTGAGCAAGATCTTGAGCATAATGTTACGCTGTCAGAGAGCTGCGGACGTCTGTGACAGCCTCGGCTCTATGTAACCGACTTCGACATAGTGGAGGCTCTGTCTGTCACCTTGACAAATCTGAGCAACCGGAGGACGAATTAAGACAATCGAAACCAAGGTTTAGCTAACTCCAACATGGATGAAGGCAAGCATTTCAAGCTTGGCCGAACCATGAGATAAATTCGTGTGTATCCTATGTGCTCTTCTCTGTATTGTTTTTTGTCTCTCTATTTTGATTGCTTTACTCTTTGCACTTCTATACTTATCTTTGATATTAGTTATTTTTGAAGTGCTGGCTATTCTAATACAAGAACTTTAATTTTGTTGCGACCTACTCGAAGTGATCTTCATTCTGCTACGATCCAAACTTCGAGTAGAGTAAGATTTCTAAGTTTTTGGTGTTTATTTTTATTCGCCTATTCACCCCCTCTCTAGGCGACATCCAGATCCTATTCTCAGTCAAAGGAAACTTTCAATTGGTATTGGAGCTAGGCCTCTCCACTGTGGGCACAGCTGTCTGGAGATGACGACGTCAAAAGAGGTAACACTAGAACTACTGCTTGGTGATGGTGCTAATTACAAATCTTGATCTGCCTTTGTTCTTAATGCTTTTATGAGTATTGATCCTGATTTGAGACAAAACTTTAGAAAAAAGTATTGTACCCTCTAATATTGGTGCAAATCCCTCTAAGGAAGAATTAAAATGTTTATCTCTCAATCACGATGCTTGCAACATCTTAGTTGACTCTCTTTCTAGATATGCTTATTTTGCCATTATGAGTAGTGATAATGATTTATTTGTTGATGCTCATGATCCATGGACTACAATTAAATTGAAATATATTAAGTCCAAAAGTATTGCTTCTACTTCCTCTATTGTTTGTGGTACTAACTGTTGGTCACTTGTTCTCAAATGCTGTGAATCAAGAACAAGGCAACACAATTGTTAAAGATTAAAGTTCTTTGTCCTTCGAAGCATTATCTCCTCTTGGATATAATGATCTTCAGATGAAGGTCATGAAGGACATTCCTTCATCATTCATGAGGACAAGATTGCATAGAGATAATGAATGTAATCCATTGGCTCATTCACATATGTATTTCACAATGTACACATGAACATTAACAAAATTCATATTACATTGATACCTTCGGCTTGTTCGAAGGTGCAGACGCGAGAGCAATTACAATTTAGCGTGAACAATACGGTGCTATTGCTCATCTATTTATAGGCATGAGACGCAGCTCGAGTAAAAGTACATTTGTGTCCTCAACATTTATTCACAATTATGACACAAATCATTAGGGATCGGCTAGTCTTTTTCTCTTCGGGCCAGCATCATGTTTGATCTTCATCATCGTCTTAAGTCGAAGATGTTACTCTTCGGCTACAGCTTCAGAGTTCATTCCTATCATCCCCAGGCTATATCTTCGTCTTGTACACCTTTGCCCTAGGAAAAACTTCCATCCTAAAGCCGAAGCTCCCTATAATAATCCATGTTATGCTGAAAGCAGAAAGTTAGTCATGTTTTTGAGGACCTTCGGAAGAGGAAGGCCCTCAACAGTAACCCCTCGTAATATCAATTTGTTTCTTTGTAACAAATTCAGACTGTGATGTGAACGAAGGCCTTTAGTCGAATGCCCGAAAAACACCTTCCCTTCACTAAAATAGCGAATCATTCTGAACTGTGAGACCCACCTATCAGTGGAGCTCTGAGTATATATAGAAGCATGTGCCGTGAATATTTTTTGTGCCATTTAGTTGTTTGCGTTTTGATTGCTATCTTAGCCTTCTTCTCTTTGCGAGCTTGATTGATTTCCGAGCTTCGACACTTGTCGTAACCATCATCCAAATGGCTGAGGACAAGAAGATTATAGACCCCACAATGGCTGGGTTTTACAAAGCAATGGAAAAAACCAATGCGGAAAAGATTACCAATGAGATGCTAGCTGGGTTGTCTGGAGATTCTAGCGACATTAACAAGTTTGATGTGGAGAGTGGAAATGAAGATGCCAAAGATCGGCCATGGCGGCCAAGCCATGTTGTTTTTGGGAAGTCATCTATCAAGCAAGGGCAAATCGAAGCGATGAAGGACAAGTATTTTCATGACATTTCTATGGTGAGGGCCGGGGAGGGGGAAGCACCATTCCCCTTCCCGAAGCTAATGAAGTGGTGGTTTTTAAGAGCTTCATGAAAGCTGGGCTTCGCTTCCCACTACACAAGATGTTGGTTGAAGTTCTGAAGACATTCGAAATATACCTTCATCAACTTACCCCCGAAGCCTTTATCAAAATGGGGGTTTTATATGGGCTATGAAGAGTCAAGGGCTAGAGTCGGATGCTAGGTGTTTCTGCAATATTCATGAGTTATCCTACCAGGCAAAGGCAACTGGAAAGGAACAATACCATAACAACTTCGGATGTTACAGCTTCGTGCCCCGCTTTGAGGCTGTCGGAGAGTAGATCTCCGGCCGGGTGGCGGAGTGCACCCACCCTAAGTCCTGAGATGAGGAGGGGCTTAGGCGTTTCACTTGATCGTTGGAGTGAAGGGGAAGAACACAAAAACACACAAGGGTTTAGAGTGGTTCAGGCCGCCGGAGCGTAATACCCTACTCCACTGTGAGATGTATTGCTTGAGAGCTTGTATGAGCTAGCGAGTCTGAGATTGCGTGTGTGTGTAACGTTGCATGCCTCCCCTTTTATAGCTAAAGGGGGGTATGCACAAAGGCACTGGGCCCCGACATGTGGGCCCAGGAACATAAAGAATATAGCGCTTGGAGCCACTAATGTCTGTTGCCGAGACAATCTTCTTGTGCCCTGTCGCCGAGATCTGCGTATCCTTGGCGTACAGGGGAAGCTTCTTATAGAAGGGTGGATGAGTATAGCGCGCCGCTCGGTACAGGCGTACTGTTTCGCCAGCAGACCCAGCAGGCATGCTGCCCGCTGGATGACCTTGACGCCGCCTGCCAGTGGATGGGACGCCACACAATAAATGCTGAGAGGGCACATCGCCCGTCAGCGCAGTGGCAGGCGGCGCGTCCTTTCTTCAATAAATGCAGGGGCTGCACGTCTTCATGTCAGGTTTGGCCTGTTGCTTATGCCATGGGCCATAAGCAGCGGGTCTCCGCCTGAGCGGGAAGTGGAGGGCAAGGCCCAAACACGTGTCAGCATCGGACCCCTGCTCATACCAGGGTCCTTCTCGTTCTGGGACCCTGCTGGGGTTCAGATTTACCCGAAGGCTCCGGATTTATATGTATAGGGGTCCGTGTCCTTCTGTGGGGGACCAGACTGACTGGGATGTGTTGTCTTTCCTTGCCACGTGGCACCGTCTCCGGCGTGGCTAGGAGACGTCGCATGGGTGTGGCGTCTTCATGCTGTAGGAGTGGGTACCCCTGATTTAGGGTACCGACAGAGGCAAATTATCATGTGCCAACATTTCGGAAGAAGGGTCGGGCTCTTGGATGAAGCAATGGTTCTACGTAAAGAATGATCTGAATCAGAGGGACGATGTGAGGGGCATCATTCAATGTCCCATATGGTCGTGCTTCAGCATTAGGTGACCATCAATTGCAATTGGAAATGAGGTGCAAGCATGCCTAATGGCTTTCAACACCGTATGTACTTACATCGGTACCAGGGATTTGGTACAAGAACATATTGCTTTCAAAGTATGGCCTCTTGTGAATGAATTGGAAATGCCGAATGAAACTGCCGCTAGCTCCAGCCAAGGTGGTTTGGTTTATCTTAAGTACACCTTCCGATCCGGTACAGAAGCCAATTTGACGAGCCAAATGATGATTGGCTAGATGCTATAGAGGCGACCAGTGATGAGCTGCTGGGAGCCTACTCAAAGGCAAAGGACGAGGCCATGACTATTGCCTTCGACGCTTGAGGAAAAAGAAGAGTGAATAGAGTTTTGATGTAATTGGGTTTGTTTATCCTGACTATTGTTTTCTTGTCCGAAGGCAAGGAGGAAAAAGGAAAGATGCTACTTCAACCTCTTCTAGCGCGCCGAAGCCGAAGAGGGCCAAGGTCCTAACACGTAGGCTTAAGCCTATTGGGAGGACCGAGGTGTCGAAGCTTACTGAAAGTGCTGAGGCTGCCCCCTCAGGTATGGAATCAGCTCCTGCCATGTCAACCGAAGCTAGTGTAAATCCGGTAAAAGAGCCTGAATCAGAAAAGACAGCAGAATAGCCAAAGGTGATGAGCCCTCCAGCTATAACAGGGATGTCGATGCTATCGACTACTGCAGCAGCGACTCCAAGGAAGAGAAGAATGGCTATTGTTTTAGATGTTGTTTTAGAATCCATGAAAGTGCCAACTCTCGCTTCTTCTGAAGCATCTAGCAAAAAATCTGAAGATGCAAGAGAAGTGACTACTGCAAGCGCGACTACTGCTCTCACCGAAGCCGGACCTTCGAGAGCTGCGCCAGTAAGACTGATGGAAGAGAGTCTTCCTGAAAATTCTACATCTCCTTCTCCTGAAGCACCTCTCCATGGTGATTTGGAATACATTGTTCGACACACTAGCAGTTAACATTGGAACAAATTGCCGAAGTGCAACACTATGCCAAGGACTTGAAATACCCCCGAGGGTCCTTGGTATACAGAGGAAATGACGAAGACGACTTCCTCTACTGTCTGCCCGACAGTAAGGAGGTTAATGTTTGCCGCGAGATGATGAACAATATGGGGTTTCTGAAGCTTGAGCTTGGTTTGTCTGCTATGACGAAGGATTGACGTGCGGATAGCCTCGCTTACAATAGCTTGAAGGTTTGCACTTTTTGGCTTCGTATTTGGTACTTTTTGTTACATTGGACTATCTTTTGGTAATTCTTACTGTTATTGTTTGTTCATTCTTCTGTTTGGCAGGGTCTAATCCTTAGTAAGGCTCTGAAGACTCAAAAATATGCAGAGGATGAAAGCTGCTAGATAGCACTTGGAAACCTCCGATCGGAGGTTGTAACTTTCAGAAACTAAGCTCTTGCAAAGGATAAGATTTTACTATCTTTGGTCGAAAGGCTGAAATCTAGCGAAGCTAAACTGTCCGCCCAAGCAGAGGTGCACAAAGCTAAAGTGCAAGAATTAGAAAATAAACTTGCTGAAGCAACTAAAATTTTTAATGTAGAGCTAACAAAACGTGAAATATCTGAAATTGAACGCGCAAGGGTACAGAAAAATGTTGAAGAGCTACGTCAAGCTAAGGAAGAGTGATATAAAGTTGCTACAGAATGTGCTAAGAATTTGAAGAATAGCTTTTCTAAAGTTGGCGCATTTTCCACAGAGCAGAATTTCATGGGTAAATGTTCGTGGGTAAAAGTAAGAACGTGGGTACCGACGTTCTTACTTGAGTTAAGTTCATGGGTTATATTAAGAACGTCGGTACCTACGTTCTTAAGTTAAGTTCGTGGGTCTTAGCTAAAACCGTCGAACTTAACGAGTTAGGAACGTGGGTACCCACGTTCTTAAGTTAAGTTCGTCGGGCATGTGTACACCGTCGAACTTAATCATTAAAACCTAAAATCCAAATCCCACTTGCGGCTCTCTCTCACATGTCTCATTCCTGCCCACACGCTTCTCTCTCTCACCAGCGCCAGGCTGCGCCGCCTCCGCCCCACCGCCTACAGGCCGCGCCGCCTCCGCCCCACCGCCTGCAGGCCGCGCCGCCTCCGCCCCACCGCCTGCAGGCCGCGCCGCCGCCCCGGCTCGGCACCGACAGCAGGCCACGCCGCCGCCGTGCCACCGCCCCGGCTCGCGCCACCGCCCTGGCTCGGCACCACCGCCCCGGCTCGGCACCGACAGCGGGTCGCGCCGCCGCCCCTGCTCGCCAACCCCAGCGGTTCAAACATTAGCTCGTTTTCACTGCTACTGCATTGGGTTCTGCATAGTTCTTCCTTGGTTGTTTGATGTAAACCACAGCTGGGGAGCTTAGCTGTATAGAACTGATTTCACGTGTTTGTTGACGAGTTTAGCTGCATAGGTACCGATGAGTTTGTCCTGAACAGAAATTTTATTTGGATTCAGTTCGGTGAGCTCTTAATTGTGTCCTACCCACATCCCTCTGCATCCCTCTGCAGGGTGCAAGAACTGTGCTAACGTGTGTTCTAAGGTCTTCCAAATCGAGGATGATTTCGGACGGGCAAGAGTTTACGACCAATCAGGCAGCACAGAACTGATTCAAGAAGCTATTGACAGTTGGTGAGGATGGGGAAAAATGTTTATCTTTTTTTCGTTAATTTACCAATGATCCTAGTATCCCTACTGAAAATTTGGTATAACGTGGGCCAAACAAACATTTCTTTTGGTTTCAAGTCATGTATTTTGACTACCTTTTCTGATGTTCTGATAAGTTCTCGTTTTTGTAATGCACAGAGTAGAGAGAGTAAATGTATGATTATGTTGACTGTAAGATTATTTTGACTACCATGTTACATTCTTCTTTGATCATTTTTGTTTGAATGTAGGCAAAGGTGAAATGCTTGTCTGGTTTGCTGTCCACCAGAATTGTGCTGAACCTTAGTTCATAATGATAGTGCCATTTGTATTGCATATGCTTTCACACACTTTCACTTCATAGCAATGCCATTTAACACAACTGATGTCGTATAGCTGAGCCATCCTACAAATTTATTTATCTTTATGCACATTGGGTATGCTTTCTTCAACACAGAAGAATCTGCCTGGCTTAGGCAAGTGCTCCCTGATTTTGGATGCTTGGGAGGTTTTAAAGTCGAGCGACTAGTAATGACTAGTCGAGAAGTAGATGCAGAGGTGATAGTCAATATGAGCGACTTGACTTTCTCTACTAGTCGCTCGACTCGTCGACTAGTCACAACTAGTCGTAGCATTTGAGTTAGGCGACTAGTCACAACACAGAAGAATCTCTGCAGTAATCCAAGTTTATCTTACTATTTTAACTTAGTTGCATTGCATTTCTTCGGGTCTACACATACAGGTATCAGTCTTGCTTGCTTGGATCTTTTCAAACTGTGGAACTAATTGAAACATTTATGAACTATCAGGTACGGGGCAGATAGATAAGCTTGGTTTTTTATCCATCCTTTTCGCTGATATCAGATACTTCCCGAGCCTAAAAAAAACTACCATCCCTTTCCATTTTACATTTTCCTCTACTATGTTATGTCATGACTGCATTAGTGGTTTAATCTGTTACCTAAGTATAAAAATAGCAACCTGCCAAATAGTCGAATGGTTCAGGAAAGAAGACTTTATGTTGAGTCCACGAGTGATGCATTTATATTTGCAATGTTGTTTGTTTTATCTGTCTCTAGGTTTCAATTTTTTTTGGGTGGGGGTTCAAATTAATTGTGGTTTCACACATTTTTCTAATGCCATGTTTGAACAGATCTCATGTATATTGGATTTGTGTTCCAGCTCCAAATACTTGTCAAGAACAGAAATCACTGCAATAAGTTGTGAGTAGTAAAAAAAGGGACAATGCTTAAGTTGCATGAAAACTAGATGAGTATAGGTGAAGCAATGCATGTGTTAGATGCTACTAGTTGCTATGCTAACCTCTTGAAATAGATTTCAATGGGGTCACCTTTTTGGGAGTTTCTTTTTCTTTGTTTACCTAAATACCTAGTAGATATAATTCTTTATGGTTGACTGTAGCCTCATTGTTTTTGACTAGTAGATTAAGATGTATGATCCAGCATGTTTCTGCATCTAAACATTTGTATCATTTCAAGTGATTGAACAATCGTAGCTTTATTGCTTATTTCAGTATGTGGTGCTTCTCTGATGATAGCATCGAAATATTGATGAGGCAATCACTTCCTGAAGTTGATATGTTATATCATCAACACTTCTTCCAAAGTCAAACTAGCCACGGCTTTCTAACCTCTTGTAATATGTTTTCTGCCTTCTCAGGCAAGTTCACGCTGGGAGAAAAGACAAGCCAAAGTCCTGGTACAATTTTCTGCTTGATTGGATATACAAGAAAGAACAACATGGTCTGATTCAATAGTAGTTTTTTTGATATATGAACTGTCTGCATTTCTTGTAGGAGAAGGTAAGAAGGCGGATGAGCCAAGATGATTCCAGAAAGGGTGGCTCATGGAGTGACATCTGGGGAGCACCAACAAGATACGAGAAGAACGGTAAAGCTAGCATATTTTAGCCTTTAAAGATGTTCTCTGTTCTTCACATAGAAGCCTTGTCAACGTTCCTGCTATCAGAATTTTGGAGTCATCCTATGTTACGCTATCTGAATTTTGGAGTCATCCTATGTTACGCTTTTCTACCTATACACTACAAAACTTAAGGACAGTAATGTGGCCTGGGACTTATTTTTGCAAAAATGGGCAATGTTGTGATATTTTAGACGAACATGATAGGTTAATATATAGATAGTTGGTTATTCTTAATATGCAAACCAATTTTAAATTCATGCAGTCATCATGGCAATGAATAAAAATGTCGTATTGATATGTATTTAATTACTACCTGTTTCCTTTCTATCAGGTACATCCCATTACTAAAGGAGACATTTATGTTCCCACAAAGCTTGGGCATTTTAGGTGGAAAACCTGGTACATCAACACACATTGCTGGGGTACAGGATGATAGGGCTCTCTACCTAGATCCCCATGAAGTTTAGATGGTAAACCTGCATACATTTTATATTTACTTAGCATGCATATGCATCTATTTCATAAACGTTGTATAGTTTTCTACCTTGTAACTTAAGTTGAGCACCATACTTAAGAAGTATCAAAATCATCAAGTTTCAAGTTTGAACTGAGTTCCATTCTCTTATTCAAAGATAACAGTGGCATGTCTATTCTGCAGCAATTCCTGTTCCATAGGCCACTAGAATCTGGTTATTTTTGTTGGAGTGAAGTGCATTGTGAGTTCCTAAAATTCGTTAGGTTGTGCCATTGGAGTCCCTGAACTTGGCAGCTGAAGATTCAGGTCAAGGCATGCTCAAACTATATCGGTAGTGAAATAGGGCATGGTATTAGAGAGAACTGCAGATTGTTGCAATTATCATGTGAAATCAGCAAGGATTTCATATTCTGGATTATAGAGCAAACTGAAAAGTTTTCATATCCTTACTTTCTTTGGGCTTAATAATTAGCAGGACCATGCTAAGCTTATGAGCCATTTGTATCCCTTGTGGGCCTGACACAACCAATTTTGTTAGACATAATCATGTGTTGAGTGTCTGATTTGGGGTAGAGTTCCATTGGAGGTAGGGCGTCGAGCGGGGTCCCGTGCGGCAGCGCCAGGCGCGGTTTGGTTTCGTTGGGACTTGTGAGCAGCTATCACTTATGGTAGCCGGCTGCCTGGCTTGGAGCCGTTGAGCTCGAGTCAGAACTGTTTATCTTGGAACAATTACTCAGCTGGACCTGCCGATGAACAATTACGAGCATGAGAAAATTACTCTAGGTTTTTAGATTGACTATGGACTCTTGTTGCTTTGTTGAACACTTGAACCAAACTTCTATAAAATGGACTCTTGCGCACTTATTCTAGACTGACATTCTTTTGTACTGAGTCACCAGTGCATACTTGCTGATATTTTGATGTTGGATTGGGTAACATCTGAACATCTTGTGCCCACTCTTGACTGTTATTCAGGTAATAGAATAAACATAGAAGGCGCTTTCAGTTTGCCGTGTTCCGCAAGGAAGAGAGCTAGTTATAGATCTTTCTGAGTGTACAGTTTATTTGGAGGGGAGAAGGATAAAGATGAGAATGGCGATGAAGCGCCATCGAAAGTAAGTAGTTGATTGATCATCTTGTTTCCGCTGTTATTGTCAAATCTGAATTTTAGGTCTGCTCATATAAACTAGCAGGTAGATATGCCGTCAATAAAATGGATGAGTATTTTTGGTATATACACATGCTTTTACTAGTAGAGGAGTATTTATTTTCATTTGTAGCAGCCAAGGAACTTGTGCATTTCTTATGAATCATGAGAAGACCATGAAGATGCACACAAATTTGCTTGACTTCTGACCAGTAATAATTAGCGAAAGAAAGAAAATCCAGAACGGCGTAGCTTGGTAGCAAGTTCAGTAGGGGCCAGACTAATACATCAGCTTGATAGCATCCTTGCACCGGTGCCTTGGACTTTGGCGGTTAGAAGAGGTTTATAATTTTATATGATGAAATTATGTGCATCTTTAGTTGTTTTTGCCTCACTGCTCTGTAAGGACATATAAAATTGGTATTTGTACTTCCTAAGGTTCTCCTTGGAATGGTAGAGTTTTACAGGGAACCTTCAATTTACAAAGGAATCAAGAAAATTTTCTGCCTTTCAATCAGAGCCTAAAACAGAGAAAGAACTGTACATTCATCAGAATCAATTCAGCTTTCACACTTATTTCTTGTTGCTTGTTCAGTTTGGTTTCTTGAATTGCACTTTGTAAGTTGCTCAATAGCTATTTAGTTACTTATGTCACTTCAGTACATGCCACTTGTCCTCTTTACAGATGTTAACCAAGTTTTCTAATTGTAATTAACATTTATTTGAATCAGGTATTGGCAAATATTAAGTGGCCTGAAACACTCGAGACTGATTTTATCTACAGTGAGAAAACAATCAATTTTCCTATACTGAAATAGTTACTCCTTCCATACCAAATTATAAGTCGTTCTAGCTTTTTTAGGCTCAGTTTTTGTTATCCATCTAGATATACACTATGCCTTGGTATTATTTTTTAGATGTTTCTTGCTTGGGTAAAATTATTTTATAGGTGCTTTATCATTTGGGACTTCAATTAATCCACAGTTCATTGCAAGCTTTGCTTCTGCTGCTGGTAAACGTCCTCATCAAGATTTCGACTCTCAAGAATCTGATCCAGAGGCAATTCTTAACTGTTTGCTGAAGCTTACTGTATTCTAGAAAATCACTGGAATATGTATATCTTTTCTTGATGGACATAACCACTTAAGTGTTCCTTAATTTTCGTAGTGGGGTTGGTGGATAGCAAACCATGAGCTGAAGAAGCCATCAATTAGTCTGTTGTTTCCAACAATCATCCTCCTCAGTCGCCGCCATCAACAGCAGCAGCAGCGATGCTAAATAGTAGTGGTGGATCTGGTTCTAACTACTCTGGTGGCGAGATCCTACCTCCACCATTTTTTTATCTTTATTATCTGTGATTCTGCAATCCACATGTTTGATTTTTTACTTAGTTTCTCTTTGAGACCGGTCGCCATGTTTGGTTAGCACATCTAGAATGCATTACAATTGGAGGCAATAGCTGTTCACTATCCACTATAACCTGAAAGCTTAGCTGTTCAACTGAGCTTTCTGATTCTTCCATTTTTTTCCATTCAAGTATATGATATTCTTGTGTGCTATTCAATATTACAAATAACAAATTTGCATATGAGAATAATTAAGTAAATTTGGCCACCTAATCAGTAGGATTGTTTGGTTGGAGGAATTTTTGTAGCATGTGAAACTTGAGCTAATTAGAAAGCAACCACTACCTTCTCTTCAGCATGAAAAAATAGCTTAGCCATTTCTTAGAGTTAAGCCCTTAGCCACTTGCTGGCCTTATCGTCTGGAAGAAGAAATGGTACTCAACTGCTGGTCTCTTTGGCAAATTTTTCTTTGCACTTTTCTTGTTCGAACTGGCAATCCACAACCAAGTACCTTGCTTGCACCAACAAAAGTCCCTTCTACTGTAGGGCAATCCATGGATTTATTGCTTGTCCTGAAATTTGATAGAGGCATTCATGATATCAGTTGCTCGTTAATTCCATTTGTTTCTTGTTCTCTTGTGCATTGTTATGACATATTTGCACCTTTTGCGGGGAACGATCGACCAACAATGGAGTGGCCCACTAGATTAAAGATCGCTCTGTGTGCTGCCAAGGGTTTAGCTCATCTTCATGAAGACTGTGAGTGTACATACATTACGATGATTAATATTTTATTACAATCATATTTCCTAGTAAATATTGAAATATACACGGGTCTTATATAACATCTTTCTTATGAGCAGGTCATCCAAAGATCATCCACCGCGACATTAAGGCATCTAACATTCTTCTTGACTTCAAATTTGAATATAAGGTATGCTCTGAGTTTTTCTTTTCTGTTCTAGAGTTAATAGCTGACTGTTTTTGTTAACTGAAAATGTATTTATCACACAATGCTTATATAAACCACTTGATTAAGTTATATTATGTTAGGACATTTTGGCAGTCCACTAATTATATCTGGTTTGATGTTGTTATAAAGTGATCTCTGCTAACTAATCTATTTTGGTGGCCGTAAAGTTTTGCTTGCTTGAAATTTGATCACATTAGTTGAATTTTGTCTATAACCACATCAGATGAGAATTATACAGCCTTCTTGCTTAAATGTACAGACCACCGTTTAATTTTTTGAACTTTATTTTATCTAACAATTGTCTCTCTACAGGTTGCTGACTTTGGACTTGCAAAGTTCACTACTAATAATAACACCCATGTTTCAACAAGAGTAATGGGCACCTTTGGGTATGTATAAATGCTACCTTATAATTCAAGTTCAAGGTTAGACATTATAGGCAGACATGCTGCATACCTATTTGGCTGAAAATTTTAAGCATGTGGATGCCATTACCTAATACTGATGCAATTCAGACTAGATCAGAATCTGGTTAGTTTCCTTAATGATACAATACCCTATAGGTTTTTGTAACCTTGTCATTTGCATCATATTCTCAGCTATCAGGAGAGTTATTCCAACATTCAACTTGTTATGCTAATGCTAGTAATAATTATGGCTTGCTAATACACATCTTCCTGGCTCTAGGTATTTGGCACCTGAGTATGCAGCGTCTGGCAAGCTCACAGAAAAATTTGATGTATTTTCTTTCGGAGTCATGCTTCTTGAGCTTATTACTGGGCGGCGACCAATTGACACAACCCAATTGGCACTGCTTGCTATAAGCACATATGTACTTCCATTTGCATGTTGTATAATACTAATACCAATTGCAAAATTATAGTTATTTTTTCTACCCTTGTTAGTTAATAAGCATATTTCTGGTCAATAGGTTGTATTCTTATTCTTGTAACCGTGTTAATTAATGTTATGGACTTGTAGTCTTGTATTACCTTGTGAATATATCTGTCCCTGCCTGCCATGTGAACGTGCTTAGCCTGGAATTTGTGATATGTACATATATCAATGTGTTTGAAATCTGTATTGTATGTGATATATTGTGTTGCATGTAATATTATGTGTGTCTAATTTTGCATTTCTGTATTTTTTATTTTTTTCTAGAAAAGGGTTAAGAACGTGGGTACCCACGTTCTTAAGGTTAAGAACGTGGGTACCGTCGAACTTAATGGGCAGCCCTCACCGACCCAGGCACGACCCATAAGTTTGACGGCCACGTGGCCCCGTCGAACTTAAATGTAAGAACGTGGGTGCCGTCGAACTTATGGAAAAAAATTCGACGGCCCCCGTCGAACTTAAAAACCCACGTTCTTAACCTTAAGTTCGACGGTACCCACGTTCTTAAACTTAAGTTCGACGGTACCCACGTTCTTAACCTTAAGAACGTGGGGGCCGTCGAACTTACTTCTTTAAGTTCGTCCAAAAATCGCCGTCGGCTATGTTCGTGGGTAAACCCACGTTCTTATGGTAAGTTCGACGGCCTATTACATTAAGTTCGACGGTTTTTCACCCACGTTCTTTAACCAGTTTCTTGTAGTTATCCGCTGGATTAACGGCGAAACCGAAGCTTTCGAAGAAATTCTTAGCGACAGATGAGATTTATGTGCCTTCGTTGATGTCCAAGGGGTCGTGTCAGTCCTGGAAAAGGTCGGTTGTGAACATGCCAAGGATGTGACTCAACCAGGATTCTTGCTTTCGGCTGATAACATTAAAAACCCTTCAGCCAACGCTACTGCATTAAGCGGAAAGTTCTATTCCAAAGTATGGATGAAGGGTGGCCGAGAAATAGCTGGCGAAGCTATTAGAAGAAATGAGAAAGAGTCTCATGACGCCTTAGAAGAGGCTAAGAGAGCTGAAGAGACTACTGAATGCGCCATACTTATATGTATATTCATTACAACTTAGCTTCGTAAATTATTGTAGCTTCGGTACTAACAGATACTTGTATTTTGATGCAGCTGGGCTTTCTCCCCCTCTAGAGCTATACGATCCTGAAGCTGATCCATCTCTGAAGGGGGCGCTTGATGTAACTAGAATTGCTAACGAGGCCGTTGACGAAGGTGTCAACAGACTGTTGAGCAAAGTTACCGATAAGGTCTTAAAAGAAGACTAAAGTTTGTATATTTGAGAATTTAGGGTCCTTGTATGTAGTTTTAGTTTTTGTAAGAAACAATTATCAGATATTTGCATATGTATTGTTGTAATATATTTCTTTGCGATGCGTGAAACCTTCGTACGTACCGTTTTTGAGCCGCTGGCGAAAAAAACACATTCTCTTCTTTTCACGCTTCACGAAGAAAGAAATCCCTCTTCTTTTTGCCGAAGTAACTCTGAAGGTTTTGCCCTGAACGTTGCATAAGAATACCGTTGTCGAAGATATAAGCTTCATATGACAACATCTGTTAAAAGCATGTATCTTGTATTTTCGATATGGCTCTTTTGCCAAAATAGGCTTAACCTCATGGGTTAAGAAGTGTGTCTTAAGGAGCAATTTTTCTTCTTTTTGCACTGTTTCTGTTGATGCAGGATGATGTATGATGAGATGGTATGATGCAAATGACATTGATGCACAAATAAGACTCTGCATCCCCTTAGGAACGACTTTGGAGTCTCTTCACCTTTTACTTAGGTGGTATTTCAACTCTGCATTCCCTTAGGAACGACTTTGGAGCTTCTTCACCTTTTACTTAGGTGGTATTTTAGCTCTGCGTCCCCTTAGGGACGACTTTGGAGCTAAGCTCTGCATTCCCTTAGGAACAACTTTGGAGCTTCTTCACCTTTTACTTAGGTGGTTTTTTAGCTCTGCATTTCCTTAGGAACGACTTTGGAGCTTCATCACCCTTCTTGTTACACTCGATGGTGTAACCACACATTTATTACAACAGGCTGAAGGTTGAACCTTCTTATATTGATTTTGGAGGGGAAATATATGGACAGAAAAGAAAAAAAATACATTGAACTTGAAAGCTTTGTGGCCGAGCTCCTGTATTGATTTAGTAAATATGTCTCGATTTGGGCACAATGCTGTTAATTGTGCGAGCTTCGGACTCCTCTCATGTTTTGAGCTGTTGCTGCGCTTGACGATGCCCTTCTGGCTGCTAATTGTGAATCAAGGTTGGTGCCATAGGTGGTGGTGGTGGTAGCTGAGCCCATGCAGCTTGAGAATGACTTGCCGAAGCTACTGATGATGTGGGTTGCTGGTTGCCCACATACTTAGGGATATATGGCGAACATCATGAAGTAGTGTGCATGACCTGCTTCGGCTGATTCTGCCGTGCTTCGTCTTCAGCTATCTCCTTTTGCTTTTGGATCGTGACTTGGCACGTCCTTGTTGTAAGTCTCGTATCCTCCCCATAGAATAAATAGAACAACCTCCTGGGTTGGGAGCTGAACCTTCCTTTGAAGCTTCGTCCTCCTCTACCCCTTGGAGCTAGTGGCCTATAAGTGGTTTGTTGTATTCCTGAAGATCGGGAGCTTTGTTGGTTGCCTTGAATGTGGTTTGCTCTATCATCACTTGAGTTGGGGTTGTGGATTGTTCTAACATGCCTAGGGTGGTGTAACACCCTGAATTTGGGGGTATACAATTTCTTTCTTATTATCATGCAAATTGAAAGTCGCCTAGAGGGGGGGGGGGTGAATAGGGCGAATCTGAAATTTAACAACTTAATCACAACTACAAGCCGGGTTAGCGTTAGAAATATAAATGAGTCCGAGAGAGAGGGTGCAAAACAAATCGCAAGCGAATAAAGAGTGTGACACGCGGATTTGTTTTACCGAGGTTCGGTTCTTGCAAACCTACTCCCCGTTGAGGTGGTCACAAAGACCGGGTCTCTTTCAACCCTTTCCCTCTCTCAAACGGTCCCTCGGACCGAGTGAGCTTCTCTTCTCAAATCAATTGGGAATCAAACTTCCCGCAAGGACCACCACACAATTGGTGTCTCTTGCCTTGCTTACAAATGAGATGATCACAAGAAAGAATGAAAGAAGGAAGCAATCCAAGCGCAAGAGCTCAAAAGAACACAACAAATCTCTCTCACTAATCACTAAAGCGTTGTGTGGAATTGGGAGAGGATTTGATCACTTGGGTGTGTCTTGTATTGAATGCTTAGCTCTTGTAAGTAGTTAGAAGGTGGAAAACTTGGATAACTTGAATGTGGGGGTGGTTGGGGTATTTATAGCCCCAACCACCAAACTAGCCATTTGGTGGAGGCTGCTGTCGCATGGCACACCGGACAGTCCGGTGCGCCACCGGACATTGTCCGGTGCGTCAGCCACGTCACCAGGCCGTTGGGTTCCGACCGTTGGAGCTCTGTCTTGTGGGCCCGCCTGGCTGTTCGGTGGCGCACTGGACAAGTCCTGTAGACTGTCCGGTGTGCCCCCCGCGCGTGCTCTATCCTCTGCGCGCGCAGGCGCGCATTTAATGCGTTGCAGTCGACCGTTGCGCGTGAAATAGCCGTTGCTCCGCTGGCTCACCGGACAGTCCGGTGTGCACCGGACATGTCCGGTGAATTATAGCGGAGCGGATTCCCGAAGCTGGCGAGTTCAGAGCCGCTCTTCCTTGGGGCACCGGACACTGTCCGGTGGTGCATCGGATAGTCCGATGAATTATAGCGAAGCGCCTCTGAGAATTCCCGAAGGTGATGAGTTCATCTTGGAGTTCCCTGGTGCACCGGACACTGTCCGGTGGCACACCAGACAGTCCGGTGCGCCAGACCAGGGCACACTTCGGTTGTCCCTCGCTCTCTTTGTTGAACCCTTTTCTTGGTCTTTTTATTGGCTTATTGTGAACTTTTGGCACCTGTAGAACTTATAGACTAGAGCAAACTAGTTAGTCCAATTATTTGTGTTGGGCAATTCAACCACCAAAATCATTTAGGAAATAGGTGTAAGCCTAATTCCCTTTCAATCTCCCCCTTTTTGGTGATTGATGCCAACACAAACCAAAGCAAATATAGAAGTGCATAATTGAACTAGTTTGCATAATTGTAAGTGCAAAGGTTACTTAGAATTTGAGCCAATATAAATTCTTATAGAATATGCATGGATTGTTTCTTTCTTTAACATTTTGGACCACGCTTGCACCACATGTTTTGTTTTTGCAAATTCTTTTGTAAATCCTTTTCAAAGTCCTTTTGCAATATAGTCAAAGGTAAATGAATAAGATTTTGAGAAGCATTTTCAAGATTTGAAATTTTCTCCCTCTGTTTCAAATGCTTTTCCTTTGACTAAACAAAACTCCCCCTTAATGAAATCCTCCTCTTAGTGTTCAAGAGGGTTTTTATGTTAATTTTGAAGAGGGTATACCAATTTGAAATTATATCACACATAAGATACCAATTTGAAAATACTTCTTTAAAACCAAATTGAAAGATTAAAATTTTGAAATTGGTGGTGGTGCGGTCCTTTTGCTTTGGGCTCATGCTCTCTCCCCCTTTGGCATAAATCGCCAACAAACGGAATCATTAGAGCCCTTGGCAACTACTTTCTCCCCTTTGGCAAATAAAATATGAGTGAAGATTATACCAAAGATGGAGAGTTGTTGGGAGCGACGGCGA
The DNA here is from genome assembly GCF_902167145.1 of Zea mays. Classification (NCBI taxonomy): domain Eukaryota; kingdom Viridiplantae; phylum Streptophyta; class Magnoliopsida; order Poales; family Poaceae; genus Zea; species Zea mays. Next base: position 40,936,887 of record NC_050098.1, on the reverse strand, counting down.
AGGATGAGTTACAGAGTGGAAGCCTTTGTCTTCGCCGAAGACTCCAATTCCCTTTCAATACACCTATGACTTGGTTTGAAATTCACTTGAAAACACATTAGTCATAGCATATGAAAAAGACATGATCAAAGGTATATTTATGAGCTATGTATGCAAGACATCAAAAGAAATTCCTAGAATCAAGGATATTTAGCTCATGCCTAAGTTTGTTAAAAGTTTTGTTCATCTAGTGGCTTGGTAAAGATATCGGCTAATTGATCCTTAGTGTTAATATATGCAATCTCGATATCTCCCTTTTGTTGGTGATCCCTTAGAAAATGATACCGAATGGCTATGTGTTTAGTGCGGCTATGCTCAACGGGATTATCCGCCATGCAGATTGCACTCTCATTATCACATAGAAGAGGAACTTTGGTTAATTTGTAACAGTAGTCCCTAAGGGTTTGCCTCATCCAAAGTAGTTGCGCGCAACAATGGCCTGCGGCAATGTACTCGGCTTCGGCGGTAGAAAGAGCTACAGAATTTTGCTTCTTTGAAGCCCAAGACACCAAGGATCTTCCCAAGAACTGGCAAGTCCCCGATGTGCTCTTTCTATTAATTTTACACCCCGCCCAATCGGCATCCGAATAACCAATTAAATCGAATGTGGATCCCCTAGGATACCAAAGCCCAAACTTAGGAGTATAAACTAAATATCTCAAGATTCGTTTTACGGCCGTAAGGTGAGCTTCCTTAGGGTCGGCTTGGAATCTTGCACACATGCATACGAAAAGCATGATATCCGGTCGAGATGCACATAAGTAGAGTAAAGAGCCTATCATCGATCGGTATACCTTTTGATCTACGGATTTACCTTCCGTGTCGAGGTCGAGATGCCCATTGGTTCCCATGGGTGTCTTGATGGGCTTGGCATCCTTCATTCCAAACTTGTTTAGAATGTCTTGAATATATTTTGTTTGGCTAATGAAGGTGCCCTCTTGGAGTTGCTTCACTTGAAATCCTAAGAAGTACTTCAACTCCCCCATCATAGACATCTCGAATTTTTGTGTCATGATCCTACTAAATTACTCACATGTAGATTCGTTAGTAGACCCAAATATGATATCATCAACATAAATTTGGCATACAAACAAATCATTGTCAAGAGTTTTAGTAAATAAATTAGGATCAACTTTTCCGACTTTGAATCCATTAGTGATAAGGAAATCTCTAAGGCATCCATACCATGCTCTTGGGGCTTGCTTGAGCCCATAAAGTGCCTTAGAGAGTTTGTAAACATGGTTAGGGTACTCACTATCTTCAAAGCCAGGAGGTTGCTCAACATAGACCTCTTCCTTGATTGGTCCATTGAGGAAGGCACTTTTCACGTCCATTTGATAAAGCTTGAAGCCATGGCAAGTAGCATAGGCCAATAATATATGAATTGACTCAAGCCTAGCTACGGGTGCATAGGTTTCACCGAAATCCAAACCTTCGACTTGTGAATATCCCTTGGCCACAAGTCGGGCTTTGTTCCTTGTCACCACACCATGCTCATCTTGCTTGTTGCGGAAAACCCACTTGGTTCCTACAACATTTTGATTAGGACATGGAACCAAATGCCATACCTCGTTCCTAGTGAAGTTGTTGAGCTCCTCCTGCATCGCCACCACCCAATCCGAATCTTGAAGTGCTTCCTCTACCCTGTGTGGCTCAATAGAGGAAACAAAAGAGTAATGTTCACAAAAATGTGCAACACGAGATCTAGTGGTTACCCCCTTATGAATGTCGCCAAGGATGGTGTCGACGGGGTGATCTCGTTGGATTGCTTGGTGGACTCTTGGGTGTGGTGGCCTTTGTTCTTCATCCTCCTTGTCTTGATCATTTGCATCTCCCCTTTGATCATTGCCGTCATCTTGAGGTGGCTCATCTTGTTGATCTTCTCCTTCATCAACTTGAGCCTCATCCTCATTTTGAGTTGGTGGAGATGCTTGCGTGGAGGAGGATGGTTGATCTTGTGCATTGGGAGGCTCTTCGAATTCCTTAGGACACACATCCCCAATGGACATGTTCCTTAGAGCGATGCACAGAGCCTCTTCATCACCTATCTCATCAAGATCAACTTGCTCTACTTGAGAGCCGTTAGTCTCATCAAACACAACGTCACAAGAGACTTCAACTTGTCCAGTGGACTTGTTAAAGACTCTATATGCCCTTGTGTTTGAATCATATCCTAGTAAAAAGCCTTCTACAGTCTTAGGAGCAAATTTAGATTTTCTACCTCTTTTAACAAGAATAAAGCATTTGCTACCAAAGACTCTAAAATATGAAATATTTGGCTTTTTACCGGTTAGGAGTTCATATGATGTCTTCTTGAGGATTCTGTGACACCCCAGTGTCACCTAGGGTTTCTCTTAAAATGCCAAACCAAGAACCATTATTTTATGTGAACCAAAGTAATCATGAGCATCAAAATAACTTAAGTAGCAAAGAATTCACCAAGCATATACTTAAAAGTATCATGATCAAAACAATTGAGTCTTTGAAAAGGGTAGAATGTGCAACCCTAATTAAAAACCCTAAGTGAGCCCCATGAGCAAATTTCAAGGAAATAAGAAAAAGGGGATGAAAAGTTTAAAATTATGAATTGAGCCAATTATAAAAATTTAAGTATATTTAATGAGCAACAAGAAATGTTGAGAAAGCTTAGCCAAAATAACTCAAATAAAACCCCAAATCAAGCTTCTCATGTGGGGACTTAATGGGAATTCTGAATTTCAGAATTCTGAAATTCAGACCTTGAGCCAAAGATCAGGGATGTTCACCTTGATCCCTAACTCGAATCCTAATGGCCCCATTGACAAAATTGTGTCTAACTAACCCCTCTGTCGTGTGCCAGAAGATGGCATTGGGACGCGAGCCCTAGACACGACAAAACCTTGGATTTGCCTCGGGTTTGGGCAGGGAGACAGACCGGATTTCCTGGCTCCATATCTCTGCAACCAGTAGGCAAAATCCTATGACCCCCACACAAGAATGGTAGCTTGTAGGGAGGAGAAGAGGTTTTGTGCACTGACCAAGGCGAGAGCAGGCTCGGATGAGCGACCACACGCGCCAGAACTTGGGCAGACGCACGGGCACACGTGTTCGACCCTGGTCGGCACGCCAGAGCTCGCCCAACCCCCGCGCGCGCTCACCCCGGCGTCCGGTCAAGTCCGCCGCGCGCCCACGCCCTCGGCCGTGCCCGCCCGCGCCTATAAAGCCTCCCCGGGCGCACCTCTCTTCGCCCCGCACTCACCCTCACCGGCCGACCACTTTCCCTTAGCTCCGGCGAGCTTAATTCCGCTCGCCATTGCCGCTAGAGCTTCGACCATCGTGGCCAGCCCACTCCAGCCACCCTCGTGTCAAGCCAGTGCTTCGGCTAGCTCCGCCAGTGGCCCGTGAAGCTTGCCAAGCCCTCGGACCCGGCCGGACTTCACCGGAGGCCCGAGATCGACCTCACCGGACTTCGGTCTTCCGCCGCCGCGCGTGGACCGAGCTATCCAGTGAGTCTCCGTCCAATCCCTTGCGCCCATATCTTCTCTGGCATCCCGTGAACCTCCCTGACCCCTCTAATTGAACTATCTCGCCGTGACCAGGCCGGTCCCCTCGCCGCCGACGAGCATCCCCGCCTGCGCGCGTGGACCGACCGACTCCGGCCATCTCCGACGGCGTCCCGCACACCGTTGTGATCCCCGCGACCTCCCCTACGTCCTCGACCACTTCACCGGAGCAATCTCACCGCCGGTAAGCCCCTTCGCCCTTTCTTCCGCCGCAGTTACTGTTTAAGGTAGAAGAAGGACCTCGGGTTAGGATTTGTAGAACCCGAGGGGTTTTCTGTAACGTCAGTGACTCATGTGAATAGTAGCTTAAGGACTGATCCGCGAAGAAAACCTAAAAACCCGCCAGGGACCCCAGTGCAAAGTGGATTTCCATTAAACCAATTCTGTTATTCTTTTTAAAATGACCAGAGAACTTAGAAAATCCATAACTTGATGAATTCTTAATCAAAAGTTGTCAAACTAATTTTGCTAGATCCTAAATATTATGAACTGTCATTTAAAAATGGTAAACCTTATGTTTTCTGTTCTGAATTTTTGAGTTTAAAATTAAAAACAGAAACTTATCAAACCTTGTTTAATTAGGAAAAATTAGTTTTTCTTCTGTGTTGAACTTAAGAAAATTTGTAGATGATCAAACCTCATTTAGGCAGTGTTTAAAAATAGTAAGAACCCCAGCATTAGAAATTATGATGTGCTTATTCCTTTAAAGCTAATTTGCCCAAAACTTAGAGAAAATCAGTAAGGCATTAAAAATTAATGAACAGTGATTAAGATTATTTTTCCTAGTTTACTTGTGTAACAGAGAACCTAGGAAAAATACAAAGACCATTAATTTGGACCAGTTTTAAATTAAAATGTTTTATTTAGCCTTATTTAGACTGAAAAACAATTATTAGAGTAGCAAGGCTATAACCAAAATGTTTAATAAAAATCCAGTGGACTTACAACCACCAGAGCCCCACTACAAAAATACAGAGCACCTCAGCCCAACTTTTTAAGTAAGAAAAATAGATACAAAGTGATAATAAGGCATTTTCCCAATAAATCATGAACAACCCCTATTAATGTGATAATGGGCAACCAAAAATTAGCTAAGTCCATGATGAGATAAAACTACCAGAGAAAAATGCAAACCCATAAAAAGGAAGCAAATCATACCAATTGCCAATGATTTAAGAAAAGGTCACTTAATTCAAATAATGCATACCACCCCTTCCCTTAAGCAAAAAGAGGTCAAACTTCAGAATGATTGCTCTTGCACAAAATACTAACTATGAAAAATAAGAACTCTGTTGTTTGATGTTTTTCAAATATAGTGGTAGTAGAAAGCACCCATTTGGCTAGAAACTTGAGAAAACCATAGAAAAATAATTAAAAGGTATTAATGATTAGAAATTTGTATCAAGTCATGTTATAACACCTAAAAGCCAGCAAAAATAAGTTTTTGAGAATTGCCCACTGTTAAATAGTAGTTGTAGTTCAAAGAACCCCTTCTGCCCTAGAGTTTAATAATTTTGTCCAGAGAAAACTATTCACTTTCTGATCCCCAAACTTTGAGACAGAGAAACACACACCAGTAACAAGCCACTGTAATTTTTGTAGAATTTTTGAAATTTTATAAAAGCAACTTGTAGTTCAAACCTACTTCCAAACATTAAAGAGAATAAAAGAAAAGGAATGAAGGAATAAACCCCACCTCAATAAGCCTAACTTGAGAACTTATCAATTCTCCCTAAGACTTAAAAAGAACTCAGTGGAACCCCAAAAAAATAAACCTACCACTTACCTTAGCTAAGTTTAACCCAATTTACCAAGTATACCACCCAAGGGTCTTACATAAGTAAAGTTAACCTTGTTTAACTCAAAAGATCATGCACCCTTAAAGTTGTGATTTCTAAAAGCACATATCATATCATACATATATCTTACGCATTGCATTCATTAGATTGTAATCTTGCCGACGGAGAGTACGTGCTCATCCCCGAGCAAGGACCTGTCCAAGAGGAGGACCAGGAGCAGGCTTCAGAGGCTGCTATTGAGGATCTCCCCGCAACCCCAGCAATTGAAGGCAAACCCCGGTTTTATGCATAACCTGTTAATTATGCTATTTTACTACACTTAATGCTTGTAGGATTGCAATGTGCACTTAAGTGTAGGAGTTGCTTGAAACCTCTAGTTGCATGAACTTAGGATTCCTTTTTGAGATGAATACTAGTATGCTAGGTCGAGTAGCTGCTTGCAAATCAGGATCTCGGTAGAAGTCGAGTGATTTTTCTAGCACTCGCGCGAGGTCAGGAATTGATTGTATTCATCTTGATAACGGGATCTATGTTGGTCTATGGACTTGGATCCAGGGAGGATGCCTTGTCCATGAGACGGGAAAAATGGATTAAGGATTAATGTGTGGATACCTGAGTCAAGCTTTTGAACGTACTAAGCACATGCCGGGAAAAATGGTAACCGGTAAACCTAGTACCTGATTGAAGCTGGGCGCGGACTTTATCCCTCATGCGATCTGAGACTGGGTCTCCCATGCTAGCTATGGTGGGTACAAGTGCGGTCACTGCACGACGGCAGCCGGGGTCAGTGGAGCATTGTATGCCAAGACGGTGAGGCCTGGACGCGAACGGGGAATCGATGGGGACGATTGTCATGTGTGGGATCGGAGTACCCTGACATGCCGTGTGTTTAGGTTTACCTTGCAAGGTTAAAACTCGATTCGAATCGTCTGCTTCTCGCAGTTAATGAGACTGCTTGATTCCTTGTACTGCATCGAGTAAGAAGTGAAATATGGTTACATGAGATAACTTGTTGATTGAACTAATTGATTGTTACCATGTATGCTTAGAAGGAGCAAATCTAGCTAAGTTAATGATGATAGAATTTGAAAAGCTAAAATTTGCTTTTAGAAACAGCTAGTGCTTTTGGCAAACCAAACCCCTCAGCCAAACAGCTGCATAGTCTAGAGGTAGAGGAGTAGACTCCTCACACCGGTTAAGTCTAGCTGAGTATTAGTATACTCAGCCTTGCTTGTGGCACAATTTTTGCAGGTACCATTCAGGAAATGGTTGATGGTGTGACTTGGCCTACCACCCTGCCACCGGGTTGGACGGTCGAGTGGGATGTTGCTCCGGCAGGAGAGGAGCATGAGGAATAGTGGGCTAGGCCTTGCCCATTTCCTCATTACCGACGACATCGATTATCCGCTGCACCTTATTTTGTGAACTTTATTTGCTACTCAAAAACTCCGATTTATGTAATAATTCCGCACTTAATTTGAGGTTTCCTGTTTTATTGTATTTCTTCTGTGACTCACCTTCGAGTGAGATTGTGGAATTTGATCCTGGTTAAGTGGCTCTATCAGACTAGATCTGAAGGACTGACGGGTTATTCCGATTTAAGTGTGTTACGACCCCTGAGGCGTGACTTAGGCACTTAAGCTGGAATAATTTGGGCGGTTCTGCCACAGCTGGTATCGGAGCAAATTCCACCACAGAGAAGGACAATAAACCATGAATACCAATTTTCAAAATCTAAAACTTGCCTAGAAACTACTACAGATCGTCAGGACTAGACCGCTAGACCTAGGACGAAAGGCCTTAGGCATAGAGGGAAGAATAGGTGGCTAACTAAGTAGGCCCCGTGGGCCAGTACTTATATTTTTAGGATGCCCTAAAAAGCACCCTATTTTCTTTTTGAGAGGCAACGTTTCTCCCAGCATGCATGCATTATAAAACATAAAGAGGAATTAAAATTTGAGCTAACCCCCATTTCTTTAAAACCATCCGGGCTCTCTTTTTCTTTTTCCTTCCACCATAATCTTTATCTTTGATTCCCTTCCGCAGATGAATTCACCCACCCCCGCCAGTGGAGGAGACTCTCGTTTCAGTTCTGACTTCCTTTCTCGCGATGGCTTTCCTTCCATCTTGTGGGAAATGCTTAACTCCGCCGGTTACCCTACGCCCCCTTTGTACACGGTGCAGTTGTATGAGGAGCATCGGGTACCTCGTTGTCGGGTCTGGCTGACCTTGGAGGCTCATCCCCTTCAGCCGGGTTGGCCTTCTCTTGATTGTGAGACGATTGGACTCAGGACAGACGACACCATTGAGGCAGCAGCCATGAAGACTCTGACGACTTTCTGTGGCTACCATCCCCTGGAGATGGTGATGCACCCCTTGGGACTCTTCCCTGCTGAGAAGAAGGATGATCCCATGTGGTGTAACCGCGTGAGCCATGTGAAGGATGTGTGGGCAATGTATCCTGACTTGGTTGGGAGGGTCACTGTTCAGTGCATGAGTGCGTTGTACCGTCTGTAGGCCCTTCAGAGCGATGCTATGGCACTCCTTGCTAACACCGCTCAGACTGCCAAGCTCACCCTCGACAGTCGGGAAGATTTTATGGTCGACCTATCCATAGAGTTGGTGGAAAAGGATCTGCAGGTGGAGAGGCTGAGCCAGCGCATCACCACCTTGGAGCAGCAGGTGGAGATCCGAGACAACACTATTGATGTCTTGGAGAACCAGCTTCACGATGTGCAGAGGGAACTCGAAGAAGCAAATGACCACTTGGACATGCACCACCTGGAGATGGAGGCCAATGAAGCAGGAAGTGAGGGAGAAGAGGCTCCCGAGGAGCTAGGACCAGCCCCTGGTGCTAATGGGACTACCTCCGCGATGCCTCCTTCACCCGTATCCAGTGTCGCTTCCAACGCTCAGGGTTAAGCAGTCACTTTGACACTTTTAGGCGGATAGAAACCTATGCGAGCTTAGTAATATCACATTTTGGACTAGGCTTACGGGTACTTTCCCCTGATTGATGTAACCCTGTAAACTTTTGAAATCTGTGGGTTCCTTGTCACCATGTTATCTTCATTTCGAACCTAATATTATGATTATGGCATTTTTTTTCTCCTTCCATATGAGATGATATCTTGTCGTTCGAAACTGCGAGTTGGGATAACAATGGCGACAATCTCTGTTTTCAGATGGCAGCTAGGCAGCGTCGCGGGCAGAACGAGCAGGTTCCCCCGCCACCTCCTCCAGCTCCCACAGTGCAGGAGCTGATGGCCCAGCAGAATGAGATTCTGCGACAGCTCTTGCAGCGCCAGCCCCACCCTCAGCAGCATGGTGGAGGCCAGCATCAGTGACCTCCGGCTATGGAAACATACCAGGAGTTTCTGAGCACGCAGCCGCCCTTGATTCACCAAGGCAGAGGATCCGTTGGACGCCGACGTATGGCTTCGCGTCGTCGAGTCCAAGTTTCCCCTCCTCACGGGAGACTGCCCTGATGAGGCCAAGGCTCGCTTCGCCGCACAGCAGCTTCGCGGCCCTGCTCGGACTTGGTGGGACCACTTCCGTGCTATGCACCCCGCTGATCGGGAAGTATCTTGGGAGGAATTCAAGACTGCCTTCAGAGGACACCACATCCCAGCTGGCATTCTTGATCGGAAGCTGAATGAATTTCTGGCCCTTAATCAAGGAACCCGCACGGTACTGCAGTATGCGCAAGCCTTCAACGACTTATGCCAGTATGCAGGGTATCATGCTGATTCTGATGAGAAGAAGGGGGATCGCTTCCGCAGGGGTCTCAATACCAAGCTGCGGGAACGACTTAACACTGTCCGGGCAGATAGCTTCAATGAGTTGGTCAACATGGCCATCTCCCAGGAGGATTGCATTGTTGCTCACCGGGCAGAGAAGAAGAGAAAGGCACCAATGGCAGCACCATCCGCTCAGGCTCAGAGGTTCCGGATTGTTTCTCACAATCAGAGCAGGGGTTTTCAGCAGCAGGCAGGCAGATGGGTGATCAGGCCACCTCAGCAGCAGCAGCAGCCGGCACCCAACCGCTACCCAGCTCCCGCCCCAAGGAGCAATCAGCCTCCGTAGCAGCAGCAGTTCCGCCAGGGCAATGGGAACAAGTGTTTCACTTGTGGCAATGTGGGCCACTATGCCAAGAATTGTCCCAGGAACCAGCAGAGGCAGATGCCAGCACCAAATCAAGACAAGGGAAGAAAGCAGAAGGTGCAAGTCAGGCAAGGGAAGCTCAACTTCACTACTCTAGAGGAAGTACCAGAAGGAGCTCCTATCATGACCGGTACCTTTTCAGTTTATAATCAACCTGCTTTAATTCTTTTTGATTCTGGTGCATCTCATAGTTTCATTAGCCAAAAGTTTAGTGCTAGATGCAAACTGCCATTCTCTCACTCAAAAGGGTCATTCATGATAGTCACACCTGGGGGTAAAATTTCAACTAATCAATTAAACCAAAGTGTGCCTATTCAACTGGGAAGCCACATTGTCAAAACCACTCTTCTTGTGTTGGGATTGGAAAATGTGGACATTATTCTAGGAGCAAATTGGATGACCTTGCACCAAGTTGTGCTGGATGTAGCCAGCCGTACCGTGGAAGTTAATTCTCCTTTCTGCGGCAATTTCACTTTGATTCTGCCTAGTCAGGGTTCTTCTCAGTCATGTACTTTCTCTATGACGGAGTTACCCCTGAAGAAGATCCCAGTGGTCTGTGAGTATGCAGATGTCTTTCCTGATGAATTGCCAGGAATGCCACCGGACCGGGATATTGAATTCGCCATCGAGTTGCAACCGGGAACGGCCCCAATTTCCAAGAGGCCCTACCGAATGCCACCCGCTGAGTTGGCAGAGTTGAAGAAGCAGTTGCAAGAATTGCTGGATAAGGGTTTTATTCGCCCAAGCACTTCGCCTTGGGGATGTCCAGCACTGTTTGTGAAGAAGAAGGATGAAAGCTTGAGGCTGTGTATAGATTACCGCCCTCTTAATGCGGTAACTATCAAGAACAAGTATCCTTTGCCTCATATTGATGTTCTCTTTGACCAGTTGGTCGGGGCCAAGGTGTTTTCCAAGATAGACCTTCGCTCTGGCTACCATCAGATCAAAATACGAGCAAGTGATATTCCGAAGACGACATTCTCAACCAGATATGGGCTATATGAATTCTTGGTGATGTCATTCGGGCTGACAAATGCACCAGCATATTTCATGTATCTGATGAATTCTGTTTTCATGCCGGAATTGGACAAGTTCGTGGTGGTTTTCATCGATGATATTCTGGTGTACTCAAAGAACGAAGAAGAACATGCCGGGCATTTGCATGTAGTACTTCAACGTCTGCGAGAGCACCACCTTTATGCCAAGTTATCCAAGTGTGATTTTTGGCTAAAGGAAATCAAATTCTTGGGTCACACTATCTCTCAGGCTGGAATAGCTGTTGATCCTGATAAAGTGCAAGAAGTGATGAATTGGAGGCCACCAACAACTATTCGCCAGATTCGGAGTTTTCTGGGATTAGCTAGTTATTACCGAAGATTTATTCCGGACTTCTCTCGAATTGCGAAGCCTATTACTGAGTTGCTGAAGAAAGAAGTTAAATTTGTTTGGAGTCAGAAGTGCGAAGATGCCTTCCATGCATTAAGGCAGCATCTGACCACAGACCAGTATTGGCGCAACCCGACAGCAGCAAGCCTTTTGATGTATATTGCGATGCCTCTGGCACCGGGCTAGGTTGTGTCTTGATGCAAGACAACCGAGTCATTGCTTATGCCTCAAGAGCACTCAGGCCTCATGAGCAAAACTATCCCACTCATGACCTCGAGTTGGCAGCAGTGGTTCATGCATTGAAGATGTGGAGGCACTATTTGATGGGAACCCACTGCAACATCTTCACTGATCATAAGAGCCTTAAGTACATTTTTACTCAGGCTGATCTCAACATGAGGCAGAGAAGATGGCTAGAGCTGATCAAGGATTATGACCTGGAGGTACATTATCACCCAGGAAAAGCTAATGTGGTAGCAGATGCCTTGAGTCGGAAGTTGCAATGCAACTGTATTCTGATGGATTCTCGCATTAACACCTTGTGTGATGAGTTGAGCAAGATGCAAATTGAAGTGATTCCTTCTGGTTCTTTGTCTCACATTTCTGTTGAGCCAGCTTTGCAAGACCAGATTATCATGGCCCAGCTCAGTGACAAGGGAGTGCAGATTATCAAGAAGAATCTCCATCAGAAGGTTGAGAAGTATAATTGTTTCCGCCAGGATGAAAAGGGTGTGTTATGGTTCAAGAGCAGATTGGTGATTCCTAAGGACCAGGATCTCAAGAGGAAAATTTTGGATGAAGCTCATCTCTCCAAATTCTCTATGCATCCGGGAAGCACCAAGATGTACCATGATCTGAAGCCTTTGTACTGGTGGACCAGAATGAAGAGGGAGATAGCCCAGTATGTATCAGAATGTGACACCTGTCAGAGGATAAAGGCAAGCCACTTGAAGTCAGCTGGAGCTCTGCAACCACTGCCCGTACCTTCGTGGAAGTGGGACGACATCAGCATGGATTTCATTGTGGGTCTGCCCAACACCTCTCGTCATCATGATTCGATTTGGGTTATTGTGGACCGATTGATGAAAGTGGCACATTTTCTTCCTGTGCACACCACTGATAAGGCTCAGAAATATGCAGAATTGTATATTGACCGAATCGTGTGTTTGCACGGATTACCTCGGACCATTGTTTCTGACCGAGGAGCCTAATTTGTTGCCAGATTTTGGGAACAATTGCAAGAGTCTTTGGGAACCAAGCTAATCAGGAGTTCAGCTTACCACTTGCAGACTGATGGTCAGACGGAAAGGGTAAACCAAATCCTGGAGGATATGCTGAGAGCTTGTGCGATCGATTGTGGCAAGAACTGGGATAAGCACCTCTCCTTGGCAGAGTTTGCTTATAACAATAGTTATCAATCCAGCCTAAAGATGGCACCTTTTGAAGCTCTCTATGGAAGAAGGTGCAGGACACCACTCAATTGGTCTCAACCTGGTGAAAGAGAAGTTTTTGGACCTGATTTAGTGACTGAAGCCGAAAGGAAGGTTAAGCTAATCAGGAAGAATCTAGAAGCTGCTCAGGCCAGGCAGAAGAGTTATCATGATAGAAGAAGGAAACCTCTCCAGTTCGAGGTGGGAAGTTTTGTATACCTCAAGGTATCACCCACCAGAGGAGTGCAGAGGTTTGGGATTAAAGGCAAGCTAGCCCCTCGTTACATTGGACCTTACGAGATCATAGAAGCATGTGGACCCGTGGCATACAAGCTGAAGTTACCTTCAAAGATGTCGGCCATTCACAGTGTATTCCATGTATCTCAGCTGAAGAAGTGTGTTCGATTGCCGACCGAGATCATAGCAGAGCCAGAATTGGAGATAGAGCCAGATCTATCGTACCAAGAGTACCCCTCCAAGATTCTGGATTGCAAAGAAAGATCAACTCGGGCTAAATCAATCAAGATGTACAAGGTCCAGTGGAGTAATCACTCAGAGGAGGAAGCTACTTGGGAAACCGAGGAATTCTTGAGATCCAACTTCCCCGATTGCCTACCTAAGGAAGCTGGTACGTAATCGCCCCCAACCCCTCCTCCTGCCCTTCGAACCTAATTTCCAAACATATGATCTTAATTCAGAATGAAGAAACTATGAAGTAAAACTTAAAAGGGCTTCCTTCTGTAGTTGCAAAGAGAATGATATTCGAAGAGCAGTTTTACCCTAATAATAACAATAATCACCCATTTCCTATAAGTCTCACCCTTCGCTTCACCCTGGGAGGACTCTGGCCCGAATCTCGGGACGAGATTCCTTTAAGGAGGGAAGGCTGTGACACCCCAGTGTCACCTAGGGTTTCTCTTAAAATGCCAAACCAAGAACCATTATTTTATGTGAACCAAAGTAATCATGAGCATCAAAATAATTTAAGTAGCAAAGAATTCACCAAGCATATACTTAAAAGTATCATGATCAAAACAATTGAGTCTTTGAAAAGGGTAGAATGTGCAACCCTAATTAAAAACCCTAAGTGAGCCCCATGAGCAAATTTCAAGGAAATAAGAAAAAGGGGATGAAAAGTTTAAAATTATGAATTGAGCCAATTATAAAAATTTAAGTATATTTAATGAGCAACAAGAAATGTTGAGAAAGCTTAGCCAAAATAACTCAAATAAAACCCCAAATCAAGCTTCTCATGTGGGGACTTAATGGGAATTCTGAATTTCAGAATTCTGAAATTCAGACCTTGAGCCAAAGATCAGGGATGTTCACCTTGATCCCTAACTCGAATCCTAATGGCCCCATTGACAAAATTGTGTCTAACTAACCCCTCTATCGTGTGCCAGAAGATGGCATTGGGACGCGAGCCCTAGACATGACAAAACCTTGGATTTGCCTCGGGTTTGGGTAGGGAGACAGACCGGATTTCCTGGCTCCATATCTCTGCAACCAGTAGGCAAAATCCTATGACCCCCACACAAGAATGGTAGCTTGTAGGGAGGAGAAGAGGTTTTGTGCACTGACCAAGGCGAGAGCAGGCTCGGATGAGCGACCACACGAGCCAGAACTTGGGCAGAACGCACGGGCACACATGTTCGACCCTGGTCGGCACGCCAGAGCTCGCCCAACCCCCGCGCGCGCTCACCCCGGCGTCCGGTCAAGTCCGCCGCGCGCCCACGCCCTCGGCCGTGCCTGCCCGCGCCTATAAAGCCTCCCCGGGCGCACCTCTCTTCGCCCCGCACTCACCCTCACCGGCCGACCACTTTCCCTTAGCTCCGGTGAGCTTAATTCCGCCCGCCATTGCCGCTAGAGCTTCGGCCATTGTGGCCAGCCCACTCCAGCCACCCTCGTGTCAAGCCAGTGCTTCGGCTAGCTCCGCTAGTGGCCCGTGAAGCTTGCCAAGCCCTCGGACCCGGCCGGACTTCATCGGAGGCCCGAGATCGACCTCACCGGACTTCGGTCTTCCGCCGCCGCGCGTGGACCGAGCTATCCAGTGAGTCTCCGTCCAATCCCTTGCGCTCATATCTTCTCTGGCATCCCGTGAACCTCCCTGACCCCTCTAATTGAACTATCTCGCCGTGACCAGGCCGGTCCCCTCACCGCCGACGAGCATCCCCGCCTGCGCGCGTGGACCGACCGACTCCGGCCATCTCCAACGGCGTCCCGCACACCGTTGTGATCCCCACGACCTCCCCTACGTCCTCGACCACTTCACCGGAGCAATCTCGCCGCCGGTAAGCCCCTCCACCCTTTCTTTCGCCGCGGTTACTGTTTAAGGTAGAAGAAGGACCTCGGGTTAGGATTTGTAGAACCCGAGGGGTTTTCTGTAACGTCAGTGACTCATGTGAATAGTAGCTTAAGGACTGATCCGCGAAGAAAACCTAAAAACCCGCCAGGGACCCCAGTGCAAAGTGGATTTCCATTAAACCAATTATGTTATTCTTTTTAAAATGACCAGAGAACTTAGAAAATCCATAACTTGATGAATTCTTAATCAAAAGTTGTCAAACTAATTTTGCTAGATCCTAAATATTATGAACTGTCATTTAAAAATGGTAAACTTTATGCTTTCTGTTCTGAATTTTTGAGTTTAAAATTAAAAACAGAAACTTATCAAACCTTGTTTAATTAGGAAAAATTAGTTTTTCTTCTGTGTTGAACTTAAGAAAATTTGTAGATGATCAAACCTCATTTAGGCAGTGTTTAAAAATAGTAAGAACCCTAGCATTAGAAATTATGATGTGCTTATTCCTTTAAAGCTATTTTGCCCAAAACTTAGAGAAAATCAGAAAGGCATTAAAAATTAATGAACAGTGATTAAGATTATTTTTCCTAGTTTACTTGTGTAACAGAGAACCTAGGAAAAATACAGAGACCATTAATTTGGACCAGTTTTAAATTAAAATGTTTTATTTAGCCTTATTTAGACTGAAAAACAATTATTAGAGTAGCAAGGCTATAACCAAAATGATTAATAAAAATCCAGTGGACTTACAACCACCAGAGCCCCACTACAAAAATACAGAGCACCTCAGCCCAACTTTTTAAGTAAGGAAAATAAATACAAAGTGATAATAAGGCATTTTCCCAATAAATCATGAACAACCCCTATTAATGTGATAATGGGCAACCAAAAATTAGCTAAGTCCATGATGAGATAAAACTACCAGAGAAAAATGCAAACCCATGAAAAGGAAGCAAACCATACCAATTGCCAATGATTTAAGAGAAAGGCCACTTAATTCAAATAATGCATACCACCCCTTCCCTTAAGCAAAAAGAGGCCAAACTTCAGAATGATTGCTCTTGCACAAAATACTAACTATGAAAAATAAGAACTTTGTTGTTTGATGTTTTTCAAATATAGTGGTAGTAGAAAGCACCCATTTGGCTAGAAACTTGAGAAAACCATAGAAAAATAATTAAAAGGTATTAATGATTAGAAATTTGTATCAAGTCATGTTATAACACCTAAAAGCCAGCAAAAATAAGTTTTTGAGAATTTCCTACTGTTAAATAGTAGTTGTAGTTCAAAGCACCCCTTCTGCCCTAGAGATTAATAATTTTGTCCAGAGAAAACTATTCACTTTCTGATCCCCAAACTTTGAGACAGAGAAACACACACCAGTAACAAGCCACTGTAATTTTTGTAGAATTTTTGGAATTTTATAAAAGCAACTTGTAGTTCAAACCTACTTCCAAACATTAAAGAGAATAAAAGAAAAGGAATGAAGGAATAAACCCCACCTCAATAAGCCTAACTTGAGAACTTATCAATTCTCCCTAAGACTTAAAAAGAACTCAGTGGAACCCTGAAAAAATAAACCTATCACTTACCTTAGATAAGTTTAACCCAATTTACCAAGTATACCACCCAAGGGTCTTACATAAGTAAAGTTAACCTTGTTTAACTCAAAAGATCATGCACCCTTAAAGTTGTGATTTCTAAAAGCACATATCATATCATACATATATCTTACGCATTGCATTCATTAGATTGTAATCTTGCCGACGGAGAGTACGTGCTCATCCCCGAGCAAGGACCTGTCCAAGAGGAGGACCAGGAGCAGGCTTCAGAGGCTGCTATTGAGGATCTCCCCGCAGCCCCAGCAATTGAAGGCAAGCCCTGGTTTTATGCATAACCTGTTAATTATGCTATTTTACTACAGTTAATGCTTGTAGGATTGCAATGTGCACTTAAGTGTAGGAGTTGCTTGAAACCTCTAGTTGCATGAACTTAGGATTCCTTTTTGAGATGAATACTAGTATGCTAAGTCAAGTAGCTGCTTGCAAATCAGGATCTCGGTAGAAGTCGAGTGATTTTTCTAGCACTCGCGCGAGGTCAGGAATTGATTGTATTCATCTTGATAACGGGATCTATGTTGGTCTATGGACTTGGATCCAGGGAGGATGCCTTGTCCATGAGACGGGAAAAATGGATTAAGGATTAATGTGTGGATACCTGAGTCAAGCTTTTGAACGTACTAAGCACATGCCGGGAAAAATGGTAACCAGTAAACCTAGTACCTGATTGAAGCCGGGCGCGAACTTTATCCCTCATGCGACCTGAGACTGGGTCTCCCATGCTAGCTATGGTGGGTACAAGTGCGGTCACTGCACGGCGGCAGCCGGGGTCAGTGGAGCATTGTATGCCAAGGCGGTGAGGCCTGGACGCGAACGGGGAATTGATGGGGACGGTTGTCATGTGTGGGGTCGAAGTACCCTGACATGCCGTGTGTTTAGGTTTACCTTGCAAGGTTAAAACTCGATTCGAATCGTCTGCTTCTCGCAGCTAATGAGACTGCTTGATTCCTTGTACTGCATCGAGTAAGAAGTGAAATGTGGTTACATGAGATAACTTGTTGATTGAACTAATTGATTGTTACCATGTATGCTTAGAAGGAGCAAATCTAGCTAAGTTAATGATGATAGAATTTGAAAAGCTAAAATTTGCTTTTAGAAACAGCTAGTGCTTTTGGCAAACCAAACCCCTCAGCCAAACAGCTGCATAGTCTAGAGGTAGAGGAGTAGACTCCTCACACCGGTTAAGTCTAGCTGAGTATTAGTATACTCAGCCTTGCTTGTGGCACAATTTTTGCAGGTACCATTCAGGAAATGGTTGATGGTGTGACTTGGCCTACCACCCTGCCACCGGGTTGGACGGTCGAGTGGGATGTTGCTCCGGCAGGAGAGGAGCATGAGGAGTAGTGGGCTAGGCCTTGCCCATTTCCTCATTACCGACGACATCGATTATCCGCTGCACCTTATTTTGTGAACTTTAATTGCTACTCAAAAACTTCGATTTATGTAATAATTCCGCACTTAATTTGAGGTTTCCTGTTTTATTGTATTTCTTCTGTGACTCACCTTCGAGTGAGATTGTGGAATTTGATCCTGGTTAAGTGGCTCTATCAGACTAGATCTGAAGGACTGACGGGTTATTCCGATTTAAGTGTGTTACGGCCCCTGAGGCGTGACTTAGGCACTTAAGCTGGAATAATTCGGGCGGTTCTGCCACAGATTCGGTGTAGATATAACCGGTTGATGGCGTAGCAGGCGGTGTTTACCGCCTTGGCCCAAAACCGATCCGAAGTTTTGTACTCATCAAGCATGGTTCTTGCCATGTCCAATAGAGTTCTATTCTTCCTCTCCACTACACCATTTTGTTGTGGGGTGTAGGGAGAAGAGAACTCATGCTTGATGCCCTCCTCCTCAAGGAAGCCTTCAATTTGAGAGTTCTTGAACTCCGTCCCGTTGTCGCTTCTAATTTTCTCGATCCTTAAGCCAAACTCGTTTTGAGCCCTTCTCAAGAATCCCTTTAATGTCTCTTGGGTATGAGATTTTTCCTGCAAAAAGAACACCCAAGTGAAGCGAGAATAATCATCCACAATAACTAGACAATACTTACTCCCACCGATGCTTATGTAAGCAATCGGACCGAATAGGTCCATGTGTAGGAGCTCCAGTGGCCTGTCAGTTGTCATGATGTTCTTGTGTGGATGATGAGCATCAACTTGCTTCCCTGCTTGGCATGCGCTACAAATCCTGTCTTTCTCAAAATGAACATTTGTTAATCCTAAAATGTGCTCTCCCTTTAGAAGCTTATGAAGATTCTTCATCCCAACATGGGCTAGTCGGCGGTGCCAGAGCCAACCCATGTTAGTCTTAGCAATTAAGCAAGTGTCGAGTTCAGCTCTATCAAAATCTACCAAGTATAGCTGACCCTCTAACACTCCCTTAAATGCTACTGAATCATCACTTCTTCTAAAGACAGTGACACCTACATCAGTAAATAGACAGTTGTAGCCCGTTTGACATAATTGAGAAACGGAAAGCAAGTTGTAATCTAAAGAATCTACAAGAAAAACATTGGAAATTGAATGGTCAGGAGATATAGCAATTTTACCCAAACCTTTGACCAAACCTTGGTTTCCATCCCCGAATGTGATAGCTCGTTGGGGATCTTGGTTTTTCTCATAGGAGGAGAACACCTTCTTCTCCCCTGTCATGTGGTTTGTGCACCTGCTGTCGATTATCCAACTTGAGCCCCCAGATGCATAAACCTACAAAACAAGTTTAGTTCTTGACTTTAGGTACCCAAATGGTTTTGGGTCCTTTGGCATTAGACACAAGAACTTTGGGTACCCAAACACAAGTTTTTGCCCCCTTGTGCTTGCCCCCAACATATTTGGCAATTACCTTGCCGGATTTGTTAGTTAAAACATAGGAGGCATCAAAAGTCTTAAATGAAATGTTATGATCATTTGATGCACTAGGAGTTTTCTTCTTAGGCAACTTAGCACGGGTTGGTTGCCTAGAACTAGATGTCTCACCCTTATACATGAAAGCATGGTTAGGGCCAAAGTGAGACTTTCTAGAATGAATTCTCCTAATTTTGCTCTCAGGATAACCGGCAGGGTACAAAATGTAACCCTCGTTGTCCTGAGGCATGGGAGCCTTGCCCTTAACAAAGTTCGACAATTTCTTAGGAGGGGCATTAAGTTTGACATTGCCTCCCTGTTGGAAGCCAATGGCATCCTTAATGCTAGGGCGTCTCCCACTATAGAGCATGCTTCTAGCAAATTTAAACTTTTCATTATCTAAGTCATGCTCGACAATTTTAGCATCTAATTTTGCTATATGATCATTTTGTTGTTTAATTAAAGCCATATGATCATGAATAGCATCAATGTTAATATCTCTACATCTAGTACAAATGGAAGTATGTTCAACGGTAGATGTAGAGGGTTTGCAAGATTTTAATTCTACAACCTTAGCATGCAATATATCATTTTTACTTCTAAGGTCGGAAATGGAAGCATTGCAAACATCTAATTCTTTAGCCTTAGCAAGCAATTTTTCATTTTCATTTCTAAGGCTAGCAAGAGAAATGTTCAATTCTTCAATCTTAGCAAGCAAATCAACATTATCATTTCTAGGATTGGGAATTGAAACATTACATGCATTTGAATCAACCTTAGCAATAAGTTTAGCATTGTTATTTCTAAGGTTGTCAATAGTCTCATGGCAAGTGCTTAGCTCACTAGATAGTTTTTCACATTTTCTACTTCTAGAGCGTAAGCATTTTTAACCTTAACATGCTTCTTATTTTCTTTAATAAGGAAGTCCTCTTGAGTGTCCAAGAGATCATCCTTCTCATGAATGGCACTAATCAATTCATTTAATTTTTCTTTTTGTTGCATGTTTAGGTTGGCAAAAAGAATGCGCAAGTTAGCCTCCTCATTACTAGCATTATCCTCATCACTAGAGGTTTCATATTTGGTGGAGGATCTTGATTTTACCTTCTTCCTTTTGCCGTCCTTTACCATGAAGCACTTGTGGCCGACGTTGGGGAAGAGGAGTCCCTTGGTGACGGTGATGTTGGCGGCGTCCTCGTCGGAGGAGTCGGTGGAGCTCTCGTCGGAGTCCCATTCCCAGCAAACATGGGCATCACCGCCCTTCTTCTTGTAGTACCTCTTCTTCTCCTTTCTTATCCCCTTCTTGTCGTCGCCCCTGTCACTGTCACTAGATAATGGACATTTTGCAATAAAATGACCGGGCTTACCACACTTGTAGCAAACTTTCTTGGAGCGGGGCTTGTAATCTTTCCCCCTCCTTTGCTTGAGGATTTGGCGGAAGCTCTTGATGACGAGCGCCATCTCCTCATTGTCGAGCTTTGAGGCATCGATTGGTTGTCTACTTGATGTAGACTCCTCCTTCTTCTCTTCCGTCGCCTTGAATGCAACCGATTGTGCTTCGGACGTGGAAGGGCCATCAAGCTCGTTGATCTTCTTTGAGCCTTTGATCATCAATTCAAAGCTCACAAAATTCCCGATTACTTCCTCGGGAGTCATTAGTGTATATCTAGGATTCCCTTGAATTAATTGAACTTGCGTAGGGTTAAGAAAAACGAGGGATCTTAGAATAACCTTGACCATTTCATGGTCATCCCATTTCTTGCTCCCGAGGTTGCGCACTTGGTTCACCAAGGTTTTGAGCTGGTTGTACATGTCTTGTGGCTCCTCCCCTTGGCGAAGTCGGAAGCGACCGAGCTCCCTCTCGATCGTTTCCCGCTTGGTAATTTTTGTCACCTCGTCTCCTTCGTGCGCGGTCTTTAGCATGTCCCAAATCTCCTTGGCACCTTTTAACCCTTGCACCTTATTATACTCCTCTCGACTTAGAGAGGCGAGGAGTATAGTTGAGGCTTGGGAGTTGAAGTGTTGGATTTGGGCCACTTCGTCCTCATCATAATCTTCATCCCCTACGGATGGTACCTGTACACCAAACTCAACAACATCCCATATACTTTTGTGGAGTGAGGTTAGATGAAATTGCATCAAATCACTCCACCTAGCATAATCTTCACCATCAAAAGTTGGTGGTTTGCCTAATGGGACGGAAAGTAAAGGTGTATGTTTAGGAATGTGAGGGTAGCGTAGGGGGATCTTACTAAACTTCTTGCGCTCATGGCGCTTAGAAGTAATGGATGGCGCGTCGGAGCCGGAGGTGGAAGGTGATGAAGTATCGGTCTCGTAGTAGACCACCTTCCTCATCTTCTTTTTCTTGTCGCCACTCCGATGTGACTTATGGGAAGAGGGTTTCTTCTCCTTCCCTTTCCCCTTGTTGCGGGACTCTTCCGATGAAGTTTTCCTGTGGCTTGTAGTGGGCTTGTCGCCGGTCTCCATCTCCTTCTTGGCGTGATCTCCCGACTTCACTTCGAGCGGTTAGGCTCTAATGAAGCACCGGGCTCTGATACCAATTGAAAGTCGCCTAGAGGGGGGTGAATAGGGCGAATCTGAAATTTAACAACTTAATCACAACTACAAGCTGGGTTAGCGTTAGAAATATAAATGAGTCCGAGAGAGAGGGTGCAAAACAAATCACAAGCGAATAAAGAGTGTGACACACGGATTTGTTTTACCGAGGTTCGGTTCTTGCAAACCTACTCCTCGTTGAGGTGGTCACAAAGACCGGGTCTCTTTCAACCCTTTCCCTCTCTCAAACGGTCCCTCAGACCGAGTGAGCTTCTCTTCTCAAATCAATTGGGAATCAAACTTCCCGCAAGGACCACCACACAATTGGTGTCTCTTGCCTTGCTTACAAATGAGATGATCGCAAGAAAGAATGAAAGAAGGAAGCAATCCAAGCGCAAGAGCTCAAAAGAACACAACAAATCTCTCTCACTAATCACTAAAGCGTTGTGTGGAATTGGGAGAGGATTTGATCACTTGGGTGTGTCTTGTATTGAATGCTTAGCTCTTGTAAGTAGTTGGAAGGTGGAAAACTTGGATAACTTGAATGTGGGGGTGGTTGGGGTATTTATAGCCCCAACCACCAAACTAGCCGTTTGGTGGAGGCTGCTGCCGCATGGCGCACCGGACAGTCCGGTGTGCCACCGGACACTGTCCAGTGCGCCAGCCACGTCACCAGGCCGTTGGGTTCCGACCGTTGGAGCTCTGTCTTGTGGGCCCGCCTGGCTGTCCGGTGGCGCACCGGACAAGTCCTGTAGAGTGTCCGGTGTGCCCCCCGCGGGTGCTCTGTCCTCTACGCGCGCAGGCGCGCATTTAATGCGTTGCAGTCGACCGTTGCGCGTGAAATAGCCGTTGCTCCGCTGGCTCACCGGACAGTCCGGTGTGCACCGGACATGTCCGGTGTGCACCAGACATGTCCGGTGAATTATAGCGGAGCGGATTCCCGAAGCTGGCGAGTTCAGAGCCGCTCTTCCTTGGGGCACCGGACACTGTCCGGTGGTGCACCGGACAGTCCGGTGAATTATAGCAAAACGCCTCTGAGAATTCCCGAAGGTGATGAGTTCATCTTGGAGTTCCCTGGTGCACCAGACACTGTTCGGTGGCACACCGGACAGTCCGGTGCGCCAGACCAAGGCACACTTCGGTTGTCCCTTGCTCTCTTTGTTGAACCCTTTTCTTGGTCTTTTTATTGGCTTATTGTGAACCTTTGGCACCTGTAGAACTTATAGACTAGAGCAAACTAGTTAGTCCAATTATTTATGTTGGGCAATTCAACCACCAAAATCATTTAGGAAATAGGTGTAAGCCTAATTCCCTTTCACAAATTCAGGTGTTACTCTTCTCTCTCTCTAGTTTCTCTCTCTCTCTTTTCCTTTTGAGTAGACTTAGCTTAATTAGGAAGGGAATTAATTATTTATTTTTGCCAAAACATTATGAGTCATGAAATGTTGCATCATGCTGAGCTTAAATATTCTTTGAATTGTTGCACATGTTTGAATTAGTTTGAATTTGAAACTTGGTTTGAGCTTGAATTGAAAACCCTAGAGAAAAATAAATAGAAAAGCAATTAGAAATTACAGGAAAATAGAAAATCCCAAAGTAGCCCAAACCGGCCCAGTTCAGTCCAGCGGGGCCGCGCGCCCGCGCCGCCTGACAGGTGGGCTCCACCTGTCAGCGGCGTTTCCTCTCAGCCCGCGCCTTCTCCCCCTCTCCCTCTACCCAGTGGGGCCGCTCTATCGGCGCCAGTTGCCCTCGCTCGTGCGCTTCTCTCTCTCTCTGCCTCGCGGGCCCGCCTTGTTAGCGCGCTGAACCGTTTCCCCCGCACGCCCGTTCCCTATCGCTGCACCGTGGGACCCCCCTGTCAGCTCCACCTTCCCCACGTCCCGCCGTGGACCAGCACGCGCGCACGCACGCTGAGATCCCCGACCACGTTGCCCGCCCCCGCACCCCATCTCCCTTTTGAGCACCGCCCGCACCGGCACTCGCTCTCCCATCCCATTTTGCGCAAGCTCGCCCTCTCTCGCGCTTTACCCTCGCCGCTCGACCTCATCGGAGACCCGCGTCCACCGTGCGGTCACCTAGCTCGCCAGAAGCCATGCCAAGCGACCCCGAGCTTCGCCCTGAGGTGAGACACCCGTTCCCATGCTTAGTTTCCCCAATTATGCTTTGTCGTCGGCCAATTTTGGCTTCGCCGGAGTTCGGTCGTGGCGGTCTGCCTCGTCCGCGCGGTGACTAGCCGAATTGGTCCAGTATAGTGCCCCCGCGTCGGTCCCTGATGTCCCCCTCGCTCCACTGAAGCTACTCTAGGCCCTAGCGCGCCTCAAACCCCCTCCCCGCGACCGGAATTCCTCACCGGAATGACCCCGACTCGCCTGGAGTTCTCCCTCCACCATTCTCCCCTCTCTGACCCTGGTCTCATAGTCAAATTCCTACCAGTGAGTTTGCCGCGTCTTCCTCTTCGTTTTTAGCCAACCACGTCAACCCGGGAACCGCCGTAGCACGCGCCCGCCCCAACTCCGGCGACCTCACCGCCACGAGAAGGAGCGGCGCCGCCTGCAGCCAATTAGCCCCCCCGGCTTTGATCTCCCCCGTTCGATTCAGATCGCATGGACCAGAGCACGGGATACCGCTTTGCGCACGCGCGCCCTGCGTTCGGACCCACCTGTCAGTCGCCTGTGCCCCTGGCACCGGGCCCAGCCGGTCAGTCCGCCCTCCCCGCCTCGGTCGCTGACCGCCCTGGCCCACTGGTATAGGTGTACATTCGGACCGCCTGTCCCGGCACGGCCCAAGCCTAAAAAGGCCCATATTGTTTGAATTTCGGGCCGACCCGGCCCATTTGAATTTCGGGCCGGGCCGGCCAACGGGCCTAGCCCTCGGCCCATGGGCCGACACGTAATTGCTTAAACGTGTCGGGCTCATTTTGGGGGCCCTAAAATTATAAAAGCCCAAAATTAACTTTTTGGCCCGAAATTCATATCAGAGCCCGAAATTCACATCAAAGCCTTAAATTCAAAACAAATTTAATAAAACAAATAAAAGATAAGACCAATAAATTTGACCAAAAGCAAACTTAATATTTGTATTAAGTTACCAGAGCTATGCAATGACTACCTTGTTTACAAATCATTTTGTTAGAAGGAAAAAGAGTATAATCAGCTTTATACAAAGTTCGTAAGTTCAGTTCATTATCTAATGTTCATAACAAAAGAAAAATTACATCACATACTCTAATTCAAAGCTAGAAAAAACATCTAACTAGCATTATCTCTAGCTACAAAAATGTGGAATGAAGCGTGGTTTTAATAAATATATGGGCCTTTTCGTGCCTCTATATGGGCCATTTCGTGCCTACCTTAAACGGACCGTGCTCGTGCGCGTCCTTGGGCCACGACCTCGGCTCAAACCCGGCCCGATGTTTGTACATGATTGATGTGTTGTTTGTTTGTCATTTACCAAATGCATTGAATGCATGATCGCTTTATTTAGACAACGAGCAGTCTGTGGTTCCTGAGTGTGTTGCTGAAGATCTTCCTGAGCAACAACCTGGTGAAGGCAAGTGTCCTCTGACCCATTATGTCCCATTCACTTTTAATTCACTGTCTCGCATTACATTATTGAAACTTAAGGATTGACTAGTCTGTATTTACCTTATCCTTGCTTACCTTTTTGGGTTAATCATGGTTAGCTTATGCTATCGTTTTAACTGAATCAATGAACATGATCTGATTATTTATGATACGATGATGTTATCTCGATGATGATATTGTGATACTCTAGGGGACTCAGGCCATTTTCCTGAGTACCTCTCCGTAAGGACCTGTTCGTGGAGTGACCACCCGGGATAACAGTGCAACCATGAGGGTGGAATGGAACGCCCTTAGCTGATTAATTAGACGAACCTAGGGGTGTAGTTGGCTTTGCCTGAGGGCTGTCAATGGGGGCTGGGGCGTGGTGCTTGCTCTGCCAAGGGGGGTGCAGAGGTTCATTTGATTTGGTTTTGTTAGTCACCCACCTTGGGGAGGTGTACTGCGTTTGTACGACTGGGCGAAACCTAACGAGCAGATGCACCAGGGGAGTCTTTGTAAAGGCTACGTAGCGTATCCCTGGCCATTCACCTCGGTAGTGAAGATCGGGTTTGTACAACCCAGACTGGGAAGGGATCACGACTCGTGGGTAAAGTGTGCAACCTCTGCAGAGTGTTAGAAACTTGTATATCAGCCGAGCTCACGGTTAAGAGCAGCCTTGGGATCCTCTTTGATTAGAAGAACTTTGATTACTTTATGATGATGGTTAAGAATGTTGGTTATAATTCTGATCTCTGGTATTTCCTCTTGGAGGGAGTACTTTTGGGTAATAACTGGGTTTATTACTAAAGCTTGGCTCTACTAATAGTAATAAATGTTTGACCAACTAAAAGCAACTGCTTAACCTCAACCCCACA
Organism: Zea mays; assembly: GCF_902167145.1. Classification (NCBI taxonomy): domain Eukaryota; kingdom Viridiplantae; phylum Streptophyta; class Magnoliopsida; order Poales; family Poaceae; genus Zea; species Zea mays. The sequence goes on along the minus strand of NC_050098.1, from coordinate 40,910,778 downwards.
TACAACTAGTCCACTTTAGCCAAACAAGACATTTGTTGAGTACGTCGATGTGTACCCATCCTTGCTTTACAAACCACCCCACCCCAGGTTGTCCCCACTGTATTCAGTGCTCATGAGGAGATGCTGGCAACATGGAGGACTTTGAGGAGTTCCAAGACTATGATGAGTTCTAGTTTTTCTTAGTGGAAAACCACTAGTCAGCTGCATGTGAAGGCCTTATCTTCTATGTTTCGTATTCCGCACTTTGATATTAATGTTAATGACTATGGCTATGTATCAGACTTCGTGGATGTCTCGGACATCTTATTGTAATAAAGTTGTAACGCCCCGAATTTTGCAGTTGAATTTTTTCTTTTCTTTACTCGCCAAAATTCGGGCGTTACCTTTTCTTTTTATTTTTTTTCCCTCGCTAAACCTTGACCTTTTCCAAAGTTCTAGCGGGATTCGGTTTGGATTTCCCGTGTAAGAAAAACCCTAAATACTTTATGTTGTTTGATGCACCATGCCGAACCTTGCATTTCTTTTGATTGCTTTGAAAGTGCAAATGCATTCATGTAGAAAGATCGGATTTCGAAAATGAGGAGAAGATCTTTTCTTTCTTTTTCTCTCTCTTTTTCTCTCTCCTCTTTTTCTCTCTCTCCCGCGCCGTGGGCCGACCCCGGCCGGCCCAGCCGCCCTTGCGCCCCCTTTTGGGCCCAAAAAGGCCCAACCGCCCCCCACCTCCCCTTTTTCCCCAATTCTCTCTCCCTCCCTCTCATTTTCTCTCATTTTCTCTCCCCCACCCTAAGCCGCCGCCGCCCCTACCCCCTGCCCAACCGCCGCCCTGCCCTAGCGCTCGGCCGCCGCTCCCCGCCGTCGGCCGCCCCCGCCGGTGAGCCCCCCCTCCTCCCTCTCTCCCTCCTCCCTCCCTCTCCCCTCTCCCCTCCTCTCTCCTCGGCAGCCCGCGCCCGGCCGCGCCGTGGCCGCTGGCCGCCCTGGCCGCGCCCCAGCCGGCCGCTGCCGCGCCGCCCTGGCCCCCGGCCAGCCCCAGCCGGCCCCGGCCCGCCCCTTGGCCAACCCCGGCCGCCCCCCGGCCCGCGCCCCGGCCGCGCGCCTGGCCGACTCGGCCGCCTGCCAGCCCGACCCCCCCCCCCCCCGCGCGCCCGCCTGGCCGGCCGGTTCAACCGGGCCAGCTCGGCCGCCCCGGCCCCCAGCTCGGCCGCCCAGCCTAGGGCCGGTTCAACCGCCCTAGGGCCGGTTCAACCGACCCCCTGTTTTTTTTAATTCTTTTTTTATTTTATTTTATTTACTTTCTGTGATCATAATTACCTTATTTTGGGTAGACTAATCATGGTTCATGCTATGGAAATGAGAAGTTTAATTTAGAATTTCGTTGCGCTAGTTGATTCATTCAGTTAATTGTTTATCCCGTGCAATGTTAATCAACTTAAAATGATTAGGTTCCCACTAGTGCATATAACAGAATTCTTTTGTTAGGAACCTATTGAAACTAGAGTGCATAATTTAACTAATCATTAGTGCATAAACTTTAACCCCCCTGCGAGACCCTTTTCCCGTTTCTTTCTAACCATAACAAATGCAATGTCAAATGTCATACTTGATGCATATTCGCTTTATTTGTTCCCTTGTATGGTGTACTGTTCTTTTGTATTAAATATGTGGATGGATGTATGTATGTTTGCGCTCGCATAGAGAACGATCCGGTCGAAGAGCCCGAGGAATTCGCAGGAGAAGCCCCTGAGCAGCAGTCGGTTGGTGGAGGCAAGTGTCCTTTGACCTATCTCTGTCCTATTCATTATTTAATTCACCTCCCGCTTTACACATTTATACCTAAGGATTGACTAGCTTTTGTTATCCATGTCCTTGTTTACCTATCTGGGTTAGATTATTACTGTTTAGCTTTATGCTATTGCTTAACTCTAATCAATGAACATGATGAGATTATCTATGATACGCTGTTTTCCCGTTCTTATTTATGATTATACTTGTGGCATTTAAGGGGACTCGAGCGGTTTCTCGAGTGCCTCTCCGTAAGGACCTGTTCAATGGATGACCGCCCGGGAAAACAGTGCAACCATGAGGGTGGAATGGGGTGCCCTTAGCTGAATAATTAGAGGATCCGGGGTGTAGTTCGCTTCGCCGTCGTGCCGTCAATGGGGCTCGGTGTATGCGGCTCGCTCTGCCAAGGTTGATTTGTCCCTTGGGGAGGAGTGCGGTACATTTAGGAAACCTAACGGGTGGCTACAGCCCCGGGGAATCTTTGTAAAGGCTTCGTAGTGAATCCTTGGCCATTCACCTCGGGAGTGAATAAGGGTCTTGCAAGCCCGGGCCAGAGAGGGAATCACGGCTTGTGGGTAAAGTGCACAACCTCTGCAGAGTGTTATGAAACTGATATATCAGCCGTGCTCGCGGTTATGAGCGGCCAAGGGAGCTCCAGAGATTAGTGATACTTGATCAGAGATACTTTGGTACAGGTGACAATGAGATTGATGGTTCTGATTACGATTATGGTATTGGTAAGTGGTATTCTTTCCGTTTGGAAAGGATACATTGGGCTAATAACTTGGGTTAATGTTAAAACTTGGCTTTCTACTAGTAAGTAATAACCTGACCAACTAAAAGCAACTGCTTGACTTATCCCCACATAAAGCTAGTCCACTACAGCCAAACAGGATACTTGCTGAGTATGTTGATGTGTACTCACCCTTGCTCTACACACCAAACCCCCCCAGGTTGTCAGCATTGCAACCACTGCTCAGGCGAAGATGAAGCTGTGGAAGGAGACTTCCAGGAGTTCCAAGACTACGACGAGTTCTAGGTGTGGGTTAGCGGCAACCCCCAGTCGGCTGCCTGTGAAGGCCGCGTTATCTACGTTTCTTTTCCGCACTTTGATTTATTGTAAGAACTATATGGACGTCTCAGGCGTATGATGTAATCGACTATTTCCCTTATTAATACTATTTTGAGCACTGTGTGATGATGTCCATATTATGTAACTGCTGTGTACGTGAATAACTGATCCTGGCACGTACATGGTTCGCATTCGGTTTGCCTTCTAAAACCGGGTGTGACAAAAGTACATTTCCGCTATTTACTTTGAGCATTGTGTGATGATGTCCAATTATATAATCGTTGTGTACGTGAGTTTCTGATCCTGGCACATACATGGTTCGCATTCGGTTTACCTTCCAAAACCGGGTATGACAGGTGGAGCCTTTCTTCGAAGCCCCTAGTCATATCAGAATACATGTAGACCTCTTCCCTTCTGTGTCGAAAATCATTATCAGCCCTGATGTACTCATCCATCTTCTGGAGGAGCTTTTCCAGAGTTTGCGGTGGCTTCCTAGCAAAATACTGCGTTGCCGGTCCTGGTCGGAGCCCCTTGATCATAGCTTCGATGACAATCTCATTTGGCACCATTAGCGCCTGCGCTCTTAGTCGTAGAAATCTTCGGACATATGCCTGCAAGTACTCTTCATGGTCTTGCGTACACTGAAACAAGGCTTGGGAAGTTACTGGCTTCGCCTGGAAACCTTGAAAGCCAGTTACCAGCATGTCCTTTAGCTTTTGCCATGACGTGATCGTTCCCGGGCGAAGGGAAGAATACCACATCTGAGCTACACTCCTGACTGCCATGACGAAGGATTTCACCATGACAGCCGTGTTGCCACCATATGAGGATATGATTGCTTCATAACTCATGAGAAACTGCTTCAGATCCGAATGCCCATCGTACATGGGAAGCTGCGGTGGCTTGTAAGATGATGGCCATGGGGTAGCCTGCAACTTTGCTACTAGAGGAGAAGCATCATCAAAAGCAAAGTTACCATGATGAAAGTCATCGTACCATTCATCATCATTGATTGGACTTTCCTGGCGAAGCTCTCTCTGTTGAGGCCTTCGTCCTTGGTCATCTTTGGTGATGTGACACATTTCTTCAGTAGCTTTGTCGATCTTCCTCTGAAGGTCAGCTAGCCAAAGCATCTCTCTCTTCCTCTACACTTGTTGGTGTATGGCTTCCAGGTCTCTGATTTCTTGGTCCAACTCCTCCTCCTGCGGTGTTGGGCTGGTAGCCTTCCTTTTCTGGCTTCTGGCTTCTCTTAGAGAGAGAGTCTCTTGGTTGGTGTCTAGTGGCTAAAGGGCAGCCTCTGGCGCTATTGCCTTCTTCGGCGACATGATGGAGGTGAATGCTTGTCGAAGGTTGTGGAAGTGAGTTCACCAGAGGTGGGCGCCAATGTTGGTCACTTGTTCTCAAATGCTGTGAATCAAGAACAAGGCAACGCAATTGTTAAAAATTAAAGACCTTCGTCCTCCAAAGCATTATCTCCTCTTGGATATAATGATCTTAAGATGAAGGTCATGAAGGACATGCCTTCATCATTCATGAGGATAAGATTGCATAGAGATAATGAATGTAATCCATTGGCTCATTCACATATCTATTTCACAATGTACACATGAACATTAACAAAATTCATATTACATTGATACCTTCGGCTTGTTCGAAGGTGCAGACATGAGAGCGATTACAATTCAATGTGAACAGTATGGTGCTACTGTTCATCTATTTATAGGCACGGGACGCAGCCCGAGTAAAAGTACATTTGTGTTCTCAACATTTCTTCACAATTATAACATAAATCCTTTGGGACCGGGTAGTCTTTTTCTCTTCGGGCCAGCATCATGTTTGATCCTCATCATCATCATAAGCCAAAGATGTTACTCTTCTGCTACAACTTTAGCATTCATTCTTATCATCTTTGGGCTATATCTTCGTCTTGTACACCTTTGCCCTGGGAGAAAACTTTCATCCTGAAGCCGAAGCTCCCTGTAACAATCCGTGTTATGCTAAAAGCCGATGGATAGTCATGTTTTTGAGGACCTTCGGAAGAGGAAGGCCCCCAACACTAACATGTCAAAGGGAGAAGAAGAAGATGAATGATGGTGATTGAGCGAGGAATCCACCTCTCCAAAAGGTACATTTTCCCATAATGCTTTGTTTGCTTCTTCTAATCATGATGACAAGGAAAATAAGACCGATGATGTGGCAGAAGAGGAGATCTGCTAGTTCTACACCCATCTCAACAAAGAAAACAAGGTGCTCTTGACGAAGTTGTTGAGAAGGAACAAGGAACAAGGCGAGACGCTTCTCAGGCTGGAGATGACTCATCAAAACCAACGACAGCTTGGAGAAGATGACTAAAGAACAAGAGGAACTAAGGTGCTCTCATGATGATTTGGTCCAATAGTATGTTTCAGTTTTAATTGCGCAAAGAAACAATAAAGATTCTCTATCTTGTGTTGTTCAATTCAAAGTTGAAAATGTCATGCTTAAGAGTCAAGTAGAAATGCTGAATCTAGAAAAACTTGCTCTAAGTAAAAAGTATGATATGTTGTCTTATTCTCATAATGAATTAGTTAATGATCATATCATGCTTAACATTGCTCATGAGGTTGTTATGACTAGCTTAAATTATTGTGAACCTCATTCTTGCACATGTGTGAATCTAGATAATACAATGTCATGTGCTATTCCATGTTGTTCCAAGAAAAGCTAATCCTCAATTGAGCAAGAGATTGCAAGAAAGATTAATAGGAACGAGAGGAGAATGCGAAGTAGACGCCTTGCTCAACCTCCACAAGATATCCATGGGCGCGTGATGAAGAAGCTTTAGAAGGAAGAAACGTAGCATGCATCAAACTCCACAAGAAACGACTTTCCAAGGCAATGAATGAAGCAATCAACATGAACAAGGAAAAAAAGTTAAATTTCAAGTATTAATGTTGTTTGCACTAATAATTTGTCTACTTCCTCCAAGAGCAAAAAAATGATTGGAAAAAGGAGGTGCTACAAATGAAAGGAGATGGGTCACTTTATTGCCTCATACCCACACACACTGACACTGAAGATGAAGTGAGGAGATGCTTCACATACAACAAGAAGGAGCACATGATCCCTTTGTGCCTCTCATGAAGGATTTAGGACGTGCATCACCCACGTTGACTCTCACCAAGACGAAGAATGAACACCAAGCGTCATATCAGGCCGAGTCACGCTTCTGCTACAAGTGTGGTGAGCAAGGTCATCTACGTAAGGTTTGTACTATGTGTAAAATTCCTAAGCCAAGAAATTCATTACATTCTTATTCGGTAAGGAGACCCAAATATTACACTTGTGCTAGATTCATGATTAGTTAACCTAGACCTAGCACAAATGTTATTTGAGTACCCATCGTGGTTTCGAAAACCGGGGGACAATAAGATTTGTGTTCGGTGGGGATGCTAGCCCGGACTCACTTTGAATGGTGAATCATTGGGACTTGAACAAAGAACTTGGGACATGTGGTTTATACTGGTTCGGGTTTGCACCCTATTCCAGTGTAGTGCTGATAGTAGTATTGCTTTGAATGTGTCACAACTTGTTTGCTTGTGTGTTCAAAGGAGGGATCCATGCCCTTCTATATCTCAAGGGTAGAGCCTTACAGAGGTGGTCTATTCTCTATAGGTATGAGGGTCATCTACCCCTTTGAGAGCACCTAGAGGGGGTGAATAGGTGATCCTATACAAACAGCTGAATAAAACAAACTTGGACTAATATTGGATTAGTGAAAGCTAAGGCCAAGTTCGAGTGAGGAGTATGAGCAAAGTAAACTTCTTCACTTAATTGTTGTTCACAAGGTGAGTATTAAACTTAGAGCAATAATGTAAGTGAAGTAGATAGAGAGAGAAATCGCACAAGATTGAAGACGCGTGACACAATGATTTTTATCCCGTGGTTCGTTCAAGTGGAATACTTTCCTACTCCATGTTGTGGCATCCCAATAGACGAGGGTTGCACTCAACCCCTTTCAAGTGATCCAAGATCAACTTGAATAACATGGTTCTCTTTATCTCAACAATATCCCGTTGTGAGGTATCTCCACAATTTTGGAGTCTCTCACGCCTTACACAAATGATCTCAAATGAACACAAGAGTAAGGGGGATAGAATCACACACATGAGACAAACTTGCAGCAACTCACGCACATACAACAGGAGAGAAGAGCACAAAGACAACACATTGGAGTTACAACTCAAAACACGTGCCCAAATCTCAATCTACTAAAGTAAAGGCACGAATTCGATGTCTCGGCGTTGTTGGATGTTCAATGACTGCTTGGTTGTCTGCTCCATGCGCCTAGGGGTCCCTTTTATAGCCCAGAGGGAGCTAGGAGCTCCATTTGGAAGGCTCTGGTTGCCTTCTGTCTGCGGGTGCACCGGACAGTGAATAGTGCATGAGCTGGGTGCGACAGAGAATCCTCTGTTTGGCCGATTTCTTGTTCTGGGGGGCACCGGACTGTCTGGTGCGCCACACGACCGGTGCCCCAAGGCCGATGTGGCAGCTAACCATTGTGCGGGTGGCACACCGGACTGTCCGGCGCCTCGCGTGGACCGTCCGGTGAATTATAGCCGACACAGGATTGAAACCTCGAGAGCAGCGAATTGGCCGGACCGTGCACCGGACTATCTGGTGCACTGCAGTCCAGCACTTTTCCTTTGTTCCTTTCTTTAATTTATTTTGCTCTCTCTTGGATTTATTTTTTTGAAGTCCCTGGCACTTAGACAAACATGGTTAGCACACAAATCAGTTGACTAAGTGTCCAGAGCATACCTTTTTGCTTGATTCATATAGATTTGCACTAAGTCTTCTTCCGAGCTCAATCTACTTCATATACCTTTGCTCAACGTCATGTTAGTTCAAACATAATGTGTTGTGCATCTAATCACCAAAACAATATAGGAATGGCCCAAAGGTACATTTCCCTTTGAACCCCCCTTTTTTGGTGATTTAAGCCAACACATCAAAAAGAAACTCATAGTGAACTAACATATTCAAAAGAGCTAAAAAGAGTACATTGATGTCAAATTGAAGACCAATAAAGTTATCATAGGATTTGTCATATTAGGATCATTTTTGCCACCACTTGGTTGTTTTCGCAAAGCAAATTCATTTTCCTATCTCTATGTCAAAAGTACTTGTTTTGGCAAATCAAAATATCTTTCAAGACTAGTTTTAATCAAATACCAAAAACTCCCCCTTTTCCCATAATCAAATTTCTCCCCCATAAGAGAGCAGTTTTTGCAATAAAGTAATCTTACACTAAATGTTTTGAAAATTCAAAAGTTGGTAGTTGATCTAGTTGCTTTGGCCTTAAATTCTACCCCTTTGGCATTAAGCACCAAAAAAGAAGAGCTAATTGGCTTTTTTAAACTCCACTGCCTCACAAAAATCAAAAGTAAAACCAAAGGCAATGAGAAAAATAGGGAGTTGGAACAAGAAACATTGATATCAGAATGCAGTGGAAGCCTTTTATTTGTCCAAGTCCATCTTTTCCCTTTCAATACATCTTTGAGACTATATCAAAAATCACTCAAGCAAACACATTAGTCTGAAAGGGTCAAGTTGTGGAATATCCTCCCCCTAAGCATGTGCATCAATTGCACAAGGACTTGTGAGGTCCGGGGATGACTTGTATAACTTGAGCACCAAAACATAAGCAAGTAAAGATAGTAATGCTTAAAGTAACATGATCAAAAGCATGAAACACATGTATGCTATAGATCAATCCAAGTTTCACGATCTAATACATTTAATTCACTACGCAACCTGCAAAACCTTTTCTCATCTAAAGGTTTGGTGAATATATCGGTTAGCTGGTTCTCGGTGCTAATGTGGCAAACAACGATATCTCCCCTTTGCTGGTGGTCTCTCAAAAAGTGATGTCGGATGTCTATGTGCTTAGTGCAGTTGTGTTCAACAGGATTATCCGCCAAGCGGATTGCACTCTCATTATCACCTAGGAGTGTGACTTTTCTCAGATTGTAGCCAAAATCCCAGAGGGTTTGCCTCATCCAAAGTAGTTGCGCGCAACACTGGCCTGCGGCAACATACTCGGACTCAGCGGTGGAAAGGGCAACGAATGTTTGTTTCTTAGATCTCCAAGACACCAGGGACCTTCCTAGAAACTGACAAGTCCCTAATGTGTTCTTCCTATCAACCTTGCACCCGACATAGTAAGAATCTGAATAACCGATTAAATCAAAGGTAGACCCCTTTGGATACCAGATCCCGAAGCAAGGCGTATGAACTAAATATCTAAGAATTCGCTTCACGACCACAAGATGACATTCCTTGGGGTCGGATTGAAATCTAGCACACATGCATACGCTAAGCATTATATCTGGTCTACTAGCACATAGACAAAGTAAAGAACCTATCATAGACCGATATGCCTTTTGATCAACAGACTTACCTCCTTTGTCTAGGTCCAAGTGTCCGTCAGTTCCCATTGGTGTCTTAGCAGGCTTTGCGTCCCTCATCCCAAACCTTTTGAGTAAGTCTTGGGTATAGTTTGTTTGGGAGATGAAGGTTCTTTCCTTGATTTGCTTCACTTGAAATCCAAGGAAGTAGTTTAGCTCGCCCATCATTGACATTTCAAATTTCTGCATCATTAACGTGCTAAACTTTTCACAAGACTTTTGATTAGTAGAACCAAATATTATGTCATCGACATATATTTGGCATACAAACAAATCACCATTACAAGTCTTAGAAATGAGAAAGTCTCTAAGGCATTCATACCATGCTCTTGGAGCTTGCTTAAGTCCATAGAGCGCCTTAGGAAGCTTATACACATGGTCAGGATACCTATCATCCTCGAAGCCAGGGGTTGTTCCACGTACACTTCCTCCTTGATTGGTCCATTGAGAAAGGCGCTCTTCACGTCCATTTGAAACAACTTAAATGTGTGGTGAGCAACAAAGGCCAATAATATGCATATTGATTCTAGCCTAGTTACAGGAGCAAAGGTCTCCTCAAAATCTAAACCTCCAACTTGGGCATAACCTTTTGCCACAAGTCAATAGAAGAAACAAAAGAGTAATGTTCAAAAAATTAGCTAAACATGAACGAGTGGTTACTCCCTTGCTGATGTCACCCAGAATCTGATCCACTAGATGATGGTGTCAGTGTTTAGTGTCCGACCGCACACCCAGGGGTACCCTCGTGGTGCTTTTGGGTAGGACGATGTCGCTGATTGTAGCTCCATGGTTCATGCCAGAGGCACGAGAAAGAGAGTCATGCGATTTTTTGTAGGTTTGGGCCGCTTTGAGAGGCGTAATACCCTACTTCATAGGGTGGCTTTGTATGCGTGGTGTGTTTACAAGTGGTGTTTCCCGAATGGAGGGGTGCTAATTGAGATGAAAATGATGGGGTTCCCCCTAGTCCTTTATACACGACCGTGGGGCACTCCCTACGCACACGCTGATCACACTCTTCTAGCTTATCTCCTAGCTAATAGCGAACGTACTTTGCTTATTCTGAGGGAAACCCGGCGGCTCCGTTCCAAGCTATCCCCGACGTTTGAGGACGTCGGGCGCAGGAAAAGCGAACAGCTTCCCCGGGCTCGTGTCCAATCCATGGACAATCTGGGCGTGAGCCCATCGCCTTCTTAGGTCGGCATATTTCAACTGTAGTCTTTGCCCGGCCCACGATGTGACGACCATGCGGGGCGACTGGTTTGTGGCCCCACGCAAGGGTTTTCACCCTCTAGTGGACCCGGGGGATATCTGTCCCCCACAAGCCCCCAAACTTTGAGTTGATTTTGCAATAATCAATTCAAAGGTTCCTGGTCCTTGCTCAAGAGTTTGTAGTTTGACTTGATCTATTGTACCTCTGTTGGGAGCACCGAAGGTGCACCCATTGAGTGTAGCCCCTAAGCTTTGAGTGGATTTAGAAGTAATCCATTCAAAGGTCTTCATGTTTGTGTTTTTGAAGTCGGCACTTGGATTCAGGGCATCATGAATCCGTTGGGTGCACCGAAGGTGCACCCAATGGGTGTAGCCCCTGAGCTTTGACTTGATTTTGAAATAATCAATTCAAAGGTCTTCATCCTTATGCTTTTGAAATCAGCACTTGGCTTCAAGGCATTGTGAATCTGTTGGGTGTAGCCCCCGAGCTTTGAGTTGATTTTGAAATAATCAATTCAAAGGTCTTCATACTTATGCTTTTGAAATCAGCACTTGGCTTCAAGGCATTGTGAATTTGTTGGAAGGTGCACCCAATGGGTGTAGCCCCCGAGCATTGAGTTGATTTTAAAATAATCAATTCAAAGGTCTTCATCTTGTGCCATTTCAAGATAATTTTTAGAATAACCAGGTGATGACATCTATCCATGTCTTGTTAGGTTTGGAATCAATTTGATCGGTGACAAGTTGGACATCTGGCCGGTTGAAGCAGAGGACCCCTGGCTGGACACCACTCAACCCTGTACTTTAATGCTTCTGTTGATTGGACTTGTGCTTCGGTAACCACATTTGGACTTCCTCCCGTTTCAGCCAATCTTCTCTTTTTGTCGCGGTATATTCATTGCGTATATTTTGCAGGTATCGCCACTTCAGAAAATCTTGAAGATTTCGAGCGACACACCCAATGGGTGTGCCCAAAGGGTGTCTGCTCCGCAAAAGGTGTTTATTGTGTTGTCCTGAAATGGAAATTTGATGCGACGGAGGGGTGTAATCATTTGCCTAAGCAGTTGACTTGAGTCCAACTGGTGTCATGTTACGCGAAACGACGCCAGTCACCTGACTCATTTTCAGGCGGTTTGAATTGCCTTTTGAATTCTTGCGACTGTTTGGTGAGTGGGGTAGGAGGTGGACGGTCACTCCTTGGCCTCTTTAAATAGCCTGCTTGCCTCGGCTACTTTCTTCACTCGCCCTTGATCACTTGCTCTCTTCTTCCTCCTCGCTTCTCCCCCTTATGCATGACGATGGGCAGAGGCAAGAGAGGCAAGGGATGGCCTCGCTACGCTGACGAGAAGCGCAAGCGTCCTCCGAGTCCACCCTCGGAGGACTTCGGGGACTCGGAGTACTCGGAGGAGGTTTCCTCCGAGTATGATCGGTCGCCTGCTCCAGCGTCCCCTGTGGCGTTGTCCGAGGACTCGAACGACTCCATGGGGTTGTCTGTTGCGGCACAGGCGTACTGGCGATCCATTGCGCGCACCGGGCTCGGTGGGTCGAACGACTTGGAGGAGGCCTTCTCGGAGGAGGTGGAAGATTCCTCCAACTTCAAGGAGTGGAGTGGCAGCAAGGGCGACGACGACGACGAGGACAACGGTGACGGCAAAGGCGACAACGGTGGAAAGGGCGACGACGGCGATGGCAACAGCGGCGATAGCAAGGGCGACGACGACGACAAGGGCGACAATGACGACGGCAAGGCCGGCGGCACAATGCTGCTGGCATAAATATTAGTATAGGTAGCAACAGTAGTAGTTAGTAGTAGAATAAGGTAGTTTAGTTAGTAGTGTAGTGTAAGTAGTAGTGTAATGTAATGTGATGTAATGATCGAGGGGTAAGGATGCCGACTCAGGATGAGTCGGTCTCAAGTTTGTAATGAGCCCCCTATGAATGAAGACGCGGTTCCCTGCTGATCTATTGTTGCACGCTTTGTTCATGTATTTGAAGGTTCATTAGCATTTTAAAGGTAATGCCCGAGTGATGATTGCTTTCCTGCGATCACAACTTTTCCCGAGTTATCGACCTCCCACTTTGCACCCAACTTATCACGCCAACCCATACTTCTGCTGACGTCCCCCATTGAGTTTTGAACCGTAGTTCTCGCTTTTTCCTCTGTCGCTTTCCAATTTCCTGAGCTCCTGAATCCGCCCGTATCATTTGAGAGACCACGATGGCTCCCAAGAGGAGGAAACAGAGTGCTGCTATTCCGATCATCCCGCCAATTGATCCCAACAGCCAACTCCCATCTGTCGGTAACCACATGTCTGTTATTTCTGAAGCTGACCTTCTACACCTCGTTGAAATTGGTGTTCTTCCGCCAAAATAATTGTGTTCCTAGCGAATCTGGCACGGGGTTACTGTTCCGATAGAGGATACCCACTATTCCGTTATCTTCGTGCCGTTTCACATCCGGGGACTAGCCCTACCGGCTTCTCATTTCTTCCGCGGCCTTCTTGACTTTTATTCTCTAAATCTTACTCATTTAAACCCCAATTCTGTTCTTCAAATTGTCGTGTTTGTTCATCTTTGTGAGGCTTTCCTTAGAATTCTTCCTCATTTTGGGCTTTGGAAGTACCTCTACCACTGTTGGCTCGGGATGGCTGGAGGACAACATCAGCTTATTAGCGGTGCTAGCATGGAACTTCGTCGAGGCAGGAAAGTTAAGTATCTTGATATCCCTTTGAAGGATAGTATTAAGGGATGGCGCCTTGAGTGGTTTACCATGGAGAACCATAACAAGTCCCTCCCTTCCCGATCAGGGAGGCAGCCTGACGTCCGAACGCCTAGCTAGACAGAGGCCCCTATAGATTCAGAGCTTGCTGAGTCCAGAGTGCTGCTTGCTGAGATATGTGCGATGAAGGATAGAGGCTTGAATGCTAAAGCTATTGTTGTTGATTTTGTCTTCAAGAATATTCAACCTCTGAAAGATAGAGTCTACCCTGCCTACCTGTATACTGGGGTCAATGACCCTACCCGAATTACCAACAGACGGATTCCTGAAGAAGATGATTCTCGTGATAACCTGGATAGATTGTATCGTGATGCTAGCAATTCCCTCGCTATCTTGGAGAGGAGCCATCGCTTTACTATGTCGGAACTAGACCATCACATGGATGAGTTGAGGGATTCCCAGACTGAAGTGTCATGACTTGGTAAGGTAGTGTCTTTGAAAGATTCTGTCATCAAGGAGTTGCGCGCCTCGAAGAATCTTGTCACGCAAGAGTTGGAAGTCACTCGTCACAACATCAAGGCCTTATAGGATGATCGTGTCGTTATGAAAGCAATGTGTGACAATGCAATGGACAAGGCTGTTTGCACCGGGTGAATCCTGATGAGAAGACCTAGTGTTGTGGTGCCTGAGAACATCGTTGCTGATGTTCTCGCTGGTTATGCTGGTGTGAGCAAACCTTCTTCCTTTGGTAATCCCGCTGGAGAGGTTCCCTGCAAAGATGCTCCTGCACAGTGATTTGTTCGGATGAGAAATACTTTTCATCGAGTTAGTATTTTTAGCAAGACAGTGTATCATGGAATTCACGTGTGTGTGATCATGCTATGCTTGGACCGATTGTTCCATTAGCACGGTGTTGAGATCACCCTCGAATATGTAAGCATGTTGTATTTCTTTAAGGCATTCCTGACTTGAGCTGACTGTTTTGTTAGTAGGATATAGCAATCACCCCTAGTCATGTAAATACGGGCATGTCGCCACCGACTTAAGGCGTATTTGACTTAAGTTGGTTGCTCCGCTAGTAGGGTATAGTGATCACCCCGTTTCGTGTAAGCATGAGCATGTCGCACCGACTTAAGGTGTTTCCGACTTAAGCCGATTGCTCTGTTAGTAGGGTATAGTGATCACCCTAAGTCGTGTAAGTGTGAGCATGTCGCACCGACTTAAGGCGTTTCCTACTTAAGCCGATTGCTCCGTTAGTAGGTGAAAGGGAAATAGGGCTCAAACCTTTTCCTAAATGATTTTGGTGTTTGAATGCCCAACACAAATAATTGGACTAACTAGTTTGCTCTAGATTATATATTCTACAGGTGCTAAAGGTTGAACACAAACCAATAAAAAGATCAAGTTAGGGTTCAAAAAGAAAGGAGCAAAAGAAACCGAAGACAACCCTGGTCTGGCGCACCGGACAGTGTCCGGTGCACCAGGGGCGATCGACTCCAACTCCTCACTTTCGAGTTTCTGGAGAGCCGCTACGCTATAATTCATTGGACTGTCCGGTGTGCCACCAAACTGTCCGGTGTGCCAGCGTAGCAACGGCTAGCCAGCGCAACGGTCGACTGCAACGTGAACAGTGCGTGGACAGTTCACTCAGAGTTTGAGCAGTCACAGAAGGCACACCAGACATTGTATAGTGTTTGTCCAGTGCAGCACCGGACTGTCCGGTGCCCCAAGATGTTAGAGCTCCAACGGTCGAAACCGTCAAAACCCTAATGGTTGGGTGACGTGGCTGGTGCACCGGACAGTGTCCGGTAGCGCACCGGACTTTCCAGTGCGCCCATCGACAGACAACCTCCCCAATGGTTGAATTGGTGTTTGGGGCTATAAATACCCCCAACCACCTCCACTCCAACCATCTAAGCATTCACTCCTTCACATTCAATACAAGAGCAATAGACACCATTCCAAAGACACAATTCAAGAGATCGATCCGCTCAAAGTCTCAAAATCAACTCTAGCGCATTTAGACTTCGGTACTACAGTCGGCTCTAGAGTGCTCTGCATAATTGGAATAGTTTCTTTTACTTTGGCAGTTGAAGAAGTACCTTCGCCAAATTCAGGTATCACTGCTGGTTCAATATAACATGGCCGGTGAGTCAGAACCTTCATCTTCTTGCCCTTCGGCTCAGCTGTGATGGCCGAAGCAACAATCTTTCTCTTTTTCCCTTGCCCTCGCAGCGGGTAGCAATAGTCAGGGTATACGAAGCCAATAGCATCAAATACCATGTTCAATCTTTTCTTGTTCCGACCCCGAAAGCTACAGACAAGGCATTGTCCTCGGCCTTGGAGTATGCTCCAAGTAGCTTGTCGCTAGTAGCTTCAATGCACTTCAGCCAGTCATCATTTGGCTCATCAAACTTATCCGCAAACCTGAAGGTATACTTCAATCGGACTAAACTACCCTCACCAGAATCAGTGATGGTCTCCTTCGGCATTTCCCAGCTTTCCACAAGCGGCCATACCCTGAAGGCTATATGTTCTTGAATCAAATCTCTTGTACCAATGAAGGAGCAAACAATGCTGAAAGCCCTCTGACACGCTTCGACAGCGTCATCAATTTCCACCTTCAGCCTTCGCAGGCCGAAGCGGGACCAGATGGGGCGCTGGATGATTTCTTTAATATCTTCCCTTTCCTTTAAATCATTCTTCACATAAAACCATTCTTCCATCTAGGCTCCAGGCCATCTCTTCCGAAATGTTGGCACCGGGTGGCTTGCGTTGGGGCGAGCGATAAATCCATAACAACCGAAGTTGTTGTGGTACCGTTCTTTACCAATGGCCTTCGTCTCATATAAAAGTTTGTGCATACTGCAGAAGCACTTCGCGCTTGGCTCTAGCCCTTGACTCCTTACTGCCCAGACAAAAATCCCCATGCTCATTATAACTTCGGGGGTGATCTGATGAAGGAAGACGTGGAATATCTTCAGCACTTCAACAACAAACTTGCTTAAAGGGAACCAAAGACCAGTCTTAAAAAAGCTTCGGTAGATAACAACTTCATTCTCCTCAGGGGCAGGGGCAGTGTTGTCTCCACCAACTCTCACGATAGACATGTCGCGAAAGCACCTTCCTCTCATATTGTCAAGGTGACTCTGTTTAATAGTCGATTTCACGAAGACAGTATGGCTTGGTCGCCAGGGCTGATCTTCGAAATCTTCGTCTCCACTCTCCACATCATAACTATCACTATCATTAGTATTTTCAGACAAACCTTCTAGAATCTCTTTAGTAATCTTCTCTGTGTTTGTTCTTGACATAGATTCAACAAACCCGACGATAAAAGGATCCGCGGTTTTCCTTTCTTCAAACACCTTCGTCTCCTTAGTGAGTTTCGTTTCTGCAGTCATTTTCTTTTCCTTTGTCATCTTCTCCCCAGACATGGTGAAACACGTCTTTTAACCGAAGCTCAAAAAGCTTGAAAATCTAGCGAGCGCTAGTAAGCAATAGCTAAGAGTTTGAGAAAATAATGCAAATGGCAGAAACAACATATCAAATGCTACCGCTGTGAGTTCATATTTATACGCCTAGCGCGCTGCAACTTGGAGGGCCCCGGCTGTCATTGATTGTTGTTATTCTAGCAAAGGGAAGGTGTTTTTTCGGACCTTCGGCTTAAGGCCTTCGTTCACGTCACAGTCTGAATTCATTGATTATAACAAATTAATACTGCGAGGGGCTACTGTTGGGGGCCTTCATCTTCCGAAGGTCCTCAAAAACATGATTAACAATGTTTCTCAAGTGTAATATATGTACAGGAACCTTCAGACTCGGGATAAAGCTGTACACAATATGGAAATCAGGGTCGGAGCGAAGGTTGAACCAGCGCCAAAGCTACGCGCAAGGGAGCTTCGGCTCAGTAGTAGAAAAAGGAACTAACTTAAGAAGGAAAAGGCTATTTAGTCCTCGATAGATTATTATCGAGCTAATAGTAAACATGAAGGGTATGAATGTAATTTCACACAGGCTGCGCCATGTGCCTATAAATAGATGAACAGTACCCCCGTACTGTTCACACTGACTTGTACTCGCTCGTGCATCATGTCTGTACCTTTGCCTTCTGTCAAGCCGAAGGTACAAATGTAATTCAATATTGTCCTTATTCATTCATGATTATATAAAAAAGATATATTGAAGGTTTCATATGATTATTCATGTTATTTCTCATGTTTCATATGCTTCGTCTTTCATTAATATATGTTGTGATGATGAAGGTATGTCCTTAGGGAAATAATGCTTTGAAGGACGAAGGGCATTAACCATTAACCTATTTTTGTGTTGCCTTGTTCTTAGATCAAAGCATTTGAGAACAAGTCCCCAACAGAGCCATACTGGGTAGAAGATGCATTAAGAGACTCGGATTGGGTGTTAGCAATGCAAGAGGAGCTCAACAACTTCACGAGAAATGAGGTATGACATTTAGTTCCACGTCCTAACCAAAATGTTGTAGGAACCAAGTGGGTATTCCGCAACAAGCAAGATGAGCATGGTGTGGTTACAAGGAACAAAGCCCGACTTTTGGCCAAGGGATATTCACAAGTCGAAGGTTTGGATTTCGGTGAAACCTATGCACCCGTAGCTAGACTTGAATCAATTCGCATATTACTTGCCTATGCTACTTACCATGGCTTTAAGATTTACCAAATGGATGTGAAAAGTGCCTTCCTCAATGGACCCATCAAGGAAGAGGTCTATGTTGAGCAACCTCCTGGCTTTGAAAATAGTGAGTACCCTAACCATGTTTATAAACTCTCAAAGGCGCTTTATGGGCTCAAGCAAGCCCAAAGAGCATGGTATGAATGCCTAAGAGATTTCCTTATCACTAATGGCTTCAAAGTCGGAAAAGCCAATCCTACACTCTTTACTAAAACCATTGCAAATGATTTGTTTGTATGCCAAATTTATGTTGATGATATCATATTTGGGTCTACTAACAAATCTACTTGTGAAGAGTTTAGTAGGATCATGATTCAAAAATTCGAGATGTCTATGATGGGGGAGTTGAAGTATTTTCTAGGATTTCAAGTCAAGCAACTCCAAGAAGGCACTTTCATCAGCCAAACAAAGTACATTCAAGATATACTTACCAAGTTTGGAATGAAGGACGCCAAGCCCATCAAGACACCCATGGCAACAAATGGGCATCTTGACCTCGACACGGGAGGTAAATCCGTAGATCAAAAGGTATACCGGTCGATGATAGGATCTTTACTCTATTTATGTGCATCTCGACCGGATATTATGCTTTCCGTATGCATGTGTGCAAGGTTCCAAGCCGATCCTAAGGAAGTTCACCTTAAGGCCATGAAAAGAATCATGAGATATTTAGTTTATACACCTAAGTTTGGACTTTGGTACCCAACGGATCCAGTTTTGATTTAGTAGGATATTCAGATGCCGATTGGGCAGGGTGTAAAATTGATAGGAAGAGCACATCAGGGACTTGACAGTTTCTAGGAAGATCCCTGGTGTCTTGGCTTCAAAGAAACAAAACTCAGTAGCTCTTTCTACCGCCGAAGCCGAGTATATTGCTGCAGGTCATTGTTGTGCGCAATTACTTTGGATGAGGCAAACCCTTAGGGACTATGGCTACAAGTTGAGCAAAGTCCCTCTCCTATGTGATAATGAGAGTGCAATCCGCATGGCGGAAAATCCTGTTGAACAAAGCCACACTAAACACATAGCCATTCGGTATCACTTTTTGAGGGATCACCAACAAAGGGGGGGATATCGAGATTGCTTATGTTAGCACCAAAGATCAATTAGCCGATATCTTTACCAAACCATTAGATGAGAAAACCTTTACCAAACTTAGGAATGAGCTAAATATACTTGATTCTCGGAACTTTAATTGACACTTTGCACACATAGCTCATTTATATACCTTTGATCATATCTCTTTCACTTTGGTACAAATGCATAATTCTTATTATTTGTGTACCAAGGCTATAACTAATGTGTTTTCAAGTACATTTTAACTAAGTCATAGATTGAAAGGGAAATGGAGTCTTCGGCGAAGACAAGGCTTCCACTCTACTCTATCGGTATCATTTACCCTTCGTGAAAGGGAAATGTGCCCTTGGGCCATTTCTAAGTATTTTGGTGATTTAGTGTCCAACACAAGTGCCTAAGTGTAAAATGGTGAACAAAGTACAAATCAAGGATAAAGGTATGTTTCTCAGACTTAGTACATTGTTTTAGAGACTAATGTATTGTAACACCCCAGGTGTTTATATTCCGCTCGACAACGAGTACGGATTTAAGCACGTAATCAGTGGATAAAACAGATGCTTAATTTTAATCATCTTCCCCTATCGCGATTTTAATATCGCATCTGTTCCGTTTGTCGCGAGTTCGACATCGTTTTTATTTATTTGGGCTCTTCCTGAATTTTCGTGATGTTCGAAACCTAGTTATTCCGAAAATTGGTGCGTTCGGTGATTATCCATCGCTCGCACGAATACAAATTCGGAAGCTTGATGTGCTTTTACGTATTTTATCCCAAGCAGATTAATTTGAACTCGACGACTAGAATGTTCGGGGCAAAATAGTCTGAATCGCGCGTTGTCTGAGAAAAATCATGCGCGAGATTAATAATCAGGAGAATTTGGTAATTAGAGCCGGACTTGAATAATTTCTAATCGATTTAACTTCAACGAAATCAGTCGTAAATTAAAATACTGAAGCCGAAATCCGTCTTATTCGGTCTATTTGCATCATGTCCGAAGCAAACCAAACCACCATAATTATTACTGACAGCAAGTGATTAGTAGATAATTTAGTTCGCTAAATCATTAAAATGAAATGTGTAGCTGTATAGCATGTCAACCCAGTGTATATCCCTAAAAATCTGCAGCCGTCGTTATCCTTTTCTTCCCTTTGATTTTTATCCAGACAATCCTATCCATCCGGCCGCTAGTTGAAAAATCTGCCGCCGCTTTGGGCTGTAAAAATCCCCCGTGAAGACTTATCTTCTTCCCCAGCCATCTCCTCTAGCGCTTGGCTTCCTGCTTATCGGCTTCTCTTCCTCCACGCGCCAGAACCTCCCTCCGAGCTCGCGCTCAGTGGAGCTCAATCCCTGCCGCGTGTTGCTCCTGCTTCCTCCGCGCCGCGCGCCCTGGTGTCTGCGCGCTCCTCTCCCTCCCTGAGCTCTGTCTCACGCGGCGTCTCTGGTCTCCAGCAGCGGAGCTGCTTCTTCCCCAGCCCCGACGCCGTCGGCCGGACCTCCCTCTACCGGCTGTGAAGCTCGGTTCTGGCTTGGATTCCCGGCGTCCCTCCATCCTGCCTGCGCCCCCTCAGCTCGTGGAACCCCACGCTCGCCGGATCTCCTCTGCGTCACGCGCCGGGCCTGCTCTCTGCTCGCTCCGCGCACCTGGCTAGCTTCTGCTCGGACCGATCCATCTTCTCAGTCGCGCGCCGGTTGTTTCTTCCCTGCGCGTCGCGATCTCGTCCTGGCTTCCTTGCTGCGGTCGTCCTGGTAGCCACACCCAGCTGAAGCCCCTTTTTCCCGCGAGCTCCTCCCAGCTAGCTGTCGAGCTCCCTTTCGTGCGTTCTCCTGTGTTTAGCCTTGATGCGCGCGCTCCTCTGCTTGCCAGTGTTCCCAGCTCGCCCGACCGTAGTGTTAGCACTCCTCGACGTCGGCGTTGAGTTTGGGACCCTGCTCGCTGTCGCGGCCGCCGTTAAATCGTCGGAGTCGCTCAACTCGTCAATCGCATCTGAGTCGGTCGTTGATTTTCTATTCGCCATGGTACAACACCGTTATTAAATCCGTTCTTCAACCCGCCATGGCGTTCGTCGTTCTCTGATCCCAGCCCGAACCATCCGTGCGCTCGCTCCTTATCCATCAGGTTTTGGTGTGTTCGCGTTTATCGTCAAGTCGTCGAACCTGTCATCCTCTACTCGATCCCTCTCATCATCTCGCTCCTGAATTGATCTCGTCGTTGTTCCGTACGTCATCAAGAAATCCCAAGAATTAGGTGAAGACGAAGCTAGCAGCGCGATATTTCCCAAGCGCTCGACAAATTGCCTGGATCGGAAAATCGCTACCGATCTCGCGGATTCGTGTCAGCTGTGAAAACGGTAAGCTGATAAATTATTTAGAATAGTTCGATCGTTGAATAAATTAATGTGCTAGCGCGATGCTCATTAAGGTGCTCAATAAATTGCGTAAGTCACGAAACTCTCGTCGACTTCGCAATTCTTGCGATTATTGAGCCAGGTTCTGTTATAGCGAGTTATTTCGCTATTTCGGCCAATTAGCGGAATTAGTGTACCGAGTAGAATATTAATAGGCTTGTGTAATGAGGAAATATTTTAATTACTTCTATAAATGTGTATATATTTACGATAAAGAAGTGTTTGAGTAATTGTTGACATGAAAAACATGTGAGGAGTAAAATAGAATTAAAATAATTCTTTATGAGCGATGTAGTGTAATTTATAAAACGAGGGATAAGTTTAGAATTTAATTAATTATCTGATAAGTTATGATTAGGCTAATTGTATTTCATGTGTATAGTTTGTTGTTCGTGATGTTTGCGTTAGGTTCGAGAAGCGTAATTATTGCGTGTAGTCGTATATTAATAACTAGTGATTCCGTACAAAATTGTACAACGCCTCGCCGCTAGATGTTTAAATTCGCCATCGCGTAGCACTATTTAGGGTTTTTGATATTCCTGTCTATATGCATTCATATGCATAATGCATTTCATTCAGGTGCGATAATTAATCACGTGATGCGGAAGATGACTCAAGTCGACCCCAAGCGCGGGCTAATCCGCAGGATGAAGCTGATGGACCAACCTGACGATGGTTAAATCAAGCAAGTGCTCGATCGAAGAATACTCATCAAGTGGACGTCACCTAACCAACACTAACCTAGTGTTACCCAGGCAAGCCCCGGTGCATGCAACCCCTTCCTTGTGTTTTTAAATACTTTTCGCACACTTAAGTCTAGTGAAATGTGCATTAGGTTCATAGGAGTTGCCTGGAACCCTTTGATGCATTGCTTTCCTTGATATCCATACCTTTATAGATACTTCTGTGAAGTATCAAAATTATGATTTACAAAAATGCTTAGCCTTGCTTAGATCTTGTGGATAGAGGTTGTCCTCAGTCTAACCCGGGAGTGGATGGCTTCTACCTGCAAGGATATTTTCATTTGGAGCAATAGTGGGATCTTACTGCAAAGTTCCCTGTGATGCTCTTTCATCCTAAGGAACAGACACAATCCTAAGGATGGAAATACTTAAATTGAGACTTGGGTTAGGAACAGGTGATGTTCTACCCAGGTTGATTAAGGATTAATGCGTATGTAGGCGTGCTGACCGAGGACCCTTTAACTGGTCACATGCCTCGTCATGGGTAAGCCTTGCCTCGGGCAGACTAAGGCCAGAATAAGATAACACGAAATGTGCGTGGAGCGGTGGCGAGAGTAGCGTGTACCCTCCGTGGCAAGAGGCTGGACGGTGGTGTATCTGTGCTCTCGGTTTGCGTGAACCTGATCTGGTCTTAAGAACCCCGGTGGCGGGTTGACATATGCAAGGGTTAAGTGCTACATATGTCGTGTGATTGGAGATCCTCAGCTGAGTATAATCGATTCGGATCGCCGTACCTTCGCGGTTATGAAGACTTGGTCACTTTTCTACAACCTAAAGTCAGGATGTGAACACTATGGATAAAATGATGTTGTATTGATGAGATGTTGAAATTAGACTAGATGCAAATAGAGTCTATTAATACTTAATATGGGGTTAAAAGATTGAAAGTAAGGACTCACTTTAGTAAGCTATTTCTGCAAAAGTATAAGTTGATTTTTGCTAAAGCCTCTCCTTGATTCCTATTTATCCAGCATACCCTTGAGAGTCTTTTCCTTAGTCGGGTAAGACTTGCTGAGTAATTCCATACTCAGGGTTTTATTCCCTGTTGTTTTTCAGGTTTTAGTTTTGTGCTGCTGATGATGGTGTTAAGTGCCGGTGGGCTCGGCCTTCTTATAAGTCTAAGTAACCCTTCTATACTTCTTATTGAGGATGATCCCTTGAGCTAGCATATATATTTCAAACTTATACTTTTGTAATCACTCCGATAAACTAAAGTAAAATTTTTGTAACCTGTAAAATTTGGTAGTAAGATTTCCGCTGCAACAATATTGGTGTGTGTGATTTGTGTTACTTAATCCCGCGGTTCTGGTTGTAAGTGGTTTATCCGATGTCCTTGGGGCAATCGGACAGATCCTGTTAAGTTATCTGGTGCACATGCATAGCTGTCTGAGGTCTTTGAGACAAGGACAGGTGCATGTGGGCCCAATAACTTGGGAGGTTCTGCCACATGTATTGTGTCTAAGTGCTGGAAATAGGAAAAATCCAATTGAAAATGTCTTGGCTCGAGCAGCCAAGAATCTGCTCAGTCTAGGAGCACCGGACTGTCCGGTGGTGCACCGGACAGTGTCCGGTGCGCCAGGCTGGTTCGAGCGAAGTGGCCGCTCTCGGGAATTCACCGGCGACGTAAAACTATAATTCACCGGACTGTCCGGTGTGCACCGGACTGTCCGGTGAGCCAACGGTCGGTCGGGCCAACGGTCGGCCGCGCGATCTGCGCGGGACACGTGGCCGAGCCAACGGCTAGAAGGGGGCACCGGACTGTCCGGTGTGCACCGGACATGTCCGGTGCACCAATGGCTCTCAGGCTGCCAACGGTCGACTGCGCCGTTTATGGAAAGAAATCGGGCACCGGACAGTGTCCGGTGTGCACCGGACTGTCCGGTGCGCCAGTCGACAGAAGGCAAGATCAGTCTTCCTAGATTGCTGTAACACCCAAATTCTGAATTTGGGATTGGTAGAAGAAATCTGAGCAAAGTACCCTTGATAAATAATTAAATGTTATAAGCCACCCTTTTAAAGGTAAATGATCATAATAAAATAACAATAGTTAAAATAATTCATAATAAAGATTAGACATCGAAAAATGTTCCTATCAAAACAAAGGGAGAATTTTTGAATATACCTTTAATTTGACTACACACCCAAAATAATAATATATTGAAATAATGTGTTGTACTTCATGTTGAAAACATTACCTAATTAAAATAGTAATAAAAATAAATAAAGTAATATTATGTAGAAATTTTGAATCATGTTGGAGTTTTGCTTGTGCATAAATTTGAATTTTAGAATTCAAACTGGTGTTGATTTGAAATTCAAATAGAAATAAAATAGAATTAAAAAAGGGGAAAGAAGCATGGTAGCCTCGACTGGGCTGATTTTCGCTCTCGGGCCACTCCCCTCCCGCAGCCCAGCTCGGTGCCCTCTCAGACTACCACGCGCTTGCTGGCGAGTCTCTGACATCGTGGGCCAACCCGTCAGCGTTGTCTTCCCCGTGTAGGACTCCAACAGACTGCGTGATTCCTGGCAACAAACACACCCGGTGCCGCTGCTATCCCATCAAATCCGGGGGGTTGCACCGGCCAAACCCCCACCGGAATCCTAGGAGTCTGCCGCCCCCATGGCCCTGCCCAGGTACATATAAGATGGCCCCTGCGACCTCCCATAAGCCATCGGCGAGTAAAAGCACCGCTGAGCACCGATTGCTCGGATTTGGGTGGGGGATCAGGGGTGCTCACCGGTGTACATCGTACTTGGGGCTGGTTTTTCCCAAGCGTCTAGAACAAGCAATGAAGGCCCCCTTCCGTGGCAATAGATTTGGTGCGAGCTGATGGCGTCCGTCAGGAGTCCGCTATACAATGACGGGTTCTAGAAACCGAGGTAAATATTTGACTAGCCTAGTTTCGATTCCAAATTTTGTGCTCCCACCGCTTGATCCGTCGGGTGCCAAGGGCCTCTGTTGCTGCAAGTCGATTGCAGTCCGGGAGCCGGCGGTGGCAGTGGTGAACAACAAAGCTGGGCGTTGGCCTGCCAGCGTCACCGGTGAAGGTGCCTCAGACGCCCAAGCCGCCCATGTTGCCCTTCTACTTACCGAACCGCCCTCGCCCTCGCCCTCGCCCTCCAGCTACAAGGGCTCGCCGCCGTACAAACTAAAGCCCGCCGCCGCTCTGTAGTTTATGGGGAAGAAACGACTCCGTCCGTTGATCTGGGAGGTGAGAATGGAGTCACCGTCGCAGTCCTTGGCCTGCATCGCCGATTGAAGTCCGCACTGTGGTCAGGGATGGCCGCCTGGGTGTGTGCTGGCTCATCGTGGCATTGACGGACGACGACGACCCCCGTTTCCAACCCAATTTCTCACCAGACTTGGGAAATCACCGACGATCACACCATGCCGTGGCCAGCCTTGTGGGCGCCTTTCTCGCAGGTAGTCTGCTAACCCATAGCTTCGCCTCATCCTTCTCTACGTACAACACCTATTGATTTGGAATTTGGGGCCCCAATTCGTCGGACGGAGTTCGACGGCGAACTCCTCTGCAGTGGGCTCTGCGGCCGTCGCCGCATGTGCGTCGTAGGTAGGAGGGTTGGGGGAAGGAGTGCGACCGTTGATAGGGATTAACGGTCAAGATCTGATTCGGGTACCGGTTGGCGATGATGCAACCGTGGTCGTTCGATCCCGATCTGGCGGATGGAAAACAGTTTGGATATTTTAAATCTGTGCGGTAGATCTCTCATCCAATGGCCCTAGTGGCGTACTGTGACACCCCAGTGTCACTCAGGGTTTTTCTCAAATGCCAAACCAAGAACCATCATTTTATGTGAACCAAAGTAAGCATGAGCATCAAAACAACTTAAGTAATAGAGAATTCACCAAGTATATACTTAAAAGTAACATGATCAAAACAATTGAGTCTTTGAAAAGATAAGAATGTGCAACCCTAATTAAAAACCCTAAAGTGAGCCCCATGAGCAAAATTCAAGAAAATAAGAAAAAGGGAATGAAAAGTTTAAAATTATGATTTGAGCCAATTATGAAAATTAAAGAATATTTAATGGGCAACAAGAAATGTTGAGAAAGCTTAGCCAAAATAACTCAAATAAAACCCCAAATCAAGCTTCTCATGTGGGGACTCATTGGGATTTCTAAATTTCAGAATTCTGAAATTCAGACCTTGAGCCAAAGATCAGGGATGTTCACCTTGATCCCTAACTCGAATAGTAATGGCCCCATTGACAAAATTGTGTCTAACTAACCCCTCTGTCGTGTGCCAGAAGATGGCATTGGGACGCGAGCCCTAGACACGACAAAACCTTGGATTTGCCTCGGGTTTGGGCAGGGAGACAGACCAGATTTCCTCGCTCCATATCTCTGCAACCAGTAGGCAAAATCCTATGACCCCCACACAAGAATGGTAGCTTGTAGGGAGGAGAAGAGGTTTTGTGCACTGACCAAGGCGAGAGCAGGCTCGGATGAGCGACCACACGCGCCAGAACTTGGGCAGAACGCACGGGCACACGTGTTCGACCCTGGTCGGCACGCCAGAGCTCGCCCAACCCGCGCGCGCGCTCACCCCGGCGTCCGGTCAAGTCCGCCGCGCGCCCACGCCCTCGGCTGTGCCCGCCCGCGCCTATAAAGCCTCCCCGGGCGCACCTCTCTTCGCCCCGCACTCACCCTCTCTGGCCAGCCACCTTTCCTTAGCTCCGGCAAGCTTAATTTCGCCTGCCATTGCCGCCAGAGCTTCGGCCGCCGTGGCCAGCCAACTCCAGCCACCCTCAAGCCCAGCCAGTGCTTCGGCTAGCTCCGCCAGTAGCCCGTGAAGCTTGCCAAGCCCTCGGACCCGACCGGATTTCACCGGAGGCCAGAGATTGACCTCACCGGACTTCGGTCTTCCGCCGTCGCGCGTGGACCGAGCTATCCAGTGAGTCTCCGCCCAATTCCTTTCGCGCATATCTTCTCTGGCATCCCGTGGACCTCCCTGACCTATTTGATTGAACTATCTCGCCGTGACCAGGCCGGTCTCCTCGCCGCCGACGAGCATCCCCGCCTGCGCGCGTGGACCGACCGACTCCGGCCATCTCCGACGGCGTTCCGCACACCGTTGTGATCCCCGAGACCTCCCCTTCGTCCTCGACCACTTCACCGGAGCAATCTTGCCGCCGGTAAGCCCCTCCGCCCTTTTCTCCGCCGCGGTTACTGTTTGAGGTAGAAGAAGGACCTCGGGTTAGGATTGGTAGAACCCGAGGGGTTTTCTGTAATGTCAGTGACTCATGTGAATAGTAACCTAAGGACTGATTCGCGAAGAAAACTTAGAAAACCGCCAGGGACCCCAGTGCAAAGTGGATTTCCATTTAATCAATTCTGTTATTCTTTTTAAAATGACCAGAGAACTTAGAAAATCCATAACTTGATGAAATCTTAATAAAAAGTTGTCAAACCAATTTTGCTAGCTTCTGAATTTTATGATCTATCATTTAAAAATAGTAAACCCCATGCTTTCTGTTCTAAATTTTAAAGTTTAAATTTAAAAACAGAAACCCACTAAAACTTGTTTAATTAAGGAAAATTTGTTTTTCCTTTGTGCTGAGCTTAAGAAAAATTGTAGATGTTTAAACCTTATTTAGGCACTGTTTAAAAATAGTAGGAAACCCAGCATTGAAAAATATGATGTAGTTTTTCATTTAAAGCTAAATTGTCCAAAACTTAGAGAAAATCAGAAAGGCCTTAGAAATTAATGAACAGTGATTAATAATATTTTTCCTAGTTTACTTATGCAACAGAGAACCTAGGAAATATACAGAGACCATTAATTTGGACCAGTTTTAAATTAAGATGATTTGTTTAGCCTCATATAGACTGAAAATCAATTATTAGAGTTACAAAACTATAACCAAAATGATTAATAAAAATCTAGTGGACTTATAACCACCAGAGCCCCACTACAAAAATACAGAGCACCTCAGCCCAACTTTTTAAGTAAAGAAAATAAATACAAGGTGATAATAAGGCATTTTCCAAATAAATCATGAACAACCCCTTTTAATGTGATAATAGGCAACCAAAAATTTGCTAAGCTCGTGATGAGGTAAACTACCAGAGAAAAATGCAAACCCATGAAGAAGAAGTAAACCCATACCTTTTGCTAATGATTAAAGAGAAAGACCACTTAATTCAAATAATGCAAACCACCCCTTCCCTTAAGCTAAAAGAAGCCAAACTTCAGAATGATTGCTCTTGCACAAAATAATAACCAAGAAAAATAAGAACTCTGTTGTTTGATATTTTTCAAATATAGTGGTAGTAGAAAGCACCCATTTGGCTAGAAACTTGAGAAAACCATAGAAAATTTATTAAGAGGTATTAATGATTAAAAATTTGTATCAAGTCATGTTATAACACCTAAAAGCCAGCAAAAATAAGTTTTAGAGAATTACCCACTATTAAATAGTAGTTGTAGTTCAAAGCACCCCTTCTGCCCTAGAGTTTGATAATTTTGTCCAGAGAAAACTATTCACCTTCTGATCCCCAAATTTTGAGACAGAGCAAAACACACCAGTAACAAGCCACTGCAATTTTTGCAGAATTTTTAGAATTTTATAAAAGCAACTTGTAGTTCAGACCTACTCCAAAACATTAAAGAGAATAAAAGAAAAGAGAAGAAGAAATAAACCTCACCCCAATAAGTCTAACTTGAGAACTTATCATTTATCCCTAAGACTTAAAAGGAATTCAGTGGAACCCCAAAAAAATAAACCTACCCCTTACCTTAGCTAAGTATAACCCAATTTACCAAGTATACCACTAAGGGTTTTACATAAGTAAAGTTAACTTGTTTTAACTCAAAAGATCATACACCTTTAAAGTTGTAATTTCTAAAAGCACATATCATATCATGCATATATCTTACGCATTGCATTCATTAGATTGTAATCTTGCCGACGGAGAGTACGTGCTCATCCCCGAGCAAGGACCTGTCCAAGAGGAGGACCAGGAGCAGGCTTCAGAGGCTGCTATTGAGGATCTCCCCGCAGCCCCAGCAATTGAAGGCAAGCCCCGGTTTTATGCATAACCATGTTATTATATGCTACTTTACTACACTTAATGCTTGTAGGATTGCAATGTGCACTTAAGTGTAGGAGTTGCTTGAAACCTCTAGTTGCATAAACTTAGGATTCCTTTTTGAGATGAATACTAGTATGCCAGGTCGAGTAGCTGCTTGCTAATCAGGATCTCGGTAGAAGTCGAGTGATTTTTCTAGCACTCGCGCGAGGTCAGGAATTGATTGTATTCATCTTGATAACGGGATCTATGTTGGTCTATGGATTTGGATCCAGGGAGGATGCCTTGTCCATGAGACGGGAAAAATGAATTAAGGATTAATGTGTGGATACCTGAGTCAAGCTTTTGAACGTACTAAGCACATGCCGGGAAAAATGGTAACCGGTAAACCTAGTACCTGAGTGAAGCCGGGCGCAGACTTTATCCGTCATGCGACCTGAGACTGGGTCTCCCATGCTAGCTATGGTGGGTACAAGTGCGGTCACTGCACGGCGGCAGCCGGGGTCAGTGGAGCATTGTATGCCAAGGCGGTGAGGCCTGGACGCGAACGGGGAATTGATGGGGACGGTTGTCATGTGCGGGGTCGGAGTACCCTGACATGCCGTGTGTTTAGGTTTACCTTGCAAGGTTTAAAACTCGATTCGAATCGTCTGCTTCTCGCAGCTAATGAGGCTGCTTGATTCCTTGTACTGCATCGAGTAAGAAGTGAAATGTGGTTACATGAGATAATTCGTTGATTGAACTAATTGGTTGTTACCATGTATGCTTAGAAGGAGCAAACCTAGCTAAGTTAATGATGATAGAACTTGAAAGGCTAAAAATTGATTTTAGAAACAGCTAGTGCTTTTGGCAAACCAAACCCCTCAGCCAAACAGCTGCATGGTCTAGAGGTAGAGGAGTAGACTCCTCACACCGGTTAAGTCTAGCTGAGTATTAGTATACTCAGCCTTGCTTGTGGCACCATTTTTGCAGGTACCATGCAGGAATTGGTTGATGGTGTGACTTGGCCTGCCACCCTGCCACCGGGTTGGACGGTCGAGTGGGTTGTTGCTCCGGCAGGAGAGGAGCACGAGGAGTAGTGGGCTAGGCCTTGCCCATTTCCTCAGTACCGACGACATCGATTATCCGCTGCACTTTATTTTGTGAACTTTATTTGCTACTCAAGAACTCCGATTTATGTAATAACTCAGTACTTAATTTGAGGTTTCCTGTTTTATTGTATTTCTTCTGTGACTCACCTTCGAGTGGGATTGTGGAATTTGATCCTGGTTAAGTGGCTCTATCAGACTAGATCTGAGGGACTGACGGGTTATTCCGATTTAAGTGTGTTACGACCCCTGGGGCGTGACTTAGGCACTTAAGCTGGAATAATTCGGGTGGTTCTGCCACAGCTGGTATCGGAGCAAATTCCACCACAGAGAAGGACAATAAACCATGAATACCAATTTTCAAAATCTAAAACTTGCCTAGAAACTATTACGGATCGACAGGACTAGACCACTAGACCTAGGACGAAAGGCCTTAGGCATAGAGGGAGAAATAGGTGGCTAATTAATTAGGCCCCGTGGGCCAATACTTATATTTTTTTGGATGCCCTAAAAAGGCACCCTATCTTTCTTTTGAGAGGCAACGTTTCTTCCAGCATGCATGCATTATAAAACCCCAAAGAGGAATTAAAATTTGAGCTAACCCCCTTTCTTGAAAACCATCCGGGCTCTCTTTTTCTTTTTCCTTCCACCATAATCTTTATCTTTGATTCCCTTCCGCAGATGAATTCACCCACCCCCGCCAGTGGAGGAGACTCTCGTTTCAGTTCTGACTTCCTTTCTCGTGATGGCTTTCCTTCCATCTTGTGGGAAGTGCTTAACTCCGCCGGTTACCCTACGCCCCCTTTGTACACGGTGCAGTTGTATGAGGAGCATCGGGTACCTCGTTGTCGGGTCTGGCTGACTTTGGAGGCTCATCCCCTTCAGCCGGGTTGGCGTTCTCTTGACTCTGAGACGATTGGACTCAGGACGGACGACACCGTTGAAGCAGCAGCCATGAAGACTCTGACGACTTTCTGTGGCTACCATCCCCTGGAGATGGTGATGCACCCCTTGGGACTCTTCCCTGCTGAGAAGAAGGATGATCCCATGTGGTGTAACCGCGTGAGCCATGTGAAGGATGTGTGGGCAATGTATCCTGACTTGGTTGGGAGGGTCATTGTTCAGTGCATGAGTGCGCTGTACTGCCTTCAGGCCCTTCAGAGCGATGCTATGACACTTCTTGCTAACACCGCTCAGGCTGCCAAGCTCACTCTCGACAGTCGGGAAGATTTTGTGGTCGACCTATCCACAGAGTTGGTGGAGAAGGATCTGCAGGTGGAAAGGCTGAGCCAGCGTATTACCACCCTGGAGCAGCAAGTGGAGATCCGAGACAACACTATCGATGTCTTGGAGAACCAGCTTCACGATGTGTAGAGGGAACTCGAGGAAGGAAATGACCACTTGGACATACACCACCTGGAGATGGAGGCCAATGAAGCAGGAAGCGAGGGAGAAGAGGCTCCCGAGGAGCTAGGACCAGCCCCTGGTGCCAATGGGACTACCTCCGCGATGCCTCCTTCACCCGTATCCAGTGTCGCTTCCACCGCTCAGGGTTAAGCAGTCGCTTTGACACTTTTAGGTGGATAGAAACCTATGCGAGCTTAGTAGTATCACATTTTGAACTAGGCTTGTGGGTACTTTCCCCTGATTGATGTAACCCTGTAAACTTTTGAAATCTGTGGGATCTTTGTCACCGTGTTATCTTCATTTCGAACCTAATATTATGATTATGGCATTTCTCCTTCCATATGAGATGATATCTTGTCGTTCGAAACTGTGAGTTGGGATAACGATGGCGACAATCTTTGTTTTCAGATGGCAGCTAGGCAGCGTCGCGGGCAGAACGAGCAAGCTCCCCCGCCACCTCCCCCAGCTCCCACAGTGCAGGAGCTGATGGCCCAGCAGAATGAGATTCTGCGACAGCTCTTGCAGCGCCAGCCCCACCAACAGCATCATGGTGGAGGCCAGCATCAGCGACCTCCGGCTATGGCAACATACCAGGAGTTTCTGAGCACACAGCCGCCCTTGTTCACCAAGGCAGAGGATCCGTTGGACGCCGACGTGTGGCTTCGCGTCGTCGAGTCCAAGTTTCCCCTCCTCACAGGAGACTGCCCTGATGAGGCCAAGGCTCGCTTCGCCACACAGCAGCTTCGCGGCCCTGCTCGGACTTGGTGGGACCACTTCCGTGCTATGCTCCCCGCTGATCGTGAGGTATCTTGGGAGGAATTCAAGACTGCCTTCAGGGGACACCACATCCCAGCTGGCATTCTTGATCGGAAGTTGAATGAATTTCTGGCCCTTAATCAAGGAACTCGCACGGTACTGCAGTATGCGCAAG
The DNA here is from genome assembly GCF_902167145.1 of Zea mays. Classification (NCBI taxonomy): domain Eukaryota; kingdom Viridiplantae; phylum Streptophyta; class Magnoliopsida; order Poales; family Poaceae; genus Zea; species Zea mays. The sequence goes on along the minus strand of NC_050098.1, from coordinate 40,878,140 downwards.
CCTTCAACGACTTATGCCAGTATGCAGGGTATCATGCTGATTCTGATGAGAAGAAGAGGGATCGCTTCCGCAGGGGTCTCAATACCAAGCTGCGGGAACGACTCAACACTGTCCGGGCTGATAGCTTCAATGAGTTGGTCAACATGGCCATCTCCCAGGAGGATTGCATTGTTGCTCACCGGGCAGAGAAGAAGAGAAAGGCACCAATGGCAGCACCATCCGCTCAGGCTCAGAGGTTCCGGATTGTTTCTCACAATCAGAGCAGGGGTTTTCAGCAGCAGGCAGGCAGATGGGTGATCAGGCCACCTCAGCAGCAGCAGCAGCCGGCACCCAACCGCTATCCAGCTCCCGCCCCAAGGAACAATCAGCCTCAGCAGCAGCAGCAGTTCCACCAGGGCAATGGGAACAAGTGCTTCACTTGTGGCAACGTGGGCCACTATGCCAAGAATTGTCCTAGGAACCAGCAGAGGCAGATGCCAGCACCAAATCAAGACAAGGGAAGAAAGCAGAAGGTGCAAGTCAGGCAAGGGAAGCTCAACTTCACTGCTCTAGAGGAAGTGCCAGAAGGAGCTCCTATCATGACCGGTATCTTTTCAGTTTATAATCAACCTGCTTTAATTCTGTTTGATTCTGGTGCATCTCATAGTTTCATTAGCCAAAAGTTCAGTGCTAAATGCAAACTGCCATTCTCTCACTCAAAAGGGTCATTCATGATAGTCACACCTGGGGGTAAAATTGCAACTAATCAATTAAACCAAAGTGTGCCTATTCAACTGGGAAGCCACATTATCAAAACCACTCTTCTTGTGTTGGGATTGGAAAATGTGGACATTATTCTAGGGGCAAATTGGATGACCTTGCACCAAGTTGTGCTGGATGTAGCCAGCCATACCGTGGAAGTTAATTCTCCATTCTGCGGGAATTTCACTTTGATTCTGCCTAGTCAGGGTTCTTCTCAGTCATGTGCTTTCTCTATGACGGAGTTACCCCTGAAGAAGATCCCAGTGGTCTGTGAGTATGCAGATGTCTTTCCTGATGAATTGCCAGGAATGCCACCGGACCGGGATATTGAATTCGCCGTCGAGTTGCAACCGGGAACGGCCCCAATTTCCAAGAGGCCCTACCGAATGCCACCCGCTGAGTTGGCAGAGTTGAAGAAGCAATTGCAAGAGTTGCTGGATAAGGGTTTTATTCGCCCAAGCACTTCGCCTTGGGGATGTCCAGCACTGTTTGTGAAGAAGAAGGATGAAAGCTTGAGGCTGTGTATAGATTACCGCCCTCTTAATGCGGTAACTATCAAGAACAAGTATCCTTTGCCTCGTATTGATGTTCTTTTTGACCAGTTGGTCGGGGCCAAGGTGTTTTCCAAGATAGACCTTCGCTCTGGCTACCATCAGATCAAAATACGAGCAAGTGATATTCCGAAGACGGCATTCTCAACCAGATATGGGCTATATGAATTCTTGGTGATGTCATTCGGGCTGACAAATGCACCAGCATATTTCATGTATCTGATGAATTCTGTTTTCATGCCGGAATTGGACAAGTTCGTGGTGGTTTTCATCGATGATATTCTGGTGTACTCAAAGAACGAAGAAGAACATGCTGTGCATTTGCATGTAGTGCTTCAACGTCTGCGAGAGCACCACCTTTATGCCAAGTTATCCAAGTGTGATTTTTGGCTGAAGGAAATCAAATTCTTGGGTCACACTATCTCTCAGGATGGAATAGCTGTTGATCCTGATAAAGTGCAAGAGGTGATGAACTGGAGGCCACCAACAACTGTTCGCCAGATTCGGAGTTTTCTGGGATTAGCTGGTTATTACCGAAGATTTATTCCGGACTTCTCTCGAATTGCGAAGCCTATTACTGAGTTGCTGAAGAAAGAGGTCAAATTTGTGTGGAGTCAGAAGTGCGAAGATGCCTTCCATGCATTAAGGCAGCATCTGACCACGACACCAGTGTTGGCGCAACCCGACAGCAGCAAGCCTTTTGATGTGTATTGTGATGCCTCGGGCACCGGACTAGGTTGTGTCTTGATGCAAGACAACCGAGTCATTGCTTATGCCTCAAGAGCACTCAGGCCTCATGAGCAAAATTATCCCACTCATGACCTTGAGTTAGCAGCAGTGGTTCATGCATTGAAGATGTGGAGGCACTATCTAATGGGAACCCACTGCAACATCTTCACTGATCATAAGAGCCTTAAGTACATTTTTACTCAGGCTGATCTCAACATGAGGCAGAGAAGATGGCTAGAGCTGATCAAGGATTATGACCTGGAGGTACATTATCACCCAGGGAAGGCTAATGTGGTAGCATATGCCTTGAGTCGGAAGTTGCAGTGCAACTGTATTCTGATGGATTCCCGCATTAACACCTTGTGTGATGAGTTGAGCAAGATGCAAATTGAAGTGATTCCTTTTGGTTCTTTGTCTCAAATTGCTGTTGAGCCAGCTTTGCAAGACCAGATTATCATGGCCCAGCTCAGCGACAAGGGAGTGCAGATTATCAAGAAGAATCTCCATCAGAAGGTTGAGAAGTATAATTGTTTCCGCCAGGATGAGAAAGGTGTGTTATGGTTCAAAAGCAGATTGGTGATTCCTAAGGACCAGGAGCTCAAGAGGAAAATTTTGGATGAGACTCATCTCTCCAAATTCTCTATGCATCCGGGAAGCACCAAGATGTACCATGATTTGAAGCTTTTGTACTGGTGGACCAGAATGAAGAGGGAGATAGCCCAGTATGTATCACAGTGTGACACCTGTCAGAGGATAAAGGCAAGCCACTTGAAGTCCGCTGGAGCCTTGCAACCACTGTCCGTACCTTCGTGGAAGTGGGACGACATCAGCATGGATTTCATTGTGGGTCTGCCCAACACCTCTCGTCATCACGATTCGATTTGGGTTATTGTGGACCGATTGACGAAAGTGGCACATTTTCTTCCTGTGCACACCACTGATAAGGCTCAGAAATATGCAGAATTGTATATTGACCGGATCGTGTGTTTGCACGGATTACCTCGGACCATTGTTTCTGACCGAGGAGCCCAATTTGTTGCCAGATTTTGGGAACAATTGCAAGAGTCTTTGGGAACCAAGCTAATCAGGAGTTCAGCTTACCACCCACAGACTGATGGTCAGACGGAAAGGGTAAACCAAATTCTAGAAGATATGCTGAGAGCTTGTGCGATCGATTGTGGCAAGAACTGGGATAAGCACCTCTCCTTAGCAGAGTTTGCTTATAACAATAGTTATCAATCCAACCTAAAGATGGCACCTTTTGAAGCTCTCTATGGAAGAAGGTGCAGGACACCACTCAATTGGTCTCAACCTGGTGAAAGAGAAGTTTTTGGACCTGATTTAGTGACTGAAGCCGAAAGGAAGGTCAAGCTGATCAGGAAAAATCTAGAAGCTGCTCAGGCCAGGCAAAAGAGCTATCATGATAGAAGAAGGAAACCTCTCCAGTTCGAGGTGGGAAGTTTTGTATACCTCAAGGTATCATCCACCAAAGGAGTGCAGAGGTTTGGGATCAAAGGCAAGCTAGCCCCTCGTTACATTGGACCTTATGAGATCATAGAAGCATGTGGACCCGTGGCATACGAGCTGAAGTTACCTTCAAAGATGTCTGCCATTCACAGTGTATTCCATGTATCTCAGCTGAAGAAGTGTGTTCGATTGCCGACCGAGATCATAGTAGAGCCAGAATTGGAGATAGAGCCAGATCTATCGTACCAAGAGTACCCCTCCAAGATTCTGGATTGCAAGGAAAGATCAACTCGGGCTAAATCGATCAAGATGTTCAAGGTCCAGTGGAGTAATCACTCAGAGGAGGAAGCTACTTGGGAAACCGAGGAATTCTTAAGATCCAACTTCCCTGATTGCCTACCTAAGGAAGCTGGTACGTAATCACCCCCAACCCCTCCTCCTGCCTTTTGAATCTAATTTCCAAAAATATGATCTTAATTCAGAATGAAGAAGCTATAAAGTGAAACTTAAAAGGACTTCCTTCTGAAGTTGCAAAGAGAATGACATTCGAAGAGCTGTTTTGCCCTAATAATAACAATCATCACCCTTTTTCCTATCAGTCTCACCCTTCGCTTCACCCCGGGAGGACTCTAGCCCGAATCTCGGGACGAGATTCCTTTAAGGGGGGAAGGCTGTGACACCCCAGTGTCACTCAGGGTTTTTCTCAAATGCCAAACCAAGAACCATCATTTTATGTGAACCAAAGTAAGCATGAGCATCAAAACAACTTAAGTAATAGAGAATTCACCAAGTATATACTTAAAAGTAACATGATCAAAACAATTGAGTCTTTGAAAAGATAAGAATGTGCAACCCTAATTAAAAACCCTAAAGTGAGCCCCATGAGAAAAATTCAAGAAAATAAGAAAAAGGGAATGAAAAGTTTAAAATTATGATTTGAGCCAATTATGAAAATTAAAGAATATTTAATGGGCAACAAGAAATGTTGAGAAAGCTTAGCCAAAATAACTCAAATAAAACCCCAAATCAAGCTTCTCATGTGGGGACTCATTGGGATTTCTAAATTTCAGAATTCTGAAATTCAGACCTTGAGCCAAAGATCAGGGATGTTCACCTTGATCCCTAACTCGAATCCTAATGGCCCCATTGACAAAATTGTGTCTAACTAACCCCTCTGTCGTGTGCCAGAAGATGGCATTGGGACGCGAGCCCTAGACACGACAAAACCTTGGATTTGCCTCAGGTTTGGGCAGGGAGACAGACCAGATTTCCTGGCTCCATATCTCTGCAACTAGTAGGCAAAATCCTATGACCCCCACACAAGAATGGTAGCTTGTAGGGAGGAGAAGAGGTTTTGTGCACTGACCAAGGCAAGAGCAGGCTCGGATGAGCGACCACACGCGCCAGAACTTGGGCAGAACGCACGGGCACACGTGTTCGACCCTGGTCGGCACGCCAGAGCTCGCCTAACCCGCGCGCGCGCTCACCCCGGCGTCCGGTCAAGTCCGCCACGCGCCCACGCCCTCGGCCGTGCCCGCCCGCGCCTATAAAGCCTCCTCGGGCGCACCTCTCTTCGCCCCGCACTCACCCTCTCCGGCCAGCCACCTTTCCTTAGCTCCGGCGAGCTTAATTTCGCCTGCCATTGCCGCCAGAGCTTCGGCCGCCGTGGCCAGCCAACTCCAGCCACCCTCAAGCCCAGCCAGTGCTTCGGCTAGCTCCGCCAGTAGCCCGTGAAGCTTGCCAAGCCCTCGGACCCGGCCGGATTTCACCGGAGGCCCGAGATCGACCTCACCGGACTTCGGTCTTCCGCCGCCGCGCGTGGACCGAGCTATCCAGTGAGTCTCCGCCCAATTCCTTTCGCGCATATCTTCTCTGGCATCCCGTGGACCTCCCTGACCTATTTGATTGAACTATCTCGCCGTGACCAGGCCGGTCTCCTCGCCGCCGACGAGCATCCCCGCCTGCGCGCGTGGACCGACCGACTCCGGCCATCTCCGACGGCGTTCCGCACACCGTTGTGATCCCCGAGACCTCCCCTTCGTCCTCGACCACTTCACCGGAGCAATCTCGCCGCCGGTAAGCCCCTCCGCCCTTTTCTCCGCCGCAGTTACTGTTTGAGGTAGAAGAAGGACCTCGGGTTAGGATTGGTAGAACCCGAGGGGTTTTCTGTAATGTCAGTGACTCATGTGAATAGTAACCTAAGGACTGATTCGCGAAGAAAACTTAGAAAACCGCCAGGGACCCCAGTGCAAAGTGGATTTCCATTTAATCAATTCTGTTATTCTTTTTAAAATGACCAGAGAACTTAGAAAATCCATAACTTGATGAAATCTTAATAAAAAGTTGTCAAACCAATTTTGCTAGCTTCTGAATTTTATGATCTATCATTTAAAAATAGTAAACCCCATGCTTTCTGTTCTAAATTTTAAAGTTTAAATTTAAAAACAGAAACCCACTAAAACTTGTTTAATTAAGGAAAATTTGTTTTTCCTTTGTGCTGAGCTTAAGAAAATTTGTAGATGTTTAAACCTTATTTAGGCACTGTTTAAAAATAGTAGGAAACCCAGCATTGAAAAATATGATGTAGTTTTTCATTTAAAGCTAAATTGTCCAAAACTTAGAGAAAATCAGAAAGGCCTTAGAAATTAATGAACAGTGATTAATAATATTTTTCCTAGTTTACTTATGCAACAGAGAACCTAGGAAAAATACAGAGACCATTAATTTGGACCAGTTTTAAATTAAGATGATTTGTTTAGCCTCATATAGACTGAAAATCAATTATTAGAGTTACAAAACTATAACCAAAATGATTAATAAAAATCTAGTGGACTTATAACCACCAGAGCCCCACTACAAAAATACAGAGCACCTCAGCCCAACTTTTTAAGTAAAGAAAATAAATACAAGGTGATAATAAAGCATTTTCCAAATAAATCATGAACAACCCCTTTTAATGTGATAATAGGCAACCAAAAATTTGCTAAGCTCATGATGAGGTAAACTACCAGAGAAAAATGCAAACCCATGAAGAAGAAGTAAACCCATACCTTTTGCTAATGATTAAAGAGAAAGACCACTTAATTCAAATAATGCAAACCACCCCTTCCCTTAAGCTAAAAGAAGCCAAACTTCAGAATGATTGCTCTTGCACAAAATAATAACCAAGAAAAATAAGAACTCTGTTGTTTGATATTTTTCAAATATAGTGGTAGTAGAAAGCACCCATTTGGCTAGAAACTTGAGAAAACCATAGAAAATTTATTAAGAGGTAATAATGATTAAAAATTTGTATCAAGTCATGTTATAACACCTAAAAGCCAGCAAAAATAAGTTTTAGAGAATTACCCACTATTAAATAGTAGTTGTAGTTCAAAGCACCCCTTCTGCCCTAGAGTTTGATAATTTTGTCCAGAGAAAACTATTCACCTTCTGATCCCCCAATTTTGAGACAGAGCAAAACACACCAGTAACAAGCCACTGCAATTTTTGCAGAATTTTTAGAATTTTATAAAAGCAACTTGTAGTTCAGACCTACTCCAAAACATTAAAGAGAATAAAAGAAAAGAGAAGAAGAAATAAACCTCACCCCAATAAGTCTAACTTGAGAACTTATCATTTATCCCTAAGACTTAAAAGGAATTCAGTGGAACCCCAAAAAAATAAACCTACCCCTTACCTTAGCTAAGTATAACCCAATTTACCAAGTATACCACTAAGGGTTTTACATAAGTAAAGTTAACTTGTTTTAACTCAAAAGATCATACACCTTTAAAGTTGTAATTTCTAAAAGCACATATCATATCATGCATATATCTTACGCATTGCATTCATTAGATTGTAATCTTGCCGACGGAGAGTACGTGCTCATCCCCGAGCAAGGACCTGTCCAAGAGGAGGACCAGGAGCAGGCTTCAGAGGCTGCTATTGAGGATCTCCCCGCAGCCCCAGCAATTGAAGGCAAGCCCCGGTTTTATGCATAACCATGTTATTATATGCTACTTTACTACACTTAATGCTTGTAGGATTGCAATGTGCACTTAAGTGTAGGAGTTGCTTGAAACCTCTAGTTGCATGAACTTAGGATTCCTTTTTGAGATGAATACTAGTATGCTAGGTCGAGTAGCTGCTTGCTAATCAGGATCTCGGTAGAAGTCGAGTGATTTTTCTAGCACTCGCGCGAGGTCAGGAATTGATTGTATTCATCTTGATAACGGGATCTATGTTGGTCTATGGATTTGGATCCAGGGAGGATGCCTTGTCCATGAGACGGGAAAAATGAATTAAGGATTAATGTGTGGATACCTGAGTCAAGCTTTTGAACGTACTAAGCACATGCCGGGAAAAATGGTAACCGGTAAACCTAGTACCTGAGTGAAGCCGGGTGCGGACTTTATCCCTCATGCGACCTGAGACTGGGTCTCCCATGCTAGCTATGGTGGGTACAAGTGCGGTCACTACACGGCGGCAGCCGGGGTCAGTGGACCATTGTATGCCAAGGCGGTGAGGCCTGGACGCGAACGGGGAATCGATGGGGACGGTTGTCATGTGCGGGGTCGGAGTACCCTGACATGCCGTGTGTTTAGGTTTACCTTGCAAGGTTTAAAACTCGATTCGAATCGTCTGCTTCTCGCAGCTAATGAGACTGCTTGATTCCTTGTACTGCATCGAGTAAGAAGTGAAATGTGGTTACATGAGATAATTCGTTGATTGAACTAATTGGTTGTTACCATGTATGCTTAGAAGGAGCAAACCTAGCTAAGTTAATGATGATAGAACTTGAAAGGCTAAAAATTGATTTTAGAAACAGCTAGTGCTTTTGGCAAACCAAACCCCTCAGCCAAACAGCTGCATGGTCTAGAGGTAGAGGAGTAGACTCCTCACACCGGTTAAGTCTAGCTGAGTATTAGTATACTCAGCCTTGCTTGTGGCACCATTTTTGCAGGTACCATGCAGGAATTGGTTGATGGTGTGACTTGGCCTACCACCCTGCCACCGGGTTGGACGGTCGAGTGGGTTGTTGCTCCGGCAGGAGAGGAGCACGAGGAGTAGTGGGCTAGGCCTTGCCCATTTCCTCAGTACCGACGACATCGATTATCCGCTGCACTTTATTTTGTGAACTTTATTTGCTACTCAAGAACTCCGATTTATGTAATAACTCAGTACTTAATTTGAGGTTTCCTGTTTTATTGTATTTCTTCTGTGACTCACCTTCGAGTGGGATTGTGGAATTTGATCCTGGTTAAGTGGCTCTATCAGACTAGATCTGAGGGACTGACGGGTTATTCCGATTTAAGTGTGTTACGACCCCTGGGGCGTGACTTAGGCACTTAAGCTGGAATAATTCGGGTGGTTCTGCCACACGTACCGCTTCGTGATATAATCCTGGCTTTTAGAATCTGATCCAACGGCCCTGATCGCGCAATAACCCTTCAGCCGCGACGTAATTGCATATGAGCCCTCGGATTCGTTTTAAATAAACCCGTCGTCTTGATACGTGTAAAAGAATTATAGAACAGTCCCAAAATTTTGCGCAGAACACCCTGGACTTTCCAGAATTATTAGAAATATTCATAATTAAATCAGAAAATGATTTTTAGTATAAAAATAATTCCTGAAACTTGTTTAATTCATATTTAATTCATGTTAGCTCCAAATTGATTCATTTCAGCTGCAATAATTTTGTATCAATATTGTCTACCAACCAGTAACACTGTTTAGCCATGAAACTAGAGCTAAAATTGTTCATTCGAATTAATCTGTTCTAGGTACTCGATAATTCCATAAATTCATAACTCAATAACTGTAACTCCGTTTTGATCCATTCTAGTTGCATTAGTCTCACAATAATATTTATTATCATCTGGTGACTTTGTTTTGTCATGAAATCTAGGTTAAAATGTTGCACTTAGTCTATTCTATATTTAACCACATGGATCTTCGGAAAACCATAACTTCATAACCGTAACTCCGATTATAGCGGTTCTTGAACCCACGATCTCGTAGTGACGAGTAGATTATTATTATGCAGTTTGTTCCTATGTTTGGTTTGATGTTAATTTTGCCTATACCATATTTGTTTGTATTGCTATGACTAGCGTGAGGTCACGAGTCACCTGATGAGCAAGTTGGTACCTGGAATCTCAAGTCCTAGGCAAGTTGTGGCCTTGATCACTTCTTTTACCCAGTCAGGTTCTTATTAATCATAATGATCTGCATAGGTTAATTTTGATGGGACCCAATAGGTTACCCTAGATTTGACCATCTTTATACCTTGTTTACACTGGATTTTTGGGTAGTACATGCTATTGCTATATGTGGTTTTGGGTATAGAGATATTTATTACTCATGATTACACTTTTTATCATCTGTTTATTACTTACTATTCATGATAAGATCATTATGTTAATGGGAACATGGAGAACCACCCGGGAAAACAGTGCTACCACAAGGGTTTAATGGGACGCCCTTGGCTGATTAATTAGGGAAGCTAGTGGATGACTACCTTACCCGAAAGGGGCAAGGGCAGTAGGGGAGTGGTCAGTGTAGGGAGGCCCTCGGGATGATTTTGCTGCGATGGCGGTCATGCAAGGGATTCCTGCATTGGAGCTTCCTATAAACTGTAGCGGGTTTTCTGAAGCTAGTGGAACTTTGTAAAGGCCTCGTAGTGTTACCCTGCCTCGCCTCCTCGGTAGAGGTGTATGGGATTGGCCGTCTCTTGGTAGATGGGTAACATGACTTGTGGGTAAAGATGCGCAACCTCTGCAGAGTGTAAAACTGGTATACTAGTCGTGCTCACGGTCATGAGCAGCTCGGACACTCACATGATTAAATTATGGAACTTAAACTCAATTTGTCATATGCATTGCATCGCAGGTGAGGTTGTTACTTTTGTTCTACTACTTAATTGGATTGGTATTTACTTATACTTAGTAATTGCTAATAAAATTTTGACCAACTTTAAAAGCAATGCTCAGCTCTAACCATCCTCTTTGGTAAGCCTTACACTTCACGTGAGCTCCCACCTTTTGCGAGTTCATGCACATTATTCCCCACAACTTGTTGAGCGATGAACGTATGTGAGCTCACTCTTGCTGTCTCACACCCCCCCACAGGTCAAGAACAGGTACCGTAGGATGAGGCGCATGGAGGATGCTGCGATGTGTTCGTGAGAGGTCTAGGCCGTCGTCTCCCAATCAACTTTGGGTTGCTGGACCGTTGTCTCCGTATAATGTAATTATTTATTTATTTTGTATAGGACTCCTGTTATGTAGTAAAGATGTGACATTCGATCCTGTGCCATGATTCATCATATGTGTGAGACTTGGTCCCAGCACACCTGGTGATTATGTTCGCGCCCGGGTCTTGGTGCCCCTAAAACCCAGGTGTGACAATTGCTCTCAACGGCTCCTAGCTGCCTTGGGGCTATAAAAGGGACCCCTAGGCGCATGGAGGAGTATACCAAGCATTCCTACAACATTTCTAAGCACCAAGACCTCGATTCCGCGCATTTGTTTCATTGTGATAGCATATAGAGCTCTAGTGGAGTTGTGAACTCATTGAGTTGTGTTGCGAGCTCTTGTTGCGACTTGTGTGCGTGTTGTTACTCTGATTTTTGAGTCTTGTGTGCGTTGCTAATCCCTCCCTTGCTCCGTGCTTCTTTGTGAATTTCAAGTGTAAGGGAGAGAGGCTCCAAGTTGTGGAGATTCCTCGCAAACGGGATTGAGAAAAAGCAAGCAAAACACCGTGGTATTCAAGTGGGTCTTTGGACCACTTGAGAGGGGTTGATTGCAACCCTCGTCCGTTGGGACGCCACAACGTGGAGTAGGCAAGCGTTGGTCTTGGCCGAACCACGGGATAACCACCGTGCCATCTCTGTGATTGATTTATTGTGGTTATTGTGTTTTGACTCCTCTCTAGCCACTTGGCAATTATTGTGCTAACGATTAACCAAGTTTTGTGGCTTAAGTTTTCAAGTTTCACAGGATCACCTATTCACCCCCCTCTAGGTGCTCTCAATTGGTATCAGAGTCGTTCTCTTCAAGAAGGGACTAATCGCCCGAAGAAATGGATCCTAAGGGAAAGGGGATGGTGGTCAACAACAACGAGAAGGAGTCTATCTTCAACGAGCCGAAGGATGACAAGTGAAGCGCCCCAATCCTCTGGGACTCAAATGTGATACAATTACTAGTCCCAGGAGGCTAGTAAACACATTTATACATCAGATGATTCCAGATCTGCTTAAACGAGACAAACCTATAAAGGTGGCGATCAACTTTAAGAGTTGGTCCACAACTCGGGATATAACATTAGAGTGGGGCTGAAGCAGCCTGATATACGCAGTGAAGCAAATGAGCGGTCCAACAGCCACAGGCAAGGTTGGGAACAGTCGTAACTCTTACCCGATCTCCTTTTTCTGAAAAACAACAAATAAGCAAGGGTGAGTACAAACGTACTCAGCAACCCACCTTCACCCGCGGAATGGGGAAATCAGATATAATGCATGAAATATGTGGAGCTCAGGATATTTGCAGAAACAACAATATTTTATGTAGGGTTGTTTTGAAAAAACATTTTGTATTTTGCAAAGCGCATCCTCTCCAAAAGGAGCAGGAAGTTTTTCAGTATAGAACGAAATCCCCTGGACTAAACCATCCAGGTATCTTAGCAGTTTCCCACTGGTTTTCCTTTTCAAAAACAGCTACTGGACTTCCCGTCCACCATAGCTCACGGCTCAACCGCCGGACCTTTTAAAAACCATTTTTCTCAAACACACCCCTTTTTGAAAACAAAACATTAATTGCCATACCATACCAGACTCGTCCATTCCTGTGGACACAGACTATTCGAATAGGTTTTCAAACTCTGCGCAGAGGTGTACACTTTACCCACTAGTCCGGTTTCTACGATCTCACCGTCATGAGACCCGAATGCCGAATCTCTTTCTTTCCTCGCACGTCCTAACCTTAACGGTTATACCGGAATGAGTCAGGCCACCACCATGTCCAAACCGGACAAAACTTTCCCCCTCCTTATCCTCCCGGTGCTCCCCAGCCTTCATAACCTTGGGGTTGGACCGTACGAGTTCAGATTGAGTGACTGCCCACACAGTCTCGAGTGGTTGTACTTGTCATGAGTACAGGTAGTGAAAGATGACAAACCGGTCCTTATACGAGGGGACAATCCTTCTGCTCACGCCTAAACCAGCTGAGCCATCACCTTAGGCCCTCCCCTAAACCAGGGAGTCCCTGATCATCCCTACTCAAAGGTGATAAGGGTGAAAACCCTTCATCAAACACATTTTGAAAAGCATTTTCTTTTGGAAACTCACACCTTTCCTCAAATCATTTGTAACAAATATATCAGGGATTGATTGCGGCAAGCGGCTAGGTGGCCATAATAACTTGTCTCAAAATCATATCATGCATAAAATAACAGGCTGAGGGTTGTGGTTGAAAAATCATAGGTAATTTATGCATCAAAGGGATCCAGTGAGCTTGTCGTGCTTATTCGGCGAAGGGGGAAGGAGAGCTCGTGGAACTGGCTTCTAGCTCCACCGCCTGGCGTAGACTTGCAGATCTGGCCTCCACAAGATGGCACGAACGCTCCGACAACTATGCAACATGAATAAGCAAACATACAAACAGGCAAGTATACTAACAAATATTTAGTATAGTGGTCAGAATAGCGATATATGGATGGGTAGAGTCTTGAGTAGAATCTGTGTCATGTGGTGTTGAGATACTACTAGTGGTGGAGCGGAGGTGCTTACCAGGAGGGTGAACTAGAGGCGAAGCGACACTATGCGTGTAGCCGGCAGAGCGGAGTAACTGAGTGGGTGGGGTGTTTGCCTTGGCTGAGGGTGTTGAGTGTGTGTGGAGAGGGAGAGGGTAGCTAGGTGTATTTATAGCTGGGTGTATGTGGTGTAGCCCAGTGAAGTTCACTATTGGTGAGAATAGTGACGAAAGAATCGTCTGACTTAGCATGGACAGGAGAGTTATAGGCAGAATATGGGACAAGAGTATTTTGGGAGTTTTCTGGAATATAAACCATGCTTAAGGGATGACATGGTTGGATAGGGAATAATTCGATAAGAATTTAGAAACAAGAATTATTGGAATCGAAGTTTGGAAGCCTGGTTCGAAGGAATCTCAAAGTTAAGCGTGCTCAACTTGGAGAAACCTGGGATGGGTGACCAGATGGGAAGTTCCTACTTGAAGGAAAATCACAGTCACTGGAGTTTGTATAACTGTAATATGGGTCTGACTGGTCTTAGGTGGACTGGACATCATGATGGATGAGTAGTTGAAATTTGGGGTGATCGGATGATCGATGAATAGTAACGGTGAATAGTAACGGTAAATAGTAACGGTAAAAAGTAACGGTAAAAAGTAACGGTAAATAGTAACGGTAAAAAGTAACGGTAAATAGTAACGGTAAAAAGTAACGGTAAAAAGTAACGGTAAAAAGTAACGGTAAAAAGTAACGGTAAAAAGTAACGGTAAATAGTAACGGTAAAAAGTAACGGTAAAAAGTAACGGTAAATAGTAACGGTAAAAAGTAATGGTAAATAGTAACGGTACAAGTAACGGTAAATAGTAACGGTAAATAGTGATGGTGAATAGTTCGTATGAACGAACGATGAACGATGGATAGGAACTATGAACGAACGATGAACGGAATTTCGGCAGCATAACGGCAGGAAAAAAGATTATTTGGACGAACGAACGGACGAACGATCGAACGATCGGACGAACGGACGAACGAACCATGAACGATCGGACGAACGATCAAACGATCGGACGAACGAACGATCGGAATTTCGGCAGCATAACGGCAGGAAAAAGATGATTTGGACGAACGAACGGACGAACGAACCATGGACGATCGGACGAACGATCAAACGATCGGACGAACGAACGAACAAACTAAGAACAGGGGGACGAACGATCGAAGAACGACCGAACGATCCTTGTGCTAGTGTGTGCTTGTGTGGAACATGGAGTGGGTGTGTGTGGGGGGGGGAGAGAGTTGCCATGAAATGGCTTGGGGTGGGATGAGAGGAGGCCCTTGCCCCTCTATTTATAGCCATGGTGGGGGGATTAGGGGGAGGGATGAGGGGATTAGTGGGAGGATGAGAGGATTAGTGGGAGATTAGCATGGATTTGTCTTATATGAGTGTAATTAGCTTGTAGAGCTCACCGTATGACACCGGAGGCATACGTATACGTATGAGCATGAAGAAAGTTATGAAGAAAATATTTGTAGGGACTTGAAAAATGATTCTGAAGGTATTTCTCAAGAGGAAAATACTTGGAGATATATCGGTGGAGTATTTCTGAAAAGAATCAGAGGGGATCTCTGGGGAAATATTTGTAGGATATTTTGAGGAGGATTTTAGAGAGAATATGGACCACTATATTTTACTTGTTGATATCAACTCGCAAACAAACATTTTGAAATGAAATTTGAAATTCATTTTGAATTTAGAGGGAGTTTGAGAAATTTTCAGAATTTGAAATTTTGGGATGCTACAAATCTACCCCACTTAAAAGGAATCTCGTCCTCGAGATTCGGCTTAGAAGGGTTATGGGTATAGCTTTACTTCAGCTACATATCTTCAATTTGCAGACTCTTCGAGGAGATAGAGCTTCAACAAAATCTGGCCTTTGAGGGGCATCTGGTTGCTGATTGCAAACGCTGATTCTGGTACTCAAAGATCATCTTCAGGCTTCTGGCTTTCACTTGGCAGCTAGCTTATTGAGGGAGCATCGATGCCAACACACAAACCTTTCTCTTGCGAACTTCCACATGGATTCCTTCCTTGATTGGTCTTCTAGTGCTTCATCAACAAAACTTGGGTGACCACTTCTCATCCAGGAACTTATAAGCTTTGATGATCTGGTCCTCCACAAGCTTGCTACAGGCCTTCTTCTTTTTCTTCACAGCAGGAACCTTACTGGGACACTACCCCACTTAAAAAGGATGAGGGTAGAACTCTTGAATCTTGGGGATTTGAACTCCTTGAAGTACCTCATAACAAGGGTGTTACGGGGCCTTCTTCTGTTGTTGCTGCTTGACCAGGCTGCAGAGAGATGACTGTCACAGGGTTGATTCTGGGAGAACCTTCTTCTTATCTTCTCTTCACTATCTTATTTTCTCTTCTCACTTTTCCTTTCTTTCTCTTTGCTCTTCCCACTGGAGGATTCTATCAAAGAGTATTACCATCATACAGAGGAGGAAACCAAAGATGTTGAACCATGTACAACAGTCTTCAACCCGAGAATCACCAAGCATTATGATCTTAGGGTCGAGGGAGTGGAAAATGGAGTTGCTTGCGATTTGGCAGAGGGGATTTATCTGGAGTGTGCTTTGCTTTGAGCAAGATGGGAGTTGAGGGAGCTGGTGGGGAAGTTTTATAGGCGAGTGGGGGTGCTCGGGTGCGGAGTGGCGGTGATGGAGTCGGTGACACAAGGCAGCAGGTGCGACGGAGGGGGGGGTGGTGTTGCTGGCGGTAATGGCGGTGGGTGTGCTGCAAAAGGGGGCGTGGGCGGTGGTGCTAGTGCGCATGGAGGCGGGCACGTATGCGGGGGGGCATGGGTGAGTGGTGGGGTCAACGACCCTGATGTTTGTGGTCTCTGGTTCCAAGAATCTTTGCCTCTCTGTATGGTAATAACTCCTTCTGTCCTCTTTTTCTGTTTACTTTGACTCAGGGACAGTGCTTTGATTCTCACGGTCGGTCCTTTTGACTGAGCAGCTGGACAGGTTCCTTCTGTAGCTTATTCCATGCTTCAAGGGTAAGCTTCCTGGTATCTTCTTGGGTAAGGCACTCTTCTCTTGAGATGGGTTAAGATGAGAATGGAAGCATAAGGTGAGGATTAGCTCTAGTTTGTGATCTATGTTTTAGAGAAAACCTTTCTTAAAAAGAAAGAAAACACACAAGTTCAGCAATGATAAGCACAAACAAATCAAATGTTTTGAATAAGGGAAGAATAGAGTTTTTCCAAAGCACGGACTACTCAGATTCGGGGGCTAAGCATAACTACTATTGCTCAGCTCCTGAATTGAGAACTATGCTAATGCAACTTATGAGCACTAACGTTAAAGCATCACATATGCACTCCAAAGGGGAGAAAACATCAAGCGAAATTCATTTTGAAATGCCCTAGGGGGCCACACAATTAGGGTTTTTCAAAACACGAGACTACACGATTACCTCTCATACATGCAGGGCTCTAGCCAAAGTGAAGAAAAACTTCACTACCCAATGCATGCAGAGGACTGGGCATGACTAACTTCAGACCAGGGAGCTTCTCTTCTGGCGAGGCTGGCACACAACTTTAGTCTGAGACATCTCCTGGATGGGTCAAGAGGGAGCTGATGTTGATGACTTCTTCTGGCGGCCACTGAGATGGCAGCACGGGGTCGAACTCTTCTTCAAGTTGGACTGGCTCTTGTAGCTCCTCAGAGGGCGGCAGTGCTGGCAGGGTGCTTGCAGCTTCTTCCTTGACTTCAAGGGATGGTGCTGGAATCTTCTTCATGTAGAAGGGCTCAAATAACTCTAGCGGGGGATCTTGAGAGGACTCGGGGTGCTCTTGCTTATCCATAGCCTGAGGGAAGACTGGAATTCCTTCCAAGACTATGGCTCCTTCCGGTAGTTCCCAAGCCTTCTTATCTCCTCTGATAGAGACCGGGTGACCTTCAAGAATCTGGGGGTCTTCAGCTCCGATGGGTTGAACAGGGTTGGATGAAGCGGGCTCTTGGATCCGCAGGGCTCTACGTTGGTTATGGGTTACCAAGTAGGCCTCCATCAGCTTCTGGACATGCTCATCCTTGGCTTGCTTCAAAGCTTCAACAGCAATGACTTCACGACTTTCCAAGGCAGCTACACGGGCTTGAGCTGTGGTGAGATCCACATGGAGCTTATGGTTGAGCTTCTCTGCATCTTCTGCTCGGGCAATCATCTGACGGTGGTGCCGAGCCAAGAAATCATATTGTGCATCCAGGGTGAGCAGGTATGCAGTGAGGTACACCACTATGGGGTCGTCCTCAAGCAGCTGCTGACCTTCCAATGCACGCATCCTGGCCATCCAAGCGGGGCGGTTTCTCTGAAAGGGTGGAAAGAATCTGAGCGAGGTGTCGGCCACTTCTTCTTCATACAGTTGACACAGGGTCCTCAATGCCTTGCGAGCGACGACTTGGCAGGTGTCTTTGAATCTGTGCCCAGTAGCAGTGACACTCCATTCCACATGGTGCGGACTGGATCCAATGTACACAGTCACGACACATTTCTCTGTGCCATGCTCGACGAATTCACGACCATCATACTCTGGCTGGCTCCTGATTCCGAGGCGGACTGTGCATGCTTTCAGCAACTTGGGAAAACCATCTTCATTCTAGCAAAAGCTGGTTTGGCAGCGAAACTGCATCTGACTTCTGAGAGAAGGAAAGGGGGAAAGCATTTTTGAAATGAAGGGATGAGAGCAAGAATTTTTTTTAAAAAAATAGTTTGGACTCAAAAACTTTTGATCAGGCTAAGGGTTACGTCCTGCGGCCAACCTAACAGCTCTGATACCACCTGAAGCGCCCCAATCCTCTGGGACTCAAATGTGATACAATTACTAGTCCCAGGAGGCTAGTAAACACATTTATACATCAGATGATTCCAGATCTGCTTAAACGAGACAAACCTATAAAGGTGGCGATCAACTTTAAGAGTTGGTCCACAACTCGGGATATAACATCAGAGTGGGGCTGAAGCAGCCTGATATACGTAGTGAAGCAAATTAGCGGTCCAACAGCCACAGGCAAGGTTGGGAACAGTCGTAACTCTTACCCGATCTCCTTTTTTCTGAAAAACAACAAATAAGCAAGGGTGAGTAAAAACGTACTCAGCAACCCACCTTCACCCGCAGAATGGGGAAATCAGATATAATGCATGGAATATGTGGAGCTCAGGATATTTGCAGAAACAACAATATTTTATGTAGGGTTGTTTTGAAAAAACATTTTGTATTTTGCAAAGCGCATCCTCTCCAAAAGGAGCAGGAAGTTTTTCAGTATAGAACGAAATCCCCTGGACTAAACCATCCAGGTATCTTAGCAGTTTCTCACTGGTTTTCCTTTTCAAAAACAGCTACTGGACTTCCCGTCCATCATAGCTCACGGCTCAACCACCGGACCTTTTAAAAACCATTTTTCTCAAACACACCCCTTTTTGAAAACAAAACATTAATTGCCATACCATACCAGACTCGTCCATTCCTGTGGACACAGACTATTCGAATAGGTTTTCAAACTCTGCGCAGAGGTGTACACTTTACCCACTAGTCCGGTTTCTACGATCTCACCGTCGTGAGACCCGAATGCCGAATCTCTTTCTTTCCTCGCACGTCCTAACCTTAACGGTTATACCGGAATGAGTCAGGCCACAACCATGTCCAAACCGGACAAAACTTTCCCCCTCCTTATCCTCCCGGTGCTCCCCAGCCTTCATAACCTTGGGGTTGGACCGTACGAGTTCAGATTGAGTGACTGCCCACACAGTCTCGAGTGGTTGTACTTGTCATGAGTACAGGTAGTGAAAGATGACAAACCGGTCCTTATACGAGGGGACAATCCTTCTGCTCACGCCTAAACCAGCTGAGCCATCACCTTAGGCCCTCCCCTAAACCAGGGAGTCCCTGATCATCCCTACTCAAAGGTGATAAGGGTGAAAACCCTTCATCAAACACATTTTGAAAAGCATTTTCTTTTGGAAACTCACACCTTTCCTCAAATCATTTGTAACAAATATATCAGGGATTGATTGCGGCAAGCGGCTAGGTGGCCATAATAACTTGTCTCAAAATCATATCATGCATAAAATAACAGGCTGAGGGTTGTGGTTGAAAAATCATAGGTAATTTATGCATCAAAGGGATCCAGTGAGCTTGCCGTGCTTATTCGGCGAAGGGGGAAGGAGAGCTCGTGGAACTGGCTTCTGGCTCCACCGCCTGGCGTAGACTTGCAGATCTGGCCTCCACAAGATGGCACGAACGCTCCGACAACTATGCAACATGAATAAGCAAACATACAAACAGGCAAATATACCAACAAATATTTAGTATAGTGGTCAGAATAGCGATATATGGATGGGTAGAGTCTTGAGTAGAATCTGTGTCATGTGGTGTTGAGATACTACTAGTGGTGGAGCGGAGGTGCTTACCAGGAGGGTGAACTAGAGGCGAAGCGACACTATGCGTGTAGCCGGCAGAGCGGAGTAACTGAGTGGGTGGGGTGTTTGCCTTGGCTGAGGGTGTTGAGTGTGTGTGGAGAGGGAGAGGGTAGCTAGGTGTATTTATAGCTGGGTGTATGTGGTGTAGCCCAGTGAAGTTCACTATTGGTGAGAATAGTGACGAAAGAATCGTCTGACTTAGCATGGACAGGAGAGTTATAGGCAGAATATGGGACAAGAGTATTTTGGGAGTTTTCTGGAATATAAACCATGCTTAAGGGATGACATGGTTGGATAGGGAATAATTCGATAAGAATTTAGAAACAAGAATTATTGGAATCGAAGTTTGGAAGCCTGGTTCGAAGGAATCTCAAAGTTAAGCGTGCTCAACTTGGAGAAACCTGGGATGGGTGACCAGATGGGAAGTTCCTACTTGAAGGAAAATCACAGTCACTGGAGTTTGTATAGCTGTAATATGGGTCTGACTGGTCTTAGGTGGACTGGACATCATGATGGATGAGTAGTTGAAATTTGGGGTGATCGGATGATCGATGAATAGTAACGGTGAATAGTAACGGTAAATAGTAACGGTAAAAAGTAACGGTAAAAAGTAACGGTAAATAGTAACGGTAAAAAGTAACGGTAAAAAGTAACGGTAAAAAGTAACGGTAAATAGTAACGGTAAAAAGTAACGGTAAAAAGTAACGGTAAATAGTAACGGTAAATAGTAATGGTAAATAGTAACGGTAAAAGTAACGGTAAATAGTAACGGTAAATAGTGATGGTGAATAGTTCGTATGAACGAACGATGAACGATGGATAGGAACTATGAACGAACGATGAACGGAATTTCGGCAGCATAACGGCAGGAAAAAAGATTATTTGGACGAACGAACGGACGAACGATCGAACGATCGGACGAACGGACGAACGAACCATGAACGATCGGACGAACGATCAAACGATCGGACGAACGAACGATCGGAATTTCGGCAGCATAACGGCAGGAAAAAGATGATTTGGACGAACGAACGGACGAACGATCGAACGATCGGACGAACGGACGAACGAACCATGGACGATCGGACGAACGATCAAACGATCGGACGAACGAACGAACAAACTAAGAACAGGGGGACGAACGATCGAAGAACGACCGAACGATCCTTGTGCTAGTGTGTGCTTGTGTGGAACATGGAGTGGGTGTGTGTGGGGGGGAGAGAGTTGCCATGAAATGGCTTGGGGTGGGATGAGAGGAGGCCCTTGCCCCTCTATTTATAGCCATGGTGGGGGGATTAGGGGGAGGGATGAGGGGATTAGTGGGAGGATGAGAGGATTAGTGGGAGATTAGCATGGATTTGTCTTATATGAGTGTAATTAGCTTGTAGAGCTCACCGTATGACACCGGAGGCATACGTATACGTATGAGCATGAAGAAAGTTATGAAGAAAATATTTGTAGGGACTTGAAAAATGATTCTGAAGGTATTTCTCAAGAGGAAAATACTTGGAGATATATC
This sequence comes from Zea mays, assembly GCF_902167145.1. Classification (NCBI taxonomy): domain Eukaryota; kingdom Viridiplantae; phylum Streptophyta; class Magnoliopsida; order Poales; family Poaceae; genus Zea; species Zea mays. Next base: position 40,856,917 of record NC_050098.1, on the reverse strand, counting down.
GGTGGAGTATTTCTGAAAAGAATCAGAGGGGATCTCTGGGGAAATATTTGTAGGATATTTTGAGGAGGATTTTAGAGAGAATATGGACCACTATATTTTACTTGTTGATATCAACTCGCAAACAAACATTTTGAAATGAAATTTGAAATTCATTTTGAATTTAGAGGGAGTTTGAGAAATTTTCATAATTTAAAATTTTGGGATGCTACAACAAGCCTACCGACTCGGGCTCAAGCCACAAGCGCAAAGACGGGAAGAAGAAGAAGAAGACAAGGCGCATCAAGGAGATCGTCTACTACGACAGCGACGAATCTTCATCTTCCCAAAAGGACGACGACTACGAGAAAAAGAAATCGGTCAATTCGAACTTTTCTTTTGATTACTCTCGTATTCCTCAAAGTACAAATGCTCATTTATTATCTATTCCACTTGGTAAACCTCCTCATTTTGATGGAGAGGACTACGGATTTTGGAGTCACAAAATGCATAGTCACTTGTTCTCTCTCCATCCTAGTATATGGGAGATTGTAGAGAATGGAATGCACTTTGATAGTTCGGATAGTCCCATGTTTATCAATGAGCAAATTCATAAAAATGCACAAGCTACTACTGTTCTTCTAGCTTCCTTGTGCAGGGATGAGTACCACAAAGTGAGCGGCTTGGACAATGCCAAGCAGATCTGGGACACCCTCAAGATCTCACATGAGGGCAACGATGTCACCATGCTCACCAAGATGGAGTTAGTGGAAGGCGAACTTGCTAGATTCGCTATGATAAGGGGAGAAGAGCCAACTCAAACGTACAACCGGCTAAAGACCCTTGTCAACAAGATAAGAAGCTATGGAAGCACGTGATGGACGGATCACGACGTCGTCCGCCTAATGCTAAGGTCTTTTACTGTCCTTGATCCTCATCTTGTAAACAATATTTGTGAGAATCCTAGGTACACCAAGATGACGCCCGAGGAGATACTTGGAAAGTTCGTGAGCGGGCGAATGATGATCAAGGAAGCAAGATACGTGGACGACGCATTGAATGGTCCAATCAATGAGCCTCAACCTCTTGCTCTCAAGGCAACAAGAAACAATGAGACGCTACCTAGCAAGGTGGCACAAATTGAGGCGGCTGGACTTAATGATGAAGAGATGGCCCTCATAATCAAGAGATTCAAGACGACGCTTAAGGGTCGCAAGGGACAGCCAAGCAAGATCAAAGCCAAGGGGAAGCGCTCATGCTTCAAATGCAGTAAGATTGGTCATTTTATTACTAACTGTCCCGATAATGAAAGTGACCAGGAACAAGGGAGCAAGAGGGAAAAGAAGAAAAATTACAAGAAGGCCAAGGGCGAGGCACATCTAGGAAAGGAGTGGGACTCGGATTGCTCCTCCTCCGACTCCGACAATGAAGGACTCGCCGCCACCGCCTTCAACAAGTCATCCCTCTTCCCCAACGAGCGTCACACATGCCTTATGGCAAGGGAGAAGAAGGTATGTACGCGAAACTCTACTTATGCTTCTTCAAGTGAGGAAGAATCTAGTGATGAGGATGAAATAGATTATTCATGTTTATTTAAAGGCCTAGATAGAACCAAGGTAGATAAAATTAATGAATTGATTGATGCCTTGAATGATAAGAATAGGCTTTTAGAAAAACAAGAGGACTTGTTGTATGAAGAACATGACAAATTTGTAGAAGCACAAAAATCTCATGCTTTAGAAGTTAAAAGAAATGAAATGCTTTCTTGTGAATTATCTTCTTGCCATGAGACAATTTCTAACTTAAGAAGCATTAATGATGATTTGAATGCTAAGTTAGAAATAGCTAGTAAATCAACATCTAGTGTAGAAAATGATGTTATTTGCAAAAGGTGTAAAGATATTGATATTGATGCTTGTAGTGAACACATAGTCTCTATTGCAAAATTAAATGATGAAGTTGCTAGTCTTTTTGCCCAACTTAAGACTAGCAAAAGTGAATTTGACAAATTAAAATTTGCAAGGGATGCCTACACAATTGGTAGACACCCCTCAATTAAGGATGGTCTTGGCTTCAAGATGGAAGTCAAGAACTTAACAAGCCATAAGGCTTCCATCTCCACAAAGGAGAAAGGGAAGGCCCCTATGGTGAGTAGTACTAAAAAGAACCATGCTTTTATGTACAATGATAGAAGACAGTCTCATAAAAGTTGTAATGCTTATAATGCTTTTGATGCACATGCCTATGATTCTTATGCTATGTTTGCTTCTAGTTCCTCTTATATGCAAGATAGAGATATGTCTAGGAGATATGTTCATCATGTGCCTAGAAAGAATATTGTTCATGTTGCTAGGAAAGTTATGGATGGTCCTTCTACAATTTATCATGCTTTAAATGCTTCCTTTGCTATTTGTAGAAAGGATAGGAAGATAGTTGCTAGGAAATTAGGGGCAAAATGCAAGGGTGATAAAACTTGCATTTGGGTCCCTAAGACAATTGTGACTAACCGTGTAGGACCCAACAAGAGTTGGGTACCTAAGACCCAAGCCTAAATTTGCCTTGCAGGTTTATGCATCCGGGGGCTCAAGCTGGATTATCGACAGTGGATGCACAAACCATATGACGGGGGAGAAGAAGATGTTCACCTCCTACGTCAAGAATAAGGATTCCCAAGATTCAATCATATTCGGTGATGGGAACCAAGGCAAGGTGAAAGGTTTAGGCAAGATTGCAATATCCAATGAGCACTCTATCTCTAATGTGTTTTTAGTTGAGTCTCTTGGATATAATTTAGTATCTGTCAGTCAATTATGTAATATGGGATATAATTTTCTATTTACAAATGTAGATGTGTCTGTCTTTAGAAGAAGTGATGGTTCACTAGCATTTAAGGGTGTACTAGACGGCAAACTTTATTTAGTTGATTTTGCAAAAGAGGAGGCCGGTCTAGATGCATGCTTAATCTCTAAGACTGGCATGGGCTGGCTGTGGCATCGCCGCTTAGCACATGTGGGGATGAAGAACCTTCACAAGCTTCTAAAGGGAGAACACGTGATAGGTTTGACTAACGTGCAATTTGAAAAAGATAGACCTTGTGCAGCTTGTCAAACAGGTAAACAAGTGGGAGGAGCACATCACAGCAAGAATGTGATGACCACTTCAAGACCTCTGGAGCTGCTGCATATGGACCTCTTCGGACCCGTCGCCTATCTGAGCATAGGGGGAAGTAAGTATGGTTTAGTTATTGTTGATGATTTTTCCCGCTTCACTTGGGTATTCTTTTTACAGGATAAGTCTGAAACCCAAGGGTCCCTCAAGCGCTTCCTAAGGAGAGCTCAAAATGAGTTTGAGCTCAAGGTGAAGAAGATAAGGAGCGACAACGGGTCCGAGTTCAAGAATCTTCAAGTTGAGGAGTTCCTTGAGGAGGAAGGGATCAAGCACGAGTTCTCCGCTCCCTACACACCACAGCAAAACGGTGTGGTAGAGAGGAAGAACAGGACGCTAATCGATATGGCGAGGACGATGCTTGGAGAGTTCAAGACCCCCGAGTGCTTTTGGTCGGAAGCCGTGAACACGGCTTGTCACGCCATCAACAGGGTCTACCTTCATCGCCTTCTCAAGAAGACGTCATATGAGCTTCTAACCGGTAACAAACCCAATGTATCTTACTTTCGTGTATTTGGGAGCAAATGCTACATTCTAGTGAAGAAGGGTAGAAATTCCAAGTTTGCTCCCAAAGCTGTAGAAGGGTTTTTGTTAGGATATGACTCAAATACAAAGGTGTATAGAGTCTTCAACAAATCATCGGGATTGGTTGAAGTCTCTAGCGACATTGTATTTGATGAGACTAATGGCTCTCCAAGAGAGCAAATTATTGATCTTGATGATGTAGATGAAGAAGATGTTCCGACGGCCGCTATACGAACCATGGGGATTGGTGATGTACGACCACAGGAACAAAAGGAGCAAGATCAACCCTCTTCCTCAACTATGGTGCATCCCCCAACTCAAGACGATGAACAGGTTCATCAACAGGAGGCGTGTGATCAAGGGGAGCACAAGATGATCATGTGATGGAGGAAGAAGCGCAACCGGCACCTCCAACCCAAGTTCGAGCAATGATTCAAAGGGATCATCCCGTCGACCAAATTCTGGGTGATATTAGCAAGGGAGTAACTACTCGATCTCGATTAGTTAATTTTTGTGAGCATTACTCCCTTGTCTCTTCTATTGAGCCTTTCAGGGTAGAAGAGGCCTTGCTAGATTCGGACTGGGTGTTGGCCATGCAAGAGGAGCTCAACAACTTCAAGAGGAATGAAGTTTGGACACTGGTGCCTCGTCCCAAGCAAAATGTTGTTGGAACCAAGTGGGTGTTCCGCAACAAACAAGACGAGCACGGAGTGGTGACAAGGAACAAGGCTCGACTTGTGGCAAAAGGTTATGCCAAGTCGCAGGTTTGGACTTTGAGGAGACTTTTGCTCCTGTAGCTAGGCTAGAGTCCATTCGTATTTTGCTAGCATATGCCGCTCACCATTCTTTCAGGTTGTTCCAAATGGATGTGAAGAGCACTTTCCTCAACGGGCCAATCAAGGAGGAGGTGTACGTAGAGCAACCCCCTGGCTTCGAGGATGAACGGTACCCCGACCACGTGTGTAAGCTCTCTAAGGCGCTCTATGGACTTAAGCAAGCCCCAAGAGCATGGTATGAATGCCTTAGAGACTTTCTAATTGCTAATGCTTTCAAGGTTGGGAAAGCCGATCCAACTCTTTTCACTAAGACTTGTGACGGTGATCTTTTTGTGTGCCAAATTTATGTCGATGACATAATATTTGGTTCTACTAATAAAAAGTCTTGTGAAGAGTTTAGCAGGGTGATGACGCAGAAATTCGAGATGTCAATGATGGGCGAGTTGAACTACTTCCTTGGGTTCCAAGTGAAGCAACTCAAGGACGGCACCTTCATCTCTCAAACCAAGTACACGCAAGACTTGCTGAAGCGGTTTAGGATGAAGGACGCCAAGCCCGCAAAGACTCCGATGGGAACCGACGGACACACGGACCTCAACAAAGGAGGTAAGTCCGTTGATCAAAAGGCATACCGGTCAATGATAGGGTCATTACTTTACTTATATGCTAGTAGACCGGATATTATGCTTAGCGTATGCATGTGTGCTAGATTTCAATCCGATCCTAAGGAGTGTCACTTAGTGGCGGTGAAGCGAATTCTTAGATATTTAGTTGCTACGCCTTGCTTCGGGATCTGGTATCCAAAGGGGTTTACCTTTGACTTAATTGGATATTCCGATTCCGACTATGCTGGATGTAAGGTCGATAGGAAGAGTACATCGGGGACGTGCCAATTCTTAGGAAGGTCCCTGGTGTCATGGAACTCTAAGAAACAAACTTCCGTTGCACTATCCACCGCTGAGGCCGAGTATGTTGCCGCAGGACAGTGTTGCGCGCAACTACTTTGGATGAGGCAAACCCTCAGGGACTTTGGCTACAATCTGAGCAAAGTCCCGCTCCTATGTGATAATGAGAGTGCTATCCGCATGGCGGAAAATCCTGTTGAACATAGCCGCACAAAGCACATAGACATCCGGCATCACTTTTTGAGAGACCACCAGCAAAAGGGAGATATCGAAGTGTTTCATGTTAGCACCGAGAACCAGCTAGCCGATATCTTTACCAAGCCTCTAGATGAGAAGACCTTTGCAGGTTGCGTAGTGAGCTAAATGTCTTAGATTCGCGGAACCTGGATTAATTTATAGCATACATATGTTTATGTCTTTGATCATGTTCCTTATGCATTTCGTTGCTTACTTATGGTGCTCAAGTTGTACAAACACTCCCCGGACCTCACAAGTCCTTGTGCAAGTGATGCACATATTTAGGGGGAGCTGTGCTACAACTTGACCCTTTGAAACTAACCATGTGCTTGAGTTTGCTTGTTTTAGTCTCAAAGGAGGTTTGAAAGGGAAAAGGTGGACTTGGACCATGAAAGACTTCCACTGCACTCCGATAAGAGGGTAACTTATTCCAAGTTCATCTCATGTACTCTTATTGCCTTTGTATTCTTATTGAAGATTTTGGTGAGGCAATGGGGTTAAAGGGCCAAGATTGATCCCGTTTTGGTGCTTGATGCCAAAGGGGGAGAAAATAAAGGCCAAAGCGATAATGGATCAGCTACCACTTGAGAAATTTTGAAAATAGTAGAATAGAGAGTAGAATAGAGCTTAGAATAGAGCTTTTGGTTTGTCAAAACTCTTTTATTGTCTCTCTTGTCAAAAGTTGGTTTCTTGTGGGGAGAAGTGTCGATTATGAGAAAAAGGGGGAGACATGTCCGGTGCGCCAACGGCTCTCAGGCTGCCAACGGTCGACTGCGCCGTTTATGGAAAGAAATCGGGCACCGGACAGTGTCCGGTGTGCACCGGACTGTCCGGTGTGCCAGTCGACAGAAGGCAAGATCAGCCTTCCTAGATTGCTCTCAACGGCTCCTAGCTGCCTTGGGGCTATAAAAGGGACCCCTAGGCGCATGGAGGAGTATACCAAGCATTCCTACAACATTTCTAAGCACCAAGACCTCGATTCCGCGCATTTGTTTCATTGTGATAGCATATAGAGCTCTAGTGGAGTTGTGAACTCATTGAGTTGTGTTGCGAGCTCTTGTTGCGACTTGTGTGCGTGTTGTTACTCTGATTTTTGAGTCTTGTGTGCGTTGCTAATCCCTCCCTTGCTCCGTGCTTCTTTGTGAATTTCAAGTGTAAGGGCGAGAGGCTCCAAGTTGTGGAGATTCCTCGCAAACGGGATTGAGAAAAAGCAAGCAAAACACCGTGGTATTCAAGTGGGTCTTTGGACCACTTGAGAGGGGTTGATTGCAACCCTCGTCCGTTGGGACGCCACAACATGGAGTAGGCAAGCGTTGGTCTTGGCCGAACCACGGGATAACCACCGTGCCATCTCTGTGATTGATTTATTGTGGTTATTGTGTTTTGACTCCTCTCTAGCCACTTGGCAATTTTTGTGCTAACGATTAACCAAGTTTTGTGGCTTAAGTTTTCAAAATTCACATGATCACCTATTCACCCCTCCCCTCTAGGTGCTCTCACTTCGCCGTCACTCCACTCTCAATTGGTATAATCTTCACTCATACTTATATGTACCATTGGGGAGAAAGTAAAAGGGCTCACAAAGTCTCCGTTTTTGAAGATTAATGCCAAAGGGGGAGAGAATATAAGCCCAAAGCAAAAGGACCGCACCACCACCAATTTAAAAATTTTCAATTGATATATTTTAATATATATTTACCTTCAAAGAATTTTCAATTGGTATCTAAATCTTTTTCCTATTAGTAAAACCCTCTTGAAAGCTAAGAGGAGAAGTTCATTCAGGGGGAGTTTTGTTTAAGTCAAAGGAAAAGCATTTGAAACTGGGGGAGAAAATTTCAAATCTTGTAAATGCTTCTTGTAATCTTATTCATATACCTTTGGCTATTTGCAAAAAGACTTTGAAAAGGTTTTCCAAAAGATTTGCAAAAAACAAAACAAGTGGTGCAAATGTGGCCCAAAATGTTAAACAAAAGAAGGCAACCATGCTGTTGGGACCATGCTTCGTCGCGAAGGTCCTGCGGAAAGAAAACAGCTTCGGCTGAAGCTGCTTGAACGTAATGCCGAAGGTACCATTCATGAAGCTTCGGTATTACAGCATGTCCGAAGATGAGGGATCGAACCGACTTAAAGATAGAATGACCTTTTAGTCCATAAAGGTCTGAGTCAATGTTGTAAACTTTTATGAGGGGCATGATTGTAATTCCTCACAGGCTGTGTCTTGTGCCTATAAATAGTGAACAGTATTCCTTTACTGTTCACGCATTCCGGTAATTGCAAATGCTTCACTCGAGAATTATTATTTGTCAAGGCAAAGGTATAAATGTACCTAAACATTATGTTCAAGCATCTTAGATTCATATAATAAGATATGTGAATAATGTCACTTATTTCCGATATATTTATCTTTAATATTTCACATTGTACATTACCTTGAATTATCATTATAAGTTTAATTACGAAGGTGAAACCTTCGTAATATTCTGCTCATGGTCTTCGTCCGAAGTTCATTAAATCCTTGGGAATATAATGCTTCAGCGGACGAAAGGCATTGATATTTAACATTTTATGTTGCCTTGTTCTTAATTCATAGCATTTGAGAACAAGTCCCCAACATTGGCGCCTTCGTCATACTTCAGCTTCGTCATCCTGCACATATTAAAGAACAGAATAAGAAAGGTGCAAATTTCAAGGAGAAGGTAAAAGTAACAAATATAAGTTTCTCACTGGCTTAAGGTGGCTTCGAGCTTCGTCACCAGCCATTTTTCGCCCGCCATTTACCCAAATTTGGGTCATAAATCTATTTCCGATGCTTCGGACTAGGCTTGGGATATCAACCAAATCTGCTGCTGACAAGCTGAAGTTTGGTCTATTCACAATTTTTCCGTGCTTACAGCCAGCCTTCAGAAAAGCGGTAGCTGTGCCTCGAGAAGCTACCAGGGCGCAGAAGTCAGCATGCCCAGCAATAACTTTGTCAAGAGCATCAACCTCGCCTTCAATATATTCCAAGGTGCTGGGCAGGTTTTCAGCTGAAGGTGAAAATTTTTCAGAACTGGCTCCGATAGAGTGAAACACGTCCTTCAGCCGCTGCACGCATCGGCTTCCGAAATTTAGGCATTTCTCTTGAAGTTCCTTCAATGATTTTTGCAAATTTGAATTTTTCTCGATCTCAGTCTTGAGACTTGTTTCAAGGTTCTTCTTTTCTTGCTCAGTTTTTTCTGACTTTTTGAGTAATTCATTCTTTAAACTGTCATTTTCGGCTTGGACCTCAGCCAAGGAGCCTTCCATAGACTGAATAACAAAGTCTTTCTTTTCTAGGACACCTTCGTGTTCTTTAGCTATGATTTCAAGGTCTTGAATGGTGAAGTCCTTCTTCTTCAGAACAGCTTTGTAATTTTCAACTTTTTCTTCTAAATCTTTGATGATAGCTTTGTTCTTCTCCTCTTCAAGATCTTGTTGCATTTTAGCACTTTACTTAATAGTATACTCTGCCAAAACAACCTTCGTCAGAAAACGACATAATAATAATAATAATAATAAAATAATGATAATAATATTTTTACCTTAAAATTAGCATAGAGCAGGCTACCGGCGATATGTTGTCGCTGGTATCTGCAAAGGTTCGCTTCTATCTTCGGCAGGCCAACGCTTTTGGAGAAGGTCCTAACAACTTTGGCCTCGGTGCGATTCCGAAGGCATCTTAGCTTCCCTTCGTTGACCCCACCAAATAGCATAGACCCTGGTTTATATCCGCAGGATATGGCATATTTCTTCAGCTCTTCTTTTTCAGCACCTGTTAATTCTTGTGCAAGTAAATCTTGAAAGTTAAAATTTCCTTCCTCCAAAATGTCTTCAACCTGCTCTTTTCCCTTTTCAGTAGCCGTGTTCACCGCAGCCACATCAGCTTCTTCTTCAGCCATTTTCAGAAGTATATTGTCAATAACTTCAAGTGTGGTTTCCAGGTTTGAATCTTCGGTGGTCCCGGCTTCGGCTCCGGTAGCTTCGGCTCCGGTAGCTTTGGCTCTGGCGGTTGCAACTTCAGTGGTTTCGGCCCTGGTAGCTTCGGCTGCGGCGGCTTCGGCGGTCTCGGCAATAACAATTTTTGACGCCGATACCGGTGGCGGTGTCTGATGAATCACATCTGTCACTTGGATAATTCTGCGTTTTTTCGGCTTTGCAGGACTTTCTGCTGCCGAAGCTTCTTTGTCCTTCTAAAAAAACTTCGTCAGTTCCGGCGCCAGCAGACTTAGCTTGACAGGCAAAGATTCAGTCATTACCTTCAAAATTTCTCCTACTTCGGTAGCAGAAGGTGTCGCAGGAACTTCCTCATCTCGGACCAATCTCTTTGGTTCTAGAGATACAGGCTTTGGAGATGCAGCTTTTCTTTTTCTTGAAGCAGCTACCTTCGGTTCAAACTTTTCTTTCTTCTTTTTTGGTTGATCTTCGTCGTCTTTAATCAATGTGCCAGCTACTCTTTTCCTTTTCTGCCCTTCGGCACCCTTATCGAGCCGCCCATAATCAGGATATTCAAAGCCTATAGCATCAAGCACTCTGTTTAGCTTTCGTTTCGGCCGGGTGCCGAAGGCTGCTGTCATCAATTGATCCTCTTTTTTAGAATAATTCCCAAGAATTTCAGTACTCATCACTTCGATTGTTTCGAGCCATTCTTGGCAGGGTGCTTTAAAATATTTCTTGAACTTATAGTGGTAGGGCAGTCGGACAAGCTCCCCCTCTTTCTTCTCTCTTTCAAGCTTCGGCATAGCCCATTCCTTCATAGTTGGGAATATTTTGAAAGCCAAAAATTCCTGCACTAAATCTCTAGTGCCAATGTGCTCTGCAATAATCCTGAATTCAACCAACGCGGTTTGGGTTGGACCTTCTGGTGTCATACTGCATTGGGGTCTGGTCTCTCCGAAGATCAGTTCAAGCGGACTCTGTACTAGCTTCTCCTTGTCATCGTCAACTTTGTCGTAGAACCATTCCGATTTCCAGCCTGCCGGCCACTTGCTTCGGTAGCTGATAACAGGAAATTTTGTAGTTTTCCGATAGGCAAAATTGTAACAACCAAAATTTTCATGTAACCCATCCTTTCTGGCTTTGGTTTGGTAATGTAGCTCGTGCACCCGGCAGAAACCTTCGGCAAACGGTTCCACCCCTGGCTTCAGAGAGCCCAAATATAAACACTAAGCCTAACAATAGCGTTAGGAGTTAGTTGATGAAGATAGATCCCAAACTTCTTTAGCACATCGGCAATCATCCTATTCAAAGGAAATCTCAAACCAGCTTTGAGGAAACTCTTGAAAATCACTATTTCATCTTTCTGTGGCTTCGGGGTAGTTTCTTCTCCACCAAAGCGAATCAGCTTTTTCTCATCTTCGCTAAAGTAGCCCGACTTCACCATCTTCGGAAAATCAGCCTTAGAAATGGTTGACTTTCCGAAGTCCAGGTGGCTAGGCTTGCTTGGTACTGCGATACTGTGATCACCTTCAGAATCAGTCTCTTCAATATCTGCTTGTTCTGCTTCAGCAGCAGGGGTGTCTTCCGATGTCACCAACCCAGATCGCTTCATTGCTTTCGAGATAGGAACAGTTTCCACAGCTTCGGTTTCGTCTCCTTCGCGCTCAACTCTAGCAGTAGAACGCACTCTGGCCATTTGATTTTGAATTTCTTGAAAATTTCTTGGAAATTAATAACCTTTCTTCCGAAGCTCTTCTTCTGACGAAGCAGACACCAAACTGGAGCTTCGTTTGAATGCGAAAGTCAAGCTTCGGCTATGGTTAAATTTTTGGCAGCAAAACAGTGCAATAGCAATGAATGTTGTGGTAACTTCACACCTACCTGTCTGTTTATATAGTGCTGCAGGTAAGAAGCTGAATCGTCAGGATTTTTACACCAGGCAAACAGTTGCTCGCACCCGCTGCACGGTGGGCCGCAAAAACCAAAATAGTGAACCTGCATGGTAGGACCGCTACGCGCTCAAAAACTGTATCGTTTCTCGACAATGAGCTCAGGGAAGGTGTTTTTCGGACCTTCGGCTTCCTGAAGCCTAAGAGACTTTTTTCACGATCAAGCTCGTTACGAAAAATGATCTAGCACCACGAAGGGGCTACTGTTGGGACCATGCTTCGTCGCCGAAGGTCCTGCGGAAAGAAAACAGCTTCGGCTGAAGCTGCTTGAACGTAATGCCGAAGGTACCATTCATGAAGCTTCGGTATTACAGCATGTCTGAAGATGAGGGATCGAACCGACTTAAAGATAGAATGACCTTTTAGTCCATAAAGGTCTGAGTCAATGTTGTAAACTTTTATGAGGGGCATGATTGTAATTCCTCACAGGCTGTGTCCTGTGCCTATAAATAGTGAACAGTATTCCTTTACTGTTCACGCATTCCGGTAATTGCAAACGCTTCACTCGAGAATTATTATTTGTCAAGGCAAAGGTATAAATGTACCTAAACATTATGTTCAAGCATCTTAGATTCATATAATAAGATATGTGAATAATGTCACTTATTTCCGATATATTTATCTTTAATATTTCACATTGTACATTACCTTGAATTATCATTATAAGTTTAATTACGAAGGTGAAACCTTCGTAATATTCTGCTCATGGTCTTCGTCCGAAGTTCATTAAATCCTTGGGGAGATAATGCTTCAACGGACGAAAGGCATTGATATTTAACATTTTATGTAGCCTTGTTCTTAATTCATAGCATTTGAGAACAAGTCCCCAACACATGCATATCCTATGAAACTATAAAATTGGTTTAATTCCAAGCAATCTTTGCACTTACTCTATGCAAACTAGTTCAATTCTGCACTTATATGTTTGCTTTGGTTTGTGTTGGCATCAATCACCAAAAAGGGGGAGATTGAAAGGGAAATAGGGCTCAAACCTTTTCCTAAATGATTTTGGTGTTTTAATGCCCAACACAAATAATTGGACTAACTAGTTTGCTCTAGATTATATATATTCTACAGGTGCTAAAGGTTCAACACAAACCAATAAAAAGATCAAGTTAGGGTTCAAAAAGAAAGGAGCAAAAGAACCCAAAGGGAACCCTGGTCTGGCGCACCGGACTGTCCGGTGTGCCACCAGACAGTGTCCGGTGCACCAGGGGCGATCGACTCCAACTCCTCACCTTCGGGTTTCTGGAGAGCCGCTCCGCTATAATTCACCGGACTGTCCGGTGTGCTAGCGGAGCATCGGCTAGCCAGCGCAACGGTCGACTGCAACGGTCGCCTGCAACGTGAACAGTGCGGGGACAGTTCGCGCAGAGTCAGAGCAGTCATAGAAGGCGCACCGGACTGTCCGGTGCCCCAAGATGTCAGAGCTCCAACGGCCGAAACCGTCAGAACCCTAAAGATTGGGTGACGTGGCTGGTACACCGGACTGTCCGGTGCACCCATCGACAGTCAGCCTCCCCAACGGTTGAATTGGTGGTTGGGGCTATAAATACCCCCCAACCACCTCCACTCCAACCATCCAAGCATTCACTCCTTCACATTCAATACAAGAGCAATAGACACCATTCCAAAGACATAATTCAAGAGATCGATCCGCTCAAAGTCTCAAAATCAACTCTAGCGCATTTAGACTTGAGAGAGGATCGTTTGTGTTTTCTTGTGCTCTTGTTTGCTTGGTTGGCTTTCTTCTTCCTCATTCTTATTCTCTAAGTGACTTGTAATCAAAGCAAGAGACACCAAGTGTGTGGTGGTCCTTGTGGGGTCTAAGTGACCCATTTGATTAAGGAGAAAGCTCACTCGGTCTAGGTGACTGTTTGAGAGAGGGAAATGGTTGAAAGAGACCCGGTCTTTGTGACCACCTCAATAGGGACTAGGTTCTTTGGAACCGAACCTCGGTAAAACAAATCATCGTGTCATCTGCTCTATTTCTTGGTTGATTTGTTTTCGCCCTCTCTCCCGGACTTAGATTTTATTCTAACACTAACCTCGGCTTGTAGTGTGTTTAAAGTTGTAAATTTCAGTTTCCGCCTATCCACCCCCCTCTAGGCGACTTTCAATTGGTATCAGAGCCCGATGCTTCATTAGAGTTTAACAACTCGAAGTGATGTCGGGAGATCACGCCAAGAGGGAGATGGAAACAGCCACAAGCCACGGGAAGGCTCCATCAAGAGAGACTGGCGCCAAAGGAAGGGAGGAATCACCTCCCCGCGTCAAGTCGCACCGGAGTGGTGACAAGAAGAAGAAGAAGATGAAGAAAGTGGTCTACTACGAGACCGAATCTTCGTCACCTTCCACCTCTGGCTCCGACGCACTGTCCGTCACTTCTAAGCGCCATGAGCGCAAGAAGTTTAGTAAGATCCCCTTACCCTATCCAAGCATTTCCAAATGCACTCCTTTACTTTCCGTCCCATTAGGCAAACCACCAGTTTTTTACGGTGAGGATTATTGTATGTGGAGTGATAAAATGCAGCATCATCTAACCTCACTCCACGCTAGCATTTGGGACATTGTTGAGTTTGGAGCGCAAGTACCATCCGTGGGGGATGAAGGCTACGACTCAGACGAGGTCGCTCAAATCCGGCACTTCAACTCCCAAGCCACTACTATACTCCTCGCCTCTCTATGTCGAGAGGAGTATAATAAGGTGCAAGGGTTGAAGAGTGCTAAAGAGATTTGGAACATGGTAAAAACCGCGCATGAAGGGGATGGGGTGACCAAGATCACCAAGCGGGAGACGATCGAGGGGGATCTCGGTCAATTCATTCTCAACCAAGGAGAGGAGCCACAAGCCATGTACAACCGGCTCAAGACCTTGGTCAACCAAGTGCGTAACCTCGGGAGCATCAAATGGGATGACCATGAAATGGTCAAGGTTATTCTTAGATCACTCGTATTTCGTAATCCTACTCAAGTTCAATTAATACGTGGTGATCCTAGATATAAGCTAATGTCTCTCGAGGAAGTGATAGGAAAGTTTGTGAGCTTTGAGTTGATGATCAAAGGCTCCAAACAAATCGTCGAGCAAGGCGGCATCTCCACACCCGAGGTGCAACCCATCGCATTCAAAGCGACAGAAGAAAATAAAGAAGAGTCTACATCAAGTAGGCTCTCCATCGACGCCTCCAAGCTCGACAATGAGAAAATGGCGCTCATCATCAAGAGCTTCCACCAAATCTTCAAGCAAAGGAGGGAGAAGGATTACAAACCCCGCTCCAAGAAAGTGTGCTACAAGTGTGGTAAGCCCGGTCATTTCATTGCTAAATGTCCTATGTCTAGTGATAGTGACAGGGGCGACGACAAGAAGGGAAAGAGGAAGGAAAAGAAGAAGTACTACAAGAAGAAGGGTGGCGATGCCCACGTGTGTCGGGAATGGGACTCCGACGAGAGCTCCACCGACTCATCTTCCGACGAGGATGCCGCCAACATCGCCGTCAACAAGGGCCTCCTCTTCCCCAACGTCGACCACAAGTGCCTCATGGCAAAGGACAGAAAAAAGAAGAAAGTAAAATCTAGAGCCTCCACTAAATATACAACATCTAGTGATGAGGGTAGCTCTAGTGAAGATGTGGATGATTTGCTTAGTCTTTTTGCCAACCATAATATGCAACAAAAGGAAAAACTAAATGAATTGATAGGTGCTATTCATGAGATGGATGAACTCTTGGATAGCCAAGAGGAATACCTTATTAAGGAAAACAAAAAGCATGTTAAGGTAAAGAATGTTTATTCTCAGGAGATAGAGAAAAATGAAAATTTGACTAAGGAGCTTAGCATTTGCCATGACACCATTTCCAACCTTAGAACTTAGAATGCTAGTTTAATTGCTAAGGTTGAAATATCAAATGTTTGCCATGATTCAATTGTCAATCTTAGAAATGAAAATGCTAGTCAAATTGCGAAGATTGATAAATTGAATGAATCAATTGCTAGCCTTAAGACTGAGAATGAAAAGTTAATTTCTAAGGCTAAAGATTTAAATGTTTGCAATACTTCTATTTCCAATCTTAGAAATGAGAATGCTTCTTTACATGCTAAGATTGATAAATTAAATGTGTTGCAGACTTGTCCTCAAATGCTATGAGTTAAGAACAAGGCAACACAAATGTTAATGGTTAAAGTCCTTCGTCCTTCTAAACATTATCTCCCTTAGGATATAATGATCCTTAGACGAAGGTCATGAAGGACGTACCTTCATCATCGCAATATATATTAATGAAAGAAGAAGCATATGGAACATGAGAGATAACATGGATAACCATACGACATTATTAATATATCTTAATTATATCATCATGAATAAACGTGAACAATATTGAATTACATTGGTACCTTCGGCTTGACAGAAGGTGAAAGTCCAAGAGTGACGCACGAGTGAATACCAGTCAGCGTGAATAGTACAGGGGTACTGTTCACCTATTTATAGGCACGGGACGCAGCCCGGTCAAAATTACATTTATGTCCTCGATAACTAGTTCCAATCATGACACAAATTATCGTGGACTGATTGGTCTTTTCCTCTTTAAGTCGGTGCAACCCTTCGTCTCAAGGCTTGTCGCTATGCCGAAGCTCCTTGGATCGTAGCTTCGGCGTGTACCTTCGCGCTGTATTTGCTTATGTGATGATCTTCCGAAGGTGTTTCTGCTTAAAGGACCTTCGGCGATGAAGCAGGCCCCCAATAGTAGCCCCTTCGCGGTGCTAGATCGTTTTTCGTAACGAGCTTGATCCATGAAAAATCTCCAAGGCTTCGGAATGCCGAAGGTCCGAAAACACCTTTCCTGAGCTCGTTGCCGAGAAACGATTAAAATATTTCAAGCGCGAGTGGCCCACCAAGTAGCGGGTATGAACGGTTTGATGATCCTCTTCCCAGGCGCCGAGTGGCCCACCGTTCAGCGGGTGTGGGTAACTGTTCAGCGGGTGCGAGCGATTTGGCGATTCACCTTCCCACTTGTAGCACTATATAAACAGACGAGTAGGTGTGAAGTTACCACAACATTCATTGCCATTGCACTGTTGTGCTGTTGAAAATTTTCACCATAGCCGAAGCTTTTTCACCACATTCTCGAGCGAACCATCATTTTGAATTAGCTTCGTCAAAAAAGAGAGCTTCGTCAAAAAGGAGAGCTTCATCAAAAAATGTAAAAAATATCAGCTTCGTAAAAACCGCAAAAGATTCATCATCAGATGGCCAGAGTACGCTCGACTGCGAGGGTGACCCGTGAAGGAGAGGAGACTGAAGCCACTGAGACAGCTTCGATCTTCGAAGTCATGAGACAATCGGGATTAGTTGTGACGGAGGGAGCCATTGACGAAGGTGCACCTGCTGCCGAAGCTAAACAAGCTGATATTGAGGAAGAAAATGCTAATGAAGAAGAGGAAGACTATAGTATTCTGATTCCATCAAAACCCAACCACTTGGATTTTGAAAAATCTACTGTGTCTGAAGCCGATGTGCCCATGATGATGAAGCTAGGTTACTTCGGAGAAGCTAAAAAGAAGCTTATTCGTTTTGCCGGAGAAGAAACCACTCCAAAGCCGAAGGACGACGAAGTAGTGGTTTACAAAAGCTTTTTCAGGGCAAGATTACGGTTTCCCTTGAACGAGATGTTTGGAGAAGTTTTGAATAATTTTGAGATTTTTCTTCATCAGCTGACTCCTAACGCCATCGTTAGGCTCAGCATTTTCATCTAGGCCCTTCGAAGCCAAGGGATGGACCCAAATGCTGAAACTTTCTGCCGAGTGCATGAGCTGCATTACCAAACGAAGGCCAGAGAAGACGGGCTACATGAAAATTTTGGTTGTTATAACTTCGCGTATCGCAAGGATACAAAGGCTCCGGTCCTCAACTATCGCACCAAGTGGCCAACTAGCTGGAAGAGTGAGTGGTTTTATATTAAGGCTGATGAGAAGAAAAGAGGGAAACTGATGACGATGGTGATGAGCCCTCTATCCTTAAGCTTTGGGATGACCAGACCCTTGTGCAACATGAAGCCAGGGTCAGCATGTCCGCTAGCCACAACAGAATTCAGAGTGGTGGCTGAACAAATCAGCACCAGGGATCTAGTGCAAGAATACCTAGCCAACCGGGTATCTCCAACGTTGAGTGAATGGAGTATGCCGAAGCTAAAAGGAACAAAGAAGAAGAATGAACTTGTTCGATTGCCTTATCGCTTCAAGTTTGAGAAACAGTTCAAAGAGCCCTGCCAAGAATGGCTAGAGATGATTGAGACCATGTGCAATGAGATTTTGAGCAATTATACCAAAAAAGAAGATCAACTAATGACTGTAGCCTTCGGCACCTGACCAAAATGAAGGTTGAATCGGGTAATGGACGCTTTAAATTTTGAATACCCTGATTATGAACGACTCAGTAAGGGTGCCGAAGGGACAAAGAGAAAAAGGGTTGTCAGTGTTCTGAGCAGGCAAGCTGCTAGAATGTTGAACGAGGACGAAAAATCTCTGAAGAAGAGAAAATCTAGTCCTGAACCGAAGGTGGTGACTTCGAAGAAGAGAAGGGCTGCAACTCCGGAGCCGAAGGTAGCTGAGATAGAAGAAGAAACTCCTTCAACGCCTTCTGCTGCTGAAGTAGAAGAAATTTTAAAGGTAATGACTGAATCCTTACCTATCAAGCTGCTAAGTCCTCTGGGGCCACATCTGATGAAGCTTTTATAGAAGAAGGACGAGCCTTCGGCAAGAAAAAAGGTGGTTGGGCCTAAAAAGCGAAGAATTGTTACTGTTATGCAAGCAATTGAGGAAACACCGCTGCCAGCCACATCATCAAAGATGACACTAGCTGCCGAAGCAGATACTTCTGCCGAAGCTGGGGCCACCGAAACCACCAATCTGGAGAGTACATTATCTGCTATTGATAAAGTGCTCTTGGATATGGCCGCAGAGGAGACTGCTGCGGCTACAGAAGAAGCCTTGGCCGCAGTGCCTGAGAAAGGGAAAGAAATTGCCGAAGATACTTCAGAAGAAAAAGGCTTCAGCTTTCAAAATCAAGTTGGTCAAGAATTATCCAAGGCCGAGAAGGAGGAGCTGCAGGAATATGCTATATCTTGTGGCTACCAACCAGAAGCCATGCTCTTTGGTGGAATCAATGAAGAAGTCTTAGGATGCATTCGAGACCGCACCGATGCGAAGGTTATCAGCGCTCTGTCGAAGAGTGTTGGTTTTCCGAAGCTTGAAGCTAACATTAGCAGCTACCGACGACAACATATCGTCGACAGCTTATTCTATTCCAATTTTAAGGTAAAGTTTTTTCCTTAGCTTTTTATTGTTTGTGATGAAGCAAGGATTTCTGATGAAGGTATGCTGCTAAGCAAAGCAAAGCCTTGAGAATGCAACAAGACCTCGAAGATAAAAAGAATGAGATTATAATTGAGGGCTTGGAAAAGAAAATCAAAGATCATGAAGCTTCTCTAGAAAAGAAAGATTTCCGTCTTCAGACAATGGAGGGTTCATTGGCAGAAGCCCAAGCTGAAGTTGCCAGATAAAATGATGAACTCCTCCGAAAATCAGAAGACTTCGAGCAAGAAAGGAAAAGTTTTGATGCAAGGCTTGGAGCCGAAGTCGAGAAAACTCAAAATTGCAAGAATCCCTAAAAGAGCTTCGAAATGCTTGTTTGAACTTCGGCAACCGCTGCGTGCAACGGCTAAGGCAGGTTTTTAACTCAGTGGGAGCCAACTCTGAAAATTTTGAACCTTCGGTTGAAGACTTGCCAAGCACCTTCGAGCATATTGAAAGCGAAGTTGAGGCGCTTGACGAAGTCATAGCTGGGCATGGCGACTTCTGTGCCCTGCTGGCTTCTCGTGGCACAACTGTAGCTTTTATGAAGGCTGGTTGCATGTATAGAAAGATTGTAAACAAGCCGAACTTCAGTTTATCACCAGCGGACCTAGCTGATATCCCCAGCCTAGCCCGAAGTATTGGGAATAGATTTATAACACAAATTTGGACGAAGGGTGGGCGGGACTGTTGGGGACTTGTTCTCAAATGCTATGAATCAAGAACAAGGCAACACAAAGTATTGAATGTTAATATCCTTCATCCTTCGAAGCATTATTTCCCTTAGGATATAACGATCTTTGGACGAAGGACATGAAGGACGTACCTTCATCATCATGATATGTGATAATGAAAGACAAGACATATGAAACATGAAAGAAATCATGGATAATCATATAACATTATTCACATATCTTCATAATATAAACTTGGGTATTTAAATACAATATTTAATTATATTTGTACCTTCGGCTTGACAGAAGGCAACAATCCGAGCGTTGTACACGAGAGAATACAAGATAGCGTGAACAGTACAGGGGTACTGTTCATCTATTTATAGGCACATGACACAGCCTGTGAGAAATTACATTCATGCCCTTTACAAATATTTACAACCATAGTACAAGCTATCCCGGGCCGACTAGTCATTTCATCTTTAAGTCGGTGCATATGAGAATGTACTCCGAAGCTCTTTGATTGATAGCTTCGGCTTTGTGTCAGTCTTCCAAAGGTGTTTCTTCTTATGGGACCTTCAGCGATGAAGCAGACCCCCAACAGTAGCCCCTTCACGGTGCCAGATCATTTTTCGTAACGAGCTCAACCCGTGAAAAACTCTCTCAGGCTTCGAAATGTTGAAGGTCCGAAAAACACCTTCCCTTAGCTCGTTGCCAAGAAACGATTTAAATATTCCGAGTGAAGGGTGGTCCCACCATATGACGGGTACACGCGATCTGGTGATTCAGCTTCTTGGTCACTGTGGTCCACCGTTCAGCAAGTGCGGGTGACTGTTCAGTGAGTGCGAGCGTCTTGACGATTCACCTTCCCACCTGCAGCACTATATAAGTAAATGGGTAGTTGTGAAGTTACCACAACATTTACTGCTATTGTACTGTTGTGCTGCCGAAAAATTTGACCACCCCGAAGCTTGTTCACCATATTCTCAATCAAAAGATCACTTTGCTCTAGCTTCGTGAAAAGAGGGAGCTTCGTCAAAAATAATCAACTTCATCAAAACACAAGAAATTCAACATCAATTGGCCATGGTGCGCTCGACAGCTAGGATAACCCGTGACGAAGAGGAGACCGAGGCTACTGAAACTGCGCCAATTTCCAAAGTTATGAGGCGGTCGGGACTGGTTGTGACGGAGGGCGGTTCTGACGAAGGTGCACCTGCTGCTGAAGCCGAGCAGGCAGATATTGAAGAGGGCGATATTGGTGAAGAAGAGATTGATTACAACACCATTATACCATCCAAGCCCAGCCATTTGGATTTTGGGAAGTCAACTGTGTCCGAAGCTGATATGCCCATGATGACGAAGATGGGCTACTTCAGAGATGTCGACAAGGGGTTGATTCGCTTTGGCGGGGAAGAGACCATCCCGAAACTAGAAAGTGGTGAAGTGGTAGTTTTTAAGAGCTTCTTCAAAGAAGGGTTGAGATTTCCTTTGCACGGGATGATTGCAGATGTTTTGGAAAATCTTGAGGTTTATCTTCATCAGCTGACTCCTAATGCCATCGTTAGGCTCAGTGTGTATATATGGGCTCTCCGAAGCCAAGGGGTAGAGCCGCTCGCTGAAGCCTTCTGCCGAGTACACGAACATCATTCTGCCAAGGCTAGAGAAGATGGCTTGCACGAGAATTTTGGCTGTTATAATTTTGCATACCGCAAAGACATGAAGACACCGGTGGTCAGTTACCGCACTAAGTGGCCGACTGGTTCGAAATCTGAATGGTTTTATGTTAAAAATGATGAGAAAAAAGAGAAGCTAGTTCAGAGCCCGTTGGTGCTAACCTTCGGGCTGACTAGGCCTCAGTGCAACATGACACCGGGGGCACCATGCTTAGATGTTGTGGCCTAGTTTAGAGTTGTTTCTGAACATATTGGGACTAGGGATTTAGTTCAAGAATACTTAGCCAACAGAATATTCCCAACGCTAAGGGAATGGGGTATGCCGAAGCTTGAAGGAAAGAAGAAGAAGAATGAACTAGTTCGGTTGCCCTATCATTTTAAATTCAAGAAACACTTCAAAGAACCCTGCCAAGAATGGTTGGATACAATTGAAGTTATGTGCAATGAGATTTTAGGCAATTATACGAAAAAAGAAGATCAGTTGTTGACTGCAGCCTTCGGCGCCCGGCTGAAGCGAAGATTGAATCGGGTACTGGATGCACTGAATTTTGAATATCCTGACTATGAAAGATTGAACAAAGGTGCAGAAGGGCAAAAAAGAAAAAGAATTGTTAGTGTTGTGGGCAGACAAGCTGCTAGAATGGTGAAAGAAGATGAAGAAATTCTGAAGAGGAAAAAAATTGAGCCCTGAGCCGAAGGCAGTTGCTCCGAAGAAAAGGAAAACTGCGGCTCCGAAGCAAAAGGCGACTGATACAGAAGAAGAAACTCCTTCAACACCTTCTGCTGCCGACGTGGAAGAAATTCTAAAGGTAATGACTGAATCCTTACCTATCAAGCTAAGTCCACTGGGGTCACACCTGACGAAGCTTTTACAGAAGAAGAAGGAGCCCTCGGCAACGAAGAAGTCTGATGGGCTGAAAAAACGAAGGATAATTACTATGACTGAAGCTATTGAAGAAACACCACCGCCAGCTTCGGCATTTAAGACACCAACTATCGAGAGCGCCACCGCTATCGAAGCTGCACCTACTGAAGCTACAACTGCCGAGGCTGCAACAACCGACGATGCAAATCTAAAAAGCACATTTTCTGATATTGATAGAATGCTTCTGGATATGGCCGCAGAAGAAGCTGCTACAGCCGCCGAACATACCATGGCCACAATGCCTAGAATAGAGAAGGAGATGGCCGAAGGTACTTCAGAAGAAGAAAATTTCAACTTTCAAAACTTGATTGGACAAGAATTGTCAAAGGCTGAGAAAGAAGAATTGAGAGACTATGCCATATCCAGCGGGTATCAGCCAGGGGCGATGCTCTTTGGCAGCATTGATGATGAAAGCTTAGGTTGCCTCCGAGACCGAACAGGAGCAAAGGTTATCAATACTCTGTCGAAGAGTATTGGCTTCCCGAAGCTTGAGGCCGACATTAGCCGCTACCGACGACAGCATATCGTCGGTAGTTTATTCTATTCTAATTTCAAGGTAAAAACTTTTCTTCAGCTTCTTCATTGTTTTAACAACGAAGGTGTTTGCTGACGAAGCTTGCTTCTACACAGAGTTTGTTATTAAGTAAAGCTTTGAGGATGCAACAGGACCTTGAAGATAAAAAACATGAGGTCATAATTGAAGGTCTAGAGAGCAAAATAAAAGATCAAGCGGCTGCTCTTGAAAGGAAAGATTTCGAACTTCAGACAACGGAGGGTTTATTGGCAGAAGCTGAAGCCAAAATTACAAGATTGAATGAAGAACTTCTCTCTATGTCAAAAGCTTCGAACAAGAAAAGCATAAATTTAATACGAAGTTTGAGGCTGAAGCAGAAAAAAGTTCACATTTACAAAAATCATTGAAAGAGTTTCAAAATAAATGTCTAGAGTTCAGTAATCGATGCGTGCAGCGGTTAAGGCAAGTCTTCAACTGGGTTGGAGCCAGCTCTGAGAAATTCAATCCTTCGATTGAAGACCTGCCAGGGACCTTCGAACACATTGAGGGCGAAGTTGACGCTCTTGATGAAGTTATAGCTGGACACGGTGATTTCTGTGCTCTGCTAGCTTCTTGGGGCACAGCTGTTGCCTTCATGAAGTCTGGTTGCACGCATGGGAAGATTGTTAATAGACCAAACTTCAGCTTATCACTAGCAGATTTGATTGATATCCCTAGCCTTGCTCGAAGCATAGGAAACAGATTTATAAAGCAAATCTGGACGAAGGGTGGGTGAAGCCTAGCTGGTGACGAAGCTTGAAGTCACCTCAAGCCGGTAATAAAATCATACCTTGTGCTTACCATTTCCTCGAAACTTGAATTTTCCTTATACTGCTTTGATATGTACAGGATGACGAAGCTGAAGAACATAGAGCCGAAGCTTAGCAGACAATCCGAAGTTCAACAGATGGTGATGAAGCTCGCATACCTAGCTGTGGAAAAATTCTAGGAAAACTCTTGTATTATCCTTTATAAAGAATATTATAACTTAAGAATCATATTCTACTCTGTAAATTTGACCATACCTTGTAATATATTTTTACCTTTCCATCGGTGTTATGAAATGCTTTGATGGGGACGAAACTTGTATTTTTTGAGCCGAAGGCGAAAAACACCTTCCCTTCTTTTCGTACACAACGAAGCATGAATCTGCTTTTGAAGCTGTTTGCTTAGAGCCGAAGCAACTGTCTGTATCTGTATGATATGATGATGATGATGATTCTATGTATGTCTAAATGAATGTTTATGAATGCAATGTATGATGTAATGTATCGTGCAAATGAATGCCCAAACACACACATTCGAAGCTTCATTCACAACCTTCATTCCCTTAGGAATAACTGAAATCTCTCTGTCGTTTATTTTTCGGCTGCACCGCTTATTTTCGGTGTAAGTTCTGCATCCCCTTAGGAACGTCTTTTGAACTTCTTCGCCTTCTATTTCGGTGGTATTCGTGTTGACTTTTCGCGCTTCGCCTTATATTTCGGCGGTATTTGGCTCTGCATTCCCTTAGGAACGACTTTTGAGCAGAAAACTTACGCTGCGCTCCCTTAGGAACGGCTTTTTGTAGCTTCGTCATGCTCTGCATCCCCTTAGGGACGACTTTCGAGCTTCTCCCTGTTTTTTCTTTTTCTCTGCACTCGATGGTGCATGCTCGGATTTTACATTTACATATTTTGGGGGATTTTGCTCTCATGGAGCTGAATAAGAAAGGAAAAATTACAAACTACGGCCCCATTAAAAACCTTTCTCCCCCTTTGGAAAGGAAAAGGGTGCCATAGAAAAAATGAAAAAGATTACATCAATCTATACATAATACCGTCGAAGCTCATCTGCGTTCCAAGATCTAGGAATGTCATTGCCATCCATATTCTTTAATCTGTAAGAACCGGGTATTGACGAAGATACTACCAGAAAAGGTCCTTCCCACTTCAGATGTAGTTTGCCTACTGTGTCCGGATTAGCCACTCTTCAAAGCACCAAATGCCCTGGCTTGATATTTTTCAGTCAGACTTTTCTGTCGCGCCATTTTATTGTTTTGGCTTGATATTTATTTATATTTTCCATAGCCTGAAGCCTGACCCCTTCTATAGTGTCTTTTGCCACATGATAATCAGCTTCGTCTTCAGTCGAAGTTGTTGTTCTTATTGACCCCGTTTTAGCTTCTTCTGGGGTTATATCTTCGTCACCAAATAATAACTTGAATGGCGTAAAACCTGTCGATCTTGATACGGTTGTATTGTGGCTCCACACCACTTTAATCAACTCTTCTGGCCACTTTCCTCTAGGCTGATTGAAGATTAGCTTCATTATTCCCGTCATTATAATGCCATTTGCTCTTTCGACAAGTCCATTTGACTCTGGATGTCTGACTGATGCAAAATGAATCTTCGTGCCAATTTGATCACAGAATTTCTTGAAAGCTTCGGCATCAAACTGTGTTCCATTGTCTACAGTGATAGCCTTCGGCACGCCGAAGCGACAAACAATGTTTTGCCAGAAGAATTTCTGGACTGTGATCGAAGTTATTGTGGCCAAAGGCTTCGCTTCAATCCACTTGGAAAAATATTCTACCGCCACCACAACATATTTTAAATTGCCTTGTGCTGGTGGAAGGGGGCCAAGCAAATCGAGGCCCCATCTTTGCAACGGCCAAGTGGGCTGTATTAGCTGAGTGAGAGATGAAGGTTGCTTCTGGTCTCTTGCACATTTTTGACAACCTTCACATTTTTGGACTAGTTCTGCTACATCCGAAGCTGCCTTCGACTAGTAAAATCCTTGTCGAAAAACTTTTCCCAGCAAAGGCCTAGACCCAATGTGAGATCCACACAGACCTGCGTGTATCTCTTTCATTAATTCAATACCTTCAGCTCTTGATAAACACTTGAGGAGTGGAGAACAGACTCCATGTTTATACAATTCCCCTTCTATTATCACATATGGCCTTGTCCTTGCCTCCATTCTCTTGTTATAAGCTTCGTCACTTGAAAGATAGTTGCCTTAGAGGAAAGATATAATTTTGGTCCTCCAATCTTCACTATGTACTGGAGAAATAGTAAGTACTGCTCTCTCCATGAGTTCAACCGAAGGTGCTCTTATTGTCTCAAAAAATACTTCCGAAGGTAGAGGCAGCCCCTGTGCTGCTGACTTGGCTAATAGATCAGCATGCTCATTTTCTCCTCGTGGGATATTCTTAACAGAAAACCCTTCGAATGAAGCTTCAAGCCTTCGAACTGTGTACAGGTATTTCTCAAGCTTTGGATCTTTTGCCTTACAACTCTTGTCAATATGACCAGAAATAACTTGGGAGTCGGTTTTAAGGATCGCCCTTCTTATCCCCATTGTTTTTAACTTTCGAAGCCCCAAAAGTAAAGCTTCATATTCAGCAACATATTTGTATAGCTGAAATAAAGCCTTATTGCATAGCATGTTCTGACTTTGGAAGGTGCAACTAAGACAGCAGCCGCACCTGCCCCGAAAGTTCCCCAGGAACCGTCATAGAACACTGTCCAAGCTTCAGCATCCTTATTTGCTTCTTCTTCCTGAGCCCCTGGCGTCCAGTCAGCGATGAAGTCTGCTAACGCCTGGGACTAGATTGAAGATCTATGCACATAATCAATGTTGAATTCGTTGAGTTCTGCAGCCCACTTTCCAATCCTTCCAGTAGCTTCTCTGTTCCTCATGATATCCTTCAGAGGCTGTGATGAAGGAACAATTATATGGAATGCTTGAAAATAATGCCGAAGCTTCCTAGAGGCCATTAAGACAGCATACAACACCTTCTCCAATTCTGTATGATTTTTCTTAGATAAGCTTAGAACTTCGGAGACAAAGTATACTGGGGCTTGCTTTTTGATTTGTCCTTCCAATTTCTCCTACACAAGCGCCACACTCACTGCAGAGTGCGAAGCTGCCACATACAATAG
This sequence comes from Zea mays, assembly GCF_902167145.1. Lineage (NCBI taxonomy): Eukaryota > Viridiplantae > Streptophyta > Magnoliopsida > Poales > Poaceae > Zea > Zea mays. The sequence goes on along the minus strand of NC_050098.1, from coordinate 40,830,329 downwards.
TAACGGAGCCCCTGGCGCGGGTGGAGTTAATGTTGTTAGATCAATCAAGTATTGCTTCAGCTCTTCGAAGGCTTTCTGTTGAGCTGGGCCCCATTGAAAAACTTCGGTTGACTTTAGTACTTCAAAGAATGGTAAGTTTCTTTCTGCTGATCTAGATATAAATCGATTCAAAGATGCCAATCTTCCTGTTAGCCGTTGGGCCCCCTTCTTTGTGCTTGGTGGCTCCATCCGAAGGATAGCTTCGATCTTGCTTGGGTTAGCTTCGATCCCTTTCGTTGAAACTAGACAACCAAGGAACTTGCCCTTCTTCACTCCAAAAACACATTTTTTCTGGATTTATTTTTAGGCCAGCTTGCCTAAAATTAGCAAATGTTTCCTGCAAATTAGCAATATGATTTTCATGCTTCATGCTTTTTACTATGATATCATCAACATATGTTAGCACATTTCTGCCTATATGAGAGTGAAGAACCTTGCCTGTCATTCTGCTGAAGCTTACTCTAGCGTTCTTGAGCCCCTCAGGCATCCAAAGATAACAATAGGTACCACTGGGAGTTATGAAGCTAGTCTTCGACTCATCCTCCTTCTTCATCCATATCTGATGATATCTGGAGTAGCAATCCAACAGACTCATAAGCTCTAAAGAAGTTGCTGCATCCACAAGAGAGTCTATCCCTGGTAACGGAAATTCGTCCTTCGGACAGGCCTTGTTGAGATCCGTGAAATCAATACACATTCTCCATTTGCCATTGGCCTTCTTCACCATAACAGTATTGGCTAGCCACTCTGGATATTTTACCTCTCTAATAACACCAGCACTGAGAAGTCTTTTTACTTCATTCCGAGCACCTTCGGCTTTATCATCAGACATTTTCCGAAGCCTTTGTTTTCTGGGTTTGAAGGATGGATCGACATTGAGTGAATGTTCAATGATGTCCCTGTTGACACCACAGAGATCATTGGCCGACCATGCAAAAACATCTTTGTTGTTGAATAAAAACCTTATCAAAGTTTTTTTCTTGTTCCTCAGATAATTGAGATCCCAGAAATACCTTCTGCTCTGCTATGTCTTCACATAGAAGTATGGGCTTCGGCTGATCAGCCGAAGCAGCCTTCTCTCTTCTGTAATTGTACTGCTCACAAGCTTCAGTTTCATCTATATTGTGGATGGCTTTTGAGTCTGTCCAATTTCCCTCAGCCTTTCTGGCAACTTTATGACTTCAATGAATTGCAATAGGCCCTTGTTCTAAAGGTATCTTCATGCATAGGTATGCTGAATGAAGAATTGCTTCAAAAGCATTAAGTGTCCCGCGACCAATGATTGCATTGTAGGGGTATTCCATATCAACAATATCAAACACAACATGTTCATTCCTTGTGTTGTGGACAAATCCGAAGGTCACTGGCATTGTGATCTTGCCAAGTGCTACGATCTGCCTTCCTCCGAAGCCACAAAGAGGGTGCATAGCATCATGAATCTTGTCCTCTGGCTCTTGCATCTGTCTGAAGGCGTTAGCAAATATGATATCCGTTGCGCTGCCTGTATCAACCAGAACATTGTGAACCAAAAATCCCTTGATGACACAAGATATAACCATAGCATCATTGTGTGGGCAATCCTTGAGCTGAAGGTCCTCCTGGGAGAAGGTGATTGGGATATGGGACCATTTTGACTTGATGAAGGGTCCCTGCACCCCAACATGCTACACCCTTCTCTGAGCCTCCTTATTCTGCTTTTTGTTAGCCGGTTTTGAACATGAACCGCCTGTTATCGGGAGTACCATCTTCGTAGCCGAAGCTACTTTAGCTTCATTGTTGAACGAAGCCATCAGCTCGACAGTGGAAGTGAGTTCACCGGAGGTGGGCGCCAATGTTGGGGACTTGTTCTCAAATGCTATGAGTCAAGAACAAGGCAACACAAAGTATTGAATGTTAATATCCTTCGTCCTTCGAAGCATTATTTACCTTAGGATATAACGATCTTCGGACGAAGGACATGAAGGACGTACCTTTATCATCATGATATGTGATAATGAAAGACAAGACATATGAAACATGAAAGAAATCATGGATAATCATATAACATTATTCACATATCTTCATAATATAAACTTGGGTATTTAAATACAATATTTAATTATATTTGTACCTTCGGCTTGACAGAAGGCAACAATCCGAGCGTTGTACACGAGAGAATACAAGATAGCGTGAACAGTACAGGGGTACCGTTCATCTATTTATAGGCACAGGACACAGCCTGTGAGAAATTACATTCATGCCCTTTACAAATATTTACAACCATAGTACAAGCTATCCCGGACTGACTGGTCATTTCATCTTTAAGTCGGTGCATATGAGAATGTACTCTGAAGCTCTTTGATTGATAGCTTCGGCTTTGTGTCAGTCTTTCGAATGTGTTTCTTCTTATGGGACCTTCGGCGATGAAGCAGACCCCCAACAGGGACTTAGCTGGTGACGAAGCTCGAAGTCATCTTAAGCCGGTATTAAACTTGTACCTATTGCTTACCTTCTCCTGAGATTACTTTTTACCTTATACTGCATTGTTATGTACAGGATGACGATGTTGAAGGTCAATAATCCGAAGCTTGACGGAGACTGATGAAGCTACTGCACAAAGCTTTAGAGACATTTGAATTATCTTTGTAAAAGATATTGTAATTTAGGAATCAAACATTACTCTGTAAATTTGTCCATACCTTGTAATATATTTTTACCTTTCCATCCGTGTATGAATTGCTTTGATGTGGACGAAACTTGTATCTTTTGAGCCAAAGGCGAAAAACACCTTCCCTTCTTTTCGTACACAACGAAGCGTATCTTTGCTTCTTTATGCTCATCGAAGCATTGTCATCAAAGGTGAAGTAGCTGTCTGTGTTTTATGTTATGATGATAATGATGAACCTATGAATGTCTACATGAATGTTTATGAATGCAATGAATGATGTAATGTAACGTGAAAATGAATGTCCAAACACACCCGAAGCCACACCCAGACTCTACATCCCCTTAGGAACGTCTTTTGAGTCTTAAGCTCTGCATCCCCTTAGGAACATCTTTTGAGCTTCTTCACCTTCTATTTCGGTGGTATAAGTTCTGCATCCCCTTAGGAACGACTTTTGAACTTCTTCGCCTTCTATTTCGGCGGTATTTGGCTCTGCATTCCCTTTGGAATGACTTTTGAGCAGAAAACTTACGTTGCGCTCCCTTAGGAACAACGTTTTGTAGCTTCGTAATGCTCTGCATCCCCTTGAGGACGACTTTCGAGCTTCTCCCTGTTTTTCCTCTTTTTTTTCTTTGCACTTGATGGTGTATGCCCAGATTTTACATTTTACATCCTTTTTGGGGGATTTGGCTCTCGTGGAGCTAAATAAGAAAGGAAAAATTACAAGCTATGGCCCCATTAAAAACCTTTCTCCCCCTTTGGAAAGGAAAAGGGTGCCATAGAAAAAATGAAAAAAGATTACATCAAATTACACATAATATCGTCGAAGCTCATCCGCATTCCAAGATCTGGGTATGTCGTTGCCGTGCATAACCTTCAATCTGTAAGAACTGGGCCCCGACAAAGATACCACCAGAAAAGGTCCTTCCCACTTCAGCTGCAATTTGCCTACTGTGTCTGGATTGGCCACTCTCCAAAGCACCAAATGCCCTGGCTTAATATTTTTCAACCGAACTTTTCTGTCACGCCATTTTATTGTTTCGTCTTGATATTTATTGATGTTCTCTACTGCCTGAAGTCTGGTCCCCTCTATAGTATCTTTTGCTACGTGATAATCAGCTTCGTCTTCTGCCGAAGCTGCTGTTCTTATTGATCCTGCTTTAGCTTCTTCTGGAGTTATAGCTTCGTCACCAAATAATAGTTTAAAAGGTGTGAATCCTGTTGATCTTGACATGGTTGTATTGTGGCTCCACAACACTTTAATCAACTCATCTGGCCACTTTCCTCTGGGCTGATTCAAGATTAACTTCATTATTCCTGTCATTATAATGCCATTTGGTCTTTCTACCAGTCCATTTGATTTTGGGTGCCTTACTGATGAAAAATGAATATTCGTGCCAATTTGGTCACAAAAATCTTTGAACATTTCAGCATCAAACTGTGTTCCATTGTCCACAGTTATGGCCTTCGGCACGCCAAAGCGACAAACAATATTTTGCCAGAATAATTTCTGGACTGTAACCGAAGTTATTGTAGCCAAAGGCTTTGCTTCAATCCACTTAGAAAAATATTCTACAACCACCACAACATATTTCAAATTACCTTGCGCTGGTGGAAGTGGGCCTAACAAATCCAGGCCCCATCTTTGCAATGGCCAAGTAGGCTGTATCAGCTGCATGAGAGACGAAGGTTGCTTCTGATCTCATGCACATTTTTGACAATTCTCGCACTGTTGAACTAGCTCTGCTGCATCCAAAGCTGCCTTCGACTAATAAAATCCTTGTCTAAACACTTTTCTCAGCAAGGGCCTAGACCCAATATGAGATCCACATAGACCTGCATGTATCTCCTTCATTAATTCTAAACCTTCGGTTCTGGATGAACACTTGAGGAGTGGAGAATAGACTCCATGTTTGTATAATTCCCCTTCTATTATCACATAAGACATTGTCCTTGCTTCCATTCTCTTATTATAAACTTCGTCATCCGAAAGAGAATTACCTTGGAGGAAAGATATAATTTCAGTCCTCCAATCGTCACTATGTACAGGGAAAATTAAAAGCACTGCTCTCTCCATAAGTTCAACCGAAGATGCTTTTATTGTCTCAAAAAATACTTCCGAAGGTAGAGGGAGCCCCTGTGCCGCTGACTTGGCTAACAGATCAGCATGCTCATTTTCCCCTCTTGGAATATTCTTAACAGAAAATCCTTCGAAAGAATATTCTTAAAGAGCCTTCGAACTGTGTCCAAATATTTTTCAAGCTTCGGGTCTCTGGCCTTGCTACTTTTGTCGATATGACCAGAAATGACTTGAGAATCAGTTTTAAGGATTGCCCTTCTTATTCCCATTGCCTTTAACTTCCGAAGCCCTAAAAGAAGAGCTTCGTATTCAGCAATATTATTTGTACAACTGAATTCAAGCCTTGCTGCATAACATGTTCTGACTTTTGAAGGCGCGACTAGGACAGCAGCCGCTCTTGCACCAAAGGTTCCCGAGGAACCATCACAGAACAATGTCCAAGCTTCAGCGTCTTTATTTGTTTCTTCTTCCTAAGCCCCTAGCGTCCAATCAGCAATGAAGTCTGCTAACGCCTGGGACTGAATTGAGGATCTATGTACATAGTCAATACTGAATTTGTTAAGCTCCGCAACCCATTTTCCAATCCTTCCAGTAGCTTCTATGTTCCTCATTATGTCCTTCAGAGGCTGTGATGAAGGAACAATTATGTGATATGCTTGAAAATAATGTCGAAGCTTCCTGGAGGCCATTAACACAGCATACAACACCTTCTCCAATTATGTATAGTATTTCTTTGATAAACTTAGAACTTCGGAGATGAAGTATACTGGGGCCTGCTTTTTGATTTGGCCATCTAGCTTCTCCTGTACGAGCGCTTCACTTATTGCAGAGTGCGAAGCTGCCACATATAAGAGCAATGGAGCCCCTGGCGAAGGTGGAGTTAGTGTTGTTAGATCGATCAAGTATTGCTTCAACTCTTCGAAAGCTTTTTGCTGAGTCAGACCCCATTGAAAAACATCGGCTAACTTTAGTATTTCAAAGAATGGCAGATTTCTTTCTCGTGATCTGGATATGAATCTGTTTAATGATGCTAGTCTTTCTGACAGCTGTTGGGCCCCCTTCTTTGTGCTTGGTGGCTCCATCCGAAGGATAGCTTCAATCTTGCTCGGGTTGGCTTCAATTTCCTTCATTGATACCAAATAGCCAAGGAACTTGCCCTTCTTCACCCCAAAAACACACTTTTCTGGATTTAACTTCAGGCCAGCTTGCCTGAAATTGGCAAATGTCTCTTGCAAATCAGCAATGTGATTTTCTTGCTTCGTGTTTTTTACTATGATATCATCAACATAGGTCAGTACATTCCTGCCTATTTGAGAATGAAGGACTTGGCTGTCATTCTGCTGAAGCTTCCTCCAGCATTCTTGAGCCCCTCAGGCATCCGAAGGTAGCAATAGGTGCCACTAGGAGTTATGAAGCTAGTCTTCGGCTCGTCTTCCTTCTTCATCCAAATTTGATGATAGCCTGAGTAACAATCCAATAGACTCATGAGCTCTGAAGAAGCTGCTGCATCTACTAGAGAGTCTATTCTTGGCAATGGGAACTCGTCCTTTGGGCATGCCTTGTTGAGATCTATGAAATCAATAAACATTCTCCATTTACCATTGGATTTCTTCACCATAACAGTGTTGGCTAGCCATTCTGGGTATTTTACCTCTCTGATGACACCGGCACTAAGAAGTCTCTTTACTTCGTTCCGAGCACCTTCAGCTTTGTCTTCAGACATCTTCCGAAGCCTTTGTTTTCTTGGCCTGAAGGATGGATCCACATTGAGTGAATGTTCAATAACATCTCTGTTGACACCACAGAGATCATTGGCTAACCAAGCAAAGACATCTTTGTTGTTGAATAAAAATCTTAGCAAAGTCTTCTCTTGCTCATCAGACAACTGAGACCCCAGCAGTACCCTTTGTTCTGCTATATCTTGACATAAAGCATAGGTTTCAGCTGATTCGCCGAAGCAGCCTTCTCTCTTTTGTTTTTGTACTGCTAACAGGCTTTAGCTCCATCTATGTTATGGATTGCCTTTGAATCTGTCCAATTCCCTTTGGCCCTTCTGGCAGCTTCTTGACTCCCATGGATAGCAATGGGTCCTTGTTCCGAAGGTACCTTTATGCATAAATATGCTGGATGAAGTATTTCTTCGAAGGCATTGAGTGTCCCTCGACCAATGATTGCATTTTAGGGGTACTCCATGTCAACAATGTCAAAGATAACCTGTTCAGTCCTTGTGTTGTGGACATAGCCGAAGGTAACTGACAATGTGATTTTACCAAGTGCGACAATCTGCCTTCCTCCAAAGCCACAAAGAGGGTGTGTAGCATCATGAATCTTGTCTTCTGGCTCTTGCATATGTCTGAAGGCCTTAGCAAATATGATATCCGCTACACTGCCTGTGTCAACCAGAACATTATGGACCAGAAATTCCTTGATGACACAAGATATGACCATAGCATCATTGTGAGGGTAATCTTTGAGCTGAAGGTCCTCCTGGGAGAAGGTGATTGGGATGTGGGACCATTTGGACTTGATGAAGGGTCCCTGCACCCCAACATGTTGCACCCTTCTCCGCGCTTCCTTCTTCTGCTTCTTGTTAGTTGGCTCTAAACTTGAACCGCCTGTTATCGGGATCACCAGCATCGTAGCCGAAGGTGCTACAACTTGGTTGTTGAACGAAGCCATTAGCTCAAAAGTGGAAGTCAGTTCACCGGAGGTAGGCGCTGTTGGGGACTTGTTCTCAAATGCTATGAGTTAAGAACAAGGCAACACAAAATGTTAAATGTTAATGTCCTTCGTCCTTCGAAGCATTATTTCCCTTAGGATATAATGATCTTCAGACGAAGGTTATGAAGAACATACCTTCATCAACGCGATATATGTTAATAAAAGAAGAAGCATGTGAAATATAAGAGGCAAGATAAACAATCATGTAACATTATTAATTCATTGTATTATTCTAGAAAGACAAACAATATTGAATTACAAATGTACCTTCGACTTGATAGAAGGCAAAATGATGTGTCACGATGCCCGATCTTCACGATGTAGGATCAATCTTCAGATAACTAACTTCAAAGAAGCCAAGATAACTTGCTGCAAGCAGCGATAACTAGTGCAACCTGACAAATAAAACTCGAAGCCAACCACCGTCTTTAACCGGCAGCCTGAACCGAGGATTCGCCCAACCACACTCTCAAAGAACCAACCAACACAGCCTACAATTAATCGAGGAGACCTCGAAGGGAGTAGGAGAACCACTTGAGAGCGGATGAAGCCGCCGCTTCTGCAATCCCGCGAAGGAATTCACAAGAGCAAAGGGGTAGAGATCACTATCAATATTTGTTAGCACACAGTTGAACAAAGGGGTTCTGTTTTAGATTATCAAAAGTTGCCTTACATCATAGACATAGGGGGGTATTTATACTAGTAACAACCAGCCTTAGTGAGGTATAAACACGAAACAAAAGTATTTTCACGTGCTAATGTGAAGGAGCCTCTTCGGGAGACCTGCAGAGCTGACTTCCGTGTGGCTGTTTGACTTCTGCGCAGCCTTCAGTATTTCGACAATAACTTCTTCTAGGAATCTTCAAATGATGTGGGGCTGGATGCGTTGGAAAGCTGACTTGATAAGCTTTCTCACCATGTATAGCATGCTTAATGAAACTTCGTAGAATGATGCAGTTTAATACGAAAACTTGGTCATCAAACAGACTGTTGACCTTCTGACCAGTTAGCACTAAAGTAGGTAGGCTGCCTTCCTGGTAGATTTGATTAAGTCGGCCTTAGAAGCATTGGAAACTAGACTTCAAGAGCTTTTCAAAAAGTACTTATGGGCCTTCATAGCTTTTGGGAATCAAAAGATATGACTGTTTCTTCTGGACGGTTCTATAGCGCTGGACTGGCTCGGACATAGCTCTTCTTGCTGATTCGCATTTGATATGTTTTGTCCTTCCTCTTTGGTTCACATAAGTAATATCAACATACATGACATAGGTAGCATAAAGTTCTCATTAGTGTTTAATTGAAATTCATAAAGTAGCATGTGCACCTCTTGCTATAGCTTCTTAGCTCGGCTACGTGTAATTGGTCCATCAAAGGCTTGGGTTGGTGATGATGTTGGTTGTACTTGAGTTGATGTAGTATGCCTTGGGGGTTGTAACGTGTTTCTTAATGGTGTGGTCGTATCATCCTCCTCCCCTTGAAAAGGAGTCGTCCTCGACTCTGAAGTGTTTTCACTTGTATATGGTAAGAGGTCAGCAACATTGAACGTGTTGCTCACGCCATAGCTTGGTGGAAGATCTATCTTGTATGCATTATCATTGATCTTGGCAAGAACACGAAATGAACATCCCCTCGAGGCATCAATTTGGATTTGCGCTGCTCAGGAAAATGCTCCTTGCGCAAGTGAATCCAAACCAAGTCCCCCGGTTCAAATAACACTTTCTTCCTATGCTTGTTCATGTTTGTAGCCTTGCGCACTGCTTTGAGCTCAATTGCTTCCTTAGTCTTCTCATGTATCTTTTTTATGTATGCAGCACGCTCGGAAGCTTCCATATTGGTTCTTTCCTGCAATGGAAGGGGCAACAAATCTAATCGGAGCAATAGGTTTGAACCCAAATACAATTTCGAAGGGGCATAAATTAGTTGTAGAATGTACTGCCCTATTATAAGCAAACTCCACGTGTGGCAAACATTCCTTCTAATCCTTCAAGTTCTTCTTTACCATTGTTCGCAGCAGCATTGACAATGTACGATTCACCACTTCAGTTTGTCCATCAGTTTGGGGGTGGCATGTTGTGGAGAACAAAAGTTTAGTCCCAAGCTTTGCCCACAATGTTTTCCAAAAATAGCTCACAAACTTCACATCACGGTCAGATATGATGGTCTTGGGCACTCCATGTAGCATCAAGATTTCTCTGAAAAACAAATTGGCAACATGTGAAGCATCGTCGCTCTTGTTGCATGGGATAAAATGAGCCATTTTTGAAAATCTATCAACCACAACAAAAATAGAATCTCTCTTTTTTCGAGTCATTGGCAGTCCTAAAAACAAAATTCATGCTTATGTCTTCCCAAGGAATTTTAGGAGCGGGTAAAGGAGTATATAAACCATGAGGGTTCAATTTTGACTTAGCTTTGTGACAGGTGACACAACGCTCCACAAATCTGATGACGTCTCTCCTCATCTTGGGCCAATAGAAATGATTACTGAGCATTTCATAAGTCTTCTTTTGTCCAAAATGAGCTGTTAGACCGCCTACATGTGACTCCTGCAATAAAAGCAATCTAACCGAAAAATTTGGTACACAAAGTTTGTTAGCTCTAAACAAAAATCCATCATGTATATGATATTTTTCCCAACCTTTTCCATCTTTACAATGATTGTATGGTTCTGAAAATTCAGGATCATCATTATACATTTCTTTCAAATTTTCAAGACCCAAAACTTTTACCTCTAGTTGATTCAAAAACACATTCCTTCGAGACAAGGCATCAGCGATCACATTGTCCTTACCTTTCTTATATTTCACAATGTATGGAAATGTTTCGATAAACTCAACCCATTTGGCATGGCGACGGTTCAGTTTGGCTTGCCCTTTCAAATACTTCAAAGCTTCATGATCGGAATGAATAACAAACTCTTTTGGCCATAAGTAGTGCTGCCATGTTTCTAGCGCTCGGACCAAAGCATACAATTCTTTGTCATACACAGAATAATTTAATTGAGCACCTCCCAATTTTTCACTAAAATATGCTATAGGTTTTCCTTGTTGCATTAAAACTCCTCCAATCCCATTAGCATCACATTCTACTTCAAAAGTTTTAGTGAAATCAGGAAGAATAAGTACAGGTGCTTCAGTCAAACGTTTCTTCAATTCTTGAAAAGCATCTTCTTGTGAGTTTCCCCATTTAAATTCAACATCTTTCTTTGTCAATTCATTTAAAGGGGAAGCGATGGTACTGAAATCTCGCACAAATCTTCTATAAAAACCAGCAAGACCATGAAAACTTCTTACTTGACTTACATTCGTTGGAGCTGGCCAATCCTTGATGGCCTTCACCTTGGATTCATCCACCTCTATTCCTTTTGCTGAAACAACAAAGCCAAGAAACACAACATGGTATGTGCAAAAACTGCACTTCTCAAGATTAGCAAATAATTTCTCCTTTCTAAGCTCATCTAAAACTTGTCGAATGTGTTTCACATGTTCATCAAAAGACTTGCTGTAAATTAGAATATCATCGAAGTAGATGGCAACAAATTTTCCAATGAAAGTTCTTAAGACATGGTTCATTAATCTCATAAAAGTACTAGGAGCATTAGTCAACCCAAAGGGCATCACTAACCATTCATACAACCCAAATTTTGTTTTAAATGCAGTCTTCCATTCATCTCCAGTTTTCATTCTTATTTGATGTTATCCACTTCTCAAATCAATTTTAGTAAAAATTGTGGAACCACTTAATTCATCAAGCATATCATCTAGCCGTGGAATAGGATGGCGATAGCGAACGGTAATATTATTTATAGCTCTACAATCAACACACATCCTCCAAGATTCATCTTTCTTAGGTACTAAAATCACAGGAACAGCACAAGGGCTTAAGCTTTCACGAACAAAACCTTTATCAAGAAGTTCTTGCACTTCCCTTTGTATTTCCTTAGTTTCTTCAGGATTGGTTCGATATGGTGGACGGTTAGGAAGTGCAGCCCCTGGAATAAGATCGATTTGATGCTCAATCCCTCGAATTGGAGGTAGTCCAGCCGGTGTTTCTTGTGGAAACACGTCTTCAAAGTCCTGCAAAAGATCAACCACAACACTAGGAAGAGATGTTATGTCGTTAGGAGAAATCAAAACATCTTTGTTCACAAGTACAAAGAGCACTTGATATGGGTTGTTCCTCACTTCTCTCAGCTCAGATTTTGTGGCTAGCATAACTAGATGTTCTCCCTCTTCCTTCCTTTTATCTCTTGAATTTGGTTTGTAGCACTCGCTCACCAAATTGTGGATGGCACTCAATTTCTTTTGCTCTTCTTCTCCTCTACTTGCTGTAATAATTTTAGTTTTCTTTTGTAAATGTTCAACCATGATTTGTTGAGGGGTCATAGGCTTGAGTACAAACTTTCTCCCTTTCAGATCTAGCGTGTATTGATTTGTTCTTCCACAATGCTGAGAATATCGGTCATATTGCCAAGGTCTTCCTAGCAGCATGTGACACACAGACATGGGTGCAACATCGCACTCCACCGTGTCAATATACTCTCCAATCTTGAATGGAACTTTCACCTTATAACCAATCTTGATATCTCCCGATTCATTCAACCATTGGACATGATATGGATGAGGGTGTCGCTGCAACTTCAAACCAAGCTTTTCAACCATCTCACGACTTGCAAGATTATGGCAGCTCCCTCCATCAATGATCACCTTTACTACTTCGTCTTGCACTTTTGCTCGCGTTTGAAAAAGATTATGTCACTGTCCAATTTCAGCTTCTTTCATTTGAACACTCAAGATTTGTGTAACCACAAGAGTAGTACCATGCTCAAATTCACATCCCGTATGTTCTTCAGATTTATCAATGTCATCTTCATTTCCTGCTTTAGCTTCCTCTTCACTAGCTGATGTATATTCTCCATCATCAGTCACAAGGATCACACGATTATTTGGACACTCCTTTATGACATGACCACGACCTCCACACTTGAAGCACTGAATACCACTACTCTTGGTTGTTGAACCCACTAATGTTGAAGTGGATGCTGCTGGTTTATAACTCGTGTTTGGAGCAGCACCGTTCTTTCCACTAGAATTGCCTTGAATATTGGATCGCAAGCCTCCAGTTGAACCTTTTGTCGCTGAGGATGCAGCAGTAAACCTTGAGATTGATTTGCTTCCTCCAGTCATGGTTCGTGCACCATATGACAAGGGCTTGCTGCTCTTAGCATCTTGTTGCAGCTGGCGTTCAGCTTTGGTGGCTTGATGTACCAAATCAATAAGACTTTGGTACGGCTGAAACTCAATAATACACTGAATGTTGCGGTGTAACCCACCCATGAAACGTGCAATGGTTTGCTCTTCGTCTTCATACACATTGGCTCTAATCATGGCCTTCTCCATCTCCTTATAATACTCCTCAACAGAGAAACTTCCTTGCCTCAAATTCTGCAATTTATCAAAAAGATCACGCCGATAATGCTTCGGCACAAAACGAATTCTCATTTCTCGCTTCATCTCTTGCCAAGTAATAATAGGGTCCTCTCCATCTTCTTCACGATCACGAAGAAGTTGCTCCCACCAAATCAGGGCATATCCTTCAAACTCAAGAGATGACATTGCAAGTTTCTTCTCCTGTGAATAATTATGTAGGCGGAAGATTTTCTCCACCTTTAATTCCCATGTGAAATAATCTTCAGGATCAGATCTACCATCAAATTTTGGCATGGTAAACTTAAGTTTCCCAAATCTCTCTTCTTGGTTGACGCCTCTATGATGACGACGACCGTAGCGATGTTGGGAATGATCACCATCATTCCCAAATTCAGATTCCTCATTGTCATCATTTCTTCGATTCCGGCCTCTTCCTCTACCACGTGCAGCACTTTGATTTCTCCTCCCATGTTCATTTGCCCTTCTAGAATAAATTCCTTCAGCTTCTTCCCCATCTTCATCATGGTTTCTTACACCATCAGGGAGTCAACGACGACCTCTAATTTCAGCCATAAGTGTCTGAAGATCTTGTGCCAACAGATCTTGCTTGGCTTCTATGCTTTGTTTGAGCTCATTGAATTGTATCATGGTGACACATTCTTCAATCTCAACATTGGGATCCATCTTCCTGCGAAGTTAGTGGCGACAAGGCAACAAACCTAGGTGGAATATGAAGCTATATAGAATCTCACAACCTCACCACTCTTACCAACCAAAGCTCTTATGAGTTCCCTGTGGGTTGCAACAAAATGTGTGGTGGTAACAAGAAAGTGGTGGTTAAGCGAATACAAGACTAGAGTACCGATTATGATGGCTTATATGTGGAGCTTGGTGGGGAATAATAAACAAGGGATGCAATCTGAATCCTAATTGTTGTAAAGTTAAATAACCATCCAACTAGAAGTTCCCTGCCTAGTGCTGACCACAAGATACGAGTGATGTAAATAGATCAAACACACGCACAAGAAATTTCAGATTTGATGCAGACAAGGAGTATGATTGGAATGCAAGTGTTGCAATCAGATCCAACCAAAATTTTGCATCAAATGACAATAGCAAACTGGTTGAACAACTTGATAAAACTTTCAGCACCTTTTATAAACAAATTGATTGTTCTATTTTTCTTTCACAATCTTGTTCAACACTCTTTTTTGGCACTTTTTTTGATACTCTTTTTTTATAGAACTAAACATAGAGATCTGATATGATATTGCACACTTTATAATAATTAACAAAGAACTCAACCAGCAGCTATAACTTAAATAGGATCAAAGTTAACGCGAAGGAAATGATGAGGTTTTTTTCAGAATTTTCTTTTAGTGGATATTTTCAGATATATATAAGAGGCTCAAAGGAAACATAAAGGATAGAGTGACCAGCAACTAAACAAAGATTCTAAGGACTGAAACTTAACAAAACTCACTGGAACAACAGATTGAAACAAAGGGCTATGGCAAAAATATTTTATGGCTTTTTGGTGGATAGGACGAACACAAAATATATATAGCTAAGGGTAAAGAATCCTACCGTGGCAACTGAGGCTTTGATACCAGATGATGTTTCACGATGCCCGATCTTCACGATGTAGGATCAATCTTCAGATAACTAGCTTCAAAGAAGCCAAGATAACTTGATGCAAGCAGCGATAACTAGTGCAACCTGACAAATAAAACTCGAAGCCAACCACCGTCTTTAATCGGCAGCCTGAACCGAGGATTCGCCCAACCACACTCTCAAAGAACCAACCAACACAGCCTACAATCAATCAAGGAGACCTCGAAGGGACTAGGAGCACCACTTGGGAGCAGATGAAGCCGCCGCTTCTGCAATTCCGCGAAGGAATTCACAAGAGCAAAGGGGTAGAGATCACTCTCAATATTTGTTAGCACACAGCTGAACAAAGGGGTTCTGTTTTAGATTATCAAAAGCTGCCTTACATCATAGACATAGGGGGGTATTTATACTAGTAACAACCAGCCTTAGTGAGGTATAAACACGAAACAAAAGTATTTTCACGTGCTAATGTGAAGGAGCCTCTTCGGGAGACCTGCAGAGCTGATTTCCGTGTGGCTGTTTGACTTCTGCGCAACCTTCAGTATTTTGACAATAACTTCTTCTAGGAATCTTCAAATGACGTGGGGCTGGATGCGTTGGAAAGATGACTTGATAAGCTTTCTCACCATGTATAGCATGCTTAATGAAACTTCGTAGAATGATGCAGTTTAATACGAAAACTTGGTCATCAAACAGACTGTTGACCTTCTGACCAGTCAGCACTAAAGTAGGCCGGCTGCCTTCCTGGTAGATTTGATTAAGTCGGCCTTAGAAGCATTGGAAACTAGACTTCAAGAGATTTCCAAAAAGTACTTATGGGCCTTCATAGCTTTTGGGAATCAAAAGATATGATTGTTTCTTCTGGACGGTTCTATAGCGCTAGACTGACTTGGACATAGCTCTTCTTGCTGATTCGCCTTTGATATGTTTTGTCCTTCCTCTTTGGTGAACCTAAGTAATATCAACATAAATGACTTAGGTAGCATAAAGTTCTCATTAGTGTTTAATTGAAATTCATAAAGTAGCGCGTGCACCTCTTGTTGTAGCTTCTTAGCTCGGCTACGTGTAATTGGTCCATCAAAGGCTTGGGTTGGTGATAATGTTGGTTGTACTTGAGTTGATGTAGTATGCCTTGGGGGTTGTAACGTGTTGCTTAATGGCGTGGTCATATCACAAAAAGTACAAGTGTGACACAAAAGCAAGTATATGTCAACGTGAACAGTACGGGGTACTGTTCATCTATTTATAGGCACAGGACGCAGCCTGTGAGAAATTACATTCATGCCCTTTACATTTATTATTGACTTATATACAATTCTATGAGGACTAGATAGCCTTTTACCCTTTAAGTAGGTTCCTTTTTCCACCATTTAGCCGAAGCTTCCCTGTGCGTAGCTTCGGAGCAACTCCAACCATCGTCACGATCATGCTTTTTTACATCGTACATGCTTTTAGCCCGAGTCCAAAGGTACCTGTTCATATGTCACACTTGGAAGATATTGTTAAATCACATTTTTGAGGACCTTCGGAGGACGAAGGCCCCCAACAGTAGCCCCTCGCAGTATTAATTTGTTTAAGATAACAAATTCAGGCTATGACATGGACGAAGGCCTTAATCCGAAGGTCCGAAAAAACACCTTCCCTTTGCTAGAATAGCAACAGCCAATGACGGACGGGGCCCCCCGACTTGGAGCGTACCGAGCGTATAAATAAGAACTCGCACCAGCCGCATTTGGTACGCTGCTTGTGCCATTTGCTTTATTTTCTCAATTTTATAGCTCTTGCTCACTAACGCTTGCTAGTTTCTCAAGCTTCCTGAGCTTCGGTTAGAAAGACACATTTTCGTCATTTCTGAAGGAAAAAATGTCTCAAGACAAGAAGGTTGCTGCTGAGACGAAGCTAACTGAAGAGGAGGAGCTCTTTGAGGAGAAGAAGGCTGTGAATCCTTACATAGCTGGGTTTATCGAGTCAATGGCAAAATCAAATACAGAGAAGATTACTAAGGAGATACTGGAGGGCCTGTCTGAAGATACTGGTGACAGTGACAGTTATGATGCAGAAAGTGGAGGCAAAGATTCCAAGGATCGACCCTGGAGACCAAGTCATGCAATTTTCGGAAAATCGACCATCAAGCAAAGTCACCTCGAAAACATGAGGGGAAGGTACTTTCAGGATATGTCTATTGTGAGGGCTGGCGGAGACAACAACGTTCCTGCGCCTGAGGAGAACGAAGTTGTGATTTTCCGAAGCTTCTTCAAAGCTGGGCTTCGGTTCCCACTGAGCAGGTTTGTAGTTGAAGTGCTAAAAACCTTCCAAATTTTCCTTCATCAATTGACCCTCGAAGCCATATTGAGGATGGGAGTCTTCGCCTGGGCAGTAAGAAGCCAAGGGATAGAGCCAAATGCAAAATGCTTCTGCAGCATGCACGAACTTTTGTATGAGACGAAGGCCACGGGGAAAGAACAATATCACAACAACTTCGGTTGTTATGGATTTATCGCCCGTCCCAACGCAAGCCACCCAGTGCCAACATTTCGGAAGAGATGGCCGGGAAATTGGATGGAAGAATGGTTCTATGTGAAGAATGACTTGATAGCGAGGGAGGACATCAAAAAGATTATTATGCACCCGATATGGTCTCGCTTCAGCCTCTGAAAGCCGAAGGTTGAAATCGATGAAGCCACCGAAGCATGCCAGAAGGCATTTGGTACTATCTGCTTCTTTATTGGTACGAGAGATTTAATTCAAGAGCACATAGCATTTAGAGTATGGCTGCTTGTAGAGAGCTGGGAAATGCCGAAGGAGACCATCAGTAATTCTAGCAAAGGTGAACTGGTCCGGCTGAAGTATACATTCAGATATGGGGATAAATTCGATGAACCAAACGATGACTGGCTAAAATTCATCGAAGTTACAAGTGATGAACTGCTTGGATCATATTCCAAGGCAGAAGATAATGCATTATCCACAGCCTTCCAAAGTCGAGGAAAGAAGAGATTGAATAGAGTTTTTGACGCTATTGGCTTCGTCTACCACGACTACCGCTACCCTCTGCAGGGGCAAGGGAAGAAAAGGAAAGTTGCTGCTCTGGCTGCCTCGGCTGAACCTGTGCCGAAGGCTGCAGGCAAAAATATGAAGGTACTTGCCCACCGGCCATGTTATATTGAACAGGTCGTGGTGCCTGAGTTTGGCGGGGAGGCTTCTTCAGCTACTGAATCAAGAGAAACCACTCCTCCGATGCAAAGGGCTGAAGAACCGGCTATAATGCCGAAGGCACCTTCGGTTGAGCTAGTTGAAACAAAGGTTGACAAAGATAAGGCTGAAAGGTCAACAACTGAAGAGGTAACAAAGATGGCAGAGACTTTAAGTCCTTCAACAGAAGCAACAACACTGAGGTCACAAAAGAGTTCTGCCATAACTCCTAGGAGAAGGAGGATGGTAAATGTATTAGATGTACTGGAGACAACCGACTCCACAAGTCTCACTCCCAAAGGGAAGGTTGCCGAAGCTAACAAAACGCAACCCAAAGCTGATACTAAGCAAATAGATGTTGAAGCTACAACAACCCAGGCTGAAACCAAGGCGGGGCCCTCAGTGCCTGCTGACACAAAACCTGCGGAATTTGAAGGAAAGGCAACAGAAGAAAAAGCCACAGAGCAAATTTCGTTTGAAAAGGTTGCCACTCCTGCTCCCGAAGCTTTAAAAGAAAGCATTGATTACATCGTCTGCCATGCTTCGGGAAAGAGACTTTCTCAGGAAGAAGAACGAGAAGCTCAACATTACGCCCAAAAATTGAAATACCCGAAGGGGACATTAGTGTTCAATGGTAGTGGGGAAGATGATTTTTTGTACTGTCTCCTGGATAATAAAGAGATATCCGTCTGCCGGGAGATAGGTAGAAGCTTCAGATTTCTGAAGTTGGAAGATGTCCTTTCAGTATTATCAAAGGATGCATTGGCTGACAGTTTAGCATATAATAGCATAAAGGTATACAAGTTAATTTTGTATTTGAAAACGAATTATTTCATTTGTTTATATTTAATCTTGTCCTCCTCTTGCAGGGCTTAATCCTTAGCAATGCCCTTAGAGCACAGAAAAACATTGAAGATGAAGGGTATACAATGGCTCTGAACAACCTTCGTTTAGAGGTGATCGAATTAAGGAATGAAGGGATTGAAAAAGACAAAATATTAATTTCATTGGTAAACAAAGTAAAAGAAGATGAAGCTAGTTCCAAAGCTCAAGCTGAGATTCAAAAGAATGAGATCAAAGACCTTCGAAAACAATTGGCAGAGGCCAAAGAAAAATGCGCTCTCGCTGAAGCTAACCAAGAGAACATCGAATATTGGAAAAACTATTTAGAAAAACAGTTGAAGAACTTCGCGCATCCAAGGAAAGATGTTTTGAAAAATCTTTGGGCTGCGTGGAGAAGATAAAGGCTAGCTTCGCCAACGTGGGCGTCTATTCAAACGAAGATAACTTCATACGAGTCGACCCTGAGGGTGTTATCGAATGGATAAGCGGAGAAGCCGAAGCTTTTGAAGAAATTTTAAGTGATTGCAGGGATGTCTGTGCATTCTCTGGTGCGAGAGGAATTTCAGACATCTTAGAGAAGGCAGGTTGTGAACATGTCAAAACCCTGGCCCAGGCCGAAGCTGCCTTCTCCGTGGATGACACAAAGGATCCCTCAACCGAAGCAAGTTTAATGGGCGGAAAAATTTATACTGACATCTGGGCAAATGGCGGCCGAGAAATGGCCCACAAAATAATGAAGAAAAGTGAAAAAAAATATTCATGACACTCAAGAAGCAGCAAGAAGAGCTGAGGAAGCTGCAGAACGCGAGAGACGAATAGGTATCGTTTATTAATGGCCTTTTAGCTTCGTCGTTTGTTTTCGTGACTTCGAACTGATTGATTTTTTCTATCGCAGCTAAATTATCTCCTCCACCAGAGCCGTTCGACCCCCTTGCTGACCCAGAAACGAAGAAAGCAATAGAAATCATCAATATAGACGAATCTATTGTTGACGAAGTTGTTAACAAGTTGTTGAATGAAATTGCGGAAAAGGTCCTGAAAGAGGACTGATATTGTAAAAACATTTTTAGACGATCAATGTAGCTTCGTTGTATCAAGACTGTAATATTCGATGTGCATATTTTTGAATCTAATATGTAAATTATTTTTAATTCAGTTCTTTGTGATGCATGAAACTTTATATACATACCGTTTTTGAGCCTTCGGCAAAAAAACACCTTCCCTTCTTTTCATGCTTCACAAAGAAGAAAATTTGTGCTTCGTGAAAATATCCATGCTTCATAAAAACCTCCCAGCTTCGTAAACAAAGGATCCCTTCTTTTGCAATAGAGCTGACGAAGTTGTATTTCTCAGCTAACTTTGTGCCTTAGCACATTTTCATTTTTTTATAAAGCAATCTCCGAAGGTCGACTTCGTATTCAATTCATGTCATCAGTGCAATATGATGTATGATGTGATGCTATGCGGGATGATGTGACGATATGATGCGAATGATGCTAATGCCGAAGATACGCACCCACACGCCCACACTAGAACACACCATCTCTGCGTCCCCTTAGGAACGATTGAAGTCTCTTTGCCGTTTATTTTTCGGCTTCACCGCTTATTTTTCAGTGTAAGTTCTGCATCCCCTTAGGAACGTCTTTTGAACTTATTCGTCTTCTATTTCGGCGGTATTTTTCGCGTTGACTTTTTGCGCTTCGCCTTATATTTCGGCGGTATTTGGCTCTACATTCCCTTAGGAACGACTTTTGAGTAGAAAACTTACACTGTGCTCCCTTGGGAACGACTTTTTGTACCTTTGGCAAAACTTATGCTGCGCTCCCTTAGGAACGACTTTTTGAGCTTCGGCAATTTTCGAGCTTCGTAAATTTGTGAAGAAGATATATTTCATTTTAATAGAAGTGAAACTATTACAAGGAATTAAAACTAGATTTGTATTACTTGTCCCTTATTAAAAAACAAACTGACATAGAATAAAAAAGTGTTTCAGAAGGTAGGATATCTCTCAATAGATGTGCTTTGACTCCAGCACAGTACTATTGACTGTGCGAGCTTCGGATTCCTCCCTGACTTCACGTTGCTACTGAAGGTACTGGCGCCCTTATGGCTGGCCTCGAGAATAGGTCGGTTGTAGTGGTGGCGGGGGTGGAAGTTGTGGCCAGGAAGCCTGTGAGTGACTAGCCGAAGCCACAGAAGCTGTGGAAACATACTCTGGTATGTAGGGAGAGTGACACGAAGCAGTGTGCAAGACCTGCTTCGGCTGGTTCTGCCGAGCTTCGGCTTCTGCTATCTCCTTTTGCTTCTTTACATCGTACATGCTTTTAGCCCGAGTCCAAAGGTACCTGTTCATATGTCACACTTGGAAGATATTGTTAAATCACATTTTTGAGGACCTTCGGAGGACGAAGGCCCCCAACAGTAGCCCCTCGCAGTATTAATTTGTTTAAGATAACAAATTCAGGCTATGACATGGACGAAGGCCTTAATCCGAAGGTCCGAAAAAACATCTTCCCTTTGCTAGAATAGCAACAGTCAATGACGGACGGGGCCCCCCCGACTTGGAGCGTACCGAGCGTATAAATAAGAACTCGCACCAACCGCATTTGGTACGCTGCTTGTGCCATTTGCTTTATTTTCTCAATTTTATAGCTCTTGCTCACTAACGCTTGCTAGTTTCTCAAGCTTCCTGAGCTTCGGTTAGAAAGACACATTTTCGTCATTTCTGAAGGAAAAAATGTCTCAAGACAAGAAGGTTGCTGCTGAGACGAAGCTAACTGAAGAGGAGGAGCTCTTTGAGGAGAAGAAGGCTGTGAATCCTTACATAGCTGGGTTTATCGAGTCAATGGCAAAATCAAATACAGAGAAGATTACTAAGGAGATACTGGAGGGCCTGTCTGAAGATACTGGTGACAGTGACAGTTATGATGCAGAAAGTGGAGGCAAAGAATCCAAGGATCGACCCTGGAGACCAAGTCATGCAATTTTCGGAAAATCGACCATCAAGCAAAGTCACCTCGAAAACATGAGGGGAAGGTACTTTCGGGATATGTCTATTGTGAGGGCTGGCGGAGACAACAACGTTCCTGCGCCTGAGGAGAACGAAGTTGTGATTTTCCGAAGCTTCTTCAAAGCTGGGCTTCGGTTCCCACTGAGCAGGTTTGTAGTTGAAGTGCTAAAAACCTTCCAAATTTTCCTTCATCAATTGACCCTCGAAGCCATATTGAGGATGGGAGTCTTCGCCTGGGCAGTAAGAAGCCAAGGGATAGAGCCAAATGCAAAATGCTTCTGTAGCATGCACGAACTTCTGTATGAGACGAAGGCCACGGGGAAAGAACAATATCACAACAACTTCGGTTGTTATGGATTTATCGCCCGTCCCAACGCAAGCCACCCAGTGCCAACATTTCGGAAGAGATGGCCGGGAAATTGGATGGAAGAATGGTTCTATGTGAAGAATGACTTGATAGCGAGGGAGGACATCAAAAAGATTATTATGCACCCGATATGGTCCCGCTTCAGCCTCTGAAAGCCGAAGGTTGAAATCGATGAAGCCACCGAAGCATGCCAGAAGGCATTTGGTACTATCTGCTTCTTTATTGGTACGAGAGATTTAATTCAAGAGCACATAGCATTTAGAGTATGGCTGCTTGTAGAGAGCTGGGAAATGCCGAAGGAGACCATCAGTAATTCTAGCAAAGGTGAACTGGTCCGGCTGAAGTATACATTCAGATATGGGGATAAATTCGATGAACCAAACGATGACTGGCTAAAATTCATCGAAGTTACAAGTGATGAACTGCTTGGATCATATTCCAAGGCAGAAGATAATGCATTATCCACAGCCTTCCAAAGTCGAGGAAAGAAGAGATTGAATAGAGTTTTTGACGCTATTGGCTTCGTCTACCCCGACTACCGCTACCCTCTGCGGGGGGCAAGGGAAGAAAAGGAAAGTTGCTGCTCTGGCCACCTCGGCTGAACCTGTGCCGAAGGCTGCAGGCAAAAATATGAAGGTACTTGCCCACCGGCCATGTTATATTGAACAGGTCGTGGTGCCTGAGTTTGGCGGGGAGGCTTCTTCAGCTACTGAATCAAGAGAAACCACTCCTCCGATGCAGAGGGCTGAAGAACCGGCTATAATGCCGAAGGCACCTTCGGTTGAGCTAGTTGAAACAAAGGTTGACAAAGATAAGGCTGAAAGGTCAACAACTGAAGAGGTAACAAAGATGGCAGAGACTTTAAGTCCTTCAACAGAAGCAACAACACTGAGGTCACAAAAGAGTTCTGCCATAACTCCTAGGAGAAGGAGGATGGTAAATGTATTAGATGTACTGGAGACAACCGACTCCACAAGTCTCACTCCCAAAGGGAAGGTTGCCGAAGCTAACAAAACGCAACCCAAAGCTGATACTAAGCAAATAGATGTTGAAGCTACAACAACCCAGGCTAAAACCAAGGCGGGGCCCTCAGTGCCTGCTGACACAAAACCTGCGGAATTTGAATGAAAGGCAACAGAAGAAAAAGCCACAGAGCAAATTTCGTTTGAAAAGGTTGCCACTCCTGCTCCCGAAGCTTTAAAAGAGAGCATTGATTACATCGTCTGCCATGCTTCGGGAAAGAGACTTTCTCAGGAAGAAGAACGAGAAGCTCAACATTACGCCCAAAAATTGAAATACCCGAAGGGGACATTAGTGTTCAATGGTAGTGGGGAAGAGGATTTTTTGTACTCTCTCCTGGATAATAAAGAGATATCCGTCTGCCGGGAGAAAGGTAGAAGCTTCAGATTTCTGAAGTTGGAAGATGTCCTTTCAGTATTATCAAAGGATGCATTGGCTGACAGTTTAGCATATAATAGCATAAAGGTATACAAGTTAATTTTGTATTTGAAAACGAATTATTTCATTTGTTTATATTTAATCTTGTCCTCCTCTTGCAGGGCTTAATCCTTAGCAATGCCCTTAGAGCACAGAAAAACATTGAAGATGAAGGGTATACAATGGCTCTGAACAACCTTCGTTTAGAGGTGATCGAATTAAGGAATGAAGGGATTGAAAAAGACAAAATATTAATTTCATTGGTAAACAAAGTAAAAGAAGATGAAGCTAGTTCCAAAGCTCAAGCTGAGATTCAAAAGAATGAGATCGAAGACCTTCGGAAACAATTGGCAGAGGCCAAAGAAAAATGCGCTCTCGCTGAAGCTAACCAAGAGAACATCGAATATTGGAAAAACTATTTAGAAAAACAGTTGAAGAACTTCGCGCATCCAAGGAAAGATGTTTTGAAAAATCTTTGGGCTGCGTGGAGAAGATAAAGGCTAGCTTCGCCAACGTGGGCGTCTATTCAAACGAAGATAACTTCATACGAGTCGACCCTGAGGGTGTTATCGAATGGATAAGCGGAGAAGCCGAAGCTTTTGAAGAAATTTTAAGTGATTGCAGGGATGTCTGCGCATTCTCTGGTGCAAGAGGAATTTCAGACATCTTGGAGAAGGCAGGTTGTGAACATGTCAAAACCCTGGCCCAGGCCGAAGCTGCCTTCTCCGTGGATGACACAAAGGATCCCTCAACCGAAGCAAGTTTAATAGGTGGAAAAATTTATACTGACATCTGGGCAAATGGCGGCCGAGAAATGGCCCACAAAATAATGAAGAAAAGTGAAAAAAAATATTCATGACACTCAAGAAGCAGCAAGAAGAGCTGAGGAAGCTGCAGAACGCGAGAGACGAATAGGTATCGTTTATTAATGGCCTTTTAGCTTCGTCGTTTGTTTTCGTGACTTCGAACTGATTGATTTTTTCTATCGCAGCTAAATTATCTCCTCCACCAGAGTCGTTCGACCCCCTTGCTGACCCAGAAACGAAGAAAGCAATAGAAATCATCAATATAGACGAATCTATTGTTGACGAAGTTGTTAACAAGTTGTTGAATGAAATTGCGGAAAAGGTCCTGAAAGAGGACTGATATTGTAAAAACATTTTTAGACGATCAATGTAGCTTCGTTGTATCAAGACTGTAATATTCGATGTGCATATTTTTGAATCTAATATGTAAATTATTTTTAATTCAGTTCTTTGTGATGCATGAAACTTTATATACATACCGTTTTTGAGCCTTCGGCAAAAAAACACCTTCCCTTCTTTTCATGCTTCACAAAGAAGAAAATTTGTGCTTCGTGAAAATATCCATGCTTCATAAAAACCTCCCAGCTTCGTAAACAAAGGATCCCTTCTTTTGCAATAGAGCTGACGAAGTTGTATTTCTCAGCTAACTTTGTGCCTTAGCACATTTTCATTTTTTTATAAAGCAATCTCCGAAGGTCGACTTCGTATTCAATTCATGTCATCAGTGCAATATGATGTATGATGTGATGCTATGCGGGATGATGTGACGATATGATGCGAATGATGCTAATGCCGAAGATACGCACCCACACGCCCACACTAGAACACACCATCTCTGCGTCCCCTTAGGAACGATTGAAGTCTCTTTGCCGTTTATTTTTCGGCTTCACCGCTTATTTTTCAGTGTAAGTTCTGCATCCCCTTAGGAACGTCTTTTGAACTTATTCGTCTTCTATTTCGGCGGTATTTTTCGCGTTGACTTTTTGCGCTTCGCCTTATATTTCGGCGGTATTTGGCTCTACATTCCCTTAGGAACGACTTTTGAGTAGAAAACTTACACTGTGCTCCCTTGGGAACGACTTTTTGTACCTTTGGCAAAACTTATGCTGCGCTCCCTTAGGAACGACTTTTTGAGCTTCGGCAATTTTCGAGCTTCGTAAATTTGTGAAGAAGATATATTTCATTTTAATAGAAGTGAAACTATTACAAGGAATTAAAACTAGATTTGTATTACTTGTCCCTTATTAAAAAACAAACTGACATAGAATAAAAAAGTGTTTCAGAAGGTAGGATATCTCTCAATAGATGTGCTTTGACTCCAGCACAGTACTATTGACTGTGCGAGCTTCGGATTCCTCCCTGACTTCACGTTGCTACTGAAGGTACTGGCGCCCTTATGGCTGGCCTCGAGAATAGGTCGGTTGTAGTGGTGGCGGGGGTGGAAGTTGTGGCCAGGAAGCCTGTGAGTGACTAGCCGAAGCCACAGAAGCTGTGGAAACATACTCTGGTATGTAGGGAGAGTGACACGAAGCAGTGTGCAAGACCTGCTTCGGCTGGTTCTGCCGAGCTTCGGCTTCTGCTATCTCCTTTTGCTTCTTTACATCGTACATGCTTTTAGCCCGAGTCCAAAGGTACCTGTTCATATGTCACACTTGGAAGATATTGTTAAATCACATTTTTGAGGACCTTCGGAGGACGAAGGCCCCCAACAGTAGCCCCTCGCAGTATTAATTTGTTTAAGATAACAAATTCAGGCTATGACATGGACGAAGGCCTTAATCCGAAGGTCCGAAAAAACATCTTCCCTTTGCTAGAATAGCAACAGTCAATGACGGACGGGGCCCCCCGACTTGGAGCGTACCGAGCGTATAAATAAGAACTCGCACCAACCGCATTTGGTACGCTGCTTGTGCCATTTGCTTTATTTTCTCAATTTTATAGCTCTTGCTCACTAACGCTTGCTAGTTTCTCAAGCTTCATGAGCTTCGGTTAGAAAGACACATTTTCGTCATTTCTGAAGGAAAAAATGTCTCAAGACAAGAAGGTTGCTGCTGAGACGAAGCTAACTGAAGAGGAGGAGCTCTTTGAGGAGAAGAAGGCTGTGAATCCTTACATAGCTGGGTTTATCGAGTCAATGGCAAAATCAAATACAGAGAAGATTACTAAGGAGATACTGGAGGGCCTGTCTGAAGATACTGGTGACAGTGACAGTTATGATGCAGAAAGTGGAGGCAAAGATTCCAAGGATCGACCCTGGAGACCAAGTCATGCAATTTTCGGAAAATCGACCATCAAGCAAAGTCACCTCGAAAACATGAGGGGAAGGTACTTTCGGGATATGTCTATTGTGAGGGCTGGCGGAGACAACAACGTTCCTGCGCCTGAGGAGAACGAAGTTGTGATTTTCCGAAGCTTCTTCAAAGCTGGGCTTCGGTTCCCACTGAGCAGGTTTGTAGTTGAAGTGCTAAAAACCTTCCAAATTTTCCTTCATCAATTGACCCTCGAAGCCATATTGAGGATGGGAGTCTTCGCCTGGGCAGTAAGAAGCCAAGGGATAGAGCCAAATGCAAAATGCTTCTGTAGCATGCACGAACTTCTGTATGAGACGAAGGCCACGGGGAAAGAACAATATCACAACAACTTCGGTTGTTATGGATTTATCGCCCGTCCCAACGCAAGCCACCCAGTGCCAACATTTCGGAAGAGATGGCTGGGAAATTGGATGGAAGAATGGTTCTATGTGAAGAATGACTTGATAGCGAGGGAGGACATCAAAAAGATTATTATGCACCCGATATGGTCCCGCTTCAGCCTCTGAAAGCCGAAGGTTGAAATCGATGAAGCCACCGAAGCATGCCAGAAGGCATTTGGTACTATCTGCTTCTTTATTGGTACGAGAGATTTAATTCAAGAGCACATAGCATTTAGAGTATGGCTGCTTGTAGAGAGCTGGGAAATGCCGAAGGAGACCATCAGTAATTCTAGCAAAGGTGAACTGGTCCGGCTGAAGTATACATTCAGATATGGGGATAAATTCGATGAACCAAACGATGACTGGCTAAAATTCATCGAAGTTACAAGTGATGAACTGCTTGGATCATATTCCAAGGCAGAAGATAATGCATTATCCACAGCCTTCCAAAGTCGAGGAAAGAAGAGATTGAATAGAGTTTTTGACGCTATTGGCTTCGTCTACCCCGACTACCGCTACCCTCTGCGGGGGGCAAGGGAAGAAAAGGAAAGTTGCTGCTCTGGCCACCTCGGCTGAACCTGTGCCGAAGGCTGTAGGCAAAAATATGAAGGTACTTGCCCACCGGCCATGTTATATTGAACAGGTCGTGGTGCCTGAGTTTGGCGGGGAGGCTTCTTCAGCTACTGAATCAAGAGAAACCACTCCTCCGATGCAGAGGGCTGAAGAACCGGCTATAATGCCGAAGGCACCTTCGGTTGAGCTAGTTGAAACAAAGGTTGACAAAGATAAGGCTGAAAGGTCAACAACTGAAGAGGTAACAAAGATGGCAGAGACTTTAAGTCCTTCAACAGAAGCAACAACACTGAGGTCACAAAAGAGTTCTGCCATAACTCCTAGGAGAAGGAGGATGGTAAATGTATTAGATGTACTGGAGACAACCGACTCCACAAGTCTCACTCCCAAAGGGAAGGTTGCCGAAGCTAACAAAACGCAACCCAAAGCTGATACTAAGCAAATAGATGTTGAAGCTACAACAACCCAGGCTAAAACCAAGGCGGGGCCCTCAGTGCCTGCTGACACAAAACCTGCGGAATTTGAATGAAAGGCAACAGAAGAAAAAGCCACAGAGCAAATTTCGTTTGAAAAGGTTGCCACTCCTGCTCCCGAAGCTTTAAAAGAGAGCATTGATTACATCGTCTGCCATGCTTCGGGAAAGAGACTTTCTCAGGAAGAAGAACGAGAAGCTCAACATTACGCCCAAAAATTGAAATACCCGAAGGGGACATTAGTGTTCAATGGTAGTGGGGAAGAGGATTTTTTGTACTCTCTCCTGGATAATAAAGAGATATCCGTCTGCCGGGAGAAAGGTAGAAGCTTCAGATTTCTGAAGTTGGAAGATGTCCTTTCAGTATTATCAAAGGATGCATTGGCTGACAGTTTAGCATATAATAGCATAAAGGTATACAAGTTAATTTTGTATTTGAAAACGAATTATTTCATTTGTTTATATTTAATCTTGTCCTCCTCTTGCAGGGCTTAATCCTTAGCAATGCCCTTAGAGCACAGAAAAACATTGAAGATGAAGGGTATACAATGGCTCTGAACAACCTTCGTTTAGAGGTGATCGAATTAAGGAATGAAGGGATTGAAAAAGACAAAATATTAATTTCATTGGTAAACAAAGTAAAAGAAGATGAAGCTAGTTCCAAAGCTCAAGCTGAGATTCAAAAGAATGAGATCGAAGACCTTCGGAAACAATTGGCAGAGGCCAAAGAAAAATGCGCTCTCGCTGAAGCTAACCAAGAGAACATCGAATATTGGAAAAACTATTTAGAAAAACAGTTGAAGAACTTCGCGCATCCAAGGAAAGATGTTTTGAAAAATCTTTGGGCTGCGTGGAGAAGATAAAGGCTAGCTTCGCCAACGTGGGCGTCTATTCAAACGAAGATAACTTCATACGAGTCGACCCTGAGGGTGTTATCGAATGGATAAGCGGAGAAGCCGAAGCTTTTGAAGAAATTTTAAGTGATTGCAGGGATGTCTGCGCATTCTCTGGTGCAAGAGGAATTTCAGACATCTTGGAGAAGGCAGGTTGTGAACATGTCAAAACCCTGGCCCAGGCCGAAGCTGCCTTCTCCGTGGATGACACAAAGGATCCCTCAACCGAAGCAAGTTTAATAGGTGGAAAAATTTATACTGACATCTGGGCAAATGGCGGCCGAGAAATGGCCCACAAAATAATGAAGAAAAGTGAAAAAAAATATTCATGACACTCAAGAAGCAGCAAGAAGAGCTGAGGAAGCTGCAGAACGCGAGAGACGAATAGGTATTGTTTATTAATGGCCTTTTAGCTTCGTCGTTTGTTTTCGTGACTTCGAACTGATTGATTTTTTCTATCGCAGCTAAATTATCTCCTCCACCAGAGTCGTTCGACCCCCTTGCTGACCCAGAAACGAAGAAAGCAATAGAAATCATCAATATAGACGAATCTATTGTTGACGAAGTTGTTAACAAGTTGTTGAATGAAATTGCGGAAAAGGTCCTGAAAGAGGACTGATATTGTAAAAACATTTTTAGACGATCAATGTAGCTTCGTTGTATCAAGACTGTAATATTCGATGTGCATATTTTTGAATCTAATATGTAAATTATTTTTAATTCAGTTCTTTGTGATGCATGAAACTTTATATACATACCGTTTTTGAGCCTTCGGCAAAAAAACACCTTCCCTTCTTTTCATGCTTCACAAAGAAGAAAATTTGTGCTTCGTGAAAATATCCATGCTTCATAAAAACCTCCCAGCTTCGTAAACAAAGGATCCCTTCTTTTGCAATAGAGCTGACGAAGTTGTATTTCTCAGCTAACTTTGTGCCTTAGCACATTTTCATTTTTTTATAAAGCAATCTCCGAAGGTCGACTTCGTATTCAATTCATGTCATCAGTGCAATATGATGTATGATGTGATGCTATGCGGGATGATGTGACGATATGATGCAAATGATGCTAATGCCGAAGATACGCACCCACACGCCCACACTAGAACACACCATCTCTGCGTCCCCTTAGGAACGATTGAAGTCTCTTTGCCGTTTATTTTTCGGCTTCACCGCTTATTTTTCAGTGTAAGTTCTGCATCCCCTTAGGAACGTCTTTTGAACTTATTCGTCTTCTATTTCGGCGGTATTTTTCGCGTTGACTTTTTGCGCTTCGCCTTATATTTCGGCGGTATTTGGCTCTACATTCCCTTAGGAACGACTTTTGAGTAGAAAACTTACACTGTGCTCCCTTGGGAACGACTTTTTGTAGCTTTGGCAAAACTTATGCTGCGCTCCCTTAGGAACGACTTTTTGAGCTTCGGCAATTTTCGAGCTTCGTAAATTTGTGAAGAAGATATATTTCATTTTAATAGAAGTGAAACTATTACAAGGAATTAAAACTAGATTTGTATTACTTGTCCCTTATTAAAAAACAAACTGACATAGAATAAAAAAGTGTTTCAGAAGGTAGGATATCTCTCAATAGATGTGCTTTGACTCCAGCACAGTACTATTGACTGTGCGAGCTTCGGATTCCTCCCTGACTTCACGTTGCTACTGAAGGTATTGGCGCCCTTATGGCTGGCCTCGAGAATAGGTCGGTTGTAGTGGTGGCGGGGGTGGAAGTTGTGGCCAGGAAGCCTGTGAGTGACTAGCCGAAGCCACAGAAGGTGTAGAATGATTGCCCACATACTCTGGTATGTAGGGAGAGTGACACGAAGCAGTGTGCAAGACCTGCTTCGGCTGGTTCTGCCGAGCTTCGGCTTCTGCTATCTCCTTTTGCTTCTGAATGGTGATTTGGCACATTCTTGTAGTATGGCCCTTGTCCTCACCACAGAATAAGCAGTAGATCTTCCTGGGCTGATCCTCATATCTTCCTCCGAAGCCCCTGGCGCCTCTACCTCTTGGAGCTAGTGGCCGGAAAGAGCTTTGTTGCTGCCCCGAAGATTGTGAGGTATAATGTGGCCTCTGCAGCTGACTTCCTTTGTCATCACTCTGAGTGGAGTTATGAATTGACCTGACATGCCTCGGGTGGATTCTTCCTCCGAAGCGCCTGGTCATCTCAGAGAATCTGTAAGCTTCCTCTCTTCTTTGGCGGAAGTCATTGTCAGCCCGGATGTACTCATCCATCTTTTGAAGCAGCTTCTCCAGAGTCTATGGGGGCTTTCTAGCGAAATATTGGGCAGTAGGTCCTGGCCGAAGACCCTTGATCATGGCCTCAATGACAATTTCATTGGGCACTGTAGGCGCTTGTGCCCTCAGTCGCAAGAACCTTCGGACATACGCCTGGAGGTATTCCTCATGGTCTTGTGTGCATTGGAACAGGGCCTGAGCTGTGACTGGCTTCATCTGAAAGCCTTGGAAACTTGTCACCAGCATATCCTTGAGCTTCTGCCACAAAGTAATAGTCCCTGGCCAAAGAGAAGAATACCATGTTTGGGCTACATTCCGGACTGCCATGACGAAGGACTTCACCATGACTGCGATATTGCCTCCATACGAAGATATAGTTTCTTCGTAGCTCATGAGAAACTGCTTTGGATCTGAGTGCCCATCATACATGGGAAGCTGAGGTGGCTTGTATGACGGGGGCCATGGGGTAGCCTGCAGTTCTGCGGCCAAGGGAGAAGCATCATCAAAAGTAAAGGTATCATGATTAAAATCATCATACCATCCATCTTCATTGAATAGGCCTTCCTAATGTAGCTCCCTGTGCTGGGGCCTTCGGTCTTGGTCATCTTGAGCAAGATGGCACACTTCTTCAGTGGCTTCGTCGATCTTCCTTTAAAGATCAGCCAGCCGCGCCATCTTCTCCTTCTTTCTTTGTACTTGCTGATGGATGATCTCCATATCCCTGATCTCTTGGTCCAACTCCTCTTCCTAGAGTGTTGGACTGGTGCCTTTCCTCTTCTGGCTTCGGGCCTCTCGGAGAGAGAGGGTCTCCTAGTTTGGGTCCAGCGGCTGCAATGCAGCAGCCCCTGGCACTGAAGCTTTCTTCAGCGGCATGACGAAGGTCAGTGCTTGCCGAAGGTGGTCAAAAGAGTTCACCGGAGGTGGGTGCCAATGTTGGGGACTTGTTCTCAAATGCTATGAGTTAAGAACAAGGCAACACAAAATGTTAAATGTTAATGTCCTTCGTCCTTCGAAGCATTATTTCCCTTAGGATATAATGATCTTCAGACGAAGGTTATGAAGAACATACCTTCATCAACGCGATATATGTTAATAAAAGAAGAAGCATGTGAAATATAAGAGGCAATATAAACAATCGTGTAACATTATTAATTCACTGTATTATTCTAGAAAGACAGAAACATTATTGAATTACAAATGTACCTTCGGCTTGATAGAAGGCAAAAAGTACAAGCGTGACGCAAAAGCAAGTATAGGTCAGCATGAACAGTACGGGGGTATTGTTCATCTATTTATAGGCACAAGACACAGCCTATGAGAAATTACATTCATGCCCTTTACATTTATTATTGACTTATATACAATTCTATGAGGACTAGATAGCCTTTTCCCCTTTAAGTCGGTTCCTTTTTCCGCCATTTAGCCGAAGCTTCCCTGCTTGTAGCTTCAGAGCAACTCCAACCTTCGTCACGATCATGCTTTTTACATCGTACATGCTTTTAACCCGAGTCCCAAGGTACCTGTAAATATGTCACACTTGGAAGATATTGTTAAATCATGTTTTTGAGGACCATCGGAGGACGAAGGCCTCCAACAGGCGCCAATGTTGCGGACTTGTTCTCAAATGCTATGAGTTAAGAATAAGGCAACACAAATGTTAATGGTTAAAGTCCTTCGTCCTTCGAAACATTATCTCCCTTAGGATATAATGATCTTCAGACGAAGGTCATGAAGGACGTACCTTCATCATCGCAGTATATATTAATGAAAGAAGAAGCATATGGAACATGAGAGATAACATGGATAACCATATGACATTATTAATATATCTTAATTATATCATCATGAATAAACATGAACAATATTGAATTACATTGGTACCTTCGGCTTGACAGAAGGTGAAAGTCCAAGCGTGACGCACGAGTGAATACCAGTCAGCGTGAACAGTACATGGGTACTGTTCACCTATTTATACGCATGGGACGCAGCCCAGTCGAAATTACATTTATGTCCTTGATAACTAGTTACAATCATGACATAAATTATCATGGACTGATTGGTCTTTTCCTCTTTAAGTCGGTGCAGCCCTTCGTCTCAAGGCATGTCGCTATGTCGAAGCTCCCTGGATCATAGCTTCGGCGTGTACCTTCGCGCTGTATTTGCTTATGTGATGATCTTCCGAAGGTGTTTCTGCTTAAAGGACCTTCGACGATGAAGCAGGGCCCCAACAAAATGCTTGCAAACCCTCTACATCTACTGTTAGTCATGTCTCTATTTGTACTAGATGTAGAGATATAAATGTTGATGCTATCCATGATCACTTAGCTTTAATTAAACAACAAAATGATCATATAGCTCAACTAACTGCTAAAATTAATGAGCATGAAATTGAAAATGAAAATTTTAAATTTGCTAGAAGCATGCTATACAATGGGAGATGCCCTGGCATCAAGGATGGCATTGGTTTCCAACAGGGAAGCAATGTCAAACTTAATGCACCCAAAAGTTTGTCTAACTTTGTAAAGGGCAAGGCTCCCATGGCTCAGGATAACAAGGGCTATATTTTATATCCTGTTGGTTATCCCAAGCATAAAATTAGGAGAATTCATTCTAGGAAGTCTCATTCTGGTTCTCATCATGCATTTTTGTATAAGAATGAGATATCTAGTTCTAGGCATTCTACCCACGTTAAAATCCCTAAAAAGAAAACTCCTGTTGCATCAAATGAATCTAATATTTCATTTAAGACTTTTGATGCTTCATATGTTTTAACTAACAAATCAGGCAAAGTAGTTGCCAAACATGTTGGGGCCAAACACAAGGGCTCAAAGACTTGTGTTTGGGTACCCAAGGTGCTTGTTTCTAATGTGAAAGGACCCAAGACCGTTTGGGTACCTAAGAACAAGGCCTAAATTTGTTTTGTAGGTTTATGCATCCGGGGGGCTCAAGTTGGATAATTGATAGCGGGTCCACAAACCACATGACAGGGGAGAAAAGAATGTTCTCCTCCTACGAGAAAAACGAAGATCCCCAAAGAGCTATCACATTCGGGGATGGAAATCAAGGTTCGGTCAAAGGACTTGATAAAATTGCTATATCACCTGACCATTCCATTTCCAATGTTTTTCTTGTAGATTCTTTAGATTATAACTTGCTTTCCGTTTCTCAATTATGTAAAATGGGCTACAACTGTCTTTTTATGGATATAGGTGTTACTGTCTTTAGAAGAAGTGATGATTCAGTAGCATTTAAGGGAGTATTAGAGGATCAGCTATACTTAGTTGATTTTAATAGAGCTGAACTCGATACTTGCTTAATTGCTAAGACTAATATGGGTTTGCTCTGGCATCGCTGACTAGCCCATGTTGGCATGAAGAATCTTCACAAGCTTCTAAAGGGAGAACACATTTTGGTACTAACAAATGTTTCTAGGCATGAGGTATGTTTCTAGACTTAGTACATTTGTTTTTGAATACTAATGAGGTTATCTAAGTGCTAGAAACAGTGAGAAAAGAAGAAGAAAAGAAACCGAAAAGACTTGGCTCTGTGCAGCCAAACTCCAGCTCAGTCTGGCACACCGGACTGTCTGGTGGTGCACCGGACAGTGTCCGGTGCGCTAGGCTGGTCTCCGATGAAAGTGCTGCTCTCAGGAATCAACGGCGACGTACGACTAAAAATCACCGGATTGTCCGGTGGTGCACCGGACTGTCCGGTGAGCCAACGGTCGCCAGCGCCAACGGTCGGCCGCGCAATCTTCGCGCGACACATGGTCACACCAACGGTCGGTTGGGCACACCGGACTGTCCGGTGTGCACCGGACTGTGTCTGGTGCGCCAACCGATTCCGGGGACCAACAGTCAGCTGCTCTCCGTATGGAAAGAAATCGAGCACCGGACATGAACAGTAATTGTCCGGTGCGCCACTCAATCGAAGGCAATGATGGCCTTCCAAGTTTGTCTCCAACGGCTCCTAGCTGCCTTGGGGCTATAAAAGGGACCCTAGGCGCATGGAGGAGACATCTAAGCATTCACTAAGCATTCTAAGACTCCCACACTCTGTCTTCGCGCACTTGATCGATTGTGTTAGTGATTTGAGCTCCGTTCGAGTTGTTAACTCTCTGTGCTACGTTTCGAGCTCAAGTCTTGGCTTGTGTGTGCGTGTGTGTTGCGGATTTGTGTTGTGTGTGCGTTGCTTCTCCCAACCTTACTTTGTGCTTTCTTTGTGATCTTTATTGTAAGGGCGAGAGACTCCAAATTGTGGAGATTCCTCGCAAACGGGAAGATACTCTATTCAAAAAGACTTTGGTATTCAAGTCGATCATTGGATCATTGAAAGGGGTTGAGTGCAACCCTCATCCATTGGGATGCCACAACGTGGAAGTAGGCAAGTGTTACTTGGCCGAACCACGGGATAAAAATCGCGTGTCTCTTGTGTTGGATTCTCTATGATTGTTGTGTTCACAAGAACTCTCTTCAAAGCTACTTAGTCGCTAACGCTATAACATTTAAGTTTTGTGGCAATTTAGAGTTTGATTTTATAGGATCACCTATTCACCCCCCCTCTAGGTGCTCTCAATTGGTATCAGAGTCGTACTCTTCATCTAAGGGACTAACCGCCCGAAGAGATGGATCCTAAGGGAAAGGGGATGGTGGTCAATGACAAGGAAAAGGAGTCCGTCTTCAACGAGCCAAGAGAAGACAAGCCTACTGACTCAGGCTCGAGTCAAAAGAAGAGAGACAGGAAGAAGAAGAGGCGCATCAAAAAGATCATCTACTACGACAGCGATGCCTCGTCTTCTTCACCACATGACGATGACGACGACTCCTCAAAGAAGAAAATGGTTAACCAAAACTATTCATTTGATTATTCTCGTATTCTATTTAATTCGAATGCTCATTTGCTATCAATTCCACTTGGGAAACCTCCACACTTTGATGGAGAAGACTACTCTTTCTGCAGTCATAAAATGCATAGCCATTTATTTTCTCTTCATCCTAGTATCTGGGAGATTGTTGAAAACGGAATGCATTTTGATAATACTGACAATCCCGTTTTCATAAAGAGCAAATTCATAAAAATGCACAAGCTACCACTGTTGTGCTAGCATCTCTGTGCAGGGATGAATACAACAAGGTTAGCGGCTTGGACAACGCCAAGCAAATCTAGGACACCCTCAAGATCTCACATGAGGGAAATGATGCTACAATGATTACCAAAATGGAACTGGTGGAAGGCGAGTTGGGAAGATTCGCCATGATCAGGGGAGAAGAGCCAACTCAGACTTACAACAGGATCAAGACCCTGGTCAACAAGATCCGAAGCTATGGAAGCACAAGATGGACAGATCATGATGTCGTCCGACTCATGCTAAGGTCATTTACTGTAATTGGTCCCCATCTTGTCAATCTTATTCGTGAGAATCCCAGGTACACCAAGATGACGCCCGAGGAGATACTTGGAAAATTTGTGAGCGGGCGCATGATGGTGAAGGAGGCTCGATACATGGACGATGCTCTAAACGGTCCACTACCCGTCTACAAGCCTCAACCTGTTGCTCTTAAGGCAACCAGTAGCAGGGAGGCGCTTCCAAGCAAGGTGGCACAGGTGGAGGCTGCTGGCCTCAACAAGGATGAGATGGCGCTTATCATCAAGCGCTTCAAGGCCGCGCTTAAAGGACGCAAGGAGTACCCCAACAAGAACAAAACAAGGGGAAAGCGCTCCTGCTTTAAATGCGGTAAGATTGGTCACTTTATTGCAAATTGTTCCGATAATGATAGTGACCAGGGACAAGAAAAGAGCGGGAAGAAGGAGAAAAAGAATAACTACAGGAAGGCAAAGGGCGAGGCACACCTTGGAAAGGAATGGGACTTGGACTGCTCCTCTTTTGACTCCGACGATGAAGGACTTGCTGCTTCGGCCTTCAACAAATCCTCACTCTTCCCCAACGAACGCCATACATGTCTTATGGCCAAGGAGAAAAAGGTTTATGTATCTGGGGGCTCAAGCTAGATTATCGACAGCGGATGCACAAACCACATGACGGGGGAGAAGAAGATGTTCACCTCCTACATCAAGAACAAGGATTCCCAGGATACGATCATCTTTGGAGATGGGAACCAAGGCAAGGTCAAAGGCTTGGGCAAGATAGCCATCACCAACAAGCACTCCATATCGAATGTATTTCTAGTAGAGTTGCTTGGTTACAACCTTCTGTCTGTAAGTCAATTGTGTCACATGGGTTACAATTGTCTTTTTACAAACGTTAATGTATCTGTCTTTAGAAGGAGTGATGGTTCATTAGCTTTTAAGGGTGTATTAGACGGCAAACTCTACTTAGTTGATTTTTCGAAAGAGGAGGCCGATCTAGATGCATGCTTAATAGCTAAGACTAGTATGGGCTAGCTGTGGCATCGCCGTCTAGCACATGTTGGGATGAAGAACCTTCATAAACTTCTAAAGGGAGAACATGTGTTAGGACTAACCAATGTTTGTTTCGAGAAAGATAGGCCTTGTGCAGCATGTCAGGCAGGGAAATAGGTGGGAAGCACTCATCATAGCAAGAATGTGATGACAACATCAAGACCACTGGAGCTTCTTCACATGGACCTCTTCGAACCCGTTGCCTACCTTAGCATCGGGGGAAGTAAGTATGGTCTTGTAATTGTTGATGATTTTCCCGCTTCACTTGGGTGTTCTTTTTGTAGGATAAATCAGAAACCCAAGGGACCCTAAAGCGCTTTCTAAGGAGGGCTCAAAACGAATTTGAGTTAAAGGTGAAAAAGATAAGGAGCGACAACGGGTCTGAGTTCAAGAATCTTCAAGTTGAGGAGTATCTTGAGGAGGAAGGCGTCAAGCACGATTTCTCTGCTCCCTACACACCACAGCAAAACGGTGTGGTAGAGAGAAAGAATAGGACGCTTATCGACATGGCGAGAACGATGCTTGGAGAGTTCAAGACGCCCGAGTGGTTTTGGTCGGAAGCTGTGAACACAGCTTGCCACGCCATAAACTGGCTCTATCTGCATCACCTTCTCAAGAAGACCTACAAACTCCTTACCGGTAACAAACCCAATGTATCTTACTTTCGTGTCTTTGGGAGCAAATGCTACACTCTGGTGAAGAAAGGTAGACATTCTAAATTTGCTCCCAAGGCTGTAGAAGGGTTTTTACTAGGGTATGACTCAAATACAAAGGCGTATAGAGTCTTCAACAAATCATTGGGTTTGGTTGAAGTCTCTAGAGATGTTGTATTTGATGAGACTAATGGCTCTCTAAGAGAGCAAGTTGATTTTGATGACATAGATGAAGATGATGTTCCAACGGCCACAATGCGCACGATGGCGATTGGTGATGTGCGACCACAGGAACAACAGGAGCAAGATCAGCCATCTTCCTCCACAATGGTGCATCCTCCAACTCAAGACGGTGAACAGGTACCTCAAGAAGAGGGACATGATCAAGGGGGAGCACAGGAAGAACAAGTGATGGAGGAAGAAGCACCACGTGCCCCTCCAACTCAAGTCCAAGCAACGATCCAACGACATCACCCCGTTGACCAGATTCTGGGTGACATAAGCAAGGGAGTAACTACTCGCTCAAGATTAGCTAACTTTTGTGAGCATTACTCGTTTGTCTCTTCTATTGAGCCTTTCAGGGTAGAAGAGGCCTTGCAGGATCCAGATTGGGTGTTGGCCATGCAGGAAGAGCTCAACAACTTCAAGAGAAATGAAGTTTGGAGCCTTGTGCCATGTCCAAAGCAAAATGTTGTGGGAACCAAGTGGGTATTCCGCAACAAGCAAGACAAGCACGGGGTGGTGACAAGAAACAAGGCTCGACTTGTGGCAAAAGGTTATGCCCAAGTCGCAGGTTTGGATTTCGAGGAGACTTTTGCTCCTGTGGCTAGGCTATAGTCTATTCGAATTTTATTAGCCTATACCGCTCACCACTTGTCGGCGTTTCGAGACCGAGGGGTCCCTCGGGCCGACGAGTGAGTGTCGCCGCGTGCCCCAGCCCAGATGGGTCGAGCGCGAGGGCGAGCGCGAAGGGGGGAGAAGCGAGGCGGCCGGAGACCAACGTGAGAGAGGTGGGAATCCCGCGGCCTTCGTGTTCGTCCCGCGCCCAGGTCGGGTGCGCTTGCAGTAGGGGGTTACAAGCGTCCACGCGGGAGAGGGAAGCGAACGGCCCCAAGAGAGCGCCTGTCTCGTCCTCGTCCCCGCGCGGCCAACCCTCTCTAAGAGGGCCCTGGTCCTTCCTTTTATAGGCGTAAGGAGAGGATCCAGGTGTACAATGGGGGGTGTAGCAGAGTGCTACGTGTCTAGCGGGGAGAGCTAGCGCCCTAAGTACATGCCGATGTGGCAGCCGGAGAGATTTTGGCACCCAGCTGGTGTGATGTCGTGGCCGTCGGAGGAGCGATGGAGCCTGGCGGTGGGACAGCTGTCGGAGCGGTTGGGTCCTTGCGGACGTCCTCTTGCTTCCGTAAGAGAGCTGAGAGCCGCCGTCGTCACAGAGCATGCGGGGCGCCATCATTGCCTATCTGGCGGAGCTAGCCAGATGGGACACCGGTCTTGTTCTCTGCGGCCCGAGTCAGCTCGGGGTAGGGTGATGATGGCGCTTCCTGTTGACGTGGCTGGCCTGCGCCCTAGGTTGGGCGATGTGGAGGCTCCTCCGAAGCCGAGGTCGAGTCTGTATTCCATGGCCGAGGCCGAGTCCGAGCCCCTGGGTCGGGCGAGGCGGAGGTCGTCGGCAGAGGCCAGGGTGGAGTCCGAGCCCTGGGGTCGGGCGAAGCGGAGTTCGTCGTCTTCTGGGGCTGAGCCCGAGTCCGAGCCCTGGGTCGGGCGGAGCGGAGTTCGCCGTCTTCTGGGGCTGAGCCCGAGTCCGAGCCCTGGGTCGGGCGGAGCGGAGTTCGCCGTCTTCCGGGACTTAGCCCGAGTCCGAGCCCTGGGTCGGGCGGAGCGGAGTTCACCGTCTTCTGGGACTTAGCCCGAGTCCGAGCCCTAGGTCGGGCGGAGCGGAGTTCGCCGTCTTCCGGGACTTAGCCCGAGTTCGAGCCCTGGGTCGGGCAAAGCGGAGCTTCCTATGGTACCTTTGGCAGGGCCTGACTGCCTGTCGGTCTCACTCTGTCAAGTGGTACTGCAGTCAGAGTGGCGCAGGCGGCGCTGTCCTTCTATCAGGCCGGTTAGTGGAGCGGCGAAGTGACGGCGGTCACTTCGGCTCTGCCGGGGGGCGCGCGTCAGGATATAGGTGTCAGGCCACATTTGCGTTAAATGCTCCTGCGATTTGGTCGGTCGGTGTGGCGATTTAGTCAGGGTTGCTTCTTAGCGAAGGCAGGGCCTCGGGCGAGCCAGAAATATGTTCGCCGTCGGAGGGGGGCCTCGGGCGAGACGGAAATCCTCCGGGGCCGGCTGCCCTTGTCCGAGGCTAGGCTCGGGCGAGGCGTGATCGAGTCGCTCGAATGGACTGATCCCTGACTTAATCGCACCCATCAGGCCTTAGCAGCTTTATGCTGATGGGGGTTACCAGCTGAGAATTAGGAGTCTTGAGGGTACCCCTAATTATGGTCCCCGACAGTAGCCCCCGAGCCTCGAAGGGAGTGTTAGCACTCGCTTGGAGGCTTTCGTCACACTTTTTTGCAAGGGGACCAGCCTTTCTCGGTTGTATTTTGTTCCGGTGGGTGTGCGCGAGCGCAGCCGCCGGGTGTAGCCCCCGAGGCCTCGGAGGAGTGGTTTCACTCCTTCGAGGTCTTAATGCCTCGCGTAACGCTTCGGCTGGTCTGGTTGTTCCCTCATGCGAGCTGGCCGTAGCCCGGGTGTACGGTCGGGTCCCAAGTTCTCGGGCTGGTATGTTGACGCTGTCAATGGTTCGGCCAGAGCCGGGTTTGCGAGAGCAGCCCCCGAGCCTCTGCACAGGGCGAGAGGGCGGTCAGGGACAGACTCGGCTTTTTTACATACGCCCCTGCGTCGCCTTTCCGCAAGGAGGAGGGGGGGAAAGCGCCATGTTGCCCTCGATGGGCGCCGAACATGGTGTCTCCGGTGAGCTGCAAGCGGGTAATCCGAGTGGACGTCCGTGCCCCGTTCGTTAGGGGTCGGCTAGGGGCCCAGAGGCACGCCCAAAAGTACCTGCGGGTGATCTGCCGGACCCGGTCCCCTGGCGATGGGGTCCGAGGGCTCGATGCCTCCCTCTGATGGGATTCTGTTACAAGATCGCTCCCGCTAGTCTCGGAAATGTCCTAGGGTACCTCGGGAGCGCAGCCCGAGCCTTGGTTATGTATCGAACGTACCCATGGTCATCCCTCGCTCGGCGTCTGAGGCGGCTGTGAACCCTTCAGGGGCCAGCCTTCGAACCCCTGATCAGTAATGGGCGCGGAGCCCGAGTAGCCTGAGGCGGCCGTGGAACCCTTCGGGGGGCCGGCCTTCGAACCTCTGACCAGTAGTGGGTGTAGGGCCCACGCGATCTGAGGCGGCTTTCAAACCCTTCGGGGGGCCAGTCTTTGAACCTCTGATCAGTAGGGAGGCTCGGAGCCTGGTTCCTTCACGGGGAAGGATCCTTTTCGGGGTATCCCCCTTTCCCGGTCCCTGTTGCAAGAGAGAGAGAAAGAGGAAAAAAGGAAAAGGACACGAAATCGAACGTCGTGGCGTACCTTTTTTGGCGCGGTTATTACGGCGAAGGCAAAGCGTCACCCGCTTCTCCTGCCAGAGGCGCCGCCTGTCCCGCCGCGGAGTTAATGCGACGGGGCGAGTGGTTGGCGGGACGGTCGTTGCGCGTGCGCGAGCCGTTCGAGGAACGGATCACGGGCGCGTTGTCTTCACGCCGTGAGAGGGGGTTCTCTTGCTGCCCCCGGATGGGACGTGAGCTAGGCTGACGACGTGACCGCTGCTCCCGCCCGCCTGCCACCGTCATTACTGCCGGCCCATTTTTGACCGCATTGACCGCCGCGCCAGGCTGGCGCTGCTGGGTCGTGCGCTGGGTCGCCTCGAGTCGCGGTATTGGTTCCGCAATCAAGGACGCGCGGTGGTGGTGCAAGTGGCGGTGCAGTTGCTTGCATGAAGCATCCGGCGCGCCAGTTGCATGACGCGTGGGCCTGGGCCTCCAAGCTGGGCGCGTTGGGAGTCGAAGAAGCGCGCCCACTTGGCGCGGTTGCATGCCGCCTGCATGGCTGCCTGCCCCTTTCGCCCGTTGGTCTGGGCAAAAGTGGAGGGTCACTTATAACCGCTGGGCGGTCGTGTGCACCGCGCGCGGCGGTTTGGCTTCTTCTGCTCTGAGCCGGCTTGCATGACATGCGGGACCCAGCCCCCGCGCCGCAGGGGAGGGCCTTGGAGCGTGTTGGAGAAGACTCAGCCCGTGACGGCTGGGGACGCAGGTAGGGATAGTCGCCTTTAAAAGGAGGGTGACCCCCTTGGAAGTAGACCATGTTTTCGCGCTCCCTCATGCATCGTGTCTTTCCACCTTCCAAGCCCCCGGATGGGGGATACCCGCCGTCTTTCCGCCTCATCGTTGGAGAAACGCAACTCCGTGGGAGTTGGTACCTTTCAGCCATCGTTCGGCTTCAAGGATTTTCATCATGCAGCCCGGCTGCACCCCTCCGCCGGTGGTCACCCAAGATGGTGACCTCCAGCTTGATGGTGGGGGAAAGCGAGCCGGGCTGCGGCCTCTGCCCCTCCCTCAGCCTCAAGGATTTTCATCACCAGGGCTGGGGAGGGGAGTGTGCCGAGTTGGGGTCGGCCCCTGCGTGGGCGGTGGCCCGCTCCTTCAATCAGTGATCGGAGGGAAGGGCGATCGTCGTCCGTGGCACCGGCAGCTGCACCGTGCCTGGCTCTCGGACACGAGTGGCTTCGGAGCCGCTCGCGGCGCCGGCGTCTGCCACGGCAGCTGGAAGAGGTTCTTCCGCCGGCGAGATAGCCAGGGCCGGCCACGGACCGACCTCCAACTCTACGGCCTTCTGCCCGTCCTTGCCTCACGAGTTTGGGCATGGGCGGGGGCCTCCTGGCAGCAGCATCCGCCCTGAGGTCAGTGCTGCCGCTGTTCGGCCCCCCGGAGCAGAAGTCGTCGTCGTCGCTGCTGCTGGAGCAGGTGACGACGCGCCGTTCGTCGGTCTTCTGTTGCTCCGCAGGCCCCCCCCCTCATGGAGTGGGGTTGTTCGTACCTGCGGAGGGGGAACCGGAGTTCCGTTTGTAATGGCACTTTGAATGCCAGTGTTTTTGTTCATTATGGCTGTCGAGGCCTGAACTTGTATGTAATTTTGGCACGGAGCCGTGTTTTTTCCTCATTTTCGAGCACTAAGACTCGCCTGTTGATTATCTGAACCGCTTCACCAAGCATGAGTCGCCCCGTGTCAAGGTGACGAGTGAGGTATCCGTATCCCGGATGCGTAGGAGTCCCTCGGCTCGGTCGGCCTTGTTGTCTGAGGCTCCTTTAGCTTAGTTAAAGGGACCCCTTGGCCGCTCTTCGACGAGCCGAGGTCAGGGGTAGCGATATCAGCATGAACAGAGGCGGAGTTGGCTCGAAAATGAAACCCGGTTGGCCGGACCCTAGCCGGGTTGTCCGTTAGCGGGACCGACGCTGGAGTTGACCAGCCGAGGCCTCGGGTCGGGCTGGCGCCCTTGGAAGATGGTTGGCCGAGGCCCCAGGGGTAACCGGCCGAGCCGCCTGCTCGGGCCGGATTCCCGGAGAAGTCCCTGGCAGCGATTGCCCGGGCGTGGCGATGACGTCGTCCTCCAGAGTGGAGATCCTCGGACCGCGTCGCCGTCCGAGGCTAGGTCGGACCTCGTTGAAGGTGTCGTCGATGCCGAGGGTGCTACTGCCCCCTTCCAGCGTTAAGACCCGAGCCTGCAGGATCAGAGTGTCTTGTAGCGTGTGCCTTCTGCGGCCGCCGAGGCCAGAATACACACCCTCGCTGTGTTGTAAAGCTGCGTCTCCTTTCCTCTTGTTATGAGTATCTGGACTTTTTTGTCGGTAACAGGGATGTTTGTGCGAGCGAGAGTTGCTTCTCGCGGAAGGTGATGAGTGAGGTATTCGTATCCCGGAGGCGTGGGAGTTCCTCGGCTCGGTCGGCCTTGCCGCTTACGCGCACTTTCACCCGTCCATGAGGCCCTGTCACCAACTCAGTCGAGAAGGCTCGAAGGATCGCTTCGGCAGAAGAGCTTCCGAACGTGAAGACTTGTTCGGTCCGCGGAATCACTTTATCCGAACGCGAGTTACTTATCGCAGAAGGTGATGAGTGAGGTATCCGTATCCCGGAGGCGTAGGAGTCCCTCGTCGCAGTCAGCCTTGGCTGCTTACATGTACTCCGTCGTTTTCAGGATCCGCTTTTCGAAGTAGTCAGAAAGCACGAAAGATATTCTGGCAGAAGAGATCTTTTTTCGAGGAAAATTTCAACGCAGAGGGGGTTCCCCCCTTTAAGCCCCCGAGGGAGGGTCGGGCTTTGCCGAGGCGAGGCCGACCCTTCCTTGATGACTAAACTTTGCGTGGGTGCGAGGTATATGAACAACTTGAAAACATCTTAAGGGTAGAAGCGACGTAGTTGTTGGATGTTCCAAGCGTTGCCGTAGACCTCGCCTTGACTGTTGGCCAGCTTGTACGTTCCGGGCTTCAGAACTTTGGCGATGACGAATGGCCCCTCCCAGGGGGGCGTGAGCTTGTGCCTCCCTCGGGCGTCTTGTCGCAGCCGAAGCACCAGGTCGCCCACATGGAGGTCTCGGGGCCGGACCCCTCGGGCGTGGTAGCGTCGCAGGAACTGCTGGTACCGTGCCGAGTGTAGTAAGGCCTTGTCCCGAGCCTCTTCCAGCTCGTCCAGCGAGTCTTCTCGGCTAGCTTGGTTGCTTTGATCGCTGTAGGCCCTCGTCCTCGGGGAGCCGTATTCCAGGTCAGTGGGCAAGACGGCCTCGGCCC
This sequence comes from Zea mays, assembly GCF_902167145.1. NCBI lineage: Eukaryota > Viridiplantae > Streptophyta > Magnoliopsida > Poales > Poaceae > Zea > Zea mays. The sequence continues at coordinate 40,785,402 of NC_050098.1, read as the reverse complement.
CGTAGACTAGGAAGAACGGCGTGAAACCCGTGGCTCGGCTCGGCGTTGTCCTCAGGCTCTAGACCACCGAGGGGAGTTCCTTCATCCATCGCTTGCCGAACTTGTTGAGGTCGTTGTAAATCCGAGGCTTGAGCCCTTGTAGAATCATGTCGTTGGCACGCTCTACTTGCCCATTCGACATGGGATGAGCCACGGCGGCCTAGTCCACCCGGATGTGGTGATCCTCGCAGAAGTCCAAGAATTTTCTGCCGGTGAACTGGGTGCCGTTGTTGGTGATGATGGAGTTCGGGACCCCGAAGCGATGGATGATGTTGGTGAAGAACGCCACCGCCTGCTCGGACCTGATGCTGTTCAGAGGTCGGACCTCGATCCACTTGGAGAATTTGTCGATGGCGACCAGCAGGTGCGTGTAGCCCCCGGGCGCCTTCTACAAGGGGCCAACGAGGTCCAGACCCCACACAGCAAAGGGCCAGGTGATGGGTATCGTCTGTAGAGCCTGAGTGGGCAGGTGGGTCTGCTTCGCATAGAATTGACACCCTTCGCAGGTGCGGACAATTCTAGTGGCGGCAGCCACCGCCGTTGGCCAGTAGAAGCCTTGCCGGAAAGCATTCCCGACAAGGGCTCGAGGCGCTGCGTGATGGCCGCAAGCCCCCGAGTGTATCTCTCGTAGGAGTTCCTGACCTTCAGCGACGGAGATGCATCGCTGGAGGATGCCTGAGGGGCTGTGGTGGTAGAGCTCCTTCTCATCGCCCAGCAAGACGAACGACTTGGCGCGTCGCGCTACCCGCCGAGCCTCGGCTCGGTCGAGGGGTAGCTCTCCTTGGCGGAGATATTGCAGGTACGGGGTCTGCCAATTTTGATCAGGTGTGGCCCCGCTCCGCTCCTCTTCGATGCGCAGTGCCTCACCCTCGGAGGCCGAGGGTACCTCAGGCTGAACCGAGGGCGCCTCGGGCCGAGCTGAGGGTGCCTCGGGCTGTGCCGAGGGTACCTCGGGCTGGACCGAGGGTACCTCGGACTGGGCCGAGGGCGCCTCAGGTTCGGGCGTGTCGTCGATCTTGACGGAGGGTTGATGCAGGTCCCGGGAGAAGACGTCCGGGGGAACCGTTGTTCGCCCCGAGGCTATTTTAGCCAGCTCGTCCGCAGTCTCGTTGTAGCGCCGAGCGATGTGGTTAAGCTCGAGCCTGTAGAACTTGTCTTCCAGGCGCCGAACCTCATCGCAGTAGGCCTCCATCTTCGGGTCGCGACAGTGGGAGTTCTTCATGACTTGGTCGATGACGAGCTGCGAGTCACCGCGGGCGTCGAGGCGCCTGACCCCTAGCTCGATGGCGATCCGCAACCCGTTGACCAGAGCCTCGTACTCAGCCACATTGTTGGACGCCGGGAAATGGAGGCGTAGCACATAGCGTAGGTGTTTCCCGAGGGGCGAGATGAAAAGTAGGCCCGCGCCGGCTCCCGTCTTCATCAGCGACCCGTCGAAAAACATGGTCCAGAGCTCCGGTTGGATCGGAGCCGCCGGTAGCTGGGTGTCGACCCATTCGGCTACAAAGTCCGCCAAGACCTGGGACTTGATGGCCTTCTGAGGGGCGAACGAGATTGTCTCGCCCATGACTTCCACCGCCCACTTTGCAATCCTGCCCGAGGCCTCTCGGCACTGGATGATCTCCCCCAGGGGGAAGGATGACACCACAGTTACCGGATGAGACTCGAAGTAGTGTCGCAACTTCCGCCGCGTCAGGATCACTGCATAGAACAGCTTCTGAACTTGTGGGTAGCGGATCTTGGTTTCGGACAGTACCTCGCTGACGAAGTAAACTGGCCTCTGAACGGGCAATGCATGCCCCTCTTCCTGCCTCTCGACCACAATCGCGGCGCTAACCACCTGAGTGGTCGCGGCGACGTATACCAAGAGGGCTTCTCCGGCAGCTGGGGGCACCAAGATAGGCGCCTTTGTGAGGAGCGCCTTCAGGTTCCCGAGAGCTTCCTCGGCCTCAGGGGTCCAAGTGAAGCACTCGGCCTTCCTTAAGAGGCGGTACAGAGGCAGACCTCTTTCGCCGAGGCGTGAGATGAAGCGGCTCAGAGCCGCGAGACATCCCATGACCCTCTGTACGCCTTTTAAGTCCTTGATGGGCCCCATGCTGGTGATGGTTGCGATCTTCTCCAGGTTGGCTTCGATGCCCCGCTCGGAGACGATGAACCCCAAGAGCATGCCCTGGGGCACCCCGAAGACACACTTCTCGGGATTGAGCTTGACGCCTTTCGCCTTGAGACATCGGAATGTCACTTCAAGGTCGGAGAGGAGGTCGAAAGCTTTCCTCGTCTTGACTACGATGTCATCGACATAGGCCTCGACCGTGCGACCGATGTGTTCGCCGAACACATGGTTCATGCACCGCTGGTACGTCGCGCCCGCATTCCTCAAACCGAACGACATGGTGACATAGCAGTACATGCCGAAGGGCATGATGAAAGAAGTCGCGAGCTGGTCGGACTCTTTCATCCTGATTTGGTGATACCCTGAGTAGGCATCGAGGAAAGACAGGGTTTCGTACCCAGCAGTGGAATCCACGATTTGATCGATGCGAGGCAGAGGGTAGGGAACCTTCGGACATGCTTTGTTGAGACCAGTGTAGTCTACACACATCCGCCATTTCCCCTATCTTTCTCACAAGCACAGGGTTGGCAAGCCATTCGGGATGGAATACCTCTTTGATGAACCCGGCTGCCGTTAGCTTGTGGATCTCCTCGCCTATCACTCTGCGCTTCTCCTCGTCGAATCGGCGCAGAGGCTGCTTGACGGGTCGGGCTCCGGCCCGAATATCCAGCGAGTGCTCGGCGACATCCCTCGGTATGCCGGGCATGTCCGAGGGACTCCATGCGAAGACGTCGGCGTTCGCGCGGAGAAAGTCGACGAGCACTGCTTCCTATTTGGGGTCGAGCCCGGAACCGATCCGGATCTGCTTGGAGGCGTCGCCACTGGGGTCGAGGGGGACGGCCTTAACCGTCTCCACTGGCTCGAAGCTGCCGGCATGACGCTTCACGTCTGGCACCTCTTTAGAGAGGCTCTCCAGGTCGGCGATGAGGGCCTCGGACTCGGCGAGGGCCTCGACGTACTCCACGCACTCCACGTCGCATTCGAACGCGTGCTTGTACGTGGGGCCGACGGTGATGACCCCGTTGGGGCCCGGCATCTTGAGCTTCAGGTAGGTGTAGTTGGGGACGGCCATGAACTTCGCGTAGCATGGCCTTCCCAGAACCGCGTGGTAGGTTCCTCAGAACCCGACCACCTCGAACATCATAGTCTCCCTTCGGAAGTTGGAGGGCGTTCCGAAGCAGACGGGAAGGTCGAGTCGTCCGAGGGGCTGGACGCGCTTCCCGGGAATGATCCCATGGAAGGGCGCAGCGCCTGCTCGGACAGAGGACAGATCGACGCGCAAGAGCCCGAGGGTCTCGGCGTAGATGATATTGAGGCTGCTGCCCCCGTCCATAAGGACCTTGGTGAGCCTGACGTCGCCGACGACGGGGTCGACGACGAGCGGGTATTTCCCCGGGCTCGGCACGTGGTCGGGGTGGTCAGCTTGGTTGAAGGTGATGGGCTTGTCGGACCAGTCTAGGTAGACTGGCGCCGCCACCTTCACCGAGCAGACCTCCCAGCGCTCTTGCTTGCGATGCCGAGCCGAGGCATTCGCCGCATGCCCACCGTAGATCATGAAGCAGTCGCGGACCTCGGGGAACTCTCCTGCTTGGTGATCTTCCTTCTTGTCATCGTCGCGGGCCCTGCCACCCTCCGCGGGTGGCCCGGCCCTGTGGAAGTGGCGCCGAAGCATGACGCACTCCTCAAGGGTGTGCTTGATGGGCCCCTGATGATAGGGGCACGGCTCCTTGAGCATCTTGTCAAAGAGGTTGGCACCTCCGGGGGGCTTCTGAGGGTTCTTGTACTCGGCGGCGTCGCGTTTCGCTTGCGACTTCTTCTTCCCTTTCTTCTTGGCGCCGCGCTGAGTTGACGCCTCGGGAGCATCTTCCGATGGGCGGCCCTAGGGCTGCTTGTCCTTTCGGAAGATAGCCTCGACCGCCTCCTGGCCAGAGGCGAACTTGGTGGCAATGTCCATCTGCTCGCTCGCCCTGGTGGGGGTCTTGCGACCCAACTTGCTCACCAGGTCGCGGCAAGTGGTGCCGGCAAGGAACGCGCCGATGACATCCGAGTCGGTGATGTTGGGCAGCTCGGTGCGCTGTTTCGAAAATCGCCGGATGTAGTCCCGGAGAGACTCTCCCGGCTGCTGCCGGCAGCTTCGGAGGTCCCAGGAATTCCCGGGGCGCACGTACGTGCCCTGGAAATTGCCGGCGAAAGCTTGGACTAGGTCGTCCCAGTTGGAGATCTGCCCCGGAGGCAAGTGCTCCAACCAGGCGCGAGCGGTGTCGGAGAGGAATAGGGGGAGGTTGCGGATGATGAGGTTGTCGTCGTCCATTCCACCCAGTTGGCAGGCCAGACGGTAGTCCGCGAGCCACAGTTCCGGTCTCGTCTCCCCCGAGTACTTTGCGATAGTAGTCGGGGGTCGGAACCGGGTCGGGAACGGTGCCCGTCGGATGGCCCGGCTGAAGGCCTGCGGACCGGGTGGCTCGGGCGAGGGACTCCGATCCTCCCCGCTGTCGTAGCGTCCCCCGCGCCTGGGGTGGTAGCCTCGGCGCACCCTCTCGTCGAGGTGGGCCCGACGGTCGCGATGATGGTGCTCGTTGCCGAGGCGGCCCGGGGCCGCAGGCGCGGTGTTGCGCGTGCGCTCGGTGTAGACCGAGGCTTCCCGCATGAATCGGGAAGTCGCGGCGTGAGGTTCCGAGGGGTATCCCTGCCTTCGGGAGGCAGAGCTCTCGGCCCGTCGGACCGCGGCGCCTTCCAGGAGATTCTTGAGCTCCCCCTGGATTCGCCGACCCTCGGTGGTGGATGGCTCCGGCATCGCGCGGAGAAGCATCGCTGCTGCAGCCAGGTTCTGACCGACCCCACTGGATGCAGGTGGCGGCCTGACCCTGACGTCATCGGCGACGCGGTGCTGGAAACCCTGGGGCAGGTGACGTATTTCTCCGGCCGGGGGTTGGCCCGCCCATGCCTGCCCGACGTCCTGGCGGATCGGCTCAAGCGCTCCTGCTCCCTCGTCGAACCTGGCCTGCGCCCCGCGGACTTGCTCGAGATGTGGGTCGTGACCCCCCGCTGGAACGGGGACCACAGCTAGCTCCCGTGGGACGTCAACGCGGGGCACCGGCCTAGGGAGATCACCATCCTCCGGCATGCCGAGATGATTGCCTTCGGAGGGACCCCCTAGATCGATGTGGAAACATTCGCGGCTCGGGCCGCAGTCCTCGTCTTCGAGGCTGCGGCTACCGTCGGAACAGTCGGAGAGGCAGAAGTCACATGCGGTCATGAAGTCCCGCATGGCGCTGGGGTTGCCAAGTCCAGAGAAATCCCAACAGATGCTGGGGTCGTCGTCTTCCTCGGACCCAGAGGGACATGAACTCAAGACTCCCGAAACGGAGCACCGTCCCGGGTTGGAGAGGTTGCTGGAGACTGCCCATCTGGAGCTTGACGGGAAGCTGTTCGTCAACACGCAGCAGGCCCCTACCTGGCGCGCCAACTGTCGGCGTTTCGAGACTGGGGGGTCCCTCGGGCCGACGAGTGAGTGTCGCCGAGTGCCCCAGCCCAGATGGGTCGAGCGCGAAGGGGGGAGAAGCGAGGCGACCGGAGACCGGTGTGAGAGAGGTGGGAATCCCGCAGCCTTCGTGTTCGTCCCACGCCCAGGTCGGGTGCGCTTGCAGTAGGGGGTTACAAGCGTCCACGCGGGAGAGGGAAGCGAGCGGCCCCAAGAGAGCGCCTGTCTCGTCCTCGTCCCCGCGCGGCCAACCCTCTCTAAGAGGGCCCTGGTCCTTCCTTTTATAGGCGTAAGGAGAGGATCCAGGTGTACAATGGGGGGTGTAGCAGAGTGCTACGTGTCTAGCGGGGGAGAGCTAGCGCCCTAAGTACATGTCGATGTGGCAGCCGGAGAGATTTTGGCACCCAGCTGGTGTGATGTCGTGGCCGTCGGAGGAGCGATGGAGCCTGGCGGTGGGACAACTGTCGGAGCGGTTGGGTCCTTGCTGACGTCCTCTTGCTTCCGTAAGAGAGCTAAGAGCCACCGTCGTCACAGAGCATGTGGGGCGCCATCATTGCCTATCTGGCGGAGCTAGCCAGATGGGACACCGGTCTTGTTCTCTGCGGCCCGAGTCAGCTCGGGGTAGGGTGATGATGGCGCTTCCTGTTGACGTGGCTGGCCTGCGCCCTAGGTTGGGCGATGTGGAGGCTCCTCCGAAGCCGAGGTCGAGTCTGTATTCCATGGCCGAGGCCGAGTCCGAGCCCCTGGGTCGGGCGAGGCGGAGGTCGTCGGCAGAGGCCAGGGCGGAGTCCGAGCCCTGGGGTCGGGCGAAGCGGAGTTCGTCGTCTTCTGGGGTTGAGCCCGAGTCTGAGCCCTGGGTCGGGCGGAGCGGAGTTCGCCGTCTTCTGGGGCTGAGCCCGAGTCCGAGCCCTGGGTCGGGCGGAGCGGAGTTCGCCGTCTTCTGGGACTTAGCCCGAGTCCGAGCCCTGGGTCGGGCGGAGCGGAGTTCGCCGTCTTCCGGGACTTAGCCCGAGTCCGAGCCCTAGGTCGGGCGGAGCGGAGTTCGCCGTCTTCCGGGACTTAGCCCGAGTCCGAGCCCTGGGTCGGGCGAAGCGGAGCTTCCTATGGTGCCTTTGGCAGGGCCTGACTGCCTGTCGGTCTCACTCTGTCAAGTGGCACTGCAGTCGGAGTGGCGCAGGCGGCGCTGTCCTTCTGTCAGGCCGGTTAGTGGAGCGGCGAAGTGACGGCGGTCACTTCGGCTCTGCCGGGGGGGCGCGCGTCAGGATAAAGGTGTCAGGCCACCTTTGCGTTAAATGCTCCTGCGATGTGGTCGGTCGGTGCGGCGATTTAGTCAGGGTTGCTTCTTAGCGAAGGCAGGGCCTCGGGCGAGCCGGAAATATGTTCGCCGTCGGAGGGGGGCCTCGGGCGAGACGGAAATCCTCCGGGGCCGGCTGCCCTTGTCCGAGGCTAGGCTCGGGCGAGGCGTGATCGAGTCGCTCGAATGGACTGATCCCTGACTTAATCGCACCCATCAGGCCTTAGCAGCTTTATGCTGATGGGGGTTACCAGCTGAGAATTAGGAGTCTTGAGGGTACCCCTAATTATGGTCCCCGACACCACTCTTTCAGGCTATTTCAAATGGACGTGAAGAGCGCTTTCCTCAATGGGCCAATAAAGGAGGAGGTATACGTGGAACAACCCCCTAGCTTTGAGGATGACAGGTACCCCGACCATGTGTTCAAGCTCTCTAAGGCGCTCTATGGAGTTAATCAAGCCCCAAGAGCATGGTATGAATGTCTTAGAGATTTCTTAATTACTAATGCCTTCAAGGTTGGGAAAGCCGATCCCACTCTTTTTACAAAGACTTGTGATGGTGATCTTTTTGTGTGCCAAATTTATGTCGATGACATAATATTTGGTTCTAATAATCATAAGTCTTGTGAGGAGTTTAGCAGGGTGATGACACAAAAGTTCGAGATGTCAATGATGGGTGAGTTGACCTACTTTCTTGGGTTCCAAGTGAAGCAACTCAAGGATGGCACCTTCATCTCCCAAATGAAGTACACACAAGATCTTCTCAAGCGGTTTGGGATGAAGGACGCCAAGCCCGCAAAGACATCGATGGGAACCGACGGGCATGTCGACCTCAACAAAGGAGGTAAGTCTGTTGATCAAAAGGCATACCAGTCTATGATAGGTTCATTGTTTTTTATGTGCTAGTAGACCGGACATTATGCTAAGTGTATGCATGTGTGCTAGATATGAATCCGACCCCAAGGAATGTCACCTTGTGGCCGTTAAGCGAATTCTTAGATATTTAGTTTCTACGCCTTGCTTCGGGATCTGGTATCCAAAGGGGTCTACCTTTGACTTGATTGGATACTCAGACTCTGATTATGCCAGGTGCAAGGTTGATAGGAAGAGCACATCAGGGACGTGCCAATTTTTAGGACGGTCCCTGGTGTCCTGGTGTTCTAAGAAACAAACATCTGTTGCCCTATCCACCACTGAGGTCGTGTATGTTGCCGCAGGACAGTGTTGCGCGCAACTACTTTGGATGAGGCAAACCCTCTGGGACTTTAGCTACAATCTGAGCAAAGTCCCACTCCTATGTGACAATGAGAGTGCAATCCGCTTGGCGGATAATCCTGTTGAACACAGCCGCACTAAGCACATAGATATCCGGCATCACTTCCTGAGGGATCACCAGCTAAAAGGAGATATCGATATTTTTCATATTAGCATCGAGAACCAGCTAGCCGATATCTTCACCAAGCCGTTGGATGAGAAAACCTTTTGCCGGTTGCATAGTGAGCTAAATGTCCTAGATTCGCGTAACTTGGATTGATCTATATCATACATGTGTTCTATACCCTTGATCATGTTACTTTACGCATTTACATTATTCGTTGTATATTTGTGGTGCTCAAGTTGTACAAGACCTCCCCGGACCTCACAAGTCCATATGCATATGGTGCACATATTTAGGGGGAGATATGCTACAACTTGACCCTTTGAGACTAACCTTTGTGTTTGAGTATACTTGATGTAGTCTCAAAAGTGCATTGAAAGGGAAAGGTAAACTTGGACGATGCAAAGACTTCCACTGCACTCCGGTATTAGTGTACTCTCTTCCAAGTTCATACTTATGCTCTCATTGCCTTTTTGCTCTTAATTGACATTTTTGGTGAGGCAATGGGGTTAAAGGGACAAAAATGATCCCGTTTTGGTGCTTCATGCCAAAAAGGGAGAAATTAAGGCCAAAGCAAATGGATCAGCTACCACTTGTGAATTTTGAAAACAATAGACTTAGAACTTTTGATTTGTCCAAAATACTCTTATTGCAAAATTTGGTCTCTTGTGGGAGAGAACTTTGATTATGGGAAAAGGGGGGAGTTTTTGGCACTTGATCAATTTTTCTTGGAATATCTCTCGTTTTGCCCGAACAAGTGTGATTGACCTTGTAACACCCCAGGTGTTACCCAAGGCCCTGGCTCAATACATGAACTCATGGCCTATTATCACATGTGTTTAAGTAGAGGAGAAGGAGCACCAAAACTTTAGAACCATGGATTAATTAAGGAATGATTATGACAAAATAAATACCCAAGATTTTCATACATCTTCACTTTGGAAAAAGTGGCTCAAACCCTAGACCCCCTCTTGGGCCATTAGACCCCCAAGCATGGGATTAGTGGGAAAGCTATGCAAATGACCATATCATGACTTAAACCCTTTACCAAAGTTGAAGTACATTTATATATCTACAAGAAATAGTAAGGAAAGTATTCCAAAAAGGCCCCACAAAATTATCAAACTCAGCCCCCAAGTGAAGAACACCCAAGAACAACCAATTTTTCTCTAAGTCAAAAAACCAGCCTTCTTCCAAAGATCATAGATGTTCACCTAGTTGCTGGCGCCAAATCCATGGGGTCCAATTGACAAAAGGGAGCCAAATTACATAAGGAACACCCTAGAAAAGTATGAATCGAAGCCAAGATCGTTTGACACGAGTTGACACCTGTTTTGTCTCAAGATGAACAGTGCCGACAGACCCATCTTGGCGCCCGCATATCTCCCAAGCTAGGGCATATCTTCACTTAGAACTCACATGAACTAGGTAGCCCTAGGTGCAGGGAAGAGATCTCACAGAAGTCTTATGGTGAGATTCGCATGTTTGGCTGCTCAGCAGGGGCTAGAACACGAGCAGAAGGAAATGGCCACGTGTTCGACGTGCCCTGGCAACGCCAGAGCACGCCCTGGCGCTCGGCCTGCGCGCGCCACGCCGCGCTAAGCAAGACCCTGCGCCCACGCCCGCACCCGCGCCTATAAAGCCGACCGAGGCCTTGACCATACACCCCCGCTCGCTCTCCACCCCGCCGGAGCGCAAGTTCACCGGCAATCGTTCTGCGCACGGCGTGCCAGCGGCCGCCCGAGACCCGACCACCGTAGACCGGCCACCCTAGCCATTCCCTGCCCCGTCCGACCCTCGGGATAGCCTCTGCGTGCCTCAGTGAAGCTTCCAGAGCCAGGAATCGAACTCTACCTCGCTAGAGACACCGGATCGACGTCGCCGGACTTCACCCAACCGCCGGCGTGCGTAGACCGAGCTCCACGGTGAGTCTTTCTTCGATTCCTTGCACGGGTAGCATCCTTAACACCCCGTGAAGCTCCCTGTGCCCTTGGATTGAACGATGCCGCCATGAGCAGGCCGGAGCGCTCACCGCCGACGAGCCCGTCCGCCTGCGCATGTGGCCCGACCGATTCTGGTCGTCACCGTCGACGAGTCGTACCTCGACGTGACCGCCAGGACCTCCCGGAGCTAACCCTGCCCTTCGCCGGACCTCCCTCGCCGTCGGTAAGCCGCGCTACCCTATTTATTCCCGCGGTTACTGTTTTAAAGGGGCGGAGGGAGCTCGGGGAAAAAGAAGAAGTCGGGGTTTTTTAAATAGTCAGTGACTCATGTGAACAGTCCCGCAGGGGTATAAGTTAAAGACTTGGATTAGGAAAAACCCAGGGGTCTCGGTGTAAACTAGTTTTTCATAAAACCTTTTAAACATTATTCATTTAAATGTAAACAGAGATCATAAAATTCATAACTTCAGTTTTATCCAACTAAATTTGTTCAAACCAATTTTGCTAGGTTCTAAATAAGGTGAACTACTTAGGAAAAATACCAAACACCATAAGTATTGCAGAAGATTTTAAGGTTTAGATTTAAATAGTAAACTGACCAAAAGATAAATAAAGAAGGGAAAATAGCTACACTTTTAGACTGGGGTTAAGAAAAATTAGAGAGGTACTTAACCACCCCCTAGCCTGTTTAAAAATAATAAACCCCTCAATACACCAAATTAAGGAAGGGTTTACCATTTAAACTCACTTTGACTCAAAGTTAAAGAAAATAAAAAAGGGAGTTTAAAATAAGAACCAGGGGCAACCACATTTTTGCTAGCTCACTTATTTAACATAGTTCACTGGAAAATTTTGTTAGACCCTCTGTTAGTACAAAAGAAATGCACTGCCTTTTATTTCATGAAAACAAGGAGAACTTAGAAAAATTCTAGAAAAATAATCCTGAAAAGAACCCACCCCAACCCTTGGGATAAATAATAATAAGCTAATATGAATCTAAGAAAAATGTAAGTTATGTTGTTTGACATTTTTCAAATGACAAGTTAGCTATAAGTACCATTTTGGCATTAAACTTTAGAAAATCACAACTAAATATCCAGTAAGTCTTTTTCTGTGATTTTTAACATAGAAACCTATTATCACCTAAGAATCATGGCAAAAATAAATTTTAGTCTAGAAACCTCACCTAAATCAGAGCTATAGTGTAAAGTGTCCTTTTACCCTTACTTTTGTTAATTTTGCACAAGGAGTATCTGAATTATTTTCAACCTCAAATTTATAAGAATGAAACCCAGAGGTCAATGTTTACCCACTGTAATTTTTATAACATTTTTGGAAAATGTTAACTTGCCATGATAGTGTAAAGGCACTCACTAAGAAGCATAATGGAAAGTAAAATAAGAAATATGGAAAGAACCTCTAAAGGGTGACTGAAATTTTAAGTTTATTCAAGACCCTAAAATGAATGTATAAAATCCCTTAAGGCACCCAAAGGCCTAGAGTACCACTAATTTAGTACTATTTTACTATGCATAGCATCTACAAATTGCCCTATCATTAATATGCATTTATCTTATTCATTGCATTCGATAGACTGTAATCTCGCTGACGGGGAGTACATCCTCGTTTCGGAGCAAGGAGCTGCTTAGGATGTAGCCTAGGACCCGGCACCAGAGCCTGCCATCGAGGATCTGCCTGCCCCAGCTTTGGAAGGCAAGCCCCGGTTTTATGCATAACCAATTCTATATGCTATTTTACTGCACTTAATGATTGTAGGCTTGTATTGTGCACTTAAGTGTAGGAGTTGACTAAAACCCTAGTTGCATGAACTCAGGACTCCTTTTGAGATGGATACTAGTATGCTAGGTCGAGTAGCTGCTTTGCTAATTAGGAACCTCGGTAGAAGTCGAGTGATTTTTCTAGCACTCGCGCGAGGTCAGGAATTGGCTGTATCCATTTTTATATCGTAATGATGATGGTCTGTGGACAACGATCCATGGGGATGTGTTGTCTACGAGACGGAAATTGGAAAAAGGATTAAGGTGTGGTACCGTGTGTCAAGCGTTTGAACGTACTAAACACATGCTGAGAAATATGGTAAATCGGTAAGCCTAGTACCTGAGTGAACCTGCTCGCAGACTTTACCCCTCACGCGACCTAAGACGTGGTCTCCCATTCCGGTTATGGTGGGTACAAGTGTGGTCACTGCACGACGGTAGTCGGGGTCAGTGAGGCATTGTACTCCTAGGCAGTGAGCCCTGATCTGTTGACGGGGAATCGATGGGGACGGTTGATGTGTGTGGGGACGGAGTGCCTCGCCATGTCGTGTGTTTAGGTTTACCTTGCAAGGATAAAAACTCGATTCGAATCGTCTGTTTCTCGCAGCTAATGAGACTGCTTGATCCATGCTGCTACATTGAGTAACAAGTGGAAATGTGTTGATTTGGCAAAAGATGTTGATTGCTAAATGTTTGATACCATGTATGAGTAGCTAGGTACACATTTAGTCTTAAGAGCGTCACACTAAAATTTGAGCAGCTAAAACTTGATTTTAGACTCAGCTAGTGCTTTTTGGCAAACCAAACCCCTCAGCCAAACAGCTGCATGTCTAGAGGTAGAGGAGTAGACTCCTCACATCAGGTAAGTCTAGCTGAGTATTAGTATACTCAGCCTTGCTTGTGGCATAATTTTTTATAGGTTCTCTGGAGGACATGGTTGCTGGCGTAACTTGGCCGTCCATCTTGCCACCAAGTGGACAGTCGAGTGGGACCCTACCTCGACAGAGGAGGAGCATGAGGAGTGATGGGCCAGGCTTCCCCATCTCTCCGTTTATTTACCGTTAGTTATATTCCGCTGCATTCCGAACAATGATCACTACTTTTGAAAAGCTCCGATGATGTTGTAATAAATTAAGTATTCCTTAATGTATGGTTTATGTTTTATTGTATTTGCTCTGTGCCTCACCTTCGAGTGAGTATGTGGTACTTGATCCTGTTAGTGGCCTCGTCGGACTAGATCCGAGGGATTGATGTATTATTCCTATTTAAGTGTGGTCTAGCCTCCAAGGCGATACTTGGGCACTTAAGTTGGAATAATTCGGGCGGTTCCGCCACAGATGGTATTGGAGCTTGTACCACCACAGAGGAATCAATAAACTGTAATTACCATCCTTTTCAAAAAGTAAAACTTGTTAGAAACCAATGTTGGATAGATCGGTAAGGCGATGGGGATGGACCTAGAGCTTGAAGCCTTAGGATACTAGATGGGTAGCTAGGTGGCTAATTGAATGTGCCCTACAGGCTACTATAAGGGAGGGAGATTTCTCTATCCCTATAGGTTGATGTGAGGTCGCTTAGGATGAGCATGCATGCATCATTTTATTCAAACTACTTGGTAAGTTGTCAAGAACTTTTAAAAGCTATGAGGCATGATAATAAAAGTATACTCCAAGACCTCAACGTAACCTTAGAAAAGCTAAGCCCTAATTCCCTTTTATTTTTGTAATTCTTTTTCTTTTTCGCTTACGCTTACCCTTACACAGATGACTTCTCACGAATCCTCGGAAGGAGGGAACGCACATTCCCACACGGACGGACTTGCATGCGAGGGTTTTCCTCGCATTTTGTGGGAGGTACTGCAGGGAGCCGGTTATACGATGCCTCCCCAGTATATGGTGTAGTTGTTCGAGGAGCACCGGGTACCCCGCTGTAGGGTGAGGATGACCTTGGAGCCTCATCCCTTACTGTCACACCCGGGTTTCGGGGCACCAAGACCCGGGCGCGAACATAATCACCAGGTGTGCTGGGACCAAGTCTCACACATATGATGATTCATGGCACATGATTGAATGTCACATCTTTACTATATAACAGGAGTTCTATACAAAATAAATAAATAATTACATTATAAGGAGACAACGGTGTAGCAACCCAAAGTTGACTGGGAGACGACGGCCTAGACCTCTCACGAACTTGCCACAGCATCCTCCATGCGCCTCATCCTGCGGTACCTGTTCTTGACCTGTGGGGGGTGTGAGACAGCAAGAGTGAGCTCACATACATTCATCGCTCAACAAGTTGTGGTGAATAATGTGCATGAACTCGCCAAAGGTGGGAGCTCACGTGAAGTGTAAGGCTTACCAAAGAGGATGGTTAGAGCTGAGCATTGCTTTTAAAGTTGGTCAAAATTTTATTAGCAGTTACTAAGTATAAGTAAATACCAACCCAATTAAGAAAAGTAATAACATCACCTGTGTCGGGGACCAAAATTAGGGGTACCCTCAAGACGCCTAATTCTCAGCTGGTAACCCCCATCAGCATAAAGCTGCAAAGGCCTGATGGGTACGATTAAGTCAGGGATCAGTCCACACGAGTGACTCGATCACGCTTCACCCGAGCCTAGCCTCGGCCAAGGGCAGCCGACCTCGAGAGACTTCCGTCTCGCCCGAGGCCCCCCTTTTTACGGCGGACACATCACCGGCTCGCCCGAGGCCTTGGCTTCGCTCAGAAGCAACCCTGACTAAATCGCCACACCGACTGACCAAGTTGCAGGAGCATTTAACGCAAAGGTGGCCTGACACCTTTATCCTGACACGCGCCCCCCCGGCAGAGCCGAAGTGACCGCCGTCACTCCACCGCTCCACTGACCAGTCTGATAGAAGGACAGCGCCGCCTGCGCCACTCCGACAGCGGTGCCACTCGACAGAGTGAGTCTGACAGGCAGTCAGGCCTTGCCAAAGGCGCCACGGCGAACTCCGCTCCGCCCGACCCCAGGGCCCGGACTCGGGCTAAGACCCGGAAGACGGCGAACTCCGCTCCGCCCGACCCAGGGCTCGGACTCGGGCTAAGACCCGGAAGACGGCGAACTCCGCTCCGCCCGACCCCAGGGCTCGGACTCGGGCTAAGACCCGGAAGACGGCGAACTCCGCTCCGCCCGACCCAGGGCTCGGACTCGGGCTAAGACCCGGAAGACGGCAAACTCCGCTCCGCCCGACCCCAAGGCTCGGACTCGGGCTCGGCCCCGGAAGACGACGAACTCCGCCTCGCCCGACCCCAGGGCTCGGACTCCGCCCTGGCCTCTGCCGAACGACTTCCGCTCCGCCCGACCCCAGGGCTCGGACTCGGGCTCGGCCCCGGAAGACGACGAACTCCGCCTCGCCCGACCCCAGGGCTCGGACTCCGCCCTGGCCTCTGCCGAACGACTTCCGCCTCGCCCGACCCAGGGGCTCGGACTCGGCCTCGGCAACGGAAGACAGATTCGACCCCAGCTTCGGAGGAGCCCCCACGTCGCCCGGCCTCGGGCGCGGGCCCGCCACGTCAACAGGGAGCGCCATCACCACTCTACCCCGAGCCGACTCGGGCCGCAGAGAACAAGACCGGTGTCCCATCTGACTAGCTCCGCCAGATAGGCAATGATGGCGCCTCCCAAGCTCTATGACGGCGGCGGCTCTCAGCTCTCTTACGGAAGCAGGTGGACGTCAGCAAGGACTCGACCGCTCCGACAGCTGTCCTTCCGCCAAACTCCGTTGCTCCTCCGACAGCCACGACATCACGCCAGCAGGGTGCCAAGATCTCTCTGGCTGCCACATTGGCATGTACTTAGGGCGCTAGCTCTCCCTCCGCTAGACACGTAGCACTCTGCTACACCCCCCATTGTACACCTGGATCCTCTCCTTACGACTATAAAAGAAAGGACCAGGGCCTTCTTAGAGAAGGTTGGCCGCGCGGGACCGAGGACGGGACAGGCGCTCTCTTGGGGCCGCTCGCTTCCCTCACCCGCGTGGACGCTTGTAACCCCCCTACTGCAAGCGCACCCGACCTGGGCGCGGGACGAACACGAAGGCCGCGGGACTTCCACCTCTCTCACGCTCGACTCCGGCCACCTCGCCTCTCCCCCCTTCGCGCTCGCCCACGCGCTCGACCCATCTGGGCTGGGGCACGCAGCACACTCACTCGTCGGCTTTGGGACCCCCCTGTCTCGAAACGCCGATAGTTGGCGCGCCAGGTAGGGGCCTGCTGCGTGCTGACGAACAGCTCCCTGTCAAGCTCCAGATGGGCAGTCTCCAGCAACCTCTCCGGCCCGGGGCGGTGCTTCGTTTCGGGACTCTTGAGTTCATGTCCTTCGACGGCAGCTACGACATGATACTTCTTCCACCGCCGCGCGACGACGACAATGGCGGCCGACAACCCGCCCGCCGGCGGCGGAATCGACGACATCTTCCCCGCGTGGTGGAAGAGCAACATTCGAGCTCGCTCCGTTCTCTCCCCCGCCAACGGAGGAGGAGGCGGGGCCATCAAGGCCAAGCGGGAGGCCGCGCTTCGTTGGTCGTCGAGCGAATCGACGCCCCCGACGCCCCGACGGAAGGCACGCCGGACGTCGACCTCGCGTTCAAGACGAAGGCAAGCGCCGTCCCCCCGCGACACGCTGACCCCGAGCAAGAAGACGACGCCGGCGCGCTCGCGGAAAGCCTGCAGGACGTCGCCCTCGTACCTGAGACGACGGTGCAACCAGTCCCCGATGTGACTACGTCGCTCCTCGTCGACCAAAAGGTACCGACTAACTCCCATCTTACGTCATTTCGACTCGGCCTCAACCCGCCAAACGACCTCGCTTTGGCGGGCGCTCTCATTGAGGCGAGTGCAACCCCACTGGGGTTTCGTATGCGGTCGCCTTGGGACCGGCTGACGGACGTCTCGACCTACGGGCCCTCTGGGTCCGAGGAAGATGACGATCCCAGCGTCTGTTGGGATTTCTCCGGACTTGGCAACCCCCGTGCCATGCGGGACTTCATGACCGCATGTGACTACTGCCTATCCGACTGTTCCGACGGAAGCCGCAGCCTTGGCGACGAGAGCTGCGGCCCAAGCCGCGAATGTTTCCACATCGAGCTAGGGGATCCCTCCAAAGGCAACCATCTCGGCATGCCGGAGGACGGTGATCTTCCTAGGCCGGTGCCTCGCGCCGACATCCCACAGGAGCTAGCTGTGGTCCCCGCTCCGGCGGGGGGTTACGACCCACAACTCGAGCAAGTCCGCGAGGCGCAGGCCGGGCTCAACGAGGGAACAGGAGCGCTTGAGCCGATCCGTCGGGACGTCGGGCAGGTATGGGCGGGCCAACCCCTGCCCGGAGAAATACGTCACCTGCCCCAAGGTCTCCAGCACCGCGTCGCCAACGATGTCAGGGTCAGGCCGCCGCCCGCATCCAGCGGGGTTGGTCAGAACCTGGCAGCCGCAGCGATGCTCCTCCGCGCGATGCCGGAGTCAT
This sequence comes from Zea mays, assembly GCF_902167145.1. Taxonomy (NCBI): domain Eukaryota; kingdom Viridiplantae; phylum Streptophyta; class Magnoliopsida; order Poales; family Poaceae; genus Zea; species Zea mays. Next base: position 40,767,892 of record NC_050098.1, on the reverse strand, counting down.
CAACCACCGAGGGTCGGCGAATCCAGGGAGAGCTCAAGAATCTCCTGGAAGGCGCTGCGGCCCGACGGGCCGAGAGCACTGCCTCCCGAAGGCAGGGATATCCCTCGGAACCTCACGCCGCGACTTCCCGATTCATGCGGGAAGCCTCGGTCTACACCGGGCGCACGCGCAACACCGCGCCTGCGGCCCCGGGCCACCTCGGCAACGAGCACCATCGACGCGACCGTCGGGCCCACCTCGACGAAAGGGTGCGCCGTGGCTACCACCCCAGGCGTGGGGGGCGCTACGACAGCGGGGAGGATCGGAGTCCCTCGCCCGAACCACCCGGTCCGCAGGCCTTCAGTCGGGCCATCCGACGGGCGCCATTCCCGACCCGGTTCCGACCCCCGACTACTATCACGAAGTACTCGGGGGAAACGAGACCAGAACTGTGGCTCGCGGACTCCGCCTTGCCTGCCAACTGGGTGGGACGGACGACGACAACCTCATCATCCGTAACCTCCCCCTGTTCCTCTCCGACACTGCTCGTGCCTGGTTGGAGCACCTGCCTCCGGGGCAGATCTCCAACTGGGACGACTTGGTCCAAGCCTTCGCTGGCAATTTCCAGGGCACATACGTGCGCCCCGGGAATTCCTGGGACCTTCGAAGCTGCCGGCAACAGCCGGGGGAGTCGCTCCGGGACTACATCCGGCGATTCTCGAAGCAGCGCACCGAGCTGCCCAACATCACCGACTCGGATGTCATCGGCGCGTTCCTCGCCGGCACCACTTGCCGCGACCTGGTGAGCAAGCTGGGTCGCAAGACCCCCACCAGGGCGAGCGAGCTGATGGACATCGCCACCAAGTTCGCCTCTGGCCAGGAGGCGGTCGAGGCTATCTTCCGAAAGGACAAGCAGCCCCAGGGCCGCCCATCGGAAGAGGCTCCCGAGGCGTCTGCTCCGCGCGGCGCCAAGAAGAAAGGCAAGAAGAAGTCGCAATCGAAACGCGACGCCGCTGACGCGGACCTTGTCGCCGCCGCCGAGTACAAGAACCCTCGGAAGCCCCCCGGAGGTGCAAACCTCTTCGACAAGATGCTCAAGGAGCCGTGCCCCTACCATCAGGGGCCCGTCAAGCACACCCTCGAGGAGTGCGTTATGCTTCGGCGTCACTTCCACAGGGCCGGGCCACCCGCCGAGGGTGGCAGGGCCCGCGACGACGACAAGAACGAAGATCACTAAGCAGGAGAGTTCCCCGAGGTCCGCGACTGCTTCATGATCTATGGAGGGCATGCGGCGAACGCCCCGGCTCGGCATCGCAAGCAAGAGCGCCGGGAGGTCTGCTCGGTGAAGGTGGCGGCGCCAGTCTACCTAGACTGGTCCGACAAGCCCATCACCTTCGACCAGGCCGACCACCCCGACCATGTGCCGAGCCCGGGGAAATACCCGCTCGTCGTCGACCCCGTTGTCGGCAATGTCAGGCTCACCAAGGTCCTGAGGGATGGGGGCAGCTGCCTCAACATCATCAACGCCGAGACCCTCAAGCTCCTGCGCGTCGATCTGTCCTCCGTCCGAGCAGGCGTTGCGCCCTTCCACGGGATCATCCCTGGGAAGCGCGTCCAGCCCCTCGGGCGACTCGACCTCCCCGTCTGCTTCGGGACGCCCTCCAACTTCCGAAGGGAGACCCTGACGTTCGAGGTAGTCGGGTTCCGAGGAACCTACCACGCCGTGCTAGGGAGGCCATGCTACGCGAAGTTCATGGCCGTCCCCAACTACACCTACCTGAAGCTCAAGATGCCGGGCCCCAACGGGGTCATCACCGTCGGCCCCACGTACAAACACGCGTTCGAATGCGACGTGGAGTGCGTGGAGTACGCCGAGGCCCTCGCCGAGTCCGAGGCCCTCATCGCCGACCTGGAGAACCTCTCCAAGGAGGTGCCAGACGTGAAGCGCCATGCCGGCAACTTCGAGCCAGCAGAGACGGTTAAGGCCGTCCCTCTTGACCCTAGTGGCGACACCACCAAGCAGATCCGGATCGGTTTCGGGCTCGACCCCAAATAGGAAGCAGTGCTCGTCGACTTTCTCCGTGCAAACGCCGACGTCTTTGCGTGGAGTCCCTCGGACATGCCCGGCATACCGAGGGATGTCGCCGAGCACTCGCTGGATATTCGGGCCGGAGCCCGACCCGTCAGGCAGTCTCTGCGCCGATTCGACGAGGAGAAGCGCAGAGTGATTGGCGAAGAGATCCACAAGCTAATGGCAGCAGGGTTCATCAAATAGGTATTCCATCCCGAATGGCTTGCCAACCCTGTGCTTGTGAGGAAGAAAGGGGGGAAATGGCGGATGTGTGTAGACTACACTGGTCTCAACAAAGCATGTCCGAAGGTTCCCTACCCTCTACCTCGCATCGATCAAATCGTGGATTCCACCGCTGGGTGCGAAACCCTGTCCTTCCTCGATGCCTACTCAGGGTATCACCAGATCTGGATGAAAGAGTCCGACCAGCTCGCGACTTCTTTCATCACGCCGTTCGGCATGTACTGCTATGTCACCATGCCGTTCGGTTTGAGGAATGCGGGCGCGACGTACCAGCGGTGCATGAATCATGTGTTCAGCGAACACATCGGTCGCACAGTCGAGGCCTACGTCGATGACATCGTAGTCAAGACAAGGAAGGCTTCCGACCTCCTCTCCGACCTTGAAGTGACATTCCGATGTCTCAAGGCGAAAGGAGTCAAGCTCAATCCTGAGAAGTGTGTCTTCGGGGTGCCCCGAGGCATGCTCCTAGGGTTCATCGTCTCCGAGCGAGGCATTGAAGCCAACCCGGAGAAGATCGCGGCCATCACCAGCATGGGGCCCATCAAGGACTTAAAAGGTGTACAGAGGGTCATGGGATGTCTCGCGGCCCTGAGCCGCTTCATCTCACGCCTCGGCGAAAGAGGTCTGCCTCTGTACCGCCTCTTAAGGAAGGCCGAGTGTTTCGCTTGGACCCCTGAGGTCGAGGAAGCCCTCGGCAACCTGAAGGCGCTCCTTACGAAGGCGCCTGTCTTGGTGCCCCGGCAGATGGAGAAGCCCTCTTGGTCTACGTCGCCGCGACCACTCAGGTGGTTAGCGCCGCGATTGTGGTCGAGAGGCAAGAGGAAGGGCATGCATTGCCCGTTCAGAGGCCGGTCTACTTCGTCAGCGAAGTGCTGTCCGAGACCAAGATCCGCTACCCACAAGTTCAAAAGCTGCTGTATGCTGTGATCCTGACAAGGCGGAAGCTGCGACACTACTTCGAGTCTCATCCGGTAACTGTGGTGTCATCCTTCCCCCTGGGGGAGATCATCCAGTGCCGAGAGGCCTCGGGCAGGATCGCAAAGTGGGCGGTGGAAATCATGGGCGAAATGATCTCGTTCGCCCCTCGGAAGGCCATCAAGTCCCAGGTGTTGGCGGACTTCGTGGCCGAATGGGTTGACACCCAGTTGCCGACGGCTCCGATCCAACCGGAGCTCTGGACCATGTTTTTCGACGGGTCGCTGATGAAGACAGGAGCCGGCGCGGGCCTGCTCTTCATCTCGCCCCTTGGAAAGCACTTGCGCTACGTGCTGCGCCTCCATTTCCCGGCGTCCAACAATGTGGCCGAGTACGAAGCTCTGGTCAACGGGTTGCGGATCGCCATCGAGCTAGGGGTCAGACGCCTCGACGCCCGCGGTGATTCGCAGCTCGTCATCGACCAAGTCATGAAGAACTCCCACTGCCGCGACCTGAAGATGGAGGCCTACTGCGACGAGGTTCGGCGCCTGGAAGACAAGTTATTTGGGCTCGAGCTCAACCACATCGCTCGGCGCTACAACGAAACCGCAGACGAGCTGGCTAAAATAGCCTCGGGGCGAACGACGGTCCCCCCGGACGTCTTCTCCCAGGATCTGCATCAACCCTCTGTCAAGATCAACGACGCGCCCGAGCCCGAGGTACCCTCGGCTCAGCCCGAGGCACCCTCGGCTCAGCCCGAGGCACCCTCGGCACAGCCCGAGGTACCCTCGGCCCCCGAGGGCGAGGCACTGGACGTCGAGGAAGAGCAGAGCGGGGCCACGCCAGATCGAGATTGGCAGGCCCCGTACATGCAATATCTCCGTCGAGGAGAGCTACCCCCCGACCAAGTCGAGGCTCGGCGGGTAGCGCGACGCGCCAAGTCGTTCGTCCTGCTGGGCGATGGAGAGGAGCTCTACCATCGCAGCCCCTCGGGCATCCTCCAGCGATGCATCTCCATCGCCGAAGGTCGGGAACTGCTGCAAGAAATACACTCGGGGGCTTGCGGCCATCACGCAGCGCCCCGAGCCCTTGTCGGGAATGCTTTCCGACAAGGCTTCTACTGGCCAACGGCGGTGACTGACGCCACTAGAATTGTCCGCACCTGCGAAGAGTGCCAATTCTATGCAAAGCAGACCCACCTGCCCGCTCAGGCTCTGCAGACAATACCCATCGCCTGGCCCTTCGCTGTATGGGGTCTGGACCTCGTCGGTCCCTTGCAGAAGGCGCCCGGGAGCTACACGCACCTGCTGGTCGCCATCGACAAATTCTCCAAGTGGATCGAGGTCCGACCTCTGAACAGCATCAGGTCCGAGCAGGCGGTGGCGTTCTTCACCAACATCATCCATCGCTTCGGGGTCCCAAACTCCATCATCACCCACAACGGCACCCAGTTCACCGGCAAAAGATTCTTGGATTTTTGCGAGGATCACCATATACGGGTGGACTGGGCCGCCGTGGCTCATCCCATGTCGAATGGGCAAGTAGAGCGTGCCAACGGCATGATTCTACAAGGGCTCAAGCCTCGGATCTACAACGACCTCAACAAGTTCGGCAAGCGGTGGATGAAGGAACTCCCCTCGGTGGTCTGGAGCCTAAGGACGACGCCGAGTCGTGCCACGGGTTTCACGCCATTTTTCCTGGTCTACGGGGCTGAAGCTATCTTGCCCACTGACCTGGAATACGGCTCCCCGAGGACGAGGGCCTACACCGATCAAAGCAACCAAGCTAGCCGAGAAGAATCGCTGGACCAGCTGGAGGAAGCTCGGGACAGGGCCTTACTACACTCGGCGCGGTACCAGCAGTCCCTGCGACGCTACCACGCCCGAGGGGTCCGGTCCCGAGACCTCCAGGTGGGCGATCTGGTGCTTCGGCTGCGGCAAGACGCCCGAGGGAGGCACAAGCTCACGCCCCCCTGGGAAGGGCCATTCGTCATCGCCAAAGTTCTGAAGCCCGGAACATACAAGCTGGCCAACAATCAAGGCGAGATCTACGGCAATGCTTGGAACATCAAACAGCTACATCGCTTCTACCCTTAAGATGTTTCCAAGTTGTTCATATACCTCGCACCTACGCAAAGTTTAGTCGTCAAGGAAGGGTCGGCCTAGCCTCGGCAAAGCCCGACCCTCCCTCGGGGGCTAAAAGGGGGGAGACCCCCTCTGCGTCGAATTTTTCCTCGAAAAAGGATCTCTTTTTAGCAGGATTACTTTCGTGCTTCTTGACTACTTCGGAAAGCGGATCCTGGAAACGACGGAGTACACGTAAGCAGCCAAGGCTGACCGAGCCGAGGGACTCCTACGCCTCCGGGATACGGATACCTCACTCATCACCTTCTGCGATAAGTAACTCGCGCTCGGATAAAGCGACTCCGTGAACCGAACAAGTCTTCACGTTCGGAAGCTCTCCTGCCGAAGCAGTCCTTCAAGCTTTCTCGACTAAGTCGAGGACAGGGCCTCATGAACGGGTGAAAGTACGCGTAAGCGGCAAGGCCGACCGAGCCGAGGGATTCCCACGCCTCTGGGATACGGATACCTCACTCGTCCCTTCCGCGAGAAGCAACTCTCGCTCACACAAACATCCCTGTTACCGACAGAGTCCAGATGCTCGAAACAAGAGGAAAAAAGACGCAGCTTCGCGAGCACGGCGAGGGTGTGTTTTCTGGCCTCGGCGGCCGCAGAAGGCACACGCTACAAGACGATCTGATCCTGCAGGCTCGGGTCTTCACGCTGAAGGGAGCCGTAGCACCCTCGGCATCGACGACGTCTTCAGCAAAGTCCGACCCAGCCTCGGACGGCGACGCGGTCCAGGGACCCCTCCGGGAATCCGGCCCGAGCAGGCGGCTCGGCCGGTTACCCCTGGGGCCTCGGCCAACCGGCCTCCAAGGGCGCCAGCCCGACCCGAGGCCTCGGTTGATCGACTTTGGCGTCGGCTCCGCTGACGGACAACACGGCTAGGCTCCGGCCAACCAGGTTCCCATTCTCGAGCCAACTCCGCCTCTGTTCATACTGATATCGCTACCCCTGGCCTCGGCTCATCGAAGGGCGGCCGAGGGGTCTCTTTAACTAAGCTAGAGGAGCCCCAGACAACAAGGCCGAACGGGCCGAGGGATTCCTACGCCTCCGGGATACGGATACCTCACTCGTCACTTTGACATGGGGCGACTCATGCTTGGTAAAGCGGTTCAGATAATCAACAGGCGAGACTTAGTGCTCGAAAATGAGGAAAAAACACGGCTCCGTGCCGAAATTACATACATGTTCAGGCCCCGACAGCCACAATGAACAAACACACCGGCATTCAAGATGCCATTACAAACGGAACTCCGGTTCCCCTCCGCAGGTACGAACAACCCCACTCCGAGGGGGAAGGCCTGCGGAGTAACAGAGGAACGATGAGCGGCTCGCTGCTGCCCGTTCTAACCACGACGACAACCACCCCCGCCCTGGGCAGCGAAGCGGCTTAGGCAGCAGCTTTGGGGCAGGTGTCGCGACAGGAGGGCTCTCCCCCGCCGAGGACGAGAACCAGCCATTCAGGCAGGGAGACGGAGACCCAGGGCCACTGGCGCCCTACCTATCCCGGCATGGCTGGAGGAAGTCCCCGTGGGACTCAAGGACGCCATTCTCCCCCAGGCGCGGGGGGAAGAAAAAGGCAGCCGACCCACACGGGGGCGGCCCCCCGACTCGCCTCATCTTCCATCTTGGCCTGGATGACGAAAATCCTTGAGGCCAAGGGAGGAGTAGAGGCCGCGGCCTGGCCCGCTTTCCCCACCATCGAACTGGAGGTCACCATCTTGAGTGACCGCCGGTGGCGGGGTGTGGCCAGGCTGCGTGATGAAAATCCTTGAAGCCGAACGATGGCTGAAAGGTACCAACTCCCATGGAGTTGCGTTCCTCCAGCGAGGAGGCGGAAAGGCGGCGGATACCCCCCATCCGGGGGCTTGGAAGATGGAAAGACACGACGCATAAGGGAGGAAGAAGACATGGTTGCCTTCTGAAAGGAGTCTCCCTCCTTTTAAAGGCAACTCTCCCTACGTGCGCCCCCAGACGCCGCGGGCTGAGTCTTCTCCAATACGCTCCAAGGCCCTCCCCTGCGACTCGGGGGCTGGGTCCCGCATGTCATGCAAACCAGCTCAGGGCAGAAGAAGCCAAACCGCCGCGCGTGGTGCGCACGACCGTCCAGCGGTTACGAGCGACCCCCCACTTTTGCCCAGACCAACGGGCGGAAGGGGCGGGCAGCCATGCAGGCGGCATGCAACCGCGCCAGGTGGACGCGCTTCTCCGACTTCTGACACGCCAGCTTGGAAGCCCAGGCCCACGCGTCAAGCAACCGGCGCGCCAGTTGCTGCATGCAAGCAACCGCACCGCCACTTGTGCCACCGTCGCGCCTCTTCGGTTGTGGAGCCTATGCCGCGACTCGAGGCGACCCAGCAGCGCCAGCCTGGCGCGTTGGTCAAAGCGACCGAAAGTGGGCCGGCAGTAATGGCGGTGGCAGGCGGGCGGACGCAGCAGACACGTCGTCAGCCAGGCTCACGTCTCATCCTGGGACAGCAAGAGAGCCTCCTCCCACGGCGTGAAGACGGTGCACCCGTGACCCGTTCCTTGAACGGATCGCGCACGCGCAACGGCCGCCTCGCCAACCACTCGCCCCATCGCATTAACTCCGCGGCGGGACAGGCGGCGCCTCTGACGGGAGGAGCGCGCGACGCTTCACCTTCGCCGTAATAACCGCGTCAGAAAAGGTACGCCACGTCGTTCGATTTCGTATCCTTTTCCTTTTTCCTCTTTCTCTATCTCTTGCAACAGGGACCGGGAAAGGGGGATGCCCCGAAAAGGATCCTTTTCCGCGAAGGAACCGGGCTCCGAGCCCCCCCTACTGATCAGGGGTTCGAAGACTGGCCCTCCAAAGGGTTCAACAGTCGCCTCAGATCGCGTGGGCCCGACACCCACTACTGGTCAGGGGTTCGAAGGCCAGCCCCCCGAAGGGTTCCATGGCCGCCTCAGGCTACTCGGGCTCCACGCCCATTACTGATCAGGGGTTCGAAGGCTGACCCCCGAAGGGTTCACAGTCGCCTCAGACACCGAGCGAGGGATGACCAGGGGTACGTTCGATACATAACCGAGGCTCGGGCTGCGCTCCCGAGGTACCCTAGGACATTTCCGAGACCAGCGGGAACGATCTTGTAACGGAATCCCATCGGAGGGAGGCATCGAGCCCTCGGACCCCGTCACCAGGGGACCGGGTCCGGCAAATCACCCGCAGGTACTTTTGGGCGTGCCTCTCGGCCCCTAGCCGACCCCCAACGAACGGGGCACGGACGCCCACTCGGATTACCCGCTTGCAGCTCACCGGAGACACCATGTTCGGTGCCCATCGAGGGTAACATGGCGCACTCCCCCCCTCCTCCTTGCGGAAAGGCGACGTAGGGGCATATGTAAAAAGTCGAGTCTGTCCCTGATCGTCCTCTCGCCCTGTGCAGAGGCTCGGGGGCTGCTCTCGCAAAAACCGGCTCCGGCCAAACCGTTGACAGCGTCAACATACCAGCCCGAGAGCTTGGGCCCCGACCGTGCACCCGGGCTACGGCCAGTTCGCATGAGGGAACGACCAGACCAGCCGAAGCATTACGCGAGGTATAAGACCTCGAAGGAGTGTAACCACTCCTCCGAGGCCTCGGGGGCTACACCCGGCGGGTGCGCTCGCGCGCACCCCCCAGAACAAAATGCAACCGAGAAAGGCTGGTCCCCTTGCAAAAAAGTGCAACGAAAGCCTCCAAGCGAGTGCTAACACTCCCTTCGAGGCTCGGGGGCTACTGTCGGGGACCATAATTAGGGGTACCCTCAAGACGCCTAATTCTCAGCTGGTAACCCCCATCAACATAAAGTTGCAAAGGCCTGATGGGTACGATTAAGTCAGGGATCAGTCCACACAAGTGACTCGATCACGCTTCACCCGAGCCTAGCCTCGGCCAAGGGCAGCCGACCTCGAGAGACTTCCGTCTCGCCCGAGGCCCCCCTTTTTACGGCGGACACATCACCGGCTCGCCCGAGGCCTTGGCTTCGCTCAGAAGCAACCCTGACTAAATCGCCACACCGACTGACCAAGTTGCAGGAGCATTTAACGCAAAGGTGGCCTGACACCTTTATCCTGACACGCCCCCCCCCCCCCCCGGCAGAGCCGAAGTGACCGCCGTCACTCCACCGCTCCACTGACCAGTCTGACAGAAGGACAGCGCCGCCTGCGCCACTCCGACCGCGGTGCCACTCGACAGAGTGAGTCTGACAGGCAGTCAGGCCTTGCCAAAGGCGCCACGGCGAACTCCGCTCCGCCCGACCCCAGGGCTCGGACTCGGGCTAAGACCCGGAAGACGGCGAACTCCGCTCCGCCCGACCCAGGGCTCGGACTCAGGCTAAGACCCGGAAGACGGCGAACTCCGCTCCGCCCGACCCCAGGGCTCGGACTCGGGCTAAGACCCGGAAGACGGCGAACTCCGCTCCGCCCGACCCAGGGCTCGGACTCGGGCTAAGACCCGGAAGACGGCGAACTCCGCTCCGCCCGACCCCAAGGCTCGGACTCGGGCTCGGCCCCGGAAGACGACGAACTCCGCCTCGCCCGACCCCAGGGCTCGGACTCCGCCCTGGCCTCTGCCGAACGACTTCCGCTCCGCCCGACCCCAGGGCTCGGACTCGGGCTCGGCCCCGGAAGACGACGAACTCCGCCTCGCCCGACCCCAGGGCTCGGACTCCGCCCTGGCCTCTGCCGAACGACTTCCGCCTCGCCCGACCCAGGGGCTCGGACTCGGCCTCGGCAACGGAAGACAGATTCGACCCCAGCTTCAGAGGAGCCCCCACGTCGCCCGGCCTCGGGCGCGGGCCCGCCACGTCAACAGGGAGCGCCATCACCACTCTACCCCGAGCCGACTCGGGCCGCAGAGAACAAGACCGGTGTCCCATCTGACCAGCTCCGCCAGATAGGCAATGATGGCGCCTCCCAAGCTCTATGACGGCGGCGGCTCTCAGCTCTCTTACGGAAGCAGGTGGACGTCAGCAAGGACTCGACCGCTCCGACAGCTGTCCTTCCGCCAAACTCCGTTGCTCCTCCGACAGCCACGACATCACGCCAGCAGGGTGCCAAGATCTCTCCGGCTGCCACATTGGCATGTACTTAGGGCGCTAGCTCTCCCTCCGCTAGACACGTAGCACTCTGCTACACCCCCCATTGTACACCTGGATCCTCTCCTTACGACTATAAAAGGAAGGACCAGGGCCTTCTTAGAGAAGGTTGGCCGCGCGGGACCGAGGACGGGACAGGCGCTCTCTTGGGGCCGCTCGCTTCCCTCACCCGCGTGGACGCTTGTAACCCCCCTACTGCAAGCACACCCGACCTAGGCGCGGGACGAACACGAAGGCCGCGGGACTTCCACCTCTCTCACGCTCGACTCCGGCCACCTCGCCTCTCCCCCCTTCGCGCTCGCCCACGCGCTCGACCCATCTGGGCTGGGGCACGCAGCACACTCACTCGTCGGCTTTGGGACCCCCCTGTCTCGAAACGCCGACAACCTGCGATGCAATGCATATGACAAATTGAATTTAGTTCCATAAATTAATCATGTGAGGGTTCGAGCTGCTCATGACCGTGAGCACGGCTAGTATACCAGTTTTACACTCTGCAGAGGTTGCGCATCTTTACCCACAAGTCATGTTACCCATCTGCCAAGGGATCGCGACTTCCCATACACCTCTACCGAGGAGGCGAGGCAGGGTATCACTACGAGGCCTTTACAAAGTTCCACTAGCTTCAGAAAACCCGCTACAGTTTATAGGAAGCTACAATGTAGGGACCCCTAGCATGACCGCCATCGCAGCAAAATCATCCCAAGGATCTACACTGATCACTCCCCTACTGCCCTTGCCCCTTTGGGGTAAGGTAGTCCTCCACTAGCTTTCCTAATTAATCAGCCAATGGCGTCCATAAACCCTTGTGGTAGCACTGTTTTCCCGGGTGGTCGCTCCATGTTCCAATTAACATAATGATCTTATCATGAACAGTAATAATAAACAGTTAATAACAGTGTGATCATGAATAATGTATCTTCATACCCAAAACCACATAAAGCTCTAGCAAGTACTACCTAAAAAGTTCAGTGGTAAACAAGGTATAAAGATAGACAAACTAGGGTAACCTATTGGGTCCCATCAAAATTAACCTATGCAGATCATTATGATTAATTAGAACATGAGTGGGTAAAAAGAAGTGATCAAGGGCACAACTTCCCTGGGACTTGAGATTCCAGGTACCAACTTGCTTCTCAGGTGACACGTGTCCTCACTACTAAACGGAGCAATACAGACAAACATGGTATAGGCAAAAATTAACATTACACCAAACATAAGAATAAACTGTGTAATAATAATCTACGCATTGCTACGAGATCGTGGGTTCGAGAACGACTAAATTTGGAGTTACAGTTGGAAAGATATGGTTTTCGGGAGACCTACTCGATTAACCAATTAGATCTAGATCTTTATGTTGATTATATAAATCATGCAATAAAGATATTAAATAAATAAATATAATCTACCTTATACTTTGAGTAGAGATCCTATTTTAGTTAGATCATAATCATAGATAAACCATCTTTGATTAAGGAGATTAATATATTAAACATAGGTTTGAACAATATCTAATTATAAAAGTAAGTGATATGGTACCAATGATAATATTACTGTGCAGTTAATATTATTATGAAGCTAACGCAACTGGAATGGGTTGAAACGGACTTAAAATGAGCAAGTTATTGATTTTCAAAGTTCTAGGAATTATTTTTATTCCAAAAATCAATTTCCAGGGTTTTATTCATTTATTATGAATTAAAATGGATTGTGGGTATAATTAGTAAAGAAAACAGGGTCTGAAGTGAAAGATTATAGGACCCGCTTGTTATGAATCTTAAAGGTGGAAGGGCCGCAGGTTGATTTATAAAGGTTCCAGGGGCTCTTTAGCAACTCGGCAACGGCGAAGAGGTACCGGGGACCCAGAGTCGTCCGATCGCCCATCAACCGACGGGATTAGATCCCCCAAAGTGAACAGGAATAACCCACAACCCTTGGATGCGGTATCCACGGTTCCAGACGATCTCAAACCCCATCCACACGATCAGACGCCAAAGGCTTGGATTCAATACGCGAAGGGGTAAATGCTACTTCTAATCCCAGTCGTCCATCTCAATCCTACGGCCAAGGACCTAATTCCTCCTCCTCCCAACGCCGCGACGGCACCTTGCTGGCCATGGTGGCGACCTCGCCGGAGGGAGCTCAAACCGGCGCTCCACACCCCCATACTCAAATTAAACGACGCAACACGAAATTGAGGACATGGATTAGCAGTGCAGATGGTCCTCACCGAAATCCTCGGAGTGGTTCCTCCCGGCCATGACACTAGGCGGACGGCGGTGCAGCTTCACCACTGGCGAGAAATTGCGGCAGCATGGATCGCGAATCCATCTAGGTGAGGCAACGACCCCCCCCCCTCCATGGTGCCCCGTGAACCCCTATGGTCGAACCCCGAGGGCTGGGAGGCGCCGAGCGCGTGGTTCAATTGCGACGGCAGTCCATGGTTTCACCACCAACACTCTGCAGCGCGATGTTGGTCGGGCATTTAGCCTATGGTCGACGGAGGTCGTAGGGCTCGAGCTTTTATACACCGGGTCCCAAGTCCGAACCGAGGAAGGATGGCCGGCAAGCAGGATCTTCCACAAATACCGCGCGAAAGGCGGCATTCCTGTTACGAGCTCGCAACAGGGATTGGGAGAAGGAACTGACGATTGGGCCCCACCAGCCGGTGCCAGAACGCGAACCGTGCGTGGGGTTAATCGACTGGAGCGCAGGCCTACACGTCAGTGAACGGGTGCAAGGGAGAAGCTGGCCGATAGGGCCAGCACGTCAGCGAATGCGACAGCAACACGCAGTGACTGGCACAGTTAGGCTGGCCGAGGGAGTTGGGCCGGCTGGTGAGGTGTAGAGTGGGCCAAAGAGGAGAGAAACAGCCCAAGTTTATATTCCTTTTTTTCTTTAATCTTTTCTGCTTTCTATTTTGTTTGCAAATTCAATTCAAATTCAAATACAGTTTGAACTCTCAATTTAATTACAATGCATAGTCAATAAATTCTAGCATGGCTTGAAGTTATTTATTCCATTTATATTAGTTATTCATTTGTTTGGGCAAATGCAACACACATATTTCCTTTGATGACATGTCCCAAATCAAATAATAAATAGTAACTCATATTTTTTTCATATATTACTTTATCCTTTAAAATATATGTTCCAAGATATAATGGTAAAACAAATAAAACAATATTTAGTTTGGGAGAATATTTTTTTTAATGTATAACTATGCCAAGGTATGTTTTTAGCGTAAACCTTTTAGAGAGTACTTTTAACCTTATAGTGGGATGACTAATTTCATGTGGGTCCGTTTTAAGTAACTATTTATTAGGAAGGATATTTATTTTAAGGGATATGACTTCAAAAGTTTCTTTAAAAAATATTCTAACTCAAAATCTTTGAAAAATTTTACCAAATTCTCAAAATGAGATTTTGAGGTGTTACACTTATAGCCGGGCTAGCGTTCATTGGACTCCGAGTCTTTCGGATTTAGGGCTGAAGATACTATCGAGTCCATTGCTCTCCACGGACTGACGACCTTTTGTGGCTATCACCCCTTGGAGCTGTCCACTCATCCCATTGGCTTGTTCCCCGCCGAAAAGGAGGACGACCCAATGTGGAAGGGCCGAGTGGAGCATGCCAAGGATGTGTGGGCTCTTTACCTGGGGCAGACTGCTTACCTAACGGTGCGGTGCATGAATGCCCTGTATCGTCTGCAAGCCGTGCGAGCTGAGGCAATGTCCCAACTGATGGGCTTGGTGGAGTCTACCAAGATCACCCTGGATAACTGTAATGCCCAAAAATTGGTAGAAGAAAAAAAATATTTATAATAAGAATTTAGATTTTTTTTACCTTTCGAAATTAGTAGAGCCTTTCTTTTATAATCAATTAAGAATTTTATAAATTAGAGATTAGATTTCTTAAAACACCTATTCTCTATGTTAGTGTGTATGAATTTTATATATTTGAAAGCATTTGATTAAATAGTATAATAAATAAATTAATTATATTCATGCTGGAGTTTTTTAACTGTGCATTCTAATAAATTTGCAATTTGAAACTGCATTTAAATTTAAATTGATTTGGGAATGGAAAATAGAAAACAAAAATAAGATGAAGGTTCTCCTTGTGCCTGGGCCGATTTTTCCTCCTCTCGCGGCCCACTCACCCTCACCGCACGTCCCATCTTACCAATTCGCACGTTTACCTGCTGACTGGTGGGCCTGCCTCGTCATCCTCGGTTCACCATCTGTGGGTATCCTCTGGTGCCTCTGCCGGTGGGACCATGGCGTCAGGGCGTCTTCATCCTTGAATCGGACTCGCCGCGGCAACGGTGTCCGCGGAATCCGCGCGGATTGGTTAGCCTGGGATTCCCTCGGCGAGCATATATAACCTGTGACCCCCCCTCCACCATCCTATCTTGACTCCACCAGCACCTAGGAATCGTGTGTTGAGCTGTGTGCCATTGCAGAACCATGGAGGAGAGAGGGAGATCCGCCGCGAACGAATCGCGTATACATCTTCGATGGGGTCTCGACTGCGGGTCTGGGAAGCTTCATCACGTTCTCAGGAAAGTGCCCATGGCCCCTCCAAGCACGTTTGGCGCGCTGGGCACTAGTAATTGCTCACCGGAGCTCCTTCACCACCGCTGTGCCGCCATCCTCTGTCACTAGGGTTCTGGTGGACCCGTCTACCGGTAAATTGCTCTCTGTGTAGTCCGTCGTTGTCCCTACTACGTTTGGCCCCGATCCATTTTCCATTTCGGGCATCTGCGTGTCGGTCGCGCCGCGCTCCGGTGGCACGCCGCCGCGGGCACATGGGTGGCGCCGCTGCTGGCGGCTGGAGGTAGAAGACTGCCTCTGCGCCGTCGAATCGAGGATGTGGGGTCCTGATGAAAGGCTGGATACCCCCCCCCTTCACGTTATAGAATCTGAACCCTTGATATCAAATCCTGTGGCCGGGGTCGCGTACCCTTTCATGATCTAATCCTGACCGTAGATCATGATCCAACGGCTCACAGTTAACCATACCCCTTCGTCTCGGCCACTTTGCGAATGAGACCCTCGGCTCTTACAAAAACAACCCGTCGTCCCCGCGGGAGTAGTCTGAGTCTGGTAGACTTTTGCAAATTTAACCCTAGGCTCTCTGATATTAGTGTCCTCGGTACAGAACACTTAGGATATTCAGAAATTAATAAACAAATAGGTTTTTAGTATAAAAATAAATCCATAAACTTGTTTAATCCGTATTTAATTCATTCTAACTCCGAATTGACCCATTCCAGTTTATATAATTTTGTTTTAATATTTTCTATCAACTAGTAACACTGTTTAGACATGAAACTTGAATTAAAATTGTTCAATTGAATTAATCTATTCTAGGTGCTAAATAATTTCAGAAATTCATAACTTATTAACCGTAGATCCGAATTTAGTGACTCTCGTTCCTACGATCTCGTAGCGACGCGTAAAATATTATTTTTCAGTTTGTACTTATGTTTGGTGTGATGTTAATTTTGCCTATACACTGTTTGTCTGTATTGCTACGTTTAGCAGTGAGGACACGTGTCACCTGAAGATCATCCTGGTACCTAGAATCTCAAGTCCTAGGCAAGTTGTGCCCTTGATCACTTCTTTTTATCCAGTCATGTTCTTATTAATCATAATGATCTGCATAGGTTAATTTTGATGGGACCCAACAGGTTACCCTAGTTTTATTATCTTTATACCTTGACTCCACTAAACTTTTTGGGTAGTACCTGCTATTGCTTTATGTGGTTTTGGGTATGAAGATTTCACTATTCATGATTATACTTTTGTTATCAGTTGTTATTTGTTCATGTTAAGATCATTATGTTAATTGGAACATGGAGAACCACCTGGGAAAACAGTGCTACCACAAGGGTTTATGGACGCCCTTGGCTGATTAACTAGGAAAGCTAGTGGATGATTACCTTACCCGAAAGGGGCAAGGGCAGTAGGGGAGTGGTCAGTGTAGGGAGGTCCTTGGTTGATTTTGCTGCGATGGCGGTCAGTCGAGGGACTCCTGCACTGGAGCTTCCTATAAACTGTAGCGGGTTTTCTAAAGCTAGTGGAACTTTGTAAAGGCCTCGTAGTGTTACCCTGCCTCACCTCCTCGGTAGAGGTGTATGGGATTGGCCGTCTCTTGGCAGATGGGTAACATGACTTGTGGGTAAAGATGTGCAACCTCTGCAGAGTGTAAAACTGGTATACTAGCCGTGCTCACGGTCATGAGCAGCTCGAACACTCACATGATTAAATTATGGAACTTAAATTCAATTTGTCATACGCATTGCATTGCAGGTGATGTTGTTACTTTTGTTCTACTACTTAATTGGGTTGGTATTTACTTATACTTAGTAACTGCTAATAAAATTTTGACCAACTTTAAAAGCAATGCTCAGCTCTAACCATCCTCTTTGGTAAGCCTTACACTTCACGTGAGCTCCCACCTTTGGCGAGTTCATGCACATTATTCCCCACAACTTGTTGAGCTATGAACGTATGTGAGCTCACTCTTGCTGTCTCACACCCCCCCCACACAGGTCAAGAACAGGTACCGTAGGACGAGGCGCTTGGAGGATGCTGTGGCGAGTTCGTGAGAGGTCTAGGTCGTCGTCTCCCAGTCAACTTTGGATTGCTGGACCTTTGTCTCCTTATAATGTAATTATTTATTTATTTTGTACATAACTCCTAATATGTAGTAAAGATGCGACATTCGATCATGTGCCATGATTCATCATATGTGTGAGACTTGGTCCCAGCACACCTGGTGATTATGTTCGCGCCCGGGTCTTGGTGCCCCGAAATCCGGGTGTGACAGAAGTGGTATCAGAGGAATGTTGACTATAGGATGAAACCTAGATAGAACTGGACAACCATTATCTACTTACCTTTGCTACTCTGATTCTTTCTAAACTTATCTTAATCTTTTCTCATCTATTTCCGCTTTACTCTGATTATTCTTACATTTTCCTTCTAAAGACAAATGTGGATTTCACACTTTGAAATCATGTGCCTAAAGTGACCTTTAGGAATAGGAGACCTAATTTTAGGAGCAAAAACAAAACTATTTTTAGGCATCTATACGCTTGAATGCTTGTTCTTATGATACTTGTCTGATTTGGATCTTTGATTGAGTGTGATGAGTTGTGGAGTAATATCCACAATTACATCTAGACATAAATAAAATTCATAAGATAACTAAACAACCTAGATTATCCTCCATTAAAGTGTATCTATTATAAATAGATCCCTCTTAACTTAAAGGAATCTATCTTATCCTAATAGGTTCATCTTACGTTAAAAAAATTATCTTATTCTCATAAATTGTTTATAAGATAAACTAGACCAACTAAGAATACCCTCACTAGAATATATTAAGCTTAATAGATCAATCTTGTCTTAAAAGATACTCTCTTACCATAATAGATTCATCTTATCTTGAAAAGATTTTATCTTATCCTAATAGATCTAACTAATCTCAAAAGATTCTATCTTATCCTTATGGATTCATCTTGCCCTAATTAGCATATTTATCCCACACTAGGGTAACAACCATGAGCTAATCCCAAAAATTATTTAGATCTTACCTAGTCTAAACGAGTCATAACAATTTATTATAGATTGGATCCAATCTAATGGGTTAATCAAACCTAACCAAGTCTAACCTTAAGTTGAGCTAATCTAAGGTCGGTCACTTAACAATGTTAATGATGGTGAATAAATTGGACCCTACTCCTATAAATATGTTTTGACCTAAATCGATGCTCCAAACTAACTTGACCATATACAACTACCAGACCATTTGCAACTGCCTTAACCACCTGATAGTTGCATAACCTCCCTGTTTTAACCGAACGGAGATTTTGACCTACCTACCTCGTGTACCCCGGCTATGCTAACCACATATCCTTAGCCATATGTCCGTAACTCGAATGACAACTCCAAGAATAAAGGCCAAAGAAGACCAACCACGTCAAAGGAGGATAAGCATCAACTCAAGTCTTCAAAGATCAAGTTGAATCGTCAGAGGAATCAAGATCCACAGTTCTGGATGAAGTCTTTCCTTATTATACTCTTCCTTGCCACAACCTATACTTGCCATAACCGTACCTCATCTAACATAATAAATGGCTAGACATATATATATCCATATTTTCCAAATCATCTACTAACGTGTAAAAAAAACTTCAAACAAAACTTTTGATTCCTAAACCAAATGAGAAACTAAATTTCAAACCAAACTGGTTGCATCCCTCTTTCTTACAAATCTCGAGGACGAGATTTCTGTTAAGGGGGGTAGAATTTGTAATGCCCAAAATTGGTAGAAGAAAAAAATATTTATAATAAGAATTTAGATTTTTTTACCTTTCGAAATTATTAGGGCCTTTCTTTTATAATCAATTAAGAATTTTATAAATTAGAGATTAGATTTCTTAAAACACCTATTCTCTATGTTAGTGTGTATGAATTTTATATATTTGAAAGCATTTGATTAAATAGTATAATAAATAAATTAATTATATTCATGCTGGAGTTTTTTAACTGTGCATTCTAATAAATTTGCAATTTGAAACTGCATTTAAATTTAAATTGATTTGGGAATGGAAAAAAGAAAACAAAAATAAGATGAAGGTTCTCCTTGTGCCTGGGCCGATTTTTCCTCCTCTCGCGGCCCACTCACCCTCACCGCACGTCCCATCTTACCAATTCGCACGTCTACCTGCTGACTGGTGGGCCTGCCTCGTCATCCTCGGTTCACCATCTGTGGGTATCCTCTGGTGCCTCTGCCGGTGGGACCATGGCGTTAGGGCGTCTTCATCCTTGAATCGGACTCGTCGCGGCAACGATGTCCGCAAAATCCGCGCGGATTGGTTAGCCTGGGATTCCCTCGGTGAGCATATATAACCTGGGACCCCCCCCCTCCACCGTCCTATCTTGACTCCACCAGCACATGGGAATCGTGTGTTGAGCCGTGTGACATTGCAGAACCATGGAGGAGAGAGGGAGATCCGCCGCGAACGAATCGCGTATACACCTTCAATGGGGTCTCGACTGCGGGTCTGGGAAGCTTCACCACGTTCTCAGGCAAGTGCCCATGGCCCCTCCAAGCACGTTTGGCGCGCTGGACACTAGTAATTGCTCACCGGAGCTCCTTCACCACCGCTGTGCCGCCATTCTCTGTCGCTAGGGTTCTAGTGGACCTGTCTACCTGTAAATTGCTCTCTGTGTAGTCTGTCGTCGTCCCTACTACGTTTGGCCCCGATCCATTTTCCATTTCGGGCATCTGTGTGTCGGTCGCGTCGCGCTCCGGTGGCATGCCGCCGCGGGCGCATGGGTGGCACCGCTGCTGGCGGCTGGAGGTAGAAGACTGCCTCTGCGCCGTCAAATCGAGGATGTGGGGTCCTGATTAAAGGCTGGATACCCCCCTTCACGTTATAGAATCTGAACCCTTGATATCAAATCATGTGGCCGGGGTCGCGTACCCTTTCATGATCTAATCCTGACCGTAGATCGTGATCCAACGGCTCACAGTTAACCATACCCCTTCGTCTCGGCCACTTTGCGAATGAGACCCTCGGCTCTTACAAAAACAACCCACTGTCCCCGCGGGAGTAGTCTGAGTCTGGTAGACTTTTGCAAATTTAACCCTGGGCTCTCTGATATTAGTGTCCTCGGTCCAGAACACTTAGGATATTCAGAAATTAATAAAGAAATAGGTTTTTAGTATAAAAATAAATCCATAAACTTGTTTAATCCGTATTTAATTCATTCTAACTCCGAATTGGCCCATTCTAGTTTATATAATTTTGTTTTAATATTTTCTATCAACTAGTAACACTGTTTAGCCATGAAACTTGAATTAAAATTGTTCAATTGAATTAATCTATTCTAGGTGCTAAATAATTTCAGAAATTCATAACTTATTAACCGTAGATCCGAATTTAGTGATTCTCGTTCCTACGATCTCGTAGCGACGCGTAAAATATTATTTTTCAGTTTGTACTTATGTTTGGTGTGATGTTAATTTTGCCTATACACTGTTTGTCTGTATTGCTACGTTTAGCAATGAGGACACGTGTCACCTGAAGATCATCCTGGTACCTGGAATCTCAAGTCTCAGGCAAGTTGTGCCCTTGATCACTTCTTTTTACCCAGTCATGCTCTTATTAATCATAATGATCTGCATATGTTAATTTTGATGGGACCCAACAGGTTACCCTAGTTTGATTATCTCTATACCTTGACTCCACTAAACTTTTTGGGTAGTACCTGCTATTGCTTTATGTGGTTTTGGGTATGAAGATTTCACTATTCATGATTATACTTTTGTTATCAGTTGTTATTTGTTCATGTTAAGATCATTATGTTAATTGGAACATGGAGAACCACTTGGGAAAACAGTGCTACCACAAGGGTTTATGGACGCCCTTGGCTGATTAACTAGGAAAGCTAGTGGATGATTACCTTACCCGAAAGGGGCAAGGGCAGTAGGGGAGTGGTCAGTGTAGGGAGGTCCTTGGTTGATTTTGCTGCGATGGCGGTCAGTCGAGGGACTCCTGCACTGGAGCTTCCTATAAACTGTAGCGGGTTTTCTGAAGCTAGTGGAACTTTGTAAAGGCCTCGTAGTGTTACCCTGCCTCACCTCCTCGGTAGAGGTGTATGGGATTGGCCGTCTCTTGGCAGATGGGTAACATGACTTGTGGGTAAAGATGTGCAACCTCTGCAGAGTGTAAAACTAGTATACTAGCCGTGCTCACGGTCATGAGCAGCTCGAAAACTCACATGATTAAATTATGGAACTTAAATTCAATTTGTCATACGCATTGCATTGCAGGTGATGTTGTTACTTTTGTTCTACTACTTAATTGGGTTGGTATTTACTTATATTTAGTAACTGCTAATAAAATTTTGACCAACTTTAAAAGCAATGCTCAGCTCTAACCATCCTCTTTGGTAAGCCTTACACTTCACGTGAGCTCCCACCTTTGGCGAGTTCATGCACATTATTCCCCACAACTTGTTGAGCTATGAACGTATGTGAGCTCACTCTTGTTGTCTCACACCCCCCATAGGTCAAGAACAGGTACCGCAGGATGAGGCGCTTGGAGGATGCTGTGGCGAGTTCATGAGAGGTCTAGGCCGTCGTCTCCCAGTCAACTTTGAGTTGCTGGACCGTTGTCTCCTTATAATGTAATTATTTATTTATTTTGTACATAACTCCTAATATGTAGTAAAGATGCGACATTTGATCTGTGCCATGATTCATCATATGTGTGAGACTTGGTCCCAGCACACCTGGAGATTATGTTCGCGCCCGGGTCTTGGTGCCCCGAAATCCGGGTGTGACAATAACATGGAGGACCTTGTGGTAGATCTATCCACTGAGCTGGTGGAAAAGGACCTGCAGGTAGAGCAGATGGCCACCCAGATCCAAGAGCTTGAGGAGCAAGTAGGAGCCAGGGAGAACACCATCGAGGTTCTCGAGGATCAACTATTGAACACTCAGCAACAACTTGAGGAAGCCAACCAGCACTTGGATATGCACCATCAGGAAATCCAAGACATGGAGGCCAAAGGGGCCGACGAGGATGTTGACATCGAGGGAGGAGAGGAGCCGGAGCCTGCATCCAGCTTGGACACTGCTGGCTCAGGGAGACCACCTTCCCCCGAGTCTAGCGTTGCCTCGTTTGCCCATTAGGTTTCAGAAAATTGGGATAGAAGTGTGCGGCAGTAGAACTCCTCGAAACTAGCTTAGCTTTTGCACCTAGAGGGTACTAGGATAGAGAGAGTCGAGTATTTTGAACACTGTTGTAACCGTTAGAAAACTCTTTTGGATTGATGAAGGATGGATGATCTCTAATTAAACTATGAAGAAAGTTTTATGTCATGTGGTATCCTTTATGAAAAATGCAAGGAAATGTTTGGCATTTTACAAACTTTGTCCTTTCTAATCTTTTACCATGTGCGAATCCTGATGTCAAAAGTATGATATTAAGAGCATCCTAAATTTTCAGATGGCAGGAAGAGCGCGCCGTGGACAGAATGAGCGCATTCCTCCGCCACCGCCGCCGCCTCCTACCATGCAAGAACTGATGGCTCAGCAGAATGAGATTCTGTGACAGTTAGCTCAGCGTCAGCCACCATCCCAGCACTATGGTGGTGGTGATCACCATCAGCGTCCCCCAGCAGTGGCCACCTATCAGGAGTTCCTCAGCACTCAGCCACCATTGTTTATTCGGGCAGAGGATCCACTTGATGTTGATGTATGGCTCAGAGTGGTGGAATCCAAGTTCCCACTACTTAATGGAGTTTGTTCAGATGTGGCTAAGGTCCGGTTCGCCACCCAGCAACATCGCGGACCCGCGCGGACATGGTGGGACCACTTCCTCGCTTTGCAGCCAGTTGACCATGTGGTGGAATGGGGAGAATTCAAGGCAGCCTTTAGAGGACATCACATACTGGCAGGCATCATGGACCGCAAGCTTAATGAGTTTCTGGCACTTACTCAGGGGAGTCGTACAGTGTTACAGTACGCTCAAGCCTTCAACGACCTGTGTCAGTATGCAGGCTATCATGCGGACACTGATGAGAAGAAGAGGGATAGGTTCAGGAGGGGCCTCAGTACTAAGCTCCACGACCGTCTCAATACAGTCAGGGCCAATAGCTACAATGAGTTAGTCAACATGGTCATTTCTCAGGAAGGCTGCATCACAGCCCGCTAGGTAGAAAAGAAGAGGAAGACCCCTATGGCAGGACCTTCAACTCAGCCTCAGCGCTTTAGGATTGTGTTCGACACTCAGAGTAGGGGACCTCAGCAACAAGGATGGTGGGTGATCCGACCACAACAGCAGCAGCAGACACCCAACCGCTCTCAGCCCTCAGTTCAGAGGAACAACAACCAGCCACAGCAGCAGTACCGTCAGGCCAATGACAACAGATGTTTCACTTGTGGCAGCACTGGACACTACGCCAAGAATTGCCCCAAGAACCAGCAGAGGCAGGGGCAGAATTCTAATCAGAACCAAGGCAAGAGGCAGAAGGTGCAGGTGAGGCAAGGCAGGCTGGACTTCACCATGATGGCTAACATTCCAAAGGGAGCACCCGTCATGACTGGTATCTTCTCTGTTTCGAATTATCCTGCAGTCATTCTTTTTTATTCAGGTGCATCACACAGCTTTATCAATGCAAAATTTAGTGCCAAATGTCAGTTGCCTTTTCATCACACAAATGGGGGCATTACAATTTCAACACCAGGAGGCAGGGTTGCCACCTATCAAATCAACAGGCATGTGCCTATAAAATTGGGTAGTCTTGTAATTAAAACCACCCTCTTTATCTTGGGACTGGATAGTGTGGAATTATTTTAGGAACTGACTGGTTATCAAAGCATCAGGCAGTAATTGATGTCGCAGCAAGGGCCATTGAGATACACTCACCTACTTGTGGTGAAATTACTTTATATTTGCCTAACCAGGGTTGTACCCGTTCCTATGCATTTGCTATGATAGAGTCATCTGTAGAGAAAATTCCAGTGGTCTGTGAGTACCCCGATGTTTTCCCAGATGAATTGCCAGGGGTGCCACCCGACAGGGACATAGAGTTTGCAATTGAGCTACAACCCGGAACTGCCCCTATATCCAAGAGACCCAATAGGATGCCTCCAGCAGAGTTGGCAGAAATGAAAAAGCAGTTACAAGAGTTGTTGGACAAGGGATTCATTCGCCCAAGTACTTCTCCATGGGGATGTCCAGCCTTATTCGTGAAGAAGAAAGATGAGAGTCTGAGATTGTGAGTTGATTACCGCCCTCTCAATGCGGTGACCATCAAAATAAGTATCCATTGCCCCGCATTGATGTATTGTTTGATCAGTTGGTGGGAGCCAAGGTGTTTTCCAAGATAGACCTTCACTCCGGCTATCATCAGATCAAGATCAGGGCCAGTGATATTCCGAAGACGGCTTTCTCTACCCGATATGGACTTTATGAGTACTTGGTGATGTCTTTCGGGCTGACCAATGCCCCGGCTTATTTGATGTACTTGATGAACTCAGTGTTTATGCCAGAGCTGGACAAGTTCTTGGTGGTTTTCATTGATGACATTCTAGTATATTCAAGAAATGAACAGGAGCATACTATGCACTTACACATCGTACTTCAGCGACTGCGCGACCATCGCTTATATGCTAAGTTGTCCAAGTGTGATTTCTGGCTAAGGGAGATTAAATTTTTGGGTCACACCATTTCTCAGGATGGGGTATCAGTTGATCCTGAGAAAGTACAAGAAGTGATGGATTGGAAGCCCCCTACCACTGTGCGGCAAATTCGGAGTTTTCTGGGATTGTCAGGATATTATCGGCGATTCATTCCGGATTTCTCCAGAATTGCCAAACCCATGACTGAATTGTTGAAGAAAGGAGTAAAGTATGAATGGAGTCAGAAATGTGAAGATGCCTTTCATACATTGAGGTAGCATCTGACAACAGCACCCGTCCTAGCGCAGCCTGACAACACCAAATCTTTCGAGGTTTATTGTGATGCTTCAGGCACTGGATTGGGATGTGTCCTGATGCAAGACAACAGAGTTATTGCCTATGCATCCCGAGCACTCAGGCCTCATGAGAAGAATTACCCCACCCATGATCTGGAGTTAGCAGCTGTAGTTCATGCTCTGAAGATATGGAGACATTATTTGATGGGAGCACATTGTAATATTTATACTGACCACAAGAGTCTCAAGTATATTTTCACTCAGGCTAATCCTAATATGAGGCAGAGAAGATGGTTGGAATTGATCAAGGACTATGATTTGGAAGTGCATTACCATCCAGGCAAGTCCAATGTTATGGCAGATGCCTTAAGTCGAAAGGCCCAGTGTAACTGTGTAACTATGGACTCTAAGGTCGCCACTCTGTGTGACGAGTTATGCAAGCTGAACCTGGAAGTTGTTTCCTCAGGTACCTTGAATTATATCTCAGTGGAGCCCACTTTACATGAGCAGATAATCATGGCCCAGATTGGTGACAAGGGTGTTCAAGTCATTAGGGATATGCTCGAACAAAAGGTGGATAAGTACAAATGCTTTCGTCAGGACAACAAGGGAGTTCTATGGTTTGGAGACCGATTGGTTGTTCCTAACGAACTCAGGAAGAAAATATTGGATGAAGCTCATCTTTCCAAATTTTTCATGCACCCCGGCAGTAACAAGATGTATCATGATCTCAGATCCTTGTATTGGTGGACCAGAATGAAGAGGGAAATTGCTAAGTATGTATCTAAATGTGATACTTGCCAAAGAATTAAGGCTAGTCATTTGAAGGTAGCAGGTACCTTATAGCCCCTTCCCATACCATCTTGGAAATGGGAGGACCTCAGCATGAATTTTATTGTGGGTTTACCCAACACATCCCGACACCACGATTCTATTTGGGTCATTGTGGATAGGTTAACCAAGACAGCTCATTTCTTGTTAGTACATACCACCCACAGGGCGGAGAAGTATGCAGAAATCTATATTGACCAGATAGTGCGTTTGCATGGAATACCAAGGACTATCGTGTCAGACAGAGGAGCACCGTTCGTAGCACGTTTCTGGGAGCAGTTGCAAGAGTCACTTGGAACCCATGTAATAAGAAGCTCAGCGTACCATCCTCAGACAGATGGTCAGACAGAAAGGGTAAATTAGATTTTGGAAGACATGTTAAGGGCATGTGTGTTGCACTATGGGAAGAATTGGGATAAGTGCCTCTCGTTGGCGGAGTTCTCTTATAACAATAGCTACCAGTCCAGCCTAAAGATGGCACCTTTCGAGGCCTTATATGGGAGAAGGTGTAGAACACCGCTAAATTGGTCACAAGCTAGAGAGAGGGAAATATTTGGACCTGACCTAGTACTTGACGCCGAGAATAAAGTCAGAGTCATTAAGAAGAACTTGGAAGCTGCCCAGGCCCTACAGAAGAGCTATCATGATAAGTGGAGGAAGCATCTACAATTTGAAGTGGGAGATCATGTTTATCTTAAGGTGTCACCCACCAAAGGTGTCCAGAGATTTGGAATCAAGGGCAAGTTAGCTCCTCGCTATATTGGGCCCTATGCAATCAAAGAGACTTGTGGACCTATAGCATACCAGTTGAAATTGCCACCTCATATGGCAGCAGTTCATGATGTGTTCCACATATCTCAGCTATGAAAGTTTGTCCGCTTACCCACGGAAGTGCTACCTGAACCAGAATTGGAGATAGAGCCAGACTTGTCTTATCAAGAGCACCCCGTCAAGGTATTGGACCAGAAAGAAAGATCAACTCGAGCTAGGTCAATCCAAATGTATAAGATTCAGTGGAGCAACCATTCAGAAGAAGAGGCTACGTGGGAGACTGAGGATTTTCTACGTTCTCGCTTCCCCGACTTTCTGCCTAAAGGAGTCGGTACGTGAACCAAAACACCCACCCCCACCTGCCCTTTGAATCTAAATATAAGAAAAACCTAGTTCATAAGAGTAGAGTGAGTGGAGGAAAGAAATCTAGAAGGACTTCCTTCTGAAGTTGCAAAGAGGATGACATTCGAAGAGCAGTTAACTAGAGAAACTCGGTTAAAGGAAACTGCAACACACCAACTTACACCTTCTTGGTACCCCACTAAAGGATCCCTACCCAATCTTGGGACGAGATTTCTTTAAGGGGGGAGGGCTGTAACACCCCAGGTGTTACCCAAGGCCCTGGCTCAATACATGCACTCATGGCCTATTATCACATGTGTTTAAGTAGAGGAGAAGGAGCACCAAAACTTTAGAACCATGGATTAATTAAGGAATGATTATGACAAAAGAAATACCCAAGATTTTCATACATCTTCACCTTGGAAAAAGTGGCTCAAACCATAGACCCCTTCTTGGGCCATTAGACCCCCAAGCATGGGATTAGTGGGAAAGCTATGCAAATGACCATATCATGACTTAAACCCTTTACCAAAGTTGAAGTACATTTATATATCTACAAGAAATAGTCAGGAAAGTATTCCAAAAAGGCCCCACAAAATTATCAAATTCAGCCCCCAAGTGAAGAACACCCAAGAACAACCAATTTTTCTCTAAGTAAAAAACCAGCCTTCTTCTAAAGATCATAGATGTTCACCTAGTTGATGGCGCCAAATCCATGGGGTCCAATTGACAAAAGGGAGCCAAATTACCTAAGGAACACCCTAGAAAAGTTTGAACCGAAGCCAAGACCGTTTGACATGAGTTGACACCCATTTTGTCTCGGGATGAACAGTGCTGACAGACCCATCTTGGCGCCCGCATATCTCCCAAGCTAGGGCATATCTTCCCTTGGAACTCACATGAACTAGGTAGCCCTAGGTGCAGGGAAGAGATCTCACAAAATTCTTATGGTGAGATTCGCACGTTTGGCTGCTCAGCAAGGGCTAGAACACGGGCAGAAGGAAATGGCCATGTGTTCGACGCGCCCTGGCAACGCCAGAGCACGCCCCGGCGCTCGGCCCGCGCGCGTCGCGCCGCGCTAAGTAAGACCCCGCACCCACGCCCGTGCTCGTGCCTATAAAGCTGACCGGGGCCTTGACCGTACACCCCCGCTCGCTCTCCACCCCGCCGGATCGCAAGTTCACCGGCGATCGCTCTGCGCACGGCGTGCCAGCGGCCGCCCGAGACCCGACCACCGTAGACTGGCCACCCTAGCCATTCCCCGCCCCGTCCGACCCTCGGGATAGCCTCTGTGTGCCTCGGTGAAGCTTCCAGAGCTAGGAATCAAACTCTACCTCGCCAGAGACACTGGATCGACGTCGCCGGACTTCACCCAACCGCCGGCGTGCGTAGACCGAGCTCCACGGTGAGTCTTTCTTCGATTTCTTGCACGAGTAGCATCCTTAACACCCCGTGAAGCTCCCTGTGCCCTTGGATTGAACGATGCCGCCATGAGCAGGCCAGAGCGCTCAACATCGACGAGCCCGTCCGCCTACGCACATGGCCCGACCGATTCCGGCCATCACCGTCGACGAGCCATACCTCGACGTGACCGCCAGGACCTCCCGGAGCTAACCCCGTGTCACACCCGGTTTTAAAGGACAAAGCCGGGTGCATCTCATACATGCGCCAAGAAGACAACATATATAATAACAGAGTGTATAGAGATAAATGTCATAAAACATCAGAGTATTTATTACATAGCGGAAGACTTATTACAAAATAAAAGAATACATGTAAAACGAACTAAGGATCGTCGGCGCCAATGTCGACTGAGAAACGCCACCTAGATCAGATCATACTCCTCGCCTTGTGGCTCCTCCTGAACCACCTGTTCTTCTCCTGTGGGGGGGGGTGTGAGACAGCAAGAGTGAGCTCACATACGTTCATCGCTCAACAAGTTGTGGGGAATAATGTGGCATGAACTCACCAAAGGTGGGAGTTCATGAAGTGTAAGGCTGATCAATGAAATAAAGGCTGAGGCTGAGCATTGCTTTTATAAGTTGGTCCAAATTTTATTAGCAATTACTAAGTGTAAGTAAATACCAAACCTTAATAATAATAAAGAAAAGTAATAGTAAAATAATCCCAAATGCGATGCAAATGTCAAATTAAATTTAAGTTCCATAATTAATCATGTGAGGGTCCGAGCCGCTCTTGACCGTGAGCACGGCTAGTATACTAGTTTTACACTCTGCAGAGGTTGCGCATCTTTACCCACAAGTCGTGTATCCCATGTCGCCTGGGTTTGCAAGGCCCTTAGACACTACCGAGGTGAATGGCTAGGGATCCACTACGAGGCCTTTACAAAGTTCCACTAGCTTCCGAAAACCCGCTACAGTTTATAGGAAGATCCAGTACAGGGTTCCTGGCTGACAGCCATCGCAGCAAAATCAACCAGGGACCTCCCCGCACTGACCTCTCCCCTACTGCCCTTGCCCCTTTCGGGTAAGGTAGTCTTCCACTAGCTTTCCTAATTAGTCAGCCAAGAGCGTCCCATTATACCCTTGTGGTAGCACTGTTTTCCCGGGTGGTCGCTCCATGTTCCCATTAATTTAATGATCTTAACATGAACAGTAATAGTAACAAGATAATAACAGAATAATCATGAGTAGTGTATCTCCATACCCAATCCACATAAAGCAATAGCAAATACTACCCAAAAATATTTCAGGGGTGAACAAGGTATAGAGGTAATCAAAACTGGGGTAACATAAAGGCTCCCATCAAAATTAACCTATGCAGATCATTAAAATTAATAAGAACATGGCTGGGAAAAGTAAGTGATCAAGGGCACAACTTGCCTTCAATGAGCTCCTGCTCAGCTATCTCTACTTGTTGAACCTCAGTTTCCACAGTAGCTTGCTCGTCTATTCGCATCAACACAATACATACATAGTATAGCAAAAATTAACACCACATCAAACATGCAAATAAAATATACAGTAAAAATCTACATATTAAAATGAAATCATTGGAACTGGAACCATTAAATTTGGAGTTATACAATTCAAGTTATGAATTTCCTAAGATTTAATGTGCTTGAAATAGAATTAAATGACAAATAAATTTTCTAACAGAGTTCATGTCAAAACAGTGACTCTAAGTGTTAGAGAATAATATTACAAAATTTTAGAAACTGGAATGGCTCAATTTGGACTAAAAATGGATTTTCTATGATCTATACAAGTTCTAGGGTTTATTTTCATATTAAAAATCCAATTTCTAATTCATTTAATCGATTTAACACAGTTCTGGATCGGGCCTCATTTACAAGCAACTCCAGGGGGTCTCGGGTAAAAATGCCTCAGACCCAGGGGAACACCCGAGTGGAGCGCGGGTTTATATATATAAACGACAGGGGCCTTTTTGAAAAACGTACCCGCGAAGGGGTACCAAGGGTTCCTGGCCGTTGGATTATAAACCGACGCATAGGATTACATCTAATCCGCGACGAACCGGTGCACTACATAGCCCATTCAATTAGAGATCTGCGGCCCATATTCAATGAATCACTTAACCATCCCCCGCCACAGGATTTGGGATCGACGGCCGCTAGAGGCCCTGGCCGAATCGGTAGTCTATTTCTAATCAGGGCCGCACCTTTCGCATCCAACGGTTCGCATGAACACGGCCACCTTCTCCCCTAAACCTACTGCCCGCGCACGGTGGCCAGGTCACCACACGGCGGCGCCATCATCGGGGAACCGCAATCCAGGGCGCCGACGCACTAATAGCGGAATCCTGGGGTTTTATGCGTAATGGGGTTGTCTGCGAATCAGAGGTGGGTGATTTTACGGGCGCGGATGACTCACCCCGGTTGGTCGACGGTCGGTCGTGGACCAGGCCTGCGCACGCCCTCCGGCGAGCGATTACCGGGCTCCAAGCTAGCTGCGCACACCAATTGCGAGGGTAACACCCCGCCAGATCCTCCTCCTTTCGCTCGGATTGCTTCACGAGCCCAGGTGGACGACGCGCGTCGAGATTGTCAATGGCGGCAATCTCCCTCGCCACACGCAGGCGTTCTGGTGACGGTGCAGAGGGAAGAATCGAGGGAAAGGTGAGGAGGGAGTCAGAGGCCTCGTACTTATACTCCAGTAACGCTTCGTGGTCGTTGCACGGACGCCGAGATCACCGGCGAGGAAGACGCGGTACGTGCGGGTCTGTTGTGCCGTCGAGCAAGCGCACAGACAGGTGGGGTAGCCTGTCGGTGTGAGAAAGGTGGGAGGCGGCTGACAGCGTGGGCCCCGGTAGTCAGCGTGAGGCCGAGACAAGCGGACAGAGCTAGGTTGCGCGGAAGCTTTAGTTGGGCCGAAATGCGCGCAGTGAGCCCAGTTGCCATGTTTTCCCTTTTTCTTTTTGGATTTTATTTTCTGTTTTCTTTTATCCTTAATTCCTTTAAATCCAAATTTGAATTCAAACCTATTTGGGAATTTGAACCCATTTTAATTGTGTAGTTTGGTCAAACCATCATGACAAGGTTTCATTTATCCCACATTTTGTTTTATTTTGTATAGTAGTTTTCCTTTACTTCTCAAATTTCTAGAATTGTAAATTAAGTCCCAATTCACAACATTAACATAATTATATTTTATTGTTTTTTTACCATTTGCATATTTATTTTATCATTATCTTTATGAGTGAATGCACAAACAAAGAAATCACAGCATGATGCACAAATTACTTTAAGTGTCACTAATTAATTAATGACTTTTGAGGTGTTGGTTCACATGTTACAATAAACATAGGCAAAAATCATGTATGTATCTCAACTATGCTTTCATCTTACATTTTTGGGTATTACAAAGCCTACCCCCCTTAAAAATAATCTCGTCCTCGAGATTTAAGAAGATCTAGGGAAAAGATGGGGGAAGTCTATACGAAGCTCTTCTTCTCTTTCCCAAGTTGCTTCATCTTCACCGTGGTGGCTCCATTGCACTTTGCACATCTTAATAACTTTATTCCTCGTAACTCGAGTCAAAGTATCCAAAATCTTGATGGGGTACTCAGCATAAGTCAAATCTTCTTGAACACTAAGGTCTTCCATTGGTAATTGTTCTTCAGGTACCCTAAGACATTTCTTCAGCTGAGATACATGAAAGACATCGTGAACATCTGCGAGATGATCCGGTAACTCCAATTGGTATGCAACCTCTCCCACTCGCTTTAAGATTAAGAAGGGTCCAATAAAGCGAGGGGACAACTTTCCTTTGACTTTGAACCTTCTCATGCCCCGGAGTGGTGACACCTTCAAATAGACATAATCTCCCTCTTTAAACTCAAGCAGTCTTCTCCGGGTATCAGCATAACTTTTCTGCCTGGATTGTGCAGTTCTCAAATTCTCCCTTATTTGCTGAACTTGTTCCTCTGCTTCTTGTATAATCTCAGGTCCAAACAACTGCCTTTCACCAGTTTGATTCCAATACAAGGGAGTCCTGCACTTTCTGCCATACAAAGCCTCAAACGGTGACATCTTCAAACTGGCCTGATAGCTATTATTATATGAGAACTCAGCATATGGTAGGCTCTTATCCCAACTACCACCATGCTGAAGGGCACATGCTCTCAACATATCTTCCAATACTTGATTAGTCCTTTCAGTCTGTCCATCAGTCTGAGGGTGATAAGCCGTACTGAAATTCAACTTCGTACTCATGTTCTCATGAAAGCTTCTCCAAAATCGTGAGGTAAACTGCGAACCTCGATCAGACACGATCTTCTTTGGTACTCCATGTAAACACACAATCCGAGCCATATATAACTCTGCTAGCTGAGAACCTTTATAAGTAGTCTTGACAGGAATAAAGTGAGCCACTTTAGTCAATCTATCCACAATCACCCATATAGCATCATATCCTTTCTGGGTGCGAGGCAATCCAGTAATGAAATCCATACCAATCTCTTCCCATTTCCACTCAGGTATCTTTAGTGGGTGCAGTAGTCCGGCTGGCCTCTGGTGTTCAGCCTTAACTCTTCGACACACATCGCACATAGCCACATGTGCAGCCACATCTCTCTTTAGTCCATACCACCAATACTTTTGCTTTAAATCCTGATACATCTTAGTGCTCCCAGGGTGGATAGAATAAACTGAATCATGTGCCTCCTTCAATATGGTTTCCCGAAGACTATCGATATCGGGAACACAGATCCGATTCTTGAACCATATCGTGCCTTGCTCATCCTCTGTGAACTCTGGGCCTCTACCCTCTGTTATCAGATCCTTGATCTCCTGGATTTTGGCATCACCAACCTGACCTTTACGAATTTCTTGCTCCAAGGTAGGTTCCAATTCAATAGTAACTCCTTCCGTATGTGTAACAATTCCCAGGTTGAGCCTCTCAAAATCCTTTGCTAATTCATCAGGTAGCTGGACAACGAAAGCGGAGTGAACATGCTCCTTCCGACTCAAGGCATCTGCAACCAAATTCGTCTTGCCTGGGTGATAGTGAATCTCCAAGTCATAATCCTTAATGAGCTCCAACCAACAGCGTTGCCTCAGGTTGAGATCCTTCTGAGTGAATATATACTTCAAACTCTTATGGTCCGTGTATACTTGGCACTTAGTTCCCATAATGTAGTGTCTCCAAATCTTAAGTGCATGCACAACGGCAGCCAACTCTAAGTCATGGGTGGGGTAGTTCAATTCATGCTTCCGCAACTGACGAGATGCATAGGCAATCACATGTCCTTCTTGCATGAGCACACATCCAAGTCCTTGGCCACATGCATCACAGTAAATGTCAAATCCCTTCTGCAGATCTGGCATAATCAATACTGGAGGTGACATCAATCTCTCCTTCAATTGATCAAAGCTCTCTTGGCACTTCTCATCCCACTTGAATTCTCTTCCTTTCTCCAAAAGCGATGTCATGGGCTTAGCAATCTTAGAAAATCCTTCAATAAATCTCCGATAATATCCTGCGAGTCCCAAGAAACTCCGAATCTCCGTAACTGTAGTGGGCACTCTCCATTCCATAATCTCCTTCACTTTAGCAGGATCCACTGCTATTCCTCCATTAGAAATAATATGACCAAGGAATGGCACCTTGTCAATCCAAAACTCACACTTGCTAAACTTAGCGTAGAGCTCATTATCTCGTAACTTCTGTAGCACCAACCTTAGATGTTGTTCATGATCACTTTCATTCTTAGAATAGATAAGAATATCGTCGATGAATACCACGACGAACCTGTCCAAATACTCCATAAACACCTTATTCATCAAATTCATGAAATATGCTGGTGCATTGGTCAATCCAAACGACATAACAGTGAACTCATATAATCCATATCGAGTCGAGAAAGCCGTCTTGGGAATATCCGATGGTCTAATCCTCATCTGATGGTAACCGGATCGGAGATCAATCTTCGAGAATACTCTAGCACCTCGCATCTGATCAAATAAATCCTCAATACGGGGCAACGGATACTTGTTCTTCACAGTGACATTGTTAAGGGACCTATAATCCACGCGCATCCTTTGTGATCCATCTTTCTTCTGTACAAACAAAACTGACGCTCCCTAAGGTGAAGAACTTGGACGAATGTACCCATCCTCTTGTAGCTCCGTTAACTGCTTCTTCGGTTCCTTTAACTCCTCTACGGACGTCCTATATGTTCATTTAGAAATAGGAGCAGTTCCAGGTAAGATATCTATGACAAACTCAACTTCCCTATCTGGTGGCATCTCTGGCAACTCCTCTGGAAAGACATCCGGAAAATCCTTAACCAAACGGATGTTGTCACCAACAAACTTCCCATCGACTAAGAATGCTGCTAGTTTGGTGGCGGTAGTTACTGCAATTCCAACTTCAAATCTTTCTCCTTTGGAACTGGTGAGTTCTATGGTTTCTGTAGCATAGTGTATAAACTGCCTTTACCTTTCTTAACCACGACATACCAAGGATCACGTCTATAGTGCTCTCTTCTAACACTATAGGGGTAGTTCATCTAGGTTAGAAATACAGGGTAAGAAAGGAAGAATTGTAGACAAGGCGAGTAATTACGAGAAATGCTATTGCGGGGGATTTATTAGTTAAGTAGATTAGTGTGTCACCCACTGAAACTAATACATTGCCTTATGGTGGTACATGCTAAGATGCCCGTCTATACTACTTCAATCAATCAAAGAAGCAAATCAGACATTGATCATCAGAACAATCAACCAACATTTTTAATAGAGAAAATAATTTTTAATTTCGTCTTAGGTTCCTTATCTCTGAAAAAGTTCATAGTTGTAGGATTCCAAAGTGTGAAATCCATCTTGTCTTGAAGTAGAAAAGATAAGAATAATCAGAGTAGAACAGTAGAAAGTGAGACAGGATCAAGATAAGTGTAGAAAGAATCAGAGTGAGGTAAGTGTAGAATGATTCAGAATAAGATAAGTAGGTAAGGGTTTTGTCCATTTCTATCTAGGTTTCGTCCTACAGTCAACATTTGCTCTGATACCACTTCTGTCACACCCGGTTTTAAAGGACAAAGCCGGGTGCATCTCATACATGCGCCAAGAAGACAACATATATAATAACAGAGTGTATAGAGATAAATGTCATAAAACATCAGAGTATTTATTACATAGCGGAAGACTTATTACAAAATAAAAGAATACATGTAAAACGAACTAAGGATCGTCGGTGCCAATGTCGACTGAGAAACGCCACCTAGATCAGATCATACTCCTCGCCTTGTGGCTCCTCCTGAACCACCTGTTCTTCTCCTGTGGGGGGGGTGTGAGACAGCAAGAGTGAGCTCACATACGTTCATCGCTCAACAAGTTGTGGGGAATAATGTGGCATGAACTCACCAAAGGTGGGAGTTCATGAAGTGTAAGGCTGATCAATGAAATAAAGGCTGAGGCTGAGCATTGCTTTTATAAGTTGGTCCAAATTTTATTAGCAATTACTAAGTGTAAGTAAATACCAAACCTTAATAATAATAAAGAAAAGTAATAGTAAAATAATCCCAAATGCGATGCAAATGTCAAATTAAATTTAAGTTCCATAATTAATCATGTGAGGGTCCGAGCCGCTCTTGACCGTGAGCACGGCTAGTATACTAGTTTTACACTCTGCAGAGGTTGCGCATCTTTACCCACAAGTCGTGTATCCCATGTCGCCTGGGTTTGCAAGGCCCTTAGACACTACCGAGGTGAATGGCTAGGGATCCACTACGAGGCCTTTACAAAGTTCCACTAGCTTCCGAAAACCCGCTACAGTTTATAGGAAGATCCAGTACAGGGTTCCTGGCTGACAGCCATCGCAGCAAAATCAACCAGGGACCTCCCCGCACTGACCTCTCCCCTACTGCCCTTGCCCCTTTCGGGTAAGGTAGTCTTCCACTAGCTTTCCTAATTAGTCAGCCAAGAGCGTCCCATTATACCCTTGTGGTAGCACTGTTTTCCCGGGTGGTCGCTCCATGTTCCCATTAATTTAATGATCTTAACATGAACAGTAATAGTAACAAGATAATAACAGAATAATC
This sequence comes from Zea mays, assembly GCF_902167145.1. Classification (NCBI taxonomy): domain Eukaryota; kingdom Viridiplantae; phylum Streptophyta; class Magnoliopsida; order Poales; family Poaceae; genus Zea; species Zea mays. Next base: position 40,731,488 of record NC_050098.1, on the reverse strand, counting down.
ATGAGTAGTGTATCTCCATACCCAATCCACATAAAGCAATAGCAAATACTACCCAAAAATATTTCAGGGGTGAACAAGGTATAGAGGTAATCAAAACTGGGGTAACATAAAGGCTCCCATCAAAATTAACCTATGCAGATCATTAAAATTAATAAGAACATGGCTGGGAAAAGTAAGTGATCAAGGGCACAACTTGCCTTCAATGAGCTCCTGCTCAGCTATCTCTACTTGTTGAACCTCAGTTTCCACAGTAGCTTGCTCGTCTATTCGCATCAACACAATACATACATAGTATAGCAAAAATTAACACCACATCAAACATGCAAATAAAATATACAGTAAAAATCTACATATTAAAATGAAATCATTGGAACTGGAACCATTAAATTTGGAGTTATACAATTCAAGTTATGAATTTCCTAAGATTTAATGTGCTTGAAATAGAATTAAATGACAAATAAATTTTCTAACAGAGTTCATGTCAAAACAGTGACTCTAAGTGTTAGAGAATAATATTACAAAATTTTAGAAACTGGAATGGCTCAATTTGGACTAAAAATGGATTTTCTATGATCTATACAAGTTCTAGGGTTTATTTTCATATTAAAAATCCAATTTCTAATTCATTTAATCGATTTAACACAGTTCTGGATCGGGCCTCATTTACAAGCAACTCCAGGGGGTCTCGGGTAAAAATGCCTCAGACCCAGGGGAACACCCGAGTGGAGCGCGGGTTTATATATATAAACGACAGGGGCCTTTTTGAAAAACGTACCCGCGAAGGGGTACCAAGGGTTCCTGGCCGTTGGATTATAAACCGACGCATAGGATTACATCTAATCCGCGACGAACCGGTGCACTACATAGCCCATTCAATTAGAGATCTGCGGCCCATATTCAATGAATCACTTAACCATCCCCCGCCACAGGATTTGGGATCGACGGCCGCTAGAGGCCCTGGCCGAATCGGTAGTCTATTTCTAATCAGGGCCGCACCTTTCGCATCCAACGGTTCGCATGAACACGGCCACCTTCTCCCCTAAACCTACTGCCCGCGCACGGTGGCCAGGTCACCACACGGCGGCGCCATCATCGGGGAACCGCAATCCAGGGCGCCGACGCACTAATAGCGGAATCCTGGGGTTTTATGCGTAATGGGGTTGTCTGCGAATCAGAGGTGGGTGATTTTACGGGCGCGGATGACTCACCCCGGTTGGTCGACGGTCGGTCGTGGACCAGGCCTGCGCACGCCCTCCGGCGAGCGATTACCGGGCTCCAAGCTAGCTGCGCACACCAATTGCGAGGGTAACACCCCGCCAGATCCTCCTCCTTTCGCTCGGATTGCTTCACGAGCCCAGGTGGACGACGCGCGTCGAGATTGTCAATGGCGGCAATCTCCCTCGCCACACGCAGGCGTTCTGGTGACGGTGCAGAGGGAAGAATCGAGGGAAAGGTGAGGAGGGAGTCAGAGGCCTCGTACTTATACTCCAGTAACGCTTCGTGGTCGTTGCACGGACGCCGAGATCACCGGCGAGGAAGACGCGGTACGTGCGGGTCTGTTGTGCCGTCGAGCAAGCGCACAGACAGGTGGGGTAGCCTGTCGGTGTGAGAAAGGTGGGAGGCGGCTGACAGCGTGGGCCCCGGTAGTCAGCGTGAGGCCGAGACAAGCGGACAGAGCTAGGTTGCGCGGAAGCTTTAGTTGGGCCGAAATGCGCGCAGTGAGCCCAGTTGCCATGTTTTCCCTTTTTCTTTTTGGATTTTATTTTCTGTTTTCTTTTATCCTTAATTCCTTTAAATCCAAATTTGAATTCAAACCTATTTGGGAATTTGAACCCATTTTAATTGTGTAGTTTGGTCAAACCATCATGACAAGGTTTCATTTATCCCACATTTTGTTTTATTTTGTATAGTAGTTTTCCTTTACTTCTCAAATTTCTAGAATTGTAAATTAAGTCCCAATTCACAACATTAACATAATTATATTTTATTGTTTTTTTACCATTTGCATATTTATTTTATCATTATCTTTATGAGTGAATGCACAAACAAAGAAATCACAGCATGATGCACAAATTACTTTAAGTGTCACTAATTAATTAATGACTTTTGAGGTGTTGGTTCACATGTTACAATAAACATAGGCAAAAATCATGTATGTATCTCAACTATGCTTTCATCTTACATTTTTGGGTATTACACCCCGCCCTTCGCCGGACCTCCCTCACCGCTGGTAAGCCGCGCCACAGTATTTATTCCTGCGGTTACTGTTTCAAAGGGGGGAGGGAGCTCGAGGAAAAAGAAGAAGAAGCCGGGGGGTTTTGAATAGTCAGTGACTCATGTGAACAGTCCCGCAGGGGTATAAGTTAAAAACTTGGTTTAGGAAAAGCCCAGGGGTCTCGGTGTAAACTGGTTTTTCATAAAACCTTTTAAACATTATTCATTTAAATGTAAGCAGAACTCATAAAATTCATAACTTCAGTTTTATCCAACTAAATTTGTTCAAACCAATTTTGCTAGGTTCTAAATAAGGTGAACTACTTAGGAAAAATACCAAACACCATAAGTATTGCAGAAGATTTTAAGGTTTAGATTTAAATAGTAAACTGACCAAAAGATAAATAAAGAAGGGAAAATAGCTACACTTTTAGACTGGGGTTAAGAAAAATTAGAGAGGTACTTAACCACCCCCTAGCGTGTTTAAAAATAATAAAGCCCTCAATACACCAAATTAAGGGAGGGTTTACCATTTAAACTCACTTTGACTCAAAGTTAAAGAAAATAGAAAAGGGAGTTTAAAATAAGAACCAGGAGGCAACCACATTTTTGCTAGCTCACTTATTTAACATAGTGTTGGGGGCCTTCGTCCTCCGAAGGTCCTCCAAAACGTAATTTAACAATGTCTTTCAAGCACGGCTTATGAACAGGTACCTTCGGACTTAGAATAAAAGCATATAAGATGAGAAGAGCATGATCGTGACGAAGGTTGCCGTTACTCCGAAGCTACACGCAAGGAAGCTTCGGCTCAATCGTAGAAAAAGAAACCGAATTAAAGGGGAAAAGGCTATCTAGTCCTCATAGATTTGTTTATAAGTCAATAATAAATGTAAAGGGTGTGAATGTAATTTCTCATAGGCTACGTCATGTGCCTATAAATAGATGAACAGTAGCCCCGTACTGTTCACGCTGACTTGTAATCACTTGTGCGTCACGCTCGTACTTTTACCTTCTGTCAAGCCGAAGCATTTGAGAACAAGTCCCCAACATTGGCGCCCACTTCCGGTGAACCCTTTTCGACCACCTTCGGCAAGCATTGACCTTCGTCATGCCACCGAAGAAAGTTTCAGCGCCAGGGGCTACCGCACTACAGCCACTGGACCCAAATCAGGAGACCCTCTCCCTCCGAGAGGCCCGAAGCCAGAAAAGGATGGCCACCAGCCCAACACTCCAGGAGGAGAGCTGGACCAAGAAATCAGAAACATGGAGATCATCCACCAGCAAGTACAAAGAAAAAAGGAGAAGATGACGCAGTTGGCTGATCTTCAGAGGAAAATTGACGAAGCCACTGAAGAAGTACGTCATCTTGCTTAAGATGAACAAGAGCGAAGGCCGCAACATAGGGAGCTTCGTCAAGAAGGCTTATTCAACGAGGACGGATGGTATGATGATTTTAATCATGATGCCTTTACTTTTGATGATGCTTCTCCCTTGGTAGCAGAACTGCAGGCCATCCCATGGCCACAATCTTACAAGCCACCTCAGCTACCAATGTATGATGGGCATTCAGATCCGAAGCAGTTTTTGATGAGTTATGAGGCAACAATATCCTCATACGGAGGCAATGCGGCTGTCATGGCCAAGTCCTTCGTCATGGCTATCCGGAACGTGGCCCAGACTTGGTATTCTTCCCATCGGCCAGGGACAATTACGTCGTGGCAGAAGCTCAAGGACATGCTTGTGACCAGTTTCCAAGGCTTTCAAACGAAGCCAGTCACAGCTCAGGCCCTGTTCCAATGTACGCAAGACCACAAAGAATACCTTTAGGCCTATGTACAAAGGTTCTTGCGACTAAGGGCACAAGCACCTACATTAACCAATGAGATTGTCATTGAGGCCATGATTAAAGGCCTTCGGCCAGGACCTATGGCTCAGTACTTCGCAAGGAAGCCCCCGCAAACCCTGGAGAAGCTGCTTCAGAAGATGGATGAGTACATCTGAGCTGACAACGACTTTCGCCAAAGAAGGGAGGAAGCTTACAGATTCTCTGAAATGACCAGGGGCTTTGGAGGAAGAATCCATCTGAGACACATCAGGTCAATCCATAATTCCACTCAAAGTGATGACAAAGGAAGTCAGTCTCAGAGGTCACAATATACCTCACAATCTTTGGGGCAACAGCAAAGCTCCTTCAGGCCACCAGCCCAAAGGGGCAGAGGCGCCAGGGGCTTCGGAGGAAGGTTTGGAGATCAGCCTAGAAAGATTTACTGCTTATTCTGTGGTGAGGACAAAGGCCACACTACAAGAATGTGCCATGTCACCATTTAGAAACAAAAGGAAATAGCAGAAGCCGAAGCCCGGCAGAACCAGCCGAAGCAGGTCTTACACACTGCTTCGTGTCACTCTCCTTACATACCAGAGTATGTGAACAATCATCCTGCAGCTTCTGTTGCTTCGGCTAGCCATTCACAGGCTTCTTGGCCACAACTCCCGCCTCCGCCACCACTACAACCAACCTATTCCCGAAGCCAGCAGCCAGAAGGGCGCCAGCATTCTCAACAGCAACGGGAATTCAGGGAGGAATCCGAAGCCCGCACAGTCAACAGTACTATGCCAGAATCAAAGCACATCCATTGAGAGATATCCTACTTCTAAAACATTTTTATGCTTATAGTCATTTTGTTTTTAATAAGGAACAATCAATGTAAACATAGTCTTAATTTCTTGTAATAGCTTCATTTCTGCCAGAATGAAATATATCTTCTCCACAGACTTATGAAGCTCAAAAATTGTTGAAGCTCAAAAGACGTTCCTAAGGGAATGTAGACCTAAAAATCATAGTGCAAGTTTCACCGAAGCTACAAAAAGTCATTCCTAGAGGAGCGTAGTGTAAGTTTTCTGCTCAAAAGTCGTTCCAAAGGGAATGCAGAGCCAAATACCGCCGAAATATAAGGCGAAGCGCGAAAAGTCAATGCGAATACCGCCGAAATAGAAGGCGAAGAAGTTCAAAAGACGTTCCTAAGGGAATGCAGAACTTACACCGAAAAATAAGCGGTGAAGCCGAAAAATAAATGGCAAAGAGACTTTGATCGTTCCTAAGGGGACGCAGAGATTGAGTTTCAGTATGGGTATGTGTCTTAGGCATTAGCATCATCCTTTGCATCATATCATCGCATCATATCATACATCATATCACATCATTGACATGAATTGGAAACGAAGCTGATTTTCGGAGAATGCTTTACAAAAATGAAAAGGTGCCAGGGCATAAAGTAAGCTGAGAATTGTAGCTTCATCACATCTGATGTGGAAGAAGGGATCTATTGTTTACAAAACATTGTTGTTTTTACGAAGTTTGGATGTCCTTTACGAAGCATGGATGTTTTCGCAAGGCATAAAAATTCTTCTTTATGAAGCACGAAAAGAAGGGAAGGTGTTTTTTCGCCGAAGGCTCAAAAACGGTATATATATATATATATATATATAAGTTTCATGCATCGCAAAGAAGTGCACTGCAAAATAATTTACATGTTCGATTCAAAACTATACACATCGAATATTACAGACTTGGTTCAGCAAATGTTACAGTAACAGTCTAGAAATACTTTTACAATAACTACTATTCTTCCTTTAGAACTTTCTCTGCAGCTTCGATAAGCAGCTCGTTAACAACTTCGTCAACAATAGCTTCGGCCATATTGATGATTTCAATTGCTTTCTTTGTTTCCGGGTCGGCCAGCGGGTCGAATGGCTCCGGTGGAGGAGGTAATTCAGCTGCGATAGAAAAAATCAATCAGTTCAAAGCTACGAAAACAAACAACAAATCTAAAAATCATTAAACGATACCTATCCGTCTCTTGAGTTCTGCAGCTTTCTCAGCTTTTTTCTCTGCTTCTCGAGCATCGTGAATATCTTTTTCGCTCTTTTTCATTATTTCATGGGCCATTTCTCGGCCACCATTCTCCCAGATATCAGTGAAAAATTTCCCTCCCAGAGAGCTTGCTTCAGCCGAAGGATCCTTAGTTTCATCCACGGAGAGGGTAGCTTCGGCCTGGGCCAAAGTTTTGACATGATTACAACCCGCCCACTCTAGGATAGCTGAAACTCCTCCCGCACCAGAGAACGCACAGACGTCCCCACGATCACTTAGAATTTCCTCAAAAGCTTCAGCTTCTCCGCTGATCCACTCGATGACGCCTTCAAGGTCGCCTCGTATAAAGTTGTCTTCGTTTGAATAAGCGCCCACGTTGGCGAAGCTAGTCTTTATTTTCTCCACGCACTCCACAGATTTTTCAAAACATCTTTCCTTGGATGCGCGAAGCTCTGTAACTATTTTTTTCTAAATAATTTTTCCAGTATTCGCTGGCATCTCGATCAGCTTCAGCGATAGCACATTTTACGTTGGCCTCAACTAGTTGTTTCCGAAGGTCTTCGATTTCATTCTTCTGGGCCTCAGCTTGAGCTTTAGAACTAGCTTCGTCTTCTTTTATTTTGTTAACCAGCGAAATTAATATTTTGTCTTTCTCAAGACCTTCGTTCCTTAGTTCAATTACCTCTGAACGAAGGTTGTTCAGAGCTATTGTACACCCTTCATCTTCAATGTTTTTTTGGGCTCTGAGGGCATTGCTAAGGATCAAGCCCTGCAAGAGGAGTATAGCATTAAGTATAAACAAATGAAGTTATTTGTTCTCAAATACAAAATTGATTTTCATACCTTTAAGCTATTATATGCTAAAATGTCAGCCAATTCATCCTTCGACAGTACTGAGAGGCCATCTTCTAACGTTGGAAACCCGAAGCTTCTACCCATCTCCCGACAAACAGATATCTCTTTGCTATCTAGGAGACAGTACAAAAAATCTTCCTCCCCACTACCATTGAACACTAATGCCCCCTTCGGATATTTTAGTTTTTGGGCATAGTGTTGAGCTTCTCGTTCTTCGTCTTTAGAGAGTCTTTTGCCCCAAGCATGCTGAATGACATATTCAATACTTTCTTTTAAAGCTTCGGGAGCAGGAGTGACAACTTTTTTAGGCAAAGCATGTTCTATAGCCTCTTCCTCTGCTGCCTCCTCTTCAATTTCTGAAGGTTTTTTCTTAGCAGGCTCTGAAGGCCCAGCTTCGGTACCAGCTTGCATTATTACAGCTTCAATTTCGGCTGGCTTTGTTTCAGCTTCGGTTTCCACTTTTAAAGCTTCGCCGATTTTCCTTGAAGGAGTAGAGCTTAAAGCCTTAACTGTTTCTAGCACATCTAGTACATTTGTCATCCTTCTCCTTTTAGGAGTTGCGGCGGAACCTTTTTGTGCCTTCGGCACTGTTACTTCTGATGAAGGACTTAAAATTTCTAGCGTTTTTGTTTCTTCAATATTTGGTTTTTCAACTTTATCTTCCTCAATCTTCGACACAACATGTTCAACCGAAGATTCCTTCGGCATTATAGTCGGATCTTCAACCTTCTATGTAGGAGGAATGGGCTCCTTTGATTCAGCAGCTGAAGAAGTCTCCCCGCCAAACTCAGGCACCACGGTCGGTTCAATATAACGTGGTCGGTGGGTAAGGACTTTCAACTTTTTGCTCTTCAGCGTAGGCTCATCTGGAAAGGCCGAAGCAGCAGTCTTGGCCGAAGCAGCAGTTTTCCTCTTTTTCCCCGTCCCCGCAGCGGGTAGCAGTAGTCGGGATAAACAAAACCAATGGCATCAAAAACTCTGTTCAATCTCTTTTTTCCTCGGCCCCCGAAGGATGTGGATAATGCGTTATCTTCTGCCTTGGAGTAAGACCAAGTAGTTCATCACTTGTGGCTTCGATACATTTCAGCCAGTCGTCATTTGGTTCATCAAATTTATCTCCATATCTGAAGGTGCACTTCAACCGGACCAGTTCACCTTCATTAGATTCGGTGATGGTCCCTTTCGGCATTTCCCAGCTATCTAAAAGCGGCCATATTCTGTATGCTATATGTTCTTGAATCAAGTCCATTGTACCAATGAAGAAGCATACAGTACCAAAGGCCTTCTGGCATGCTTCGGCGGCTTCATCAATTTCAACCTTCGGCCTTCGAAGGCTGAAGCAGGACCAAATAGGGCGCATAATAACTTCCTTAATATCCTCTCTTGCCTTCAAGTCATTCTTCACATAAAACCATTCCTCCATCCAGGCCCTAGGCCACCTTTTTCGGTATGTTGGCACCGGATAGCTTGCGTTGGGGCGGGCATTAAATCCATAACAGCCAAAGTTATTGTGATATTGTTCCTTGCCCATGGCCTTCGTCTCATATGTAAGTTCATGCAAACTGCAGAAACATTTCGCGCTTGGCTCCAGTCCCTGGCTTCTCACAGCCCAGACAAAATTCTCATTCTAATAATAGCTTTGGGGGTTATCTAACGAAGGAAGATCTGATAAATTTTCAACACTTCAACCACAAACTTGCTCAACGGAAACTGAAGCCCAGCTTTGAAGAAGCTTCGATAAATCACAACTTCGTCTTCCTCAGGGGCAGGGATGTTGTTTTCTCCGCCAGCTCTCACAATAGACATATCCCGAAAGTATCTCCCTCTCATGCTCTCAAGGTGACTTTGCTTGATGGTCGATTTTTCGAAAATCGAATGACTTGGCCTCCAGGGCCGTTCCTCAGAATCTCCACCCCCACTTTCAGCATCATAACTATCACTATCACCAGTATCTTCCGATAGGCCTTCCAGAATCTCCTTAGTAATCTTCTCTGTATTCGTTTTTGCCATTGATTCTAAAACCCAGCTATATAAGGATTCACAGCCTTCTTCTGATCAAAAAGCTTCTCCTCTTCGGTTAGCTTCGTCTCAGCAACAACCTTCTTGTCTTGAGACATCTTTTCTTCGGAATTGACGAAAACGTGTCTTTCAAACCAAAGCTTATAAAGCTTGAGAAACTAAGCAAGAGTTGGTGAGCAAGAGCTATAAAATTGAACAAATAAAGCAAGTGGCACAAGCAGCGTACCAAATGTGGTCAGGGTGAGTTCTTATTTATACGCTCGACGCGCCCCGAGTTGGAGGGTCCCGACTGTCATTAATTGTTGCTATTCTAGCAAAAGAAAGGTGTTTTTTCGGACCTTCGGCTTAAGGCCTTCGTCCATGTCGTAGTTTTAATTTGTTATCCTAAATAAATTAATACTGCGAGGGGCTACTATTGGGGGCCTTCGTCCTCCGAAGGTCCTCAAAAACGTAATTTAACAATGTCTTTCAAGCATGGCTTATGAACAGGTACCTTCGGACTCAGAATAAAAGCATACACGATGAGAAGAGCATGATCGTGACGAAGGTTGTCGTTGCTCCGAAGCTACACGCAAGGAAGCTTCGGCTCAATCGCAGAAAAAGAAACCGACTTAAAGGGGAAAAGGCTATCTAGTCCTCATAAATTTGTTTATAAGTCAATAATAAATATAAAGGGCATGAATGTAATTTCTCATAGGCTACGTCATGTGCCTATAAATAGATGAACAGTACCCACGTACTGTTCACGCTGACTTGTAATCACTCGTGCGTCACGCTCGTACTTTTACCTTCTGTCAAGCCGAAGCATTTGAGAACAAGTCCACAACACATAGTTCACTGGAAAATTTTGTTAGACCATCTGTTAGTACAAAAGAAATGCACTACCTTTTATTTCATGAAAACAAGGAGAACTTAGAAAAATTCTAGAAAAATAATCCTGAGAAGAACCCACCTCAACCCTTGGGATAAATAATAATAAGCTAATATGAATCTAAGAAAAATGTAAGTTCTGTTGTTTGACATTTTTCAAATGACAAGTTAGTTATAAGTACCTTTTTGGCATTAAACTTTAGAAAATCACAACTAAATATCCAGTAGATCTTTTTCTGTGATTTTTAACATAGAAACCTATTATCACTTAAGAATCATGGCAAAAATAAATTTTAGTCTAGAAACCTCACCTAAATCAGAGCTATAGTGTAAAGTGCCCTTTTACCCTTACTTTTGTTAATTTTGCACAAGGAGTATCTGAATTATTTTCAACCTCAAGTTTATAAGAATGAAACCGAGAGGTCAATGTTTACCCACTGTAATTTTTATAATATTTTTGGAAAATGTTAACTTGACATGATAGTTTAAAGGCACTCACTAAGAAGCATAATGGAAAGTAAAATAAGAAATTTGGAAAGAATAGTGCGGTGCAACCTTAAATCTTCCATGAGCCAAAACAAACCTCTAAAGGGTGACTGAAATTTTAAGTTTATTCAAGACCCTAAAATGAATGTATAAAACCCTTAAGGCGGCCAAAGGCCTAGAGTACCACTAATTTAGTACTATTTTACTATGCATAGCATCTACAAATTGCCCTATCATTAATATGCATATATCTTATTCATTGCATTCGATAGACTGTAATCTCGCTGACGGGGAGTACATCCTCGTTCCGGAGCAAGGAGCTGCTCAGGAGGTAGCCTAGGAGCCAGCACCAGAGCCTGCCATCAAGGATCTGCTTGCCCCAGCTTTGGAAGGCAAGCCCCAGTTTTATGCATAACTAATTCTATATGCTATTTTACTGCACTTAATGATTGTAGGCTTGTATTGTGCACTTAAGTGTAGGAACCCTAGATGAATGAACTCAGGACTCCTTTTGAGATGGATACTAGTATGCTAGGTCGAGTAGCTGCTTTGCTAATTAGGAACCTCGGTAGAAGTCGAGTGATTTTTCTAGCACTCGCGCGAGGTCAGGAATTGGTTGTATCCATTTTATATCGTAATGATGATGGTTTGTGGACAACGATCCATGGGGATGTGTTGTCTACGAGACGGAAATTGGAATAAGGATTAAGGTGTGGTACCGTGTGTCAAGCGTTTGAACGTACTAAACACATGCTGAGAAATATGGTAAATCGGTAAGTCTAGTACTTGAGTGAACCTGCCCGCAGACTTTACCCCTCACGCGACCTGAGATGTGGTCTCCCATTCCGGTTATGGTGGGTACAAGTGCGGTCACTGCACGACGGCAGTCGGGGTCAGTGAGGCTTTGTAGGCTAAGGCGGTGAGCCCTGATCTGTTGACGGGGAATCGATGGGGACGGTTGATGTGTGTGGGGACGGAGTGCCTCACCATGTCATGTGTTTAGGTTTACCTTGCAAGGATAAAAACTCGATTCGAATCGTCTGTTTCTCGCAGCTAATGAGACTGCTTGATCCATGCTGCTACATTGAGTAACAAGTGGAAATGTGTTAATTTGGCAAAAGATGTTGATTGCTAAATATTTGATACCATGTATGAGTAGCTAGGTACACATTTAGTCTTAAGAGCGTCACACTAAAATTTGAGCAGCTAAAACTTGATTTTAGACTCAGCTAGTGCTTTTTGGTAAACCAAACCCCTCAGCCAAACAACTGCATGTCTAGAGGTAGAGGAGTAGACTCCTCACACCGGGTAAGTCTAACTGAGTATTAGTATACTCAGCCTTGCTTGTGGCATAATGTTTTACAGGTTTTCTGGAGGACATGGTTGCTGGCGTAACTTGGCCGTCCATCTTGCCACCAGGGTGGACAGTCGAGTGGGACCCTACCTCGATAGAGGAGGAGCATGAGGAGTGATGGGCCAGGCTTCCCCATCTCTCCGTTTATTTACCGTTAATTATATTCCGCTGCATTCCGAACAATGATCACTACTTTTGAAAAACTCCGATGATGTTGTAATAAATTAAGTACTCCTTAATGTATGGTTTATGTTTTATTGTATTTGCTTTGTGCCTCACCTTCGAGTGAGTACGTGGTACTTGATCCTGTTAGTGGCCTCGTCGAACTAGATCCGAGGGACTGACGTATTATTCCTATTTAAGTGTGGTCTAGCCTCCAAGGCAAGACTTGGGCACTTAAGTTGGAATAATTCGGGCGGTTCCACCACAGACCTAGAGATAGGAAAAAGAATTTGATTTGCAAAAACAAACCAAGTGGTGGCAAAGAGTGATCCAAATATGCCAAATTATAGTAAAAAACAATTGGATCTTCAAATTGAATTGATGTTGCACGCTTTTTGTTGTTTTTTGATGTGTTGGCATAAATCACCAAAAAGGGGGAGATTGAAAGGGAAATATGCCCTTGGACAATTCTATAAGTGTTTTGGTGATTAGATGCTCAACACATATTCTTTAAGTCCTAATGTGCCAAGGGTTGAAAAGTGTAAATCAAGGCATGAGGTATGTTTCTAGACTTAGTACATTTGTTTTTGAATACTAATGAGGTTATCTAAGTGCTAGAAACAGTGAGAAAATAAGAAGAAAAGAAACCGAAAAGACTTGGCTCTATGCAGCCAAACTTCAGCTCAGTCTGGTGCACCGGACAGTGTCCGGTGCGCCAGGCTGGTCTCCGATGAAAGTGCTACTCCCGGGAATCAACGGCGGCGTATGGCTAAAAATCATCGGACTATCCGGTGGTGCACCGGACTGTCCGGTGAGCCATCGGTCGCCAGCGCCAACGGTTGGCCGCGCAATCTTCGCGCGACACGTGGTCGCGCCAACGGTCGGTTGGGCACACCGGACTGTCCGGTGTGCACCGGATAGTGTCCGGTGTGCCAACTGATTCTGAGGACCAACGGTCGGCTGCTCTCCGTATGGAAAGAAATCGAGCACCGGACATGAACAGTAATTGTCCAGTGGCGCACCGGACAGTCCGGTGCGCCACTCGACAGAAGGCAAGGATGGCCTTCCAAGTTTGTCTCCAACGACTCCTAGCTGCCTTGGGGCTATAAAAGGGACCCCTAGGCACATGGAGGAGACATCTAAGCATTCACTAAGCATTCTAAGACTCCCACACTCCGTCTTCGCGCACTTGATCGATTGTGTTAGTGATTTGAGCTCCGTTCGAGTTGTGAACTCTCTGTGCTATGTTTCGAGCTCATGTCTTGGCTTGTGTGCGTGTGTGTGCTGCGGATTTGTGTTGTGTGTGCGTTTCTTCTCCCAACCTTACTCCGTGCTTTCTTTGTAATCTTTATTGTAAGGGCGAGAGACTCCAAATTGTGGAGATTCCTCGCAAACGGGAAGATACTCTAAACAAAAAGACCGTGGTATTCAAGTCGATCATTGTGTAATATCCCAAAAAAAAGTTGTCGAAGGTTAATCTTCGGTGTGTGGTTGTGGGAAAAGGGTTGTGGGTCGTTGGATGCTAAGTCAAAGTCATCTGTGGTGTCGTTTCGTTTCTCCCGCAAAGAAACCCTAGTGGTGGCCCTTTCCCCCTTTTGCCCCTTCTTGGCTGCCCCCCTTTCTCCCCCCCCCCACACACACTTGGCCGCCCCTCCCCCTTTCCCCTTGGTTGGCCGCCCTCTCCCCCATGGAAGCCCCTCTCCACAGCTTCCTCCTCCCTCTAGATCTCCCCCACGCAGCAAGGATCGAGAAGAGGAGGAGCACGTTGAATTGAAGAGGGAGAGAGGATCAAGGAGATGTTCTTCCCCATCTCTTCTTGAAGATTTTCTTGGGGAAAACCCTAGGAATGGATGAAATCCTTGTTCCTCCCTGTAATTATGTGCTTTTGGAGGTTGTGGATCATGGGGATTAAAGGATTAGAGGTTGGATTAGATGTGGGGTTAGGTTTTGATCTCGAATTTAGTTTTCTGCATAATGGCAGATTCAACAGTTTTTGTTCATACCAGTTTTCCGTGATCTTAATGGCCTCAAAAAATGAAAAGTCTATATATGAGTCGTAGATAATTTGTAGGTCTTTTCATGGCCGTGAAGAACACCTCAATCAGACATAAGATCAGAAAGTTATTGCAGTTTGATTATAACAGTTTTTCAGTCTCATAATTCTGTGTAGAATTTGTTCTCTTAAGATTTAGGCAATTTTATCAATAGAATTAAACCTTGGGTTTGTAAGAAAAGTTGTAGATAATTTCATAAGCTTTCCAGATTGTTAAAGAGTGCATTCATATGAATTATGAAACTCCAGTTATGTTCGTTTTATTGTGGCTATTCCTGTTTGCCTGATAAAAATGAGCGGGTCTGTTCACTGGTAGGTTTCATCAGGCAAATGGCCGAATTGGCTCTTCCAACTATGGAGACTTCTGTAGAGGGATAAAAGTTCTTACTGTCAGTAGAATTTCATGATTTTTGGTTGAGTAGTTTGTGAGATATCGAATTTTGAAGTTAACTACGCTGTTGTCTGAAACAGATTCAGTCAGTTATCTTGTCAGATGTTTTAGAACTTATAGATGGCAGAATTTAATTATCTATTGAATACCGGAGTTGTAGATTATTTTGTGTAGATACTCCTATATTATTTATTTGATATCATCACTGTTATAATTTTAAAGATACAAAATTAACAAATAGTGTTGTTGCTATATGGCATGTGGTTCAGGGTGGGAGGCTTTCAACTAGGTCTTCGTTTCAAGTGTAGGAGCGATTTGTTGATTGTTGGCAAATGTTTGTGAAATATTTGTACTAAGTTTTATGCCCGCTAGCAGGTGGCTACACTCCAGATCATGTCTAGTACATTTCTTCTTCTTCGATGAAGGCAAGTGAATATAGCGGTGGTTGCTTCCGTTCTGACCTGTTTTTTGTATCGCCTACACTCTAGTATTCAGAAGTATTGGATTCTTTCATAATTGGACTCTATGGTGATGTTTTACTTGCTTGCATTATACTGATTCTCAATCATATATTGATGATGATTATGATTCGAGTATGACTCATGAGATTAATTCACACCCCTGAAGGTAAATGAAGTATTATTTGAGGTTTGTATTGTATCTGAAGGTAAATGAAGTATTATTTAAGGTTAGTATTGTATCTGAAGGTAAATGAAGTATTATTTGAGGTTGTATTGTATGTGAAGGAAGTGAAGTATATTGATAAATGCAGCATGCCATATACATTGCATGATTCACTTGCATCTGAAGTTGGGTCGTGACCTATGGTCCGACCGTACCGGTACAACTTAGCATCGTACGTTGCCCGAGGAGGGGTACGATGCGGCTTTATACCCTTAGAGGTATGAAGGTAGAGGACATATGCATTGCATTCATATGCATTCAATGAAGTGATATTTGCAGATAATGTGGTTTTATACCCTCAGAGGTATGAAGACAGAGTACCTACACATTGCATTCCTATGCATACATTGAAGTGATATTAGCAGGTATTGTTGACGCAGGGAAGTGTTATATAACCTATTGTGGTTGTTCGAGGAAATGAGTTGGTATTGGTTATATTGGGACTACTGAGTTCTATATCCACAAGTATTTCTGATCTTAATTGTGATTCTTTTAAAATGTTGATTAATTCAATTTATGGTTTAAATATCTCGTCAAAACAATTCGCTTGCTGAGATGTTTCATCTCACTCTTGCATTACTCAATGCAGGTGCTTGTTGCTCATCAAGGGAAGTGGAAAGTAGCAGCACATCCACTTTCACTCTATTAATAACGCTGCTTAGGCGCAGTCATGATTTAATTAGAAGCTTCTTGTCAAAGGATGTTTGTTTCTAACTAGTTGTGCGCACTGGTTAATTTAGTTCATGCAGTTATGGTTGTCTTCCCATTGCTAGCAGATTATTAATGTCTATTATGTTTTCTTATCATGATATCTATTTATACTTTGTTGCTTCCCTGTTTATGCAATTTTCAAAGGAGATGCTGTCGAAATTTTATATATGAATGTTAGATGTGTAGTTTAGTAGCATTCTGGGGTGTTTGTGGATCCCGGGGTGTTACAGTTGGTATCAAAGCTTAGGCTTTAGATTCTTGGCAATTTGAAGATAAATTTGACACACTTGCACATATAGGAAGGGTATGGGTTCAAGTATCTTTGATATATATTATTGTCTTTGAAGTGCAGATGACAATAATTTCACCCCTCCCTATTCCATTACAGTGATGTGGTAAGTTATTTATGGCTTAATGCTTGATATAATTTATTTCTGAAATTTTGATATTGTTTTATTAATGCGATTGATATCGCTGGTTATTTGTGAGATTGAAGTTGTTACTATGCTTGTGATATACAAGTATGCCTATGTTGTTTTCACCATGTTTTTCATGGTTGAGTTTTATTACCATAATATTGTTATATATGCTTGATTGATGATGTTTCTAAGAGGAGTGTGAATTGCGTGTTTTGGGGTACAAGGTAATCATCAATTTGAATTTAAGTTGTTGAGTGGTTGGTGGATAGCTCCAACTATCTTTGCAAAGAATGATTGTTTATGTCGAGAAAACCAGTTCTGAAAGAAATGAATATTGGTACTTTTATATCGATTTTGGGGGAAGTCTTTACATAGCCAGAATGACTTACATGTCTCTCTTCTATCATGTGTTTTAGTAGCCACAAAGCCTAGATGTGGTTTAAAGTGGTTGCATGTTAGTCATGCTAATTGTAGAATAAAATCTTTGATTTTCTTGATCCATTGATTATGTATTAATACGTTGAGGATCTGATGGTTCTCTCCCCGATGCATGTTTGTGGAGCCATTGTTGGACCACTTATCTATTGGTTTGAATGAAGTCATTGTCGAATGTTTGTAAAGTCTTCTGCTCTATCTCCAAAGTGTATGTGTATCAAATGTGATTACTGTAATATACATGTTTTGTGGGAGATCTCTATGATAATGAGTTCAAGTTGTTGAACTCGATAGCCTTGTCAAGTTACCTGGTACACGTGCATAGCCATCTGAGCATTTTGGAAATGATTGGTGCATGTGGGCCCGATGACTTGGGAGGGCTGTCACACATCTTTTTCGGTATGCCAGTCATTGTAGAGACTCTGATGCCGAGATCCCTACGACTAGGATTGACTGTCCCACTCGCTAGTGTGGGCTTGCCTAAGACAGTATACAGCAAGGTGTCGTCTGACGTCCGTTGAGGACCTTTCGACGCTATACCCAAGGCCCAGTCGTAGTTTGGTGATGACCCATCTTGTCTTGCTGATCTGGACTCGCATCATTGGGTCGGTCTTCACTTACGCTAGTCATACTAGCGCGGGACTTGGTTGCTCGCCCCCTCTGGTGAGGTTGCTCGGCAGGGACTTGGTCGCCCAGCCTTGCAAGGTTGCTCGGCAGGGGTTTGGTCGTCCGTTCTGCCTCGCGAGGCTGCTCGACATAGACTTGGTCGCCCGCTCTGCCTCGTAATGTTGCTAGGCAAGGATTTGGTCATCTATTCCGCCTCAGGAGGCTGCTCGACAGGGACTTGGTCGCCTGTTTACGACCGAAGTAAGGGGGCGCGAGCGCATCTGTTAGATGTAGCATCCGAGCCCTCGAGCAAAGGAGACCCTAAACCCTTTGTTGCGATGTTTGTCATGCGCTGAGCGTGAGTCCTTCTGTTATTGTTTTTGCCTCCTGGTTACAACCGATGTCCAGGACATGTGAATGCCCTTGTTTTACCTCTTTCGTTACACATCCCCCTCGAAGAGAGTTTTATAATCCCTCTTCTAAGGGGAGGACCACCCCCTTCGACCTAGTCAGCGTGCTGAGGGGGTCGTCGAGCTACAAACGGGTTATCATTTGGTAGTACCACAACTTAGGTTGTTGTGCTTTGAATTGGTGTTTCTTTCAATTGGTTTACCTAAGTGTTCCTTTTTATCATGATATGCCTAGAGTTGAAATGTTCATGTCTAGATGATGTTCTGGCTTGTATGATGTGTAATTTCAATTGGTATATGTTTTGATGATCACATGTGTGTAGCATGCCTTCAATTGGTACAAGTGTTTCTCTTCAAAAGGCATAACTTCAATTGGTACAAGTGTTTATCTTCACCTGTGTTTTGATGATCACATATGTGTAGCATGCCTAGTTTAACGTTTAATTTCAATTGGTATATGTTTTGATGTTCATGTGTGATTCAATCATTTTTGTTATGCCTAGACCAAAGTATGTGGTGCACCCCCCTCTAGTTCTGTAAATGCTAAAATGTGCAACGTGCAAGTTATTCAATACTTGAAGCACATCGTTTGGAGGAGCACACATAACTTGTGTTCTTTTGAGACTAACTGTTTCTTTAGTGTTCTTATATAGTCTTAAGGTGGAATAGTGTCGGCGTTTCGACCCCGGGGGGTCCCTGGACCGACGAGTAAATTGTCGCTGCGTGTCCCAGCCTAGATGGGTCGGCGCGAGACGGAACACAAAGGGGGGAGAAACAGCACGGGGAAACCGCGTCCTTCGTGTTGTCCTGCGCCCAGGGCGGATGCGCTTGCAGTAGGGGGTTACAAGCGTTCGCGTGGGAGAGAGAGAGAGAGCGAGAGCCTTGTGCGTCGGCCCGTTCTCCCGCGCGGCCACCTTCTCGTATGAGAGCCCTGGACCTTCCTTTTATAGACGTAAGGAGAGGGCCCAGGTGTACAATGGGGGGTGTAGCAATGTGCTAACGTGTCTAGCAAAGGGGAGCCAGAGCCCTATGTACGTGCCGTCGTGGCTGTCGGAGAGGTTTTGGCGCCCTGTTCATGTGATGTCGTGGCCATCGGAGGAGCGCTTGAGCCCTGTGGAAGTACAGCTGTCGGGGCTGTCGGATCCTTGCTGACGTCTCCTTGCTTCCGTAAGGGGCTGAGAGCCGCCGTTGTCATGGAGCACGCGGGGTGCCATCATTACTTGTTTACCGGGGCGAGCCGGATGGGACGCCGGTCTTGTTCCCCGTAGCCTGAGCTAACTAGGGGTAGGGTAATGATGCCCCCCCCCCCGAGACGTGGTCGGTCCGAGCCCGAGGTCGGGCGAGGCGGAGGCTCCTCCGAGGTCGAGGCTGAGTCCGGGCCCGGGGGTCGGGCGAGGCGGAGACCGTCGTCCGAGGTCGAGGCTGAGTCCGGGCCCGGGGGTTTGGCGAGGCGGAGATCATCGTCCGGAGTCGAGGCTGAGTCTGAGCCCAGGGTCGGGCGAGGCGGAGACCGTCGTCTGAGGTCGAGGTTGAGTCCGAGCCCTGGGGTCGGGCGAGGCGGAGTCCGTCTTCCGAGGTCGAGGCTGAGTCTGAGCCCTGGGGTCGGGTGAGGCGGAGTCCGTCGCTCGGCGTCGAGGTTGAGCCCGAGCTCTGGGGTCGGGCGAGGCGGAGCTTTCTATGGCGCCCGAGGCTGGACTTAGCTGCTATCAGCCTCACTCTGTCGAGTGGCACAGCAGTCGGAGCAGGGCAGGCGACGCTGTTTTCCTGTCAGGTCGGTCAGTGGAGCGGCGAAGTGACTGTGGTCACTTCGGCCCTGTCGACTGAGGAGCACGCGTCAGGATAAGGTGTCAGTCGATCCTAGCATTAAATGCTCCTGTGATACGATCGGTTGGCGTGGCGATCCGGCCAAGGTTGCTTCTCCGCGAAGCCTGCCTGGGCTGGGCCTCGGGCGAGTCGAAGGTGCGTCCGTTGCTTGAGGAGACCCTCGGGCGAGGCGTGAATCTGCCTTGGTCTACTGTTCCTGCCCGAGGCTGGGCTCGGGCGAGGCGAGATCGCGTCCCTTGAGTTGATGGAGCCTTGACCGGAATCGCGCCCATCAGGCCTTTGCGGCTTTGTGCTGATGGGGTTTACCAGCTGAGATTAGGAGTCTTGGGGTACCCCTAATTATGGTCCCCGACAGTAGCCCCCGAGCCTCGAAGGGAGTGTTAGTACTCGCTTGGAGGCTTTTGTCGCACTTTTTGCAAGGGGACCGGCCTTTCTCGGTTGCATTTCGTTCCGGTGGGTGCGCGCGAGCGCACCCGCCGGGTGTAGCCCCCGAGGCCTTGGAGGAGTGGTTTGACTCCTTCGAGGTCTTAATGCCTTTCGTGA
Source organism: Zea mays (assembly GCF_902167145.1). Taxonomy (NCBI): domain Eukaryota; kingdom Viridiplantae; phylum Streptophyta; class Magnoliopsida; order Poales; family Poaceae; genus Zea; species Zea mays. The sequence goes on along the minus strand of NC_050098.1, from coordinate 40,711,581 downwards.
TGCCTCGGCCGGTCTGGTTGTCCCCTCATGCGAACTGGCTGTAGCCCGGGTGCATAGTCAGGTTCCGAGTTCTCGGGCTGGTATTTTGACGCTGTCAACGGTTTGGCCGGAGCCGGGTTTGTGAGAGCAGCCCCCGAGCCTCCACACAGAGCGAGAAGACGGTCAAGGACTGACTCGTCTTTTTTCATAGGCCCCTGTGTCGCCTTTCCGCAAGGAGGGGGAAAGCGCCATGTTGCCCTCGGAGGGCGCCGAACATGGTGTCTCCAGTGAGTTGCTAACGGGTGATTCGAGTGGACGCTCGTGCCCCGTTCGATAAGGGTCAGCTAGTGGCCCAGAGGCGCGCTCCAAAAGTACCTGCAGGTGATTTGCCGGACCCAGTCCCGTTTGATAGGGTCCGAGGGCTCGATGCCTCCCTCTGATGGGATTCCGTTACAGAATCGCTCCTGTTGGTCTCAGAAATGTCCTAGGGTACCTCGGGAGCGTAGCCCGAGCCTCGGCCATGTATCGGACATACCCAGAGTCATCCCTCGCTCTGCGTGCTCTAGGTGGCTGTCGAACCCTTTGGGGGCCAGCCTACGAACCCCTGATCGGTAGTGGGCGCGGAGCCCGAGTAGCCTGAGGCGGCTGTCGAACCCTTCCGAGGGGCCAGCCTTCGAACCTCTGACCAGTAGTGGGCGCGGAGCCCGAGTGCTCTGAGGCGGCTGTCGAACCCTTCCGAGGGGCCAGCCTTCGAACCTCTGATCAGTAGGAGGGCTCGGGGCCCGCTTCCTTCGTGGAGAAGGATCCCTTTCAGAGTATCCCCTTTCCCGGTCCCTGTAGCAAGAGAGAGAAAGAGGAAGAGGAAAAGGATACGAAATCGAACGGCGTGGCACACCTTTTTTGACGCAGTCATTATGGAGGAGGTGAAGCGTCGCCCGCTTCGCCTGCCAAAGGTGTCGCCTGTTCTGCCGCAGAGTTGATGTGATGGGACGAGTGGTTGGCGGGGCGGCCGTTGTGCATGCGCGAGCCGTTCAAGGAACGGGACACGGGTGCATCGTCTTCACGCCGTGGGAGAGGGCTCTCTCGCTATCCCAGGAGGGGACGTGAGCCTGCAGACGACTTGACTGCTGCTTCCGCCCGCCTGCCGTCGCCATTACTGCCGGCCCACTTTTGGCCATATCGACCGTCGCGCCTTCTCCTGCGGCTGACTGACCCGTGACCGATGTGCTTGGTTGGCATTGTTGGGCCGTGCGCAGGGTCGCTTCGAGTCACGGCACCGGTTCCGCAGTCGAGAAGGCGCGGTACTGGCGCAAGTGGCGGTGCAGTTTCTCGCACGTAGTAACCGGCGCGCCGGTTACATGACGTGTGGGCCTGGGCCTCCATGCTGGACGCGTCGAAGTCGAAAGGGTGCACCCCCTTGGTGCGGTTGCATGCTGCCTGCATGGCGGTCCGCCCTTTCACCCGCCGGTCTGGGCGAAAGTGGAGGAGTGCTTGTAACCGCTGGGCAGTTGTGCGCTCCGCGCGCGGCGGTTTGGCTCCTTCTGTCCCGGGTCAGCTTGCATGACATGCGGGACCCAGCCCCCGTGTCGTAGGGGGAGGACCTTGGAGCGTGTTGGTGAAGACTCAGTCCGTGATGGCTGAGGACGCAAGTGGGGAGAGTCGCCTTTAAAAGGGAGGGCGACCCCCTTGGATGACGACCATGTCTTCGCACTCTCCCCATGCATCGCGCCCTTCCACCTTCCGAGCCCCCGGATGGGGAGCGCCCGCATTGCTTTTGTCTCACTGTCGTTGGAGGAACGCAACTTCGCGGAAGTTGGTACCTTTCAGCCATCGCTCGGCTTCAAGGATTTTCATCAGGCAGCCCGGCTGCATCCCCTCGCCGGTGGTCACCCAAGACGGTGACCACCAGTTCGATGGTGGGGAGAAGCAAGCCGGGCTGCGGCCTCTGCCCCGCCCTCAGTTTCAAGGATCTTCATCATCCTTGCTGGGGCGGAGGCCGGGCTGAGCCGGAGCTCTACCTCCCGCACGGGTTCATGGGTCACCTTCTCCCTCAGTACTCAGGGGAGAGGGCGCTCACCGGCCTAGCGGAAGGGGCGGACTTCGACAACGCGGGGTCGAGCGGCCGCAAGCGTCGTCAGCTCCCGCGTGCCCGGTTCGCTGGCTCAGCTGGCTCTGGCGCAGCTTCCGGTGCCACCTTCCACCGCTGGGCGGGGTGCGGCTATTTGCCCGTCGTATGGGCGGCTGTCGCGCCGCGCGCACCGGGGGACCGCTCAAGACGTCGCGCGCTGCTAGGGCGGCGTTCGTGTTCTTGGGCTGTCCTGCCTTTGCTCTAGTACGACGCCCCTGCGCGGAGGTCGGTGTTCGCCCGTCCGGGAGGACCCGAGTGGGGATCTGCCGGTGGGCAGACGGCTGCCGTCGTCGGTGCTGAGGTGGTGGCAGCCGAAGAAGTCCTCGTCACCGACGAGATCGCCGCCACCATCCGCGCTCTGGGCCTCTGGCTCTTTGGCTTTGATAGCTTGTCCTCGCCCCTTGAGTGGGGACGTGGGCGAGGACCTTATCGCAGCAGTGTCTGCCCTGAGGTCATCGCTGCTGCTGTTTGGCCGCCCGGAGCGGAGGTTGTTGTCGCAGCTGCCGGAGTGGGCGGCGGCGAGCCACCTAGGGTCTTGTCGTCCCGTAGGCCCTCCAATGTGGGAGGTTGTTCGTACCTGCGGGGGTGGAACCGGAGTTCCATCTGTAACAGCACCTTGAGTGTCGGTGTCTTGTTCATTGCGGCTGTCGGGGCCTGAACATTTATGTATTTTGGCGTAAAGTCGTGTTTCTTCCTCATTTCGAGCACTAGGACTCGCCTGTCGGCTAGCTGAACCGCTTAACCAAGTGTGAGTTGCCTCGTGCAGAAGGTGACGAGTGAGGTATCCGTATCCCGGAGGCGTAGGAGTCCCTCGGCTCGGTCGGCCTTGCCGCCCGAGGCTTCTCTTGCTTAGTTAAAGAAACCCCCGGCCGTTCTGCGATGAGCCGGAGCCGGAGGCAGCGGTGTCAGCATGGACAGAGGCAGAGTTGGCTCGAAAAGATGACTTCATCGGCCCAGGAGCTGGGGACTTCCCAGGCCGAGGAGGCGTAGCAGCGGCGGCCGGAGCCTGGCCGGGTCGTCCACTAGCGGGACCGGTGCCGGAGTCGGGCTGCCGAGGCCATGAGCCGGGCTGATGTCCTCGGGGGACAGCTGGCTGAGGCTACGGAGCGGTCGGTCGAGCCGCCTGCTCGGGCCGGGTTCCTAGAGGAGACCCCGGCGACGATGGCCCAGGCGCGGTGCTGACATCTTCCTTCAAGGCGGAGATCTTCCGACCGTGTCGTCGTCCGAGGCCGGGTCGGATTCCGCCGAAGGCGGAGTCGACGCCGAGGGTGCTACTGCTCCCCCTGTTGATGTCTGATCCTGCAGGAACAGTTTATCTGTAGTGTGCGTATGTTTTTTGCGGCCGCCGAGGCCCAAACATACCGTCGTCGTGTTGTAAAGCTACGTTTCTTTTCCCTTTGTTTCGAGTATCAGGACTTATTTGTCGGTAACAGAATTGTTTGTCCGAGCGAGAGTTACTTTTCACGGAAGGTGATGAGTGAGGTACCCGTATCCCGGAAGCGTAGGAGTCCCTCGGCTCGGTTGGCCTTGCCGCTTACGTGTACTCTTACTCGTCCGTAGGATTCTGTTATCGATATAGTCGAGAAGGCACGAAAAATCATTTCGGCAGAAAATCTTTCGAACGTTAAGACTTCTTCGGCCAGTGGAATCACTTATCCGAGCGTGAGTTACTTATCACAGAAGGTGATGAGTGAGGTATCCGTATCCCGGAGGCGTAGGAGTCCCTCGGCTCGGTCGGCCTTGCCTGCGTAAGTGTACTCCATCGTTTTCAGGATCCCACTTTCGAAGTAGTCGAAAAGCACGAAAAATGTTCTGGCAGAAAGACTTTTTCCTAGGAAAATTTTGACGCAGAGGGGGTGCCCCCCTTCTAGCCCCCGAGGGAGGGTCGGGCTTTGCCAAGGCAAGGCTGACCCTTCCTTGATGGTTAGACTTTATTTGCGTATGTAAACGAGGTATATGAACGACTTGAAAACATCTTAAGGGTAGAAGCGACATAGCCGTCGGATGTTCCAAGCGTTGCTGTAGACCTCGCCTTGACTGTTGGCCAGCTTGTATGTTCCGGGCTTCAAAATCTTGGTGATGATAAACGGCCCTTCCCAGGGAGGCGTGAGCTTGTGACGCCCTCGGGCGTCTTGTCGTAGCCGAAGCACCAAGTCGCCCACCTGGAGGTCTCGGGACCAAACCCCTCGGGCGTGGTAGCGTCGCAGGGACTGCTGATACCGCGCCGAGTGTAGTAAGGCTACGTCCCGAGCCTCTTCCAGATGGTCCAGCGAGTCTTCTCGGTTGGTCCGGTTGCTTCGGTCGTTGTACGCCCTCGTCCTCGGGGATCCGTATTCTAAGTCTGTGGGCAGGATAGCCTCGGCCCCATAGACTAGAAAGAACGGCGTGAAGCCCGTGGCTCGGCTTGGCGTCGTTCTCAGACTCCAGACCACTGAGGGGAGTTCCTTCATCCATCGCCTGCCGAATTTGTTGAGGTCGTTGTAGATCCGTGGCTTGAGTCCTTGCAGAATCATGTCGTTGGCACGCTCTACCTGCCCATTCGTCATGGGGTGAGCTACGGCGGCCCAGTCCACCCGGATGTGGTGGTCCTCACAAAAGTCCAGGAACTTTCTATCGGTGAACTGGGTGCCGTTGTCGGTGATGATGGAGTTTGGGACCCCGAAGCGATGGATGATGTTGGTGAAGAATGCCACCGCCTGTTCGGACCTGATGCTGTTTAGGGGTCGGACCTCGATCCACTTGGAGAATTTGTCGATGGCGACCAGCAGATGCGTGTAGCCCCCGGGTGCCTTCTGCAAGGGACCGACGAGGTCCAGACCCCACACAGCAAATGACCAGGTGATGGGTATCGTTTGCAGAGCCTGAGCGGGCAGGTGAGTCTGCTTCGTGTAGAACTGACACCCTTGACAGGTGCGTACAATCCTAGTGGCGTCGGCCACCGTGGTTGGCCAGTAGAAGCCCTGTCGGAAGGCGTTTCCAACAAGGGCCCGAGGTGCTGCGTGATGACCGCAAGCCCCCGAGTGTATTTCTTGCAATAGTTCCTGACCTTCGGCGATGGATATGCATCGCTGGAGGATGCCTGAGGGGCTGCGGTGGTAGAGCTCCTTCCCGTCACCCAGCAAGACGAACGACTTGGCGCGCCGTGCCAGTCGCCGAGCTTCGGCTCTATCGAGGGGTAGCTCTCCTCGGTGGAGATATTGCAGGAACGGGGTCTGCCAGTTTCGATTAGGCGGGACCCCATTCCGCTCTTCCTCGACGCGCAGTGCCTCACCCTCGGGGGCCGAGGGTGCCTCGGGCTGGGCCGAGGGCGCCTCGGGCTGAGCCAAGGGCGCCTCGGGCAGGGCCGAGACCTTCTCGGGCTCAGGCGTGTCGTCGGTCTTGACTGAGGGTTGATGTAGGTCTCGGGAGAAGACGTCCGAAGGGACCGTTGTCCGCCCCGAGGCTATCTTAGCCAGCTCGTTCGCAGTCTCGTTGTATCGTCGGGCGATGTGGTTGAGCTCGAGCCCGTAGAACTTGTCCTCTAGGCGCCGAACCTCATCGCAGTAGGCTTCCATCTTCGGGTCGCGGCAATGGGAGTTCTTCATGACTTGGTCGATGACAAGCTGCGAGTCGCCACGAGCGTCGAGGCGTCGGACCCCTAGCTCGATGGCGATGCGCAACCCGTTAAACCAGAGCCTCGTACTCCGCCACGTTGTTGGACGCCGGGAAATGGAGGCGCAGCACGTAGCGGAGGTGCTTCCCGAGGGGTGAGATGAAGAGCAGGCCCGCGCCCGCTCCTGTTTTCATCAACGACCCGTCAAAAAACATGGTCCAGAGTTCCGGTTGGATCGGAGCTGCTGGAAGTTGGGTGTCGACCCATTCAGCCACAAAGTCCGCCAAGACTTGGGACTTGATGGCCTTCCGAGGGGCGAACGAGATTGTCTCGCCCATGATCTCCACCGCCCACTTTGCAATCCTACCCGAGGCCTCTCGGGACTGGATGATCTCCCCCAGGGGGAAGGATGACACCACAGTCACTGGATGAGACTCGAAGTAGTGTCGCAACTTTCGCCGTGTTAGAATTACCGCGTATAGTAGCTTCTGGATTTGCGAGTAGCGGATTTTGGTCTCGGACAGTACTTCACTGATGAAGTAGACCGGCCTCTAGACGGGTAGTGCGTGCCCCTCTTCTCGTCTCTCGACCACGATCGCGGCGCTAACCACCTGAGTGGTAGCGGCGATGTAGATCAAGAGGGCTTCTCTAGCAGCGGGGGGCACCAAGATGGGCGCGCCTGTAAGGAGCGCCTTTAGGTTCCCGAGGGCTTCCTCGACCTCGGGGGTCCAAGTGAAGCGCTCGGTCTTCCTTAAGAGGCGGTACAGAGGTAGGCCTCTTTCGCCGAGGCGCGAGATGAAACGGCTCAGAGCCGCAAGGCATCCCATGACCCTCTGTACTCCTTTCAAGTCCTTGATGGGCCCCATGTTGGTGATGGCTGCGATTTTCTCCGGGTTGGCCTCGATGCCCCGCTCGGAGACGATGAACCCCAGGAGCATGCCTCGGGGGACTCCAAAGACACACTTCTCGGGATTGAGTTTTACGCCTTTCGCCTTGAGACACTTGAATGTCATTTCAAGGTCGGAGAGGAGGTCGGAGGCTTTCCTCGTCTTGACTACGATGTCATCGACATAAGCCTCGACCGTTCGACCAATGTGCTCTCCGAACACGTGGTTCATGCACCTTTGGTATGTCGCACCCGCATTCCTCAAACCGAATGGCATAGTAACGTAGCAGTACATGCCAAAGGGTGTGATGAAAGAAGTCGCGAGCTGGTCAGACTCTTTCATCCTGATTTGGTGATACCCTGAGTAGGCATCGAGGAAAGACAGGGTTTCGCACCCAGCAGTAGAATCCACGATTTGATCGATGCGAGGCAGAGGGTAGGGAACTTTTGGACATGCTTTGTTTAGACCAGTGTAGTCTACACACATCTGCCATTTCCCTCCTTTCTTTCTCACAAGCACAGGGTTGGCAAGCCATTCGGGATGGAATACCTCTTTGATGAACCCTGCAGCCATTAGCTTGTGGATCTCCTCGCCTATGGCTTTGCGCTTTTCTTCGTGGAATCAGCGCAGAGGCTGCTTCACGGGTCGGGCTCCAGCTCGGATATCCAGCGAGTGCTCAGCGACATCCCTCGGTATGCCAGGCATGTCCGAGGGACTCCACGCAAAAACTTTGGCGTTCGCGTGGAGAAAGTCGATGAGCACTGCTTCCTATTTGGGGTCGAGCTCGAAGCTGATCCGGACTTGCTTGGAGGCGTCGTTGTTGGGGTCGAGAGGGACGAACTTAACCGTCTCAGCTGGCTCGAAGTTGCCGGCGTGGCGCTTCGCATTTGGCGCCTCCTTGGAGAGGTTCTCCAGGTCGGCGATGAGGGCCTCAGATTCGGCGAGGGCCTCGGCGTACTCCACGCACTCCACGTCGCATTCGTACGCGTGTCGGTACGTGGAGCCGACGGTGATGACCCCGTTGGGGCCCGACATCTTGAGCTTGAGGTAGGTGTAGTTGGGGACGGCCATGAACTTGGCGTAGCATGGTCTCCCCAGCACAGCGTGGTAGGTCCCTCGGAACCCGACCACCTCGAACGTGAGGGTTTCCTTTCGAAAGTTGGAGGGAGGCCGAAGAAGACGGGCAGGTCGAGTTGCCCAAGGGGTTGGACGCGTTTCCCGGGGATGATCCCGTGAAAAGGCGCCGCGCCGGCCCGGATCGAGGACAGATCGATCTGCAGGAGCCCGAGGGTCTCGGCGTAGATGATGTTGAGGCTAGGACTGGGCGTTCGGGTTTACCCGAAATTTCGGGTCGGGCTTTTCGGGTTTTTTATATTTCGAGTTTCCAACAGTTGAACCCATACTCGTACCCAAACTTTCGGGTACCCGTAATTTCGGGTACCCGCAAATTCGGGTTTGGGTTTGGATAAAATTCGGGTACCCGCTATTATAAATCATACACAAGTTCACATGCTAAGGCAACTCGACGTCTCGGCGTAGCAGCTGCAGGTCTGCAGCTCAAGGCAGCAAGGCTCCAAGCAGCAAGGCTCCACTCGATCACCTGCCACCTGCTAGGCTAGTACCAGCAGCAAGGTAATAATTAGCACTTCAGCAGGATTAGCTAGCCCGGCTGGCCGGCTGGCGGTTGTGCCTGTCGGCCTGCTGCTTGGGAGGACTGGTTGTGGCTGGTGCGCGACTGTGCTTGTAGCCGCTTGGCCGGCTACGCCTGCCGCCTGGGAGGACTGGCTGGTGCGCCTGTAGCCCAGCCTTGAAGACTTGGAGTTGTAGTGGCGAACTGGCGATGGTTGATGGAGGGGGCGCTGCCGTAGCCTAGCCGCCGCTGGTACCGCGTCAGGTACAGCCGGAGTGCTGGATACTTGGATAGGGATTCACGGTCAGGGAGCTAGGGTTTGGTTGCATAGTAGGCTATCAACTGGGCCGTGGCCCATGGGCTGTGACGCTGTTGGGCTAGTGGCTGGTGCTTGCTGGCGAATTTCGGGTAGAATGGGTACTTTGGGTACCGCGGCTTAATACCCGATTAGACCCGCACTTAGTTCGGGTATTCAGTTTTGTTACCCGTTGAAGCGGTTCGGGTAACGGGCTTCGGGCTAAATGGGTACGGGTTCGGGTATTTTGGGTAACGGGCTTCAGGCTCGGGTTTTATGCCCAGTCCTAGTTGAGGCTGCTGCCTCCGTCCATGAGGACCTTGGTAAGCCTGATGTTGCCGATGACGGGATCGACAACGAGCGGGTACTTTCCTGGGCTCGGCACGCGGTCGGGGTGGTCGCCCTGGTCGAAGGTGATGGGCTCGTCGAACCAGTCTAGGTAGACTGGCGCCGCCACCTTTACCGAGCAGACCTCCCAGCGCTCTTGCTTGCGGTGTCGAGCCGAGGCGTTCGCCAGTTGCCCACCATAGATCATGAAGCAGTCGTGGACCTCGGGGAACTCCTCTGCCTTGTGATCCTCCTTCTTATCGTTGTTGTGGGCTCTGCCACCTTCTGTCGGTGGCCCGGCCTTGTGGAAGTAGCGCCGAAGCATGACGCACTCCTCAAGGGTGTGCTTGACGGGACCCTGATGATAGGGGCATGACTCCTTGAGCATCTTGTCGAATAGGTTGGCGCCTCCGGGAGGCTTCTGAGGGTTCCTGTGCTCGGCGGCGGCGACAAGGTCTGCGTCGGCGGCGTCGCGTTTCGCTTGCGACTTCTTCTTGCCCTTCTTCCTCGCACCGCGCTGGGCGGACGCCTCGGGGACGTCTTCCGGCTGGCGCCCCTGAGGCTGCTTGTCCCTCCGGAAGATGGCCTCGACTGCCTCCTGACCAGAGGCGAACTTGGTGGCGATGTTCATCAGCTCGCTTGCCCTGGTGGAAGTCTTGCGACCCAGCTTGCTCACCAGGTCGCGGCAAGTTATGCCAGCGAGGAACGCGCCGATGACATCCGAGTTGGTGATGTTGGGCAGCTCGGTGTGATGCTTCGAAAATCGCCGGATGTAGTCCCGCAGGGACTCTCCCAGCTGCTGGCGGCAGCCTCGGAGATCCCAGGAGTTCCTAGGGCGCACGTATGTGCCCTGGAAGTTGCCGGCAAAGGCTTTGACCAGGTCGTCCCAGTTGGAGATCTGCGCAGGAGGCAGATGCTCCAGCCAGGCTCGGGCGGCGTCGGAGAGGAACATGGGAAGGTTGCGGATGATGAGGTTGTCATCGTCTGTTCCACCCAGCTGGCAGGCCAGCCGGTAGTCCGCGAGCCACAGTTCCGGTTTTGACTCCCCCGAGTACTTGGTGATAGTAGTCGGGGTTCGGAACCGGGTCAGGAACGGCACCCATCGTATGGCCCGGCTGAAAGCTCGCGGACCGGGTGGTTCAGGCGAGGGGCTCCGATCCTCCCCGCTGTCGTAGCGTACCCCACGCCTAGGGTGGTAGCCTCGGCGCACCTTCTCGTCGAGGTGGGCTCGACGGTCGCGGTGATGGTGCTCGTTGCCGAGGCGACCCGGGGCCGCAGGCGCTGTGTTCTACGTGCGCCCGGTGTGGATCGAGGCTTCCCGTATGAATCGGGAAGTCGCGGCGCGATGCTCCGAGGGGTACCCCTGCCTTCGGGAGGCAGAGCTCTCGGCTCGTCGGAACGCGGCATCTTCCAGGAGATTCTTGAGCTCTCCCTGGATATGCCGCCCCTCGGTGGTGGAGGGTTCCGGCATCGCTCGGAGCAGTATTGCTACTGCGGTCAGGTTCTGGCCGACCCCACTGGAAGCCGGGGGTAGCCTCGCCCTGGCATTGTCGGTGATGCGGTGCTGGACGTCCTGGGCCAGATGACGCGCTTCTCCGGCCGGTGCTCGGCCTGCCCACTCCTGCCCGATATTTTGCCGAAGCTGCACAAGTTGTCCTGCTTCCTCGTCGAGCCTGGCCTGCATCTCGCGGATTTGCTCGAGCTGTGCGTCCTGACCCCCTGCAGGGACTGGGACCACAGCTAGCTCCCGAAAGATGTCAACGCGAGGTGCGGGCCTAGGGGGATCACCGTCCTCTGGCATACCAAGATGGTTGCCTTCGTCGAGACCCCCTAGATCGACGTGGAAGCATTCGCGACTTGGGCCACAGTCCTCGTCGCCGAGGTGTGGCTACTATCGGTGCAATTGGAGAGGCAGTAGTCACATGCGGTCATGAAGTCCCGCATGGCACTGGGGTCACCGAGCCCGGAGAAATCCCAACCAGAGTTGGGCTCGTCATCTTCCTCGGAACCCAGGGGCCCGTAGGTCGAGACGGCCATCAGTCGGTCCTAGGTTGACCGCATATGATACCCCAGAGGGTTTGGACATGCCTTTATGAAAGCGTCCACCGAAGCGGGGTCGCTTGGTGGGTCGCAGCTGAATCTAAAAGGCATGGGATGGGAAACGGACGATACCTCTTGATCGACGGGTGGTGACGAAGTCGCGTCAGGGACGGACTGCACCGTTGTCTGAGGTACGAGGCTAACGCCCAGCAAGTCCTTCGCGAGCGTGCTGGCATCGTCCGTCTGCTTGGGGTTGGCGTGTTGCGGGGAAACGACGCTCGTCTTCATCTCAGACGTGAGGTCAACGCCCGACGTGTCCCCCGTTGGGGCGCCGACGCCGTCGACTCGCTCGACAGCCGACGAGGTGCCGCCTCCTGCTTGGCCATGCCTGCCCCGCCTCCTCCTCCGTCGGCGGGGAAGGTGATGGGACAAACCTAGATGTTGCTCTTCCGCCATGTGGGGAAGATGTCGTCGACTCCGCCGCCATCGGGCGGGCTGACGGCCGCCATTGTCGTTGTCGCGCGGCGGAGGAAGGAGTATCATGTCGTAGCTGCCGTCGAGGGACATGAACTCAAGACTCCCGAAACGGAGCATCATTCCGGGTTGGAGAGGTTGCTGGAGACTACCCATCTGGAGCTTGACGGGAAGCTGTTCGTCAACACGCAGCAGGTCCCTACCTGGCGTGCCAACTGTCGGTGTTTCGACCCCGGGGGGCCCTGGACCGACGAGTAAATTGTCGTTGCGTGTCCCAGCCCAGATGGGTCAGCGCGAGACGGAACACAAAGGGGGGAGAAACAGCATGGGGAAACTGCGTCCTTTGTGTTGTCCTGCGCCCAGGGCGGATGCGCTTGCAGTAGGGGGTTACAAGCGTTCGCGTGGGAGAGAGAGAGAGTGAGAGCCTTGTGCGTCGGCCCGTTCTCCCGCGCGGCCACCTTCTCGTATGAGAGCTCTGGACCTTCCTTTTATAGACGTAAGGAGAGGGCCCAGGTGTACAATGGGGGGTGTAGCAATGTGCTAACGTGTCTAGCAAAGGGGAGCTAGAGCCCTATGTACGTGCCGTCGTGGCTGTCGGAGAGGTTTCGGCGCCCTGTTCATGTGATGTCGTGGCCGTCGGAGGAGCGCTTGAGCCCTGTGGAAGTACAGCTATCGGGGCTGTCGGATCCTTGCTGATGTCTCCTTGCTTCCGTAAGGGGCTGAGAGCCGCCGTCGTCATGGAGCACGCGGGGTGCCATCATTACTTGTTTACCGGGGCGAGCCGGATGGGACGCCGGTCTTGTTCCCCGTAGCCTGAGCTAACTAGGGGTAGGGTAATGATGCCCCCCCCGAGACGTGGTCGGTCCGAGCCCGAGGTCGGGCGAGGCGGAGGCTCCTCTGAGGTCGAGGCTGAGTCCGGGCCCGGGGGTCGGGCGAGGCGGAGACCGTCGTCCGAGGTCGAGGCTGAGTCCGGGCCCGGGGGTCGGGCGAGGCAGAGACCGTCGTCCGAGGTCGAGGCTGAGTCCGGGCCTGTGGGTCGGGCGAGGCGGAGATCGTCGTCCGGAGTCGAGGCTGAGTCCGACCCCAGGGTCGGGCGAGGCGGAGACCGTCGTCTGAGGTCGAGGTTGAGTCCGATCCCTGGGGTCAGGCGAGGCGGAGTCCGTCTTCCGAGGTCGAGGCTGAGTCCGAGCCCTAGGGTCGGGCGAGGCGGAGTCCGTCGCCCGGCGTTGAGGTTGAGCCCGAGCTCTGGGGTCGGGCGAGGTGGAGCTTCCTATGGCGCCCGAGGCTGGACTTAGCTGCTGTCAGCCTCACTTTGTCGAGTGGCACAGCAGTCGGAGCAGGGCAGGCGATGCTGTTTTCCTGTCAGGTCGGTCAGTGGAGCGGCGAAGTGACTGTGGTCACTTCGGCCCTGTCGACTGAGTAGCGCGCGTCAGGATAAGGTGTCAGTGGATCCTAGCATTAAATGCTCCTGTGATACGGTCGGTTGGCGTGGCGATCCGGCCAAGGTTGCTTCTCCGCGAAGCCTACCCAGGCTGGGCCTCGGGCGAGTCGAAGGTGCGTCCGTTGCTTGAGGAGACCCTCGGGCGAGGCGTGAATTTGCCTTGGTCTACTGTTCCTGCCCGAGGCTGGGCTCGGGCGAGGCGAGATCGCGTCCCTTGAGTGGACGGAGCCTTGACCGGAATCGCGCCCATCAGGCCTTTGCGGCTTTGTGCTGATGGGGTTTACCAGCTGAGATTAGGAGTCTTGGGGGTACCCCTAATTATGGTCCCCGACAGTTAGGGAAGTTGAGCAAGCTGTGGAGCAGTCTAGATTTGGGCACCTTTACAGGTTCGTGTAAATATTTGGTGTCTTAGTAACAATAAAAGATTAGGGTGAAGGATCAGGCTCAAGTGTGGAGAAGCTCCATGGAATCTGAACTTTCAAGTGGGAAACTTCCAATTGGATGAAAAGGCACCATCACTTGGTAAATAACACAAAGGTACAAAATGAGGTATTATCACTCTTATTATCAGTATTTCTACCTTGATTCCCTCTGATGTTTTTGTTGCATTTTTTAAATTAGTAAGGGGGAGTAATGTTAGTGTGATTGCATTTCCCTGCTTCAACTCGGTTGTCCCATGACATCAAGCTATGTTCATGTTTGTAATGTGGTTTTGGTGTTTGATGTCAAGTGGGAGAACTGATGCATTAAAGCCTACCTCGACCTGAGAGGAAAGCTTATCTTAAGGGTGAAGGTGTTTTGTGTGCTAAAGGGCTCAAAGCTCAACCTTATGATGAGGATGAGCTCACCTTGTTTAAGGTGGGGTTTCCTTGAGTTCCTTTTGATCTCAAGGGGAGAATACCTTAGTAGTTTTGATAATTCTTATCAGGTGCTTATTGTTGCTTATATGGTGATAATGCATTAATAGTGTTGATTCTATTGCTAATTGATGCTTAATCTTTCAATTGGTATCATCTGGTGTAGCATCGTCTTTTAGTTGTTTTTGATCTGTAGACATTTGGTACCTATGGTGTTATTTGTTTATCCTGTGATAGTGAGAGCACCTAGAGGGGGGTGAATAGGTGATCTTGTAGAATCAAACACTAAATAGCCACAAACTTGATTATTAGAGTGTTAGTACGACTAAGTAGCTTTGAAGCGAGTTCCTGTGAACACAACAATCACCGAGAAAGCAACACAAGAGACACGCGATTTTTATCCCGTGGTTCGACCAAGTAACACTTGCCTACTTCCATGTTGTGGCGTCCCAATGGATGAGAGTTGCACTCAACCCCTTTCAAGTGATCCAATGATCGACTTGAATACCACGACTTTCTTCCTTATAGCCTTTCTCCCGTTTGCGAGGAATCTCCACAATTTGGAGCCTCTCTCCCTTACAATGATGATCACAAAAGAAACACAGAAGTAAGGAAGGATAGCAACACACACAAGACTCAAATGCGCAGCACAACCACGCACACAAGTGAAGACTTAAGCTCAAACGACAAAACAGGGAGTTCACAACTCAAATGGAGCTCAAATCACAAACACAGTGAATCAAATGCGTGGGAGCGAAGTCTGGATGTCTTAGTATGCTCAGAGAATACTTGGTGTCATGCTCCATGCGCCTAGGGGTCCCTTTTATAGCCCCAAGGCAACTAGGAGCCGTTGAAGATCATTTTGGAAGGCATTTCTTGCCTTCTGTCGAGTGGTGCACCGGACAGTCCGGTGCACCACCGGACAGGCCCTGTAGCTGTCCGGTGCGCGATCTCCTTCCATATTGGGCGCATCCGACCATTGCTCCTCTGGGCTGGTTGGCACACTGGACACTGTCCGGTGCACACCGGACAGTCTGGTGCATCCAGCCGACCGTTGGAGCTGGCCACGTGTCGCGCGTTGATCGCACGGACGACCGTTGGCCGCTGGCTCAGTTGGCTCACCGGACAGTCCGGTGCACCACCGGACAATCCGGTGAATTATAGCCACGTCGCCTTTATCATTTCCCGAGACCGACGAGTTCATCGCGGATGACTCACCGGACAGTCCGGTGCACCACCGGACTGTCTGGTGATTTATAGCCATACAACTCTGTTGATTCCCGAGAGCAGGCGTATCAATGTCGGCCAGCCTAGGGCACCGGACACTGTCCGGTGCGCCACCGGATAGTTCGGTGTGCCAAGCCGAGCTGGAGTTGGCAGCACACAACCAACTCTTTCCCATTTCTTTCCTCCTTCTTTTGTCACTGTTTCTGGCACTTATACAAACACATTAGTATTCAAAAACAATGTACTAAGTCTAGAACCATACCTTGTAATATGATTTGTATTTCTCTCTTTGTTTAGCACATAAGAACTTAATCAATCGTGTTTGGCATTTAATCACCAAAACATTATAGAAATGGCCCAAGGGCACATTTCCCTTTCAATCTCCCCCTTTTTGGTGATTCATGCCAACACATCAAAAAGCAACAAAAGAAGTGCAACATCAATGCAAATGAAAACCAAATTCTTTTTATTCAAGATTTGACATATTTGGATCATTCTTTGCCACCACTTGGTTTATTTTTGTAAATCAAATTCTTTTCCCTATCTCTAAATCAAACACACTTGTTTGTACAAATAAAGAGGTATTCCAAGAGTGAAATTGATCAAGTGTCAAAAACTCCCCCATTTTCCCGTAGTCAAAAATTCTCCCCCATAAGAGACAACACTTTGTAATAAGAGTATTTTGACAAAAACAAATTTCTAGCTCTTCTATTTTCAAAAGTCACAAGTGGTTGGCTGATCCATTTGCTTTGGCCTTAATTTCTCCCACTTTGGCATTAAGCACCAAAACGGGATCATTTTTGGCCCTCTAACCCCATTGCCTCACCAAAAATGTCAATTAAGAGCAAAAATGCAATGAGAGCATAAGTATGAACTTGGAATTAAATACACTAATACCAGAGTGCAGTGGAAGTCTTTTCATCGTCCAAGTTCACTTTTCCCTTTCAATGCACCTTTGAGACTACATCAAGTGTACTCAAACAAACAGGTAAGTCTCAAAGGGTCAAGTTGTAGCACACCTCCCCCTTAATATGTGAATCATTTGCATATAGACTTGCGAGGTCCGGGGATCACTTGTACAACTTGAGCACCATAAACAAACAATAATTGATTTTAAATGCACAAAGTAACATGATCAAAGGCATAGACTACATGTATGCTATAGATCAATCCAAGTTACACGAATCTAAGACATTTAGCTCAGTACGCAACCTGCAAAACCTTTTCTCATCTAAAGGCTTGGTGAAGATATCGTTTAGCTGGTTCTTGGTGCTAATGTGGTACACATCGATATCTCCCTTTTGCTGGTGGTCTCTCAGGAAGTGATGCCGGATGTCTATGTGCTTAGTGCGGCTGTGTTCAACGGGATTATCTGCCAAGCGGATTGCACTCTCATTGTCACATAGGAGTGGGACTTTGCTCAGATTGCAGCCAAAATCTCGGAGGGTTTGCCTCATCCAAAGTAGTTGCACGCAACACTGTCCTGCGGAAACATACTCGGCCTCAGCAGTGGATAGGGCAACGAATGTCTGTTTCTTGGAACTCCAGGACACCAGGGACCTTCCTAGAAATTGGCACGTCCCTGATGTACTCTTCCTATCAATCTTGCACCCAGCATAATCGGAGTCTGTGTATCCAATTAAGTCAAAGGTAGACCCCTGTGGATACCAGATCCCGAAGCAAGCCGTAGCAACTAAATATCGAAGAATTCGCTTAACGGCCACAATGCGACATTCCTTGGGGTCGGATTGATATCTAGCACACATGCATACACTAAGCATAATGTCTGGTCTACTAGCACAAAGATAAAGTAATGAACCTATCATGGGCCGTTATGCCTTTTGATGAACGGACTTACCTCCTTTGTTGAGGTCGACATGCCCATCGGTTCCCATTGGTGTCTTCGCGGGCTTGGCGTCCTTCATCCCAAACCTCTTGAGAAGATCCTGAGTGTACTTCATTTGGGAGATGAAGGTGTTGTCTTTGAGTTGCTTCACTTGGAACCCAAGGAAGTAGGTCAACTCACCCATCATCGACATTTCGAACTTTTGTGTCATTACCCTGCTAAACTCTTCACAAGACTTTTGATTAGCAGAACCAAATATTATGTCATCGACATAAATTTGGCAAACAAAGAGATCACCATTGCATGTCTTTGTGAAAAGAGTAGGATCGGCTTTCCCAACCTTGAAAGTGTTCGAAATAAGGAAATCTCTAAGGCATTCATACCATGCTCTTGGGGCTTGCTTAAGTCCATAGAGCGCCTTAGAGAGCTTACATACATGGTCGGGATACCTGTCATCCTCAAAGCCAGGGGGTTGTTCCATGTATACCTCCTCCTTAATTGGCTCGTTGAAGAAAACGCTCTTTACGTCCATTTGAAATAGCCTAAAAGAATGGTGAGCAGCATAAGTTAATAATATTCGAATTGACTCTAGCCTAGCCACAGGAGTAAAAGTCTCCTCAAAATCCAAACCTGTGACTTGGGCATAACCTTTTGCCACAAGTCGAGCCTTGTTTCTAGTCACCACTCCATTCTCGTCTTGCTTGTTGCGGAACACCCACTTGGTTCCCACAACGTTTTGCTTTGGACGTGGCACCAGGCTCCAGACTTCATTCCTTTTGAAGTTGTTTAGCTCTTCCTGCATGGCCAACACCCAGTCCGGATCCTGCAAGGCCTCTTCTACCCTGAAAGGCTCAATAGAAGAGACAAACGAGTAATGCTCAAAAAAATTAGCTAATCGTGAGCGAGTAGTTACTCCCTTGCTGATGTCACCCAAAATCTAGTCGACGGGGTGATGTTTTTGGATCGTCGCTCGAACTTGAGTTGGAGGGACCCGTGGTGCTTCTTCCTCCGTAACTTGTTCGTCCTATGCTCCCCCTTGATCATGTCCCTCTTCTTGAGGTACCTGTACATCGTATTGAGTTGGGGGATGCACCATTGTCGAGGAAGAAGGTTGATCTTGTTCCTGTAGTTCCTGTGGTCGCACATCACCTATCGCCATCGTGCGCATTGCGGCCGTCAGAACTTCTTCATCTATGTCATCAAGATCAGCTTGCTCTCTTGGAGAGCCATTAGTCTCATCAAATACAACGTCGCTAGAGACTTCAACTAATCTCGATGATTTGTTGAAGACCCTATACGCCTTTGTATTTGAGTCATATCCTAGTAAAAACCCTTCTACTGCCTTGGGAGCAAATTTAGAATGTCTACCTTTCTTCACCAGAATGTAGCATTTGCTCCCAAATACACGAAAGTAAGAGACATTGGGTTTGTTATCGGTAAGGAGTTCATAGGAGGTCTTCTTGAGGAGGCGATGTAGATAGAGCCGGTTTATGGCATGGCAGGCTGTGTTCACAACTTCCGACCAAAACCGCTCAGGCGTCTTGTATTCTCCAAGCATCGTTCTTGCCATGTCGATTAGCGTCTTGTTCTTCCTCTCTACCACACTGTTTTGCTATGGTGTGTAGGGAGCGGAGAACTTGTGCTTGATTCCTTCCTCCTCAAGAAACTCTTTGACTTGTAGATTTTTGAACTCTGACTCATTGTCGCTTCTTATCTTTTTGACCTTTAGCTCAAATTCATTTTGAGCCCTCCTTAGAAAGCACTTTAGGGTCCCTTGGGTTTCTGATTTGTCCTGCAAAAAGAACACCCAAGTGAAGCGGGAAAAATTATAAAAAATTACAAGACCATACTTACTTCCCCCGATGCTGAGGTAGGCAACGGGTCCGAAGAGGTCCATGTGAAGAAGCTCCAATGGTCTTGATGTTGTTATCACATTCTTGCTGTGATGAGTGCTTCCCACCTGTTTTCCTGCCTGACATGCTGCACAAGGTATGTCTTTATCAAAACAGACATTGGTTAGTCCTAACACATGATCTCCCTTTAGAAGCTTATGAAGGTTCTTCATCCCAACAAGTGCTAGACGGCGATGCCAAAGCCAGCCCATATTAGTCTTAGCTATTAAGCATGCATCTAGATCGGCATTCTCTTTCGAAAAATCAACTAAGTAGAGTTTGTCGTCTAATACACCCTTAAAAGCTAATGAACCATCACTCCTTCTAAAGACAGATACATCAACATTTGTAAACAGACAATTGTAACCCATGTGACACAATTGACTTACAGACAGAAGGTTGTACCCAAGTGACTCTACTATAAATACATTCGATATTGAGTGCTCGTTAGTGATGGCTATCTTGCCCAAGCCTTTGACCTTGCCTTGGTTCCCATCTCCAAAGATGATCGTATCCTGGGAATCCTTGTTCTTGACGTAGGAGGTGAACATCTTCTTCTCCCCCGTCATGTGGTTTGTGCATCCGCTGTCGATAATCCAGCTAGAGCCCCCGGATGCATAAACCTGCAAGGAATTGAAGCATGGGTTTTAGGTACCCAACTCTTGTTGGGTCCTACAAGGTTAGACACAATAACTTTTGAAACCCAAATACAAGTCTTGTCTCCCTTGCATTTGGATCCCAACTTCCTAGCAACTACTTTTGAATTCTTACATGAAAGTACAAAAGAAGTGTTGCAAGCATGATAAACAGTAGAAGGTCCATTGCACATTCTCCTAGGAGCATGAGACACAACATGTTTTCTCCTAGGCCTACTTCTACCATGAACAAAAGTGGAACTTGATGCAAACATAGCATGAGAAGTATGATAACTAGGTAAAATAGCATGATCATAGCATCTATCATTATAAGCATTCCTAGAAAGTTTCCTACCATAAGTATAGGCATGTTTCTTTTGGGAACTACTAGCCATAGGGGCCTTCCCTTTCTCCTTGTTGAGAACGGGAGTCCTTTGGCTTGTTAAGTTCTTGGTCTCCTTTTGAAAACCAAGTCCATCCTTTATTGAGGGGTGTCTACCAATAGCGTAGGCATCCCTAGCAAATTTTACCTTATCAAAATCAACTTTATAAGTCTTAAGTTGAGCATTAAGACTCGCCACCTCATCGCTTAATTTAGCAACAGAAATAAAATGTTCATCGCAGGCATTAACATCAAAGTCCTTACATCTATTGCAAATAACTACATGTTCTCCACATGATCTAGTTTTATTGACTTCCTCTAGCTTAGCATTTAACTCATCATTTATTTTCTTTAAACTAGAGACAGATTCATGGCAAGAAGATAACTCAGAGGATAGCATTTCATTTCTTTTAGTTTCTAAAGCAAGGGATTTTTGAACACTAACAAACTTGTCATGTTCCTCATATAAAATATCCTCTTGCTTTTCTAGCAGTCTATCCTTTTCATTAAGAGCATCAATTAATTCATTAATTTTCTCTACCTTAGCTCTATCTAAACCCTTAAACAATTCAGAGTAATCTACTTCATCATCAGAAGATTCCTCATCACTAGAAGAAGAGTACTTAGGAGTATCTCGAATACGTACTTTCTTCTCCTTAGCCATAATACATGTATGGCGTTCGTTGGGGAAGAGTGAAGACTTGTCGAAGGCCGAGGCAGCCAGTCCTTCATCATCGGAGTCGGATGAAGAGCAGTTAGAATCCCATTCCTTTCCAAGATGCCCTTGCCCTTCGTCTTCCTGTAATTCTTCTTCTTCTCCTTCTTCCCATGTCTTTCTTGTGCCTGGTCATTTTCATTATCAGGACATTGAGCAATAAAGTGACCAGTCTTACCGCATTTGAAGCAGGAGCACTTTCCCCTTGTTTTATTCTTGTTGGGGATACTCTTTGCGTCCTTTTAGCGCGATCTTGAAACGCTTGATGATGAGTGCCATCTCATCTTCATTTAACTTGGCAGCCTCCACTTGTGCCACCTTGCTTGGTAGCGCCTCCCTGCTGTTGGTTGCTTTGAGAGCAACGGGTTGTGGCTCGTAGACGGGTAGTGGACCGTTTAGTGCATCGTCCACATATCAAGCTTCTTTCACCATCATGCGCCCGCTCACGAATTTTCCAAGGATCTCCTCGGGCGTCATTTTGGTGTACCTGGGATTTTCACGAATAAGGTTGACAAGATGGGGGTCAATGACAGTAAATGACATGAGCATGAGTCGGACGACATCATGATCCATCCATCTTGTGCTTCCGTAGCTTCGGATCTTGTTGACAAGGGTCTTGAGCCTATTGTAGGTTTGTGTTGGCTCCTCTCCCCTGATCATCGTGAACCTTCCCAATTCGCCTTCCACCAGTTCCATCTTGGTGATCATGGTGGCGTCGTTTCCCTGATGAGATATCTTGAGGGTGTTCCATATTTGTTTGGCGTTGTACAAACCGCTCACCTTATTGTATTCATCCCTGCAAAGAGATGCTAGCAAAACAGTAGTGGCTTGGGCATTTTTATGAATTTGTTCATTTATCATCACAGGGTTATCAGTACTATCAAAACTCATCTCATTCTCCACAATTTCCCAAATACTAGGATAGAGAGAAAATAGATGACTACGCATTTTATGGCTCCAAAATGAATAGTCTTCTCCATCAAAGTGTGGAGGTTTTCCAAGGGAAATTGATAGTAAATGCGCATTTGAATTGTATGGCATGCGAGAATAGTAAAAAGAGTAGTTCTAATTGACCGTTTTCTTTTTCGACAAAGAGTCGTCGTTGTTGTCTCTTGGTGAAGAAGAGGAGGCATCGCTGTCGTAGTAGATGATCTTCTTGATGCGCCTCTTCTTCTTCCCGTCCCTCTTCTTGTGACTCAAACCTGAGTCAGTGGGCTTGTCGTCTCTTGGCTCGTTGAAGAGGGACTCCTTCTTGTCGTTGATCACCATCCCCTTTCCCTTAGGATCCATCTCTTCGGGCGGTTAGTCCCTTAGATGAAGAGTACGGCTCCGATGCCAATTGGGAGCACCTAGAGGGGGGGGTGAATAGGTGATCTTGTAGAATCAAACTCTAAATAGCCACAAACTTGATTATTAGAGTGTTAGTACGACTAAGTAGCTTTGAAGCGAGTTCCTGTGAACACAACAATCACCGAGAAAGCAACACAAGAGACACATGATTTTTATCCCGTGGTTCGGCCAAGTAACACTTGCCTACTTCCACGTTGTGGCGTCCCAATGGACGAGAGTTGCACTCAACCCCTTTCAAGTGATCCAATGATCGACTTGAATACCACGGCTTTCTTCCTTATAGTCTTTCTCCCATTTGCGAGGAATCTCCACAATTTGGAGCCTCTCGCCCTTACAATGATGATCACAAAACAAACACAGAAGTAAGGGAGGAGAGCAACACACACAAGACTCAAATGCGTAGCACAACCACGCACACAAGTGAAGACTTGAGCTCAAACGACAACACAGGGAGTTCACAACTCAAATGGAGCTCAAATCACTAACACAGCGAATCAAATGAGTGGGAGCGGAGTCTGGATGTCTTAGTATGCTAAGAGAATACTTGGTGTCATGCTCCATGCGCCTAGGGGTCCCTTTTATAGCCCCAAGGCAGCTAGGAGCCGTTGAAGATCATTTTGGAAGGCATTTCTTGCCTTCTCTCGAGTGGTGCACCGGACAGTCCGGTGCACCACCGGACAGGCCCTGTAGTTGTCCGGTGCGCGATCTCCTTCCATATCGGGCGCATTCGACTGTTGCTCCTCTGGACTAGTTGGCACACCGGACACTGTCCGGTGCACACCGAACAGTCCGGTGCATCCAGCCGACCGTTGGAGCTGGCCACGTGTCGCGCGTTGATTGCGCGGACGACGGTTAGCCGCTGGCTCAGTTGGCTCACCAGACAGTCCGGTGCACCACCGGACAGTCCGGTGAATTATAGCCACGTCACCTTTTTCATTTCCCGTGACCGATGAGTTCGTCGCGGATGACTCACCGGACAGTTCGGTGCACCACCGGACAGTCCAGTGATTTAAAGCCGTACAACTCCGTTGATTCCCGAGAGCAGCCGGTTCAATGTCGGCCAGCCTGGGGCACCGGACACTGTCCGGTGCGCCACCGGACAGTCCGGTGTGCCAGGCCGAGCTGAAGTTGGCAGCACACAACCAACTCTTTCCCATTTCTTTTCTCCTTCTTTTGTCACTGTTTCTGGCACTTATACAAACACATTAGTATTCAAAAACAATGTACTAAGTCTAGAACCATACCTTGTAATATGATTTGTATTTCTCTCTTTGTTTAGCACATAAGAACTTAATCAATCGTGTTGTGCATTTAATCACCAAAACATTATAGAAATGGCCCAAGGGCACATTTCCCTTTCAGATAGATACTTATGTGTTGATTGTCTATATGGTGTTTCAATTGGTACCTTTATGGTGTATAGTGATAGGTTGGTATCCTAGTGATATATCTGTCTATTTGGTATCTATATGCATTAAGACTCGCCACCTCATCGCTTAATTTAGCAATAGAAATAAAATGTTCATCGCAGACATTAACATCAAAGTCCTTACATCTATTGCAAATAACTACATGTTCTACACATGATCTAGTTTTATTGACTTCCTCTAGCTTAGCATTTAACTCATCATTTATTTTCTTTAAACTAGAGACAGATTCATGGCAAGCAGACAACTCAGAGGATAGCATTTCATTTCTTTTAGTTTCTAAAGCAAGGGATTTTTGAACACTAACAAACTTGTCATGTTCCTCATATAAAATATCCTCTTGCTTTTCTAGCAGTCTATCCTTTTCATTAAGAGCATCAATTAATTCATTAATTTTCTCTACCTTAGCTCTATCTAAACCCTTAAACAATTCAGAGTAATCTACTTCATCATCAGAAGATTCCTCATCACTAGAAGAAGAGTACTTAGGAGTATCTCGAATACGTACTTTCTTCTCCTTAGCCATAATACATGTATGGCGTTTGTTGGGGAAGAGTGAAGACTTGTCGAAGGCCGAGGCAGCCAGTCCTTCATCGTCGGAGTCGGATGAAGAGCAGTTAGAATCCCATTCCTTTCCAAGATGCCCTCGCCCTTCGCCTTCCTGTAATTCTTCTTCTTCTCCTTCTTCCCATGTCTTTCTTGTGCCTGGTCATTTTCATTATCAGGACATTGAGCAATAAAGTGACCAGTCTTACCGCATTTGAAGCAGGAGCACTTTCCCCTTGTTTTATTCTTGTTGGGGATACTCTTTGCGTCCTTTGAGCGCGATCTTGAAATGCTTGATGATGAGTGCCATCTCATCTTCATTTAACTCGGCAGCCTCCACTTGCGCCACCTTGCTTGGTAGCGCCTCCCTGCTGTTGGTTGCTTTGAGAGCAATGGGTTGTGGCTCGTAGACGGGTAGTGGACCGTTTAGTGCATCGTCCACGTATCAAGCTTCTTTCACCATCATGCGCCTGCTCACGAATTTTCCAAGGATCTCCTCGGGCGTCATTTTGGTGTACCTAGGATTTTCACGAATAAGGTTGACAAGATGGGGGTCAATGACAGTAAATGACCTGAGCATGAGTCGGACGACATCATGATCCGTCCATCTTGTGCTTCCGTAGCTTCGGATCTTGTTGACAAGGGTCTTGAGCCTGTTGTAGGTTTGTGTTGGCTCCTCTCTCCTGATCATCGTGAACCTTCCCAATTCGCCTTCCACCAGTTCCATCTTGGTGATCATGGTGGCGTCGTTTCCCTCATGAGATATCTTAAGGGTGTTCCATATTTGTTTGGCGTTGTCCAAACCGCTCACCTTATTGTATTCATCCCTGCAAAGAGATGCTAGCAAAACAGTAGTGGCTTGGGCATTTTTATGAATTTGTTCATTTATCATCACAGAGTTATCAGTACTATCAAAACTCATCCCATTCTCCACAATTTCCCAAATACTAGGATGGAGAGAAAATAGATGACTACACATTTTATGGCTCCAAAATGAATAGTCTTCTCCATCAAAGTGTGGAGGTTTTCCAAGGGAAATTGATAGTAAATGCGCATTTGAATTGTATGGCATGCGAGAATAGTAAAAAGAGTAGTTCTAATTGACCGTTTTCTTTTTTGACAAAGAGTCGTCGTTGTTGTCTCTTGGTGAAGAAGAGGAGGCATCGCTGTCGTAGTAGATGATCTTCTTGATGCGCCTCTTCTTCTTCCCGTCCCTCTTCTTGTGACTCAAACCTGAGTCAGTGGGCTTGTCGTCTCTTGGCTCGTTGAAGAGGGACTCCTTCTTGTCGTTGATCACCATCCCCTTTCCCTTAGGATCCATCTCTTCGGGCGGTTAGTCCCTTAGATGAAGAGTACGGCTCCGATGCCAATTGGGAGCACCTAGAGGGGGGGGGGGGGTGAATAGGTGATCTTGTAGAATCAAACTCTAAATAGCCACAAACTTGATTATTAGAGTGTTAGTACGACTAAGTAGCTTTGAAGCGAGTTCCTGTGAACACAACAATCACCGAGAAAGCAACACAAGAGACACACGATTTTTATCCCGTGGTTCGGCCAAGTAACACTTGCCTACTTCCACGTTGTGGCGTCCCAATGGACGAGAGTTGCACTCAACCCCTTTCAAGTGATCCAATGATCGACTTGAATACCACGACTTTCTTCCTTATAGTCTTTCTCCCATTTGAGAGGAATCTCCACAATTTGGAGCCTCTCGCCCTTACAATGATGATCACAAAACAAACACAGAAGTAAGGGAGGAGAGCAACACACACAAGACTCAAATGCGTAGCACAACCACGCACACAAGGGAAGACTTGAGCTCAAACGACAACACAGGGAGTTCACAACTCAAATGGAGCTCAAATCACTAACACAGCGAATCAAATGAGTGGGAGCGGAGTCTGGATGTCTTAGTATGCTAAGAGAATACTTGGTGTCATGCTCCATGCGCCTAGGGGTCCCTTTTATAGCCCCAAGGCAGCTAGGAGCCGTTGAAGATCATTTTGGAAGGCATTTCTTGCCTTCTCTCGAGTGGTGCACCGGACAATCCGGTGCACCACCGGACAGGCCCTGTAGTTGTCCGGTGCGCGATCTCCTTCCATATCGGGCGCATTCGACCGTTGCTCCTCTGGACTAGTTGGCACACCGGACACTGTCCGGTGCACACCGAACAGTCCGGTGCATCCAGCCGACCGTTGGAGCTGGCCACGTGTCGCGCGTTGATTGCGCGGACGACGGTTGGCCGCTGGCTCAGTTGGCTCACCAGACAGTCCGGTGCACCACCAGACAGTCCGGTGAATTATAGCCACGTCACCTTTTTCATTTCCCGTGACCGATGAGTTCGTCGCGGATGACTCACCGAACAGCTCGGTGCACTACCGGACAGTCCGGTTACAACTCCGTTGATTCCCGAGAGCAGCCGGTTCAATGTCGGCCAGCCTGGGGCACCGGACACTGTCCGGTGCGCCACCGGACAGTCCGGTGTGCCAGGCCGAGCTGAAGTTGGCAGCACACAACCAACTCTTTCCCATTTCTTTTCTCCTTCTTTTGTCACTGTTTCTGGCACTTATACAAACACATTAGTATTAAAAAACAATGTACTAAGTCTAGAACCATACCTTGTAATATGATTTGTATTTCTCTCTTTGTTTAGCACATAAGAACTTAATCAATCGTGTTGTGCATTTAATCACCAAAACATTATAGAAATGGCCCAAGGGCACATTTCCCTTTCAGATAGATACTTATGTGTTGATTGTCTATATGGTGTTTCAATTGGTACCTTTATGGTGTATAGTGATAGGTTGGTATCCTAGTGATATATCTGTCTATTTGGTATCTATATGGTGTTTACTCTGGTTGTGTGCATTTGAATGTCATACGCATCACAGTTTGATTCCTGACATAATGCACCCCACGGATGCTAATATGTAGTAATGATTCACACTTAGCTTAAGTATTTAAGATTTGGCATCTGAGGCCAAAGTTGAGATTTTCATATAAGCAAGCATTATATAGCATAGAATTCAAATTTGTGCTTTGATTTTTAATCTTATGTAAGCTTTATTTGTATTGCCATCAATAACCAAGAAGGGGGAGATTGAAATCTCCCTTGTGGGTTTTGGTGGTTTGGTTGACAACCCAATTAAAGGATTGACATGTGTGTTAAGTGTTGTACATGTGCGTAGTGTAAAGCTTGCAGAGTTCAATGCAAGAAATCAAGTGTGATGATCCAAAGGTTGAGATGAATATGGACAATGGACATCACAAGCTAAGTGAAGGTGAACATTGATTATGTGCGACTCTCTATGCATAAACTAGGGACAACTAGTCAAGCCAAGGATGGAGGTAAGACGAACTTCGAGGTATCGAGTGCACGGGAGAAGGTCAAGGAGGGCGAGGTGCCTAAAGTTAGTGTGAAGAAGAAAACTTGCAAAGTCAAGGTTGATCGACGAGAAGAGCTATGGTGCATCGAGGATCGCTACCTAAGGACATGACTTACAACCAATAAGGTAATACCTATAGTTATGTGGTGTAAGTCATAAGGATCAAGATCAAGCTCAAGAAGTAGGACAAGGTCACTAGAAGGAGGAGGAGTGTCAAAACCAGAACCTAGAAACAACCCACAAGAGCTAAGTTCACTCTGACCTTTAGTTAGGGTTGTTCCCGTGTTTGACCTTTAGTTAGGGTTGTTCCCGTGTTTGGATATGTTCTATGTGATCATTACAGGGTGTTGGAGCTCATAGATGATAATCTAGATCAAGTCAAGTCGACTTGATGGTTTGGAGTCCAACATCGACCTCAAACAAGCCAAAAAGGGCAAAACGATGAAGAAGGTTAAATATGCAAGGTTTGAGCATTCAACTAAGTTGCATACACTTTCTACTATGCATATGGCACTTTGATGTTGCTCTTTAACCATGTTTGTAGATAAAGTGTAATTTGGGGCTCTATTTAAGGTGAAACATAAAGGCTAAGAAGAGAATTGAAAGGGGTAACTTTTTGGGACTTATTCAATTGGATTATGCTGTAATCATGTGTGTCTAAGTCACAGGTAAGTCCTGCAAAGAGTTGAGATGATTTGGAGAAGAATTAGAGAAGATAACTCTCAATGTAGCCTGTCTAGACGCACCGGACTGTGAACATTAGTGGTCCGGTGGCGCACCGGATCTGCTAGGCAGTGGGGCTAGATGATGGCTTCGGTAGCCTGGTGCACCGGTCAATGTCCGTGGTGCACTGGATTGCATGTACGGAGGAACAAACTGGTCTCGTGAATTATTTTTATAATTCACCGCACCGTGAATAGTATCGGTCCAATCACTGTGCACCGGACTGCCTGTCCAATGGCTCTCTCCAATGGGATGCGGTGACAAACGACTAGCTTAAATCACCGGACAGTCTGATGGTGCACCGAACCAATCCGATGCCACTCAGCTATGAAAGGTGGCCAATCAGATCCCGGACTCAGGGCAAGTGGACCCGGTTCGGGGGTGCACCGGACCAGTCTGGTGCCCCAAAGCAGATGCAGTTTTCAACCTTTTAAAGAAGGAAGTGGCAACGAAACTGCATCTCCCGCTTGAGGTTGGCCTCGGGCTGTCCAAAGCTGGTCTTGGGCAAGACGAAACTGTGTCTTCCGTCCTCTAAATGGTCTTAGGCGAGATGGAACTACGTCTTCTGCCCAGCGCTGGTATCCAAACATTCAAATCCCGCATCCTATGGGCTACGTTGGAGTTGATCCGAACAACCAATCATGTCCATAGAGATCGGTTCTGGCATGAAAGCCTACCACTTATCTCATTCATCCCGTATATAGAATTGCTACGTAGGAGCAACTCCAGTAGTTCTCTAAAAGACTTCCTAAATCAATAATTTAGGTAGTTAACATGAAAACTATTCTCCAACAGTTCTCTAAATGAACTTTCTAAATTTAACAACTTGTCATCTAACCTCATTTTCTCTCTACATTTGGCAACCATTTAACAACTCCCTAAACAAAAATGTTGACTACATTATATAGTTTTTGTGACTTATTTTTTATGTGGATAAATACAAAATAAAATTACAACCTATATTTAGAGAACTCACATTTTTTTACTCCAAAAGTCATTTAGCAACTTTTTAAATCTGTGATTTAGGGCCTGTTTGGCATGGCTCTAGAGCAAAACTCTAAGGGGGAGCTGGCTAGAGCATGCCAAACACCCTAACTCCAGAGTTGTAAACTCTATGGAGTTTTTGGAGCTGCAGTACAATTTTTTGGAGTACCTCTTTTGCTGCTCTGAAAACTCCAAAAAAACAACCTAGTCATGGAGTTTTGAGTTATTTACCCGCCATTGTCACTGGTTATGAGAAACAATCTAAACTCTGGAGCAGAGCTGCTCCACCCAGAGTTAGAGTAGAGCTGCTCTGGGGTGGAGCAGAGTCATGCCAAACACACCCTTAGAGAGCTAAAATTTACATAACTATTGGAGTTGCTCTAAACAACCTCTAATTTTCTTATTATATTTGCTATAAGCGATATATGGTTAGACCGATCGAACAATCAAACATACAACATGATTTATAGGAACGTAGCCTGACCGGAGATTGGAATTCTCTGCAGTTAAACTGTCGCGTCGAACCGACGGGCACAAAGGCCACACGAGTGACGGCTGCACTCTGCAAACCACTGCAGAAGAAGGTGTCGCCTGACGGACCCTGGTCCGGGCAATTACAGCCCTAGATAGCCCCGCCCGCAAAGACTCAACAATCCTCAACGGCCCTCCGCCGTCTGGGCCCACTGCTATGGCAAGAAGCGCCATCCGCCGTGCCGTGCTCGCCGCCCCCATTTTGAAGCCGTCGCTCTCTCTCGCGGTCTCACACTCTCACCCAAGGCCGGCATCCCGCTCGGTGACTGTGCCGTTCATTTCCGCCGCGGTGAGTTGTCTGCGCCCCTCTTCTACCGTCGAATTTGTGTGCTTCTCCGGCTCCCCCCCCCCCCCCACTCCGGCCGTTCCGTTTTGCCGAAGCTAGAAGGTAGCTCTCCTGGTGAGTGCGAGTCTCCGTCGCCCCCCAAAGCCCAAGCCAACCCATCGCCGCAATGTCCAACACGACGGTCGACGGGTCCGACAGCGACGCCGACGCCCTGCGCTCCGCGTCCGCCGGTCTTGCGCTATTCCCGTCGCCCTCCCCTTCCCTTCCAATCCTGCAGCTCCTGCCTTTCCCTTTCAATCCTGCTTCCTGCCGGCTGCAGCCCCTCCCCTCTCCTTTCGATTTTGCAGTTCCAGGCGAACGAACCTCTAGGTGACGCGTTTGCCGTCGACCGACGTCGCCGGCGGTATGGACGGCCATGGCCTTGTGTGCATGGACGATAAAGCCCATATGGCCACATCCATGCATGGACTCCACGGCTCCACCCCAGGCGCCGACGAGCAACCCCGCTCCGTGCGAAGCTCCACCTTCGCACGTTCGATTTCCCCTTGGTTTGCTGTGTTGTTTTGAGCGGTGAGTTCGGTCGAGACTAGCCCGCTTTGATAGAGGTTTAGCTGTCTTAAAAAAATAGCCTTGGCTCGTGGAATTAGCTTTTTTAAAACCAAAACTATTATCAAAAATCATTTGGCACATGGCTTGTAGGATTTTTCTACAAAATAAATCTTGTCTACTTATCTTTTTATATATTCAATAACGTTACAACCAACCTTGAATTTAACATATTTTGCACACATACTAAAAAGGCGATTACCAATAATTATTTTTGTACATCAATTAAAATAGAAAAACTAATATTGTTAATTCGTTGATGCCAGATGGCTAAAGAAGCCAGACCACGCTTTCCCCCTTCCCTAAGCCATGGCTACACCGCTAGGCATTCCTTCGAGCAGATGGGCGGCGCCCTGTATGAGCAGAGGCGCACAATGTAGGAAGCAGAGAAGGAGCATATCCACACATGGTTTCAAAGGCGTCGCCTAGACGACGCCTAGGCGTCCAGGCGGCCAAAATGTCTAGGCGTCCCCGTCGCCTAGCCAAGAGTCGGCAAGAGGGGAGGGGGAAGAAGCCTAGCAGAGACTTTGGGGAGCGGGATCGGCGGCGCAGAACTCGGGGGAGCGGCGACGCAGGGAGTGCCGAGCTCGGGGGAGCGGCGGTGCAGAGCTCGGGGGAGCGGCGACGCTGAGACTCGGGGGAGCGCCGCCGAGCTTGGGGGAGCAGGAGCAGCAATGCATGGTTGTGGACGAGCGGCGACAGTGAGATGGGAGCAACTCAGCAACCCTAACCGCAGGATATATGGGCTGCCTGCCTGGTGGGCTGGGCCATCTCTTCTACCCCTTCCTTCTTTTTTTCTTTCTCCCTTTTTCTTTTTCTTCCTCATATATGTTGTTGTTCTGTCTTTTCTTTAATTGGTAAGGCGTCGCCTTGCTCGCCTTAGTAAGCGCCTAGGCGTCCAGGCGGTGGCCTAACGCCTTGTCTCGCCTTACCGCCTTAAGAACTATGTATCCACACCTCGTGAACATGTGCCTGATGGAAACAGAGAAGGAGCCGAGCCTACGAAGGCTGCGTTCGTACATGAGATGGTCGGAGAATGTGCCTGTCCATGGGCGTCCAATGTGATTGAGGAAAGGATAGCTCCTCGCCTAGCAGCACCGTGGCTTGGGAACTCCATCCGCCGATTCCGGTTCCGATCCACCGATTTCTGTGCCAGGAAGTCGAGCCTCGGACTGGGAACGACTAGTCGCCGCTAGCATGTGGGCTGGCACCCCTCGGCCATGGTCGCCTCACCTTGCAGAGAAACGTGCCGCACCGACCGCTAGGACGGATTGCCTAGACGCCGATGGACCTCGACCGACGCCATTGTTTTTTTCGTGAACGCTCAGGAAAGCTGCGTATCATTAAATTAAGAGAAGAAAACAATCTAAAATGGACCAAAGTACAATGCCAAAAAAGGTAGAACACAAGACCACCAAACTCCTGCTGCGCACAGAACTGCAGCCTCCTTCTGCGCATGAAAACAACAGGACACAAAAGGAGTCAAACAACAAAAAGTGCCAGCAGGCCCCACACACACAACTGCACACAACTGCTCTTCACTAATCACCCAGAAGATCCCTGGACCTAATAAAGGCAGCACCAAGGCCCAATGCCTCAAGATGCTTGGCACCGGCAAGACTCCAGCAATCTAACTCATCTAAAAAACTATTTTATTCCGTTTATGGAAGGTCTGACACCATAAAAAACCGCCTTATTACGATGAAGCCATAAACACCAAGCCCCTAAGATGATGATACTGTTAAAGCCTCTTCATTTGGATTTGTGCACTTGCTTACACACCTTCCTCCACCACCGGCGCCATTGTGAAAGAGATCCTGATGATGGGAGGGGGGTTTTCGCAAAAATGCCACAAGCCAAAGCTAGGTTAGCCAGTTTTTTTTGGCTTCACCAAATCTAATAGAAAAGGGGAAGTGCTTTTGACCAAAAGAACTATGGGAAAATGACATTTGATACGGCTTATGGATTTAGGCGCGAAGCCGCATGGAAGAAGCCATGCTAAAGGGGCACTAAGGGGTGTTTGGTTCTGGGGACTAAAGTTTAGCCTGTGTCACATTCGGATGTTTGAATGCCTATTACGAGTATTAAATATAGTCTAATTATAAAAATAATTGCACAATTGAAGACAAAACGTCGAGAAAATTTTATTAAGCCTAATTAATCCATGGTTAGCAAATATTTACTGTAGCATCACATGAGCAAATCATGAACTAATTAGGTTTAATAGGTTTGTCTTATCGTTTAGTTCTCATGAGGGATGACAATTTGACCCACAGATTCAGATATTCGTCGGATATCCCACCCGACGGAGCTGGGTATGGATACATTTTTTGACCCGTGGGTCAGATTCGTATCCTACCCGAAGTCAGGCGGCCACGGATTAGGATATTACCTCCCACCCGCGGATTATCCGTTGGATATCCGAAATCGGCTCATAGTTTATTTTTTTGGCCTAGTCCAGATTACACAGCAAGGAGCAAACCCTAACTTCATGAATCCCATGTCTAGTGTTCCCAATTACCCACCGTTGACCCCCTTAGCCTTGTTGGCTTTCTGCGCTGTGCCTCGTGCCCCCTTCCAAGTCCCGCAGGCCACAGCACCGCGACGGCTAGCTCCAGTGCCCCTGGCTGCAACACGCACCCCGTAGGCCACCCCTTCCTACGCTTGTGGTTGTCCACCCCTTCCAGTCCCCCAACGGTCCTTGGCTTTCCACCCCTTCCATGTTATCATGTTGAGAATATTGTTTGTTAAAAGACATGTGTATTGTATAATGCTTTTATTAAGTTTTTAATTGTGTGTGATGGTGAATTGGGAAGAAATTTGATTAGTTATGCTATTGAATTGTTGAAAAATGATTGTATCTGTCATATCCGACGGATGTCCGAAATTTGATGGACACGAGCATGGATATAAATTTCAACCCACAGGTATGGTCGCGGGCGGATATTGATTGCAACCGCGGATATGGTTGCGTCGGATATTTGCAATATCTAATCCGAATCCGATCCGTTGCCACCCCCTCATTCGTGTAAATAGTGTTGTAAAAACTATATTTAATACTTCTAACTAGCATCCAAACATTCGATGTGATAGGGACTAAAGTTTAGTCGAGGGAACCAAACAGGGCCTAAGGGGGTGTTTGGGTTTCCCGACTAAAGTTTATTCCGGGGGTGTTTGGTTTTCCTGACTAAAGTTTAGTTTGTGTCACATCCGATGTTTGATTGATAATTATGAGTATTAAATATAGTCTAATTATTAAATTAATTACATAGATGAAGACTAAATGATGAGACAAATTTATTAAGCTTAATAAATCTAAGATTAGTAAAAAATACTGTAGCATCATATGGGTGAGTCATGGACTAATTAGGCTTAGTATTTTCGTTTTGTCGTTTAGTCCTCATCTGTCTAATTAGTTTTATAATTAGACTACATTTAATACTTTTAACTAGCATTCAAACATACGATGTGACAAAGACTAAAGTTTAGTTGGAGTATCCAAACATGGCCTAAGAGAGTGTTTGAGATTGCCCTAGCTATATTTTTTTTGATTAAAGATATTTTTAAACTATTTATATTCTAGGTGACCGCACGTTGCTACAATTTCATTTATGCTTGAGTATATAGTATAGTCATGTGTGTTCCGTTGGCTAGACAGGTGTGAATATCGGTTTGAAGTTAACAATCCCGATTTGTGCGTAATTTTAGCTTTTTTACCATTTAAGTATGAGTTAGCATGGAGAGGTGAACGGAAGGGTTGACAGTGGAAATTGGTGTAGTTTAAAAAATATCTTTAATCTAAATAATACATAAAATGGCTTATCTAAATACATTCTAAAGATTCACAACTCTAGATCTACGATTTTCTGCAGCACCTAATGAGCTGTTCCATTAACTCCACCAAAATTTCTGGAGTTGGAGCAGTGCCAAACAGGGCCTACGACCGAAACAGAACTGACCGAGGCCGAATTTCTCGGTCTTGAGTCTTGGCGATTTTATTAACCTATCGTCTTTGTCCTGAGTCTTGACGATTTTTATGAACTGATGATCCCTATTTTCAGCTAATCAAAATTTGGAAATAATGGGAAGACAGAACTGGTTCGGTCTGACCCAATGCCCACCCTTCCCTACACAGATATTTTTAGTTTTATGATCTATATTTTCTAACACAAGTACACAACATCCATCAAATGATTTTCTATTGTTACAGTAACTGTGCTTTAGAGTCCTGTAATCTGTTTGCCACTCTGTGGTTCCCTGAAATGGCTGACCTTGTCATACAATTCTTTCAGTACACATATCTAACAGGGAACCACTTTGAAACTTGAATATATTGGCGTTGCTATAGTGGAGTAACATGGCCTTCTGCACTATGTATACCATTCATCTGTCCGTCATAGGTACTTTTCCCACTCCTTGTGCTTCTAAATGCACAGTATAAGTTTCTATTTCCATCTGCTGTTTGATAACTTGATCACCATTTGTAATAATTGCATAAGTTTTAATTGTTGTTTGTTAATAAGACGTACCTGGGTGTACATAATGAACTAGATTGTCATAATTTCAATTATTAGGATTCAAAACTTGCTTCCTAAATTATTTGTTTAAAATGCCATAGCAATCAAAGTATTTTTGGAATATGGACACATTTGGTATTCTGAGCAGCTTTTATACAATCAAAAAGATTTCTTGTAAAACATGTCCTGCCAGTTCAGCAATGGACATACTTATGTAATCGGCATGGCTCCTACTGCTTTCATTATCATCTATGCTTCGTGTATAAGTATATCACTTCTCGTGTTTGTTAATTTAGAGAATGTTTCTTTGTTAATTTCTATCTACCATGATTCTCCCTTTTAATTCCTAGATTGACCCTGGGTTCTATAATTAAATTGATACCCTTTTTATATAATTTCTGTATTTGAATCAGCATGCTATTCCATGTGCTATGAGAACTATTGAGCCATGTAGTTCCTAATTTTTGTTATTTTCTGCAGTTTTGTTGGCAGTCACCTACATGCATGTACCAGTTACTGCTATCATCGTTGTTCCAACCTCTAATTGTTATACATTTGATAATGAAAGCCGTCTTGTTGATTTTGTATCCATACAATCATGCTCTTCACTATGCACCATGTACTTTGAAACTAGATGAAATTCTTTCATGTTGCTCTCCTAAGCAGCTTTCAGACACATCTGATTGGAAATGTTTTCGAATATAAGGAACAGGTGAATATCTGAAATCCATTATAAATGTTAAATTATTATCTTCTAGTCAATATATTGTTTTCATAGTGCATTTGAATATAGCCTAACAAATTTTTTATTGTAATTATCAGGGCTCACCTCGCTCTGATTTGGTTGTCGAATTCTGCAAAGATGTGCAGAAAAGATCTCAAGAGGTAAGGCAGTATGACATATTGACATACAATTTTTCTAGTCCTAACTAGAAATTTTTGATGTTATCTCCATTTAATTTTAAGGTCATGAAGTTTAACTCATTAAGTCGTTATGTTTTTAAAAGGTGTGGTATTAGTAGTTTAGTAGTTCAGTAATAGTACTCCCTCCATCCTAAAATAGTATTCATATTAGCTCTTTATTTTTATGTCTATATTCAAATGTATGATGATGAATCTAGACACATATAAAACACATACATCGAGTGTTGTATGAATTTATTAATTATCTAAAACAAATTTTAATTTGAGACGGAGAGAGTATTATTTAGTTCTAGTAAAATTTTTAGTCTCACAAGATAAGAAATGAATTAGGGACAAAAATATTAAACTCTTTTTATGTAGTTTTTGATTTTTAGTAATTAAGTTGCTATTCCTAAAATTATAGGAAAATTATGGCAATTTTTTTCTCGAACACGCAGAAGAACTGCACATCATTATATTAAGTAGAGAGAAAGGTCTAAAGAAGACCAAGAACAAGGGCTATACAAAAAGAGGGGTGAGAAAAAGAGAGGAAAAACAAGAAGAAAAAAGAGAAAGACAGCTAAGACAAAAAAAACCCCAAATCAAGGCCACAACCTTCTCAGAGCCTTAGCACCTGCCAATTCCTAAAGCCTGGCATCCTCATGGATCTGTTGTAGAACTGTACTCGTGTTTGGAGAGACACCATAAAAACACAAGCATTTCTGTGCTTCCAGATCCACCAAGCCACAAGAATAACCAATGTGTTGAAACCATCTCTGTGCAAAACTGGCACAAGACCTTCAGCCATACTCCACCAATCCTGGAACATAGATATCTCCAGCCCTGGTGCCACAAGCTGCAGCCCCACTTTGCATAAGATCTGCTGCCACCATATATTCCTGGAGAAGACACATGAAATCAAGATGTGTTGAATTGTCTCCTGCTGTTGATCGCAGAGAACGCATTTCCCCGGGTGGTCAAGGCCTCTACGTGCTAGACGATCCGCTGTCCAGCACCTATTAAGGGAAGCAAGCCAAATGAAGAATTTGCACTTAGGGGGCGCCCAACTCTTCCATATCCTTTCACCCGGCTCAAATTCCACAGAGCCAGCCAAGAAACGTTGGTAAGCTGTTTTAACATAGTACTCCCCCGAAGCACCTGGAAGCCAACGGAAAGCATCAGGTACTCCAGGTTGCAACTGAATATTCTGTGTTAAGTCCCAAATTATTAAGAATTCGACAATCACTTCTGTCGGTAAACTGCCAGAGATGTCACCAACCCAACTGTTATCCCTGAGGGCTTGCTGAACTGTTTTCCTTTTCCTCATTCGTATTGAAACTCTATTTAACAGGGAAGGGGCAATTTCTGAGATACATTGGCCATGCAGCCAACGGTCAGTCCAAAATAGCGTTCCAGCACCATCCCCCACTATGGAGCATAGTGAGGCTGAGAACATGGCAATGACATTAGGATGGACTTGTACATCAAACTCAGCCCAAGGCCTGTCTGGCTGAGTTTTCTTGAGCCACAACCACCTCAGGTTCAATGCCCAACCAAGAATTTCAAGATTGTGTATTCCCAAACCTCCTAGACTTAAGGGTTTACATACCTTATTCCACCCCACAACACAATGGCCACCTCTGACATCCTTTCTGCCCTTCCACAAAAAACCTCTTCTGATTTTGTCAATAGCCTTGACCACCCATTTAGGGCAAGGAATCACAATAAGGTGATAAATAGGGATGGCAGTGAGGACAGATCTGACAAGTGTTCGAGAAAAAAAAGATCTGACAAGTGTTAGTCTTCCAGCTTGGTTGATTAAAGGAGCCTTCCAACCTGGCAGCTTGTTAGCAACTTTATCAATAAGTTCCAAAAACACATTTCTAGGCATTTTCTTAACAGAAAGAGGAAACCCCAAATATTTGCAAGGAAAGCCTATTATGTTGCAAGGGAATAAAGATTGTGCCTCACCAACACATTGATCATTACATTGGATAGGGAGTCATACTGCATTTACTGGCATTGGTTTTTAAGCCTGAGGCCTCCCAAAAATCCTTAAAATCTCCTTGATCACTGTGATCTCTCTTCTGTTTGGCTGTAAGAAAAGTACAACATCATCAGCATACAGGGACATCCGTTGACAATTTCCATGTCTCAATAGAGGCAGCAACAGTCCCCTTTCTTGTGCTTTTAGAATAAGTGAATCCAAGGCATCCATTACCAGGATGAAAAGCATTGGGGACAAAGGGTCCCCTTGTCTAAGCCCTCTATGATGCTTGATAATCTCCCCTGGTTCCCCATTCACAAGTACTCTTGTTGAAGAAGAGTACAACATTTTAGAAATGATGCTGCACCAAACAGGACCAAAACCCAAATGCCTGAAGATTTCAAACAAGAAGGGCCAAGATACCGAGTCAAAAGCTTTTCCAATATCCAATTTCAGCAGGATACGGGACACCTTTTGCCTATGAATAGCCCTTGCAGTCTGCTGAACCGAAATAAAATTATCATGGATGCTTCTTCCCTTCACAAAGGCACTTTGATTTTTTGACACCAGAACAGGGAGCCTAGGTGCAAGTCTGGTGGCCAACAGCTTAGTTACAATTTTTGCAAAACTGTGTATCAGACTTATTGGCCTAAAATCTTTAACTTCCAAAGCCTCATTCTTTTTAGGTAATAAGGTCACATAAGCTGAATTAAGGAGATGCAGTTTAGAAATATCCCCATGCAGCAATCTGTTAATAGCTGCCATAAAATCACCCTTAACAACTGGCCAGGCCTTTTTATAAAATCTCCCAGTATAGCCATCAGGCCCAGGGGCTTTGTCAGATGGGAGGGCCTTGATAGTATTCCAGACCTCCTCCTCACTGAAGTTTTGGTCCAGATCATGTAAGTTCAAGGCCGGCCTATGGAAGGCATCTAGATTTAGAGTAGAGTCCCTGTAAGATACTGTCCCAAGAAGATGATTATAGAAATCCCACACTGCCTCTTTTTTATCTTCCTGCTCGAACAATAATCTGTCCCCGACCTGCAACTTCCCAATGAAGTTTTTTCTCTTCTTATACCTGGCCTGTCGATGAAAATATGAGGTATTGGCTGTTGGAATGTGAACCCTAACCCTAACAGGGGTTCCTTGACGACCCATTTGGGGCACTGAAGAGCTATAAAATAGTAGATATGGGCTGCCGAAAGCACTGATTTAACCAAGGTTGTCCTCCCAGCTGGGTTAATTAACGCAGCTTTCCAACCAGGTAGCTTATCAGCCACCTTATCAATGAGCTCCAGAAAAACACTTCTAGGCAGCTTCTTAATAGAAAGGGGTAAACCCAAATACTTGCATGGAAAATCCACAACGTTGCAGGGGAACAGATCTTGTGCAGCACCGAGGTCTTGCTCAACACAACGAATGGGGTCAGGCTGCATTTGTTTATGTTTGTGACAAGACCAGAAGCCTCCCCAAAGATCCTCAGAATTTCTTTGACCACCCGCCGTGACTTCGTTCCTGTTGGGCTTCAAATAGACCACGACATCATCGGTATAAAGATTCTGATTTGGGACATGTCAAAAAATTCTGATTTTCCTTTTTGGCAGCACATATGTTCGACTTGGTCAATTTTATGTTTGACCATTTGAACCTACATGGTCCTCACTAGATGTTGAAATTTGGGACATGTCACCATCTGGATAATACAATGCATTTGTTCATTCTTTTCAGGGTTACCTTGAATTTGGACGCTTTGTTAGTCCTCACTCTTTTCTAACTGGTTCAGGTCCTATTGACTATATTCAGGTAACACTTTCATACTTCAAATTGATTGTATATGATAAAAAGAGTGCATATCTTTTCTGTTCAAAACTGTTGACTTATGATTTTTATCAAATAGTAGCATGTTGTTTAGGTTGCGTTGAAACTAGAGTGCCATCCATTCTTGCTAGGAGTGCTCTACCTTCGTAGCTTAATCATACATTCTCTAATTTCTCACATGCAATTTCAGAAAATGCATAATGGAGATTTAGTGCACTGTGAAACTACATTCCACAAGATGGGTCGTACAGCACAGGTTTGTGTCTAATTTCTGGTCAGATTCTTTGTTACCGTGACTAATGTCGTTATTTCTTTTTTTATACCAAGACTACTTTAAAGTGGTGGAGTAATATTGTTGAACTTATTTCAGGTAAACATCATATGTGGACATTGCTCGAACAAAGTGTGCAAAGGTTGTTATATATTGTGTTTTCTTAGTCAAATTGTCAAATTCGAATAGTTTTTTGCGTGTTACTGAGCAAATATAGAAAGATCACTATTCATTTTCTCGAAGACACCTTATGGGGTGGAAAGACTAGTTCCTGCTGCATAGGTTTAGTATGAAGTAGCCTTCTTACTTGCACAGATATTTGCTTTCACTTCCTAGCAATGGTTATATTTTTTTCTCAGACATGCAAGAGAGCTGCATGTCTTAAAATCAAGAAGACAGAAAGAATCAAAGAAACTCATCCAAGCCCTTGCGTCACAAGCATCGGTTGCTGAAGAATACTAGACAACCAACAGACCACCCACGCAACCAGGCTATGGCCAAATGTGCCTGAGGCCTTTGACCGCTGCCATATACACCACATGTTTGCCTCATCTAATCTCTTGCACTACAGTGCTAGATTCAAGACCCCCCTTCCCGTCCTCCAAAAACACAAGTATTCCTAATTTCCTTTGTTTCCAAATCCACCAACTGACCAACACTAGTAAAAAATTTAAACCCCTTTGGTTGTTGTAAGAATACCCGTCTAGGGTTTGGGGTCTTCCCCGTGTATTGACTATCTCACCCCTCTGTAATGGGCCTGGCCCAGTTTACTCAACCTATTAATATATCACCCAACCCCTGTTAGGGTTAGGGTTTACATTCCAACATGGTATCAAGCTAGATTTAGGTTTTTTTTCCAACAGCAGCCACAACCGCCGTGGGGGGTTTCCTACACCCCCTGCAGCCGCCGCCGGCCCCCAGCCGTCGGACTCCCTCCCGCCGTCGGCCCCCAGCCGCCGGCCTCCCAACTCCGGCCCTCCCTCCCTCCCTGCCCGCCGCGCCGCCTGCAGGCCCGGCGCTCCTTCTTCCCCAGCCGACGGCCTTCCATCGCCGGCCCTCCCTCCCTCCCTGCCCAGGCGCGCCGCCAGGTGCACCCGCACCCGCCCCCAGCGCGCCGCGCCGGCCTGCCTTCTCCCCCGCCGCCGGTCCGCGGTCTCCAGCCGCCGGCATCCCTCCCAGGCGCGCCCGCACCCGCCCCCAGCGCGCCGCGCCGGCCTCCCTTCTTCCCCGCCGCCGGTCCGCCCCCTGTGCCGCCGGTCTTCATTCCTCCTGGTCGCCCCGCGCCGTGCAGCCGCTGAGGGCCGCCGCCCCGCGCCGTGCAGTTGCTGAGGGCCGCCACCTCCTCTCTCCTTCACAGCGCGACCTTCCTCGCGCCACCCGCGCGCGACCAGGCGCCAGGACTGCGCCGCCGGCCCTGCTGCCAGGGGCGCCCGCGCCGTTCCTCCCTCTGCCGGCCGCTGTCTCTCCTGCAGCGCCACCGCTCAGCACCTCCTGCCGGCGCGGCCCTCTGCAGTGCCCGCCGCTTCTCCGTCGAGAAGGGCTCGCCGGAACAGCCTGCTCCCCCTGCGCGTCCTCCTGCCGTGCCGCAGTGGGTCGGCCTGGTCGGGGCAGCAGCCGTGACCGTGCAGCCCGTTCACCCCTTGTGTGCCCTGCTTCTGTGTCACAGTGGCCATCCGCGCCCTCGGCTTCGCTGCGCCGGTTGAGCTCCGTCCCGGTTCTATGGCGTCACCCCCGCCACACATGAGCTTTGCCTCGCCCGCCACTTCCTCCCTGTCTCCGCCCGTTTCCGTCGGGATGGCTGTGCGCGTCCTTCTCAACGATGGCCAGCTTGTCCGGGGCACCTTCGTGCACTTCGATCCTACCATGAGCCCTGTCCTTTGTGACTGCGTCGAACTCCACCCCCAGGCCGGCCGTTACGTGTCCGGGCCCCTTGTCTTCCCCGTGCAGTGATCGCCTCCCTGGCCATTGAGCCCTCGTTCCCTCCCTCCCCTCCCAGTAACCACGTCAGAGCTCCTCCTCTGCTCTATCCGCGCATCCTACGGCCTCCCCACTGTCTCCCTCTCCCACCGATTGGGTGGTCGACTCCGGGGCCTCCTTCCACACTACCCCCACAACTAGTTCGTTATTCCACTCCCATCCACCACACCCCTCACATCCTTCCTCCATCGTCATTGGCAACGGTTCCACCCTCCCGGTCACCTCAGTAGGTGCATCGGTCCTTCCAGGACCATTCCGCCTTAACGACGTCCTTGTTGCTCCTGGACTGACTCATCCCCTCCTCTCGGTTCGTCGCTTCACTAGTGACAACCAGTGCTCTATGGAGTTCGACCCCTGGGGTCTCACCATACGCCACCTCCCCACACATGCTGTGCTTGCTCGCTGTGATAGCTCCGGCCCCCTCTATTCTCTTCACTTGCCTTCCACTCCCCACACCAGAGCAGCCTCATCTCCTGCCCTTACTACTACCACCACATCACATGCTCTTGCTACTACCACCACCTCCTCCGCCATTTGGCATCGTCGCCTCGGGCACCCCGGACCTGACGTCATGTCCCAACTTGCCGGCCACTCTGACATATCCTATACTCGGGGCTCTTCTGAGCGCCTCTGTCATGCTTGTCAGTTTGGCCGTCACTCCCGTCTTCCTTTTTCCACTTCCACGTCTAGGGCTGTCCAGGCCTTTGATCTTGTCCACTGTGACCTCTGGACGTCTCCTGTCCTTAGCCTCTCCGGCTACAAATACTACCTGGTCATTTTGGACGACCACTCCCATTTCCTTTGGACTTTCCCCCTTCGGCTGAAGTCCGACACGTTTACCACCCTCACTCACTTCTTCGCCTGGGTATCCACCTAGTTCCGGCGCCCGGTCCGTGCCCTGCAGTGCGACAATGGCCGCGAGTTCGACAACAACGCCTCCCGTTCTTTCTTCCTCACTCACGGCGTCCAGTTGCGTCTCTCGTGTCCCTACACCTCTGCTCAAAACG
The DNA here is from genome assembly GCF_902167145.1 of Zea mays. Classification (NCBI taxonomy): domain Eukaryota; kingdom Viridiplantae; phylum Streptophyta; class Magnoliopsida; order Poales; family Poaceae; genus Zea; species Zea mays. The sequence continues at coordinate 40,668,915 of NC_050098.1, read as the reverse complement.
GCCGGGCCGAGCGCATGATTCACACCACCACCAATATGATCCGCTGCCTTCTATTTCAGGCGTCTCTCCCTGCCACCTACTGGGCAGAGGCCCTTCATACCGCCACGCATCTCCTCAACCGTCTTCCCTCGAAGGCGGTGAGCCACCCTACACCTCACTTCGCCTTGTACAACACAACCCCTTCCTACGACCACTTGCGCGTGTTCGGCTGTGCCTGCTACCCTAACATTTCCGCTACCGCCCCTAACAAGCTTTCTCCTCGCTCCACTCGCTGCCTCTTCCTCGGCTACTCCCCTGACCACAAGGGGTATCGGTGCCTGGACCTCACCTCCCACCGCATCATCATCTCTCGTCACGTCGTCTTCGACGAAGATGTGTTTCCCCTTGCAGGCTCCACCCCACCCACCGACCTTGACTCCCTCCTCGAGTCCGACCCGGTTCCCCCCCACCCCCGGCGCCCCGTCTTGCGCCGTTACCTGCTCCTCGTGCAGCCATGACGCCACAGCTCGCGCCTATCTCCGCGCCACGCGCGTCGCCGTCGACCTCGCCTGCGCCACGCACGGCCACGTTGATCATGCCTACGTCATGCGCGGCCCCGTCGATCCTGCCTGCACCACGCGCGGCCCCGTCGACCACACCTGCGCCACGCGCGACCCCGTCGACCACGCCTGCGCCACGCGCGACCCCGTCGACCACGCCTGCGCCACGCGCGGCCCCGTCGACCACGCCTGCGCCACGCGCGGCCCCGTCGACCACGCCTGCGCCACGCGCGGCCCCATCGACCCCGGCTCGCTTCGCCAACCCCACGCTTGTCTACCACCGCCGCGGCCACGCCACTACCTCCGCGCCCCCCGACTCGGGCCCGTCGACGAGCGCGACCCGCTTCGCCGACCCCGCCGTCGTCTATCACCGCCGCGAGCCGGCCACACCCGCCGCTCTCGACGCTTCGGCGGTTCGCTCCGAGCCGTCCGTATACCACCCGGTCGCCATCCACCGCGACCCCGGACACGTCCACCCGATGGTGACTCGGCGCGCCGCTGGCGTTCTTCGCCCCGTCGACCGGCTGATCCTAGCAGCTGATACGTCCAGCACTCCACCCGACGCTTCCCCGGTGCCCTCCTCCGTTCGCACTGCCCTTGCCGACCCACACTGGCGTCGTGCTATGGAGGAGGAGTACGCGGCCCTCTTGGCCAACCACACCTGGGACCTGGTGCCGTGTCCACCAGGTACCAACGTGGTCACCGGCAAGTGGCTATTTCGCCACAAGCTGACCTCGGATGGCTCCCTCAACCGCTACAAGGCCCGCTGGGTCCTTCGGGGCTTCACACAGCGCCCCGGAGTGGACTACGATGAGACCTTCAGCCCCGTCGTCAAGTTCGCCACTGTTCGCGCCGTTCTCTCCCTCGCCCTCTCCCGCGACTGGGCGATCCATCAGCTCGATGTCAAGAATGCCTTCCTCCATGGCACTCTGACGGAGACTGTCTGCTGCAGCCAGCCCACCGGCTTCGTCGACGCTGACCGTCCGGATCTGGTCTGCCGGCTGAACCGGTCCCTGTACGGCCTCAAGCAGGCGCCACGGGCATGGTACAGTCGCTTCGCCTCCTACCTGGCCTCCATCGGCTTCGTTGAGGCCAAGTCGAACACGTCCCTGTTCATCTACCGGCGCGGCGACGACACCGTCTACCTCTTGCTCTACGTCGACGACATTGTGCTCACGGCATCCACCGCCGACCTTCTACGCCGCACGATCGTCGCCCTTCAGCGGGAGTTCGCGATGAAGGACCTGGGGCCCCTACACCACTTCCTCGGCATCACCGCCGAGCGCCGGCCCCAGGGTCTCTTCCTCCACCAGCGCCAGTACGCCATCGACATCCTGGAGCGGGCTGGCATGTCTGACTGCAAGCCCTGCTCCACGCCTGTCGACACTCAGGCGAAGCTCTCTGAGGACGACGGGCCTCCGGTCGTCGACGCGACGTCCTACCGGAGCCTCACCGGCGCACTCCAGTACCTCACCTTCTCCAGGCCCGACATCGCATACGCCGTCCAGCAGGTGTGCCTACATATGCACACTCCGCGGGAGCCCCATCTCACCGCGCTCAAGCGGATTCTGCGCTACCTCCGCGGCTCCCTCGACTACGGCCTCCTTCTCCGACCATCCCCGACGTCGGAGCTCGTGGTCCACACCGACGCTGACTGGGCTGGCTGTCCCGACACGCACAGGTCCATTTCCGGTTACGCCGTGTTCCTGGGCGCCAACCTCGTCTCTTGGGCCGTCAAGCGTCTGCCCGTCGTCTCTCGCTCCAGCGCTGAGGCCGAGTACCGTGCCGTGGCCAACGGCGTGGCAGAGGCCTCCTGGCTGCGCCAGCTCCTCCACGAGCTCCACAGTCCCCTCCAGCGCGCCACCCTCGTCTACTGCGACAACGTCAGCGCGGTCTAACTCTCCACCAACCCCGTGCAGCATCAGCGCACGAAGCATGTGGAGATCGACCTGCACTTCGTCCGCGAGCGTGTCGCTGCCGGTGACGTTCGGGTTCTCAGCGTCCCCACCACGCTGCAGTTCGCCGACATCTTCACCAAGGGATTACCGTCGAGTGTATTTTTAGACTTTCGATCCAGTCTCAACATCTGTACAGGATAGAGTTGTGACTGCGGGGGGTGTAAGAATACCTGTCTAGGGTTTGGGGTCTTCCCCGTGTATTGACCATCTCACCCCTCTGTAATGGGTCTGGCCCAGTTTACTCAGCCTATTAATATATCACCTAACCCCTGTTAGGGTTAGGGTTTACATTCCAACAGTTGTGTTTATCTAATTGCCACAAAACTTGGTTACCACCAAGCAATTAAGGGCATGTTTGGATGCCAGCCTCATGTTGCTAGGCCAAACATTGGTCGTTTTGATTGTATGCAAACCTAATGACATATCGTTAGGATGGTAGTCAAGCTTTGGCTGGCTCTAATTCAGACATAGGCGACTTAGTTTTTGCACCCAATCTCTAGCCGATCATGGCCAATTGATTTGTGCACCAAAAATTGAGATGGGGCTCCCGCGGGGTGTGCATGTGAAGGCACACCTGCTGGACCGCGTAGGCAATGTCAGGACATGTGAAGATGAGGTACTTTAGAGCCCTAGCTAGACTCCGGTAGGCCATCATGTCGTCGTCGAAGACCTTCGCCTGAGTGTCAACTGGCGTGGAGCAAGGCTTGCAGTCGGACATGCCAGCTCGCTCCAGAAAGTCGATGGCATACTGACACTGGTGAAGAAAGAGGTCATGGGGGCGACACTCCATGGTGACTCGCGCTACAGGGCGACGATTGTGCGCTGGAGGAGGGCAGCACTGGACGCCATGAGCATGATGTCGTCGACGTAGAGAAGAAGGTAGCCGGTGTCATCGCCGTGCCGAAGGATGAACAGGGATGTGTCCGACTTAGCCTCGACGTGATGGAATAAGTCTTTGTGGTCCTCTGCATGTGAGAGGATAGCATCTTAGACTAGCATCTTAGAGGACAACATCTTTTAGAACAACATCTTAGACTAGCATCTTAGCATATGCTTGACGTCTTGACGAGCTATAAATATGTAACCCGAATCCCTCAGGTTGGTATGGCATTGTGTGAGAAATAAACTAGAAAATTGACCTAACTCCTAGTGTCATCCTCTCGATGAGAGCAATAGCTCTGCTACTTACAATTGGTATCGGAGCCAAGTTGTCCTATAACCTAAACATATTCTGCTCATCTCCTTCCCATGCCCCTCCCTGTCCTCAGTGGGCACCAGGAGCACTGACTGTTCCTACACATCCCTTCTCTCCTACACAGACGAGCGACAGTTCATCTGAGGCAACCTCTTCGCCACGCAATAACCCTCATTAGCGTGCCATGTCTGAAGGACAGTCTCAGCGCTCGGTCGCCTCGAGTGCGCAACACTGGCAGGAGACCAAGGTCGCAATGGTAGAGGAACATGAGCGAGCAGCGGCAGCGACTGCAACAACGGCGGCGAGGGCGGCAAGGCTGGCGGCGGTGGAACTGGTAGCAGCAAGGGCGGAAGTACAAGCAACAACGACGGTGGATGCAGCACGTGCGACAGCAGCAGAGCTCAAGGCTCTGCGCGGCAGTAGCACCAGCAGCTCTGCCTCTACCGACGGCGGCACCAACGCCGAGTTCAGGCTGGCAAGGGACGCAGCATGAGAGCAGGCGGCGTAGTGGGCAACTGCGCATCCCCATGGGCGCGGTGGCGACAGCCCAAACAGGCGCAAACGCATCGGCGGGCAAGCATATCATCCGTCCCACACTTGTGAGCGACTAGTCACATGAAAAACCTACACTACACAAGTCTTCCAAATTCTATCACAAGGTTCAAAGGTAATTGATCCCACAAACATACTTTCATAGGCAACTTTGGTTGAATATTGACCATTGTCAAAAAACCTAAAGAAGTGTTTATCTTCTACATCAGGTTGAAATTCAAAATGCTTCCGAATCAATCTACTAATTCTTCGTGCAATTCCATTGGAAAATTGGCAGACTAGTTAAAAGCACCATTCTTATCCAACAAGGGTCATCAGGTAGATGCTCTCTCTATATATATTGGTGTGCATATGCCATATACGGTTGGCAAGCACTATTGCTTCTGTTACTAGGATGATAATTGGTGAAATAATTATGAAAAGGTCAATTCTTGCTAGTTTTGAATCCAAAGATAGCACAAAGTTCTATTTCAACCACATGCTAATGAGAAAGCATATGTTGACATTGAAAACTGTGCAGATGAACAAGGATGCATTTGCAACATATCTTACCATGAACGAATGTGCAGGTAATCATGAAATATTTGATTTATTTACATTTTAAGTGAGATGTTTCCTGCTAATGATTGGTGTGAATGCTGAGATGTCCACATCAGTTTAAACATAACTATGAAGTTGTAGATGTTTCTCAGATAACTGTGGATTTGAAACCTGATTCAAAAAATATTGTAGATGTTTCTTAGATAACTGTGAATATGAAACCTGATTCAAAAAAGTTATGTGACGACTTTAAATACATCTTAGTGTCTTTTTTTTTGATGAGATTACTGTAGGGGGAGCCCTACAGTGTTCTTTTATATCTTAGTGTCTTTTTTTATCGAACACGCAGGAGACCAAAGCAAACCATACTACACCAGCACAAGGGCGATGAGGTAGGAGATACCTCTAACCTTGGCCAAACCCCAAATATGCAACTCATTGCCAGTGAGTAGTAAGGATCTAGCCAAGCTATGAGAAACATCACCAAACGCATACTTGTTACGATGAATCCCCAAGGTCCACATGCCAAGAATGACAATGGAATTGAGGCCTTTCTGTAAAGATACCCAGCCTTCAAATCAATTCTTTCTTAATGCCCACCAATCATCAAAGATCTCCCCGATCTATAGGGCAAGGAATTGCAGTCCGACTCTTTGTAGACGTTTGAACCAGAGCTTTCTTGCAAAAACACATGACATGAGCAAATTGTTGATAGATTCTTTAGCCTAATCATTGTTGGGACTTGTGTTCCTGAGATCGTAGTTGTGTTGCATGGGAGGATGGGGACCAAGACCCTATGCTTGGGCACCGTTGTCTTACGGTTAGGGTTGAAGGAGGAAGCCAAGAATTAGGGAGCGGCACTGTACTGTTCACGCATGACCCGTGGATGAAAGTACCACAGATGAATAGTACGTGGTTTATGGGAAGCTTGGCAAGATAATTGTATGCTTGAGTCTTTATTCATGATCTAAGGGCCTTCACATATGCTGTAAAGAACCCACGCGTATCCATGTAGAATTCTAACTTACCAAACCAATCTATATGTATCCATATCCATCTAGGACTCTAACTTAACAAATCAATCTGTGTCCATCTAGGACTCTAACTTAGCGAACCAATCTGCTATATTTTAGGAAACTAATCTAGAAAAACAAGGAAACTTAGCCACATGGGCATTTATGCTGCTCAACATATTGGATACTAACCATAAAATCTCTCCCATCCTCCAAAAACAGCTCATCCTCAAGTTGAAAGTTGGGGTAGGAGAGCTTGAACTGGTTGAGCAACTTCCAAGTCGCATCTGCTTCAGCCACACCAACCCAATGCACTAGCACATGCCACACCACGACAGAGTTGGGCATGCAAGATCTTCAGTGGTGCGGTAGAAGACAACCATGCTCCATTAGCGGAAGGTGTGGAGGCCCCACGGAGGATCACCGTGAAAGGGTTTTAGAAGGCCGACATGAAAGACCTTGTGGATGTGGGTGCCTTCTGGAAGCTGAAGACGGTAGGCCACAACACCAATGCGTTCGATGATCTGAAATGGCCCACATAGTGGGGCCCAAGCTTGACGTTGGGCCGGACCACCAAGAATGTTGTCGGTGAAGTAGACGCAACCATACCTAGTCGCTGACGAAGAACTCCATGTCACGATGCTTTGCATCGTAGTACGGCTTGGCATAGGCCTGCGCCTAGAGGAGGCAGTCACAGACCTCCGCCAGGAAGAGATTATGCTGACGGAGCATGTCGTCGACGGTCTATGTGCAAGCCGTGCCCACTACAAATGGAGCAATCATGGACAGTTCCCGACCGTAGACCACCTGAAACGACGTCACACATTGGGCGGTGTGGAAGGACATGTTGTAGCAGTACTCCACCCATGGAAGCAGTCCACACCTAGGTGCGGGGTCGATTTCTTGTGATGAGGCGTAGGTACATGGTGATAGTCTTGTTTGTTGCCTCCAACTAGCCGTCAGTATGAGGGTGAAAGGCGGTGCTCATGCGTAGCTTGACGCCAGTTAGCTTGAACAAATCACGCCACACGATGCCAGTGAACTTTGGGTCACGGTCGCTGACTATCGACGTGGGAAACCCATGAAGGCGTACAATCTCGGCGAAGAAAGTTAGACGATGGAGGAGGCAGTGTAAGGGTGGTCGATCGCGATGAAGTGTGCATACTTGGAAAAGCGACCAATCACCATCACCGTCATGATAACAGACCTGGGTGGACATGTCCAGCTGCTAGAGGAGATGGACCAGGCGGAGGGACTCGGTCTTGTTCCGCTGGCACGTTGTGCAGGTGTGGACGTAGTCACAGACGATGGCGCGATTGTGCTCGAGGTAGAAGTCAGCGCGCAAGCGCTGTAATGTCTTTAGAATCCCTTCGTGACCGGCGTGCGCCTCTTGCATCACCTGAGGCAAGAACGCGGACATTGGCTGCAGGATGACGCGAGAGACATGGAGCAGGAGCATGTCGTGCTCATGCCATGGCTCACCGAGCTCGCTTCGGGAGCTGCTCGCGGAGGCGGGTGCTTGATGGGTCAGAAGCTTCCTCCCGAGCTAGGTCGGCGTAGAGTAGAGATGGCTGCCATGGTTGTTGTGGTGGGAATGATGTTGGTGTGGAATTGTTCCAGGGACCAAAAATTGACATTTGCCCAGAGCCCATGTCTCCTAGGGACCAAAAACGACGGCTCTGGTTATTGCTGCTCTATTTTGTTAAAATACATAACTGTGGCATTGTTTTATTTCCTATCATCTTCCACTGTCATCATAAATGTTTTTTTCCATCAGGGTGATTGTCGAACTAGCTATTCGTTGTGTTAAAAGTGGTCCCAGAGTATTTAAAGGTTTCACGGTGGGCTTCCATCCCCGCTCATCAGAAATTGTAAGTTCCTCTTGGTTTGTTTGTTAATCATTGCTTAAGCTAATATGACAGGTCTCTTTGGTCTTAGGTTTATAATGGATTCACTCAGCCTGGATTTGAACAACCTCACCATGGATTTAGGTACTATTTTCTGTCAAAGTGTTCTTCAAATTTAGTGAGACAAAATTGATTGTTTGTCCTGAAGCTTGCGGTTATCTTTATAAGTCTGCAAATGCGAAATGGTAATATTAATTGTGTTCATGCAACTAATCTTCAGAATGTAACTTTCAGCTTTGTAGTAGGCCTCACTTTGTTTTATAAGGGTCTCCTTAAGATGGAAATCTATAAGTGTTATATCAATTCTGTGGTTATCACAGCTTATCGACCAGGATGCTTTTATAACTTCTAGTTAATCATTCAGAATGTGGAAGAACTACTTTATAGGTCAACATGATTCCCATATGTGGTGCCTAGCTGGGGCTTCTAACCTCATGAAGCTCCTCCTAAGGGAGGCTCCTGCCCCTTAGGCTGGGTGTGGTCCAGGGATGTTTTTAGGGTGGTTGTGTTTAGTTGCTGTGTAGTGTGTTTCAAGTGTGCAAGGGGGGGTGTTATAACCCCCCATTGTAACAAATTCTTTTCTTCCTTAATGAAATAACACGCAGTTTTCCTGCGTTGTTCTAAAAAAATTAGCATGCAATATCAAAAGGGGCCTAGACAATAAGACTGATAGGCAACCTCTAGATAACAAGACTTATATTTATTCAATTAATTGCTAAAGTCATGCTATTTCTCACTTCATCTACACGAACTTCAAACATAAGCACCATGCCCTTTCTTTTGACTACTATTGTTTTCTATAATGTATTATTTTAAATCCTTCAACTTTATGGGACTTTACAAGTATTTTTCAATATAATTCTACACCTATACTTGTTAGTTTTTAAGGTTTGACTAAATCTTGTTCTAAAGAACATGTTTTTTATGAACGAGAGGGAGTTTATAAGCTGGATGTCCGTGTCAACTTTTTGAGTGTGATATTTCTATATGAACAGGATGCTAGTAGTTTATGTGAGTAGGTGCTAGGACATCTATGTAAATTAGTTAGCATGTGTTGAGCACCATTTTGAGTGCACGGACGGTCCGGTCCTGGGGCCGGACGGTCCGCGGTCTGGACAGTCCGCGCTTATGGGCCGGACGGTCCGCGCAGGCGCAGAACAGATTAGGGTTCCGAGTTTCTTGCTATGTTTGTTGGCGAAAATCTCGGGATAAGCTCGGAAATTAGTTTGTAAATGTTAGATTACCTGTCTAGGGTTTGGGGTCTTCCCCATGTAATTACTATCTCAACCCTTTGTAATGGGCCAGGCCCAATTACCTAAGTCTATTAATACTACACCCAACCCTGATTAGGGTTAGGGTTTCCATTCCAACTTGGTACCAGAGCCAGTTTCTCTTCCCTCCCACCCACAGCCGCCGGGCTGCTTCCCCACAGCCGCCGGGCTGCTCCCCCCTCCCAGCCGGCGGCCTCCCAGCAGCCGCCTCCGCCCGGCTCTCCCACCGGCGGCGCGCGGCTCCACCCTCCCCGGCTGCGCCCGCCAGGAGCTCCTGCAGCCGCCCCGCTCTGCACCTCTGCTAGCCGGCCGCCGCCACCTGCTCGTCGCGCGTCACGCCCCGACGCGCCCGGTCGTGGACCGCGGCCGAGCGCCCGCCACGACACCGACCGCGCGTAGCCTGCTCGTGCCGTCCCGGCGGCTGAACCGTCGCTCGCGCCGCGCCCGTGCGCTCGGCCGCCAGCCGTCCCCGCCCGCCGAGCGCGCCCCTTCCCCACCGCGACCCCGGCGCCCTGCGGCCTGCCGACCGCGCCCTCTCTGCCCCGTCTTGTCGCGTCGCCCAGGACGCCCGGAACGCGCGTCCAGCCATGTCCTGAGCCGCGCCCAGGCGCCCTGCACCGGACCACGTGGCTCGCACGTCTCCTCCTCTGCTTGGCCACGCTGCTGCTGGCCTCGCCTTCTTCCTCCAACCCCGGCGCCGCGCGCCCTCTCTGCCGGTCTCCTCCGTCGGCCGCTGGTCCCCAGCCGCCCTTCTCCCTGCCGCGTGCGCTCCCTGCCGCGGCTCCCTGCCTCGCCGCCCGACCCGATCCTAGCGGCTGCGCGCGCCCTTCTTGACGACTCCCATCACTACTCGCGCAGCTGCGCTTCTCCTACCAGTGTCATCTCCTCCCACACCGGTTCCATGGCGTCACCCCCGCCATACATGAGCTTTACCTCGCCCGCCGCTCTCGTGACTGTGCGTGTCCTCCTCCACGACGGTCAGCTCATCCGGGGCACGTTCGTGTCCTTCGATTCAGTCTGGAACCCTATTCTTCGGGACTGCGTCGAGGTCCACCCTCAGGCCGGCCGTCACGTCCCTGGTCCGCTTGTCTTCCCACGTGCTGCGATCGCCTCCCTAGCGGTTGAGCCCGTGTCATCTCCCTCCCTTCCTAGTGCCTCTCTCGGGGCACCTTCTTTGGCCCTCTCCGCTCACACCGTACTTCGCCAACACCACCTCCCCGAACCACCACCGATTGGGTGGTTGACTCCGGGGCCTCCTTCCACACTACCCCCACCACTAGTTCGTTACTCCACTCCCATCCACCCCACCCCTCACATCCTACCTCCATCGTCGTCGGCAACGGTTCCACCCTCCCGGTCACCTCAGTAGGTACATCGGCTCTTCCAGGACCATTCTGCCTTAACGACGTCCTTGTTGCTCCCGGACTAACTCATCCCCTCCTCTCGGTTCGTCGCTTCACTAGTGACAACCAGTGCTCTATGGAGTTCGACCCCTGGGGCCTCACCATACGCCACCTTCCCACACATGCTGTGCTCGCTCGCTGTGACAGCTCCGGCCCCCTCTATTCTCTTCACTTGCCCTCCACTCCCCACACCAGAGTAACCTCATCTCCTGTACTTACTACTACCACCACATCACATGCTCTTGCTACTACCACCACCACCTCCGCCATTTGGCACCGTCGCCTCGGGCACCCTGGACTTGACGTCATGTCCCAGCTTTCCGGCCACTCCGACATATCATATACTCGGGGCTCTTCTGAGCGCCTCTGTCATGCTTGTCAGCTCGGCCGTCACTCCCGTCTTCCTTTTTCTACTTCCACGTCCAGGGCTGTTCAGGCCTTTGATCTTGTCCACTGTGATCTCTGGACATCTCCTATCCTTAGCCTCTCCGGCTACAAATACTACCTGGTCATTCTGGATGACTACTCCCATTTCCTTTGGACTTTCCCCCTTCGGCTGAAGTCCGACACGTTTACCACCCTCACTCACTTTTTCGCCTGGGTATCCACCCAGTTCCGGCGCCCGGTCCGTACCCTGCAGTGCGACAATGGCCGCGAGTTCGACAACAACGCCTCCCGATCTTTCTTCCTCACTCACGGCGTCCAGTTGCGTCTCTCGTGTCCCTACACCTCTGCTCAGAACGGTCGGGCCGAGCGCATGATTCGCACCACCACCAACATGATCCGCTGCCTTCTCTTTCAGGCGTCTCTCCCTGCCACCTACTGGGCAGAGGCCCTTCATACCGCCACGCATCTCCTCAACCGTCTTCCCTCGAAGGCGGTGAGCCACCCTACACCTCACTTCGCCCTGTACGGCACAGCCCCTTCCTACGACCACCTGCGCGTGTTCGGCTGTGCCTGCTACCCTAACATTTCCGCTACCGCCCCTAACAAGCTTTCTCCTCGCTCCACTCGCTGCCTCTTCCTCGGCTACTCCCCTGACCACAAGGGGTATCGGTGCCTGGACCTCACCTCCCACCGCATCATCTCTCGTCACGTCGTCTTTGACGAAGATGTGTTTCCCCTTGCAGGCTCCACCCCACCCACCGATCTTGACTCCCTCCTCGAGTCCGACCCGGTTCCCCCCCACCCCCGGCGCCCCGTCTTGCGCCGTTATCTGCTCCTCGCACAGCCACGACGCCACAGCTCGCGCCCATTTCCGCGCCACGCGCGGCGCCGTCGACCCCGCCCGCGCCACGCGCAGCCACGTCGCTCATGCCTGTGCCACGCGCGGCCCCGTCGATCCTGCCTGCGCCACGCGCGGCCCTGTCGACCCCGCCTGCGCCACGCGCGGCCCCGTCGACCCCGCCTGCGCCACGCGCGACCCCGTCGACCACGCCTGCGCCACGCGCGGCCCCGTCGATCCTGCCTGCGCCACGCGCGGCCCCGTCGACCCCGGCTCGCTTCGCCAACCCCACGCTCGTCTACCACCGCCACGGCCACGCCACTACCTCCGCGCCCCCGACTCGGGCCCGTCGACGAGCGCGACCCGCTTCGCCGACCCCGCCGTCGTCTATCACCGCCGCGAGCCGACCACACCCGCCGCTCTCGACGTTCCGGCGGTCCACTCCGAGCCGTCCGTATACCACCCGGTCGCCATCCACCGCGACCCCGGACACGTCCACCCGATGGTGACTCGACGCGCCGCCGGCGTTCTTCGCCCCGTTGACCGGCTGATCCTGGCAGCTGATACGTCCAGCACTCCACCCGACGCTTCCCCGGTGCCCTCCTCCGTTCGCACTGCCCTCGCCGACCCACATTGGTGTCGTGCTATGGAGGAGGAGTACGCGGCCCTCTTGGCCAACCACACCTGGGACCTGGTGCCGTGTCCGCCAGGCACCAACGTGGTCACCGACAAGTGGCTATTTCGCCACAAGCTGACCTTGGATGGCTCCCTCGACCGCTACAAGGCCCGTTGGGTCCTTCGGGGCTTCACACAGCGCCCCGGAGTGGACTACGACGAGACCTTCAGCCCCGTCGTCAAGTTCGCCACTGTTCGCGCCGTCCTCTCCCTCGCCCTCTCCCGCGACTGGGCGATCCATCAGCTCGATGTCAAGAATGCCTTCCTCCATGGCACTCTGTCGGAGACTGTCTACTGCAGCCAGCCCACCGGCTTCGTCGACGCTGACGGTCCGGATCTGGTCTGTCGGCTGAACCGGTCCCTGTACGGCCTCAAGCAGGCGCCACGGGCATGGTACAGTCGCTTCGCCTCCTACCTGGCCTCCATCGGCTTCGTTGAGGCCAAGTCGGACACGTCCCTGTTCATCTACCGGCGCGGCGACGACACCGTCTACCTCCTGCTCTACGTCGACGACATTGTGCTCACGGCATCCACCGCCGACCTTCTTCACCGCACGATCGTCGCCCTTCAGCGGGAGTTCGCGATGAAGGACCTGGGGCCCCTACACCACTTCCTCGGCATCACCGCCGAGCGCCGGCCCCAGGGTCTCTTCCTCCACCAGCGCCAGTACGCCATCGACATCCTGGAGCGGGCTGGCATGTCTGACTGCAAGCCCTGCTCCACGCCTGTCGACACTCAGGCGAAGCTCTCTGAGGACGACGGGCCTCCGGTCGCCGATGTGACGTCCTACCGGAGCCTGACCGGCGCGCTCCAGTACCTCACCTTCTCCAGGCCCGACATCGCATACGCCGTCCAGCAGGTGTGCCTGCATATGCACACTCCGCGGGAGCCCCATCTCACCGCGCTCAAGCGGATTCTGCGCTACCTCCGCGGCTCCCTCGACTACGGCCTCCTTCTCCGACCATCCCCGACGTCGGAGCTCGTGGTCTACACCGACGCTGACTGGGCTGGCTGTCCCGACACGCGTCGGTCCACCTCAGGTTACGCCGTGTTCCTGGGCGCCAACCTCGTCTCTTGGGCCGCCAAGCGTCAGCCTGTCGTCTCTCGCTCCAGCGCTGAGGCCGAGTACCGTGCCGTGGCCAACGGCGTGGCAGAGGCCTCCTGGCTGCGCCAGCTCCTCCACGAGCTCCACAGTCCCCTCCAGCGCGCCACCCTCGTCTACTGCGACAACGTCAGCGCGGTCTAACTCTCCACCAACCCCGTGCAGCATCAGCGCACGAAGCATGTGGAGATCGACCTGCACTTCGTCCGCCAGTTCTTCTTGAGTATTTGGCGCTCCGAAAAGGCGTCAACATACTTTTTGGCGACTCCGCTGGGGACAACACATATAGACCTATCAAATCGGCCCTCAATGGCCGGCTCAAAAGATAGCTCGGAAGTTTCCACCAGCAACATCATCACACCGACATGGGAAACCTTGCCGACTGAAGAACAACTCCTGTTCGAGGAGCGCCAGGAGCAGCTGATCCAAGAAGCAAAGGCGAAGTTCCTGGCCGATTTCAAAGTGGACAGGAACAACAAAGTCGTTCGACAACGGGCGACAGATCTGGCTTCGCTCCGACCTACTACGATTACCCCCGATGTAAGTAGCACTAACGAACTCCAATCTCTTAAAGCTTACATAGACGAACAACGAGAACAGTTACAACGTATCGTAGGGGATATACAAAATGATCATAAAAGGCTAGTGCGTGTACTTAATAAGTCTACTATGGCAAATCTTCCTTCGCACGAGGTTGAATTGAGGGAATACACACATAATTCATCGGCTACAGGTTGTCACGACCAGTCACAACCCCTTTATGGGATGCCGATGGACATATACCCTGGGCAACGACAGCCTCCCACGCACATCGACGATAAATTTGCTGATCTGCGCATGTCCGGACCGTCCGCACGTGGGCGCGGACCGTCCGGGCCAGCGGCGGCCGATCCCATTTTTAGAAGCGAATTACCGAGACCTGCACCCAAGCCGCCACATGCCGTGCAAACCCTAGATAGCCCATGACCTGCTCACCGACTGCAACCCAGCTCTCACTCCGATGGAGGAGAGGCTGAAGCTGAGTCGCGACAGCACGACGGAGGAGGTGGATGCTACACAGTACCAGCGTCTTGTGGGGAGCCTTCGCTAACTCGTCCACACACGGTCTGACTTGGCATACTCCGTCGGCTACGTTAGTCGGTTCCTGCAGCGACCGACGACGGAGCATGAGCAGGCTGTGAAGAGGATCATCCGCTATGTTGCGGGGACTCTCGACCACGGTCTCTACTACCCGAGGTGCCCTGGGGGCACACCTTGTCGGGTACAGCGACAGCGACCACGCCGGTGACATCGACAGTAGCAAGAGCACAAGCGGGATCCTCTTCTTCCTTGGCAAGTGCCTCATTAGCTGGCAGTCGGTCAAGCAGCAGGTGGTGGCCATGTCCAGCTGCGAGGCCGAGTACATAGCGGCCTCCACTGCTTCGACTCAGGCGCTCTGGCTGGCTCGACTGCTCGGTGATCTCCTCGGGAGAGACACTCGAGCGGTGGAACTTAGGGTGGACAGCCAGTCCGCTCTGGCATTGGCCAAGAACCCCGTGTTCCATGAACGGAGCAAGCACATCCGGCTGAGATACCAATTCATCCGAGACTGCTTGGCAGAAAGGAGCATCAAGGCGCGCTACATCAGCACCAATGATCAGCTTGCAGACCTGCTCACCAATCTCCTTGGGAAGATCAAGTTTGTTGAGCTTTGCTCCAGGTCCGGGATGGCCCAACTTTCCCACAAGACGACGCCCAAGACTTAGGGGGAGAATGATAGAATAAGTCTTGAGCATCTAGAGGACAGCAGTAGCTTTTGACTGTCCTCTGTAGTCCTTTAGCATCTAGAGAACAACTTGACTGTCCTCTGTAGTATCTTTAGCATCTAAAGGACAACAGTCGCTTTTTGATTGTCCTCTGTAGTCCCTTTAGCATCTAGAAGACAACAGACGCTTTTGACTGTCCTCTGTAGTCTCTTTAGCATCTAGAGTACAATCCTGTTGTGTAGTGTGTGTGAGAAGGTGTGGTAGTGCAGCCTCTAGGGCTATAAATATGGGTCTCCAACCCTTAGATGGGTATGACATTGTGTAGTGTTTGAGGAAATAAACAGAAAAATTGCCCCAACTCATAGTGTCATCCTCTTGATGAGAGTTAGAGTCCCTCTACTTACATCCGCCACCCGGCCGGAGATTTGCTCTCCGACATTTGGCGCGCCAGGTAGGGGGCTAGGCATTAGGTTTTTGCTTGTTTCCTTACCCAAGCATGTTGGTGCAGATCATTGAGCACCGCACCGAGATTTCGGTAGATTTTGCGGTGGAGGGAGAAGCTGCTTCCTCCACACCGCAGGTTCCCAATCGCCAGTACCAGGCACTGCAGCTGTGCACGCCGCACGACAGTACACGGCTACGCAAACTTTCCGGACTCAATCGAGGGCATCTCCGGGGGCGTTGTCGGCAGCCAGGGAGTTGTTGCAACACCCTCCAAGCTCCACGGCCTCACCAGGGGCCATGAAGCAATGGCGGGACGACGTCGACCGACAGCTCGGTATGGCACATTCTACTTTGACCAGGTCGAGGACGCGGTCATCCCTACGCCAACACGAGGCGTCGGCGTCTGTGCGCTCGCCCTATGTAAGGGGCGCATAGACCAACGACCTCCGGGCAGAACTCAACCGCAGGCGTGCGGGAGAGGATGCCCGGGTCTCTTTGGAAAGGGCGCGCGAGCGCCGCCAAAACATCGATGGTCGCAACCTCGATCAAGATTTTGCTGCGGTTGCACCGCAGACACCGATGGGCACCCGGTCCCAAACGGGTGTCCCCTTGGCCGGTGTGGGCTGCGCCGCCCTTGCGGATCATCTCCGCGCAGCGTCATGGTCACCCAAGTTCCGGCCGCACCTGCCGGAAAAATACGACGGAACATCGAACCCGTCGGAGTTCTTGCAGGTGTACGTTACCGCCATCACGGCAGCAGGTGAAAATACCGCTGTGATGGCAACATACTTTCATGTGGCCTTGTCTGGACCTGCCCGGACCTGGCTCATGAACCTCACCCCGGGGTCAGTCTACTCCTGGGAAGAGATCTGTGCGCGGTTCGTTGCGAACTTCGCCAGTGCTTACCAGCAGCACGGTGTGGAGGCCCACCTCCATGCGGTGAGGCAGGAGCCTGGGGAGACTCTCTGGAAGTTCGTCTCCCGCTTCACCAAGGTGCGAGGTACTATACCTCGTATTTCTGATGCTTCCATCATCACGGCCTTCCGACAGGGAGTACGTGATGAAAAAATGTTGGAGAAGTTGGCCACGCATGACGTGGAAACTGTCCCCACACTCTTCGCTCTGGCCGATAAATGCGCCAGAGCTGCTAAGGGCCGTGCATGGCACTCAGCCCCGCAAACCGGAGCTGCCCAGTCGGGTGGCTCGGGTGCCGTCCCCCTGGACGGAAAGAAGAAAAAGAAGAAGGACCGCGACTACTAGAAGCCACAGTCCACCGCTCTGGTGGTCGCAGCCACGACCGGGGGCCAGGGCGACCGCAACAAACACCCACGGCCGCAGAGGGGTAACAACGGCTCACGCCCTGTGCACCCCAACGGTCGCCACGGAGTGTCACGAGATCATTGACCTCGCGAAACGTGTCAGTGAGCGGCGCAAGCAGTCTTCCAAAGACGGCTCTCCACC
This sequence comes from Zea mays, assembly GCF_902167145.1. Lineage (NCBI taxonomy): Eukaryota > Viridiplantae > Streptophyta > Magnoliopsida > Poales > Poaceae > Zea > Zea mays. The sequence continues at coordinate 40,651,885 of NC_050098.1, read as the reverse complement.
TCGCCGCCGACCTGGCAAAGAAAAGGTGGACGATGGCGAGGTGGCCGCGGCAGAGCGAGATCTCGGGTATCTGTCGCCTGAGGGGGACCTGAAGGATGTCTTCGCCGGAGGCTCCTACTCCGGTGAAGACAACTAGGCGGACCCCAGGGGGACCCCGTGCTCCCCAGTCTACGGAGCTGAAGCATGCCTTCCTCCAGAAACCCTTCTGGATCCCCCGCGGGTCCAGGCTTCCGACAGGTACATACAAGAACTGTCGCAGCCAGAGACGGGGGCTCCCGTGTCAAATGCAGATGGGGACCCAGGGTCGGGACCTAGCCTTGCGGCAAGTACCAAACCAAGAAGGGCTCCGCAACTCTCCCCCAGCTGGGAAGGACCCTTCAAGGTAACAGGAACGCACCGACCCGAGGGTAACCATCTAGCTACGACTAAAGGAGTGCCTTACCCCGATGCTGAAACATCTCTGTAAGTTCTATCCATAGAGCAAGTCTGAGGGGTCGAATCTGTTTCCCTTTTTTGTAACTAGGTAACGCATACGTGTACGACAATCCGGTGGGGTCTGTCCCCGTAAGCCCGGTCTATTGGTCTGCACACATGCATGACGAGTTATAAAGAAAAACTGCCCCCTCAGTTGTGCCCCTATGATAGATCCACCTCACTGCTCCATGGTCTTACCTTGCAGTTTTTCAGATAATACTTTTTATCTAACCCACCCGTATGGTTCCTATCTGTCCTAACGTTACGATGTCTGAATTGAGCAGCCAGGCTTGCAGTCTAGGGCCCCCGATACGAAAGTTGGGAGGTCCGACAGCCTGGGAGCCGACCCTAAAGAACGGGACCCCGTTCCATGGGGTGGTCCGGAGCCCGTGTAGCCGCTCAGCCTGGTCCCGTACCGTGGGCATGCATGCTCCACCACTCCGTGACGGGTACTTAGTATTTGGGGCTATAAGTCCTGCGGGTCCGACAACCTCGGGACCGGAGCTAGAAAATGGGCATTAGTCTCCTGGGGTGGTCCAGAGCCCGTGCAACCGCTCAGCCTGGTCCCGTACCGTGGGCCTGCACGCTCCACCGCCCTGCGACAAGTGTCCTAGTATCTAGAACCGCGACCCAAGGGGGTCCGGACACGCAACTTGGCCACCCGGACTAAAACCTGCAAGTCCCGAGCATGTATCAAAGGACGGCTAATGTTAGACAAGGAACCCTATGAGGTGTACTACTAATGCTTCCTAGCTAAAGATGTGTACAGATCCAGATCCGGCGAGGCTGCCTCCCGAGAATTGTTGACAACCTTTTCAGAAACGCTGGTATCCAACCTCAACACATCAAGCCTGCATCCCAGGCGGAGGGCCAGATACTAAGGAGGAGTCAACAATATCGCAACAACTAGAACAAGTTGAAAATAGATAAGTGCTAATACTACTTGACAAATAGTACTCTTGAGTACCTTACAAAAAGCGAAAGTATTACATCTGTTTTCAAGTGGAGCACTAGTTCCATCTCTACTTCGCAGGAATGAACTACCTCCACACAAGTAGGGCCACGGGATAGCTAGCTCCGAGGAGCTCGCTAGCGGAGGCGACCACATCAGCACCGACGGCGACGACCGCCTCTGCACCGACGACTCGCCAGCAGCGACGATCACCTCAGCACGTACGCTGCTGCGGAAAGGTCCTCGCCCCCGTCTACCTACGGGGGGCGACAACGAGGCCATTAAAGCCAAAGAGTTGGAGGCTCGGCGGCAGGTGGCACTGATGGTCTCGCCAGCGGAAGCAACCACCTCTGCAACGGTAGGCGACGGCTGCCTCAGCGCGCGCGAAAAGGTCTTCACTCCCGTCCTCACTAAGGAGTGAGGACATCCAAGAACGCAGCCGCCGCCCCCGCGACGCACGACGCCATATACAACCCCTCAGTGCGGCCGACAGCGCGGGAGAAGCCGTGGGTGTGGCGGACCTGCGCACGGCGCGACCGTCGCCCGTGCGGTGAACGGACAACCACGCCTCGACCCAGCGTCGGAGGCAGCGTCGGAGGCGGCGCCGAGGCCACCCAAGCCGAAGCACCGGGCACGCGGTGGCTGGCGGCACCTGCAGTCGGCCAGCCCCGCGTACCCGAAGTTCGCCTCCTTCGCAAGGCTGGCGAACGCCCTTCTCCCCAGGATACTGAGGGAAGAAGCGGGCCGTCAGCCCATGCGGAAGGCGGGGCCCCAACTCGGCACGCCCTCCTCTCCAGCACGGATGATGAACATCCTTGAAGCTGAGGGCAGGAGGGAGGCCGCAGCCCGGCTTGCTTCTCCCCACCACGAGACTAGTGGTCATCCCTCTAGATGACCACTGGTGGGAGATTGCAGCCAGGCTGCGTGATGAAAATCCTTGAAGCCAAGCGATGGCGGAAGAATGCCAACCCCCATGGGGTTGCACTCCTCTAACAACAACAAGAAGAAGACAAGATTGGCGGCACCACCGCGAGCACGAGCTCTTCGGCGATGAGATCGCCGGAGGAGACGGCCCTGACGCGGATCCCTCCAGAGAACACCGGCGCACTCCATCTGGAGGCCCGGAAGGTGGAAGGGCGCGATGGATGCAAGAGGAGCGAGGCATGGCTACTACCCGAGAGATCGACCCCTTTTTAAAGGCAGATCTCCCCACTCGCGCCCCCGAATCGTCACGGGCGAAGTCTCCCCCGACGTGCACCAGGGTTCCCACCTTATGACACGGGGGCCAGGCCCCACATGTCATACAGACTGACCCGAAGAAGGAGCGTGCAACTGCCCCGCAGCTATGCGCCCCTTCATTTTCGGGGCAACCAGCGGTCAGGAAGGCGAACCGCCGCACAAGTAGCATGCAACCACCCCGCGGTTAAGCGCCCCTTCATCTTCGCCGTAACCAGCGGTTAAAAAGGCGAACCGCCACGCAAGAAGCGTGCAACCGCCCCGCGGTTGTGCGCCCCCTCAGCTTCGCTGCAACCGGCAGTCCAACACGGGGGCTCAGGCCCACATGTCATGCAACCGGCGCGCCGGTTACTAGGTGCGGAAAAATCGCACCGCCGCTTGCGCCAATGCCACGTCTTCTCGGGGCACGCTTGCGCCAATGCCATGTCTTCTCGGGGCCGTCGCGGGAGTCTGAAAAGATAAGTTTTTCAGAACAAGTGCAGCGACTCGAGGCACCCCGCGCGTGGCCCAACAATGACATTAAGTACAATGGTCACAGGCCAGTCAGCCGTGGGAATAGGCGTGGCAGACGACATGACCATAGGCGGGTCGGCGGTAATTGCGCCAACGGGCGCACAGGAGCAGCAGGCCAACCGCAAATCAGACTCTGGCCCAACCTACAGGCTCGCATCCTCCCCTGAGGCGGGCCCGGGGGCCACTGTCGGTACCCTGAATCAGGGGTACCCTCTTCTACAGTATGAAGACGATGCACACGTACGAGACCTCCAGGTCACACCGAGAGTGGCACCCGACCCCACCACATGGGCAGGCCTAAGGGCACCACGTGGCGAGGAAGGATAATACATCCCGGGAAGCACCGTTGGGTCCGGACCTCCGCAGAGGAACACCGGACCCCTGTGAAGTACGAGTCCGGAGCTCCCGAGGTGACATGCCGGGTCCCCCGGGTGGGTCCCAGGTCCCCCCCCCCCCCGAGTGAGGTCCGGGCCTTAGCAAGGTCCCGGGACGGGGAGGACCCCGACACAGGCAAGGGTTCGGTGCCGACACGTGTCCAGACCATGCCCTACGCTCCCCGCTCAGGCGGAGACCCGCCGCGACCGCATGGCTTGTGGCTCGTGACATAAGCCAACGGGCCGAGCCTGACGTAAGGCCCATACGGCTGTGCAGTCTTTGCATTTATTGCGGAGAGGACGCGCCGCCTGCCACCACGCTGACGGGCGACGCGCCCTCTCAGCATTTAATGCGTCCTGTCCAATCCGCCGGCAGACGGCGTCAGGGTCACCCAGCAGACGGCGCGCCTGACCAGTCTGCTGAGCGGCGCACAGTACTCATCATCCCTTCTACAAGAAGCTTCCCCTGCACGCCGAGGATACGGAGATCTCGGGCGTCAGGGCACAAGAAGATTGCCCCAGCAGCAAACATTTGTGGCTCCAAGCGCTATATTCTTTGTCCCTGGGCCCACTTGTCGGGGCCCAGTACCTTTGTGCATGCCCCCCTTCAGCTATAAAAGGGGAGGCATGCGACGGTACACACAGGCTTAATCTTTTAGACCCAATCTTAGTCTCACAAGCTCCACAAGCTATCAAGCAATACATCACACAGTGGAGTAGGACGTTACGCTCCGGTGGCCCGAACCACTCTAAATCCTTGTGTGTTCTTGTGTTCTTCCCACTTTTCCAACTAACAAGCAAAACGCTTAGGCCCCTCCTCATCTTAGGATTTAGGGCGGGTGCACTCCGCCACCCGGCCGGAGATTTGCTCTCCGACAACCTAGATTGTGAGCGACAGCGTGAGGTGTTCAAGGTTACCGCCTGGTGTTCCAGCCCAAACTCCATTCCCAGGGAGTTTAAGCTTGAAATTGTTGATCCGGTCACGACCAATGGTGGGATGCTGCGCCGTTCATTAGTCTACCCTATCCGGGTGTCGGTGAAGATCCTTGACCGACCAAACATGCTGCAGTCCCTACAGCTGTCACCTCCTCCGGCGGAGGACGCGGCGGAGGCGGCGTCGATCTAGGAGGTCGTCCTTTGGTATTAATTCTCCTAGAAAAAGTTCGACGGCTGCGGTCATGCCTCGGTTGTCGGTTCACCAGCGACTTGGGCCGCGCGTGCAGTCCTTTGTGAAGGAAGGATTCAGGGTGCCTCGCGCCCTCGCCTGCCGGTCCATAAACGGCTAGGCCCCCTGGGGATATTCAACGCTGAGAAAGGTGCAATCAAGAAGGTGAAGAGAGTTTGGATTCCCAAGCGGAAGTTGAAGTCATCTGTGTCTGTTTGGATTCCTAAGACATGGTCTGCTCTTGTGTCTCCACTCTCGGTTGCGGTTGATGATGCACTTTTGGAAGCTACTAGTTCTATTGTTGCTACTGAAGATACTTTGGCTGGCTCTCCCCCGACAATCTTATGTCAAGACTCAAGAGGTTATTCCAGTGGATGTTGGAACTTGTTCGGAAGCTGCTATTATTTCTGATGCTGTTGGAGATGTCCTAGCTACCTACCCCCTGGCATCTCCATCCCGGATTCCCATGGTTGAATCTGAATTACAGGACGTTACTGTCTACTCCGGGGGAGTGGGCCTTCCCATGGTTGAATCTGAATTGCAGAACCTTATGTCGCCAAGTCTGTTAGTTTATTCCAGGAAAAGACATCAAAAGTTACAACTGATTGACGGTATTGATGAGAATGGCAGTGTCGGGGCTGCAGCAGATGCTATGATTTCTCCAGCTTCGGCGACTGTTTTGGCTGCTGATGACAGTGAGGATGGTAGAAATATGGAGCAAATTGTCATGAAGATCTCTTCAGGGACAGATCACGTTGGTCAGGACCCCGTCATTATCGGGGATGTGGCAGATGCTATGGTGTCGCCAGCCACGGCAATAACTTTTACACATCCTGATCCTAATTTGGGTTTGGTTGAGCCTACTGCGGCTGTGGCAGACATTCTGATGTCTCCAGCTGTGGTGGTTCCCAGTCTTCTTTCTTCCCATTCTGGCGAGCAGGAGGCTTCCCAGTCTATGCAGAGAGAAGAGTTCCTTAAATATGTTACTCGACAACCTTGTAAATTGCTTCCTGCTCCTCCAGTCATCTTGAAGAAGAAGGATAACATAATGCCCTCCAGATCGGTACCACGACGCAGCCGCAGAGTTGCTGGAGTAGGCGTTGAATTTAATGCCTCTGATCTTGACAGACGTGCTACCAAGAAAATCATGAAGGCAGTTGGCATAATTGCTGATAATGTAGGAATTGACCAGAGGGCTCAAGAGGAGTATGCTGATCTTTTCAAGACATCTTTGTCTGATATTCATGTAAAAGCCCTTGCAGCCTTGTTTGGCTGGCAGCTTCCTGACCACTTGTAGGGTCTGGGATTGGTTCTGCTTTGTTTTTTCCATTTGGTTGTTCTCATCGCCCTTGTGTCAATGAATCCGGAACGTGTTCTGATATGGAATGTAAGAGGATTAAATTCCTCGGCTAGGCAAGACTCAGTCCGCTCTTTAGTTGGTTCCTCAAAAATTGATATCATTTGCTTACAAGAAACTAAATTGGATGTTGTTCCCAGCTCTTCCAAATTCTTTTCCAAGGCTCAAAAGATTCCGCTCCAATGTAGAAAGCTCTCATTTATTGTTACCTTTTTTTGATTAAATAAAATCGTGTTGTAGGGGTTTACCCTACAACCTTTCTCCTTCAAAAACAGCTGAGGCCCTCTCCCACCATTCCAAAAAAGAGATAGTATCTGGCTGTGGGGCTAAGCTATGTAGGCCAAACTTTCTTAGCAGGTTATACCAGAAGACTTGTGAAAACACATGACACTAGCAGGTGGTTGATAGTTTCTGAGACAATGAATTGGAAGAAATATGATGATTGATTAATGGGAGCAAATGCTCAAGTACATATAGATAAGGATGTCCACAGGAAAAGGAAACAATCATACACAATCCTATCAGGGAGATCCTTGCCTATTGAGACCAACTAACCAAACCAGGGGCAGACGCACAAGGCAACAAGCATGTGCAGCCATACCACCCTAAGCTGTCTAAAATAGCACATGCTAGCTATTTCAATACTCCTAGAATTTTTACTACATATTGTAGTCCTTACACTTTTAATAATTATATATCTGATTATATTCATCTATGTTAGAAAATAGAATCCGCTCTACTATTTCTATATTATTTTCACCAATATTCTATTTCCCTTGCAGCTTCCAGACTGAGCAGATTCATGTGTCTCTTTACCTTAGCGCCAAGTCCTCACTCTCAGGCCTTGTTGGGAAACCGACCTTCAAGGTAAAATGTAAAACGAATTCGGGGCTGTCAAAATATGATGGGTAATTGTATGGTTGTCCCTGTTTTGAACTCCAACTACCTATTTGGCCTCATTTTTCGACCACGCATCATTGCCCCTGATTGTGTAACTTGAAATTTTGCTTGATCTACCTCCATTTAGTCCACTTAACGTATTAAGTCAACGTCAAAAAACATTTCTGTGCCATCACTGTTCCAGCATTACCCTGCTCGTTTCCACCTGTTAGTGTAACCACATGCTCTATTGTAATGCCTCTATTGTAATGGGCCTTGGCCCACCTAACTATGTTATATTAATGCACTCCCAACCCTGTTCCGAACAGCAAGCCATAAGAATGTTGCATTTTACTAGGAGCCCAAATTTTCTAGATTCGCTTCTAAGGTTCAAAAACACTAGTTTGAAAAACTTGGTCTCCTCCCAAATGTAAATTCTTTCTATGGCTTGCTGATCTTGGAAGATGTTGGACAGCAGACCGTCTGCAGAAGAGAGGTTTAAGCCATCCTGACAAATGTGTTTTGTGCGACCAAGATCAAGAAACCATAGACCACATTTTGGTGGGCTGTGTCTTTGCCAGGAGCTTCTGGTTTCAGCTGCTGGGACAGGTCAACCTGCCTGGCTTTGCTCCTCAGTTGGGAGAAGTTAAAACTATGGAATGGTGGAGCAGAATCAGTGAGCAGCTGCAGGGGATTGGGCTTAATTTCTTAATTACCCTTGGGTTATGGACTCTCTGGAACCATAGAAATGGGTGCGTTTTTTACAGAGTTAAACCCAGTCTGGAGGGAGCTATTAGAAGAGCTGAAGAAATTGTTGTATGGAAGTTCGCGGGGGCTAAACACCTTGCCCTTATTACAGCTCCCATTCTAGGTGTCCTTCAGGGATCTGGTAGAGGGATCAGTCGCTAGCCACATAAGGAAGTTTGTTTGTGTCTGGGGCTGGACTGGTGTGTTGGGTCTGCAGTTATGGTGACCTTTTAGGTGGTCATCTTGTTTTGTTGTGGCCGGATGGCCATGATTATTTTTTCTTCTTCTTTCTTTCTTTCTTTTCTTTTTTGTGTTTGTATTTGGTCTATTTTTAGACCCTCCTTCTTTTCGTAATTCAATGATACACAGCTCTCCTGCGTGTTCGAGAAAAAAAATTGTAGAATGCTAGATAGGCTGATTTTGTTGTATATTTTCTAGAGCTAGAGAAACACAAAAAGTGCTGATCATCTTGGTCAGATAGAGTCACTTCATGTAGGATATCCCAAACTTGAAAAAATTGAAAAAGGCCAACCATTGACAAACATTTCATGTAGGATATCCCAAAAAAAGGGCGTACCCAATGCCGTAGGCTTCCCGCACTGTGCGGGGTCTAGGGAAGGGTATCTTTAAGCGCCAAGCCTTATCCGCATAATATGCAGAGGCTGGGCTTGAACCTGAGACCTTCCGGTTACAGACGGTAGGCTCTACCGCTGCACCATGCCCACCCTTCTCATGTTGGATATCCCAAAGTTGAAAAAATTGAAAAAGGCCAACCATTGACAAATTACCCTGGGTATCAGAAAACCATCTCTAGTCCCCTAAAGCATCAACCACAAATCTTTTTCTCTTGAATGTAATTTAAACCGCCTCGAACGTAGCTGGAGCAACATCAGCTATGCTACGACCCATCAGCTATCTGACGGACCAGAAACGGGTCGTCAAATCATTACCAACCATAGTAACGATTGCAATGGAAAAAGGATGTTGCTTTCTTGTGAACTAGTATCTCTAAGCCATTCCAAGTTCTCGGAGCCCCAGTTTTTTCTAACCAGAGCCAACGGACTTGCAGAGCCCAACTCATGAGCACAAATTTAGACACCTTATCCCTAACCACAAGACATGAACCACCATTAATTTGTTGTCTACCTTTCCATAAGAAAGCTCTTCTTGATTTATCGATTGCTTTGATGAACCATTTTGGGACCTTGATAACTAGCAGCACATGAATAGGAATTGCAGTCAAGACAAATTTCACCCAAGTAGCTCTTCCAGCCATTTTCATAAGGCCTACTTTGCAGGAAGTTTGTTATCTATCTTCTCGACCCATGACCAAGGAGCGAATTTTGTTAACTTTCTGTTGGAGATGGGTAACCCTAAATAAGTACATGAGAACTTTGAGCGCACACAACGGATGGTTTGCTCAACCACCTCCATATGGTCTGAACCGCGTTAAAAAGGAATTACACAACTTTTCTGCAGATTGGTGTGTAACTCTGAGGCATCTCCAAATCTGTTGAGAATATTCATAGCAAGTTGCATTTCATCCTCCGTAGGCTTGATAAACAGGACCACATCATCTGCATAAAGGGAGTTTCGTTGTTTTTGTAAACCATTAGCCAAAGGATGAATGGGCCCAAACTCACAAGCCTAAGAGAAGATGCTGTTAAGAACATCCATGACCAGAATGAATAACATAGAGGAGAGGGGGTTTCCTTGATGGAGACCTCTCACGTGACTGATGTCAGCCCCTGGCTGTCTATTGAGAATGATTTTAGTGGATGCAGTCCTAAGTGAATTAGAAATCATGTTGCACCAAATAGGACCAAATTCCAAGTGAGTCATCACATCTAGGAGACTGCCAAGAGACAGCCAAACACTTTCGACACGTCTAATTTTAGAAACAGAGTTGGTGTCTTGTTTTTGTGAAGGAGCTTGATTGATTGCTGCACTAGGAGGTAGTTATCATGGACACATCTTTGGGAGCCATCGCCTCATCTTTATTTGGGATTAACGTGAGATAAGAGAAAGGGCTTGGTGTTAACTGTTGCCATATTAATGCTAATTACAAGGCCAGTTGCACAGTTTACATGTAAAATTCTATCTGTCGCAGGTTAATCCAGTGAAAGGGCTTGGTGTTACACTTGCAGGATCAGGATTCAATGATGCCATGCCTAGTACCCTGTCTCCTACAGTTTTGAATGTGGATTGGAGATGTTAGTGTCTTCCTTGTGTATCCATTGTGATGCTTTATACAGCTTCAATAAGAATAACTCTGTTTTCTACGTTTTGTAGGTGAAATTGTTCGAACCAGTCCTTATGAGGTCCATATTTTTATCCCTGTGGAGGGCTATGACCCAATTGAATTTACACTAACGAAAAAATGTGGTTAGTCCTAGCCATAGAATTTTTTTTTCTCGAACGCGCAGGAGAATTGTGCATCATTATATTAAGAAGAAAGGTAGCACAACATTACAAGGCCAGCTCACGGCAGTCAGAAACGAAAATACACAAAAGTATCCATTGAGGACACAAGGACAAAAAACTACCACTAAATTAGATATCTAGGAAGGGATCAGTTAAGAGCAAAATGCCCTTAGCTCCTGCAATCTCACATAGTCTGCTCTCCTCTCTAGCTTGGATCAACACTTCAACCATATTTTTTCCTCGAACACGCAGGAGAACTGCGCATCATTATATTAAGAGGAAAAAAAGAGTCCAAGCTAGACCGAAACGAACAATACAACCATATTGGGAGACTCTCCATAAAAAACGCAACGGTTTCTATGCTTCCAAAGCACCCAGGCTCCAAGGATGATGAACAAGTTGAGTCCTTTTCTAACTGGATCCGCAACAGCCTCATCAGCGAGTCTCCACCATGAGGAGGAGGTTTCATTCAGATTTGGGGACAAATCTTGAAGCCCCACTTGACGCAACCAACGATACCAAAATTCTCTAGCGAAGACGTAAGAGATCAAAAGATGATCAATAGTCTCCACTTCCTGGTCACAAAGGGGGCACTTTTCCGGATGGTCCATACTGCGCCTGGCTAAGCGATCAGCAGTCCAACATCTCTTATGAGCCACCAACCACATAAAAAATCTGCATTTCGGGGGTGCCCAAGATTTCCAGATGTGCTCGAAAAGTTCAAATAGGACTGAACTGATGAACAACCCCTCATAGGCCACCTTGGTTGAGAATTTCCCATTAGAAGCAAATCTAAAAATATGAGAATCATCCACATCTGGTTGTAGCTCCACCGAGTTGAGAATATCCCATAGGGTATGAAAATCCATGAGGACCCAAACAGTGATGGCACCCTGAATATCCAACACCCAGGAAGTATTAGTAAGGGCATCCTGCATTGTCCTCCTATTAGCTCTTTGCTTAGGGATGGTAGCAAAAAGCCAGGAGCAAGATCAATAATCCTCTTTCCATGGATCCATCGGTCTGTCCAAAATAAAGTTGCAAACCCGTTTCCAACCACTGTTTCTACCGCCAAATAGAAAAAAAATCTCGAACCTTGTTAGGCACCTGGATAGAAAATGCTGACCAGGGCTGCTGAGGTTCCTTCTTTTGAAGCCACAACCATCTCATGTTGACCACTGGTTATGCCGTGTTCTTGGGCGCCGACCTCGTCTCCTGGGCCGCAAAGCGACGGTCTGTCGTCTCCCGCTCTAGCGCTGAGGCCGAGTACCACGATGTGGCCAACGGCGTGGTCGAGGCCTCCTGGCTCCGCCAGCTTCTCTAGGAGCTCCACAACCTCCTCCAGCGCCACCCTCGTCTATTGTGACAACATCAGCGCTGTCCCACTCCAATCTTGTGCAATATCAGCACACGAAGCACGTGGAGATCGACCTTCACTTCGTCCACGAGCGTGTCGCCGCCGGTGACGTTCCAGTTCTCAGCGTCCCCACCACGGTGCAATTTCACCGACATGTTCACCAAGGGGCTGTCGTCGAGTGTTTTTGCCGAGTTTCGATCCAGTCTCAACATCTGTACAAGATAGAGTTGAGACTGTGTGTGTGTGTGGGGGGTGTTAGAACCTCGTTAGGGTTTTGGGGTTAGTCTTTTTGTAAATACCTGTATACCCCTCTGTTAGAACCTCGTAAGGGTTTTGGGGTTAGTTCCCTTGTAATTACCTGTATACCCCTCTGTGTAATGGGCTTGGCCTAGCTAGTTGGCTTATATTAATGCACTCCCAACCCTGATTAGGGTTAGGGTTTCCCATAGGGAAGAAGGCCATGACCGCGGGGGTGGGGGCGTCGGCGGTGGATAGAGAGGCTGTGCCACGCGCGATGTGTGCGAAAGAGGCGGTGGGTGCCTCAGCCTACTAGCCGGAGTAGGAAACATGGCGGCGGCTGGGGTGGGCTCCCGTGGCAGCTGCTGCCGCTCAGGCGAGGAAGCAGAGCATCAACGCGATGTGGTGGAGACAACGCTCCATGGGTGGGGAGGAGAGCCCTGGATGGAGAGGAGTGTGGAGGGAGGAGCCAGCACATGCCGGGAGGGCTATCCCGCAGTGGCCACTGTAGCTCGGAAAAGAGGGGAAACGGTGGGCCACGTGGGGCTGGTCTGGAGGGAGGGCGTGAGGCCGAGTGACAGCACCACCATGGGGGGTAGGGGCGGCGGCGTGGAGGGTTTGCGTGGCGGTGTCACGTCGTGGAGGGGCAGCTCGGGCTCGCTGGGAAGGGGGAAGGCTGACACAGGCTCGTCGGGGAGGGGCAACACGAGGACAGGCGCACCAAGGGCGAGCGCGTCGGGGAGAGGCTGAGTAGGCGCGCTAGCAGAAGTGGAGGCATGGGTTGTGGTGGTGATAGCAGCCGAGATGCCGACCATGATGGGGGAGGAGGGGAGGCGACAGGTAAGAGGAAGAAGGTGGCAGCTGCAGGGAGGAGGGAGGGAGATGGCTCAATACCATGTTGGAGAGTGAAACCCTAACCCTAATTGTGTAGGGCATATATTATATATATCCAGGAATGTGGGCGAAGCTGGGGGAGGAAGGTGGCAGCTGTAGGGATGAGGGAGGGAGATGGCTTGATACCATGCTGGAGAGTGAAATCCTAACCCTAATTGGGTAGGGCATATATTATATATATCCAGGAATGTGGGTGAACGCCCATTACAATATACACAACACAATAACAGTAAAAGCCTTGTGAAAGTATTCCCGCCCTCATTTACCCTGTAACTTTGTCACTAAGAATGAGACTATATCAAGCATGACATACTCTGATAGAGATGGCAATTATGTTTTCTTGAAGACACAGGTGAGTTGCGTATCTTTGTATTAAAGAAGAGGAAATGGTAGAAACCCTGTTTCACAGCCACAAGCACACTCTTACTGTATAGTTCCCAAAGTACATTTTTGCCTGTGACAAAAATAAACTCGGCTGCAACAAGACCGAATCACTAGGTGCTGGAACACTAAAATGGGAGAGACCCCACACACCAGCCATGCCTCAAAGCTTGCTTCTTCAGCAAGCTGTAAGTCACCCACCATACTTATGGCAGTGGCATCAAACACACAACATTCCGATGCTTCCAGAGTCCAAAAGCCCAGAATGTTAAGAGAGCTGAGACCTTAGTAACCAGGTTCCTGGATCGAGGAACGGGAACGTGGTACGCGGTACGCTACTAAAAACTAGGTTTTAACACTACGAGAACGAGATAGTTCCCACGTTCCCGGAACGGAACGAACGTTCACAGAACGAGGAACATGACCAAGTTTCCAGTTCCCGGTTTTTAAGGTTGAGACCTTCCGCAACAGGCCGTTTTTTACCTCCCTAGCACTGCTCCACCAGTATCAGAGAACAAAATTCAGAGATGACAATTATTATATTTATCATAGAAGACAAATAGTTTCTGCAAATGGTGTGAGATAAGCAAAGTTTTTTTTGAAAGATCCGATAAGTGCATCATGATTGTGAACAGTCTTTCAATTTTCACTATTTTAATCCTTTGAATACATGAGTATGATATTTAATTCTGCATTATTTTCCTCATTTTGTATACCAGTATCTAGATGTTGCCTAATTATATGAATTTGTTTGTATATCTCTCTTCCTGTAGGTTACAGACAAGAAAAAGAGAGTGATCCCATGAAAGGCTGGGCAAAATTTGGAATTGTTTCTTGCGTGTATGTGTTTTTTAACTTAACAAGTTACCTTCTCAGTGATGGAAAATTTAATTGTGGATTGTCACATTCCCGTCCCCCTAAGGGCTAGTTTGGGAACCCCATTTGCCAAAGGGATTTTCATTTTTCCAAGAAAAATTAGTTCATTTTTCCTTGGAAAATTAGAAATACCTTAGGAGAATAGAGTTCCCAAACTAGCCCTAAAATTAGTGTTTCCATGATTAGCAATTGTTTTTTGCACATATGAATAATTTTCATGGTAATTGTGGTTTCTTTCGTTAATTGCTGTTACTGCTTACTGAAGCTCACTTTTCCCTGGTACTATTAGTACTTGCAGTACTATCCCTGGTAGCACAACTATTACTACCATTCTTTTTTGTTGCTCTTGCTGCAATTTTGTTGCCGTATTAGTGTTTGCTATTCTGACTGCTGTTCTGTCTGTGTGTAGGTTCATTGTCTTATCATGCATACTTTGTTGTGGAGGGTTCATCTACAAAACTCGCACATTGCATTTGGTATTTTTTAATTTATTACTTGAACAACAGACCAATACTATTCAGAGTTGGCTTGAAAGCATTTGATATTTCCCCCCTCCATTTCAGTACGGTTTAGATGCGCTGCCTGGTATTGCGGTCTTGTCTGCCCTATTGGATGCTGTGAGTGTTCACTTTGCCTTTACTGTTTTGTTGGCTCATCATTTTTTATTATCGTGCTAATCGATACATGATACTCCTTCTATTCTTTTTTATTTGTCATATTTTAGTATAAAAATGAACTAACCGGACGACAAATATTCGAGAATAGAGGTACTATTTACTCACTTATTTGTCTTAACCATTCATCAGGTTGGGAGACCAAGAGGCTACTTGCCTGCAGTTAATCCTAATGAAAACCATGCAAGCCATGCATCTTGAGAGCACGTGGTTGGTACCACACAAGTAGGAAGTAGCACAATGGATAAATCATAGGGCATATGGGCCAATGTGAACTAATGGGTATATTCTGAGGACTGTTTCCTGTATGTTTTCATTATATATTCAATTAATCTAGTCTCTACTTTATCAGACATAATTCGTTGACACATCCAGCATCAGCCTACCCAAGAAATTTTCCCTCTGCTACAAGCAAGTGAGCTCATGGAGCGTTGCTAATTATCGCACTATTAGTGTAGCTTTTATGCACAAGTTCTTTACATGTTCAAAAATGAAAAGCATATACACCATCCTTTGTATCACGCTTTGTAACATTTAATATCTTATTATCTTGCAGTAGAGTAGGATACTCAAAATTTAATTGAGCTCGTAGCATAGAGCTTACGTGTCATCAACATCAGAAAAGTCAAAAGATAAAAAAAAAATCCATAATCACGAACCGTTCCCTCCATGAAAATGTCCTTTGCAGCAACCTTAACCTGTTTTCTCAATAATACTCTTTCTGCGTGTGTGGATCCAGTGGTAGTACGAAGTGTCTGCATCCTTTGTACTGCTACATGAAAAACCAGGAGAGTAAAATGTTGGGAGAAATGAAACCTAAGCCCTAATTAGGTAAGGCTTAGTTTGGATACTCTAGTAATTAGTGGGATTGGAGTGGATTGACATGTATGTATTGAGAGAGTATTTGATCTATTGGGGATTTACACCCTCTCCAATCCCTCCAAAACACTCTAATCCCAAAGTATCCAAACTAGGCCTAAGGGATATATTAATATATATCTTGGTACACATAGGCCAAGGCCTATTATAAATACACAGTATGCTAAAACCTCTCCTCAGTCATAACTCTATCATGTATAGATGTTGAGCAAGATTGAAACTCAGAGAACACTGTGGATGGGAGCTGTTGAATAAATGTGGTCTTGGTCCAATTAATATTCAATAATAGTCAATTCTAATGACCCACTTTAAATGCTATTGTGTACTAATAAATTAGCACCATATTAGAAGTTTAAGTGACAAATCAATCAACTTAAATATGTGAACCGTTGGTGCATCTATTGAGAAGTTGAGAAAAGGATGAAGGGCTATCATGCGCGCGCCGCCGCCACCGGGCGGTGCCATGGCTCGTGGTAGGTCGGATCTTGGTCCGAATATTCCTTTCAAACGGTTGCACATTTTCCTGGAGTGATGACCGTTCGTTTCCTACCTTCTGACTGGTAGCGGACGTCAGTTACTCGTCGGTTTCTAGTTCTAATGGGGCGATCGTTTCTGTCCGTTCTCCTTCTCCCTCCTTCTGACTGCCTATAAGAATGGAGAGGGGGGACTATCTTCCAGTTACACGCGATCTCTCACACGCGTTGCAAACAGTACGTCACTGTCCCATCTTCTGCGAGCATAGAGAGAGTGGGAGAGCAGACCTCCGAAATCGCCATCCGTGGAGACACTTGCAAGGGTGTGCGGGCGATCAGGTTTTTGGGGAGCGTATTCGCGACAGCTCGCTTCACCCGTTCAACCAGCACTGCTTCGTCTACATCTGTTTTTTCGTCGTCTGCCCCGGGCGACGCATGTTGTTGTTCTTCTTTCGGTAACCGTTCGAGCGACTGCACTGCGTACATCTTCCTGCGTCGAATTTGTGCAGCTACATCGAACATACACATGAGATGTCTCGTGTGAATGGAGCCACTGATGCCTTGAGCATGGTCCCTCCGCAGGGTACTTTCTGTTTTTTGTATTTGTGCATGTTTTATTGCTTGTAAGAAAAATGGACCCTGCGCCATTTAGCTCAATAGGTTTTGGTGTTTGTGTGTTTCCCAAGTGTTTGTGTACTAATGTATTTCCCAAGTGTTTGTGTGTTGTAGTTCATAAGATGTGAAGCAGATTGGACTGAGGATCTGAGGATGCAACACCTCAAAGAAGACATTATAAGACCCATAGAAGATATTACAAAGTCATATTGAAGACACTTTATACATGTTAAGAGTCCAACACATCAAGAAGTAGAAGTGAGATACAAAGCTACAAAATAAAAGTGAAGTTAACAAAGTTGAGAGGAAGGGCTGACTGAATTAGAAGTGTTTCACAAAATCAAATCTACTCAAACTGACATGGCTTCAACTCTGAGATGTAGATAATTTTATAAGCTTTCCAAAAAAGTCCAAGATCATCAAAATCGGAGTTCAGAGCTAAACGTTATGCCCACAATACAAAATCGGAATTGCTGAAAAAATTGCAGCAGCATATGGGACGTCCGGTGCACACCAGACTGTCCGGTGTGCCAAATTTTCTCAAACTGGTATGGCTTCAACTTTGGGATGTAGAGAATTTCATAAGTTTTCCAAAAAGTACAAGATCATCGAAATCGGAGTTCGAAGCTAAAAGTTATGGCCAAAATACGACAAGCGAGCATGGGCTGTCCGGTGCACACCGGACCGTCCGGTGCGCCTTGTCCGGTGCGCCATCATCGGAAGCTCCAACGACTACCTTTAACGGCTAGTACACGTGACATGTCCAGTGCACCACCGGACAGTCCGGTGCACCTGTCCGGTGAGCCGCAGAAAGCTGCAGAACTGCTTTCGAGCGGCTATATTTGAGTTGGGGCCTATATATACTTCACCCAACCTGCCATTTGGAGGTGTGGGAGCCCAAGCAACATTCCAAGTAGTAGCATAGACATTTCCAAGTGCTCATACACCCAAGTGCTTAATAGAATCACTCGGTGATTAGCGTAGGTGCTTTGCGAAGTGCTTAGGTTAGTTAGACCGCTTTAGCGCTTGATCTAGGTGAATCCAAGTTAGTTGAGTGGGTTTAGATAAACCACCAATCCCTCGCCTCTTGTGTGAGCTGTTGTAATTATACCGAGTGGGACGAGAGTCTTGCGAGATCATGACAACTACGTTTGTGTCACGGCCGCCACCATGTATGGAGGAAACGAGGCCCACGACGTTTTCAGCCGGAAGCTCGATAGTGGAGACAGCGGGGAGCGTCCGGGAGAAGCCAGAAGCGAAGCACCACTTGCGTGTGGAGAAGGCCCGCGGCTCTCTAGAGAGTTACTCGACCGAGGTGCTTGGCCCTCGCGTGGGCTTTCCTTTGCATAGGGGCACCAACGAGGATTAGTCGGGACCTTGCGCGGTTCTGGATACCTCGGTAAAAATACCGGCGTCATCCACGAGAGTTTGCATCTCTACCTTACTCTTTAGCTTCTGCATTTACATTAAGCATTTAAGTTTCAATCTTGTCTTTCTAGCTAGTTGTTTAGATTAAAACTTAGCTTTCGCGGTAGAGATAGCAACACTTAGACAAAACCTAGTTTGCACATTCTAGTTTGATTATTTGCATAGGTTTTGCTCTAGGAATTTATTTGTGGCCTAGTTTAGAGAAAGTTTTAGAAGTCCTAATTCACCCTCCCTCTTAGGCGTCACATGTTTCCTACGTTGCTGTTTACTACTTATGTGAGTAGTGATACACACATGCACATACATGTCATCACATATATCACACTGTTTTCTGGATTAAATTAAAACTGATAATGCCTGAATTTCTAACAATCCAAAAACCTAATATTATGCATTTTCTATTAGTGGTTTTGCTACTGCGTTAAAACCAAGTGAACCATTTGATGAGATGTTTTACAAGAGATGGCGTAGTAAGATGATATTGTGGTTGACAACAATGAACTGCTATCATGCCACATAGGGAAATTTTGAACACTTTACTCCTGAAGAGGAGAGAATGTTCAACATTGCAGATAACCTGTTTCGAGGTGTCGTGATTGGCGCTCTTGCCAACAAGTATGTTGATTCATATCTAACGTGCACATATGCAAAAGAATTATAGGACACATTAGATGAGAAATTTGGTGTTTCTGATGCCGGTAGCAAGCTATACATTATGGAGCATCTATTTGACTATATGATGGTGGAAAATTGTCCTGTAGTTGAACAGGCTCATGAAATACAGGCACTTGCCAAGGATTGCCTGATAAGTTCCCATGCGTCATGCCTGATAAGTTCATGGCCGGCGATATTATCGCTACGTTGTTGCCCTCTTGGATGGACTTTGCTACCACTCTAAAACAAAGAGACAAGAGTTTAGCATGGTTGAGCTTATTGGTTCTCTTGATGTTGAGGAGAGGCCGAGAGCAAAAGACACTCGTGGAAAAGAAATTGAGACTTCTAGTACCAATATGATACACAAGAAGAATTCCAATGCATCACATAGCAATAAAAAGAGGAACAAGCAACAGAATGTCACAAAGCCCAAGTAGACAACCATGTTCAAAAAGAAGAACAAAGGAGCTGGTTGCTTTGTTTGCGGGAGTACTGATCATTGGCAAGCGCTTGTCTAGACCGCAAATTTAAGCAAGAGAAAAACCAGCTCAAGAAAAGAAAACAATAAACATGGTTATTAGCGAGACTAGAGAAGGAACATCGGGGTATGGTAATCTTTTACCTACTGTTCTTTCAGTGTGTTAATCCCCTGAGTGGTGGACTGATACTGGTGCTAATATTCATGTGTGAGCTGATATTTATTTGTTTTCTTCTTATCACTAGAACCTTGCTAATGGGGAACGAAATCACATGCGTGTGTTCTTAGTGTTGGTACAGTCATTCTGAAGTTAACTTCAGAAAAGACGGTGCTATTGAAGAACATGCAATGTGTCCCCTCCATCAAAAAGGATCTAGTTAGTGGCTCACAATTATGTCGAGATGGCTACAAACTTGTTTTTGAGTCTAATAAATGTATACTGTCAAAGTATGGAACATTTGTTGGAAAAGTCTATGACAGTGGAGGTTTGTTCCGCTTATCTTTGCATGATACATGTAATAAGTATGTGAACAATACTGTTTTGAATGAGTCGAATATTTGGCATTCTCGACTGTCATATCAATTTTAGTTGTCTCGCAGTTAGCAAATTTAAGTTTAATCCTAAAATTTGATTTAGTCATAGATTCTAAGTGCCAGGTGTGCTTGCAATCTAAGCAACCTCGCAAGCCTCATAAGGCTACGGAGACGAGGAATTTGGCACCACTAGACTTAATACATTCTGATTTATGTGAGATGAACGAAATATTGACTAAATGAGACAAGCGATATTTTATTACTTTTATCAATGATTCTACTAGATTCTGTTGTGTGTATCTTTTAAAATCAAAAGATGAAGCCTTGCATTATTTTAAGACCTATAAAGCTGAAGCTTAAAATCAACTCGAGAGGAAAATTAAACGATTAAGGTTTGATTGTGGTGGAGAATATTTTTCAGGTGACTTTTTCTGATTTTTTGTGTGCAACATGGTATTATTCATGAGAGTACACCGCCATACTCACCACAATCCAGTGGGGTTGCTGAAAGAAAGAATTGTACTCCAACTGATTTGGTTAATGCCATGTTCATTTCTAGTTTTTACCTAGTTCATTTCTAGTTTTTGTTGAAAAAGTTTCCACTTGCCTATTCACCCCCCTCTAGGCAACTTTCAGATAATTAAGATAAACAGTTCTAAGGATAATATGAAGTCGACAAGGCACATAAAGAGACATTTGAAATCTGTCAGAAAATTGAGAAACTCTAGAGTAATAGCGTTGGATTATGTCCATACGTCTAAAAATATAGCAGATCAATTTACTAAGGGGCTATCATGTAGTGTGATAGATAGTACATCAAGTGAGATGGGTGAAAGTCGCCTAGAGGGGGGTGAATAGGGCGAAACTAAAATTCTCAAAAATAATCACAACTACAAGTCGGGTTAGCGTTAGAAATAAAATCGAGTCCGCGAGAGAGGGTGCAAAACAAATCGCAAGCGAATAAGGAGTGAGACACGTGGATTTGTTTTACCGAGGTTCGGTTCTCGCAAACCCACTCCCCGTTGAGGTGGTCACAAAGACCGGGTCTCTTTCAACCCTTTCCCTCTCTCAAACGGTCCCTCGGACTGAGTGAGCTTTCTCTTCTCAAATGCTTGGAACACAAAGTTCCCACAAGGACCACCACAAGATTGGTGTCTCTTGCCTCAATTACAAATGAGTTTGATCGCAATGAAGAATCAAGGAAAGAAGAAAGCAATCCAAGCGCAAGAGCTTGAAAGAACACAAGCAAATCTCTCTCTCTCTAATCACTAGGGCGTTGTGTGGAGTTTCGAGAGGATTTGATCACTTGGGTGTGTCTAGAATTGAATGCTAGAGCTCTTGTAAGTAGTTGAAGTGGGAAAACTTGGATGACTTGAATGTGGGGTGGTTGGGGGTATTTATAGCCCCAACCACCAAACTAGCCGTTTGGTGGTGGCTGACTGTCGTATGGTGCACCGGACAGTCCGGTGCACACCGGACATGTCCGGTGCGCCAGCCACGTCACCCGGCCGTTGGGATTCGACCGTTGGAGCTTCTGACTTCTGGGCCCGCCTGGCAGTCTGGTGTACATCGGACAAGTACTGTAGATTGTCCGGTGCACTGTCTCGCGCGTGCCTGACTTCTGCGCGCTTCTGGCGCGCATTAAATGCGCCTGCAGGTGACCGTTGGCGCGAAGTAGCCGTTGCTCTGCTGGCTCACCGGACGGTCCGGTGTACACCGGACAGTCCGGTGAATTATAGCAGAGCGAATTCCCGAGACTGGCGAGTTCCAGAGCCGCTCTTCCTTGGGGCACCGGACACTGTCCGGTGTACACCGGACAGTCCGGTGAATTATAGCGGAGCGCCTCTGGATTTTCCCGAAGGTGAAGAGTTCAGCGTGAAGTCCCCTGGTGCACCGGACACTGTCCAGTGGTGCACCGGACACTGTCCGGTGGCACACCGGACAGTCCGGTGCGCCAGACCAGGGCACACTTCGGTTAACCCTTTGCTCCATTGTTGAACCCAATACTTGGTCTTTTTATTGGCTAAGTGTGAACCTTTAGCACCTGTATAACTTATACACTAGAGCAAACTAGTTAGTCCAATTTATTTGTGTTGGGCAATTCAACCACCAAAATCATTTAGGAAATAGGTGTAAGCCTAATTCCCTTTCAATGGGCCTGAGACCCACCTAAAGTTTATCATAGTGGTAACATGTTCTATGTGATCGGAGATCCCGTGAATTAGAATGGTGAAACAAGCTAGTGGTAGACTGAGAGGAAAGAGCCTTAATAAGGCTCATTTCAGATGCATATCTTTCCTTACTGTAAGGTAGGTTGGTGTTCACACCTTAACATGTTCCAAGTGGCTTACGAAAGGGCCTCTAACCGAGTTGGTTAGGTGGTCTGAGTAGCATTCCTCAGGTCCTAGGTTTGACTCCCCGTGGGAGCGAATTTCGGGCTATGGTTAAAAAAAACCTCGTCTGTCCCACGCAAAAGCACAAGTCTAAGGCTTAGCCCCGGTCGCGGTCGTTCTCACATGGGCTTCGATGTCGCTATGTATGGGTGGGGGTTCGGGGGTTTTCTCGACGTGTGTGAGAAGGTCTTCTTCTTAATACAATACTCAGGGGTTTTCTTACCCCCCATAGGTCGAGTTTTTTTTTGTTCCAAGTGGCTTTGTGAAGCAAAGATGTTGTCCTACAGAACATCTTTAGAGGAACATACCTATATGGGTTAACTGCCAGTCATAATTTATGAGATCTGGGTGGTCTCTAGATACCCATGAAAGGCTATGGTGTTTGACTTATATGCTCCAAACAGAGGGGATGTGTTCGGCAATCTAGTATTGGTAAAGAGTTTAGATGAAACTCATCCCACGCAAAACTATCAATTCAAGGCCTAGTCCATTGTGCAGTTGTGGTTAAGTGTAGTCTACGCTCTAGATGGATGTTCAACTTAACAATCTCCATCAAAACACCATTATATCAAACGTTTGAGATGATTAGAGCATTTTCGTGTGACTTAGCATTTGGTGGGATTGTTGGATAAATGTGGGCCTGGTCCAATTAATATTCAATAATAGTCAATGCTAATGGCCCACTTTAAATGTTATGGTGTACTGATAAATTAGCACCATATTGGAAGTTAAAGGGACAAATCAATCAACTTAAATAGGTGGACCGTTGGTCCTATTCAGAAGTTGTGACAAGGATGAAGTACTACCACACGCGCGCGCATCGTCGCCGTCACCGGTCGGGCCGTGGTCGTGGCTCATGGTAGATCGGACCTTGGTCCGAATATTCCTTTCAAATGGTTGCACATTTTGCCTAGAGTGATGACCATCTTTTTCGTGTCTTCTGGCTGGTAACAAACGTCAGTTACTCATCGGTTTCTAGTTCTAATGGGGCGACTGTTTCTGTCTCCTTCTCTCTACTTCCGATTGTCTATAAGAATGGAGAGGGAGGACCCTCTTTCGGTTACACGCAATATCTCACACGCGTTGCGAACAACACGTTCCTGTCCCATCTTCTGCGAGCACAGAGAGAGTGGGAGAGTAGGCCTCCGAAATCGCCACCCACAGAGATACACTTGCACGGGTGTGCGGCGATCAGGTTTTTGGGGAGCATATTCACGACTGCTCGCTTCACCCGTTCGACCAGCGCTGCTTCGTCTACATCCGGTTCGTCATCGTCTTCCTCGGGCGACACGTGCTGCTGTTCTTCTTCCGATGACTGTTTGAGGGACTGCACTGCGTACATCTTCCTGCATCGAATTTGTACGACTACATCGAATATAAACACGAGATGTCTCGTGTGAATAGAGCCACTGATGCCTTGAGCATCAGTTGCTTCGCATGGTACTTTCTGTTTTTCGTATTTGTGCATGTTTTATTGTTGTTTACTGCTTATGTGAGTAGTGATACACACATGCACATACATGTCATCACATATACCACACTGTTTTTCTGGATTAAATTAAAATTGATAATGCATAAATTTCTAACAGGAGCCCCTTGGTGAAATGTTGGCGAACTGCAAAGTGGTCAGGACGCGGAGAACGTGGACATCACCGACAGCGACATGCTCGCGAACAAAAGTGGAGGTCGATCTCCATGTACTTTTTGCACTGCTGCTGCATGGGATTGGTGGAGATCGTGCTTACATTGTCATAGTAGATGAGAGTGGCACGTGAGGCAGTTGTGCAATTCATGGAGTAGCTGACGGAGCCAGGACGCCTCGGCCACGTCATTGGCCACAACGCGATACTTGGCCTCTCTGCTGGAGCAGAAGATGATGAGTTGCCACTTCGAGGACCAAGAGACGAGGTTGGCGCCTAGGAACATGACGTAGCCAGATGTGGACTAGTGAGTGTCGGGGCAACTGTCCCAATCAGCATCAGTATAGACGACCAACTCAAAAGGCAGAGAGGGCTGAAGAAGAAGGTCGTAGTCGGGGGTGTCGTGAAGGTAACGAAGAATATGCTTGGTAGCGTCGAGGTGGGGCTCTAGCGGGGTGTGCATGTGAAGGCACACCAGCTGGACCGTGTAGGCGACGCGTGGCCCAGTGAAGGTGAGGTACTGTAGGGCCCTCACGAGGCTCCGGTAGGCCAACACATCGTCGACCGGGGCACCGTCGTTGTTGGATACCTTCACTTGAGTGTCAACATGCATGCAGCAGAGCTTGCAATTATAAATGCTAGCCCGCTCCAGAATGTCAATGGTGTACTGGCGCTGGTGAAGGAAGAGGGCCAGGGGGCATCGCTCCACAATGACCCCACGGAAGTGGTGGAGAGGACCTAGGTCCTTCATCACGAACTCACGTTGCAGGGTGGCGATCGTGCGTTAGAGGATGGCGGCATTGGACGTTGTGAGCATGATGTCGTCGACACAGAGAAGGTGGAGACGGTGTCGTCACCATGCCAAAGAATGAATAGGGACGTGTCCGACTTGGACTCGATGAAGCTGAGGGAGACCAAGTAGGATGCGAAGCGACTACACCAAGCCCACGATGCACACTTCAGGCCATACAAAGAGTGGTTAAGCTTACACACCATACCCAGGCGAGTGGAGCCAACATAGCCGATGTGTTTGCTGCAGTACACCGTCTTGGTTAGAATGTCGTGAAGGAAGGTATTCTTGACATCAGTTGTGGACTGCCCAATTTGGGAGAGGGCGAGTGAGAGGATGGTCCGAATGGTGGCAGGCTTGATGTCGAGGCTGAAGGTCTCGTCGTAGTCTAGTCTAGGGCGTTGAGTGAATCCCTGGTGGAGTATGACAAGACCTTTAGCCCTATTGTCAAGTTAGCTACCATCCGAAGCGTCCTCTCCCTCGTGCTCTTTCGAGAATGTACGGTCCACCAGCTAGACATAAAAAATGCCTTCCTCCACGGCACTCTGACTGAGACGGTGTACTACAACTAGCTCACCGGTTTCATTGACTTCACTCACACGGGTATGGTGTGAAAGTTTAATCGCACATTATATGGCCTCAAGCAGGCCCAGCGAGCTTAGTACAGTCGCTTTTGCCTCCTACTTGGTCTCCCCCGGCATCGTCGAGGCCAAGTAAGACGTGTCCCTATTCATTCTTCGGCGTGACAATGACATCATTTACATCAACAACATCGTGCTTACGACATTCAATGCAACCCTCCTCCAATGCATGATCGTCACCCTACAATGTGAGTTCGCGAAGGACTTAGGTCCTCTCCAGCACTTCCTCGGGTCATTGTGGAGTGTCGCCCCTAGGGCCTCTCTATTTACCAGTGATAGTACACCACTGACATTCTAGAGTGAGCTGGCATGTCCGATTACAAGCCCTACTCTAGTCTGTTGACACACAAGAGAAGGCCTTTAACGACGGCATTCCGGTTGGCGACATGACGGCCTACCAGAGCCTCATTGAAGCTCTCCAATACCTCATCTTCACCTAGCCCAACATCGCCTACGCATTTTAGCAGGTGTGCCTTCATATGCACACCCTAAGGGAGCCCCATCTCACCGCTGCCAAGCAGATTCTTCACTATGTCCATGGTACCCTTGACTATGGTCTGCTTCAACTTCTGACATGATCATCTAGACCAACTAGGTTGGCTACCCCGACACACGCCGGTCCACTTCTGTCTACATCGCGTTCCTGGGTGCCAACTTTGTCTCCTGGTTGTCGAAGCGGTAGCCTATCATCTCCCCCTCCAGTGGTGAGACCGAGTATTACGCTATGGCCAATGGTGTGGCTGAAGTAGCCTGGCTCCGTTAATTGCTCTAAGCTCCATAGTCCACTCGCGCGCTCTACCATCGTCTACTGCAAAAACATAAGTATGGTGTACCTCTCCACTAATCTCATGCAACACGAAGCACGTGGAGCTTGACCTCCAATTCGTTTGTGAGCGTGACGGTGTCTAGGTCCTCCGTGTCCCGACCACGTCATGGTTCACATACATCTTTACCAAGGTACTCCCTTCCTTAGTGTTCTCGGAGTTTCGATCTAGTCTCATCATTTGCATAGGCTATAGTTGCGACTCCAGGAGGTGTTGGCATGTGTTCTGTATCACTGTATTTGGCCTTGGCCATGTACATGTACTAGTATATATTAATACCCCTGCCCAAAATTAGGGTTAGGGTTTATATTCTCAAACTCCAACGTCGATGTTGCAACGACTATATGTTTGTAGCTCTTTCGAGAAATAACCCCCAACAAGTGTGAAGATGTACCTAGAAGTGGATTTCATTGTATCAACATAGCAAGGAAACTTGATTTTCTGTATGTAAACATGAGGTCTTTTGTTCCTTGACACTTTGCCCCACGATAAGCGTAGTTGATGCATTTGAAACACCTCCCACAGTAGTCCTCAGGGAATGGTCGACGTGGGGAGATGAATCGGGTGCTCCATCGATGGTGCGTCTTCTTGCTCTCGACCAAGGTCCAGCCATTGGCATCTGGACCATGCTAGGAAGCCAAAGGGTGCTCCTCCTTCAAGGCAATCCTGATCGGGTCGGATTGCTCCCTCACCAGTCTAGCCGGGGAAGTTGTGTCGTTGCCTGAGGAAACAACGATATCTCTATAGGACTTGATCAACGCCGATTTGGCCAACATCTTCATGCCACCATAGTAACATAGCTGAAGCTATCCATGGAGGAGGAAGGATTGGACGCTTTCTAGCTCTGCATCTTTGAACGGTCCTTCGGAACGAAGGAGCGACCGAGCAGGCATATGGGGCGAGGCGGTGGTTGGACGCTGTCGTAGGGAGGTGAGATGCGGTTGCCTAAGATGGTTGTTTTGCCGAGGGTGTGGCCGCCAGGCCGGAGTAAGCACTGGCGGTGGGTTGGTGCAAGGGTTGGTGTCGACCATTTGGGTGGGCCTCAGGGGTGGTGGGGAGACGAGCTTCTTATCACTGCTGGCAAGTAGAATATCATCTACAAACAGAACTAAAAACATACTTTTATTCTTAAACTTTGCATAAATGCAATTGTCTTCTCTGCTTTTTTTCAAAACCCTAATTTCTTAGTGTCTCATCAATTTTGAGGTACCACTATCTATAAGTTTGTTTCAATCTATAAATGGACTTCCTTAAGTGGTATTCCATAATTTCTTTTCCTCTTGTGACAAAACCCATAGGTTGTGTCAAGTAAACATTTTATAGCAACTCTCCATTTAGGAATGTTGTATTTACAGGTGAGAAGTTTTCATTATAATATATTTCTTCTCTTTAAGTAAATCCTTTGGTTACAAGCTTAGCTTTATATCTTTCTACATTCCTTTTAAAGTTACGCTTGATTTTGTATATCCACTTGCAGACTACTGTTTTTAGCTTCTTTGGGAATGACCTTAGGTCCCAAACTTTATTTATTCTCATAGATTGTAATTCATCCTTCATGGTAGAAAACCACTTGGTTGAGTTTGGATTTCTCATTGCTTCTTCATAATTAGCAAGATCTCCTTTAGAATCGATATCATCACTAATATATATCTCGTAATTTTCTATGTCTTTACAAGCATATACTTCATTATCATTAGAGGACGCATATCTTTTGGCTCTTTGAGGCATTAATAAAAGCACACTATTCTCATCATTCTGAAGGTTCTGGGGTTGCTCCAATGGTAGATCATTGAGCACAACTTCATTCGCTGAATCTGTAAGCTCCTCTGTAACAGGCGCCAAAGGTTTATACACCATAGGGACTGATGTTACTTGCTCATTAATTGTCATGCTCGATGACTCAATATTTGTAGCAGGGGTTCCATTAATAATTGGAGCAACTAATGGTGAAACCTCAGTAGGTATCAAGAAATATCGTTCTTGAACCATTGGAATTGAGGCATATATTCTCTTTTCCTAAAGGTTTATTTCTTGGTGTACTATGCTCCCCTTGTTCATCTCATGCTCTAAGAACATATCATGTCATGTTTCTACAAACTAAGTATGTTTTCCTGGACTGTAAAATCTGAATCCTTTCGATTTCCTAGGGTAGCCAATAAATTGGTAACATGTTGTCTATTTATCTAGCTTTCCTTGCTCAGGATTACAAATTCTTGCTTTAGTTGGATAACCCCAAATATGTAGATAGCGATTTTTAAGGCCCCCATCCATAGACCCAATGGTCGACTAGATTGACTTAACATATTATGCACCATATCCATCAAAGTGTAGTTTTTTTTCTTCTACTCTATTCTGTTGAGGCTCATCCAGTGTTGAGTACTGGGCTAATATGCCACTTTTTGGAGGAACCTTGCACAAGGTCTTGGTATTTGTCTACATGGTGTATGACATCCATAATACTCCTCACGGTCAGATCTAACTATCTTGGTCTTTAGATCATGTTGGTTTTCAATTTCTATTTTGAATAACTTGCACTTTTTAAGACTTCTTATTTTTAATAGGGTAAATATAGCCATAACGGGGCAGCGGAAAAAAGAGACGAAAGGCGAAAAAAGAAAAATGGCGGCCGGCTCCCTGGGCCGTTTCTTCTACCTCTCGCTCTACCTCCCTCACCATCCATGGTGATTGTCGAGTCGCTGAGTGGGCGGATGGTGCTGGGCCAGAATCTACAGTGCTCCGCTTAGCCCAGGGTTCTGGCGCTCCGTCTCGCGTTGCTTGTCTGGTCCCCTATTCGCGCTCGTCTTGGGTGGGTTGGAGTCCGGGGGTGACGCCGCCTCCAGCCCAAGCCCACATCCCCACGACCGGGCCATCCTCTGCGTCAACCTCCGCTCTTGAAAACCCTACATCCAGGTTAGGGTTTCCATTGGACTTTGTTGGATCGCATTCGTTTCCCCACTGTGCTGCCTTTCTCTCGCGTCTCTGGTCGCTCCCGGTCTCGTCTCGGTCCAGCTTCAACAGGGGGTGGTGCGTTTCTTCCTTACGCCCGCCGGTGGTTGAAGAGGAGTGGCCGCGACTGGGATCTGGTGGTTCCCGGGGTCCTTCGAAAGATTCCGCGATGGATCCAAAGAACAAGAACTCTTAGAACCCTCAATGGGATCAATGGGGTCCTAAGGAAAACCCGCAGGGATCTTAGTCTTGGAACAGAACCAGAAATCTCAGCTGGAGATTGAAGCCTGCGCTCGGAATATTTTATCACCCTGAAGGCCTGATGTCTTCTTCTTCAGGCGAAGGAATCCAATCAGGTAATCCTGTCATTTCCCCTTTGGCTTTGAAGAAAGAAATCGATCCTGTTCGTCCAGCTTTCTGTCAGAAATGTGGAGTCGAAGGTCACCATGCTAGAAATTGCTTTAATGCGTTGTGGTGTGACATCTGTCGCAAGGAAACCCATGTTACTTCTCATTGTGTCCTGCCGAAACAAAACAAACCCACCATGCCCATAGTTGGTATGGCGGCAGATGGATTAGGGTTTTACCTTTATCATTTTGCTAAACCACTAAACAAAAAACCAAAAAGGGTTTTCATCGGTCTGGTTAAGGTGATTGAGGGGTTAGTTTCGGCTGAGGATTTAGAAAGGGATTTTGGTTTCCACTTCTCTTGGGGTAAAATGTGGATGGCTACTAAATGCCACTCTGGTTTTTTGATCCAATTCCCTTCACAAGAGCGTCTTGATGAAATGATTAGCTTCCCTGAACTCAAAATGAAGATGTCTGGTGCCAAGATTGTTGTTGTGCCTTGGAGCTCTCGGGCCAAACCCAAGTCTAGACTACATACTGCTTGGGTGGTTGCTGAGAATGTTCCTAAGGAACAACAAAATTACCAGTTGATTTGTGAAATTGGTTCAATGATTGGGGCTGTTGAGGAAGTTGACCTCATGTCTTTGGATTCTGATGATATTGTGAGATTTAAAATTCACATAAAAAGTGTTGCTATGATTCCTCCTGTTGTGGAAGTGGCAGTTAAACCTTTCCTATATGACATCTTTTTTAGAATTGAATCAATTTGTGATGAAGGTTGGAATGATGAATCAGTGAATCTTGGCAAAAGAGCTTCTGTTGAAATCCATGGGATAAATGACCCATTATTTGACAAGTCTGGGAAAAAACCTAGAAATGAAGAAGACAATCTTGATGTGGAGCTCACTCCAAATCCCAAATTGGGGGAGTCTTCTTCTCAAGGTAAAGATGCAGTCAAGCTTTCTGACACTGGTCTTGGTATTTCCAAAGACAAACCTGATGAGGATCAGAAACTAGATGACCTCAGTGATGAGAAGGTCGATTTTGACCCAAATGAAGATGATCTGTTGAGCTCCCAAGAACTTGAAGAGTTTGCTAAAGACATGGAGGATGACCATATGGACTTTCAGTCCAAAATTGGTGAGATGATCTCGATCCCCCTAGGTGGTGTGGATTTATAGGAAATGAAAGGTAAAAACCTCTGGAAAATCCCATTTCTTCCTCGGAGGGCATCAGGAAAAGTTCTAGGTTGGAGAAGAATGAAGATGTGAAGGTGGCTGATAAAGCTATTTCCAGAGCTGAAGCCAAAGATGCCTTCCTCAACAAAGGTATGTACAATAACTCTTTTTTCTTTACTTGATTCTAAGAATGAAGACTTGCTAGACATTTCTAATAGACTAGGAGTTTCTTTGGGTCCTTCTGATTCAGTAGCAATGGCCAATCTTGATTTGATTAAAGATCTGGAACTTTCCAGAAAGCTTGTGGCAATCCATTCTTGTAAAAAAATACAACATCTGAGGTCCCCCCCTCGATGAACACAATGATGTGGATAGTAGTGTCCATGCTGATTCAGATAGAAATAATGATTATGACTTCCTGGATGTTATGGTTTAAAGAAAAGGAAGAAAAATTAAGCATCGAAAAAACAACAAAGAAAAAAGCTTCCCCTAAAATTAGGTATATACCTAATAAAAAGGGAAACTGATGTTTCTGGCCTCCCCCCCAGATCCATTTTGATGATAGGTCTTATCTGGAACTGTCAGGGGCTGGGAAGAAGTTCTAAGTTCGATTTCTTGAGAGAACTCATTAGGGATGAGAAAGTCGATTTTATTGGATTGCAAGAAACTAAAAAGAATCACTTTAAGGATTCTTTATTGTCCTCGCTTGCTGGAAATAAACTCTTTGCCTCGTTCTCTTCTCCGCCTAATGGGAGATCTGGTGGCCTTTTAGTGGGCTTTAACTCTGAAGTGTTTGATGTTAGAGAACATGAAGCAGGTGAGTTTATGATTCGCACTCTAGTTCTTCATAGAGAAAAAAATCTTATCTGGAACTTTGTCAAAGTGTATGGAGCTGCTCAAAAAGATCACAAAAGTCGTTTCCTTAGTGAACTGTTTGCGGTCTGTTCGAGAAGTCAGGTTCCCTTGCTCATTGGTGGTGATTTTAACATTATTAGAAAAGCCGAGGAAAAAAATAAACCTGGTGGTGTTAACAAGTGGAGCTCCTTGTTTAATAGTATTATAGACCAATATGGCCTTGTGGAATTTGATTTGAAAAACAGATTGTATACTTGGTCTAATAATCGTAGTGATCCTACGTTTGAGAAATTGGACAGATTTTTGGCCAGCCCTGACTGGGACCTTGCTTATAATAACATCAGTGTTGTTGGTTTGAACATTTCCTTTTCGGATCATGCTCCCCTATGTCTTCGGACAGATGCAATCCCCACTGCGAGTAAAGATTTTAAATATGAACTGTGCTGGAGACTTAGACCGGATTTTCACAAATTAGTGAAAGACAATTGGTCTCTTCCGGTGAGGGCAAGACGGAAGAGGGCAAGACATAGCATTGATGTGTGGAAGCTGAAAATTAAACGCCTGAGACAAATGCTCAAAGGGTGGAATATTAATGTTGAAGGCCATTACAAGAAGTTGAAAAAAAACCTTATTTCAAAAATTGACATCCTTGACAAAGCCAGTGAAGTTTCAGGTTTATCCGAGACAGATAGATTGGAGAAACTCGACTTGGAAATGAACCTCAGAAAAATTGTTGATGAGGAAAATATAAGACTCAAGCAGAAGGCTCGGGATAAGTTCATGTTAGATGGTGATGAGAATTCAAAGTACTTTCATTTGCTAGCCAAGCATAAAAAAGGAAACTCAAGATCTTGACTCTTTCCCATGGTGATAATATGGCTCAAGATGAAAATGGAATCAACCAGCTTGCGACCTCCTTTTATAAAAATCTCTTTGGCCCTTCTCAGGAATCAAGTATTTCGTTGGATGATCTGTACATGAAGAGGCTTGATGATGATGATAGAGAATTCCTTACAAGTCCTTTTTCTATGGAGGAGGTCAAAGATGTGGTGTTTTCTCTGAAACACAATAGTGCTCCTGGCCCAGATGGTTTCCCATCTGAATTTTTTCAGGATTTTTGGGACACAATCAAAAGTGATTTGTTTAATCTCTTCAAATCCTTTCATGATGGATCCCTTAATATTGAGAGACTCAACTTTGGGATAGTCACTCTTATCCCAAAAATTCCAGATGCGACTTACATTAAAGCCTTTCGCCCCATTTGCTTGTTCAATGTCTATTATAAGATAATTACCAAAGTTCTGACAAATAGGTTGGCCCGCTGCATTACCTCTGTGATTAGTGAGTTCCAATATGGATTTATCAAAGGCATGTATATCATGGATGGTGTCCTTTCACTCCATGAGATTATCCATGAAGTGAAGCGGAAAAATAGAATGGAGTGATCTTTAAAGTTGATTTGAAAAAGCTTATGACAAGGTTAACTGGAATTTTCTTCATAATATGATGATTAGAAAAGGCTTTGGTGATAAATGGAGTGATTGGGTTTTGAAGACTGTGAAAGGTGGAAAAGTGGCTATCAGGACTAATGATGTGGTTGGCCCTTATTTTAAAACACACAAAGGTGTTCGCCAAGGTGATCCTTTTCCCCCACTTCTCTTTAATATTGCTGCAGATGGGCTTGCTTGTATGATTCAAAAAGCTAAATATGAAGGTATTATTAAAGGCCTCATACCTCACATTATCTCCAATGGTTGCTGTTGTTTGCAATATGCTGATGACACGATTTTTTTACTTCAAGATGATCTTGAAAGTGCGAGAAATCTGAAATTTATTCTTTGCATTTTTGAGCAGATGTCTGGTCTTAAGATAAACTTTCATAAAAGTGAAATTATTTGCTTGGGGAAATCAGTAGAAAGAGAACATTTGTATGCTGACATCTTTACTTGTCCCCACATAGTCTTCCTATGAAATACTTAGGGGTCCCAATTGACAACAAAAAACTATGTAAATCTCTGTGGTCGCCCATAGTGGAAAAAATCCAGAGTAAATTGGGTTCCTGGTAAGGTCGCTTCCTTAGTCTGGGAGGCCGGTTGGTTTTGATTAACAGTAGCCACACTAATGTCCCCTGTACATGCTTTCGATGTACAAAACTCCCAAATGTGTGTTGAAGAAAATGGATATTTTTAGAAAAAAGATTATTATGGCAGGGCGGCCATAACCACAAAAAATATCATTTAGTCGATTGGAATTTAGTCTGTTCTCCCAGAAATATGGGTGCTCTTGGTGTTCAGGATTTATAGAAAATGAATGAAGCCCTTCTTGCGAAATGGTTCTGGAGATTAGAAAATTCTAGTGGTTTGTGGCAGACCATTGTCAATCGCAAATACGTTAAAAATAAGCCTATCATTTCTGTGAGGAAAAAACATACTGATTCTCACTTCTGGAAAGGTATCCTCTCAGTTCGAGACAAATTTTATAATTATTGCAAAAAAGTATTGGCAATGGAATGAGCACAAGCTTCTGGAACAATATCTAGTGTGGCTCTGAAAAACTGGCTGATAAATACCCTAACTTGTTTGAGTTTGCTTATGATAAGAATATCACAGTTCATAAAGTCATCTCCTCGAACTTTCAGGTGCTTACTTTCAGAAGGAGATTAACGGGAGTTTTAGGTGATGATTACAATGACCTCATTACCCAGTGTAGTAATTTCTTGCTTTCTGAGGAAGAAGATAAAACGGTGTGGCTGTTAGGTGGTATGGGTTTTTCAGTTAATTCTTTTTACAAAGAAATGAAGAGTTCTCAGATTGCTGTTCCTTCGAATTTTTTGTGGAAAACCAGGTTACCATATAAAATTAAAGTGTTTTTGTGGCTGGTCAGATATAAAAAGATTCTTACAAAAGATAATCTGTTTAAAAGACACTGACAAGGGAACCTTGATTGTGTTTTCTGTGGACTTCTGGAGTCTATAGATCATTTATTTTTTCAATGTTCAGTGGCCAGATTTGTTTGGAGCATTTTCCAAATTGCCTTTAACTTGATCTCTACTCCTAGAGATACTGCTGATCTTTTTGGACCCTGGAGTAACAGTTTCTGTAAAACTGAAAAAAACTGGTCCTCTTTGGGTGTGGAGCGGCCCTTTAGGCAATTTGGCGAACTCGAAATGATTGTTGCTTCAATGCTAATCTGATCGATGACCCAACTAATGTGGTTTTTTCTTGTTGCTACTGGATTGACGCTTGGTCTATTCGGCAGACAAAGAAGGGAAAACCTGGCGGAGCAAGGAAGCCGCAGAATCCGAAAGATAACAAGTGACATCTACAACAAAGCACATGGATGGAAGCCGATCGACAGGCGCCTTCAGTGACATTTTGGCTGCTGTTACGTCTTTCTGAGTTTGTCTGGATTGGTGTAATCAACTTATCTTTATAGTTAGATAAAAACTTAGCTATGTTTGTCGCTGTTGGTGTCAGGTCCAGGCTGCTTTTGGATTGAACTGGTTCGGTTACTCTGGTTGATCATCAGTCTCTAGATGATCGGGCAACTGTTTTTGGTTTGTTGCGCCCGTCTGTTTGGGTTTCTCTTGCGTAGCTGATAGTTGTGTCGGTCTTATCGGCTTTTGGTTGATGGTGGCGTCTGTGGTCTTGTAAGAACCATTGTCCTGTTTCTATTTCTTAATGAAATAGGGTGTGCTCCCCTTTGTCAAAAAAATATAGCCATAACGTGAGTAATCATCTATGAAGGTTACAAATGAATCATAACCATTAACTATCCTCATTAGAAAGAGGCCACAAATGTCCGTGTGAATAATTTCTAATACTCCTAAAATATGGTTGGTTGTTTTCTTATTTGCTTTGCAAATTTATCCTTAATACAATGTATGCAATGTTCTAAATCGATAAAATCTAAAGAATGGAAAATCTCTTCTTTAATAAAATGTTCTATTCTCCTTCGAAATATGGCCTAAATGTTAGTGCCATAATTTTGATGAGGTAATGAATATATTCTCTATCATTTCTTTTTCTTTTATTGTCTTTTCTTGTTGGTAATGAATCTATTGTTTCTATTACATTCATAACTTTTGCATTAAGTAAATAAAGCATGTCTTATCGGTTGGTGAGGTCCACATTATTATTGTCAACCTAAATAATATATATTATGATTAACAAAATGACAATGAATGTTCTAATCGTGTAATCTAGAAATTGAAATCAAGTTTCTCCTTAAGGAGGTACAAATAAGATATCTTTAAGAATCAATATAAAACCACCATCTAATGATAGAGGTAAAAACTTCAATGGGTTCGACTGGTGCTTCAATTATGTTGCTCACTCTTATTGTTTTTTTGGCCATTTGGCAGCCATTGGTTTGTACAATATCCCTATAGAGAGTTTGCAACCTGAACAATTGCTCTAGAGTTTATCTATCATAAATGACTGGAATACCCTTTGTAACTCATCTACAAAAGTTACTTGATCTTTACCTCTTGAAAACTTCAATGGGTTTGACTAGTGCCCTGTCTTCTTGCAATACAATCAGGTGTCTAGTGGAACTGAGATGTCTACATGTTGTTTCTATTTGTTGGAGTTGCTCGGAGCTTTACTTGGTCTTTAGAATGTCCTAACTTCTTGAAAAATTGCTTGGAGTTGTTCTTTTTCTTAATTTTATGCTTGACATATTTTAAAGAATCGCCTCTTTAGCTCTTCAATATTTCTTCTTCTTGCACACACTAAGCCATCAGCTGATCCAGGTTTCACTTATTTTGAGTAGTTGTATTTTAGCGCACATGAAAAGTTTTATAATCCTTTCGTAGAGACTTCATAATCACATGCACTATAAACTTAGTATGTAGGGGATGTCCAAGGTACTTGTTCAACTAACTTACAGTAGAGTTTATTTTCTAAATGTATGCACATATTCCATAGATATCATATCTCATGTTGATGAAACCACTAACTAATGTGCTTGCATATGTCTTGGAGGATCTAGTAAACTAGATTGTTACTCAGTTTAGGTACACCTTAGTAGTCTCACTCTGGTATGGACTCTCTGATTAGGCCTGCTATGAGACACTTGATAATTATAAAACACTTTCTGTTTGACCTTTTCCACTAATTTTTTCTATTGCATACTAGATCACCTTGTGTTCTACTAGGACACCCTCTTTGGGTTCTATGGGCTTATCATTCTACAACGCAAAATTAAGCTCACTTAAAGTTAGCATCATGTTTATTTTCTCATGCCAATAGGGTAATTACCTTCGTTGAGTGATTCTACCTGCCCTAGCTGACTTAAAATCAATACAACATTCGAGAAGTTAATAAATAAAGAATTTTGGACTATAGTTACAAAATTTCTGATAACAAATGGTGCTTGCATGAATTGAAAATTTATGGTCACAATAAGGTGGTAAAGATTTTTTTGGCCGGAGTATAAAAGACAGAAATATCACGACATTTGGGAAACCCTAATTCATTTCTTTCTCCCCTGTCCACAAGCTCTCCCTCATCCTTTCTTTTTGTCCTTTATCGAGCGCTCTCTTTCAACTCTTCTTCTCGAGCTCCAACGAACGAGAGAGAGAGAGAGGGCCTAGTGACGGTGCCGCCTGCGCAACACTTCGTCAGTGTGTGCTCCCCTTTGGGGAGTGTGTCATCGTCGAGTGGCCTCGCAGCAGTGCCTTATGAACTGTGTTGGTGTGATGATGAGCCACGTGTCTACGTCGTCAAGGCCCTGGTAATTTCTGAAAATTACATTTTTATTCGGTATTTTACCGTTGGTAACGAATTCGGTAAATCTTTAGAAAATATTAAATCTAAACTGATCTTTATAAATTTATAATAAATTCGTCTTAACTCAAAAAATAAGAAACTAATTTATTATTTTTCTAAAATCAAGATCTATCTAATGGTATATATTTTAGAGTTGTTTTAAACTTTTATGGATCTTACTTATAGTTTACTTTCCAATTATTACTCTTGATACATATATTCATAATTTGCACGAGGGCGTGAGAAGGATCAGGATGATACCATTTATATTGACTTTCTAACTATATGTATGTGTACATAGTGCTTCTCACTTGTATTTGTGAAATATTACTTTAATGCTTTGTGAGATATGCATCAATTCTTCATGAATTTGTGGATATTTATATAGTATTACTCATTTTTTCGTGGATGTATGACTTGTGTGATTTTTTGAAGTCAATTGATAGTATATGTTAGGATTTTACCAGTATATTTTAGATTCAACCTTAATCGGTGTGTTTTTCATACCGAACTTTTGTTTCTGATATTTCCGAATTATCGATGTCGTTTCTGTTTCTGGAGTTACCATTTTCGATTTAGTTTAGGGTTTAGGGAAAATATGAAAATAGAAGTAGTTTTATTGTTTACCGACCGTTTTCGACTGTTTTCACGCCTAGGTACAACCATAGGGAGGATTTGCTCCCCCGTTAGGGCGTGTAGCTTGAGCCTGACTCGATCGATTGGCTAGGTCCGCGGACATATCTAACATGTCCTATACAATTATTACTATACTTTCAACCCTTGTTATACTTTCTGATGAGGACATTACTCTAATACATATAATACATGGACTGATAACCCGCTCACATGCACGACAGCTGTTGGGGACTTGTTCTCAAATACTATGAATCAAGAACAAGGCAACACAAAATGTTAAATATCAAAAGGCCCTTCGTCCTTCAAATCATTACTTCCTTTCGAACATAATGAATTTAGGACGAAGGTCATGAAGGTCATACCTTCATGATTATGATAGAAAATGAAAACATTTAAACAAAATATAGAAAGTGACACAATTATTGTAAACATTATTATTAATCTATTTCTTATTTTTATTACTTATTTGAACAAGAATAAATTACAAGTATACCTTCGGTTTGAAGGAAAAGGGTACAAGCGTGACGCAAAAGTGAATGCCCAGTCCGCGTGAACAGTACGGGAATACTGTTCACCTATTTATAGGCACAGGTCGCAGCCCATGCAAAATTACATTAATGCCCTTTACATTT
Source organism: Zea mays (assembly GCF_902167145.1). Taxonomy (NCBI): domain Eukaryota; kingdom Viridiplantae; phylum Streptophyta; class Magnoliopsida; order Poales; family Poaceae; genus Zea; species Zea mays. Next base: position 40,613,631 of record NC_050098.1, on the reverse strand, counting down.
ATCAATAACTCTATGATAATTCTTCGAGGTTTAATCTGGTTTTTCATCTTTAAGTCGGTTTCCCTTTCCGCCGTTACTCCGAAGCTCTTCTACACACAGCTTCGGCTCTACGCCAACCTTCGTGTTCTTTGTGCTTCTTCATACTGTGGCTCTGATCCGAGTCCGAAGATACATGTTAATGTACTTTACTCCAGAAATATTGTTAAATTATGTTTTTTGAGGACCTTCGGAAGCCGAAGGCCCCCAACAGTAGCCCCTCGCAATATTAATTTGTCAGAATGATAAATTCAGATTGCGAAATGGACGAAGGCTATGAGCCAAAGGTCCGAAAAAACACCTTCTCTTTGCTAGAATAGCAACATTCATCGACAAGTGGGACCCTCCAGTCCCCGACATAATGGGTGTATAAATAGGGCTCGCCACAATTTATTTGGCACGCTCTCTTGCCATCTGTTTTACCTGCTCAAATAGTTTTTTGCCTACAAATATTTGGTTGCCTCCCTAGTTTTAAGCTTCAGAAGCGAGAGGCAAGAATTCCGAAGGAATGTCTGAGAAGAAGAAAGTTGTTGCCGAAATGAAGCTGAGCCTTTCTGAAGAAATGCATCTGGGTTTTCTTGAGTCAATGGCAAAGACGAATACGGAGAAGATTACAAGGGAGATTTTAGAAGGTTTATCTGAAGATACTGGTGATAGTGACAGTAATGATGCAGACAGTGGGGGTGAAGATTCCGAAGATCGGCCATGGCGACCAAGCCATTCAGTCTTCGGAAAATCAACTATTGGGCAAAGTCACCTTGAAAACATGAAAGGGAGATACTTTCGAGATATGTCCATTGTGAGAGCAGATGCCGGAGAAAGAACTGTGCCGACTCCCGAAGATGATGAAGTCGTTATTTTCTGAAGCTTTTTAAAACCTGGGCTACGATTCCCTCTAAGCAGATTCGTGGTAGAAGTTCTGAAAATATATCAGGTTTACCTTCATCAACTTACCCCTGAAGCAACAATAAGAATGGGAATCTTCGTCTGGGCTGTTAAGAGTCAGGGTCTAGAGCCAAGTGCGAAAAGCTTTTGCAATATACATGAATTGTTATATGAAACGAAACCCTGGGGTAAAGAGCAATATCATAACAACTTTGGTTGCTACAGCTTCGGCGCTCGCTCTGGATCAAGCTGTCCCGTGCCCACCTTTCGTAAAAGATGGCCCGGAGAATGGATGAAAGAATGGTTCTATGTAAAAAATGATTTGAAGGTTCGAGAGGATATTAAGGATGTCATCATGTGCCCCATCTGGCAGCGCTTCGGACTCCAAAAACCGAAGGTAGAAATGGATGAAGCAGCCGAAGAATACCAACGGGCCTTCGGCGTAGTCTGCTCTTTTATTGGGACAAGGGATTTAATACAAGAACACATTGCCTTCAGAGTATGGCCTCTTGCAGATAATTGGGAAATGCCGAAAGAAGCTGTTAAAGAAACTGATGAAGGTGGGCTAGTCAGGCTGAAGTATACATTCAAGTATGGAGACAAATTCGTTGAACCAGATGATGATTGGTTAAAGAGCATTGAGACTGTAAGTGATGAATTGCTTGGGATATATTCGAAGACCGAAGATACTGCATTATCAGCAGCCTTCGGAGGCCGAAGAAAGAAAAGACTGAACCGAGTTTTTGATGCAATTGGGTTCGTGTACCCCGACTACCATTATCCAGTGCGGGGGCAGAAAAGGAAAGGTACAACTTCTGCGAAAGAAACTGCTTCAGCTGCTCCTAGCGAGCCAGCACCGAAGAGAAAAAGGGTGAAAGTTCTCACACACCGGCCACGTTACATTGAACTAGCTACAGTGCCTGAATTCGGCAGTGAAACGTCTTCGGCCCCCGAAGCTAAGGAATCAACTCCGCTGCCAGGAGTCAAAGAGCTGGCCGAAGTGCCAACAACAAAAGAATTGGAGGAACCAAAGACTCTGTTACCAGAAACCAAAGAGCTGGCCGAAGCGCCATCGACAGAAAAGATGGAAGAAGCAAAAGCATTAACTGAGGGAGCGAAAATATCAGAAATTTTAAGTCCTTCAGAAGAAATTGAAGCAGCAAAAATTAAAAAGGGGCCAACAGTGACCCCAAAAAGAAAAAGAATGGTTAATGTGTTAGATGTTTTGGAAACAATTAAACTTCCAAGCACAACCCCAAAGAAGACTGCTGAAACTTCTGAGGCGCTTGCTGAAGAATCCGTTGCTAAGGCTCCGAAGCAACAGACTGAGGTTGAAACCGGGCCTTCAGAACCAACCAAGGTAATACCTTTGGAAGCAGAAGAAGCAAAAATTGCAAGAGCAACTGAAGAAATGAAAATATCAGAGCCTACTTTGGTCGAAGAAATTGATACTGCTGTCCCCGAAGCATCTTCCAAAATATACGCTTATATTGTGCGTCATGCTTCGGGGAAAAAGTTATCGGAAGAAGAAGTTTTTGAAGCTAATCACTATGCCAAAGAATTGAAATATCTGAAGGGGGCACTAGTGTTCAATGGGACGAACAAAGAGGATTTCCTATACTGCCTCCCAGACAATAAAGAATTATCCGTCTGTCGGGAGATGTCTAGAAGTATGGGGTTTCCAAAGCTCGAAGCTGGATTGTGTGCTATGACGAAGGAGGATCTTGCGGATAGTCTTGCGTACAATAGCCTGAAGGTATGGGAATTGGATGTTTACAAATTTTATAATTCGTAACTCATTCTTTTATTCTTATACCAACCTTTTTTACATATAGGGTTTAATTTTAAGCAACGCATTGAGAGCACAAAAGAGTGCCGAAGACGAGAGCTATGAAATTGCATTCAACAACCTACGATCAGAAGTTATTAAACTGAGAAATGAAGCTCTGGAAAAGGATAAAATTCTGCTTACATTGGTGGACAAGGTAAAAAAGGACGAAGCTGCCTCAAAGGCCCAGGCCGAAGCCCAAAGACGTGAAATTAAATATCTTCAGAAACAGCTAGCTAGAGCTAAAGAAGAGCGTATACTTGAAGAAACAAAACGAGAGCTTAGTGATCAATTGGCCAATCATTTAGAGATAAGTGTTAAAGAGCTTCGTGCATCCCAGAGGAAATGCTATGTTAAATCCATAGAGTGCGTCAAAAAGATAAAATCTAGCTTCGCCAGCGTTGGCGCGTTCTCTAGTGAAGAGAATTTTTCAAGAGGCAATCCTAAAGGTCCAATGGAATGGATCAGTCACGAAGCAGAGGCCTTCGAGGAAATCCTGAATAGCCGTGGTGACATCTGCGCTTTTTCGGGTGCTAGGGGGATTGCTGCTGTTTTGGAGAGGAAAGGCTGCGAGCATGTAAAATCCTTAGCGCAGTCCGAAGCTACCTTGTCCTCTGAAGACATTAAAGACCCCTCACCCGAAGCAAGCATGGTCGGTGGGAAATTCTTCACCGATATCTGGGATAACGGCGGTCGAGAATTGGCGCAAGAAATTATTCAAAGGAGTGAAAAAGGCATCCACGACGCTAGAAAAGTAGCGGAAGCTACCGAGAAAAGTACAGAGCCCGAAGGGCAAATAGGTATTAATTAGTGGTTTTTATCATGCTGTAATTTTTAATTCCAGACTCTGTTCGCGGTTTGTAATAGTAATATAGCCGTATCTTTTCTTCCCTCAGAACCTGCTGAGGCATCTCCGGGCCCCCACCCGAAGGGGGACGATGAAATTAGAAAAATGGCCGAAGCCATTATGGACAAGGTTGTCAACCAACTATTGAATGAAGCTGCAGAGATAGTGCTTAAAGAGGATTGAATGCTATTATAGAAACATTTGAAACGTAAAATGTGTAATATATTGTAACTTTACATGTAATATATAATCTATTTATAGTTTAATTCTTTACGATGCATGAAACTTTGCATACATACCATTTTTTTGAGCCTTCGGCGAAAAAACACCTTCCCTTCTTTTCATGCTTCGTGAAGAAAATCTTTTCTATATCACAAGAATTTGTTTACTTCTCTGATAAAAAACATCCAAGCTTCGTGAACTATTCTCCGAAGCTATAAAAAAGTTTTGTGTTGCCTCTCCAATGAGGCTACTCTTCATCTCGATTCGTCTTGTGCCTTAGCACGATTTTCTCTTTTCCAAAATATGTTCCGAAGATCAACACTGTATCCCCTTCTTGTTCCAGATGCACTATGTTGTATGATGCTTATGTTATGCAAAAATGATGTGATGATGTTATGTTATGCGAAATGATATTTGTGTCGCAGATACATATCCCTGTAATAAAGCACACACACTTTTTATATCAGCGCTGACTTTTCGCTGTAAGCCTCCCTTAGGAGCTTCTTCGCCTTTTACTTTCAGCGGAATCAGCGTTTATTTTTCGCTGTAAGCCTCCCTTAGGAGCTTCTTCGCCTTTTACTTTCAGCAGAATCAGCGTTTATTTTTCGCTGTAGGTTTAGAAAACTTACACTGCGCTCCCTTAGGAACGACTTTTTACTGTTTGGAACAATTTGCACTGTGTCCGTTAGATCAAATTTTTGATAATACAAAGGTCCTTCAAATCAGCATAAGTTCGTATGCTTCGGCAACTCAAGCCTATGGAAAAAACATATTTTTATTATGGTAAAAGACGAAAGTATTACAAGGAATTGAAATTCAATAAAAAACATTTAAACTCTTCATAATTGTTCCTTATTAACAAAAAGGTAATACTGAATGTAAAAAATGCAAAAGGACTGCTGTTGAGGTAGGATATTTGTCAATAAATGTGCTTCGACTCTGGCACAGTGCTATTGACTGTGCGAGCTTCAGACTCCTCTCTGAAATCCCTCTGAAGATGATTGTGCTGACTCCCTTCTGGCTGTTGTCCTCGCTGGGTCGGCGGTGGCGGTGGAGGTTGCTGCCAAGATGCTTGGGGTTGGCTCGCCGAGGCAACAGAAGCTGCAGGGTGGTTGCCTACATATTCTGGAATATAAGGCGAGTGATACGAAGTAGTATGCATGACCTGCTTCGGCTGACTCTGTTGCGCTGCTGCTTCCGCTATTTCCTTCTGCTTCTGGATGGTAACATGGCACATCCTGGTAGTATGGCCCTTGTCTTCACCACAGAATAGGCAATATATTTTTCTTGGCTGGTCTCCAAAGCTTCCCCCGAAGCCCCTGGCGCCTCTGCCCCTTGGCGCTGGTGGCCGAAAAGAACTTTGTTGTTGGCCCGAAGCTTGTGAAGAGTATTGTGGCCTTTGCTGCTGGCTCCCTCGATCATCAGTTTGAGTAGAGTTATGAATTGACCTAACATGCTTCGGGTGGAATTTTCCTCCGAAGCCCCTGGTCATTTCAGAGAATCTGAATGCTTCCTCCCTTCTTTGGCGGAAGTCATTGTCAGCTCGAATGTATTCGTCCATCTTCTGGAGCAGCTTCTCCAACGTTTGTGGTGGCTTCCTGGCAAAGTACTGCGTTGATGGTCCCGGCCGAAGCCCCTTAATCATGGCCTCAATGACAATTTCATTGGGCACTGTTGGCGCTTGTGCCCTCAGGCGCAGAAACCTCCGGACATACGCCTGAAGGTACTCTTCATGATCCTGGGTACACTGGAAGAGAGCCTGAGCGGTGACTGGCTTTGTCTGAAATCCTTGGAAACTGGTTATCAACATATCCTTCAGCTTCTGCCATGAGGTGATTGTCCCTGGCCGGAGGGAGGAGTACCAGGTCTGAGCGACACTCTTGACGGCCATGACAAAAGACTTTGCCATGACTGCAGTATTACCACCATACGAAGATATAGTTGCTTCGTAGCTCATCAAAAATTGCTTCGGGTCTGTATGACCATCGTACATTGGGAGCTGAGGTGGCTTGTAAGACTGTGGCCATGGTGTAGCCTGCAATTCTGTTGAGAGAGGAGAAGCATCATCGAAAGCAAAATTTCCATGATGGAAATCTTCATACCAGTCGTCCTCATTGTAGAAGCCTTCCTGATGGAGCTCTCTGCGTGGAGGCCTTCGGCTCTGATCATCTTGAACAAGATGACGAACCTCTTCAGAAGCTTCGTCTATCTGTCTCTGAAGGTCAGCTAGACGAGCCATCTTCTCCTTCTTGCGCTGCACCTGTTGCTGAAGGATCTCCAGGTTTTGGATCTCCTGATCCAAGTCATCCTCCGGGGGTGTTGGACTAACAGCCTTCCTCTTCTGGCTTCGGGCCTCTCTAAGAGAAAGGACGTCCTGATTGGGATCCAGCGACTGTAAAGTACCAGCCCCTGTCGCTGAAGCTTTTTCGGCGGCATGACGAAGGTGATGCTTGCCGAAAGACTTCAAAGCTTAAGAGATGGAAGTGAGTTCACCGGAGGTGGGCGCCAATGTTGGGGACTTGTTCTCAAATACTATGAATCAAGAACAAGGAAACACAAAATGTTAAATATCAAAAGGCCCTTCGTCCTTCAAATCATTACTTCCTTTCGAACATAATGAATTTAGGACGAAGGTCATGAAGGTCATACCTTCATGATTATGATAGAAAATGAAAAACATTTAAACAAAATATAGAAAGTGACACAATTATTGTAAACATTATTATTAATCTATTTCTTATTTTTATTACTTATTTGAACAAGAATAAATTACAAGTATACCTTCGGTTTGAAGGAAAAGGGTACAAGCATGACGCAAAAGTGAATGCCCAGTTCGCGTGAACAGTACGGGAATACTGTTCACCTATTTATAGGCACGGGTCACAGCCCATGCAAAATTACATTAATGCCCTTTACATTTATCAATAACTCTATGATAATTCTTCGAGGTTTAATCTCGTTTTTCATCTTTAAGTCGGTTTCCCTTTCCGCCGTTACTCCGAAGCTCTTCTACACACAGCTTCGGCTCTACGCCAACCTTCGTGTTCTTTGTGCTTCTTCATACTATGGCTCTAATCCGAGTCCGAAGATACCTGTTAATGTACTTTACTCCAGAAACATTGTTAAATTATGTTTTTTGAGGACCTTCGGAAGCCGAAGGCCCCCAACAACAGCTAAATCTCCAGGTTCGTTCTAACCTAGTCAATTGTGTTTCCGAGCTTACACTTGGGGACATGGATGTTTTGTTTATTAGGAACCCTGGAGGGGACCAACAAGGACTTGGGAAAGGCCAAGGTGTTGAGGAGGAGAAGCAAGGGAATCCACAGCAGGGAGGAGATCAAGTATGAATGAACTACAATTCCATCTCGGGTTCCAAAACTAGTCTACACTAAAACGGATGCCTAGGACGCATCAGAACTCCGTTTGGGTTGGGCTTGTTATGGTTGAAAAGCGAAGAAGATCCGCTAACCAATCCAACTGGTCCCGACCTAAAATTCATCATGAGTCAACAGGAATCATCGAAGCAAGTTAGCGTCCAGATTCTGTTTTGGTATTACGACACTGTCTGTTGGGCTGATGGCCCATGTACTGCGTTGGAGCCCATTAGGGGCACATCCAGGGGATTTGCATGCCCCTAAACTCTATATTAGCAGCATTCGCTGTGACGATTAGGGTTGGGTTTTATTTAGATCATATCTATCATCAAACAGTATCATCATTCATTGGTTTGTGAGACCGTAACTCATAATCAACCCAGTTTTGGTTGTGTTCTCTTGTTCTTACTTGTGTTCTTGACAGCTCTTGCAGGGATAAGCCTTATTGGCGAGGTCACTTGTGTGTCATGGGTGATAACCAATGGAGCAGTTGTGTAGTGATTGCGTGGATCCGTTCGCTTGGAGCCTTGGATCATCAATGTCGAGATCTCCATCCAATCAAGTTATCGTACATCACGGAAGATCGGGCCTTGCCCTCTATCAAGTGGTATCAATATACAGGTTGCCCGTGAGGTATAATCTTACCTTTAGAATAATTTTGTTTCGTCCCATAGTCCAAAAAAAGCCCAAAAAAATTATGATCAGTTTTCCCGACCTAAAACTATCATCTTAACCTTTGCACAATTCAATTCTGGAGTCCACAGTTCTGAGTTCGTGTCCTAGGTTGAGTCGGTTGCTGGTTTAGATTTGTTTTAGGTCAGTTTGGTCATTACCAACCGCTAGCATCCAACAAACTCAATCTCGATAAACCGATCTCATCCTCAAAACTGACCCTACCCATACACGGAACCCATTCATCTTTCATTTGCCTCACCAACAACCCTGATTGGGTTGCTAGTTTAGATTTGTGTTGGGTCAGTTTGGGGATTACCATCCGCTGCCATCCAACAAACTCAATCTCGATAAACCGATCGCACCTACAGAACAAATCCTACGTCCAAAATTGAGCCTATCCACAAAACTGACCCCCACCCTTCCAACACCTCACCAGAAACCCTAGTTTGGAGTCTAAACTTAAAACGACCATAACTTTCGCCTCGGAACTCGAATCAGGCTCATTTTTTTAAATCGCACAGAATTAAATTTCGCATTCGATTCTCTCCTGCTTCACCGGGTTCGACATTTTTAAAATCCCCAAAATTGGACTGGAAGTATGAGTTCTCATTTTCCAAACATTTAATCCGAATTTAGGGCGAACTTTCAGAAATTCCAAAGGACACGTCTTTGCACAAAAAAATCTGAAACTTGTTGTGTTTCCTTCTTATGTAATGCTGCAAAAGAGAAAATATAAAAAATAATTGAAAAAAGAAAAATGACAAAAAACAACGACTAGAGCAAAAATCAGGGAAAAAGAGAAAAGGAGAAAAAAGAGTACCACATAAGCAGAAACGCCATTGTCCTATGCACCTTCGTGATTATTTTGCTCCCACCTAGTTTCCTTTCTGCACCTAGATACTTGTACCTCTTTCTTGTTCCTTAGTCCACCTGTTCTAATACATTTTCTAGGCTAGCAACTAGGACAAGTACTTGGAACTCTTATTCAACATTGCTATCTGTTACTAACTTGTGTGACACATATATATATTTAGTGAGTCTTCTCAAAGCTCCACCTTTCTCTTGAGTAGAACAAACGTTTTGCAATCACACCCACACTCTTTGGTCAGTCACACCGACCACTGTTTGCCTCCTGTAGTGCTGGTAAGAAACTTGTTTGAGCGGGGTAAGATGCTTTCATAACTTATGTTCCACCATGATAGATGACGCGACCCGATCTTCCATGAGATACGATAACTTGATTGAGTGGAGATCTCGACGTTGATGATCCAAGGCTCCGAGCGAACGGTTCCTCGCAATCACTACACCACGGCTCCGTTGGTTATCACCCGTGACACACGAGTGACCTCGCCATGAAGGCTTATCCCTGCAAGCGCAATCAAGAACACAAGCAAGAACAGGAAAGAAACGCAACCAAAATTGTATTGATTACGGGATGGGGTCTCACAAACTGATGACGGCGACACTGTTCGATGACAAAATTGATCTAAGCAAAACCCAAACCTAATGTGGCGGCGGCTGCTGAATAAATAGAGTATTAGGGCGTGCGTGACCCCTGGACTCGCCCCTAATGGGCTCCGACGCAATACACGGTCCAACGGCCCAACAGACGGTGTCGCAGCACCAAAACAGAATCTGAACGCTAAATTGTTTTGACGATTCCTATTGACTCCGGATGAATTTTAAGGTGGAACCAGTTGATTTGGTTAGATAATCTCTTTATCTTTCCAACCATATCAAGTCCGTCGCAATCGGAGTCCGAATGCATCTTGGGCGTCCATTTTAGTGCAGACTGGTCCTGGAACCCGAGATGGAGTCGCAGCCGAGTCGAACTTGATCTCCTTCCTGTTGTGGGCGCCCTTGTTGCTCCTCCTCAACACCTAGGCCTTTCCCAAGTCCTTGCTGGTCCTCTCCAAGGTTCCTAATCATCAAAACATCCATGGCCCCGAGCGTAAGCTCTGAAACACAATTGACTAGGGTAGAATGTACCTGGAGATTTAGTTGTCGTGCACGCGATCGTGTTATCGGTCCATTCATTGTATGTATAGAAGTGATGTCCTCATCATCCTCCTCCTCTTGAATTGGAGTCGTCCTCGACTCGATCTCATCTTCGTCACCCATATATGGCTTTAAATCTGAAATGTTAAAGGTGGGACTAACCTCAAAGTCTGGCGGCAACTCAAGTGTATATGCATTATCATTAATTTTTGCAAGAACTTTATAAGGACCTGCAGCTCGTGGCATAAGTTTAGACTTTCTCAAATCAGGAAACCTATCCTTTCTCAAATGAACCCACACCAAGTCACCAAGTTCCAATTTCATTTCCTTCCTGCCTTTATTAGCAGCAATACGATACTTTTCATTCATCTTTTCAATTTGCAACTTAGTTGTTTCATGTAACTTAAGAATGATTTCAGACTGTTGTGTAGCATCCAAGTTCACTATTTCAGAAGTTGGTAAAGGTAGCAAATCAATTAGATCACGAGGATTAAAACCATATACTACCATAAATGGACTAAGCTTGGTTGTGGAATGAATTGATCTGTTATAAGCAAACTCAATATATGGCAAACATTCCTCCCACAACCTCAAATTATCCTTCAAAATAGCCTGCAACATGGTAGATAAAGTGTGATTAACAACCTCTGTTTGCCCGTCAGTTTGGGGATGACAAGTAGCAGAAAACAGCAACTTTGTTCCCAATTTAAACCACAAGGTTCTCCAAAAATGACTTAAAAACTTAGTATCCCTATCAGAAATAATAGTATTTGGCACACCATGCAAACACACAATCTCAGTGAAGAACAAATCAGCAACATGTGAAGCATTATTAGTTTTGTGACAGGGTATAAAATGTGCCATCTTTGAAAAACGATCGACAACGACAAAAACACTATCACTCCCCCTCTTTGTTCTAGGCAATCCCCAAAACAATCCATAGAAATATCCTCCCAAGGTGCACGAGGAACAGGAAGAGGCAAATAAAGACCATGGGGGTTAAGTCGGGACTTAGCTTTGTTGCACGTGGTGCAACGAGAGACATAGTGTTCAACATCACGCCGCATCTGAGGCCAATAGAAATGAGTAAACAACATATCCTCGGTCTTCTTAACACCAAAATGTCCCATCAAGCCACCTCCATGTGCTTCCTGCAAGAGTAGAAGACGAACAGAGCTAGCCGGAACACACAACTTGTTAGCACGGTAGAGAAGGCCTTCACGCAGCATAAATTTTTGCCATGTTCTTCCCTCTGTGCAATTTTCAAAAGCATCTTTGAAGCCCAAATCAGCAGCATATAATTCCTTTATAGTGTCCAAACCAAAGATTTTATGATTAAGTTGGGACAGCATAGTATAACGTCTAGATAAAGCATCAGCAATCACATTATCCTTTCCTTTTTTATGCTTAATAATGTAAGGAAATGATTCTATTAATTCAATCCATTTAGCATGTCGTTTGTTTAGATTAGATTGTCCCTTAAGATACTTCAAAGATTCATGATTCGAATGTATGACAAATTCTTTAGACCATAGATAATGTTGCTAAGTTTGTAAAACTCGTACTAAAGCATATAATTCTTTATCATATGTAGAATAATTCAGAGTTGGACCATGCAAATTTTCACTAAAGAAAGCAACAGGTTTACCTCCTTGAATGAGCACTCCTCCAATCCCAATGTCGCTCGCATCACACTCGAGCTCGAATGTCTTGTCAAAATCAGGAAGTTGCAGTAGTGGTGCTTGTGTGAGCTTCGACTTGAGGGCATCAAATGCTTGTTGTTGTGATGGTCCCCAACGAAACGGCACTCCATTCTTTGTCAACTCGTGGAGAGGTGCTCCAATGGTGCTGAAATCCCGCACAAATCACCTGTAGAATCCTGCAAGACCAAGAAAACTTCGAACCTGCGTGACCGTGGTTCGAAGTGGCCAGCTCGTGATGGCAACAATTTTTGCCTCATCCATCTAAATGCCCTGCGATGTCACAACATATCCAAGAAAAGACACACGATCGGTGCTGAAGGTGCACTTCTCAAGGTTACCAAATAAACGTGCATCACGCAAAACATCAAAAACAACACGTAAATGTTCAATATGATCATCATGAGACTTACTATAGATAAGAATATCAACAAAATATACCACCACAAATTTACCAATGAAAGCACGTAAAACCTCGTTCATCAATCTCATGAAAGTGCTAGGCGCATTAGTTAACCCAAAAGGCATGACTAACCACTCATAAAGATTAAACTTAGTTTTAAATGCAGTTTTCCATTCATCACCTAAAGACATACGAATCTGGTGATATCCACTACGCAAGTCAATTTTAGAGAAAACAATAGAACCACTTAATTCATCAAGCATGTCATCCAATATAGGAATAGGATATCTGTACCGAATTGTGATGTTATTAATGGCTCTACAATCAACACACATGCACCAAGTGCCATCTTTCTTAGGAACCAAAAGAACAGGAACAGAACAAGGACTAAGGCTCTCACGAATGTACCCGCGGTCCAAAAGGTCCTGGACCTGGCGCTGAATCTCCTTAGTCTCCTCGGGGTTGGTCCTGTAGGCAGCACGGTTGGGCAAGCTCACCCCTGGAATTAAATTAATCTTGTGCTCAATGCCTCGCATAGGTGGTAATCCAGGGGGTATCCCAGAGGGAAACACATCCATATACTCTTGCAAAAGGTTAGCAATAGCCTGTGGCAAAGCAATAGACGTATCATCAATGGAATAGAAAGCATTTTTGCACACTAAGGCATAGCAAAGTCCAACAGAGGCATGTAACTCATCAAGATAAGATTTAGTGGCTAGCAAAGTATGAGTTTTTAACTTAATAAGCTGCTGATTTTCAGAGTTCAAAACACCTTTTTGCTTAGCATTAGTCTTTTTCTCATGTTCAAAGTGGACAATTTCAGTGGGAGTCATAGGAAGCAACACAATTTTCTTTCCCTTATGCATGAAAGTATATTTATTAGATCTACCATGGTGAATAGCATCAGTATCAAACTCCCAAGGATGTCCCAGTAAAAGATAGCAAGAATCCATACTCACCACATCGAAATCAGTAAAGTCATGGTAAGAGCCAATAGAAAAATGCACCCTTGCTGTTTTTGTTACCTTAAACTTACCGCTGTTGTTAAACCATTGAATGTGATAAGGGTGGGGATGCTCTCGTGTGGTCAAGCCAAGCTTCTTGACCACCTCAACGTTCACCAAGTTGTTGCAGCTACCACCGTCAATGATGGTATGTACACGGCAGTCCTTGACGATGAGGAACATGTTGAAGAGGTTGTGGCGCTATCTGTTGTCGTCGTCACTAGCCGTGGCACTCAAAGCTCATTGCACAATCAAGGCCTTATAGGTCTCGGACGCTGTTGTACCAAGAACCTCTTCATCACCATCATAAGTCTCTGCAATGTTAGCTCCAACATCATCTTCATCTTCAACATCAGAAGCACTAACATACCCACCATCACCAGTAGCAATGTATGCCCGTTTGCTGGGGCAATCTCGCTGAATATGGCCAAGTCCCTAGCAGCGGTGGTACTTGATGTCGGAGGAGTGGCCTGTGGAAGAGGTGGTCGTAGCAGGTTTTGCTGCAACACCCAAAGGCACCAAGGACTTGCTGTTGTCGTGTCCCTGTGATGCCTAAGGTGCGGTGCTGCGTGTGCCGCTGGTGGAGGAAGATGTGGACGTCCGTACGCCCAAAGAGGATGACGCCTTGGCTGGCGCTGGTGGCTGGCATGGCACGAATGTGCTGCTCCTCCGCTGTTGACGACCCTGCAATTCTTTTTCTGCCAACATAGAAAGATGGAACAAGCGTTGTATAGAATGATATTCTTTATAATCAACAATATCCTGAATCTCCCGCCTCAATCCCCCATAAAACATAACCATTTGATCCTCCGGATCCTCAACTACCCCACATCGTAGCATACCTTTCTGAAGCTCTTGGTAGTATTCCTGTACCGACATGTCTCCCTGATCTAAGCGTTGCAATTTTTTTCGAAGATCACGTCTATAAGAAGGGGGAACAAAGTGAGCTCGCATCTCCTCTTTTAACACATTCCATGTTTGTGGTGCAGCACGTGTGTTAACAAGTTCATTCCACCAAATGATAGCAAAATCTCTAAATTCACTAGTGGCTTGTCTAACCCTATGCTGCTCAGGAACAAGATGAGAATTATATTTTTGTTCTATCGTCATCTCCCAGTCTAAGTAAGCTTTAGCATCATAAGAACCCATGAACGGTGGAATAGAGAACTTAATCTTAGCAAATAGATCATGGTCTAGTTCAAGATTATGATGACAACGTCTACCATTACCTCCCATACCTTGTCGATTACGTGCAAGGCGTTGTCGCAGTGGTGCATAAACATTGTCGTCATCGTCGTCGTCGTCCACAGGAGAGTGAGCTGGGGCTGGAGTTGGTGGTGGGGGACGAGCCTCCAGTACGTCCATGCGTGTAACAAGTTCAGCAACTCGTCGATCAAGCTGTTCATAGGATGTCGCCGCAGAGTCCTGGTATTTTTTAAAATCTTTAGTCATCGCGTGCATCATCTCCTTCAATTCCAGCTGAGAGACACACTCATCGTTGTTAAGCTTAAGCCCCTTCTCCTTGTCCATTTGGTTCTTTGGTCCTGTCATTGTTAGCACAAAACAGAGACAAAAAGGCAACAAACAATGTGAACCCTACAACTATCTCTCAGGGTGGTGGTGGTGGAATACAAATTATGAAGCGTCTTACCCCGCTCTTACAAGGTTCTTACCATCACTGCAGGTGGCAAACGGTGACCGGTGTGACTGTCCAACGAGCGTGGGTGTGATTGCAAAGGAGTACCTGTTCTGCTCAAGAGAAAGCTGGAGTTCTGGGAAGGCTGACTAAATATATATATGTGGCACACAAGTCAGTAACAGATAGCAATGCTAAATAAGTGTTTCAAGTACTTTGTTGGCCTAGAAAATGTAATAGAATAGTTGGACCAAGGCACATGAAAGGAGGTGCAAGTATCTAGGTCAGCAAGAAAACAGGCTTGGGGCAAAATAATCACAGAGGTGCATAGAACACTGGTGTTTCTGTTTATGTACTACTCTTTTTTTTGCGATTTTTTTCAAATATTTTTTTATATTTTTCTCTTTTGCAGCAGCACATAAGAAGAAAACACACCAAGTTTCAGATTTTTTGTGCAATGACGCGTCCTCTGGAATTTCTACAAGTTTGCCCTAAAATCGGAATAAATGTTTGGAAAATGAGAAC
The DNA here is from genome assembly GCF_902167145.1 of Zea mays. Classification (NCBI taxonomy): domain Eukaryota; kingdom Viridiplantae; phylum Streptophyta; class Magnoliopsida; order Poales; family Poaceae; genus Zea; species Zea mays. The sequence continues at coordinate 40,598,498 of NC_050098.1, read as the reverse complement.
TCCTATTTCCAAGCTGAATTTAGGAATATTAAAAACAGGGAATCCGGCAAAGCCGGATATAATCGGATGCGAAATTTAATTATGTGCGATTTGGAAAAAAAATGGGCCCGATTCGAGTTCCGAGATGAAAGTTATGGCCGTTTTAAATTTGGACTCCGAATCAGGGTTTCTAGCGAGGTGTTGGAAGGGTGGGGGTTCGGTTTTGTGGATAGGGTGAGTTTTAGAGATATGATCTATTTTGTGGATAGGGTCGGTTGTAGAGATAGGATCTATTTGGTGGATAGGGTCGGTTTTAGAGATAGGATTTGTTTTGTGGATATGGTCGTTTAGATACAGGATCTGTTTTGTGGATAGGGTCGGTTTTAGAGATAGGATCTGTTTTGTGGATAGGGTCGGTTTTAGAGATAGGATCTGTTTTGTGGATATGGTCGGTTTTAGAGATATGATCTGTTTTTTGGATAGGGTCGGTTTTGTAGGATGGAAGCGGATGGACAGAATCAAACTGAACCAAAACAAATCTAAACCAGCAACCAAACTCAACCTAGAACATGAACTCAGAACTGCGGACGCTAAAACTGAATTGTGCAAAGGCTAAAGCGATGGTTTTAGGTCGGAATAAACTGATCATAATTATTTTTTTTGGCTTTTTGTGGACTACGGGACGAAACAAACTAATCTAAAGGTAGGATTATATCTCACGTGCAACCTAGAAATCTGATACCAATTGATAGATGACGCGACCCGATCTTCCGTGAGATACGATAACTTGATTGAGTGGAGATCTCGACGTTGATGATCCAAGGCTCCGAGCGAACGGTTCCTCGCAATCACTACACCACGGCTCCGTTGGTTGTCACCCGTGACACACGAGTGATCTCGCCACGAAGGCTTATCCCTGCAAGCGCAATCAAGAACACAAGCAAGAACAGGAAAGAAACGCAACCAAAATTGTATTGATTACGGGATGGGGTCTCACAAACCGATGACAACGACATTGTTCGATGACAGAATTGATCTAAGCAAAACCCAAACCTAATGTGGCGGTGGCTGCTGAATAAATAGAGTATTAGGGCGTGTGTGACCCCTGGACTCGCCCCTAATGGGCTCCGACGCAATACACGGTCCAATGGCCCAACAGACGGTGTCGCAGCACCAAAACAGAATCTGAACGCTGAATTGTTTTGACGATTTCCATTGACTCCAGATGAATTTTAAGGTGGAACCAGTTAGGTTAGTTAGATAATCTCTTTATCTTTCCAACCATATCAAGTCCATCGCAATCGGAGTCTGGATGCATCTTGAGCGTCCATTTTAGTGTAGAATGGTCCTGGAACCCGAGATGGAGTCGCAGCCGAGTCGGACTTGATCTCCTTCCTGTTGTGGGCGCCCTCGCTGCTCCTCCTCAACATCTAGGCCTTTCCCAAGTCCTTGTTGGTTCTCTCCAAGGTTGCTAATCATCAAAACATCCATGGCCCCAAGCGTAGGCTCTGAAACACAATTGACTAGGGTAGAACGTACCTGGAGATTTAGCTGTCGTGTACGCGATCGTGTTATCGGTCCATTCATTGTATGTATAGAAGTGATGTCCTCATCACACCACCACCCCTAAGAGTATTTGTAGAGTTCACACTATTTATTTGTTGCCTTTTGTCTCTATTTTATACTAATAATGATAGGACCAAAGAACCAAATAGACAAGGAGAAGGGCCTTAAGCCAAACGATGATGAGTGTGTCTCCCAATTGGAATTAAAGGAGATGATACACGTGATGGTCGATGCTTTCAATAAGTACGAGGACTCTGTGGCTACATCCTATGAGCAGCTTGATAGATGTGTTGCTGAACTTGTTACACACATGCACATGCTGGAGACTCATCCCCACCACAAGCTCCAGCCGCAACTACTGGTACGGCAGTGCTCTCTCCTACGGAGGAGGACATCGACGACGACGACGATGTTGGTGCACCGGTGGACGAAGCCTCACACGTAATCGACAAGGTATGGTAGATGTCATCATCATAATCATGAACCATAGAATGATCCATATGCTAAGATTAAGTTCTCTATTCCATCGTTCATTGGTTCTTATGATATTGAAGCTTATTTAGACTAGGAGATGACAGTAGAACATGAATTTAATTCTCACCTTGTTACTGAGCGGCATAGGGTTAGACGAGCCAATAGTGAGTTTAAAAGATTTTGCTATCATTTGGTGGAATGAACTTGTTAACACATGGATGCGTTGAAAGAGGAGATGCGAGCTCGTTTTGTTCCACCTTCTTATAGACATGATCTTCAAAAAAATACAATGTTTAGATCAGAGAGACATGTCTGTGCAGGAATACTACCAAGAGCTTCATAAAGGTATGCTGCATTGTGGAGTAGTTGAGGATCCGGAGGACCAAATGGTTAGGTTTTATGTGAAGTTGATGCGAGAAATTCAGGACATTGTTGATTATAAAGAGTATCATTCTATGCAACGTTTGTTCCACCTTTATATGTTGGTAGAAAAAATTGCAGGGTCGCCAACAATGGAGGAGCATCACCTTCACGCCACGATAGCCTATGGCACCAGCAAAAGAGTCATCCTCTTCGGGCGTACGGACGTCCACACCTTCCACCACCAGCGGCACACGCAGCACCGCACCTTCGGCATCACAGGGACACGACAACAACAAGTCCTTAGTGCCTTTGGGTGTTGCAGCAAAACCTGTTGCGCCCACCTCTTCCACAGGTCGCTCTTCCGAAATCAAGTGTTGCCGCTGCCAGGGATTTGGCCATATGCAGCGAGATTGCCCTAGCAAACAAGCATACATTGCTACTGGTGAATGTGGGTATGTTAGTGCTTCTGATGATGAAGATGAAGATACTGTTGGAGCTAACATTGCAGAGACTGATGATGGTGATGAAGAGGTCCTTGGTACAACAGCGACCAAAGCATATAGAGCCTTGATCGTGCAGCAAGCTTTGAGTGCCACGGATGGCAAAGACGACAACATACATCGCCACGACCTTTTTGGCATGTTCCTCATTGTCAAGGACTACAATGTACATACCATCATTGACGGTGGTAGCTGCAACAACTTGGTAAACATTGAGTGGTCAAGAAGCTTGGATTGGTCACACGAGAACATCCCCATCCTTATCACATTCAGTGGTTTAACAACAGCGGTAAGATCAAGGTAACACAAACAACAAGGGTATATTTTTGTATCGGTTCTTTTCATGACTTCGCTGATTTTGATGTGGTAACTATAGATGCTTGCTATCTTTTATTGGGGCGTCCTTGGGAGTTTTCTACTGATGCTATTCACAGTAGTAGATACAATATGTATACTTCGATGCATAAGTGAAAGAAAATCATGTTGCTTCCTATGACCCCCAATGAAATTGTCCACTTTGGGCATGAGAAAAAGACTAATGCTAAGAAAAAAGGTGTTTTGAACTCTAAAAACAGCAACCTATTAAGTTAAATACTCCTACTTTGCTAGCTACTAAATGTGATTTTAATGAGTTACATGCCTCTATTGCACTTTGCTATGCCTTAGTATGCAAAAAAATGCTTTCTATTCCATTGATGATACGTCCATTACTTTACCAACGACTGTTGATAACCTTTTGTAGGAGTATATGGATGTGTTTCCCTCTGAGATACCCCTAGGATTAGCACATGTGCGAGGCATTGAGCGCATGATTGATTTAATTCCAGGGCAAGCTTGCCCAACCGTGCTGCCTACAGGACCAACCCTGAGGAGACTAAGGAGATCCAGCGCTAGGTTTAGGACCTTCTAGACCGTGCATACATTCATGAGAGCCTTAGTCCTTGTTCTATTCTTGTTCTTTTGGTTTCTAGGAAAGATAGCACTTGGTGTATGTGTGTTTATTGTGGAGCCATTAATAACATCACAATTCAGTACCGACATCCTATTCCTAGATTGGATGATATGCTTGATGAATTAAGTGGTTATATTGTTTTCTCAAAAATTGACTTGCGTAGTCGATACCACTAGATTTGTATGGCTTTAGGTGATGAATGGAAAACTGCATTTAAAACTAAGTTTGGTCTTTATGAGTGGTAAGTCATGCCTTTTGGGTTAATTAATGCACCGAGCACTTTCATGAGATTGATGAACGAGGTTTTATGTGCTTTCATTTGTAAATTTGTTGTGGTTTATTTTGATGATATTCTTATCTACAACAAGTCTCATGATGATCATATTGAACACTTATGTTTTTGATGTCTTGCATGATGCACGTTTATTTGGTAACCTTGAGAAGTGCACCTTTAGCATCGATCGTGTGTCTTTTCTTGGATATGTTGTAACACCGCAGGGCATTGATATGGATGAGGCAAAAATTGTTGCCATCATGAGTTGGACACTTCCGACCACGGTCAAGCAAGTTCTGAGTTTTCTTGGTCTTGCAGGATTGTATAGGCAATTTGTGCGGGATTTCAACACCATTGCAGCACCTCTCCACGAGTTGACAAAGAATGGAGTGTTGTTTCGTTGGGGACTAACACAACAATAAGCTTTTGATGCACTCAAGTCAAAGCTCACACAAGCACTGTTACTGCAACTTACTGATTTTGACAATACATTCAAGCTTGAGTTTGATGCGAGCAACATTGGGATTGGAGGAGTGCTCATCTAGGGAGGTAAACTTGTTGCCTTCTTTAGCGAAAAATTACATAGTCCAACCTTGAATTATTATACATATGACAAAGACCTTTATGCTTTAGTGCGAGTTCTACAAACTTGGCAATATTATCTATGGTCTAATGAATTTCTCATACATTCGGATCATGAACCTTTGAAGTATCTTAAGGGGCAATCTAATCTGAACAAACGTCATGCTAAATGGATTGAATTTATAGTCATTTCCTTACATTATTAAGCATGAAAAGGAAAGGATAATGTGATTGTTGATGCTTTGTCTAGGCGTTATACTACTCATAAGATCTTTAGTTTGGAACCATAAAGGGTTTATATGCTACTGATTAGGACTTCAAAGATGCTTTTGAAAATTGTAGAGAAGGGAGATCGTGGCAAAAATATATGTTGCGTGAAGGCCTTCTCTACCATGCTAACTGAAAGGGAAATGTGCCCTTGGGCCATTTCTAAGTATTTTGGTGATTAAGTGCCAACACAAGTGCTTTTGTGTTAATCTATGCAAAGTGTTGGACAAAGTGTAAATCATGTCAAAAGGTATGTTTCTCAAACTTAGTACATTGTTTTTGAGACTAATGTATTGTGTATAAGTGCTGGAAATAGGAAAAGAACAATTGGAAATGCCTTGGCTCGAGCAGCCAAGACTCTGCTCAGTCTGGGAGCACCGGACTATCCGGTGGTGCACCGGACAGTGTCCGGTGCGCCAGACTGGCTCGAGCGAACTGGCCGCTCTCGGGAATTCATCGGCGACGTACGGCTATAATTCACCGGACTGTCCGGTGTGCACCGGACTGTCCGGTGAGCCAACGGTCGGCTGCGCGATCTGTGCGAGACACGTGGACCGAGCCAACGGTCGGGAGGGGGCACCGGACTGTCCGGTGTGCACCGGACAGTGTCCGGTGCGCCAACGGCTCCCAGGCGCCAACGGTCGACTACGCCACAGAAGGAAAGAAATCCGCACCGGACAGTGTCCGGTGTGCACCGGACTGTCCGGTGCGCCAGGCGACAGAAGGCAAGATTTGCCTTCCTGGAATGCTCTCAACGGCTCCTAGCTGCCTTGGGGCTATAAAAGGGACCCCTAGGCGCATGGAGGAGAACACCAAGCATCCTCTAAGCATTCCTAAGCACTAAGACATCGATTCCGCGCCTTTGATTCTTTGTGATAGCAATTAGAGCTCTAGTTGAGTTGTGAACTCATTGAGTTGTGTTGTGAGCTCTTGTTGCGACTTGTGTGCGTGGTGTTGCTGTGATTTCTTGTCTTGAGTGTGTTGCTCATCCCTCCCTTACTCCGTGCTTCTTTGTGATCATCTAAAGTGTAAGGGCGAGAGGCTCCAAAGTGTGGAGATTCCTCGCAAACGGGATATAGTAAAGCAAGCAAAACACCGTGGTATTCAAGTGGGTCTTTGGACCGCTTGAGAGGGGTTGATTGCAACCCTCGTCCGTTGGGATGCCACAACGTGGAGTAGGCAAGCGTTGGTCTTGGCCGAACCACGGGATAAACCACTGTGCCATCTCTGTGAATGATCTCTTGTGGTTATTGTGTTTTGTTGAGACTCCTCTCTAGCCACTTGGCATTATTGGTACTAACACTTAACCAAGTTTTTGTGGATTAAGTTTCAAGTTTTACAGGATCACCTATTCACCCCCCCTCTAGGTGCTCTCAATTGGTATCAGAACCGTTCTCTTCAAGAAGGGACTAATCGCCCGAAGAGATGGATCCTAAGGGAAAGGGGATGGTGGTCAACAACGAGAAGGAGTCTATCTTCAATGAGTCGAAAGATGACAAGCCTACGGACTCGGGCTCGAGCCACAAAAGAAGAGACGGGAAGAAGAAGAAGACAAGGCGCATCAAGGAGATAGTCTACTACGACAGCGACGAATCTTCTTCTTCCCAAAAGGATGACGACGACTACGAGAAAAAGAAAACGGTCAATTCAAACTTTTCTTTTGATTACTCTCGTATTCCTCAAAGTACAAATGCTCATTTATTATCTATTCCACTTGGTAAACCTCCTCATTTTGATGGAGAGGACTACGGATTTTGGAGTCACAAAATGCGTAGTCACTTGTTCTCTCTCCATCCTAGTATATGGGAGATTGTAGAGAGTGGAATGCACTTTGATAGCTCGGATAGCCCCTTGTTTATCAATGAACAAATTCATAAAAACGCACAAGCTACTACTGTGTTGCTAGCTTCATTGTGCAGGGATGAGTACCACAAGGTGAGTGGCTTGGACAATGCCAAGCAGATCTGGGACACCCTCAAGATCTCACATGAGGGCAACGACGTCACCATGCTCACCAAGATGGAGTTGGTGGAGGGCGAACTTGGGAGATTCGCTATGATAAGGGGGGAGGAGCCAACCCAAACATACAACCGGCTCAAGACCCTTGTCAACAAAATAAGGAGCTATGGAAGCACGCGATGGACGGATCACGACGTCGTCCGCCCAATGCTAAGGTCCTTTACTGTTCTTGATCCTCATCTTGTGAACAATATTCGTGAGAATCCTAGATACACCAAGATGACGCCCGAGGAGATACTTGGAAAGTTCGTAAGCGGGCGGATGATGATCAAGGAGGCTAGATACGTGGATGATGCATTGAATGGCCCAATCCAAGAGCCTCAAACTATCGCTCTCAAAGCAACGAGAAGCAAGGAGGCGCTACCGAGCAAGGTGGCGCAAATTGAGGCGGTCGGGCTTAATGATGAAGAAATGGCCCTCATCATCAAGCGCTTCAAGACGGCGCTAAGGGGTCGCAAGGAGCATCCCAACAAGACCAAGACGAAGGGGAAGCGCTCATGCTTCAAATGTGGTAAGATTGGTCACTTTATCGCTAATTGTCCCGATAATGATAGTGACCAGGAAAAGAAGAGTGGAAAATGGGAAAAGAAGAAGAATTACAAGAAGGCAAAGGGCGAGGCACATATTGGAAAGGAGTGGGATTCGGATTGCTCCACATCCGACTCCGACAACGAAGGACTCGCCGCCACTGCCTTCAACAAGTCATTCCTCTTCCCCAACGAGCATCACACATGCCTCATGGCTAAGGAGAAGAAAGTAAGTACTCGAAACTCTACTTATGCTTCTTCAAGTGAGGATGAGTCTAGTGATGATGATGAGATAGATTACTCATGCTTATTCAAGGGATTAGATAGATCTAAAATTGATAAGATAAATGAGTTGATTGATGCTTTGAATGAAAAGAATAGATTACTAGAAAAACAAGAGGATCTTTTATATGAGGAGCATGATAAATTTGTTAGTGCACAAAATTCTCTTGCTCTAGAAATTAAAAGGAATGAAATGCTCTCTTGTGAATTATCTACCTGTCATGAATCCATCTATAATTTAAGAAGTGTTAATGATGATTTGAATGCTAAGTTAGAGAACGCTAGTAAATCTAACTCTTGTGTAGAAAATGTTGTAACTTGCACTAGGTGTAAAGATATTAACATTGATGCTTGTAGTGAACACCTAACTTGCATTTCTAAATTAAATAACGAGGTGGCTAGTCTTAATGCCCAACTTAAGACTAGCAAGAGTGATTTTGATAAACTAAAATTTGCTAGGGATGCCTACACGGTTGGTAGACACCCCTCAATTAAGGATGGGCTTGGCTTCAAGAGGGAAGCCAAGAACTTGACAAGCCATAAGGCTCCCATCTCCGCCAAGGAGAAAGGGAAGGCCCCTATGGCTAGTAGTACTAAAAAGAACCATGCTTTTATGTACAATGATAGAAGACAGTCTTATAGGAGTTGTAATGCTTATGATGCTTTTGACTCTCATGCCATGTTTGCTTCTAGTTCTTCCTATATGCATGGTAGAAATGTGTTTAGAAGAAATGTTGTTCATCATATGCCTAGGAGAAATGTTGTCAATGTTCCTAGGAAAGTTAATGAACCTTCTACAATATACCATGCTTTAAATGCTTCCTTTGCTATTTGTAGAAAGGATAGGAAGATTGTTGCTAGAAAATTAGGGGAAAAATGCAAGGGAGACCAGACTTGCATTTGGGTCCCTAAGGATATTTGTACTAACCTTGTAGGACCCAACAAGAGTTGGGTACCTAAGACCCAAGCCTAAATTTGCCTTGCAGGTTTATGCATCCGGGGGTTCAAGCTGGATTATCGACAGCGGATGCACAAACCACATGACGGGGGAGAAGAAGATGTTTACCTCATACGTCAAGAACAAGGATCCCCAAGATTCAATCATATTCGGTGATGGGAATCAAGGCAAGGTGAAAGGCTTAGGCAAAATTGCAATATCAAATGAGCACTCTATATCTAATGTGTTTTTAGTTGAGTCTCTTGGATATAATTTGTTATCTGTTAGTCAATTATGCAATATGGGATATAATTGTCTATTCACAAATGTAGATGTGTCTGTCTTTAGAAGGAGTGATGGTTCACTAGCTTTTAAGGGTGTATTAGACGGCAAACTTTACTTAGTCGATTTTACAAAAGAGGAGGCCGGTCTAGATGCATGCTTAATTGCTAAGACTAGCATGGGCTGGCTGTGGCATCGCCGCTTAGCACATGTGGGGATGAAGAATCTTCACAAGCTTCTAAAGGGAGAACACGTGATAGGTCTAACCAATGTAACTTTCGAAAAAGATAGACCTTGTGCAGCTTGTCAAGTAGGTAAACAAGTGGGAGGAGCGCATCACAGCAAGAATGTGATGACCACATCAAGACCTCTGGAGCTGCTACATATGGACCTCTTCGGACCCATCGCCTATCTAAGCATAGGAGGAAGTAAGTATGGTTTAGTTATTGTTGATGACTTTTCCCGCTTCACTTGGGTATTTTTGCAGGAAAAATCTGAAACCCAAGGAACTCTCAAGCGCTTCCTAAGGAGAGCTCAAAACGAGTTTGAGCTCAAAGTGAAGAAGATAAGGAGCGACAATGGGTCCGAGTTCAAGAACCTTCAAGTGGAGGAGTACCTTGAGGAGGAAGGGATCAAGCACGAGTTCTCTGCTCCCTACACACCACAGCAAAATGGTGTGGTAGAGAGGAAGAACAGGACGCTTATAGACATGGCGAGGACGATGCTTGGAGAGTTCAAGACCCCCAAACGCTTTTGGTCGGAAGCCGTGAACACGGCTTGCCACGCCATCAACAGGGTCTACCTTCATCGCCTCCTCAAGAAGACGTCGTATGAGCTACTAACCGGTAACAAACCCAATGTTCCGTATTTTCGAGTTTTTGGGAGTAAATGCTACATTCTAGTGAAGAAGGGTAGGAATTCCAAATTTGCTCCCAAAGCCGTAGAAGGGTTTTTGTTAGGTTATGACTCAAATACAAAGGCGTATAGAGTCTTCAACAAATCATCGGGTTTGGTTGAAGTCTCTAGCGACGTTGTATTTGATGAGACTAATGGCTCTCCAAGAAAGCAAGTTGTTGATTTTGATGATATAGGTGAAGAAGAAGTTCCAACGGCCGCAATACGCACCATGGCGATTGGAGATGTGCGGCCACAGGAACAAGAAGAACAAGATCAACCTTCTTCCTCAACAATGGTGCATCCCCCGACTCATGACGATGAACAGGTTCATCAAGAGAAGGAGTGTGATCAAGGGGGAGCACAAGATGATCATGTGATGGAGGAAGAAGCGCAACCGGCACCTCCAACCCAAGTTCGAGCGATGATTCAAAGGGATCATCCCGTCGACCAAATTTTGGGTGATATTAGCAAGGGAGTAACTACTCGATCTCGATTAGTTAATTTTTGTGAGCATTACTCCTTTGTCTCTTCTATTGAGCCTTTCAGGGTAGAAGAGGCCTTGCTAGATCCGGACTGGGTGTTGGCCATGCAGGAGGAGCTCAACAACTTCAAAAGAAATGAAGTTTGGACACTGGTGCCTCGTCCTAAGCAAAATGTTGTGGGAACCAAGTGGGTGTTTCGCAACAAACAAGACGAGCATGGGGTGGTGACAAGGAACAAGGCACGACTTGTGGCAAAAGGTTATGCCCAAGTCGTAGGTTTGGACTTTGAGGAGACTTTTGCTCCTGTGGCTAGGCTAGAGTCCATTCACATTTTGCTAGCATATGCCGCTCACCATTCTTTCAGGTTGTTCCAAATGGATGTGAAGAGCGCTTTCCTCAATGGGCCAATCAAGGAGGAGGTGTACGTAGAGCAACCACCTGGCTTCGAGGATGAACGGTACCCCGACCATGTGTGTAAGCTTTCTAAGGCGCTCTATGGACTTAAGCAAGCCCCAAGAGCATGGTATGAATGCCTTAGAGACTTTTTAATTGCTAATGCTTTCAAGGTTGGGAAAGCCGATCCAACTCTTTTTACTAAGACTTGTGATGGTGATCTTTTTGTGTGCCAAATTTATGTTGATGACATAATATTTGGTTCTACTAACCAAAAGTCTTGTGAAGAGTTTAGCAGGGTGATGACTCAAAAATTCGAGATGTCGATGATGGGCGAGTTAAGCTACTTCCTTGGGTTCCAAGTGAGGCAACTCAAGGATGGAACCTTCATCTCCCAAACGAAGTACACACAAGATTTGATCAAGAGGTTTGGGATGAAGGACGCCAAGCCAGCAAAGACACCGATGGGAACCGACGGACACACCGACCTCAACAAAGGAGGTAAGTCCGTTGATCAAAAAGCATACCGGTCTATGATAGGGTCTTTACTTTATTTGTGTGCTAGTAGACCGGATATTATGCTTAGTGTATGCATGTGTGCTAGATTTCAATCTGATCCAAGGGAGTGCCACTTAGTGGCTGTGAAGCGAATTCTTAGATATTTAGTCGCTACGCCTTGTTTCGGGATCTGGTATCCAAAGGGGTCTACCTTTGACTTGATTGGATATTCAGACTCCGACTTTGCTGGATGTAAGGTCGATAGGAAGAGTACATCGGGGACGTGCCAATTCTTAGGAAGGTCCCTGGTGTCATGGAGTTCTAAGAAGCAAACCTCTGTTGCCCTATCCACCGCTGAGGCCGAGTATGTTGCCGCAGGACAGTGTTGCGCGCAACTACTCTAGATGAGGCAAACCCTCAAGGACTTTGGCTACAATCTGAGCAAAGTCCCACTCCTATGTGATAATGAGAGTGCTATCCGCATGGCGGATAATCCTGTTGAACACAGCCGCACAAAGCACATAGACATCCGGCATCACTTTTTGAGAGATCACCAGCAAAAGGGAGATATCGAAGTGTTTCATGTTAGCTCCGAGAACCAGCTAGCCGATATCTTTACCAAGCCTTTAGATGAGCAGACCTTTTGCAAGTTGCGTAGTGAGCTAAATGTCTTAGATTCGCGGAACTTGGATTGATTTATAGCCTACATGTGTTTATGCCTTTGATCATGTTTCTTATGCATTTTGTTGCTCAAGTTGTACAAGCACTCCCCGGACCTCACAAGTCCGTTGCAAAGTGATGCACATATTTAGGGGGAGATGTGCTACAACTTGACCCTTTGAGACTAACCATGTGCTTGAGTTTGCTTATTTAGTCTCTAAGGAGAATTGAAAGGGAAAAGGTGGACTTGGACCATGCAAGACTTCCACTGCACTCCGATGAGAGGGTAACTTATTCCAAGTTCATCTTTATGATCTTATTGCCTTTTACTCTTAGTTGAAGATTTTGGTGAGGCAATGGGGTTAAAGGGCCAAGATTGATCCCGTTTTGGTGCTTGATGCCAAAGGGGGAGAAAATAAAGGCCAAAGCCATAAATGGATCAGCTACCACTTGAGAAATTTTGAAAATAGTAGAATAGAGCTTTTGGTTTGACAAAACTCTTTCTCTTTTGTCAAAATTTGGTTTCCTTTGGGGAAAAGGTTTAATTATGGGAAAAAGGGGGAGTTTTTGAATCCTTGATCAATCTCTCATGAAATATCTCTCTTTATGTTTCAACATGTGTGTTTGACTTAGAGATAGGAAATTGAGTTTGATTTGCAAAAACAAACCAAGTGGTGGCAAAGAATGATCCATATATGCCAAATTTGAATCAAAACAAGTTTGAGTTCTTATTTGAAGTGATTTTGCACTTGTTCTAGTTGCTTTATGTTGTGTTGGCATAAATCACCAAAAAGGGGGAGATTGAAAGGGAAATGTGCCCTTGGGCCATTTCTAAGTATTTTGGTGATTAAGTGCCAACACAAGTGCTTTTGTGTTAATCTATGCAAAGGGGTGGACAAAGTGCAAATCATGTCAAAAGGTATGTTTCTCAGACTTAGTACATTGTTTTTGAGACTAATGTATTGTGTATAAGTGCTGGAAACAGGAAAAGAACAATTGGAAATGCCTTGGCTCGAGCAGCCAAGACTCTGCTCAGTCTAGGAGCACCGGACTGTCCGGTGGTGCACCGGACAGTGTCCGGTGCGCCAGGCTGGCTCGAGCGAACTGGCCGCTCTCGGGAATTCATCGGCGACGTACGGCTATAATTCACCGGACTGTCCTGTGTGCACCGGACTGTCCGGTGAGCCAACGGTCGGCCGGGCCAACGGTCGGCTGCGCGATCTGCGCGAGACACGTGGACCGAGCCAATGGTCGGGAGGGGGCACCGGACTGTCCGGTGTGCACCAGACAGTGTCTGGTGCGCCAACGGCTCCCAGGCGCCAACGGTCGACTACGGCACAGAAGGAAAGAAATCCGCACCGGACAGTGTCCGGTGTGCACCGGACTGTCCGGTGCGCCAGGCGACAGAAGGCAAGATTTGCCTTCCTGGAATGCTCTCAACGGCTCCTAGCTGCCTTGGGGCTATAAAAGGGTGAAAGGGAAATGTGCCCTTGGGCCATTTCTAAGTATTTTGGTGATTGAGTGTCAACACAAGTATTTAAATATGAATCAACGCCCATGGATGAACAAAGTGCAAATCTAGAGAAAAGGTATGTTTCTAAGTCTTAGTACATTGGTTTTGTGTACTAATATATTTGTCTAAGTGTTAGAAACAGAAGGAAGAAGAAGAAGAGAAGACTTGGCTGTGTGCAGCCAAGGGGCTGTTTCGGTCTGGGGCACCGGACTGTCCGGTGGTGCACCGGACAGTGTCCGGTGGTGCACCGGACAGTGTCCGGTGCGCCAGGCTGCCTCGGCCGAAGAGGCCGCTCTCGGGTTTTTCTCCGGCGACTTCGGCTAAAATTCACCGGACTGTCCGGTGTGCACCGGACTGTCCGGTGAGCCAACGGTCGGCCGGGCCAACGGTCGGCCGCGCGATCGGCGCGCGACACGTGGCCGAGCCAACGGTCGGAAGGAAGCACCGGACTGTCCGGTGTGCACCGGACTGTCCGGTGCGCCAGATCTGCAGTGGTCGGCAACGGTCGGCTGCGCCTGTTAAGGAAAGAAATCGGGCACCGGACAGTGTCCGGTGTGCACCGGACTGTCCGGTGCGCCCGACGACAGAAGGCAAGGATAGCCTTCCAGATGTGCTCTCAACGGCTCCTAGATGCCTTGGGGCTATAAAAGGGACCCCTAGGCGCATGGAGGAGTACACCAAGCATTCCTACAACTCTTCTAAGCACCAAGACATCAATCTCACGCATTCGTTTCATTGTGATAGCATATAGAGCTCTTGTGGAGTTGTGAACTCTTTGTGTTGCGTTGCGAGCTCTTGTTGCGACTTGTGTGCGTGTTGTTGCTCTGATTTTCGAGTCTTGTGTGCGTTGCTCATTCCCACCTTACTCCGTATTTCTTTGTGAACTCAATTGTAAGGGCGAGAGACTCCAAGTTGTGGAGATTCCTCGCAAACGGGAAAAGATCAAAGGAAAGAAAAACACCGTGGTATTCAAGTTGATCATTGGATCACTTGAGAGGAGTTGAGTGCAACTCTCGTCCGTTGGGACGCCACAACGTGGAGTAGGCAAGTTTTGTACTTGGCCGAACCACGGGATAACCACCGTGTCAACTCTGTGATTGCTTTCTTGTGGTTATCGTGTTTTGAGTTCTCTCTAGCCACTTGGCCATACTTGTGCTAACCCTTAACAAGTTTTTGTGGCCTAAGTTTTGAACTTCTACAGGATCACCTATTCACCCCCCCCCCCCTCTAGGTGCTCTCAATTGGTATCGGAGCCGTTCTCTTCAAGAAAGGGACTAACCGCCCGAAGAGATGGATCCTAAGGGGAAGGGAATTGTGATCAACGACAAGGAGAAGGAGTCCTTCGTCAACGAGCCAAGGGATGACAAGTCAAATGACTCGGGCTCGGGCCACAAGCGAAGAGATGGGAAGAAGAAGAAGACAAGACGCATCAAGGAAATCGTCTACTACGACAGCGATGAGTCCTCTTCTTCCCAAAAGGACGACGACCACGACAAACAAAGGAAACCGGTTAATTCTAACTTTTCTTTTGACTACTCTCGTATTCCGCAAAGTTCAAATTCACATTTGCTTT
Source organism: Zea mays (assembly GCF_902167145.1). Classification (NCBI taxonomy): domain Eukaryota; kingdom Viridiplantae; phylum Streptophyta; class Magnoliopsida; order Poales; family Poaceae; genus Zea; species Zea mays. The sequence continues at coordinate 40,583,478 of NC_050098.1, read as the reverse complement.
CCATTCCACTCGGCAAGCCCCCACACTTTGATGGGGAGGACTACGGATTTTGGAGCCACAAAATGCGTAGTCACCTATTCTCTCTCCATCCTAGCATATGGGAGATTGTAGATAGTGGAATGCACTTTAATAGTTCGGATAGTCCTATATTCATTAATGAGCAAATCCATAAGAATGCACAAGCTACTACTGTTCTTCTAGCCTCATTGTGCAGGGATGAATATAATAAAGTGAGTGGCTTGGATAACGCCAAGCAAATCTGGGATACCCTCAAGATCTCTCATGAGGGAAATGACGCTACCTTGCTCACCAAAATGGAGTTGGTGGAGGGCGAGCTTGGACGGTTTGCGATGATAAGGGGCGAGGAGCCAACTCAAACATACAACCGGCTCAAGACCCTTGTCAACAAGATAAGGAGCTATGGAAGCACGCGATGGACGGACCACGACGTCGTCCGCCTAATGCTAAGGTCCTTTACTGTTCTTGATCCTCATTTGGTGAATAATATTCGTGAGAATCCCAGGTACACCAAAATGTCGCCCGAAGAAATTCTTGGAAAATTTGTAAGCGGGCGAATGATGATCAAGGAGGCAAGGTACGTCGATGACGCGTTGAACGGTCCAATCCACGAGCCTCAACCCATTGCTCTCAAGGCATCGAGGAGCAAGGAGGCACTACCAAGCAAGGTGGCGCAAATTGAGGCGGCTGGGCTTAATGATGAAGAAATGGCTCTCATCATTAAGCGATTCAAGACGGTGCTAAAGGGTCGCAATGGACAGCCGAGCAAGACTAAGACCAAGGGGAAGCGATCATGCTTCAAATGTGGTAAGCTTGGTCATTTTATTGCTAACTGTCCTGATAATGAAAGTGACCAGGAAAAGGGAAACAAGAGGGAAAAGAAGAAGCATTATAAGAAGGCAAAGGGCGAGGCGCATCTAGGCAAGGAGTGGGACTCGGATTGCTCCTCGTCCGACTCCGACAATGAAGGACTCGCCGCCACCGCCTTCAACAAATCAACCCTCTTCCCCAACGAGCGTCACACATGCCTAATGGCAAGGGAGAAGAAGGTATGTACTCGCAACTCTACCTATGCTTCTTCAAGTGAGGACGAATCTAGTGATGAGAATGAAGTAGATTATTCATGTTTGTTCAAGGGCTTAGATAGATCTAAGATAGACAAAATTAATGAATTAATTGATGCCTTGAATGAAAAGAATATACTTTTAGAAAAGCAAGAAGATTTGTTGTATGAAGAACATGATAAGTTTGTAGAGGCTCAAAAATCTCTTGCATTAGAAATTAAGAGGAATGAAATGCTTGCTTGTGAAGTGTCAACATGCCATGATTCTATTTCTAACTTAAAGAGCATAAACGATGATTTAAATGCTAAACTAGTAGAAGCAAATAAATCCAACTCTTGTGTTGAATATGTTGAAATTTGCACTAGGTGTAAGGACGTTGATATCAATGCCTGTAGTGAACACTTAGTTTCCATTTCGAAATTGAGTGATGAAGTGGCTAGTCTTAATGCTCAACTTAAGACTAGCAAAAGTGATTTTGAAAAACTAAAATTTGCTAGGGATGCCTACACGGTTGGTAGACACCCCTCAATTAAGGATGGACTTGGCTTCAAGAGGGAAGCCAAGAACTTAACAAGCCATAAGGCTCCCATTCCCGCCAAGGAGAAAGGGAAGGCTCCTATGGCTACTAGTGCTAAAAGGAACCATGCATTTTTGTATCATAATAGAAGACAAACTAGAAATGTAAGTCATGATGCTTTTGATTCATATGTTTATGATTCTCATGCCATGTTTGCTCCTAGTTCCTCTTATGTGTATGATAGAAATGTTACTAGGAGAAATGTTGTTCCTAAAAGAAATGCTATTCATCATGTGCCTAGAAGGAATGTTATTCATGCTCCTAGGAAAATAGCAAATGAACCTTCTACAATTTATTGTGCTTTGAATGCTTCATTTGCAATTTGTAGAAAGGATAGAAAAGTAATTGCTAGGAAGTTAGGGGCAAAATGCAAAGGTGATAAAACTTGCATTTGGGTCCCTAAGGATATTTGTGCTAACCTTGTAGGACCCAACATGAGTTGGGTACCTAAAACCCAAGCCTAAATTTGCCTTGCAGGTTTATGCATCCGGGGGTTCAAGCTGGATTATCGACAGCGGATGCACAAACCATATGACGGGGGAGAAGAAGATGTTCACCTCCTACGTCAAAAATAAGGATTCCCAAGATTCAATTATATTCGGTGATGGGAATCAAGGCAAGGTAAAAGGTTTAGGTAAAATTGCAATTTCTAATGAGCACTCCATATCTAATGTATTTTTAGTAGAGAGTCTTGGATATAATTTGCTATCTGTTAGTCAATTATGTCATATGGGGTATAACTGTCTATTTACAAATGTAGATGTGTCTGTCTTTAGAAGAAGTGATGGTTCACTAGCTTTTAAGGGTGTATTAGACGGCAAACTTTATTTAGTTGATTTTGCAAAAGAAGAGGCCGGTCTAGATGCATGCTTAATGGCTAAGACTTGCATGGGCTGGCTGTGGCATCGCCGCTTAGCACATGTGGGGATGAAGAACCTTCACAAGCTTCTAAAGGGAGAACACGTGATAGGTTTGACTAACGTGCATTTCGAAAAAGATAGACCTTGTGCAGCTTGTCAAGCAGGTAAACAAGTGGGAGGAGCACATCACAGCAAGAACGTGATGACCACTTCAAGACCCCTGGAGCTGCTGCATATGGACCTCTTCGGACCTGTCGCCTATCTGAGCATAGGAGGGAGTAAGTATGGTTTAGTTATTGTTGATGACTTTTCCCGCTTCACTTGGGTGTTCTTTTTGCAGGATAAGTCTGAAACCCAAGGGACCCTCAAGCGCTTTCTCAGGAGAGCTCAAAATGAGTTTGAGCTCAAGGTGAAGAAGATAAGGAGCGACAACGGGTCCGAGTTCAAGAACCTTCAAGTGGAGGAGTTCCTTGAAGATGAAGGGATCAAGCACGAGTTCTCCGCTCCCTACACACCACAGCAAAATGGTGTGGTAGAGAGGAAGAACAGGACGCTCATCGACATGGCGAGGACGATGCTAGGAGAGTTCAAGACCCCCGAGTGCTTTTGGACGGAAGCCGTTAACACTGCTTGCCACGCCATCAACAGGGTCTACCTTCATCGTCTCCTCAAGAAGACGTCGTATGAGCTACTAACCGGTAACAAACCCAATGTATCGTACTTTCGTGTATTTGGGAGTAAATGCTACATTCTAGTAAAGAAGGGTAGAAATTCTAAGTTTGCTCCCAAAGCTGTAGAAGGGTTTTTATTAGGTTATGACTCAAATACAAAGGCGTATAGAGTCTTCAACAAATCATCGGGTTTGGTTGAAGTCTCTAGCGACGTTGTATTTGATGAGACTAATGGCTCTCCAAGAGAGCAAGTTGTTGATTGTGATGATGTAGATGAAGAAGATGTTCCGACGGCCGCTATACGGACCATGGCGATTGGAGAAGTACGGCCACAGGAACAAGATGATCAAGATCAACCCTCTTCCTCAATTATGGTGCATCCCCCGACTCAAGACGGTGAACAGGTTCATCAAAAGGAGGCATGTGATCAAGGGGGAGCACAAGATAATCATGTGATGGAGGAAGAAGCGCTACCGGCACCTCCAACCCAAGTTCGAGCGACGATCCAAAGGGATCATCCCGTCGACCAAATTCTGGGTGACATTAGCAAAGGAGTAACTACTCGATCTCGATTAGTTAATTTTTGTGAGCATTACTCCTTTGTCTCTTCTATTGAGCCTTTCAGGGTAGAGGAGGCCTTGCTAGATCCAGACTGGGTGTTGGCCATGCAAGAGGAGTTAAACAACTTCAAGCGCAATGAAGTTTGGACACTGGTGCCTCGTCCGAAGCAAAATGTTGTGGGAACCAAGTGGGTGTTCCGCAACAAACAGGACGAGCACGGGGTGGTGACGAGGAACAAGGCTCGACTTGTGGCAAAAGGTTATGCCCAAGTCGCAGGTTTGGATTTCGAGGAGACTTTTGCTCCTGTGGCTAGGCTAGAGTCAATTCGAATCTTGTTAGCATATGCCGCTCACCATTCTTTCAGGTTGTACCAAATGGATGTGAAGAGCGCTTTCCTCAACTGGCTTCAAAGATGAACAGTATCCCGACCATGTGTGTAAGCTCTCTAAGGCGCTCTATGGACTTAAGCAAGCCCCAAGAGCATGGTATGAATGCCTTAGAGACTTTTTAATTGCTAATGCTTTCAAGGTTGGGAAAGCCGATCCAACTCTTTTTACAAAGACATGCGATGGTGATTTGTTTGTGTGCCAAATTTATGTCGATGACATAATATTTGGTTCTACTAACCAAAAGTCTTGTGAAGAGTTTAGCAGGGTGATGACGCAGAAATTCGAGATGTCGATGATGGGCGAGTTGAACTACTTCCTTGGGTTCCAAGTGAAGCAACTCAAGGACGGCACCTTCATCTCCCAAACGAAGTACACGCAAGATCTGCTAAAGCGGTTTGGGATGAAGGACGCCAAGCCCGCAAAGACTCCGATGGGGACCGACGGACACACAGACCTCAACAAAGGAGGTAAGTCCGTTGATCAAAAAGCATACCGGTCAATGATAGGTTCTTTGCTTTACTTATGTGCTAGTAGACCGGATATTATGCTTAGCGTATGCATGTGTGCTAGATTTCAATCCGATCCTAAGGAGTGTCACTTAGTGGCGGTGAAGCGAATTCTTAGATATTTAGTTGCTACGCCTTGCTTCGGGCTCTGGTATCCAAAGGGGTCTACCTTTGACTTAGTTGGATACTCAGACTCCGACTATGCTGGATGTAAGGTCGATAGGAAGAGCACATCGGGGACGTGCCAATTCTTAGGAAGGTCCCTGGTGTCATGGAACTCTAAGAAACAAACTTCCGTTGCCCTATCCACCGCTGAGGCCGAGTATGTTGCCGCAGGACAGTGTTGCGCGCAACTACTTTGGATGAGGCAAACCCTCAGGGACTTTGGCTACAATCTGAGCAAAGTCCCACTCCTATGTGATAATGAGAGTGCTATCCGCATGGCGGAGAATCCTGTTGAGCACAGCCGCACAAAGCACATAGACATCCGGCATCACTTTTTGAGAGACCACCAGCAAAAGGGAGATATCGAAGTGTTTCATGTTAGCACCGAGAACCAGCTAGCCGATATCTTTACCAAGCCTCTAGATGAGAAGACCTTTTGCAGGCTGCGTAGTGAGCTAAATGTCTTAGATTCGCGGAACTTGGATTGAATTGTAGCATACATGTGTTTATGCATTTGATCAGGTTCATTCTGCATTTTGTTGCTTATTGTGGTGCTCAAGTTGTACCAACACTCCCTGGACCTCACAAGTCCGTTGCAAAGTGATGCACATGTTTAGGGGGAGATGTGTTACAACTTGACCCTTTGAGACTAACCATTTGCTTGAGTTTGCTTGATTGAGTCTCGAAGGAGGATTGAAAGGGAAAAGGTGGACTTGGACCATGAAAGACTTCCACTGCACTCCGATAAGAGGGTAACTAATTCCAAGTTCATCTCATGAAATCTTATTGCCATTTGCTCTTAATTGAAGACTTTGGTGAGGCAATGGGGTTAAAAGGCCAAGATTAATCCCGTTTTGGTGCTTGATGCCAAAGGGGGAGAAAATAAAGGCCAAAGTGATAAATGGATCAGCTACCACTTGAGAGATTTTGAAAATAGTAGAATAGAGTTTTTGTGAGTTTTTGTTTTGTCAAAAGCTTTTATTGTCTCTATTGTCAAAAGTTGACTTCTTGTGGGGAGAAGTGGTGATTATGGGAAATAGGGGGAGTTTTTGAAATCTTTGATCAATCTCTTTTGGAATGACTCTCTTTATGCTTCAACATGTGTGTTTGACTTAGAGATAGAGATTTGAGTTTGATTTGCAAAAACAAACCAAGTGGTGGCAAAGGATGATCCATATATGCCAAAATTGAATCAAAACCAATTTGAGTTTTCATTTGAAGTGATTTTGCACTTGTTCTAGTTGCTTTATGTTGTGTTGGCATAAATCACCAAAAAGGGGGAGATTGAAAGGGAAATGTGCCCTTGGGCCATTTCTAAGTATTTTGGTGATTGAGTGTCAACACAAGTATTTAAATATGAATCAACGCCCATGGATGAACAAAGTGCAAATCTAGAGAAAAGGTATGTTTCTAAGTCTTAGTACATTGGTTTTGTGTACTAATATATTTGTCTAAGTGTTAGAAACAGAAGGAAGAAGAAGAAGAGAAGACTTGGCTGTGTGCAGCCAAGGGGCTGTTTCGGTCTGGGGCACCGGACTGTCCGGTGGTGCACCGGACAGTGTCCGGTGCGCCAGGCTGCCTCGGCCGAAGAGGCCGCTCTCGGGTTTTTCTCCGGCGACTTCGGCTAAAATTCACCGGACTGTCCGGTGTGCACCGGACTGTCCGGTGAGCCAACGGTCGGCCGGGCCAACGGTCGGCCGCGCGATCAGCGCGCGACACGTGGCCGAGCCAACGGTCGGAAGGAAGCACCGGACTGTCCGGTGTGCACCGGACTGTCCGGTGCGCCAGATCTGCAGTGGTCGGCAACGGTCGGCTGCGCCTGTTAAGGAAAGAAATCGGGCACCGGACAGTGTCCGGTGTGCACCGGACTGTCCGGTGCGCCCGACGACAGAAGGCAAGGATAGCCTTCCAGATGTGCTCTCAACGGCTCCTAGCTGCCTTGGGGCTATAAAAGGGACCCCTAGGCGCATGGAGGAGTACACCAAGCATTCCTACAACTCTTCTAAGCACCAAGACATCAATCTCACGCATTCGTTTCATTGTGATAGCATATAGAGCTCTTGTGGAGTTGTGAACTCTTTGTGTTGCGTTGCGAGCTCTTGTTGCGACTTGTGTGCGTGTTGTTGCTCTGATTTTCGAGTCTTGTGTGCGTTGCTCATTCCCACCTTACTCCGTATTTCTTTGTGAACTCAATTGTAAGGGCGAGAGACTCCAAGTTGTGGAGATTCCTCGCAAACGGGAAAAGATCAAAGGAAAGAAAAACACCATGGTATTCAAGTTGATCATTGGATCACTTGAGAGGAGTTGAGTGCAACTCTCGTCCGTTGGGACGCCACAACGTGGAGTAGGCAAGTTTTGTACTTGGCCGAACCACGGGATAACCACCGTGTCAACTCTGTGATTGCTTTCTTGTGGTTATCGTGTTTTGAGTTCTCTCTAGCCACTTGGCCATACTTGTGCTAACCCTTAACAAGTTTTTGTGGCCTAAGTTTTGAACTTCTACAGGATCACCTATTCACCCCCCCCCTCTAGGTGCTCTCAAAGGGACCCCTAGGCGCATGGAGGAGAACACCAAGCATCCTCTAAGCATTCCTAAGCACTAAGACATCGATTCCGCGCCTTTGATTCTTTGCGATAGCAATTAGAGCTCTAGTTGAGTTGTGAACTCATTGAGTTGTGTTGTGAGCTCTTGTTGCGACTTGTGTGCGTGGTGTTGCTGTGATTTCTTGTCTTGAGTGTGTTGCTCATCCCTCCCTTACTCCGTGCTTCTTTGTGATCATCTAAAGTGTAAGGGCGAGAGGCTCCAAAGTGTGGAGATTCCTCGCAAACGGGATATAGTAAAGCAAGCAAAACACCGTGGTATTCAAGTGGGTCTTTGGACCGCTTGAGAGGGGTTGATTGCAACCCTCGTCCGTTGGGACGCCACAACGTGGAGTAGGCAAGCGTTGGTCTTGGCCGAACCACGGGATAAACCACTGTGCCATCTCTGTGATTGATCTCTTGTGGTTATTGTGTTTTGTTGAGACTCCTCTCTAGCCACTTGGTATTATTGGTACTAACGCTTAACCAAGTTTTTGTGGATTAAGTTTCAAGTTTTACAGGATCACCTATTCACCCCCCCCCCCCTCTAGGTGCTCTCACTAACAAGTTGTGTGTTCTAGCTAGCTTTGTTCATCTTTTACTCTTGCAAAAAGCACATGGGGTGGCTTGATGGAACATTTTGGTGTTAAGAAGACTGAGGGTGTGTTGTCCAGTCACCTCTATTAGCCTCGGATGTGCCGTGATGTTGAGCGCTACGTCTCTTGTTGCACCATGTGCAACAAAGCTAAATCCCGACTTAACCCACATGGTCTTTATATGCCACTTCTTGTTACTTATTCATCTTAGGAGGGTATTTCTATGAACTTTGTTTTGGGCTTGCCTAGAACAAAGAGGGGGAGTGATAGCGTTTTTGTGGTTGTCGATCGTTTCCCCCAAGATGGCACATTTTATACCCTGTCACAAAATTGACAATGCTTCGCATATTGCTAATTTGTTCTTCACTGAGATTGTGTGTTTACATGGTGTGCCAAATACTATTGTTTCTAATAGGGATGTTAAGTTTTTTAGCCATTTTTTGAGAACCTTGTGGTTTAAATTGGGGACAAAGTGAATGTTTTCTACTACTTATCATCCCCGAACTGATGGGTAAATAGAGGCTGTTAATAGCACTATATCTACTATGTTGCGAGCTATTTTGAAAGATAATTTGAGGTTGTGGGAAGAATGTTTGCCACATATTGAATTTGCTTATAACAGGTCCATTCACTCCACAACCAAGCTTAGTTCGTTTATGGTAGTATATGGTTTTCATCCTCGTGATCCAATTGATTTGCTACCTTTACCAACTTCTGAAATAGTGAACTTGGATGCTACACAATGTTCTGAATTCATTCTTAAGTTACATGAAACAACTAACTTGCAAATCAAAAAGATGAATGCAAAGTATCGCATTGCTGCTAGTAAAGGTAGGAATGAAGTAAAATTGGAACCTGGTGACTTGGTGTGGGTTCATCTGAGAAATGATAGATTTCCTGATTTGAGAAAGTCTAAATTCATGCCACGTGTTGCTAGTCCTTATAAAGTTATTGCAAACATCAATGATAATGCATATACACTTGAGTTGCCTCCAGATTTTGGGATTAGTTCTACCTTTAACATTTCAGATTTGAAGCCATATATGTGTGAGGAAGATGAGTTCGAGACGAGGATGACTCCAATTCAAGAGGGGAGAATGATGAGAACATCACTCCAATACATACAATGCATGGACCGATAACACGCTCACGTGCACGATAGCTAAATCTCTAGGTTTGTTCAAACCTAGTCAATTGTGTTTTCGAGCTTACACTTGGGGCCATGGATATTTTGTTGATTAGAAACCTTGGAGAGGACCAGCAAGGACATGGAAAAGGCCAAGGTGTCAACGAGTAGAAGCAAGGGCGTCCACAACAGGGAGGAGATCAAGTCTGACAAAACTGCAATTCCATCTCGGGTTACAGGGCCAGTCTGCACTAAAATGAACGCATAGGACACATATGAACTCTGATTAGTTCACACTTGTTATGGTTGGAAAGCTAAGGAGAGAACCTAACCAACTCAACTGGTCCTGAGCAAAAATTCATCCGAAGTCAATGGGAATCGTCGAAACAAGTCAACGTGCAGATTCTATTTTGGTGTTGCGACACCATATGTTGGGTTAAGGACATGTGTATCGTATTGAGCCCATTAGGGGCGCGTCAAGGGGATTTGCACGCCCCTAAACTTTATATTAGCAGTAGCCGCCGCTACCATTAGGGTTGGTTTTTGTTTAGATCACCATATCTGTCATCGAACGGTATTGTTGTTTATCGGTTTATGAGACTCTAACTCGTAATCAACCTAGTTTTGGTTGTGTTTTTTGTGTTCTTGATTGTGTTATTGATTGCGCTTGCAGGGATAAGCCTTCTTGGCGAGGCCACTCGTGTGTCGTGGGTGATAACCAATAGAGCATTGTTGTAGTGATTGTGAGGATTCGTTTGCTCGGAGCATTGGATCATCAACGTCGAGACCTCCACCCAATCAAGTTATCGTACCTCGTGGAAGATCGGGCCTTTCCCTCTACACTTTCAGCCCTAAGCTTATAACAAGGAAAACCGTAAATATTCTATACAACTGAACAAAATCCATTAACTGTTTTATATCAATGGTTTTTAGCATTAAAAATATATGAATAGAGGTGTTGGTTAATGTGTGTGCATGTGCCTTTTTGTTGTGTGACACGTTTTTCTCGAATGCACAGGAGAATTGTGCATCATTATATTAAGAGAAAAGGCCCCAAATAGGTCGGTACAAGTTGTTTACATTATAAAACAAAAGAGAGCACAAAGAGAACACGACAACAACAACCCTACATCATGAAAACTAAGGTCATATTTTCCTCAATCCGGTAGTCCCTACTAGACACCACAACTTGGTGTCTTCTATTATATCCTGAATAATCTTGGATGTGCTTAGATCATCCCCGTCAAACACACAATTGTTTCGGTGTTTCTAGAGCCACCAAGCGACAAGCACCACTAGGGATTTAAAACCCTTCCTCCTTTCTTTAGGCACCTGCAACTCTACCGAGCGCCACCAATCTTGGAACACAATGTCACTAGAGACCAGCGTGAGTTGTGACAAGCCAACCAACGATAGTGTTAGGAATCATACTTGCCTGGAAAAGACACAAGCCACCAAGATGTTATGCATTGTTTCCTCTTCTTGGTCGCAGAGGAGACATTTCTCAGGATGGTTCAACCCTCGTCGAGCTAGGCGATCTGCTGTCTAGCAACGATTAAGAGTTGCCAACCATAGAAAAAAATCTGCACTTCATCGGCGCCCATGTCTTCCAGATACGGTTTGCCGGCTCAAACCCGACCGCACCAACAAAGAAATGATCATATGCTGATTTTGATGTAAAGACTCCCGAGACACTTTGTATAACATTTTTCCATCTTAATACAAGGCATTTGGCTTTCCTACGTGTTTGTGAAAAATGAATATTAAGATGTGCCAGTAATATACCTGGTAGTGCCACAAGGTCCACCTTCTCCCGTCCTTGCCTTTGGAAGAACTTGATAAGACGTTATAGTGTTGCATTTGGCGGAGGAAGGTTGTTGTTTGCTAGCTTCATGTTAGCTGTCTTTTGAGTCCCTCTTTCCTAATTGAAGTTCCCAATATGGTCTACCATTTCATCAGGTGATAACATTATATTGATTAAATATATCAAGTTGGCCTGAATTATTTTTGTAGGCAAAAATCTTTATTTATTTATTTATTTATTTTTCTTGAGGCTACCATCTTTTAGTATTTTTATTAAAGAAAATAAAACAAATATTTTTGTGAGAAATCGGGTATATTTTCTCATCTTGTACATGTAACTAATGTTGGTTTTTGCCACTCTAATGTAGAGAAATACCAACATTGTTGAAACTTTGGCTGGTAGAGCAAGTGTCAGCACAGGAGAATGCTTCCTCAAGTGCAGCTTTGATCTCGTCTATAACCTCAAATCCGAGGCCGTTTGGATCCATTCATTTTGAAGAATTGGAATTTACTTAATAAAGTAACATATTTGGCTTCGAATTTGACATTCCACCACTTCGAGAAATTATTTTATGTGTTAGCAGAATATGTTTCTACTCTGTAACTTATAAGACACTCTTCGGCTCACACATCTATAGTAAAAATATAGTATATAAATATCTTCCACATCTTACTAATAATATTATACAAATAGATTTCATATAAAATCATATTAGCTTAATTGATACGTGCCTAAATTACAGGATGTTATCACAACTTCCTCGGTGTCATCCAAAAGAACTGATGCATCACAGCCCTGCAATTTCATCACAGATCTACATAAACCACGAGGAAATTGAGATTATTGACCAGAGAACATGAAATCCTGGTTCTAGCACTCAACAATGTTCAACTTCCAACACATGGACTAGAGAACATGAAATTGTGGTTCTCTGGCTCTTGTTTGATGACTGGTGGCTTTAGTTTATTCTGGATTGAAAAAAAATGAAGTTGAAATGTGCTAACCTGAACAAACCAGTTATGATGATCCTGTTTGTTTTGTTAAATAAAGCAGATGGTTGGTGGTTGGATGATTCAGAATGCTGAAGAAGCCAGCTTATTACGACGGGGTGTGGTTTGGGTCATTGGGTGCATATACGCCAGGTGTACTTGGGTGCGTTGACGACGCTTGGTGTGTTTGTTTTCGTACCACAATGCATTGAACAACCGAACATAATTCTTTCACTCGGTAGTTGAAGCTTGATGTGTTTTTCTGCAGTTTTTTCAGTCAGCTAGCCCGTGGCCCTGGGCCGGCGTTGTCGGCATGCCCTTTCGTAGCCATGGACCCATGGAAGAAAAACTGAAGAAGGGTCTCAAACGCTGAACAGAGTCTCATTTGGCGTCTCTCTCTCTCTCTCTCTCTCTCTCTCTCTCTCTCTCTCATCTACTGCACGGGCATCGAGAAGGCAGCACATGAACACGCCTATGGTTAGGCTCTTGTTGCAGCTATTCGTCATGCATGTACGATGCCAGTGCGGCAGTACATCGACCGGATTAGGACGACGCATGCATGCCACCAGCACCAGCTCGCCGTCGTCAGTGCGTGGAATGGGATGGACGGAAAAGGTCAGCCACATGCTTAAGTGAGTGACGTTAGTTGGCTGGCGAGTAAGCTTGTTAGCTAGCATACGTGACTAACGGGCCGGCTACCTTAGTCCTCTACACTGGTAAAAGATCTTTAAGTCGGGGTACATACAAATTTTTACTGACGGTTTCAGTTACTATGTGTCAATCAAAATAGGCTAGCTTAAGGAACTACCAGATTTTTATTGGTGATTCACTTAACACAACTCTCAGTGAAAAGGTTCTATTTTCACTGGCGGTTCCTTAAACCAACCGCTAGTGGAAATAGCTCATTTCTACTAGCGGTTATGTTAAATGAACCGCCAGTGAACTTTGTGTTATAAATACACCTTCTTCCTTCTGATAGGAAGTAGGTCATAGCCAACTTGCATTGGAGGCGATTTTAGTTTAGAGGTACAGATTTCACAAAATATAAGGGGAGGTTTTGATCTTCATTTTTTGAAGAGGGTTGTTAAGGAGAATTGGTTTATGTTTCTCTTGTCAATTTTTGTTCATTCTAGCTCAATTTTAGCTACATTTTGGATCTAGCAGCTTGTTCAGCTGGACCAAAGCAGGCTGCAGCTGAAACTACTGATGCACAACCAGCACTATAGCAGTTGTATCCTGTAGCCTACTCTCCGGCCACTGTTGCAGCTGTTGGTTCAAACAAGTGGCACCAATTTCAAATCAAACTCAAGCTGAACAAGTTGCACGATACCAAGATGTACCGGAACAGACCCAAGATGCACCGGAACAGGCCGAGACAACCACCGAGAGGTCAAGAAAAAGGAAGCAGAGTGATGGGAAAAGAGGTGATAGGGGACTGAACAAGTTTTCTGACAACACCTATATAATCTCACATGTAGCCCGAAAGGTCAGCCCCTAGCTCCAAAAGAGGCACTACCTAAGTTCTGGGATGCACTTGGATTCTTAGTTAGAGATAATCTTGACATCACAATCCGACAATGGAGAGATGTGTTAGATGATGTTAAGAATTAAATGTGGAAGAAGCTATTAACAAGGTTCGTTCTGCCTTGGGGTTCAGAAGAACTCGTGAAGGAATACACGATGAAGCAGTTTGCAACCAATTTTTCGAAACTGGATATCTGAGATGAATACAAAGTTTGCAAAGAATGGCCTAGACCCGACAAAAAATATAAAATCTCAGCAGGTTAGTGGGCAGTATTTCTAAAGCAGAGGAGCAGCCCAGATTTCATATCTCTAAGTGAGGCAAATTCGGAACTATCTAAGAAGAACAAATACCACCACTACCTAGGCATAGGTGGTTACAAGCGTTAGATTCCTAAATGGAGACAAGAAGACGCCGAGAAGAAGGTCGCGGGGTTGCCGACGCTGTCCGAGCAACTTGGTGAAAGGACGGCTAATTGGATACGTGCTAGAAAACTAAGGGAAATTGAGTCTGGTGTATCTTTTGATGATCCAATTGTCGAAGAAGCGGCAATAAACATATATGCAATGACAGCTAAGTAGAGCTGCGGAACATTTAAGCCACAAAGGGAGAGAGACATCTTAATGGCTGGTCTCAGCAACCCTGAGCATCCTGGTTTTGTACGAGGAATCTCGTCTAAGGAAGGATAGAAGGAAGGATTCAGACCGGTCTATACAAGAAATGTGATCGATACAAGGAGGAGATGACAGATTATTTTAAGGAGGAGGCTAAGAAAGAGTTTAGAGACCTAATGTCTCAAATGTTATTGAATCCTCCTCCAAAATTGATGTAGCAAATGGCGAGTGCGAACTCTGTCGCACCAACGCGAAATAATCTGTCTCCACAAATAGCGAGTTTAGACAACATGCTAGACATCCCTAGGTCCGAAGGTATTGAGACACTTGGACAAGCCATCAAGAATTTCATCCTTTGGCCTTGAAGGGATGTCGAATTGGTTGATCCACCACCGCCGTCGTCGTTGCATTCCCAACCGTCTCCGCCTCCTCAAATTGTAGTTCCTATTGTACACCCATCATCGCCTCCTCAAACTTTATACATTGTTCCTCATCCTCTTTCTAACCCACCGTCTCCACCACAAGCATCGCCATTCAGGGCTCCACCACCTTTCCTCCCCATCCTCTTGGTGACCCACTGTCTACGCCACCAGCAAGGGATCCACCATCTCCACAGCCATCAAGGGATCCACAACCACCAAAGAAATATAAATTATCTATAACAAAATTGGTGTCCACGTTCGAGAAAAAGAAGAGTAAAACTACAACTGCTGGCACAGCTCGGTTTTTGAAAGGGGTTGGACAGAGCCTCACGTCACAAACTGTTGATTTGGTCGAGCACGAGGAGTCTACAAAAGAGGATGAGGCAATGGTCATAAACATAAAGAAGCCAACTAAGGTAGATTATAAAATGTGCCTAAAAAATATGTGCCGGACATACCTCTACTCACTTTTGAGAAACTGAGGAAGGTCCCGGCTGGTATTAAAAGGTTGCATGACTAGTACATGCGGGCATATTTAGTTGGCATTGACGCCATCAGTGTTAATATATTGGACCATGCTTTTATTGGTTTAGACCAAAAGGCCTTTGTTGCATTCGAGGACATGTGGTTAATGATGAACCTTTAGAGACTCAACGTGCAACTTGTAATGATGTTATTATTAGTGAGTTGTATAAATTTTCAATATTTGGCATGCACGTGTGCCTTGTAGAATACAACATGATCAGCAGGAGTAGTAGAAATGTGAGTTTTGAATAGTTCATGTCTGAGGCTCACTGAGGTGTCGCGGATGGTCAGCCAGAATGGCCCGGACAGTCCGCACATAGGTGAATTCTCCAAAAAGCTTCTCCTGTCCAGAATAATCTATGGTATTCCGGATAGTCGAATTAGAATTAATATGGTTGGACTTATGCACCTGAGAATTAATCAACTAGGCAAACTAGTTAGTCCATTAGGTTGTGATGATCATCAATCATCAAAATCAATTTAGAGAAAATGGTAAAGGTCATTTCCCTTTCAATCTCTCCCTTTTTAGTGATTGATGCCAACATAAACCAAAGCAAGTATAAAATGTAGAAAAGTAACTAGTTTCAATTCTGACAAGAGTGCATAAGTTACTGAAGTGAAAGCAGTTCTAAGTACATATGAATGTTTTGATATAGTTAAAAAATTTGGACCACATTTGCACCACTTAGCTTGTTTTTGCAAATCTTTTGGAAAAGTCTTTTCAAATTCTATTGCAATTAGCCTAATGTATAAGAATACAATTTTTCAAATCATTTTCAAGTTTGAAAGATTCTCCCCCTCCCTTTTTAAATGCTTTTCCTTTGGCCAAATAAAAGTCCCCCCTGAAAAAGTTCTCCCTTTAGTTGTCAAGAGGGTTTTCGCAAATACAATAGTACTAATTTGGAAGATGAAAAGTTTTTAGAAAACAGGGTGGTGGTGCAGTCCTTTTGCTTTGGCCTATTAATTTCTCCCCCTTTGCCATTAAGCGCCAAAAACGAAGAAGTCTAGAGGCCTATAACAAGAAATATATGAATGTAAGTACATGAGCAGGGCAAAGGGTATTTGATACCGACGGAGATGCAGTGGAAGACTTGCCTTTGCCTATCACTCCATTTTTCTTTCAATGTAAGACTAAGTATAGAAATACGCTTGGAAGCACATTGGTCCGCGCATATGTGAATTCTCCAAAAAGTTTCTCCTGTCCGGAATAATCTACGGTATTCCGGACAGACGACTTAGAATTAAGATGGTTAGACTTATGCACCTAAGAGTTACTCAACTAAGCAAACTAGTTAGTCCATTAGGTTGTGGTGGTCATCAATCATCAAAATCAATTTAGAGAAAATGGTAAAGGCCATTTCCCTTTCAATAAGTCGGTTCTTGAGTTAATCCCGCAGATTTTGCTAACAAATCCCGCTAGAAATCTGAAACCCTACCTGATTTTGCGCACGAGCGGACCATCCGCGTCGCCATCGCGGATAGTCCGCAGTGCAATTTTGGTGTTCAACAATATTCACATAGCGGCTCCTTATCCCACTCCACACCTTGCCCTTCTCTTGCGCAAAGAGGAGCCGTTTTGCCAAACAATTTGTTAAAAAACACTATCTCCTATAGCAGAGCTGCTCTTGAAGAGAAGCCAGAGTCATTTTTGGAGGAGCCGGAGTTGTGCCAAACATGCTCGTAGTTGCGTCCTTTGAGATTGCATTCTATACTCTATTTATTTCCTAGTTCTTGGGGATATAGCTTCATTGGAACTTATGATCGTATATGTGTGATTTAGATTAATAATAATATGGTGTTGATGATGATGAGGTTTTAAGTTTATAATTAGAAAAGTTTTATACGTCCATGTGCATGCTTTTGTGGCTCAATGCGTTCTAGCTTCGCTTTGCCTCCTATCATATATGTTGGATCAACAAAGAAATCCCACTTCCCACGTAGCATTGTTAGATTAACACTTGTTGCCTTTTGGCGCCAAGGGAGCTCTTTAATTCCTTGTTGTAATATGGCTAAAAGTGTTGCAGGTACAATATACACATATATAGCTAGGACCCCTTTAAAATGCCAAAACACCATAGAAAACATGCAGGCTTGAACATCTTCTTGGTCATCATCCTCATCTTCAGCTTAGCTTGAGGAGCCTGATATTTCTATTTGCTTATTTCCCCTTCATCTTTTTTTGCTCTTCGCATGTGAGAGCAATGCCTTTGCTTAATGAAGTGACTTTTTCTTGACCCATCTTCTAACACATCTCAAATTTCATCAACATGCCAATGACAAGCCCTAAGGTTATGGTGCTCAAGTCCTTGTGAAAGATGGTGATCATGCTTGCATATTTGTTATGTTGAAGCACAAAGATGGCCTATAATGCATCGAACATATCCGATGTAACACGGTAAATGCACTAGATTTCCATACTCATTCAATCGATAATAGCTAGTTCCAAAAGCTAGCTGATGTGTACGCATCGGACATGCCCGATGAGTACACCGAAATGATATGTCATTCAATTTCTAGTTTTAGACTTGGAGGCTATATATACCACACAACCAACCATTTGAGAGAGTTGCAACTCTATTCCTATAGTTCTAGAGACCCAAGTGCTCAAAGGTCACTCACTGATTAACATAAGTACTTTGTGGAGTGCTTAGGTTGGTTAAACCTCTTCCATTAGTGCTTGCTCTAGGTTTTGCCTAGTGACTAAAAGTGAGGAATATAGACCTATTTCTCTTGGTGCTTGTGTGCACCATTATAATAGTTGTATTGGGAGGGGATGTAAGTGTTGAGAAATCACATCAGTTGTGTTTGTGGTGTGGCTGCCACCATGTACAAGAGGGAACAAGACTCGTCATGTTTTTGCTGAAAACTCGATAGTGGAGACAGCAGGGAACATCTATGATAGGCCACAACTAGATCATCACTTACACGTGGAGAAGGCCCAAGACTATCCATGGAGTTACCTGACCAGCAACTTGGACCTCACATGAGAATTCTTTTGCAGAGGCTCCAACAAGTATTAGGGAGAAGCTTGCACACTTCTCAATAGATTGGTAAAAAGTACTAGCGTGTCAATTAGAGTTTGTATCTCTATTGTATTTAAGCTCCACATTTATGTTGTGTTGCATTGTTTGTATGCTTACATTCCTAGCTTAATTATAGGTTAGTGGATAGGTTTGTAGGGGTAACAATATTTATTCAAACTCATAGTTACAAATTTGATAGCTTGATATTGTTGCATAGGTTTTTTGTAGGCGAAAATAGAGTCCATAATTTAAAGTAAAATTAAATTGCCTAATTCACTCCCCTTTTAAGGTGTCATGTGTTCCTTAAGTGTTTAACTAGTCACTTGCGCGCGCCAGCGGCTCGCATGTAAGCAATGTAATAGCAGTATTCTAGATATATTTTTAAGAGAAAATAAGCTGAATAGAATAGATGATAAACATGTAAATTTTCTGCAGCATATGTTGTGGATTGACAGGAACATAAATCTATTTAATTTAAAGTTGTAATAGATGGGGTTGTTAAATTTTCTGTAGTAATTACCTGATATATGCATGTTTTTTACTTTCTTTGCCTAGTTTGCAAATAAGCACATTGTAATAGAAAAGAGAAGAATATAATTTTTACATTGTCGTTTAGATAGACCATTTGGAAAACATCCAAAATTCATAAGCCTTTTAAAAAACGTGCAGTTATCTAAAGGAGAAATATGTAATACTACTAACAACGTAAAAAGGTAAGCAGAACACACTGTTAGGAAGGGATAAAAGAATGTGTAATGGAATGAACCTTGTTTAAGCAACAACTTTTTGAGCAGATACGTAGACGTAGACAGTAATTAAGCCCATGTTTCCAAACCAAAGTTTAGGGTTGACTGATAAATAAAAAAGCAATCAAAACAATAGGCAGGGAGTCGTGAATATTGAATATCCGTTGTAAGATGCTCGAAAGGTCTGTATCAAGATCAATGCACCATGCGAGGTAGTTATAAACGAAGGCGTAATAGAAGGAACCTTTACGAAGCAGTAAACTTTTGAGTATATTTGTAGATGTTAATGAAGCCGATGTTGCTAATCAGGAGTTTAGAATGTACTGCAAAAAACAACAAAAACAGTAAGTAGAGGACCTTGTTTTCCATGGACCACATCTCATGAAAAATAATTGTCGGAAAATTTAGAACATAGGGCAGGTATTTTTTAGTCGCAACTATTTATTTCATGTGCATGCTTTTACTTTCTTTGTATACCTAGTTCGCAATTAAGCACACAGTCATAGAAAAGAGAAGGATCGATTTTTTTTATAATGTCATTTAGATAGACCATTTAGAAAACATCCAACATTCATAAGCCTTTTAAAAATGCACAATTATCAAAAGAAGAAATATGTAATACTACCAACAATGGAAAACAAATTGTGGAAGCTGAGCTCACTATTTGGAAGGGATAAAGGTATATGTAATGGAATGAGCCCTGATTAAGCAACAACTTTCTATGCAAATATGTAGAAGTAATGGAGCCCGTGTTTCCAAACCAAAGTTTAGGGTTGACTGACAAATATAAAATCAATCAAAACAATAAGCAGAGACTCATGAAAATTGAATATTTGTAGTAAGAGATCGTATTGTTTGTATCAGGCTCAAGACACCCTGTTTAGAAGTTATAAAGGAAGAACCTTTATCAAGCAACGAACTTCTGAGTGGATTTGCAGGCGTTAATGAAGTCGGTGCTGCCAAACAGAAGTTTAGAGTGTACTGCAAAAAACAACAAAAAAGCATTAAATAAGAAGCATTGGTAGTTTGCGCAGCAAACAGACATCGACTGTGGAGATCAAGGTAAAGTTGATTCTACTGTATTAAAAATCGATAAACCACCTACATAGTTGTAGCTAAACAAAGAATAGTCATAAATTTTTTCCTAGTGCTAGGATAAGGCTACAATAGTTGCGGTGGCAAGAATGCGACGGCCCTATCCGGGCCAACATTATGGCATAGCGGCTATCGTGCGGAGTCGCTTCTCACCATCAGAAAGACATAAAGTGAGGAACGAAGGAACAACCAAAAACATTAGACGCGTGATTGGTTCGCGCGCTCACCGTCACCAGGCGCGCGCCATCCAGGCCCGTGGGGAACGTCCATTCCTGGCGTCTCCACGGATGCAGCAAATTGATGAAAAAATGTCATGCATCGCACCTACGCGTGCAGCCCATCTTGTAGGCGCGCAGGAAGCCAATCATGCGCTCTCGTGTGGTCAACGCACGCAGCGAGTATGGCCGTGGCCATACAGACAACCAATCACGCAGTAGGTGTCACGACAACGCCCGGACGAAGAAAGCCAGCATCGTTTGGTGGCTTGATGTGAAAGCGGAGGCAACATCAATTTGATCTAGAGCACTTAAGGCACGATCTCCCTCAATCCCTGTATATAACTAAGTACAGATAGTTATACTACTTTCAGTTTTCCTCCTAATTGCTAAAGCTGCAGTTGGAGACGATGATGATCCACCATGCCAAAATCTTCCCCTCTCTGACCACAGACTGACGATGCAACAACAATGGGCTCTCCATCATTTCCAGTCATAGATCTCTAACCAACATTCTTCCTCCTCACAGTTGACATCGTAGGGGATGGAAGAATGGACAACAGAAGGAAGCTCATCCACGCCCCTAGGAATTTCGGTGCAGCTGCTTCCACTCATCTGCTAGTGAGTTCCTAGAAAATTCCCCCACACAGCAATGTCATCGCATTTGGCAGCTAGGGACGCTCGGACGGAGCAAGTGAATTCGCCTCGTGGATTGCTGCGCAACGGTGAAGGAACGGGAGAATATCGGCAGCCAAAGGGAGCATATTTCAAGCTAACGTCCGGACAGAGCAGTAGAGGGTGGCTCGACGGCTTGCTGAAAAAATGGCGGACTAAGGGAGACGGTGGCTTGACGGCGCAGGAGAAGTAATAAGAGAGAGAAGGATAGAGCGTAATGTAGAGAGAGGGAGGAATGAGTGTTACCTTCAATGCCCCAGGTAAAGCGACCATGACGCCGAGGCCACCTGCCGTCATCGACTGTCTGGAAGATAACGCCTCTCAAATTTACTGGCACTTATACCAGACTGGAGCACTTTCGAGAGACTCGGCCAACTCCATTAAAAAAGTAGATGAAGAGTAGGCCTGAAGTACTGGACAGAACAGACCAAACAAAACAATTGTTCGACTGTAGAATATTCATCTAACAGCTCTTGAAACCTGCACTACGTGGCCACCATGTCTGGGGAGCGTCGAGCCCTGCTTTAATATATTTTTCTAGGAAATAGGAATGAGGCAACAGATGTTTCTAGGAGGCCATGGAACACACACAATGCTAAAGAGCTGGTGGACCTACATGCCAGCCAACACGAACGGAGACTTTTCTAGGGTCAGGTTCGATACACGTTAATCTCTCATCAGACGGCTCACAGAATTGTGAATGACGTGGACGCGTGTACGTCAAGCTTTGTGACCCCGTTTAATATATAGAATACCTCACTTCTAATTAGTAGGCATAAATCTAGAGCAAACACTAATAAAATGGTCTAACTAATTTAAGCACTTTGCAATGAGCCTATGCTAATCACCAAGTAATATTTGAGCACTTGGGTGTCTATAGCTGTTGTCTATGAGTGTCAAATTATTTGGTATGTTTCCCAGCTCTCATACCTAGGGGTGGTAACGGGCCATTTAATTTAGCCTAGCAAATTTAAGGATCGAGTCAAGTTAGGGCCGGATCATAAAACAATACAATTTTGAACTAACAAAATTAAGGACTTTGTTGATTTGTGAAGCAAGTATTAGGGCCATGATCCATTACCACCCCTACTCATACCCCTCAAATGGTCACTTTGTTGTCCTATTTATATCCCTAAGGAGTGAACTAGTTGTTGCAATAGCAACATGCCTCATTGTGCATCGTCAGACCATTAAGCACGGTCTGATGTCTAACAATAGCTATTGTGTTAGTACTGTGTTAGCACTAGTTGTTGCAAACCATTGAGTATGCCTATATAGTTTGAAGCCTACCATCGGACTAGTTTGATGTCTACCATTAGACCAGATGACATTATACGAAAAGGGGAGTGATGTCATAGGCCTAAATATGGGCCCTTGCTAAGCCCAAAGAAGGGTCGTAATCGGGTAAGGCCTCATCTAAGGTGCCATGTTGGACCCAAACTAACCAATAGGACCTAACTTGAATGGTACGCCTCCCAATCGAGAGTCCAATTTAACCTTTTCAATAAGTAGAAATAGAGTGAAAACTCTGAGTCCTTGTACCTTCTCAATCTCGATATTAATGTCTCCCTCTCTATAGCTGACACCATCCCACTCCCTCTCCCTTCGCTCGCGCCTAGCCCCTTTCTAGGCACCGCCACTGTCCCACACCATCAACATCCACAACCCCTCCTTCACAAGCCCCTCCTTCGAGTAGTTAGTGTTTAATACCTCACTTATAATTAGTAGGCATAAATCTAGAGCAAACACTAATAAAACGGTCTAACTAATTTAAGCACTTTGCAATGAGCCTATGCTAATCACCAAGTAATATTTCAGCACTTTGGTGTCTATAGCTATTGTGTATGAGTGTCAACTTATTTGGTATGTTTCCCAGCTCTCATACCCCTCAAATGGTCACTTTGTTGTCCTATTTATATCCCTAAGGAGTGAACTAGTTGTTGCAATAGCAACATGCCTCACTGTGCATCGTCGGACCATTAAGCACGGTCTGATGTCTAACAATAGCTATTGTGTTAGTACTGTGTTAGCACTAGTTGTTACAAATCATTGAGTATGCCTATATAGTTTGAAGCCTACCATCGGACTAGTTTGATGTCTACCATTAGACCAGATGACATTATACGAAAAGGGGGAGTGATGTCATAGGCCTAAATATGGGCCCTTGCTAAGCCCAATGAAGCCCAAAGAAGGGTCCTAATCGGGTAAGGCCTCAGCCAAGGTGCCATGTTGGACCCAAACTAACCAATAGGGCCTAACTTGAACGGTACGCCTCCCAATTGAGAGTCCAATTTAACCTTTTCAATAAGTAGAAATAGAGTGAAAACTCTGAGTCCTTGTACCTTCTCAATCTCGATATTAATGTCTCCCTCTCTCTAGCTGACACCATCCCACTCCCTCTCCCTTCGCCCGCGCCTAGCCCCTTTCTAGGCACTGCCATTGTCCCACACCATCAACAGCCACAACCCCATCGTTCACAAGCCCCTCCTTCGAGTAGTTAGTGTTTAATACCTCACTTCTAATTAGTAGGCATAAATCTAGAGCAAACACTAATAAAACGGTCTAACTAATTTAAGCACTTTGCAATGAGCCTATGCTAATCACCAAGTAATATTTGAGCACTTGGGTGTCTATAGCTATTCTGTATGAGTGTCAACTTATTTGGTATGTTTCCCAGCTCTCATACCCCTCAAATGGTCACTTTGTTATCGTATTTATATCCCTAAGGAGTGAACTAGTTGTTGCAATAGCAACATGCCTCACTGTGCATCGTCGGACTATTAAGCACGGTCTGATGTCTAACAATAGCTATTGTGTTAGTACTATGTTAGCACTAGTTGTTGCAAACCATTGAGTATGCCTATATAGTTTGAAGCCTACCATCGGACTAGTTTGATGTCTACCATTAGACCAGATGACATTATACGAAAAGGGGGAGTGATGTCATAGGCCTAAATATGGGTCCTTGCTAAGCCCAATGAAGCCCAAAGAAGGGTCCTAATCGGGTAAGGCCTCAGCCAAGGTGCCATGTTGGACCCAAACTAACCAATAGGGCCTAACTTGAACGGCACGCCTCCCAATCGAGAGTCCAATTTAACCTTTTCAATAAGTAAAAATAGAGTGAAAATTCTGAGTCCTTGTACCTTCTCAATCTCGATATTAATGTCTCCCTCTCTCTAGCTGACACCATCCCACTCCCTCTCCCTACGTCCGTGCCTAGCCCCTTTCTAGGCACCGCCACTGTCCCACACCATCAACAGCCACAACCCCCTCCTTCACAAGCCCCTCCTTCGAGTAGTTAGTGTTTAATACCTCACTTCTAATTAGTAGGAATAACTCTAGAGCAAACACTAATAAAACGGTCTAACTAATTTAAGCACTTTGCAATGAGCCTATGCTAATCACCAAGTAATATTTGAGCACTTGGGTTCTATAGCTATTGTGTATGAGTGTCAACTTATTTGGTATGTTTCCCGCTCTCATACCCCTCAAATGGTCACTTTGTTGTCCTATTTATATCCCTAAGGAGTGAACTAGTTGTTGCAATAGCAACATGCCTCACTATGCATCGTCGGACCATTAAGCACGGTCTGATGTCTAACAATAGCTATTGTGTTAGTACTGTGTTAGCACTAGTTGTTGCAAACCATTGAATATGCCTATATAGTTTGAAGCCTACCATCAGACTAGTTTGATGTCTACCATTAGACCAGATGACATTATACGAAAAGGGGGAGTGATGTCATAGGCCTAAATATGGGTCCTTGCTAAGCCCAATGAAGCCCAAAGAAGGGTCCTAATCGGGTAAGGCCTCAACCAAGGTGCCATGTTGGACCTAAACTAACCAATAGGGCCTAACTTGAATGGTACACCTCCCAATCGAGAGTCCAATTTAACCTTTTCAATAAGTAGAAATAGAGTGAAAACTCTGAGTCCTTGTACCTTCTCAATCTCGATATTAATGTCTCCCTCTCTCTAGCTGACACCATCCCACTCCCTCTCCCTGCGTCCGCGCCTACCCCTTTCTAGGCACCGCCACTGTCCCACACCATCAACAGCCACAACCCCGTCCTTCACAAGCCCCTCCTTCGAGTAGTGTTATGACACTAGCATTATTGGTTCCAAAATACTTTCTCGGTCCTAAAATATAGTTTATTTTAGACTAAATATGTATTCATTAATTAACCTATAAATGTAGTTTGTGTGAATATCAACATTTATTAGCATTCATTTGAATGTGAATGGAAAAAAAAGATGATTAGAAAGAACTAAATTTTAGGACGGAGGGGCTTACTAATAGTGATTGTCCAGCAGTAATTGCTAGTTTTGTGGTTATGTTATTTGTTTGCTTATTATCCATACAAACTTTCTTGGTCAAGCAGCAACTCAGATCATCGATTTTTAGGTGCCTGGTGACCAGGATTTTTTGCACTGCAGGTATTTAGCTGTCATGGCAGAAGCTAAGCATTCGCATTATGCTACACGTACGAATGTCACGATGAGTAGCGTAGGTACCAACGTACCACACGTTGAGCCACACACGCATTGTTAGCCGATCACACCCAGCACGCATTTGGTGGAATTCCATCTTTAGCCAACCCGAAACCAAAAAAAAAGAAGGGCAAAAACACCTGCATCCCTATAGTCAGGCGCCATCATTGGTCCGATCATCGGGTGGTTAGTACGCAGATCGTACGCATGCACTGTTTGGTTTAGCTTTTTTCTGACCAGCTTTTCTGAAAATCTGGCTGTGGGGAGAATCTGGTTGTAGTGAGAATCTGAGTATTATTACGATTACGTGTGGAGGGAGATAAAGTTGTTCATAGGGCTCAGGATCTAGAAAGTGACGGATTCCTACTATTATAACGACTCAACTGATTATGTGTTTATGTTGATTTTGGATGATTTTTGCCCAAACGAATTTTATAGAAGCTGGCTGAAAAGCTGAGCGTTTGGCAGTCCGCAGCAGCTTTTGGTGGCCAGAAGCTGCCAGAAGCCGAAACAAGCGGGCGCTCCGTCGCATTGCGGTGCCTGGCCATGTCAATCGCGGCAATCATCCTACTCCAACTGGTGAAGGGTGGTTGGTTAAGCAGTTAGATGTCATGTAACGAACACACAGACTATATAGCTAGTAGTAGTAGTAGGTCACTTTCGGTCAACCGCTCATCATACGTTCATGGCCGTGCATCGATCGCTGTCATGTCAACAAAGAAAGGCAATGTATACAGTAGAGCCAGCAAGTATGAACCGGTCATGTCTCTTCGTGACTTCGTCCGTCCATGGATCAAGCTGACCAGCAAGCTTGGCATAATCATGCATCGTCATAACGCTGAGCAATCACCAAGTACCAATCGTTAGCGTGGTGGACGCAGGACCACATGTAGGGGACAAGAAGATCGCATGACAAAATCAAGTATGATCGTAAAAAAAATAGTGTTGCATAGAAATTAATTTTATATTAATGCATGGCACAAGTTTAAAGAATAGCATATGTTTAACGAAGAAAACTATACGAACAAAAGAAACAAACATGTTGCTAAGTTTTTGCTGCTGACCGAATCGAAGCGGCGCGTACCTTGTTGAATATCGATCTCCTCAAAGGGACGGGACGCCAAAGAAGGGGCGGGTCAGGTGACGTCACCAGAGAGCTGAAGCTCGTTGGTTCGCCAAGCTCACCGGCCATCGGGAACAGGTTGCATTGTCACGACGAGCGAGATCAAGCCTGCCCAGCGGGCCAGCATCGGATGACAATGAGCAGGGCAGGGGCACCGAGAAGGGGGTAGGGGTCGGGCAGTGTCACGTGTCGGGAAGTAGGTGGCAGTGGCGGAAACGGACATCGAGGCAGAATAGGTCAAATTGTGTCAGGAAGAATGGGCTCGAACGAATAGATGCGAGGACTAGACCGAGGAGGAAAACGAGAGCCGAGAGGATTGGACCGATCCGATGAGGAGGCTCAAAACGGGGCTGTTTTAGTCATCCAAATTTTTTTTTATACCGAACAAAACTTCGATGTTTCTACACCGAACAATAAATTAACATTACGTATAAAAGGTTATAAAAATTGAGAGGTGATAGCCCCACTTCGTCCCCCTCTTTGCGTCCACCTCTAGTCTGAACAGTTTAAACATGTACTTAGAGTACACAAGACCTACTAGCTAGCAAGCAACCGAGCAGAACAGAGCAGTATATGCTACGTTATTTAACCAAAGGAATGTTGACTTGCTGCTTGCTTTCCATTCTCAATGCAAAGCTCATCTTTTAGCCATTGTTTGCAAAAAAAAAACGATTTTAAATGCGTAAGATCAGATTAGAAAGAGGCTGAAGAAGAAAAGACGGTGACGAACCTAAGATAGGTGGGAGACATGCAAGTATTTAGTATACAGTATACTCCTAGCTAAGCCAATTAAGCTGGGTCTGCAGGGTCATATGTACATACAGTACAGTACATGATTGACGCCCACCTCATACGCGTCAAGCCAAGCGTGGTCACCCAGATATTCCATGGCCAGTTGCCGGTGGAGCAGGTAAAAACACCGTAGCGTAGCAGCCAGGCGGAAGCAGACGCACAGCACAGGTTGGTTATGATAGTCAGGCGGGCCACATGTGTGTAGTTGGTACACTGATACGCTTACACTGTCTCTCCTTTCTTTTTTATTTGTCACCTTTGGTCGAGCTTACATAATTGTGTCACTAAAAAAAGTCACTTCATTCAGAAATTTAGGGCTGTGGGAATTTTGGATTTTATTGTGTCTGTATGGAGTAGCTATAGCTAGCTAGCTAGATGTGATGTTAATAATTATGACGATGAGATTGGCCCGCTTGCATTGTCTCCTAGCTCAATAATGTTTTGAGTTTGTCTTGCCTTTCTTTCAGTTCTAACAAATTGGAGTAGGGATTGACTGAGATACATATATAAAAGCGAAAACCGCTGCTCTCTGTTAATTATTGCACATCACACATAGGCCAAGCCTTAAGGACAATCTAAGGATGGTAATAACTAAGGCTAGTGAGGTCGAACTAGGGATGTTAATATACTCTAGATTTTAGACTATAAAATTTAAGGATCGAATCAGATTAGTATCGAACTATATTTATATTCATTTCTAAACTAAATTAATTAAGCACCCTAAATTATTGTGATGAAGAGACATTTCGATCGTGATCCATTATTACTCCTAGGTCAAACTAATCTCGTTTTATGTCACTATTTCATCATCTTTTTTGCGAACGGGTTTATAGCCCGTGTTCCATTATGAGGACATGAACGGTTTAAACAAAGTTACATATCATCCCAGCTAGCTACCTAGATTGGAAGCATGGGTTCGGTATATATATATAGTTTATATATATATATCACACGTCAGCTTATATTACGTAAAGTGGGGTTAGTTTTCAAGAAGCGTGGGACCAGTCACCTCTGCAGTCTGACCTTGGCTTCAGCTTCGACAGCAAACAGTCATCTCTTGGAAGCTAAGGACAGTCTCCAACAGTGTTAGTACACTGCCATTTGGGGTAAGCTGGAAGGAAGATGGGCCGGCGTCTACGCAAACCAATTGTTCGAGTCATGGGTTCCGAATGGGCTGTCTGATAGGCTTCGGCCTTGTAATAGGAGTACACCTTAAGTAGTGGACGAGGGCAGTCGGAAGGAGGGAGAGAAATTACCAGTCTTTTGTAATCTGCACTCTGAACCTTCGTTCATCTTCCTCTCCAAGTCTCTACTTCTCCACTTACTGTTCTTCTTCGTTCCTACCTCTCCATTTTCTCTATCTCCATTTTCTCTATTTCTGTAAGATCCATCAGTATACCAGTATTCTGGGTTGCTGACAATTGGTATCAAAGGTCACCGTTCTCGGACCATGGAGCCCAACCTTCAATCCGCACTGGAGGAACAAACGAAGATTCTTCGCGCGCTCAGTGCCCGCCTCGCTGTCCAAGAAGCGTGGTGGCGCAGTTGGGAGTCGAAAGTGGCGCACCATTCGGTGTCGATCCACGACCTTGAGGTAGCAGTGGCCACTGTGCCATCCGCGACGTTGAGGTCGGAGCGAGACGCTCAGGTCGCCGCGACCCGCGAGTGTCTGGCCGTGGTCGCTGACGACTGGGGTGGCCTCTTCGGCACAGGCGACGGCTGTATCGTCGCCGATAACTGGGGTGGGCTGTTCGAGTATCCTGCTCACTTCCAGGAGGAACAGGACATCGACAACTGCATCCCCATCAATGATGGCACCCGCTTCACCGAGGAAGACGACGACAACCACCCCGCCACGCTCGAACCACTGCTCACCGACACCACCACCGCCGCCGAGGTCGATTCCATCGCCAACACCGACGATGTCGAGGCTGACTCTCTCGCCTCCGCCTCCACGGTGGGGGTCGCCACATCCCAGGCCGCCGAGATGCAGCTCCACGTCGGGTGGGCGCGCTGGCTGGAGGGACAGGCCGACTACCTAAGACACGATCGGATGCTCCACTCCAATCTAGATTCCCTCACTTCGAGCAACCACCCGCTGCTCCAGGATGCCTCAGCCACCAACAACTCGCCCACCCAGTACTCGACAGAATGCTTCAGCCATGACATCGTCTTGTTGAGGACTATCAGTGCTGCGCCCACAAGCGAGGACCGCGCGCTGCAGCAGAGGCGCCTCGAGTGCCTCGTCGCGTGGCCCGAGTGGCGGAGGATTGGCGGACGGAACTACATCATGCTCGAGCATCACCCCAACAGGATGTTCGACGCGTGCGATAGGTTCTGGCACTGCGTCTTCGCGCTCTGTGACTTCGGCTCTGTGCAGGGCCTGCAGAGGAAGCTGGAGCGGCTCTGCCTGGCGGGGAGCGCACCTGACCTGGAAGTCCTCGCCGTGCTTTCGGGCCTGCGCGCGCGAAGCCTTTCCGACCAGCGTGCCGCTAACCATACCCGCACGTCCATGCGGAGCATATCCACGACCGCCACCCCGTTCAGACTCTGCTCTACACGGAGCGGCTACATCGCAAGCGGGACTTCGACGGGCACGACTTGCAGCACCAGGTCACAGAGCTGGATCTCCTCCGAGTTCGAGCACTCCTCCATTCCGACCCCCAACCAGAAGGTATTCAACCTCTCGTCTGATGTCCTCAATAAGAGAGATCCGTGGGTCGGTACCTTCGACCACATTTTCACCGAGCTCGGCCAACCACAAAGCCTAGAAGCTGTCCGACTTCTCTGTCACCTACGTCATCAGCTACCAGACTGCTCCCAGTTGGAATTCACATACGAGGTGTTTGCTGCACAGAAGGTGTTCGAGGAATTGTCTCTTAGCTCCCCTGCTACTTGGGTCAATATTGGGAAGCTCTTAGCCTCTCTGTGCTGGAAAATTCCTTGGCCACCACCACATATACAAGTTGGGTTGGGATGTGGCAGTGAGGCTTTACGTTCACTTCCATGGTTGTCTCCCACCATAGCTAGTACCAATGAGGAGAGAATATTCATCATATCTGAGGATGGCAAGGTTGACGGTGTGGTTGATCAGACGATGGATGAACAGATCGCAGCTGCAGTTTTTATGCCAGCTTGTATAGAAGCTTCGCTTAATGATGGGATGAATGCAGGAAAAACCAGGGAGGCCTTTGCTGATCATCAGTATTCTGAGTATGACAGTAGATTGAAAGATAAGGATCAGAAAATATTATTTGAAGATGAGATTGATTTATCATTGTTCAACTACAAGTTCGATTCCTACACAACAGATAGTCCTGCCATTGATGCTGAAGTAGAGCTTCGTTCTACGGATCTTTGGCCATACTGGAAGGTTGATTGCTTGTGCAAGATAATTCCAAGACAGCTACTAGCAGAGAACGCAATGATGCTTATAAGGAACACCGTTGACAAGCTGATTATGAAGCATAAAGAAATACAAGTTGAAACTGAACAGATTGCGGGTGAGGATGATGTAAATGAAGGGGATCCTAGCATTCTACGCTTCCTACTTGCTAGCCGAGACAAGTCAGCAGACATGGAACGATCGCAGGAGCTTCTGGAGACTCTAGTTATTCTTATCGTGAAATCTGTGAAGGATCCAAGAAGTGTTGTATGCAAAACTGCACTAATGACTTGTGCAGACATCTTTAAGGCATATGGTGCCTTAATGGTTCACTCAATCGATCCATCGCTAGTACAACAGCTGCTTCTGACGGCTTCACAAGATAAGCGTTTTGTCTGGGAAACTGCTACAACAACTTTTATATCATTGACAAGCTGGATCTTCCCTTTACTACTGAAGCCAACAATGTTGCCTTACCTAAAGAACAAGAATACAGGGACCTGGCCAAAAGCGTCAAGGTGTGTCTCAGTACTATTGCTCGTGAGCCACGACAATTTCTTTGTCATGATTTGGGATCCCGGTGGTGATACACACAACAGCTTGAGGGCAAGCTGCATCTCAAGGAGAGGGGAATGTTAGTACACTGCCATTTGGGGTAAGCTGGAAGGAAGATGGGCCGGCGTCTACGCAAACCAATTGTTCGAGTCATGGGTTCCGAATGGGCTGTCTGATAGGCTTCGGCCTTGTAATAGGAGTACACCTTAAGTAGTGGACGAGGGCAGTCGGAAGGAGGGAGAGAAATTACCAGTCTTTTGTAATCTGCACTCTGAACCTTCGTTCATCTTCCTCTCCAAGTCTCTACTTCTCCACTTACTGTTCTTCTTCGTTCCTACCTCTCCATTTTCTCTATTTCTGTAAGATCCATCAGTATACCAGTATTCTGGGTTGCTGACAATCAGTCAACAAAGCAGCGGTCTGCTTGTAGTTCTGCCTTGCACGACCAGCTATCATAACAACGGTAAGATCTCTAGCACGACAAACTTAGTTTAATTAATTATGTCTAATCCGTTGTTGTTAGCTTAAACTTTCTAGCCTCCTATGCTAAGAGAGTTCTCTAGTTCTACTCAGGTGGATTGATATATTAATTGGGAATCTTCTAGGCGTCACAAGGTATGGTACACATCAATCCATGAACGGACAAAGCAACGGTAAGATCCGACCCAGTAAAAGTAATAGCGTTAACCTAAGTTATCCTGGACGACCACGCGTGGCAATTAAAAAATAATAATTTTTGCCTCCTAAAACCTCTTTCTTAATTGGTTCTTGATTGCAAATCACCAGCGAACCCATATGAAAGGATGCTCAAAATCTGGCCACCGCATCAGGGTTGGTGGATGCAACGTAAAATATAATGCATAAATCAGCTCTCTGATCAGTTATATAATCGTGCCGTTTAATTATTCATGCCAGCTTTATCTGACTCACGAAATCATTGGTAAATTATTCCTCAGCTGTATTAGAAAGAGCAGTGTTGTTTAACTTGGAAAGTGATGTGGAAGCGTGTGATTGCGGTTGAACTTGTATAGGAGTAAAATGAGGAACAGTAGGAAAATAAATTTTCGGATTAAAACGGGTTGTTTGGACTGCTGCGGATATAATTCATAGAGATAAAAACACCGTAGAAGTATTAGAAGCCGGTAAAGATTAAATCCAAATGAACGAACAGGCTAAACAAATCCGGCGCCTCAAAAGTCAAGAGCAGGTACTGGGCTGTCTTGCACATGTCGCTTTTTGTCTCCCCCTGGCCCCTGGGTGAGAGTAGTAGGGATGCTAAAGTTTGCTTTCTCTTTTTGAGGCATGTGATAGGCTCTAGTTAGTTGCTAGGGCTATGTTTATAATATTTGCGCTTTTACCTATGTATGTAAGAACCGGATGGAATAATGCTATGCAGGAACCAATCATGTTTGGTCGAAATGTATAGTGACCTATCAGTAAGCTCAGCACCTGCCCCATTTCATAATGTTATCCCTGTTCATGTACCAAGGTGGCTAATGATATACGGCATATGAATACAGTAATGATCCAAGCACGTAAAAACTCGCTAGACGTTTATGCCTGCTAGCCTGCTGGGTGTGTAGACTGGAGTACTGGACAAACATCGCAATACAGAGGTACAGTATTTGTCTAGCCAATGATATACATAGATAGAAAACCACTGTTGTACGCCACTATAGCTCACGTTCTCCATGAGCTCTTCTCTCTGCTGTTTCTTCCTCTGCTAACTGCGTTATGATATGACGTCGTATAAATAATCTCACAATACTTCCTTATTTTCAGCATGGCCTCCTTTATGTTTATTTAACAGTAGCAACCAACGCCGATCGATGTTTCCTTCAAGAAACGGCCACTCACTATGTGGTGTGCAGAAGAACAAATGTAAGCAGCTCCTACGGGTACCAGTAGTCATGTCAGTGTGGAAGCTTTCCAACCAACGCCTCCTTCGAGGAACCCGGTCGTGCTGACATGAATGTAGGCCATGCAAACACAAGCACCTAACGCGAATCATCACGACGCGCCGTGTACTGGGCGTTGGTACATCACACCCCGCGTTTGACCTGATCGGAAGCATGCGTGTGTGTTGGCTGCAGGACCGGCTATAGGTTTCCTGCATTGGACAGCAGAAGCCAGTCATGTTTTAGGCACGCACGCGCTCCGGCCGTTTGATGAATCATCCATCTTTCGTATTGATCACTACGCTGATATAGCAAACTTTAAGGTGTGAAACCACGAGACGAGCGATAAATCTTAGACGTTACCTATACATATGAAGCTTGTGCGAAAAAAAGGCGTGCCGCTGTAGCATCATTCGTATACACTTTTGTCCCCAAAGACAGGGATACGAATCCATGCTCGACACAACCCTCCCTTCCCTGCAGATAACGACACTTAAGTATAACAAAAGTAGTTGGATTATTTCAGAAGCAAAATCTCACTTTTCGCTGGCCTTTTTGTACTTTGGTTACTTGAGTTCAGACAGTGTATGCTATATTGTCATGTGCTGCGTAAGGTTTAAATATGGTTCGACAAATATATCAGTATATCACTACTTTGTTATGGGTGGGGCCTAGCACAAACTTGATACATCTAGGATAAAGTTAGAACAATGACTCATCTACTGTAAAGCGACACCTGTCCTGTTATGGTAGTTTAAGTCCATTCCTGGACGACTCCAGATCCAGGATATGATGCTGTTACATAATGCGATTGTTCACAATAAAATTGCATGATGTTCTTCTACTCTTTAGGCAGTTTTGTTCAACAGGCAAGTTGCATAATGCATGTGCATATATGAGCAGCATAATCATCAATTAATCATAGGTTCGTCATTTTAGTTTCACTCCTTCACATTATTCCAGCCCTTGAAGAAAAATGTAGCAGTGCTTGCTGTTTAATAAGTGGCAGAGCTGTTTTCACTCCACCTACGCTTGTCCAGGACCAAAATTTTAATCTGTCACTTTGAGCTAAAACTGAAGCACCAAACCGCTACAAAGAACGTAAGAGCTGAATTGTAACTTGATGGGATTACTATAGCAGTTGCTACAGTTCTTGCTAGCTACCTTATACTATACGCATCACCCTAACAACCCGGCTGACTGCTGCATCTGACCCCACCGTCCCCTGCTCCAAACCAACTCTCCTTTCCTTACATGCACTACACCCACTTCCTGCAGCTATATATACCACCATATGCCCATCTTATGAAACCATCCACAAGAGGAGAAGAAACAATCAACCAGCAACACTCTTCTCGTATAACATAATACAGCGAAGGTAACTCACATGGCAACTTCCATGGGTTGTCTCGTCTTGCTCTGCCTTGTTTCTTCTCTCCTTCCCAGTGCCGTCCTTGGCCACCCATGGGGTGGCTTGTTCCCACAGTTCTATGACCATTCGTGCCCCAAGGCGAAGGAGATTGTGCAGTCCATTGTGGCACAGGCTGTGGCCAAGGAGACCAGGATGGCGGCATCTTTGGTCAGACTGCATTTCCATGACTGCTTTGTCAAGGTTCAATTCTGCTTCCTCTGTTATGTTCTTTATATTACATGCTCTGACAAACTATAAAGCTTGATACTGCAGTACAATATAACAAGTTAGCGACACAAGTTTTGTACTTCAAGTCTTTTAACTATATGTTGGTGCAATAAGATTATGAGTAATCCATATGAAGGTGTTGCAAGCGAATATGAAAGGCAAAGATAAACGGATGAACCCATTACTAGCTTTGGCTGTATCAGACCAATAACTTGAAATGCACTTGTGCTAGCATGCCTAAGTATTAGAAAAGGTAGCATGGGAGAATCTATATTATTTTGGCTAACTTCTTTAGTTACTATTGATTGATGAGAAAGCCTACCATTGCCCATGCCAGCCCTAATGTCCCGGTGACATGATTGAGCCAGTACTATGATTAATTTACTCTATTGTTCTCCTTTTTTGAGTGCTGTATAAGATGTCCTTTTTTTGAGCCACTCGAGAAGATGTTTACTTAACTCTAGTGCGCAATGATTGGAGCTCTCAGTGCAACGCATGTGCTCTGTAATCTACTGTCACCACTACCCTGTAGTGTGTGCTTAAACTCTAAACTATTCCACGTGGCTAGTAATTACCAATCATTTACAACACTGTTACATGTGTAGGGCTGCGATGCTTCGGTGCTGTTGGACAACAGCAGCAGCATAGTTAGTGAGAAAGGGTCCAACCCGAACAGGAACTCCCTCAGGGGGTTTGAGGTGATCGACCAGATTAAGGCTGCTCTTGAGGCTGCCTGCCCAGGCACAGTCTCCTGTGCCGACATTGTTGCCCTTGCGGCTCGTGATTCCACCGCCCTGGTATGTTCCACACTTCCACTATCGACAATCCTTTCCAACCTCAAGGAACAGACATGATATTTGTGAGTGTATATATATATATATAGTGATAGCTTTGGCAAACTTAGATATTTTCTGAGCTCTAAACCGTAGGTTGGTGGACCATACTGGGACGTGCCACTTGGCCGGAGAGACTCGCTCGGTGCAAGCATCCAGGGCTCCAACAATGACATCCCAGCCCCCAACAACACACTCCCCACTATCATCACCAAGTTCAAGCGCCAGGGCCTCAATGTTGTTGATGTTGTCGCCCTCTCAGGTGATTTTTCTTGTATTTATTAGTAACATCTGTCCTTCGTTATTCACCAACTTAGCGCACACTCATATTACGCATGGATACAATATCATGTGTGAATACAGGTGGTCACACCATTGGTATGTCTCGGTGCACTAGTTTCCGGCAGAGGCTATACAACCAGACAGGCAATGGCATGGCTGACAGCACACTGGATGTATCCTACGCCGCAAAGCTGAGGCAGGGATGCCCCCGCTCTGGTGGTGACAACAACCTCTTCCCCTTGGACTTCATCACCCCTGCCAAGTTTGACAATTTTTACTACAAGAACCTCCTGGCCGGCAAGGGCCTTCTAAGCTCTGATGAGATTCTGTTAACCAAGAGCGCTGAGACAGCGGCCCTCGTGAAGGCATATGCTGCTGATGTCAATCTCTTCTTCCAGCACTTTGCACAGTCTATGGTGAATATGGGCAACATCTCGCCACTGACAGGGTCACAAGGTGAGATCAGGAAGAACTGCAGGAGGCTCAACAATGACCACTGAGGGCACTGAAGTCGCTTGATGTGCTGAATTGTTCGTGATGTTGGTGGCGTATTTTGTTTAAATAAGTAAGCATGGCTGTGATTTTATCATATTATCGATCTTTGGGGTTTTATTTAACACATTGTAAAATGTGTATCTATTAATAACTCAATGTATAAGATGTGTTCATTCTTCGGTTGCCATAGATCTGCTTATTTGACCTGTGATGTTTTGACTCCCAAAACCAAAATCACAACTCAATAAACTCATGGAATATGTCCACCTGTTTCTTGAAGAGTTCATCTACCATTCCAGTTGGCATTTATCAGTGTTGCAGCGGCGCTGTGCTTTGTAACATAACAATTGTTCAGGCATTATATCCAAATCTAGAGGCCTACCAAAATGAGATAACAAGCCAACTAATCTGCTGGGAAATAGGTAACAAGTCTCTAACAAGATCTTAAGCTTATTCTGAGATGATGTCGAGACCGATGCCTTTTGTTACGTCGTGCCGTGCCTCTTGTTGCCATGCTGGTAAGTTGCTGCCTCTTGATGAGGGCAAGCTGCTTATCAAGGCGGGATGAAGTGTTATGGACGCAGGCATGGGTGCTGCTAGCTTGGCATCCAGGGTTCCAGGATAACCCATCTACCTGCATTAGTTTGTTTAGTTTCTTAACTGCTAAGTTGGCAGATCAGGTTAGTTAGACAAGATTGCTAGTTTCCTGCTTGGTTTGTTAGTTCATCATGTACGAGGGCCAGGCTATGTAATGCCAGGTGTATTATGTTGTTATTGATTGAATTAAGCAGGAGTTAACAAAAAAATCCTTCTTCTTGCTCACCCGTGGGCAAAGGCCCCTGGCCAGCGATCTCGCTCCCCCTTAACCCTAGCTCTCATACCATATTGGAATCAAATATGGGCAACAGTTACTCCCCAGATTCCAAATTTTGGTCTCTTTAGACTTCTCAAATTTTCTCCAAATGTAGGTCATTCTATGTATACTTACCCTTCTCTTCCTTGTTCCAAATTAATAAATGCTACCAGTCTCACAAATGAATGTGATCTACTTTCTTAACTCATGTGCACAAATCTAGAACCAACACATCAAAGTGTTAGAGTGGATGCACTAACTAGTTCAACCCAAAAGCTTAAGCTATTGGGAGAAGGTAGACAATCCACTTATACACTCCCACTCACATGTAGCCGGAGAGAAAGACACAAATGTGGAAATAAAGGGGTGGAGGTACAAATAAAGCATATGTCAGGATTTGAACTCGAGACATCTGGCTTTGATATCAGACGCACTAACCAGTTCAACCCAAATACTTAAGCAATTGGGAGAAGGTAGGCAATCCACTTATACACTTTAACACAGAGGAAGTGGATTCCAAAGGAAAAACTTCAATCATCATAAGGGAGGACCAAAAATACATTCATGCGACCTCCGTAGTCAGGTTGTCGTGCCTGATAGAAATCTATAGGGTTCCCATGCAAGCATTCAAACTAATGTCTTAACAATGTTAATATCACTGGATGATATTTCATATGCAATGCTAGAAGGTACCTGGTTGTGTCAGCCTCATATATGTCGGTATTGTTTCAGATTCTTGAACACTGATATGAGGGAAATCATAGGACAGCTTCTGCTTTCATGTATTTAAAGAAAACGCATCTGAAATGAGAGATAAATAAAGTTCAAGGAGAGATAAATACAGTTCAAGGATCCAGAAAGCAATTACATTTGGAAATGGGGCTAATGATGAGAAAATAAGTAATAGAGTAAGTACGAGTTAAAGAAGCTATTTACTTGCAAAACCCGCTGGTCTATTGGCTCTCTTTTACTCATGTCCTACAGTTCAACATTTACACCAGAGGCCTGGTAGATGTCTAGAGGAGTATCGTCAGTCAATGCTGGGGAAATTGAAAACAAAAAGAATGCATTGGAACTCACCCAGCAGAAAACATACCTAGAAGACAAAGGATATCAGCTGAGGGTTATAAAGTGGTTGAATCTAACAAGATGCATCCTCAACCTCCAGGCCTTTCAGAACCTTAAACCATATTGAACCATCAAATATTCAGAACTATATGGGTCAGTGCCATGGGTCAACCAGCAGACGCTCTCTCGACTCCTGTGGAAAGTGGGATATGTTTTGATATGGTGTCTGTTTTGGGAAGAACAGAAGAGACAAAAGGTTACAATAAAGAGTGCACTAGATCATGTGATGGTTGTGTGATGAACCCAAAGCACAGTTTTACTTTTCTAAACAAGACAGGCTAAAATGCAAAAAAAAGTAATTACAACTTTTTTTAAACCCCAATGTTGTAACATCAAGTCTCAACTGTATCAAGAAAAACATGCTGTACTTACGAGTTAATATGTTTGCAATCTTGATACTGCAGCAGGAAAGGTTTCCCTAAAAAGTTGAGCAGTAACCAAATTTAACCACAATTCTGAATCATTGCTTCAACTGCCTTGTTGGCCTTAAGAAGCTCCCCTTTCGAGCAAAGTGAAGCAATACCAGCATAATATGACTCAAAATCATCATTGAAAGACTTCCCAAGCAAATTTCGGTAGTCAATATCAGTGTCACCACTCGATTTTGATAAACTATCATCTCCATCTATCATGGATTGAACTTTTCCATCAGAACTCCTACAAAGACTATTGCTTGAAATATCATAAGCGACTGGACTTGCTTGTCCTGAATTTGACATGGAACCATAAGCATCCTCAGTTTTCTGTACCTTTTTTATATGCGCAAGCGCATTATAGCTGATAGAATTTGAAGAGGATAAAAGCATGAGTCCCACTTCATTTAGGATTGTTACAATCTCATCAATCCTCCCCTGATCACATGCAGAAGATAGGAGATCAACAAGGGACTCTGCCTGAATCTTATCTCCAACACTGTTTATTAACTCCGTGACTTCTTTGCACTGAAACATCTCCCTCAAGATGCCCCTGGATTCTTCCATCCTTCCTTTTGCATAGAGTCCTTTGATAAGGCTCATGAAACCAACAAAATCAGGATCTATATTCCTATGGCGGTATTCATTAAAGAATCTTAATGCAGCTTCAGTCTCACCTTTCAGACAAAGTCCATTGATAATTGCACCAAGTGTAAAACAATCTGGAAGTATAAAGAGTTCCTCCATATGAGACATAAGCTCAAGGGCCTTTCCAGTTAATCCAAAGTTACAATGACCACTTATCAGCAAGTTGTAAACACGGGTAGTGGGTTTGATACCTTTGGTGGACATTTTTTGGAATAACTGATCTGCATCATCTAATAAACCTTCTCTACACAAAGCACCTATAAGAATAGTATAGGTGATTATTGTTGGAAGCATCTTGCTGTTTTCTAAGTAGTCAAAGAGCCTGAAAGCTTCAGTAAGGCATCCTTGATGACACAAACCACTGAGAACTGAGTTATGAATGACAATGTTAGGTTGAAATCCCTCTTTTTTCATGCCTTCACAAAGGTCTAGCGCTTTTTCAAGATACCCACCCTTACAAAGGCCATCCACCACTATGGAATACATAGTTAGATCTACTGAAAACCCACTTTGTTCAGCTACCTTCAAAAAGTTACATGCGTCCAGAACTTCACCTTGCTTCTTTAGAGCAAAGACAGCTCCTCTCAGAACACTGACAGGAACACTACCTTTGTCCATGTAATTAGA
The DNA here is from genome assembly GCF_902167145.1 of Zea mays. Classification (NCBI taxonomy): domain Eukaryota; kingdom Viridiplantae; phylum Streptophyta; class Magnoliopsida; order Poales; family Poaceae; genus Zea; species Zea mays. Next base: position 40,543,573 of record NC_050098.1, on the reverse strand, counting down.
AAACCAAATAGTTTTGCTAATATCTTTTTCGCTGAGATAACAGGACAGCATATTTATCATTGTCAGATCAAGCAGGCCATGGATTTTAATGAAATCACATAGCAATGGTTGTATGACCTCTTCATTTCCATTTCGGTGTAAACTCTTGAGCAGCTTGCAGCATGTTTTACTACTTACAGCAATGGCTTGTATTCTGAGTAACTTGTAAGCATCCATTGCTGCTTGACAACAATTTCTCTTGCTTAAGAATGCAGAAGCATAATTGCAAACAGATGAAAATAAGTCAATATCTAGTTCACCAACCTTACAAATGAAATCCAGCACACTATGTTCACCGTGTCCTTTGAAGTGTGCATGAATCAACTTCCTGCAGTTAAAGAAATTAGGCCTTATTTTTTTCTGAACAAGATCATAAAATATTTGGTCGGCCATGTTAACTTTTCCTCCATTACACAGTGCTCTAATCAGGCACTCATGAACAACTGCACTGGAGAATCCTGCATCTTTTTTGTATTCATCAAACAATTCCAGTGCCTTGTCAACTTGCTCAGCTTTACACAATTTGTCTATGATTGTATGGTAGGTGATAGTATTAGGCCTTAAGCCAATCTCAGGCATTTTATGAAACAAGCTCCAGGCATCATTCACTTTGTTAATCATAAACAATGCTTTGATAAGAACATTGCATGTGACAACATCCATAGAAATACCACTACCTTCGAGCCTATCCTTCATTGCCATAACACCAGTTATGTCACCTCTGTTAATGTAACCATGTAACAGTGTGCTATATGTGAAATTATCAGCAGCAACACCTTCAGAAATTTCAACAGCCTTTTCACAGTGACCAGCTTTACACAAACCGTTTATTATCGCGTTGTATGTTATGATGCTAGCTTTTATTCCCTTATTCTCCATCTCTGTGAGTAAAGAGAAAGCCCTGTCTAAATCGTCCATTTTGCACAAACTGTCAATCAAAATCGAATATACATACTCGTCCACCACCATGCCTGTTTGTTCCAGTTTCCTCACGATAGAGAAAGCATCTTCCCACCTGTCTCTCTTACAAAAGCCACCAACCAGTGATGTATAAGTAATCAAATTCGGCTTAGCATCCACTCGCACCATCTCATCCAAGAAACCTGTTACTTTCTCCACACTACCTTCTCTGCAGAGTCCATCAATAACAGTAGTATAGTTAATTACATCAGCTGTGATCCCCTTCCCTAGCATGGATCGATGCTCCCGAAGACCTTCCATCAAGAACCCACGACTCATGTATCCATGAACCATGCTGCCGTAAAACACAGCATCAGCATTCATGCCTTTACACTCCATCTCCCGCATAAGCTCTGCCATCTCACCAGTTCTCCCCTCCAACCCAAGAGCATGGACGACTGATGTCAATGTCACAAGGCCTGGATCAAATCCACTGAACTGACGCTTCACCTTGTCGTAGAAATGCAGCCCTGCTCCGGCCTTTCCGGTTCTGGAGAACCCAGAAACGATCGAGCTGCAAATGCGATCGTCTACCTGACACCCCCTATTGGTCATTATGTCGAACACCCTGAGCGCGCAATCCACCTCCCCGTGGGCGCACAGCAACACCACCATCCCGCAATACGTGGACGGCGACAGCACCATGCCGTGGTCTTCAATGGCAGCGGAGAGTAGCTCCAGAGCGTGGCGCGGGTCGCCGCCTCTGGCACAGGCCCGGCGGAGCAGTGCATCCCAGAGGTGGCGAGTGGAGGTGCTGGAGGCAAGCGCGAGGCGCTGTGCGGCGTCACGCGGCCGCGCGGAGTCGAGCAGGGCGGAGGCGGCAAGGAGGTGCGTGCGCGGAGTAGGGGCGATGCCGTTGGCAAGCGCCTGGGAGGCGAGCGCGGCGAGGAGGCGGTGCCTGCGGCGGCGGAGGAGCACTGTCAGGAGGCGGTCGACGTGGCGAGCGGTGACCGCGCAGCCGAGTTTGATGAGTGAGGGGAACGGCGGTGGAGGGGGAGAGGGCTCGCCGTTGCCGCCGGGGAGGGGCATGGCCGCTGGCCTGGCGGGCAGGGAGTTGGAGTGAATTAATTTCTGTAGGAGACCGGAGTTTTAGCGCCGGTGAGATGTAAAGCGATTTCATTACAGCAGCAACCGATTACGTTGCATTGCGTTTATTTGACATATAATCGAATATGGTCATAGGGACTTTATAGAAAATAGAGTGTTATTCAATATACCTTTCATCAAATTGTAATAATATACTACAAATTATCTGATAACTTACTTCTTTTCTATTTGTAGCTTTGTTACTGGTCAAATCCCACGACATTAAGGTGCCCTTTGATTCATATATTTATAACGTAATAGGTAACTGATAACGTTAAATAATGTTTATTTTAGTTCAATCGTAATCAGATAACACACTAAAAATTGATACCAATATATTCAAACTTATTATCGCCAGTAATCAAGTGTAAACCATTACCATTTGCATTACATTTCAAACAGCACCTAAATTTTTAGTCCCTCCTTTTTAAGTTCCTTTGCAACACCAGTAAGTCAAGTATATACAACACCAGTATGTCAAGTATTTACAATACATAAGTATCTCGAGAGTTCTCATGGAAGCTCTTTGCAAGTTCCACTAGGTGGCTAATTGGCTATACAAGAAGCTCTCTGTTGTCCTTTCCACATACCGCACAGCTCTACTAGCATGTAGTAAGGAATACAGTACCGAAACAAACAATAAGATAGGCTTCAGGTACGAAGTCACTTTTCGCATGCCACAAAACTCTACCAGCATGTAAGGATTACAGTACCAAAACTATATATAAGGCAGACTTTGCGTATGAAGTCAAGAGCTCTCCTGGAACGACTGTGAGCGCGACATCGCCGCCGGGTTCGCCTGCAAGACCTGAGCAGCGTCCGACCTCTGGCCCTTGCTCTCGACCTTGGACTGGAAAGGCTTGATGAAAGTGCCAGGGTCTCCGGGCTTGATGCCGAGGGTGGCCCATATCGAACTCTTGGCGGCGTCATCAGGGTCATCGATCCGGAGCGTCTTGGGAACCCACAGCGACTTCTCTCTTTTCTCCTCTCTCAGCGGATTGGTGTCCCTGGAATGCTTGCCCAGAGTAGGAGACCCGTTGCCCGAGCAGCTGCTGCTGTTGCTTGATGGCGACGGCGACAGCGGCGGCGGCGGCGGCGGCGACACGCAGACGTTGGTTCTGGTCCATGGTACGTTCCAAGCCGTGGCTGGCCATCCGGAAAAACAGCCCCAGAGCCCGGGTGGCACGAGAGGGTATGGAAACGCTGGACTAGGAGGAGGTCTTGAGCCTGGCATCATGGGAGGGTTCATCCATACAGCTGAGCTAGTACTGCAGCTCTCTGGAGCAGGAGCAGGTTCGGGCATGCTTTTACCTGGCACCATCACAGGCACGTTGCTCCATCCTACATTCCAAGGGTACATGAAAGGGGTTCCAAGGTAATACTGAGGCACTGGGGCAACCCCGTTACAATGAACTGGTGCCCCGTTCTTGCCGACGACGGGGGCCATGGTTTCAGGCACACCGTTGTATGGTGGTGTGCCGGATCCAGGGTTATTATTATCTTCCCTGTTTTCACCTCTTGCTGTTGGTCCTCCAGGGCTGTTGCCGTTCTGCTCATCAATGTTCAGCGCCGACACCATTGACTCGCAAAATGGTACCTCATGCCCAAATTTTAGGACCGTTCCATTTCTACTGGCTGGCTGTGTCGGGGCAGGTGGAGATGATGCAAGACCTTCAGGGAGCACTGGCTTTGATATGTCCACTCTAGGCCCCAGCATACAGTCAGGGGCCATCAGTAGTTGACGGTAGTGCAATGACGCGTTCTTACTCTTGCGCCGCCCGGCGCCAACAGGTACGTTCCTCATGGTGCCCCCTGCAGTCCAGTACCGCTGGCAGTTCTTGCAGAAGTGCCTTGGTTGATTAACGTTGTAGTTGTTGTAATAGCAGAACTTTGTATCCATGCTGTTGCACCGAGGGCAAGGTAGGATCTTATCTGGCTTCTTATTAAGTGCCCTGTCCTGGCCTGATTCCTCATTTGATGTCTTCTCGTTCTGCCCCTTTGCATCTGATGCTGCTTTATCTTCGGCACTGTCCATCGGTCCCTCGTCTCCTTTCTTGTGCTCCGACTCCGAGGGAGGTAAATTGGCTGGTTCTATATATCCATGCGTTGGTGATGCGACGGCTTCCATTTGTTCATCTTTTTCCTCTTGTTGTGCGTCAATTTTCATTTCGTCGTCATGTTCCTTTTGTGGCGCATCAACCTCCATTTCATTACCCTTCTCCTGTTGTGGCGTGTCAACCTTGGTTTCTTTACCCTTCTCTTGTGGCATGACAACCATTTCATTAGCATTTTTCTCTTCCTTCTCATTGTGTTGATCCTACAAGATTATAGCAAGAAGCTATTATATATCCGAGATTTTCAATAGTGCAGTGTAGCAGCAGGCCAAATAAAAAAGGCTACCAGCAGATATAAACAGCCATAATAGCAACTACGATTTGTAGCATTTTTTTTAGTATTAAAACAACAGAAAACAACAAATATGTGTAGAAGATAAGTACGTAGTGCTACTTTAGAACCACTAATAATGTACTCGTAAGTTCACCATAGGTATATATAGTCTTAGAAATCCGCATAGAATAGAACCACAATGTCCGTCAAGTGTGGCAGCGTGGCCTCTTCCATAGACAACGCGAAGGTACATAAAGCGGAGAAAGATGCACACCCTAGCATCGACAAACTTAAATAAGGGATGATTCAAACCTCACCTCTTAATCCTTTTCCTCACACACACTCCTAGGCGGACCTGTTTAGTGTCACTTTCCTGATCATACAAAGTATACACGTCCCTGTTGAAGGAATCAAGACCTCTTTTGTTTCAGGATGAAAAGCGACAAGGCCATGGTCCACGGAATGGAAGGAAAGGACCACTCCACCCCAAAAGGAAGCTACACGTTGCACTGATTTCTACATTTGGACTCGTTAGCAATAACCACTTTGAGGAAGCAAAGCGAGGAGGACAACGCCCTACCAAATATGCCTATTGCTACTGTGGCATGGGCTGCCCCATCTGCCCCACAACGCGTGCTTCAGTGTGGGCTTCGCATCTGCAAGAGGTACTGTGGAATCGTGTGTCATGGTCATGGAGGATCGGTGTTTACCTAGACGCTGGAATCGTGTGTGCTTCTCAGTGTTGTCTATATCTCTATTTTTGTTAAAAAAAAATCGTATCCTCTAAAAGATTATTCTCTCTATATCTTTCTTTTCAACAACTTTTATATCTCGTCCTCCATATATCAAATATGACGTATTTTGCTTTAGATTTTTGTACGCACATATTTGTGTGTCCTCAAATACTTTATATATACTTTAGTTTTGTTTGATTCGCAGTCTAAATTATAAAAATGATTAGAGAAAAGAAGAGAGAGTCTCTGTGTATATCGAGGATAAAGGAGTGTCCTCTTCGGTATTCAGAGGTCGTTGTCGAAGATGATTCTTTACATAACATCCTTGGAGACTTTCTTAGAGCAAGACTAATAATATAGCTAAATGATAGTGGTACGGATCATTGCAACTTATCACTTAGCCTACTTGTATAGTACTCCTTTCGTTTCGTTTTAGTTGTCGCTGGATAGTGTAAAATTGAACTATCCAGCGACAACTAAAAAGAAACGGAGGGAGTAGTTAGTTCTTCACTAGTAACATATAGGCCACATGTCTATCATAATTTTTTTATCCCTTTGTCTAAGTTAATGATAAGTTTATAGTCCGTTTCTTCTCTCTTCTTTTCTCGCTCTTCCATCTCAACATTAGTTTGTTTAGTGTTTATTATTATAACTGTTCTTACTCGTGATGCATCCATCACGTCAAAACGAGAGAGAGATAAAAGTGGTCCAGACTCCAAACTTCCAAGCATAAACTGTGTACGGGCGGGTTTTTTTTGGTGGGGCGTGGGGGACGCTATTCTAACCCATTCAGGAATTGTTCGGTTAGAAGTGGATTGAGGGGATTAAAAGAGATTTAATCCCCTTCTATACAAATCTAAATCTAAATAGGAGAGGATTTAATCCGCTCCAATACCCCTTAAACCTCCTCAAACCGAACATGCCCTCATGGACTTTTTTAGGTCTATCCATCCATTCATAAATCCTAATCGAACTTGCCCTGATCTTGATCGGCCTGTACCTCGTAGCGCCCACACACACACGATCTCGCTCTATTTTTAGCTTGCGCTTCCAAATTCTAAACAACCTCAGACGAGATTCCCGACACTAAATTTAAAACGGAAAAGTAAAGTTAAAAAGAGCGCGTAACTGAAATTGAACCGCCGATCACATAATCGAATCGCCTGCAGCGACATGACAAGTCTGCCACTCGCTGGAGTGACAAAGTGCAATCGAGTATACTAAACTAACCTCATCCACCGCCGCGGCAACCTCCGGCGCCCGTGGCTGCAGCTCATCCTGCGGCGGGTCCTCCACTTCCGTGGTTCCCGGGGCGGTTTCAGGCCCCCACGGGATCACCCGGCCGAAGAGCTTGATCCCAGGATCCTTCTGATCCGACATCCTCGTCCTGCTCTGCTCCCGCCTGCGAGACCGACAGGAACGCAAGCCGCTGCTGACTACGCGCTCTCGAAGCGGCGAGAGGAAGGAACCAAGCTGGAGGAGAGAGACAGGCTGAGGCAGTAATGGATATAGTAGCGGGGTGTTGCGGAATTGGGGGAAAACAGAGGAATTTGAGATGGGGTACTAGCCTTAAAAGCGTTTCCTCCGAGGCTCCGAACCAAAAGCTCGTGAGGAGTTGCAAATACATCCCCACAGAAATGCAAAAATTGATATTCTGACATGGTACGAGAGATCTAATGATCCTTTCAAATCTAGCTTAAACAATTTTCCATTCAAATTTAAACATAGCTCAAACTTCAGAATTCCTTTACTGTCTGTATAATACTACCTTCGTTTTCGAATATTTGTCGTCGACTAGTTTATTTTTAACTAAAACATAACAAATAAAAAAAATAGATAGAATATCTATTTTCTCAATCTTCATCTCTCGAGGTTGATCGATTTTCAAAATTGTGCCACACGATGGAAAACCGAGGGAGAGTTGTTGCGGGATTAGGTTTGAATAGTTAGTAAGCTTTTTTAGAGGGGTTACTAAAACACATGCGTATGAATTTTAGTTTTCTTTTAGACAACTGTTATTGCATACATGTTAATTGTGCATCTGGTTTGTTGCAATTTATATAGGCATAAATTTGTTCCAGGAAATAAAAAATAGTTAAACACAACTATAAACCAGAAAAAGTCTGATCCATGTTGGCATAAATTAAAGATTGTTAACATTATTTCTATAGTCAGATAAGGATAAATATTGATTTATTATGATGCAACAAATTATAAAAAAACAATAATTTACTTATACTAGTCTGTATACAAGAGTGAAGTCTGAAATCATAAAAAAACTAAATACCACAAATATAGGAGGTATTTTTTAAATGTTCGGCCCGGTTTTGTAGTCTAGGATCGGGAATCGGGAAACTGGGATAGCTAAAGGTTGAGAAGTTATTTTTATGCTTGTGTTTATTCATGTACTTGCTTAACACTAGATCTTCTAAAAAATCACTTCAACTTTTTTTAAAAGAAAAAATCAACATGTTCGACCCAAGAATTTAGAAAAAAAAAACTAAGATGCTTGCATATGATGGTACGTACCTTTTCCTGGAAATTATAGGAGTTTAGAAAAGTTAAAGTTAAGACAAATCCAAAATGACGTAGTAGAGAGTCGGGTATGGTAAATCAGACGGTAATAGCTTTGGCATGGATCTTTAGAAAAAGAAACAGCTTTGGCATGCATTTGTAATACAAAAATACAACAGCAACAAATAAAAACCCTTGTACAAAACAACAACAAACAAAAGAAAACTAGGCCGTTACAAAAATTCTCCAGGGTCCAGGGGTGTATATGCGACTTGGCACTTTCTCTGGGGGCACGCAACGCGAAAACGACTGCGGCGCACGATCCGGTCTGCGATCGGGTGACGCCGTGCGCGGGGGGCAGCTGGCGTCCAGGTCAGCGGCGCGGGCGCCCGACAGCCACGAGTTTTCGTGGCTGGGAGGCCGCGCGTGTGACGTCAGCGCCGGGGCGGCATGCCGTGGGCGAATCTTGCGAAAAGCGGAGCGCAAAGGGGCGGCCACCAGCCCCCGCTTTTCCTACTCTTTTCGTCTTTCTTTTTGCTCCCTTTTCGGCGAGAGAAGAAAAAAAGCGGGCTGCACTGCTGCTCGCAAGTCGCATCACGTGTCACGTGCCGCTGTGCCTTTGTCTCCTCTGTTCTGATGGGCCCGAGTGGCCCTGGTAGCTTGGCAACGGTTGCACAGTGCACTCAGCTGTGTCAACCACTACGCCACTACGGCATGAGTAACCCCTGGCTAAAGGGTTTAGTTAGAGATGACAATGGGTAAATATCAACCGGCTATTACTATCTCATACTCATACGTATGACACAAAATTAATCTTACCGGGTCACCCATATACACTAGTGGGTACGGATTTACCCCCATACTCATACCCATATGGGTATGAGTCACCCATCGGGTCACCCGTACCCACAAAAATTAAACATCTATCAAAATATTATACTATACAAATGTCAAGTATATCCATATAAATACCATTACAAAATTTTATAGCATCATTTAACCATCCATTCAACACACCAAAGATAATTGGATAAAGTAGTAACACTAGGATAGTACTACATAGCACATTACATGTTCCATTACATGGTCATTAAATTATCGTTAAGCCTTCTATGACATTATGGTCTAAAAGATTGTTAATAGTAAAAAATATGGATGACTAAAGTCCAAGTTAATGCTTGGGCTAAGTTTATATTGGGTATTTTATACCCACGGGTTAACGGGTATGGGTAAAGGCGGAACGTTCTAATACCCGTTTATCCATTGGGTGAAGATTTTTGCCCAATAACATACCCATGGGTAGAATATTTAGCCCATATACATACCCTAATGGAGTAAATACCCATCGAGTATCGGGTCGCGGGTACCCATTGCCATCTCTAGGTTTGGTGCTAGAGGGCCTTCGGCTTGATCTCGGCTCTAAGTAGAAATTAAGTAGACACAAATCATACTCTAAGCCATACGGTCTAAGGGGCACGGTGACGCCTTCTCACAGTACTCAGCCAACTCCAGTATTCGAGGCAACCCTTATTGAGGCTATAAATAGGATAGTCTATAGCTTCACGTAGACAGGTGAACACTTCACAGTTTTCTCTTTCATCACGGTATTGATATTTGCCTCAATCAACCCTAGGGACATGGGATTATTCTCTCTCCCGTTCGACTTGTATTCCCTACTGCAAGCACTTAGGTGCAAAAAATATAAGTCTCATTCCCCTCTGCTGGAAGTAAGACTTTGTCTTACCCGAACCAGAATAAAGACTTATGTCATCTTGCATCACACATCTGGGTTAGGGACACGTAACATTATTTTACTAGTCGGTTAGGTCCACGGATCCAAACATCGACAATAGGATTATAAAAAAGGTGGGATATGTGTAAAGTAACAATAATAAAGTTTTTTTAACGGACCACTACTATATAGTTTGTTACGACTAGGACAATAGTCAACTAGTTAGATCTCTTCTCTACTTTTGTAGTACTCACGGTCCCACGATTTCACAATCGTCGTGCTCGTCAAGTGGCGTGGGGTGTTATCTCTCAGATAGATGGCGAGAAAATAGCTAAATACAACACGACACGAAGTTGCACACAGAGCAACACTTACGTATAGTATCACCTCATTAGCTGAAAGAGGATGAACAATCGAATGAGCTATAAAAAGGGTTAGTGAAAGGGAAATGGCTTCAACATTTCCTATAAGGTCCCGTTTGTTTCCTTTTATTTTGAGGAATTGTAATTTTACTAATGGAATAGGCTACTTTTTTTCAAATATGACATTCCACCACTTTCCAAAGTTATCATATAAGCCTATCTCAAATTTATGGAGTGAGAGATGGAAATTTATTCTATAGATTTACATGCTATTTTCCAATGTACAACTTATAACACACTCTTCTACTTGCTTCGCTATAACGTAAATGTAGTATATAACTATCTCTCTCATATGATTTAGGATAATATACAAATATATTACATATATAAATATATGAACTTAATTAGTTTTGTCTAAATTATAATTATTAAAATGAAATTCAATTCCAACGAAACAAACGGGGCCTAATCGATTTTGGTGTTTGACGTCCATTACAAAACATATGGACTAACTGGTTTGTCTAGTGGATGTTTTTCTCAGGTGCATAAAGTTCAACATAAACATACGGAGAAAAAGACTTAAGGGAACTCTACAAAGTTTGGAGCATACAAGATTTGGTGCAGCCAGTGGCGCACCAGACACTGTCCGGTGCCTAGGCTGCAGCCCTCCGTGAACTGGTCGCTCTCGTGTTTCCTCAGCGCGCGTCCACTAAAATTCATCGGACTGTTCGGTGCACCACTGGACTGTCCGGTGAGCCAACGGAGCAACGGTCAACTTTGCCCAACGGTCGACTTGCTGACTGTGGTGCGGTCAGCATCGCAGAAGTCAAGAGTCAATCTAGAAAGTCAGAACACACCGGACTGTTCGGTGCCACAAGAAGATAGAAGACTTCAACGGTCAACAACTCCAAACCCCAACGGTCGGCTGATGTGGCACTCACTAGACAGTGAACAATAGAGTGTCCGGTGCACCATCAGACTGTCTGGTGTGCCCAGCGACAGCAAAGTCAGCCAACGACTAGGAAGTGGTTGGAGGATATAAATACCTCCCAACCACCACCATTCAAGCCATCCAAGCATTGCAACTTCTCCATTCAATACTAGAGCAAAAGAATAGACTCCAAGACACAATCAAAGCATCAAATCCTCTCTCCAAAATCAAATCAAGTGCTTAGTGACTTGTGAGAGGGTGATTTGTGTTTCCTTTGTTGCTTGGTTGCATTCTTCTTCTCATTCTAATCTTTCTAAGTGCTTTGTAAAGCTAGCAAGAGACACCTAATTATGTGGTGATCCTTGTGGGGTCTTAGTGACCCGCGTGATTAAGAAGAAGAACTCAACCAGTCTAAGTGACCGATTGAGAGAGGGGAAGGGCTGGAATAGACCCGTCCTTTGTGGCCTCCTCAACGGGGAGTAGGTTCTTTGGAACCAAACCTCGGGAAACGAATCGCCGTGTTCACTTATGTTGATCTTCATCACTCAATTTGTTTCTCCCCTCTCCTCTCTCTTTAAAGTTCTCTTGCTCACATCGTTTTGAGTTTGCTCCCAAAGTTATCCGCATTGATTGAGAAACTCATAGCAAGAGAAACGACCTTCCTCACTCCGAGTTTATTTCTAACGCTAACCCTGAGTGTAGTGCGTGTTCAAAGTTTATAATTTTCAGGTTTCGCCTATCCCCCCCCCCTCTAGGCGACTTTCAATTGGTATCAAAGCCAGGTTATTCATTAGAGTTTAACAACTCGAAGTGATGTCGGGAGAACACGCCAAGAGGGAGATGGTGACCGGGAAAAGGTTGGATCTTCGGGGAAGAACATCAAAGAAAGAACTCCATCGAAGGAGGCCGACGACAAGAGCAAGGAGGAATCTGTCGGCTCCATCAAGTCACATAGGAAGGGTGACAAGAAGAAAAAGAAAATGAAGAAGGTGGTCTACTATGAGACCGACTCTTCATCACCTTCCACCTTCGACGTTGAGTTCACATCTTCAAAGCGCCAAGAGTGTAAGAAATATAGTAAGATGCCTCTTCATTATCCTCGCATTCCTGAACGCGCTCCTCTACTTTCCGTACCCCTAGGTAAACCACCATATTTTGTTGGTGAAGATTATTGTATGTGGAGTGATAAAATGATGCACCATCTAACCTCACTCCAGGAAAGCATATGGGATATTGTTGAGTTTGGAGCACAGCCACCACAGGTGGGCGACGAGGATTACGACTCCGATGAGGCCGCCCAAATAAGGCACTTCAATGCCCAAGCCACCTCAATACTCATTGCTTCCTTGTGTTTTGAGGAGTACAACAAGGTGCAAGTATTGAAGGGTGCCAAAGAAATTTGAGACGTCCTCAAAACAATGCATGAAGGGGACGAGGTGACCAAAATCAGCAAGCACGAAATGATCGAGGGAGAACTCAGTCGATTCGTCCTCAACAAAGGAGAGGAACCACAAGCAATGTACAACCGGCTCAAGACGATGGTCAACCAAGTCTGCAACCTCGGGAGCACCAAGTGGGATGACCATTAAATGGTCAAGGTTATTCTTAGATCTCTTGTTTTTCGTAATCCCACTCAAGTTCATATAATCCATGGAGATCCTAGATATAAACAGATGCCTCCCGAGGAGGTCATTGGAAAGTTTGTGAGCTTTAAACTTATGATCAAAGACTCCAAACACATTGTCAACTTAGAGCAAGGCGCCACCTCCACACCCGAGGTGCAACCCGTTGCATTTAAAGCAATGGAAGAGAAGAAGGAAGAGTCTACACCAAGTAGACTCCCAATCACGCCTCCAAGCTCGACAATGAGTAGGTGGATCTTATCATCAAGAGCTTTTGGCAAATCCTCAAACAAAGAAAGGGGTAGGACTAGAAGCCTCGCTCCAAGAGGGTTTGCTACAGGTGTGGTAAGTCCGATCACTTTATAGTTAAATGTCCATATACAAGTAATAGTGACAGGGACAACGACAAGAAAGGGAAGAAGAAGATGGAGAAGAAAAGATATTACAACAAGAAGAAGTGTGGCGAGGCACACATGGGGCGGGAATGAGACTTCGACGAGAGTTCCACCGACTCCTCCAACGAGGACGCTGCCAACATCACCGTCAACAAAGGCCTTCTCTTCCCCAACGTCGGCCACAAATGCCTCATGGCTAAGGATGGCAAAAGGAAGAAGGTACATTCTAGAGATACCCCCAAATACACTACTTCCGATGATGAGGGTAGCTCTAGTGATGATAATGATGATTTAACTTCTCTTTTTGCAAACCTTACCAAAGATCAAAAGAAAAAGATTAATGAATTAATAGAAACCATTAACGACAAGGATGATATCTTGGAATGCCAAGAGGACTTGCTCATTAAGGAAAATAAGAAGTCTGTTAAGCTAAAGGATGCTTATGCTCTTAAAGTAGAAAAATGTGAAAACTTGTCTAAAGAGCATAATATTTGCAATGATTCAATTTCTTGTCTTAAAACTAAAAATGCTAGTTTAATTGCTAAGATTGAAGAATTGAATGCTTGCAATATTTCTACATCTACTTTTGAGCATGTCACCATTTGCACTAGATGTAGAGATGTTAATATTGATGCTATGAATGATCACCTTGCTATGGTTAAAGAACAAAATGATCACATAGCTAAACTAAATGCTAAAATTATCGAGCATGAACTAGAGAATAAAAAATTTAAATTTGCTCGTAGTATGCTTTATAATGGGAGATGCCCTGACATTAAGGATGGCATTGGCTTCCAACAAGGGAGCCAAAGCAACATCGAGCTTAATGCCCCTAAGAAAAGGCTTTCTAATTTCGTTAAGGGTAAGGCTCCCATGGTTTAGGATAGGAAACCTCATTCTGTTTCTAGGAAAATCAGTAGAATTCATGTTAGGAAACCTCATTCTATTTCTCATCGTGCTTTTATGAATAGTAATGAGGCTTCTAGCTCTAGGCATACAACTCATATCAAATGCCTAAAAATAAGATTGTTGATGCATCCAATGAGCATAGCATTTTATTTAAGACTTTTGATGCATCATTTGTGCTTACTAACAAATCAGGCAAGGTAGTTGCGAAATATGTTATGGGTAAACACAAGAGTCCTAAGACTTGTGTTTGGGGTACCTAAGGTGCTTGTTTCTAATATGAAAGGAGCCAAGACCGTTTGGGTACCTAAGAACAAGGCCTAAATTAGTTTTGTAGATTTATGCATCCGGCGGGACAAGTTGGATAATCGATAGCGGGTGCACAAACCACATGACAGGGAAGAAAAGTATGTTCTCGTCATATGAGAAAAACAATGATCCCCAAAGAGCAATCACATTCGGGGATGGAAATCAAGGTTTGGTCAAAGGTTTGGGTAAAATTGCTATATCTCCTTACCATTCCATTTCTAATATTTTTCTTGTAGATTCCTTATATTACAACTTGCTTTCTGTTTCTCAATTATGCAAAATGGGTTACAACTGTCTTTTTTACTGATGTTGGTGTTACTGTCTTTAGAAGAAGTAATGATTCAATAGCTTTTAAGGGAGTGTTAAATGGTCAGCTATATTTAGTTGATTTTAATGATAACAATGATGAACTAGACACTTGCTTAATTGCTAAGACTAATATGGGCTGGCTCTGGCATCGTCGACTTGCTCATATTGGGATGAATAATCTTCACAAGCTTCTAAGGGGGGTCACATTTTAGGACTAACAAATGTTCATTTTGAGAAAGACAGGATTTGTAACGCATGTCAAGTAGGGAAGCAGGTTGGAGTTCATCATCCACACAAAAACATCATGACGACCAAGAGGCACTTGAGCTACTCCACATGGATCTATTCGGCCCGATTGCTTACATAAGCATCGACAGGAGTAAGTATTGTCTTTTAATTGTGGATGATTATTCTCGCTTCACTTGGGTATTCTTTTTGCAGGAAAAATCTAAAACCCAAGAGACCTTAAAGAGATTCTTGAGATGGGCTCAAAATGAGTTCGGATTGAGAATCAAGAAGTTTAGAAGCGATAATGGAACGGAGTTCAAGAACTCTCAAATTGAAGGATTTCTTGAGGAGGAGGGCATCAAGCATGAGTTCTCTTCTCCCTACACACCTCAACAAAACGGTGTTGTGAAGAGAAAGAATATAACTGTAACATCCCAAAATTCTAACCTAGGTTTGAAACCCTAATCTGAACCCCCCTTCTTCTTATCTATCCCCAAAACTCCCTTAAAATTTTCCATCATATGCATACACATTGTTTGGCCATGAACACCTCACTTAGATTTTATTTTCCAGCACCTAGATTATCTACTAAATACATTATTCAAAAAGAAAAGAAACAAAAATGGAAATGGGATTTAGAAAATAAAAAGAAAAAGGGAAAGCTTCTCCCCCCTCCTGCTGGGCCGGATCCGGCCCATGCCGCGGCCGCCTCCCCTCCCCCTCGCGCCAGCGCTCCCCCCTTTCGGCCCAATAGCCGCCCGCGCGCTCCCCTCACTCTCTCTTGCTGACGAGCCAGCCCCACCGGCCAGCCCCTCTCTCTCTCTCTCGCGCTCCCTCTCGCTGGCAGACCGGCCCCACCGGTCAGCCGCGTCGTCGTCTTCCTCGCGTACGATGCACCGTCGTCACCTCCATCGCCGCCCCCTCGCCGCATAGGAGAGTTCGGCACCGCCCCGTCCTCGCCGCTTGACCATGTCCTTGCCTAGTACCGCCCCGCCGTGGAGTCTCATCGTCGCCGCTGTGAGACATTAATGCCGGCGTTGTGCACCTCACCGGCGCCCGCCGAGCTCCGCCGCTCCCCTCCCCCCCCCGGGCGCCTATAAAAGGGTCGCCTCGGGTGCCTCCTTCCCCGCACCGGCCTCGACCACCACCCTCCTCCCCTCGCCCGAGCCCAATTCGCGAAGCGCCACTGTCTTCTCCCTCTCCGGTGAGTTCTCCCCCCTCTTCTCTCTCCCTCTCCATTGGTCCAGCGAGCGATTAAGTTAGCCTACCAGCTTCCTCACATTGCCGCGAACTCAGAACACCACTCTCCCGCCCCAATCCCTCGCCCAAAGCTCACCGACGGTGATCCCCGCCGCGGAGCTCCGCCACCTCCCCGCGGACAGCCCCCTCCCGGCCCCCTCTGGCCAAATCAAGCCTACCCGTAGGTCCGCCAACCTCTCCCTGTGCTAAGGCACCTCCCCGTGGCACAAGAACCGGGTCACCGGCGGCGAATCGCCTCCGAGCCCACCGGCGGCCGGGTTCTTTCCCCGCGGACGACCGGTTCGCCCGTGCCGTCGACCCACGGCGTTGTTCCCCCCCTCCGCTCTCGCTGACGAGTGGGCCCCGCGGTGACGCCGTCGCTCCCGCGCGCCCGCGTCGTCTCCCCTGCCTTGGGCCGCAGCTGGGCCGGCGCCCTCGCGCGCGCGTGCCCCGCGCCTGGCTGGGCCAAACCCCCCCCCGGCCCACCTGCGTAGGAATTCCTTTTCTTTTTCTTTTCTTCACCCTTTTCTCATTTAATTAGTATTCTTCAATATTTTATGCACCAAAAATTATCCAAATGATTTCTAAAAGTCCCAAGTAATAATAATGTTAGTAAATGACACACTACAATTAGTAAACTACTGTTGATGTATTGTTTTATTGACTGTTTTACTAGAAGAAGCGGGGACCACTGATCCGGAACCCGTAACCCCGGAAGAAGGGCCGGAGCCCGATCTCCCGGAAGTAGATCTTTTGTGCCAGGAAAGCTTCGACGAAGGCAAGTCCATCCTTCCCTTGATGCATAAATTACCTATTCTTTCTACCACTGCCTAGGCCGGGAATTCAGGGTGGGATAATTGCATTGTGAGTGAGAGATGGCCCGCATTAACATATATATTTTGGATACGAAATGTGGGTTGGGAAAAAGGGCAATATGTTTCTTCAAATAAGGTCTCTTTTTAAAAGGTTATGCGATGAAGGGTATTCACCCTCATCACCTTGAGAGTGGGATGATCAGGGACTCCCTGGTTTAGGGGAGGGCCTAGGGTGTTGGCTCAGCTGGTTTAGGCGTGAGCAGAAGGATTGTCCCCTCATATAAGGACCGGTTTGTCATCTTCACTACCGTACTCTTTCGTAGTACAACCACTCGAGACTATGTGGGCAGTCACTCAATCTGAACTCGTGCGGTCCGACCCCAGAGTTATGAAGGCTGGGGAGCACCGGGAGGATAAGGAGGGGGAAAGTTTTGTCCGGTTTGGACATGGTGGTGGCCTGACTCCTTCCGGATAACCGTTAAGGTTAGGACGTACGAGGAAGGAAAGAGATCCGGCATTCGGGTCTCGCGACGGTGAGATCGCAGAAACCAGACTAGTGGGTAAAGTGTACCCCTCTGCGCAGAGTTGAAACCTATTCGAATAGTATGTGTCCACTGGTATGGACGAGTCTGGTATGGTATGATAATTAGAGATTTTCTATGAGTTCCATGAACAGGGAAATGTGTGGGTAAGTGGGTGCTGAGAAAGAAAACAAGGCCATGGGAGCGGGAAGCTCAGTGGTGGTTGAGTATTTTGTTACTTTTAAGTCTTTGGGAAAAACCTTACATCAACTGCCTTTCTCTAAGAAAATGAAGAGTGACTTCAACTCCACCAAATAAAGCATGTATGATATAGGTCTCTTTCTCTTTACGGGAGCGGGGTGGGCTTGCGGAATACCTAGTGTATTCACCCAGATTTATTTATGTTTTTCAGCAGCCGAAGACTTCTTTTCTGCTATGCTTGATTGAGAGGGCTGTGTCTGCACCCAGTTCTGCCTGTGGCTTGGGCTAGTATATTTTCCTACTGCGCTTCTTATTTCGGCTCTCTCGAGCTTGTACCTCGGTATTGTAATAACCTTTATCTAAACTCTGTACTATTTGGAGTAAGGAATGTGTTTACTGGCCTCCTGGGACTAGTAATTGTATCACATTTGAGTCCCAAAGGATCGGGACGCTTCAGGTGGTATCAGAGCCATAGGACTGGCCGTAGGTCGCAGCCCTGACCCTAAAACTTGCCCTAAGAGAAAATACCTCTTACCCCAAGAAAAGTCTTCTCTCCTCTTCCCCGTTGTTAACAGACCTTTCTTTTCCTATTCCAGATGGAAGACTCTCTGGCCATTAGGACATCCTACTGCTCAGAAGTGGAAGGGTTCCCACATCTGTTGCGAAGTTGTGCGCTTCGCATGGGAGTCTGCAAGAAGCCAGAATACGTCTGGAAGGAGTATCTCGAGAACGGAATGGAGAAATGCTTTATGGCAGTCTACCTAGGAGAAAGCCGAAACTATCCGAACCATCCTTCTTTCCAAGTCACTTTTACCGGATACCGCTTCCCAGATACTTGCCAAAATGTTGCCCGAACAGCCCTCCGACAACTATGCCAGAGCTACAACAAGGTGATCTTTGAAACCCCCCTTCGCTACTTCCCACCCAGCAACAAAAATACACCCACCTGGAGGAAAAGACTTCAGGCCCTGTCAGGAGGAGATCCTATTGAGGATGACCCCACCATCGTCTACATGGCTGGATACCTTCACACCCTTGATAATCAATATGATGACCTCACCCTCCACTGCGCTTACCTAACCTCCCGGGTGGAAAGCCTGGAGCAAAAAGTCAGGGAACTTTCAAGCGAAAAGGCATCCCTTCAAGAGAGCCTCGAGATAGCAGAAGGCGAGGAAACCAATACCTGTGAGGCCTACCGCACTCTGAAGATGGATTATGACAAAAAACTGAAGAAGCTCGCCCCCGCAAGAAGAATCCGCAAGAAGACCAAAAGCCAAGGATGTCAGACTGAGTAGAAGGAGGAAGCCCCTCCAGCCCTACCCCCTGACGGGATAAGAAACTCATCCGACACCGAGGAGATGTCCCTAGCTAGCCTTGATGACCTTCTCAAGGAATTTGGGGACACTTTAGAGAAAGAGTTCGGAAGTACCCTCGATAGCACTCACGTGTAATGAGGTTATGGTAGTTGTGTGCTGCATTATGTAATGACCTGATGTAATGAATAAAGTAACTAGTTGAAAAAAATTGGCATGTGCATGATAGTAACTCTTCTCCCATGGCAGATGGCTTCGGATAAAACCACGCCTACCGCCTCCGGGATTGGAGCAGGTTTCCCCCTAAGAGCTGAAGGAGAGGCTGGCAGAGAAGGGAGTGAGACCCACCTCCCCGCACCTCCGGAACTACCACTAGACCTAGCCCAAGTTCTAGCCAATCAAACCCGACTCATTGAAGTCCTCACTAGAAGTCTGGAAAACCAGCGCCCAGGTGGTGGAAGGCCACAGGACAGGATGGGGGAATTTTTTAGACTCAAGCCTCCCACGTTCGCGGGGTCCAGCAATCCCCTCGATGCAGATGACTGGCTTCGCACGATCAAGAGGAAACTAGAAGCCATCGGATGCCCCGAAAATCAGCGTGTCCAACTAGCTGCTCATCAGCTTTCGGGAATGGCTTTAGCATGGTGGGACACCTTCAGCGAGGCCGTCAGAGATGCTACCTGGGCAGAATTCGAAACAGCCTTCCGTGAGCACCATGTACCCCAGGGGATAGTTCAACTCAAGCAGGATGATGAGTTCCGGGAGCTAACTCAAGGTGGGAGAACAGTCAGTGAGTATGTGCACAAGTTCAGAGAGTTGGCCCGTTACGCGCCTGACGATGTCAGCACCGAGTCCAGGAAGATGGCCCATTTTCTGAAAGGACTAAGACCCGAGCTTAAGACCATCCTTGCCAGCCAAGACTTACTCAACTTTTATCACCTCTCCAACAAAGCCATCCAAGTGGAAAGGGCAAAAGAGGAAGAAAAAGGGCACCTCAAGAGGAAATTCCAAGTTCTCCGAGCTTAGCAGCAAGAACGTCACCAGAGAGCTCGACCCTTTGGGCTTCCACCCAGGGGACCAAGCTTCAATAAACCATCTAGACCCACTCTGTCCCGCTACAGTCAGCAGAGTCAGAGTTCCCTTCAGGCCCCCTCCGTTGCAAGCAATCAACCGCCGGCAAATGCCTGTTGGCACTGCGGAGACCCCAGTCACTTCAAGAATAACTGCCCCCAGTTGAAGGCACCCGGAACTACCTACTCCAACTCGGTGAATGGCCCCAAGATTCCCTCGACACCTACCTCCAAGGCACCTCTTCCAACAACCAGCAGAGCAGGACTCAGTACCAGGGCAGAGCACGAGTCAACCACGTCGACGCTCAAGAAGCCCAGCAAGCTCCGAGAGTAGTGCTCGGTTAGTTCCTTGTTGAATTTACTCCCGCTACTGTGCTTTTTGATTCAGGAGCATCCCATTCATTTGTAGCCACTAAGTTTGTGGAAAGACATGGCATCCCCTCTACACCCCTAGCTATCCCTTTGGTCACCCGAACCCCAGGGTCAGACCTTCTATGCCAACTCAGGTGCTCCCAAGTCAGAATTATTTTAAGTGGGGTAGTGTTCCTGGCAGACCTAACCGTCTTGCCATCCCAAGGGATTGATGTGATCCTAGGAATGGATTGGCTAACTAAGCACAAGGGTATCATAAGCTGCGCAAGTAAGACCGTCCTTCTCACCGACCGCCAAGGAAAAGCAGTTGCCTATCAGGCCCAACCGCCCACCAACGATCCAATGATATTTAATCTGGCAGCAGAAAACATGTCCGTAATAGAAGAGTTCGTGGATGTATTTCTAGACGAGTTGCCTGGGATGCCACCAGAAAGAGGAGTGGAGTTCTATATAGATCTCATTCCTGGCACTGCGTCCATCGCAAAGAGACCATACCGCATGGCCCCCATAGAGTTAGCAGAATTAAAACTCCAGATTGCAGAGCTGCAACAAAAAGGGTACATCCGTCCCAGTTCGTCTCCCTGGGGAGCACCCGTCCTTTTCGTTACCAAAAAGGATGGGAGTATGAGAATGTGTATCGATTACCGGTCCTTGAATGAAGTTACAATCAAGAATAAGTACCCTCTCCCTCGGATCGACGACCTCTTCGACCAGTTGCAGGGAGCCAAATATTTCTCCAAGATAGACCTCAGGTCAGGATATCACCAACTGAGGATCAAGGAAGCAGACATTCAGAAGACTGCATTCGTCACCAGATACGGGCAATATGAATTCACAGTGATGCTGTTTGGGCTAACAAACGCACCCGCCTTTTTCATGAACCTCATGAATAAGGTATTTATGGAAGAGTTGGATAAGTTTGTCGTGGTCTTCATCGACGACATCCTCATCTATTCCAAGAATCGCAAGGACCATGAGCGTCACCTTCGAATCGCTCTCGGAAGACTCAGGGCACATCAACTTTATGCTAAGCTTAGCAAGTGTGAGTTCTGGTTAGAAAAGATAGCCTTCCTGGGCCATATCTTGACTGCAGAAGGGATAGAAGTGGACCCATCCAAGGTGGAAGTGAAAGCTCTCTTGTGAGTTTTGGTGTTTGGATGACAACTCAATTAAAGGACTAACAAGTGTACTAAGTGTTGAACAGGTGCTTAAGGTAAAGCCTACAGGGTTCAACACAAGTGAACAAATGTGATTGTCCAAGAACTGGATAATGGATACATAATGGACATCACAAGTAAGATGGACATTGCATAAAGTGAGACTCGGGTGCGTAGCTCGGAGACAACTGATCAAGCCAAGGACGGAGGCAAGAAGAGCTTCGAGGTACCAAGTGCACGGGAGAAGGTCAAGGAGGCTGAGGAACCCAAAGCCAAGGGTGAAGAAGAAGGCTTGCAAAGTCAAGGGTGATCGAGTTGAGAACAGCTACGACACATCAAGGTTCACTACATAAGGACGTGACTTACAACCAATGAGGTAACAGCTACAGTTATGTGGTGTAAGTCATAAGGCTCAAGATCAAGCTCTAAGAAGGAGATCAAGGTCACTAGAAGGAGAACAAGTGTCAAACCAGAACTGGAAGCAACCCAAAAGAGCTAAGTTCACCTTGATCTTTAGTTTGGGTTGTTCCTATGTTTAGAGATGTTCTATGTGACCTTTGCAGGATGTTGGAGCCAAGAAATGTCAATCTAGATCAAGTCAAGTCGACTTGATGATTTATGAGTCCAACATCAAAGCTCAAGCATGTGAAATGCTATAGAAGTAATAATTACGAGAAGGTATGTTTCTAGACTTAGTACATTAGTTTTTGTGTACTAATATGCTTGTCTAAGTGTTAGAAACAGAAGGAAGAAGAAAAGGAAAGAGGTGCAAATGGTTTGGCTGTGTACATCCAAAACTCAGCTCAGTCTGGCACACCGGACTGTCCGGTGCGCCAGGCTGAACTCCGGTGAACAGGCCGCTCTCGGGAGAAGTTTGACGGCGTGCGGCTATAATTCACCGGACTGTCTGGTGAGCCAACGGTCGGCCGCGCAATCCGCGCGTGACGCATGGCCGAGCCAACGGTCATATGGGGGCACCGGACTGTCCGGTGCGCCAACGGCTCCAAGACAGCAACGGTCGACTGCGCCATTTTAGGAAGGAATTTGGGCACCGGAAGGTGTCCGGTGGCACCACCCGACTGAAAGCTGATATTGCCTTCCAAATGAAGTCCAACGGCTCCTAGGCCCGTTGGGTCTATAAAAGGGACTCCTAGGCGCCTCCAAGAGAAGTACAAGCGCAACCAACAAGTGTAGACTTCACTGGAATCAATTCTCGCTCTCCCTCTTGTGTGTAACTCTATAGTTTGTGTAGAAGGCACAGCTATAAGCCTTTAGAGAGAGGAGTAGTGCTGCTAAGAGCTAGAGCAAGGTCTTGAGCGTATCGTTACTCTGCCAGGGTGCTGCCAAGAAGTTTGTAAGCAGCCGCGGTTCTGTTGTAACCCCACTCAATAGTGAAAGGCTCTATCTGTCATACTGACAGATCTGAGCAAACGGAGGAAGGAGTTGAAATAGACTCCAAGCCCAGGTGTGGCTAACTCCAACGAGGACTAGGCAAGCATTTCAGGCTTGGCCGAACCTCGGGATAAATCCTTGCGTCTGTGTGCTCTGTTCTGTATTGTATCCTGACTCTCTGTCTTACTCGCCTTTATATCTGCACTTCAATACTTATCTGTGGTATAAGCTTGATTTGAAGTGCAGGACATTTTGAGACAGGATCTTCCATTCCGCTGCAACCTACTCGAAGAGTCTTCTCACTCCACTGCGTACTAAGTCTTCGAGTAGAGTAAGAATTTAAGTTTTAAAGTAATAAGTTTTATTCGCCTATTCACCCCCCCTCTAGGCGACATCTAGATCCTATTCCCGGGTCAAAGGGAACTTTCAATTGGTATCAGAGCTAGGCCTCTCCAGTGTGGGCTTAGCCGTCCGGAAATAACGATGTCGTCACAAGAGGTAACTGTAGAACTTCTTTTAGGCGATGGCTCTAATTACAAATCTTGGTCTGTCTCTATTTATAATGCCTTCTTGAGTGTTGATCCTGATTTGAGACAGATCTTTAGTAGAACTATTTTTCCATCTGATATTAGTAAAAATCCCTCTAATGATGAACTAAGATGTTTATCTCTCAATCACCGTGCTTGCAACATCTTAGTTGATTCTCTTTCTAGAGGTGCTTATTTTGCCATCATGAGTAGTGATAATGATTTATTTGTTGATGCTCATGATTTATGGAAAAGAATTAAAGTAAAATATTGTGTGGCAAATTGTACTCCCTATATTGCTTGTGATGCTAACCTTTCAAAGGGAGAAGATCAAGAACGATGGGCACCCAACGATGAATCCACCTCGTCGACAGGTTTGGTCTCCACTAATAATAAGTGTTTTATTGCTAACAATGATGGTGGAGACAAAAGCCATGATGTGGAGGAATATGAGGATGATAGCGAGGATGAATCTTCATCACCTCAAGGTACATTTTCCTATTTGGCTTCCACTGACATTAATGACAGGGAAAATGAGACCGATGATGTGGAAGAAGAAGAGATTCGCCATTTCTACATCCATCTCAACAAAGAGGACAAGGCACTCTTGGTTAAGCTGTTGAGAAGGAACAAGGAACAAGGCGAGACGCTTCTCAGGCTAGAGGAGTCCCTCATCAAAACCGACAACAGCCTGGAGAAGATGATCAAAGAACATGAGAAGCTAAAGCGCTCTCATGATGATTTGGTCCAAAGGTATGAACATGTTTTAATTGAGCAAAGAAATAGTCATGATGCATTGTCTAATATTGCTCAACTTAAAACGGAAAATTCTATGCTTAAGAGTCAAGTAGAAACAATGGACTTAGAAAAACGTGCTCTAGGTAAAAAGTATGATATGTTGTCATATTCTCATAATAAATTAGTTGATGACCATATCATGCTTAATGTTGCTCATGAGGTTATAATTGCAAACTTAAATTCATGTGAACCTCATTCTCGCACGTGTGCGCATTTGAATTGTATATCATCATGTGCTAACCCCTGTTGCTCAAAAGAAAGCCAATCATTGATTGAGCAACAAGTTTTAGGGTCACAAAAGAAATTCTGTGGGAACAAGAAGCAAAGACAACTGAGGAGAAGACACATTGCTCAACTCTCTCAAGATATCCACGGGCGCGTGGTGAAGAAGCTTGAGAAAGGAAAAACTGTAGCAAGTGTCAAGCTCAATAAGAAAAATGTTCCTAAAGATGAAGAAATCAACATGAGCTTGGAAAAAGGTAAAGGTTCAATTAATCATGTTGTTTGCACTGACCTTCTCTCCATGTCATTCAAGTACAAAAAGGGAAAAGGAGGTGTTTCAAGTGCAAGAAGTTAGGCCACCTCATCGCGTCTTGTCCGTACAAAGACAAGAATGAAAGGACAAGGAGTTGTTTTGGATGCAACAATAAGGACCACACGATCACTTCATGTCCGGTCATGAAGAATCAAGGATGTGCATCCTCCAAGGTGACCCTCACCAAGGAAAATGACACACAGCAAGCGTCATGTCAGGTTGAGTGACGCTTCTGCTACAAGTGTGGTGAGCAGGGTCATCTATCCAAGGTATGTTATAAAGGTAAGATTCCTAAGCAAGTGAATTTGTGTCAATCTTATTCGCGTAGGAGACCCAAATCATACACTTGTGCTAGATCTATAACGAGATCACCTAGAACTAGCACAAAGGCAATTTGGGTACCAAAGGCACATTTAGATGATCATTATGGACCCATCCCTAGATGGGTACCAAACTGTGCTAACTAGACCATGCAGGTGCCTTGAGATGGACTGGAGACCATGGGAGAGCTTAAGACGGTTATCTAAAACTCTATGCTTAATCTGTTAATAGTTTTGGTGTTTATTGACCCAAGGTTGATTTATTGTGAAACACTAATCCCATGTTCATCTCAAGTGAAATAAGGTGTATAGGTCCTGAATCATTATTGGTGAATCAAGTAAAGGACTTTGATGAGAATCTACAACTTGCTCTCCAAAGGATGGTACCCGTGTATTTTAAGTACATAATTGCAATTTAGTATTGCTCTTAAGTTGGCTTGTTGTGCTACCTGTCTTTGGAGTAGTTATGCTTTATGATTGCCTGTGTTAAATGAATCATAATGATGTTTGCTTAATCATGACTGGTGCTATATAGGATATATCTTTTGAATCATTCATGGGTAGCTCTTTCATTTGTTATATCCACATCGATTAACTCTCTCGGTGTATATGGATAAACCTGTAACTTTTTGTAAGTCATGTTGTGTGCAATTATGACATTTTGTTTAGTCCATGTTCACATGATTACCCTAGTTTGGTACTGTGTGAATTTCAAATCCATGTCGTGCCCTTTTGAGCTATGAGATGCATGAGCAAAAGGAGCCCTGAATTGGTGATAACAAGTGCTCTCATAAAGGCAAAGGTATGGAAAATGGAACTGTGCAATTGTATTGAATATCTTGAAGTTCCATTGATAGTGATCATAGCTGTGTTCTTGCATTTCATTGGTAGTATCGTGGCTTAGGAGACTTATGCCTTAAAATGTTGTTTCTTTTGGTGTACCTAAAGAACCTTTTTAACTATGATGTGCTTAGACATGATCATGTTGTTTTTCAATTAGTATATGTGATGCAATGATAGTTAAGTATGAAGCATGTCTAAGTTGCGTGTAAATGTTATACTTCCTGTGAGTATTCAATTGGCTTAGGTGCCACTAAGGCATGCATTGTTGTATTTAGTCAACCTTTCATTTAGCCTTCAATTGGTGTTAAGTGGCTTTTCATTTGATATTCAAAGTGGCATCTTTGTGTGATGAAATTGGTAGAGTATGCCTTGACCAAGGTATGTTGTGATCCCCTCTAATTCTAAGGAAGCTAGAATGTGCAAAGTGCAAGTCATTCAAATACTTGATGCACAACTTGAGGGGGAGCACACATAACTTGTGTCTTTTGAGACTAACTGTTTCTTGAGCAATCTTGTATAGTCTCTAGGTGGAAAAGAGAAGATAATCAAGAAATGGAGCAATCAGGACTTGGGTACCTCTGTAAGTCAAGAAATTGGTATCTCAAGTCGTGAGTAAGTGCATATTTTTGGATTGCTCATGCTCTATAATATCTGGTGATAATAGATGCTTATTCTTAAATATCATGGAGCTATGATATTAAATGAACTTTTGCAATTGGTATCTTTCAATTAGTAGCCGTGATAGTTTGCTTCAATTGACATCTTTTGATAATCATTAGAATAGAAGTTTCTTCTTATGCCCAATACTATAACTTGTTCTAAGTTTGGTGTCTTAGCAACAAGAAAAGGTTAGGATAAAGAATCAGGCACAAGTGTGGAGAAGCTCTCGAGAGATTAAATACTTTCAAGATGGGAAGTGCACCACAACATGGTAAAGGTTCAAAAGGAAGTATTAATCTTTTTGCGTATATGTATCTTACTTAAATGTTGGTGGTGCATATGTTCAGTAAGTAAGGGGGAGTGTTGATAGTGTGTTTTTCCTCCTTAACACCCTGCTGTCCCTTGACATCATCCTATGTTTTTGCTTGAGTATAGTTTTTGGTGTTTGATGTCAAAGGGGGAGAAGTTGTGCATTAAAGCTTATCTCAACCTGAGAGGAAAGCTTATCCTAAGGGGTGATGTGTTAGTTTGAGCTTTGCCAAGTTTGATATTCATATGCTTCTTGCAGTATTATATGTGTTGCATCATATGGACTAGTGTTTCTGCTGCGATGAATTATTTGGCTTCTATAGTGTAATAGATAGTCATGTGGTCAATGGTGCTTTAAGATTGCTTTAAATTAGTGTCTTGGTTTAAATTGGTATTAGTTTGAATTGGTATCTTAATGATGAATAGTGGTAGGTTGATATTCCTGTGATATATTCACTGAATTGAATGGTGTTTAACTCTGATTATGTGCATTTGTGTGTTATAGCATCATGGTTTGATTCTTGACACAATGCATCCTGAAAAGTGCTAAGGTGTAGAAATGTTTCGAATTGCCTAAGTATGTGCAAATTGGCGTCTGAGGCCAAAATTATGTTTTTGAAGTAAGCACATATTTAGGGGGAGCATTCTATAAACTTAGAATTCAAAATTTGTGCTTCAAATCTTATTCTTATGTAAGCTTTAATTGTGTTGCCATCAATCACCAAAAAGGGGGAGATTGAAAGCTCTCTTGTGAGTTTTGGTGTTTGGATGACAACTCAATTAAAGGACTAACAAGTGTACTAAGTGTTGAACAGGTGCTTAAGGTAAAGCCTACAGGGTTCAACACAAGTGAACAAATGTGATTGTCCAAGAACTGGATAATGGATACATAATGGACATCACAAGTAAGATGGACATTGCATAAAGTGAGACTCGGGTGCGTAGCTCGGAGACAACTGATCAAGCCAAGGACGGAGGCAAGAAGAGCTTCGAGGTACCAAGTGCACGGGAGAAGGTCAAGGAGGCTGAGGAACCCAAAGCCAAGGGTGAAGAAGAAGGCTTGCAAAGTCAAGGGTGATCGAGTTGAGAACAGCTACGGCACATCAAGGTTCACTACATAAGGACGTGACTTACAACCAATGAGGTAACAGCTACAGTTATGTGGTGTAAGTCATAAGGCTCAAGATCAAGCTCTAAGAAGGAGATCAAGGTCACTAGAAGGAGAACAAGTGTCAAACCAGAACTGGAAGCAACCCAAAAGAGCTAAGTTCACCTTGATCTTTAGTTTGGGTTGTTCCTATGTTTGGAGATGTTCTATGTGACCTTTGCAGGATGTTGGAGCCAAGAAATGTCAATCTAGATCAAGTCAAGCCGACTTGATGATTTATGAGTCCAACATCAAAGCTCAAGCATGTGAAATGCTATAGAAGTAATAATTACGAGAAGGTATGTTTCTAGACTTAGTACATTGGTTTTTGTGTACTAATATGCTTGTCTAAGTGTTAGAAACAGAAGGAAGAAGAAAAGTAAAGAGGTGCAAATGGTTTGGCTGTGTACAGCCAAAACTCAGCTCAGTCTGGCACACCGGACTGTCCGGTGGTGCACCGGACAGTGTCCGGTGGTGCACCGGACAGTGTCTGGTGCGCCAGGCTGAACTCCGATGAACAGGCTGCTCTTGGGAGAAGTTTGGCGGCGTGCGGCTATAATTCACCGGACTGTCCGGTGAGCCAACGGTCGGCCGCGCAATCCGCGCGTGACGCGTGGCCGAGCCAACGGTCATATGGGGGCACCGGACTGTCCGGTGTGCACCGAACAGTGTCCGGTGAGCCAACGGCTCCAAGACAGCAACGGTCGATTGCGCCATTTTAGGAAGGAATTCGGGCACCGGAAGGTGTCCGGTGGTGCACCGGACTGTCCGGTGCACCACCCGACTGAAAGCTGATATTGCCTTCCAAATGAAGTCCAACGGCTCCTAGGCCCCTTGGGTCTATAAAAGGGACTCCTAGGCGCCTCCAAGAGAAGTACAAGCGCAGCTAACAAGTGTAGACTTCACTGGAATCAATTCTCGCTCTCGCTCTTGTGTGTAACTCTATAGTTTGTGTAGAAGGCACAGCTATAAGCCTTTAGAGAGAAGAGTAGTGCTGCTAAGAGCTAGAGCAAGGTCTTGAGCGTATCGTTACTCTGCCGGGGTGCTGCCAAGAAGTTTGTAAGCAGCCGCGGTTCTGTTGTAACCCCACTCAATAGTGAAAGGCTCTATCTGTCATACTGACAGATCTGAGCAAACGGAGGAAGGAGTTGAAATAGACTCCAAGCCCAGGTGTGGCTAACTCCAACGAGGACTAGGCAAGCATTTCAGGCTTGGCCGAACCTCGGGATAAATCCTTGCGTCTGTGTGCTCTGTTCTGTATTGTATCCTGACTCTCTGTCTTACTCGCCTTTATATCTGCACTTCAATACTTATCTGTGGTATAAGCTTGATTTGAAGTACAGGACATTTTGAGACAGGATCTTCCATTCCGCTGCAACCTACTCGAAGAGTCTTCTCACTCCACTGCGTACTAAGTCTTCGAGTAGAGTAAGAATTTAAGTTTTAAAGTAATAAGATTTATTCGCCTATTCACCCCCCTCTAGGCGACATCCAGATCCTGTTCCCGGGTCAAAGGGAACTTTCAGGAAGCCGTTTCAAAATGGAAACAACCATCCAACGTCAATGAAGTACGAAGCTTTCTGGGAATGGCAGGGTATTACCGCCGCTTTATCAAAGGATTCTCCAGCATAGCGAAACCTATGACCGGACTTCTCAAAAAGGACAATAAATTTGTGTGGACTCCAAAATGTGAGGAAAGTTTCCAGATCATCAAGAAAAAGCTTACAACCGCGCCCGTTTTGACATTACCGGACATACACCAGGATTTCGTCATTTTCTGTGACGCTTCAAGACAAGGCTTAGGATGTGTCTTGATGCAAAATGAGAAGGTTATTGCCTATGCGTCCTGCTTACTCAAGCCACACGAGTAGAACTATCCTACCCACGACTTGGAGTTGGCAGCCATAGTGCACGCCCTGAAAATATGGAGGCACTATCTGATTGGGAACAAATGCCACATCTACACCGATCACAAGAGTCTGAGGTACATCTTCACTCAGCCAGACCTCAACCTCCATCAAAGAAGGTGGCTTGAATTGATCAAGGATTATGACCTCGAAATCCATTACCACCCCGGGAAGGCCAACGTGGTAGC
Organism: Zea mays; assembly: GCF_902167145.1. Lineage (NCBI taxonomy): Eukaryota > Viridiplantae > Streptophyta > Magnoliopsida > Poales > Poaceae > Zea > Zea mays. The sequence continues at coordinate 40,513,744 of NC_050098.1, read as the reverse complement.
AGACGCCCTCAGCCGAAAACCTTTCGGGGTAAAGGGGACCAACTTTTTAGAAGATTGGAAGAAAGAATCAGCTCAGCTAAATGCATGTCTGGGAGACAACGGTAGCCTGGAAGTCAAGCCAATGCTAGAAGATCTCATATGCAAGGCTCAACGCCTGGACACAGAGACAGCCAGACTTATGGGAAGAGCTCACAAGGAGCAACTTCCGGATCTTAGGACAGATGAACAAGGAGTTCTTTGGTTCAAGAACCGTCTGTGTGTACCAATGGGAGAGGCACGGGAAGTCCTGCTCAATGAAGCCCACAACTTCGCTTACTCCATCCACCCAGGAACCACCAAGATGTACCTGGACCTCAAAACCAGATACTGGTGGAAAGGGATGATGAAGGAAATAGCACAGTATGTGGCCCGGTGTGACACCTGTCAGCGAACCAAGGCCGAACACCAGAAGCCTGCAGGCCTACTGCAACCCCTCCCAGTGCCTGAATGGAAGTGGGAAGAAATAGGCATGGATTTCGTAACCGGACTGCCCTGAACGCAGAAAGGGAATGATTCTATCTAGGTAATAATCGATCGTCTCACCAAGGTGGACCACTTTGTTCCAGTAAAAACCACTTTTGGAGGAGCCGCCCTTGCCCGAATATACCTTAAGGAGATAGTCAGGCTCCATGGCATTCCGCGGAAGATAGTGTCAGACAGAGGAACGAAGTTCACCTCAAAATTTTGGAAAGGGCTTTAGCTAGCAATGGGCACCAAGTTAGATTTCAGCACCGCTTATCACCCCCAGTTAGATGGTCAGAGAGAAAGAGTCAACAAGATCCTCGAAGATTTACTAAGAGCTTGTGTGTTAACGTTCGACGGGGATTGGGAGTCCAGTTTGCCGTACGCCGTTCTCATACAACAACAGCCATCAGGCCAGCATCAAAATGTCACCATTCGAAGCATTGTGTGGAAGAAAATGCCAGACTCCCCTAATGTGGTCCAATGTAGGGGAAAGGACACTAGAAGGACCCGACTTTGTTAAAGAAGCTGAATAAAAAGTTGCCCTAATCCGCAAGAGGTTACTTGAAGCTCAGAGTCGACAGAAAAGTTATGCAGACAACAGACGAAGAGAACTCAGATTTGAGAAAGGAGATTTCGTTTATCTCAAGGTCTCCCCGATGCGTGGTGTCAAAAGGTTCCAAATGAAAGGAAAGCTAGCACCGCGTTTCATCGGCCCCTACCTCGTCGTTAGCCAAGTGGGACCCGTAGCATACCGCCTTGAGCTACCATAATCCATGTCAGACATTCACAATGTGTTTCATGTGTCCCAGCTCTGCAAATGCCTGCACGTACCAGAAAACCACATCGAGGCAGAAGCAATTCAGATTCAAAAGGATCTCCAGTACCGAGAAAAGCCAGTGAAGATTCTCGACTCAGCAGTCCGAAGGACCCGCAACTCAGAAGTGAGACTGTAAGGTTCAGTGGAGCAGAGATGGAGAAGAGGAAGCTACCTGGGAAAGTGAGGACTCTCTGAGGAGGGAATACCCTTACCTTTTCTCGAGCCCCGTCTGAATCTCGAGGGTGAGATTCCTTTAAGTGGGGTAGGTTTGTAACATCCCAAAATTCTAACCCAGGTTTGAAACCCTAATCTGAACCCCCCCCTTTTTCTTATCTATCCCCAAAACTCCCTTAAATTTTTCCATCATATGCATACACATTGTTTGGCCATGAACACCTCACTTAGATTTTATTTTCCAGCACCTAGATTATCTACTAAATAAATTATTCAAAAAGAAAAGAAACAAAAATGGAAATGGGATTTAGAAAATAAAAAGAAAAAGGGAAAGCTTCTCCCCCCTCGTGTTGGGCCGGATTCGACCCATGCTGCGACCGCCTCCCCTCCCCCTCGCGCCAGCGCTCCCCCGGCTATTGGGCCCCCCTTTCGGCCTAATAGCCGGCCCGCTCGCGCGCGCGAAGCCGCCCACGCGCTCCCCTCACTCTCTCTCGCTGACGAGCCAGCCCCACCGGCCAGCCCCTCTCTTCTCTCCATCGTCGTCCCCTCCATCGTCGTCCCCTCGCCCATCCCCTCGCCACACAGGAGAGTTCGGCACCGCCCCGTCCTCGCCGCTTGACCACGTCCTTGCCCAGTACCGTCCCGCCGTGGAGTCTCATCGTCGCCGTTGTGCGACATTAATGCCGACGCTGTGCACCTCACCGGCGCCCGCCGAGCTCCGCCGCTCCCCTTCCCCCCGGGTGCCTATAAAAGGGTCACCCCGAGCGCCTCCTTCCCCGCACCGGCCTCGGCCACCACCCTCCTCCCCTCGCCCGAGCCCAATTCGCGAAGCGCCGCCGTCTTCTCCCTCTCCGGTGAGTTCTCCCCCCTCTTCTCTCTCCCTCTCCGTTGGTCCAGCGAGCGATTAAGTTAGCCTACCAGCTTCCTCACATTGCCGCGAACTCAAAACACCACTCTCCCGCCCCAATCCCTCGCCCAAAGCTCACCGACGGCGATCCCCGCCGTGGAGCTCCGCCACCTCCCCGCGGACAGCCCCCTCCCGGCCCCCTCTGGCCAAATCAAGCCTACCCCTAGGTCCGCCAACCTCTCCCCGTGCTAAGGCACCTCCCCGTGGCCCAAGAACCGGGTCACCGGCGGCGAATCGCCGCCGAGCCCACCAGCGGCCGGGTTCTTTCCCCGCGGACAACCGGTTCGCCTGCGCCGTCGACCCACGACGCCGTTCCCCCCCTTCGCTCTCGCTGACGAGTGGGCCCCGCGGTGACGTCGTCGCTCCCGCGCGCCCGCGCTGTCTCCCCTGCCTTGGGCCGCAGCTAGGCCGGCGCCCTCACGCGCGCGTGCCCCGCGCCTGGCTGGGCCGAAACCCCCCCGGCCCACCTGCGTAGGAATTCCTTTTCTTTTTCTTTTCTTCACCCTTTTCTCATTTAATTAGTATTCTTCAATATTTTATGCACCAAAAATTATCCAAATGATTTCTAAAAGTCCCAAGTAATAATAATGTTAGTAAATGACACACTACAATTAGTAAACTACTGTTGATGTATTGTTTTATTGACTGTTTTACTAGAAGAAGCGGGGACCACTGATCCGGAACCCGTAACCCCGGAAGAAGGGCCAGAGCCCGATCTCCCGGAAGTAGATCTTTTGTGCCAGGAAAGCTTCGACGAAGGCAAGTCCATCCTTTCCTTGATGCATAAATTACCTATTCTTTCTACCACTGCCTAGGCCGGGAATTTAGGGTGGGATAATTGCATTGTGAGTGAGAGATGGCCCACATTAACATATATATTTTGGATACAAAATGTGGGTTCGGAAAAAGGGCAATATGTTTCTTCAAATAAGGTCTCTTTTTAAAAGGTTATGCGATGAAGGGTATTCACCCTCATCACCTTGAGAGTGGGATGATCAGGGACTCCCTTGTTTAGGGGAGGGCCTAGGGTGTTGGCTCAGCTGGTTTAGGCGTGAGCAGAAGGATTGTCCCCTCATATAAGGACCGGTTTGTCATCTTCACTACCTGTACTCTTTCGTAGTACAACCACTCGAGACTGTGTGGGCAGTCACTCAATCTGAACTCGTGCGGTCCGACCCTAGGGTTATGAAGGCTGGGGAGCACCGGGAGGATAAGGAGGGGGAAAGTTTTGTCCGGTTTGGACATGGTGGTGGCCTGACTCCTTCCGGATAACCGTTAAGGTTAGGACGCACGAGGAAGGAAAGAGATCCGACATTCGGGTCTCGCGACGGTGAGATCGCAGAAACCGGACTAGTGGGTAAAGTGTACCCCTCTGCGCAGAGTTGAAACCTATTCGAATAGTCCGTGTCCACTAGTATGGACGAGTCTGGTATGGTATGACAATTAGAGATTTTCTATGAGTTCCATGAACAGGGAAATGTGTGGGTAAGTGGGTGCTAAGAAAGAAAACAAGGCCACGGGAGCGGGAAGCTCAGTGGTGGTTGAGTATTTTGTTACTTTTACGTCTTTGGGAAAAACCTTACAGCAACTGCCTTTCTCTAAGAAAATGAAGAGTGAGTTCAACTCCACCAAATAAAGCATGTATGATATAGGTCTCTTTCTCTTTACGGGAGCGGGGTGGGCTTGCGGTATACCTAGTGTATTCACCCAGATTTATTTATGTTTTTCAGCAGCCGAAGACTTCTTTTCTGCTATGCTTGATTGAGAGGGCTGTGTCTACACCCAGTTCTGCCTGTGGCTTGGGCTAGTATATTTTCCTACTGCGCTTCTTATTTCGGCTCTCTCGAGCTTGTACCCCGGTATTGTAATAACCTTTATCTAAACTCTGTACTATTCGGAGTAAGAAATGTGTTTACTAGCCTCCTGGGACTAGTAATTGTATCACATTTGAGTCCCAAAGGATCGGGACGCTTCAATAACTCTCTTGGATATGGCGAGGACCATGCTTGATGAGTACAAAACACTGGATCGGTTTTGGGCGGAGGCAATTAACACTGACTCTACCTTCATGAATCCTCAAGAAAACATCGTATGAACTCCTCACCGGTAAAAAGCCCAATGTTTCTTATTTTAGAGTTTTTTGGAGCAAATGTTTTATTCTTATTAAGAGAGGTAGAAATTCTAAATTTGCTCCTAAAGCAGTAGAAGGTTTTTTACTTGGTTATGACTCAAACACAAGGGCATATAGAGTCTTCAACAAGTCCATTGGATTAGTTGAAGTTTCTTGTGGCATTATGTTTGAGAGACTAATGGCTCCCAAGTGGAGCAAGTTGATCTTGATGAATTAGATGATGAAGAGGCTCCATGTGTCGCGCTAAGGAACATGTCCATTGGGATGTGTGTCCAAAAGAATCCGAAGAGCCTTCACAAGCACAAGATCAACCATTATCTTCCATACAAGCATCTCCACCAACTCAAGATGAGGAAATGGCTCAAGAAGAAGAGGATGAAGACCAAGACGATGAGCCACCTCAAGATGAGGACATTGATCAAGGGGGAGATGAAGATGATCAAGACAAGGAAGATGATCAAGAAATTTAGGATCAAAGACCACCACACCCAAGAGTCCACCAAACAATTCAAAGAGATCACCCTGTCAACTCCATACTTGGTGACATCCACAAGGGGGTAAAGAGTTGCTCATTTTTGTGAACATTACTCTTTTATGTCTTCTATTAAGCCATACAGGATAGAGGATGCACTAAGAGATCCGGATTGGGTGGTGGCAATGCAAGAGGAGCTCAACAACTTCATAAGGAATGAGGTATGACATTTAGTTCCACGTCCTAACCAAACTGTTGTAGGTACCAAATGGGTATTCTGCAACAAACAAGATGAGCATGGTGTGGTGACTAGGAACAAAGCCTGACTTGTTGCCAAGGGATATTCACAAGTCGAAGGTTTAAATTTCGATGAAACATATGCACCAGTAGCTAGGCTTGAGTCAATTCGTATATTACTTGCCTATGCTACTTACCATGGCTTTAAGTTGTATCAAATGGACGTAGAAGAGTGCCTTCCTCAATGGCCCTATCAAGGAAGAGGTATATGTTGAGCAACCTCCTGGCTTTGAAGATAGTGAGTATCTTACACATGTTTATAGGCTCAAACAAGCCCCAAGAGCATGGTATGAATGCCTAAGAGACTTTCTTCTCACTAATGGTTTCAAAGTTGGAAAAGCTGACCCTACTCTCTTCACTAAAACAATTGCTAAATACTTGTTTATATGCCAAATTTACGTTGATGATATTATCTTTGGATCTACTAACAAGTCATCTTGTGAAGAGTTGAGTAGGATTATGATACAGAAATTCGAGATGTCTATGATGGGGGAGTTGAAGTATTTCCTTGGATTCCAAATCAAGCAACTCCAAGAAGTCACCTTCATCTTCCAAACTAAGTACATTCAAAATATACTCAAGAAGTTTGGAATGAAGAATGCTAAACCCATCAAGACACCCATGGGAATAAATGGGCATCTCGACCTCGACACTGGAGGTAAATCTGTAGATCAAAAGGTATACCGGTCGATGATAGGTTCCTTACTTTACTCATGTGCTTCACGACCAGATATAATGCTTTCAGTATGCATGTGTGCAAGGTTACAGGCAAATCCTAAGAAAGTTCACCTTAGGGCCGTGAAAATAATCATGATATTTAGTTTACACTCCTAAGTTTGGGCTTTGGTACCCCAAGAGATCTACCTTTGATCTAATTGGGTATTCTGATGCCAATTATGCCAGATGTAAAATTGGCAGGAAGAGCACAGTAGGGACTTGTCAGCTTCTGGGAAGATCCCTAGTGTCTTGGGCTTCATAGAAACAAAACTCAGTAACTCTATCCACCACCGAAGCCGAGTATATTGCTGCAGGACACTATTGTGCACAATTACTCCGAATGAGGCAAACCCTTAGGGCTATGGCTACATGTTGAGCAAAGCCCCTCTCCTATGTGATAATGAGAGTGCAATCCGCATGGCGGATAATTGAAAGGGAAATAGGGTTTAACCTTTTCCTATAAATAATTTTGGTGGTTGAATGCCCAACACAAATAATTGGGCTAACTAGTTTGCTCTAGATTATATATTCTACAGGTGCTAAAGGTTCAACACAAACCAATAAAAAGATCAAGTTAGGGTTCAAAAAGAGAGGAGCAAAGAAACCCAAGTGTGCCCTGGTCTGACGCACCGGACTGTCCAGTGTGCCACCGGACAGTGTCCGGTGCACCAGGACCGTACAAGTCCAAACTCTTCACCTTCAGGTTTCTCCAGTGCCACTCTGCTATACTTCACCGGACTGTCCGGTGCACCAAGCATAGCAACGGCTACCAGCGCAACGGTCAACTGCAACGGACGCCTACAACGCTACAGTGCACGGATAGTGCACGGAGAAGTCAGAGCAGCCGCCAGAGGCGCACTGGACAGTGAACAGTGCCTGTCCGGTGTCACTAGAAGATAAAGCTCCAACGGTCGAACCCTAACGGTTGGGTGACGTGACTGGCGCACCAGACAGTGTCTGGTGCGCCCATCGACACCAGCCACCCCCAATGATTGTTTTGGTGGTTGAGGGCTATAAATACCCCCAACCACCTCCACTCCAACCATCCAAGCATTCATCACACTCCATTCAATACAAGAGCAAAGCGCAACACTCCAAGACACAAATCAAAGCCACCGATCCAATCAAAGTCCCCAATTCAATTCTAGTGCTTTAGGACTTATGAGAGGATCGTTCTTGTGTTTCTTAGTTGCTCTTGTTGCTTGGTTGGCTTTCTTATTTATCTCATTCTTATTCTCAAAGACTTGTAAGCGAAGCAAGAGGCACCAATCGTGTGGTGGTCCTTGCGGGGTTTAAGTGACCCGAGAAATCAAGGAAGAAAGCTCACTCGGTCTAGGTGACCGTTTGAGAGAGGGAAAGGGTTGAAAGAGACCCGGTCTTTGTGACCACCTCAACGGGGACTAGGTTCTTTAGAACCGAACCTCGGTAAAACAAATCACTGTGTCTATCCGCTTTATTTTCTTGGTTGATTTGTTTTCCCCTCTCTCCAGGACTTGACATTTGTTCTAACGCTAACTCTGGCTTGTAGTGTGTTTAAAGTTGTAAATTCCAGTTTCCGCCTATCCACCCCCCCTCTAGGCGACTTTCAATAATCCCGTTGAACACAGCCGCACTAAGCACATAGACATCTGGTATGACTTTTTGAGAGATCACCAACATAAAGGGGACATCAAAATTGCTTATGTTAGCACCCACAACCAATTAGCCGATATCTTCACCAAGCCCGTGGATGAAAAGACTTTTAGCAAGCTTAGGAATAAACTCAATATTCTCGATTCTCGGAACTTTCATTAAGATCTTGCACACATAGCTCATGTATATAACTTTGATCATATATGTTTCGTTTGGTACAAATGCATATTTCTTTTTCTTCTTGTGCCAAAGCTAAGACTAATATGTCTCCAAGAATATTTTCATGTTTAGTATTAGATTGAAAGGGAAATGGAGTAATCGGCAAAGGCAAGGCTTCCACTATGACTCTACCGGTATCATTTATCCTTTGCCCTCCTCATGAACTTTCATTCGTATCCTTTTACAAAAGGGGGAGAGAGTAATAGGCATCTAGTTCTCTTCGTTTTTGGTGCTTAATGCCAAAGGGGGAGAGAGTAATAGGCCCAAAGCAAAAGGACCACACCACCACCCTGTTTTCTAAAACTTTTTCAAAAAGGGGGAGAGATTATTTAAATTGCAAAACTCTCTTGACAGCTAAGGGAAGAAGTTCTTCAGGGGGAGCTTTAGCATTTGAAACAGGGGGAGAATTTTTCAAAAATTTGAAAATGCTTTTCGAAATTATATTCTTATACCATTAGCTATTTGCAAAAGAATTTGTAAAGACTTTTCCAAAAGATTTGCAAAAACAAGCTAAGTGGTGCAAATGTGGTCCAAAATGTTAAACTAGATCAAAGCAACCATATATGTTTAAAATTGCTTCCATTTCAAATTAACTTATGCACATTTGACAAATTGCAAACTAGTTACATTTCTACACTTTATATTTGCTTTGGTTTGTATTGACATGAATCACCAAAAAGGGGGAGATTGAAAGGAAAATAGCCTCAACATTTCCTATAATCAATTTTGGTGTTTGACGTCCATCACAAACCATATGGACTAACTAGTTTGCCTAGTGGATGCTTTCTCAGGTGCATAAAATTCAACATAAACATACGAAGAAAAAGATTTTAGGGAACTCTACAAAGTTTGGAGCATACAAGATTTGGTGCAGCCAGTGGCGCACCAAACACTGTCCGGTGCCCAGGCTACAGCCCTCCGCGAACTGGCCGCTCTCGGGTTTTCTTAGTGCGCGTCCACTGAAATTCATCGGACTGTCCGGTGCACCACCGGACTGTCCGGTGAGTCAACAGAGCAACGGTCAACTTCGCCCAACAGTCGACTGCGCTGACTATGGCGCAGTCAGCAGTGCAGAAGTCAGAAATCAGTCTGCAAAGTGAGAACACACCGGACTATCCGATGCCGCAAGAAGACAGAAGAATTCAACGGTCAACAGCTCCAAACCCCAACAATCGGCTGACGTGACACTCATCGAACAGTGAACAGTAGAGTGTCTGTATACCACCGGACTGTCCGGTGTGCCCATCGACAGGAAAGTCACCCAACGGCTAGAAAGTAGTTAGTGGCTATAAATACCCCCAACCACCGCCATTCAAGCCATCCAAGCATTGCAATTTCTCCATTCAATACTCGAGCAAAAGAATAGATTCCAAGACACAATCAAAGCATCAGATCCTATCCAAGCTCCAAAATCAAATCAAGTGCTTAGTGACTTGAGAGAGTGTGATTTATGTTTCCTTTGTTGCTCTTTTGCTTGGTTGCTTTCTTCTTCTGATTCTAATTTTCTAAGTGCTTTGTAAAGCTAGCAAGAGACACCTAATTATGTGGTGATCCTTGCGGGGTCTTAGTGACCCGCGTGATTAAGAAGAAGAACTCAACCGGTTTAAGTGACCGATTGAGAGAGGGAAAGAGTTGCAATAGACCCGGTCTTTGTGGCCTCCTCAACGGGGAGTAATTTCTTTGAAACCGAACCTCAGAAAACAAATCGTCGTGTTCACTTTAATTTTAGTAAATTGTAATATCTATAGTTTAATATCTGGTATTTCAACCATATATCCACTTTAATTCTAAATATATTTTTATAGAGAAGGTCCACTTTAATTTTAATTTTATTTTGTGGCGAAAGTCAATCACATTGGCTTGTTCCTAGTTCCTCGCATGTCATACAACCATTGCATTATATCATCAAATGTAATTGACGTGTCGTTACAATGTACATGCATTATACTAGTTTGTTATTAAATTTATATTTAGTTTATACACAAAGGAAAATTGTTATAAGAGAAACATCTGGGTTATTGTTATAAATAAAGTAGCTATTACTTATTTTTACGAGTGAGCTCATATATTGGTCGTAAAGTTTATGCCGCGTTCGGGAACCAACAAAATTTTTAGAATTTAGACTATGCGCATTATCCAAAAAAACAACATAAAGTTAATAATTAATATTTTTTACTTGCATCGTTTTATCTAAGATAGAAAAAATAAAATTTTTGGATGTAAATTTTATCTGATCACGATCACGAGAATTTGTACGTAACTAACACGGCCGGTTGTACCGGTAGGCTTGCTATGACACTATCTCTAACAGTTTATTCATCATATCTTTCATTATATATTCTATTTCAAACTCTACCTCGTGAACAGTGCAAAACAATGTTTTAGATGATATATAAGTAACCTGCTAGACACGGTCTGAGGATGACTAGAGCATGTTCATCCCTACCACCGTGTAGTTAAACCTACACGGGACAAATTTGGAGTAAAATACATCAGCGAGCTTTAAACTTGATATTTTGTGACACTTAGGTTCCGAACTTAGAATACGGAAAAACGGGTCCTTGATCTTTATGAATCAGTGCAAAATTGTCCAAAACCATATTTGATCAAATTGGATGGCGACGTAACATACAAAGTTGGAGTCACTTTGGACTGTCCTCACCTTTTGGACGCCACCGCAGTCCGCAAACTTAGCATATTGTACTACTTAATTCCTCAAACTTGACATGCCATGTTATTTAGGCGGGTCCCTAAACTTTCTTTAGCGCTCTTCAGCATAGCACATCACATCATCATCCGGTTTTGGTCAATTTTACATGGGTCGACTAAGTCCAAGGACCCGTTTTCCTTATTTTTTAAGTTCGGAACCTAAGTGATACCCCAAATTTAAAGACCGCCATTGCGTTTTACTGAATCTAAAGGCACCGAACAGGACATCTACAAGCCCAAAGACTGATTTGGTAACAAGGGATTTAGAAGTGACCTACGAGAAAGAAGTCCTTTGCTATTCAATTTTAAATAACAAGGGATTAAATAACAATGGATTTTCTCTCCATAAATCCCATTTAAATCTTTAATCACCAAACCAGACCTAAAAGTTTTGTATATCTCTTGTGTCCCAAGCCTGTGACTAGTGATGGCCAAATAGGCCGCCTGGCCCGACTCGACCCGTTTTTGGCCCGGCCCGCTAGACACGGTTAGAAAAACCGGGCCAGGCCGTCTAAGCCCGTGGGCTCGTTCCCCTATCTGAGTCCGGCCCGCTGCGGGCCTAAACGGCTGGGCCAGTCTGGTAAGCACGAAAAAAGCGAGCCAAAAAACGGGCCAGTAAGTACGATTTAGTGCAAAAAAGCGGGTTTGACAGGATTAGAGGTAAACGGACTGTGTCGAACGAGTTCACCGTGATTAGTTTTCTGTCCAGACCTAGGCCTGTATAAAAACGGGTCAGACCGGGTTCGGACTGGGCAAAAAAAAAAAAAAAAAAAACGTGCTTCGCGACATGCTTTGGTGCTTGGTGCTTATATACATCTATACCTGTGACCTGCGAGATAGCCCGGAAAGCTTTGTATATCTCTTGTGTACCCAGCCTGTGACCCTGCGAGATGCCGATTTCGATGCGCGCAGCTGGGCGAGATCCTAAGATCGGATTAGCGTATTGAAATGCTTAAATAACGCGGGCGTCCAGTGGTTAGCAGAGCGTTTAGCTCTGTCTCTGTGCGACAGCTAATCCCTATCCCCCGATCGAGGTGGCCGAATGTTTTGTATTTTAGCCCTTAAATAGAAGTAAAATCACGTTTAGACCTAAAAAAATTTTAAACTCAGTTTTGGACCCTTAGCTCGGCGCTATAGGCCATGGCGCCGAGCTAACACAGCTCGGCGCCACAGCCTATGGCGCCGAGCTGTGACGTGGCAGCAACGGCTAGTTGCGTCCAGGGCTGAACTGGCTCTGACGTGGTGCCGTAGCTCGGCGCCACAGCCTATGGCGCCGAGCTATGACGTGGCAGCAACGGCTAGTTGCGGCGCGGCCTCGTAGCTCGGCGCCACAGATCTTGGCGCCGAGCTACGAATTCCTATAAAAACGCCCGCGCGGCTGGCCGAGAGCAGCTCATTTCATCCCATTTCCAAACTTCGTCAAAATTTGCTGGATTCAAAGATTTGAGTTGGTTCACTTCGTAGACTAAGGTATGATTTCCAACTGATTCGTTTTGGATATTGGGTTGTTAGTTTAATAATTTGTATACACCTATTATATTATCATTTCGATTATTAGTTTGTGTAAACTTATTATAAAGCATAATAGGTACAAGTGATAATTATAATCGTTTATTAGATGAAAGACATGTACCGAGAGGCGTTGTGGCAGAAGAGAGGTCGTCCTCGGGAGTTATATCCGGACGTATCTAGTAAGGATGCTCCTGTTCCTCCTGAACTCCCCGTGCCTAACTGTGACTGTGGCAGACTGGCTTGGGTACATCAATCACAACATCCAGATACGGCTGCTCGCTGCTACTACCTTTGTGGCACTTTGGACGTACGTAGCTTATGACTTATCACTTAATTTTGTTCGCATTCATTATTTTGTAGATATGTAATAGTGCTTCTTTCCATTATTTTAGGGACATCAGAGGTGTTTCTTTTTCCAGTGGATCGATGGTCCTGATAAATTTGACCCTCGATATCTTCTTTTCGTTAATTGGTTGAGTGAAAAGACCAGTCATGAGCGTTTTAAGCGTTGGGTACCTCCTCCCCCGAATCCTCCACCAATGACGGATGCGGAGAAGGAGGTAGCAACAGAAAGACGGCTGGACTCACCGCCTCGATGCGATTGTGGAGACCGTGCTGTCATCGACGAAGACTATGACAAGCAGTTCTGTTGTCCGAACATTGATTATGTGAGCCCATTGATACGCTAAATGTATGAACTAATTTTTATTTACAATAAATTACTAATTTTTTCTCCTGCAGCCATACGGGTGGCGTAAGTGTCGTTTCAGAGAGTGGTTGTATGGTCCTTTGTCCCATTGGCCAGAGCCAGAGGTAAAGGAAAAGAGATACATGGGGTGGGCGGCAGAAGAGGTCAAATTTGATCCAGTACTCTGCAAATGTGGTATTGAAGCTAAGTATGGATTAGTTCCTTCGGAGCTTGGTGTTGGATATTTTTGTGGACATATGGTCGATTACGATGAGGTTGGTATTTGTTTTGCACCAGATGTAATGTTATAGCGGTACTTACTATTTTTTTTGTAGGAGACGAGGAAATGCAGTTGGGAGAGTTACGACGACAAAGGAGAGGTGATGCGCACAATAGAGTCCAAGAGAATAATGGGACAGAAGATGCGTTGTGGATCTCGGCTCGTCGATTCGTACATTAACGATCGCATACGCGACATGCGTAGGGAAGCAAAATCTGCCTTTTATGATAGCCCGAAGCGTGCAGAGTATAGGAGGTTGTTTGCGGCAGATGAGAAGAGAGCACAGGATGCAAGGGAATGGGAAGCGGCTCAAGCCGAGAAACAGATGTTGGATAATCTTGCTGATCGCCTCAAGGGAAGTAAGTGAGATAAATGATATTATAATTATGTTAATACAATTTATTTATCCTGACTTTGCTAACTTAATTTTCTCATTATATTTCAGAGATTGCAAGCGGCGTAAACTATTTGGCCGATGAGGCGCATGCGAGATATGTTCAGGATAAAATGGCAACGGTTGAGCTGATAGAGGAGGAGGACGACGACACATCTAGATTGAGTGAGCTTATCGCTCTCGCAGAGGCAGGATTACACCAAGAAGAGGAGGACGACACATCAAGGTTGAGTGAGCTCATCGCACTAGCTGAGGCAGGATTACGTGCTCAAGAGGAAGAGGATGAGTTTATGTCTCAGGCCGCCGCAGAGGTAGAGGCAGCTTATTACAAGAAGAAGTCTGATGAGGCTGAGGCTGAGGATGAGCTATTCTCCCAAGCTGCAGATGAAGCAGAAGCCAATTATTACAAGAGAACTGGTGACAAGTGTGATGCAGGACAATGCAGCAAGTGGAATGAAGTTGTCGTTGAGGATTGCGCGACAGATGACTCCGAAGATGAGTTACTCATAGATTGTGATTCAGACTGAAGAATTGTAGCCTATTATGTAGTATTTACGTATCAAAAATAATTTAGAACTCTAAAGATGCGTTACTTATTGCTTATTATGTTTTTTACAATTCACAAAAATTTTTTGCAAGAGTTCCCCTTGTTTTATTAACAACCACAGTTCAAATAATCACATATTATAAGACATATAAGCATTTCAACATATAATACATCACAAAATAACATCAAATATAAAAACATCCACAGAACATAGTTCTTCATATAATGTCCACAAACAAAGTCCAAAATACAAGTTCCACAACACATAGTCCAAAACACATAACATAGTTCATATTACAACGTCTCCAGCATGAGTCCAAAACACACAGTTTTCAGGATATGACCAACATCACTAAAGTACTCATTTCCTCCTAGTCTTACCCTTGCCCTTGGCCCCAAGAGCGTCGGTGCCTGGAGTGTAAGGGTCTCGTGGACGCCTTCTACGTGGTGTCAGCTGTGATGGCTGAGTTGTAGGAGCATCCTGCAACTGAGATGGTCCAATCTCCACCTGACCTGCGGCCCCAGCGCCAGCGCCAGCGTCGTCGTCGTCGTCGTCGTCCTCGTCGTGGGCCACGTCCTCAAACGTGTCCCGCGTCGATCGCGAAGAGCTCAGTCCTGCTGTAGATGGTCCAACTGCACAAATGGGAGGCTGAACGTCCTGCTGCATAAGAGGCACAGGCAGCTGCACGTCAACGCCCGCTAGAGACCGGCATCCACACCAAGCCGCTGCACGACGAAGACGACGTGATATCCTCTGTAATCGAAATATTAGTTAAAGACATATGTTACAACATACAAATAAACAAGTTTTCTGTTAGACATTGATACTCACTGATAGTAACGATAGCGTAGTAGTATCTGAAGTTCTCTGTGAGATACGCTCGAGTTCAACAACAGATACGAGCATAGAGTTTCCCTATCAGAAGTTAAAACATTAGGATGCTCAAAACTAGACATAAAGCATTGAATTGAAATCTCTAATTTTAGTAAAGAAATAGTTACCACTCTATCAAGGATTGGAGCAGCCTCAATTTGGGACCCGTGCTGAGCAGCTATGTCGAAAGCTGTGTCTTCGTCGTCTGACGATTCTTGCTCGGCGTAGTCTGCAGCTGTCCACTGTCCCTTCAGCTTGCACCTAGTCACACCAGAATACCAAATCAAATACCTCCGGAAGTTGTAGTTTGTGTGCGCCTGGTCATTCACATAGTTAAGATCCCCCTGCTGTTCCCATTCATCAATGTAATCACGATGGTGGGTCTCGAAGTCCGTGACCTTCTTCTGTCTCTGTCTGTCGAACCTGCAAAAGGTAGAACCATATATTAGCGACTAACTGATATTTCAATTATTAGTTAGAATAACAAGTGCATGTAGTAACTCACTTATGAAGTTCTATTGAAGTCGAGAATGGCTCCACCGGAAACTCCTGGCGCAATCCGAACTGTCGAGCAACTCTGTGGGGCAAGTGGTACTCAACAGCATAAAAACAGATGAGGGGACACCTCATGAGGTAGATGTCCTCGTCTATTGAGCACATGCTGCTCAACTGTATGCTGGCGAAATATGGATCAAGATACGGTTGCCAAGTCACCTGCAAAAGTTTTAGAAAGCCCATGTAAGCACGCTGGTGTCGTGCGATAAAAGTAGAAAGCACATGTAAAAAGATAAAAGGAGACAACTCACCATCGAAGGAGTAAGTGCGTCGAGCTCGTTTGAGTACTCCACGTAAGCACGCTGGTGTCGTGCGAATGGCTCCTCGACCTGGTCCCAGCGGTAAGCAGCCGTGGGCTTAAGCCGATGTCCGGCTACCACGAACCACTCACGAGGAGGAAACTCTCTGGGTCGCCCGACGGGTATGTGTGCCCACATCCACAGCTGTAGTAGGTAGACACATCCACCTAAGCACGAAAAAATATCTCTTTGCCGTTCCTCCATTCATTAGGTTTGGGGATGTACTCGTAATGCATGCCTGGGTTTTTTGCTTTCATTGCATTGAACAATGCTGGTAACTTCTCATAACCCTCCTCCCAATCCCCGTATATCATCTTCCATGCTCGCTGCTTTGCCCTCCATGCTTTCCTATATTTGATCCTGTAACCAAACAACTCCGAAGTCATGGTCATAATTGACTTCACCTTCAAGTTTGGCTGACCCTTCAATATCCCTAATATCCTTTTCGCAATCAGGGTAGATGTCAACTGATGATGCTTAGAGCTCAGCTCTGTCTGGGCACAAGTGTGTGGACCTACAATTTTGGTGATCTTAAACTTTCCGGTGTCCTTCTGCCTTCGGGCACATACCCTCCAATTACATTCTGGCACCTCGCACACAACAGTGTAACGACGCTGTGCATACGAATGTCTCACCTTGAACGGCCTCTTCCGATTCACAGAATATTCCTGTAGCCATCGTCTCAGTGTAGGCAGATCCTTGAAAAGTAAGCCAACCTTAATCTCAATGCTGTCGGCGTTATCCGGAGCCTCTAGCAGTTCATCGTCACGTCCTTCAGCATAAGCACGAGTGGAATGACTTAAACTGCTAAATTCATGTACTGCAGGGTCTCGCTCCGGACACAAACGTCTTATGAGTTCAATTTCTTGCTCGGTCATTTCTTGAACCGGACGGTCATCATCAGAATCTAAGGCCCGTGCAGCCTCATATGGCTCCTCCTCATCCTCAATCTGAACATCAACACTATTGGATGCCCTGCATATGTTGTCCATATTACACGACACAGGCACATCAATCTGAACATCAGCATTATCGATATGTGGAGATCCTGCATCGGGTCGGAGCAAGAAAAACCACATTAAAAAGTCTAATCAAACGAAATAACGATGGATACGAACAATGTGTCGAAGACACTTACTAGGATGATCGTGAACTGGATCCTGGGTCAATGGGATCTCTTGGGGGGGTACCACCGCATTAGAAGCCCCACAAACGCCAGGAATAGGACGAGAAATCCCATACTCGTGCGGACCCGATTGAGCATCGGGCACAACAACGACTTCTTCATGAAGCTCTACCAAAGGAGCTTCAATACGAGATGCATTTGGCATTTGTGGAGATAACCCGATTGGACCTTCGCAATGACTAACAGGTAACTTTTGAACAACCACATCCAAACATGGTGGAACCATCGTCTTCACAATTCTTAAATATATCACCCAATCATCTTCTGAGGTAATGGAGATCAACCGTCGGACAACTGTTCCATATGTAATATGGGACAACAAACCCTGAATTGATATTCTAGGGTCGTTTATGTCACAACTAATCTCCTCACAAGCTCGAGCCAAAAGCTGGTCAAAAGATGGTCTTTCAACGAACAACATGGTCACGATCTTCATACCATCAAAAGTAACACTCCCATAAGCATCTATCTCCACCCTTCCTCCATGGTATAGTGTTACTAGGCTGTCCATCTATTGCAAAAATGGATTACTAACTCAATAATGGCTATATACTTAAGCCTACTAACTTACTAAGTAATAAATATATATTAACTAATAACTATACAGTAAATATTAAATGAACACATCAAACGAAATTACATAATCTATAAATAATGTACGAAAACTATGTATACCTGAGAACGCGTACGAGTCCAGCTAACGGTGGAGAAGGTTAAGTCGGACGAACACCTACGTACAAAAAACCAATTGTCAGTAAAAAATTTGGTAGCACCTCCCCTGTAAAGTGATGTTTATAGAACCTGCGAATAAACGACAACACGATGGTTGCCAACACAGAAAACATGTAATATCAATGCGCTAAACAAAATGGTAACTATATAATCACTAAGAATTTACTAAACACTAACAATATACTACGCAACAAACTAGCTAACTATTTTAATAAACACTAACAACAAAATATCTAACTATTTACTAAACAATAAATAAGAAATTAAACTAGCTAACTATTTACTAACAACAAACTAAGAAATTAAAAAAAATACTGGTCGGCAGTGGGGGAGGGAGCTACCGGGGCCGGAGCGGGCGGTGGCCGATCGTTGGCCGGACTCCGGGCGGCGGGGACTGGTCGGCAGTGGACTGCGGGCGAGCTCGGGGCGGCAGTGGACTGCGTGGGGGCGGGCGGCTCCGGGCGGAGCTCCGGGCGAGCTAGGGGCGGGCGGGCGGCGGAGCTCGGCCGACCTCGGGCGGAGCTCGCGGCGGCGAGCCGGAGCTGGGCCGGGGCGGGCGGGCGGCTCCGGGCGGAGCTCCGGGCGAGCTAGGGGCGGGCGGGCGGGCGGCGGAGCTCGGGCCGACCTCGGGCGGAGCTCGCGGCGGCGAGCCGGAGCTGGGCCGGGGCGGGCGGGCGGCGGCGAGCCGGAGCTCGGGCGGAGGCGGGCGGGCGGCGAGCCGGAGCCGGAGCTGGGGCGGGCGGCGGCGGCGATTTCGTAAACGGCGGCGGCGTGAATTGGAGTGAGCAGAGAAGAGAAAATCGCGCAGAGAGAAGACAGTTTGCGGGTTTTTCCTAGCTCGGCGCCAAGATCTGTGGCGCCGAGCTAGTTGCCACGCGGGACTGCCACGTCACGAAGCTCGGCGCCATAGGCTATGGCGCCGAGCTGTGTTACCTCGGCGCCATAGCCTGTGGCGCCGAGCTTCGGATCCAAACGTGTAAATAAAATTTCTGGGGGTCCAAACGTAAATTTTTGACTCGAAAGGGGCTAAAAAACAAAAAATTCGATCGAGGTGGCCCGATCTCAGGCTGGTGCTCGCGAGCGAACAAAAGTTCAACCCAGAACTGCTGATAGACTAAGGAGGAGAGGGCTGCAACATCCGGCGGTTTGTGTTCTTTGTGACCAAGAGCAGGAAACAGTGCAACATCTTTTGTGTACTTGCAGTTTTGCCAGACAATTTTGGCATGCTATTCTTGTTCCCTTGTGTCTTGGGGATCTCATTCCTGCTGTTGATGAAATCTCATTTGCTGATTGGTGGAGGAAGGCGCTTAAGAAGGTGCCCAAATTCAGAAAGAAAGGCTTCAACAGTCTCATTATTTTGGGGTCTTGGTGCATATGGCTGACTAGAAACAAAGCTGTTTTTGATGGTGTAAACCCTTCCATGTGTTTTATTAGAAGCTTATTTCTGAATGAGTTAAGTTGTTGGGAGAGGGCTGGGGCTAGGCAGCTAGCAAGTTTTGGTCTTCCTGCTATTATGAGTAGGGTCTAGAGTGTGGTCAAGTGTTCTGTTTGCCCTACGGGCATTGTATTTTGGTCCTCTTGGACCTTTTCCTTTCTTAATATAATGACGTGCAGTCCTCCTGCGCGTTCGAGAAAAAAAAAAGAATAATAATGCGGTGGTTGACCCGCCGGGCGGTGGCCGTGTGAGCGCGGTCGCAGCGCCGTGGCCGGCGGATCCTATGCGCCAGCGACCAGAATGTGAACGCTTACGCTGCTGCCAGTGGCCGTTATCCATCGTGTCCTCGTCCTCTTGTAGGCTTGTAGCCGGGTGGGGTGACGCAGAGGATCTCGTCCTCGTCAGGCCAACAGCCAGCCAGCCAGCGCACGACGCAGCTTGCTTGCTTGCTTTATAAAAGCGGCCACTGTGCTCAGGCGCAGGTCAAAGCTGCCCTCGCCACGGTCACGGCCTCACCTCGAGATCGAGAAGAAAAGAGGTGAGGAGAGCACGGGGAGGGGAGGCGCAGGCGCTCCGCTCCGCTCCGGACTGGCGCTGTGATGGCGCAACAGCGCAGCTGCGGCGGCGTCGTCCGCCTCGCCGCGCTGCTCCTCCTGGCCCTGGCCTTGGCCTTGCTCTCGCCCTGCCTCTCCCGCGCCGACGCCGTGGCCGCTCCTTCGGCTCCTCTCGGTATGTATCCTTATGGTGTGCCTTGGGGCGCGCCCACCTGGCGGCTTCGTCGTCCCCTCCCCCACGTCTGTTGTCATCTTCATGTGGGTTTTGATTTCAGCGTCTGCTGCCGCCGCCGCCTCGGACTCGGAGCATGGTGTGGCGACCGCACGGGAGAATGCTCTAGCACAGGTCAGTGGTTCATCCTCCCCCCGGATGAAGCTTCAAATTGTTGCAGTTGCAGCACAGACCTGCCCTTTTTTTTACATAGCTTTCTGTTACAGGGTGGCGATGTGGAGTGGATCCAGGACTACGGCGGCCCCAGCGCCAATACCCGGCACGTCCCGCACCCGTGATGATCGGCGGCCGCCGCCGCCGCCGCCGCCGCATGAGACCAGCGGGATCGGGACAGGGACAGCAGGAGTGACACAGGGTAGTCGCAGCAACAGTGTAGTTCGCGCGTGGCGCCGGGGGCCGGCTACTCAGCAATCACTTTTTGTCTTGTAAACCTTTTTTGTTTTTGTTTTGGTGCTTCCTCTGCATGCACTGCACTGCACGGCCTTCTGGTCCTCAACGTGACAATGTGGCTGTGATTATATGCGCGTGCGGCTGTGTTTTGCTTTGTTCCTCGAGTGTGACCATATCTGGTTACCATGCGCTGGAAGCCTCGTTTAATCTGCTCCTGTGTCCGGTCCATCTGTGCTGTGCAATGCAGCTAATTCATTTACCCGTGTTAATCATAAGCATCTCACGAGGGAAAGGGAGCTTTCAATCTCCCACTTTCTAGTGATATGAAATTACACAAGATATGAAATTAAAGTACAATTTTGAATTCTAAGCTATAGAATGCTCCCCCTAAATATGCGCTTACATGAATATCTCAACTTTGACCTCATATGTCAAATTGCACATACTTAGGCTAAGCGCGAAGCATTACTACATCCTAGCATCTATGGGGTATACTGTGTCAGGAATCAAACGGTCATGGGTATGACACTCAAATGCATATAATCAGAGTTAAACACTAGAGAGATACCAATTAAATAGATATAACTCTAGGATCTCAACCTATCACGATACACCATAAAGATACCAATTAATACACCATAACAAATCATGAATATCTATCAACAAGATAAACAAATTAAAGAACACCATAGATACCAATTGATCTACAACACATATAACACAATAACAGATAAAGGCAATGCTACACCATGATCATATCACATGAAAGAGTAAGCATCGACTAAGCAAGAAAAATAGCACTAACAATGCAATATCATCAGTTGATCGACAATAAGAACACGATAAGCATTATCAACACCTAATGCATTCTCCCCATTAAGATCAAAATGAACTCAAGGAAACCCCACCTTAACCAAGGTGAGCACATCCTTATCACGAGGTTGAGCTTTGAGCCATTTAGCACATAAAACACCTTCATCCTTAAGATAAGCTTCCCTCTCAGGTCGAGGTAACCTTTAATGCACAAATTCTCTGCCTTTGGCATCAAACACCAAAACCATATTCAAACAACAACAAAGGATGATGTCAAAGGAGAGCAGGGTATGGAGCAGGTAAATGCATCACACTAACATTACTCCCTCATACAACCTTACAACTTTAAAATATGCACCATAAGCATTAGAGGGAATCTAGGTACATGGATAAATGTTATGAGTGATTTACCTCCTTATGTACCTTTTAATTGATAACAGATGAAGGCTCCTCTTTAATGACACCAATTTAGAGTCTTCTCATAGGAGATTCTCGTTGTGCCAGATCCTTCATCTCCATCTACACTTGTAACTTAACCAATAGGGTAAAAACAAGTTATAGTATTAATGGCACAAGGGAATATTTCTAAAGCTAGTGATCACCTTATTATACCAATTGAAACAAATACCAATTGATACTCAATAACCATATGATGAAACACTAGTTGAAAACACCCTACAATCTAGTGATTCATATAGTACCAACTAAACATATCAAGAGACTGAAGCACGAATCAGAATTGGTTGAAATGAAGCATGAATCGTAGGAATTTGCAAGGCACCAAATTAATGACTTCCTATCAAGGTAGTGCATCTAAACGAGATGAATGCCTAACAAAAATCATAAAGGAGAATCATTCATCTGTCATGAAGCAGGATGCACTATTTAGCATTAATGAGCAAGGAAGTATTTCTACACATGACATGAGCAGCTTATCAAGGCAAATTGCAACAAAGTTTGAGACACCAAATTAGAGTATTCACTGAGATACCAAATTTTTAAACTTCGAAGGTGCCATATCTAAATTTCCTTCTTGTAGCTTGCTCAACTATTTTCCCACATGAGACTTTGCCTTTTTACCTAAATGCAACGCAGTCCACTCTCAAGACAATTTTTTCTTTGCTTGTTCATGCCACTCCTGGTTTAATCTCTACTTGACATAGCTCACAAAGGCATTAGAAACACAACCAAGAGATTTTTCTTTTTCTAGCAACCCAAGGTTACTAAAACAAAGAAACCCCATAAATATGGCATAAACTTTAAATATCATGCTTGCATAAAGTGAATACCCATTTGACGCATACTCATACCAATTTTATAAATGTGCCAAAACAAGATACCATGATTAATACAAGAGACAAACTCCAGGTTTAGCCACATAAATCAACATCTCGTATGCCATGGCAGATACAAGAAATAGATAGAATAATCTCATGATTTGATACACATGATAAGCACCATTTGAAGACTATTCCATGATTAAACCAAACTAAACATACAGATTGCTAGAAAGAGCTAGATAACACATAAGCAGTCTCATATGAAGAAGCACACTAAATACGGATAAAGCGGAAAAATACATATATACTCAGGAGCATCAAGAATTTCCAATGTGACTACTCAAAGCACAAGGAATATGCTAATTGAAATTAATGCACAGAGTTACCATCCTTTGGAGATTTCCACGTTGTAGGTTTTCCTCATTCTCCATTCAAGTCCTTTAACCCTACAACTCAACTCAACTTGAGATGAACATGGGTTAGTAGTACACAATAATCCAACCTTGGGTCAATAAATAAACCATGAAATTGATAGCTTAAGTTTTGAATTTGAATTAACCGTCTTAAGCTCTACCAAGGTCACTAGTTCATCTCAGGGCACCTGCAAGATCTAGTTGGCACATTTTGGTACCCATCTCGAGATGGGTCCATACACATCAGCTAAAAGTGCCTTGGGTACCCAAATTGCCTTTGTGCTAGGTCTAAGTGAACTAATCATAGCTCTAGCACAAGTGTCATATTTGGGTCTCCTAAGCGAATAAGAATGGAGTGAATTTATTGGCTTAGGAACTTTACCCTGAGTACAAATCTTACATAGATGACCTTGCTCAGCACACTTGTAGCCGAAGCATCGCTCAGCATGGTGTGACGCTTGTTGTTCATTCTTTGTCTTGGTAAGGGTCATCGTGGGGGGTGTACGTCCTTGTATCTCCATGATAGGGAATGACGTGATCACGTGATCCTCTTTGTTACATGTGAATCATCTCATTACTCCATTCTCAGTGTCCATGAGGCAACAAAGTGGCCCAGCTCCTTGCACTTTGAAAGTCGCCTAGAGGGGGGGGGGTGAATAGGGCGAATCTGAAATTTACAAACTTAAACACAACTTCAAGCCGGGTTAGCGTTAGAAATATAAACGATTCCGAGAGAGAGGGCGCAAAACAAATCGTGAGAAAATAAAGAGCGAGACACGATGATTTGTTTTACCGAGGTTCGGTTCTTAAAAACCTACTCCCCGTTGAGGTGGTCACAAAGACCGGGTCTCTTTCAACCCTTTCCCTCTCTCAAACGGTCTCTCGGACCGAGTGAGCTTCTCTTCTCAATCAAACAGGACAACAAGTCCCCGCAAGGACCACCACACAATTGGTGTCTCTTGCCTCGGTTACAATTGAGATGATCACAAGAAAGAATGAGAAAGAAAAGAAGCGATCCAAGCGCAAGAGCTCAAATGAACACAACAAATCTCTCTTCTCTAATCACTAAAGCTTTGTGTGGAGTTGAGAAAGGATTTGATCTCTTTGGTGTGTCTTGTATTGAATACTATAGCTCTTGTAAGGTGTAGAAGTGTAGAAACTTGGATGCCATTGAATGTGGGGTGGTTGGGGTATTTATAGCCCCAACCACCAAAAATGGCTATTGGAAGTGTGCTGTCGCATGGCGCACCGGACAGTCCGGTGCGCCACCGAACACTGTCCGGTGCGCCAGCCACGTCAGCAGACCGTTGGGGTTCGACCGTTGGAGTTCTGACTTGTGGGGCCTCTGGGCTGTCCGGTGGTGCACCAGACAGGTCCTGTAGACTGTCCGGTGCGCCAACTGCGCGTGCTCTGACTCTGGCGCGCACTGTAGCGCATTGAATGTGGTTGCAGACGACCGTTGCGCACGTAGTAGCCGTTGCTCCGCTGGCACACCGGACAGTCCGGTGTGCACCAGACAGTCCGGTGTGCACCGGACACTGTCCGGTGACTCACCGGACAGTCCGGTGAATTATAGCGGAGCGCCCTTGGAATTTCCCGAAGGTAGCGAGTTCAGCCTCGAGTGCCCTGGTGCACCGGACACTGTCCGGTGGCACACCGGACAGTCCGGTGCGCCAGACCAGGGTGCCTTTGGGTTGTCTTTTGCTCTCTTTGTTTGAACCCTTTCTTGGTCTTTTTATTGGCTTATTGTGAACCTTTGGCACCTGTAGAACTTAGAGACTAGAGCAAACTAGTTAGTCCAATTATTTGTGTTGGGCAATTCAACCACCAAAATCAATTAGGAAATAGGTGTAAGCCTAATTCCCTTTCAATCTCCCCCTTTTTGGTGATTGATGCCAACACAAACCAAAGCAAGTATAGAAGTGCATAATTGAACTAGTTTGCATAATTGTAAGTGCAAAGGATACTTAGAATTGAGCCAATATAAATTCTCATAAGATATGCATGAATTGTTTCTTTATATTTTTAACATTTTAGACCACGCTTGCACCACATGTTTTGTTTTTGCAAATTATTTTGTAAATTCTTTTCAAAGTCCTTTTGCAAATAGTCAAAGGTAAATGAATAAGATTTTGAGAAGCATTTTGAAGATTTGAAATTTTCTCCCCCTGTTTCAAATGCTTTTCCTTTGACTAGAACAAAACTCCCCCTCAATAAATTCCTCCTCTTAGTGTTCAAGAGGGTTTTAAGATACTAAAGTTTTGAAGGTGCTCTTTTCTTCCCCTTTTGAACACAATAAGATACCAATTTGAAAAACTTTTTTTAAAATAAGGTGGTGGTGCGGTCCTTTTGCTTTGGGCTAATACTTTCTCCCCCTTTGGCATGAATCACCAAAAACAGATACTTTGAGTGAAATATAAGCCCTTTTTAAACTACTTTCTCCTCCTTTGGCAAACAAAATATGAGTGAAGATTATACCAAAGTTGGAGAGATGCTCGGAGCGACGGCGAAGGATGAGTTATGGAGTGGAGTGGAAGCCTTTGTCTTCGCCGAAGATTCCAAATCCCTTTCAATACACCTATGACTTGGTTTGAAATATTCTTGAAAACACATTAGTCATAGTATATAAAAGAGATATGATCAAAGGTATAGTATTAAGCTACGTATGCAAGATATCAAAAGAAGTTCCTAGAATCAAGAATATTTAGCTCATGCCTAAGTTTGTTAAAAGTTTGTTCATCTAGTGGCTTGGTAAAGATATCGGCTAATTGTTCTTTAGTGTTAATATATGCAATCTCGATATCTCCTTTTTGTTGGTGATCCCTTAATAAATGATACCGAATGGCTATGTGTTTAGTGCGGCTATGCTCAACGGGATTATCCGCCATGCGGATTGCACTCTCATTATCACATAGAAGAGGAACTTTGGTTAATTTGTAACCATAGTCCCTAAGGGTTTGCCTCATCCAAAGTATTTGCGCGCAACAATGCCCTGCGGCAATATACTCGGCTTCGACGGTAGAAGAGCTACGGAATTTTGCTTCTTTGAAGCCCAAGACACCAAGGATCTTCCCAAGAACTGGCAAGTCCCCGATGTGCTCTTTCTATTAATCTTACACCCCGCCCAATCGGCATCTGAATAACCAATTAAATCAAATGTGGATCCCCGAGGGTACCAAAGCCCAAACTTAGGAGTATAAACTAAATATCTCAAGATTCGTTTTACGGCCGTAAGGTGAGCTTCCTTAGGGTCGGCTTGGAATCTTACACACATGCATACGGAAAGCATTATGTCCGGTCGAGATGCACATAAATAGAGTAAAGACCCAATCATCGACCGGTATATCTTTTGATTGACAGATTTACCTCCCGTGTCGAGGTCGAGATGCCCATTGGTTCCCATGGGTGTCTTGATAGGGCTTGGCATCCTTCATCCCAAACTTGTTTAGAATGTCTTGAATATACTTTGTTTGGCTAATGAAGGTGCCCTCTTGGAGTTGCTTGACTTGAAATCCTAAGAAATATTTCAACTCCCCCATCATAGACATCTCGAATTTTTATGTCATGATCCTACTAAATTCTTCACATGTAGATTTGTTAGTAGACCCAAATATGATATCATCAACATAAATTTGGCATACAAACAAATCATTGTCAAGAGTTTTGGTAAATAAAGTAGGATCGACTTTTCCGACTTTGAAGCCATTAGTGATGAGGAAATCTCTTAGGCATTCATACCATGCTCTTGGGGCTTGCTTGAGCCCATAAAGTGCCTTAGAGAGTTTATATACATAGTTAGGGTACTCACTATCTTCAAAGCCGGGAGGTTGCTTAACATAGACCTCTTCCTTGATTGGTCCATTGAGGAAGGCACTTTTTACGTCCATTTGATAAAGCTTAAAGCCATGGTAAGTAGCATAGGCAAGTAATATGCGAATTGATTCAAGCCTAGCTACGGGTGCATAGGTTTCACCGAAATCCAAACCTTCGACTTGTGAATATCCCTTGGCCACAAGTCGGGCTTTGTTCCTTGTCACCACACCATGCTCGTCTTGCTTGTTGCAGAAGACCCACTTGGTTCCTACAACATTTTGATTAGGACGTGGAACCAAATGCCATACCTCGTTCCTAGTGAAGTTGTTGAGCTCCTCTTGCATCGCCACCACCCAATCCGAATCTTGTAGTGCTTCCTCTACCCTGTGTGGCTCAATAGAGGAAACAAAAGAGTAATGCTCACAAAAATGTGCAACACGAGATCTAGTGGTTACTCCCTTATGAATGTCGCTGAGGATGGTGTCGACAGGGTGATCTCGTTGGATTGCTTGGTGGACTCTTGGGTGTGGCGGTCTTGGAACTTGTTCATCTTCCTCATCTTGATCATGGGCATCTCCCCCTTGATCGTTGCTCTCCTCTTGAGGTGGCTCAACTCCTCGATCTTCTCCTTCATCATTTTGAGCCTCATCCTCATCTTGAGTTGGTGGAGATGCTTGCATTGAGGAAGATGGTTGATCTTGTGCATTTGGTGGCTCTTTGGATTCCTTAGGACACACATCCCCAATGGACATGTTCCTTAGCGCGATGCATGGAGCCTCTTCATCACCTATCTCATCAAGATCAACTTGCTCTACTTGAGAGCCGTTAGTCTCATCAAACACAATGTCACAAGAAACTTCAACTAGTCCTGAGGACTTGTTAAAGACTCTGTATGCCCTTGTGTTTGAAGCATATCCTAGTAAAAAGCCTTCTACTGTCTTAGGAGCAAATTTAGATTTTCTACCTCTTTTAACAAGAATAAAGCATTTGCTACCAAAGACTCTAAAATATGAAATATTGGGCTTTTTACCGGTTAGGAGTTCATATGATGTCTTCTTGAGGATTCGGTGTAGATACAACCGGTTGATGGCGTAGCAGGCGGTGTTGACCGCCTCGGCCCAAAACTGATCCGAAGTCTTGTACTCATCAAGCATGGTCCTTGCCATGTCCAATAGAGTTCTATTCTTCCTCTCCACTACACCATTTTGTTGTGGCGTGTAGGGAGAAGAGAACTCATGCTTGATGCCCTCCTCCTCAAGGAAGCCTTCAATTTGTGAGTTCTTGAACTCCGTCCCGTTGTCGCTTCTAATTTTCTTGATCCTCAAGCCGAACTCATTTTGAGCCCGTCTCAAGAATCCCTTTAAGGTTTCTTGGGTATGAGATTTTTCCTGCAAAAAGAACACCCAAGTGAAGCGAGAATAGTCATCCACAATAACAAGACAGTACTTACTCCCGCCGATGCTTATGTAAGCTATCGGGCCGAATAGGTCCATGTGTAGGAGCTCGAGTGGCCTGTCAGTCATCATGATGTTCTTGTGTGGATGATGAACACCAACTTGCTTCCCTGCCTGGCATGCGCTACAAATCCTGTCTTTCTCAAAATGAACATTTGTTAGTCCCAAAATGTGTTCTCCCTTTAGAAGCTTGTGAAGATTCTTCATTCCAACATGTGCTAGTCGGCGATGCCAGAGCCAGCCCATGTTAGTCTTAGAAATTAAGCAAGTGTCGAGTTCAGCTCTATTAAAATCTACTAAGTATAGCTGACCCTCTAACACTCCCTTAAATGCTATTGAATCATCACTTCTTCTAAAGACAGTAACACCTATATTTGTAAAAAGACAGTTGTAGCCCATTTTGCATAATTGCGAAACTGAAAGCAGGTTATAATCTAAAGAATCTACAAGAAAAACATTGGAAATGGAGTGGTCAGGAGATATAGCAATTTTACCCAATCCTTTGACCAAACCTTGGTTTCCATCCCCGAATGTGATAACTCGTTGGGGATCTTGGTTTTTCTCATAGGAGGAGAACATCTTTTTCTCCCCTGTCATGTGGTTTGTGCACCCGCTATCGATGATCCAACTTGAGCCCTCGGATGCATAAACCTACAAAACAAATTTAGTTCTTGATTTTAGGTACCCAAATGGTTTTGGGTCCTTTGACATTAGACACAAGAACTTTGGGTACCCAAACACAAGTCTTTGACCCCTTGTGCTTGCCCCCAACATACTTGGCAACTACTTTGCCGAATTTGTTAGTTAAAACATAAGATGCATCAAAAGTTTTAAATGAAATGTTATGACCATTTGATGCACTAGGAGTTTTCTTCTTAGGCAATTTAGCACGGGTTGATTGCCTAGAGCTAGATGTCTCACCCTTATATATAAAAGCATGATTAGGGCCACAGTGAGACTTCCTAGAGTGAATTCTCCTAATTTTGCTCTCGGGATAACCGGCAGGGTACAAAATGTAACCCTCGTTATCCTGAGGCATGAGAGCCTTGCCCTTAACAAAGTTAGACAATCTTTTAGGAGGGGCATTAAGTTTGACATTGTCTCCCTTTTGGAAGCCAATGCCATCGTTGATGCCAGGGTGTCTCCCACTATAGAGCATGCTTCTAGCAAATTTAAATTTTTCATTTTCTAAGTCATGCTCATTAATCTTAGCATTAAGTTGAGCTATGTGATCATTTTGTTTCTTAATTAAAGCTAGATGATCATGGATAGTATCAACATTAATGTCTCTACATCTAGTACAAATGGAAGTATGCTCAGCGGTAGATGTAGAGGGTTTGCAAGATTTTAGTTCTACAACCTTAGCATGTAATATATCATTTTCACTTATAAGGTTAGAAATAGTAACATTGCAAACATCAAAATCTTTAGCCTTAGCAATCAAATTTTCATTTCTAAGGCTAGCAAGAGAGATATTCAATTCTTCAATCTTAGCAAGCAAATTATCATTATCATTTCTAAGATTGGGAATTGAAACATCACAAATATTTGAATCAACCTTAGCAATTAAATTAGCATTCTCATTTCTAAGGTTGGTAATAACATCATGGCAAGTGCTTAGCTCACTAGATAGTTTTTCACATTTTTCTACTTCTAGAGCATAAGCATTTTTAACCTTTGTAGGAAACGGGTGACGCCTAAGAGGGGGGGGGGGGTGAATTAGGACTTCTAAAACTTTCGCTAAACTAGGCCACAATTAAATCCCTAGAGCAAAACCTATGCAAATAGTCAAACTAGAATGTGCAAACTAGGTTTTGTCTAAGTGTTGCTATCTCTACCGCAATGGCTAAGTTTCAATCTACACTAAATAAGTATGACTACAAGATTGAAACTTAAATGCTTAATATAAATGAGGAAACTTAAAGAGCAAAGTAGAGAAGCAAACTCTTGTGGATGACGCCGGTATTTTTACCGAGGTATCCGGAACCGCGCAAGGTCCCGACTAATCCTTGTTGGTGCCCCTACGCAAAAGGGAAGCCCACGCGAGGGCCAAGCACCTCGGTCGAGTAACTCCGTAGAGAGCCACGGGCCTTCTCCACGCGCAAGTGGTGCTCCGCTTCCGGCTCCTCTCGGACGCTCCCCGCCGTCTCCACTATCGAGCTTCCGGCCGAAACGACGTGGGCCTCGTTCCCTCCGGTACACGGTGGCGGTCGTGACACAAACACGGTTGTCACGGTCTCGCAAGACTCTCGCCCCACTCGGTACAATTACAACGGCTCACGCAAGAGCCGAGGGGTTGTGTGGTTTGTCTAAACTCACTCAACTAACTAGGATTCACCTAGAGCAAGTGCTAATGCGGTCTAACTAACCTAAGCACTTCGCAAAGCACCTACGCTAATCACCGAGTGATTCTATTAAGCACTTGGGTGTTTGAGCACTTGGAAATGTCTACAATATGCCTTGGTATGTTGCTTGGGCTCCCACACCTTCAAATGGCTGATTGGGTGAAGTATATATAGGCCCCAACTCAACTACCCGTTGAAAAGCAGGCTGCTGCAAGGGTGGCACACCGGACAGTCCTGTCAGCCAACGGTGCGCCAACTGTGTGCCAACGGTGCGCCAACTGTGTGCCACCGGTGAGCCAACTATGTGCCAACGGTGTGCAGCCAACGGCTAGTTCTGACACACCGGACAGTCCGGTGCACCAACAGTGTGCCAACGGTGAGCCAACTGTGTGCCACCGGTGAGCCAACTGTGTGCCAACGGTGTGCAGCCAACGGCTAGTTCTGACAGCTAGCGGTTACGTGTACCGGACAGTGAATAGTGACAGTCCGGTGCACACCGGACAGTCCGGTGCCTCCTCTTAGAAAACTCTGTTGGCTGTCCTGTATGCCAACTGTGTGCCACCGGTGAGCCAACTGTGTGCCACCGGTGAGCCAACTGTGTGCCACCAGTGCGCCAGCTGACAACCCATCTTCTAGGTCTTCTGTATTTTGTTCTTGGGCTCAGTTGGTCTTGAGTCTTGGACTTCTAAGCTCTTTTTATGTCTTCATTTGAGGTGTTGCATCCTCAGTGTCTTAGTCCAATCCTCTTCGCATCCTGTAAACTATAAACATAAACACTAGCAAACACATTAGTTCACAGGTTGTGTTAATCATCAAACACCAAAACTCATTTAGCCAAATGGCCCGGGGTCCATTTTCCTTACAATCTCCCCCTTTTTGGTGATTGATGACAACACAACCAAAGCAAGCAAATATAACAAACATTTGAATGAAAATACGTAATCTACTTGCTAGGATGCATGTTTTATCCCCACTTAGTGATATTATGGACTTAAGCCTCCCCTAACTCCATAATTCAATTACTTCCAATTTTAGACCAAAATGCAAAAACCACTTGAAAGATCAAAATTTTAATTTGGTGGTGTTTGGTGTTTGATAACATTTTCATTGCTTTGGTCCCTACAACTTCTCCCCCTTTGGCATCAACCACCGAAAAGGAAGACATTAAAAGCATATAGGAAGCAAATAAGACTTGCCCTCTCTAAAGAATTATCAATTAATATCAATAGAAGCACTAAAAGATTACTCCCCCTAAATGAGTGTTCTCCTTTAGAAAGAATTTTCTCCCCCTTTAGAGACGAAGAAAAACTCCCCCTGACAGAGATCTTCTACTTAGGAAAAAGCATGTGAGAAATAGAGGTGCAAGACATAATTTGAATAGACTAACTTCCCTTATGCATAGGTAACAAAATATGAGTTAATAGTATATGCATTTATAGCAACATGGGAAGTATAAGATATGAAATATAGTCTAATCAAATATTGGAGAAGACATGTAAATGATACTTAATGTAGTCTCAAAGATATCAATCGAAAGTCAATGGCAGACCAATTGAAAACCAATGGCAGGCTTGTGAGACAAGAAAGTTCTTGGAGATTTTGCAGTGGAAGTTTGTTGTCATTCTCCGAGGACCTCATTTTCCTTACAATGAGACTATCACATGAAATAGACTTGAAAAGGTTTTAGTCTCAAAGTATTAGATTATAGAGTAACCTCCCCCTAAAGGTGTGCATACAAGTTTTGAATACTTGTAGGAGACATGCACTTTGATTTTGATATCAAGAGGGGTAGATTATCTGTAATCCGAACTTTGGCACATATAAGTTAAATGATACAACTTGTAGAATTCAAAGTTATCAATTGATGTATCATTTACTATGGAGTGATAGAGAAGCTATGTGCCGTGCTTAAATAAACGTTTTAAATCATGTAGGTTTGCTTAAGTATTTGAATTAAATACAAGCAGTCCTACCATGTGATTTACCTAGTATGCATAATTTTAAAACAAAAGTAAATACTAGGCATAAAAGGTAAACTAGATACAAGGTAGATAGATACGCATATCTAAAGATAAGAAATACAATAAATCTAGTGACCTTAGTCATGGGTGGGAAATTTGGGTCCAAAATTTTCACTAACCCACTTGGCAATTAAACTTGATCCAATATGATGTATCCCATGATATACATCCCAACTTTGCCAAGTCTCCAAATTTCCCGACGACCTTCGGTCCACTCACTTCCCTTTCGGGATCCAAACCTTCTTGGTGCTTTTCATGGTTGAAATTATTTCCTTTGGCACCCAGATGTGTTTGACCCCCTTTCCTTTGTTGGCTTGCTTGTTGGCCTTGATTGCTATCACCTTTCCATTCTTTTTCTTCTTGATCAAATATGGTGTAACAGCCTTTTTGTCCACCTTGTTGATGGAGGTGTTGGAGATTTTGCTTGTTGGCTTTTGCTTGAGCTTTTGCTTATCCCCGGTCATTGCCTTGCATTGGAAAAACTTATGACCTTCCATGTGGCATAGCCTACAAATCACGGTTTCTCCCTCCATAGGCTTGTTCACTCCCGCAGTGGTGTTATCCTGTGGAGGTCGGATTTGTTTGGCTTTGCCTTTCTTGTCATACAAAGCCTTGCCGAGGTGAGCCACTTCTTGCCTTAATTGCTCATTTTCCTTTGCAATCTCGTCAGAAAAGGTTTCTATAATAACATTCTTAACAAGAACTTGTTTGCAGGGGTTAGAATCATCAATTAAATCAAAGCAGGAAGTAGAAGCATCTTTCTTAATAATTTCAGGTATTTCAATCAAAGATACTTCTGGGGTGCTACCAATGTTTTCTAGCTTAGTAGTTAGCTCATTGTTGTGTATGCTAAGAATTTCCATTTTCTCTAGCAAATTTTCAATATTATTTTGGGAGCTAGCTAACTTAGCCTTAAGTTTTTCATTCTTTTTAATAAGGCCATCTGAAAGGGAATTAGGCTTACACCTATTTCCTAATTGATTTTGGTGGTTGAATTGCCCAACACAAATAATTGAACTAACTAGTTTGCTCTAGTGTATAAGTTATACAGGTGCCAAAGGTTCACACTTAGCCAATAAAAAAACCAAGAAATGGGTTCAACCAAAAGAGCAAGGGACAACCGAAGGCTGCCCTGGTCTGGCGCACCGGACTGTCCGGTGTGCCACCGGACAGTGTCCGGTGCACCAGGGGACTTCAAGCCAAACTTCGCACCTTTGGGAATTCTCAGAGACGCTTCCCTATAATTCACCGGACTGTCCGGTGTACCACCGGACAGTGTCCGGTGCTCCAGAGGAGAGCGGCTCTGAACTCGCCAGCTTTGGATTTCCGCTCCGCTATAATTCACCGGACATGTCCGGTGCACACCGGACTGTCCGGTGAGCCAGCGGAGCAACGGCTACTTCGCGCCAACGGTCGTCTGCAACGCATTAAATGTGCGCCAGCGCGCGCAGAGGAGCAGAGCACGCGCGGGTGGCACACCGGACAGTCTACAGGACTTGTCCAGTGCACCACCGGACAGCCAGACGGGCCCACACGTCAGAGCTCCAACGGTCGGAACCCAACGGCCAGGTGACGTGGCTGGCGCACCGGATACTGTCCGGTGCGCCATGCGACAGCAGCTTCCACCAAACGGCTAGTTTGGTGGTTGGGGTTATAAATACCCCCAACCACCCCACATTCAAGTCATCCAAGTTTTCCACCTTCCAACCACTTACAAGAGCTAGGCATTCAATACAAGACACATTCAAGTGATCAAATCCTCTCCCAATTCCACAAAAGCTTTAGTGTTAAGTGAGAGTGATTTGTTGTGTTCTTTTAAGCTCTTGTGCTTGGATTGCTTTCTTTCTCATTCTTTCTTGAGATCAAACTCACTTGTAATTGAGGCAAGAGACACCAATCGTGTGGTGATCCTTGCGGGAACTTTGTGTTCCAAGTGACTGAGAAGAAAAGCTCACTCGGTCCAAGGGACCGTTTGAGAGAGGGAAAGGGTTGAAAGAGACCCGGTCTTTGTGACCACCTCAACGGGGAGTAGGTTTGCAAGAACCAAACCTCGGTAAAACAAAGCCGCGTGTCACACTCTTTATTCGCTTGCGATTTGTTTTGCGCCCTCTCTCTCTCGGACTCGTTTCTATTTCTAACGCTAACCCGGCTTGTAGTTGTGATTAATTTTGTAAATTTCAGTTTCGCCCTATTCACCCCCCTCTAGGCGACTTTCAATTGGTATCGGAGCCCGGTGCTTCATTAGAGCCTAACCGCTCGAAGTGATGTCGGGAGATCACGCCAAGAGGGAGATGGAGACCGGCGACAAGCCCGCGATAAGCCACGGGAAGGCTTCATCGGAAGAGTCCCGCAAGAAGGGGAAGGGGAAGGAGAAGGAGAAGAAAGCCTCTTCCCACAAGTCGCATCGGAGTGGCAACAAGAAAAAGAAGATGAGGAAGGTGGTCTACTACGAGACCGATACTTCATCACCTTCCACCTCTGGCTCCGACGCGCCCTCCGTAACTTCTAAGCGCCATGAGCGCAAGAAGTTTAGTAAGATCCCCCTACGCTACCCTCGCATTCCTAAACATACGCCTTTACTTTTCGTCCCATTAGGCAAACCACCAACCTTTGATGGTGAAGATTATGCTAGGTGGAGTGATTTAATGCGGTTTCACCTAACCTCACTCCACAAAAGTATATGGGATGTTGTTGAGTTTGGTGTACAGGTACCATCCGTAGGGGATGAGGATTACGATGAGGACGAGGTGGCACAAATCGAGCACTTCAACTCCCAAGCCACAACTATACTCCTTGCCTCTCTAAGTTGAGAGGAGTATAACAAGGTACAAGGATTAAAGAGCGCCAAGGAAGTTTGGGACGTGCTCAAGACCGCGCACGAGGGAGATGAGCTAACCAAGATCACCAAGCGGGAGATGATCGAGGGGGAGCTCGGTCGCTTCCGGCTTCGCAAAGGGGAAGAGCCACAAGACATGTACAACCGGCTTAAAACCTTGGTGAACCAAGTGCGCAACCTCGGGAGCAAAAAGTGGGATGACCACGAAATGGTTAAGGTTATTCTTAGATCACTTATTTTACTTAACCCTACTCAAGTTTAATTAATTTGTGGTAATCCTAGATATACACTAATGACTCCCGAGGAAGTAATTGGGAATTTTGTGAGCTTTGAATATATGATCAAGGGCTCAAAGAAAATAAACGAGCTAGATGATCCCTCCATGTCCGAAGCACAACCGGTCGCATTCAAAGCAACGGAGGAGAAGAAGGAGGAGTCTACACCGAGTAGACAACCAATCGACGCCTCAAAGCTCGACAACGAGGAAATGGCGCTCGTCATTAAGAGCTTCCGCCAAATCCTCAAGCAAAGGAGGGGGAAAGACTACAAGCCCCGCTCCAAGAAAGTTTGCTACAAATGTGGTAAGCCTGGTCATTTTATTGCAAAATGTCCACTATCTAGTGACAGTGACAGGGGCGACGACAAAAAGGGGAGAAGAAAGGAGAAGAAGAGGTACTACAAGAAGAAGGGCGGCGATGCCCATGTTTGTTGCGAGTGGGACTCCGACGAAAGCTCTAGCGACTCCTCTGACGACGAGGACGCAGCCAACATCGCCATCAACAAAGGCCTTCTTTTCCCCAACGTCGGCCACAAGTGTATCATGGCAAAGGACGACAAAAAGAAGAAGGTTAAATCCAAATCCTCCTCTAAATATGAGTCCTCTAGTGATGATAATGCTAGTGATGAGGAGGATAATTTGCGTACCCTTTTTGCCAACTTAAACATGCAACAAAAGGAGAAGTTAAATGAATTAATTAGTGCTATCCATGAAAAGGATGATCTCTTGGACACCCAGGAGGACTTCCTTATTAAAGAAAATAAGAAGCATGTTAAGGTCAAAAATGCTTACGCTCTAGAAGTAGAAAAATGTGAAAAACTATCTAGTGAGCTAAGCACTTGCCATGAAACTATTGACAACCTTAGAAATGAAAATGCTAGTTTAATTGCTAAGGTTGAATCAAATGTTTGTGATGTTTCAATTCCCAATCTTAGAAATGATAATAATGTTTTGCTTGCTAAGATTGAAGAATTAAACATCTCTCTTGCTAGCCTTAGGATTGAAAATGAAAAATTACTTACTAAAGCTAATGAATTAGATGTTTGCAATACTTCTATTTCCGATCTTAGAAGTAAAAATGATATATTGCATGCTAAGGTTGTAGAATTGAAATCTTGCAAACCCTCTACATCTACCATTGAACATACTTCTATTTGCACTAGATGTAGAGATGTTGATATTAATGCTATACATGATCACATGGCTTTAATTAAACAACAAAATGATCATATAGCAAAATTAGATGCTAAAATTGCCGAGCATGAACTTGAAAATGAAAAATTTAAATTTGCTCGTAGTATGCTTTATAGTGGGAGACGCCCTGGCATCAAGGATGGCATTGGCTTCCAAAAGGGGGACAATGTCAAACTTAATGCCCCTCCTAAGAAATTATCTAACTTTGTTAAGAGCAAGGCTCCCATGCCTCAAGATAACGAGGGTTACATTTTATACCCTGCCGGTTATCCTGAGAGCAAAATTAGGAGAATTCATTCTTGGAAGTCTCACTCTGGCCCTAACCATGCTTTTATGTATAAGGGTGAAACATCTAGTTCTAGGCAATCAACCCGTGCTAAGTTGCCTAAGAAGAAAACTCCTAGTGCATCAAATGACCATAGCATTTCATTTAAAACTTTTGATGCATCATATGTTTTAACTAACAAATCCGGCAAGGTAATTGCCAAGTATGTCGGGGGCAAGCACAAGGGGTCAAAGACTTGTGTTTGGGTACCCAAAGTTCTTGTGTCTAATGCCAAAGGACCCAAAACCATTTGGGTACCTAAAGTCAAGAACTAAAATTGTTTTGTAGGTTTATGCATCCGGGGGCTCAAGTTGGATCATCGATAGCGGGTGCACAAACCACATGACTGGGGAGAAGAAGATGTTCTCCTCCTACGAGAAAAACCAAGATCCCCAACGAGCTATCACATTCGGGGATGGTAACCAAGGTTTGGTCAAAGGATTGGGTAAAATTGCTATATCTCCTAACCATTCTATTTCCAATGTTTTTCTTGTAGATTCATTAGATTACAATTTGCTTTCCGTTTCTCAATTATGCAAAATGGGCTACAATTGTCTTTTTACTGATGTAGGTGTCACTGTCTTTAGAAGAAGTGATGATTCAATAGCATTTAAGGGTGTGTTGGAGGGTCAGCTATACTTAGTAGATTTTGATAGAGCTGAACTCGACACATGCTTAATTGCTAAGACTAACATGGGTTGGCTCTGGCACCGCCGACTAGCACATGTTG
The DNA here is from genome assembly GCF_902167145.1 of Zea mays. NCBI lineage: Eukaryota > Viridiplantae > Streptophyta > Magnoliopsida > Poales > Poaceae > Zea > Zea mays. Next base: position 40,475,986 of record NC_050098.1, on the reverse strand, counting down.
GGATGAAGAATCTTCACAAGCTTCTAAAGGGAGAGCACATTTTAGGATTAACAAATGTTCATTTTGAGAAAGACAGGATTTGTAGCGCATGCCAAGCAGGGAAGCAAGTTGGTGCCCATCATCCACACAAGAACATCATGACGACTGACAGACCACTAGAGCTCCTACATATGGATCTATTCGGCCCGATAGCTTATATAAGCATCGGCGGGAGTAAGTACTGTCTAGTTATTGTGGATGATTATTCTCGCTTCACTTGGGTATTCTTTTTGCAGGAAAAATCTCATACCCAATAGACATTAAAAGGATTCTTGAGACGGGCTCAAAATGAGTTCGACTTAAGGATAAAAAAGATTAGAAGCGACAATAGGACGGAGTTCAAGAACTCTCAAATTGAAAGCTTCGTTGAGGAGGAGGGGATCAAGCATGAGTTCTCTTCTCCCTACACGCCACAACAAAATGGTGTAGTGGAGAGGAAGAATAGAACTCTATTAGACATGGCAAGAACTATGCTTGATGAGTACAAGACTTCGGGTCGGTTTTGGGCCGAGGCGGTCAACACCGCCTGCTACGCCATCAACCGGTTATATCTACACCGAATCCTCAAGAAGACATCATACGAACTCCTAACCGGTAAAAAGCTCAATATTTCATATTTTAGAGTCTTTGGTAGCAAATGCTTTATACTTGTTAAAAGAGGAAGAAAATCTAAATTTGCTCCTAAGACTGTAGAAGGCTTTTTACTAGGATATGATTCGAACACAAGGGCATATAGAGTCTTTAACAAGTCCTCTGGACAAGTTGAAGTTTCTTGTGACGTTGTGTTTGATGAGACTAACGGCTCTCAAGTAGAGCAAGTTGATCTTGATGAGATAGGTGATGAAGAGGCTCCGTGCATCGCGCTAAGGAACATGTCCATTGGGGATGTGTGTCCTAAGGAATCCGAAGAGCCTCCAAATGCACAAGATCAACCATCCTCCTCCACGCAAGCATCTCCACCAACTCAAAATGAGGATGAGGCTCAAGATGATAAAGGAGAAGATCAAAGAGATGAGCCACCTCAAGATGACGACAATGATCAAGGGGGAGATGCAAATGATCAAGACAAGGAGGATGAAGAACCAAGACCGCTACACCCAAGAGTCCACCAAGCAATCCAACGAGATCACCCTGTCGACACCATCCTCGGCGACATTCATAAGGGGGTAACCACTAGATCTCGTGTTGCTCATTTTTGTGAACATTACTCTTTTGTTTCCTCTATTGAGCCACACAAGGTAGAGGAAGCACTTCAAGATTCGGATTGGGTGGTGGCAATGCAAGAGGAGCTCAACAACTTCACTAGGAACGAGGTATGGCATTTAGTTCCACATCCTAATCAAAATGTTGTAGGAACCAAGTGGGTCTTTCGCAACAAGCAAGATGAGCATGGTGTGGTGACAAGGAACAAAGCCCGACTTGTGGCCAAAGGATACTCCCAAGTCGAAGGTTTGGATTTCGGTGAAACCTATGCACCGGTAGCTAGGCTTGAGTCAATTCGTATATTATTGGCCTATGCTACTTACCATGGCTTCAAGCTCTATCAAATGGACGTGAAGAGTGCCTTCCTCAACGGACCAATCAAGGAAGAGGTCTATGTTGAGCAACCTCCCGGCTTTGAAGATAGTGAGTACCCTAACCATGTTTATAAACTCTCTAAGGCGCTTTATGGGCTCAAGCAAGCCCCAAGAGCATGGTATGAATGCCTTAGAGATTTCCTTATCACTAATGGATTCAAAGTCGGAAAGGCCGATCCTACTTTATTTACTAAAACTCTTGACAATGATTTGTTTGTATGCCAAATTTATGTTGATGATATCATATTTGGGTCTACTAACGAATCTACATGTGAAGAATTTAGTAGGATCATGACACAAAAATTCGAGATGTCTATGATGGGGGAGTTGAAGTACTTCTTGGGATTTCAAGTAAAGCAACTCCAAGAAGGCACCTTCATTAGCCAAACGAAGTATACTCAAGACATTTTAAACAAGTTTGGGATGAAGGATGCCAAGCCCATCAAGACACCCATGGGAACCAATGGGCATCTCGACCTCGACACGGAAGGTAAATCCGTAGATCAAAAGGTATACCGGTCGATGATAGGTTCCTTACTCTATCTTTGTGCATCTCGACCGAACATTATGCTTTCCGTATGTATGTGTGCAAGATTCCAAGTCGACCCTAAGGAAGCTCACCTTACGACCGTAAAACGAATCTTGAGATATTTGGCTTATACCCCTAAGTTTGGGCTTTGGTATCCTAGGGGATCCACTTTTGATTTAATTGGTTATTCCGATGCCGATTGGGCGGGTTGCAAAAATAATAGAAAGAGCACATCGGGACTTGCCAGTTCTTGGGAAGATCCTTGGTGTCTTGGGCTTCAAAGAAGCAAAATTCTGTAGCTCTTTCTACCGCCGAAGCCGAGTACATTGCCGCAGGCCATTGTTGCGCGCAACTACTTTGGATGAGGCAAACCCTTAGTGACTATGGTTACAAATTAACCAAAGTTCCTCTTCTATGTGATAATGAGAGTGCAATTCGCATGGCGGATAATCCCGTTGAGCATAGCCGCACTAAACACATAGCCATTCGGTATCATTTCTTAAGGGATCACCAACAAAAGGGAGATATCGAAATTGCATACATTAATACTAAAGATCAATTAGCCGATATCTTTACCAAGCCACTTGGTGAACAATCTTTTAACAAACTTAGGCATGAGCTAAATATTCTTGATTCTAGGAATTTCTTTTGATGTCTTGCATACATAGCTCATAAATATACCTTTGATCATATCTCTTTCATGTGCTATGACTAATGTGTTTTCAAGTGAATTTCAAAACAAGTCATAGGTGTATTGAAAGGGAATTGAAGTCTTCGGCGAAGACAAAGGCTTCCACTCCGCGGTTTGTGTTGGCAAACTAGTTCTATTATGCACTTCTATACTTGCTTTGGTTTGTGTTGGCATCAATCACCAAAAAGGGGGAGATTGAAAGGGAATTAGGCGTACACCTATTTCCTAATTGATTTTGGAGGTTGAATTGCCCAACACAAATAATTGAACTAACTAGTTTGCTCTAGTGTATAAGTTATACAGGTGCCAAAGGTTCACACTTAGCCAATAAAAAGACCAAGAAATGGGTTCAACCAAAAGAGCAAGGGACAACCGAAGGCTGCCCTGGTCTGGCGCACCGGACTGTTCGGTATGCCACCGGACAGTGTCCGGTGCACCAGGGGACTTCAAGCCAAACTTCGCACCTTCGGGAATTCTCAGAGACGCTTCCCTATAATTCACCGGACTATCCGGTGTACAACCGGACAGTGTCCGGTGCTCTAGAGGAGAGCGGCTCTGAACTCGCCAGCTTCGGATTTCCGCTCCGCTATAATTCACCGGACATGTCCGGTGCACACCGGACTGTCTGGTGAGCCAGCGGAGCAACGGCTACTTCGCGCCAACGGTCGTCTGCAACACATTAAATGCGCGCCAGCGCGCGTAGAGGAGCAGAGCACGCGCGGGTGGCACACCGGACAGTCTACAGGACTTGTCCGGTGCACCACCGGACAGCCAGGCGGGCCCACACGTCAGAGCTCTAACGGTCGGAACCCAACGGCCAGGTGACGTGGTTGGCGCACCGGATACTGTCCGGTGCGCCATGCGACAGCAGCCTTCACCAAACGACTAGTTTGGTGGTTGGGGTTATAAATACCCCCAACCACCCCACATTCAAGTCATCCAAGTTTTCCACCTTCCAACCACTTACAAGAGCTAGGCATTCAATACAAGACACACTCAAGTGATCAAATCCTCTCCCAATTCCACAAAAGCTTTAGTGTTAAGTGAGAGTGATTTGTTGTGTTCTTTTGAGCTCTTACGCTTGGATTGCTTTCTTTCTCATTCTTTCTTGAGATCAAACTCACTTGTAATTGAGGCAAGAGACACCAATCGTGTGGTGATCCTTGCGGGAACTTTGTGTTCCAAGTGAGTGAGAAGAAGAGCTCACTCGGTCCGAGGGATCGTTTGAGAGAGGGAAAGGGTTGAAAGAGACCCGGTCTTTGTGACCACCTCAACGGGGAGTAGGTTTGCAAGAACCGAACCTCGGTAAAACAAATCCGCGTGTCACACTCTTTATTCGCTTGCGATTTGTTTTGCGCCCTCTCTCTCTCGGACTCGTTTCTATTTCTAACGCTAACCCGGCTTGTAGTTGTGATTAATTTTGTAAATTTCAGTTTCGCCCTATTCACCCCTCTAGGCGACTTTCACCATCATCGGTAGCAGTGGATGGAGCACTAGACTCTAATAGCTCAATTTTAGTTGACAGCTCACTATTTAAGTTTGCAAAAGTTTCAAATTTTTCTAGCAAACCTTTGTAATCATTTTGGGAGCTAATCAACTTATTTTTCAAGGTTTTAAGTTGAGCTTTTTGCTTAGTGCAAACATCCTGGAAAAATTCAACGGCTTCCGCAAGCTCATCTATGGAGGGCTTTCCCTCACCTTCATCATCACTACTACTTTCATCACTAGAGGATGGAATGCTTTTGTTACCTCTTGCCATAAGGCATTTGTGTGATGACCGTGATGAGCGTGATGAGGACCGGTGGCTGCGCGTCCTTGGAGGTTCATCTTCACTTGAAGAGTCATCCCAAGTTCTAACACTTGTTAGCGCCTTGCCTTTGCTCCTCTCCTTTTTGGGTTTGGCCATAGTTGGACAGTTGTCCCTGAAGTGGCCCTTCTCCCCACATGCGAAGCATCCTCTCTTTCTTTGCTTTTTCCTGTCAATGTTAAAGAGAATATCTTTGACCTGCAGGGGCACACCCATTAGATTAATCTTGCGGATCATCCACATTACCTTTCCGACACGTCAGATTGTTTCTTCGTCCTCGGAGGATGATGTGCATGGTTGATTATCTTCATCATCATCACTTTCTTCTTCTTCCTCTTCTTCACTTGAGGAACTTGGAGTGGGAGCCTTCTTTTTACCCTTTCTTTCATCACATGCAAAGGCATATGGCCTTGAGGAAGTTGGCTCCTCTCCCCGACACATTTTTCGCGACATCTCAAAAGCCGCGATTTTCCCAATCACAATGGTCGGGGTCATAGTACTCAAGTCCTCCATGTTGTGAATGATGGTGATGATGCTCCCATATCTTCGTTGCGGTAGCAGGGAGATAATCTTCCTTACAATGTCCGCATCACCTAGCTTATTTATGCCAATAGAGTTGAGCTCATTGATGATTAGATTTAAACGAGAATACATATCTCTAACAAGCTCATCATCTCTCATAGCAAAGGAATTATACTCATTTAAGACTAGGCAATGTTTTTGCTCACGGACATTTGATGTGCCGTCATGGAGCTCATGCAATTTTAGCCAAATCTCATTAGCAGTTTTCAAGGTGAATACTTGATTAAAAATATCCATGCTAAGAGATTCATACAAGCAATTTTTCGCTCTAGCATTTAAATGAATTTCTTTTTCCTCACTCGTGGTGGGTTTCTCGGGATTCTTGGGGGGTTTCATCCCGTCACGAGTGACTCGCCAAACACCTAGATCAACGGCCTCTAGGTAACAAGCCATTCTAGCACTATAATATGGGAAGTTAGTGCTGTCGAAGTGTGGTGGCCTATGGGTATCCATCCCTTCCTCTAAAAAGCGTCGGCTCTTTTAGCGGTGAAGCTAAAGCGTTTCAAATGAGCCAAACCAGGCTCTGATACCACTTGTAGGAAACGGGTGACGCCGAAGAGGGGGGGGGGGGGTGAATTAGGACTTCTAAAACTTTTGCTAAACTAGGCCACAATTAAATCCCTAGAGCAAAACCTATGCAAATAGTCAAACTAGAATGTGCAAACGAGGTTTTGTCTAAGTGTTGCTATCTCTACCGCAATGGCTAAGTTTCAGTCTACACTAAATAAGTATGACTACAAGATTGAAACTTAAATGTTAATATAAATGCGGAAACTTAAAGAGCAAAGTAGAGAAGCAAACTCTCGTGGATGACGCCGGTATTTTTACCGAGGTATCCGGAACCGCGCAAGGTCCCAACTAATCCTCGTTGGTGCCCCTACGCAAAGGGAAGCCCACGCGAGGGCCAAGCACCTCGGTCGAGTAACTCCGTAGAGAGCCACGGGCCTTCTCCACGCGCAAGTGGTGCTCTGCTTCCGGCTCCTCTCGGACGCTCCCCGCCGTCTCCACTATCGAGCTTCCGGCCGAAACGCCGTGGGCCTCGTTCCCTCCGGTACACGGTGGCGGTCGTGACACAAACGCGGTTGTCACGGTCTCGCAAGACTCTCGCCCCACTCGGTACAATTACAACGGCTTATGCAAGAGCCGAGGGGTTGTGTGGTTTGCCTAAACTCACTCAACTAACTAGGATTCACCTAGAGCAAGCGCTAATGCGGTCTAACTAACCTAAGCACTTCGCAAAGCACCTACGCTAATCACCGAGTGATTCTATTAAGCACTTGGAAATGTCTACAATATGCCTTGGTATGTTGCTTGGGCTCCCACACCTTCAAATGGCTGATTGGGTGAAGTATATATAGGCCCCAACTCAACTAGCCGTTGAAAAGCAGGCTGCTGCAAGGGTGGCACACCGGACAGTCCTGTCAGCCAACGGTGCGCCAACTGTGTGCCAACGGTGTGCCAACTGTGTGCCACTGGTGAGCCAACTGTGTGCCAACGGTGTGCAGCCAACGACTAGTTCTGACACACCGGACAGTCCGGTGCACCAACAGTGTGCCAACGGTGAGCCAACTGTGTGCCACCGGTGAGCCAACTGTGTGCCAACGGTGTGCAGCCAACGACTAGTTCTGACAGCTAGCCGTTACGTGCACCGTATAGTGAATAGTGACTGTCCGGTGCACACCGGACAGTCCGGTGCCTCCTCTCAGAAAACTCTGTTGGCTGTCCTGTGTGCCAACTGTGTGCCACCGGTGCGCCAACTGTGTGCCACCGGTGAGCCAACTGTGTGCCACCGGTGCGCCAATTGTGTGCCACCGGTGAGCCAACTGTGTGCCACCGGTGAGCCAACTGTGTGCCACCAATGAGCCAACTGTGTGCCACCGGTGCGCCAGCTGACAGCCCATCTTCTAGGTCTTCTGTATTTTGTTCTTGGGCTCCGTTGGTCTTGAGTCTTGGACTTCTAAGCTCTTTTTATGTCTTCATTTGAGGTGTTGCATCCTCAGTGTCTTAGTCCAATCCTCTTTGCATCCTGTGAACTATAAACATAAACACTAGCAAACACATTAGTTCACAAGTTGTGTTAATCATCAAACACCAAAACTCATTTATCCAAATGGCCCGGGGTCCATTTTCCTTACAAACTTAACATGCTTTTTATTTTCCTTAATTAGGAAGTCCTCTTGGGTGTCCAAGAGTTCATCCTTTTCATGAATAGCACTAACTAATTCATTCAATTTTTCCTTTTGTTGCATGTTTAGTTTGGCAAAAAGGATGCGCAAGTTATCCTCCTCATCACTAGCATTATCTTCATCACTAGAGGATGCATATTTAGTGGAGGATTTAGATTTCACCTTCTTCTTTTTGCCGTCCTTTGCCATGAGGCACTTGTGGCCGACGTTGGGGAAGAGGAGTCCCTTGGTGACGGCGATGTTGGCGGCGTCCTCGTCGTCGGAGGAGTCGGAGGAACTCTCGTCGGAGTCCCACTCGTGGCACACATGGGCATCGCCGCCCTTCTTCTTCTAGTAGCTCTTCTTTTCTCTCCTCTTGCCCTTCTTGTCGTCGCCCCTGTCACTGTCACTTGATAATGGACATTTTGCTATAAAGTGACCGGGCTTACCATACTTGTAGCAAACTTTCTTGGAGCGGGATTTGTAGTCCTTCCCCCTCCTTTGCTTGAGGATTTGGCGGAAGCTCTTGATGATGAGCGCCATCTCCTCATTGTCGAGCTTAGAGGCGTCGATGGGTTGTCTACTTGATGTAGACTCCTCCTTTTTCTCCTCCGTTGCCTTGAATGCGACCGGTTGTGCTTCGGGCGTGGAGGGGCCATCTAGCTCGTTGATTTTCTTTTAGCCTTTGATCATCAACTCAAAGCTCACAAAGTTTCCTATCACTTCCTCGGGAGACATTAGTGTATATCTAGGATTTCCTCGAATTAATTGAACTTGCGTGGGGTTAAGGAAAACGAGGGATCTTAGAATAACCTTGACCATCTCATGGTCATCCCATTTGGTGCTCCCGAGGTTGCGCACTTGGTTCACCAAGGTCTTCAAGCGGTTGTACATGGCTTGAGAGTCCTCGCCTTGGTTGAGACGAAATCGACCGAGCTCCCCCTCGATTGTCTCCCACTTGGTGATTTTAGTCACTTCATCTCCTTCGTGTGCGGTCTTGAGCATGTCCCAAACCTCCTTGGCGCTCTTCAACCCTTGCACTTTATTATACTCCTCCGGACTTAGGGAGGAGAGGAGTATAGTAGTTGCTTGAGAGTTCAAGTGCTTGATTTGGGCCACCTCGTCCTCATCATAGTCTTCATCCCCCACGGATGGTACCTGTACTCCAAATTCAACAATGTCCCATATACTTGTGTGGAGTGAGGTTAGGTGAAACTTCATCATTTCACTCCACCTACTATAATCTTCACCGTTAAAAGCCGATGGTTTGCCTAATGGGACAGAAAGTAATGGAGTATGCTTGGAAATGCGAGAGTAGTGTAGGGGAATCTTACTAAACTTCTTGCGCTCATGGTGCTTAGAAGTCACGGACGGCGTGTCGGAGCCGGAGGTGGATGGCGACGAAGAGTCGATCTCGTAGTAGACCACCTTCCTCATCTTCTTCTTCTTGTCACCGCTCCGACGCGACTTGTTGTGTGAAGGAGATCCCTTCACCTTGTTGCGGACTCCCTTGAGTGTGTTCTTCCCGAGCTTGCGGACTTGTTGCCGGTCCCGAGATCCCTCTTGGCGGATGTTCCCGACATCACTCGGAGCGGTTAGGCTCTAATGAAGCACCGGCCTCTAATACCAATTGAAAGTCGCCTAGAGGGGGGTGAATAGGGCGAATCTGAAATTTACAAACTTAAACACAATTTCAAGCCGGGTTAGCGTTAGAAATATAAACGAGTCCGAGAGAGAGGGCGCAAAACAAATCGTGAGCAAATAAAGAGCGAGACACGATGATTTGTTTTACCGAGGTTCGGTTCTTGAAAACCTACTCCCCGTTGAGGTGGTCACAAAGACCGGGTCTCTTTCAACCCTTTCCCTCTATCAAACGGTCCCTCAGACCGAGTGAGCTTCTCTTCTCAATCAAACGGGACAACAAGTCCCCGCAAGGACCACCACACAATTGATGTCTCTTGCCTCGGTTACAATTGAGATGATCACAAGAAAGAATGAGAAAGAAAAGAAGCGATCCAAGCGCAAGAGCTCAAATGAACACAACAAATCTCTCTTCTCTAATCACTAAAGCTTTGTGTGGAGTTGAGAAAGGATTTGATCTCTTTGGTGTGTCTTGTATTGAATACCATAGCTCTTGTAAGGTGTAGAAGTGTAGAAACTTGGATGCCATTGAATGTGGGGTGGTTGGGGGTATTTATAGCCCCAACCACCAAAAATGGCCGTTGGAAGTGTGCTGTCGCATGGCGCACCGGACAGTCTGGTGCGCCAGCCACGTCAGCAGACCGTTGGGGTTCGACCGTTGGAGTTCTGACTTGTGGGGCCTCTGGGCTGTCCGGTGGTGCACCAGACAGGTCCTGTAGACTGTCCGGTGCGCCAACTGCGCGTGCTCTGACTCTGGCGCGCACTGTAGCGCATTGAATGTGGTTGCAGACGACCGTTGTGCGCAAAGTAGCCGTTGCTCCGCTGGCACACCGGACAGTCCGGTGTGCAACGGACACTATCCGGTGACTCACCGGACAGTCCGGTGAATTATAGCGGAGCGCCCTTGGAATTTCCCGAAGGTAGCGAGTTCAGCCTCGAGTGCCCTGGTGCACCGGACACTGTTCGGTGGCACACCGGACAGTCCGGTGCACCAGACCAGGGTGCCTTTGGGTTGTCTTTCGCTCTCTTTGTTTGAACCCTTTCTTGGTCTTTTTATTGGCTTATTGTGAACCTTTGGCACCTGTAGAACTTAGAGACTAGAGCAAACTAGTTAGTCCAATTATTTGTGTTGGGCAATTCAACCACAAAAATCAATTAGGAAATAGGTGTAAGCCTAATTCCCTTTCACTTGAAGCATCTCATTTTTCCTCTCCCCTTTTTGTTTTTGAAGGACATAGAATGGTCATTAGTGCAAAAACATCAATACTTGAAGTTGCACCTTTTTCCTTATTCTTGTTGTTTGCTTCACTTGTTCTAGAAGGAACTCGCTTTTGTGGAGTTTGGCGCGTGCTGCGGTTTCTCCCTTCTCAAGCTTCTTCACCACGCGTCCTTGGATATCTTAAGGAGGTTGAACAAGGCGTATTCTCCTTAGTTGATTGGCTTTTTTGTTCCTATTAATCTCCCCTGTAGACTTTTGCTCAATCAATGATAGGCTTTCTAGGGAATAGGGGTTAGCATATGGCAAACTTTTGTCTGAATGCGCACATGTACATGAATGAGGTTCACAAGAAATGAAGCTAGAAACGACAACCTCATGAGAAACGTTAAGCATGATATGATCATCAAGTAATTCATTATGAGAATGAGACAACATATTATACTTTTCACTTATAGCAAGTTTTTTTTTCTAAATTTAGCATTTATACTTGACTCTTGAGCATGGCATTTTCGACTTTAAATTGAGAAACACAAGATAAAGCATGTTCATTATTTCTTTGCTCAATTAAAATCGAATCATAGCATTGGACCAAGTCATCATGAGAGCTCCTTAGCTCCTCATGTACTTTGGTCACCTTCTCTAGGCTGTTGTTGGTCTTGATGAGAGTCTCCTCTAGTCTGAGAAGCATCTCGCCTTGTTCCTTGTTCCTTCTCAACAACTTCATCAAGAGCACTTTGTCTTCTTTGTTAAGATGGGTGTAGAACCGGTGAATCTCCTCTTCTTGCATGTCCTTGGTCTCATCTTCCCTATCATTATGATTAGCGAAAGCATGCAAAGCAACATGGGAACAAGTACCTTTCGGTGAGATAGATTCGTCATTTAGTCACCATTTTTATTCTTCTCCTTTTACAAGGTTAGTACAACAAGCAACAGAGGGAGTAGAAGCATTGCATTTAGACTTAAAATATTTCAATTTAATCCTAGTCCATAAATCATGACCATCAACAAATAAATCACTATCGCTACTCATGACAAAAAATATGCATCCCTAGAAATATAGATAGCTAAGATGTTACAAGCATGATGATTGAGAGACATACATCTTAAATCTTTCTTAAAGGGATTTTCACTCATTTTAGAAGGCCACAATGATAGAGAACATCACAACAAGAACACATAGGACACAATGATTTTTTCCCATGGTTCGGCCAAACCTGAAATGCTTGCCTAGTCCACGTTGGAGTTAGCCAACTAGGCTTGGAGTCTATTTCAACTCCTTCCTTAGTTTGCTCAGATCTATCACTAGGTGGCAGATCAAGGCTTCCACTATGTCGATGTCGAGTTACACAAAGTTGGAGCTGTTCACAGATGTCGGCAGCTCTCCGATAGAGTAACAGTACGCTCAAGACCTTGATCTAACTTGCAGCAGCACTCCTCTACTCTCTCTCTCTCTCTCTCTTTGCTTATAAGTACGCCGACATACATACTAGAGAGAAATACACTAGAGAGGGAGACAGAAATGATTCACAGCGTGTCTACAAAGTATTGTTGCACTTGGGAGCCGTGGACACTTGAATATGGGCCCCTAGGGGTCCTTTTATAGCCCCAATACCTCACATAGCCATTGGAACAAAATCAGGAAAGTCGACAGATCAAATTTGTTGTTTCCTTCTCTGAAAGGGCTAGCCGTTGATGCAATGGAAAGGTACTCTTCAACGCCTTGTGTGCATCGGACAGGGGGACTGTCACTGTTCTATGTACACTGGATAGGGGACTGTTCACTGCCCTATGCACCAAACAGGTTACTATTCACTACCATGTGCATCAGATAGTTTACTGTTCACTGTCCTATGCACCGGACATGTTACTATTCATTGTCTTGTGTGCACCGTACATGTTATTGTTCATTGTCCTGTGCTCCAGCCAACAGCACACTAAGTGTTTTTTTCCTCCATTCTTTCTCTATTTAACTTCAACTTTTGAGAGGACTTTCCTGAGACTTAGACAAACACATTTAAAGTATAATCTAATTGATTTAGTCCGAGAAAGTTACCTCTTTCCCATTCTTCTCCCAGCTTTTCTGTTTTTTCCTCAAGCAGAGCCCGGAATGGCACTTTCTCTACAAAAAGAGTTAGAGAGCAAACCAAAGTACCAAACATGAAGTAAAAGGTGTATGCAACATAGTTGAACACTCAAACCTTACATACTTAACATTTTCATCGTTTTACGCATTTTGGCTTGTTTGAGGTCAGTGTTGAACTCCAAACCATCAAGTCAAATTGACTTGATCTAGATTGATATATATGAGCTTCAACACCCTGCAACGGTCACATAAAACATATCCAAACACATGAACAACCCAAACTGAAGGTCAAAGTGAACTTAGCTCTTTTGGGTTGCTTCCAGGATCTGGCTTTGACACTACTACTTCTAGTGACCTTGTTCACTTCTTGAGCTTTATATTTAGCATTGTGACTTACACCACATAATCATAGGTATTACCTCATTAGTTATAAGTCACGTCCTTAAGTCGTGATTCTCGATGCACCATATCTCTTCTCAACTCGATCAACCTTGACTTTGCAAGTCTTATTGTTCACCACTAGATGTTGGGTTCCTCGACCTCCTTGACCTTCTCCCGTGCACTCGATACCTCGAAGCTCTTCTTGCCTCTATCCTTGGCTTGATCAGTTGTCTCCGAATTATACACACTTAGTCTCACTTAAGCAATGTCCATCTTACTTGTGATGTCCATTATCCATAAACATTCCTATCTTTGGACCATCACAATTGTTCACTTGTGTTGAACATTGTAAGCTTTGCACTAAGTACCTGTTCAACACTTAGTAACTTCTGTTAGTCATTTAATCGGGTTGTCATTTAAACCACCAAAACCCATAAGGGAGCTTTCACATTTAGAAATAGAATATCTTATTTAAGGGTAAAAATAGTTGGAGTGTCAAGTGAAAGTCGCCTAGAGGGGGGTGAATATGCGAAACCTGAAATTTATAAACTTAAACACACACTAAGGTCGGAGGTTAGCGTTAGAATTAAATTCAAGTCCAAAAGAATATCTCTCTTGCTAGGAGTTGCTCAAGGATTGCGGATGACGTATGGGAGCTAACTCAAATTCACACTAGCAAGGAACCGTTAGAGAGGGGAAAACAAATCAAATAAGAATCAAGGCGAGTGAACACGATGATTTGTTTTACCGAGGTTCGGTTCCAAAGAACCTAGTCCCCGTTGAGGAGGTCACAAATACCGGGTCTACTTCAACCCTTTCCCTCCCTCAAACGGTCACTTAGACCGAGTGAGCCTTTTCCTTAATCTCACGGGTCACTTAGACCCCGCAAGGACAACCACACACTTAGGTGTCTCTTGCTTTGATTACAAGTCTCTTGAGAATAAGAAGGGAAAAGGAAAAGGCCAAACCAAGCGACGAGAGCAACAAAGAACACAAGTGATCCTATCACAAGCCCTAATGCACTAGAGTTGATTTTGGGGCTTTGAGTGGATTGATTGCTTTGATTGTGTCTTGGAGTGTTGGGCTTTTGCTCTTGCAATGAATGAAGAATTCAGAATGCTTGGATGGGAGTGAATGAGGTGGTTGGGGGTATTTATAGCCTCACAACCACTTGTAGCCGTTGGCTGATTTCTGCTGGCGATGGGCGCACCGGACAGTCACTGTGCATTGTCCGGTGCGCGCCACGTCAGCGCAACCGTTAGGGTTCGGAGCAGTTGACCTTTGGAGACGTTTGTCTTCTAGCTGCACTGGAAAGTCTGGTGCCACACTGGACAGTCCGGTGCCCTCTGACTTCTACGCTTCTAACTCTGTCGCGACACTGTTGCGCACTGTTGCTTTTGTAGAGTCGACCATTGGCGCAAGGAGCCGTTGCTCCACTGGCTCACCGGACAGTCCGGTGGCACACCGGACAGTCTGGTGAATTATAGCGGAGCTCGGCTCTATTTTCCCGAGAGTGGCTGGTTTAACTCTGTACGGCCCTGGTGCACCCGACACTATCCGGTGCGCATCGGACATTGTCTAGTGCGCCAAAAACCAGCACACTAGGGTCCTTTTGCTCCAATTAAATTGTGTCCCCTAACTGAACTCTTTTTTGGTTTATGTTGAACCTTATACACCTGTAATACATGAATTCTAGACAAACTAGTTAGTCCATGTGTTTGTGTTGGTCATCAACCACCAAAATTAATTATAGGAAATGGTTAACCCTATTTCCCTTTCATTAAGATAATTCTTGCAATTATTTATCAAGAAAAGATCTATGCTCCAAAAATAAATGCATCAAATAATTAGTTCATCTCTTTTTGTATGAAAAAACTCTCTCTTCTCTAATTGTTTCATACTCAACTCAACTACTTCTAAGAGATGGATTGAGGTGTTACAACATTGATGTGTTTGGTCTTATAATGCAACACTGGATTTTTGGCAACACTAATGTCACTGGTGCTATCACAAAGCAAAGGCACATGCTACAAAACAAAACCAACATCTTTCAAAGTAGCCATTATATAAAGTAACTGAGAGCAACGGCTAGCGACAGCAACATATTCTGCCTCTGTGGTGGATTGGGCTACACTAGACTGTTTGCCAGAAGACTAAGAAATCAAAGAAGACCCCCAAAACTGACAAGTTCTAAAAGTTGATTTGTGATCCAAGAGACAACCCGTAAAATTTGCATCAAAATAACCACACAAAGACAGGACATAAGAAGAGGAATACCACAATGCGAACTCAAGAGTGAAACAAAGGTACCTCAAGATCTGTTTGATAACCTGCTTGTGGGAAGTGCACGGGGAAGCCTAGAACCGAGCGCACAGACACATGATGAAGTGTATGTCAGACTTTGTCACTGTCAAGTACAGGAGGGAACCAATCATGCTCCTGTACTCCTTTTGGTCCACGAGCACACCGTCCTCATCAACATCCAAAGTCGTCTTGGTGGACATGGACATGAAAATAGGCTAGGCTTTGCCCATGTCAAACTTCTTTAGGATATCCTTGAAGTATTTGCCTTGGTGCAGAAATGTTTTGTCTTGGGTCTGCTTGATTTGTAGCCCAAAGAAGAAGGTGAGCACTCCCATCATGCTCATCTCAAATTCCTTATTCATGCTATAAGAAAACTTAGAAACAAGAGCATGAGAAGTACCACCAAAGATGATATCATCCATGTAAATCTAAACCAACAAAGAGTCAATGTCATGCTTGAGAAGAAAAAGAGTTTTGTCAACATAACCTATTTTAAAACCCTTAGCAAGCAAAAAGGTTTTCAAACGCTCATACCAGGCTCTAGGGGCTTGTTTCAAACCATACAAAGCTTTTTCAAGTTTAAAAACATGGTTTGGAAACTTGGGATCCTTGAACACAGAGGATTGATTCACATAAACCTCTTCCTCTATGTACCCATTTAGGAAAACACTTTTAACTTCCATTTGAAAAAGTTTAAACCCCTTTGAAGCAACAAAGGCTAAAAGGATTCTAATGGCTTCTAAATGAGTAACAAGACCAAATGTTTCCTCATAATATATCCCTTCTTGTTGGCAAAAAACTTCGGCTACCAACCTAGCTTTGTTGCAAACTACCATTCCATCTGCACCCTATTTGTTTTTGAAAACCCATTTGGTACCTATGGGGTGGCAGTTTTGAGGAGGTGGTACCAAAACCAAACTTGGTTTCTTTCAAAATTTTCAAGCTCCTCGTGCATGGCATTAACCCAATTAGGATCAGATAAAGCATGTCCAATATCTCGGGTCTCAAAAGAGGCAACAAATGCAGAATGAGCAAAGTGAGAGATATGTCATGACCTAGATCGAGTGACTCGCTCATGAAGTTCACCGATCATATGTTGAGGTGGGGTGACGACGCTAAATGTGTTGTGGTGCATCCCTCAAAGAGGTCACCTCCCCCTCAATAGTAGCATAATCGCCTTTAGGCTTAGCAAGCTCCAGCTCAAGTGGACCCAAAGTAGTGGAAGAAGTGATGTTGGGTCTACCAGCCGAAGTAGTGAATATATGCTCGACTAGGTTAAACAGTGGAGACGACTCAAGATCACTCCAATCAGTGTCATCTTGCTCCTCCTCCACAAAGATGGTCTCACCCATATGTCCATAATCTGTAGGCTCAAAAACAGGGGACGTACAAGGCATAGTATCATCGAAAGTCACCTTACAATTCTCCACAACACAGCTAGCTCCAAGGTTAAGTATGCGATAAGCTCGAGAATATAAAGCATATCCAAGAAAAATCTTGTCCAAAGACCATGACTAAAATTTATCTAAGTTTTCCTGTTTGAGCACAAAGCATTTACAACCAAACACCCTGAAATAACTTCTATTGGGTGGTTGTCCAAATCGCAACTCATAAGAGGTTTTGTTCAAGAATGCTCGAAGAAAAATGCGATTGGACAAATGGCAAACTGTGTTGATCCCTTCGACCAAAACTTTCTAAGATTCTTATGCTCATCGAGCATCGTCCTAGCCATCTCAACAAGGACCTGAGTTTTACGTTCAATAATGCCATTTCGTTGAGGTACATACGGAGAGGAAAACTCATGCTCAAGTCCCAATGAAGCACAAAAGGTCTCAAAATTAGTGTTCTTGAATTATATGCCATTGTCACTGTGAATCACTCTCATGGCATTCTTGAGAAACTCATTTTGCAACCGAATAATCAAATCTCAAGCATGAGAGAAAGACTCATCCTTTGCCTACATGAAAAACACCCAAGAGTAGTGAAAGGGAAATGTGCTTACACATTTCCTATAATCGATTTTGGTGTTTGACGTCCATCACAAACCACGTGGACTAACGAGTTTGCCTAGTTGTCATTTATCTCAGGTGCATAAAGTTCAATATAAACCAACAAAGAAAATAAGTTGGGGACTCAACAAAGTTTGGAGCAAAGACTAGTAAAAGTGCTGTCAATGGCGCACCGGACACTGTCCTGTGTGCACCGGACAGTGTCCGGTGCCTAGGCCAAGCACCTCGCGAACTGGCCACTCTCGGGTTTCTCTGGGAGACGCTTCGCTATAATTCACTGGGCTCTCCGGTGTGCACCGGACATGTCCTGTGAGCCAACGAAGCAACAGTCATCTACGCACAACGGTCGACTGCGATGAACAATAAAAGCGCATAGTGTAGAAGTCAGAAGTCAGAGCTGCAAAGTCAGAAAGCACCGGACTGTCCGGTGTGCCACCGGACTATCTGGTGCCGCAAGAGGACAAAGAATTTCAATGGTCAACCGCTCCAAACGCCAACGGTCTGCTAACGTGGCAGGCACCGGACACTGAACAGTGTCATGTCCGGTGCACCACCGGACTGTCCCATGTGGCATCAACAACAACGGCTAGAATAGTGGTTGAGGCTATAAATACCCCCAACCACCTCCATTCAAGCAATCCAAGTTTTCTGAACTTCACATTCAATACAAGAGCAAAAGCATTCACTCCTAGACACATTCAAAAGATCAAATCCTCTCCAAGCCTCCAAATCAACTCAATTGCTTAGTGACTTGAGAGAGAGTGTTTTGTGTTTCTTTTGTTGCTTGGATTGCTTTCTCCTTCTCATTCTAATTCTTCTAAGTGCTTTGTAAAGCTAGCAAGAGACACCTAAGTGTTTGGTTATCCTTGTGGGGTCTTAGTGACCCAAGTGATTAAGGAGAAGCACTCGACCGGTCTGTGTGACCGATTGAGAGAGGGAAAGGGTTGGAATAGACCCAGCCTTTGTGACCTCCTCAACAGGGATTAGGTTCTTTGGAACTGAACCTCGGTAAACAAATCACTGTGTTCATTTGTGTTGATCTCGACTTGATTTGTTTCGCTTGCTTTCCTCTCCCCAAAAGTTCTCTTGCTCATATTGATTTGAGTTTGCTCCCAAGGTTATCCGCATTTATTGACCAACTCAAAGCTAGGAGAACTATCTTCCACCCTTCGAATTATTTCTAACACTAACCCCAGGCATAGCGCGTGTTCAAAGTTTATAATTTTCAGGTTTCGCCTATTCACCCCTCCTCTAGACGACTTTCAATTGGTATGAGAGCCTGGTGCTTCATAAGAGTCTAACAACTCGAAGTGATGTCGGAAGAACACACCAAGAGGGAGATGGTCACCAGCGAAAAGCCTAAAGGCTCGGGACCGAGCTGCTCATGACCGTGAGCACGACTAGTATACCAGTTTTACACTCTGCAGAGGTTGCGCATCTTTACCCACAAGTCATGTTACCCATCTGCCAAGAGATGGCCAATCCCATACACCTCTACCGAGGACGCGAGGCAGGGTAACACTACGAGGCCTTTATAAAGTTCCACTAGCTTCAGAAATCCCGCTACAGTTTATAGGAAGCTCCAGTGCAGGAATCCCTCGCCTGACCACCATCGCAGCAAAATCAACCCAAGGACCTCCCTACACTGACCACTCCCCTACTGCCCTTGCCCCTTTCGGGTAAGGAAGACATCCACTAGCTTTCCTAGTTAATCAGCCAAGGGCGTCCCATTAAACCCTTGTGGTAGCACTGTTTTCGCGGGTGGTCGCTCCATGTTCCCATTAACATAATGATCTTAACATGAACAAAAATAATAAAAATTTAATAAAAGAGAAATCATGAATAGTGTATCTTCATACCTAAATCCACATAAAGCAATAGCATGTACTACTCAAAAATATTTCAGTGGTAACAAGGTATAAAGATAGCCAAAACTAGGGTGACCAATTGGATCCCATCAAAATTAACCTATGCAGATCATTATAATTAATAAGAACATGGCTGGGAAAAAGTAAGTGAACAAGGGCACAACTTGCCTTCAATGAGCTCCTGCTCAGCTACTTATACTTGCTGAACCTCAGAATCCACAGTGGCTTGCTCGTCTACTCGCATCAACACAATACATACATAGTATAGCAAAAATTAACATTGCACCAAACATGTGAATGAAATACACAATAAAAATCTACACATTAAAATAAGATCCTAGGAACAGGAATCATTAAATTTAGAGTTATAGATTTTAAGTGATGAATTTCCAAAGGTTTAATGTGCTTGAAATAGGATTAAATGAGAAATATTTTTTTATTGTTTTCATGCCAAAACAGAGACTCTAGGTGATAAACATTAATATTATAAAATTATAGAAATTGGAATGGGTTAATTTGGACTAAATATGCATTTTATATGAATTAAGTAAGTTCTAGTCATTATTTTCATATTAAAAATCCATTTTAATTAATATCCCCTGATTTTATAACGTCCTGGACTGGGCCTCGATTTCTGGTAAACACAGGGGCCCCGGTGCTAAAAATACTGAGACACATGGGACAGTCGCCGAGGACGGCGGGTTGGTTTCAAAGTTTGGCAAGGTCTCTTTAGCAAAAAATCCCTGGCCGAAGGGGTATGTTTCGACCAGGGCCGCACGATCCTACACCTACGGCTCGGATTAGATCCGCCCGCCCAACAACCGGTAAGCACTGGCTTCCGTCCGATTGATGATCAACGCACCAGATTTTAAAGAGCTCAACCCAAACACCGGAACGTCCGATCATGATCTAAGGGCACAGATACTCTTGACCAAAGGGGTATGATGGACTTAATCCTAACGATCCATTCGCGAGTCCGCGACCGATGACTTGTCTTCCCCCCCCCCCTGGTGCATCCGACGGCGGCGCATACCAACCACACGGCGGAGCATCGCCGGAGGAACACCCAATCGCGGACCATAGCCCTGATTCCTACCCCCAACTCGAAATCTAGGTAGCGGAGCCTCTAGCAAATCACACAGAGCTATCACTTAAGGGAATCAGATGTGCACGGATCCTGTTCACACTGCAGAGCGGCTCCGCGGTGACAGCTCGCGACAGCGAGCAATCGCTCACCCACAACTGCACTGACCACTACAGACCTGCGGGCCCCGAGTGCAGGTGAGCGTCCGCGGTGGGAACATGGGCTGGCGCGAGGTGGAGTGAGATGGGCCAGAATGGAGGTGCATGGCCCATTTAGTTGGTTTTGTTTTATTCTTTTATTTTCTATTCCTTTTCTTTTTATATATTTTTTCAAATCCAAACATGGATTCAAATTTAAATTCAAACTTTGTGATTCATCAATTATTACATACTATATTTGTGCAATTACAAGAAATAAGTTTTGAGGATATGTATTTAAATATACTATTTATATTTATATTTCCCTTCTCTTTTCTTATTTTCAAATTCTACTTTCAATTTAGGGTTTAACCCAACTTCTAGTAATTATTACCTTATTATTATTATCCTTATTATTTTATGTAATGCACAAACACATAAAACTCCAACAAGATGCACTTTCTTTTATTTTTGTATCATTTGTTTTTTAATTAATCACTCTTAATTATATGTGTGCTCTTTTTATGATGCAAATATGGCACATAAAATAAGGTAATCCAATATAGTATTCACTGTATATGTTTTGGGTATTACAAATCCTACCCCCTTACAAAGAATCTCGTCCTCGAGATTTAGGAAGATCTAGGGAAAAGATGGGGAAAATCTATGCGAAGCTCTTCTTCTCTCTCCCAAGTAGCTTCATCTTCTCCGTGGTGACTCCATTATACTTTGCACATCTTTATCACCTTATTTCTCGTGACACGAGTCAGTGTATCAAAAATCTTGATGGGATACTCAGCATAAGTCAGATCATCTTGAACACTAAGGTCCTCCATTGGTAGCTGCTCCTCAGGTACCCTGAGACATTTCTTCAACTGTGATACATGAAAAACATCATGTACATCCGCCAGATGCTCAGGTAATTCGAGTTGATAGGCCACCTCTCCAACTCGCCTAAAAACTTTGAATGGTCCAATAACGCGAGGGGACAATTTGCCCTTGACTTTAAATCTCCTCATTCCACGAAGTGGTGACATCTTGAGGTACACATGATCACCTTCGTCAAACTCCAGTGGTCTTCTTCTATTATCAGCATAGCTCTTTTGCCTGGTCTGAGCTACCCTCAAGTTCTCCGTGATTATACAGACTTGTTCTTCTGCCTCTTGAATAAGTTCAGGTCCAAAGAACTGTCTTCCTCTAGTCCGATCCAATATATAGAGGAGTCAAGCATTTCCTGCCATATAGAGTCTCAAACGGTAACATCTTCAGACTGGCCTGGTAATTATTATTATATGAGAACTCAGTATAAGGTAGACTCTTGTCACAACTACTACCATGCTGAAGGGAACAAGCTCTCAACATGTCCTCCAATACTTGATTAGTCCTTTCAGTTTGTCCATTAGTCTGACGATTGTAGGCCAAACTAAAATTCAACTTTGTATCCACATTCTCATGAAAACTTTTCCAAAATCTGGAGGTAAACTGTGATCCTCTATCCAAAACGATCTTCTTTGGTACTCCATGTAAACACACAATCCGAGCCATATATAAATCTGCCAGCTGGGAGCCTTTATAAGTAGTCTTGACAGGAATGAAGTGAGCCACTTTAGTCAATCTATCCACAATCACCCATATAGCATCATATCCTTTCTGGGTGCAAGACAATCCAGTAATAAAATCCATACCAATCTCTTCCCACTTCCATTCGGGTATCTTTAATGGGTACAATAGTCCAGCTGGTCTCTGGTGTTCAGCCTTAACTCTTTGACACACATCGCACATAGCCACATGTGCAGCCACATCTCTCTTCAATCCATACCACCAGTATTTCTACTTCAAATCCTGATAAATCTTGGTACTACCAGGATGAATAGAATAATCCGAGTCATGTGCCTCCTTTAAAATAGTCTCACGAAGGCTCTCAATATCAGGAACACATATCCTGTTCTTGAACCACACGGTGTCTTGCTCATCTTCCGTGAATTCTAGACCTCAACCTTCAGTAATCAGATCCTTAATCTCTTGTATTTTAGCATCACCAATTTGTACTTTGCGGATTTCTTGCTCCAAGGTAGATTCCACATCAATAATAACTCCTTCAGTGTGAGCAACTATCCCTAGGTTAAGTCTCATGTAATCCTCAACAATCTCATCGGGTAGCTGGGCAACAATAACTGAATGGACGTGCTCCTTTCAACTCAAGGCATCTGCAACCAAATTTGTCTTGCCCGGGTGATAGTGATTTTCCAAATCGTAATCCTTAATAAGCTCCAACCATCGGCGTTGCCTAGGATTGAGATTCTTCTGAGTGAATATGTACTTCATACTCTTATGATCCGTGTACACTTGGCTCTTGATTCCCATGATATAATGCCTCCATATCTTAAGCGCATGCACTACGTCTGCCAGTTCTAATTCATGAGTGGGGTAGTTCAACTCTTGTTTCCGCAACTGATGAGACGCGTAGGCAATCATGTGTCCTTCTCACATAAGTACACATCCCAAGCCTTGGCCGCAGGCATCACAATAAATGTCAAATCCTTTCTGTAGATCTGGCATAACCAACACTGGTGGCGACATCAATCTCTTCTTCAATTGATCAAAGCTGCCTTAGCACTTCTCATCCCACTTGAACTCTCTTCCCTTCTCCAGAAGCGAGGTCATAGGCTTAGCAATCTTAGAAAATCCTTCAATAAACCTTCGATAGTATCCTGCAAGCCCCAAGAAACTCCGAATCTCCATAATTGTAGTGGGTACGCTCCACGCCATTATCTCCTTGACTTTAGCAGGATCCACTGATATTCCTCCATTAGAAATGATATGTCCAAGGAATGGCACCTCGTCAATCCAAAACTCACATTTGCTAAACTTGGCGTAGAGTTGGTTATCTCGTAGCTTCTGTAGCTCCAATCTCAGATGCTCCTCATGATCACTTCACTCTTAGAATAGATAAGAATATCGTCGATGAACACCACGATGAATCTGTCCAAATACTCCATAAACACCTTATTCATCAAATCTATAAAATAGGCTGGTGCATTAGTTAATCCAAACGACATAACAGTGACCTCATATAATCCATATCGAGTCGAGAAAGCCGTCTTGGGGATATCCAATAGTCTAATCTTCATTTGATGGTAACCCGATCCGAGGTCAATCTTAGAGAACACCCTGGCACCTCTCATCTAACCAAATAAATCCTCAATGCGGGGTAACAGGTACTTTTTCTTCACGGTAACATCATTAAGGGACCTATAATCCACACACATCCGCTGTTATCCATCCTTCTTCTGCACAAACAGAACCGGCGCTCCCCAAGGTGAGGAACTCGGACGAATGTACCCAGCCTCTTGTAACTCAGTTAACTGCTTCTTCAGTCCCTTAAACTCTTCTACAGACATCCTGTATGGCCATTTGAAAGTAGGGGTTGTCCCAGGTAAGGGATCAATGACAAACTCAACTTCCATATCCGGTGGCATCCCTGGTAACTCCTCTGGAAAGAGATCTGGAAAATCCCTAACCACACGGAGGTTGTCACCAACAAACTCCTCAGCTATAAAGAACATCGTACGTTTGGAAGATGTGGTCACTGCAATTTGAACTTGAAATCTTTCTCCTTTGGAACTGGTGAGTTCTATGGTTCCTTTAGCATAGTGTATAAACTGCCTTTACCTTTCTTAACCACGACATACCAAGGATCACGTCTATACTGTTCTCTTCTAACACTATAGGGGTCGCACATCTGGGTTACAAACATATGGTAAGAAAGGATAGTAGACAAGGCAGGTGATTACAAATCATGTTACTTTGGGGGATTCATTAGCTAAGTGTGTTGCTTACTAAAGCTAATTCATTACCTTATGGTGGTACATGCTAAAATGCCCGTCTATACTATTTCAATCAATCAAAGAAGTAAATCAGGCATTGATCATCAGCACAATCAACCAACATTTTTAATAGATAAAATAATTTTAATTTTTGTCTTAGGTCTCCTATCTCTTAAAAAGGTCATAAATGTAGGATTCCAAGGTGTGAAATCCATCTTGTCTCAGAGTAGAAAAGGTAAGAATCATCAGAGTAGAACAATAGAAGGTGAGACAGGATCAAGATAAGTATAGAGAGAATCAGAGTAAGGTAAGTATAGAATGAATCAGAAGAAGGTAAGTAGGGAAGGGTTTTGTCCATTTTTATCTAGGTTTCGTCCTACAGTCAACATTTCCTCTGATACCACTTCTGTCACACCCGGATTTAAGGGACAAATCCGAGTGCATCTCATATGTGCGCCAAGGAAGAACAACACACATAATAACAGAGTGCATAGAGATAAATGTCATAAATATCATGAATGCACTTATTATATAGTGGAAGTCTTACAAAAATAAATGATAAAGTAAAGCGAACTAAATATTATTCCCTGGCGCCACAAAGCTGACTAGGAGACGGCACCTAGATCAAGTCGAATGTCTTAGTGTTAAGCGGCTCCTCTTCGACCATCTGTTCTTCTCCTGTGGGGGTGTGAGACAACAAGAGTGAGCTCACATACATTCATAGCTCAACAAGTTGTGGGGAATAATGTGCATGAACTCACCAAAGGTGGGAGTTCATGTGAAGTGTAAGGCTGATTAACAAAGTAAGGGCTGAAGCTGAGCATTGCTTTTATAAGTTGGTCAAAATTTTATTAGCAATTACTAAGTGTAAGTAAATACCAAACCTTAATAATAATAAAGAAAAGTAATAGTAAAATAATCCCAAATGCGATGCAAATGTCAAATTAAATTTAAGTTCCATAAATTAATCATGTGAGGGTCCGAGCTGCTCATGACCGTGAGCACAACTAGTATACCAGTTTTACACTCTGCAGAGGTTGCGCATCTTTACCCACAAGTCATGTTACCCATCTGCCAAGATATGGCCAATCCCATACACCTCTACCGAGGAGGCAAGGCAGGGTAACACTATGAGGCCTTTACAAAGTTTCACTAGCTTCAGAAATCCTGCTACAGTTTATAGGAAGCTCCAGTGCAGGAATCCCTCGCCTGACCGCCATCGCAGCAAAATCAACCCAAGGACCTCCCTACACTGACCACTCCCCTACTGCCCTTGCCCCTTTCGGGTAAGTAAGACATCCACTAGTTTTCCTAGTTAATCAACCAAGGGCGTCCCATTAAACCCTTGTGGTAGCACTGTTTTCGCGGGTGGTCGCTCCATGTTCCCATTAACATAATGATCTTAACATGAACATTAATAATAAAATGATAATAAAAGAGAAATCATGAATAGTGTATCTTCATACCCAAATCCACATAAAGCAATAGCAGGTACTACCCAAAAATATTTCAGTGGTAACAAGGTATAAAGATAGCCAAAATAGGGGTGACCTATTGGATCCTATCAAAATTAACATATGCAGATCATTATAATTAATAAGAACATGGCTGGGAAAAGTAAGTGAACAAGGGCACAACTTGCCTTCAATGAGCTCCTGCTCAGCTACTTCTACTTGTTGAACCTCAGAATCCATAGTGGCTTGCTCGTCTACTCGCATCAACACAATACATACATAGTATAGCAAAAATTAACATTACACCAAACATGTGAATGAAATACATAATAAAAATCTACATATTAAAATAAGATCCTAGGAACAGGAATCATTAAATTTGGAGTTATAGATTTTAAGTTATGAATTTCCAAAGGTTTAATGTGCTTGAAATAGGATTAAATGAGAAATAATTTTTTTATTATTTTCATGCCAAAACAGAGACTCTAGGTGATAAACATTAATATTATAAAATTATAGAAATTGGAAGGGGTTAATTTGGACTAAATATGCATTGTTTATGAACTAAGTAAGTTCTAGTCATTATTTTCATATTAAAAATCCATTTTAATTAATATCCCCTGATTTTATAACGTCTTGGACTGGGCCTCGATTTCTGGTAAACGCAGGGGCCCCGGTGCTAAAAATACTAAGACACATGGGACAGTCGCCGAGGACGGCGGGTTGGTTTCAAAGTTTGGCGGGGTCTCTAGCAAAAATTCTTGGCTGAAGGGGTATGTTTCGACCAGGGCCGCACGATCCTACACCTACGACTCGGATTAGATCTGCCCGCCCAACAACCGATAAGCGCTGGCTCCCATCCGATTGATGATCAATGCACCAGATTTTAAAGAGCTCAACCCAAACACCGGAACGTCCGATCACGATCTAAGGACACAGATACTCTTGACCAAAGGGGTATGATGGACTTAATCCTAACCGTCCATTCACGAATCCGCGGCCGATGACTTGTCTTCCCCCCTGGCGCATCCGACGGTGGCGCATACCACCCACACGGCGGAGCATCGCCGGAGGAACACCCAATCGCGGACCAGAGCCCCGATTCCTACCCCCAACTCGAAATCTAGGTAGCGGAGCCTCTAGCAAATCACACAGAGCTATCACTTAAGGGAATTGGATGTGCTCGGATCCTGTTCATGCTGCGGAGCGGCTCCGCGGTGACAGCTCGTGACGGCGAGCAATCGCTCACCCACAACTGCACTGACCACTACGATTCTAGATGTACTGTATTCACATAGGTAACCGTAGGCTTGGCGGGGGTCCTCACCTAGTTTGGTGACCGCAGGTGCGTCGTCGACGGCGATGCGAGGATTGCACGGCAAGGATGGCACACCGGCGAGGACTCCTCAGTGTGCAGGCCGTATACCGCCCCGCAATTCCTCCCGACGATGCTCGCCAACCCAAGCCGCGCCTCCCCGAGTGCACGGTTTGCCCAGGTTCGATGACAATTGCCGGTGCGTAACCACGGCGGCGAGAAATTCGCACACCACACTGACGCAAGACTCCAATTGCAGGCGCGACCGGCTTCCTTGTACGATTACGATCCCTCTTGGCCACATTCAAAGGCAGAACCACCCATACCGAAGGGGTTCACCGACGGCGCAACGGATTCTTCCTGGCGGCGTCAATTCCTTCCCCTAGCTCTCTCTCTCTCCGCAACGGTGGGGTTCACGAGGGTCTACCACGGAGCACTGGGGAAACAACGAGGCACCCAGGGGGTTCTTATCCCTAGGTCAATGCGGCCCCAAACGTGCCCTATTCTCGCGCGAGCTGAACGGCTCGGCCGAAGGACGGGGACGACGAGCGGCGGACTCTACACCGTGGGCCCCGCTGGACAGTTAGACACACGGACGCACAGATGAGCACTCGGTTACCTGAGGAAGCAGACCTGCGGGCCCCGCGCGCAGGTGAGCGCCCGCGGTGGGAACATGGGCTGGCGCGAGGTGGAGTGAGATGGGTCAGAATGGAGGTGCATGTCCCATTTAGTTGGTTTTGTTTTA
The DNA here is from genome assembly GCF_902167145.1 of Zea mays. Lineage (NCBI taxonomy): Eukaryota > Viridiplantae > Streptophyta > Magnoliopsida > Poales > Poaceae > Zea > Zea mays. The sequence goes on along the minus strand of NC_050098.1, from coordinate 40,448,529 downwards.
TTCTTTTATTTTCTATTCCTTTTCTTTTTATATATATTTTCAAATCCAAACATGGATTCAAATTTAAATTCAAACTTTGTGATTCATCAATTATTACATACTATATTTGTGCAATTACAAGAAATAAGTTTTGAGGATATGTATTTAAATATACTATTTTTATTTCCATTCTCTTTTCTTATTTTCAAATTCTACTTTAAATTTAGGGTTTAACCCAACTTCTAGTAATTATTACCTTATTATTATTATCCTTATTATTTTATGTAATGCACAAACACATAAAACTCCAACAAGATGCACTTTCTTTTATTTTTGTATCATTTGTTTTTTAATTAATCACTCTTAATTATATGTGTGCTCTTTTTATGATGCAAATATGGCACATAAAATAAGGTAATCCAATATAGTATTCACTGTATATGTTTTGGGTATTACAGCTCCCAAGTGGAGCAAGTTGATCTTGATGAATTAGATGATGAAGAGGCTCCATGTGTCACCCTAAGGAACATGTCCATTGGGGATGTGTGTCCAAAAGAATCTGAAGAGCCTCCACAAGCACAAGATCAACCATCATCTTCCATACAAGCATCTCCACCAACTCAAGGTGAGGAAATGGCTCAAGAAGAAGAGGATGAAAATCAAGATGATGAGCCACCTCAAGAGGAGGACATTGATCAATGGGGAGATGAATATGATCAAGACAAGGAAGATGATCAAGAAATTCAAGACCAAAGGCCACCGCACCCAAGAGTCCACCAAGCAATTCAAAGAGATCACCCTGTCAACTCCATTCTTGGTGACATCCACAAGGGGGTAATCACTAGATCTCGAGTTGCTCACTTCTGTGAACTTTACTCTTTTGTGTCTTCTATTGAGCCCTACAAGGTAGAGGATGCATTAAGAGATCCTAATTGGGTGGTGGAAATGCAAGAGGAGCTCAACAATTTCACGAGGAATGGGGTATGACATTTAGTTCCACGTCCTAACCAAAATGTTGTAGGTACCAAGTGGGTATTCCGCAACAAACAAGATGAGCATGGTATGGTGACTAGGAACAAAGCCCGACTTGTTGCCAAAGGTTATTCACAAGTCGAGGGTTTGGATTTTGATGAAACCTTTGCACCCGTAGCTAGGCTTGAGTCAATTCGTATATTACTTGCCTATGCTACTTACCATGGCTTTAAGTTATATCAAATGGACGTGAAGTGTGCCTTCCTCAACGGCCCTATCAAGGAAGAGGTATATGTTGAGCAACCTCCCGGCTATGAAGATAGTGAGTATCCTTCTCATGTTTATAAGCTCTCAAAGGCGCTTTATGGGCTCAAGCAAGCCCCAAGAGCATTGTATGAATGACTGCGAGACTTTCTTATCACTAGTGGCTTCAAAGTTGGAAAAGCTGACCCTACTCTCTTCACTAAAACTATTGAAAGGACTTGTTCATATGCCAAATTTATGTTGATGATATTATATTTGGGTCTACTAACAAGTCATCCTGTGAAGAGTTTAGTAGGATTATGATTCAGAAATTTGAGATGTCAATGATGGGGGAGTTGAAGTATTTCCTTGGATTTTAAATTAAGCAACTCCAAGAGGACACATTCATCAGCCAAACTAAGTACATTCAAGATATTCTCAAGAAGTTTGGAATGAAGAATGCCAAACCCATCAAGACACCCATGGGAACAAATGGACATCTCGATCTCGACACGGGAGGTAAACCCGTAGATCAAAAGGTATACCGGTCAATGATAGGATCTTTACTCTATTTATGTGCCTCGCGACTGGATATTATGCTTTCCATATGCATGTGTGCAAGGTTTCAGGCAAAACCTAAGGAAGTTCACCTTAGGGCCGTGAAAAGAATCATGAGATATTTAGTTTACACTCCTAAGTTTGGGCTATGGTACCCCAAGGGATCTACCTTTGATCTAATTGGGTATTCCGATGCCAATTATACCGGATGTAAAATTGATAGGAAGAGCACATTGACAGTTTTTGGGGAGATCCCTGGTGTCTTAGGCTTCAAAGAAACAAAACTCAGTAGCTCTATCCACCATCGAAGCTGACTATATTGGTGCAGGACATTATTGTGCACAATTACTCTGGATGAGTGAAAGGGAAATGTACCCTTGGGACATTTCTATAAGATTTTGGTGATTAAGTGCTCCACACAAATGCTTTGAGTAATATTTGTGCCAAAGACTTAAGAAGTGAAAATCAAGAGTAAAGGTATGTTTCTAAGACTTAGTACATTGTTTTGGAGACTAATGTATTGTGTCTAAGTGCTAGAAACAGGAAAAGACCAATTTGGAAAAGACTTGGCTGAGCAGCCAAGACTCTGCGCAGTCTGGGTGCACCGGACTGTCCGGTGGTGCACCGGACAGTGTCCGGTGCGCCAGGCTGGCTCTGGCGAACTGGCTGCTCTCGGGTTTCGTCGGCAGCGTACGTCTATAAATCACCGGACTGTCCGGTGGTGCACCGGACTGTCCGGTGAGCCAACAGTCGGCCGGGCCAACGGTCGACCGCGTAATCCGCGCGCGACGCGTGGCAGAGCCAACGGTCAGAAGGGGGCACCGGACTGTCCGATGTGCACCGGACAGTGTCCGGTGCGCCAACGGCTCTGAATCTCCAACGGTCGGCTGTGCCAAAATAGGAAAGAAATCCGCACCGGACAATGTCCGGTGGTGCACCGGACTGTCCGGTGCGCCAGGCGACAGAAGGCAAGAATTGCCTTCCTGAAATGCTCTCAACGGCTCCTAGCTGCCTTGGGGCTATAAATGGGACCCCTAGGCGCATGGAGGAGTACACCAAGCATTCTCTAAGCATTCCTAAGCACCAAGACTCCAATTCCGCGCATTTGATTCTTTGTGATAGCAATTAGAGCTCCATTTGAGTAGACAACTCTTCGGGTTGTGTTGTGAGCTCGAGTTGTGACTTGTGTGCGTGTTGTGCTCTGATTTTGTGTCTTGAGTGCATTGCTTATCCCATCCTTACTTCTGTGCTTCTTTGTGAACATCAAATTGTAAGGGCGAGAGGCTCCAAGTTGTGGAGATTCCTCGCAAGCGGGATATAGTAAACAAAGCAAAACACCGTGGTATTCAAGTGGGTCTTTGGACCGCTTGAGAGGGGTTGAGTGCAACCCTCGTCCGTTGGGACGCCACAACGTGGAGTAGGCAAGTGTTGGACTTGGCCGAACCACGAGATAAACCACTGTGCCTATCTGTGTTGATCTTCTTGTGGTTATTGTGTTTTGCAAGAACTCCTCTCTAGCCACTTGGCTTTACTGTGCTAACTCCTAATCAAGCTTTGTGGATTAAGTTTCAAGTTTTTACAGGATCACCTATTCACCCCCCCTCTAGGTGCTCTCAATTGGTATCAGAGCCGTTCTCTTCACGAAGGGACTAATCGCCCGAAGACATGGATCCTAAGGGAAAGGGGATGGTGGTCAACGATAAGGAGAAGGAGACCATTTTCAACGAGCCAAGGGACGACAAAGCTACTGACTCCGGCTCGAGTCAAAAGAAGAAGGAAGGGAAGAAGAAGAGGCGCATCAAGAAGATCGTCTACTACGACGACATCGATGAGTCCTCTTCTTCCCAAAAGGACAACGACCACGAGAAAAAGAAGACGGTTAACTCTAATTTTTCTTTCGATTACTCTCGTATTCCTCAAAGTACCAATGCTCATTTACTCTCCATTCCACTTGGTAAACCTCCTCACTTTGATGGAGAGGACTACGGATTTTGGAGTCACAAAATGCATAGTCACTTGTTCTCTCTCCATCCAAGCATATGGGAGATAGTAGAAAGTGGAATGCAATTTGATAGTACTGATAGTCCCATATTTATCAATGAGCAAATTCACAAAAATGCACAAGGTACTACTATTCTTCTAGCATCATTGTGCAGGGATGAATACCATAAGGTGAGCGGCTTGGATAACGCCAAGCAGATCTGGGACACCCTCAAGATCTCGCATGAGGGGAACGACATCACCATGCTCACCAAGATGGAGTTGGTGGAAGGCGAACTAGGAAGGTTCGCGATGATCAGGGGAGAGGAGCCAACCCAAACGTACAACTGGCTCAAGACCCTCGTCAACAAAATAAGGAGCTATGGAAGCACACGATGGACGGTCCACGACGTCGTCCGCCTAATGCTAAGGTCCTTCACTATCCTTGATCCACATCTTGTAAACAATATTCATGAGAATCCTAGGTACACCAAGATGACGCCCGAGGAAATACTTGGGAAGTTTGTAAGCGGACGGATGATGATCAAGGAGGCAAGATACGTTGATGATGCGTTGAATGGCCCAATCCACGAGCCTCAAATCGTTGCTCTCAAAGCAACGAGGAGCAAGGAAGTGCTACCTGGCAAGGTGGCACAAGTTGAGGCGGCGGGGCTCAATGAGGAAGAGATGGCCCTCATCATCAAGCATTTCAAGACGGCGCTAAGGGGTCGCAAGGAGCATCCCAACAAGAACAAGACGAAGGGGAAACACTCATGCTTCAAATGTGGTAAGATTGGTCATTTTATCGCTAATTGTCCCGATAATGATAGTGACCAGGAACAAGAGAAGAAGAGGGAAAAGAAGAAGGCCTACAAGAAGGCTAAGGGTGAGGCACACCTTGGCAATGAGTGGGACTCGGATTGTTCGTCATCCGACTCCGACAATGAAGGACTCGCCGCCTCAGCCTTCAACAAATCGTCCCTCTTCCCCAACGAGCATCACACCTGCCTCATGGCAAAGGAGAAGAAGGTAAACACTCGAAAGACTACTTATGCTTCTTCTAGTGATGATGAATCTAGCAATGATGAAATAGATTATGCTAGTTTGTTCAAGGGCTTAGAAAGAACTAAGATTGATAAGATTAATGAATTAATCGATGCCTTGAATGATAAGAATAGATTGTTAGAAAAGCAAGAGGATCTTTTGTATGAAGAACATGATAAATTTGTAGAGGCACAAAAATCTCTTGTTTTAGAAGTTAAAAGGAATGAAATGCTTTCTTGTGAACTATCTACTTGCCATGAGACCATTTCTAGTTTAAAAAGTGTTAATGATGATTTAAATGCTAAACTAGAAGTAGCAAATAGATCTAAGTCTTGTGTAGATCATGTTGTAATTTGCAATAGGTGTAAAGATTTTAATGTTGATGCTTGTAGTGAACACCTAGTTTCTATTGCAAAGTTAAATGATGAAGTGGCTAGTCTTAATGAACAACTTAAGACTAGCAAAAATGAATTTGATAAATTAAAATTTGCATGGGATGCCTACACGATTGGTAGACACCCCTCAATTAAGGATGGGCTTGGCTTCAAGAGGGAAGCCAAGAACTTAACAAGTCATAAGGCTCCCATCTCCGCCAAGGAGAAAGGGAAGGCTCCTATGATTAATAGTAGTCAAAAGAATCATGCTTTCATTTATGGTGATAAGTGATATTCTAGAAATGTTCATTATGATAGGAGTTGTAATGCTTATGATTCGAATGCCATGTTTGCTTCAAGTTCTTCTATTATGCATGATAGAAGTGCGACTAGGAAAAATGTCATTAATCATGTGCCTAGGAGAAATGTTCATGTTCCTAGGAAAATTAATGAACCTTCTACAAATTATCATGCTTGCAATGCTTCCTTTGCAATTTGTAGAAAAGATAAGAAGGTGATTGCTAGAAAATTAGGGGCAAAATGCAAGAGAGATAAAACTTGCATTTGGGTCCCTAAGACCATTGTAACTAACCTTGTAGGACCCAACATGAGTTGGGTACCTAAGACCCAAGCCTAAATTGCCGTGTAGGTTTATGCATCCAGGGGCTCAAGCTGGATTATCGACAGCGGATGCACAAACCACATGACGGGGGAGAAGAAGATGTTCACCTCCTACGTCAAGAACAAAGATTCCCAAGACTCAATCATATTCGGTGACGGGAATCAAGGCAAGGTTAAAGAGTTAGGAAAGATTGCTATTTCTTCCGAGCATTCTATCTCTAATGTGTTTTTAGTTGAATCGCTCGGGTATAATTTGTTGTCTGTTAGTCAATTGTGTAATATGGGATATAACTGCTTATTCACAAATGTAGATGTGTCTGTCTTTCACTACCGGAATTGCAGGCTTTGCCGAGTGTTGCATTCTTTGCCGAGTGCCTTTTGTCGGGCACTCGGCAAAGAAAGATTTGTCGAGTGCCGCACTCGGCAAAGTTAGGCTCTCGGCAAAGAGCCCCTTTACCGAGTGCTGAACACTCGGCACAGGGGGCTCTCGGCAAAGACAAGTTTGCCGAGTGTCAAACACTCGGCAAAGGGGGCTCTCGGCAAAGGGTCGTCAGCGGCCGTCCCAAAGCTGACGACCGTTAGTCTTTGCCGAGAGCCAACTGCTGGCACTCGGCAAAGAGGCTTCTTTGCCGAGTGCCACATATTGGGCACTCGGCAAAATGCTCTTTGCCGAGTGTCTTCTATAGACACTCGGCAAAGTATATTTGTATTTTTTTGATTTTGTCTCCCAAACTTTTTGTGGTATGTTCCTACACTATGTAGACCTACATGTATCATTTGTGGACAATTATAACAGAGTTTTGAATCGTTAGTAGATTTAGTTCGTTTATTTGAATTTCTTCGCAAAATTCAGATTTGAACTGTAGGTCACTCGAAACTTGGAAAACCGTGCATGCAAAAATGATATTCATGTTACTTACCATAAGTTACGACCGATTCCAGGAGCGTACCGGAAACTTCGAGCAACATACTCACTAAACATGGTCGTGAACTTGCCATCTACATGTTTAAAAATTGTATAAAACACAAAAAAAATCAGAAAATCATGAAACTTGTCCACGTGTCATGATATCATATGTACAGGCTGTGATAAAAATTGTAGAATGTTTGGAGAAAGTTGTGAGACACAATGTGTAGAAACCTAAGAGAACTACATAGAAACTCTATGATTTCATGTGTAGTTCTCTTAGGTTTCTACACATTGTGTCTCACAACTTTCTCCAAACATTCTACAATTTTTATCACAGCCTGTACATATGATATCATGACACGTGGACAAGTTTCATGATTTTCTGAATTTGTTTGTGTTTTATACAATTTTTAAACATGTGGATGGCAAGTTCACGACCATGTTTAGTGAGCATGTTGCTCGAAGTTTCCGGTACGCTCCTAGAATCGGTCGTAACTTATGGTAAGTAACATGAATATCATTTTTGCATGCACGGTTTTCCAAGTTTCGAGTGACCTACAGTTCAAATCTGAATTTTGCGAAGAAATTCAAATAAACGAACTAAATCTACTAGATATTGCAAACACAGTTATAATTGTCCCCAAATGGTACATGTAGGTCTACATAGTGTAGGAACAAACCACAAAAAGTTTGGTGGCCAAAACAAAAAAAATACAAATGTACTTTGCCGAGTGTCAGATGGTGACACTTGGCAAAATATGCTTTGCCGAGTGCCTCCCAGGTAGGCACTCGGCAAAGAAGTGTGAAGTAATATTTGCCGAGTGTCCCCTGGCCGACACTCGGCAAAGGATCCTTTGCCGAGTGTCGCCGATCTGGCACTCGGCAAAGCTTATTTTAAAAATAAAAAAAATCTTTGCCGAGTGCCAGATCGCGGGCACTCGGCAAAGAAGGAAAAATATATTTCCGCCCGGCTCCTTTCTTCTTCTTTCTCTCCTCACTCTCTCTATTTCTGAGTGCAGTTCGCCGCCGCGCTAAACCGCCGCCGTGCCGCGTCGCCTCACCGCCGCCCGCCCACGCGCCGCCTCACCGCCGCCGTGCCCACGGGCCGCCTCACCGCCGCGCCGCCTCATCGCCGCCCGCCCACACGCCGCCATCCGCCCGCTCGCCGCCGTCCGCCAGTCGTCCGCCCGCTCGCCGTCGTTCGCGCCTCCGCCGTCCTCGCCTCCGGTACGTAATTGAAGAATGGATTAATTGTGTATATGGATATGGATATGGTTCTTCTAGTTTCCACTACAAATAAACAGTAAACATAAATGTGTGCATATGGATACGGATATGGTTGTTCTGTTAATTAGTTGTAGAAATTAATATTAGTTGGTGATTGTGGATATGGATGTCGATTAAATGTGATTGTCGGCCATCGTGCCGTTGATATATGTGTGGATGTCAGCCATTGTGTTGTCAGTTTTATTTGCAGGTTTTGGAAACCTCCCCATGCAGGGGAGGTGCTGCCGAAATTTTGTATTGACAGGCTTGTTTATTTTTTTGCAGAGGTCTTCGTAGCCGTTGAGGGTCTTCCTGCACCGCGTCGAGTCGCCACTGCACTGACCCGCCACAGCCCCACTAGCCTGACTCCACCGCCACCCTAGGTATAACCTCTATTTCCGCATCATGGTCGTAGATCACGTAACCCAGTTAGGCGTCTCTCGTTCGAAAGAGATACGATGTAGATATGCAGATCTTTGCATATCTACAAATGTATCAGTTTCGAATTGTCCACGTTTTTTGGACAGCCCGCGGTTGCGTAGATGGTGTTAGTTTCCATGCTCTACTCCAGTCCGAGAAAGAGTTTCGGCGTCACCTCCCTGTTGTTCTCCGGACAGTACACTCTCCCTGGCAGGACGTGTATCCGGAGAACAGCGGGGAGGTGCTGCCGAAATTCTATCTCGGATCGGAGTAGAGCATGGAAACTAACTCCATCTACGCAACCGCGGGTGGGATTAGGACCTATCCTCACCTATTATAAGGTAGGAACGTAGTGTACATGCATTACATGTCTATATTAAACTATACTCGGTTATATATGTTAGAGGATGGAGGACCGTGAGTGGATGTACACGAGCCGCGTTCGACGTAATGATGTCACCCCAGAATGGATTAGTAAGACCGATGCTTTCGTGGAACGGGCATATGGCGAAGCTGCTAAAGGAGCTAGCCTAGTCCCTTGTCCGTGCAGCAAATGTGACAACCGGAAAAGAAAACCAAAGAAGTCCATGGTAGAACATATTTGGAAGAATGGATTTACGCCGGACTATACTCGGTGGATCTTCCATGGTGAAGCGCATCGCACGAGAGAGGAGGTGGTGAGACAACGCGTCGAGGATTACGATGCTGATGCCGGGGTAGCAGACATGTTGAACGACTATCACGAGGCACAGTACGCCGAAGGACGTACGGAGGACGAACCAGAGGCGACCGCAAAGGCATTCTACGACATGTTTGACGCGGCACAGAAACCCCTTCACGACAAGACAAAGGTTTCTCAACGGGATGCCATTGGGCGTATAATGGCGTTCAAGTCGCAGTATAGCATGAGTCGAGACGCCTTCGATGGTTTGTTGACAGTTATTGGCAGCCTGCTTCCGGAGGATCACGTTCTGCCAAAGAGCATGTACGAGGCACAGAAACTCCTTCATGCACTCAAGATGACGTATGAGCAGATACATGCTTGTCTGAAGGGCTACGTCCTATTTAGGAAAGAACACACTGAGGCAAAGTACTGTCCAAAGTGTAAATCGTCTAGGTTCATGGAGGTAGACTCTGGTGATGGACAGAAGAGGCAGCTCGACATCCCCGTGACAATCCTACGCCACCTTCCATTCATACCGAGGATCCAGCGTCTATACATGACAGAGGAATCCGTGAAACAGATGACATGGCACAAAAAAGGCAAACGATACAATCCTGACAAGATGGTTCACGCATCCGATGGTGAAGCATGGACCCACTTTGATGCCATTCACCATGAGAAAGCCAAAGAGGCTCGTAATGTTCGTGTTGCGCTAGCCACAGATGGGTTCAATCCCTATGGAATGACCGCTGCCCCATACACATGTTGGCCCGTGTTCGTTATCCCCATCAATATCCCCCCCCGGCGTATGCTTTCAAAGACAGAACATATTCGTGTCGTTGATAATTCCTGGACACCCGGGGAATAAAATGGGCGTGTACATGGAGCCTTTGATTGATGAATTGGTCCGTGCTTGGGAGGAAGGGGTATGGACGTACGACCGAGCTACGAAGACAAACTTCAAAATGCATGTTTGGTACCAGTACTCCATGCATGACTTTCCGGCGTATGGGCTATTTTGCGCCTGGTGTGTTCACGGTATGTTCCCATGCCCAGTTTGCAAGGAAGCTCTTAGGTTCATTTGGTTGAAGAAGGGTGGCAAATATTCGTCATTCGATAAACATCGACAATTTCTCCCTCCTGACCATGCATTCCGACTAGACATCAAGAACTTTACGAAAGGTGTCGTGGTGACAGACCGCCCACCTGCAATGATGACTGGTGCCGAAGTTCGCGAACAGATAGATGGTCTCGTGGCCAACCCAGAAGGTGGTTTTGTGGGATATGGTGAGCAACATATGTGGACACATAAGTCGGGCTTGACTCGGCTCCCCTATTATGATGACCTGCTCCTTCCACACAACATTGACGTGATGCACACTGAAAAGAATGTCGCCGAGGCACTTTGGGCAACAATTATGGAGATTCCTGATAAGTCAAAGGATAACGTAAAGGCAAGAGTGGATCTGGCAGAGTTATGTGATAGACCAAACCAAGAGATGAAGCCGCCTAGTGGTGGTAAGACATGGAGAAGGCCTAAGGCCGATTTCGTCCTGAGCAGGGCCCAGAGGAAGGAAGTACTACAGTGGATCAAGATGTTAATGTTCCCTGATGGGTATGCAGCTAACCTTAGTAGGGGGGGTGAACTTATCTACTCTACGAGTCTTAGGGATGAAGAGTCATGACTTCCACATATGGATTGAACGAATTCTTCCGGCGATGGTTCGAGGCTATGTCCCTGAGCATGTCTGGCTAGCGCTTGCAGAGTTGAGCTATTTCTTCCGCCAGCTTTGTCGGCACTCGGCAAAGAAGGAAACCTGGGAACCGGCAAAGCCATCTTTGCCGAGTGCTGTTGCCAAGGCACTCGGCAAAGGGACTGGCAAAGGGGCCCACTGGAGGACTCTTTGCCGAGTGCCGGTCCACTAGACACTCGGCAAAGAGTCCTCCTTTGCCGAGTGCCTACGAGAGCTCTCGGCACAGGGACTGGCGGTGGGGCCCACTGGACCCGTCGTTGCCGAGGGCCGTGGTAGCAGGCACTCGGCAAAATTTCCTCTTTGCCGAGTGTCGGGGGAGGCACTCGGCAAAGGATCCGTCACCGTCACTTGGTGCCGTGACGGTGACTTTTCTTTGCCGAGTGTCAAATGGCACTCGGCAAATTCTTTGCCGAGTGCCTGACAAAAAGTACTCGGCAAAGAGACCGCTGCCGATGTACAGTTCGCCGAGCATTCTTTGCCGAGTGTTACACTCGGCAAAGGCTTTACCGAGTGTAAAAGAGCCTTTGTCGTGTGTCTGAGACACACGACAAAGTAGCTAATTCCGGTAGTGTTTAGAAGGAGTGATGGTTCATTAGCTTTTAAGGGTGTATTAGACGACAAACTCTATTTAGTTGATTTTGCAAAAGAGGAGGCCGGTCTAGATGCATGCTTAATTGCTAAGACTAGCATGGGCTGGTTGTGGCATCGCCGTTTAGCACATGTAGGGATGAAGAACCTTCACAAACTTCTAAAGGGAGAACACGTGATAGGTCTAACAAACGTAACCTTCGAAAAAGATAGACCTTGTGCAGCTTGTCAAGCAGGTAAACAGGTGGGAAGCTCTCATCATACCAAAAATGTGATGACCACATCAAGACATTTGGAGTTGCTTCATATGGACCTCTTCGGACCCATCGCCTATCTAAGCATAGGAGGAAGTAAGTATGGTCTTGTTATAGTTGATGATTTTTCCCGCTTCACTTGGGTATTCTTTTTGCAGGATAAATCTGAAACCCAAGGGACCCTCAAGCGCTTCCTAAGGAGAGCTCAAAATGAGTTTGAGCTCAAGGTGAAGAAGATAAGGAGCGACAACGGGTCCGAGTTCAAGAACCTTCAAGTGGAAGAGTACCTTGAGGAGGAAGGGATCAAGCACGAGTTCTCCGCTCCCTACACACCACAGCAAAACGGTGTGGTAGAGAGGAAGAACAGGACGCTCATAGACATGGCGAGGACAATGCTTGGAGAATTCAAGACACCCAAGCGGTTTTGGTCGGAAGCCGTGAACACGGCTTGCCACGCCATAAACCGGGTGTACCTTCATCGCCTCCTCAAGAAGACTTCGTATGAGCTTCTAACCGGTAACAAACCCAATGTTTCGTACTTTCGTGTATTTGGGAGCAAATGTTATATTCTAGTAAAGAAAGGTAGAAATTCTAAGTTTGCTCCCAAAGCTGTAGAAGGGTTTTTGTTAGGTTATGACTCAAATACAAAGGCGTATAGGGTCTTCAACAAATCATCGGGTTTGGTTGAAGTCTCTAGCGACGTTGTATTTGATGAGACTAATGGCTCTCCAAGAGAGCAAGTTGTTGATCTTGATGATGTAGATGAAGAAGACGTTCCAACGGCCGCAATACGCACCATGGCGATTCGAGATGTGCGGCCACAGGAACAAAAGGAGCAAGATCAACCTTCTTCCTCAACAATGGTGCATCCCCCAACTCAAGACGATGAACAGGTTCATCAAGAAGAGGCGTGTGATCAAGGGGGAGCATAAGATGATCATGTAATGGAGGAAGAAGCACAACCGGCTCCTCCAATTCAAGTTTGAGTGATGATTCAAAGGAATCACCCCGTCGACCAAATTTTGGGTGATATTAGCAAGGGAGTAACTACTCGCTCTAGATTAGTTAATTTTTGTGAGCATTACTCTTTTGTCTCTTGTATTGAGCCTTTCAGGGTAGAAGAGGCCTTGCTAGATCCGGACTGGGTGTTGGCCATGCAGGAAGAGCTCAACAACTTCAAGAGAAATGAAGTTTGGACACTGGTGCCTCATCCCAAGCAAAACGTTGTGGGAACCAAGTGGGTGTTCTGCAACAAACAAGACAAGCACGGGGTGGTGACAAGGAACAAGGCACGACTTGTGGCAAAAGGTTATGCCCAAGTCGCAGGTTTGGACTTCGAGGAGACTTTTGCTCCTGTGGCTAGGCTAGAGTCAATTCGCATATTGTTAGCCTATGCTGCTCACCATTCTTTTAGGTTGTTCCAAATGGATGTGAAGAGCGCTTTCCTCAACAGACCAATCAAGGAGGAGGTGTACGTGGAGCAACCCCCTGGCTTCGAGGATGAACGGTACCCCGACCACGTGTGTAAGCTCTCTAAGGCGCTCTATGGACTTAAGCAAGCCCCAAGAGCATGGTATGAATGCCTTAGAGACTTTTTAATTCCTAATGCTTTCAAGGTTGGGAAAGCCGATCCAACTTTATTCACTAAGACTTGTGATGGTGATCTTTTTGTGTGCCAAATCTATGTCGATGACATAATATTTGGTTCTACTAACCAAAAGTCTTGTGAAGATTTTAGCAGGGTGATGACTCAGAAATTCGAGATGTCGATGATGGGCGAGTTGAACTACTTCCTTGGGTTCCAAGTGAAGCAACTCAAGGATGGCACCTTCATCTCACAAACGAAGTATACACAAGACTTGCTCAAGAGGTTTGGGATGAAGGACGCCAAGCCCGCAAAGACTCCAATGGGAACCGACGGACACGTCGACCTCAACAAAGGAGGTAAGTCCGTTGATCAAAAGACATACTAGTCTATGATAGGGTCTTTACTTTACTTATGTGCTAGTAGACCGGATATTATGCTTAGTGTATGCATGTGTGCTAGATTTCAATCCGATCCAAGGGAGTGTCACTTAGTGGCTGTGAAGCGAATTCTTAGATATTTAGTCGCTACGCCTTGCTTCAGGATCTGGTATCCAAAGGGGTCTACCTTTGACTTAATTGGATACTTGGACTCCGATTATGCTGGATGTAAGGTTGATAGGAAGAGTACATCAGGGACGTGCCAATTCTTAGGAAGGTCCCTGGTGTCGTGGAGCTCTAAGAAACAAACTTCCATTGCCCTATCCACCGCTGAGGCCGAGTATGTTGCCGCAGGACAATGTTGCACGCAACTACTCTGGATGAGGCAAACCCTCCGGGACTTTGGCTACAATCTGAGCAAAGTCCCACTCCTATGTGATAATGAGAGTGCTATCCGCATGGCGGATAATCCTGTTGAACACAGCCGCACCAAGCACATAGACATCCGGCATCACTTTTTGAGAGACCACCAGCAAAAGGGAGATATCGAAGTGTTTTATGTTAGCATCGAGAACCAGCTAGCCGATATCATTACCAAGCCTCTAGATGAGTCGACCTTTTGCAGGCTGCGTAGTGAGCTAAATGTCTTAGATTCGCGGAACCTGGATTGATTTATAGCATACATGTGTTTTATGCCTTTGATCATGTTCCTTTATGCATATTGTTGTTTATTAATGGTGCTCAAGTTGTACTCATGATCCCCGGACCTCACAAGTCCATTTGAAAGTGATGCACTTATTTAGGGGGAGGCATGCTACAACTTGACCCCTTGAGACTAACTGTGTGCTTTAGTTTGCTTGATTTAGTCTCAAAGGTGAATTGAAAGGGAATGTTGGACTTGGACCATGAAAGACTTCCACTGCACTCCGATGAAAGAGTAACTAACTCCAAGTTCATCTTCATGCTCTTATTGCCTTTTTACTCTTAATTGTAGATTTTGGTGAGGCAATGGGGTTTTAAGGGCCAACAATGATCCCGTTTTGGTGCTTGATGCCAAAGGGGGAGAAATTAAGGCCAAAGCAATAAATTGATCAGCTACCACTTGAGAATTTTGAAAATAGTAGAATAGAGTTTTGTTTTGTCAAAATACTCTTATTGTCTCTCTTGTCAAAAGTTGGTCTCTTGTGGGGAGAATGTTTGATTATGGGAAAAAGGGGGAGTTTTTGAATCAGTGATCAATTTCTCTTGGAATATCTTTCTCTATGCCTCAACAAGTGAGTTTGACTTAGAGATAGGAAATTGAGTTTGATTTGCAAAAACAAACCAAGTGGTGGCAAAGAATGATCCAAATATGCCAAATTTGAATCAAAACAAATTTGTGTTCTCATTTGAATTTATGTTGCATTTCTTTTAGTTGCTTTTTGTTGTGTTGACATTAATCACCAAAAAGGGGGAGATTGAAAGGGAAATGTACCCTTGGGACATTTCTATAAGATTTTGGTGATTAAGTGCTCCACACAAATGCTTTGAGTAATATTTGTGCCAAAGACTTTAGAAGTGCAAATCAAGAGTAAAGGTATGTTTCTAAGACTTAGTACATTGTTTTGGAGACTAATGTATTGTGTCTAAGTGCTAGAAACAAGAAAAGACCAATTTGGAAAAGACTTGGCTGAGCAGCCAAGACTCTGCGCAGTCTGGGTGCACCGGACTGTCCGGTGGTGCACCGGACAGTGTCCGGTGTGCCAGGCTGGCTCTGGCGAACTGGCTGCTCTCGGGTTTCGTCAGCGGCGTACGGCTATAAATCACCGGACTGACCGGTGGTGCACCGGACTGTCCGGTGAGCCAACAGTCGGTCGGGCCAACGGTCGGTCGTGTAATCCGCGCGCGACGCGTGGCAGAGCCAACGGTCAAAAGGGGGCACCGAACTGTCCGGTGTGCACTGGACAGTGTCCGGTGCGCCAACGGCTCTGAATCTCCAACAGTCGGCTACGCCAAAATAGGAAAGAAATCTGCACCGGACAGTGTCCGGTGCGCCAGGCGACAGAAGGCAAGAATTGCCTTCCTGAAATGCTCTCAACGGCTCCTAGCTACCTTGGGGCTATAAAAGGGACCCCTAGGCGCATGGAGGAGTACACCAAGCATTCTCTAAGCATTCCTAAGCACCAAGACTCCAATTTCGCGCATTTGATTCTTTGTGATAGCAATTAGAGCTCCATTTGAGTAGAGAACTCTTCGGGTTGTGTTGTGAGCTCGAGTTGTGACTTGTGTGCGTGTTGTGCTCTGATTTTGTGTCTTGAGTGCGTTGCTCATCCCATCCTTACTTCCGTGCTTCTTTGTGAACATCAAATTGTAAGGGCGAGAGGCTCCAAGTTGTGGAGATTCCTAGCAAGCGGGATATAGTAAACAAAGCAAAACACCGTGGTATTCAAGTGGGTCTTTGGACCACTTGAGAGGGGTTGAGTGCAACCCTCGTCCGTTGGGACGCCACAACGTGGAGTAGGAAAGTGTTGGACTTGGCCGAACCACGGGATAAACCACTGTGCCTATTTGTGTTTGATCTTCTTGTGGTTATTGTGTTTTGCAAGAACTCCTCTCTAGCCACTTGGCTTTACTGTGCTAACTCCTAATCAAGCTTTGTGGATTAAGTTTCAAGTTTTACAGGATCACCTATTCACCCCCCTCTAGGTGCTCTCAATGAGGCAAACCCTCAGGGACTATGGGTACAAGTTGAGCAAAGTCCCTCTCCTATGTGATAATGAGAGTGCAATCTGCATGGCGGATTATCCCGTTGAACACAGCCACACTAAGCACATAGACATCCGGTATCACTTTTTGAGGGATCACCAACAAAAGGGGGATATCGAAATTGCTTATGTTAGCACCCACAACCAATTAGCCGATATCTTTACCATGCCACTAGATGAAAAGACTTTCAACAAACTTAGGAATGAGCTAAACATCTTAGATTCTCGGATCTTTGATTGAAACATTGCACACATTGCTAATTTATATACTTTGATCATGTCTCTTTAATTTGGTACAAATACACATTTCTTATCCTTATTGTACCAAGGCTAAGACTAATATACTTCCATGACTATCTCTATGATTAGTCTTAGGTTGAAAGGGAAATGGAGTATTCAGCAAAGGCAAGGCTTCCACTCCAACTCTGGCGGTATCATTTATACTTTGCCTTACTCATAAAACTCTCAATTGGTATAAACCTTCACTCATATGTTCTTTACCAAAGGGGGAGAAAATATGCCCCAAAGGGGGAGAACTTTAAAGGCCTCTCAAGGTTCTTCGTTTTTGGTGATTAATGCCAAAGGGGGAGATTTTATAGACCCAAAGCAAAGGACCGCACCACCATTGTCAAATTTAAAACGCTTTCACAAAGGAAGAAATTATTTCAACTGGTATCTGTTTCACAAAGGGGAAGAAATTGTTTCAATTGCAAAAACCCTCTTGATAACTAAGGAGAGAACTTTTTTAGGGGGAGCTTTTAGGAAAAGCATTAGAAACAGAGGGAGAATTTTCAAAATCTTAAAAATCCTTCTTTGGAAATCATATTCTTATACCTTTGGCTATTTGCAAAAAAATTGAAAAGACTTTTTCCAAAAATATTTGCAAAAACAAGTTAAGTGGTGCAAATGTGGTCCAAAATGTTATAATAGAAGAAAGCAATCACATTTACTTAGACATATGTAGAAATTCTTTCAATTGGTTTAAATTCAAGTAACTTATGCACATCTATCAAAATTACAAACTAGTTACATTTCTCACTTTATATTTTCTTTGGTTTGTGTTGGCATCAATCACCAAAAAGGGGGAGATTGAAAGGGAAATGGGCTTACACATTTCCTATAATCGATTGTGGTATTTGACATCCATCACAAACCACTTGGACTAACGAGTTTGCCTAGTTGTCATTTATCTCAGGTGCATAAAGTTCAATATAAACCAACAAAGAAAATAAGTTGGGGACTCAATAATGTTTGGAGCAAGGACTAGTAGAAGTGCTGCCAGTGGCGCATCGGACACTGTCCGGTGTGCACCGGAAAGTGTCCGGTGCCTAGGCCAAGCACCTCGCAAACTGGCCACTCTCGGGTTTCTCTTGGAGATGCTCCACTATAATTCACCGGACTGTTCAGTGTGCACCGGACATGTCCGATGAGCCAACGGAGCAACGGTCATCTGCGCGCAACGATCGACTGCGATGAACAGTAAAAGCGCATAGTGCAGAAGTCAAAGCTGCAAAGTCAGAACACACCGGACTGTCCGGTGTTGCAAGAGGACAAAGAACTTCAAAGGTCAATCACTCCAAACCCCAATGGTCTGTAGACATGGCAGGCACCGGACAGTAAACAGTGTCATGTCCGGTGCACCACCGGACTGTCCGGTGTGCCATCGACAACAACAACTAGAATAGTGGTTGGGGCTATAAATACCCCACAACCACCTCCATTCAAGCAATCCAAGTTTTCTGAACTTCTCATTCCATACAAGAGCAAAAGCATTCACTCCTAGACACATTCAAAAGATCAAATCCTCTCCAAGCCACAAAATCAACTCAATTTCTTAGTGACTTGAGAGAGTGTGTTTTGTGTTTTTTTGTTGCTCTTGTTGCTTGGATTGCTTTCTCCTTCTCATTCTAATTCTTCTAAGTGCTTTGTAAAGCTAGCAAGAGACACCTAAGTGTGTGGTGATCCTTGCAGGGTCTTAGTGACCCAAGTGATTCAGGAGAAGCACTCGACCGGTCTGTGTGACCGATTGAGAAAGGGAAAGGGTTGGAATAGACACGGCCTTTGTGGCCTCCTCAACGGGGACTATGTTCTTTGGAACCAAACCTCAGTAAACAAATCATCGTGTTCATTTGTGTTGATCTCCACTTGATTTGTTTCCCTTTCTTTCCTCTCTCCAAAAGTTCGCTTGCTCATATTGATTTGAGTTTGCTCCCAAGGTTATCCACATTGTTTGAGCAACTCAAAGTTAGGAGAACTATCTTCCGCCCTTTGAATTATTTCTAACACTAACCCCGGGTATAGCACGTGTTCAAAGTTTATAATTTTCAGGTTTCGCCTATTCACCCTCCCCTCTAGGAGACTTTCAAGTAGCAAGAAAAGTCATCAACAATCACCAAAACATATCACTTCCTCCAAGAGAGCAAACCCCAAGTTGGGCCAACTGTCTCCACGTGAAGTAGATCGTCGGGTTGCTTGGTCATCACTTTGGTGACCAGGGAATGAGAAGCAGCAACCATTTTCCCATGATGACAAAATCTTTCTCATACTTTAATTTGGGTTATCCTTGGATGAGGTCAAGTGAGCTCAATCAGACCAGAAGCTAAAGCTCAAATAACCCAACCTCCCACTTCCAGATCTAAGAAGAAGATCTTGCCACAAGACATCGAGAAGAGACAGAAAAAACTGGGGAAATCAACATGAAAAACTTATTCAAAAGGGGAATCTGATAAATAAGATCTTTCTTGTCATCCAGAACAGAAAGCCCCTTTTTAAACCGCACTTTAAAATCGTTCTCAAGTAGTTGCGAAACCGAGAGCAAATTAAAGTGCAAATTGTAAACAGACACATCCTTTAAAACAAAGCTCTCATTCAAAAGTTATAATTTTTTGATACCAAAATTTGGTATCTCACATATACTAACATTGCAAATTTTTAGTATCATCGTGCTTTGATCAGTGGTGCCTCTTGGGTTTCATGTTTTACTTGTTGGTACTTATTTAGTTCATTTCCAATGATGGTTATAAACTCGTTTTGCAAAACAAAACTAACTTTGTGGAACAACCTTCTATTTTTCGAGAGGGGATACAACTTTTGGGTGGTACATTTTAATTTCCAAGAAATGTAATGGTTCGAGTTGATAACTAGGCTTGGTTTGGATACTCTAGTATCCACCCTAATCCACATGTATTGACATGTCAATCCACCACCTCAATACATGTGGATTAGGGTAGATACTAGAGATTATTTGGGTGCAAGGATATCAGAAGTGATTGGAGAGGCTAAAATGCTCTTGCTTTTTAAAATTGAATACCAAGGAATTTTAGTCCCTCCAATCTCCTTCGGTACACTTGCTCCCAAACAAGTCCCTAGAGTATCCAAAACGACTTATTCGGTTGCACAGAAATTGGAGGGACTAAGTGGGATTTGTAAGGAAAATGCACCCCGAGCCATTTAGCTTAATAGGTTTTGGTTTTTTATGATCAATATAACTTGTGGACTAATGTATTTTCCAAGTGTTTGTGTGTTGTAGTTTACAGGATGCGAAGTGGATTGGACTGAAGCTCTGAGGATGCAACACCTCAGAGAAGACATTATTCGCGTGATTGGTTGGCGGCAGCCTAGCCTCCTGGCTCACGAGGGCCTGCATCGGTTCGAACGCGCGCATCTCACTTCCCCGCTCATGCAGCCGAATGCACGGTGACCTGAACTGACCTGCACCCGCGTATACAAATTCGAACCGTGACATGCAGTTTACCAATCAAGTGCTCATCGACGGTCAATGCATCTGGCGGTTCTGGATGTGGCCAACCAAGCAACCAATCAGCCGGTATAAGACCCATATAAGACATTACAAAGTCATATTGAAGACACTTTATACATGGTAAGAGTCCAACACATCAAGAAGTAGAAGTGAGATACAAAGATGCAAAACAAAAGTGAAGTTGACAAAGTTGAGAGGAAGGGCTGACTGAATTGGAAGTGTTTCACAAAATCAAATCTACTTAAACTGACATGTCTTCAACTCTGAGATGTAGATAATTTTATAAGCTTTCCAAAAAGTCCAAGATCATCAAAATCGGAGTTCGGAGCTAAAAGTTATGGCCAAAATACGACAAGCGAGCAAGGGCTGTCCGGTGCACACCGGACCGTCTGGTGCGCCATCTTCGGAAGCTCCAACGGCTACCTTTAACGGCTAGTACACGTGGCATGTCTGGTGCACCACCGGACAGTCCAGTGCGCCGCTGAAAGCTGCAGAACTGCTTTCCAACGACTATATTTGAGTTGGGGCCTATATATACTTCACCCAACCGGCCATTTGGAGGTGTGAGAGCCCAAGAGACATACCAAGGCACATAGTTCACATTTACAAGAGCTCATACACCCACTTCAGGGATAACTGTCCAACTATGGCCGAACCCAAAAAGGAGAGGAGTAAAGGCAAGACGCTAACAAGTGTCAAAACTTTGGATGATTCTTCAAGCGAAGATGAACCTCCAAGGACATGCAGCCATCGGTCCTCATCACACTCATCACGCAAATGCCTTATGGCAAGAGGTAAAATAAGCATTCCATCTTCTAGTGATGAAAGTAGTAGTAACGAAAAAGGTGAGGGAAAGCCCTCCGTAGATGAGCTTGCAGAAGCCGTTAAATTTTTCCAAGATGTTTGCACTAAGCAAAAGGCTCAACTTAAAACCTTGAAAAGTAAGTTGATTAGCTCCCAAAATGATTATAAATGTTTGCTAGAAAAAATTGAAACATTTGCAAATTTGAATTGTGAGCTATCAACTAAAATTGAGCAATTAGAAACTAGTGCTTCATCCACTGCTACCGATGATGGCCTTGTTAAAAGGAATGAAAAACTTAAGGCTAAGTTAGCTAGCTCCCAAGAAGCTATTGAAAATTTGCTAGGTAAAATGGAAATTCTTAGCATACACAATAATGAGCTAACTACTATGCTAGAAAACATTGTTAGCACCCTAGCGGCATCTTTAGTTGAAATTCTCGAAATTATTAAGAAAGATGCTTCTGCTTCTTGCTTTGATTTAATTGATGATTCTAACCCCTGCAACCAAGTTCTTGTTGAGAATATTGTTGTAGAAACATGTTTGGATGAGGTTGCGAAGGAAAATGAGCAAGCAAGAAGTGGCTCGCTTTGGCAAGGCTTTGTATGTGACAAGAAAGGCAAAGCCAAACAAATTCAACATCCACAGGATAACACCACTGCGGGAGTGAACAAGCCTGTGGAGGGCAAAACCGTGATTTGTAGGTTATGCCACAAGGAAGGCCATAAGTCTTTCCAATGCAAGGCGATGACCGGGGATAAGCAAAGGCAAAAGCTCAAGCAAAAGCCAACAAGCAAAATCTCCAACACCTACATCAACAAGGTGGACAAAAAGTCTCCAACACCTACATCAACAAGGTGGACAAAAAGGCTGCTACACCATATTTGAACAAGAAGAAAAAGAATGGAAAGGTGATAGCAATCAAGGCCAACAAGCAAGACAACCAAGGAAAGGGGGCCAAACGCATCTGGGTGCCAAAGGAAATAATTTCAACCATGAAAAGCACCAAGAAGGTTTGGATCCCGAAAGGGAAGTGAGTAGTCCGAAGGACGACGGGAAATTTGGAGACTTGGCAAATTTGGGATGTATATCAGGGGATACATCATATTGGATCAAGTTCATTGCCAAGTGGATTAGTGAATATTTTAGACCCAAATTTCCCCACCCATGACTAAGGTAACTAGAATCGTTGTATTTCTTATTTTTATATATGTGTATTTTATTGTATCTAGTTTTACCTTTCATGCCTAGTATTTCATTTGGTACTTATTTGAGATTAACAATGCATGCATACTAGGTAAATCACAAGGTAGGATTGCTTGTTTTCAATTCATAATCTTGAGCAAACCTACATGGTTTAAAATGTTTAATTAAGCACGACACATAGCTTATTTAACATCCCTAAGTAAATGACACTAATACTTCAGAAACTTATATCCTACAATTGGTATCATTTAACTTATATGTGCCAAAGCTCGGAGTATAGATAATTTGCCCCTCTTGATATCAAATCGAAGTGCATGTCTCCTACAAGTATTCAAAACTTGTATGCACACTTTCAGGGGGAGGTTACTTTATAATCTAAGACTTTGAGACTAATACCTTTTTCGAGTCTATTTCATGTAGTAGTCTCATTGTAAGGAAAATGAAGTCCCCAGAGAAAGACAACAAGCTTCCAGTGCAAATCTGCAAGAATTCTTATGTCTCAAAGCCTACCACTTGTCTTCAAATGGTCCGCCAATGATTTTCAATTGGTAACTCTGAGAGTACTGAAAGGGAAATGTGCCTTTGGGCCATTTCTAAGTATTTTGGTGATTAAGTGTCCAACACAAATGGTTTAAGTGTTAAATTGTGCCAAAGACTCAAGAAGTGAAAATCAAGGTACAAGGTATGATTCTAGACTTAGTACATTGGTTTTTGTGTACTAACATATTTGTCTAAGTGCCAGAATCAGAGAAAATACAAAAGGAAAAAGATTTGGCTAGAGCAGCCAAGACTCTGCGCAGTCTGGGTACACCAGACTGTCCGGTGCGCCAGGCTGGCGTCTGGTCAACTGGCCGCTCTCGGGAATTCGTCGGCGGCGTACGGCTAAAATTCACCGGACTGTCCGGTGAGCCAACGGTCGGTCGCGCCAACGGTCGGCCGCGCAATCCGCGCGTGACGCGTGGCCGAGCCAATGGTTTGATGGGGGCACCGGACTGTCCGGTGTGCACCGGACTGTGTCCGGTGCGCCAATGGCTCCAAGTCTTCAACGGTCGACTGTGCCAATTTAGGAAGGCGATCTGCACCGGACAGTGAACAGGGGATGTTCGGTGGTGCACCGGACTGTCCGGTGCGCCACCCGACAGAAGGCAAGAATTGCCTTCCAAGAATGCCTCCAACGGCTCCTAGTTGGCCTTGGGGCTATAAAAGGGACCCCTAAGCGCATGGAGGAGTTACCCAAGTATACTTTGAGCATTCTTAATCATTCACACTTCGTCTTCACGCACTCGATTGACTTTCTTAGTGATTTGAGCTCCGTTCTAGTGGTGAACTTTGTGCTATTCATTTGAGCTCAAGTCTTGGCTGTGTGTGTGCGTATTGTTGCGGATTTGTGTGTGTTGCTTCCCTCCCTTACTCTAGTGCTTTCACTTTGATCCTTATTGTAAGGGCGAGAGACTCCAAGTTGTGGAGATTCCTCGCAAAAGGGAAAGAGTAAAGAAAGAAGAACACCGTGGTATTCAAGTTGATCATTGGATCACTTGAGAGGAGTTGAGTGCAACTCTCGTCCATTGGGACGCCACAACGTGGAGTAGGCAAGTGTTATACTTGGCCGAACCACGGGATAAACCATCATGTCTCTTGTGCTTGTTCTCACTGTGACTATTGTGTTTCACAAGAGCTCGGTCCTTAGCCACTTGATTTCATTGTGCTAACACTTAATCAAGTTTTGTGGCTTTAAGTTTTAAGTTATTGCAGGATCACCTATTCACCCCCCTCTAGATGCTCTCAATTGGTATCGAAGTCGTTCTCTTCAAGAAAGGGACTAATCGCCCAAAGGGATGGATTCTAAGGGAAAGGGGATGGTGATCAGCGACAAGGAGGAGTCCTTCCTTAATGAGCCAAAAGACGACAAGCCCACTGACTCGGGCTCAAGTCATAAGAAGAAGGATGGGAAGAAGAAGAGGCGCATCAAGAAGATAGTCTACTACGACAGTGACGAGTCCTCTTCTTCTCAAAGAGACGACGACGACAAGAAAAAGAAAACGGTTAACTCAAACTTTTCTTTTGATTATTCTCGTATTCCGCATAATTCCAATGCTCATTTGCTTTCCATTCCTCTTGGTAAACCTCCACACTTTGATGGAGAGGACTACGGATTTTGGAGTCACAAAATGCGTAGCCATTTGTTCTCTCTTCATCCAAGTATATGGGAGATAGTAGAAAATGGAATGCAATTTGATAGTATGGATAATTCCATGTTTATCAATGAACAAATTCACAAAAATGCACAAGCTACCACTGTTCTATTAGCATCCTTGTGCAGGGAAGAGTACCATAAGGTGAGCGGCTTAGATAACGCCAAGCAAATCTGGGATACCCTCAAGATCTCGCATGAGGGGAACGACGCCACCATGGTCACCAAGATGGAGTTGGTGGAAGGCGAACTAGGAAGGTTCGCAATGATCAGGGGGAGGAGCCAACTCAAACGTACAATAGGCTCAAGACCCTGGTCAACAAGATAAGGATCTATGGGAGCACGAGATGGACGGACCACGACGTCGTCCGACTAATGCTCAGGTCTTTCACCATACTTGATCCTCATCTTGTGAACTCTATTCGTGAAAATCCTAGGTACACCAAGATGACGCCCGAGGAAATACTTGGAAAGTTTGTAAGCGGGCGAATGATGATCAAGGAAGCAAGATACGTTGATGAGGCATTGAATGGCCCAATGCCCATCTACGAGCCTCAAAAGGTGGCTCTCAAAGCAACAAGTAGCTGGGAGGTGCTACCTAGCAAGGTGGCGCAAGTTGAGGCAGCCGGGCTAAACGAGGATGAAATGGCCCTCATTATCAAGCGTTTCAAGACCGCACTAAGAGGACGCAAGGAGTACCCAAACTAGAACAAGGCAAAGGGAAAACGCTCCTGCTTCAAGTGCGGTAAGCAAGGTCATTTTATTGCTCAATGTCCCAATAATGAAAATGACCAGGTAGACAAAAGACATGGGAAGAGAGAGAAAAAAAGGTTTACAAGAAGGCGAAGGGTGAGGCACACCTTGGCAAAGAGTGGGACTCAGATTGTTCTTCATCCGACTACGACAACGAAGGACTCGCCGCCTCGGCCTTCAACAAATCGTCGCTCTTCCCCAACGAGCGCCATACTTGCCTAATGGCAAAGGAAAAGAAGGTAAACACTCAAGAAACTCATATGTACTCTACTTCTAGTGATGAGGATTGTAGTGATGATGAAGTAGACTACACTAGCTTGTTCAAAGGATTAGATAGAGGTAAAATAGAAAAGATTAATGAGTTGATTGATGCAATGAATGAAAAAGATAGATTGCTAGAAAGGCAAGAGAAAATTTTGTATGAGGAACATGACAAATTCATTAGTGCTCAAAAGTCTCTTGCCTTAGATATTAAAAGAAATGAATTACTTTCTTCTGAGTTATCTAAGTGCAATGAATCTATTTCTAGCTTGAAGACATTGAATGATGATTTAAGTGCTAAGCTAGAAGTAGTAAATAAATCTAGTCCTTGTGTAGAGCATGTTGTAATTTGCAATAGATGCAAGGATTTTAATGTTGATGCTTGTAATGAACATTTAATTTCTATTTCTAAATTAAATGATGAAGTAGCAAGTCTTAATGCTCAACTTAAGACTTGCAAAAGTAATTTTGATAAATTAAAATTTGCTAGGGATGCCTACACTGTTGGTAGACACCCCTCAATTAAGGATGGGCTTGGCTTTAAGAGGGAAGCCAAGAACTTAACAAGCCAAAAGGCTCCCATTTTCATCCAGGAAAAAGGGAAGCCTCCTATGGCTAGTAGTAGTCAAAAGAAACATGCATTTATCTATGATAGAAAATTTTCTAGGAATGATAATTATAATAGGAGTTATAATGCTTATGATTCACATGCCATGACTGCTTCAAGTTCTTACTTTGTGCATGGTAGAAACATGTCTAGGAAAAATGTTGTTAATCATATGCCTAGAAAAAACATTGTTCATCATGTGCCTAGGAAAATGCATAATGAATCTGCTACTGTTTTTCATGCCTGCAACACTGATTTTGTACTTTCATGTAAAAATAAGAAAGTGGTTGCTAGGAAATTAGGGGCAAAATGCAAGGGAGATAAAACTTGCATTTGGGTCCCTAAGGCTATTGTTACTAACCTTGTAGGACCCAACAAGAGTTGGGTACCTAAAACCCAAGCCTAATTTGCCTTGCAGGTTTATGCATCCGGGGGCTCAAGCTGGATTATCGACAGCGGATGCACAAACCACATGACGGGGGAGAAGGAGATGTTCACCTCCTACGTCAAGAACAAAGATTCCCAAGATTCGATCATCTTTGGAGATGGGAATCAAGGCAAGGTTAAAGGACTAGGGAAGATTGCTATTTCATCCGAGCATTCCATATCTAATGTATTCTTAGTTGAATCGCTCGGGTATAACTTGTTGTCCGTTAGTCAACTTTGTAATATGGGTTACAATTGTTTATTTACCAATGTAGATGTGTCCGTCTTTAGAAGGTGTGATGGTTCATTAGCTTTTAAGGGTGTACTAGACGGCAAACTTTATTTAGTTGATTTTTCGAAGGAAGAGGCCGGTCTAGATGCATGCTTAATTGCTAAGACTAGCATGGGCTGGATGTGGCATCGCCGTCTAGCACATGTTGGGATGAAGAACCTTCATAAACTTCTAAAGGGGGAACATGTGTTAGGTCTAACCAATGTATCTTTCGAAAAAGATAGACCTTGTGCAGCTTGTCAAGCAGGTAAACAGGTGGGAAGTACTCATCATAGCAAAAATGTGATGACCACATCAAGACCTTTGGAGCTACTTCATATGGACCTCTTCAGACCCGTCGCCTACCTCAGCATCGGGGGAAGTATGGTCTTGTTATTGTTGATGACTTTTCCCGCTTCACTTGGGTATTCCTTTTGCAGGATAAAACAGAAACCCAAGGGACCCTAAAGCGCTTCTTAAGGAGAGCTCAAAATGAATTTGAACTCAAGGTGAAAAAGATCAGGAGCGACAACAGGTCCGAATTCAAGAATCTTCAAGTGGAGGAGTACCTTGAGGAGGAAAGTGTCAAGCACGAGTTCTCCGCTCCCTACACACCACAACAAAACGGTGTGGTAGAGAGGAAGAACAGGACACTTTTAGACATGGCGAGGACGATGCTTGGTGAATTCAAGATGCCCGAACGGTTTTGGACGGAAGCTGTGAACACGGCTTGCCACGCCATAAACCGGGTCTACCTTCATCGCCTCCTCAAGAAGACATCATACGAACTCCTAACCGGTAACAAACCCAACGTGTCATACTTTCGTATATTTGGGAGTAAATGTTATATTCTAGTGAAGAAAGGTAGAAATTCTAAATTTGCTCCCAAAGCTGTAGAAGGTTTTTTGTTAGGATATGACTCAAATACAAAGGCGTATAGAGTCTTCAACAAATCATCGGGTTTGGTTGAAGTCTTTAGCGATGTTGTATTTGATGAGACTAATGGCTCTCCAAGAGAGCAAGTTGATCTTGATGATGTAGATGAAGAAGATGTTCCAACGGCCGCAATACGCACCATGGCGATTGGGGATGTGCGACCACAGGAACACAAAGAGCAGGATCAACCTTCTTCCTCAACAATGGTGCACCCCCAACTCAAGATGATGAACAGGTTCATCAAGAAGAGGCGTGTGATCAAGGGGGAGCACAAGATGATCATGTTATGGAGGAAGAAGCACCACAGGCCCCTCCAACTCAAGTCCGAGCAACGATTCAAAGGAATCATCCCGTCGACCAGATATTGGGTGATATTAGCAAGGGAGTAACTACTCGCTCTAGATTAGCTAATTTCTATGAGCATTACTCGTTTGCCTCTTCTATTGAGCCTTTCAGGGTAGAAGAGGCCTTGCTAGATCCTGTCGGCGTTTCGAACCCGGGGTGTCCCTGGACCGACGAGTAAATTGTCGTCGTGTGCCCCAGCCCAGATGGGTCGGCGCGAGACGGAGCGCGAAGGGGGGAAAAAGCCAGAGGGAGACAGGCGTAAAAGGGGAAACCCGCGGCCTTCGTGTTTGTCCCGCGCCCAGGTCGGGTGCGCTTGCAGTAGGGGGTTACAAGCGTCCACGCGGGAGGTAGCGAGAGGCTTACGCGAGCGCCGTCCCGTCCTTCCCCGCGCGGCCAACCCTCTGTAAGAGGGCCCTGGACCTTCCTTTTATAGGCGTAAGGAGAGGATCCAGGTGTACAATGGGGGGTGTAGCAGTGTGCTAACGTGTCTAGCGGAGAAGAGCTAGTGCCCTAAGTACATGCCATCGTGGCAGCCGAAGAGGTTTTGGCACCCGGTTCGTGTGGTGTCATGGCCATCGGAGGAGCGCTAGAGCCTGGCGGAAGGACAGCTGTCAGGGTTGTTGAGTCCTTGCTGACGTCTCCTTGCTTCCGTAAGGGGGCTGAGAGCCGCCGTCGTCAAAGAGCATGCGGGGCGCCATCATTACCTGTTTACTGGGGCGAGCCAGATGGGACACCGGTCTTGTTCCCTGTAGCCTGAGTTAGCTTGGGGTAGGGTAATGATGGTGCCTCCTGTGACGTGGTCGGTCCGAGCCCTGGGTTGGGAGAGGTGGAGGCTCCTCCGAGGTCGAGGTCGAGTCTGTATTCCGAGGCCGAGGTCGAGTCCGAGCCCCTGGGTCGGGCGAGGTGGAGACCGTCGGCTGAGGCCAGGGCTGAGTCCGAGCCCTGGGGTCGGGCGAAGCGGAGTTCGTCGTCTTCCGTGGCTGAGCCCGAGTCCGAGCCCTGGGGTCGGGCGATGCGGAGTTCGTCGTCTTCCGGGGCTGAGCCCGAGTCCGAGCCCTGGGGTCGGGCGAAGCGGAGTTCGTCGTCTTCCGGGGCTGAGCCCGAGTCCGAGCCCTGGGGTCGGGTGAAGCGGAGTTCGTCGTCTTCCGGGGCTGAGCCCGAGTCCGAGCCCTGGGGTCGGGCGAAGTGGAGTTCGTCGTCTTCTGGGGCTGAGCCCGAGTCTGAGCCCTGGGATCGGGCGAAGCGGAGTTCGTCGTCTTCCAGGGCTGAGCCCGAGTCCGAGCCCTGGGGTCGGGCGAAGCGGAGTTCGTCGTCTTCTGGGGCTGAGCCCGAGTCCGAGCCCTAGGGTCGGGCGAAGCGGATTTTCCTATGGCGCCTGAGGCCGGACTTGGCTACTGTCAGCCTCACTCTGTCGAGTGGCACAGCAGTCGGAGCGGCGCAGGCGGCGTTGTCCTCTTGTCAGGCCAGTCAGTGGAGCGGCGAAGTGACTGCGGTCACTTCGGCTCTGTCGACTGAAGGGCACGTGTCAGGATAAGGTGACAGGCCACCTTTGTATTAAATGCTCCTGCGATACGGTCAGTCGGCGTGGTGACTTGGCCAAGGTTGCTTCTTGGCGAAGACTGGGCCTCGGGCGAGCCGAAGGTGTGTCCGTTGCTGGAGGGGGTGCTCGGGCGAGACGTAAATCCTCCGGGGTCGGCTGCCCTTGCCCGAGGCTGGGCTCGGGCGAGGCAAGATCGTGTCCCTTGAGAGGACCGATCCTTGACTTAATCGCACCCATCAGGCCTTTGCAGCTTTGTGCTGATGGGGGTTACCAGCTGAGATTAGGAGTCTTGAGGGTACCCCTAATTATGGTCCCCGACAGTAGCCCCCGAGCCTCGAAGGGAGTGTTAATACTCGCTTGGAGGCTTTTGTCGCGCTTTTTTGCAAGGGGACCGGCCTTTCTCAGTTGCGTTTTGTTCCGGTGGGTGCGCGCGAGCGCACCCGCCGGGTGTAGCCCCCGAGGCCTCGGAGGAGTGGTTTGACTCCTTCGAGGTCTTAATGCGTTTCGCAATGCTTCGGTCGGTCTGGTTGTTCCCTCATGCGAGCTGGCCGTAGCCCGGGTGCACGGTCGGGTCCCAAGTTCTCGGGCTGGTATGTTGACGCTGTCAACGGTTTGGCCGGAGCCGGGTTTGCGAGAGCAGCCCCCGAGCCTCCGCACAGGGCGAGAGGACGGTCAAGGACAGACTCGACTTTTTTACATACGCCCCTGCGTCGCCTTTCCGCAAGGAGGAGGGGGGAAAAAGCGCCATGTTGCCCTCGGAGGGCGCCGAACATGGTGTCTCCAGTGAGCTGCTAACGGGTAATCCGAGTGGACGCCCGTGCCCCATTTGTTTGGGGTCGGCTAGAGGCCCGGAGGCGCGCTCCAAAAGTACCTGCGGGTGATCTGCCGGACCCGGTCCCCTTTTGACGGGGTCCGAGGGCTCGATGCCTCCCTCTGATGGGATTCCGTTACAAGATCGTTCCCATTGGTCTCAGAAATGTCCTAGGGTACCTCCGGAGCGTAGCCCGAGCCTTGGTTATGTATCGAACGTACCCAGGGTCATCCCTCGCTCTGCGTCTGAGGCGGCTGTGAACCCTTCGAGGGCCAGCCTACGAACCCCTAACTAGTAGTTGGCGTGGAGCCCGAGTGGCCTGAGGCGGCCGTTGAACCCTTCCGAGGGGCCGGCCTTCGAACCTCTGACCAGTAGTGGGCGCGGAGCCCGAGCGCTCTGAGGCGGCTGTTGAACCCCTCCGAGGGGCCAGCCTTCGAACCTCTGATCAGTAGGGGGGCTCGGGGCCCGTTTCCTTCGCGGAGAAGGATCCCTTTCGGGGTATCCCCCTTTCCCGGTCCCTGTTGTAAGAGAGAGAAAGAGGAAAAGGAAAAGGATACGAAATCGAATGATGTGGCGCACCTTTTTTGACGCGATCATTATGGCGAAGGCGAAGCGTAGCCCGCTTCTCCTGCCAAAGGTGCCGCCTGTCCCGCCGCAGAGTTAATGCGACGGGACGAGTGGTTTGCGGGGCAGCCATTGCGCGTGCGCGAGCCGTTCGAGGAACGGGCTTTTCGCTTTGAGTTTTGAATCCCGCGGTGGGTTCGGGCAACGCGTTGAACGGGTCTCGCCTGGGTCTTTATATATTCGGGAGAGGGTCCGGTGACGGTTCTTTGCTCTGCTACTTGCCTCCTTCTTAGGTTTTCGCAACCCGAGGGAATAGCCAGAGAAAGGGAAACTGCCCACCCAGTCCTTTCCGCCGCCACCTCCTCTGCTTGGTGATGGCCGACCGGGTGACCATTGTTCCGCCGCGCGACCCGTGGCCTTTCTCCACAGTCACGGCGGATGACCTGGAGGCCCTCGTCGCTGAGGGTTTACTTCGCCCCCTCTCCGATGAGAGGCAGCCGGAGTGGATGCCCCCCCCGAGCGGAGCCGCCCCGTCCCCGCCGCCGGGGTATGTCGTGAGCTTCGTCTCCTTTCACGAGCGGTGGTTCGGAGTGCCGGCAAGCCGTTTTATGCGGGCGATTCTGCATGTCTACGGGGTGGAGCTGCACAACCTCAGCCCCAACTCCATCTCGCAAGCCGCCATCTTCGCAGCGGTTTGCGAAGGATACTTGGGGATTGACCCTCACTGGGACCTGTGGACTCATTTCTTCTCCGCGGAGCTTTTTGCTTCGTCGACGGGGGAGAGAAGGGTCCGCGCGGCAGTGCGGGCCGGTGGCTGCATCCTCCAGCTGAGGCAGGCGCGGGCGCAGCAGTATATTCCCGCCATCCTTGCGTCCTCGAACAAAGGGTGGCAGCGCCGGTGGTTCTATCTCCGAAATGACGACGAGAGGCTCCCGTCGTTTTCTGAGCGAGTGGTGACCGTCGCCGCCGATGCTTGGCGCTACGGGACCCCGCACGACAGACAGAAGAATCTCCAGCCCCTTCTGAAGGCCCTGGAGGTGTTGCAGAAAGGAGGGCTCACCGCTGCGGGAGTGATTGCCGCCATTCATCGCCGGAGGGTGCTTCCCTTGACGGAGCGGCGGTTGCCGCTTTGGGAGATGACGCCGGAGGCCGACTTGGAAGGTTCGCGGATGTCCTCGGATCCCCTTCCCGTCGACGACTTCCACAGGCGGGTAGCCGTTACGTTGGGGAAACCGGACGCCGGCGCCCTTTCCCAGCCCTTGATGCGTCCCGACCGCGGGTGTGTGTCCCTGGTGAGTGTCCGCTCCTTCTTTCTCCTTGCGTCGGATTGCCCTTGGTTCTCACGGCTGAGACTTTTCGTCTATCTCCAGGAGGTAGGGTGTCACAAGCCTTCCCGGCCACCGGTCCCGGAGGACACGGCGGACCGAGCTGCGCGGAGGGTTGCCACGGAGAAGAGGAAGGAGAAAAAGGACGCGAAGAAGGCTCGGGCCCGCGAGCGGACGCGGGCCCGAGACGCCTTGGAAAAGCTCCATCGTCGGCAGGAGAGGGATGGACTCCCGAGGGAGCCATCGCCGGAAACGCCTGACGATGACGACGACGATGAAGACGATGACAAAGATGACGATCTGGCTGCCCGCCTTGGCCTTAGCCCGGGTTTGAGGCTAGGCCAGGAGTCGTCAACCAGCCCCCGAGCGATCTGGCGCCGTCGGTTTCCGGGGCCGGGACGCCGGGGTCCCGGTCCAAAGAGCGGGGGCAGACCGAGGGGGTACTTGACCCCTCGGCTGGGGAAGTTGAGGTGACCCCGGGGAGTCAGGCCGAGCTGCCTGTTCCCTGAGAACCGTCGCCCGTGTCGGCTGCGCAGGAGGGCGATCCTCAGGTCGTCGTGGCAGCGCCTGGGCAGTCCGTCTCTCGTGCGTCTAGGGCGCCCAAGGCGAGGATGGTACCGAAGCTGGCAGCGAGGCAGACCTCGGCGGTACCTTCAGGGGTCGAGGTTCGAGACACCTCCCCACAGGCACGGTTGATCATGGCCCGGAGTGGGTAAGTACCTTAGGATGTCTTCGTCCTGGCTCCTCCTTTGTATGTCCCGACCCTGACTTTCCTTTTCTCCTTAGCAAGCGGAGTCATGGTCCGACCGATCTGGCTCCCCGGAAGGTCCTCAAGACGGCGTCGGCTTCCGCAGCTGGTGCCACGCCGGGCCTCGCCGGCCAGCTGACCTCCTCACAAGACGCCCCACAGCGGGGGGCTCAGGCGGCTCCAGTTGCCGTGGAGCGAGCTCCCGAGGCCGGCTCTTCTGTCGAGGCAGCCGTTGCGCTGGGGGAGGCTACCAGCGCGGCCAAGGCCTTGGGCCCACCAGACATGCTGCCGGCGATGGCGCCGGCTGCTGCCGAAGCCGTTGCCGTCCTGGCCGTGCAGCGACCCGTCGCCGCCGACGCTGAGATGACCGAGGCGTCGCCACTTGGCGCCTCAGAGGAGGGGGGCGCGGGACCGTGACCCGTCCTGTCGAGCGGCAGCCTTGTCCCCGCGCGGCGGAGCTCCGAGGGGCGGCGCCAGTTGCTTCGGTTCCGGACCCGTGAGGCCTCGGATCCCTTCTTCGTTCTTGACGATGAGCGGGAGGAGCAGTCTTGGGACGAGCTCCGTGAGTGTGCCGAGGCAACGGTGGGGTTGCTCCAGTCATCCTTGGAGGTCTTTTGCAGGGACGTTCCCAAGATCCTCCAGGTAATGATTTCAGGCATACCTTTCTTATGATCAAGGCGTCCTTTGTGACGCCCCGCTTCCTTCCCTCAGGATCTGACGGATCTGAACGCCGCCAAGTCGTCGTTCATCCGCCGCGAGGTCGATGTCTGGGGTTCGCTGCGGTCCCTGAGGACCTCGCTTGCCAGGGCTACCGCGCGCCTCTCCCAGCAGAGCGCCGAGGTGGCGGACCTTCGGTTGCTCTTTGCCGATCTGGGAGCAGAGGCAGCAGCGGCACGCGTAGAGGTGCAGCGGCGGCAGTCGGAGCTTGACCAGGTCACCGGTGAGCGGGACCAATCTCGGGGCCGGGCCGCCGAGGCCGAAAGCCGGGCCAGAGCCCTTGCAGCAGACCTAGCCGTAGCCCAAGCCGCATCCTCGGAGCAGCGTGCCCGAGTCGGAGGTATGTCTTGGCTGTTTTAAGTTTTTGCTTCAGCTCGGTTCCTCAACTTGTGTAACACCATAAAAGCCATCAATTAAAATAATGAATTTAGTTATTATATTAATTAGGGTCATAAATTTTTTTTAGGTGTTTAATTATTTATTTGCATTTTGAATCAATTTTTGTTGTGTGCGCTTGATTGATTATCGGATGTTTATTATCAATTTATTTTAAAAAGAAATCCTAGTAATTAAATAATAATTAAGAAATATAGTAATTATTAGTCTAAAAATAAGCTTTCTATTTATAAATATTTTTGGTGAATTTTTATGACTTTTTGACCTCTTTAAATAATCATCTCGGAATAAAAAAAAACTAAACCTACGACCGGCCCACTAGGGGCCCAACCCCCAAACCCTAGACCTACTGCACGCGCGCGCTCTGGCTTTTCAGCCAGGCAGCCGCCGCCACCTCCCTCTCTCCTCTCTTCTCTCTCCCACTCTCTCTCCTCTCACCGCTCTCTCTCGCCTACACGCGCGCCGACCCGCGTGCCAGCCGCGCCGAGCAGCCCCAGCCACGCGACGCCGGCCTCCCATGCCGCGCGAGCCACGCCGGCCCCTGCGCACTGCCCCCCGCGCGCAAGCACGACGCCGACGCTGCCCTGCGCAGCGAGTCCAAGCGCCGCGAGCCCCGTCGTCCGTTCGTTTCCTACGATTAGTGGAAATCACTGCGAACGTTTCTTCCTCTCCATTATTCTCTCCCTCGTTATTCTCTAGTAACTGACGTGTGATGGCCATTGAAGACTACGTTACTCCCTTCCTCCATCATTGGCGTTGAATTCGACCCCTCCCCTACCTCCTTAATCCTATAAATAGGAGCCATCACCGGTTGAACTCAGTCACCCACTCGTTCTTCCTCCGGCTTACTCCTTTCTCTCCTCCCGTGCTACTGCTCAAGTAGAGCAGTGCCAACGCCCTCCGTTTGCCACTGCTGTCGCACGTCGGAACCGCATCGACACCGTTGGAGATCACCAGCGAGGTCCCCGAGCATCTCCCCTGCAACCCTCACCGCCGGTGAGAAACGACCCAGAACCCCTGCCTCACGCCCTGCTCGCCTAGGCCCTTTTCAGCCGTTCGCTGAGAAGCTGAGTTCAGGGTGACATTTTGTGAGTTGATCCCTGTGTCATGTCAGTTCTTTGCCCACAGCTTCCAATGTTCAGAAAATAATCAAATTAGGTTCACTATCTTCTGTGCTATTCCCTAAAATTTAAGGTTAATTTTGTTTAGAGCCTTGCAATAGTGTTTCCAATGCAGACTTTTTGGCTCGTATTAAAAATAGATTTTACTATTACCTTATTTTGTAGCAAATTACATGTTCTCATAGATGATTTTGGAATGCGTTTGCTTTATTTGATTTATGCGTAGTTTTCCTAGTATGAAATTCAAAAGAAATTGTGAACCATTTTTTTCTTAATACATTAGATAATTACTTATCTTTCATGATAAGTATGAATAAATTTGATACTCAAATATATATATATATATATATATATATACTGTTTTTATATATTACACCTGGGTGCATTCAATATAGAGAATGCACCCAGGCGCAACCTACGCGCCCATGTGCACATGGTCCGACCCAACCTATCCCCAAAGCCGAACCGACGCTGCCTTTTCACTTACCCGCGCCCGACTGCGCCTTTTCCACTTTCCTTGCCCTCCGCGTACGTCTCAATCCATTCTCTTCCCCGGCGACCTAGCCCTCGCCGTAGCCGTTGTGCGCTCGCTCCAGTTCCCGTCTTCCTCCATCCCGCACGCTCCCGCTCGTTCCCAGCTCCGGCCCCCTCCACACTTCTCCGCGAACGGATCCTCCGCTCCCGTCAGAGACCGCGAACGTCCCGCGCCGGAGAAGTTTGCGCCCGCGACCGCCGTGTAAGCGCATTCGATCTCTCTCCCATTTCTCTGTCCCCATTTTTTGGATTTGTTTTGTTATTTTCGGTAATAGACAGGTAAACCCCATTTTTTCCCCAAGTGTTGCAACTATTATTATTCGTTGATTGGAATTATTAATTGTTGTATTCTAGGTTATAATCTAGGTTAATGCGGATACATTTCATTTTTGAACAAGCAGTTTGTGTTCTAGGTTATAATCTCAGATGTTTCCACTTTTATTGTAACTGCAGTGTACCTTTTGTTGCAACTGGTCCATGACATAAGTTGCAACTGTATAATTTTTACTTTCAGACCACATACATCATTACTGTCTTTTATAACTGTGCTCGTATACAACTAGTTATTTGTTTAAATTCACTGTTGGAACTGTCCCAGTAGTAATTTTTTTAGCAGTCTTGTTGCAACTGGCTTATGTAGCATGTTGCAATTATGTCCCAGTACTAATGTAATTGTGCAGCATTATTGTGTATTAGTTTGTTGATTAGCAATTTTTGGTTATGAGATCTGTACCATGTGTTTGTGCCCTCATGTTTTTTGCATTCTCATTTTTTCAGTGTTTTTTATAATGGATCAAGATCAGAATGTATCAGGCCAGCAAGGCGCTCATGCTGTCCGTCGTTCTCCCCGTGTTGAAAACAAAAGAAAGCAATTAGATAAAAATGAATTAAAGAAAAGGAAGAAGAGATTAAGGTTGAAAGTCCCTCCTATACAAGATGCCGAAAGTGATGATGAAAAAGACACAGAGTTTGTTCCTGGTGGCGATGGGTCTGGTGATGACAATGTTGGTATTGTTGGTGGAGATGAAAATAAGGGTATAACTAAGACACGAGCTATTCGATGCTCACCTAGAAAGTTTATAAAGCTTGTGAATTCTCTATCTGATGAATTGAAAAGTGAAGTGGTTGCTAAGGGGTTTGGCGGCCTGCTTAGGTTCAAGCCACATTTATTGTCGAGAAAGTTGCTTAGCTGGCTGATGCGGAAGCTCAACCCAGAAACAATGAAATTAGAGATTGGTGGTGGGAAAGAGATTCAAATCATCGAACACAGTGTTTGGTGTGTTTTGGAGTTACCAAACGTTGGCAGTGATCCGCCCACCATGTCCGATGCAGATGCTCGTGCCCTGCGGGACGAGCTGGGGGTGCAAATTTGTGGGAAATCTTATAGACGCATATCTGGCATCAATATATCTGTTATCACTGATAGATTGCAGAAGAGGACTCTCAATGGTGAGCTGGGCCTGAGAGCCTTTTTCATGGCAGCATTTCAGTGTCTTCTATTCTCCAATACTGACACTCGGATCAGGATTGATGATGTGAAGTACACTCAGGACATCCAGAATATTGGCAACAAGAACTGGTGCAAAGCTGTAGTAGACAGGCTGAGCATAGCTGCTCGGCTTTATAGAAAGGATTTTGCTGAGAAAGGCATTAACGCACCAATCAGTGGATGCGGAATCTTTGTAGCTGTAAGCTCAACACACACATTCAATTTTTGCCCTTGCAACTTACTCTTCCAATTACACAAGTAGTAATTTTTTATGTTTACTGTCA
The DNA here is from genome assembly GCF_902167145.1 of Zea mays. Classification (NCBI taxonomy): domain Eukaryota; kingdom Viridiplantae; phylum Streptophyta; class Magnoliopsida; order Poales; family Poaceae; genus Zea; species Zea mays. The sequence goes on along the minus strand of NC_050098.1, from coordinate 40,411,106 downwards.
CAACTGTCATATGTTACAAGTTGCAATTTGAGGGCATTTTTTTATGATAACTTAGTTCACACATTCACATGTATTTTGTAATTTATGTTGTTCATAAAGTAGCAATAATTTTAGTATGAGGCTATTTCAACTGGCTTATTGCACCTGTGCCAATTTGGTTTACTTTTTTTCATTATATGAATTCAACCTAAAATACCCATGTGTCTTTTACCTAATGTTAAAAACATGCAGATGCTTTATGTCGACAACCTGCAACATGGATTAGACACAAGTCCTTTTTCAATCCCTCGATGTGCTTTCTTGGACTCCAAGATGATTGATGCTATAGCAAATATGGATCTCAGGGGAGATGTTCCTCCTGGGACCACTGAGTTTGGACACCTCAGGGTAAGTTGCAAATGATACTCCACAATAGTTGCAATTTGTTATTCATTTATCATTTTATCATTGTTTTTTTTACTTTCAGTTGAGAAGTATCACTGACACGTGCTACGGCGTCCCCATTGGTGCTCTAGCAATATTACATGCTCCAGTACCAGCACCTGCCCCAGTAGCAGTCCCTAATCCAACAGCAGCACCTAACCCAGTAGCAGCAGCATCTGTCCCAGTAGCAACAGCAGCACCTACTGGGACATCTGCTGATGTGCTTGGCACATCCCATGATCCCGTCGGTCATGCTTCCTTCAATATCCAACCCCCAGTCTTTTACCAGTACCCTAGCTTTAGATCTTCTTTTGGTCAGAGTATTACTGATTTAGTTGGAAGGAGTAGGAAGTCAGATGCGCTGAACATCTTGAAGGCGTTTGATGAAAGCACTAGTGAAGCCCAGTCGTACGCACAGAAGGCTGTGAAGTATTCAACAATATCCCGCGACCTTATGGCAAAAGCTCACCACGAGTGCTACACTGGCATTCAGAAGCTTATCGCTGACGCTATCGTTGAGAAGCGAGCTGCCAAAGAGCGCAGGAGGAAGGTGAAGAACGACCCTAGAGCAGGAGCAGGTATTTTTTGTTGCATATAGGATAATATTATTGTTTGCAAGCACCCACCATACAAGTTGCAATTTGCCCAGACACATCAATATGTGTTTACAATCATTTTTTAAATTTGTTTGCAGGAGCAGGAACTAGTTCAATTGCACCGGAGGACCAATCTAGAGGAGGTGATGGTGAAGAAATTATACGGAGTCCCGTTGCAATTGACCCTAGAGCTGGAGCAGGTATTTTTTATTGCATACAGTATAATATTATTGTTGCAACCACCCACCATACAAGTTGCAATTTTACCCATATACATCACTTTGTGCTTTCAATCATTTTTTTAAATTTGTATGGAGGATCAGGAACTACTTCAAATGTACCGGAAGACCAACCTGGAGGAGGTGATAGTGAAGAAATACAGTTGGATTGCAGTGGTGGAGATCTTGATGACAGCTTAGATTTTACGAGAACCCCATCGTGTGGTGTTGACATTGATCTGGAAGAGGGAAATTTGAATAGAAGTAAGCCTACCTATGTCTTCCATGCTTAAAAAATGTTTTCTCTCATCTTGATTATTCCTTTTTTTTCATTTATATTTTTTATTCTTTCCCCTGGCAGCACCTCCTGATTTACGTGGGTCAACCCGAAGTATTGATGATATATTGGAAATGATCTATTCCCCAGAGCACTTTGCAAGCATTGATGGCGAGGTTAGTTTATCGTGTTTTTTTATTACCATCAACTCCTTTTTTCTGATTAATATTATGATTTTTCCCCTTTTTCTACAATTACAGTCCCCTCCCAATAGCCAGCCGACTCGTGCACCACGAATTGCTGTTCGCAAGAGGAAGGCTTCCTCAAACCCCCCTGGCAATGATCAACCGCCTGTGGTAAGATCATCTGATACCCATGTGAAAGCAGTCCATAGTTGCAATCGGGCCCCACCTATTGTAGTAATCATAGCCTATATCAACTTGCAATTAATCATATATTATGAACAGGGACCACCTGAGACAGAAGAGGAGCCTCTGAGCAGGGACACTGGGATGCAGCATCCTACTGCCCAGGTATGTTCATGCAATTCGTGTCTTTTTTTTATAATATAAATGATTCACTTTCATAATACAAATATGTTAATTTGGCTATTCTACTCAACTGCACCAAGATCATATAACTTACTCAAGGAGGAGCGATAGGTCCATTCAAGTTGCCAACACACAGAAGGCAGAGGCTGAGAAGAAAAAGGCTGAGATTGAGATGAAGAATGCTGAAGCTGAGGAGGCTGAGAAGAGAAAGGCTGAAGCCGAACAAGCTGATAAGAAGAAGGCAGAAGAAGCTGAGAATAAGAGAAAGGCTGAGGCCGAAGTAGCTGAGATCAAGAGAAAGGCTGCTGCTGAAGAAGCTGAGAAGAAGAAGGAAGTAGAAGCTGAGAATAAGAGAAAGGCTGAGGCCGAAGTAGCTGAGATGAAGAGAAAGGCTGCAGCTGAAGAAGCTGAGAAGAAGAAGGAAGAAGAAGCTGAGGATAAGAGAAAGGCTGAGGCTGAAAAAGCTGAGATTAAGAGAAAGGCTGAGGCCGAAGAAGCTGAGATTAAGAGAAAGGCTGAGGCTGAAGAAGCTGAGATTAAGAGAATGGCTGCAGCTGAAGAAGTTGTGAAGAAGAAGGCTGATGCCGAGAAGAAGGTTGATGCGGAGGAGAAAAGGATACAGGTTGCAATCCAGAAACAGCTAAAGGACAACATCAAAGCTTTGAAAAAGCCGGTGCCCGCTGCCAAGTTAAAGAAGATGTTCCAGTTACAAATGTCAAAAGAATATGCTGAGCAGCGCCAACAGTACGAGGACAGGTTGAACATGCTTCGTCAGGAGGCCAAAGCTGAGATTGATAGTTTGGAGAAGAGCATTGATGGCCAGGCAGGACCCAGCTCATCATTTGATGATATACAGTTCCCGGCGGAGTCTGATGATGATATCAACAATTTGACCCAACCAATCCGACTTTCTCAAGACGAAGTCTCAGTAGGCCAGGCTGATTTCAGTGAGTTTCAAAGGATGATATTCAAGCGCCTAGGTGATAGAGTGCTGAAGAAGCCTAGGGAGTACATATCCCCGTTCAAGATCCCTCGTAATCGACCTGAGATACCCCTGGCCAAGGCTGTTGCACTTAGGCGGAAGATCGCATCTGATCCTGAGCTGAAAAGGTTTTTTTTTGTTTTCCCAAGTTGCAATTGCTATTTACATTTTATTTTGCAATTCTAACCAAGTAGCAATTATTTTTCTTGAACAGTTAGTTACTTATATAGCAGTAGCAATCGCACCTAATGCGTGGTTGCAATCACACCATAACAGAAGTTGCAGTCATTTTTATTTAAAAAGAATTTCACAGAGTTATATAGTACATGCAATTACAACACACTAGTTGCAATTATACTACACCAGTAGTTTGCAATCATATTTGTGTAACAGAATTTCCCAGAGTTATTCAGTACTTCGAAATCACACTAGACCAACAGTTGCAATCACAGCACACCAGCAGTTGCACATTCTACTGTTCTTCTCACTAATCCATATGTTTTTTTCTTTTTTTTGTTGATGCAGGAGAATTTTGTTGGAGTTTGGCCTTCTTGTTGGACTAACTGGCGAGGAAATTTTAACATCTTTTTCTAATGACACCCTTGGCGAGTCAGGAATCATAGACTTTTTCGTGCACTGCATGCGACATGATGATATTGTGCACAAGGTTGATTCTTGTGGATACAGAGTGTTTCTGACCACTGGTTTTTATGTAAGTTTCTTCTCCAAAACCATGTATTTTTTGTATACTGTCTTGCATTTATGTGTTTAAACTAATTTAATCATTTATCATTTCTCTTTTTTATTTATTCTCCAAACTGGAAAACACATACAGTTCAATGTATAAACGTGTGAAGCAGTACTCAACGCTGATAAATCTGAGACGGAAGAATTCATATATGTATGGAATAATCTGATGTCTGAGTGCGAAAACTATGATTTGTCAAGAGCAAAATTGGTTAGCAGATCTTTCCCCAACCCACTTTTTTCATACATACAATTTTTTACTTTCCATCATTTACAGTTGCAATCACCAGGACACATACTTTGCAACTGTCTATACTTTTTTCTTGCAACTTCTTTTTTCATATATGTTTTCCATTTTTAGTAATTAGTTTTCTACTCCTTTCTTGCACCAGGTTTTTGTCCCTATCAAAGATGGTGCTCACTATTTTGTATATTGCTTCAATTTTATCCATAAGCGTATTGATGTGCTGGACTCGAACGACTACTTCCTGAATTGTTCTAATCAGGAAGAACGGCACAAGGCTGTCTTTGCCAAAATCCCAATCATCGATGCAGCCTTCCAGAAAGTTTCCAACCTCAAGTTACCCAGAGTTAGCAAGTGGAGGCGGCCTTTTATTGATGTGCCAAAGCAAGCAGGTCCAAGCGATTGTCTTTTTTTTTGTATGGAAGTACATGGAATATTATGATGGGGACAAAATGACCAAGGAAATCAATCCGGTTAGCCATGCTGTCAACTGATTTTCTATCTGTTTTGGTGCTTTTTTTGTGTGTTTTCTATGTTTGCATCATAATATAGTCACTGACCATTATGATGTTTTTATGCCATTGCAGTTCAAGGGCCCGATATACAGATGTGAGCTGTTGCGTTACGAGATCTTCCACCCTTTGAACCAAGCTGAAATTCCTGGTTCGCTTGATAAGTTTAGAATTGGTGGTCGTCCGTTGCCAATTGAATGGGATAGTAGTCAGTCGAACAATTAGATTCATGCAAAAACAATCTGTTGTGTTATGCAGTAGTCAGAAACAATCAGTTGTGTTATGTTATCTCCAGAAACAATCCAGTAATGTTGTTTAGGTTGCAACCAGCGCACTGTTTCCATTTGCAACTGGTCTATTCATCTAGTTGTTATCGTACTCTAAACTGCAGTTTCCAATTTTGTTTGAAAAATCCCAGCCATTGCAGTTGCAACCAATGTATATGTTTGTGTTCTGTACCCACCGGCGAGGTGGAGTCCTTCCATATGAGGCAGTTGCAACCAGTGTATATGTTACAGTTGCAACTGAAATTGTAATCGTAGTTGCAATTGGCCATGACCACTCATTTTTATATCTATGTTTTGGTAACCAGCATGATGGCAAACTTTGCAAACCTGTTTATGAGTAGTAGCAACTGTTATATTATAATAAAACAAGATATATTTTAATTATATGTCGAGACGTAAACAGATAACACAGATTCATGTATTATTCAGTGTATACATACAGTTGCAATCAGCGCAACTACGATGTTGCAATTGGTTGGTCATGTGTGTCCACTGTTTTCCGAACAGTCACACAGTCATTATTGAGTTTAACTTACACAGAGTTATAAAATAAGATAAAATTGAAATATTACATTGGAGATTCAGTCAGATTCATAGTCATCCTTAATCACTTTCGTCCTGCTAATTAACATGGCAAGTTGTCGCCCTCCTAATTCTTGCAATCACCGCGTGTGCTGCTGACTCCTGCACCGCCATAGTGCACCCAGATTGCTGTGTATCATCCCCCTCACTCTGTGCCTCATCTTGATTCCCATCTAGTCCTTTTTTTATTGTTGGGCGACCTCTTTTTCTTGGAGTCCAACCTACAGTTTTTGCACTTCTCTTTTTGTCCTTGTTCTCGGCCGCTCTACTTCTGTTTGGGTTCTGAGGGCATGTTGTGCTATAGTGCCCCCTAACATGGCAGGTTTGGCACTCTCTTATGCCCTGACCACCACTATATGTGCTGTATGGATTAGCAGGTTCCACACTATTTTTAGCACATTTAGCCCCACTGGCAGACTTCCTACCCTTCGTGCGCGACACTGGCGGTTCAGTCAATCTTAGATCAGTGAGGCAGTTTGCAGAATCTGGATTCAGGCCCGATTCCGGTGGTGGTGTAGGTCCAGTTGGCATCACAACAGGTTCTATATTGTTGTCAGAACTTTGTTGTGTTGGTGCAATGGGACCAATATTCCGCCGTCCTTCTGCATCTTGCTGCAACTCAGTATTTGTTGCTTCGTCCGGACCAATCGGACCAATCTCCGCTGTTCGTAGAAGCTCAATCCCAGGAGTTATCATGTCGATGTGCCTGATAGTTTCAGTGTATGCTCTATCAGATTTGCTTCCCGCTCTTCCCAGTCGCATTAACTTTGGCAGCAGCTTCGACAACCTTGACTGCTCTGTCTCATTTTGACCACCAACACTCACATCGTGCCGGTCCCACGGAACCACAGATCTTGCATTACGTGTATATCGCTTCAGAATGTACTTTTCAGGTATGTTTTGGACTTGGAGGTGGGTGAATGCCTTTATTATCTGCATGCAGAACAGACCTGCATTTTTTTTGTTGCAATTTGGATGTAAATATGCAGGAACATCAATGTTTAATTTTGTTAATGTAACGAGGTTGCAATTCATCTCACCTGTATGCTCCCACTGCATGCATTCGCATTTATACACGCCTGCTGCTTTGTCAGCCACCACTTTGAATGCGTGTTGTGCCCAGCAAAATGTCCCATCGCCTTTCTCATGTTTCACCAAGTAACCGCATTCCACTCCCGGATCAGGCTCTATCACAAAAGCTGTGCTATTAATATATTCCCTCTTGTATTCATTGTACACAGCCCTGGTGTACACCCTGCTGAGTTGCTCATCAAATCTTGATTTGCAGGCTCTGACAACTTCAGTCTGCATCAATACCAGCAGTTGCAATCACATCAGACAGCAGTTGCAATTACATGAGACAGCAGTTGTAATCATTGTTTGTTTAACCAATTTTTGGGCATAGTTATATAGAAGTTGCAATCACACCAGACCATCAGTTGCAATTACACCAGACAACAGTTGTAATCATTGTTTGTTTAACAAAATTCCCCAGAGTTATTCAGTGCTTGCATCCACACCACACCAGCAGTTGCAATTATAACACAACAGTAGTTGCAATCATTTTGTTTACATTTTTTAACAGATATTTGGGTAGAATTATACAGTAGTTGCAATCACACCACACCAGCAGTTGGAATCATTTATGTTTAACAGTTTTTTTACAATCAGACCAAAAAATTCAGGGGTGTGGGCAAATACCTATGAGTAGTGTGATTCCCCAGCATCCATGTGGTCTGTGTGCTGAATCGAGACAAGCACCCTCTTTGCAAATATATGCAGGCTTGTCACATTGTTAACATAACCATCTTTCAAAACCCTATTTTGGCTCTCAGATCTTTGGGTGGAAGTCATTCGCCCACAGTACATGCCTTTGAAATATGTTGCTATCCATCTCTTCCTTTTTTGCCACAATGCAACAATTGCAGGGTGTTCTCTTATGCCACATTCATCCACCAGTTTATTCCACTCCACCTCAAATTGTGTGGGCCCCAGAGGATAGTTTATCCGGGACTGCAGTTTCTCCTTTAGATTATTATCATTGTGCAATTTGTACAGCTCCTCGAGTTCGTAATCCCATGTTCTGGTTATGTGCCATCGGCAATTTCGGTGTTGTGTCTTGTTAAACACAATCCTTATTGCTTCCTTCATCGCTGCATCTTCATCTGTTTGTCAAAAATAAAAATCAGCAAAAAAACCCCAATAGGTTTGCAATCAAGCAGTTTAAAATATTGCAATCATCTTCAAAGATACAGTTGCAACAACACAGCAGTAATTATGTGACCAGCATTTTTTTGTAGCCAAAGCATACCTGTAAGAATCACAAAAGGTTGCTGACCACCCATGCAACTTTTAAAGGTCTCAAAAAGCCATCTGAATGTGTCTATTGTTTCATCCCGAAGAAGTGCTTGGCCAAAGGACACATTTTTCAAATTATTGCTACAACCCACAAACATGGCCAACGGCATATGCTTGTTGTTAGTCTTGTGTGTTGTGTCAAATGTGACTACATCCCCAAAATCCTTGTATTCTGCACGCTGACTTGCATGACACCAAAAAATGCTCCGAAGCACATTTGTTTTTGGTTCAAAATCCACATCCCAGTAAAAGTATTCATTGTGTTCTTTGCACTCCCTGAAAAATTGGAACAGTTTATCCATGTCACCATCCCTCTCCTCCCTTGCTTGCTCAGCTTTCCTGTACCATAAAAGAAAAAACAAATGAAGATGCTGTTGTCAATATATCGCACAAAGATATGATGTCAGTTTTTTTTATGACCTACTTGTTATGGACATCTTTCTCTGTGAACGGCCAGTTTTGACGGCCTCCAAATAATTCTGACATTACATTCATTGCTGCCTGTGTTGGCACACCACTCTTTGACATGATTGCAAACAGGTCATCCAACGCTGCCTCCCTCTGCTTATGAGAATGCATATATCTCACCATCCTTGGTGAGGGTTCAAGTTTGTGATTGTGTGCTTCCTGAACATGATGAAAATACCAAATATTGCGCTTCTTGTCCTCCTTCACCTTCACATAAGCAGGGCAACCAATTCTCATCGATGTCTTATTTGTCATAGGCTCCTCATTCTCTTGACCTGGCTTCAGAAACCCCTCACGGTTGCAAACCCAGTGTGTGGTTTCTTTACTAGTCCTTTTTGTCCTGACACTAAAACCAGTCAACTTTGCATAGTCAAGGTAAAAGAGGTAGGCTTCTTCTTTTGTATCAAATGTTTGCTGCACCCTGGGGACAAACACATCAAGTATGTTTGCATCCTGCAGGACAACACGCAATCATGAGTTTTGCAATTAGAGGATACACATAGTTGCAATCAACAAGCAAACAACGTTGCAACTGGAACACAAACACACCATGCAACTGTAATCAGTGAGTAAAAACAGAGACTCAAGTTTGCAATTAGAGGATACACCTAGTTGCAATCAACAAGCAAACAACGTTGCAACTGGAACACAAACACACCATGCAAATGTAATCAGTGAGTAAAAACAGAGACTCAAGTTTGCAATTAGAGGATACACCTAGTTGCAATCAACAAGCAACAAACGTTGCAACTGGAGCACAAACAATGATTACAACTGTAATCAATGAGTAAAAACAGAGACTCAAGTTTGCAATTAGAGTATACACCTAGTTGCAATCAACAAGCAAACAACGTTGCAACTGGAACACAAATACACCATGCAACTGTAATCAATGAGTAAAAACAGAGACTCAAGTTTGCAATTAGAGTATACACCTAGTTGCAATCAACAAGCAAACAACGTTGCAACTGGAACACAAACACCCCATGCAACTGTAATCAATGAGTAAAAACAGAGACTCAAGTTTGCAACAAACGATGCAACAGAAAATCAACAAACCACGCACGGTGGAGCAACAATTTTTGATTGTTTTTTTTCTTACCGGATGGAACAGCTGGGCTGCATCCGGAGTGATCAGCGATCCAGGTGGAATTGAAGGCGGTGGCGTCAGCAACGTTTTGTGATGCAAGGGATCACCTGATCCGCCGCGTACACCCGCTCCCGTTGTCGCAATCGGAGACGGCAATATCGGATCAGCACCTCCAGCCACAACAATCGCCAAGGAATTAGGGGAGGAGCATCGAGGCGATTCAAGGTGCGGCAGCGACGGTGGGGCCATGGATCTAGGGTTAGAGGATCGGAGGAAGGAGGAGACGGCGGCGGCGCGGTGACAGGGATGCGATCGGTGGCTGCGGGGTATAGGGTGGCGCGTGGTCAGGGAGGCGCGCGGCGGCGGCGGGGGGCAGGGAGGCGCGGGAAGGCCGAGGGCGCGATGAGGCTTGATGGGGTCGTATTTATATATTACGCCTGGGTGCATTCAATATAGAGAATGCACCCAGGTGCATTTTAGTGCTGTCGTGTATATATATATATATATATATATATATATATACACACACGTATGTAGATAGGTACACATATCGCCTACCAATATTAACAATGATATAGAGATCCTCTAACAGAAATGTTGAAATAATATGCTAGTGATCATGTCTACTAGCAGCTTAATAATTCTTTAAATGAATTATAGGTTAGTTATCTTATAAGTAGCAATATAATGTTTATCGAGTGAAATGTTAAAAGAAATTGTAACCCACGTGCTCTCCAATAGGAATATAATAATTAACTGGTTAATTATTTAGATTCCATAAGATTTGGACTAGTGTTATATTTACATATTTTTTATTATTTTATAAGAATTTACATAGTATGCGCTTCCATCGTCAATTTGCCATATAGATTCCTCTAGTGTATTCCCGAGACTAAATTATTAGTAGTTTACCTCGTAGCAAATGAAACAATCGTTGATATGGATAGACTTATGTTATAATTACAAATCAAGTTTTATTTTTAGACGTCTTCCTTTTATATGTATGATTTGTAAAGTGTATGTTTCATTGTTTGTTGAATGGTGCGTGTTTATTTATTGGTGAATGATTTCTTTTGTATGTACGATATGTGAATCGTTATTAGAAGCTGATTGTGTGGTAGAGGATCCGAATTCGTTTAAGGACGATCCGCAGGACTCGCTTGAGCAAGGCAAGTGGATTCTCCCTCTGCATACTCTGTTTGTACCTATTCATTGCATATAACAATGTTTACTTTTTGATATATTGCATAACTTGATGGGTTTACCTAATTAAGGATTTCCTAGATTTACTACCTGTATTCCTTGTTTAACCTGGGAAAATTATTAAGTTGTGCAAGAATTTGTGCTACCGCTCAACTTAATGATTTCTTAATGTCACTCATTAATTGGTTTTAATGTTCCAAAGATTTAATTGGCAATTATGGCATTAACCCGATGGTTAAGATAACATTATTACAAATTTAATTGGAACATGGAGTGACCATCCAGGATAACAGTGCAACCACGAGTGCTATCATGGCTCTGGCTTTGGTAATTAGCTCTAAATGCTTAGTGCCTAGCAACCTTACCTGAAAGATGGGCAAGAGGGGGAGCGGTAGGTGCTGGCAGCCCACGTTAACATGGGGTCGTATTCTTGGCTAAGGTACTTCACCCAGGGGGCCACCACCATCGTCTTAGAAACCTTAGCAGGTTGCTTCGTATTAAGTGTATTTTGTGAAAGCCTCATAATGGATCCCTAGCCATTCACCTCGGCAGTGTTTAAGGGTCCGATCAACCCGGGCTAGACGGGATACATGGCTTGTGGGTAAAGTTGTACCACCTCTGCAGAGTGTAAAACTGATATATCAGCCGTGCTCCCGGTTATGAGCGACCTGGACTCCTCACATGATAATTGAACTTGAAGATGGAATTAAATTGAGATCCGATGATCTGCCAATAATTTGCTTAAGTGGTTTCACTTAAGTGTTTTTGTTATATTCATATTCCTTTGTTTAAGTGGGATATTTGGGATTCACACTTATTAGTAAGACATGTGTTGTTAATAAAATATTGACCAACTAAAATGCTTACTACTCAACCTTAGCCTCACCTTGTTATACCTGCATTAGTTTTTCCCCCACTTGCTGAGCCCCGACCATAAGTGAGCTCACCCTTGCTAATATTTTGATCAGAGGGTGATGCTGGAGACTTTGATGGAGATTTTATCGACGACGATGAATTCTAAGTCTAACGATACGCCGGTCAACTTCCTGTGGGAGATTGCCTAGTTGTTTATTCCCGCTTTACTTTGATGTGATACTTGTTAAAGATACAATGTTTCAGATGATGTAATAAAGTATTATACTCTCTTTACGCCTTTATTGCATTGTATTTTGATATATTACACTTGTGACGTCAACATATGTGTGGAAATGGATCCTGGCACACATATGGTATGCGCTCGGTTCTACCCCCTGGAAACGGGTGTGACAGAAGTGGTATCAAAGCTATGCTGACCCTAGGTCGTTAGATTAGTTAGAAATGGAAAGCCTAGTTGTTCAAAACTTGCTAATTTCATTCCTATAAATTCCTTTATCAGTCTTATCTCTTTGAAATTCAACTGAGTTGACACTTCTCTTGTAGATGGTTCGCACTCTCCAAACCACCCGCGTCAACACCAGCTATGCCCCTCAGCTCCGGCAGATCCCGGTCTACCCAGTGGTAGTCGAGAAAGTTCCGGCGAATCTCCCTCCTGTCCGAGTGGAGAATGTAATCAACCTGGAGGACAGCTCGGAGGAGCAGCTGCCGACCCCCACCCCGTTGGCCGAGTCCCTGGCTTTCGCAGCTGGGTCATCGACGTCAGCATCGTCGGCACCAGCCTTCCAAGCACCTGCACCTGGAGGCGACGACCCCGATGGAGACAGTGATGACGAGGATGACGACGACGAAGACGATGGAGAAGATGGACACGTCAACGAGGAAGCTGACTACGCCCAGCAGGACAACTTCATGGGGTTTGGTCCTGTTGTCGAACATTACACATCAATGTTCGAGACGGGGCACTTCCCCAACTTGCTGCAGGAGGTGCTGCATGCGCTAGGCACCTACGTCCGCCCCTATACGAAACAAGGCGAGTGAGCGAGCCTCCCCGGGCTTGCTATTACATCACTCGCATCCATGTCAGGGTGATGGATGCAGGTGACAGGGGATTCAGGACTTTGTCTGCTCACGAGTCCCTGATACCACTGTCCACCTACGCTGCCTCGGTCAGCGATGCTACCCGTCGAACCCTGTGGTCGCTCAGCCACACCTACCGGCAGCAGCTGCAGAACACGAGGTTCAAGCATCTTCCTCAGCGTCTGCGTGGAGAAAGCCAGACCAACATTGTCCCAGGTGAACCTGGTGAGGATCGCCTCAACACCCTAGCTGGTGTAGTGGCCGGTCTCAACACTGACCTAGACAGTGCCACCCTGGACCTCTACAGGGTGCACTTGGAGCTGGAGAATGCCCACGCCAGGATTGCAGCCCTGGAAGCCCAACTGCAAGGACTGGATCCGCCAGAAGCTCAGGTCCCCGCCGTGGCGCTGTCTCCTCCCCGCAAGAGGCTGCGCTATGGAGAGCCCGAATCAGTCACTAGGCTGCTTTAAGTTTTTTGACTATGATGTAATAACTTATACTTCGTGTTAGACGATGATACTCTCTTTAAGTTATCATACTAATAAATAATAACCATGTGATGGTGATTGATTGAAATGTTTGATTTGGATCTTTGTTTGAGTGCAATGGTCTTATGGAATGATGGCCATAAGAACATATAAAAATTTTAAAACTTAAGTCATTTCCCCTCTAGAATCTTTCTACTCTTCTCTTCTCTAAGATGTTCACTTTCTAACCAATCAGATGGTGAACGCTCGTCAAGGACCCAACAACAATCGGAACCAGCGTGGTCAACAAGTACCACCACCACCACCGAATCCCAATATGGAGCAATTCATCGCCGCCCAGATGCAGATTCTGCAAGGACTCACTGCAGCTGTTCAGCAATTACAACAGCAGAATCAGCAACCCCAGCAACAACAGTATGCACCCCCGGCCAGAGATAAGCACTGGGATTTCATGAGTCATCATTCGCCAACATTTTCTCTTGCGGTTGATCCTCTGGATGCCGATGACTGGCTCAAAGTCATTGGGAAGAAGCTGGACATAACTCAGTGCAACGACCGGGAGAAGGTCTTGTACGCCTCGGGAAGACTCGAAGGAGCTGCGTTCGATTGGTGGGATGCCTTCACAGCGGCACATCCCAACGCAGATACCATAACCTGGCAGGAGTTCCAAGAGAACTTCCACGCTCATCACATCCCCTCTGGAATTATGAAGCTGAAGAAGAAGGAGTTCCTTTCCCTTACTCAAGGGAATATGTCTGTCAGTGAGTATCGTGATCGCTTCACTCAGCTTTCACGCTACGCACCAGAAGAAGTGGACACTGATGAGAAGCGTCAAGAGCGTTTCCTGGAAGGATTGATTGGACCTCTGAACTATCAACTTCAGAGTCACACTTTTCCCAACTTCCAGACACTGCTGAACAAGGCAATTGGCCTTGAGAGTAAAAGGAAGGAGCTATCTGACCACAAAAGAAAATTTCAAGGTCAGTCCAGTAGGAACACCCGGCCAAACAATGCTCAAGGTTCGCAGTTCCGCTCTAGAAATCAGGGTGGAAACAATTATCAAGTGCAACGCTCTGGACAGCAAAGCCAGAAAAATAATCAGAACCAGAACCAGCAAAGGAGCAACTCCCAGACCAACCAGAGGTCTCGTGGAAATTCACAGAACCGTCAAGGTGGCGCCAGTAACACGCAGGCTAGAAACAACGCACCAGTCCAACCCAACGGCTGTTTCAAGTGTGGTGAGCTAGGCCACTATGCCAACAACTGCCCAAGGCGCAACCAGCAGACACCCCAGAAAGGCAATAATCAGAGGAATGACCAGAACACCCCCGCTCGTGGATCTGCTCAGAACAAGACTCCGCAGAACCAGAGTCGAGGAAGGGTCAATCACGTCACTGCAGAATCAGTGCCTGAGGATGCCGACATAGTGTATGGTATGTTCCTTGTTAACTCCATACCTGCATCAGTTTTATTTGACTCTGGAGCATCACATTCATTTATAACTGAGTCATTTGTGGAAAAACATAACATACCTAAGTACCCTCTGAAGAGGATATTACACATTAGTTCACCGGGAGGTGACATGAAGGCCACACACTCATGCCCTCATGTTAATATCAAGATTCAAGGAATAGATTTTACAGTCGACCCAGTGGTCCTGGGATCCAACGGGATTGATGTGATTCTTGGATGCAACTGGTTGAAAAGTTGTGATGGAGTGATACGGTGTGCCAATGGAACAATTATGTTGACAAGTCCTCAAGGTGAAAGAATCCAAGTTAACATAGACAAGTCAAAAGATGAAAAAGGGAAGACAGTGATCAATCACTTGGAAGAAAAGCCCTTGGAAAATATCAAAGTGGTGTGTGAATACCCAGACGTATTTCCAGAGGAATTACCAGGTATGCCACCTGACCGTGATATAGAGTTTTCTATTGAATTAGTACCCGGAACCGCACCTATCTCGAAAAGACCTTATAGAATGGATGTCAAAGATTTAGTAGAACTGAAGAAACAAATAGAAGAATTACTAGAAAAAGGTTTCATTCGCCCAAGTTCATCCCCTTGGGGAGCCCCAGTGCTATTTGTGAACAAGAATGATGGTTCGAGGAGAATGTGCGTCGATTAGATTATAGAAGTTTGAATGAAGTAACCATCAAGAATAAGTACCCGTTACCTCGGATTGAAGATTTATTTGATCAGATGAAAGGAGCTAAGATATTCTCGAAGATAGATCTGAGATCGGGATATCATCAGTTAAAGATTCGAGCAGAAGATGTACCGAAAACAGCCTTCACGACGAGATATGGATTATATGAGTTTTTGGTCATGTCGTTTGGACTCACTAATGCACCAGCATACTTTATGAACTTGATGAATAAAGTATTCATGGAATATCTGGATCAGTTTGTGGTCGTATTCATTGACGACATACTGATATACTCTTCGAATGAAGAAACACATGAAGATCATCTAAGGCTAGTCCTACAAAAGCTTCGTGACAACCAACTATATGCGAAGTTCTTGAAGTGTGATTTTTGGTTGAAGGAAGTTGCTTTCTTAGGGCATATCGTTACCGATGGTGAAATTAAAGTGGACCCAGGAAAGATAAGTGAGATACTGGATTGGAAGCAACCAAAGGATGCGTCCAAGATCAGAAGTTTTCTTGGATTGGCAGGATACTATAGAAGATTTATTGAAGGTTTTTCCAAGTTAGTGAAACCTCTTACCTCACTACTAGAGAAAGGTAAAGAGTTCAAGTGGGATGAAGCTTGCCAGAATTGTTTTGAAGAACTCAAGAAGAGGTTAACCACTGCACCAATATTGGTAATGCCAGACATCCACAAGGGATTTGATGTGTATTGCGATGCATCACACCTTGGACTTGGATGTGTGCTAATGCAAGAAGGAAAAGTGATAGCTTATGCTTCAAGGCAGTTGAGGAAACATGAGAAGAATTACCCTAAGCATGATTTGGAACTAGCTGCCTTAGTGCATGCTTTGAAGATTTGGAGGCACTATATGATTGGAAACAAGTGCAAGATCTTCACGGATCACAAAAGCTTGAAATATATATTCACTCAGAAGGAACTCAACCTCAGACAGAGAAGGTGGCTTGAGTTGATTAAAGACTATGATTTGGAGATACAATATCACCCCGGAAAAGCAAATGTAGTAGCTGATGCTTTGAGCCGTAAGGGTCAAGTGAACAACATCACCACTCATTTGATGTCACAGGAATTGTGCTGGGAAATGGAACGACTCAATCTTGGAGTGCTCAATAATGTAGAAGCAACAGTTATGGAAGTTGAATCTACTTTGGAAGAAGAGATTCGTAAAGGACAAGAGTCCGATGAGAAAATCAAAGAAATTAAAGCTTTGATTAGTTTGGGTAAAGCCCCAGATTTCACGGAAGATGATCAAGGCACAGTATGGTTTAAAAAGAGAATCTGCGTACCAGAAATCGAGCACTTGCGCCAACTTATTTTGAGAGAAGCTCATGATTCAGCTTACTCTATTCACCCTGGAAGTACAAAGATGTACCAGGATCTTAAGGAAAAGTATTGGTGGTACGGATTGAAAAGAGATGTTGCTACTCATGTTGCATTATGTGATGTGTGTCAGCGAGTTAAAGCTGAACACCAAAGACCAGCAGGATTGCTACAACCTCTCAAGGTACCGGAATGGAAATGGGAAGAAATCAGTATGGATTTCATAGTTGGACTACCCCGTACTCGAGATGGCTATGATTCAATATGGGTCATAGTAGACAGGTTAACTAAAGTGGCACATTTTATACCTGTGAAGACAACTTACTCAGGAGCCCAGTTAGCAGAGTTGTACATGTCGAGGATTGTTTGTCTGCATGGAGTACCGAAGAAGATCGTATCAGATCAAGGAACCCAATTTACCTCGCGCTTTTGGAAAAGACTTCATGAGTCCATGGATACCAAGCTAAATTTTAGTTCAGCTTATCATCCGCAGACGGATGGGCAAACGGAAAGAACAAACCAAGTGTTAGAAGATATGCTAAGAGCTTGTGCTCTAAAGCATGGTAGAAGCTGGGATAAAAGTTTGCCTTATGCAGAATTTTCGTATAACAACAGTTATCAAGCAAGTCTCAAAATGGCACCGTTTAAAGAACTCTACGGACGAAAGTGTAGAACACCGCTTTATTGGAATCAGACTGGAGAAAGTCAAGTATTTGGCCCAGAAATTCTCCAAGAGGCGGAAAAACAAGTGCAGATTATCAGAGAAAACTTGAAGACAGCACAGTCAAGACAGAAAAGCTATGCTGATAATAGAAGAAGAGAGTTGATGTTTGAAGTAGGAGACTTTGTCTACCTTAAAGTTTCACCGATGAGAGGAATGAAAAGGTTTAAGGTTAAAGGAAAATTATCACCTCGCTATATCGGCCCATTCAAGATTTTGGAAAGAAAAGGTGAAGTAGCCTATCAGTTAGAGCTACCCGATAGATTATCGGATGTGCAAGACGTATTTCACGTATCACATCTCAAGAAGTGCTTGAGAGTACCAGAAGAACAGTTACCCATGGAAGAACTGAATGTTAATGAGGATTTGACTTATTCGGAGTACCCGGTTAGAATTCTGGAAACATCTCGCAGAATTACATGGAGTAAAGTCATTAACATGTGCAAAGTTTAGTGGAGTCATCATTCGGAAGATGAGGCCACTTGGGAAAGAGAAGATGAACTCAGAGCAGAATTCCCTCAGCTATTCTCGGAAGTTTCTTAATCTCGAGGACGAGATTCTTTTTAAGAGGGGTAGGTTTGTAACACCATAAAAGCCATCAATTAAAATAATGAACTTAGTTATTATATTAATTAGGGTCATAAATTTTTTTTAAGTGTTTAATTATTTATTTGCATTTTGAATCAATTTTCGTTGTGTGCGCTTGATTGATTATCGGATGTTTATTATCAATTTATTTTAAAAAAAATCCTAGTAATTAAATAATAATTAAGAAATATAGTAATTATTAGTCTAAAAATAAGTTTTCTATTTATAAATATTTTTGGTAAATTTTTATGACTTTTTGAGCTCTTTAAATAATCATCTCGGAATAAAAAAAACTAAACCTACGGCCGGCCCACTAGCGGCCCAACCCCCAAACCCTAGACCTACTGCACGCGCGCGCGCTCTGGCTTTTCAGCCAGGCAGCCGCCGCCGCCTCCCTCTCTCCTCTCTTCTCTCTCTCCCACTCTCTCTCTCCTCTCACCGCTCTCTCTCGCCTACACGCGCGCCGACCCGCGTGCCAGCCGCGCCGAGCAGCCCGAGTCGCGCGACGCCGGCCTCCCATGCCGCGCGAGCCACGCCGGCCCCTGCGCACTGCCCCGCGCGCGCAAGCACGACGCCGCGCGCGACGCTGCCCTGCGCAGCGAGTCCAAGCGCCATGAGCCCCGTCGTCCGTTCGTTTCCTGCGATTAGTGGAAATCACTGCGACCGTTTCTTCCTCTCCATTATTCTCTCCCTCGTTATTCTCTGGTAACTGACGTGTGATGGCCATTGAAGACCACGTTACTCCCTTCCTCCATCATTGGCATTGAATTCGACCCCTCCCCTACCTCCTTAATCCTATAAATAGAAGCCATCACCGGTTGAACTCAGTCACCCACTCGTTCTTCCTCCGGCTTACTCCTTTCTCTCCTCCCGTGCTACTGCTCAAGTAGAGTAGTGCCAACGCCCTCCGTTTGCCACTGCTGTCGCACGTCGGAACCGCATCGACACCGTTGGAGATCACCAGCGAGGTCCCCGAGCATCTCCCCTGCAACCCTCACCGCCGGTGAGAAACGACCTAGAACCCCTGCCTCACGCCCTGCTCGCCTAGGCCCTTTTCAGCCGTTCGCTGAGAAGCTGAGTTCAGGGTGACATTTTGTGAGTTGATCCCTGTGTCATGTCAGTTCTTTGCCCACAGCTTCCAATGTTCAGAAAATAATCAAATTAGGTTCACTATCTTCTGTGCTATTCCCTAAAATTTAAGGTTAATTTTGTTTAGAGCCTTGCAATAGTGTTTACAATGCAGACTTTTTGGCTCGTATTAAAAATAGATTTTACTATTACCTTATTTTGTAGCAAATTACATGTTCTCATAGATGATTTTGGATTGCGTTTGCTTTATTTGATTTATGCGTAGTTTTCCTAGTATGAAATTCAAAAGAAATTGTGAACCATTTTTTTTCTTAATACATTAGATAATTACTTATCTTTCATGATAAGTATGAATAAATTTGATACTCAAATATATATATATATATACACGTATGTAGATAGGTACACATATCGCCTACCAATATTAACAATGATATAGAGATCCTCTAACAGAAATGTTGAAATAATATGCTAGTGATCATGTCTACTAGCAGCTTAATAATTCTTTAAATGAATTATAGGTTAGTTATCTTATAAGTAGCAATATAATGTTTATCGAGTGAAATGTTAAAAGAAATTGTAACCCACGTGCTCTCCAATAGGAATACAATAATTAACTGGTTAATTATTTAGATTCCATAAGATTTGGACTAGTGTTATATTTACATATTTTTTTTATTATTTTATAAGAATTTACATAGTATGCGCTTCCATCGTCAATTTGCCATATAGATTCCTCTAGTGTATTCTCGAGACTAAATTATTAGTAGTTTACCTCGTAGCAAATGAAACGATCGTTGATATGGATAGACTTATGTTATAATTACAAATCAAGTTTTATTTTTAGACGTCTTCCTTTTATATGTATGATTTGTAAAGTGTATGTTTCATTGTTTGTTGAATGGTGCGTGTTTATTTATTGGTGAATGATTTCTTTTGTACGTACGATATGCGAATCGTTATTAGAAGCTGATTGTGTGGTAGAGGATCCGAATTCGTTTGAGGACGATCCGCAGGACTCGATTGAGCAAGGCAAGTGGATTCTCCCTCTGCATACTCTGTTTGTACCTATTCATTGCATATAACAATGTTTACTTTTTGATATATTGCATAACTTGATGGGTTTACCTAATTAAGGATTTCCTAGATTTACTACCTGTATTCCTTGTTTAACCTAGGAAAATTATTAAGCTGTGCAAGAATTTGTGCTACCGCTCAACTTAATGATTTCTTAATGTCACTCATTAATTGGTTTTAATGTTCCAAAGATTTAATTGACAATTATGGCATTAACCCGATGGTTAAGATAACATTATTACAAATTTAATTGGAACATGGAGTGACCACCCAGGATAACAGTGCAACCACGAGTGCTATCATGGCTCTGGCTTTAGTAATTAGCTCTATATGCTTAGTGCCTAGCAACCTTACCTGAAAGATGGGCAAGAGGGGGAGCGGTAGGTGCTGGCAGCCCACGTTAACATGGGGTCGTATTCTTGGCTAAGGTACTTCACCCAGGGGGCCACCACCATCGTCTTAGAAACCTTAGCAGGTTGCTTCGTATTAAGTGTATTTTGTGAAAGCCTCATAATGGATCCCTAGCCATTCACCTCGGCAGTGTTTAAGGGTCCGATCAACCCGGGCTAGATGGGATACATGGCTTGTGGGTAAAGTTGTACCACCTCTGCAGAGTGTAAAACTGATATATCAGTCGTGCTCCCGGTTATGAGCGACCTGGACTCCTCACATGATAATTGAACTTGAAGATGGAATTAAATTGAGATCCGATGATCTGCCAATAATTTGCTTAAGTGGTTTCACTTAAGTGTTTTTGTTATATTCATATTCCTTTGTTTAAGTGGGATATTTGGGATTCACACTTATTAGTAAGACAGGTGTTGTTAATAAAATATTGACCAACTAAAATGCTTACTGCTCAACCTTAGCCTCAACTTGTTATACCTGCATTAGTTTTTCCCCCACTTGCTGAGCCCCGACCATAAGTGAGCTCACCCTTGCTAATATTTTGATCAGAGGGTGATGCTGGAGACTTTGATGGAGATTTTATCGACGACGATGAATTCTAAGTCTAACGATACGCCGGTCAACTTCCTGTGGGAGATTGCCCAGTTGTTTATTTCCGCTTTACTTTGATGTGATACTTGTTAAAGATACAATGTTTCAGATGATGTAATAAAGTATTATACTCTCTTTACACCTTTATTGCATTGTCTTTTGATATATTACACTTGTGACGTCAACATATGTGTGGAAATGGATCCTGGCACACATATGGTATGCGCTCGGTTCTACCCCCTGGAACCGGGTGTGACAACTTGTGTTTGAGGTCTTGCGCTTTGGCTGTTCGCAGAGCTCGAGTCCGCCCTTGATAAGTCCACCAGGGCGCTTGCTCAGGCGGCCGAGCAGAGGGAGGCCGACCACGCGGCCATGTCCGAGGCCATCTCGGCTTTCTGCCGGGTCTTTGGCTTCGGCGACGTCCCCTCAGGAAGCTCCCCTCAAAGTCGCCTGCAGGCCTTGGGTGACCATGCGCGTGGCAGACTCCGCGAGGCGCTACATCCCGGCGTCAGTCGGGCCTTCGTCGTGCTTGCTTCCCACTATGTCGTGGATCTGGAGCGGGTCAGCGAGGGGTATTGTCTCCCCGACGAAGATGAAGCCGCCCTGGCCGAAGTCCAGAGGCTCGACGCGGCCGCCGCGGGCCCGAGCGCGGTGCTGGCAACCACCTTCGAGGCAGAGATCCTCCCGCCTGCGCCGTCGTCCGAGGCCGGGGCGGACTCTGCCGAGGGTGGGGACGAAGCCGAGGGCGCGGCTCCTTCTCCGGGCGACGCCTGACTCTGCCGGAGCAGTTTTCTTTGAATGCATATGTGTCTTTTGCGGCCGCTGAGGCCCGAACACTTTATTATCGTAGTATAAGGTTGTGCTCCTTTTCCTTCCATTTTGCGTATCCGGCCCCGTTCGTCAGTAGCAGGGTGGCTTGCCCAAGTAGGAGTCATTTTTCGTGGTAGGTGACGAGTGAGGTATCCGTATCCCAGAGGTGTAGGGGTCCCTCGGCTCGGTCGGCCTTGCCACTTACATGCACCCTCATTCGCTTCTTGGGGTCCTGCTACTGATATAGCTGGGGAACGCAGAAGCCTTTTTGATGGAAGACTTTTTTCGAGGAAAATTTTGACACAGAGGGGGTTCCCCCCTTTTAGCCCCCGAGGGAGGGTCGGGCTTTGCCAAGGCAAGGCTGACCCTTCCTTGATGACTAGACTTTGTGTGTGAGCGAGGTGTATGAACGACTTGAAAGCATCTTAAGGGTAGAAGCGACGTAGCTGTCGGACGTTCCAAGTGTTGTCGTAGACCTCGCCTTGACTGTTGGCCAGCTTGTACGTTCCGGGCTTCAGAACCTTGGCGATGACGAATGGCCCTTCCCAGGGAGGCGTGAGCTTGTGCCGCCCTCGGGCGTCTTGTCGCAGCCGAAGCACCAGGTCACCCACCTGGAGGTCTCGGGACCGGACCCCTCGGGCGTGGTAGCGTCGCAGGGACTGCTGGTACCACGCCGAGTGTAGTAAGGCCATGTCCTGAGCCTCTTCCACCTGGTCCAGCGAGTCTTCTCGGTTAGCTCGATTGCTTTGGCCGTCGTAGGCCCTCGTCCTCGGGAACCGTATTCTAAGTCTGTGGACAAGATGGCCTCGGCCCCATAGACTAGAAAGAACGGTGTGAAGCCCGTGGCTCGTCTCGGCGTTGTCCTCAGACTCCAGACCACCGAGGGGAGCTCCTTCATCCATCGCTTGCCGAACTTGTTGAGGTCGTTGTAGATCCGCGGCTTGAGTCCTTGCAGGATCATGTCGTTGGCATGCTCTACTTGCCCATTCGTCATGGGGTGAGCCACGGCGGCCCAGTCCACCCGGATGTGGTGATCCTCGCAGAAGTCCAGGAACTTTCTGCTGGTGAACTGGGTGCCATTGTCGGTGATGATGGAGTTTGGGACCCCAAAGCGATGGATGATGTTGGTGAAGAACGCCACCGCCTGTTCGGACCTGATGTTGTTTAGGGGTCGGACCTCGATCCACTTGGAGAATTTGTCGATGGCGACCAGCAGGTGCGTGTAGCCCCCGGGTGCCTTCTGCAAGGGGCCGACGAGGTCCAGACCCCACACAGCAAACGGCCAGGTGATGGGTATGGTCTGCAGAGCCTGAGCGGGCAGGCGGGTCTGCCTTGCATAGAACTGACACCCTTCGCAGGTGCGGACAATTCTAGTGGCGTCGGCCACCGCGGTCGGCTAGTAGAAACCTTGTCGAAAGGCGTTTCCAACAAGGGCTCGAGGCGCTGCGTGATGGCCGCAAGCCCCCGAGTGTATCTCTTGTAAGAGCTCCTGGCCTTCGGCGATGGAAATGCATCGCTGGAGGATGCCTGAGGGGCTGCGGTGGTAGAGCTCCTTCCCGTCCCCCAGCAAGACGAACGACTTGGCGCGTCGCGCCAACCGCCGAGCTTCGGCTCGGTCGAGGGGTAGCTCTCCTCGGTGGAGATATTGCAGGTATGGGGTCTGCCAGTTTCGATTAGGCGTGACCCCGCTCCGCTCCTCCTCGACACGCAGTGCCTCACCCTCGGGGGCCGAGGGTACCATGGGCTGAGCCGAGGGTACCTCGGGCTGAGCCGAGGGTGCCTCGGGCTGGGCCGAGGCCTTCTCGGGCTTGGGCGTGTCGTCGGTCTTGATGGAGGGTTGATGCAGGTCTCGGGAGAAGACGTCCGGGGAACCGTTGTTCGCCCCGAGGCTATTTTAGCCAGCTCGTCCGCAGTCTCGTTGTAGCGTCGGGCGATGTGGTTGAGCTCGAGCCCATTCAACTTATCTTCCTCGCGCCGAACCTCATCGCAGTAGGCTTTCGTCTTCGGGTCGCGGCAGTGGGAGTTCTTCATGACTTGGTAGATGATGAGCTGCGAGTCACCACGAGCGTCGAGGCGTCAGACCCCTAGCTCGATGGCGATGCGCAACCCGTTGACCAGAGCCTCGTACTCGGCCACATTGTTGGACGCCGGGAAATGGAGGCGTAGCACGTAGCGTAGGTGCTTCCCGAGGGGCGAGATGAAGAGCAGGCCCGTGCCTGCTCCTGTCTTCATTAGCGACCCATCGAAAAACATGGTCCGGAGTTCCGGTTGGATCAGAGCTGTTGGGAGCTGGGTGTCGACCCATTCAGCCACAAAGTCCGCCAAGACCTAGGAATTGATGGCCTTCCGAGGGGCGAACGAGATCGTCTCGCCCATGATTTCCACCGCCCACTTTGCAATTCTACCCGAGGCCTCTCGGCACTGGATGATCTCCCCCAGGGGGAAGGATGACACCACAGTTACCGGATGAGACTCGAAGTAGTGTCGCAACTTCCGCCGCGTCAGGATCACCGCGTACAGCAGCTTCTGAATTTGTGGGTAGCGGATCTTGGTCTCGGACAGTACCTCACTGATGAAATAGACTGGTCTCTGGACAGGCAATGCATGCCCCTCTTCTCGTCTCTCAACCACGATCGCGGCGCTAACCACCTGAGTGGTAGCGGCGACGTAGATCAAGAGGGCTTCTCCGGCAGCGGGGGGCACCAAGATGGGCGCGTTCGTGAGGAGCGCCTTCAGGTTCCCGAGGGCTTCCTCGGCCTCAGGGGTCCAAGTGAAGCACTCGGCCTTTCTTAAGAGGCGGTACAGAGGCAGGCCTCTTTCGCCGAGGCGCGAGATGAAACGGCTCAGAGCCGCAAGGCATCCCGTGACCCTTTGTACGCCTTTCAAGTCCTTGATGGGCCCCATGCTGGTGATGGCCGTGATTTTCTCTAGGTTGGCCTCGATGACCCGCTCAAAGATGATGAACCCCAAGAGCATGCCTCGGGGGACCCCGAAGACACACTTCTCGGGATTGAGCTTTACGCCTTTCGCCTTGAGACATCGGAACGTCACTTCAAGGTCAGAAAGGAGATCGGAGGCTTTCCTCGTCTTGACTACGATGTCATCGACGTAGGCCTCGACCATTCGACCAATGTGTTCGCCGAACACGTGGTTCATGCACCTTTGGTATGTCGCACCCGCATTCCTCAAACCGAACGACATGGTAACATAGCAGTACATGACGAAAGGTGTGATGAAAGAAGTCGCGAGTTGGTCGGACTCTTTCATCCTGATTTGGTGATACCCTGAGTAGGCATCGAGGAAAGACAGGGTTTCGCACCCAGCAGTGGAATCCACGATTTGATCAATGCGAGGCAGAGGGTAGGGAACTTTCGGACATGCTTTGTTTAGACCAGTGTAGTCTACACACATCCGCCATTTCCCTCCTTTCTTTCTCACAAGCACAGGATTGGCAAGCCATTCGGGATGGAATACCTCTTTGATGAACCATGCCGCCATTAGCTTGTGGATCTCCTCGCCTATGGCTCTGCGCTTTTCTTCGTCGAATTGGCGCAGAGGCTGCTTCACGGGTCGGGCTCCAGCTCGGATATCCAGCGAGTGCTCGGCGACATCCCTCGGTATGCCGGGCATGTCCGAGGGACTCCACGCGAAAACATCGGTGTTTGCGCGGAGGAAGTCGACGAGCACTGCTTCCTATTTGGGGTCGAGCTCGGAGCCGATCCGGATCTGCTTGGAGGCGTCGTTGCTGGGGTTGAGAGGGACGGACTTAACCGTCTCCGCTGGCTCGAAGTTGCCGGCATGGCGCTTCACGTCTGGCGCCTCCTTGGAGAGGCTCTCCAGGTCGGCGATGAGGGCCTCGGATTCGGCGAGGGCCTCAGCGTACTCCACGCACTCCACGTCGCATTCGTACGCGTGTCGGTACGTGGGGCCGACGGTGATGACCCCATTGGGGCCCGGCATCTTGAGCTTGAGGTAGGTGTAGTTGGGGACGGCCATGAACTTGGCGTAGCATGGCCTCCCCAGCACTGCATGGTAGGTTCCTCGAAACCCGACCACCTCGAACATGAGGGTGTCCCAAAGCAGACAGGTAGATCGAGTTGTCCGAGGGGCTGGACGCGTTTCCCGAGGATGATCCCGTGAAAAGGAGCAGCGCCTGCCCGGACCGAGGACAGATCGACCCATAGGAGCCCGAGGGTCTCGGCGTAGATGATGTTGAGGTTGCTGCCTCCGTCCATGAGGACCTTGGTGTGACACCCCAGTGTCACCTAGGGTTTCTCTCAAAATGCCAAGCCAAGAACCATTATTTCATGTGAACCAAAGTAAGCATGATCATCAAATTAACTTGAGTAAGAAAGAATCCACCAAGCATATACTTAAAAGTATCATGATCAAAACAATTGAGTCTCTTAAAAAGGTAAGAATGTGCAACCCTAATAAAAACCCTAAGTGAGCCCCATGAGCAAAATTCAAGAAAATAAGGAAAAGGGTATGAAAAATTTAAAATTATGACTTGAGCCAATTATAAAAATTGAAGTATATTTAATAAGCAACAAGAAAGGTTGAGAAAGCTTAGCCAAAATAACTCAATTAAAACCCCAAATCAAGGTTCTCATGTGGGGACTTAATGGGAATTCTGAATTTCAGAATTCTGAAATTTAGACCTTGAGCCAAAGATCAGGGAAGTTCACCTTGATCCCTAACTCGAATCCTAATGGCCCCATTAACAAAATTGTGTCTAACTAACCCCTCTGTCGTGTGCCAGAAGATGGCATTGGGACGCGAGCCCTAGACACAACAAAACCTTGGATTTGCCTCGGGTTTGAGCAGGGAGACAGACCGGATTTCCTGGCTCCATATCTCTGCAACCAGTAGGCAAAATCCTATGACCCCCACACAAGATTGGTAGCTTGTAGGGAGGAGAAGAGGTCTTGTGCACTAACCAAGGCGAGAGCAGGCTCGGATGAGCGACCACACGCGCTAGAGCTTGGGCAGAACGCACGGGCACACGTGTTCGACCCTGGTCGGCACGCCAGAGCTCGCCCAACCCGCGCGCGCGCTCGCCTCGGCGTTCGGTCAAGTCCGCCGCGCGCCTTCGCCCTCGGCCGTGCCCGCCCGCGCCTATAAAGCCTCCTCGGGCGCGCCTCACTTCGCCCCGCACTCATCTTCACCGGCCGGCCACTTTCCCTTAGCTCCGGCGAGCTTATTTCCGCCCACCATTGCCGCCAGAGCTTCGGCCACCGTAGCCAGGCCACTCCAGCCCCCTCCAAGTCGAGCCAGCGCTTCGGCTAGCTCTGCCAGTAGCCCGTGAAGCTCGCCAAGCCCTCGGACCAGGCCGGACTTCACCGGAGGCCCGAGATCGACCTCACCGGACTTCGGTCTTCCGCCGTCGTGCGTGGACCGAGCTAACCGGTGAGTCTCCGTCCAATTCCTTGCACCCATATCTTCTCTGGCATCCTGTGAACCTCTCTGACCAGTTCAATTGAACTATCTCGCCGTGAGCAGGCCGGACTCCTCGCCGCCGACGAGCATCCCCGCCTGCGCGCGTGGACCGACCAACTCCGGCCATCCCCGACGGCGACCCGCACCTCGTTGTGATCACCAAGACCTCCCCCACGTCCTCGACCACTTCACCGGAGCAATCTCGCCGACGGTAAGCCCCTCCGCCCTTTCTTTCGCCGCGGTTACTGTTTAACTTAGGAGAAGGACCTCGGGTTCGGATTTGAAGAACCCGAGGGGTTTTCTATAACGTCAATGACTCATGTGAATAGTAGCCTAAGGACTGATCCGCGAAGAAAACTTAGAATAACCGCCAGGGACCCCAGTGCAAAGTGGATTTCCATTTAATCAATTCTGTTAATCTTTTTAAATAACCAGAGAACTTGTAAAATCCATAACTTGATAAATTCTTAATAAAAAGATGTCAAACTAATTTTGCTAGCTCATGAATATTATGAACTATCATTTAAAAATGATAAACCCTATGCTTTCTGTTCTAAATTTTAGAGTTTAAAATTAAAAACAGAAACTAGCCAAACCTTGTTTAATTAAAGAAAATTAGTTTTTCTTCTGTGCTGAACCTAAGAAAATTTGTAGGTATTCAAACCTCATTTAGACACTGTTTAAAAATAATAGGAACCCCAGTATTAGAAAATATGATGTAGTTATTCAATTAAAGCTATTTTGCCCAAAACTTAGAAAAAACCAGAAAGGCATTAGAAATTGGTGAACAGTGAGTAAGATTATTTTTCCTAGTTTACTTATGTAACAAAAAACCAAGGAAAAATACAGAGACTATTAGTTCAGACCAGTTTTAAATTAAAATGTTTTATTTAGCCTTATTTGGACTGAAAATCAATTATTAGAGTTACAAAACTATAACCAAAATGAGTAATAAAAATCCAGTGGACTTACAACCACCAGAGCCTCACTACAAAAATAAAGAACACCTCAACCCAACTTTTAAGTAAGGAAAATAAATATAAAATGATAATGAGGCATTTTTCAAATAAATCATGAACAACCCCTAATCATGTGATATTGGGCAACCAAAAAATTGCTAAGTCCATAGTAAGACAAACCACCAGAGAAAAGTGCAAACCCATGAAAAAGAAGCAATCTCATACCTATTGCTAAGGATTTATGAGAAAGGCCCCTTAATTCAAATAATGCATACCACCCCTTCCCTTAAGCAAAAGGATGCCAAACTTCAGAATGATTGCTCTTGCACAAATTAATAACCAAGAAAAATAAGAACTCTGTTGTTTGATGTTTTTCAAATATAGTGGTAGTAGAAAGCACCTATTTGGCTAGAAACTTGAGAAAACCATAGAAAAATAATTAAAAGGTATTAATGACTAGAAATTTGTATCAAGTCATGTTGTAACACCTAAAAGCCAGCAAAAATAAGTTTTAGAGAATTACCCACTGTTAAATAATAGTTGTAGTTCAAAGCACCCCTTCTGCCCTAGAAGTTAATAATTTTGTCCAGAGAAAACTATTCACTTTCTGATCCCCAAATTTTGACACAGAGAAACATACACCAGTACCAAGCCACTATAATTTTTGCAGAATTTTTGAAATTTTATAAAAGCAACTTGTAGTTCAAACCCACTCCAAAACATTAAGAGAGTAAAAGAAAAGGAAAGAAGAAATAAACCTCACTCTAATAAGTCTAACTTGAGTACTTATCAACTCTCACTAAGACTTAAAAGGAATTCAGTGGAACCCCAAAAATAAACCTACCACTTACCTTAGCTAAGTTTAACCCATTTTACCAAGTATCCCACTCAAGGGTCTTACATAAGTAAAGTTAACTTGTTTAACTCAAGTAGATCATACATCGTCAAAAGTTGTAATTTCTAAAGCACCTATCATATCATGCATATATCTTACGCATTGCATTCGTTAAATTGTAATCTTGCCGACGGAGAGTACGTGCTCATCCCCAAGCAAGGATCTGTCCAAGAGGAGAACCAGGAGCAGGCTTCAGAGGCTGCTATTGAGGATCTCCCCGCAGCCCCAGCAATTGAAGGCAAGCCTCAGCTTTATGCATAACCGTATTATTATATGCTACTTTACTACACTTAATGCTTGTAGGTTTGTAATGTGCACTTAAGTGTAGGAGTTGCTTGAAACCTCTAGTTGCATGAACTTAGGATTCCTTTTTTGAGATGAATACTAGTATGCTAGGTCGAGTAGCTGCTTGCTAATCAGGATCTCGGTAGAAGTCGAGTGATTTTTCTAGCACTCGCGCGAGGTCAGGAAATTGATTGTATTCATCTTGATAATGGGATATATGTTAGTCTATGGATTTGGATCCAGGGAGGATGCCTTGTCCATGAGATGGGAAAAGGAATTAAGGATTAATGTGTGGATACCTGAGTCAAGCTTTTGAACGTACTAAGCACATGCCGTGAAAAATGGTAACCGGTAAACCTAGTACCTGAGTGAAGCCGGGCGCGGACTTTATCCCTCATGCGACCTGAGACTGGGTCTCCCATGCTAGCTATGGTGGGTACAAGTGCGGTCACTGCACGACGGCAGCCGGGGTCAGTGGAGCATTGTATGCCAAGGCGGTGAGGCCTGGACGCGAACGGGGAATCGATGGGGACGGTTGTCATGTGTGGGGTCGGAGTACCCTGACATGCTGTGTGTTTAGGTTTCCCTTGCAAGGTTAAAAACTCGATTCGAATCGTCTGCTTCTCGCAGCTAATGAGACTACTTGACCCCTTGTACTGCATCGAGTAAGAAGTGAAATGAGGTTACATGAGATAACTTGTTGATTGAACTAAATGCTTGTTACCATGTATGCTTAGAAGGAACAAATCTAGCTAAGTTAATGATGATAGAATTTGAAAAGCTAAAAAAATTGATTTTAGAAACAGCTAGTGCTTTTGGCAAACCAAACCCCTCAGCCAAACAACTGCATAGTCTAGAGGTAGAGGAGTAGACTCCTCACACCGGGTAAGTCTAGCTGAGTATTAGTATACTCAGCCTTGCTTGTGGCACAATTTTTGCAGGTACCATTCAGGAAATGGTCGATGGTGTGACTTGGCCTACCACCCTGCCACCGGGTTGGACGGTCGAGTGGGATGTTGCTCCGGCAGGAGAGGAGCACGAGGAGTAGTGGGCTAGGCCTTGCCCAATTCCTCGATACCGACGACATCGATTATCCGCTGCATTTTATTTCGTGAACTCTTATTTGCTACTCAAAAACTCTGATCTATGTAATAACTCAGTACTTAATTTGAGGTTTCCTGTTTTATTGTATTTCTTCTGTGACTCACCTTCGAGTGAGATTGTGGAATTTGATCCTGGTTAAGTGGCTCTATCAGACTAGATCTGAGGGACTGACGGGTTATTCCGATTTAAGTGTGTTACGGCCCCTGAGGCGTGACTTAGGCACTTAAGATGGAATAATTCGGGCAGTTCTGCCACACTTGGTGAGCCTGACGTTGCCGATGACGGGGTCGACAACGAGCGGATATTTCCCTGGGCTCGGCACGCGGTCGGGATGGTCGCCCTGGTCGAAGGTGATGGGCTTGTCGGACCAGTCTTGGTAGACTGGCGCCGCCACCTTTACCGAGCAGACCTCCTGATGCTCTTGCTTGCGGTGCCGAGCCGAGGCGTTCGCCACTTGCCCACCGTAGATCATGAAGCAGTCGTGGACCTCGGGGAACTCTCCTGCCTTATGATCCTCCTTCCTATCGTCGTCGCGGGCCCTGCCACCTTCCGCAGGTGGCCTGGCCTTGTGAAAGTGGCGCCGAAGCATGGCGCACTCCTCAAGGGTGTGCTTGACGGGCCCCTGATGATAGGGGCACGGCTCCTTGAGCATCTTGTCGAAGAGATTGGCACCTCCGGGAGGTTTCTGAGGGTTCTTGTACTCGGCGGCGACGACAAGGTCCGCGTCGGCGGCGTCGCGTTTCGCTTGCGACTTCTTCTTGCCTTTCTTCTTGGTGCCACGCTAAGTTGACGCCTCGGGGACATCTTCCGGTGGGCAGCCCTGGGGCTGCTTATCCTTCCGGAAGATGGCCTCAACCGCCTCCTGGCCAGAAGCGAACTTGGTGGCGATGTCCATCAGCTCGCTGGCCCTGGTGGGGGTCTTGCGACCCAGCTTGCTCACCAGGTCGCGGCAGGTGGTGCCGGCGAGGAACGCGCTGATGACATCCGAGTCGGTGACGTTGGGCAGCTCGGTGCGCTGCTTCGAGAATCGCCGGATGTAGTCCCGGAGAGACTCTCCCGGCTGCTGGCGGCAGCTTCGGAGATCCCAGGAGTTTCCAGGGCGCACGTACGTGCCCTGGAAGTTGCCGGCGAAGGCTTGGACCAGGTCGTCCCAGTTGGAGATCTGCCCCGGAGGCAGGTGCCCCAGCCAGGCTCGAGCGGTGTCGGAGAGGAACAGGGGGAGGTTGTGGATGATGAGGTTGTCATCGTCCGTTCCACCCAGGTGGCAGGCTAGCCGGTAGTCCGCGAGCCACAGTTTCGGTCTCGTCTCCCCCGAGTACTTTGTGATAGTAGTCGGGGGTCGGAACCGGGTCGGGAACGGCGCCCGTCGTATGGCCCAGCTGAAAGCCTACGGACCGGGTGGTTCGGGCGAGGGACTCCGATACTCCCCGCTGTCGTAGCGTCCCCCACGCCTGGGGTGGTAGCCTCGGTGCACCTTCTCGTCGAGGTGGGCTCGACGGTTGCGGTGATGGTGCTCGTTGCCGAGTTGACCCGGGGCCGCAGGCGCTGTGTTGCGCGTGCGCCCAGTGTGGACCGAGGCTTCCCGCATGAATCGGGAAGTCGCGGCGCGATGTTCCGAGGGGTACCCCTGCCTTCGAGAGGCAGAGCTTTCGGCCCGTCGGACCGCGGCATCCTCCAGGAGATTCTTGAGCTCTCCCTGGATACGCCGCCCCTCGGTGGTAGATGGCTCCGGCATCGCGCGGAGAAGTATTGCCGCTGCAGCCAGGTTCTGGCCGACCCCACTGGAAACCGGTGGCGGCCTTGCCCTAGCATCGTCGGCGATGCGGTGCTGGGTGCCCTGGGGTAGATGACGCGCTTCTCCGGCCGGAGGTTGGCCTGCCCATTCCTGCCCGATGTCCCGACGGAACGGCTCAAGTGTTCCTGCTCCCTCGTCGAGCCTAGCCTGCATCTCGCGGATTTGCTCGAGCTGTGGGTCATGACCCCCCGCCGGGACGGGGACCACAACTAGCTCCCGAAGGATGTCAACGCGAGGCGCAGGCCTAGGGGGATCACCGTTCTCTGGTATACCAAGATGGTTGCCATCGTCGGGACCCCCTAGATCGACGTGGAAACATTCACGACTTGGGCCGCAGTCCTCGTCACCGAGGCTGCGGCTACCGTCAGAACAGTCGGAAAGGCAGTAGTCGCATGCGATCATGAAGTCCCGCATGGCACTGGGGTTACCAAGTCCGGAGAAATCCCAACAGAAGTCGGGCTCGTCATCTTCCTCAGAACCCGAGGGCCCGTAGGTCGAGACGGCCGTCAGCCGGTCCCAGGGTGACCGCATACGATACCCCAGAGGGTTTGGACTCGCCTCTATGAGAGCGTCCACCGAAGCAAAGCCGCTTGGTGGGTCGAGGCTGAATCCAAAAGGCACGAGATGGGAATCGGTCGGTACCTCTTGGTCGACGGGCGGTGACGAAGTCACATCAGGGGCAGACTGCACCGTCGTCTTAGGTACGAGGGTGACACCTAGCAAGTCCTTTGCGAGCGTGCTGGTGTCGTCCGTTTGCTTGGAGTTGGCGTGTCGCGGGGAGACGACGCTCGTCTTCGTCTCAGATGCGAGGTCGATGCCCGACGTACCCCCCGTTGGGGCGCCGGCGCCGTCGACTCGCTCGACAGCCGACGAGGTGCCGCCTCCTGCTTGGCCTTGGTTGCCCCGCCTCCTCCTCCGTCAGCGGGGCAGGGGACGGGGCAAGCCCGAATGTTGTTCTTCCACCACGTGGGGAACACGTCGTCGATTCCGCCGCCGGCGGGCGGGTTGTCGACCGCCATTGTCGATGTCGCGCGGCGGAGGAAGGAGTATCATGTCGTAGTTGCCATCGAGGGACATGAACTCAAGACTCCCGAAACGGAGCACCATCCCGGGCTGGAAAGGTTGCTGGAGACTGCCCATCTGGAGCTTGACGGGAAGCTGTTCGTCAACACGCAGCAGGCCCCTACCTGGTGCGCCAACTGTCATCGTTTCGAACCCGGGGGTCCCTGGACCGACGAGTAAATTGTCGCCGCGTGCCCCAGCCCAGATGGGTCGGCGCGAGACGGAGCGCGAAGGGGGGAAAAAGCTGGAGGGGGACAGGCGTAAAAGGGGAAACCCGCGGCCTTCGTGTTTGTCCCGCGCCCAGGTCGGGTGCGCTTGCAGTAGGGGGTTACAAGCGTCCACGCGGGAGGGAGCGAGAGGCTTACGCGAGCGCCGTCCCGTCCTTCCCCGCGCGGCCAACCCTCTGTAAGAGGGCCCTGGACCTTCCTTTTATAGGCGTAAGGAGAGGATCCAGGTGTACAATGGGGGGTGTAGCAGTGTGCTAACGTGTCTA
Source organism: Zea mays (assembly GCF_902167145.1). Taxonomy (NCBI): domain Eukaryota; kingdom Viridiplantae; phylum Streptophyta; class Magnoliopsida; order Poales; family Poaceae; genus Zea; species Zea mays. The sequence goes on along the minus strand of NC_050098.1, from coordinate 40,377,320 downwards.
GCGGAGAAGAGCTAGTGCCCTAAGTACATGCCATCGTGGTAGCCGGAGAGGTTTTGGCACCCGGTTCGTGTGGTGTTGTGGCCGTCGGAGGAGCGCTGGAGCCTGGCGGAAGGACAGCTGTCGGGGCTGTCGAGTCCTTGCTGACGTCTCCTTGCTTCCGTAAGGGGGCTGAGAGCCGCCGTCGTCATAGAGCATGCGGGGCGCCATCATTACCTGTTTACCGGGGCGAGCCAGATGGGACGCCGATCTTGTTCCCCATAGCCTGAGTTAGCTTGGGGTAGGGTAATGATGGTGCCTCCTGTGACGTGGTCGGTCCGAGCCCTGGGTTGGGCAAGGTGGAGGCTCCTCCGAGGTCGAGGTCGAGTCTGTATTCCGAGGCCGAGGTCGAGTTCGAGCCCCTGGGTCGGGCGAGGCGGAGACCGTCGGCTGAGGCCAGGGCTGAGTCCGAGCCCTGGGGTCGGGCGATGCGGAGTTCGTCGTCTTCCGGGGCTGAGCCCGAGTCCGAGCCCTAGGGTCGGGCGAAGCGGAGTTCGTCGTCTTTCGGGGCTGAGCCCGAGTCCAAGCCCTGGGGTCAGGCGATGTGGAGTTCGTCGTCTTCCGGGGCTGAGCCCGAGTCCGAGCCCTGGGGTCGGGCGAAGCGGAGTTCGTCGTCTTCCGGGGCTGAGCCCGAGTCCGAGCCCTGGGGTCGGGCGAAGCAGAGTTCGTCGTCTTCCGGGGCTGAGCCCGAGTCCGAGCCCTTGGGTCGGGCAAAGCGGAGTTCGTCGTCTTCCGGGGCTGAGCCCGAGTCTGAGCCCTCGGGTCGGGCGAAGCGGAGTTCGTCGTCTTCCGGGGCTGAGCCCGAGTTCGAGCCCTAGGGTCGGGCGAAGCGGATTTTCCTATGGCGCCTGAGGCCGGACTTGGCTGCTGTCAGCCTCACTCTGTCGAGTGGCACAGCAGTCGGAGCGGCGCAGGGCGCTGTCCTCTTGTCAGGCCGGTCAGTGGAGCGGCGAAGTGACTGCGGTCACTTCGGCTCTGTCGACTGAAGGGCGCGCGTCAGGATAAGGTGTCAGGCCACCTTTGTATTAAATGCTCCTGCGATACGATCGGTCAGCATGGTGACTTGGCCAAGGTTGCTTCTTGGCGAAGACTGGGCCTCGGGCGAGCCGAAGGTGTGTCCGTTGCTGGAGGGGGTCCTCGGGCGAGACGTAAATCCTCCGGGGTCGGCTGCCCTTGCCCGAGGCTGGGCTCGGGCGAGGCGAGATCGTGTCCCTTGAGCGGACCGATCCTTGACTTAATCGCATCCATCAGGCCTTTGCAGCTTTGTGCTGATGGGGGTTACCAGCTGAGATTAGGAGTCTTGAGGTACCCCTAATTATGGTCCCCGACAGATCCGGACTGGGTGTTGGCCATGCAGGAAGAGCTCAATAACTTCAAGCGAAATGAAGTTTGGACCCTGGTGCCTCGTCCAAAGCAAAATGTTGTGGGAACCAAGTGGGTGTTCCGCAACAAGCAAGACGAGCACGGAGTGGTGACAAGGAACAAGGCTCGACTTGTGGCAAAAGGTTATGCCCAAGTCGCAGGTTTGGACTTTGAGGAGACTTTTGCTCCTGTGGCTAGGCTAGAGTCTATTCGCATTTTGCTAGCCTAAGCTACTCACCATTCTTTCAGGTTGTTCCAAATGGATGTGAAGAGCGCTTTCCACAACGGGTCAATCAAGGAGGAGGTGTACGTAGAGCAACCCCCTGGCTTTGAGGATGAACGGTACCCCGACCACGTGTGTAAGCTCTCTAAGGCGCACTATGGACTTAAGCAAGCCCCAAGAGCATGGTATGAATGCCTTAGAGACTTTCTAATTGCTAATGCTTTCAAGGTTGGGAAAGCCGATCCAACTTTATTCACTAAGACTTGTGATGGTGACTTATTTGTATGCCAAATTTATGTCGATGACATAATATTTGGTTCTACTAACCAAAAGTCTTGTGAAGAGTTTAGCAGGGTGATGACTCAAAACTTTGAGATGTCGATGATGGGCGAGTTGAACTACTTCCTTGGGTTCCAAGTGAAGCAACTCAAGGACGGCACCTTCATCTCCCAAACGAAGTACACGCAAGACTTGATCAAGCGGTTTGGGATGAAGGACGCCAAGCCCGCAAAGACTCCAATGGGAACCGACGGACATGTCGACCTCAACAAAGGAGGTAAGTCCGTTGATCAAAAGGCATATCGGTCTATGATAGGTTCTTTGCTTTATTTATGTGCAAGTAGACCGGATATTATGCTAAGCGTATGCATGTGTGCTAGATTTCAATCTGATCCAAGGGAGTGCCACCTAGTGGCTGTTAAGCGAATTCTTAGATATTTAGTTGCTACGCCTTGCTTCGGGATCTGGTATCCAAAGGGGTGAACCTTTGACTTGATTGGATACTCAGACTCCGATTATGCCGGGTGCAAGGTTGATAGGAAGAGTACATCAGGGACGTGCCAATTCTTAGGAAGGTCCCTGGTGTCTTGGAGTTCTAAGAAACAAACTTCTGTTGCCCTATCCATCGCTGAGGCCGAGTACGTTGTCGTAGGACAGCGTTGCGCGCAACTACTTTGGATGAGGCAAACCCTCCGGGACTTTGGCTACAATCTGAGCAAAGTCCCACTCCTATGTGATAATGAGAGTGCTATCCACATGGCGGATAATCCTGTTGAACACAGCCGCACTAAGCACATAGACATCCGGCATCACTTTTTTAGAGACCACCAGCAAAAGGGAGATATCGAAGTGTTTTATGTTAGCACCGAGAACCAGCTAGTCGATATCTTTACCAAGCCTCTAGATGAGTCAACCTTTTGCAGGCTGCGTAGTGAGCTAAATGTCTTAGATTCGCGGAACTTGGATTGATCTATAACATATATGTGTTTATGCCTTTGATCATGCTCCTTTATGCATATTGTTGCTTATTTATAGTGCTCAAGTTGTACACATAATCCGCGGACCTCAAAAGTCCATGTGTGAGTGATGCACATATTTAGGGGGAGATGTGCTACAACTTGACCCTTTGAGACTAACCGTGTGCTTGAGTTTACTTAAATTAGTCTCAAGGGTGGATTGAAAGGGAAAGGTGAACTTGGACCATGCAAGACTTACACTGCACTCCGATGAGAGGGTAATTAACTCCAAGTTCATCTCTTTGCTCTTATTGCCTTTTTGCTCTTAATTGACGATTTTGGTGAGGCAATGAGGTTAAAGGGCCAAAAGTGATCCCGTTTTGGTGCTTGATGCCAAAGGGGGACAAATTAAGGCCAAAGCAAGCAAATGGATCAACTACCACTTGAGAACTTTGAAAATAGTAGAGTTAGAAGTTTTGATTTGTCAAAATACTCTAAGTGTCTCTTGTTGTCAAAAGTTGGTCTCTTGTGGGGAGAATGTTTGATTATGGGAAAAAGGGGGAGTTTTTGAATCTTTGATCAATTTCTCTTGGAATACCTCTCTTTATGCCTCAACAAGTATGTTTGACTTAGAGATAGGAAATTGAGTTTGATTTGAAAAAACAAACCAAGTGGTGGCAAAGAATGATCCAAATATGCCAAATTTGAATCAAAAACAAATCTTGTTATCATTTGCATTGATGTTGCACTTCTATGTGTTGCTTTTTGTTGTGTTGGCATAAATCACCAAAAAGGGGGAGATTGAAAGGGAAATGTGCCTTTGGGCCATTTCTAAGTATTTTGGTGATTAAGTGTCCAACACAAATGGTTTAAGTGTTAAATTGTGTCAAAGACTCAAGAAGTGAAAATCAAGGTACAAGGTATGATTCTAGACTTAGTACATTGGTTTTTGTGTACTAACATATTTGTCTAAGTGCTAGAATCAGAGAAAATACAGAAGGAAAAAGATTTGGCTGGAGCAGCCAAGACTCTGCGCAGTCTGGGTACATCGGACTGTCCGGTGCGCTAGGCTGGCGTCTGGTCAACTGGCCGCTCTCGGGAATTCGTTGGCGGCGTACGGCTAAAATTCACCGGACTGTCCGGTGGTGCACCGGACTGTCCGGTGGTGCACCGGACTGTCCAGTGAGCCAACGGTCGGCCGCGCCAACGGTCGGCCGTGCAATCCGCGCGTGACGCGTGGCCGAGCCAACGGTCTGATGGGGGCACCGGACTGTCCGGTGTGCATCGGACAGTGTCCGGTGCGCCAACGGCTCCAAGTCTTCAACGGTCGGCTGCCTCAATTTAGGAAGGCGATCTATACCGGACAGTGAATAGGGGATGTCCGGTGGTGCATCGGACTGTCCGGTGCACCACCCGACAGAAGGCAAGAATTACCTTCCAAGAATGCCTCCAACGGCTCCTAGCTGCCTTGGGGCTATAAAAGGGACCCCTAAGCACATGGAGGAGTTACCCAAGCATATTTTGAGCATTCTTAATCATTCACACTCCGTCTTCACGCACTCGGTTGACTTTCTTAGTGATTTGAGCTCCATTCTAGTGGTGAACTTTGTGCTATTCATTTGAGCTCAAGTCTTGGCTGTGTGTGTGCGTATTTCTGTGGATTTGTGTGTGTTGCTTCCCTCCCTTACTCTAGTGCTTTCACTTTGATCCTTATTGTAAGGGCGAGAGACTCCATTTGTGGAGATTCCTCGCAAATGGGAAAGAGTAAAGAAAGAAGAACACTGTGGTATTCAAGTTGATCATTGGATCACTTGAGAGGAGTTGAGTGCAACTCTCGTCCATTGGGACGCCACAACGTGGAGTAGGAAAGTGTTATACTTGGCCGAACCACGTGATAAACCATCGTGTCTCTTGTTCTTGTTCTCACTGTGACAATTGTGTTTCACAAGAGCTCGGTCCTTAGCCACTTGATTTCATTGTGCTAACACTTAATCAAGTTTTGTGGCTTTAAGTTTTAAGTTATTGCAGGATCACCTATTCACCCCCCTCTAGGTGCTCTCAACTACATTTAGCTTCATTTTCATGTCTTCTCCGATATTTGGTTAGACTATATTTCATATCTTATACTTCCCATGCTGCTATAAATGCATATATTGTTGACTCATATTTTGTTACATATGAATAAGGGAAGTTAGTCTATTCAAATCATGTCTTGCACCTCCATTTCTCACATGCTTTTTCCTAAGTAGAAGATCTCTGTCAGGGGAAGTATTTCTTCGTCTCTAAAGGGGGAGAAAATTCTTTATAAAGGAGAACACTCATTTAGGGGGAGTAACAATTTGGTGCTTCAATTGGTATTAATTGACAAATCCTTTATGAGGGCAAGTCTTATTTGCTTCCTACATGCTTTTAATGTCTTCCTTTTCGGTGGTTGATGTCAAATGGGGAGAAGTTATAGGGACCAAAGCAATAAAGTGTTATCAAACAACAAACACCAGCAATTTAAAATTTTAATTCTTCAAGTGGTTTTGGTTCCTTGGTCTAAAATAGGAAGTTAGTGAATTATGGAGTTAGGGGGGAGGATTAAGTCCATAATCTCACTCTATGGGGACAATCATGCATCCTAGCAAGTAGATTGCATATTTTCATTCAAATGTTTGTTATATTTGCTTGCTTTGATTGTGTTGTCATCAATCACCAAAAAGGGAGAGATTGTAAGGAAAATGCACCCGAGCCATTTAGCTCAATAGGTTTTGGTGTTTGATGATCAACATAACATGTGGACTAATGTATTTTCCAAGTGTTTGTGTGTTGTAGTTCGCAAGATACGAAGTGGATTGGGCTGAGGCTCTGAGGATGCAACACCTCAAAGAAGACATTATAAGACCCATATAAGACATTACAAAGTCATATTGAAGACACTTTATACATGCTAAGAGTCCAACACATCAAGAAGTAGAAGTGAGATACAAAGATGCAAAACAAAAGTGAAGTTGACAAAGTTGAGAGAAAGGGCTGACTGAATTGGAAGTGTTTCACAAAATCAAATCTACTCAAACTGATATGACTTCAACTCTGAGATGTAGATAATTTTATAACCTTTCCAAAAAGTCCAAGATCATCAAAATCGGAGTTCGGAGCTAAAAGTTATGGCCAAAATACGACAAGCGAGCATGGGCTGTCCGGTGCACACCGGACCGTCCGGTGCGCCATGTCCGATGTGCCATCTTCGGAAGCTCCAACGGCTACCTTTAACAGCTAATACATGTGGCATGTCCGGTGCACCACCGGACAGTCCGGTGCACCGCAGAAAGCTGCAGAACTTCTTTCCAACGGTTATATTTGAGTTGTGGTCTATATATACTTCACCCAACCGGCCATTTGAGGTGTGGGAGCCCAAGAGACATACCAAGGCACATAGTTCACATTTCCAAGAGCTCATACACCCAAGTGCTTAATAGAATCACTCGATGATTAGCGTAGGTGCTTTGCGAAGTGCTTAGGTTAGTTAGACCGCTCTAGCGATTGCTCTAGGTGAATCCTAGTTAGTTGAGTGAGTTTAGATAAACCACACAACCCCTCGGCTCTTGCGTGAGTCGTGGTAATTGTACCGAGTGGGGCAAAAGTCTTGCAAGACCGTCACAACCGCGTTTGTGTCACGGGCGCCACCGTGTATCAGAGAGAACAAGGCCCGTGACATTTTCGGCCGGAAGCTCGATAGTGGAGACGACGAGGAGCATCCGAGAGGAGCCGGAAGCGGAGCACCACTTGCGCGTGGAGAAGGCCCACGACTCTCTACGGAGTTACTCGACCGAGGTGCTTGGCCCTCGCGTGGGCTTCCCTTTGGGTAGGGGCACCAACAAGGATTAGTCGAGATCTTGCGTGGTTCCGGATACCTCGGTAAAAATACCAGCGTCATCCACGAGGATTTGCATCTATACCTTGCTCTTTAAGCTTCCGCATTTATATTAAGCATTTAAGTTTCAATCTTGTCTTTATACTTATATAGTGTAGATTGAAACTTAGCCATTGTGGTAGAGATAGCAACACTTAGACAAAACCTAGTTTGCACATTCTAGTTTGATTATTTGCATAGGTTTTGCTCTAGGGATTTATTTGTGGCCTAGTTTAGTGAAAGTTTTAGAAGTCCTAATTCACCCTCCTCTTAGGCGTCACCCGTTTCCTTCAGGATTAAATCATCTTCTATTCAGTTTTGATTATGATTAGTAAGAGATTTATTCCCCTCCAATCCCCTTTAGGTTGTAGGGCTTGTTTGGGTACTCTATTATTCATCCCCAATATACATGAGTTGAGGAAGATTAGAGTGTAAATTAAACTAATTTACACCCCAATCCTCCTCAAACCGTATATGTTGGGGTGAATATTAGAGAATCCAAACATAGCCTTAGGCCATATTTGTTTGTCAAGGAAATGGAGGGGATTGAGGGGATTTGAACCCCTTCTATTCAAATTTAATTAGCAAGTGATTTAATCCACTCTAATCCCCTTCAATCTACCTGTAACCGAACAAGCTCTTAGGCTTTTATCGGTTTCACCCAAACTGGAGGGATTCAGGGAGATTAAATATCTTTCTATTCAATTTTAACTAGAAAGAAATTTAATTCACTTCAATCTCTTTCGATCCTCAATTATCTAGAAAGAAATTTAATTCACTTTAATATCTTCGATCCACTCTTAACCGAACAAACCCTAACGAAGGAAGTGATACATGCATTGCAAAAACGTTGGGCTCCTGCGACGTCGAGTAAGAAAACGAAGAAGTTGAACTTTATTCCAAGATATATAGCGCATCACAAACTCACCGTTTATGGTCTTACATACTATAATATCATGAGCAGCAAATATACATTCCGCCTAGACCCGACAAGGTGATCTAACCAGCCTGGAATCTGTCATCGCCATCGGTCCTGACAATCGTTCAAGCTAGATATAACTGTTATGTTGACCAACTACATTAGTCAGCTCCCTCAGTTTGAGCAATCAAAGCAGTTCAACTCAGCTCAACCATTCTTCTTCGCGATGCTGTGTTCACCGTTCTCATGTGTCGGAGAGTCAGTTCCACTGTAGAAGGAGGCCTCGCTTGAGGCGTCCGAGTCTGCGCCATTAGCCTCCTTCCCAGCTGATCCAAGCAAGCTATTGGCTGAGCCGTGCGAAGATCCCATCTTCTTGTCGTCGTCCTGCATCTGCTCTGCGTAGCTGTTGTACTCAAATGTCGCTGGGTTCTTTCCCCCGAATGCCGAGTCGAGCTCCTCCATGTCAAAGACTTCTGCCATTATCTTCTGGCTCTCCTTGTCGTTGGAGTACACAAACTTCACCTTCTTGCGGGTCTCATGGTCTAGGAACGGCTTCACTATCTGTCAGTTGTAATTATGGTTAGACTGGTTGGTGTTTCAATCAATGGAATAACTTAGGTTAGTAGAAAAAGGATGAAAGCAGTGGGAGATGGTATAATTAATGCCGAGGGACAAAAGGATTGGATATTGCTGCCTAATCCACAAAATGAATCCATACAGTGCATTTTCAGTGAGCATCTTTTATGTTTCATATAGATCAATTTCCATGATTTGGATCCCGGTCTAGGTAACAGTAGAGTGCACAAAACATCATGGAACACAGATGAAGATCATTACATTAGAATTTAGAAGTTCAATTCATTAAGAATGGTATTATCAAATTTAATTATTTAACAAACAAATCTAAGTGAAGAATGGAAGCACAATAAAAAGTTGACTGGATCCCATTAGGCCATTAGTATGGACCTATTTATTGCAACATCATGGTAGGCTCTCGTAGCAATCACTCTCATACTGGTGCTGTGGTGCACCTGTGCGAATGGCAGGAAACAGAAGAAATGCTGGTTTTAGAGTGAACAGAATAAAGTCGGTAGTGGTCACCTTCCAGAATGATTCAAATATCCTAGGAGGGTTGTAAAGGATTGCAAGCCCCAACCTCTCAGGATAGCAGTCTTGCAAGACATTGACAGTCTCACGGGTCACCTTCAGTGGTGTGCTTCCCAATGTCCAGCACTGGAAATCTGTCAGCCATACCATCTTCTCTTGATCTTCCGTCAGGTTCATAATTGCTTTCTCCAGAGAGTAGACTAGATATTTGATCTGTCCTATTGCTGAGGTAGTGTTCTGCCACATTTCAAAAAGACCAAACATACAATACAAGTTTTAGAGATTAGATTATTCACATTTGATCAACAAGATTTTGAAGCCTAGACTGCACAATGGTATTGGTTCGTCTAATCAATATCAAACACCCTACATATGTAATGATCCTCAGAATAAACTAACACCATACATTCATTAGTTCAAACTGCATTGGTAATTTGGAATTAGAAAATGCAAAAGATTTTCAACAAAAGATCATCAAGGTGACTAAGAGATAAAAGAGAGAAGGTATTGAAGGTATTTAATGCATAGCTTGAAATTCACCTTTTTGTTTCTCCTAATAGTTCGATTTTAAATTTTGATCACAAAGGTTGATCGATCATATGTTTCACATTTGCTGCTCAATTACTCATATCGGCAGGCTGAGCACTACACAAGATAACATGCCTATGGTTATTTCTAGATGTTCTTTCTAGCTAGATCATATGATTAAATTTTAATCTCCAAGCATGTTAGATGACAGGTATGTCTAATGCTCCATACAGAACACCTCTGCAATCTGAAGATGCCAAGTCAATTATTTCCAGATATTTTATCTCCAGTATCTAAACTAACCTCTAAGCCAGGCCTCAATACAAGAACAGTTCTGCCATGTTTGTCCTTATAATCCGCTCTATATATCTTTCCAGTCTCTGCTTCCTCTGCAATATCATCCTGAAGAAGGATAAAGGATGAAACAAGCTTATTATATGTTGTTTAACTGCAAAATATGAGACACTTTGTAAAAACAAACACAAGCAGCTTTTGAGCCACAAGCTGCACATCCTAATCAATTAAAATAATATCATTAGGCTATCTCCAGCAGCCTCCCTATTCCACTCCCTATCTCACTCCCCATTTTAAACTCCACTCTGTAAACAGTGTTTTGCACGCCCGTTTGCATGCTATTGCTGGAGATGGCCTTAAATTAGCATCCTGCTTATTCCTCCTATACTGAACTTTTAGATAGCTTGTAGGTCAGAGCATTAGAAGGAAAAAAAGAACACAAGGAGAAGATGTTCCCATAGCTTTTCCCTAGCAGAGGGGAATGCTGTATCTTCTAGGGAACCAGAGGATCTACCAATTGAGGCCTTGTTCCAAACCTCTAGAGCTAATGGTTAGTCAGCTAATAAGTTGTTGGCTGATTTTAGTTCGGTTGGAGCAGCTAACAACTAATAGCTATTTGAGAGGTATAGCTAACCGGTGTTCTCAAGTCGTCTGTAGTCGGACTAGTCGGTGGACTGGCAACGATTAGGGCCACTGAGGCGATTAGTACGACTAGAATTCTGGCCGTCTGACTAGGGAGAGGATGACTAGTTTGGACCTGCCTTTGTTGATGGCTATTGGGCTTTGCAGCTGTGGTTTTTTACTGGGCCACAATTTGCTTTGTGGGTTTTAGGGTTGACACTTGAGAATTAGACAGGCACTCATGCAAAATATACTCCCGCTCACGCACAGCCGCCAGGGCACAAGGACCTGGAGCCACCGCCGGGTGCCGCCGCTGGGAGCCACCGCCAGGAGCCGCCGGGACAGAGGCGCCGTCGCCCCAACGGAGGAGCCGCCGGCCACGTCCAAGACAGAGCCGACTTCCGCCCCCGCCTACGAGTCCAAGACAGAGCCGGAGTGCCGAACACCACCCAAGGAGAAGCCGCCGCCCCTCTCCCCCTCTGACCCTGTGCAGCACTGCCGCCCAAGGAGCCGCTGTCCTACCCTTACCCTGACCCTATGCAGCACTACAGTAGTCCTCTCCTAAGATGAGCACATCGCCTGATGGTCAGTACTCAGCCTCTGCTTTCCTGTCCTAAGATGACCAGCTCGACTAGGGTCGATTAGTCGACCTAGTCGACGACTAATCGCGACTAATTGACCGGTCGGTCCCTATACGACTAGGTTCGACTAGATGACTTGAAAACATTGTAGCTAGCAATTAGCTGGTCCATTAGTTAACCCATTCTAAACCTCTCAGGTAATTTTAGCTGCTAGTTGTTCGTTTTAGAAGTTTGGAACAGGGCCTGAGCTAAAAGGACCCCCTACCTGGCTATTTCTCACTAAAGTTTGAATGTATTGATCTATGTAGTGCCTGTAATCAGGTTATCTTTAATTAAAACCAACATACCCAACAGATGTTTTCAGGTTTGAATGCAAGCCGCCACTTCACAGCTGCTTTCATCATTTTACTAGCTTTCTGCACATTCCAGTTCCTTGCTCGAAGAAATCTCGCTAACGAGGCATCTGAAAGGAAGTCTTTAATGGCTGCTGATGAGTGTTCACCAAGCTCCTTGCGTAATTCATTTATCTGCTCACAGAGACACAGTGCAGCAAGTTAGAACTTACTAGAAAGTGCTTAACTAAATCCCAGCAGAGATGTCTAGGTAAGGTTGTTCTTACTTTTTCTCGCTGTTCTTCTGGGGATGGGATTTTTTCAGTGGTGCCGCCATTGCTAGACTTGAATAGAAAGGACATTAGAGTAGCTTGAAGGAGGCAACTCCACTAGATAACTGCAACCCGTGCATAAATGCAATTAGAAGAATGAACATACATAAACCAATTTCAATCGTCTACTCTGCAAAAAGTCAAAAAGAAAAGCTACCAAAATAACATAATCAAAACTTAACAGAACTATTAGAGCGGTGGCATTCAGGTAAATAACATAACGCAAAGATCTATATAGCCTTGCCCTCATGGCCTCCAGCTGATAATTGATTCAATGCCAAGATTGGGCCATCAAACATCGAAAGCTTCAAAATGGGGAGGCCATTAAAAGGGTGTTTGGCATGCTCCAGAGCAAAACTCCGAGGGAGAGCTGGTCAGAGCCAGCTAGACACTTTGAATCCAGAATTGCAAACCTCCTTTGCTTCTCTGAAATCCTTAAAACACAACCTAGACATAGAGTTTGAATATGTTTACCCACCACTGTCGCTGGTTATGAGAAATGAACTAGATTCTGGGTAGAGCTGCTCCACCCAGAGGTTTTGTAGCAGAGCTGCGTAGAGTGGAGAAGAGTCATGCTAAACAACCCTCTAGGGCAGACCGGCAGGCCACTAAATTCTAGTGAGGAGTCGATAGCATCCATGACGTATGGGAGTGGACTGACAGAGCAGCAGCCATCACGATGTGAATGCAACGATCGCAAAATCGTAACACTGTCAGGGGGTAGTGTAAATCGGCCGACGTACAAGCTGTTGGCCCTCTCACGAGGTAGGATCGGATCTGGACGCGCTTCACACCGCCAGGTCGAGGTCAAGTTGACGCCACGCGGTTGTGCAGCTCCCATCTTCCGAGAGCCAGCACGACCAACCACCGGAGCTAGAGGAGGAACGGATCGAAGCCTCACCTCATCACCTCACATCCAGATGAACCCAACCCCGAGCGATCTTCTAAGGAAGAAGTGAAGCGGCCAGGAGCAGGAATCTAATCTCACCCGCCAAACACGGCGCCCAAACCCCAACCCGACAACAACCGGGAATTCGCAGTGGCCGGACCCCGATCTCCGAGAACGGCGAGGCGGTACGAAGGAATGAAGGGTGGGAGATAGAGGCACGAACCTGGTTCGCTTCCGTTCCGCCGCCCGCGTTCGTGGGAGTGGCGGCTCCGGTAGTGACGGAAATGTAGCGGTTGAAGGTCTGGTGGGGTTGGGAGTGGAAAGTGGGGACCGGGTGGGGTGGGGTGGGTGGGTGGGGTGGGGAGGGCGACTGCGCGGGGCGGGGCGGGGCGGAAAGGAATCGGGAAAAGGGTGTGGAAAAGAAAAGAAAAGGAAATGAAAGGAAATAAAGGGTACCGTATGTTTGGATCTCTGAAAAAAAATAGATCTGCAAAATTAAATCTGGATTTACAATTTAATATGTAGCAGCTCCAACAGTGAATCTGATATCTATTGTAGAACTATTTGATAAATATAACAGTTTCAGATTTATGCAAGGACAATTATATTAGAATTATATATTTTAGCTTTAAGATGGACCCCACATCTTGTTTCTTCCTTCTTCACTAGCTAAAACGAAAAAAAAACATTCAGAAAGTCACGACGCACTGTCAAGGCGCGGTGAGCCTGTCAGACAATCAACAAGAGGTGAACGGTAGAGCGATGTTGGGCACGCTTGAGGACACAGGGATGACGACGACGCACGACCTCCCAGGGTAGGGCGTGGCCGATCAAGGACGACCGGTGACGTGTGGCCGCCCGAGGATGTGGATAGTGGAGAGAAGAAACAATGAGGAAGAAAAAAAATAACGGAACTGTACATAATACTACTTAGATGGCAGTGGTGGTTAATTTTTTCTTCATTCTATTAAATTGAGGTTAGCGTATCGAAGGAGCTTCATTAAAATAATAAATGTCTTTAAATTTGCTTTTTTAGTAAATTCGAATTTTTTCCTTATGTTTTTTTACAGTGTTTTTATCTTTATAGATTGCAGCTGCTGGTTTTAATCCGAAACGAACAACATATTTATACACGTAGACTGTTCGACTAATGTTGTTTTCAGACGATGAAACTGTTACAAACATATGTTCGTGAGAGACGGTGGAAGGTCGCCGGCTCACCGCCCGGGCGCGTGGAGACGGAGGCTGGTGAGTGCTGGACTGCTGGTCTCAGGCGGTGGTCCGTTGGCGCGTATGTCACGGCTCGCGTGAGGATGCTGCCGCGCGGCGAACATAATCTTGGCCGTGCACCGGGGGGCCAGGTTATGAGGACGTGGTTGGGTATTCAACTACTATGTCCTCTAAGCAAGCAATACAAGGATATTTTTCCAACGGAACACGGTGTGTTTATGGGGAAAATATCCTATGCAATCATTTATCCTGGTGCAATCATGCAATCAAACGATCTGGTGCATCCGATCTAGATCTAATGAACTGTTATTTTATATTTAACCCCTTCCACCTAAAACATAATACCTATTTTATTTTTAACCCCTTCCATATGAAACCGTTGGATCTAGATTGGATGCTCTGGATAGTTTGATTGCACGCTTGCACCAAAATGAGTGATTGCACAGGATATGTCCTCGTGTTTATGTACGTGCTTAGGCATGTACAATTTTGAGACAGACGCTCGGTTTTTAAAATACATGAGACAGTTAAGAAACTATATAAAACAACCATGAGATTCTAAACTATAAGTACAGTTAAAAGACAATATGTATAAAAAGTCGTGTGAAAACGGGCTCTTTACGAAGAACCCTTCTCTTATTTTTTTTTCAGTTAGCCCTCTAGAGACCTCTCAAGAGCCCCCTCATTTAATGAAGTTGTACATGTCTTAGGCTATATTTATTTCCTTCTAAATTATATAAGTTAGATTATAGTGAAAGAGTACAAGAATAAAAACTTGAAGGATCTGGTGAAAGGGAAATAGTGTCAAACATTTTCCTAAATGATTTTGGTGGTTGAATTAACCAACACAAATAATTGGACTAACTAGTTTGCTCTAGATTATAAGTTCTACAGGTGCCAAAGGTTCAACACAAACCAATAAAAAGTCCAAGAAAGGGTTCAAAAAGAAAGGAGCAAAACCAACCGAAGGCTGCCCTGGTCTGGCGTACCGGACTGTCCGGTGTGCCACCGGACAGTGTCCGGTGCAACAGGGAGATCAACTCTGAACTGCTCAGCTTCGGGTTTTTGGAGAACCACTCCGCAATAATTCACCGGACTGTCCGGTGTGCCAAGCGGAGCAACGGTCGCCAGCACAACGGTCGAGTTCAACGGTCGGCTGACACAGCTACAGTGCGCGGACAGTTCGCGCAGAGTCAGAGCAGGCGCCAGAAGGCGCACCGAACAGTGAACAGTACCTGTCCGGTGCACCACCGGACTGCCCGGTGGTCCCAGCTATTAGAGCTCCAACGGTCGAACCCTAATGGTTGGGTGACGTGGCTGGCGCACCGGACAGTGTCCGGTGGCGCACCGGACTGTCCGGTGCGCCCATCGACGGACAGCCTCCCCAATGACCATTTTGGTGGTTGGGGCTATAAATACCCCCCAACCACCACACTTCAAGGCATCCAAGTTTTCAGCCATTGCATTCAATACAAGTGCTCTAGACTTCACTCCAAGACACAAAAGCAAAGATCAAATCCTCTCCAAGTCCCAAACACATTCCAAAGATTTAGTGGCTTGTGAGAGAGAGACATTTGTGTTCATTTGAGTTCTTGTCGCTTGGATCGCTTTTCTTCTTCCCCATTTCTTGTTCTCAACACCTTTGTAATCAAAGCAAGAGACACCAAGTTGTGGTGGTCCTTGTGGGGTCTAAGTGACCCAATTGATTGAGGAGAAAAGCTCATTCGGTCTAGGTGATCGTTTGAGAGAGGGAAAGGGTTGAAAGAGACCCGGTCTTGGTGACCACCTCAACGGGGAGTAGGTTTGCAAGAACCGAACCTCGGTAAAACAAATCACCGTGTCATCCGCCTTCATTTGCTTTTGATTTGTTTTCGCCCTCTTTAACGGACTCGGTTTTATTTCTAACGCTAACCTGTCTTGTAGTTGTGCTTAAAGTTTTATAAATTTCAGATTTGCCTATTCACCCCCTCTAGGCGACTTTCAATTGGTATCAGAGCCCGGTACTTCATTAGAGTCTAACCGTTCGAAGTGATGTCGGGAGCATCCGCCAAGAGGGAGATTGGGACCGGCGGCGACAAGCCCGCCACAAGCCACGGGAAGGCTCCATCAGGGGAGTCCGGCAACAAGATGAAGGGATCCCCTTCACACAACAAGTCGCATCAGAGCGGCGAGAAGAAAAAGAAAATGAAGAAGGTGGTCTACTACGAGACCGATTCTTCATCACCTTCTACATCCGACTCCGACGCGCCATCCGTCACTTCTAAGCGCCATGAGCGCAAGAAGTTTAGTAAGATTCCCCTACTCTATCCTCTCATTTCTAAACACACTCCTTTACTTTCCGTTCCATTAGGCAAACCACCGGTTTTTGAGGGTGAAGATTATTCTATGTGGAGTGCTAGAATGAAAGGTCATCTAACCTCACTCCACAAAAGCATATGGGATGTTGTTGAGTATGGAGCGCAGGTACCACAGGTGGGGGATAAGGACTATGACTCGGATGAGGCCGACCAAATACGGCACTTTAACTCCCAAGCAACAACTATACTCCTCGCCTCTTTAAGTCAAGCATGGATGCAAGTTGGTGTTCACCATCCACACAAGAACATCATGACGACTGACAGGCCACTTGAGCTACTCCACATGGATCTATTCGGCTCGATAGCTTACATAAGCATCGGCGGGAGTAAGTACTGTCTAGTTATTGTGGATGATTATTCTCGCTTCACTTGGGTATTCTTTTTGCAGGATAAATCTCAAACCCAAGAGACTTTAAAGAGATTCTTGAGACGAGCTCAAAATGAGTTCGGATTGAGGATCAAAAAGATTAGAAGCGACAACGGGACGGAGTTCAAGAACTCTCAATTTGAAGGCTTTCTTGAGAACGAGGGCATCAAGCATGAGTTCTCTTCTCCCTACACACCACAACAAATTGGTGTAGTGGAGAGGAAGAATAGAACTCTACTTGACATGGTGAGGACCATGCTTGATGAATACACGACTTCGGACCGGTTTTGGGCGGAAGCAATCAACACCGCTTGCTACGCCATCAATCGTCTCTACTTTTACCGAATCCTCAAGAAGACATCATATGAACTCCTCACCAGTAAAAAGCCCAATGTTTCATATTTTAGAGTCTTTGGTAGAAAATGTTTTATTCTTGTTAAAAGAGGTAGAAAATCTAAATTTGCTCCTAAGGCTGTAGAAGGCTTTTTACTTGGTTATGACTCAAACACAAGGGCATATAGAGTCTTTAACAAGTCCACTAGACTAGTTGAAGTTTCTTGTGACATTGTGTTTGATGAGACTAATGGCTCTCAAGTAGAGCAAGTTGATCTTGATGAGCTAGATGATGAAGAGGCTCCATGCGTCACGCTAAGGAACATGTCCATTGGGGATGTGTGTCCTAAGGAATCCGAAGAGCCTCCACAAGCACAAGATCAACCATCATCTTCAAAATAAGCATCTCCACCAACTCAAGATGAGGACCAAGCTCAAGATGATGAAAATGAAGATCAAGAAGAGCCACCTCAAGAGGAGGATAATGATCAAGGGGGAGATGCCAATGATCAAGACAAGGAAGATGATGAGGGTCCAAGGCCGCCACACCCAAGAGTCCACCAAGCGATACAAAGAGATCACCCCGTGAACTCCATCCTCAGCGATATTCATAAGGGGGTAATCACTCGATCTCGTGTCGCACATTTTTATGAACATTACTCTTTTGTGTCTTCTATTGAGCCATACAGGGTGGAAGATGCATTAAGAGATTCGGATTGGGTGTTGGCAATGCAAGAGGAACTCAACAACTTCACGAGGAATGAGGTATGGCATCTTGTTCCACGTCCTAATCAAAATGTTGTAGGAACCAAGTGGGTCTTTCGCAACAAGCAAGATGAGCATGGTGTGGTGACAAGGAACAAAGCCCGACTTGTGGCCAAGGGATATTCACAAGTCGAAGGTTTGGATTTCGGTGAAACCTATGCACCCGTAGCTAGGCTTGAGTCAATTCGCATATTACTTGCCTATGCTACTTACCATGGCTTTAAGCTCTATCAAATGGACATGAAAAGTGCCTCCTCAATGGACCAATCAAGGAAGTGGTCTATGTTGAGCAACCTCCTGGCTTTGAAGATAGTGAGTACCCTAACCATGTGTATAAACTCTCTAAGGCGCTTTATGGGCTCAAGCAAGCCCTAAGAGCATGGTATGAATGCCTAAGAGATTTCCTTATCACTAATGGCTTCAAAGTCGGTAAAGCTGATCCTACTCTCTTTACTAAAACTATTGCAAATGATTTGTTTGTATGCCAAATTTATGTTGATGATATCATATTTGGGTCTACTAACAAATCTACATGTGAAGAGTTTAGTAGGATCATGATTCAAAAATTTGAGATGTCTATGATGGCGGAGTTGAAGTATTTTCTAGGATTTCAAGTCAAGCAACTCCAAGAAGGCACCTTCATCAGCCAAACGAAGTACATTCAAGACATACTCACCAAGTTTGGGATGAAGGATGCCAAGCCCATCAAGACACCCATGGGAACCAATGGGCATCTCGATCCCGACATGGGAGGTAAATCCATAGATCAAAAGGTATACCGGTCGATGATAGGATCTTTACTCTATTTATGTACATCTCGACTGGATATTATGCTTTTCCGTATGCATGTATGCAAGATTCCAAGCGATCCTAAGGAAGTTCACCTTAGGGCCATGAAAAGAATCTTGAGATATTTAGTTCATACACCTAAGTTTGGTCTTTGGTACCCCAAGGGATCCACTTTGCATTGATTGAGAAACTAGTTTGCCCAAGGAAGGCCTTTGCTCTCGAAAGCCTATTCGTCTATGAAAAACGAATCCCGTGTGACTGATCTTTACTAGTACCTTCTTTTGGCTAGCCCGTTTCCACTACTTTATTTACTAGACTCAATGCCTATGTTCTGGGCTATCTGTGAATGCTTTTCCCTGTGCTTCTGTTAGCACATTGTTTTCCTTTACTCTCTATTTGGCCTTCGCTATTTGATTATTCTCTATGGTCTCTGAATTCCGATCATTCACTTCAAGAAGCACCTCTTCTATTAAATGAAATAAAATGAAATAAAGTAAATAAGGAAATCCCCTTTCGAAAATGAGTTTCCACAGTTGTTAGCAGAATTAGTTGCTTGCTTCTCGTATACAGAGGCTTACAAGATAGAGCTGACTTGTCGTTTAAACAGTGTTAATTGAAGTTAGCAGATTGCTTTCTTGCTATAAGACTGACAGGAAAAGCAAGAGTTCGGACGGCGTTAATCGAAGAGCTTACCGGTCTGTGTTCCATCAATGCCCTTCTGACTGGCCTAAGAGTTGGGTGATTAGCGAAAAGAAAAGCACTAGCCACGGACCAAGGAGCAGTGTGAATCGAACAATGCATGAAAATGAATGATTGGCTTCTTGTCCTGCACCCGCCCCTTTTGCCAGTCTAGTAAATTGGACCTCGGATCTGATAATGGCTAGTTGATACATACGGAGTTATAAGGTCGACCCTCACTTCCTTCAATGAAAGCTAGGGCTAAGGGTTATTGGAATAAGGATTCTGGCTGGTTAGGTTAAGGGAATATCTAGGTCTGCTTACTTCTTCAGCTAATGAGTCTCCTTCTTCCAGGTTCCAAAGCGTAGGCCAAGGACCCGGACCTCGATCCGTCAACCATGCTTATCTATTGATGTCGCAGATCAGCGGCAACTCCCATACTAAGTATGATGTCGCATATCGGTTGTCTAACTAGAAGGGTGGAACCTTTTCTTTTTAACTAGTCTTAAAGCAGCCTTGAGTTCTTTTTATTGAATTCGCGAGATTGAAAATTAGGATTGAATGAATAACCTGGAGATATATTCCTTTTCTCAAATAGTTCTTTAAGGGGCCTCTCTCTATCCTTGGCTTATTCAATAGAGCTTTCCTTCTTTTCATTATTCGATACTGCTGTGAGATACTACGAAAGCTCGTAGGCAATATGAGATAGAGCTGACTAAGAGAAAGAAGTAAGCGGATCTTGCAGCAGTTTTCATTCCTTTTGATTTAATAGGTTATTCAGATGCTGATTGGGCAGGGTGTAAATTTGATAGAAAGAGCACATCAGGGACTTGTCAGTTCTTGGGAAGATCCCTGGTGTCTTAGGCTTCAAAGAAACAAAATTTAGTAGCTCTTTCTACCGCCGAAGCCGAGTACATTGCCACCAGCCATTGTTGCGCGCAATTGCTTTGGATGAGGCAAACCCTTAGGGACTATGGCTACAAATTAACCAAAGTCCCTCTCCTTTGTGATAATGAGAGTGCAATCCGCATGGTGGATAATCCCGTTGAGTATAGCCGCACTAAGCACATAGCCATTTGGTATCACTTTTTGAGGGTCACCAACAAAGGGGGGTTATCGAGATTGCTTATGTTAGCACTAAAGAACAACTAGCCGATATCTTTACCAAACCATTAGATGAGAAAACCTTTACCAAACTTAGGCATGAGCTAAACATTCTTGATTCTCGGAATTTTGATTGATACCTTGCACACATAGCTCACTTATATACCTTTGATCATATCTCTTTTATTTGCTATGACTAATGTGGTCTTCAAGTGTATTTTATGCTAAGTCATAGATTTAAAGGGAAATGGAGTCTTCGGCGAAGACAAGGCTTCCACTTCACTCTACCGGTATTATTTACCCTTCGCCGTCACTCCGCACCGCTCTCCACTTTGGTATAATCTTCACTTCTATTCATTTGTACCATTGGGGAGAAAGTAAAAGGGCTCTAAAGACTCCATTTTTGGCGATTAATGCCAAAGGGGGAGAGAGTATTAGCCCAAAGCAAAAGGACCGCACCACCACGCCAATTTCAATTTTTTTTCGAAAAGTTGTTTTCAATTGGTATCTTTCAAATTAGTATTCCTCTAAGAAATTCTATCTCAATTGGTATATTTTAAGGAGGAGTTTTTCAAAAATTGGGATCTAAAATAGTTGACATTCTTTCAATTGATAAAACCCTCTTGAACACTAAGAGGAGAATTTCATTAAGGGGGAGTTTTGTTTAGTCAAAGGAAAAGCATTTGAAACAGGGGGAGAAAATTTCAAATCTTGAAAATGCTTCTCGAAATCTTATCTATATACCTTTGACTATTTGCAAAAAGACTTTGAAAAAGTATTTCCAAAAGATTTGCAAAAACAAAACAAGTGGTGCAAGCGTGGTCCAAAATGTTAAAAGAAAGAAAGCAATCCATGCATATCTTATGAAAGTTTAAATTGGTTTAATTCCAAGCAACCTCTGCACTTACCTTATGCAAACTAGTTCAATTCTACACTCATATATTTGCTTTGGTTTGTGTTGGCATCAATCACCAAAAAGGGGGAGATTGAAAGGGAAATAGGGTCAAACCTTTTCCTAAATGATTTTGGTGGTTGAATTGCCCAACACAAATAATTGGACTAACTAGTTTGCTCTAGATTATAAGTTCTACAGGTGCCAAAGGTTCAACACAAACCAATAAAAAGTCCAAGATAGGGTTCAAAAAGAAAGGAGCAAAACCAACCGAAGGCTGCCCTGGTCTGGCGCACCGGACTGTCCGGTGTGCCACCGGACAGTGTCTTGTGCACCAGGGAGATCAACTCTGAACTGCTCAGCTTCGGGTTTTTGGAGAACCACTCCGCTATAATTCATCGGACTGTCCGGTGTAGCACCGGACTGTCTGGTGTGCCAAGCGGAGCAATGGTCGCCAGCGTAACGGTCGAGTTCACCGGTTGGCTGACACAGCTACAGTGCGTGGGCAGTTCGTGCAGAGTCAGAGCAGGCGCCAGAAGGCGCACCGGACAGTGAACAGTACCTGTCCGGTGGTCCCAGCTATCAGAGTTCTAACGGTCGAACCCTAACAGGTGTGTGACGTGGCTGGCGCACCAGACAGTGTCCGGTGGCGCATCGGACTGTCCGGTGCGCCCATCGACGAACAGCCTCCCCAACGACCATTTTGGTGGTTGGGGCTATAAATACCCCCCAACCACCACACTTCAAGGCATCCAAGTTTTCAGCCATTGCATTCAATACAAGAGCTCTAGACTTCACTCCAAGACACAAAAGCAAAGATCAAATCCTCTCCAAGTCCCAAACACATTCCAAAGATTTAGTGGCTTGTTAGAGAGAGACATTTGTGTTCATTTGAGTTCTTGTCACTTGGATCACTTTTCTTCTTCCCCATTTCTTGTTCTCAACACCTTTGTAATCAAAGCAAGAGACACCAAGTTGTGGTGGTCCTTGTGGGGTCCAAGTGACCCAATTGATTGAGGAGAAAAACTCACTTGGTCTAGGTGACCGTTTGAGAGTGGGAAAGGGTTGAAAGAGACCCGGTCTTTGTGACCACCTCAACAGGGAGTAGGTTTGCAAGAATCGAACCTCGATAAAACAAATCACCGTGTCATCCGCCTTCATTTGCTTTTGATTTGTTTTCGCCCTCTCTAATGGACTCAGTTTTATTTCTAATGCTAACCCGGCTTGTAGTTGTGCTTAAAGTTTATAAATTTAATATTTGCCTATTAACCCCCCTCTAGGCGACTTTCATCTGGTATTCTGGTTCACTGAAGAATCTCCAAATACAGGTTCCTCTTGCCAGCAACAAAACCAGTATAACAAGCATATTTTAGTTCAGGGATAACATAAAATCAGCCTTGCCTATCCTAACTTGCTTGGAATTAAAACCTTTTGTTGTTGTTGTACTGACATAAAATTAGCCTAACTGGATGCAGAGTCAATAGTTGATACATGGAGTTTGTTTAAGATAACTAATAACACAACTTGTGGTGCTTCATGAAAACGGTCTTTGCAGCTGACAGGTTCTACTTTGATTTCTGGACAACTTAAAAGTGACTAAAGTTGACATGGGTGTCCTTCCAAGTTCCAAGTATTTTTTTCCATTTTATTATCGTGCTTAGATAGATGGGTCATGTATCCG
This sequence comes from Zea mays, assembly GCF_902167145.1. Taxonomy (NCBI): domain Eukaryota; kingdom Viridiplantae; phylum Streptophyta; class Magnoliopsida; order Poales; family Poaceae; genus Zea; species Zea mays. Next base: position 40,354,770 of record NC_050098.1, on the reverse strand, counting down.
TTTTTAGGCGAGGAAATTTATTATCGAATAATTTGTGTACCGTCACGATGTACGGGCACTACACTAGTCTCTACTATATTTAAAGCATTAGTTTCAACGGTCGTCCTGCGTCATCTTTTTACAAAAAAGTACCTACATTTCTTCCAAATCAACTCAACATAAAATGTTAAAAAGTGGTTGTTGGGGCGAAGGCGAAGACGCCACCCTTCGCTCGATGCCTTCGCCGGCCTCGCTGCACCAACGGAGACAAGACGACTAGCAGACTTACCCTTCGTCCCACATGTCGCCGGACAAAGGCCTATGACGAGGTCGTCTCATCTTGCGACCTCGTCCAACATGGAGGCCCACTTGTGATCCGGCCCATTGTAATAGGCCCTGCGTGGCCGCTGCGCATTACGGGCCTAATTTGTAAAGGTCTCCCTGTAATTACGGTTTGTAACCCCGCTTTATGGGAATATTCCAGGGATAACCTAGGTGGCTGAGGACACATGCGTCCTTAACACTGGACGCTGGGCACTCAGATACCTATAAATACCCCTGCACAGTGCCCTTGAGAGGCTAGATTAACAGAGCTATTGCCATATCGAGCAAAAACCATGTTTACGTTGCTTCACTCCCCCGTTGGATCAACTTGCTCGGGAGAGCAAGTTCCAACATTTGGCGCCCACCGTTCGTGCTACGAAAAAACCACCCGCGATGGCACCCAAGAAAGCTAGCTCGAAGGCTGACGAGGCTGCGAAGGCAGCACTGCTGGCCGAGAAAAAGGGCAAGGCCCTCGCCCTCGTCGACACCACCCACCAAGAGGCCATCGAAGACGACGCTCTCAGCAAGAGGCAGCGCAACGAACAACCCACTCCCGAAGGCAGTCTCCGCACCTGCAGCTCTGGAGGACAACCGCAACTTTCCCCAGGCTTCGCTCCACCGGAGGGCGCGAACGTCATCGAGGACGGCGAAGTCATCGGTGTCTCAGCAGAAGAGCAGCTACAACTGCGCGCCTTGCGCATCAAGAACCGCAATCTCCAGAAGCAAAAAGAGATACTTGAGGCCAAGCGCCAATGTGTGTCTGGACAAGCCAAGGTGCGGCAGATGATACGCGACGAAGAGCAGAAGGCTCAAGAGCTCGAACAAGAGATTGCGCTAATGCAGCGCGAAGGCCACCTCGGCCTGCAACACGGGCCACCCCTGCAACAGCGCGCACAAGTCGAAGACCTATACTTCCCCCAGCGCGGCCACACCATCCCACACGCCGCGACATTCCAAGGTGTCAACTACCTCGACTAGCGAAGTCCCCTGGCGCCACACCTGCAAGTGACACCTTGGCCCGCCAACTTCCGGGCAGGGACCTATCCCAAGTACAACGGCAGCACTGATCCAGCGCAGTACATCATGAGTTATCAGGTCGCCGTTGCACCTTTCGGAGGGGACGACGCCACGATGGCCAAGTCATTCATCATCGCCCTCGAAGGCCCAGCCCTCACCTGGTACACCAGGTTGCCCCCATTGTCCATCGACTCCTAGAGAAGCCTCTGGGACAAATTCCTGCTCAACTTCCAAGGGTACCGCCCAGACACCGACGCCTTGGCTGAACTTTCACTCTGCAAGCAGCTGGAAAAAGAGACTCTGCGGGAGTACTACCGCAAGTTTCTGACCCGCAAATCACAACTGCCTTCGGTCGATGACCAAATCGCCATCCACTACGCCATCAGCGGCCTTCGGGCCGGCGTCCTTTACAGCCACTGCATCAGGGATTCGCCCAAGAACCTCCAGGAGTTGTATCAGCTATTTGAAAAATATGCCAAATCCGAAGAGCTCCACCAACGCAAAGTCGAGTCTCAGAGGAAACCCAAAGACACTCCACAGTCCAGCCGCACGTGGACGAGGCCTTCACAGCCAGACACCGGTCGGGACGGCTGTGGGGGATAGATATCCCCTGGGTCCACTAAAGAAGTAAAAGGCCTCACGAAAAGCCCAAGGGCCCAATAATTCGTAAGGTCATTCTTTCGTGGGCCTAGGGAAAGACAACCAATAAAGAAGACGTGGGACTGATTAGAGCAAACACAAGCGGCCCACAACGTCGAACGAATGAATCACAAACAGAGACCCGACTTTCCCGCGCTGAAGCCCCCATGCAACGGAGCCATGCGAGGATAAGTCGGCGGAGGTTACGTAAGGATAAACTCAAGAGGTTCACTATCTTTCAGCTACTTGTTATTATCGTATTACATGTAATGCTCCACGGCCGAGTATATAAGGCCTAGGGGGCACCCCTTCAGATCGATCGACTCTGCTCCACTTAGCCACCCACAAAAACTCTCTGCGCCCTCTATCCAGAGAATCCTCTTGTAACCACGCTCATATACTCACCAGGACGTAGGGTGTTACGCACTTCTAAGCGGCCCGAACCTGTAAATCTTGTCCATTGTCCCTCGTGCGATCGGCACGAACCATTTTGCTACAGTCGTCGACACCGTCCTACTCCTAAAAACACCTTGAGGGGCAACCCCGGGTGTGCGGTCGGACCCAAAACACCGACAGCTGGCACGCCAGGTAGGGGGTGTGTCGACGATCCAAGCTAGCTCAATGGCCGTCACCTTCCACAGCAAGATCACCATACGTCCCGGATCCACATTCTGCTTCGGGACAATCTCATCCGTGGCGGACGAAGAAGGAATTCTACACCGCCTCGCGGATCTGCCGGAACAGAAGTCTCCTCCAACAAACTCCGAAAATGCTGGAAAGAAGCTACCTCCGGCTCTTCGGAACAAGATCGTCTCCGGGGAAGCTGGAGCTAGAAGCTCGCTGACCCGAAAGACTCCGCTGTCTACTTCCCCGACGAAAGAATGGACACAGGTCATGAGAAGGAAGGAGATCAGGGAGAGGCCGGTCGTTCTTTCCGTTCCTCCGACCTCAAAGGAGAACGGAAAGAAAGTCGCCGCGGCAGCAATACCGTTCTACCCCGACGTCCTCTTCATCGGGAGAGCAGAGTCGCCCGCCGTCTCCGACGATGAACCGACCGCGCCCGGAGAAGAACCACCTCAGCGAGAATCCCGCCGACGAAGGAACCGACGCAGAAACATTCGACGACATCACGCAGCCGGAGAACGAGATCCGGAGCAACCTGTCTCGAGAGACGAGGTCTCAGAGATAGGAGAAACTCCGGAAGAACGCGTCTTCAGGGAACGAAGGAACTCCCGACGACGAGATCGCCGTCGGACTCAGGAGCAAGCCGAGCAAGATGCAAGGCAACGACGCGAGAATCCGCTCTTCGGGCGCAACCTGAACCCCGACTTCGCCCGAGCTATGAATACGCCGAGCGAAGTCGGAGGCGTTCTGGCCCGGATAGCTGACGGACTTCCTCGGACCCCCGACGCCGAGGGATACCGGCGCCTGTTCACTCAGGCAGCCAACCATCTTCTACCGCTCGCTCACCCGCCGAACGATCTGCGACATGCCATCAACAGTCGCCGAGACGCGCGGAGCTCTATCAATGCTTCGCGCGAACGGCGGCATGAGAACGAAATTCGCCGTCGGGAGGAGTATGACCGAGATCATGGCTTCCCGACTCAAAGCCAGGCTACTCGAACTGAGTCGGCAACAGCCTCAACTGGTGGAACCACCCGGGGACGGTCGAGGAACCACCACCGCCACTCCCCTCCCCGGGACAGACGACCTCCTCGACGACAGGAGGACACGTGCGGAGTATCTGCCCTTACTCCGCGCCTTAGGGCCATCCAATGGCCTCCCAACTTCAAGGTATCCAATGTCGACAAATATGAACCTAAGCAGGATCCAGGGGGCTGGTTGGCCGTCTACACCACCGCTGCTCGGGCTGCCGGGGCATCCGAGGACGTCATGACTGCGTATCTGCCCATCGTCCTCGGGCAAGACGCGCTGCAGTGGCTACGACATCTACCCCGACACTGCATCGACGACTGGGGAGACTTCAGTCGACGTTTCACCGCCAACTTCCAGTCTCTCTCCGACAAGCCAGCGCAACCATGGGACCTCAAATCCATCAAGCGCCGAGGGGATGAGACTCTCAGGTCATACCTTAAAAGGTTCCAGACCATGAGAAACCGCATCCCCGAGGTCACGGAGGCGGCCGTAATCGAGGACTTCTACAGAGGATCTAACGACTCGGCTTTCGTCCGAGCCATACTGCAAAAGGCGCCGACTACCTCCGAGGAGCTGTTCCGGGAAGCCGACCTCTACATCACCGCTGACGAGCGGGCCCAGGACCTCATCGGAGGAGCAAAGCCCGCGCCAGCAGCATCACGACGCGACGCGAACCAGCCGCCCGACAAGCGCTGGGAGAAGAGGCCTCGCGAAGAAGTACATGCCGCCGGACCACCCGCCTCTCGCGCCCGAGGAGGACCTCGTGGAGGTGAACGCACGCTGGACGACATCCTCGACGCCCAGTGCCCATACCACAAGGATATGCGCCACACTCTCCGCAACTGCCGGGATTTCAAGCACTCCGTCGGGCATGGCCGACCTTTCCAACCTCTACCACCTCCTCCGCCGAGGGGAGGACCAGATGAACCACGACAGCCCCATCGGCCGGAGGAGGGAGGAGGAGGAGCATTCCCGCGCGTTGACAGGGAGGTCAACGTCATCTTCGGTGGACATGGGTCGCAGGAGAACAAGAGACAACAAAAGCTCAACGATCGCCAGATACTGGTGGCGACCACCGGCCCTCCCACCCCGTACCGGTGGTCGGAGCACCCAATCACGTTCACTCGGGAGGATCAATGGCTCAACTTCGACCACCCGGGCAAATACTCGCTCCTCGTCGATCCGGTGATCCGAGAAAGCCGGGTGAAGAAGGTGCTAGTGGACGGGGGGAGCAGCATCAACGTCACCTTCCCCCGTACGCTCCAAGGCTTGGGAGTTCACCTCAAAGAGCTCCACGAGTCAGACACTCCTTTCTTTGGCATCGTGCCGACGGAAGGGGAATACCCGCTGGGCCACATCTACATGCCGGCCACCTTCGGGACTCCGGATAACTACAGAACCGAGTTCCTGAGGTTCGAGGTGGCAAACTTCGACTGCGGGTACAACGCCATCATCGGGAGGCCAGGGCTGGCCAAGTTCATGGCCATCCCACACTATACGTACATGATACTGAAGATGCCCGGACCACAAGGAATCATAACTGTGTGCGCCGACTTCCAAGGCGCCGCAGAATGTTTCCGAGTGGCCATCCAAGCAGCCCTCACCGCCAAGCCGTCAACGGTTCCTTCTACACCGGCGAACTCTAAGCCTGAAGAAGACCTCGCCGTGCCGGCAAACGAAGCTCAGGCCGCGACCTCTATGCGGCCGACTGAGGACACCAAGCGGATCAACCTGGGGTTCGCTGATGAGCGCAAGACGGCCATCATCAGCTCCAGTTTGAGTGACAAATAGGAAAGCGCGCTCGTCCAGTTCCTACAGGATAACCGAGACGTGTTCGCATGGCAACCTGCGGATATGCCGGGAGTCCCGAGGGAACTGGCCGAGCACAAATTGAAAGTCTATCCTCAGGCGAGGCCGATCCGGCAAAAGCTACGTCGTTTCACGCCCGACAAGAGAGAGGCCATTCGTGCCGAGTTAGCTCGCTTGGTCACGGCCGGATTTATTAGAGAAGTATTACACCCCGAGTGGTTAGCCAACCCTGTTCTTGTACTCAAAAAGAATAAAGTGGATTGGCGCATGTGCGTCGACTATACTGATCTCAACAAACACTGTCCGAAGGATCCCTTCGGGCTCCCAAGGATAGATCAGGTGGTGGATTCCACCGCTGGATGTTCGATGCTGTCTTTCTTAGATTGCTATTCCGGGTATCATCAGATTAGCTTGGCAAAAGAAGACGAGGAAAAAACGGCGTTCATCACCCCGTTTGGTGCTTTCTGTTATACCTCCATGCCGTTCGGCCTCAAAAATGCTGGAGCGACTTATCAGAGAGCTATTCAAACATGCTTAGCCGATCACTGGGGCAAGCGTGTGGAGGCTTACGTAGACGATGTGGTGATTAAGACAGAGAATCCGGAAAACTTCATCGAAGACTTACAGCTGGTTTTCAACAGCCTGAGAAGATATAGATGGAAGCTCAATCCTGAGAAATGCGTCTTCGGGGTACCAGCAGGAAAATTACTCGGATTTATTGTCAGCCACCGGGGAATTGAAGCTAACCCAGATAAGATTGAAGCTATCATGAAGATGGAAGCTCCTCGATCGCAAAAGAAGGTTCAGCGACTCACCGGATGTATGGCAGCCCTGAGCAGATTCATATCCAGACTGGGAGAAAAAGGTCTGCCATTTTATAAACTGTTGAAAAAGGTGGATAAGTTTCAATGGACTTCAGAGGCACAAGAAGCTTTAGACGCACTGAAGAAATTCCTGACAACACCGCCAGTATTGAAACCGCCCCAGCGAGCCACGCCGACTCAGCCGGCTGAAGATTTGCTGCTATATATCTCTTGCACGACTCACGTGGTAAGCACTGCGTTGGTAGTCGAGCGAGTGGAAGAAGGGCATGCCCACCCGGTACAACATCCTGTCTACTTCATCAGTGAAGTTCTAGGCCCATCGAAGAAAAAATATCCTCAAGTTCAGAAGCTATTATATGCAGTACTTCTAACTGCCCGCAAGCTGCGCCACTACTTTGACGATCACAAAGTCATAGTAGTTACTGGTTTTCCAATAGGGGACATTCTTCACAACAAGGAAGCCATTGGCCGAATAGCCAAGTGGGCTTGCGAGTTGGGATCCCATGATATCGAGTTCCGACCTCGCACTGCCATCAAAACTCAAGCACTGGTCGATTTCGTATCAGAGTGGACAGAACAGCAAGTTCCGGATAATCCAGAAACCGCAGAAGTATGGCGAATGTATTTTGATGGCTCGCTGAAGCTGCAAGGAGCAGGAGCAGGAATTCTCTTCACTGCACCTGGAGGCGAGCACCTTAAGTATGCTCTCCAGCTACTATTCCCGGCCTCTAACAACGCAGCCGAGTATGAAGCCTTGATACACGGATTAAACATCGCCATATCACTGGGCGTCAAGAGATTGATGGTATATGGAGACTCTTTGGTAGTCATTAGCCAGATAAACAAAGAATGGGATTGTTCAAGTGATTCAATGGGAAGATATTGCGCTGCCGTTCGAAAGCTGGAAGGTAAGTTCGAGGGTCTGGAATTTCATCATGTGGAAAGGGATCGTAACACAGCAGCTGATACACTATCCAAGCTCGGATCCGGTCGAACTCAGGTCCCACCCGGAGTTTTCGTGCAGGAAATTACACGGCCGAGTATCTCGATAGACCAAACAAAAGAGTGCAACATCGTAGATCAACCCGGGTCAGACTCTGATGACTGGAGGAGGCCGATCATTAAGTACATAAAGAACGAAGAAGAGCCAGACGACAAGAACTCAGTAGAGCGCATTGCCAGACAGTCGGCTCACTACACACTCATTGGGGAGATATTATACAGAAGGGGTGCATCAGGGGTTCTCATGAAGTGTATTCTCCCATCCACTGGGAAGCAACTTCTGGAGGAAGTCCATGCAGGGCAATGTGGAATACACGCAGCATCCAGAACATTAGTCGGGAAGGTTTTCAGGTCAGGATTCTATTGGCCGACGGCGAAGAATGATGCAGCCGAGTTAGTTCAGAGATGCGAAGCTTGCCAATACCTGTCGAAGCAACAGCACATGCCAGCGCAGCAGCTACAAACCATACCAGTAACTTGGCCTTTCGCATGCTGGGGATTGGATATGATTGGACCTTTCAAGAAGGCTCAAGGAGGATACACCCATGTATTGGTGGCAATTGACAAATTCACTAAGTGGATAGAGTTCCAGCCCATTGCCTCTTTGACCTCTGCTAAAGCCGTGGAATTCATACAAAGCATAATATTCAGATTTGGGATACCAAACAGTATCACCACTGACTTGGGATCCAACTTTACCAGTTCAGAATTCTTTGACTTCTGCGAGCAAAAAAGCATTCAGATCAAGTATGCATCTGTAGCCCATCCGAGAGCCAACGGGCAGGTTGAGCGAGCCAACGGAATGATATTGGAGGCACTTAGAAAAAGGGTCTTTGATAAAAATGAAAAATTCGCAGGAAAATGGATAAGAGAATTGCCTTATGTTGTTTGGAGCTTGAGAACCCAACCTAGCCGAGCCCTGCATGGAAACACTCCTTTCTTCATGGTCTATGGGTCGGAGGCAGTGATACCTGCTGACCTCAAGTTTGGGGCGCCAAGATTGATCTTCGAAAGCATAGCAGAAGCCGAAGCCACTAGGATGGAGGATATTGACGTACTTGAGGAAGAACGACTGAATGCAGTGATTCAATCAGCACGATACCAGCAGACTCTAAGGCGCTACCACGACAAAGCTGTGCGGCAACGTTTCTTTTCGATGGGAGACCTCGTCCTCCGCCGAATTCTAACGGGGGAGGGACGGCACAAGTTATCACCTTTATGGGAAGGACCTTTCGTAGTAGCAGAAGTCACTTGTCCCGGGTCATATCGCCTCACCCAAATGGATGGCACGGAAGTAGGGAACTCCTGGAACATAGAACACCTCCGAAAGTTCTACCCCTAGCTGTATTTCAAAACAGCCGAAGCGACCATGTATTCTGTATAATGGAAATACGTCATCAATAAAGAGAGATTTCAAAGATACTTGGCCCATTTATGATTGACTTGCATTCTTACTTAACTCGGGGTGACCACTATGCCCTACAAACGGAGCAATCGACTTAAGTCGGCAACGACTAAAGGCGGTGCAACATGCTCACGCTTACTTAACTCGGGGTGACCACTATGCCCTACAAACGGAGCAATCGACTTAAGTCGGCAACGACTTAAGGCGGTGCAACATGCTCACGCTTACTTAACTCGGGGTGACCACTATGCCCTACAAACGGAGCAATCGACTTAAGTCGGCAACGACTTAAGGCGGTGCAACATGCTCACGCTTACTTAACTCGGGGTGACCACTATGCCCTACAAACGGAGCAATCGACTTAAGTCGGCAACGACTTAAGGCGGTGCAACATGCTCACGCTTACTTAACTCGGGGTGACCACTATGCCCTAAAAACGGAGCAATCGACTTAAGTCGGCAACGACTTAAGGCGGTGCAACATGCTCACGCTTACTTAACTCGGGGTGACCACTATGCCCTACAAACGGAGCAATCGACTTAAGTCGGCGATGACTTAAGGCGGTGCAACATGCTCACGCTTACTTAACTCGGGGTGACCACTATGCCCTACAAACGGAACAATCGACTTAAGTTGGCAACGACTTAAGGCGGTGCAACATGCTTACGCTTACTTTACCTAGGGCGATCACTAAACCCTACTAACGGAAGTTACCGGCTAAAAGTCATTGACGGCTTAAACCGGTATAGCATACTCGCGCTTATGAAGTTCAGGGGATGACTTCCATATCCCACAAACAAACTTTATAATTATCATGTAGCATGTTGGGGACCTTCGGCGTCCGAAGGTCCTCAAAAACAGGATTTAACAGTATTTCTGTAGTACAATGTGTGAACAGGTACCCTCAGACTAAAGTCGGCATTGCAGCAGATCGGAATAATACGAAGCTTGATACAGAGCCGAAGGTGTTGAGTAGGAAAGCTTCGGCGTAACAGCAGAGAGTGGAACCGACTTAAAGATGAAAAGGCTATTCAGACCTCGATAGACTACTATAGAGTTATTATCAAATGTAAAGGGCATGAATGTAATTTTGTAAGGGCTGTGTCCCATGTCTATAAATAGGTGAACAGTATCCCCGTACTGTTCACGCTGACTTGGCATTCGCTTTTTGCGTCACGCTTGTACTATCGTTTTCTTCCGATTGAAGGTACACTTATAGTTTAATAATATTTTTTGTTTATGTTCAATAATAATAAATGATTGTTCATGTGTTCTTTTACATTCTTTATATTTTATCCTTCGTCATTGTTTGATGAATTTATGAAGATAAGTCTTTCATAGCCTTCGTCCGTAAGCCATTATATCCTAAGGGAAATAATGCTTCGGGGGACGAAGGGTGTTAACGATTAACATTTTCTATGTTGCCTTGTTCTTAACTCCTAGCACTTGAGAACAAGTCTCCAACATTGGCGCCCACCTCCGGTGAACTCACTTCCATTTCTTGAGCTTTTTGACATCTTCGGCAAGCATCACCTTCGTCATGCCGCCGAAGAAGGCTTCAGCACCAGGGGCTGGCACGCTGCAGCCGCTGGACCCCAATCAAGACGTCCTTTCTCTTAGAGAGGCATGAAGCTAGAAGAGGAAGGCTACCAGTCCAACACCTCCGGAGGATGATCTAGATCAGGAGATTCAAAATCTGGAAATCCTTCAGCAGCAGGTTCAACGCAAGAAGGAGAAGATGGCCAGGCTAGTTGAACTGCAGAGGCAGATAGATGAAGCCTCTGAAGAAGTTCGTCATCTTGCTCAGGATGAGCAACACCGAAGGCCTCAGCATCAAGACCTTCATCAGGAGGGCTTTCCCAACGAAGATGACTGGTATGACAATTTCCATCATGGGAATTTTGTTTTTGATGATGCTTCTCCCCTGTCCGCTGAGTTACAGGCTACACCTTGGCCTCCGTCCTACAAGCCGCCTCAGCTCCCCGTATTTGATGGCCACTCAGACCCGAAGCAGTTTTTGATGAGCTACGAAGCAACAGTGTCTTCGTATGGTGGCAATGCTTCAGTCATGGCCAAATCTTTCGTTATGGCTGTCAGAAGTGTTGCTCAAACCTGGTATTCTTCCCTTCGACCAGGAACGATCACTTCATGGCAGAAGCTGAAGGATTTGTTGTTAACCAGCTTTCAAGGATTTCAGACGAAGCCGGTCACTGCTCAGGCTCTGTTCCAGTGCACTCAGGACCACGAAGAATACCTTCAGGCATATGTCCGAAGGTTCTTGCGTCTGAGGGCACAGGCACCAACGGTGCCCAATGAAATTGTCATCGAGGCCATGATCAAGGGGCTTCGGCCAGGTCCGTCAGCTCAGTACTTCGCTAGGAAGCCTCCTCAAACTTTGGAGAAGCTTCTCCAGAAAATGGATGAATACATTCGGGCCGACAATGATTTTCGCCAAAGAAGGGAGGAGGCTTTCAGGTTTTCTGAAATGACCAGGGGCTTCGGAGGAAGGTTTTACCCGAGGCATGTGAGATCAATTCACAATTCTACACAAAATGATGACAGAGGAAGCCAACAGCAAAGGCCACAATGCTCCTCACAGGCTTCTGGACAACAGCAAAGCTCCTTCCGGCCACCAGCTCCAAGAGGCAGAGGCGCCAGGGGCTTCGGAGGAAGATTTGGCGATCAACCGAGAAGAATCTTTTGCTTATTCTGCGGTGAAAACAAAGGCCATACTACCAGGATGTGCCATGTCACTATACAGAAGCAAAAGGAAATAGCTGAAGCAGCAGCACAGCAAGCCCAGCCGAAGCAGGTCATGCATACAGCTTCGTATCATTCGCCCTACATCCCAGAATATGTGGGCAACCATCCTGCAGTCTCTGCTGCTTCGGCGAGTCAGCCTCAAGCTTCCTGGCAACAGCCTCCGCCTCCACCTCCGTTGCAACAAGGCCAGCAGCCAGAAGGGAGCCAATATGCTCCACATCAAAGGGACTTCAGAGAACAGTCCGAAGCTCGCACGGTCAACAGCACCGTGCCAGAATCAAAGCACATCTATTGACAAATATCCTACCTTAATAGCAATCTTTTTCATTCAGTTTTATTTTCTGTAATAAAGGACATTGTTTTAGGTTTCATGTAATTAGTTTCGTTAATTCCTACAAGAAAAATATGTTTTCTTCACAGGTTTGTGATAATAAAAAGGACCTTCGGATTATCGAAAATTCTTCGAAGCAACAAAAGTCGTTCTAAGGAACGCAGAGTAAGTCTGACGAAGTCACAAAAAGTCGTTCCGAAGGGAGCGCAGTGTAAGTTTTCTGCTCCAAAGTCGTTCCAAAAGGAATGCAAAGCATACAGCGAAAAGTCAACGCTGATACCGCCTAAGTAAAAGGCGAAGAAGCTCCAAAGACGTTCCTAAAGGAATGCAGAGCTTATACCGCCTAAGTAAAAGGCGAAGAAGCTCCAAAGACGTTCCTAAGGGAATGCAGAGCTTATACCGCCTAAGTAAAAGGCGAAGAAGCTCCAAAGACGTTCCTAAGGGAATGCAGAGCTTACAGCGAAGAATCAGCGCTGATACAAAAATATTGTGTGGGGATATGTGTGTATCTTTCGGAACAAATGCCATCTACGTAACATAACATCATCACATCATTTTGCATAGCATAAGCATCATACATCATGTTGCATATGGTACAAGCGGGGGACACAATATTGATCTTCGGAAGTATGCTTTGAAAGAGTGAAAATCGTATTGTCACAAGGAGACACAATCTTCAACCTCGGAGTATAGCTTCGGAGAATGTTTTCACGAAGCTTGGATATTCTTCATCTGAGCGCTATGGACATTGTTGTGATACATAAAAATTTTTCTTCACGAAGCATGAAAAGAAGGGAAGGTGTTTTTTCGCCAAAGACTCAAAAAAGGTATGTATGAAAAGTTTCATGCATCGTAAAGAATTAAACCATAAAGAAAAATAAAACAAATATGTTACATACAGGATTACAAGATATTACATGTGTTACATTTAAAATGTTTTTACAATAGCATCTAGTCTTCCCTAAGTACCACTTCTGCAGCTTCGTTCAACAGTCGATCGACAACCTCATCCATAATAGCTTCAGCCATCTTTTTAATCTCATCGTCACCCTTAGGCCGTGCACCCGGAGATACTTCAGTAGGATCTGAGGAAGGACAGGACACGGCTACTTTGCTATTACAAATCATAAACAAATCTTAAAGCCTAAGATTATAACACGATAAAAACTATTAGTTGATACCTAATTGACCTTCGGCCCCTGCGCTCTTTTTAGCAGCCTCAGCTACTTCTCTAGCATCGTGAATACCCTTTTCACTTCTTCGAATAATTTCTCCGGCCATCTCTCGGCCACCATTATCCCAGATATCAGTAAAAAACTTTCCACCAATTATACTAGCTTCGGCCGAAGGATCTTTTGTATCTTCAAAGGACAAAGCAGCTTCGGACTGTGCTAAAATTTTTACGTGTTCGCAGCCCTTCTTCTCTAAAATAGTGGCAATCCCTCTGGCGCCAGAGAAGGCACATATATCTCCTCGGCTATTTAAAATTTCTTCGAAGGCTTCATCTTCATGGTCAATCCATTCAATGACACCTTCGGGATTGCCTCTCGAAAAGTTTTCTTCACTTGAGAATGCGCCGACCTTGGCGAAGCTAGCCTTTAATTTTTTAACACAATCTATAGATTTATTGTAGCATCTCTTTTTGGATGAACGAAGCTCTTCAACAGTCACTTCTAGGTGATCTGCCCATTGATCGCTGAGTTCACGCTTTGTTTCTTCAAGTATACGTTCTTCTTTGGCTCTGGCCAGTTGTTTCCGAAGGTCTTCAATTTCGCGTTTCTGAGCTTCAGCTTGACTTTTAAAAGCAGCTTCGTCCTCCTTTATTTTATCTATTAATGAGTATAATATTTTGTCTTTTTCGAGACCTTCGTTCCTCAGTTCAATTACTTCGGAACGAAGGTTGCTCAGGGCTATAGTACAACCTTCGTCTTCAGCATCTTTCTGTGCCCTGAGGGCATTGCTGAGTATCAGGCCCTGCAAACAGGAGCATGTCTGTGTCAATAGTTTTAAACAAACGAAAAATTTTGAACTCGACAAAAAATACAAGAATTCCATTTGTTGCACCTTTAAACTGTTGTAAGCTAGACTGTCAGCCAGATCGTTTTTTGACAGCACCGAAAGTCCGTCTTCTAAAGTTGGGAATCCGAAGCTTCTGCTCATCTCCCGACAGACAGAAATTTCTTTGCTGTCGGGGAGACAATACAAGAAATCTTCTTCTCCACTGCCATTAAATATCAACGCCCCCTTTGGATATTTCAACTTTTGGGCATACTGTTGGGCCTCTTGTTCTTCTTTTTCTAATAATTTTTTCCCCGAAGCATGACGAAAAATATAATCACGAATTTTGGAGGATGCTTCGGGGGTAACAACACCAGTTTCCTCAGCAAAGGTTGGCTTTGTTATTTTTTCTGCCTCACTTTCCAAGGTTTTTGCCTTTGCGGACTCTGAGGGCCCAGCTTCGGCTTCAATTTCTTGCCCTGGAGCTGTAGAACCAGAAATTTCAGCTGTTGTTTCAGGAGTAACAACAGCCTTCTTCGGAGGTGTGCTTGAAGTCTTAATTGTTTCTAGTACATCTAGCACATTCGCCATTCTTCTTCTTTTTGGAGTCACTGCTGGCGCTTTTTGATTTTTTGTTGTCTCAACATTTGCTGCAGGACTCACAATTTCTGGTACTTTTTCTTCAGTTGGTTTTTCCACTTCTGCAATTTTTTCTGTGGATAGCGCTTCGGCCATTTCTTTGGTTTCTGGCAGCGAAACCTTCGGTTCTTCTAGTTCTATCTTTTTCGCTGTTTCGGTTATCCCTGCAGCTGCAGGTGGCGTGACTGGTCTGGTTGGCTTTTCAGCCTCGGTAACCGAAGAAGATTTCTCGGTAAACTCCGGCACCGAAGCTGGTTCGATATAACGCGGCCGGTGAGTGAGGACTTTTATTTTCTTTCTTTCAGGCTCTGGCTCGCTAGGAGCAGTTGCAGCTTCTTCTTTTGCAGAAGTTATGTTCTTTCTTTTCTGCCTTCGGACGGGGTAGCAATAGTCAGGGTAAACAAACCCAATTGCATCAAATACCCGATTCAGCCTCTTCTTTTTTCGGCCTCCGAAGGCTGCTGACATCGCGGTATCTTCGGCCTTCGAATAAGCACCAAGCAATTCGTCACTTAAATTTTCAATACTCTTTAGCCAGTCGTCATCTGGCTCAGTAAATTTATCTCCAAACTTGAAGGTGTACTTCAGTCTCACAAGCCCACCTTCGTCGGTCTCTTTTATAGTTTCTTGGGGCATTTCCCATTTCTCCGCAAGCGGCCACACCCGGAAGGCAATATGTTCTTGTACTAAATCTCTTGTTCCAATAAAAGAGCAGATGACGCCGAAGGCCCTCTGGCATTCTTCGGCAGCTTCATTCATTTCCACCTTCGGCCTCCGAAGGCCGAAGCTTTGCCAAATAGGACGCATGATTATACCTTTGATGTCTTCTCGTGCTGATAGGTCATTCTTCACATAAAACCATTCTGTCATCCAATCCCCGGGCCATCTCTTCCGAAAGGTTGGTACGGGACAGCTTGCCCCGGACCGAGAGACGAAACTGTAGCAGCCAAAGTTATTGTGGTACTGTTCTTTGCCCCAAGGCTTTGTTTCATATAATAATTCATGTATATTGCAGAAGCTTCTTGCGTCAGGCTTCAGACCTTGGCTTCTCGTGGCCCACACGAAGATATTTAGCCTTATAATCGCCTCTGGAGTAAGTTGATGAAGATAGACTTCGAAGATTTTCAACACATCCACGACGAAGCTGCTCAAGGGGAATCGCAATCCGGCTTTCAAAAAGCTTCGGTACACCACAACTTCATTTTCTTCAGGGTGTGGACAAGTCTTTTCCCCTTCGTCTGCCCTCACAATGGACAGATCCCGGAAATACCTTCCCCTCATATTGGCAAGATGGTTTTCTTTGATAGCTGATTTGCCGAAAACCGCATGACTCGGTCGCCAGGGGCGGTCTTCGGAGTCTTCACCGCCACTATCTACATCAAAACTGTCACTGTCACCAGTATCTTCAGACAAGCCTTCCAGAATTTCCTTGGTGATTTTTTCCGTGTTTGTCTTCGACATCGCTATAAGAAACCCCAGGTTTTTCTCCTCATCAAGAGACAGTTTCGCCTCAGTAACAGCTTCCTTGTCTCCAGACATCTTCGGAAACACTAAAAAACTATTTTCAATGCCGAAGCTTTAAAACTAAAGACTCAGGGAATCTTAGCGCGCAAGAGCTAAAAATTGAGTAAGCGGGAGTGGTTGGCCAGAAAGCGTGCAAAATGAGTTTGCGGTATGGCCATATTTATACGCTCGGTACGTTGAAAGTTGAAAGACCCCACTTGTCATTGAATGTTGCTATTCTAGCAAAGGGAAGGTGTTTTTTCGGACCTTCGGCGTAAAGCCTTCGTCCATATCGCAATCTAAATTTATTATTTCAAACAAATTAATATTGCGAGGGGCTACTGTTGGGGACCTTCGGCGTCCGAAGGTCCTCAAAACAGGATTTAACAGTATTTCTGTAGTACAATGTGTGAACAGGTACCCTCAGACTAAAGTCGGCATTGCAGCAGATCGGAATAATACGAAGCTTGATACAGAGCCGAAGGTGTTGAGTAGGAAAGCTTCGGCGTAACAGCAGAGAGTGGAACCGACTTAAAGATGAAAAGGCTATTCAGACCTCGATAGACTACTATAGAGTTATTATCAAATGTAAAGGGCATGAATGTAATTTTGTAAGGGCTGTGTCCCATGTCTATAAATAGGTGAACAGTATCCCCGTACTGTTCACGCTGACTTGGCATTCGCTTTTTGCGTCACGCTTGTACTATCGTTTTCTTCCGATTGAAGGTACACTTATAGTTTAATAATATTTTTTGTTTATGTTCAATAATAATAAATGATTGTTCATGTGTTCTTTTACATTCTTTATATTTTATCCTTCGTCATTGTTTGATGAATTTATGAAGATAAGTCTTTCATAGCCTTCGTCCGTAAGCCATTATATCCTAAGGGAAATAATGCTTCGGGGGACGAAGGGTGTTAACGATTAACATTTTCTATGTTGCCTTGTTCTTAACTCCTAGCACTTGAGAACAAGTCTCCAACATAGCATTACCACAAATTTGCAAACTAATAAATTCTGATACGATAAGAAAGAAATCATAACATTCGAATGATAAGCTGATGTCCTCTAAATGAATGCTTGCTCATGCTAACTGCGCGCTCAGAGCACGCGAACTGTTTCTTTATTTTCCAATGTCTCTCTCAGGAACGACTGACGAAGAAGGGCGATTCGAGGAATCAGGGGTAGCAACCACGTCGGCTCTTATATCCTCGGGGACAACCACGCCAGGTCTTCTCATCAAGATTCGTCCCGCCCGAATGGCCTTGTCCAGGGCCTTATCGCGCTGAGCTTTGAAAGTGACAGCAGCCTCTTCAGCAACTTTAACAGCCTGCTGAGCAGTTTCTAACTCCCGGGCAATGGTTTTCTTGGAAGCTCGGAGTTCCTTGATGGTGGCATCCTTTGCTGATAGCAACTGTGTAAGGCGGGCCACTTCGTTCGAAGATTCTTGCAGTTGACGGCGCTGATTGTCAAGCTCCTCCATCGTAAAACGGTGGCTCCTCTCCAAAATGGTCAGCGAGTTACTGGAATCTCGGTACAATCTGTCCAAGTTGTCGCGAGAAGCAGCAAGGATACGTTTTTCTTCCTACAAGCAAAAATCAAACTCATTCAGAATCCAAAAGCATGACAAGGCAAAGCACAGGTTCGTAAGCTACCTTCTCAGAGTCAAGCTGAGCATGGAGAGAAGAACTCAAAGCGTTGGCATCATCCAAAGCCGCAGAGACCTGACTCAACTCGATCTGACTTTGAGAATACTTCTCCTCGAAGTCAGCGCATCGTCGAGCCATTTCAGCTTGATCTTGAAAGTGTTTTTCTTCAAGAACTGAGATCTGCCGAGTCATCCCTATCAAGAGATACACGACCCCGAAGCAACACCGGATTCCAACACTCAAGAGATGAAGCCACCTCCGGGATGGAAGCACCCTGCGATTTCAGTTGAGCAAAGCCTGACGAGAAGAACAGATGAGCATAATGACAGCAATTCATGCAACATAAAGATCAAACTAAAGCACAGCACAGCACCTGGAGGTTGGAAAAGAACGAAGGGATCCCCAAGTCAGGAGAAATCAGCTGATAATCAGGTGTCAGACCACCACCCGAAGCAGTTTGCAGTAGACAAGCAGGAACGAGCTCAGTACATTCAGCAGAGCTTAACGCCAGACCAGTGGGGATGCTGCCCTCCAAAGCGACCCCCTGGTCCGGAGTTTGAGCCACCATCATGCCGCCAGAGTGTGGAGGTGAACCCACATGAACATCCATGGAAGTGCAGGAGGGAGACCTCGCTCGGACACCCTCGGGGGCTGGGTCAAGGTTGGCACTGCCCACTTGAGCCGGGTTACCCCCGGCAACACCCTCGGGGGCTGGGTAGTGGCCTACGCTCCTCACCTGAGCTGAGTCCTCCCCGGCGACACCCTCGGGGGCTGGGCAAATGTTAGCACTATTCAAAGGATCCAAGCTCTCTGCCGTGACCACCTCTAAGGTCGACGGGCCTTCAGCTACCTCCGCAGGATCAGGACAATCCAAGTCATCATCCCGGCCCTCGAGATCGTGCTCTAAGGTCGACGAAGCGCGGGACGACCTCAACCCAGCATCTGGCACGGCCGCACGAGTTTCTGTTGCATCAACGTCTGCAGGTTCCAACAACAAGTTCTCAGGGACCATATCCTCTAGAGCTTGATCAAAATTGGCCATAGACAGTTCTTGCAGACCAATAAGAGCAGACAAGGCAGGAGAAGGAACCCCACTACTACCGCCGCTAGCGACGAACTGCCGACTGTTTTTCCGAGTCAATGGAGTTTCATTCTCTTCCTCCTCATCTTCCACAGCAACAGCACAAACAGCACCCTCATTGGGGTCAGCAGCAGGCGGAGCACACCCATTGGGATCAATGTCAGCTAGGCCAGTTGCAGACATTTCTTCGATAGCAGGAGCTAAGGTGCTGGTATCCTCGTCAAAACTGGACACTCGCCGGAGGCGTCTCCTTTTCTTCTTCTGCTCATCAGCAGAAGGCTCGGGCTGACTGGTTCGGCTAGGGCGCCTCGGGCGAGTACTGACAGGTTTCGAGACGTCCAAGGTCGCATCAACCTCTGGAAGGGGCACCACTGCCAATGTACCATCAGGAGCAGTATCAGACGAATCCTCAGCTAGCAGATCGAGCATGTCATTTATGTCTGCATCACTAGGGTTCAGAGGCACTTCAAAATAAATCTGCCGTTCATCATCAGGTATCTCCCCGAGCGAAGCAACTAAAGAACGGACCTCTTCAGCAGAGGGTCGCACTCTAAGACCCAAATTGCTATCTGTCACGGGTGGATTGGACACAAAAAGAGTGAAGGCTTGAGAAGAAGGTAGGTTCCAAGCCGAGTATGCCACTGGAGCTCCAACGTTCGAAACTTTACCCCTGAGGATCATTTCAAGCCGGCTCACCAAATCCACAGAAGGAATTCTCCTATTAGTAACTCGGGTTGAGTCGGCCAGCCCTCGGTAAAGATATGCCGGATAGGCCCTGTCTTTCAGCGGCTGAATGTTTTTGAACACAAAATCTGTGACCACGGCTTCGGCAGTCAGACCTCTCTCTTTCAGTAATCCAACTTCAGTAAGCAACACGCCCGCTTCGGCTACTTCCTGGTCCGTGGGAGATTCAGTCCAACTCGGAGTACGAACGTCTGCCTGTCTTCCCGAGCGGGTAGGGAGAGAATTTCCATAATTATCCATTATAAACCACTCCAGACGCCAACCTTTAATGCTGTCTTTAAGGGGTATCTCGAGATACTCGGTCTTCCGCCCCCGACGCATCTCTAAGCTGGCACCTCCGACCAATTGATGTTGCCCCCCGGCCATCCCAGGATGGCAGTGATACAGATACTTCCATAAGCCAAAATGCGGCAGCACGCCAAGATAAGCTTCGCAAAGGTGAACGAAAATAGAGATTTGGAGAATGGAGTTAGGGTTCAAGTGAGTCAGGTTGATGTGATAAAAATCAAGGATGCCACGGAAAAAAGGAGATATGGGAAGGCCGAGGCCGCGAAGAAGGAAAGGAGTGTAAACCACTGACTCGTGGGTATCTTCGGTTGGGACAGTAGTCCCATGGCAAGAACGCCAAGAACAGAGTTCCCGTGGAGGGAGAACCCCGATGGAGACAAGGCGGAGAAGCTCAACTTCAGAAATCACAGACATATGGTTACCTGCGAAGGGTAACTGACTGTTGGGATCGATGGCGGGGATCACTGCAGCAGACGAGTTCGCGGTCCTCCTCTTGGGCGCCATCTTGCTTCTCGCCGGCGAAACAGAGCAGGAGGCGAGTGGCAGAGAAGACTCAGATGCGGAAATGCAAGAACTAGGGCACGGAAAGCAAAGGCGGCTGAAAGCGCGACTCTTAAGGGATATTCTTGAGCCAGATACCTTTTCAAAAGTGCCCAGTCATCACCCGGCGGTCATCTCCGAAATCCCAGCATGCCACGTGGATATCAAACAGTTATTTCCAAGAAAGCCGATGTGCCACCTCATCACTCGGCCATTTTCCTCAAAGTAACTTGAGAAGCTGGCTATCACTCGGCGCTGCCTCTAAAACGCCGACCACGTGTTCAATCGCTCGGCATTACTTCTAAAATGCCGACGCCGACCTTCAATCACTCGGCGCTGCCTCTAAAACGCCGACCCCGTGTTCAATCGCTCGGCATTACTTCTAAAATGCCGACGCCGACCTTCAAATCACTTGGCGCTGCCTCTAAAACGCCGACCACGTGTTCAAACGCTCAGCATTACTTCTAAAATGCTGACGCCGATATTCTATCACTCGGCGTTATTTCTAAAATGCCGGCCCCGTATTTTGTCGCTTGGCATTACTTCTAAAATGCCGATGCCGACCTTCTATCATTCGGCATTGCCTCTAAAACGCTGGTCTTGTGTTCGATTGCTCAGTGCTACTTCTAAAACGCTGATGTCAATCTTCACATCGCTCGGCGCTGTTTCTACTATATCAAAAGAATCAGTTCAACATTCAGCAAAAGCAGTGGCAAGTCATCAAAAAGAGGGGATAAACGATATACTTCATTAAAGGAAAGTTGACGAGCTTACAAACCAACTCTTTATGAGTTGGTACTTCTCTAATTCTACTCTACATTACTACTACTACTAAACTACAATATACTACTCTACATTGCCACTACTACTAAATTACACTAATTACTACTACGTTATTCTAGCTATACTAAACTATACTAATATCTAAGAAAACCAGTGGCGTCTAGCCACTGGCCCTGCCCCTGCCGCCGCCGCCGCCCTTGGTGCTGCCCCTGCTGCTGCCCTTGGTGCTGCCCCTGCTGTCGCCCTTGGTGCTGTCCCTGCTGCCGTCGCCGCCGCCCCTGCCACTGCCACTGCCGCCACCGTCGCCGTCGTCGTCGTCGTCGTCGTCGTCGTCGTCGTCTTCACCCTCGTCGCCGCCGTCCGAGTCCTCCTCATCCGAGGAGCACTCCGACTCGTCCGAGCCTTCGAGCCCGGCGCGCTCGATGGCCCGGATATACGTCCAGACCTCCGCGGCTATCCCCTGGGAGTCGTCCGAGTCATCAGACGACGCCGGGGGAGAGGCGGGAGCCGGAGACCCCTCGGACTCGGAGGAGAACTCCTCCTCCGAATATTCCGAGTCACCAAACTCCTCCGATGGAGGAGTCGGCTCACGCTTACGCTTGTTGTTCTTGCCCATGGTTGAAGCTTTGGGAGAGAAGAAAGGGAAGAGGCAGTAAGGAGCAGCGAAGAGATGTGAAGAAACCAGAGAAGCAAAGGGGTCATTTATAGAAGGGAAAGGCAACCGCTCACTTCTAACCGCGGTCACTGAACAGTCGCAAGGCATTCAATAAGCACTTCCACCCACCCGAAGACACGTCAGACGGCGGACGCCGTTTCATGCAACACTACACCCATTGGGACTCCAGTCAATAGTGCAAAAGATATGATTACACTAGCCGTCCCATCGCATTACTACTCAGAGGCAACCGGCTAAAACACTCAGCGTACCAAGCCGTCCCTTGCCCACACCCATTGGGGGGGGACGCCCAGGAATTATCAGTATATTTTTCAAACGGTCACATCTGTGCAGAGCACGCAGTGAATACCTCAAGACAAAAATGAGATATCAGTAAGGATCAGAGGAAAGCCAAATATAGTCAGCAAAGTACAAGATATGGCCGACAGAAGCGACGTGAAGACTAGGCAGAGAACGTCCGTCAAACGTCCAATCAATCGCAGAAGCAAATAAATTGCACTACCTAGCAAGATATGGATGGATTGCAAGCTCGGCTGCTAAAGACAAAATATACGCTGACCTTTGCAGCAAAATAATGATGACATAATGCTGACCTCAAAAGCATAATGCAAAATAGCTTCATGCCAGTTTCCACAAGCGGAAGGAAGACCTTCGAATGAATTATCTTTAAAAAATCCATTTGAAGGTCGGGGGCTACACCCATTGGGTGCACCTCCGGTGCACCCCATGGAGTATTATTCTAAACCGACATAGCGCCGACTTCTAAGGCGTAGAGCAAAATTGAAAAGACCAATCCTCAACCGAGATGCAGGAGCACGAATGGAGATAACCTTTGGAAGAAGACCTTCGAGTAGATTATCTTCTAAAATCTACTCAAAGGTCGGGGGCTACACCCATTGGGTGCACCTCCGGTGCACCCAATGAAGTCCAGAGTCTTACAATCCAAAATGCCGACCTCTAAGGCACAAGCACAAAACCAAACTTTGGTCGAACGAGTGATCAGAGCCAAAGAAGACAGCAGGAAGTCATTTTCTGGACCTTGGATCTTTGAGTTGATTACCTCTAAATTAACTCAAAGATCGGGGGCTTGTGGGGGATAGATATCCCCTGGGTCCACTAAAGAAGTAAAAGGCCTCACGAAAAGCCCAAGGGCCCAATAATTCGTAAGGTCATTCTTTCGTGGGCCTAGGGAAAGACAACCAATAAAGAAGACGTGGGACTGATTAGAGCAAACACAAGCGGCCCACAACGTCGAACGAATGAATCACAAACAGAGACCCGACTTTCCCGCGCTGAAGCCCCCATGCAACGGAGCCATGCGAGGATAAGTCGGTGGAGGTTACGTAAGGATAAACTCAAGAGGTTCACTATCTTTCAGCTACTTGTTATTATCGTATTACATGTAATGCTCCACGGCCGAGTATATAAGGCCTAGGGGGCACCCCTTCAGATCGATCGACTCTGCTCCACTTAGCCACCCACAAAAACTCTCTGCGCCCTCTATCCAGAGAATCCTCTTGTAACCACGCTCATATACTCACCAGGACGTAGGGTGTTACGCACTTCTAAGCGACCCGAACCTGTAAATCTTGTCCATTGTCCCTCGTGCGATCGGCACGAACCATTTTGCTACAGTCGTCGACACCGTCCTACTCCTAAAAACACCTTGAGGGGCAACCCCGGGTGTGCGGTCGGACCCAAAACACCGACAACGGCCGCAATCAGCAGCAAGTGCACAACATCGCCAACCAGCACCCCGCTGGCGAGGCCCCTCGCCGCCAGGAATATCCCCCCCAAGGCCGCGGGAACGGAACTCGTGGTCGGGGCCGGGGACGTGCATAGCAGCCGCGCCGCCTGTTCCACGGCGAAGACTGCACCCACCAAACCAGAGACTGCCCAGAGACGAAGGCCACCAGAGACAGGATGGCACGGGCGCAACCAGCCGACAACCCTAGAGTTGTCGCGCACACATATCAGCAACCCCCTCCGCCATACATCCACGGCCCCGCTCCGCATCCACCGCACCACGCATACCAACACCACCAGGAAGTACAAATCGTACCTCCCCCACCCCCACCTCCACACCAGCAACAACAAAACATCCACCACCCCCATACCCCAAAGCAAGAGGACTTCGCCGATCAGCCGTATCGCGGAGTCATTCACATGATCACTAGGGGATCCAGCGCCGACTTCGACATGAAGCGGCAGAAGCGGGACCACTACCGCAGCATCAACCACGTCGCCATCACCGGTCCGGTCGTACAGACGAAGTGGTCCCATGTGCCGCTAACCTTCGACGCTCGAGACGTCGATCTGCGCAGCGCCCCCCACATCGACGCCATGGTTATCAACTGCAGCGTGGCAGGCTGGGACCTGCACAAAGTCCTAGTCGATAATGGCAGCCAAGCAGACATCATTTTCCTCCATGCCTTCGACCGCATGGGCATAAGCCACAGCCTGCTCAAGCCTTCGGACAACCCACTGTATGGCTTCGGCGGCAAGGGCATGTTTCCCGTCGGCAAAATAGAGTTGCCTCTCTCCTTCGGTGTAGCACCCAATGCCCGAAGTGAGCAAGTGACTTTCGATATCATCGACATGGTGTATCCGTACAACGCCATTATGGGCTGGGGCTCCATCAACAAGTTTGAGGCAGCCATTCACAGACTTTACCTGTGCATGAAGATACCAGGTCCGCAAGGCGCCATCACGGTCTACGGCAACCAGCAGACTGCGCGAAACATAGAACGGGAATTCATCCCGGACAAAGAAACGTGCACTGCCTCATGGCCCAGCGCGAGGTCCCCGCGTCTGCCAGCCCAACTGACAAAGAACACGACAAAGCACAGCTACAGAGCAACGACGGGACCAAGACTGTTCCCCTCGACCAGGCCACGCCCAAGCAGACGGTCACCATCAGCGAAGACCTCACTTCGCATGATGAGGAGAAACTCCTCAGCTGTTTGTCCAAGAACAAAGACGTCTTCGCCTGGTCCGCCCTCGACCTAGTCGGGGTCAGTCGCTCCATCATCGAGCATAGCTTGGGAATCGACCCTTCGGCGAGACCGAAAAAACAGCGGCTCCGCAAAATGTCTGATGAGAAGACAGAAGCCGCCAAGACCGAGGTACATCGCCTCCTGGAGGCCAAATTTATCGAGCCAGTGGCCTACCCCACATGGCTCGCCAACGTTGTGATGGTGCAGAAAAAGAGCGACAAATGGCGGATGTGCATTGATTTCACCAGTCTCAACAAGGCCTGCCCAAAGGACAACTTCTCGTTGCCTCGGATCGACAAAATAGTCGATAGCACGGCCGGGTGCGAAGTCATGTCACTCCTTGACTGCTTCTCCGGCTACCATCAAATATACATGAAGGAAGAGGACAAGGCCAGCACCAGCTTCATAACACCCTTCGGCACGTATTGCTTCATCAGAATGCCGGAGGGACTCAAGAACGCCGGGTCCACTTTCTCCCGGCTTACCAAAACGGTGCTCGAGGGGCAAGTCGGCAGAAATATATTCACGTATGTGGACGACATCGTCGTCGCCAGCAGAAGCAAGGAGGATCATCTTGCTGATCTCGCCGAAACGTTCGCGAACATGCGGGACGCACGACTTCGCCTAAACCCCGAAAAATGCGTCTTCGGCGTTCGCCAGGGAAAAATATTGGGCTACCTGGTGTCACACCGCGGAATCGAGGCCAACCCAACCAAAATTTAGGCCATCATCAACATGACGCCCCCGCAGTCAGCCAGGGACGTCCAACGCCTGACAGGCAGATTGGCCGCCCTCAACAGATTCATCTCCAAATCCGCAGAGTGAAGTCTCCCCTTCCTCAAAACTCTCCGTGGCGCAAAAGACTTCGCTTGGGGACCAGAGCAGGCGGCGGCCTTCGCCTCATTGAAACAGTACCTGTCGGAACTGGCGATTCTTACAAGCCCCGACTCTTCGCTACCCCTGTTGCTCTATGTTGCGGCTTCGCCACATGCGGTTAGCGCGGCACTAGTTCAAGAGCAGACAATAGAGGGCATGATCAGGCAATGTCCAGTTTATTACGTCTCCGAAGTGCTCACACCATCAAAATGTAATATGACGGAACTGGAAAAGATTGCCTATGCAGTTGTTATGGCTTTGCGCAAATTGCGCCACTATTTTGAAGCATTCAAGGTCCGGGTCACCTCAGATAGGGGACTCGGCGAATTGTTCAGAAACCCGGAGGCATCGGTCCGGATTGCCAAATGGGCGGCCAAACTCTTCGGCTACCACATCACATTCGAGCCCAGGACAGCCATCAAGTCACAAGTTCTGGCAGACTTCGTTGTTGACTGGACTGGGCCAATAACACAGCCGGACCCGCCCGCAGAGAAGGTTTGGACAATCCATTGCGACGACGCATGGTGCCACGCGGGGACAAGCACTGCTGCAGTCATCACCTCACCCACCGGGGTCAAGCACAGATACGCGGCATGCCTCAACTTTGCTCTGGAATCTGACAGATGCACTAACAACATAGTAGAATACGAAGCTGTCATCCTCGGCCTCCGCAAATTAAGGGCCCTTGGTGTCACTACCTGCATTATCAGAACAGACTCCAAGGTAGTCGCCGACCAAGTCGAGAAAGACTACGCAGCGAAGGACCCCTCACTTATGCAATACCTCGCGGCTATCCGTAGCCTCGAGAGACAATTCAAAGGTTTCACCTTGCAGCATGTGGACCAGGCCAAGATTGAGGAGGCCGACGCATTGGCCAAGGCTGCTGCCAGAGGCGAGTCCCTGCCCTCCGACATGTTCTACCATGTTATCGGCACGCCAGCCGTCCGCAGCCCCGAAGGGCTCCAAATAACCAATGACAGCGAGGGCCACCGCATAGTCAACCTCATTATGATCGAAGACTGGCGGGCACCAATAACCCTGTTTCTACAGGGGTACTACCATCCAACCGACATCAATGAGGCCAAGTGTCGGTGTTTTGGGTCCGACCGCACACCCGGGGTTGCCCCTCGAGGTGTTTTTAAAAGTAGGACGGTGTCGACGACTGTAGCAAAATGGTTCGTGCCGATTGCACGAGGAACAGGGGACAAGGTTTACAGGTTTGGGCCGCTTAGAGATGCGTAACACCCTACGTCCTGGTGAGTATGCTTGGTGAATGTGGTTACAAGAGAGCTCTAAGAATACAGAGAGTCGACGTGGGTGGCTAAGTAATAGGGTCGATCGTTCTGAAGGGGTGCCCCCTAGGCCTTATATACTCGACCGTGGGGCAATACATGTGGATATGATAACAACGTGTAGCTAAAAGATAGTGAACTGTTTGAGTTTATCTCCCTATAGTTCTGCCGACTTATCCTCGCATGGCTCCGTTGCATGGGGGCTCCAGCGCAGGAAAGTCGGATCTCTGTTGTGGTTGCTCGCTCAGCATTGTGGGCTGTCCGGGTTTGCACTAATCCGGCCCTATGTCGATCTGCTTTGCTGGTTGTCCTTCCCCAGGCCCACGAAAGAATGACCTTACGATTTATTGGGCCCTTGGGCCTTTCGTGAGGTCTTTTACTCTTTTAGTGGACCCGGGGGATATCTATCCCCCACAAGCCCCCGATCTTTGGGTTAATTTAGAGGTAATCAACCCAAAGATCCCAGGTTCAGCTTACAGGTGATTTGAAGAAAACGACTTCTTACTGTCTCCTCCTGCTTTGATCACTCGTAAACCGAAGCTTTGTTTCGTGCTTGTGCCTTAGAGGTCGGCATTTCAATTTGTAGGACCCTGAACTTCATTGGGTGCACCAGAGGTGCACCCAATGGGTGTAGCCCCCGAGCTTCGAGTAGATTTTAGAAAATAATCTACTCGAAGGTCTTCACCAGAAATTATTTCCATTTGTACTCCTGCGTTTTGGTTGAGGGCCAGCCTTGTCTTTAATCTTGTCCCATGCCTTAGAAGTCGGCACTATCTTGGCTTGGAATGATAATCCATGGGGTGCACCGGAGGTGCACCCAATGGGTGTAGCCCCCGACCTTCAAATGGATTTTCGAGGATAATCCATTCGAAGGTCTTCCTTTTGTGTCTCTTTGCTGAAAAGTTATCCTCTCTTGTTTGTAGAAATTGGTCCTATGGAAGTGGCTGAGGGCCCGTCAACCTTAGAGGTGGTTATTGCGGAGAGCTTTGACCTCAAGAATGGTGCTGACACATGCCCAGCCCCCGAGGATGTCGCCAGGGATGACTTAGCTCGGGTGAAGAGTGTAAGCCACTGCCCAGCCCCCGAGGGTGCTGCCGGGGATGATCCGGCTCAAGTGGGCAGTGCCGACTATGACCCAGCCCCCGAGGGTGCCCAAGCAGGATCTCCTTCCTATACTTCCATGGACGTTCACGCGGGGTCTCCTCCACACTCTGGCTGTATGGTGGTAGCCCAAACTTTGGATCAGGAAGTCGCTTTAGAGGGCAGCGCCCCTGCTGACCGAGTGTTGGGTTCTGCTGAAGGTACTGGACTAATCTCTGCTGGTTTGTTGCAAGCTGCTCCGGTTGGTGGCCTTACGCCTGCTTATCCACTGATCTCCTCTGATTTGGGGATCCCTTTGTTCTTTACCAACCTCTAGGTACCGTGATGTGTTTTAGCTTGATTTTCACATTGTATGAGCTGCTGTCATCACCCTCTTTTGTTTTCCTCATCAGGCTTTGGTGGATGGGATGGCCAGCCAGCTGAGATTGCAGGGTGCTTCCGTCCCAGAAGTGGCTTCGTCTCTTGCATGTTGGAATCCAGTGTCTCTTCAACATCGCGTCTCTGAATTGGAGGCAACCAACGCTGGTTAGTGCCTTTTTGCTTCTCTTCGCCTTCACTGTGGACTGCGTTACCTTCTGATCCCGTTTTGTTTGATTATCTCTTGCTAGGAATGACTCGGCAGATTTCAATTATCGAAGAAAAACACTCCCGAGATCAGGCTGAATGGGTCCAGCGGTGCGCTGACTTCGAGGAGAAGTACTCTCAGAGCCAAATTGAACTGGGTCAAGTCTCCGCTGCCTTGGATGACGCCAACGCCCTGAGCTCTTCTCTTCATGCTCAGCTCAATTCTGAAAAGGTGATTTACAAAACTGTGCCTTGCCTTGCTGAGTTCCTATTACTTGCTCGGTTCTTGAAGGAGTTGATTTTTGCTTGCAGGAGGAAAAACGTATCCTTGCTGCTTCTCGTGACAATCTCGACAGATTGTATCGTGATTCTAGCAACTCGCTGACCATCTTGGAGAGGAGTCACCACTTTACAATGGAGGAATTGGACAATCAACGTTGCAGGCTGCAGGAATCTGCGGATGAAGTGACTCGCCTCAAGCAGCTGACATCAGCAAAGGACGCCACCATCAAAGAACTCCGAGCTTCCAAGAAATCCGTTGCCCAAGAGTTAGAGACTGCTCGGCTGGCTGCTAAAGTTGCCGAAGAAACTTCAGTTACTCTCAAAGCCCAGCGTGACAAAGCCATGGACAAGGCTATTCGGGCGGGACGAATCTTGATGAGGAGACCCGGCGTGGTTGTTCCTGAAGACATAAGGGCTGACGTGACTGCTGCCCCCGATTCCTCGAGTCGCCCTTCTTCGTCGGTTGCCCCTGAGAAAGACGCTGCGAAATAGAGAAACATTTTTGCGTGCTTTGAGCGCGCAGTTAGTATGATCGAGTATTTGTTAGAGGACATCAGTTCAGCATCCGCATGATATAATTACTCTCTTATTGTATCAGAATTCATCGGTTCGTAAATTTGCAGTAGTGAAACGGCGTACGATGATTATGAAATTTGTTTGCGGGATATAGAAGTCATCCCTTGGATAGCATAGGCATGAGCGTGTTGCACCGCCTTAAGTCGTTGCCGACTTAAGTCGATTGCTCCGTTAGTAGGGCATAGTGTTCACCCCGAGTTAAGTAAGCGTGAGCATGTTGCACCGCCTTAAGTCGTTGTTGACTTAAGTCGATTGCTCCGTTAGTAGGGCCTAGTGGTCACCCCGAGTTAAGTAAGCGTGAGCATGTCGCACCGCCTTAAGTCGTTGCCGACTTAAGTCGATTGCTCCGTTAGTAGGGCATAGTGGTCACCCCGAGTTAAGTAAGCGTGAGCATGTCGCACCGCCTTAAGTCGTTGCCGACTTAAGTCGATTGCTCCGTTAGTAGGGCATAGTGGTCACCCCGAGTTAAGTAAGCGTGAGCATGTCGCACCGCCTTAAGTCGTTGCCGACTTAAGTCGATTGCTCCGTTAGTAGGGCATAGTGGTCACCCCGAGTTAAGTAAGCGTGAGCATGTCGCACCGCCTTAAGTCGTTGCTGACTTAAGTCGATTGCTCCGTTAGTAGGGCATAGTGGTCACCCCGAGTTAAGTAAGCGTGAGCATGTCGCACCGCCTTAAGTCGTTGCCGACTTAAGTCGATTGCTCCGTTAGTAGGGCATAGTGGTCACCCCGAGTTAAGTAAGCGTGAGCATGTCGCACCGCCTTAAGTCGTTGCCGACTTAAGTCGATTGCTCCGTTAGTAGGGCATAGTGGTCACCCCGAGTTAAGTAAGAATGCAAGTCAATCGTAAACGAACTAAGTATCTTTGAAACCTCTTTTTTTATTGATGACATATTTCCACTTCACAGAGTACATCGTCGTCCCAGCAGTTTTGAAGTACAGCTAGGGATAAAACTTTCTGAGGTGTTCTATGTTCCAGGAGTTCCCAACTTCTGTGCCATCCATCTGAGTGAGGCGATACGATCCGGGCCGAGTGACTTCTGCTACCATGAAGGGTCCTTCCCATAAGGGTGATAACTTGTGTCGTCCCTCCCCCGTTAGAATTCGGCGGAGGACGAGATCCCCTACTGAGAAAAATCGTTGTCGCACAGCCTTGTCGTGATAGCGCCTTAGAGTCTGCTGATACCGTGCTGACTGGATTACCTCATTTAGCCGTTCTTCTTCAAGTACATCAATGTCCTCCAGTCTGGTGGCCTCAGCTTCTGCTATGATTTCGAAGATCAACCTTGGCGCCCCGAACTTGAGATCAGCAGGTAGCACTGCCTCCGACCCATAAACCATGAAGAAAGGAGTGTTTCCATGCAGGGCTCGGCTAGGTTGGGTTCTTAGGCTCCAAACGACATAGGGCAATTCCCTTATCCACTTTCCTGCGAATTTTTCATTCTTATCGAAGACCTTTTTCCTGAGTGCTTCCAATATCATTCCGTTGGCTCGCTCAACCTGCCCGTTGGCTCTTGGATGTGCTACAGATGCATACTTGATCTGAATGCTCTTTTGCTCGCAGAAGTCGAAGAATTCTAAACTTGTGAAGTTGGATCCTAAGTCAGTTATGATGCTGTTTGGTATCCCGAATCTGAATATTATGTCTTGTATGAATTCCACGGCCTTAGCTGAGGTTAAAGAAGCAATGGGCTTGAACTCTATCCATTTGGTGAATTTGTCAATCGCTACCAGTACATGAGTGTATCCCCCTTGAGCTTTCTTGAAAGGTCCAATCATATCCAGTCCCCAGCATGCGAAAGGCCAAGTTACTGGTATGGTCTGGAGTTGCTGTGCTGGCAGATGTTGTTGCTTTGACAAGTATTGGCAAGCTTCGCACCGTTGAACTAACTCGGCTGCATCGTTCTTTGCTGTTGGCCAGTAGAATCCCGACCTGAAGACCTTCCCAACTAGTGTTCTGGATGCTGCATGTATTCCACATTGCCCAGCATGGACCTCCTCCAGAAGTTGCTTCCTAGTGAACGGGAGAATACACTTCATGAGGACTCCTGATGCACCCCTTCTGTATAATGTTTCCCCAATGAGTGTATAGTGAGCCGACTGTCTGGCAATGCGCTCTGCTGAGTTTTTGTCGTCTGGTTCTTCTTCATTCTTTATATACTTAATGATCGGCTTCCTCCAGTCATCAGAGTCTGACTCGAGTTGATCTATAACGTTGCACTCTTCTGTTTGATCCATTGAGATACTCGGCTGTTGGATTTCTTGCACGAAGACTCCGGGTGGGACCTGAGTTCGACCGGATCCTAGCTTGGACAGTACATCAGCTGCTGTGTTCCGATCTCTTTCTACATGATGGAATTCCAGACCCTCGAATTTATCTTCCAGCTTCCGGACGGCGGCGCAGTATTTTCCCATCGAATCGCTCGAACAATCCCACTCCTTGTTTATCTGGCTGATGACTATCAGAGAGTCCCCATATACCATCAATCTCTTGACGCCCAATGATATGGCAATGTTCAATCCATGGATCAGAGCTTCATACTCGGCTGCATTGTTGGAGGCTGGGAACAGCAACTGGAGGGCATACTTGAGGTGTTCGCCTCCAGGTGCGGTGAAGAGAATCCCTGCTCCCGCTCCCTGCAGTTTTAACGAGCCATCGAAATACATTCGCCATACTTCTGCAGTCTCTAGGTTATCTGGTACTTGTTGTTCAGTCCATTCTGATATGAAATCAACCAACGCTTGAGTTTTGATAGCAGTGCGAGGTCGGAACTCGATGTCATGAGATCCCAGCTCGCAAGCCCACTTGGCTATTCGGCCAATGGCTTCCTTGTTGTGAAGAATATCCCCTATCGGAAAACCAGTAACTACTATGACTTTGTGGTCATCAAAGTAGTGACGTAGCTTGCGGGCAGTTAGAAGTACTGCATATAATAGCTTCTGAACTTGAGGATACTTTTTCTTTGAGGGGCCCAGAACTTCACTGATGAAGTAAACAGGATGTTGCACTGGGTAGGTATGTCCTTCTTCTACACGCTCGACTACCAACGCGGCGCTTACCACGTGAGTCGTGCAAGAGATATACAGTAGCAGATCTTCAGCCGGTTGAGTTGACGTAGCTCGCCGGGGTGGCTTCAGTACTGGTGGTGTTGTCAAGAATTTTTTCAGTGCATCTAGAGCTTCCTGTGCCTCTGAAGTCCATTGAAACTTA
This sequence comes from Zea mays, assembly GCF_902167145.1. Classification (NCBI taxonomy): domain Eukaryota; kingdom Viridiplantae; phylum Streptophyta; class Magnoliopsida; order Poales; family Poaceae; genus Zea; species Zea mays. The sequence goes on along the minus strand of NC_050098.1, from coordinate 40,322,223 downwards.
TCCACCTTCTTGAGTAGCTTGTAAAATGGCAAGCCTTTTTCTCCCAGCCTGGATATAAATCTGCTTAGAGCTGCCATACATCCAGTAAGTCGCTGAACCTTCTTTTGTGTTCGAGGTGCTTCCATCTTCATGATAGCTTCAATCTTTTCTGGATTAGCCTCAATTCCCCGGTGGCTGACGATAAACCCGAGTAACTTTCCAGCTGGTACCCCAAAAACACATTTTTCAGGATTAAGCTTCCATCTATACCGTCTCAGACTGTTGAAAACCAGCTGTAAGTCTTCAATGAAATCCTCCGAATTCTCCGTTTTGATTACCACATCATCTACGTAGGCCTCCACATGCTTGCCCCAGTGATCGGCTAAGCATGTTTGAATGGCTCTCTGGTAGGTTGCTCCCGTGTTTTTGAGGCCGAACGGCATGAAGGTATAACAGAAAGCACCAAACGGAGTGATGAACGCTGTTTTTTCCTCGTCTTCCTTCGCCAAACTAATCTGATGATACCCGGAATAGCAATCTAAGAAAGACAGCACAGAACATCCAGCGGTGGAGTCCACCACCTGATCTATCCTTGGGAGCCCGAAGGGATCCTTCGGACAGTGTTTGTTGAGATCAGTATAGTCGACGCACATGCGCCAATCCACTTTATTCTTTTTGAGTACAAGAACAGGGTTGGCTAACCACTCGGGGTGTAATACTTCTCTAATAAATCCAGCCACGACCAAGCGAGCTAACTCGGCGCGAATGGCCTCTCTCTTGTCGGGCGTGAAACGACGCAGCTTTTGCCGAATCGGCCTCGCCTGGGGATAGACCTTCAATTTGTGCTCGGCCAGTTCTCTTGGGACTCCCAGCATATCCGCAGGTTGCCATGCGAATACGTCTCGGTTATCTTGCAGGAACCGGACGAGCGCGCTTTCCTATTTGTCGTCCAAGCTGGAGCTGATGATGGCGGTCTTGCGTTCATCAGCGAACCCCAGGTTGATCCTCTTGGTTTCTTCAGTCGGCCGCATAGAGGTCGCGTTCTGAGCTTCGTTTGCCGGTACTGCAAGGTCCTCCTCAGGCTTAGAGTTCGCCAGTGTAGAAGGAACTGTCGACGGCTTGGCGGTGAGGGCTGCTTGGATGGCCACTCGGAAACATTCTGCGGCGCCTTGGAAGTCGGCGCACACAGTTATGATTCCCTGCGGTCCTGGCATCTTCAGTATCATGTATGTGTAGTGGGGAATGGCCATGAATTTGGCCAGTCCCGGCCTCCCGATGATGGCGTTGTACCCGCAGTCGAAGTTCGCCACTTCGAACCTCAGGAACTCGGTTCTGTAGTTCTCCGGAGTTCCGAAGGTGACCGGCATGTAGATGTGGCCCAGCGGGTATTCCCCTTCCGTCGGCATGATGCCAAAGAAAGGAGTGTCCGACTCGTGGAGCTCTTTGAGGTGAACTCCCAAACCTTGGAGTGTCCGGGGGAAGGTGACGTTGATGCTGCTCCCCCCGTCCACTAGCACTTTCTTTACCCGGCTCTCTCGGATCACCGGATCAACGAGGAGCGGGTATTTGCCCGGGTGGTCGAAGTTGAGCCATTGATCCTCCCGAGTGAAAGTGATCGGGTGCTCCGACCACCGGTATGGGGCGGGAGGACCGGTGGTCGCTACCAGTATCTGGCGGTCGTTGAGCTTTTGTTGTCTTTTGTTCTCTTGCGACCCATGTCCGCCGAAGATGACGTTGACCTCCCTGTCAACGCGCGGGAAAGCTCCTCCTCCCCCCTCCTCCTACTGATGGGGTTGTCGTGGTTCATCTGGTCCTCCCCTTGGCGGAGGAGGAGGTAGAGGTTGGAAGGGTCGGCCGTGCCCGACGGAGTGCTTGAAGTCCCGGCAGTTACGAAGAGTGTGGCGCATGTCCTTGTGGTACGGGCACTGGGCATCGAGGATGTCGTCCAGCGTGCGTTCGCCTCCACGAGGTCCTCCTCGGGCGCGAGAGGCAGGTGGTCCGGCGGCGTGTACTTCCTCGCGAGGCCTTTTCTCCCATCGTTTGTCGGGTTGCTGGTTCGCGTCGCGTCGTGGTGCTGTCGGTGCAGGCTTTGCTCCTCCGATGAGGTCCTGGGCTCGCTCGTCGGCGGTGATGTAGAGGTCGGCTTCCCGGAACAGCTCCTCGGAGGTAGTCGGTGCCTTCTGTAGTATGGCTCGGACGAAAGCCGAGTCATTGGATCCTCTGTAGAAGTCCTCGATCATGGCCGCCTCCGTGACCTCGGGGATACGATTTCTCATGGTCTGGAACCTTTTGAGGTACGACCGGAGAGTTTCGTCCCCCCGACGCTTGATGGATTTGAGGTCCCATGGTTGCGCCGGTTTGTCGGAGAGGGACTGGAAGTTGGCGGTGAAGCGTCGACTGAAGTCCCCCCAGTCGTCGATGCAGTGTCGGGGTAGATGTCGCAGCCATTGCAGCGCGTCTTGCCCAAGGACGATGGGTATATACGCGGTCATCACGTCTTCGAACGCTCCAGCAGCTCGAGCAGTGGTGGTGTAGACGGCTAGCCAACCCCCTGGATCCTGCTTGGGTTCATATTTGTCGACATTGGATACCTTGAAGTTGGGAGGCCATTGAATGGCCCTAAGGCGCGGAGTAAGAGCGGATACTCCGCACGTGTCCTCTTGTCATCAGGGACGATGTCTGTCCCGGGGAGGGGAGTTGTGGTTGTGGTTCCTCGACCGTCCCCGGGTGGTACCGCCAGTTGAGGCCGTTGCCGACTCAGTTCTGGTGGCTTGGCTCTGAGCCGGAATGCCATGATCCCTGTCGTACTCCTCCCGACGGCGAATCTCGTTCTCGTGCCACCGTTCGCGCGAAGCATTGATGGAGCTTCGCGCATCTCGGCGACTGTTGATGGCGTGTCGTAGATCGTTCGGCGGGTGAGCAAGCGGTAGAAGATGGTTGGCTGCCTGGGTGAACAGGCGTCGGTAGCCCTCAGCGTCGGGAGTCCGAGGAAGTCCATCAGCTATCCGGGCTAGTACCCCTCCGACTTCGCTCGGCGTGTTCATAGCTCGGGCGAAGTCGGGATTCAGGTTGCGCCCGAAGAACGGATTCTCCCGGCGTTGCCTTGCATCTTGCTCGGCTTGTTCCTGAGCCCGTCGGCGATCACGTCGTCGGGAGTTCCTTCGTTCTCTGAAGACGCGTTCTTCCGGAGTTTCTCCTATCTCTGAGATCTCGTCTCGCGAGACAGGCTGCTTCGGATCCTATTCTCTGGCCGCGTGATGTCGTCGAACGTTCCTGCGCCGATTCCTCCGTCGGCGGGATTCTCGTTGAGGCGGTTCTTCTCCGGGTGCGGTCGACTCGTCGTCGGAAATGGTAGGCGATTCCACTCTCCCGATGAAGAGGACGTCGGGGTAGAATGGAGCTGCTGTCGTGGCAACTTTCTTTCCGTTCTCCTTTGAGGCCGGAGGAACGGAAAGAACAACTTGCTTCTCCCTGGTCTCCTTCTTCCTCGCGATCCGTGTCCATTCTTTTGTCGGGGAAGTAGACAGTGGAGTTTTCCGGGTCAGCGAGCCCTCGGCCCCCAACTTTCCAGAGACGATCTTTTTCCGAAGAGCATTTTCGGAGTTCGTTGGAGGAGACTTCTTTTCCGGCGGATCCGCGATATGGTGTAGAATTCCCCCTTCATCCGCTACGGATGAGATTGTTCCGAAGCAGAATACGGATCCAAGACAGAGGGTGATCTTGCTGTAGAAGGTGACGGCCATTGAGCTAGCTTGAATCGTCGACACACCCCCTACCTGGCGCGCCAGCTGTCGGTGTTTTGGGTCCGACCACACACCCGGGGTTGCCCCTCGAGGTGTTTTTAGAAGTAGGACGGTGTCGACGACTGTAGCAAAATGGTTCGTGCCGATTGCACGAGGAACAATGGACAAGGTTTACAGGTTCGGGCCGCTTAGAGATGCGTAACACCCTATGTCCTGGTGAGTATGCTTGGTGAATGTGGTTACAAGAGAGCTTTGAGAATATGGAGAGTCGACGTGGGTGGCTAAGTAATAGGGTCGATCGTTCTGAAGGCGTGCCCCCTAGGCCTTATATACTCGACCGTGGGGCAATACATGTGGATATGATAACAACGTGTAGCTAAAAGATAGTGAACTGTTTGAGTTTATCTCCCTGTAGTTCTGCCGACTTATCCTCGCATGGCTCCGTTGCATGGGGGCTCCAGCACAGGAAAGTCGGACCTCTGTTGTGGTTGCTCGCTCAGTGTTGTGGGCTGTCCGGGTTTGCACTAATCCGGCCCTATATCGATCTGCTTTGCTGGTTGTCCTTCCCCAGGCCCACGAAAGAATGACCTTACAATTTATCGGGCCCTTGGGCCTTTCGTGAGGTCTTTTACTCTTTTAGTGGACCCGGGGGATATCTATCCCCCACACCAAGAGCCTCAAACATCGAAGCCGGGACTTCGCACTAATTGAAGGCCAGCTTTACAAGAAGGGGGTCAGTCAACCCATGCTCAAATGTGTCACCGAGACCGAAGGCGTCCAAATCCTGCGCGAAGTCCACAGCGGTACTTGCGGCTCTCACGCAGGGCCAAGGGCCCTAGCCGCAAAGATGTTCCGTCAAGGTTTCTACTGGCCCGCAATGATCTGCGCCGCAAATCGGGTCACAAGGTCCTGCGAAGCCTGCCAGAAGTTTTCTCCTCGATCAGGAAGCCCTTCGCAATTCACGAAACTAATCGCCCACACATGGCCTCTCCAGCGCTGGGGCCTGGACATTGTCGGGCCCCTGCCCACGGCTCAGGGGAACCTCAAGTTCACCTTCGTCGTTGTCGAGTATTTTACCAAATGGATCGAGGCGAGGGCTGTATCCACAATAACATCAAAGACTGCACAGAAATTCTTCTGGCAAAACATTGTTTGCCGCTTCGGAGTCCCGTCCGAACTCACAGTTGACAACGGCAAGCAGTTTGACAGCCAAGACTTCAAGGATTTCTGCTTCTCCATTGGCACCAAGCTTGCCTTCGCCTCAGTATACCACCCGCAGTCCAACGGAGTTGTGGAACGCGCAAATGGCAAAATTTTCACAGCTATCAAGAAGATGCTCCTCGACGAGAAAAAGGGCAAGTGGGCCGATTTGTTACCTGAAGCGGTCTGGGCACTAAACACGACTGAGTGCAGGGCGACTGGGTTCACCCCTTTCTGCCTTCTATATGGATCGGAGTCCACGACCCCGCAAGAAATAAAACATGGGTCCCCACGGACAGTCTCGTTAGCTGTCCCCGACGTGGATGAACCCACTTCGAAGGATCTCATCGATGGAGACCGCGTCTTCGCCCTACAGGCTCTAAATAAATACCAAGCCCAAACAAAAGCATGGCGTGACCACGCAGTCATCCCGAGGGAATTTAGCGAAGGAGACCTCGTACTCGTCCGGACAGCTCGGACAGAGTCCAAGGGCAACCTGGAGCCCAAGTGGGAGGGCCCTTTCATCGTCAAGACGAAGGCGTCCCCCAGCGCATACAGGCTCGCAACGCCATCCGGCGAGGACTTGGAGCATTCCTGGAACATTGATAATCTCCGCAAGTTTTTTGTTTGACTCCTCAGGGCCAGCTCGCCCTTGTAATTCACAAAAACAATTTTATTCTGGCCTGCACTCTTTTCCTCCCGGGGAGTGAGGTTTTTAACGAGGCGGAGTCATGTAATATACAAGTGAAAAATCCCCCGCAAAAATCTACATCAAAAAAAGACCGCGTCGACGGTCTTCGACATTCGACCAATACACAGTCACCGCGAGGGGCAGCGCTAGCCACCCTCGCGTGCGACACTCCGCGCAAAAGTCGCCTAAGGGTGCAGCCGGACTAGCACAACAAGTGCGAAAAATCGAAGTCTTCCTCAAAAAGACTATCCGTGCAAAAGTCGCCTAAGGGTGCAGCCGGACTAGCACAACAAGTGCGAAAAATCGAAGTCTTCCTCAAAAAGACTATCCGTGCAAAAGTCGCCTAAGGGTGCAGCCGGACTAGCACAACAAGTGCGAAAAATCGAAGTCTTCCTCAAAAAGACTATCCGTGCAAAAGTCGCCTAAGGGTGCAGCCAGACTAGCACAACAAGTGCGAAAAATCGAAGTCTTCCTCAAAAGACTACCCGTGCTAAACCCTAAACCAAACTGTCCGTGCAAAGACCGACTACAGGCGCGCCGGACCGACATAATAAACGTACTAGACCAAGTGCGCAACGCCTTTATGAGCATAGCCAGATGCGCGAAGGCGCACAGCCTCATCATACAAACTATAGTTACATATGTACAGCGAGGGCATCACACCTTACATCAGTTCAACCTTCTGTATGATTCCCATCTCCCTATAGTTAAATAGCATTATCCTAAGCTCCTCACCCTCAAAAAGACTTCGCAACTCCCCCTCACCTACACTCGCAACGGCCGGCGAGGACAACAATTCCTGCTTGCCAGCCCTGCCCACACGAAGCCGACCGCCATCCACCTCACTCACTCTACGCTTCGCAACCGCCCTTCGCCGCCTACGCCCAGCACTCGGACCAGGCACAACTTCAGCATCCGCAGCACGCGGCGAAGCCTCCGCCGCTGCCACATCCAAGGCCGCAAAGTAATCCAAGTCCTCATCCGACGACTCTTCCGTCCACTCAACCGAACTCCCAGAGTCACCAAAATCAGAAAACTTAGAAGCAGACTCATCCGATTCATTCCCAGCATCCACGGTCGAAGCCGCCACAAAATTAGCAGTAGCGGTTGCGTGCGCAGGCCCAAAATCTTGAACCTGCGCAGCAACCAAGGTTCAGCAACATATACAAAATTCTCTAACTACCCACACCCACTAAGCCACCTGTGAAGACCCAGCCGCCGTGGGATCCTCCGCTGCCGGCTCCGTCGCCATCTTCGGGAGATCCTCAGCCCTCGGCACAGCGGTTGGCGACGAGCCACCACCGGACACAGTAGCCGCAGGGGCAGCGAGGGAGCCTTCACCGGTTTCCGGGGGCGGCGCCGGGTCGACCTCGGCCCCGGGCGCCACCGGGTTCGACTCCGCTTCAGGCCGCGCGCTGTTCAAAGCTCCGAAGTCCTTCACGTTCTCGTCACACGCCGCCTGCAACACAGCACACCGATTCAGCAAACCCACGTATAACCCACATTCAACAACACTAAACAAAAGATAAACATTACCTGATCCCTCGCACGGTCGGACCGCTCCCTAACCACCTCCCGACCGTGGGGGCCCCACATCCGGTCAAAGAGGGCTCCCGCGGAGTCCTTCACCACAGGGTCCTCGACCTTGTAAATCTCGCACTCGAAATCTTCATCAGATCGGTCGAAGACCTCATAGTGACTGCACCCTTCGCGGGACAGCGCGTTCATCGCCCCTTCGCAGGTAACGAGGGAGGCAAAGGACATAAATCCCTCCACAATGGTCGGGAGCACCAACAACTCCTCTTGCAGCCACTCGAGGCAGCGAAGGCCTGACTCTCGGTCGAGCACTTTGAAGTCAGCGGTCCGCGCGCCCAGCTCGCGGTATGAGTCCATGAGCTGTTTGCGCGTCCGCTCAACTTTCGAGCGCGTAGAAGCCTCAGCCCTCTCCATACGGGCCTGCAGAGCGTTGAACCGCGTCTCCCATTCCTCGGCGCGCTGGCTGGCGAGACTACCCTCCACCCGCGCCAAATTGGTTTCCGCCTGCGCCGACTGTGCCTTGGCGAGGGCCTGATTAGCCTCCCTCCTCTCCTCCAACAGCTGGCGCCGGAGGTCAGTCCTCTCGCCTTCCAGGGCGGCCACCTTCTCCGCCAGCTTGCGGCACTTGCTATCGGCGGCCGACTTTTCCCGGACGGCGTCAGCATGCTGCGCCCGAAGTCTCTCGACTTCGGCAGACACAACTGCCGTAAGGGTCCCCGACGCCACGCGGTCAGCGAAGCCAGCCGCCTAAAAGACACACATAAGACCACAATCCCCACGAAAAGCTGTAAAAACCGAAGTCTAGCTCAACTTACCTGACTTAGCCGCTGCGACGCCTCCCTCAGCCGGCGGGACACAGTGCTCGCTTCGTCCTTGACGGCAGTGAGCGCCGAAATCTCACCACCAGCGCTGAGAGCGCTACCCTTCGCCCCAGGCACCGCGGCAGACACCGTGGTCGCCACCGCAGGCGGAACAACAACAAGTGGCCCCTCGCCCGATCCTGCAACGTATCAACGGTAAAAAAAAACAAACTCGGGCCAATGACTTACCAATGAGATAATCGTCCACACTAATATTGGTGCCGAAATCGGCAACGCGCTTCCCCGGCGAAGGCAATTCTTGGGCCTTCGCGGATCCGACCGAGGCAGACTTGGTTCCGCCGGCGCCGGCTGCCTTCACGACATCCGGCACCTTGCTGGACCCAGGGGCGGCCGACTTCGCCGCCAGCGTCCGCTGTCTACCGCCGGGGGTGGCAGCCTTCGTAGTCCCCCGCGCCCTCTTCGGCCTAGCCTCGGGCAGCCTGATGACCGCCCGACGCTTCTGCACAGCTTCCTGATGATCCTTGTCCATCACTGCCGACACAATAGCAGCAATATTCCGTCCATAAGGAAACAATCTCAAGTCACGAACCATGCGAGATGTAAAAAAGTCTTCGCCGGCCGCGCGGGGGATAGGAACGTTCTTAGGCCACCAACCTCCGGTAACCTTCAGCATCCGCGCCGAAGACTCCTGGAGCTCGGGCGAAGACATCCTTCCCCCGGGGGCCGCGCATGTCCCCATCAACTCCATAGCAAAACTATCAGAGACCCCCAGTCCTCCCATCGCAGTACCTAGCTTCCTCTTCTTAGTGGATGGGGCGGCCGCCGGCGCGGGGTCGTCTTCAGTCTCCGCCGCCGGTTTTTTCCCGCGACGGTCGACAACGTCTTGCCCGGGATAACCGCCATACGGCAGACGGTTCAACTCGAAGACCCTATTCAAGCGATCGTTGGATCCGAGTATATCCCAACTACGCTGGGCCTCCGTCTTTGGCACGTAGCGACCAACAATCCGCACCGCCCCATCCTCCGCCTCACGCACAAATGCGGCGGGATCTCGGCCATGCAAATCCAGTGCGAAGGCGGGACTCCGCACCAGCATCCCGCCACGGGAAGGCATCTGGCGAGGGCATACTTCACCCAGCGCCCAGCCACACGCCAAGGGCCACACCCCATACGCGACAAACTCCTCAACCAGATCGCGCCCGCTACTCATGCCGGCCGCGCACCGGAGGGCCCCTTCGTCTGCATCCTCCTCCACTACTTCAAACTGCGGGTACGCTGAGTAATAATGCGAACACATCTCGGCCACGGGGAGCCCCGGATGGTCTTCGACTGTGCCTTCGGCAACGTAGAACCAAAATTCCCACCAGTTGCCCCATTTATTGCGGGCGCAGGGAACCAACTCAACGACTTCCATCGAAGTATTGCCCGTCTTCGGCGTAAACGTGCAAGACCCAAATTGAGCAATCTTATTTCCGATTTTCCTTTTCTGCCAATGCAGACAATAATACTTCGCGAAGACTTCGACCGAGGGCTGCCCGCCGTACGAAGTCGTTGCCCAGACATATTTCGCCAGAGCCACCACAGCATTTGGCATCAGCTGGTGGACCTGGACGTTGAATCTACGAAGAACTTCTCCCACAAATCGATGCGCGAGCAGACGAAGGCCAGCAGCGAAAAAAGCCTCGAAGACAACCAACTCGCCTTCTGGCTCGGGGACCTCATCCGTTCCCGGGACACGTGCCACTCCGCCGCCGAAATAACCAAGCTGTTGCATGTCTTGCACGCGGACCGAGGACATCCGCGACACGCCGAACTCCACTGTGTCACCGGCGCGCAACTCCTCCGCCGCCACATTGCTCAGCGCCTCCTCGGACGACGCGCCGGCCGGCGGTGTAGCGGCAGTAGAAGAGGAAGAGGACGGCATCGCTACGTACCGTCGGCGGCGGCGGGCGGTCTGCTTCACACGGGCCAGATCTCCGACGAGCAAGAGCAAGGAGGGCAGACGAGCAGCGAACGTTTCGAGAAGAAGGTTAGGGTTTTCGCGGAGCGCGGAAAGATAAAGTTCAAAACGCACCGCCCCCCGCCCACTTTTATACACTGGGCGCGGCGCTTCGGGAAACCCGCAATCCAACAGTATGACGTCAATCAACGGTCATGTCAAAAACCCCCGCGGAACCACTTCGAGCGAGGGCAGCGTCTCCACCATCTAGCGACGTCTTCGGCACCAGATGACTTAGTCGAACTGGTCCCTCGGAGGGCAAATGTTGGGGCGAAGGCGAAGACGCCACCCTTCGCTCGATGCCTTCGCCGGCCTCGCTGCACCAACGGAGACAAGACGACTAGCAGACTTACCCTTCGTCCCACACGTCGCCGGACGAAGGCCTGTGACGAGGTCGTCTCATCTTGCGACCTCGTCCAACATGGAGGCCCACTTGTGATCCGGCCCATTGTAACAGGCCCTGCGTGGCCGCTACGCATTACGGGCCTAATTTGTAAAGATCTCCTTGTAATTACGGTCTGTAACCCCGCTTTATGGGAATATTCTGGGGATAACCTAGGTGCCTGAGGGCACATGCGTCCTTAACACTGGACGCTGGGCACTCAGATACCTATAAATACCCCCACACAGTGCCCTTGAGAGGCTAGATTAATAGAGCTATTGCCATATCGAGCAAAAACCATGTTTACGTTGCTTCACTCCCCCGTTGGATCAACTTGCTCGGGAGAGCAAGTTCCAACAGTGGTGCAGGATGTGGGTTTATGTTAAAAAGCGATGCAGGAGTTGGGGTTTGAACCCACACCCCGATGAAAGAAGGGTGGAAACATTAGTCAAAGTTGTCTAACCAGTATAACATAATGGTCAGATGTTTATAATATTGAATATAAATTTTACATATGTATATATGATTTTCTGTAAAATATAAAAATAATCTTGTCGGGCCGGGCCAGCACTACGGGCCGAGGCTACGGCCCAAGGACCGCACGACGCTCGTGCCGGGTTGGCCCAGACACTATTAAATGGGTCGTGCCTCGGACCGGCTCGCTAGACACGGCCTATTTGGCCATCTATACCTCCCCACAATAATGATGGTCCTTGCCTCAGTTGTCACCACCTCGTTCGCCATTCTACTTCTTTTCTCTCTCCCCTCATGCCTCCACCTTCGTGCCACCCTATTCTCGGTAGAGGGCGTAAGAGCATGTGTTTCCTCCCCGTATTCGTCTGACACCAGCCTCGACACCAACTCGCGCAGTGGCTATTGCACATCCATGGGGACGTTTCATCATCGTTTTTGCCGTTGTCGAACGTCCCGTTTGTTTTCCCGGCCTTTGCCCTGTTCTTCCTCCCCAACCAGCTGCCCCCCGCCCATGGTTGCAGTCGCGAGCCGACCGACGCTCGTCGACGCGGGTATGGGGCGAGTCGGTTATGCTCCTGGCCTTTCTCTATGCGTGTCGTCGAGGAGGACATGGTGACGCTTGTCACGCTTATGTTATCTTGGCGATGAGTAGTCCAGGTATGAGATATTGGACAACCAAGGCCCATAGCGTGACAGCAGTCGGCATATTCTACGTAGTTGGTGGTGGTGTTGTGTCACTTCGGCGGGTCCAGGGCTGGAAAGACACTCGCATTCTCTCGCCCTTCTCGGATTAACACATGGTGTGGGTGCCTCTCGGTTTGGAGCTGCTCCGACTGGGCTTCTTTCTTCGCTTGTGTGCTCTCTCCCTATATATCTAGCGGTATAATACCTATGTCGCCTCCAGATGCCCAGGTCTTCGTCGTATCCTTCTCTGGCAAGGAACATGTATGTCCGCCTCTTCCCTTCCCCTCTTGCTCTACGAAACCTTGGAAGTGGAGGAGGCAAGGGATGGGGGTCTCTGATTTGCTGCCTATGGTACCCGTGCGTTCATAAAAATGTTATGCAAAGAACGGAGACAATCAATAAAAAATCTTGAGATCTTTTTGGTGGATAATTTACGTGGATATTGTTGTGAGTCGTCGCAACGCACGGGTAACCGACTAGTAAGTATCTAATCATCTGCTTATAGATTATTATAATATAGATACCTAGATTATATAATATATTCCAATAATGTTTGTCTCTTGACTTATTTAAGCTAGATCAAATATGGCCTTATCTATACCACTATATAACCCATCAGTAAAAATTTGCAAAATCCACTCAACCAAATCACTCTCATACTCATAACCTCCACTAAATTCATCAAACAAATTACACCCAGACTTAACACACCATTAAAACCAACGGTTCAGATCGCTAGATAACCCTTCTCCTTTACCCATTCAAATCCAATGGACAATATTATTTGAATCATCACTTATCCCTTTCCCCCCTCCCCCTCCCCCGCGATCTAGCCACCCCTAGCCTTCCCCTCACTCGCTCCACCGCCACCATCAACTCGTCCCCTCGTGTTGTCATCGACCCCTTCCCAAGATCGTAGCGTTAGCACAAACTATATGCTAATCTTATATACTCCCTTCGTCCCAAAATATAGTTTTTTCTAGCCCTCTTTTTTGTCCATATTAAATAGATGATAATGAATATAGACATGTATATAAAGTACATTCATAAGTTAATTAATGAATATATGTTTAGTCTAAACGAATAATATTTTGGGACAAAGGGAGTATAACCTAGATTATTATTGAGCACCATATGTGCCACCTGTGAGAGGTCGAATGGTCTAGCTGTTTAGCCGGACAGTGTGAACTGTGGACGGTCCACCCATAAGCACGTACGGTCCGCAATTAGGTTAAATCAGGCGGATAAGCCCCTTTTTCCGTGTGTGTGTTTATCCATCTAAAACGACGGATTCTATTGGGGGATGCCTAGGAATAGGTCCAGACCTTCTCTCTCTCTCTCTCTCTCTATATATATATATATATATAATATTTTATTCATTTACTTTTTCCCTATGAGTAGCCAGTAACTGTCACACCCGATTTCAAAAGGCAAACCGAATGTGAACCATATATATCAAACTAAAAGTAGCCAAAATAAATAAACCCACCACAGGTAGCTGACTGGGGGATATCGCTAGCCTAATCCTCGAACTCGTCGAAGTCCTAGAACTCCTGGAGATCCTCCTCGACGTCTTCTTCTTCTTCTTCTTTACCTGAACATAGGTTGCACCTAAGACAACCTGGTGTTTTGTGAAAGCAATGGTGAGTACACATCAACGTACTCAGCAAATGCCCTTTTGACTGAGGTGGACTAGCTTTATATGGGGTTAGGCTCAAGTAGTTGCTTTTAATTCATCAAGTTTTATCATTAATATAAGCCAGGTTTTAACATTAATCCCAAGTTATTAGCCAGATATATCCTCGTAAAGGAAATAACAGTAATTGTATTCATGTTCATCATAATCCATTGTGTCTCTAATCATTGGAGCTCCCAAGGCTGCTCTTAACTGTGAGCACGACTGATATATTAGTTTCATTCCTCTATAGAGGTCATACACTTTATCCATAACCTGTGATTCCCTTTTTGTCCGAGGAGCGCTACTTCCTATTGATCACTTCCAAGGTGAACTGGTAGGTTTTACTACATAGCCTTTACAAAGATTCCCTAAATATATAGTCGTCCGTTAGGATTCTCCGGGTTTAATAAAACAACACTTCTCCCCATAGGGGAGTGACTAACAAAAAGCAAAATGAAAAAACCTCGACATCCAGCCTCGGTAGAGACAGTATTGTGTCGCAGACCACATTGACGACATGACAGTGAAGCGACTACACCTCCAGCTCCGGTGAGCAATTACTTCCAGTCCATACATCGTTGGCAGAATCGGAGGATACTGCTGTGTTCGTCTCGTCGAGATCTACGACCTGGTGTTCTTGGAATTCGGTTTCCACCTTGGAATCGCCGTCAATCAACAAATTTCTTCTCGGCTCCAGCTAAATCCTTTTTCTCCAGTGAGTACCTCCATTGTTCATCATCTTTCTTCTTCGTTTTTGCTAGGTAACCGCATCCCCCTTTCCTCTCCCACCGCGTTCGTGCCCTGTGATTTTCCCATGTCCTCTTCCCCTCTTTCTTCTCCCCGCCCCCCCCCTACAGCACCCCCTCGCACTGCCATGGTTAACTGGCCATGGTGGTCGAGCTGTCTCGCCCCCAACCCATGAACCCTAGCGCACGTGACCAACAGACTAGTGTCGAGGCCACCAGCTAAGCACCCCCTCCCACTGCCCCTGCTGGAGCAGGCGTGGCCCTCCCTAGCTCTACCACGCTCCAGAAAGTCACCTAGAGGGGGATGGATAGGCGGAATCTGAAATTTACAAACTTAAGCACACACTACAAGCCGAGGTTAGCGTTAGAATTAAATCTGAGTCCGAAAGAGAGGGAAAACAAATCAGCCAAGAAATAAAGCGGATGAACACGGTGATTTGTTTTACCGAGGTTCGGTTCCAAGGAACCTAGTCCCCGTTGAGGTGGTCACAAAGACCGGGTCTCTTTCAACCCTTTCCCTCTCTCAAACGGTCACCTAGACCGAGTGAGCTTTCTCCTTAATCAACGGATCATTTAGACCCCGCAAGGACCACCACACACTTGGTGTCTCTTGCCTTGATTACAAGTCACTTGAGAATAAAAATGGGAAAAGAAGAAAGCACGATTGCAAAAGCCAAGCGACAAGAGCGACAAATAACACACAGACCACTCTCTCTCTCTCTCAACTCTCTAATCACTAATGATCACTTGTCTCAATTGTGGAACTTAGAGAGATTGGAAGCTTTGATTGTGTCTTTGAATGGATTGCTAGCTCTTGTATTGAATGTGAAGGATTGGAGTGCTTGGGTCAAGTGAATGGAGGTGGTTGGGGTTGTATTTATAGCCCCCAACCACTTCCTAGCCGTTGCTCCCTTTCTGCCGACCGCGGACGGTCCGCGCCCCTGGTCCAGACGGTCCGCCCCTACACATCAACGGCTGAAATCGCAACGGTCAGCAGCAACGGCTATTTCAACGGCTACTATGCATTAAATGCGTCGTGAGATGTTAGGTACCGCAGTCGCGGACGGTCCGGCCGTGCACCCCGGATGGTCTGCGAGGACGCTTAAAATTCATTTTACCGAACCCGTCACCTTCGGGTTTTCTGGTTTTTCAAGATCGGACGGTCCGCGCTTGGTCTCGGACGGTGCTCGCTTCTTCATCGGACGATCCGTAGTGTTGACTTGTGTTTACGCAGTGTTCCTGTCCGAGGGTCATCCTGGTGTTGCGGACGGTCCGCCGCAAGGGCTCGGACGGTCGAGTTAGAATGATTGTAGATGAACTTATGCACCTGTGAAATGATCAACTAAGCAAACTTGGTTAGTCCAAAAGGTTTGGGATGGTCGTCAAACACCAAAATCGATTATTGGAAATGTTTGAGACTATTTCCCTTTCAATCTCCCCCTTTTTGGTGTTTGATGGCAACACAAACCAAAGCAAATACAAAGTATAGAAATGTAAATAGTTTACATTTTGATAGATGTGCATAAGTTATTTTGAAATGAAGGCATTTCTAAGTAGATAAGTTTGATTTGATATATTTAACATTTTGGACCACATTTGCACCACTTGTTTTGTTTTTGCAAATTATTTTGGAAAATCTTTTCAAAGTCCTTTTGCAAATAGTCAAAGGTAAATGAGTAAGATTGCAAGAAGCATTTTTAAGATTTGAAATTTATCCCCCTATTTCAAATGTTTTTTCCTTTGACTAAATAAAACTCCCCTGGATGAAATTCTCCTCTTAGTTTTCAAGAGGGTTTTAATAGATACCAATTGGAAACATATTGAGATGCTAGATTTGAAAATATACCAATTTTAAAACAACATGCCAATTTGAAATATATCAATTAAAAAATTCGAAAGGTGGTGGTGCGTCCTTTTGCTTTGGGCTAATACTCTCTCCCCCTTTGGAATTAATTGCCAAAAACGGAGACTTGGTGAGCCTTGTTTACTTTCTCCCCATTGGTACAAATAAATCTTTACTACTTATTAAGGCTACAAGGGTAGCCTGCCGTTCTGCCATCCTGCAATCTCAACCGTCCGTTCTTCCGTTGTACGATCTTATCCGTCCTTCCGTCACTGCCTTCCGCGGCCGGCCCGCATCTCGCAACCGTCCCACGCGAGCAAAGAGCCCCCGTTCCCCCTCCCCTTCCGCTCGAGTCCATCGCCGTCGCTCTGCCCTCATCCCCTCCCACGACACTGAGATGCTGCCGTCATGGACTCTTGATTGCCGCTTGCTCTGTTCATGGACTCATGCGCGCGCGTGAGATGAATGCGCGGTCGGCGCTGGACGAGGTCACCGACACGGGCGCCTTCGGCCGGTCGCCATCCACCTTCCGGAGCTCCGTTTCCAGGGACAGGCGGTTCCCTGCCGTGGCGGGGCGGTACCACCTCTACGTCTCGTACGCGTGCCCCTGGGCGTCCCGGTGCCTCGCCTTCCTCAAGCTCAAGGGCCTCGACCATGCCATCGGCGTCACGGTACGTCGGTAACCCTAGCTTCGCCCTCGCCATCGCGAGCCGACAAGCCGGATCGGGGGTTCGCTCGGCAGTGGATTGATTCCAGTTCCCCGTGATGCGCTGCATCGGAACCGTAGGTCGTGAAGCCCATCTTCGAGCGGACCAAGGAGAGCGACGAGCATCTGGGCTGGGTGTTCCCCGCCGCCGATGACGAGGAGCCCGGCGCCGAGCCCGACCTTCTCAACGGCGCCCGGAGCGTGAGGGAGCTCTACGAGATCGCCCGCTCCAACTACGCCGGGAAGCCAACCGTCCCCGTGAGCCTCCAATCCCGTCACTCCAAATCCACCAAACAAGCAGCGGATCTGATTCTCCCCCTCCTCCTTTCCGGTACGCAGAAGTGCAGAACAGCCCAACAGCCGAGCTGATTCCAGTGTTCCATGCGTTTCAGGTGCCGTGGGACAAGCAGCTGAAGACGGTGGTGAACAACGAGAGCTCCGAGATCATCCGGATGCTCAACGACGAGTTCAACGGCATCACCAGGAACCCCGGGCTGGACCTCTACCCGGCCCACCTCCGGGCCTCCATCGACGAGGCCAACGAGCTGGTCTATGACGCCATCAACAACGACGTCTACAAGTGTGGCTTCGCCAAGAAGAAGGACGACCGCGTGCTTGTGCCGGATTTGGGGTCGCTCACCAGCATCCATGACAGGTTGGTGCTTTAACTTTTTCAATCGCCTTAATAGTAGATTATTATGTTTTTTATTATGATTTGGTATCTTCTCCGTGTCTATGAACAAGAAAGATTATGTTCCCCTGAATATAGATCGCTGAGAATTTATTGTTCCTAGCGATGCAGGGCGCGTGAACTCTTCTACTACCTCAAGGGTGGGCAGGTGGACTATGGCGAGGAGCACAGCAAGGCTTGCAGCCACAACAGGTTTGGGAGAATATATCACACAGGTAGGAGATTCCAAAGAACACAATACATGGCCATGGCCTTTCAGAAATTTATTTATCCATTAGTTCTTACATGGCTGTTCTAATTTGGTGCAGGGCACTATCCTATTTGTTACGAGCACAACCCAGTGCATTTTGTGGGGCACTCTGCTGGCGCGCAGGTTGTGAGGGTGCTGCAACAGATGCTTGCCGACAAGGTACACAAACAAGAGATTTTTCGGTTTTACTCACAAGTTATAGCTGTTTATTGCTACTGGTGGAATTAGTCATGCCTATCATGTGCTTTCAGAGGGATGGTTCATGTGAACTGGAGTACAGGATTAGAGCACCCAAATTAGGATGACTTTAAGTCATTTTCTGTTAACTATTAAGGGGGCAGTGTAGACTGCCCCCGCCTACGAATCCCACCCGCCGCCCTGCCTCACCCGCCGTGAAACCAGCCACAACAGCCACCTCCCCCGCGACGAATCCCGCCCGCGCCTCCCCCGCCGTCATCCCCGCCGCGACAGCCACCCGCGAATCACCCGCCGCGGCTCCATCTCCGCGAACCGCCCGCCCGCCTCCCCCGCCGCCATCCCCGCCGCGACAGCCACGGCCCAGCGTACCCCCTCGTCGTGCACATGGGCGACACCGTGCTACTTCCCGCGCCCCCGTCATCCCCTTCTTCCCCCGCATAGGTTCTCTCCCACCGCCACCTCCTTTTCGGCTTCGTCAGGCTGTGGTCGCCACTCTTCCTCCTCCCCGTCGTCGCTCTCTCTTCGCGAACCCAGCCACAGCAGCCACCTCCCCCGCGGCGAATCCCGCCCGCGCCTCCCCCGCCACGAATCCCGCGCCATCCCCGCCGCGACAGCCACGACCCGCGAATCGCCCGCCGCGACAGCCACCCGCGAATCACCCGCCGCGGCTCCATCTCCCCGGCTCAATCTGCATATTAGAAACTTATGGATTACCTCAAAGTGAATCTTAATGATTCCCATCTAGAAGTGGTTAATGTGAGCATCTTTTTTTATTTTTGCATTGTTGGTATATGTATTGTGTTCCTAATATTTTTAAAAGCTACGGTTCTAATAGTTACTGCATTTTTATCTAGGCGGGTCTTTCACGCAGATCCTTTGTTCTTATTCAAGTTTGTTATTTTTTACCACTATTAATTTACATTGTTATTGTTTACCCGTCTTAATTAGTTATAAGAAATTATTTCATATACGTGAGCTGTCTTAGCTATATGCTTATCTTTTGAATGATATGCAGATTGAACATACACCATTTAATAGTGATGTGCAATGTGCTGATTATGTTATTTCTTTTATGTTTTATCTGCTTTTTTGTTGGGTCCTCCAGGAATCGGAGAGACACAAACTATTCTTGGACTCCTTAGTGTCGTTCTCCATTCTACTCCTGTAAGAATGCATATCAAGTAACAAAGTTACTTGGTTATTCTTTATATTTTGGTGTATGGAGTATTAGTTTTCTTTTCGAGGATAGAAAACATGGGGGCTAGAACTGAACATTGATGGTAAGTACCAAGTATGTGAAGAATGTAGACCTCCTAATTAGTTTCTAATATATTTATTTGACTTTGGGCTGGGTATGGAAAATGGGAAGAATATAAAGCTGATTAGTAACATCTAGCTACTTCAAATGATGAGTTTCCCTTTGAAATTCTCCATTCTTAACTTGTTTCTCTTATAGATTGCATGATTATGTGTTGGTTATTAGTAGATAAATAAAAAACATAGTTTTGACATTTTTTGTTCCTTTGATATCTCAAATCGGCCAAACAAACTAGAAGTGCTGGCAGGAAAAGATTGGTATGTTTATGCTACCATATTAAGACGTTTTTATTTTCTAGGTTTTCTTTGAACTTGCACGGTACCATCTATTTTTCAGATTTTGCAATATAATTATCAGTGAAGATTTGTGTAGTTCTCTTATAATGCTATATAATTACCACAATACAGTGCACTCAGTTTATTATTTCTTGATGAAAAGTGAGTGATATAGCCACTTTATTTGGAGGTTTTTACCCAAGATATCATGTACCTGAAATACTAAGATAGTATGAATCAATACATGGATATTGAAGGCTATACTCTGAAATGCAGTCTCACTACATAATTGACTCATGAAAAATCTGTTTTCTTATTACATGATTCTGTTTAGTAGAATCTATGGTTTTAAGGTCGTAGTAGTTTTACGATCGTATACTTGAAGTTCTGGTCTGATTCAGGATCACTATTTTAACAACCTTGTGTGGTTAATTTGCAGGATCGTGATAACTATTGGAAGATGATGCACAAGTACATAGGTTCAGATGTTACATCACTTGTGACACTTCCAGTCATAATTTTTGAGCCAATGACAATGCTTCAGAAAATGGCTGAGGTTTGTACTATGTTCCGAATTAGACTTCTTGAGATTTACACTTCCCATCTACAACTGAAGGATGTGTCTGCAATAGTTTGATCCTTGTTGTCTTTAAAAAATATTTTGTGCATCCCCTTCACCAAATATTTATTTACTAATGTATAAGGTTAGAAGACATTACAAGCTGCCTTATGGTTGTTCGGTAGCAATTACTTGTATGGCAAACTCCTGATGTCGTGTTTCATGTTCTGCTGTAGAAATTAGGTTGCCTGTAATGCCATGAATTCAATAAAAAACATAGAGGTAAGTAACCTAATGTGGTATGACCCTATTATTGGATGGCCATTATAAGTTTTGATTTGGTCACCCATTATGTGATACAAGTATCTTCCTATTCTTTACTGAGCTCCATACAGAAAATAACTTCTCTTTTATCTTGTGATGATTCATGCTAATGTTTTTACCTGTTCCTGCTGAATGCAGTTGATGGAATACTGTGAGTTGTTAGACAAAGCAGAAGAATGTGAGGATCCATACATGCGTATGGTTTATGCTTGTGAGTTTTCTCCTTCCCTTGCTTTGCACATCGTTCAGTGCCATATCATGGTTGACTTGACTGAGCTGTTAATCAATTTGTTTCAGCTACATGGGCTGTTTCGGTATACTTCGCATATCAGCGCACATGGAAGCCTTTTAATCCGATCCTTGGAGAGACTTATGAGATGGTTAACCACCAGGGCATTACATTTCTTGCCGAGCAGGTCGGTGATACGAATGTCATTGCAGATTATCTTGAATGGAGACAACTTTGTCAACAAATTTTTTCTAATTATGCATTTTGTACTCTCATTTTTATCACGTAAGCCATCATCCCCCAATGGGTGTTGCTCACTGTGAGAATGAGCATTTTACTTATGATATCACGTCTAAGGTGAAGACAAAGTTCTTGGGAAATTCATTGGAAATCTATCCAGTTGGAAGGTTAATTGTTAGAATTGTATTTCTTTCTTGGAGATCTATATGGCTTAAAAATATTTTATTGGAATAAAATGGAAACCTTTTTGAAGGCTGAATTGGGACCCAGTTATTCTAATCCCTGTAATATAATTTCCATGTCACAGGACTAGAGTGACACTTAAAAAATCTGGTGTCGTGTTGGATTTGGTGCCACCACTAACAAAGGTTAACAACCCGATATTTGGGCGTACTTGGGTTGATTCTCCTGGAGAGATGGTTATGACAAACCTGACAATCAGAGACAAAGTTGTGTTATATTTCCAACCATGTGGCTGGTTCGGGTATGATATTTGGCCATCAATTTATTCTTGCATTTGTTGACTTTTCAGTTTCAGTACTATATATTCGCTTACTATTTGCTGGAAGCGTTGACAAACTTGACAACCGAACAAGCAGGTCTGCAGCGGCCCTGACGGCGTCAGCACTAGGAATGTCGGGCAGCACTGTAGCACCTCCGCGACGCGGTCGTGGTCCATGGCCGCGCAGCTCCGGGAAGTGGCTCACGGTATAGAAGCGTCTGCTCCCCGAATCCCTTCCACTCGCCTGCTCGATGTGATTCACAAGCAGCCATGGATCTTCGCTCAAGGTGTTGTTTTCTCTTTTTTTCTTTCTATCTTGAGTTCTTTCTTCAACGATTTTACCCTATCATGTATTAGATCCTTAAATCAATTTTTCATATCTTGTTTGCGCCCGGCTGTTGATTGATGCGCTCGCTCATCTCACATGGGTGGGACTCTTCGCTCTTGCAGCACTGCCTGTCTAGCGGGAGCTACTCTAGCTTCCGGACACCAACTCCAGCGCCCCTGTATGGAACAAGTCCACCCTCACTGTCTGACAGCGAGGTCAGGCCACGACCTTGTCCTGTACCTTCCCTACTTCCTTCATTTGTCTCTTCTCCACATCCTGATTTCCTTTGTCACCCTTGGACAATCATGTATGTTATCACTATATAGTAGCATATATGTTCTTGATTTATGTATGATCTGTGCTACCTTTTTTGCTTTGGGGCATAATATTGCACTACAGAAGGTTGGGTGTAGCAGTTGACCAGATGATCTCGCTTCCTATTCATTCAAAGCTTACATCTTTATGTGCTTTTGATTGATTCCCGGTGACTAATTTTACTGCTCTCCATATATACAAATTCATTCACCTGTCATATAGTTTCATCGATGAATCTGAGACTTTTATTGTTCCTATGTTGCCCACTGTGGAATCTTATGAGAAAGTAAAGCAGGAAAGGGAATCAGCTGAGAGATCATGAGATGTGATAACTGTGAACCTACAAAGGGTCACTCATGATGCTAAGGTTTTATTGAGCAGGTAATGGTTGGCAGAATGTATTTTTGAGAAATGGTGAACATAGTCTTATTGAATATTTTTACATGAGTTTCTACACCTATTTGTTAACATAATATGTGTTGTGTTAAGCCAGCTAAAAATGGTCCAAGACACGAATAAAAGGCTTCAATAATACAATACCAGTCTGCAACAATACAACTCGTTTGAGTCCCTATATTTAAATAATGTTTGATGCTTATCTCGCTTGGTAATCGTTCTGGATTTCAGGTGAGAATCTGAGCCCTTACTTTTAAACCAAAAGAAAAATACTAGGGTGTAGAAGTTAGTGATTCCTTGCTTCTTGTTTGTGTGGGCCTAAACAAACAAGTATGGGTTGAAGAAATAAATATTTTTGGCCTTTTTGGTTGTTTGAATTTTGCAATCTAGGGTCATAGCATTAGTGTGCTAGATTTACATAACGACATGTTGTTCACTTTACCTATATAGTTTTTTATTTCATACATGTAAGGTACTAAAGAGCAGACTGTCATTGTTATACTTGCAGCTCCTACAATTATGCTTGCTATTACTAATACCTTTCCTTGCTATTTTGCAACAAGTCCACAACAGTTGCTCGTGTGTATTTCCTCTGTCTCGGGTAAGCAGCATAGCAGTAGAGTAGGTGTTCACTAGCAGTACAAAGTCCTCCAAGGTTTGGTTAGTGTCTATTTTGATCATATTGTAATGTTTGTGAGGCGTGTGAATTTTTTTTGTTACATTAGCAACACAAGTATGTGATGTTGAACAAAAAAACTTAGACGAATAGACTGTGGGGCTTCTAGGTAGGGATGTGGTTAGTGAATTCGATTAGCAGCACTTGTGTTAGTTAGGCTAATATCACAGAATGCATGACTGTTTCTATGAATTGGCCTCCATTGACAATAAATCAGAATGCATGACTGTTTCAGCTTTCTATGAATTGGACTAGCAGATACGTCTTAGAAATAATGTTCATTTTTTCAGTAATGCATGAATACATCAATTGTTACTATTATTGTGTACTCTTATAGTCAACTTTCTCTTGGACATTCCTTAAAAACATTAGATAATTATGATCTTTTGGAAATGTTTTTTTGTTTTCAACTGCAGATACCTTAATGAAGGCAGTGACGGTGACAATGCTCCAGAAACAAGCAGTGATGTAAGCAATGAGAGTGACAATGACAATGGAAGGTCTATTGGAAGAACAACCCAATGTTTAGCA
Source organism: Zea mays (assembly GCF_902167145.1). Taxonomy (NCBI): domain Eukaryota; kingdom Viridiplantae; phylum Streptophyta; class Magnoliopsida; order Poales; family Poaceae; genus Zea; species Zea mays. The sequence continues at coordinate 40,298,909 of NC_050098.1, read as the reverse complement.
CAAAATATTTGCACCGATCAAGAAAGGTTGTCCAGTGATGACTGTGATTCCAGTAACCAGGAACCTCCCCCTGTTTTCCAATATATGGAGCATGATGCACCATATGGAAGACAACCATTAGCAGATATGGTATGTCTTTTTCGGTTCTTGTGCAACCAAATGTAGTATTTGTAACCTAGCTGACAGTTATATTTTATTAATACCTACAGATTTCAGTATTTGCATGTAAGTTTCCTGATCTAAATACATACAAGAGCTGTGATCTTCTCCCGTCCAGTTGGATCTCTGTAGCCTGGTACTTCCCTTAACTCCTTTAGCTATTGGTTCATTAGTTACATAGCTGTCTTATCCAATGATAGTTGATTGCAGGTATCCCATATACCGGATACCAACAGGACCTACGCTACAAGATCTAGATGCTTGCTTTTAACATTCCATTCACTGTCAACAACACCTGACGGTGAGTGCTCGTGTTTCTTCTTGGATAGGACAAGCCGACGACCTGCGGCAAGAAACAGGTGAGCGCCGATGCTGCCAAATGCTTCCTACTCAAATTCAAGTACGACCGCTCATGCTGACTTGTGCTTTCACCATCTATGTTCAGAAGAAACAAAGCGCCCAGATTGATGTAACGACTCAGCAGCTCGGTGAGCCCAGGCCGGCCTTCAACAACGGCATCCAGCGCAAAGCTGTGGAACCGGAGAGAGTTTCTAGGGCTGCATCGTCAACACGAACAACCAAACCAGCAAGGTTTGCAGGACTTCTTTGCTGAACTCCTCACACTGGCGGCTAACACTCCGTTGTACCGCTGGCAGACCTGACACACACATTTCTCTTCACTTTCCGTTTGCGCAGAGGCGTTCCGGCACCACCACCTTCCCGGACTGGGAAGGAGAGGAAGGTTGCCGTGAAGCTGTCGAGGTTCCAAACAGCAACCGCTTGAGCTCGTGCAGAATCAGGGAGGAAACTGTTGTTTTGTCGTCTGTCTGCTCCAACGACGAGTTCTAGATTTCATTGACTTGTGTACACTGATTCTTTCTACGAATCGTGTGGTGGAATTCTTCTACTCTGTTACCCGTACTACCACCAGCAGGATTCTTTCTGTAATATGTTTTGGAATTTGATCCTTTCTGTAATTTAAACTGGGGAAAGGAGGCCCAGCCGCCCACCCAGCCCATGAGACATTTTTATCTCAGTATCTCTGTACTCCTTGTTCCGGGCTTTATGCGAATTCGTCCCACAAAATCCAGACCGTCACGAGGCAAATTCAGGAAAATTTCCAACTAAGGGTGTCACGAGGGGGGGCTTTGGCGCTTGGTGACACTGTCCTCTGTGTCGAGCAAAGCTGGTTAGTAGCGGCTGGTTAGTAGCGGCTCTCTAACATCCGCAAACACTATCCTTTGAGCATTACATATCTTTTTGAACTGATAAAAGTAGTGTATTATAGTAGTAAAGATAGTAGATAAAATACCCCCACCCAATTGTTAGCATGTCGATCTAATACTATATGGTTCTACACTTCTACATAAAATAAAATAAAAAAGAAAATTCTCGTTGAAAGAGAAGTGATAACGATAATGGAAATTGAGAAGAGAAAAAAAATACTCTACAATAGGGTCTATCATAGTGATGTTTGTCGTTCCATATCAACGTTTCATACAAATCTTTTACTTCCGTCGCAACGCACGGACACATATCTATACCAATATAACACACGTATGTACATAAGTTATCGTGTCATTATACGGTTCCGTTGCAACGCACGGGCACTCACCTAGTAAGAGTGAAGGATTATACCAATTTGGAGTGATGTGGAGTGACAACGAAGGGTAAATAATACCGATAGAGTGGAGTGGAAGCCTTGTCTTCGCCGAAGACTCCATTTCCCTTTCAATCTACGACTTAGCATAGAAATACACTTGAAAACACATTAGTCGTAGTCATGAAAGAGATGTGATCAAAGGTATATAAATGAGCTATTTGTGCAATGTTTCAATCAAAATTCCGAGAATCAAGTATATTTAGCTCATTCCTAAGTTTGCTAAAGGTTTTCTCATCTAATGGTTTGGTAAAGATATCGGCTAATTGTTCTTTGGTGCTAACATAAGCTATCTCGATATCCCCCTTTGTTGGTGATCCCTCAAAAAGTGATACTGAATGTCTATGTGCTTAGTGCGGCTGTGTTCAACGGGATTATCCGCCATGCGGATTGCACTCTCATTGTCACATAGGAGAGGGACTTTGCTCAATTTGTAGCCATAGTCCCTGAGGGTTTGCCTCATCCAAAGTAATTGCACACAACAATGGCCTGCGGCAATATACTCGGCTTCGGCGCTGGAAATAGCCACTTAGTTTTGTTTCTTTGAAGCCCAAGACACCAGGGATCTTTCCAGAAACTGACAAGTCCCTGATGTGCTCTTCCTATCAATTTTACACCCTGCCCAATCGGCATCTGAATATCCTATTAAATCAAAAGTGGATCCCTTGGGGTACCAAAGACCAAACTTAGGAGTATAAATTAAATATCTCATGATTCTTTTCACGACCCGAAGGTGAACTTCCTTAGGATCGGCTTGGAACCTTGCACACATGCATACAGAAATCATAATATCCGGTTGAGATGCACATAAATAGAGTAAAGATCCTATCATCGACCGATATACCTTTGGATCTACGGATTTACCTCCCGTGTCAAGGTCGAGATGCCCATTGGTTCCCATGGGTGTCTTGATGGGCTTGGCATCCTTCATTCCAAACTTATTAAGTATATCTTGAATGTACTTTGTTTGGCTGATGAAGGTGCCGTCTTGGAGTTGCTTGACTTGAAATCCTAGGAAATACTTCAACTCCCCCATCATAGACATCTCGAATTTTTGAATCATGATCCTACTAAACTCTTCACATGTAGATTTGTTAGTAGACCCAAAAATGATATCATCAACATAAATTTGGCATACAAACAAATCTTTTGCAATAGTTTTAGTAAAGAGAGTAGGATCGGCTTTACCGACTTTGAAGCCATTAGTGATAAGGAAATCTCGCAGGCATTCATACCATGCTCTTGGGGCTTGCTTGAGCCCATAAAGTGCCTTTGAGAGTTTATACACATGATTAGGGTACTCACTATCTTCAAAGCCGGGAGATTGCTCAACATAGACTTCTTCCTTGATTGGTCCATTGAGGAAGGCACTTTTCACGTCCATTTGATAAAAGCTTAAAGCCATGGTAAGTAGCATAGGCAAGTAATATACGAATTGACTCAAGCCTAGCTACGAGTGCATAGGTTTCACCGAAATCCAAACCTTCGACTTATGAATATCTCTTGGCCACAAGTCGGGCTTTGTTCCTTGTCACCACACCATGCTCATCTTGCTTGTTGCGGAATACCCACTTGGTTCCTACAACATTTTGGTTAGGACGTGGAACTAAATGCCATACCTCATTCCTCGTGAAGTTGTTGAGTTCCTCTTGCATTGCCAGCACCCAATCTGAATCTCTTAGTGCATCCTCCACCCTATATGGCTCAATAGAGGACACAAAAGAGTAATGTTCACAAAAATGAGTGACTCGAGATCGAGTAGTTACCCCCTTATGGATATCACCGAGAATGGAGTTCACGGGGTGATCTCTTTGAATCGCTTGGTGGACTCTTGGGTGTGGCGATCTTTGACCCTGAATCTCTTGATCATCTTCCTCGTCTTGGTCAACTTCATCTCCCCCTTGATCATTGTCCTCCTCTTGAGGTGGCTCATCCTCTTGATCTTCATCTTCATTTTCTTGAGCCTGATCCTCATCTTGAGTTGGTGGAGATGCTTGATTGGAAGATGACAGTTGATCTTGTGATTGAATGGGCTCTACGGATTCCTTAGGGCACCTATCTCCAATGGACATGTTCCTTAGAGCGATGCATGGAGCCTCTTCATCATCTAGCTCATCAAGATCAACTTGCTCCACTTGGGAGCCATTAGTCTCATCAAGCACAATGTCACAAGAAACCTCAACTAATCCAGTGGATTTGTTGAAGACTATATATGCCTTTGTGTTTGAGTCATATCCTAGTAAAAAGCCTTCTATAGCCTTGGGAGCAAATTTAGATTTTCTACCTCTTTTAACAAGAATAAAACATTTGCTACCAAAGACTCTAAAATATGAAACATTGGGATTTTTACCGGTGAGAAGTTCATATGATGTCTTCTTGAGGATTCGGTGAAGGTAGAGTCGGTTGATGGAGTAGCAAGCAGTGTTGATTGCTTCCGCCCAAAACCAGTCCGGAGTCTTGTACTCATCAAGCATGGTCCTCGCTATATCTAGTAGAGTTATATTCTTCCTCTCCACTACACCTTTTTATTAAGGTGTGTAGGGAGAAGAGAACTCATGCTTGATGCCCTCATCCTCAAGAAAGCCTTCGATTTGTTAGTTCTTGAACTTCGTCCCGTTGTCGCTTCTTATCTTCTTGATTCTCAATCCGAACTCATTTGGAGCCCGTCTCAAGTATCCCTTTAAAGTCTCTTGGGTTTGTGATTTTCCTACAAAAAGAATACCCAAGTGAAGCGAGAATAATCATCCACAATTACAAGACAATACTTACTCTGGCCGATGCTTATGTAAGTGATCGGCCCGAATAAATCCATGTGGAGTAGCTCAAGCAGTCTGTCGGTCGTCATGATGTTCTTGTGTGGATGGTGGGCACCAACTTGCTTTCCTGCTTGACATGCTCTACAAACCCTTTCTTTCTCAAAATGAACTTTTGTTAGTCCCAAAATGTGCTCTCCCTTTAGAAGCTTATGAAGATTCTTCATCCCAACATGGGCTAGTCAGCGATGCTAGAGCCAACCCATATTAGTCTTAGCAATTAAGCAAGTATCGAGTTCTGCTTTGTTAAAATCAACTAAGTATAGCTGACCCTCTAATACTCCCTTAAATGCTACTGAATCATCACTTCTTCTAAAGATAGTAACACCTACATATGTAAATAGACAGTTGTAGCCCATTTTGCATAATTGAGAAACTGAAAGCAAGTTGTGATCTAAAGAATCTACAAGAAAAACATTGGAAATAGAATGGTTAGGTGATATAGCAATTTTCCCAAGTCCTTTGACCAAACCTTGATTTCCATCCCTGAATGTGATAGCTCTTTGGGGATCTTCGTTTTTCTCGTAGGATGAGAACATCCTTTTCTCCCCTGTCATGTGGTTTGTGCATCCGCTATCAATAATCCAACTTGAGCCCCCGGATGCATAAACCTGCAAAACAATTTAGGCCTTGTTCTTAGGTACCCAAACTGTCTTGGGTCCTTTGATGTTAGAAACAAGAACTTGGGTATCCAAACACAAGTCTTGGAGCCCTTGTGTTTGCCCCAACATATTTGGCAACTACTTTGCCTGATTTGTTAGTTAAAACATAAGATGCATCAAAAGTTTTGAATGAAACATTATGATCATTTGATGCAGTAGGAGTTTTCTTTTTAGGCAATTTAACATGGGTTGATTGCCTAGAGCTAGAAGCCTCATTCTTATACATAAAAGCATGGTGTGAAACATTATGACGTTTCCTAGCATGAATTCTCCTAATCTTATGCTCAGGATAACCAGCAGGATATAAAATGTAACCCTCGTTATCCTGAGCCATGGGAGCCTTGCCCTTAACAAAGCTAGACAATTTCTTACGGGCATTAAGCTTGACATTGCTTCCCTGTTGGAAGCCAATGCCATCCTTAATGCCAGGGCATCTCCCACTATAGAGCATGCTTCTAGCAAATTTAAATTTTTCATTTTCTATCTCATGCTTATTAATTTTAGCAGTAAGTTGAGCTATGTGATCATTTTATTGTTTAATTAAAGCAAAGTGATCATGGACATCATCAACATTTACATCTCTACATTTAGTACAAATAGAGACATGACCAACATTAGGTGTAGAGGGTTTGCAAGCATTTAATTCATCAATCTTAGCATGTAAAATATCATTTTCATTTCTAAGATTGGAAACAGAAACATTGCAAAGATTCAAATATTTAGCCTTAGAAATTAACTTATCATTCTCAGTTTTAAGGCTAGAAATTAATTCATTCAATTTATCAATCTTAGCAATTAAACTAGTATTTTCTTTTCTAAGACTGACAATTGAATCATCACAAACATTTAACTTTTCAACCTTAGTAATTAAACTAGCATTCTCAGTTTTAAGGTTGGAAATAGTGTCATGGCAAATGCTAAGATCTTTAGCCAAATTTTCACATTTTTCTATCTCCTGAGCATAAGCATTTTAAACTTTAACATGCTTTTTGTTTTCCTTAATAAGGAATTCCTCTTGGCTATCCAAAAGTTCATCCTTCTCATGAATAGCACCTATCAATTCATTTAGTTTTTCCTTTTGTTGTATGTTAAGGTTGGCAAAAAGACTAAGCAAGTTATCTTCATCTTCACTAGAACTACCCTCATTACTAGATGTAGTATATTTGGGGGTGGTTGTAGATTGTACCTTCTTTTTCTTGCCGTTCTTTGCCATGAAGCACTTGTGGCCGATGTTGGGGAAGAGGAGTCCCTTGTTGACGGCGATGTTAGCGGCATCCTCGTCGGAGGAGGAGTCGGTGGAGCTCTCATCGGAGTCCCATTGCCGACACACGTGGGCATCTCCGCCCTTCTTCTTGTAGTACCTGTTCTTCTCCTTCTTCTTCCCCTCTTGTCGTCGCCCCTGTCACTATCACTAGACATAGGACATTTAGCTATAAAATGACCGAGCTTACCACATTTTTAGCACACCCTCTTGGAGCGGGGTTTGTAGTCCTTCCCCCTCCTTTGCTTGAGGATTTGGCGGAAGCTCTTGATAATGAACGCAATTTCCTCGTTGTCGAGCTTGGAGGCGTCGTTTGGAATCCTACTTGATGTAGATTCCTTCTTTTCTTCTTCCGTCACCTTGAATGCGACGGGTTGCACCTCGGGTGTGGAGGTGGCGCCTTGTTCCAAGTTGACAATTTGTTTTGAGCCTTTGATCATAAGTTCAAAGCTCACAAACTTCCCAATCACCTCCTCGGGAGACATTAGTTTATATCTAGAATCACCACGTATTAATTGAACTTGAGTAGGATTACGAAATACGAGTGATCTTAGAATAACCTTGACCATTTCATGGTCATCCCATTTGGTGCTCCCGAGTTTTGGGGACTTGTTCTCAAATGCTATGAATTAAGAACAAGGCAACACAGAAAGAAGTTAATGGTTAATGCCCTTCGTCCTTCGAAGCATTATTTTCCTTAGGATACAACGATCTTTGGACGAAGGTCATGAAGGACATACCTTTCATCATCATAATTTACATTGATGAAAGAAGAAGCATATGGAGCATGAGAAATAACATGAATAGTCACATAACATCATTTATGCATCTTTATTATATAATCATGGATGAATAAAGACAATATTGAATTACATTTGTACCTTCGGCTTGACAGAAGGCAAAAGTACAAGTGTGACACACGAGCGAGTACAAGTCAGCGTGAACAGTACAGGGGTATTGTTCATCTATTTATAGGCACAGGGCGCAACCTATGTGAAATTACATTCATGCCCTTCATGTTCACTAATGACTTAAGAACAATCTATCAGGGACTAGATAGCCTTTTCCTCCTTAAGTCGGTTCCTTTTTCTGCTATTGAGCCGAAGCTCCCTTGCGCGCAGCTTCGACGCTGGTTCAACCTTCGTTCTGACCCTGCTCTCCATATTGTGTACAACTTCATCCCGAGTCTGAAGGTTCTTGTACATATGTTATGCTTGGGAAACATTGTTAATCATGCTTTTTGAGGACCTTTGGAAGATGAAGGCCCCCAACAGTAGCCCCTTGCAGTATTAATTTGTTATAACAACGAATTCAGACTACGATGTGAACGAAGGCCTTAAGCCGAAGGTCCAAAAAAACACCTTCCCTTTGCTAGAATAGCAACAATCAATGACAGACGGGGCCCTCCAAGTTGCAGCGTGCTAGGCGTATAAATATGAACTCACACCAGCAGCATTTGATACGCTGTTTCTGCCATTTGCATTATTTTCTCAAACTTTTAGCTTTTGCTCACTAGCGCTCGCTAAATTTTCAAGCTTTTGAGCTTCGGTTAAAAGACGCATTTTGACCATGTCTGGGGAAAAATGACTGAGAGGGTGAAGCTGACTGAAGAGACGAAGCTGTTTGAGGAGAAGAAGGTTGTGGATCCTTATATTGTTGGATTTATTGAGTACATGGCAAAAAAACACAGAGAAGATTACTAAAGAGATACTGAAAGGTTCATCTAAAGATACTAGTGACAGCGATAGCTATGATGTGGAGAGTGGGGATGAAGATTCTGAGGATCGGCCCTGGCGACCAAGCCATGCTGTCTTCGAAAAATCGACCATTAAACAAAGTGACCTTGAGAACATGAGAGGAAGGTACTTTCGGGACATGTCTATCGTGAGGGCTGGCGGAGACAATAATGTCCCTGCCCCTGAGGAAAATGAAGTTGTTATCTACCGAAGCTTTTAAGGCTGGACTTTGGTTTCCTTTAAGCAAGTTTGTAGTTGAAGTGCTGAAGATCTACCAAATCTTCCTTCATCAGATCACCCCCGAAGCTGTTATGAGGATGGGGATTTTTGTCTGGGCTGTAAGGAGTCAGGGGCTAGGGCCAAGCGCAAAGTGCTTCTGCTGTATGCACGAGCTCTTATATGAGACGAAGGCTACTGGCAAAGAACAGTACCATAACAACTTCAGTTGTTATGGATTTATTGCTCGCCCCAACGCGAGCCACCCGGTACCAACATTTCGTAAGAGATGGCCCGGGGCTTGGATGGAAGAGTGGTTTTATGTGAAGAATGATTTAAAGGCAAGGGAAGACATTAAAGAAATCATCCAGCGCCCCATCTGGTCCCGCTTCAGCCTCCAAAGGCCGAAGGTGGAAATTGATGACGCTGTCGAAGTGTGTCAGAGGGCTTTCAGCACTGTTTGCTCCTTCACTGGTACAAGAGATTTGATTCAAGAACATATAGCCTTCATGGTATGGCCGCTTGTGGAAAGCTAGGAAATGCCGAAGGAGACCACCGCCGACTCTGGTAAGGGTGGTCTGGTCCGACTAAAGTATACCTTTAGATTTAGGGAGAAATTTGATGAGCCGAACGATGACTGGTTGAAGTGCATCGAAGCTACTAGTGATGAACTGCTTGGATCATACTCCAAGGCTGAAGATAATGCCCTGTCCACAGCCTTTGGTGGCCGAGGCAAGAAAATATTAAATAGGGTATTTGATGCTATTGACTTCGTATACCCTGATTACCGCTACCTGCTGCGAAGACAAGAGAAAAAGAGGAAGATTGCTGCTTCGGTCACCCCAGTTGAGCCTGTGCCGAAGAGCAAAAAGATGAAGGTTCTGACCCACCGACCGCGTTACATTGAACCGGCCGTGGTGCCTGACTTTGGCACAGGGTCCTCTTTAGCAGTCGAAGCAACACAGACTGCTTCGATTACACAGAGCGCCGAAGAGCCGACTATAATGTCGAAGGAGCATATAGTCAAGGCAGTCGAAGATAAAGTTGATAAGGATGATGAACCAAAGGTTGAAGAGATAATAAAAATGCCAAAGATTTTGAGCCCTCCGACAAAGGCAAATCTGCCGAAGGTGCAAAAGGCTTCTGCCGCAACTCCTAAGAGAAGGATGGCCAACGTACTAGATGTTGTGCTGGAGACTACAAAGGCATTGAGCCCTGCTCCTTCAAAGAAAATTGCTCAATCTGAAGCCAAATCACAGGCCAGAGCCGAAACTGGGCAAGTAGAAGCCGAAGCTACGCAAGTTCAAGCTGAAGCCGAAGCTGAGCCTTCAGTGCCCACCGAGACAGAGCCTGCCTCGCCTGAAGAAAAAACGATAGAATAGATTGCTCCTAAAAAGATCGAGACTCCTGCTCCCAAAGCTTTGATTGAAAATGTTGACTACATCATTCGACACGCTTCAGGGAAGAAGCTGTCCGAAGAAGAAATTCTGGAAGCCAGGCACTATGCGCGAAAGTTGAAATATCCAAAGGAAGCCTTGGTTTTTAACGGGAGTAATGAAGATGATTTTTATATTGTCTCCCGGACAACAAAGAAATATCCGTTTGCCGGGAGATAGGTAGAAGCATGGGATTCCCGAAGCTGGAAGACGGCCTTTCAATTTTGCGAAGGATGATCTTGCTGACAGCCTAGCATACAATATTATAAAGGTGTAGAAGTTAACTTTGAATTTAGAATGAGGTGTTTCATTTGTCATACTCAATTCTTTCCTCCTCTTGCAGGGCTTAATTCTTAGTAATGCCCTTAGGGCGCAGAAAAATATTGAGGATGAAGGTTATACGAGGGCTCTGAACAACCTTCGTTCGGAAGTGATTGAATTGAGAAACGAAGGTCTTGAAAAAGATAAAATCTTAATTTCTCTGGTAAACAAAGTGAAGTAAGACGAAGCTAGTTTCAAAGCTCAGGCCGAAGCCCAAAGGACTGAAATTGAAGACCTTCGAAGACAACTAGTCGAAGGTAAGGAAAAATGCGCACTCGCACAAGCTAACCAAGAAATTAGCGAATATTGGAAAAATCATCTAAAGAAAAATGTTGAAGAACTTCACACATCCAAGGAAAGGTGTTTTGAAAAATCCTTGGATTGCGTAAATAAAATAAAAGCTAGCTTCGCCAAAGTGGGTGCCTATTCTGCTGAAGAAAATTTCATACGAGGCGACCCCGAAGGCGTTGTTGAGTGGATAAGTGGAGAAGCCGAGACCTTCGAAGAAATTTTGAGTGATCGCGGGGATGTTTGCGCGTTTTCCGGTGCGCGGGGAATTTCAGCTATCTTGGAGAAGGCGGGATGTGATCACATCAAGACTATGGCCCAGGCCGAAGCTGCCTTCTCCGTAGATGATACGAAGGATCCTTCAGCAGAAGCAACCTTGATGGGCGGGAAATTTTACAATGATGTCGGGGTGAATGGTGGCCGAGAGATGGTCCATGAAATTATAAAGAAAAGTGAAAAAGACACCCATGACACCCGAGTGGAAGCAAGGCGAGCTGAAGAAGCTGCAGAGCGCGAAAAGCGTATATGTATTATATTTTGGTTTTCAGCTTCGACATTTATCTTTGTGGCTTCGGACTAATTATTTTTTTCCTACTTCAGCTGAATTATCTTTGCCTCCGGAAATGTTCGATCCCCTAGCTGATCCAAAAACGAAGGAAGCGCTGGAGATCATAAATATGGCTGAATCTATTGTCGACGAAGTCGTTAACAAATTGCTGAACGAAGTTGCAGAGAAAGTTCTTAAAGAGGAATAGATTGTGTCGTAATAAACATTTTAAAAAATTTGATGTATAAAACAGATGAAGGAAGATTAGGTTTCTATTGTAACAAAACTATGATATTTGATGTGTGTAACTTTAAATCAAATATGTAAATTATTGTAATTTATTTCTTTGCGAGTTATGAAACTTTACATACATACCGTTTTTTAGCCTTCAGCGAAAAAACACCTTCCCTTCTTTTCATGCTCTGTAAAGAAAAAGATTCATGCTTCGTAAAGATATCCATGCTTCACAAAAAGGGATCCCTTCTTTTGTGACAAGGCTGGTGAAGCTGTATTTCCCGAAGCTTACTTCGTGCCTTCGCACATTTTCATTTTTACGAAGCATTCACCGAAGATCAACTCCGTATTCGATTCTTGTGTCACTGATGTGATATGATGTGATGATATAATGCAAAATGATACTGATGCCGAAGACACACACCCACACACCCACACTGGAATACACAAACTCTGCATCCCCTTAGGAATGACTTTTGAGCTTCTTCACCGTTTATTTTTCGGTATTCACCGTTTTTTTTCGATGTAAGTTCTGCATCCCCTTATGAACGACTTTGGAACTTCTTTGCCTCCTATTTCGGCGGTATAAGTTCTGCATCCCCTTAGGAACGACTTTTGAACTTCTTCGCCTTATATTTCGTCGGTATTTGGCTCTGCATTCCCTTTGGAACGACTTTTGAGCAGAAAACTTACGCTCTTAGGAACAACTTTTGTAGCTTCGGCAATTTTGGATGTGCATTCCCTTAGGAACGTCTTTTGAGCTCAAAACTTACGCTGCGTTCCCTTAAGAACGACTTTTGAGCTTCGAAATTCTGTGAAGAAGATTTTGGGCTTCGTAATTCTCTGAGGAAGGTATATTTCATTCTGATAGAAGCAAAATCATTACAAGAATTTAAAACTAAATTTACATTACTTGTTCCTTATTAAAAAGCAAAATGGCATAGAACACAAAATCATTTCAGAGGTAGGATATCGCTCAGTATTTGTGCTTCGATTCTGGTACAACACAATTGACTATACGAGCTTCGGACTCCTCCCTGAAGTCACGTTGTTGCTGGGAGCGTTGACGCCCTTCTGGCTACTGGCTTCAGTATTAAGTGGGATGCAGTGGTGGTGGCGGTGGAAGCTGAGGCCAAGAAGCCTGTGAATGGCTTGGCGAAGAACCAGAGGTTGCAGGTTGATTGCCCACGTATTCTGGTATGTAAGGAGAGTGGCACGAAGCAGTGTGCAAGATCTGCTTCGGCTGATTCTGCCGAGCTTCGGCTTCGGCGATCTCCTTTTGTTTCAGAATAGTGATTTGGCACATTCTTGAAGTGTGGCCCTTGTCTTCACCACAGAATAAGCAATAAATTTTCCTAGGCTGATCCCCATATCTTCCTCCGAAGCCCCTGGCGCCTCTGCCCCTTGGAGCTGACGGCTAGAAGGAGCTTTGCTGCTGTCCCGAAGACTATGAGGTGTGTTGTGACCTCTGAAGCTGGCTTCCTTTGTCATCATTCTGACTGGAGCTATGGATTGATCCGACATGCCTAAGGTGAATTCTCCCTCTGAAGCCCCTAGTCATCTCAGAAAATCTGTAAGCTTCCTCCCTTCTTTGTCGGAAGTCATTGTCAGCTCGGATGTACTCATCCATTTTCTGAAGTAACTTCTCCAGAGTTTGGAGTGGTTTCCTGGCAAAGTATTGGGCTATAGGTCCTGGTCGAAGACCCTTGATCATGGCCTCAATGACAATCTCATTGGGCACTATTGGCGCTTGTGCTCTCAGTCGCAAGAACTTTCGGACATAAGCCTGCAGGTATTCCTCATGGTCTTGTGTGCACTGGAACAAGGCTTGAGCTGTGACTGGCTTCATCTGAAAGCCCTGAAAATTGGTAACCAACATGTCTTGAGCTTCTGCCATAACGTGATTGTCCCTGGCCGAAGAGAAGAGTACCATGTCTGGGCCACGTTTCGGACTGCCATGACGAAGGACTTGGCCATGACAGCTGCATTACCTCCGTATGAGGATATTGTTGCCTCATAGCTCATCAAAAATTGCTTTGGGTCTGAGTGCCCATCGTACATGGGTAGCTGAGGTGGCTTGTAGGATTGTGGCCATGGGATAGCCTGCAATTCTGCTGCCAGGGGAGAAGCATCATCAAAAGCAAAGGTACCATGATTAAATTCATCGTACCATTCGTCTTCGTTGAATGAGCCCTATTGACGAAGCTCCCTGTGTTGGGGCCTTCGGTCATGGTCATCTTAAGTAAGATGACGCACTTCCTCAGTAGCTTCGTCGATCTTCCTTTGAAGGTCGGCCAGCCGAGCCATCTTCTCCTTTTTCCTTTGCACCTGTTGGTGAATGATCTCCATGTTCCTGATCTCCTGGTCCAATTCCTCCTCCTAAAGTGTTGGGCTGGTGGCCTTTCTCTTTTGGCTTCTGGCCTCTCGAAGAGAGAGAGAGAGTCTCCTTATTTGTGTCCAGTGGCTGCAGTGCAGCCCCTGACTCTGTTATCTTCTTCGGCGGCATGACGAAGGTTGATGCTTTGCCAAAGTTTGTGGAAGTGAGTACACCGGAGGTGGGCACCAATGTTGGGGACTTGTTCTCAAATGCTATGAATTAAGAACAAGGCAACACAGAAAGAAGTTAATGGTTAATGCCCTTCGTCCTTCGAAGCATTATTTCCCTTAGGATATAACGATCTTCGGACGAAGGTCATGAAGGACATACCTTTCATCATAATAATTTACATTGATGAAAGAAGAAGCATATGGAGCATGAGAAATAACATGAATAGTCACATAACATCATTTATGCATCCTTATTATATAATCATGGTTGAATAAAGACAATATTGAATTACATTTGTACCTTCGGCTTGACAGAAGGCAAAAGTACAAGCATGACGCACGAGCGAGTACAAGTCAGCGTGAACAGTACGGGGGTACTGTTCATCTATTTATAGGCACAGGGCGCAGCCTGTGTGAAATTACATTCATGACCTTCATGTTCACTAATGACTTAAGAACAATCTATGAGGGACTAGATAGCCTTTTCCTCCTTAAGTCGGTTCCTTTTTCTGCTATTGAGCCAAAGCTCCCTTGCGTGCAGCTTTGCCGCTGGTTCAACCTTCGTTCTGACCCTGCTCTCCATATTGTGTACAACTTCATCATGCTTTTTGAGGACCTTCGGAAGACGAAGGCCCCCAACACTGAGGTTGCGCACTTGGTTCACCATGGTCTTTAGCCGGTTGTACATGGCTTGCGGCTCTTCCCCATGGTTGAGGATGAATCGACCGAGCTCTCCCTCGATCATCTCCCTTTTGGTGATCTTGGTCACCTTGTCCCCTTCGTGTGCGGTCTTGAGGACATCCCAAATTTCTTTGGCGGTCTCTAACCCATGCACTTTGTTATACTCATCTCGACTTAAAGAGGCGAATAGTATAGTAGTTGCTTGGGAGTTAAAGTGTCGTATTTGGGCAACTTCGTCCGAGTCATAGTCCTTATGCCCCACCTGTGATACCTGCGCTCCATACTCAACAACATCCCATATGCTTTCGTGGAGTGAGTTTAGATGACCTTTCATTTTAACAATCCACATAGAATAATCTTCACCATAAAAAACTAGTGGTTTGCCTAATGGAACGGAAAGTAAAGGAGCACGTTTTGAAATGCGGGGATAGCGTAAGGGGATCTTACTAAACTTCTTGCGCTCATGGCGCTTAGAAGTGACGGACGCGGCATCAGATCCTGTGGTGGAGGGCGACGAAGAATCGGTCTCGTAGTAGACCACTTTCATCATCTTCTTCTTCTTGTCGCCACTCCGATGCGACTTGACGCGGGGAGGTGATTCCTCCCTTCCTTTGGCGTCGGACTCCCTTGATGGAGCCTTCCCGTGGCTTGTGCTCGTTTCCATCTCCCTCTTGGCGGATCCTCCCTACATCACTTTGAGTGGTTAGACTCTAATGAAGTAACGGGCTCTAATACCAATTGAAAGTCACCTAGAGGGGGCGGTGGATAGGCAGAATCTGAAATTTACAAACTTAAGCACACACTACAACCTAGGTTAGCGTTAGAATTAAATCCGAGTCCGAAAGAGAGGGAAAACAAATCAACCAAGAAATAAAGCGGATGAACACGGTGATTTGTTTTACCGAGGTTCGGTTCTAAGGAACCTAGTCCCCGTTGAGGTGGTCACAAAGACCGGGTCTCTTTCAACCCTTTCCCTCTCTCAAACAGTCACCTAGACCGAGTGAGCTTTCTCCTTAATCAACAGGTTACTTAGACCCCGCAAGGACCACCACACACTTGGTGTCTCTTGCTTTGATTACAAGTCACTTGAGAATAAGAATGGGAAAAAGAAGAAAGCACGATTGCAAAAGCCAAGCGACAAGAGCGACAAATAACACACAGATCACTCTCTCTCAAGTCTCTAATCACTAATGATCACTTGTCTCAATTGTGGAACTTGAAGAGATTGGAAGCTTTGATTGTGTCTTTGAATGGATTGCTATCTCTTGTATTGAATGTGAAGGATTGGAGTGCTTGGGTCAAGTGAATGGAGGTGGTTGGGGTTGTATTTATAGCCCCAACCACTTCCTAGCCGTTGCTCCCTTTCTGCCGACCGCGGACGGTCCGCGCCCCTGGTCCAGACGGTCCGCCCCTGCACATCAATGACTGAAATCGCAACGGTCAGCAGTAACGGCTATTTCAATGGCTACTATGCATTAAATGTGTCGTCAGATGTCAGGTACCGCAGTCGCGGACGGTCCGGCCGTGCACCCCGGACGGTCCGTGAGGACGCTTAAAATTAATTTTACCGAACCCGTCACCTTTGGGTTTTCTGGTTTTTCACGATCGGACGGTCCGCGCCTGAGGCCGGACGATCCGCGCTTGGTCTCGGACGGTGCTCGCTTCTTCATCTGACAGTCCGTAGTGTTGACTTGTGTTTACACAGTGTTTCTGTCCAAGGGTCATCTTGGTGTTGCAGACGGTCCGCCGCAAGGGCCCGGACGGTCGAGTTAGAATGGTTGTAGATGAACTTATGCTACTGTGAAATGATCAACTAGGCAAACTTGGTTAGTCCAAAAGGTTTGTGATGGTCGTCAAACTCCAAAATCGATTATAGGAAATGTTTGAGACTATTTCCCTCTCAGCTCCCCATGCCGAAACCCATGTGCACGGCCGCAGCCAGCGCTACCGGCGTGTCGGTAGGGTGCGGGCAACGGGCGTGCGACAAGCCCTGCCCCATTCCCCACGCGCGGCTAGTCCGGCCAGCCGGGCCAGCCCCTCCTAGCGGCAGTTTTTTCCTGTTTCCCATTCTTTGTGAAAATGCTAGAGGTGGAAGAAGGTGGCCACACCAAATCCTATTAACCACGGTCTTCTGTGGCCGAAATCCATGCGACCCATACTTTGCCATGTCATTCAAATTCGAGATTTAAAAAAATTGTGTAACAATTTCATTATAAATCTGATTCACTCTGTTTAGGTTGTGTTAGGTTCATATTAATGATGACTATATGTAAAATATATTATTTCATCACATCACTTGTTTTAAATAATTTATTGATTGTTTGACTAATGTTTATTAAATTAGCTTTCCAATTAAATCTAATTTACAGTTTTCAACTCGCGCTTTTAGAAATGAACATTAACATGGTTAATATTAACTTAAACACTTTTTATTTGACACTTGTTTAGTATAAACACAATATTTGTTAGTGATTCTCGCGTGTTGTGCTTGCTATTGTTCCGTTGTTCACGTGCGTCATCGTTTGCGGGCGTCGTTGTTCGTGCGTGTTGTCGTCGTTCGCTAGCATGTTCGTGCATGCCGCGTCACCCTCGCTGCATACGCATTCGTGTCACAAACTAAAGTTCACGCCCTCGCTGCTGCACCACATTTGTGTGTGCCATTCGCGCGCTGTTTCTCGTGTTGTCAGCACGTTGTCCGTGCGCGTTACTAAACCATTTCGCTCATAGTCGTTTATGTTAATCAATTAATTACCTGTTTAATCTTCAACTATAAGAGTAGCAGGTTAATCAAAACTGAGTAGTAGTTTTAATTTACATTTCATAAATGTATGTTAATATGATTATGTGGAATTAAATTTTCTAATTAATACCCGTTTAGCGTAAACGCGATACCTTCTCGACTGTATCTCTGACTGTCGTATTTTTTTCTCACGTGACCGTAGAAGCAAGCTCTATTTTCATATTGCATGTTTTGTGATGTTTTTCCTTGTATGATGTAATATTCTTATGTGTGTATGTGTTTGTTTGCTTGTGATTGTTCGTGTGAGTTGCATATCTCAAATAGAACGCGATTTGTTCCCGGGCTTTGGTGAATCGAAGATCAACCATTAGTGACCAAGTGATCAAGCTCTTCAAGATCTATAATATTGAAAACCTTGAGCATATGTTTGATGAAGACAAGTGTCCTCTGAACTATTATGTCCTATTTACTTTGTAATTCATTCTCCCGCATAACATGATCAACCTAAGGACTAATAGCTTTCTATTTATCGTGTCCTTGATTACCTTTTTGGGTTGGGCTATTATGATCAATATTATGCTAGCGCTCTACTTTAATTAATGAACATGATGAGACTACTTTATGATACGATGTTCTTTATTCTGGATATGATGATGAACTTGGGATACTAAATGAGGCTCGGGCTGTTTTCCGAGTACTTCTCCATAAGGATATGTTCATTGGATGACTGTGGGAGATAGATATCCCATGGGTCCTTATAAGCATGGAAATGTTCCATGGGTTGTCTAATGGGTCCCCGACGGTTCGCCTAGCAGGGCGTATCATTGGGCCATGTCCAGACTGAACGTGTTCGACCAAGAACGGTGACGACCGAAACAACCGAGTTATATGCGGCTGACGTAAAAGGGGCACTGATGCCTCGCGCTAACAGTTCACATGTACCTGAAGAGCTAGATACTCGGGAGATAACTTGAAAGAAAGGCGACCGAACTCCGGATGAGCAGGAGCACCTGCCGTGTCGAAGATAGACTTATATAGGATCAGATAGACTTCACGGCTTGTAAAGAGATATCCCTTTGGTCCCCTATATAATGTCGAGGGGATACCCTTACAAAACGCTCTCATCCCATCTCATATCTAATCAACCCTAAACCTAAACCTATATAAACTATCTTGTGTTCCGACGTGCATCCACACGTACCATTGAGTCACGATCAACGACGTCGTCCTGCTGTGGGACACCTCGTGGTGCGCAGTCGGGTCATAAACACTGACAACTGACGTGCCAGGTAGAGGGTGCAACATTGATTCACGACGACTCTTGAGAGACTTCGTACCTCTGGTTGTCTTCGGTAATGTTTTCTTTTGATTAGGGGTCATCCGTGGGCATTCGTTTTTGCATGCGGAGTCGTCTTTGCCGATATTTTATTTAGTATGGTGTGCACCTGTGGGTGTGTTTGCCAAGATTTTATTTAATATGGCATCGTTGTGTTAGTTGCACATGTGGGTGTTTTCGCGCCTGGAGGTGTCTTCGTCTAGGTTTTATTTTAATTTGGTGTCGTCTTGAGGCGTTGTTTGCACCCGGAGGCAGCTTTTGCGCCCGGAGGCGGCTTTTGCGCCCGGAGGCGTCTTCACCTAGATTTTATTTTAATCTCGTGTCGCCTTGAGGCATGAGCACCTGGAGGTGTCTTTTGTGCCTAGAGGCGTCATCACCAAGATTTTATTTTAATTTAGGATCACCCTGTGGCGTGTGCACCTAGAGTCGGCTTTTGCGCCCGGAGGCGTCTGCGCTAAGATTTTATTTCAATCTAGCATCTCCTGGACACGTGTGCACCTGGAGATAGCTTTTGCGCCCGAAGGCGTCTTCACCAAGATTTATTTTAATCTAGCGTCGCCCTGAGGCATGAGCACCCAGAGGCGGCTCTTGCGCTCGCAGGCGTCTTCACCAAGATTTTATTTTTAATCTGGCGTCACCCAGAGGTGTGTGCACCCGGAGGCGTCTTCGCCAAGATTTTATTTTAATCTAGTATCGCCCAGAGGCGGTTTTGTGCACTCGGAGGTGGCATCGCACATTGCGGACGGGCTTTGCGTGGCGCGTTAGTGACTTTTTAGGGCTGGATGTTGGTTTTGGGAGCCTGTTCGGCCGATGGCATTCGTTGGGGATTTTTGCTGCTTTATTACAAGGCTCCACCTTATTAAAAACTTCGCCCCCTTTGCGAGGAAAAGAGTGCAGGCCCGAATGTCGATGTTTGAATATTACATGGGCATCCCGAGGCCCATTCAAGCGAAGTCGTTTTTACACATAGAACCTTCGTAAGTTTTATACACTCTAGCTATGATCGAGATGCATGCCTGTTTGGCTAGTTAGCCTATAGGTGTACGGTGAAGTCTTCTTTGAGACGATGTAGGGCCCTTCCCATTTTTGTTCGAGCTTTCCTCACGCCTGTGTTCTGGGTGTTCGGATAAGGACCAAATTGCCTTCGTCAAACTCTTTGGTTTTGACTGACTTGTCTCTCAAAGTCTTGGTTTCTTCTTGATACTTGATGATTGTGCCTAGGGCCTTGACTCTGTAATCTTCGAGTAAGTCCTTGTTCGCTGGTTCATCGACATCCATTGCTGAGTTGTTTTCCAATCTTGGGGACTTGAACTTGAGTTCTTGTGGCGTCGTGGCCTCCACGCCATACATTAGCTGGAAAGGTGTGAAACATGTGCATCGTCTCGATCGTGTTTAAACCCCAAATGTCAGGTAGTTGGTTAGGTCGTCGTCCCTTTGTCTTGTCATGTAGTCTTTTCTTTATCGCTGCAAAAATTTTCCATTTGCTCTTTCCACTATGTTGTTTGACCGGGGGTGATATACAGATGCGAAGTTGACTTTAGTCCCTACTGATGCACAGAACTCACGGAATTGTTGGCTATCAAACTGCTTGCCATTGTCCATAGTTATCTCGGAGGGGACCCCAAATCTGCAGATGATGTTCCGCCAAAAGAATTTCTAGGCTATGTTTGAAGTTATTAAGAAGACTGCCCTCGCTTCTATCCATCTACTAAAATATTCCACAGTGACAAAGGTGTATTTCAGATTCTCTTAAGAAGTTAGGAGGGGGCTAACAGTATCGATGTCCCATCGTTGCAGCGGCTATGTAGGCGCGATCAGCTTTGACTTCTTTGAAGGCCCCCTGCTTGGGGCAAAGGCCTGACATGCCTCGCAACTTTGGGTGACATTTTGTGCGTCACTAACAATGACGAGCCAGAAGAAACCAAGTCATAAGGTTTTGGAAGCGATGGCCCTTGGGCCGACGTGGCATCCGGAGAAACCCTAGTGGACCTCAGCCATTAGTTCTCTGCCTTCGCCTGGCCTGATGATGCACTTGAGTAGTGGTTGGACTATTCCTTTCCGATACAAGGTGTCTTCAATAAGCGAGTACTGTCGACACCTGTATGCAAGCTTGAATTCTTCTGAGGGGTCTGCTAAGTGGTAATGCCCCCGGAGGTAGGATATAATCTGAGCCTTCTAGTCCCCTTGACAGATCATGTTGATCGGTATTGCTTCTAAGTCTAGATGCCCGACGAAGGGTGTTTCGGTGACTTGGTAAAATACGTCGAAGGGTAAAAGGTCTCCTCTTATGGCAGCCTTCGCCAAGGTATCTGCTTCTTCATTTCTAGAGCGGTCGATATGTTGGACAGTGAAACCTCGAAATTGATTTTCAAGACTCCGCATTTCGGATAGGTATTGTAGTAGAACCGGCTCACATACCGCACAATCTTTCTTGATTTGCTATCTTCGAGTCTATTTTGATGATGCAGGTCCGACATCGAGGGCTCTTAGTTTGCGCAGGCCTAGAACGATTGCCTCATACTCCGCAATGTTGTTTGTACATTTATCGGAGTCATTTGTGAATCTTAGTCGGATGGCATATCTATACTTGGATCCTGAGGGTGATGTTGATATTGCAGCTACTCCAGTCCCTGAATGGCCCTAGGCCCCGTCACAATGGATGATCTAGGCTGTTTCATTGGTCGGTGGCGAAGGGGTAGCGGGGACGATCCAGTCAACGATGAAGTCGACTAGGACCTATGACTTCATGGCACTTCAGATTCGAAGGCCAGGTGATATTTTGACAACTCCATGGCCCATTTTCCTATCAGTGCGGAGGCTTCTAGGTTGTTGTAAATGTATGACAGGCTTTGCTCTATTAGCACCTTGATTTTGTGAGCTCCAAAATAATGCCTTAGCTTTCTTGATGCCATGACCACAACATATGCGAATTTCTCCATTTCAGACATGTGGGTTTTGGACTTAGTGAGGACTTCGCTAACGAAATACATCGGGGACTGGACTAGCCTGCCTTCGGTTAACTTTTCTTGTACAAGGACTGTGCTCACTGCATTATGGGAGGCCACTAGATATAGCAGTAGGTTAGCTCCTAGGGTTGGATTGGACAATGTGGCGAGGTTTGTCAGGTATGATTTGAGGACTTCGAATGTGTTTGCTTGCTCTGGGCCCGATGCAAAGTTTTTGGGCCCTCACAACACTTTCAAGAATGGTAGGTTGCGCTCGGCTGACTTCAAAATGAACCTGTTCCGAGCTGCGATGCGGCATGTCAGCTTCTGGACCTCTTTCACTATTTTTGGTGGATGCATTTCTGCTATAGCCCTAATTTTGTTAGGGTTTGCCTCAATGCCCTTTCTTGACACTATGTATCCTAGAACCTTTCCCCTGTGGATGCCGAAGACACACTTTTCTAGGTTGAGCTGAAGTCTGGCCTCTCTCATGTTAGTGAATGTCTCCTCTAGGTCTGCCAGGTGGTTGGCTTTATTTTTTCTTGCGACGACGATGTCGTCGACATAGGTGAAAATATTTCTGCCAACCTAGTCCTTGAGTATGGACTATGTGAGGCTAGAGAAGGTGGACCCGATGTTCTTGAGGCCTTGGAGCATCCTTACAAAATAGTAGGTGCCGAAGGGGTGATGAAACTGTGTTTGCCTTGTCCTTCTCGCTGAGTAATATTCGATGGTAACCGGAAAAATAGTCGAGGAGGGACATGACTTTGCAACCTATTGTGGAGTCAACAATCTTAGCATTAAAATGAGTAGTAATGAAATCAAAATGCAGAACATAGCTCTTCTTGCCACGAGTTGCTCAATCAATGTGGATAACTTTGGGAGCTAACTCAAAAAGATTGTAAGCAAGAGAACTTAGAGGGAGAATAAGAATCAAATTGCAATACAAGATTAACACAAAGACACATGTGATTTGTTTCCCGATGTTCGGTTCTAAAGAACCTAATCCATGTTGAGGAGGTCATGTAGGTCGGGTCTCTTTCAACCCTTTCCCTCTCTCAAACGATCACTTAGACCGGTTGAATGCTTCTTCTTAATCTCAAGGGTCACTTAGACCAGGATCACCACACAATTAGGTGTCTCTTGCTAGCTTTATAATTCACTGAGAGTTTAGGAGAGGAAGAAAGCATGATCAAAACACCAAGACAAAGAGCAACAAAATATGAGAATGTCGCAGTCTCTTGAGTCTCTCCGAAGCCGTAATCACTAATGATTCTCGAACACACTTATGACATTTGGAGATGGATTCTCGAACACACTTATGGCAATGAATGTGAGTTGTGGAAGCTTAGGTGAATTGAATGGAGGTGGTTGAGGTTATATTTATAGCTCTCAACCACTTTCTAGCCATTGCCATCTTTTCTGCCACACGTGGACGGTCCGCGTCCGTGGGCTGGACGGTTTGCCCCTGCATATCAACGACTAGAATCACACCATTCAGCAATAATGGCTATATCAACGACTATAAGTGCATTAAATACGTCGTTAGATGTCAAATAAAGCAGTTGCGGATGGTCTGGCCGTGCACCCCGAATGGTTCGTGAGGACGCTAAAATGAATTTTACCGAACTCGGTACCTTCGTGTTTTTATGGTTTTCAACGGGCGGATGGTCCACGCCTGAGGGTCAGACAGTTCGCTCTTGGTCTCAAATGGTACTCTCTCTCCTTCGGATAGTTCATAGTAAAAGATCTAAAATTTGCATAGTTCTTGTCCGAGGTTCACCGAGGTGTCGTGGACGGTTCGCCGAAATGGCCCGAACGGTCCGCGCACAGGTTATTCCAGACAGTTGACTGTAATACCCAAAATCATACTTAGGGATTTATTAAAAGAAGGATTCCTTCAAAGATCAAAACAAATATTAACTCTAAATAAATGGATTAAATGAAAAAGATCATTACATGTACTTTGCTATAAATTTCGAAATAGTCACTAGTATTTCTTAAAGGAGATTATACATTAGAAAACATTTTATCTTACATCAAATAAGTAATAGAATATTGGAAAAACTTTTACTCAAACTTCACATCCAAAATAATATTGTATGTGAAGTGAACAATATGTGTGTGGCAAAGTTAAAAACATGTTTTACTTAATTAAAATCATTAATATATATAAAATAAAACCTTTGCATTGACATGCTAAAGTTTTGAGTTGTGCATATAAATTTAAATTGAGACCTTGAACTCAGCTTTGAATTTTAAAATCTAAAACTAAAACAAAATAGAAATTTCAAATGAAAATAAAAAGATAAAGAGAAGGAAGCCAGATGGGTCGTTGCTGCCACATTTTGGCCCATCTATGTTGTCCCCCACCAGCCCAAGTCTCCCAGATGCGCGACCTGGGAACACGCATTCGCTGCCATGTGGGACCCACGCACGGGCCAGTCACATACCTCGCACTTCTGTCCCCCGTGTTGCTAACACTTTGGGTCCGCGTGGGTAGTGAAAGTCGCCTAGAGGGGGTGAATAGAAGAAACCTGAAATTTATAAACTTTACACATGCACTAAGGCCAGGGTTAGCGTTAGAGTTAAATCGAAATGCGGAAGATGGTTTTCTTTGCTTAGAGTTGCTCAATCAATGCGGATAACGTTTGGGAGCAAACTGAAACAATATTAGCGAGAGAACTTTGGAGAGAGGAATGAGGGAAAACAAATCAAGTGAAGATCACAAAAATGAACACGGTGATTTGTTTACCGAGGTTTGGTTCCAAAGAACCTAGTCCCCGTTGAGGAGGCCACAAAGGCCGGGTCTATTCCAACCCTTTCCCTCTCTCAATCGGTCACACAGACCGGTCAAGGCTTCTCCTTAATCACTTGGGTCACTAAGACCCCGCAAGGATCACCACACACTTAGGTGTCTCTTGCTAGCTTTACAAAGCACTTATGAGAATAAGAATAGAGAGGAGAAAGCAAACCAAGCAACATGAGCAACAAAAGAACACAAAAACACCCTCTCTCAAGTCACTAATAAATTGAGTTGATTTGGAGGCTTGGAGAGGGTTTGATCTTTGGAATGTGTCTTGGAGTGAATGCTATTACTCTTGTATTGAATGTGAACTTCAGAAAACTTGGATGCCATTGAAGGATGTGGTTGAGCGGGGTATTTATAGCCTCCAATCACTTCCTAGCCGTTGGCTGTTTTTGCTGCAGTCTGGGGGTGCACCGAACAGGTATTGTTCACTGTCCGGTGCGTGCCACATCAGCACGCCCGTTGGGGTTTGGAGCGGTTGGCTGTGACGGAACCTTCCAAGTCATTAGGCCCACCTACAGTTGTCCTTGTCCAATGGACCTTGGATAACCCTGTAGATGCACATAATCACTCGACAAGTTCGGTATCTGTATCCTTTTCCTCGCACAAGAGCGTTTCACCCGTCAAGAAGATATTACAACACATCGGAGGAATGAATAAGCGGAAGTGGATTACAATAACTTAATTTACATTCATTAAAATATAGAAAGAGTATTATTATTACATCACCAGGTTATAAGAGTGCTTAAGTATTATTATTACAAACTTGGGAGGCAAAAACCCCTCCCACATAAAAGTATATTGTTTTTCAAAAGGGAGGCCAACATCCTCCCGCAACCACTTCACTGTTGAGGTTCGTCCTTGGGCACCACATCCTTGGGCACCACCTTAGTGCAAAAACAGCAAAAGCCTGTTGTTTCCTCACCTACAACAACATGGGTTCGAAAACCCTGAGTACGGATTGTACTTTCGCAAGTCTTACCCGTCAAAACAAAAGACTCTCAAGGATATGCTGGTTTTAAGGGAGTTAAGGTAAGGCTTAATTGAGAATCAAGACTCTGTTTGCAAAAATGCTTACTAATAGTGGATCCTTAAAAGTCCAGTTTTATTAGCATGTTAAGTCATTACCTGTCACTAGAGTTCTTTCTATCCTAGTTCAAGCTCTTGGTCTATACTACCCATTCTTTTATCAACCCCTTCTTGTTTACTGGAATGCTACGTGTAAGTCAGTGACCAAGTCTTCATGTCCGAGAAGTAGTGGCGATCCGAATCGATTAATACTCAGTTGAGGATCTCCAATCACACGACATATGTAGCACTTCACCCTTGCATATGTCAACTCGCCACCGGGGTTCTTAAGACCAGACCGGGTTCACGCTAACCGAGAGCACAGATACACCACCGTCCAGCCTCTTGCCACGGAAGGTACACACTACTCTCGCCATCTCTCTACTCCCATTGCGTCAGATTTTCACAGAAGACCCTTGCAATTTGAAAACCCCGCAAAGAGTCCCCAGCACTATTCCTATGTGTCATTGACTCTTTGCGCAGAGACCCTTCACTTTCTAATTCTTCGCGAGTTGAAGTCCCCGACCGAGGACGGCGGAGCAGCGGCTCTGGCGAGCCAAGACAGGCCGGAAAACACAATGATCGGTGTTCCGGCGTGGTTGACACCTAATTAGACCCCTAATGACCATTTCCCTCACCCAATTTCAAGGTTCTAGCCCCTAATCTCTCTGCCCGCGGCGACAGCGCGATCAACAGACAAACCGAGGCATTCCCGGTGATCCTACGTGTTCTAGCTCAATTAGCTAGGTCGAGAAGCATCACGGGCACACAGGGATGATAAAACAAGAGCGAGGAGGGCATGATCGGACCTGTGGAGAGCTGGCCACGGCGGGCTCACACAGTACGGTGTTCTTGGCAGATTTGGGGGAAATCCCTAATTAGAGCTCTCTGATGGACAATTCGAGACACGGGTGGGTGCGTTGGATGCTTGACTACCTAGCGGAGCTAATGGCACGCTCAATTTATAGGGCCCGAGGGCGGTGGCTCTTGAATTTGACATGGCGCGCTGGCAGCCGGAGAGAGGGGAGAGCACTTGCACAAAGGATTGGTGGCTTTCAACGTGGCGAGGTCACCGATGACAAACAGACACGCTTAAGACGAGTTACTGCGACGTGGTAGAGCACCTAGGAACGTGGCAACCAATCGACAGGCGGCCAACTCCGGTGAGCTTATCTGAACCGGCCGTGAGTCAGGCGGACATGGCGGCCGGAGCGGAAGAGTGCCTCACGCTCATCCGCGGTGAAGATCTTTTCAACCCGATGCGTTATCCGGGCACCGGTGAGCACAAATCACCTCGGCGGCGCGAATCCAGGCGCGAGGGTCGTCGGCGGCAAGGTGCACTGCACCTGGGATCTTCTTTAGTTACTGTACTATCAGAACACCATTCAGAACACTTGACAACGAGGTTTGCAGCGCCCAGATCTCCAATCTTTCTATGAGAACTTGTTAATCCACCTGTAACAAAGTTCTAGCCCTATAATCCAGCTACAATCTTGCTATAGTAACCCTACTCGAATACTTACTGGATTATCTTCAAAAGCGCTCCCAAAGTTCATCCCACGTTACTGTCAGTAAAAATTTAGGTTCTGAGTCGACTGACAGCCAGACTTTGAGTCCATTTAACTCCAACTTTTGTACAACACTTATGCCTGATGTCTTAAACAAAGTTATACTGCTTTAGTAGCTCTACAAGTTTGATGTATTGACCCTAGGAAAATTCCTTATGAATGGAGAGATATAAGGCTCCAAAGATGCTTTAAGCTCACTAAATTTCAGACTTAGGCCTATATGGTTTAAGTGGTGCTTTTTGCAAATAAGTCCAAATCCCATAGTTTGATTTGCAAATCCTCAAATGTGTGAAACATATGATTTGTGGTGCTCTTAATACTTTGGTTTTTGCACTTGGGTCCAAAAGTGCGGTTTTTGCACTTGGGTCCAAAATTGCACAAAATTTACACTTAACCCCCTAGGGTTCTAGTTTAGGGTTTTCCAGGGGTCTTTTTAGGGTTTTATCACTTTAGGGTTTTGGTGTCACTAAAGTCCTTCAAATGTGATATCTTACTGTCGGGGACCATAATTAGGGGTACCCTCAAGACGCCTAATTCTCAGCTGGTAACCCCCATCAGCATAAAGCTGCAAAGGCCTGATGGGTGCGATTAAGTCAGGGATCAGTCCACACGAGTGACTCGATCATGCTTCACCCGAGCCTAGCCTCGGCCAAGGGCAGCCGACCTCGAGAGACTTCCGTCTCGCCCGAGGCCCCCTTTTTATGGCGGACACATCACCGGCTCGCCCGAGGCCTTGGCTTCGCTCAGAAGCAACCTTGACTAAATCGCCACACCGACTGACCAAATTGCAGGGGCATTTAACGCAAAGGTGGCCTGACACCTTTATCCTGACACGCGCCCCCGGCAGAGCCGAAGTGACCGCCGTCACTCCACCGCTCCACTAACCAGTCTGACAGAGGGACAGCGCCGCCTGCGCCACTCCGACTGCAGCACCACTCGACAGAGTGAGTCTAACCGGCAGTCAGGTCTTGACAAAGGCGCCACGGCGAACTCCGCTCCGCCCGACCCCAGGGCTCGGACTCGGGCTAAGACCCGGAAGACGGCGAACTCCGCTCCGCCCGACCCCAGGGCTCGGACTCGGGCTAAGACCCGGAAGACGGCGAACTCCGCTCCGCCCGACCCTAGGGCTCGGACTCGGGCTAAGACCCGGAAGACGGCGAACTCCGCTCCGCCCGACCCCAGGGCTCGGACTCGGGCTAAGACCCAGAAGACGACGAAACTCCGCCTCGCCCGACCCCAGGGCTCGGACTTCGCCTCGGCCGAACGACTTCCGCCTCGCCCGACCCCATGGCTCAGGCTCGGCCACGGCAACAGAAGACGGACTCGACCTCAGCTTCGGAGGAACCCCCACGTCGCCCTGCCTAGGGCACAGACCGCCACGTCAACAGGAAGCGCCATCATCATCCTACCCCGAATCGACTCGGGTCACGGAGAACAAGACCGGCGTCCCATCCGGCCAGCTCCGCCAGAGGGGCAATGATGGCGCTCCACAAGCTCTATGACGACGGCGGCCCCCAGCTCTCTTACGGAAGCAGAACGACGTCAGCAGGGACTCGACCGCTCCAACAGTTGTCCCTCCGCCAGGCTCCGCCGCACCTCCGACAGCCACGACATCACACCAGCAGGGTGCCCAGATCTCTCCGGCTGCCACATTGGCATGTACCTAGGGCGCTAGCTCTCCCTCCGCTAGACACGTAGCGCTCTGCTACACCCCCCATTGTACACCTGGATCCTCTCCTTACGACTATAAAAGGAAGGACCAGGGCCTTCTCAGAGAAGGTTGGCCGCGCGGGACCGAGGATGGGACAGGCGCTCTCTTGGGGCCGCTCGCTTCCGTCACCCGTGTGGACGCTTGTAACCCCCCTACTGCAAGCGCACCCGACCTGGGCGCGGGACGAACACGAAGGCCGCGGGACTTCCACCTCTCTCACGCTCGACTCCGGCCACCTCGCCTCTCCCCCCTTCGCGCTCGCCCTCGCGCTCGACCCATCTGGGCTGGGGCACGCAGCACACTCACTCGTCGGCTTAGGGACCCCCCTGTCTCGAAACGCCGACAGTTGGCGCGTCAGGTAGGGGCCTGCTGCGTGCTGACGAACAGCTCCCCGTCAAGCTCCAGATGGGCAGTCTCCAGCAACCTCTCCGCCCCGGGACGGTGCTTCGTTTCGGGACTCTTGAGTTCATGTCCTTCGACGGCAGCTACGACATGATACTCCTTCCACCGCCGCGCGACTACGACAATGGCGGCCGACAACCCGCCAGCCGGCGGCGGAATCGACGACGTCTTCCCCGCGTGGTGGAAGGGCAACATTCGGGCTCGCTCCGTTCTCTCCCCCGCCAACGGAGGAGGAGACGGGGCCGTCAAGGCCAGGTGGGAGGCCGCGCTTCATCGGCCGTCGAGCAAATCGACGCCCCCGACACCCCGACGGAAGGCACGCCGGACGTCGACCTCACGTTCAAGACGGAGGCAAGCGCCGTCCCCCCGCGGCACGCTGACCCCGAGCAAGAAGACGGCGCCGGCGCGCTCGCGGAAAGCCTGCAGGACGTCACCCTCGGACCAGAGATGATGGTGCAACCAGTCCCCGATGTGACTACGTCGCTCCTCGTCGACCAAAAGGTAACGACTAACTCCCATCTTGCGTCATTTCGACTCGGCCTCAACCTGCCAAACGACCTCGTTTTGGCGGGCGCTCTCATTAAGGCGAGTGCAACCCCACTGAGGTTCCGTATGCGGTCGCCTTAGGACCGATTGACGGACGTCTCGACCTACGGGCCCTCTGGGTCCGAGGAAGATGACGATCCCAGCATCGGTTGGGATTTCTCCGAACTTGGCAACCCCAGCGCCGTGCGGGACTTCATGACCGCATGTGACTACTGCCTATCCGACTGTTCCGATGAAAGCCGCAGCCTTGGCGACGAGAGCTGCGGCCCAAGCCGCGAATGTTTCCACATCGAGCTAGGGGATCCCTCCGAAGGCAACCATCTTGGCATGCCGGAGGACGGTGATCTCCCTAGGCCGGTGCCTCGCGCCGACATCCCACGGGAGCTAGCTGTGGTCCCCGCTCCGGCGGGGGGTTACGACCCACAACTCGAGCAAGTCCGCGAGGTGCAGGCCAGGCTCAACGAGGGAATAGGAGCGCTTGAGCCGATCCGTCGGGACGTCGGACAGGCGTGGGTGGGCCAACCCCTGGCCGGAGAAATACGTCACCTGCCCCGAGGTCTCCAGCACCGCGTCGCCGACGATGTCAGGATCAGGCCGCCGCCCGCATCCAGCGGGGTTGGTCAGAACCTGGCAGCCGCAGCAATGCTCATCCGCGCGATGCCGGAGCCGTCAACCACCGAGGGTCGGCGAATCCAGGGAGAACTCAAGAATCTCCTGGAAGGCGCTGCGACCCGGCGGGCCGAGAGCACTGCCTCCCGAAGGCAAGGTTGTCCCTCGGAACCTCATGCCGCGACTTCCCGATTCATGCGGGAAGCCTCGGTCTACACCGGGCGCACGCGCAACACCGCGCCTGCGGCCCCGGGCCACCTCGGCAACGAGCACCATCGACGCGACCGTCGGGCTCACCTCGACGAAAGGGTGCGCCGAGGCTACCACCCCAGGCGTGGGGGGCGCTACGACAGCGGGGAGGATCGGAGTCCCTCGCCCGAACCACCCGGTCCGCAGGCCTTCAGTCGGGCCATCCGACGGGCGCCATTCCCGACCCGGTTCCGACCCCCGACTACTATCACAAAGTACTCGGGGGAAACGAGACCGGAACTGTGGCTCGCGGACTACCGCCTTGCCTGCCAACTGGGTGGAACGGACGACGACAACCTCATCATCCGTAACCTCCCCCTGTTCCTCTCCGACACTGCTCGCGCCTGGTTGGAGCACCTGCCTCCGGGGCAGATCTCCAACTGGGACGACTTGGTCCAAGCCTTCGCTGGCAATTTCCAGGGCACATACGTGCGCCCCGGGAATTCCTGGGACCTTCGAAGCTGCCGGCAACAGCCGGGAGAGTCGCTCCGGGACTATATCCGGCGATTCTCGAAGCAGCGCACCGAGCTGCCCAACATCACCGACTCGGATGTCATCGGCGCGTTCCTCGCCGGCACCACTTGCCGCGACCTGGTGAGCAAGCTGGGTCGCAAAACCCCCACCAGGGCGAGCGAGCTGATGGACATCGCCACCAAGTTCGCCTCTGGCCAGGAGGCGGTCGAGGCTATCTTCCGAAAAGACAAGCAGCCCCAGGGCCGCCCATCGGAAGAGGCTCCCGAGGCGTCTGCTCCGCGCGGCACCAAGAAGAAAGGCAAGAAGAAGTCGCAATCGAAACGCGACGCCGCTGACGCGGACCTTGTCGCCGCCGCCGAGTATAAGAACCCTCGGAAGCCCCCCGGAGGTGCGAACCTCTTCGACAAGATGCTCAAGGAGCCGTGCCCCTACCATCAGGGGCCCATCAAGCACACCCTCGAGGAGTGCGTTATGCTTCGGCGTCACTTCCACAGGGCCGGGCCACCCGCCGAGGGTGGCAGGGCCCGCGACGACGACAAGAACGAAGATCACCTAGCAGGAGAATTCCCCGAGGTCCGCGACTGCTTCATGATCTATGGAGGGCATGCGGCGAATACCTCGGCTCGGCACCGCAAGCAAGAGCGCCGGGAGGTCTGCTCGGTAAAGGTGGCGGCGCCAGTCTACCTAGACTGGTCCGACAAGCCCATCACTTTCGACCAGGCCGACCACCCCGATCATGTGCCGAGCCCGGGGAAATACCCGCTCGTCGTCGACCCCGTTGTCGGCGATGTCAGGCTCACCGAGGTCCTGATGGATGGGGGCAGCTGCCTCAACATCATCTACGCCGAGACCCTCAAGCTCCTGCGTGTCGATCTGTCCTCCGTCCGAGCAGGCGCCGCGCCCTTCCACGGGATCATCCCTGGGAAGCGCGTCCAGCCCCTCGGGCGACTCGACCTCCCCGTCTGCTTCGGGACACCCTCCAACTTCCGAAGGGAGACCCTGACGTTCGAGGTGGTCGGGTTCCGAGGAACCTACCACGCCGTGCTAGGGAGGCCATGCTACGCGAAGTTCATGGCCGTCCCCAACTACACCTACCTGAAGCTCAAGATGCCGGGCCCCAACGGGGTCATCACCGTCGGCCCCACGTACAAACACGCGTTCGAATGCGACGTGGAGTGCGTGGAGTACACCGAGGCCCTCGCCGAGTCCGAGGCCCTCATCGCCGACCTGGAGAACCTCTCCAAGGAGGTGCCAGACGTGAAGTGCCACGCTGGCAACTTCGAGCCAGCGGAGACGGTCAAGGCCGTCCCTCTCGACCCTAGTGGCGACACCACCAAGCAGGTCCGGATCGGTTCCGGGCTCGACCCCAAATAGGAAGCAGTGCTCGTCGACTTTCTCCGCGCAAACGCCGACGTCTTTGCGTGGAGTCCCTCGGACATGCCCGGCATACCGAGGGATGTCGCCGAGCACTCGCTGGATATTCGGGCCGGAGCCCGACCCGTCAGGCAGCCTCTGCGCCGATTCGACGAGGAGAAGCGCAGAGCGATTGGCGAAGAGATCCACAAGCTAATGGCAGCAGGGTTCATCAAAGAGGTATTCCATCCCGAATGGCTTGCCAACCCTGTGCTTGTGAGGAAGAAAGGGGGGAAATGGCGGATGTGTGTAGACTACACTGGTCTCAACAAAGCATGCCCGAAGGTTCCCTACCCTCTGCCTCGCATCGACCAAATCGTGGATTCCACCGCTGGGTGCGAAACCCTGTCCTTCCTCGATGCCTACTCAGGGTATCACCAGATCCGGATGAAAGAGTCCGACCAGCTCGCGACTTCTTTCATCACGCCGTTCGGCATGTACTGCTATGTCACCATGCCGTTCGGATTGAGGAATGCGGGCGCGACGTACCAGCGGTGCATGAACCATGTGTTCGGCGAACACATCGGTCGCACAGTCGAGGCCTACGTCGATGACATCGTAGTCAAGACAAGGAAGGCTTCCGACCTCCTCTCCGACCTTGAAGTGACATTCCGGTGTCTCAAGGCGAAAGGAGTCAAGCTTAATCCTGAGAAGTGTGTCTTCGGGGTCCCCCGAGGCATGCTCCTAGGGTTCATCGTCTCCGAGCGAGGCATCGAAGCCAACCCGGAGAAGATCGCGGCCATCACCAGCATGGGACCCATCAAGGACTTAAAAGGGGTACAGAGGGTCATGGGATGCCTCGCGGCCTTGAGCCGCTTCATCTCACGCCTCGACGAAAGAGGTCTGCCTCTGTACCGCCTCTTAAGGAAGGCCGAGTGTTTCGCTTGGACCCCTGAGGCCGAGGAAGCCCTCGGCAACCTGAAGGCGCTCCTTACAAAGGCGCCTGTCTTGGTGCCCCCGGCGGACGGAGAAGCCCTCTTGGTCTACGTCGCCGCGACCACTCAGGTGGTTAGCGCCGCGATTGTGGTCGAAAGGCAAGAGGAAGAGCATGCATTGCCCGTTCAGAGGCCGGTCTACTTCATCAGCGAAGTGCTGTCCGAGACTAAGATCCGCTATCCATAAGTTCAAAAGCTGCTGTATGCTGTGATCCTGACGAGGCGGAAGCTGCGACACTACTTCGAGTCTCATCCGGTAACTGTGGTGTCATCCTTCCCCCCTGGGGGAGATCATCCAGTGCCGAGAGGCCTCGGGCAGGATCGCAAAGTGGGCGGTGGAAATCATGGGCGAAACGATCTCGTTCGCCCCTCGGAAGGCCATCAAGTCCCAGGTGTTGGCGGATTTCGTGGCCGAATGGGTCGACACCCAGCTGCCAACGACTCCGATCCAACCGGAGCTCTGGACCATGTTTTTCGACGGGTCGCTGATGAAGACGGGGGCCGGCGCGGGCCTGCTCTTCATCTCGCCCCTCGGAAAGCACTTGCGCTACGTGCTGCGCCTCCATTTCCCGGCATCCAACAATGTGGCCGAGTACGAAGCTCTGGTCAACGGATTGCGGATCACCATCGAGCTAGGGGTCAGACGCCTCGACGCCCGCGGTGATTCGCAGCTCGTCATCGACCAAGTCATGAAGAACTCCCACTGCCGCGACCCGAAGATGCAGGCCTACTGCGACGAGGTTCGGCGCCTGGAAGACAAGTTCTTCGGGCTCGAGCTCAACCACATCGCTCGGCGCTACAACGAAACCGCAGACGAGCTGGCTAAGATAGCCTCGGGGCGAACGACAGTCCCCCCGGACGTCTTCTCCCGGGATCTGCATCGACCCTCCGTCAAGCTCGACGACGCGCCCGAGCCCGAGGTACCCTCGGCACAGCCCGAGGTACCCTCGGCCCCCGAGGGCGGGGCACTGAACATCGAGGAAGGGCAAAGCGGGGCCACGCCAGATCAAGATTGGCAGGCCCCGTACCTGCAATATCTTCGCCGAGGAGAGCTACCCCTCGACCAAGTCGAGGCTCGGCGGGTAGCGCGACGCGCCAAGTCATTCGTCTTGCTGGGCGACGAAGAGGAGCTCTACCATCGCAGCCCCTCGGGCATCCTCCAGCGATGCATCTCCATCGCCGAAGGTCGGGAACTGCTGCAAGAAATACACTCGGGGGCTTGCGGCCACCACGCAGCGCCCCGAGCCCTTGTCGGAAATGCTTTCCGGCAAGGCTTCTACTGGCCAACGGCGGTGGCTGATGCCACTAGAATTGTCCGCACCTGCGAAGGGTGCCAATTCTACGCGAAGCGGACACGCCTGCCCGCTCAGGCTCTGCAGACAATACCCATCACCTGGCCCTTCGCTGTATGGGGTCTGGACCTCGTCGGTCCCTTGCAGAAGGCGCCCGGGGGCTACACGCACCTGCTGGTCGCCATCGACAAATTCTCCAAGTGGATCGAGGTCCGACCTCTGAACAGCATCAGGTCCGAGCAGGCGGTGGCATTCTTCACCAACATCATCCATCGCTTCGGGGTCCCGAACTCCATCATCACCGACAACGGCACCCAGTTCACCGGCAAAAAATTCTTGGATTTTTGCGAGGATCACCATATCCGGGTGGACTGGGCCGCTGTGGCTCATCCCATGTCGAATGGGCAAGTAGAGCGTGCCAACGGCATGATTCTATAAGGGCTCAAGCCTCGGATCTACAACGACCTCAACAAGTCCGGCAAGCGATGGATGAAGGAACTCCCCTCGGTGGTCTGGAGCCTAAGGACGACGCCGAGTCGTGCCACGGGCTTCACGCCGTTTTTCCTGGTCTACGGGGCGGAAGCTATCTTGCCCACTGACCTGGAAAACGGCTCCCCGAGGGCGAGGGCCTACACCAAACAAAGCAACCAAGCTAGCCGAGAGGAATCGCTGGACCAGCTGGAGGAAGCTCGGGACAGGGCCTTACTACACTCGGCGCGGTACCAACGGTCCCTGCGACGCTACCACGCCCGAGGGGTCCGGTCCCGAGAACTCCAGGTAGGGCGATCTGGTGCTCCGGCTGCGGCAAGACGCCCGAGGGAGGCACAAGCTCACGCCCCCCTGGGAAGGGCCATTCGTCATCGCCAAAGTTCTGAAGCCCGGAACATACAAGATGGCCAACAATCAAGGCGAAATCTACGGCAACGCTTGGAACATCAAACAGCTACGTCGCTTCTACCCTTAAGATGTTTTCAAGTTGTTCATATACCTCGCACCTACGCAAAGTTTAGTCGTCAAGGAAGGGTCGGCCTAGCCTCGGCAAAGCCTGACCCTCCCTCGGGGGCTAAAAGGGGGGAGACCCCCTCTGCGTCGAATTTTTCCTCGAAAAAGGATCTCTTTTTAGCAGGATTTCTTTCGTGCTTCTTGACTACTTCGAAAAGCGGATCCTGGAAACGACGGAGTACACGTAAGCAGCCAAGGCTGACCGAGCCGAGGGACTCCTACGCCTCCGGGATACGGATACCTCACTCATCACCTTCTGCGATAAGTAACTTGCGCTCGGATAAAGCGACCCCGTGGACCGAACAAGTCTTCACGTTCGGAAGTTCTCCTGCCGAAGCGGTCCTTCAAGCTTTCTCGACTGAGTCGGGGACAGGGCCTCATGGACGGGTGAAAGTACGCGTAAGCGGCAAGGCCGACCGAGCCGAGGGATTCCCACGCCTCTGGGATGCGGATACCTCACTCGTCCCTTCCACGAAAAACAACTCTCGCTCACACAAACATCCCTGTTACCGACAGAGTCCAGATGCTCGAAACAAGAGGAAAAAAGGCGCAGCTTCGCAAGCACGGCGAGGGTGTGTTTTTTCTGGCCTCGGCGGCCGCAGAAAGCACACGCTACAAGATGATCTGATCCTGCAGGCTCGGGTCTTCACGCTGAAGGGAGCCATAGCACCCTCGGCATCGACGACGTCTTCAGCAAAGTCCGACCCAGCCTCGGGCGGCGACGCAATCCAGGGACTCCTCCGGGACCCCGGCCCGAGCAGGCGGCTCAACCGGTTACCCCCGGGGCCTCGGTCAACTGGCTTCCAAGGGCGCCAGCCCGACCCGAAGCCTCAACTGATCGACTCTGGCGTCGGCTCCGCTGACGGACAACACGACTAGGCTCCGGCCAACCAGGTTCCCATTCTCGAGCCAACTCCGCCTCTGTTCATACTGATATCGCTACCCCTGGCCTCGGGCCACCGAAGGGCGGCCGAGGGGTCTCTTTAACTAAGCTAGAGGAGCCCCAGACAACAAGGCCAAACGGGCCGAGGGATTCCTACGCCTCCGGGATACGGATACCTCACCCGTCACCTTAACACGGGGCGACTCATGCTTGGTAAAGCGGTTCAGATAACCAATAGGCGAGACTTAGTGCTCGAAAATGAGGAAAAACACGGCTCCGTGCCGAAATTACATACATGTTCAGGCCCCGACAGCCACAATGAACAGAAAACACTGGCATTCGAAGTGCCATTATGAACGGAACTCCGGTTCCCCTCTCCGCAGGTACGAACGACCCCATTCCATGGGGAAGGCCTGCGGAGCAACAGAAGACCGACGGCCGGCTCGCCACCGCCCATCCTGACTACGACGACAGTGGGTCGGCGCTGCCGCGATCTTGCCCTCGCCCCCGCCGACGCTCGAGGGGCGAGGACAGGCACGCCGGCGCGGTGGCCCGGGGCGCGGGTGGTGGCAGTGATCCCGTCGGTGACGGGGACTTCTCGAGCCGCCTCCGCCTCGGCGCCGATGGCGGGGACACCAGCCCCCCGGCAGATCCCCACTCAAATCCTCCCAAACGAGTGGGGCGCCGGCCTCCGCGCAAGGGCGCCGTCCCGATGCAAAAGCAGGACCACCCCAGAACACGAACGCCGCCCTAACGGCGCGCGGAATCATGGGTGGTCCTCCCGTGCACACGATGCGGCGGTCACCCTCCGGCAGGAGGGGCCGCCGGAAGCCCGGCCAACGACTCCGACACGCTGGAGGTGACGACGCCTGCCGTCGATCAGCCCCACGTTGTCTAAGTCCGCGCCGTCCGCAGGGCCAGCGAGCGCCTCCACCCCCAAAGGCCGCGGGAAAGGGCGACCCGCGGACCCTCGCGGAAGGAAGAGCGCCGGCTCAGCATGGCTCCCGCCCCAGCGGGGATGATGAACATCCTTGAAGCTGAGGGTGGGACCAAGATCGCAGCCCGGCTTGCTCTTCCCCACCCAGAAACCGGCGGTCACCGTCCTGGGTGATCGACGGCATGGGGGTACGGCCGGGCCGGCTGATGAAAATCCTTGAAGCCGAACGATGGCTGAGAGGTACCAACTCCCATGGAGTTGCGTTCCTCCAACGAGGAGGCGGAAAGGCGGCGGATACCCCCCATCCGGGGGCTTGGAAGATGGGAAGACACGACGCTTAAGGGAGGAAGAAGACATGGTTGCCTTCCGAAAGGAGTCTCCCTCCTTTTAAAGGCAACTCTCCCTACGTGCGCCCCCAGGCGCCACAGGCTGAGTCTTCTCCAACACGCTCCAAGGCCCTCCCCTGCGACTCGGGGGCTGGGTTCCGCATGTCATGCAAGCCGGCTCAGGGCAGAAGAAGCCAAACCGCCGCGCGTGATGCGCACGACCGTCCAGCGGTTACAAGCGACCCCCCATTTTCGCCCAGACCAACGGGCAGAAGGGGCGGGCAGCCATGCAGGCGGCATGCAACCGCGCCAGGTGGACGCGCTTCTCCAACTTCTGACACGTCAGCTTGGGAACCCAGGCCCACGCGTCGAGCAACCGGCGCGCCAGTTGCTGCATGCAAGCAACCGCACCGCTACTTGTGCCACCATCGCGCCTCTTCGGTTGCGGAGCCAATGCCGCGACTCGAGGCAACCCAACAGCGCCAGCCTGGCGCGTCG
Source organism: Zea mays (assembly GCF_902167145.1). Lineage (NCBI taxonomy): Eukaryota > Viridiplantae > Streptophyta > Magnoliopsida > Poales > Poaceae > Zea > Zea mays. The sequence goes on along the minus strand of NC_050098.1, from coordinate 40,260,605 downwards.
GTCAAAGCGACCGAAAGTGGGCCGGCAGTAATAGCGGTGGCAGGCGGGCGGGCGCAGCGGTCACGTCGTCAGCCAGGCTCGCGTCCCATCCCGGGACAGCAAGAGAGCCTCCTCTCACGGCGTGGAAACGGTGCACCCGTGACCCGTTCCTCGAACGGATCGCACACGCGCAACGGCCGCCCCGCCAACCACTCGCCCCATCGCATTAACTCCACGGCGGGACAGGCGGCGTCTCTGACGGGAGGAGCGCGCGACGCTTCACCTTCGCCATAATAACCGCGTCAGAAAAGGTACGCCACGTCGCCCGATTTCGTATCCTTTTCCGTTTTCCTCTTTCTCTATCTCTTGCAACAGGGACCGGGAAAGGGGGATGCCCCGAAAGGGATCCTTCTCCGCGAAGGAACCGGGCTCCGAGCCCCCCACTACTGATCAGGGGTTCGAAGGCTGGCCCTCCGAAGGGTTCAACAGCCGCCTCAGATCGCGTGGGCCCGACACCCACTACTGGTCAGGGGTTCGAAGGCCAGCCCCCCGAAGGGTTCCATGGCCGCCTCAGGCTACTCGGGCTCCGCGCCCATTACTGATCAGGGGTTCGAAGGCTGGCCCCCGAAGGGTTCACAGTCGCCTCAGACACCGAGCGAGGGATGACCAGGGGTACGTTCGATACATAACCGAGGCTCGGGCTGCGCTCCCGAGGTACCCTAGGACATTTCCGAGACCAGCGGGAACGATCTTGTAACGGAATCCCATCGGAGGGAGGCATCGAGCCCTCGGACCCCGTCGCTAGGGGACCGGGTCCGGCAAATCACCCGCAGGTACTTTTGGGCGTGCCTCTGGGCCCCTAGCCGACCCCCAACGAACGGGGCACGGACGTCCACTCGGATTACCCGCTTGCAGCTCACCGGAGACACCATGTTCGGTGCCCATCGAGGGTAACATGGCGCACTCCCCCCCTCCTCCTTGCGGAAAGGCGACGTAGGGGCGTATGTAAAAAGTCGAGTCTGTCCCTGATCGTCCTCTCGCCCTGTGCGGAGGCTCGGGGGCTGCTCTCGCAAAAACCGGCTCCGGTCAAATCGTTGACAGCGTCAACATACCAGCCCGAGAGCTTGGGCCCCGACCGTGCACCCGGGCTACGGCCAGTTCGCATGAGGGAACGACCAGGCCAGCCGAAGCGTTACGCGAGGTATTAAGACCTCGAAGGAGTGTAACCACTCCTCCGAGGCCTCGGGGGCTACACCCGGCGGGTGCGCTCGCGCGCACCCGCCGGAACGAAAGGCAACCGAGAAAGGCTGGTCCCCTTGCAAAAAAGTGCGACAAAAGCCTCCAAGCGAGTGCTAACACTCCCTTCGAGGCTCGGGGGCTACTGTCGGGGACCATAATTAGGGGTACCCTCAAGACGCCTAATTCTCAGCTGGTAACCCCCATCAGCATAAAGCTGCAAAGGCCTGATGGGTGCGATTAAGTCAGGGATCAGTCCACACGAGTGACTCGATCATGCTTCACCCGAGCCTAGCCTCGGCCAAGGGCAGCCGACCTCGAGAGACTTCCGTCTCGCCCGAGGCCCCCTTTTTATGGCGGACACATCACCGGCTCGCCCGAGGCCTTGGCTTCGCTCAGAAGCAACCTTGACTAAATCGCCACACCGACTGACCAAATTGCAGGGGCATTTAACGCAAAGGTGGCCTGACACCTTTATCCTGACACGCGCCCCCGGCAGAGCCGAAGTGACCGCCGTCACTCCACCGCTCCACTAACCAGTCTGACAGAGGGACAGCGCCGCCTGCGCCACTCCGACTGCAGCACCACTCGACAGAGTGAGTCTGACCGACAGTCAGGTCTTGACAAAGGCGCCACGGCGAACTCCGCTCCGCCCGACCCCAGGGCTCGGACTCGGGCTAAGACCCGGAAGACGGCGAACTCCGCTCCGCCCGACCCCAGGGCTCGGAATCGGGCTAAGACCCGGAAGACGGCGAACTCCGCTCCGCCCGACCCCAGGGCTCGGACTCGGGCTAAGACCCGGAAGACGGCGAACTCCGCTCCGCCCGACCCCAGGGCTCGGACTCGGGCTAAGACCCAGAAGACGACGAAACTCCGCCTCGCCCGACCCCAGGGCTCGGACTTCGCCTCGGCCGAACGACTTCCGCCTCGCCCGACCCCATGGCTCGGGCTCGGCCACGGCAACAGAAGACGGACTCGACCTCGGCTTCGGAGGAACCCCCACGTCGCCCTGCCTAGGGCACAGACCGCCACGTCAACAGGAAGCGCCATCATCATCCTACCCCGAATCGACTCGGGTCACGGAGAACAAGACCGGCGTCCCATCCGGCCAGCTCCGCCAGAGGGGCAATGATGGCGCTCCACAAGCTCTATGACGACGGCGGCCCCCAGCTCTCTTACGGAAGCAGAACGACGTCAGCAGGGACTCGACCGCTCCAACAGCTGTCCCTCCGCCAGGCTCCGCCACACCTCCGACAGCCACGACATCACACCAGCAGGGTGCCCAGATCTCTCCGGCTGCCACATTGGCATGTACCTAGGGCGCTAGCTCTCCCTCCGCTAGACACGTAGCGCTCTGCTACACCCCCCATTGTACACCTGGATCCTCTCCTTACGACTATAAAAGGAAGGACCAGGGCCTTCTCAGAGAAGGTTGGCCGCGCGGGACCGAGGACGGGACAGGCGCTCTCTTGGGGCCGCTCGCTTCCCTCACCCGCGTGGACGCTTGTAACCCCCCTACTGCAAGCGCACCCGACCTGGCCGCGGGACTTCCACCTCTCTCACGCTCGACTCTGGCCACCTCGCCTCTCCCCCCTTCGCGCTCGCCCTCGCGCTCGACCCATCTGGGCTGGGGCACGCAGCACACTCACTCGTCGGCTTAGGGACCCCCCTGTCTCGAAACGCCGACACTTATGATCATGTCTCATGTCTTTTGAGATTTTCACATATTTGGGCTTCACTTATATCCATAAGCCTTGATATGAGTTTAAGCACTTTACCCTAGGGTTAACCACACATCAAGTCATATCAGCACAACTTATTTGAAATTTTTACCTAGTGAATGCACTCTAGGTGTAACAAACACATGATATTCCAATGCTCATTGTGACACCCCAGGTGTCAGTTTAGTGTTATGACGGGAGATTAATCCTAATCTCGGATGCTCAGTAAAAATTTCTCTTTCTCGCTCGCGTATGTCTCTGATTATCCAGATTATTCATTCACATTTCGCCGAATTCAGAATTTTTAAATCTCACAGAAGGCCAATTTTGGAGCCTGTTAAAACTTTTAATTCTCGGCACGAATGCGAACTTGATAATCCATCTCGAATTATAAATCTCATCGAAAGCTCATTTAATCAAACTCTCGACGACTGTTATCTGATCTGAGCCCGCATCTAAATTCCTCGAACTTCGATCGATGTCCGACTATTTTATCCGAGTCCGTACTCTTAAACGGAATACTCAGTATGTCGCCCTCTAATTAATTCTTACTCGACTCAGCCCAGTATCTTTGTATCTAAACCGAATTCAAAACTCCCTCCGACAGCGATTTTAAAATGTCACGATTCGCTTTCTCCGACTAAAATTCAAAGCCGATCAGAAATCTGAGAGACACATTTATTTCTAAAATAGTGCGCGATGAATTATTTCCGAGCGAAATCAAATCCAACTCTCGGCCGAATTAATCGCTCAATCGTCCGTTCGCCGAAACTCTAATTCGCTCTGTTCTCTGTAGAAACGAATTCCGCGGGAGCATTTTTATTCGGAAAAATAATTTAGCGCAGCCCGTTTGCGCGTTTGGGCCAGCCCAAACCAGCCCAATTGGGCCCATTTGAAACCCTAACCCTAGGGTTTCTCTATAAATACGGATCCCTCTCCCTTGCCCTTGGTCATTTTGCATTCCCACCCCTATTGTTTTTCCAGCCGCCATCAGCCTTTTCTCCCCCACGCCTTCTTCCCCAACGCGCAGGGAGCTTCCTCCCTTCCTCCCATGGCGCCCAGGCCTGCTCCTCCCTCGGCTGGCCTCCCTTCTCCCCTCGGCTCCTTCCTGCAGGGGCGAGCTCCATCTCTGCAGTAGCCGAGCACCCCCACAGCCATGGCGCCCTTCCCCAGCGACGCCCCTCTGCAGCTCGCCCCTCTCTGTCCATGGCCGCCAGCAGGCTCTCCATGGCCGGCGCCCCTCTCCATTTTCCCCTGCTCCATGGTGCCCTTCCTCTCTCTGCTGACCCTGGACGCCACCCTTCTCAAGTTCAAGTGAGCGCAGGGCAGCAGCACCTCCCTCCCTGGATCCATGGCGCTCGGCAGCAGGGTGTCTCCATGGTCGACCAGCAACCTCGTTGGTCGAGCTCCCCAGCGTTTCCCCCTGCTATCCATGGCATGGGCGAGCTCCCTCCGCGGCTGCTTCCAGCCCAACTCGGTGCCCTTGCTGCCGGCGAGTAGCAGCTCCCTAGATCCATGGCGCCGGTGAAGCTCGAGCAGCCAAGCTCCCATGGGCGCCACCCCCCCTGCAGCTTCCCCTTGCCGGCGCCCAGAAAATGCAGCAACAACAACCTCCTCTCTTCCCCCACAAAACAGCAGCCCCAGATCCCCTCCACATCGCGTGCTTCGTTCGATCTGCGCAGTCCCGACCCACATCGTCGTGTTGGTGTTTGGGACAGCTCCATGCCGCGTCATCGCTCTGCGCAGTTCGACCGTTTATGCGCCTCACTTCGCCGGATCTGCGCAGCCCCAACATCGACGCCGTTCACCCTCGGTGAGACGACGACGATCCTTATTGATTCCACATCGGCTTTGTTCTCCGGTGATTAATTGTGTATATGTGCTGTTTTTGTTTTGTTTGTGGAGGAGAGAAACCCCGTGTTTAGGAGAAGGCAAGTCGTTCAACGCTCGTCGGATGTTCGGAGCGATGCACAAATCGGAATCGCCATCGTCCTTACAAACACCGATTGGGTTTGTTTATGGTGAGCCGATGTATGTCGCTCTCGGTCGACTCGATTAATTATTTTGAATGGATGTGTGTAAAATGTTTCGGTTATGCGCATTGGTAGGATCGCGTTTGCGATTGGAGAACAAGAGGTTATTTGATGTGTGCGAATTGTAGTGAGTCTAATTAGGTTTTGATCGATGAAGTGCATGTGTGATTATGTGTGTGAAAATACTTTTGTATGAATGGAAGCGTGTAGAGAGGAAAATGAAGTAGAAAAGAACTCTGATGTTTTTATATCTTGGTAGGAAAAATATGTGATGTGTGGTTTGATGCGAAAAACTAAGTTACAAAATGCGGGTTAAGTTTTGGGAGATGTATCGATATGCGTTTATGTGAAAAGTATAATTGTTTTATGCATTATGATGGGATTCATGATTATCTAGGGAGTATATTTATTGATGTGACAAGTAGTTTAGAAAATGCTAGTTGCGTAGAGGATAAATTATTAAAACATGAGTTTCGGAGTTTATATATTAGTGGTCGCGCCACGTTGATTGAAGTGTCTCGAGTGCACGCCACCATATGGTTGTATGCGAGACAAGGTTATGCGCATGGTGAGTTTAGTAAAAATCCATCGGTGTCACTTGTGCTAAGTTGAGGTTTATTTGCGCGTAGAAAGTAATAACGTGTTTAATACCTATAAGTCTTAGTCGATACTAGAAATTGTTTTGGCTTATATAGAGAGGTGGTGACATGCTGAAGTAGTCATCGCTTCCTCTATGTTTATAAGTCGAGTCGAGTCGATGCACATTATGTGTTTGTTAAATTATGCTTCGCATATAGTGTATGATTGTGCTCACGATTTCGAGTAGACGCTTCAAGTAAATCAAGTAGATTTGTGATACAAGTGTGTAATGGAGTTAGTTGTTTTAGGATAATTATTGAAATACCCGGTTCGTAGGATAAACATGTATGCATTCATGATTTGGGAAGTAAATGCGTGGTGACTGCAATTTGGAGATTTGTGATTTACGATTCATATGAGTTGGTCGGTGTGCGAATATACTTGTGAATCTGCGTGTTTATAAAAATGTTGTAGTATATGTTGCGTCTCGGATTGCGGCAATAATAGTCAAGTTGACGTGTATGTTATTTAGCGGCGATGTCGTTGCTCTAGTTAACCGAATTGCTAGATGACGTGGTTAAGCCCGTAATCACGGTGAATTGCTTGTTGTAGTCTAAATATGTATGTTATGGTCGCGGGTAAAAAGTAGTAGTGTTCATGTGATGTCTAAGTTGAAATGCAAATTATTGGGTGAAAAGCGCTTCGATGTTGATTATCGTGGAGAACGCGTGGTTAATTGAGTATGGTAAATCTAGAGCACGAAATGACTTGGATAAAATTTATGAGTCAACTTGATGGTCCTAATTTGACTAATTTAACTCTAATCAACGGAGAAGTGTTAGAATAATTGAAGTCTCTAGAACACGACTAATTCTTGAATTATATAGGAGCTGAAATTTATTGATTGTTGTTTTGGACTGCACGCGCTGTTTTAGTTGTGCTATATGTTTGATGAACTAAATTGTGTTTTCTGTAGATATGTGCTATAGAAAAGTGGTAGATAACTTTATTATCTTGCTGATGTTAAAATTTGACAGCCACAGGTCTAACAGTTTAGGAGTTGTGCTTTTTACAAATTCAGTAACTGAATCTGTCCAAATTCTGTACAGATTTCAGAAATTGTATTGTTTGCTCAATTTAATGTTGCAACCTGTTCATGATCATTATAAGAAAGTTGTAGAGGCTTTTCTTATCTTGCTTGTGTTAAAATTTCATAACTATAGGCCTGACGGTTTAAGAGTTATGAATTTTACAAACTGCTTGCTGTGTTCTGTCCACCGTCAGAACAGATTTCGAAAACTGTGTTGTTTGATTTAGTTAAACATTGAATCACTTCTTAGTGATTATAAAAGTTATGTAGTTCTTTTGCTGAGCTTTTCAAAAAGTCTTGGATCACTCTTTTTGGTGGTCTGAAGATTAAGTTATGGATGTTTGAAGTCTGAAGACTGAATCTGTCCAATTCTGGACAGCAAAGCCTTCTACTGTATTTTATCCTTAGTTAACTATTGAATCACCTTAAGATGTTTATAAGTGATATGTAGACAATTTTATTACCTTTCCAGAAAGTCTAGGATCACCTTGTTTGGATGCCTGAATCTTCAGTTATGAATTTTTAAAGTCATAAGTCTGAATCTGTCCAAATCTGGACAGCACTGTTGTGTTAACACCTTTTGACCTTGCTAAGTGTTTAATCATGCTGTGATGACAATACCAAAGTTGTAAAGCACTTTTCAAGCTTTCTAGAAAGTCCTAGTTTACTATTTTTGAGTAAATATCTTGTGAGTTATGACTGAAACAAATGACTGCTGTATTGCTGTCCAAAAATTCTGCTAGTGCTCATTTGATTGTTAGTTCACCCGTTTGGCTAAAAATGTTTGGTTAGCACTTAAATAAATGTAGACTTGCCATGACTAAGCTTAATATTGCCTAAGTGTCCTGTTTTATATGTTTCTTCTCTAGTTGATTGTGATATAGGAGTTCATAGACATGAATGCCTAGGTCCTATTTAAACTTACGTTGTATTGGTTGCTCTTGTACGGTCAATAGAAGAACAAATGAACGATTAAGGTGAGCGTAGTAAATGCGTGTACTTGTGATGTCGTGGTCATGTTGCGTAAATAAATAAAATGTTGTCATCTTTTTAATGGTGTTAATGTTGAACGCCGATGCCGTGTAGATAACTAAAGCTAACATGTAGTTATCTACGGTGTCTTCCACTTTAATGTTTAGTTCGCCACTGTGTCTTTGTATATCGTGTGCTATTTTTGTGCTACTTTCATTATGTTCATACATATGCATCTTGCACCTCATATAGGACCGAGAGATGATGATCGAGCTAGTGATGTGGTGCCAACCACAAGATGCAGTCGGTGGACAACCTAAGGAAGGATGGACATAACCAGTGGATGCTCGCCAAGCGAGTGCCACCCAGCAAACACTATCTAAGTGTTAAATTAAAGGCAAGCCCCGGTTTTATGCATAACCGTTATATATGCTATTTTACTACACTTAATGTTTGTAGGCTTGTACCGTGCACTTAAGTGTAGGAGTTGAATGAAACCCTAGTTGCATGAACTCAGGATTCCCTTTGAGATGGATACTAGTATGCTAGGTCGAGTAGCTGCTTTATTAAATAGGGATCTCGGTAGAAGTCGAGTGATTTTTCTAGCACTCGCGCGAGGTCAGGACATTGATTGTACCCACTTTCATATCATACTGATGTTGGTCTGTGGACACGGATCCATGGGGATGCGTGGTCTACGAGAGGAAATTGGAATAAGGATTAACGTGCGGATACCTGTGTCAAGCGTTTGAACGTACTAAACATATGCCGAGAAATATGGTAAATCGGTAAGCCTAGTACCTGATTGAACCTGGCAGTAGACTTTGCCCCTCACGCGACCTGAGACGAGGTCTCCCATTCCGGTTATGGTGGGTACAAGTGCGGTCACTGCACGACGGCCAGTCGGGGTCAGTGAGGCATTGTACGCCAAGGCGGTGAGCCCTGATCTGCTGACGGGGAATCGATGGGGACGGTTGATGTGTGTGGGGACGGAGTGCCCCTACATGTCGTGTGTTTAGGTTTACCTTGCAAGGATAAAAACTCGATTCGAATCGTCTGCTTCTCGCAGCTAATGAGACTGCTTGATCTATTGTACTGCATTGAGTAATAAGTGGAAATGAGGTGACTGGCAAAAAGATGTTGATTGCAATAATGTTTGATACCATGTATGATTAGCTAGGTACACATCTAGTTACAAAGGATCATACTAAAACTTGAAAAGCTAAAACTTGATTTTAGACTCAGCTAGTGCTTTTGGCAAACCAAACCCCTCAGCCAAACAGCTGCATGTCTAGAGGTAGAGGAGTAGACTCCTCACACCGGGTAAGTCTAGCTGAGTATTAGTATACTCAGCCTTGCTTGTGGCATAATTTTTGCAGGTACTCCTTAGGATGATTGGTTGCTGGTGTGACTTGGCCTTCATCCCCGCCACCGGGATAGATGGTCGAGTGGGTTACTGCTTCCGCAGGAGAGGACCAGGAGGAGTAGCGTGGCCAGGCTTCGCCATGTTACTCGGTTTTCTCCGTTAGTTATTTCTGCTGCATTAAAACTTATGGTTATTATTTCTGAAACTCCGATAATGTAATCACTAATTATACTTATTAAATTTGTGGTATTATGTTTTATTGTATTTTTCTGTGCCTCACCTTCGTGTGAGCTAGTGGTATTCGATCCTGGTTAAGTGGCTTTATCGGACTAGATCCGAGGGACTGACGGGTTATTCCTATTTAAGTGTGGTCTAGCCTCTAAAGCAGGACTTAGGCACTTAAGTTGGAATAATTCGGGCGGTTCCGCCACAGCTGGTATCGGAGCGAATACCATCACAGAGAAGTCAATAAGTCATGATTACCAACCTTTTCTAAAGTAAAACTTGCTAGAAACCAAAGTTGGATAGATCGTCAGGACGATCAGGATAGACCTAGGACGAGAAGCCATAGGACATAGATGGGTAGCTAGGTGGCTATTTATATAGGCCATAAAGGCTACTATTGCTACTAGCAGGATGTTGTAGAAGCATCCGAAAAATTAGTTAGGTCTGAGAAGACGACTAAAATGAGCATGCATCATGATTGTCGCATTATAATTATCTCTTGTGCACTAACATGCTTCTCTCACCTATATTCCAATAATAAGAACTTGTGAATAATGTGGTGTACTGCTATATTAGACATGCCTTACCTCGTGTTAGATTGGTAAGTCTTGTTAGGTTGTGTTATGTGTTTCTCTTGCCTTGCTATCTAGGTGGTATTGAAATTGATCAACCCTTTTTGCAAAAAAATGTGTTGTTTGTTTCCTCATAAAAAGACACCCCCGCTTTAACAACCTTGACTTTAGCGAGTGAAACCTCAAAAAAAAATATATTTGTGCTTGTTTTGGTGTTTCTAGCCCTTGTGTGTTTGACACTTGAAATTGCACCTGCACAACTTATAGACACCCATAGCTTGACCGTTAAACCAACCCAAGTCTCCGGGTGCACTTGTTGCGTCTAAGAAAAAAAAATTGTTGTTTGGTGTCTAGTTGCGCAAACCATGACCAAGCCATGTTTCTTTCCCTAAATCCTTGCCCCTAAAACTTCATAGCATTCCTGTTGACCATCTAGCTGATCTTGTTGCCTACCTCTCCTTTCGCATGGATCTGGTGATCTCTTTCCTTGTGAATCATGTTGTGGCTTTATCATCCGAATCTCTGGATTCCTTACTGAATCTGCCCCGTTATCTGGTTATCTGCTATAACCCGTTCTCAAGTATCAGATGTTGATCTTGCCTAAATCTCTCATTTCTGGTCATTCTCATACCCCCTTCTCCGAGGATCATGACGATGTTTTATCAATTTTATCTCTAAATGGTGTATCCATCGGGTTCAATGGATTCCGTTGTTGTCCTTGGTTCTCATGTCTCTAAAAGCTCAACAATCTGTTTTGATCTCATGGTCGGTTCATCCTCATATCAAATCTCGTGCTAATATCTGATCTGATAATCTCCATGTTGATCATAAAATAGTTCTCTGAGTTAAATAAAAATTCTCATGTGATGCTCTTTTGCCAATAATCTTTGCTTCAACTTTAGTCACATTTTCTGAGCCATACTCTCATGGGCTCCATCTATCTATGCTATGTGAATTTCTTATTGGTTACGTTTGGTAATGGTGTCATGACTAACGACTGATGGTGCCGCGACGAGACCGAGAGCCTACTATGGTGCACACATGGTTGAGCTACTCGGCACGCGCTGGTATCGTGGTTAATAGTTGTGATCCATTGCGAGACTATACTGATGTGCTGCCTTTTGTGGATATTCTCTCAAGGTGATCGCTGCATTTTGTCTCAACATGCCGCGATATTCTATCCAAATCTATCTTCGGTATCTTGTCAGATACCCTTTCACGAATTTGCATCTATCTTCAGCCTGGGCGTTACATGCTTCTCCACCCTTGAAGACCCTCATCTGAATCTCGGGACGAGATTCTTTTTAAGGGGGGAAGGCTGTGACACCCCAGGTGTCAGTTTAGTGTTATGACGGGAGATTAATCCTAATCTCGGATGCTCAGTAAAAATTTCTCTTTCTCGCTCGCGTATGTCTCTGATTATCCAGATTATTCATTCACATTTCGCCGAATTCGGAATTTTTAAATCTCACAGAAGGCCAATTTTGGAGCCTGTTAAAACTTTTAATTCTCGGCACGAATGCGAACTTGATAATCCATCTCGAATTATAAATCTCATCGAAAGCTCATTTAATCAAACTCTCGACGACTGTTATCTGATCTGAGCCCGCATCTAAATTCCTCGAACTTCGATCGATGTCCGACTATTTTATCCGAGTCCGTACTCTTAAACGGAATACTCAGTATGTCGCCCTCTAATTAATTCTTACTCGACTCAGCCCAGTATCTTTGTATCTAAACCGAATTCAAAACTCCCTCCGACAGCGATTTTAAAATGTCACGATTCGCTTTCTCCGACTAAAATTCAAAGCCGATCAGAAATCTGAGAGACACATTTATTTCTAAAATAGTGCGCGATGAATTATTTCCGAGCGAAATCAAATCCAACTCTCGGCCGAATTAATCGCTCAATCGTCCGTTCGCCGAAACTCTAATTCGCTCTGTTCTCTGTAGAAACGAATTACGCGGGAGCATTTTTATTCGGAAAAATAATTTAGCGCAGCCCGTTTGCGCGTTTGGGCCAGCCCAAACCAGCCCAATTGGGCCCATTTGAAACCCTAACCCTAGGGTTTCTCTATAAATACGGATCCCTCTCCCTTGCCCTTGGTCATTTTGCATTCCCACCCCTATTGTTTTTCCAGCCGCCATCAGCCTTTTCTCCCCCACGCCTTCTTCCCCAACGCGCAGGGAGCTTCCTCCCTTCCTCCCATGGCGCCCAGGCCTGCTCCTCCCTCGGCTGGCCTCCCTTCTCCCCTCGGCTCCTTCCTGCAGGGGCGAGCTCCATCTCTGCAGTAGCCGAGCACCCCCACAACCATGGCGCCCTTCCCCAGCGACGCCCCTCTGCAGCTCGCCCCTCTCTGTCCATGGCCGCCAGCAGGCTCTCCATGGCCGGCGCCCCTCTCCATTTTCCCCTGCTCCATGGCGCCCTTCCTCTCTCTGCTGACCCTGGACGCCACCCTTCTCAAGTTCAAGTGAGCGCAGGGCAGCAGCACCTCCCTCCCTGGATCCATGGCGCTCGGCAGCAGGGTGTCTCCATGGTCGACCAGCAACCTCGTTGGTCGAGCTCCCCAGCGTTTCCCCCTGCTATCCATGGCATGGGCGAGCTCCCTCCGCGGCTGCTTCCAGCCCAACTCGGTGCCCTTGCTGCCGGCGAGTAGCAGCTCCCTAGATCCATGGCGCCGGTGAAGCTCGAGCAGCCAAGCTCCCATGGGCGCCACCCCCCCTGTAGCTTCCCCTTGCCGGCGCCCAGAAAATGCAGCAGCAACAACCTCCTCTCTTCCCCCACAAAACAGCAGCCCCGGATCCCCTCCACATCGCGTGCTTCGTTCGATCTGTGCAGTCCCGACCCACATCGTCGTGTTGGTGTTTGGGACAGCTCCATGCCGCGTCATCGCTCTGCGCAGTTCGACCGTTTATGCGCCTCACTTCGCCGGATCTGCGCAGCCCCAACATCGACGCCGTTCACCCTCGGTGAGACGACGACGATCCTTATTGATTCCACATCGGCTTTGTTCTCCGGTGATTAATTGTGTATATGTGCTGTTTTTGTTTTGTTTGTGGAGGAGAGAAACCCCGTGTTTAGGAGAAGGCAAGTCGTTCAACGCTCGTCGGATGTTCGAAGCGATGCACAAATCGGAATCGCCATCGTCCTTACAAACACCGATTGGGTTTGTTTATGGTGAGCCGATGTATGTCGCTCTCGGTCGACTCGATTAATTATTTTGAATGGATGTGTGTAAAATGTTTCGGTTATGCGCATTGGTAGGATCGCGTTTGCGATTGGAGAACAAGAGGTTATTTGATGTGTGCGAATTGTAGTGAGTCTAATTAGGTTTTGATCGATGAAGTGCATGTGTGATTATGTGTGTGAAAATACTTTTGTATGAATGGAAGCGTGTAGAGAGGAAAATGAAGTAGAAAAGAACTCTGATGTTTTTATATCTTGGTAGGAAAAATATGTGATGTGTGGTTTGATGCGAAAAACTAAGTTACAAAATGCGGGTTAAGTTTTGGGAGATGTATCGATATGCGTTTATGTGAAAAGTATAATTGTTTTATGCATTATGATGGGATTCATGATTATCTAGGGAGTATATTTATTGATGTGACAAGTAGTTTAGAAAATGCTAGTTGCGTAGAGGATAAATTATTAAAACATGAGTGTCGGAGTTTATATATTAGTGGTCGCGCCACGTTGATTGAAGTGTCTCGAGTGCACGCCACCATATGGTTGTATGCGAGACAAGGTTATGCGCATGGTGAGTTTAGTAAAAATCCATCGGTGTCACTTGTGCTAAGTTGAGGTTTATTTGCGCGTAGAAAGTAATAACGTGTTTAATACCTATAAGTCTTAGTCGATACTAGAAATTGTTTTGGCTTATATAGAGAGGTGGTGACATGCTGAAGTAGTCATCGCTTCCTCTATGTTTATAAGTCGAGTCGAGTCGATGCACATTATGTGTTTGTTAAATTATGCTTCGCATATAGTGTATGATTGTGCTCACGATTTCGAGTAGACGCTTCAAGTAAATCAAGTAGATTTGTGATACAAGTGTGTAATGGAGTTAGTTGTTTTAGGATAATTATTGAAATACCCGGTTCGTAGGATAAACATGTATGCATTCATGATTTGGGAAGTAAATGCGTGGTGACTGCAATTTGGAGATTTGTGATTTACGATTCATATGAGTTGGTCGGTGTGCGAATATACTTGTGAATCTGCGTGTTTATAAAAATGTTGTAGTATATGTTGCGTCTCGGATTGCGGCAATAATAGTCAAGTTGACGTGTATGTTATTTAGCGGCGATGTCGTTGCTCTAGTTAACCGAATTGCTAGATGACGTGGTTAAGCCCGTAATCACGGTGAATTGCTTGTTGTAGTCTAAATATGTATGTTATGGTCGCGGGTAAAAAGTAGTAGTATTCATGTGATGTCTAAGTTGAAATGCAAATTATTGGGTGAAAAGCGCTTCGATGTTGATTATCGTGGAGAACGCGTGGTTAATTGAGTATGGTAAATCTAGAGCACGAAATGACTTGGATAAAATTTATGAGTCAACTTGATGGTCCTAATTTGACTAATTTAACTCTAATCAACGGAGAAGTGTTAGAATAATTGAAGTCTCTAGAACACGACTAATTCTTGAATTATATAGGAGCTGAAATTTATTGATTGTTGTTTTGGACTGCACGCGCTGTTTTAGTTGTGCTATATGTTTGATGAACTAAATTGTGTTTTCTGTAGATATGTGCTATAGAAAAGTGGTAGATAACTTTATTATCTTGCTGATGTTAAAATTTGACAGCCACAGGTCTAACAGTTTAGGAGTTGTGCTTTTTACAAATTCAGTAACTGAATCTGTCCAAATTCTGTACAGATTTCAGAAATTGTATTGTTTGCTCAATTTAATGTTGCAACCTGTTCATGATCATTATAAGAAAGTTGTAGAGGCTTTTCTTATCTTGCTTGTGTTAAAATTTCATAACTATAGGCCTGACGGTTTAAGAGTTATGAATTTTACAAACTGCTTGCTGTGTTCTGTCCACCGTCAGAACAGATTTCGAAAACTGTGTTGTTTGATTTAGTTAAACATTGAATCACTTCTTAGTGATTATAAAAGTTATGTAGTTCTTTTGCTGAGCTTTTCAAAAAGTCTTGGATCACTCTTTTTGGTGGTCTGAAGATTAAGTTATGGATGTTTGAAGTCTGAAGACTGAATCTGTCCAATTCTGGACAGCAAAGCCTTCTACTGTATTTTATCCTTAGTTAACTATTGAATCACCTTAAGATGTTTATAAGTGATATGTAGACAATTTTATTACCTTTCCAGAAAGTCTAGGATCACCTTGTTTGGATGCCTGAATCTTCAGTTATGAATTTTTAAAGTCATAAGTCTGAATCTGTCCAAATCTGGACAGCACTGTTGTGTTAACACCTTTTGACCTTGCTAAGTGTTTAATCATGCTGTGATGACAATACCAAAGTTGTAAAGCACTTTTCAAGCTTTCTAGAAAGTCCTAGTTTACTATTTTTGAGTAAATATCTTGTGAGTTATGACTGAAACAATTGACTGCTGTATTGCTGTCCAAAAATTCTGCTAGTGCTCATTTGATTGTTAGTTCACCCGTTTGGCTAAAAATGTTTGGTTAGCACTTAAATAAATGTAGACTTGCCATGACTAAGCTTAATATTGCCTAAGTGTCCTGTTTTATATGTTTCTTCTCTAGTTGATTGTGATATAGGAGTTCATAGACATGAATGCCTAGGTCCTATTTAAACTTACGTTGTATTGGTTGCTCTTGTACGGTCAATAGAAGAACAAATGAATGATTAAGGTGAGCGTAGTAAATGCGTGTACTTGTGATGTCATGGTCATGTTGCGTAAATAAATAAAATGTTGTCATCTTTTTAATGGTGTTAATGTTGAACGCCGACGACGTGTAGATAACTAAAGCTAACATGTAGTTATCTACGGTGTCTTCCACTTTAATGTTTAGTTCGCCACTGTGTCTTTGTATATCGTGTGCTATTTTTGTGCTACTTTCATTATGTTCATACATATGCATCTTGCACCTCATATAGGACCGAGAGATGATGATCGAGCTAGTGATGTGGTGCCAACCACAAGATGCAGTCGGTGGACAACCTAAGGAAGGATGGACATAACCAGTGGATGCTCGCCAAGCGAGTGCCACCCAGCAAACACTATCTAAGTGTTAAATTAAAGGCAAGCCCCGGTTTTATGCATAACCGTTATATATGCTATTTTACTACACTTAATGTTTGTAGGCTTGTACCGTGCACTTAAGTGTAGGAGTTGAATGAAACCCTAGTTGCATGAACTCAGGATTCCCTTTGAGATGGATACTAGTATGCTAGGTCGAGTAGCTGCTTTATTAAATAGGGATCTCGGTAGAAGTCGAGTGATTTTTCTAGCACTCGCGCGAGGTCAGGACATTGATTGTACCCACTTTCATATCATACTGATGTTGGTCTGTGGACACGGATCCATGGGGATGCGTGGTCTACGAGAGGAAATTGGAATAAGGATTAACGTGCGGATACCTGTGTCAAGCGTTTGAACGTACTAAACATATGCCGAGAAATATGGTAAATCGGTAAGCCTAGTACCTGATTGAACCTGGCAGTAGACTTTGCCCCTCACGCGACCTGAGACGAGGTCTCCCATTCCGGTTATGGTGGGTACAAGTGCGGTCACTGCACGACGGCCAGTCGGGGTCAGTGAGGCATTGTACGCCAAGGCGGTGAGCCCTGATCTGCTGACGGGGAATCGATGGGGACGGTTGATGTGTGTGGGGACGGAGTGCCCCTACATGTCGTGTGTTTAGGTTTACCTTGCAAGGATAAAAACTCGATTCGAATCGTCTGCTTCTCGCAGCTAATGAGACTGCTTGATCCATTGTACTGCATTGAGTAATAAGTGGAAATGAGGTGACTGGCAAAAAGATGTTGATTGCAATAATGTTTGATACCATGTATGATTAGCTAGGTACACATCTAGTTACAAAGGATCATACTAAAACTTGAAAAGCTAAAACTTGATTTTAGACTCAGCTAGTGCTTTTGGCAAACCAAACCCCTCAGCCAAACAGCTGCATGTCTAGAGGTAGAGGAGTAGACTCCTCACACCGGGTAAGTCTAGCTGAGTATTAGTATACTCAGCCTTGCTTGTGGCATAATTTTTGCAGGTACTCCTTAGGATGATTGGTTGCTGGTGTGACTTGGCCTTCATCCCCGCCACCGGGATAGATGGTCGAGTGGGTTACTGCTTCCGCAGGAGAGGACCAGGAGGAGTAGCGTGGCCAGGCTTCGCCATGTTACTCGGTTTTCTCCGTTAGTTATTTCCGCTGCATTAAAACTTATGGTTATTATTTCTGAAACTCCGATAATGTAATCACTAATTATACTTATTAAATTTGTGGTATTATGTTTTATTGTATTTCTCTGTGCCTCACCTTCGTGTGAGCTAGTGGTATTCGATCCTGGTTAAGTGGCTTTATCGGACTAGATCCGAGGGACTGACGGGTTATTCCTATTTAAGTGTGGTCTAGCCTCTAAGGCAGGACTTAGGCACTTAAGTTGGAATAATTCGGGCGGTTCCGCCACACTCATGATGTGATGCTCAAGTTTTAGTGACAGTAACACCAGGGGTGTTACATCCTTCCCCCCATAAAAGAATCTCGTCTCGAGATTTAAAGTCCTAGGGCAAGTAGTGGAAAAGGAAACGTGTCATATTTTTATTTCCTTATTTCTTGTACAAGGCATGGGGTGGTATGGGGTCTATTTCATCTTTACAACAATTATACATATCTCACAAATTACATGAAGCTGAAAAGCTAGGGAAATTCTTTTCTAAGAAGTCTTGGGTTTCCCATGTAGCTTCATCTTCAGCATGTTGGTTCCATTGTATCTTATAAAATTTGAGAACTCTTCTTTGGGTGACCCTGTCCTTTTGATCCAGGACACGAATGGGATGTTCTGAATATGTTAAGTCTGGTTCCAAGGTAACATCCACCACATCAATGGTTCGATTAGGAACCCGAAGGCACGTCTTCAATTGGGATACATGGAACACATCGTGCACCACAGACAATGTTTTGGGTAGTTGGAGTCGGTATGCCACTAGCCCACATTGTTTAAGAATTGGAAACGAACCAATATATTGGGGTGCAAGCTTTCCTTTTACACCGAAATGAGTCACACCCTTCATTGGTGATACTTTCAGGTGCACATAATCTTTAACTTGAAAGTACAAGGGTTGGCGTCGTTTGTCTGCATGACTCTTTTTTCGAGCTTGTGCCTCTTTCAAGTTATGTATGATTCGTTGAACCTTTTCTTCCATCTCTTTCACCATATCAGGCCTAAAAACCACCTTTCTCCTGGTTCAGACCAATTCAATGGAGTTCGGCACTGTCGTCCATACAAGGCTTCAAATGGTGCCATCTTGATACTTTCTTGATAACTTTTGTTATATGAAAACTCTGCCAATGGTAAACATTCATCCCATTTTTGTGGGAATTCCAGAACACATGCTCGTAACATGTCTTCTAGTATTTGATTCACTCGCTCAGTCTGCCCACTTGTTTGGGGATGATAGGCCGAACTATGGAGCAACTTAGTACCCAGGGACTTATGTAATGCTTCCCAAAACTTGGATACAAATTGCGGTCCGCGATCTGACACTATTGTCTTTGGAACTCCATGCAGACTAAGAATACGAGCAATATATAACTGAGCATAGACCACAACTGGGTGATCTGTCTTGACGGGCAGAAAATGGGTTATCTTGGTAAGTCGATCAATTATAACCCAAATAGAATCAAATCCTTTTGTTGTCCTGGGTAATCCCACAATGAATTCCATGCTAGTGTCCTCCCATTTCCAAGTTGGGATGGGCAAAGATTGCAGTGGACCGGTAGTCTTCATATGTATGGCTTTGACACGTCTACAGGTGTCACATTTCGCCACATAGCATGCAATTTCAATCTTCATTTTTGTCCACCAATAATGTTGCTTTAAATCATGATACATCTTAGTGCTTCTAGGATGAATGGAATATCGACTAAGATGTGCTTCATCCAAAATTTGCTAGCAGACTTCATCATTTTTAGGCACAACTATGCGATTATTAAACCATATTATGCCTTGATCATCCTTTCTGAAACAATTTGCTTTGCCGACTTCTATTTTCTCATGAATATGTTTCATACCCTTATCATTCCTTTGGGCATCAATAATTCTTTGCAGAAGTATCGACTCAAGCTTCAATTGGTTTAAGATTCCATGTTGTATCATCCCCAGGTTTAACTTCTCCATTTCTTGACATAATGTGATGTTAGAGGTCTTTACTGTAAGACAATGGCAGGAAGCCTTGCGACTTATTGCATCTGCCACCACGTTGGCCTTGCCTGGGTGTAGTGAATTTCTAATTCATAATCCTTAATCAGCTCAAGCCATCTTCTCTGCCTCATGTTTAGTTCTGACTGGGTAAAAATATACTTCAAACTTTTATGATCTGTATATATATGGCAAATATTTCCCAGTAGACAATGACGCCATATTTTAAGGGCATGAACCACATCAGCTAATTCCAAGTCATGAGTTGGATAATGTTCCTCATGCCGGCGCAACTGTCTTGTAGCATATGCTATAACTCGGCCCTCTTGCATTAAGACACATCCGAGACCACTGCCTGATGCATCACAATATACATCAAAAGGCTTTTCAATATCCGGTTGAGCCAATACCGGAGCAGTGGTCAACAACACCTTCAGCTGCTCGAAGGCTTCGTTGCATCTTGAGGACCAGTTAAATTTGGTATCATTCTTCAACAGACATGTGATTGGTTTCACAACCTTGGAGAAATCCGGGATAAATCTGCGGTAATAGCCAGCCAGCCTAAGGAAACTTCGAACTTGATGTACAGTGGTTGGTGGTTTCCACTCTAAAATATCCTTGACCTTGCTGGGATCAACCGCAATCCCATTTGCAGACAATACATGTCCCAAAAATTGGATTTCCTCCAACCAAAACGCGCATTTGCTGAATTTAGCATATAATTGATGTTCCCTTAAGCGCATTAATACGATCCGTAAATGTTTAGCATGCTCCTCTTCATTCTTGGAATAAATCAAAATATCATCAATGAAGACCACCACAAATTTGTCCAACTCGGGCATAAATACTGAGTTCATTAGATATGTGAAGTGGGCAGGAGCATTTGTCAATCCGAAGGACATAACCAAATATTCGAATAATCCATACCACGTAGTAAATGCGGTCTTGGGTATATCTTTGGGTCGAATACGGATCTGATGATAGCCCGACCTGAGGTCAATTTTGGAGAATACCCATGCTCCAGTAAGTTGATCGAACAAGATATCGATCCGGGGAAGAGGGTACTTATTCTTAATAGTGACCTCATTAAGGGGTCTGTAGTCCATGCACATTCGAAGCGTTTGATCCTTCTTCTTGACAAAGATTGCGGGACACCCCAAGGTGATGAACTGGGCCGAATGAATCCCTTCTCAAGTAAGTCTTGTAATTGTGTCTTGAGCTCCGCCAATTCATTTAGTGGCATCCGGTACGATCTTCTAGAAATAGGGGCTGTACTGGGCTTCAGTTCGATCACAAACTCTACATCCCGTTCTAGAGGCAATCCAGGCAAATCTTCAGGAAATACATCCGGAAATTCACATACTACCAGAATATCCTGGATTTCTGGAATGATAGATTCATAGACTCGTCCAAATGCTTTAGCTGGAATAGCTATAGGGATGGACAGGAGAACCTCTTCATGGCCATGGTTCAACTTGATAGTCCTTAAGTCAGTGTTAAGGATAGCTTTGTGCTGCGCTAACCAATTCATGCCTAGAATTACATCTATATCTTGACCTTTCAAAACAATCTTGTTGGTGGGAAAATCCCGTTCAGCCAATGTTACTGGCACATGGAAGACTACTTCCTTAGTAAATATTTGTCCCCCGGGCGAATGAATAATAAACCCTTCCCTCGATTCAGTGCAAGGAATGCAATATTTTTCCACGAATTTCTTGCTAATGAATGTATGTGAAGCACCAGAATCAAAGAGAATGACTGATGGGTGATTAGTGAAAGGGAAATAGGCTCACACCTTTTCCTAATTGATTTTGGTGGTTGAATTGCCCAACACAAATAATTGGACTAACTAGTTTGCTCGAGATTATAAGTTCTACACGTGCCAAAGGTTCAACACAAACCAATAAAAAGTCCAAGAAAGGGTTCAAATAAAAATAGCAAAAGACAACCGAAGGCTGCCCTGGTCTGGCGCACCGGACTGTCCGGTGTGCCACTGAACAGTGTCCGGTGCACCACCGGACAGTGTCCGATGCACCAAGGAGATCAACTCCAAACTTGCCACCTTCGGGAATTCTGGGAGCCACTCCGCTATAATTCACCGAACTGTCTGGTGTAGCACCGGACTGTCCGGTGTGCCATGCGGAGCAACGGCTACCTGCGCCAATGGTCGTCTGCAACAACTACAGTGAACAGTGCCGACTGCGTGCTCAGAGGCAGAGCAGGCGCCAGATGGCGCACCGGACAGTGAACAGTACCTGTCCGGTGCACCACCGGACTGTCCGGTGGCCCACTTGTTAGAAGCTCCAACGGTCGAACCCTAACGGTTGGATGACGTAGCTGGCGCACCGGACTGTCCGGTGCGCCCTTCGACAGCAGCCTTCCCCAACGGCCACTTTGGTGGTTGGGGCTATAAATACCCCCAACCACCAACACTTCAAGGCATCCAAGTTTTCAGCCAACACATTCAATACAAGAGCTAGTGCATTCAATACAAGACACAAATAGAGTGAATCAAAATCTCTCCAAGTCCCAATTCCACTCAAAGCAATAGTGACTAGAAGAGAGAGTTTTGCCGTGTTCATTTGAGCTCTTGCGCTTGGATCGCTTTTCTTCTTCCTCCTTTCTTGTTCTCAACTCACTTGTAATCAAAGCAAGAGACACCAAGTTGTGGTGGTCCTTGTAGTGGACTAAGTGTCCCGTTTGATTGAAGAGAAAAGCTCACTCGGTCTAGGTGATCGTTTGAGAGAGGAAAAGGGTTGAAAGAGATCCGGTCTTTATGACCACCTCAACGGGGAGTAGGTTTGCAAGAACCGAACCTCGGTAAAACAAATCACCGTGTCATCCGCTCTTATTGCTTGTGATTTGTTTTCGCTCTCTCTTTCGGACTCGTTTATATTTCTAACGCTAACCCCGGCTTGTAGTTGTGCTTAAACTTTATAAATTTCAGATTTTCCTGTTCACCCCCCCTCTAGGAAACTTTCAATTGGTATCAGAGCCCGGTACTTCATTAGAGCCTAACCGCTCAAAGTGATGTCGGGAGATCACGCCAAGAAGGAGATGGTGACCAGTGAGAAGCCCGCCACAAGCCACGGGAAGGCTCCATCGGGAGAGTCCGGCAACAAGTTGAAGGGATCCCCTTCACACAACAAGACACATCGGAGTGGCGAGAAGAAAAAGAAGATGAAGAAAGTGGTCTACTACGAGATCGACTCTTCATCGCCATCCACCTCCGGCTCCGACGCGCCTTCCATCACTTCTAAGTGCCATGAGCGCAAGAAGTTTAGTAAGATTCCCCTATGCTATCCTCGCGTTTCTAAACACACTCCTTTACTTTCCGTTCCATTAGGCAAACCACCCATTTTTGAGGGTGAAGATTATTTTATGTGGAGTGCTAGAATGAAAGGTCATCTAACCTCACTCCATAAAAGCATATGGGATGTTGTTGAGTATGGAGCGCAGGTACCACAGGTGGGGGATAAGGACTATGACTCGGATGAGGCCGACCAAATACGGCACTTTAACTCCCAAGCAACAACTATACTCCTCGCCTCTCTAAGTCGAGAGGGGTATAACAAAGTGCATGGGTTAGAGACCGCCAAAGATATTTGGGATGTGCTCAAAACCGCGCATGAAGGAGATGAGGTGACAAGGATCACCAAGCGAGAGACGATCGAGGGGGAGCTCGGTCGATTCATGCTTCACCAAGGGGAGGAGCCACAAGCCATGTACAACCGGCTCAAGACCTTGGTGAACCAAGTGCGCAACCTCGGGAGCACTAAATGGGATGACCATGAGATGGTCAAGGTTATTCTTAGATCACTTGTTTTTCTTAATCCTACTCAAGTTCAATTAATTTGTGGTGATCCAATATATAAACTTATGTCTCCCGAGGAAGTGATAGGAAAGTTTGTGAGCTTTGAGTTAATGATCAAAGGCTCCAAACAAATCATCGAGCAAGGCGCACCTCCACACCCGAGGTGCAACCCGTCACCTTCAAAATGACGGAGGAGAAGAAGGAAGAGTCTACATCAAGTAGGCTTCCCATCGACGCCTCCAAGCTCGACAATGAGGAGATGGCTTTAATCATCAAAAGCTTTCACCAAATCTTCAAGCAACGGAAGAGGAGAGATTACAAGCCCCGTTCCAAAAAGGTTTGCTACAAGTGTGGTAAGCCCGGTCACTTTATAGCAAAATGTCCTATTTCTAGTGACATTGACAGGGGCGACGACAAGAAGGGAAGAAGGAAGGAGAAGAAGAAGTATTACAAGAAGAAGGGCGGCGATGCCCATGTTTGCCCGGAGTGGGACTCCGATGAGAGCTCCACCAACTCCTCCGACGACGAAGACGCCGCAAACATCGCCATCAACAAGGGTCTCCTCTTCCCCAATGTCGGCCACAAGTGTCTCATGGTAAAGGATGTCAAAAAGAAGGTAAAATCTAGAGCCTCCACTAAATATGCAATATCTAGTGATGAGGATAACTCTAGTGATGATGAGGATAACTTGCTAGCTCTTTTTGCCAACCTAAACATGCAATAAAAGGAAAAACTAAATGAACTAAAAGTAGTTATTCATGAGAAGGATGAACTCTTGGATAGCCAAGAGGACTTCCTTATTAAAGAAAACAAGAAGCATGTTAAGGTCAAAAATGCTTATGCTCGGGAAGTTGAAAAATGTGAAAAATTAACTAGTGAGCTAAGTACTTGCCATGATATTATATCCAACCTTAGAAATGATAATACTAAATTAATTGCTAAGGTTGAGAAGCTAGATGTATGTGATGATTCAATTGTTAGTCTTAGAAATGATAATGTGAAGCGTCCCGATCCTTTGGGACTCAAATGTTATACAATTACTAGTCCCAGGAGGCTAGTAATCACATTTCTTCAAATAGTTACAGAGTCTGAATAAGGTTATTACAATACCGGGGGTACAAGCTCGAGAGTGAGCCGAAAAATATAAAACACAGTGGAAGATAAAATAGCCTAGGCCACAGGCAGAACCGGGTGAAGACACAGCCCCTTCAATCAAGCATAGCAGAAAAGAAGTCTTCGGATGCTGAAAAACATAAATAAATCTGGGTGAATACACTAGGTATTTCGCAAGCCCACCCGGCTCCCGTAAAGAGAAAGTGACCTATATTGTACATGCTTCATATGGTGGGGTTGAAGTCACTCATACTTTTTCAGAGAAAGGCAGTACTCGTTGTTTGAGGTTTTCCCAAGACAATAGAAATGATACTTGCTTGACCACCACTGAGCTTCCCGCTCCCGTGGCACTACTTTCTTTCCAGAAACACACACACATTTCCCTGTTCCCGGTTGTTATAGAAACACTAATTGTCATACCATACCAGACTCGTCCATACCAGTGGACACGGACTATTCGAATAGGTTTAGACTCTGCGCAGAGGGGTACACTTTACCCACTAGTCCGGCTCTGCGATCTCATGGCCAATGAGATCCGAATCCGAAATTCTTTCCTTCCTTGCATGTCCTAACCTTAACGGTTATACTGGAAGGAGTCAGGCCACCGCCATGTCCAAACCGGACAAAACATTCCCCCTCCTTATCCTCCTAGTGCTCCCTAGCCTTCATAACCCTGGGTTGGATCACACGAGTTCAGATCGAGTGGCTGCCCACACAGCCTCGAGTGGTTGTACTTCTTATGAGTACAGGTAATGAAAGATGACAAACCGGTCCTTATATGAGAGGACAATCCTTCTGCTCACGCCTAAACCAGCTGAGCCATCACCTTAGGCCCTCCCCTAAACCAGGGAGTCTTTGATCATCCTACTCACCAGGTGATGAGGGTGAATACCCGTCATCGCACACTGTTTGGAAAACATGTTATTTGCACCCTTTGCTTATCCCATATCTTGTAATCAAAGGTAATAGTTAATGCAGGCTCTCTCATGCTCACCATGCAATTTGATTCCATCCCATACTCCAGGCTTAGGCAGTGGTAGAGAGAAATAGGTACATAATGCATCAAGGGAAGGATGGACTTGCCTTCGTCGAAGCTTTCCTGGCACAAGAGGTTTATCTCGGAGGGGTCGGGTTCTTGCCCTTCTTCCGGAGTTATAAATTCCGGAGGATCGGATCCTGATAGTCGCCAAGAGGGGGGGTGAATAGGGCGAAACTGAAATTTACAAATATAAACACAACTACAAGCCGGGTTAGCGTTAGAAATATAAACGAGTCCACGAGAGAGGGTGAAAAAACAAATCGCAACCAAATGGAGAGTGTGACACGGGATTTGTTTTACCGAGGTTCGGTTCTCGCAAACCTACTCCCCGTTGAGGAGGCCACAAAGGCCGGGTCTCTTTCAACCCTTCCCTCTCTCAAACGATCCCACAGATCGAGTGAGCTTTCTCTTCTTAATCACTTGGAACACAAAGTTCCCACAAGGACCACCACAAGTTTGGTGTCTCTTGCCTCAATTACAAGTGAGTTTGATCGCAATGAAAGAATCAAGAAAGAAGAAAGCAATCCAAGCGCAAGAGCTCGAAAGAACACAAGCAAATCTCTCTCTCTAGTCACTAGAGCGTTGTGTGGAATTTGGAGAGGATTTGATCTCTTTGGTGTGTCTAGAATTGAATGCTAGAGCTCTTGTAAGTAGTTGGGAAGTGGAAAACTTGGATGCAATGAACGGTGGGGTGGTTGGGGTATTTATAGCCCCAACCACCAAACTTGACCGTTGGTGGAGGCTGTCTGTTCGATGGCGCACCGGACAGTCCGGTGCACACCGGACATGTCCAGTGCCCCAGCCACGTCACCAGTGCCGTTGGAATCTGACCGTTGGAGTTCTGACTTCTGGGCCCGCCTCGATGTCCGGTGGCGCACCGGACATGAACTGTTCAGTGTCCGGTGCGCCGGTATGGGCGCGCCTGCCTTCTGCGCGCGCTGCGCGCGCATTTAATGCGTTGCAGGTAGCCGTTGGCGCGAAGTAGCCGTTGCTCCGAGGATGCACCGGACAGTCCGGTGCACACCGGACATGTCCGGTGAATTATAGCGGAGCAGCCTTCTTGAAATCCCGAGGCTGGCGAGTTCCAGAGCAGCGTCTTCGTTGGAGCACCGGACACTGTCCGGTGTACACCGGACAGTCCGGTGAATTATAGCGCGCCGGTTTTGGATTTTCCTGAAGGTGACGAGTTGGAGTTGGAGTCCTCTGGTGCACCGGACACTGTCCGGTGGTGCACCGGACACTGTCCGGTGGCACACCGGACAGTCCGGTGCGCCAGACCAGAGGAGCCTTCGGTTGCTCCTTTGCTCTTTTGTTGAACTCAATACTTGGTCTTTTTATTGGCTAAGTGTGAACCTTTTGCACCTGTATAACTTATATACTAGAATAAACTAGTTAGTCCAAAGATTTGTGTTGGGCAATTCAACCACCAAAATTATATAGGAACTAGGTGTAAGCCTAATTCCCTTTCAATCTCCCCCTTTTTGGTGATTGATGCCAACACAAACCAAAGCAAATATAGAAGTGCATAATTGAACTAGTTTGCATAATACAAGTGCAAAGGTTGCTTGGAATTGAGCCAATATAAATACTTACAAGATATGCATGGATTGTTTCTTCATTTTTAACATTTTGGACCACGCTTGCACCACATGTTTTGTTTTTGCAAAATCTTTTGTAAATTTTTTTTAAAGTTCTTTTGCAAATAGTCAAAGGTAAATGAATAAGAGTTTGCAAAGCATTTTCAAGTTTGGAAATTTTCTCCCCCTGTTTCAAATGCTTTTCCTTTGACCAAACAAAACTCCCCCTACATGAAATCCTCCTCTTAGTGTTCAAGAGGGTTTTGATGAATCAATTTTGAAATACTACTTTCTCCCCTTTTTGAACATATTAAGATACCAAATTGATAATTGAAAATTATATTTTAAAATTAGGTGATGGTGCGGTCCTTTTGCTTTGGGCTAATACTTTCTCCCCCTTTGGCATGAATCGCCAAAAACGGAGTCATTAGAGCCCTTTAAATTACTTTCTCCTCCTTTGGTCATAAATAAAAGAGTGAAGATTAAACCAAAGTAGGAGTCCTTTTGCTTTGCTCTCTCCCCCAAAGATAGAGAGCGGTTCGGAGTGACGACGAAGGATGAGTTACGGAGTGGAAGCCTTTGTCTTCGTCGAAGACTCCAATTCCCTTTCAATACACCTATGACTTGGTTTGAAATAGACTTCACAACACATTAGTCATAGCATATAAGAGACATGATCAAAGGTATATTTATGAGCTATGTGTGCAAGTTAGCAAAGGAAATTTCTAGAATCAAGAATATTGAGCTCATGCCTAAGTTTGGTAAAAGTTTGTTCATCAAGTGGCTTGGTAAAGATATCGGCTAATTGATCTTTAGTATTAATGTATGCAATGTCGATATCTCCCTTTTGTTGGTGATCCCTAAGAAAATGATACCGAATGGCTATGTGCTTAGTGCGGCTATGCTCGACGGGATTGTCGGCCATTTTGATTGCACTCTCATTATCACATAGCAAAGGGACTTTGGTTAATTTGTAACCGTAGTCCCGCAGGGTTTGCCTCATCCAAAGCAATTGCGCGCAACAATGACCTGTGGCAATGTACTCGGCTTCGGCGGTTGAAAGAGCGACCGAATTTTGCTTCTTTGAAGCCCAAGACACCAAGGATCTTCCCAAGAACTGGCAAGTCCCCGATGTGCTCTTTCTATTAATCTTACACCCCGCCCAATCGGCATCCGAATAACCAATTAAATCAAAAGTGGATCCCCGAGGGTACCAAAGCCCAAACTTAGGAGTATAAGCCAAATATCTCAAGATTCGTTTTACGGCCGTAAGGTGGGATTCCTTAGGGTCGGATTGGAACCTTGCACACATGCAAACGGAAAGCATAATATCCGGTCGAGATGCACATAAATAGAGTAAAGAACCTATCATCGACCGGTATACCTTTTGATCCACGGACTTACCTCCCGTGTCGAGGTCGAGATGCCCATTAGTTCCCATGGGTGTCTTGATGGGCTTGGCATCCTTCATTCCAAACTTGTTTAGAATGTCTTGAGTATACTTTGTTTGGCTAATGAAGGAGCCCTCTTGGAGTTGCTTCACTTGAAATCCTAAGAAGTACTTCAACTCCCCCCATCATAGACATCTCGAACTTTTGTGTCATGATCCTACTAAACTCTTCACATGTAGATTCGTTAGTAGACCCAAATATAATATCATCAACATAAATTTGGCATACAAACAAATCATTCTCAAGTGTTTTGGTAAATAGCGTAGGATCGGCCTTTCCGACTTTGAAGCCATTAGCAATAAGGAAATCTCTAAGGCATTCATACCATGCTCTTGGGGCTTGCTTGAGCCCATAAAGCGCCTTAGAGAGCTTATAGACATGGTTAGGGTACTCACTATCTTCAAAGCCGGGAGGTTGCTCAACATAGGCCTCTTCCTTGATTGGTCCATTGAGGAAGGCACTTTTCACGTCCATTTGATAAAGCTTAAAACCATGGTAAGTAGCATAGGCCAATAATATGCGAATTGACTCAAGCCTAGCTACGGGTGCATAGGTTTCACCGAAATCCAAACCTTCGACTTGGGAGTATCCCTTGGCCACAAGTCGTGCTTTGTTCCTTGTCACCACACCATGCTCATCTTGCTTGTTGCGGAAAACCCATTTGGTTCCTACAACATTTTGATTAGGACGTGGAACTAAATGCCATACCTCATTTCTAGTGAAGTTGTTGAGCTCCTCTTGCATCGCCACCACCCAATCCGAATCTTGTAGTGCTTCCTCTACCCTGTGTGGCTCAATAGAGGAAACAAATGAGCAATGTTCACAAAAATGTGCAACACGAGATCTAGTAGTTACCCCCTTATGAATGTCGCCGAGGATGGTGTCGACGGGGTGATCTCGTTGTATTGCTTGGTGGACTCTTGGGTGTGGCGGCCTTGGTTCTTGCTCATCCTCCTTTTCTTGATCATTTGCATCTCCCCCTTGATCATTGCCATCATCTTGAGGTGGCTCATTTGCTTGATCTTCTACTTCATCAACTTGAGCTTCAACCTCATTTTGAGTCAGTGGAGATGCTTGCGTGGAGGAGGATGGTTGATCTTGTGCTTTTGGAGGCTCTTCAGATTCCTTAGGACACACATCCCCAATGGACATGTTCCTTAGCGCTATGCACGGAGCCTCTTCATCACCTATCTCATCAAGATCAACTTGCTCTTCTTGAGAGCCGTTAGTTTCATCAAACACAATGTCACATGAGACTTCAACTAGTCCAGTGGACTTGTTAAAGACCCTATATGCCCTTGTGTTTGAGTCATAACCAAGTAAAAAGCCTTCTACAGTCTTAGGAGCAAATTTAGATTTTCTACCTCTTTTAACAAGAATAAAGCATTTGCTACCAAAGACTCTAAAATATGAAATGTTGGGCTTTTTACCGGTTAGGAGTTCATAGGATGTCTTCTTGAGGATTCGGTGTAGATATAACCGGTTGATGGCGTAGCAGGCGGTGTTGACCGCCTCAGCCCAAAACCGATCCGAAGTCTTGTACTCATCAAGCATGGTCCTTGCCATGTCCAATAGAGTTCGATTCTTCCTCTCCACTACACCATTTTGTTGAGGTGTGTAGGGAGAAGAGAACTCATGCTTGATGCCCTCCTCCTCAAGGAAACCTTCGATTTGAGAGTTCTTGAACTCCGTCCCGTTGTCGCTTCTTATTTTCTTGATCCTTAAGCCGAACTCATTTTGAGCCCGTCTCAAGAATCCCTTTAAGGTCTCTTGGGTTTGAGATTTTTCCTGTAAAAAGAATACCCAAGTGAAGCGAGAATAATCATCCACAATAACTAGACAGTACTTACTCCCGCCGATGCTTATGTAAGCAATCGGGCCGAATAAATCCATGTGTAGGAGCTCCAGTGGCCTGTCGGTTGTCATGATGTTTTTGTGTGGATGATGGGCTCCAACTTGCTTCCCTGCCTGGCATGCGCTACAAATCCTGTCTTTCTCAAAATGAACATTTGTTAATCCTAAAATGTGTTCTCCTTTTAGAAGCTTATGAAGATTCTTCATCCCAACATGGGCTAGTCGACGGTGCCAGAGCCAACCCATGTTAGTCTTAGCAATTAAGCAAGTGTCAAGTTCAGCTCTATCAAAATCTACTAGGTATAGCTGACCTTCTAACACTCCCTTAAATGCTATTGAATCATCACTTCTTCTAAAGACAGTGACACCTACATCAGTGAATAGACAGTTGTAGCCCATTTGACATAATTGGGAAACAGAAAGCAAGTTGTAATCTAATGAATCAACAAGAAAAACATTGGAAATGGAATGGTCGGGTGAAATAGCAATTTTACCCAAACCTTTGACCAAACCTTGATTTCCATCCCCGAATGTGATAGCTCGTTGGGGATCTTTGTGTTTCTCATATGAGGAGAACATATTCTTCTCCCCTGTCATGTGGTTTGTGCACCCGCTGTCGAGTATCCAACTTGAGCCCCTGGATGCATAAACCTACAAAACAAGTTTAGTTCTTGACTTTAGGTACCCAAACGGTTTTGGGTCCTTTGGCATTAGATACAAGAACTTTGGGTACCCAAACACAAGTCTTTGACCCCTTGTGTTTGCCCCCAACAAACTTGGCAACTACCTTGCCGGATTTGTTAGTTAAAACATATGATGCATCAAAAGTTTTAAAAGAAATGTCATGCTCATTTGATGTACTAGGAGTTTTCTTCTTAGGCAACTTAGCACGGGTTGGTTGCCTAGAGCTAGATGTCTCACCCTCATACATAAAAGCATGGTTAGGGCCAGAGTGAGACTTCCTAGAGTGAATTTTCCTAATTTTGCTCTCAGGATAACCGGCAGGGTATAAAATGTAACCCTCGTTATCCTGAGGCATGGGAGCCTTGCCCTTAACAAAATTTGACAATCTTTTAGGAGGGGCACTAAGTTTGACATTGTCTCCCCTTTGATAGCCAATGCCATCCTTAATGCCAGGGTGTCTCCCATTATAGAGCATACTTCTAGCAAATTTAAACTTTTCATTTTCTAAGTTATGCTCGGCAATTTTTGCATCTAATATTGCTATATGATCATTTTGTTGTTTAATCAAAGTCATGTGATCATGAATAGCATTAATATCAACATCTCTACATCTAGTACAAATGGAAACATGCTCAACACTAGATGTAGAGGGTTTGCATGAATTAAGTTCAACGATCTTAGCACGCAAGATATCATTATTATCTCTAAGATCGGAAATTGTAACATTGCAAACATCTAGTTCTTTAGCCTTAGCAATTAAATTTTCATTTTCTACTCTAAGGCTAGCAAGAGAAATGTTTAATTCTTCAATCTTAGCAAGCAAATCATCATTATCATTTCTAAGATTGGGAATTGAAACATTACAAACATGTGAGTCACCCTTAGCATTTAAACTAGCATTTTCATTTCTAAGGTTGGTAATAGTATCATGGCAAGTACTTAGCTCACTAGATAATTTCTCACATTTTTCTACCTCTAGAGCATAAGCATTTTTAACCTTAACATGCTTTTTATTTTCCTTGATTAGGAAGTCCTCTTGGGAGTCCAAGAGGTCATCCTTTTCATGGATGGCACTAATTAGCTCATTTAGTTTTTCCTTTTGTTCCCTGTTAAGGTTGGCAAAAAGAACGCGCAAGTTATCCTCCTCATTGCTAGCATCATCCTCATCACTAGAGGTTTCATATTTAGTGGAGGATCTTGATTTTACCTTCTTCCTTTTGCCGTCCTTTGCCATGAGGCACTTGTGGCCGACGTTTGGGAAGAGGAGTCCCTTGGTGACGGCGATGTTGGCGGCGTCCTCGTCGGAGGAGGAGTCAGTGGAGCTCTCGTCGGAGTCCCACTCGCGGCACACGTGGGCATCGCCGCCCCTCTTCTTGTGGTACCTCTTCTTTTCTTTCCTCTTTCCCTTCTTGTCGTTATCCCTGTCACTGTCACTTGATAATGGACATTTAGCTATAAAGTGACCGGGCTTACCACACTTGTAGCAAACCTTCTTGGAACGGGATTTGTAATCCTTCCCCTTCCGTTGCTTGAGGATTTGGCGAAAGCTTTTGATGATTAAAGCCATCTCCTCATTGTCGAGCTTGGAGGCGTCAATTGGTTGTCTACTTGGTGTAGACTCCTCCTTCTTCTCCTCCGTCGCCTTAAATGCCACCGGTTGTGCTTCGGACGTGGAGGGTTCATCAAGCTCGTTGATCTTCTTGGAGCCCTTGATCATACATTCAAAGCTCACAAAATTCCCGATAACTTCCTCGGGGGTCATTTGAGTATATCTAGGATTACCACGAATTAATTGAACTTGAGTGGGGTTATGGAAAATGAGTGATCTAAGAATAACCTTAACCACCTCGTGGTCATCCCACTTCTTGCTCCCGAGGTTGCGCACTTGGTTCACCAAAGTCTTGAGCCGGTTGTACATGTCTTGTGGCTCTTCCCCTTGGCGAAGTCGAAAGCGACCGAGCTCCCCCTCGATCGTTTCCCGCTTGGTGATCTTTGTTAGTTCATCACCCTCGTGCGCGGTCTTGAGGAGGTCCCAAATTTCCTTTGCATTCTTCAACCCTTGCACCTTGTTGTATTCCTCTCTATTTAGAGAGGCCAAGAGTATGGTTGTGGCTTGGGAGTTTAAGTGCTCGATTTGGGCCACCTCGTCCTCATCATAATCCTCATCCCCTACGGATGGTACCTGTGCTCCAAACTCAACAACATTCCATATACTTTTGTGGAGTGAGGTTAGATGAAATTTCATTAAATCACTCCACCTAGCATAATCTTCACCGTCAAAGGTTGGCGGTTTGCCTAATGGAACGGAAAGTAATGGAGTATGTCTAGATGTACGAGGATAGTGTAAGGGGATCTTACTAAACTTCTTACGCTCTTGGCGTTTAGAAGTTACGGAGGGCACATCAGAGCCGGAGGTCGATGTTGATGAAGTGTCGGTCTCGTAGTAGACCACTTTCCTCATCCTCTTGTGCTTGTCCCCACTCCGATGTGGCTTGTGAGAGGAAGATCTCTCCTTCTTCTCTTTGTGGTGAGAAGAAGATTTCTTCTCCTTCCCTTTGTTGGAGGAGCTCTTCTTCTTCTCCTTCCTCTTGGTCCGGGACTCTTCCGATGAAGTGCTCCCGTGGCTTGCAGTGGGCTTTTCGCCGGTCTCCATCTCCTTCTTGGCGTGATCTCCCGACATCACTTCGAGCGGTTAGGCTCTAATGAAGCACCGGGCTTTGATACCAATTGATAGTCGCCTAGAGGGGGGGGTGAATAGGGCGAAACTGAAATTTACAAATATAAACACAACTACAAGCCGGGTTAGCGTTAGAAATATAAACGAGTCCACGAGAGAGGGTGAAAAAACAAATCGCAACCAAATGGAGAGTGTGACACGGGATTTGTTTTACCGAGGTTCGGTTCTCGCAAACCTACTCCCCGTTGAGGAGGCCACAAAGGCCGGGTCTCTTTCAACCCTTCCCTCTCTCAAACGATCCCACGGATCGAGTGAGCTTTCTCTTCTTAATCACTTGGAACACAAAGTTCCCACAAGGACCACCACAAGTTTGGTGTCTCTTGCCTCAATTACAAGTGAGTTTGATCGCAATGAAAGAATCAAGAAAGAAGAAAGCAATCCAAGCGCAAGAGCTCGAAAGAACACAAGCAAATCTCTCTCTCTAGTCACTAGAGCGTTGTGTGGAATTTGGAGAGGATTTGATCTCTTTGGGGTGTCTAGAATTGAATGCTAGAGCTCTTGTAAGTAGTTGGGAAGTGGAAAACTTGGATGCAATGAATGGTGGGGTGGTTGGGGTATTTATAGCCCCAACCACCAAACTTGACCGTTGGTGGAGGCTGTCTGTTCGATGGCGCACCGGACAGTCCGGTGCACACCGGACATGTCCGGTGCCCCAGCCACGTCACCAGTGCCGTTGGAATCTGACCGTTGGAGTTCTGACTTCTGGGCCCGCCTCGATGTCCGGTGGCGCACCGGACATGAACTGTTCAGTGTCCGGTGCGCCGGTATGGGCGTGCCTGCCTTCTGCGCGCGCTGCGCGCGCATTTAATGCGTTGCAGGTAGCCGTTGGCGCGAAGTAGCCGTTGCTCCGAGGATGCACCGGACAGTCCGGTGCACACCGGACATGTCCGGTGAATTATAGCGGAGCAGCCTTCTTGAAATCCCGAGGCTGGCAAGTTCCGGAGCAGCGTCTTCGTTGGAGCACCGGACACTGTCCGGTGTACACCGGACAGTCCGGTGAATTATAGCGCGCCGGTTCTGGATTTTCCCGAAGGTGACGAGTTGAAGTTGGAGTCCTCTGGTGCACCGGACACTGTCTGGTGGCACACCGGACAGTCCGGTGCGCCAGACCAGAGGAGCCTTTGGTTGCTCCTTTGCTCTTTTGTTGAACTCAATACTTGGTCTTTTTATTGGCTAAGTGTGAACCTTTTGCACCTGTATAACTTATATACTAGAATAAACTAGTTAGTCCAAAGATTTGTGTTGGGCAATTCAACCACCAAAATTATATAGGAACTAGGTGTAAGCCTAATTCCCTTTCAGATCCCTCTTCCGCTAATCAAACACAGATAATAACAATACATCAATCATGGTGACTTTAGTGGGGGTGTGCCATTTCTTATATCTCATTATTTTGGTGCCCTATAATTTATTTGAACCATTTTTGGTACATAAAATATTAGCATATAATTCTATATGAGAAAAATGGGAAAAGAAAAGAGAAAATAAAAAGAAAAGGAGTTTCCTGCCTTGCTGGGCCGGGGGGGATTTCGGCCCACCCGGGCGCAAGCGCGCGCGCGGGCGCGCTTGCGGCCCAGCTGGCCTAGCAGCGAGGGGGAGACGGCGGGGGACGACGCTGTGGCGCGGAGCCCACACGCCAGCGAGGGGGGGGGGGTTTAACGGTGTGGACGGCAACAGAGGGAGGGGGGTGAGTCGACTGGAGTTCGGCCGGTGGTGGAATCCACGGCGGTTCTCTGTCGTGGTTCCGGTTCTGCGGCGGGGAGGCGGTGGCGAGGCACGGGCGGGGGCAGGCGATCACAGGGGTGGGGCCAATTTGACCGGCGGGGGCCTATGGCGGCCGGTCCGCGGCGCGGTGGCGCGTGTCCACGGCGGTGATGTCGCCGGTGCGGTTGCCGGGCGCAATAGGAGGGGGAAAGAAGTGCCTTGTGACCATGAGTATGTGGCGGAGCTTTGAGCACGGTTTAATTGGACTGAGGATCACTAGGAAGGGGGAAAGGGGCTCACTGGAGCGACGGGGGAAGCACGGTGGCGCTAGCTTGATTCGCTCGGGGGGAGGCGGAGGAGTTGGCCGGAGCTAGTGTGGTGAAGATGGGGCTCGGGCGGGTCCTTTTATAGGCGCCTGGGGGAGGGAGAGGGATGGAGGGGACGGCGAGCGCCAACGAGCTCGCCATGATGGCGGGAATGGAGCTAACGGTGATTGGGAAGGCTCGGGCAGGCGACGGGTGAGGGGACGGCTCGGGCACAGTGGTGGGGTGGTTGCTGAGGCCGGTGCAAGCCTTAATGGCGAGGCGACGGGGCGAGAAGCGCTCGGCGGCGAACGCGTCGGTGAGGCATGGGCGAGAACGACGGAGCTGACAGGCGGGCCCGAGCTGCCAGGGAGAGGGAGCGGCGCGAGAGGGAGGGAGGCAAGTCGCTGACGGGTGGGGCCGAGCTGCCAGGGAGAGGGAGAGGGGAGCGCGAGCGCGTGGCGCGGGTTGGGCCAGATTCGGCCCAGCCGAGGGGGGGGGGAGTTTCCCTTTTTCTTTTTCTGATTTCTATTTCTTTTCTTTTCCTTTTCTATTTTTGTTTCTTTTTATTTCTTTTCCTTTGAACCAAAAATTTTCTAAATGATCTTGAGTGATAAATATAGTCTAAGTGAGGTGCTCCTATCATTTCAAGTGTATGCATATGATGAGGTGATCTAGGGGTAGAGTTAAGGGAGAAATAAATTAAGGGGGTTAGGAGGTTAGGGTTTCAAACCTTGGGTTGGGATTTTTGGGATGTTACAAACCTACCCCACTTAAAGGAATCTCGCCCTCGAGATTGAGACTGGATTTGAGAAAAGATAAGGGTATTCCCTCCTCAAGGAGTCCTCACTCTCCCAGGTAGCTTCATCTTCTCCTTCTCTGCTCCACTGAACTTTACAGAGCTTCACTTCTGAGGTGCGGGTCTTTCGGACAGCCGAATCAAGAATCTTTACTGGCTTCTCTCGGTACTGAAGATCTTTCTGAATCTGCACTGCCTCTTCTTCGATGTGACTTTCTGGTGCTTGCAGGCATTTGCGGAGCTAGGATACGTGAAATACATTGTGGATGTCAGACATGGACTCTGGTAGTTCAAGATGGTATGCTGCGGGTCCCACTCTACCAATGATGGGGTAGGGACCGACGAATCGCGGTGCTAGTTTTCCCTTCACTTGGAATCTCCTGACACCATGCATCAGGGAAACCTTGAGGTAGACGAAATCTCCTTCTTCAAATCTGAGCTCTCTCCGCCTATTGTCTGCGTAACTCTTCTGCCGACTCTGAGCTTCAAGTAATCTCCTGCGGATTAGGGCAACTTTCTCTTCTGCCTCTTTGACAAAGGCAGGTCCTTCTAATGCTTTTTCCCCTACGTTGGACCACATGAGAGGTGTCTGGCATTTTCGTCCATACAATGCTTCGAATGGCGACATCTTGATGCTGGCCTGATAGCTGTTGTTGTATGAGAACTCTGCGTAGGGTAGACTGGATTC
This sequence comes from Zea mays, assembly GCF_902167145.1. Taxonomy (NCBI): domain Eukaryota; kingdom Viridiplantae; phylum Streptophyta; class Magnoliopsida; order Poales; family Poaceae; genus Zea; species Zea mays. The sequence goes on along the minus strand of NC_050098.1, from coordinate 40,223,711 downwards.
CCAACTTCTATCGAATGCTAGCACACATGCTCTTAATAGGTCTTCAAGGACTTTGTTAACTCTTTCTGTCTGTCCGTCTGTCTGAGGGTGATAAGTGGTGCTGAAATCTAGCTTGGTGCCCATAGCTTTCTGAAGGCTTGTCCAGAATTTGGAGGTGAACTGGGTTCCCCTGTCTGACACTATCTTTCTTGGGATGCCATGAAGTCTGACTATCTCTTTGAGATAAATTCGGGCAAGGGTGGCTCCTCCAAAGGTAGTTTTTACTGGAATGAAATGGGCTACCTTGGTGAGGCGATCTATTATTACCCATATTGAGTCATTCCCTTTTTGCGTCCGGGGTTGTCCGGTAACAAAATCCATGCCTATTTCTTCCCACTTCCATTCAGGCACGGGGAGGGGTTGTAATAGGCCTGCGGGTTTTTGGTGCTCTACCTTCGTCCGTTGGCAGGTGTCACACTGGGCCACACACTGAGCTATGTCTTTCTTCATCCCTCTCCACCAGTACCTGGTTTTGAGGTCAAGGTACATCTTGGTAGTTCCTAGGTGGATGGAGTAGGCTGAGTTGTGAGCTTCTTTGAGCAGGACCTCTCGTGCTTCCCCTTTTGGTACACACAGACGATTTTTGAGCCAAAGGGCTCCTTGTTCATCTGCCTTGATGTCACACCCGGCTTTTAGGGGTCCAAAACCCGAGCGCGAACATAATCACCAGGTGTGCTGGGACCAAGTCTCACACATATGATGAATCATGGCACAGGATCGAATGTCACATCTTTACTACATAACAGGAATTCTATACAAAATAAATAATTACATATAAGGAGACAACGGTCGAGCAACCCAAAGTTGACTGGGAGACGACGGCCTAGATCTCTCATGAACTCATCGCAGCATCCTCCTTGCGCCTCATCCTGCGGTACCTGTTCTTGACCTGTGGGGGTGTGAGACAGCAAGAGTGAGCTCACATACGTTCATCGCTCAACAAGTTGTGGGGAATAATGTGCATGAACTCGCCAAAGGTGGGAGCTCACGTGAAGTGTAAGGCTTACCGAAGAGGATGGTTAGAGCTGAGCATTGCTTTTAAAGTTAGTCAAAATTTTATTAGCAATTACTAAGTATAAGTAAATACCAACCCAATTAAGTAGTAGAACAAAAGTAACAACATCACCTGCGATGCAATGCATATGACAAATTGAATTTAGTTCCATAAGTTAATCATTAGAGAGTCCTGAGCTGCTCATGACCGTGAGCTCGGCTAGTATACCAGTTTTACACTCTGCAGAGGTGGTACCCTTTACCCACAAGTCATGTTACCCATCTGCCAAGGGATCGCGACTTCCCATACACCTCTACCGAGGAGGCGAGGCAGGGTAACACTACGAGGCCTTTACAAAGTTCCACTAGCTTCAGAAAACCCGCTACAGTTTATAGGAAGCTCCAATGCAGGGTTCTTGCCTGACCGCCATCGCAGCAAAATCAACCAAGGACCTCCCTACACTGACCACTCCCCTACTGCTCTTGCCCCTTTCGAGTAAGGTAGTCCTCCACTAGCTTTCCTAATTAATCAGCCAAGGGCGTCCATAAACCCTTGTGGTGGCACGTGTTTCTCAAGTTAAGCTCTATGTTCCAATTAACATTAATGATCTTGACATGAACATAAATAGAATAACAAAATAACTGGAACATAGATATGATAAATAATTATCCCAAATCCATGTAAAGCAATAGCAAACTACCCAAGTGATTCAGGGGTAAACAAGGTAATGAGATAAACAATCTAGGGTAACCTATTGGGTCCCATCAAAATTAACCTATGCATGAATAAATGATATTAAAGAACATTATTGGGTAAAAAGTGGTCAAGGGCACAACTTGCCTGGGACTTGAGATTCCAGGTACCAACTTGCACATCAGGTGACTCGTGACCTCACGCTAGTCGTAGCAATACAAACACACAGTGTATAGACAAAATTAACATTACACCAAACATAAGAACAAACTGCATAATAATAATCTACGCGTTGCTACGAGATCGGGAGAACAAGAATTACTAAATTCGGAGTTACGGTTAGCAAGTTATGAATTTCTGAAGGTTTTATATGTTTTGTACAAGATTAAATAGGATACAAATTTTATTGTGATATTCATGTCAAAACAGTGGCACTAAATTATAAACAATAATATTACAAAATTATAGGAATTGTAATGGATTAATTTGAACTTAGTATGAATTTTCTATGAATTATACAAGTGTTGGGGGCCTTCGTCCTCCGAAGGTCCTCAAAAACATGATTTGACAATGTTTTCCGAGTGGATTATGTGAACAGGTATTTTCGGATCCAGAATTATGAATATGGAGCACGGCCAGGACGAAGCCTGAACCAGACGAAGGTCGAGTGTAGCCGAAGCTGTGCGCAGGGAAGCTTCGGCGCGATGGCAGAAGGGGGAACCGACTTAAAGATGAAAAGACTTCGGGGGCCTCGACAGATTTCCATAAGCCGTTAACAAATGTAATGGACATGGATGTAATTTTACGTGGGCTGCGTCCCGCGTCTATAAATAGATGAACAGTACTCCCGTACTGTTCACGCTGACTTGGCATTTGCTTTTGCGTCACGCTTGTACTTTTTACCTTCTCTCAGGACCGAAGGTACATTTGTAATTTGAAATCATTTCTATTTTTCCATGTTAATAAAATAGAAATGATTCTGCGATGATGCTTATATTATATTTCATGCTTTATATAAGTCCTTCGTCATTATCTGTTATGTTTGCGAAGGTATTTCTCTTATGACCTTCGTCCCAGACTCATTATTTCCCGAAGGGGACATAATGCTTCGAAGGACGAAGGACTTTAACACTTAACACTTTTTATGTTGCCTTGTTCTTAACTCTTAGCATTTGAGAACAAGTCTCCAACATTGGCGCCCACCGTGGGTGAACTCACTTCCACTTCGAGTCTTCGTGAACACCCTCGGAAGCTATAGACCTTCGCTATGGCGCCGAAGAAAGCTTCAGCGGCTGGGGCTGCAGCACTACAACCGCTGGACCACAACCAGGAGACCGTCTCTCTTCGGGAGGCCAGAAGCCAGAAGAGAAAAGCTGTTAGCCCGACGCTTGAGGAAGAAGAGCTAGACCAAGAAATCAGAGAGATGGAGATGCTACATCAACAAGTGCAGAGGAAGAAGGAGAAGATGGCCCGCCTAGCTGAGTTGCAAAGGCAAATTGACGAAGCTTCTGAGGAAGTTCGCCATCTCACTCACGATGAGCAGAACAGAAGGCCTCATCAGAAAGACCTCCATCAGGAGGGCTTCGTCAACGAAGACGACTGGTATGATAATTTCCATCAGGGAAATTTTGTTTTTGATGATGCTTCTCCTCTGTCTGCTGAGCTGCAGGCTACACCTTGGCCTCCATCCTATAAGCCACCCCAGCTCCCCATGTTTGACGGCCACTCCGACCCGAAGCAATTCTTGATGAGCTACGAAGCAACAGTGTCTTCGTACGGGGGCAACGCTGCAATCATGGCGAAGTCTTTCGTCATGGCCGTCAGGAATGTTGCTCAGACCTGGTATTCCTCCCTTCGGCCAGGAACAATCACTTCATGGCAGAAGCTGAAGGATATGTTACTGACCAGCTTTCAAGGATTTCAAACGAAGCCGGTTACAGCTCAAGCCCTCTTCCAGTGTATTCAGGATCACGAAGAATACCTTCAGGCGTATGTCCGAAGGTTCTTACGATTGAGGGCGCAGGCACCAACGGTGCCCAATGAAATCGTTATCGAAGCCATGATCAAGGGGCTCCGTCCTGGACCTGCAGCTCAATACTTTGCTCGGAAGCCTCCTCAGACCTTGGAGAAATTGCTCCAAAAGATGGATGAGTACATTCGTGCTGACAATGACTTTCGCCAAAGAAGGGAGGAGGCCTTCAGATTTTCTGAGATGACCAGGGGCTTCGGAGGAAGATACTACCCGAGGCATGTCCGTTCCATTCACAACACTCAGAATGATGATAAGGGGAGTCAGCAAAACAGGCCGCAGTGCTCCTCACAGGCTTCGGGGCAACAACAAACTTTCTTTCGGCCACCAGCTCCAAGAGGCAGAGGCGCCAGGGGCTTCGGCGGAAGATTCGGAGATCAGCCAAGGAGACTGTTTTGCCTATTCTGTGGAGAGGGCAAGGGCCACACCACTAGGACGTGCCATGTTACAATCCAGAAGCAAAAGGAACTAGCCGAAGCTGCATCTCAACAAGCTCAGTCGAAGCAGGTTATGCATACTGCTTCGTTTCATCCGCCTTATGTCCCACAATACATAGACAACCACCCTGCGGCTTCTGTAGCTTCGGTAAGTCAACCTCAAGCTTCCTGGCAGCAGCTTCCGCCTCCACCTCCATTGCAGCAAGGTCAACAGCCAGAAGGGAGTCAATACGCTCCACATCAGAGGGACTTCAGAGAACAGTCCGAAGCTCGCACAGTCAACAGCACTGTGCCAGAGTCGAAGCACATTTATTGACATATCCTACCTTTGATAGCAGTCTTTTCTATTCAGTTTTATTTTCTGTGAAGCAAAAAACATTGATAGTTTTCATGTAATAATTTCGTTGTTTCCCACGAGGAAAATCTATTTGCTCCACAGGCCTAAGTTGCTGAAGCCTAAAACTTTTTCCGTTACCAAGGAGGACCTTCGGATTAAAAATCCTTCGGAGTAACAGAAAGTCGTTCTAAGGAACGCAGAGTAAGTTTATGAAGTCACAAAAAGCCGTTCCAAAGGGAGCGCAGTGTAAGTTTTCTGCTCAGAAGTCGTTCCTAAAGGAATGCAGAGCCTACAGCGAAAAGTCAACGCTGATACCGCCTAAGTGAAAGGCGAAGAAGCTCCTAAGGGAGGCTTACAGCGAAAAGTCAACGCTGATACCGCCTAAGTAAAAGGCGAAGAAGCTCCTAAGGGAGGCTTACAGCGAAAAGTCAACGCTGATACCGTCTAAGTAAAAGACGAAGAAGCTCCAAAGACGTTCCCAAGGGAATGCAGAGCTTACGAATATATTTTATGTGTATCTCCGGAACAAATGTCACATGCATAACATAACATCATCACATCATTTTGCATAGCATAAGCATCATACATCATATTGCATTTGGCAAGAGAAGGAGATACTCTCAACCTTCGAAAGGATGCTTTGAGAAAGTGACATCGAAATTGTACAGCTTCGGAATACAGCTTCGGAGAATATTTTTACGAAACATGGGCGAGCTTTATCAGATCAATATCAAAGTTGTATAGCTTCGGAGTATGGCTTCGAAGAATGTTTTGACGAAGCATGGATGTGATTCATCAGAATAATTTTAACGGAGAATGCCTTCTTCACGAAGCATGAAAAGAAGGGAAGGTGTTTTTTCGCCAAAGGCTCAAAAATGGTATGTATTTAATGTTTCATGCATCGTAAAGAATTCAATAATGAAAGGAGATTTGTATATTACATTCAAATGTACAAAGTGTTACATAGATTACACTTTAAATGATTTTTCCAAATAGCATCTAATCTTCTCTCAATACTTCTTCGGCGGCCTCATTTAGAAGTTGGTCAACAACCTTGTCCAAAATAGTTTCGGCCATTTGTTTAATTTCTTCGTCGACATTTGATCCAGCAGTTTCTGAGGGAAGAGAACATTTCTTCATTACTTTTGCAAACCTTGAGCAAAATTTGGAATAAAAATTACAACACAATAAGAGCGACTAATTGGTACCTAATTGCCTTTCGGGCTCTGTACTCCTTTCGGCAGCTTCTGCCACTTTTCTGGCGTCATGAATGCCTTTTTCGCTCCTTTGGATGATCTCTTGCGCCATTCCTCGGCCGCCGTCGTTCCAGATATCAGTAAAAAATTTGCCACCAACCACGCTTGCTTCGGCCGAGGGGTCCTTGACGTCTTCGGAAGATAAGGTAGCTTCGGATTGAGCTAAAAATTTTACATGCCCGCAACCTTTCTTCTCTAAGACAGAAGCAATTCCTCTGGCGCCCGAAAAAGCGCATATGTCGCCACGACTGTTCAGAATCTCTTCGAAGGCCTCTGCTTCGTGGCTAATCCATTCCAGCGGACCTTCGGGATTGCCTCGAGAGAAATTCTCTTCGCTGGAAAAGGCGCCTACGCTGGCGAAGCTGGATTTAATTTTATTCACACATTCTACAGATTTGACATAGCATTTCCCCTGAGATGTGCGAAGCTCCTTAACTTTTGATTCCAATTTGCTGACCATAAAATCACTAAGTTCTCGTTTCGTTTCCTCAAGCGCGCGCTCCTCTTTAGCTCTAGCCAGCTGTTTCTGAAGATCTTTAATCTCGCGTTTTTGAGCTTCGGCCTGGGCCTTTGAAGCAGCTTCGTCTTTTTTCACTTTATCTACCAGTGTAAGCAGAATTTTATCTTTTTCCAAAGCTTCGTTTCTCAGTCTGATAACTTCGGAGCGTAAATTATTAAACGCAATTTCATAGCTTTCATCTTCGGCGCTCTTTTGGGCTCTTAGTGCGTTGCTTAGGATCAGGCCCTATACGAAAAAGAATTCATATAAGAAAATTTCTTCTTCGGATAGCTTCTTCCCCGAAGCATGTCGTATCATGTAATCACGCATGCTGGCAGGTGCTTCGGGGATGGCGGTGTCAGTTTCTTCAACTAATACTGGTTCTGGAATTTTTATTGCTTCGGCTTCAAAAGGTTGCTCCTTGTAGGGCTCTGAAGGCCCAGCTTCAGCTTCAGCTTGTTGAGCCGAAGCTTCAGTAGAAGCTTCAGCAACTTCAACACTCTTTTTTGGAATTGTGCTTGAAGACTTAATTGTCTCCAAGACGTCTAGTACATTTACCATTCTTTTCCTTTTTGGGGTCACTGATGGCCCCTTTTGGTTTTTTGCTGTTTCAATATTTACTGCAGGACTCAAAACTTCTAATGTTTTTTCCTTAGTCGGCTTTTTCGCTTCTTCCATTTTTTCTGTGGATGGTGCTTCGGCCATCTCTGCAGTTTCTGGCAGCAAGGTTGGCTGTTCAGCTTCGGTGGCCGAAGAAGCTTCTCCGGTGAACTCAGGCACCGAAGCTGGTTCAATATAACGCGGCCGATGCGTAAGAACCTTTATCTTTTTCCTTTTCGGTTCTGGCTCGCTAGGAGCAGCTGCAGCTTCTTCATTTGCAGAGATTGTGTTTTTTCTCTTCTGCCTTCGAATGGGATAGCAGTAATCAGGGTAGACAAACCCAATGGCATCAAATACCCGATTCAGTCTCTTCTTTTTTCGGCCTCCGAAGGCTGCTGACATTGCATTATCTTCAGCCTTCGAGTAGGTCCCGAGTAGCTCATCACTTAAATTGTCAATGCTTTTCAACCACTCATCATCTGGCTCAATAAATTTATCTCCAAATTTGAAGGTGTACTTCAGTCTCACAAGCTCACCTTCGTCGGCCTCTTTTATGGTTTCTTGTGGCATTTCCCATTTCTCAGCAAGCGGCCACACCCTGAAGGCGATATGTTCTTGTACTAAGTCCCTTGTTCCTATAAAAGAACAGACAACGCCGAAGGCTCTTTGGCACTCTTCGGCGGCTTCGTTCATTTCAACCTTCGGCCTCCGAAGGCCGAAGCTTTGCCAAATAGGACGCATAATTATACCTTTGATGTCTTCTCGTGCTGATAAGTCATTCTTCACATAAAACCATTCTGTCATCCAATCCCCGGGCCATCTCTTCCGAAAGGTTGGTACGGGACAGCTTGCCCCGGACCGAGAAACGAAGCTGTAGCAGCCAAAGTTGTTATGGTACTGTTCTTTGCCCCAAGGCTTTGTTTCATATAATAATTCATGAACATTACAGAAGCTTCTTGCGTCAGGCTTCAGACCTTGGCTCCTCGCGGCCCACACGAAGATATTTAGCCTTATAATTGCCTCGGGAGTAAGTTGATGAAGATAGACTTCGAAGATTTTCAACACCTCCACGACGAAGCTGCTCAAGGGGAATCGCAATCCAGCTTTCAAAAAGCTTCGGTACACCACAACTTCATTTTCTTCAGGGTGTGGACAAGTTTTTTCCCCTTCGTCCGCCCTCACAATGGACAGATCCCGGAAATACCTTCCTCTCATATTAACAAGATGATTCTCTTTGATAGTTGATTTACCATAAACTGAATGGCTTGGTCGCCAGGGGCGATCTTCGGAGTCTTCGCCACTACTGTCCATATCATAACTTTCACTGTCACCAGTATCTTCAGACAGCCCCTCCAGAATTTCCTTGGTAATCTTTTCTGTGTTGGACTTCGACATCGCTATAAGAAACCCTAGGTTCTTCTCTTCATCAAGACTCAGCTTCATCTCAGCAGCAGCCTTCTTAGCAGCTTCAGACATCTTCGGAAGCGCTAAAAAACTGTTTTTAAAAGCCGAAGCTTCAAAGCTAAAAGATCAGCAAATCTTAGTGTACAAGAGCTAAAAATTTTTAGTGGGCCGAAGCAGAGGGCAAGTGTGCGTACCAAATCAGTTCGCGATGTGATCTTATTTATACGCCTAGGGCGTTGAAAATTGAAAGGCCCCGCTTGTCAGTAGATGTTGCTATTCTAGCAAAGGGAAGGTGTTTTTTCGGACCTTCGGCTCAAGGCCTTCGTCCATATCGCAATCTGAATTTATTATTTACAAATTAATATTGCGAGGGGCTACTGTTGGGGGCCTTCGTCCTCCGAAGGTCCTCAAAAACATGATTTGACAATGTTTTCCGAGTGGATTATGTGAACAGGTATTTTCGGATCCAGAATTATGAATATGGAGCACGGCCAGGACGAAGCCTGAACCAGACGAAGGTCGAGTGTAGCCGAAGCTGTGCGCAGGGAAGCTTCGGTGCGATGGCAGAAGGGGGAACCGACTTAAAGATGAAAAGACTTCGGGGGCCTCGACAGATTTCCATAAGCCGTTAACAAATGTAATGGACATGGATGTAATTTTACGTGGGCTGCGTCCCGCGTCTATAAATAGATGAACAGTACTCCCGTACTGTTCACGCTGACTTGGCATTTGCTTTTGCGTCACGCTTGTACTTTTTACCTTCTCTCAGGACCGAAGGTACATTTGTAATTTGAAATCATTTCTATTTTTCCATGTTAATAAAATAGAAATGATTCTGCGATGATGCTTATATTATATTTCATGCTTTATATAAGTCCTTCGTCATTATCTGTTATGTTTGCGAAGGTATTTCTCTTATGACCTTCGTCCCAGACTCATTATTTCCCGAAGGGGACATAATGCTTCGAAGGACGAAGGACTTTAACACTTAACACTTTTTATGTTGCCTTGTTCTTAACTCTTAGCATTTGAGAACAAGTCTCCAACAACAAGTTTCTAGCATTTATTTTCTCATTAAAATCATTTTCTATTTACTTTCTGGATTTTCTAATTCTCTGGGCTGGGCGTCAAAACCAGAGAAGCACAGGGTTTAATCTATAAGATTTCCTAGACTCAGTTCTACCCACAGTGGACGGTGGGTTGTTTTTGTGAAAACAGAGGGGTTTCTTTGCAAGTTGACGCGCGCGAAGAGGTATGGGTGGATATCTGTCGTTGGATTAGAGTTGGACGTACGAGATTAAATCCAGACCCCACTGAACCGGTATGTAATCTGAGCACTCAGATCTAGAATCAACGGACCGGATTTAATATGGCCAAGTTGAGTTCCGGACGCCAGATCAGACTCCAACGGCTAGGATTAAAAACTATCCATGGAACACCCACGTTTAACCAGACCCGCCCAATTTTCAATCCACGGTGGAGTTTTGTCGGAATACCCACGCATTCCCAGCCACCCGATCTAGACCCCATGGACCGGATTAGTCGCACAAAGAGCTATTTCCCCGAACCACCATCAGCCGTTAGATAAGAATCCAACGCTCCCCACACTTCTTCCCCTGCCGCCCCGCACAGAACCGCCCCGCACGACGGAGGCCCACCGGAGCGGTGGCCACGCCCCGCCACGGCGCCCGAACTCCAAAACTAGCTACTCCTACTCGCACCAGGCGAGGTAGCGACCGGAAACAGGTCGTTCCGATGCCAAATCGTCGTGGTGAGGACTCTACCCACGGTGCGAGCGGAACCCACGGCGGAGCACCAACTCCGGCGTGAAATCACGGTTTCCCCGATCGACAATCCCATCTAGCGAAGCACTGTGTGCCATCCACGCCTCTAATCGAAGCTCCCAGACCCACTGTGGTGGAATCTCGAGCGGTAGCGCGGGCGAGTTCCACGGCGGCGGAACCACACCGTTGGCGCAAAGGCCACCGACCACCACAGTGCCCAAAACGTCGATTAAACCGAGCTACGCGTAGAGGAGACAATAGCGAATGCGGGGGATGAGGACTCACCAGAGAAGGAGTCTGCGGAGAGGCTGGCCACGGAGGACAGTGGGTTCGCGGTCTCCGGTGAAGAAATCCCGAGCCCCAGGCGCCGGTTCAACGCGGCGAGGCCACAATAACTTCTCCACGGATAGGTGGAGCTTCACGGCACGGCACTGGGGCAGCGACAACGACGAGCCCACCAGTGATGGCACAGCTCGGTTCTTTCTCTCTGTCTTCGTTCTCACCACGGAATTGGCGGCGCCACTAGCTTAACTCGCGCCCCTGGTTGACCGCGACCCACGGATGGCTAGGGAAGAGGAGGTACAGAGGGGTTCGGCCCGCTTTTGTAGCCAGTCGAGGGGAGTCCGTGGGCGCGGGGGTATCGGGCGGCGTAACAACACGCCCGAGATGCCCGACGAGGAAGAGAAACAGGGGAAAGGGTGGGTCCCACGCGCCAGGGAGGAATGGATTAGCTGGCGCGCGCGACTACGCGTGTAGTGACTGGTACGCAGCCCCCATGCGTCATAGGACGTGAGCGGCTGAACGAGGGGCCCCAGCTGCCAGAGAAACGCAGCGCTCGTTTTCCCTGAGTTGGGCTGCGCGGATGGTAAGCCAGGTGGGCCGAGAAGCAACCAAATCAGCCCATGGCGCAGGTATATCCCTTTTCTTTTATTTTTTTTCTCATTTTAGATTTCATTTCTATTTCCAATTGAATTCACTTTTGAATCTGAGTTTTGAATTTTCTATCTCAAACAAAATGCACAATCAGAATCCAGCATGGTGCAATATTCATTTTATTTATATATTTATTTATTCATTCATTCATTTATTATTCTACATAAGAAATTGCTTTTGAATATGTAGCACCCATGTAATTATTTTAAGAATAATAGTTTATATTGTATGATCTCTTAAAAAAAATTCTCACATTAATACTTATAAACTTCAATAAAGGCTAATTTTATATAAGAATCTTTTTATTGAATTTTTGTTACAAAACTTTTATTTAAGGAGATATGACTTCAAATGTTATGGTAATTCTAAGGAGAAAAAAATTCTAATTCAAGATCTTTTTTAAAATTTACTATATTCTCAAAATGAGATTTAGGGTGTTACAAATCCTACCCCCCTTAACAGAAATCTCGTCCTTGAGATTTGTAAGGTAAAGGGGTGTATAACCATGTTATCTCAACACATATGCACAAACAAAATCTCAGCATGATGCATAATTCATTAGCAACACATAGGGTCAATAAGACCTTATTATTATTCTCAATATAGTAAAATACTAGCTACTAACTAAGGTAACACTTAGATCTTATAAGTAGTAGTGTATATATATATATATTTATGTAGCTTGGTAGAGCTCTTGGTGGTTTGGAAAGCATGGGTGTATGTATGTCCACTTTATTATGTAGGATAGAAGATGCCTTTAAAGCATAGATAGGTTTGGGCAAGAAAGAGTAGGGTAAGGAAATACTCCATCCAAGATTGTGGATCTTGATTCATCTGGCGATCCAGCCTGGTCCTTGAAGACTTGAGGGGTTGTTTATCCTTTCTTGATGAGGTTGATTATCTTGTGTCTCCATCTGAGTTAGGAACATGTGGTTGAGACAACTTTGTAGGTGACACGTAGATAAAGCAGTTAGTTTAGTAGGTGTTTATGAGTTAAATGAGATTAGTCAAAATCTGGTTTGGTTGATTATTTCTAGATGGGCTGGATAGGTTATGTAACATGCTATATAGGTCAAGTTTGTTGGGTGTAGCCGAGTTTACATAAGTCACCAGTTTAGGCTTAAGTGATTTAGGGACATGGCCTTATTCTTTGTACCAGCATTAAGTAACTCACACTAGATTAGATCATATTAGATTAGATATGATCTAGATTAGATTGGAATAACTAGATAAGATCTATTTAATTTGGATTAGATCCTGGTTGTTACATTGGTGTGGAATAATTATGCTTACTAGGGCAAGATGAATCCATAAGGATAAGGTATAATCTTTTGAGGTCAGTTAGATCTACTAGGGCGACATCAGATCTTTTCAAGATGAGTATCTTTTTAAGATAAGATGGATCTATGAGTGTAGGATAGAATCTTTCAAGATGAGATGGATATTGTTAGGCTAGATACTTTATTGAGGGATAATCTAGTTTGTCTAGTTAGTTTTATAAGCATTATGTATATGCAGATGTAATTGTGGACATTACTCCACAACCCATCACACTCAATCAAAGATCCAAATCAAACAAGTATCATAAGAACAAACACTCAAGTGTATGGATACCAAAAAATAGTTTTGTTTTTGTTCCTAAGATTAGGTCTCCTATTCCTAAAAGTCACTTTAGGTACGGGATTTCAAAGTGTGAAATCCATATTTGTCTTTAGAATGAAAAGATAAGAATAATCAGAGTAAAGCGGAAATAGATGAGAGAAGATTAAGAAAAGTTTAGAAAAGAATCAGAGTAGCAAAGGTAAGTAAGTATTGGTTGTCCAATTTGAGAGCACCTAGAGGGGGGGGGGGGTGAATAGGTGATCCTGTAAAACTTGAACTTAATGCCACAAAAACTTGGTTAAGCGTTAGCACAGTATTGCCAAGTGGCTAGAGAAGAGTCTTAGTGAAACATAATAACCACAAGAGAATCAACACAGGTAGACACAATGGTTTATCCCGTAGTTCGGCCAAGTACAACACTTGCCTACTTCCACGTTGTGGCGTCCCAACGGACGAGGGTTGCAATCAACCCCTCTCAAGCGGTCCAAAGACTCACTTGAATACCACGGTGTTTGCTTTTCTTTTCTATATCCCTTTCGTGAGGAATCTCCACAACTTGGAGTCTCTCGCCCTTACAAAGATGTTCACAAAGAAGCACGGAGTAAGGGAGGGATTAGCAACTCACACAAGACACACAGATCACAGCAAATACGCACACACAAGACCCAGACTTAAGCTCAAAAGACTAGCACACTAGAACGGAGCTCAAATCACTAGAATGTCGAACAAGTGTGCAAGAATGGAGTGTGAGTGATCAAGAGTGCTCAAGGAATGCTTGGTCTATTCCTCCATGCGCCTAGGGGTCCCTTTTTGTCACACCCGGTTTTGAAGGTAAACCGAATGCGAACAATGTACGTGCCAGGATCAGAAATTCACGTACACAGCGATTACATAAATGACTCATCATAGCACAATGCTTCGAATTACAATAAAGAGTAAGTAATAATATTACAAACTAGAGCCATTTACATAATATAAATCAAAGTACACAGAATCGAAACGTAGCCAACGTAAACAACCCACCACAGGCAGCTGACTGGGGGAGATCGCTAGCCTAATCCTCGAACTCATCAACGTCCTAGAACTCCTGGAGATCCACCTCGACGCCTTCTTCTTTATCTGAGCATAGATTGCACCAAAGGCAACCTGGTGTTTTGTGAAAGCAAGGGTGAGTACACATCAACGTACTCAGCAAATGTCCTGTTTGGCTGAGGTGGACTAGCTTTATGTGGGGTTAAGCTCAAGCAGTTGCTTTTAGTTGGTCAGGTATTTATTATTAGTGGAAGCCAAGTTTTATCATATAACCAACCCGTGAATCATTTCCTCATCGAGGAACATCATTATTGTCATCGAACCAAAATAATAAATAGAACCATTGTATCTCAGATCATTTGTATCTCTAATCAAAGAGGATCCCAAGGCTGCTCTTAACCGTGAGCACGGCTGATATACCAGTTTCACTACCCTCTGCAGAGGTCGCACACTTTACCCATGAGCCGTGATTCCCTCTCTAGCCCGGGCTTGCAAGACCCTTATTCACTCCCAAGGTGAATGGCCAGGGATTCACTACGAAGCCTTTACAAAGATTCCCTAGAGGTCATAGCTGCCCGTTAGGTTTCTCCAGTTTGATAAACACAGTACCTCTCCCCGCAGGAGGGCGACTAAAAAGCAAAACGAAAGAACCTCGGCACCCAGCCTCGGCAGAGCAAGCACTGTGCCTGGACCCCATTGACGGCACGACGGCGAAGCAACTACACTTCTAGTTCCTCTAATTAATTAGCTAAGGGCACCCCATTCCACCCTCATGGTTGCACTGTTATCCCGGGTGGTCTCTCAACGAACAGGTCCTTACGGAGAGGTACTCGGGAAACAGCCCGAGTCCCCTAAATGCCACAAGTATATCATCATATCCAGAATAAAATCATAGTATCATCATTGTATCTCATCATGTTCATTGATTAAAGTAAAGCGCTAGCATGTAGCTAACCATAGTAACCCAAAAGGTAAATCAAGGACAAGGTAAATAGAAAGCTAGTAAATCCTTAGGTTGTTCATAGTATGCGGGACAGTGTATTATAAAGTAAATGGGACATAATGGGTCAGAGGACACTTGCCTTCACCAAAACAGATGCTCAGAGTCTTCAACTTCGTGGAACCCAAAGAGCTAGATCACTTGGTCGCCGAAGCTTGACCGTCGATTCCTCGAAGTTCGGAAACGAATCGTGATCCAATCGCAACGCGAAGCGAAGACAAACAGACACAAGCAAACAAACATATATATGCATAAGAACATTCACTACAGTAAACGAGGAAATTTCCGACGGCTAACACCGTCGGACATAAGAACTAAGCCGTCGGAGATAAGCTATGTCCGACGGCATTAACTTATCTCCGACGGTTTTAAGCCGTCGTGGATAATGCGTCGGAAATAGCATTATGTCTGACGGCTGCCGTCGGACATACGCTATGTCCGACGGCCCCATCGAACCGTCGGAGATAAGGCGGCGTAACCGTTTTACCCGCCGCCTGGGCCCACATCTGTTATGTCCGACGGTTTAAAGCCGTCGGACATAACATATAGCTTATGTCCGACGGTTTAAAGCCGTCGGACATAACATGCACCTTATGTCCGACGGCCTACACGAAGCCGTCGGACATAACGTTTTTCAGAAATTGCACAAAAATCTGAAATTTAAAAAATCTGACATTTGCAAATACAAAACAGATTTCATACACATATACACATTCACATTAACAAATATACTCACATAAGTATACACATGCACAAATATAATCACATAAGCATTCACATTCACAAAATTTAACATAACAACATAGTTCCAAATGGTTGCAATAAGTGTTTACATAAACATAGTTGTCCAAACTCCAAAATGAACATTATTCGACGGGTAGGCTTTCACATGAAAGGTTTCAACAAGTGTTTTACATCATTATCACTCATATCCATCGCCACCTCCTCCGGCTGGACTATGCGTGCTGAAAAGATTGTTCACCCACGAATGTGTTGTGTCGTCCTGACCAGACCCATCTCCAGGTGCGGCAACTGAAGCGGGTGGTGTCTGAAATCCCTATAACACAAGCACATGAAATAGTAACCATTCAGTTGTTCATTTAAACACATAAGACATCTATGAACATGTCACACACGCATATGTGTACATACCATAGGGAATTGTGACGGAGGCGGAGGCGGTGGTGGAGGCGCCAACATTGGCATTGGCAGTGCAAAGTCCGGAGGCGGCATCCCATATGTCGGCATCGGGACGCCCGCTTGTTGGGCTAGTTGCTACAAATTATATACAAGTCATTGTTGAGCAAACAAGATACATATCAAGTGTTTTGCAAAATAAGCTACAAAATGTTACTTCAACTTACCGAGAGAAGAGCTTGATTTTGGGCCTGGAGGCTTGCATAATACTCGTCCCTCTTCTTTTGGTACTCGGCTTGTTGTCTCTGGTATTCAGATTGTTGCCTCTGGTACTCCAATTGTTCCCTCAAGACTGATTGATGGTACTCTGCCTGTTGACGCAACACCGCAAGCTCTATCTCATGGGCTGCTGATCGTGAACGGGACGACTGTGAAGACGACGATGTGGATTGTCGTCCACGGCGTCTCAGCTCTCTGGAATCAATCGTAGAATCAAAAATACCCAACCTACAAGAGTGAACCATGCACTTAGTATAGTAACTCATGGCTCAGTTGAATCGCAAGCATATGATGACAATGTTGAAAACCAAATCAAATAATCTCACCGTCCATGGGCTTGTCCTCCTGCACTAGCATATGCTGCCTGAGGGTCGATTGGCTGGCTCCTCCAATCGTACTCGTCCCCATGGCGTTGAACCATCTCCTGCCCATACGAAGCCTGGAGGCAAACAATATCAAATATAAGTGCATAACTCCTATGCCATTGCAAACAATATCAAACACATAATAGAGTATCAAAAACTCACTAGACGGTCGGTGGCCGTCTGAGTGCATAACACATCAGGATTCTGAGGATCAGAACCCCTATGGCCTTGCATATACACCTCCACATCCGTGGGCGTACGGCCGGATTTGACTTCCTGTACATAAAAGTTATATTGACACATTTCTATGTAATTCAAAGTTACGACAAACTGAGACTTACCATTCGCTTAGCCAAGCGCACATGACCATCACCGCCGTAGTTGTGGAACGACTCAGTTCCACGGTTTCCCCTGTTCCTTTCGGAAATGGCACGAAACTCAGGGGAAGCCCACCATCTGCACAATGCCCGATAACCGTCTGATCGGGTGGCCATCCACGGCACCGACACCTACATGAAATTTTTTAAATAAAGCAAGCAAATACATGGCTTTGTGCGATATGAGAGGCAACAACCTGTTTACCTCTAGGTATTGCTCCTCCGTCAAGTAAATTGATGACCACTCGGCCTTTGTATTTGGCATCGGTCGATCATCAGCATTTGCTATGTACCATGCCTTTATAGCCTGAATTCGTGCATAGTACATTGCATCTGCAACGACATCGTTCGCGTTATACTCAAACACGTAACGAGCGTTCATATCATATGATCCATCGTCCGGCAACTTGTACCGTTTCTGCAAAAACCATAGTGTTATCATAAAAGCAAACATATATGGAATAACTAAAATAGTATAAACAAGTCATACCCAGAATGCATCCCAAACTAGTGCATGTGTGTTGCCAAACGTTCTACAG
The DNA here is from genome assembly GCF_902167145.1 of Zea mays. Taxonomy (NCBI): domain Eukaryota; kingdom Viridiplantae; phylum Streptophyta; class Magnoliopsida; order Poales; family Poaceae; genus Zea; species Zea mays. Next base: position 40,206,375 of record NC_050098.1, on the reverse strand, counting down.
ACACCATAGCGATAATGCTCCCAAGTGGTGGCGGGGACAGACTCGCCAGTAGGCAAAGTCACAAGACCAGGCCAGTGCAGACGAACAAGATTACCAAGAACCATGTTCACCTGCCTGTAGTGTCCTGTGCCTGTGAACGAGTCGTCGATCCAAGTCCTGCAAACATAAATCAATGTAGAAATTAAAACATAACTTTCAATAACATTTAAGCAAAGATATGTCACTCACTTTCCACTAGGCTTTATCACAACCCGAGATTCGGGTGGAAGCTCTGGAGGTGGTCCAACAAAATGCAGCTTCCTCGTTCTCTTAACTCGAGAAGTTCCAGACCCAGCTGCAGAATCTCCACCAGCCCCAGAATCCCCAGCCCTAGAATCCCCACCAGCGTCGTCTCCAGCATCATCTCCCACATTATCTCCACCATCATCTTCAACATCATCTCTTGCATGATCCTCTACCACTGGTTCCTCAATTTCAGCATCCTATGAAACAAATAGCTTACATCATACAATATTAAGTAACTCAAATAATGTAATTTAACAACTAACTTACATCTTGTGGAGGCAAATGTTCTGCCAGCGCTCTCCGTCTGCTCATGGTAGAACCTGTGCCCTGAAAAACTGAATCCTCACCCCTCGAGCTGCTCCTCGAGCTACTCCTTGACCCAAGCAAACTACGAGCTAAAGACTTCATTTTCTTTGACATCCTATTTTAACAAAAACAAGTTAGTACATAAATCGACAATAAAATAATAAAATATGCAATAAAATCATAAAATATGCAATAAAATCATGATCCATACTCGTCAATCGTAATCGTAATCAAAATCAGGATCTAGTTGCTTTCGTCGATTTAATGGACGCCAAGTAGCTTTCTTCTTTCTCGTCACTCGTTTTCTTTTTGGAGGAACCTCTACATCATTTTGATCGCCTAATAAAGATTCTTCCAACATTTCAGTTTGTACATTAAACGTGCTTGTAAGTTCTTCGTCTTGGAAAATCTCAGCAGCCCCCACTTCCTGCTCGATTTGACTTTCAACATAACCAGCATCACCAGGAGCATATAGTCGTTCACGCGGATTAACTTTGTACACTACCCTCCAATCAACCAAACCGTTTTTCTTAGATGGATATGTCATATAATACACCTGCTCGCATTGGTGGGCAAGGATTATAGTGTCGTGGCCTTTTAATCTATCGTTGTGTTTGACTTCCACCATGCCATATTGATTTTCTCGCGTTGTACTTGGAGAAAACCAATCACAATCGAAGAACACCACTTTGAGTTGTTTATCTCCAAAAAACTTGTACTCGATTATATCATTAATGACTCCATAATAATTAGTCACCTTCCCTTCATCATCGACAGCTCTAGTTACAACTCCGGAGTTTGTCGTGGCTGCTAGAGGATGATCATCTTCGAACCTTGTGGAACGGAATCTAAAACCATTGACATCATACCGACCATAACGTCTGCCAGTTACTGCTCCTAGGGATAATTGTCGAAGGTCCAGGTGTATATTGTCATTTTTATCTACATAATCTCGAAACCAACACAAGAAATTAAGTCCCCCATCTTTTCCCTCTCGACGAATCTGGTCACGTTCACAGCCAGAGATGCAATTTTGAGAATCAAATTCCCTGTTAGTACAAGGAAACAGACCTTTTAGTATCACAACAAAAATTCTAGCGGCAATGACTAAAATAAAGTTTACACTTACAGGAGAAACTGACTCATCTCTTCCATGTTGTTATACATGTAAAGTAAAGCAGTCTTCCATTCGTCGTTGGTGAAACAGTATGTTGTGCTGGGTCCTACAGTTTTGCCCCTCCATTGAAAAATTTCAATATCACTAATAGGGGGCTCGTCGACATGATACCGCAACGTATGGGCATTGACATTGTGTTCCTCTGCATAGTACAGGCCCGTGAACGATGCTATCTCTTTGTATTTGAATTCTTCAGCGATGCACCCTTCAACTCGTCTCTTATTACCAACCATTGCACGTAGCTTTTTTAGTGTCCTTTCGATGTGATACATCCATCTATATTGCACAGGACCTCCTACCTTAGCTTCGTATGGTAGGTGAACAAGTAGATGTTGCATCGGATTGAAGAAACCTGGTGGAAATATTTTTTCAAGTTTGCATACCAAAATCGGTATTTCTTGCTCAAGCTTCTCCATCATCTCTTTCTTTATTTCTTTGGCACAAAGATGTCTATAAAAGTAGCTTAGCTCCGCTAATGCTTTCCAGACATCATTTTTTACAAAACCACGAAACATAACAGGAAGGAGTCTTTCCATTATTATGTGGTAGTCATGACTCTTCAACCCAGAAAACTTGCCCGTCTTCAAATTCACAGACCTTCTAAAGCCCGCGGCGTAACCATCTGGGAACTTTAAGTTTTTCAACCATTTCATCAATTGTTTCTTCCTTTTAGGTTTAATACTGAAAGGAGCACGTGGCTTCTTCTGATTCTCTCCTATCTCCATAGTTGGTCTTCTACAGATTAAGGCCAAGTCTTTCCTTGCCTTAGGGTTGTCTTTTGTTTTGTCGGTGATATTCATGCAAGTGCTGATAATGCTTTCACCCATATTTCGTTCCTGGTGCATGACATCAATGTTATGCATTAGAATCAAGGCTTTCATATAAGGGAGTTCCCATAGACCACATTTGTGAGTCCAATTATGCTCGGTTCCATAACCTTCAAAACGATTTCCATGTTCGTTTAGTTTCAAATCATTAAGTCTCGCGAGAATCTCTGGACCACTTAGACGCTTGGGTGGTCCCCTCGTCACAATCGTGTCCTTTTTAAAAGCGTTCCTATCGAACCTGAATGGGTGATCCTCTGGCAAAAAACATCTATGGCAATCGAAGTAACATATCTTTCCACCAAACTTTAGTCGAAAGCATAAAGTGTCTTCAACGCATATAGGACATGTCAAAATCCCATGACAACTCCATCCAGCAAAGATACCATAAGCCATAAAATCATGAATAGACCATAAAAACGCGGCTCTCAGGTTGAACTTCTGTTTCTTGTAACAATCGTACGCCTCGACTCCTTCCCACAAAATTTTCAATTCTTCAATCAGGGGTCTCATCATCACATCGATCTTTGTTCCAGGATGATCCGGACCAGGTATTACAAGACACAAGAAAATAAATTCATATTTCATGCAAAGAGCTGGTGGAAGGTTGTATGGAACAGCAAAGACGGGCCAACATGAGTACGACGTTGCAGTTAGATTGAATGGTGAGAAACCATCTGTTGCCAAACCGAAGCGGACATTCCGCACTTCATCAGCAAAGCTGGAATCAAAAGCATCTAGTGCCTTCCATGCATCTGTATCAGCTGGGTGCACCATGACATTTGGATTCTCACGTACCCCTTCTTTGTGCCACCTCATGTGTCTGGCTGTATTCTTGGAGATGAACAAACGTTTCAACCGAGGTATGAGAGGCATGTAACGAAGCTGCTTACGTGCAATCTTCGTAGTCACGGTCAAACCATCGTTGTTTTCAACCTCAACGAATCTACGCTCACCACATACAGTACACTTCTTCTCACCTGCGGTCTCCTTCCAGAAAAGCATACAATTATTTTCACAGACATCGATTTTTTCGTAGTCCATACCAAGGCCAGATAACAGCTTTTTAGACTGATACATGTCCTTTGGCATCTTGTGATTCTCCGGAAGTACATCACTGATCAAGTTCAAAAGTTCCTTGTAACAGTTGTTTGAGAATGCAAACTTAGACTTAATAGCCATAAGTCGAGTCACAAATACAAGGACAGTCACTTTAGTGTGTTCATGCAACGGCTCTTCGGCAGCTTTAAGGAGCTCGAAGAACTTCTGAACCTCAGGTGTAGCTGGATCCTCAAACTCGGTGGGTTGACCGGGGTTCTCCGAATCGACGGTTAGAAACTCATGGCGTACATCGTCAAGCATCTCTTCCATCCTATCGTAGTCCTCCTCTTCATGTGACTGAACTTCCGATACAATACGAGGAGGTGGGTCCTCACCATGGTGCACCCACACCTCATAGCCTGGCATATAACCGTTCTTGCAAATATGTATCGACATAGTCCTCCTGTCAAGGAAATTAATGTTCCGACACTTGCTACAAGGGCACCTAACATCGGTTCCAGTCTCTGACCGAGCAAAAGCATGGTCGAGAAAAGCATCAGTCTTGGCCACCCACTCACTTGATAGAGCACCTCTTTTCTTCCAACCTTCATACATCCATCGACGATTCTCCTCCATACTAGATACGAGACGTTAACTTAATTAGATAAGTAATGCACGTGCCATCCGTTTTTACGAAGAAATCACGCCCCTACATCTGTAGGAAAGGATAGGTCCTAAACCCACCCAGGAGTGACCGACGAGGCCGTGTTTATGACAAGACATATGGTCGTGCGAAATTTCGGCAGCATAACCCCGTTGTTCTCCAATCGCACGTCTAAAAATGGTGCAATTGGAGAACAGAGAGGTTATGCTGCCGAAACTAAGCAGGAGCACATGCTTTTGTCATAAACACGGACTCTGTCGGTCACCCCGAGGCTGTCCAATAAAGGGACAATTCCGGCCCAACAAACCTCACATGCGTCGCATGTAAGGTGTGTTGGACCGAAACGGGTGACGCCTAAGTTTCGTTTGTTGACACTACGATACACTATGAATAACTAGAATCATCGTTAACCATACTAGATACGAGACGTTAACTTAATTAGTTATGATTACTAATTAACCACACTAATACAATAGCCACTAATTAACCAAACTAATACAATAGCACTACAAAAAATCATTTCACGGGACCCTAAATCAAATAAAACAACCTTATTTCCGAGGGCTAATAATTACCCTCGAAAATTAAAAGTTTAAATTATATAGACACCACTACATAACATTATTACGGGTGACAAATCATATAAACTGACCTTAATTTCGAGGGCATAATAATTACCCTCGGAAATTAAAAATTTAAATTATCTAAGCAACACTAAGTAAACGAAAACAAACTTAATTAATTACATAACCAAATTTCGCCATATAATCAAATTTAGGCCCTCGGATATAATAAGATAAACATCATTTAACATACTAATAATTTAATAACAACAGTGGAAACTACAAAATAAAAATAAAAATACTTACTTAGCAGTGGGCAGGGCAGTGGCGGCCGGCAGCGGGTGTCGACGGGGGCGGGCGGCGGGTGTCGACGGCGGGCGAGCGGGGCGGCGGCGGTGACGGGGCGGCGGCGGCGCCGGGCGGTGACGGGGCGGGCGGCGGGTGTCGACGGCGGGCGGCCGGGGCGGCGGCGGCGACGGGCGGTGACGGCACGGCGGCGGCGGCGACGGGCAGAGAGAAGAGAGGAGAGAGCGAGCGCGCATGAAAAATGAACCGCGCGCCGGGCTTGCCGTGTTAAAAAACCTTACCTCCGACGGCTACGTAGGAGGCCGTCGGACATAAGCTTATGTCCGACGGCTGTCAGGGTAGCCGTCGGAGGTAAGGAGGTATTTCCGAGAGTCCTTGGTGGCCGTCGGACATAACGTTATGTCCGACGGCATCGTAGACAGCCGTCGGAGATAAATTGACCGTCGGATTTTTGTTAGTTTACTGTAGTGATTACACCATACAAGATAAAATGTTATAAAAGCGAGCAATATAAAATAGAGAGCGCCTCTACGGTTACGCGAGGAAAAGAACCACGATAGTCGAAGCTACGGTCGAGGAGTTAGCGCGTTTACGTTAAACAAGTACTAATTAGAACATCCAATTCAATATAATTATATTAATTGATATTAATCAAATGTAAATTAATATTACTACTTAGTTTTGACTAACTTACTATTTTAATAGTTGCAGTTAAGCAAGTAACTTAATGAATATGAGCGATTCTAAGCTAGGCGAATTAACGACGCACGACGTGCAAACATGATGTGCGCAACGCGCGGACACAAACGACTTAGCGCGCGGACAACGCGCGATACGCGCGAACGGCACGCGGCAAGGCGTGCGACACACGCGAACGGCACACGACAACGCGTGCGAACGACACGCGCGACACTCGCGAACGACACGCGACGACGAGCGCGAAACAGCACCGCGGCACGCGCGGACCGACCTGCGAAACTAATAAATAAACAACGTGATTAAATTAAATAATTATTAATAAATAACATTTCAGTTAAGGTTAATCATATTGATGACTAGTTATAAATGCGCAAATCGAAATCCTAAATTAGGTTTTTAAATTAAAACGTCGTTCTAGTAGCCACTGGTTAAACAAACGTTTAACTAAATTAAAATAAAATATGCAAAAATTAGGATAAATATATCTAAATTAAGATAATTTTAATACGAATCTAACGCAACTTGAATGGATCGAATCGGGTTTAAAACGCAAAAGTTATGAATGTTTTAAACCATACTGTAATTCGCGCGTCCTAATTTACAGAACTGCCATCTTCTTCTTCCTCTCATCTTCTTCCTCCCATCCATGGAAGAGAGAGGAGGGGAAGAGGAGGGGGCTGCGCAGGGGAGGTCGGGGTTGGGCCGGCCGGAGGGTGGGCGCGGCCGCACGGGGCGCGAGGAACGCAGCCACCGCTGCCGGGGAGGGGTGCGCGCGGGCGTGGGGCGCGGGAGCACGAGCGTCGCCGTCGGCCACCGCCGCCACCGCCGGGGAGTGGGAAAGGGCGCCGCCGGGGAGGGGAAACGGAGGTGGAGGGGCGCCGCCACCGGGGAAGGTGAGAGGAGAGTGGGAGAGGCTCTGCACAGACGGGAAAACGAAGAAACGAAGAAACCCTAGGTGCAACAATGGAGGTTTCTCACCGGGGAAGAAGACCCTCGCCGGAGCCGAAGCCAAATCCGTCGATTGCCAGAGATTTGGGGATCCAATCGACGAACCGAACACGCTGCGACGAAGCCCTTGACGAGACGAACGCAGCGGTACCCTCGGATTCGGCAGACGATGCACGGATTGGGAGTAATTGCTCGCCGGAGTTGAAACCGCCCCGAACTTCGGCGAGCAATACCGGGAGCTAGGGATTGGATTTGGGGGAAACGTTTTGTGTTCTGTAACGGGCTCGACGAGATGAAGCCGGACATGTATATATATCTAGGGTTTGGATGAGATGAAAATTCGGTTAAAATTCGGATTTTACTATTTTTAAAATTCGAAAAAAGCCTAGAAATCCATATTTTGTGCTTAAAATATTATATATGCTTTCAAAAATTCCAGAAAAATTCCTATAAATGTTTTGGCACCTAATGAACTCAAAAAACATAATTAGAATTTCTAAAAATATTTTTAAGTTCCACAAATAAATAGTTTTTGGTTTCCGGTAAATAGAAAAATACTCCGAAAAATATGAAAATTTACCGAGCGCTTCTATAAGATATGCTAACATGTTTCAAACACATTTTGCACTTAGAAACAACATGCAACAGCATGAATGCAACAACCAAAGTGCCTCTAGGGCTCATTCCACTAGGTTTACGCTAATATAAATCAAAATAATTCTCCATTTTTAGGAAAAAGAGAAAGGAAAGCGAAGAACTGAGAGAGTAACACCTGAATTTGGTGGATATTAGAAAAGAAATTTTATACCCCCAAATTCAGGGTGTTACAAACCTAACCCCCTTAACAGAATCTCGCCCTCGAGATTCAAGAAGAGGCTAGCAGGAAAAAAAGAGATTCGTTCATTGGTTGATCACGGCTTTCTTGGGTTAACTTTGATTCTGCAAACTTAACTTGGGGATTGGTTTGCTTTGACTTTCAGGTGCTTGAGACCGACCGATGCAATTCTTGAGGATCTCTTGAACCTGTGGGTTAGGACCCACACACGCTTGCGCTGCGCCAATCTGATCTTGTTGGTTGATGTTGATCACATTGTCTTCATCGGTGTTAGCAGCTAACCCCCCTTAACAGGAGCGTTGATACGTACTTGATGAAGATGCAGCCGACTTCGATCTTGATTGACTAAGAGAGGTTGGAGGTTGCCAAGTGGACAGGTGCAAGAGGAAAGGATAGCGAGAAAAGGTAAGCATAGACGGATTAGAGAGAGCAGGGGGATAACCCAACTACTTAACTCTATGGCACTCAGCTAGTAAACAGATGCCATTGCGGACCCAGGGGTCACAACACACCAACACTCATCACAAAGAAGCAAATCAGTCATAACACAAAGACAAACAACACAAGCATACAACAATAAACATCTCGTTGCTATACGTAATTTTTAATTAAATGGTGGTCTTTCTTTACCAAGGGGAAACTATTCTAAGGTCATTGAAAGGCAAGGGGAATAATAAGACATACATAATAAGGGCATGAGCATTATAAAGGATGGAGCTAAAGCAAGGTTTGTAATCTACAAGGGAGAGAATGCAACCAAGGTCAGGATAGGTAAAACAACAGTCTCAAATCGAGATGGGAAAGATGATATTTCAAAAGGTAGGTATAGGATAAGCATCATGGCAAGATCTAGATATTAGAAAGGTAAGGGTGATATCGAGCAAAAACTAAGACTTGCAACGCGATAGAGGAAAAGGGAACGAGCAAGAGTGGGATGGGTAAGACTTCACTCTTGAAATGAAATGGGCTTTAAAATGCAGGTACATGATAAGCATCAAAGTAAAGATCGAGGGATGACAAGGGTTAAGGTGATAATGGACAAACACAAAATAAAGGATGTATTTTAGACAAGACTTGCAATTGCAAGGTGTCAAGGAAGGGGGAGCAGTCAACGATGAAATTGATGAGGCATTGTCCCCGAACAGGGATGGAAATGAGGAGGCTTCCAAGGGTAGGTTCAATGTAAGCAGGAAGGCTAGGGCATAGGTATCATGAGGGTTTTGAAGGTAATAATGGACAATGATGTAGGAGAGGAGGTAAATAGGCATAAGGCAAAGGATATAAGTACCATAGAGGATGGAGTTAAGACAGGACATGCAAGTGGAAAAGAAGAGGATATGTCCAAGGGCCAGATAAGTAAATTTTCACTCTCAAGTTGAGGCGGAAGAGAGGGGATTTTTAAAGAGTAGGAATAAAGATGAGTATCAAGGCAAGATCGATGGACGACAAGGTGAGGGTGATAGCAAATAGAAACACATCAAAGGATGGAACTAAGACAAAACTTGCGAGGCGACATTAGGAGAAATAATCAAGGGCGAGATGGGTAACTCGCAGCTCTCAAACTAGGTTGAAAGAAAGGGGAGGCTTTTAAAGGATAAGTTCAAGGTCAGCATTTAGGTAGAAGACATAAATATCAAGGGTCAAAGGTGATAACAGACAAGGGTATCAGAGAAAAGATGAAGGCATTGAAGAGCCAATGGTATAAGTACAACAAAGAATGGAGTTAAAAACTCACAAGCGACAAGGAAGAGGATATGACCGAGGGAAAATATGTAAAATACAACTATAAAATTGAGAAGGAAGAGAGAAGGTTTTAAAGGACATGTATAATATAAACATCAAAGTAATATGTAGATGCGACAAGGGTAAAGATGACAATCGTGAGAAGCATAACCAAGGATAGAGTTAAGGCAAGACTCACGAAGTGGCGAAGTGGAGAAAATAATCAAGGGTAAGATAGGTATGATTCCAATAGAAGGGTTAAAGTAAAAATTCATTACCAAAGGAAATTACAAAAGAATTTACGAGATCACCAAGGATGTGCGAAATAAAATGAATGCTCCTGGATCATCGAGAAACAAGGATGGTCAAGGGCATGCTAACTGAAATGGCTTGAACAGTCATTAGGGTGTAAAGGTAGGCATAAAAAAATATGATAGCATGAGAGATTTCAAGGAGATGAGCATACCAATACCAAGAGACAAGAAATTGTTGAAAGATAGCGACTAAACAACAGAAGAGGAAAGGGTCTCAAAAGACAGGAAGGTCACAGACATATAAACTGAAATGTTTAAGTAGGCAGTAGAAATTTAGAGGCAAGTATTTGAAACAAGAGTATTTAAGAATCTAGGAGTGTGAGCGTGTCAATACTAAGGGAATAAAGATATTCAAAGGGTAGCAATTTAATGACAGAGGTGGGAAGAGTCCCAACAGACAAAAGATTATTGGTCAGGGGGCATCTACAAATATGTCGCAAGCACAAGAGTGAGATAAGTTCTAATAGACTGAGAGAAGTGTAGACCATGCTAGAACAAAATACTTTTTGACAAGGGGGCATATAGGAGCACAATATAGAATTAGTCGAGGTGACTAAAATTTTGAAGCAGAATCAAGGATGAGGTGAAGTAATAATCAATAAGTCCTTAAAACGGCCAGTGCTACTCTAGGTTAGCGGTCCTACAGTCAACACGGCTTTGATACCACTTATGTCACACCCGGTTTTGAAGGTAAACCGAATGCGAACCATGTACGTGCCAGGATCAGAAATTCACGTACACAGCGATTACATAAATGACTCACCATAGCACAATGCTTCGAATTACAATAAAGAGTAAGTAATAATATTACAGACTAGAGCCATTTACATAATATAAATCAAAGTACACAGAATCGAAACGTAGCCAACGTAAACAACCCACCACAGGCAGCTGACTGGGGGAGATCGCTAGCCTAATCCTCGAACTCATCAACGTCCTAGAACTCCTGGAGATCCACCTCGACGCCTTCTTCTTTACCTGAGCATAGATTGCACCAAAGGCAACCTGGTGTTTTGTGAAAGCAAGGGTGAGTACACATCAACGTACTCAGCAAATGTCCCGTTTGGCTGAGGTGGACTAGCTTTATGTGGGGTTAAGCTCAAGCAGTTGCTTTTAGTTGGTCAGGTATTTATTATTAGTGGAAGCCAAGTTTTATCATATAACCAACCCGTGAATCATTTCCTCATCGAGGAACATCATTATTGTCATCGAACCAAAATAATAAATAGAACCATTGTATCTCAGATCATTTGTATCTCTAATCAAAGAGGATCCCAAGGCTGCTCTTAACCATGAGCACGGCTGATATACCAGTTTCACTACCCTCTACAGAGGTCGCACACTTTACCCATGAGCCGTGATTCCCTCTCTAGCCCGGGCTTGCAAGACCCTTATTCACTCCCAAGGTGAATGGCCAGGGATTCACTACGAAGCCTTTACAAAGATTCCCTAGAGGTCATAGCTGCCCGTTAGGTTTCTCCAGTTTGATAAACACAGTACCTCTCCCCGCAGGAGGGCGACTAAAAAGCAAAACGAAAGAACCTCGGCACCCAGCCTCGGCAGAGCAAGCACTGTGCCTGGACCCCATTGACGGCACGACGGCGAAGCAACTACACTTCTAGTTCCTCTAATTAATTAGCTAAGGGCACCCCATTCCACCCTCATGGTTGCACTGTTATCCCGGGTGGTCTCTCAACGAACAGGTCCTTACGGAGAGGTACTCGGGAAACAGCCCGAGTCCCCTAAATGCCACAAGTATATCATCATATCCAGAATAAAATCATAGTATCATCATTGTATCTCATCATGTTCATTGATTAAAGTAAAGCGCTAGCATGTAGCTAACCATAGTAACCCAAAAGGTAAATCAAGGACAAGGTAAATAGAAAGCTAGTAAATCCTTAGGTTGTTCATAGTATGCGGGACAGTGTATTATAAAGTAAATGGGACATAATGGGTCAGAAGACACTTGCCTTCACCAAAACAGATGCTCAGAGTCTTCAACTTCGTGGAACCCAAAGAGCTAGATCACTTGGTCGCCGAAGCTTGACCGTCGATTCCTCGAAGTTCGGAAACGAATCGCGATCCAATCGCAACGCGAAGCGAAGACAAACAGACACAAGCAAACAAACATATATATGCATAAGAACATTACACCATACAAGATAAAATGTTATAAAAGCGAGCAATATAAAATAGAGAGCGCCTCTACGGTTACGCGAGGAAAAGAAACACGATAGTCGAAGCTACGGTCGAGGGGTTAGCGCGTTTACGTTAAACAAGTACTAATTAGAACATCCAATTCAATATAATTATATTAATTGATATTAATCAAATGTAAATTAATATTACTACTTAGTTTTGACTAACTTACTATTTTAATAGTTGACAGTTAAGCAAGTAACTTAATGAATATGAGCGATTCTAAGCTAGGCGAATTAACGACGCACGACGTGCAAACACGATGTGCGCAACGCGCGGACACAAACGACTTAGCGCGCGGACAACGCGCGATACGCGCGAACGGCACGCGGCAAGGCGTGCGACACACGCGAACGGCACACGACAACGCGTGCGAACGACACGCGCGACACTCGCGAACGACACGCGACGACGTGCGCGAAACAGCACCGCGGCACGCGCGGACCGACCTGCGAAACTAATAAATAAACAACGTGATTAAACTAAATAATTATTAATAAATAACATTTCAGTTAAGGTTAATCATATTGATGACTAATTATAAATGCGCAAATCGAAATCCTAAATTAGGTTTTTAAATTAAAACGTCGTTCTAGTAGCCACTGGTTAAACAAACGTTTAACTAAATTAAAATAAAATATGCAAAAATTGGGATAAATATATCTAAATTAAGATAATTTTAATATGAATCTAACGCAACTTGAATGGATCGAATCGGGTTTAAAACGCAAAAGTTATGAATGTTTTAAACCATACTGTAATTCGCGCGTCCTAATTTACAGAACTGTCATCTTCTTCTTCCTCTCATCTTCTTCCTCCCATCCATGGAAGAGAGAGGAGGGGAAGAGGAGGGGGCTGCGCAGGGGAGGTCGGGGTTGGGCCGGCCGGGGGGTGGGCGCGGCCGCACGGGGCGCGAGGAACGCAGCCACCGCTGCCAGGGAGGGGTGCGCGCGGGCGTGGGGCGCGGGAGCACGAGCGTCGCCGTCGGCCACCGCCGCCACCGCCGGGGAGGGGGAAAGGGCGCCGCCGGGGAGGGGAAACGGAGGGGGGAGGGGCGCCGCCACCGGGGAAGGTGAGAGGAGAGTGGGAGAGGCTCTACACGGACGGGAAAACGAAGAAACGAAGAAACCCTAGGTGCAACAATGGAGGTTTCTCACCGGGGAAGAAGACCCTCGCCGGAGCCGAAGCCAAATCCGTCGATTGCCGGAGATTTGGGGATCCAATCGACGAACCGAACGCGCTGCGACGAAGCCCTCGACGAGACGAACGCAGCGGTACCCTCGGATTCGGCAGACGATGCACGGATTGGGAGTAATTGCTCGCCGGAGTTGGAACCGCCCCGAACTTCGGCGAGCAATACCGGGAGCTAGGGATTGGATTTGGGGAAACGTTTTATGTTCTGTAACGGGCTCGACGAGATGAAGCCGGACATGTATATATATCTAGGGTTTGGATGAGATGAAAATTCGGTTAAAATTCGGATTTTACTATTTTTAAAATTCGAAAAAAAACCTAGAAATCCATATTTTGTACTTAAAATATTATATATGCTTTCAAAAATTCCAGAAAAATTCCTATAAATGTTTTGGCACCTAATGAACTCAAAAAACATAATTAGAATTTCTAAAAATATTTTTAAGTTCCACAAATAAATAGTTTTTGGTTTCCGGTAAATAGAAAAATACTCCGAAAAATATGAAAATTTACCGAGCGCTTCTATAAGATATGCTAACATGTTTCGAACACATTTTGCACTTAGAAACACCATGCAACAGCATGAATGCAACAACCAAAGTGCCTCTAGGGCTCATTCCACTAGGTTTACGCTAATATAAATCAAAATAATTCTCCATTTTTAGGAAAAAGAGAAAGGAAAGCGAAGAACTGAGAGAGTAACACCTGAATTTGGTGGATATTATAAAAGAAATTTTATACCCCCAAATTCAGGGTGTTACACTTTTATAGTCCCAAGGCAGCTAGGAGCCGTTGAGAGCAATCTGGGAAGGCAATTCTTGCCTTCTGTCGCCTGGCGCACCGGACAGTCCGGTGCACCACCGGACACTGTCCGGTGCACCACCGGACACTGTCCGGTGCGGATTTCCTTCCTTATTTGGCGAAGCCGACCGTTGGCAGCCTTGGAGCTGTTGGCGCACCGGACACTGTCCGGTGCCCCCTCCCAACCGTTGGCTCGGCCACGTGTCTCGCGCAGATCGCACAGCCGACCGTTGGCCCGGCCGACCGTTGGCTCACCGGACAGTCCGGTGCACACCGGACAGTCCGGTGAATTATAGCCGTACGCCGTTAATTTATTCCCGAGAGCGCCAAGTTCGCCTGAGCTAGCCTGGCACACCGGACACTGTCCGGTGCACCCAGACAGCGCTGGCTTTGGCTGAAACAATGTACTAAGTCTGAGAAACATACCTTTATACTTGATTTGTACTTTGTCCACCATTTGACACTTAAGCACTTGTGTTGGACACTAAATCACCAAAACACTTAGAAATGGCCCAAGGGCACATTTCCCTTTCAATCTCCCCCTTTTTGGTGATTAATGCCAACATAACATAAGGCAAGTAGAACAAGTACAAAATCAATTCAAATAAGAACTCAAATTTGTTTTGTATCAAATTTGGTATATATGGATCATTCTTTGCCACCACTTGGTTTGTTTTTGCAAATCAAACTCAATTTCCTATCTCTAAGTCAAACACACATGTTGAAACATAAAGAGAGATATTTCACGAGAAATTGATCAAGTATTCAAAAACTCCCCCTTTTTGCCATAATTAAACCTTCTCCCCTCAAGAGAAACACTTTTGACAATGAGAGCAAATAAGAGTATTTTGACAAACAAAAACTCTAACTCTATTATTTTCATTTTCAAAATTCACAAGTGGTAGTTGATCCATTTATTGCTTTGGCCTTATTTTCTCCCCCTTTGGCATCAAGCACCAAAATGGGATCAATTTTGGTCCTTTAACCCCATTGCCTCACCAAAATTTTCAACTAAGAGTAAAAGGCAATAAGATCATAAAAATGAACTTGGAATAAGTTACTCGTTCATCGGAGTGCAGTGGAAGTCTTGCATGGTCCAAGTCCACCTTTTCCCTTTCAATCCACCTTCGTGACTAAATCAGGCAAACTCAAGCACACAGTTAGTCTCAAAGGTTCAAGTTGTAGCACATCTCCCCCTAAATTTGTGCATCACTTGCAAAGGACTTGTGAGGTCCGGGGAGTGCATGTACAACTTGAGCACATAAATAAACAACACAATGCAAAAGGAACATGATCAAAGGCATAAACACATGTATTCTATAAATCAATCCAAGTTCCGCGAATCTAAGACATTGAGCTCACTACGCAACTTGCAAAAGGTCTGCTCATCTAAAGGCTTGGTAAAGATATCGGCTAGCTGGTTCTCGGAGCTAACATGAAACACTTCAATATCTCCCTTTTGCTGGTGGTCTCTCAAAAAGTGATGCCGGATGTCTATGTGCTTTGTGCGGCTGTGTTCAACAGGATTATCCGCCATGCGGATAGCACTCTCATTATCACATAGGAGTGGGACTTTGCTCAAATTGTAGCCAAAATCCCTGAGGGTTTGCCTCATCTAAAGTAGTTGCGCGCAACACTGTCCTGCGGCAACGTACTCGGCCTCAGCGGTGGATAGGGCAACGGAAGTTTGTTTCTTAGAACTCCATGACACCAGGGACCTTCCTAAGAATTGGCATGTCCCCGATGTACTCTTCCTATCAACCTTACATCCAGCATAGTCGGAGTCTGAATATCCAATCAAGTCAAAGGTAGACCCCTTTGGATACCAGATCCCGAAACAAGGCGTAGCGACTAAATATCTAAGAATTCGCTTCACAGCCACTAAGTGACACTCCCTTGGATCAGATTGAAATCTAGCACACATGCATACGCTTAGCATAATATCCGGTCTACTAGCACATAAATAAAGTAAAGACCCTATCATAGACCGGTATGCTTTTTGATCAACAGACTTACCTCCTTTGTTGAGGTCGGTGTGTCCGTCGGCTCCCATCGGAGTCTTTGCGGGCTTGGCGTCCCTCATCCCAAACCTCTTGATCAAATCTTGTGTGTACTTTGTTTGGGAGATGAAGGTTCCATCCTTGAGTTGCCTCACTTGGAACCCAAGGAAGTAGCTTAACTCGCCCATCATCGACATCTCGAATTTCTGAGTCATCACCCTGCTAAACTCTTCACAAGACTTTTGGTTAGTAGAACCAAATATTATGTCATCGACATAAATTTGGCACACAAAAAGATCACCATCACAAGTCTTAGTAAAAAGAGTTGGATCGGCTTTCCCAACCTTGAAAGCATTAGCAATTAAAAAGTCTCTAAGGCATTCATACCATGCTCTTGGGGCTTGCTTAAGTCCATAGAGCGCCTTAGAGAGCTTACACACGTGGTCAGGGTACCGTTCATCCTCGAAGCCAGGGGGTTGTTCCACGTATACCTCCTCCTTGATTGGCCTGTTGAGGAAAGCGCTCTTCACATCCATTTGGAACAACCTGAAGGAATGGTGAGCGGCATATGCTAGCAAGATACGAATGGACTCTAGCCTAGCCACAGGAGCAAAAGTCTCCTCAAAGTCCAAACCTGCGACTTGGGCATAACCTTTTGCCACAAGTCGTGCCTTGTTCCTTGTCACCACCCCGTGCTCGTCTTGTTTGTTGCGGAACACCCACTTGGTTCCCACAACATTTTGCTTGGGACGAGGCACCAGTGTCCAAACTTCATTTCTTTTGAAGTTGTTGAGCTCCTCCTGCATGGCCAACACCCAGTCCGGATCTAGCAAGGCCTCTTCTACCCTGAAAGGCTCAATAGAAGAGACAAAGGAGTAATGCTCACAAAAAATAACTAATCGAGATCGAGTAGTTACTCCCTTGCTAATATCACCCAAAATTTGGTCGACGGGATGATCCCTTTGAATCATTTCTCGAACTTGGGTTGGAGGTGACGGTTGCGCTTCTTCCTCCATTACATGATCATCTTGTGCTCCCCCTTGATCACACGCCTCCTGTTCATCATCCTGAGTTGGGGGTTGCACCATTGTTGAGGAAGAAGGTTGATCTTGCTCATCTTGTTCCTGTGGCCGCACATCTCCAATCGCCATGGTGCGTATTGCGATCGTTGGAACTTCTTCTTCATCTACATCATCAAAATCAACAACTTGCTCTCTTGGAGAGCCATTAGTCTCATCAAATACAACGTCGCTAGAGACTTCAACCAAACCCGATGATTTGTTGAAGACTCTATACGCCTTTGTATTTGAGTCATAACCTAACAAAAACCCTTCTACGGCTTTGGGAGCAAATTTGGATTTTCTACCCTTCTTCACTAGAATGTAGCATTTACTCCCAAACACTCGAAAATACGAAACATTGGGTTTATTACCGGTTAGTAGCTCATACGACGTCTTCTTGAGGAGGCAATGAAGGTAGACCCTGTTGATGGCGTGGCAAGCCGTGTTCACGGCTTCCGACCAAAAGCGCTCGGGGGTCTTGAACTCTCCAAGCATCGTCCTCGCCATGTCTATAAGCGTCCTGTTCTTCCTCTCTACCACACCATTTTGCTGTGGTGTGTAGGGAGCGGAGAACTTGTGCTTGATCCCTTCCTCCTCAAGGTACTCCTCCACTTGAAGGTTCTTGAACTCGGACCCATTGTCGCTCCTTATCTTTTTCACCTTGAGCTCAAACTCGTTTTGAGCTCTCCTTAGGAAGCGCTTGAGGGTCCCTTGGGTTTCAGATTTATCCTGCAAAAAGAATACCCAAGTGAAGCGGGAAAAGTCATCAACTATAACAAGACCATACTTACTTCCTCCTATACTTAGATAGGCGACGGGTCCGAAGAGGTCCATGTGAAGCATCTCCAAAGGTCTTGATGTGGTCATCACATTTTTGGTGTGATGAGAGCTTCCCACCTGTTTGCCTGCTTGACAAGCTGCACAAGGTCTATCTTTTTCGAATTGTACATTAGTTAATCCTATCACATGTTCTCCCTTTAGAAGCTTGTGAAGGTTCTTCATCCCCACATGTGCTAAGCGGTGATGCCACAGCCAGCCCATGCTAGTCTTAGCAATTAAGCATGCATCTAGACCGGCCTCCTCTTTTGCAAAATCAACTAAGTAAAGTTTGTCGTCTAATACACTCTTAAAAGCTAGTGAACCATCACTTCTTCTAAAGACAGACACATCTACATTTGTGAATAGACAATTATATCCCATATTGCATAATTGACTAACAGATAACAAATTATATCCAAGAGACTCAACTAAAAACACATTAGATATAGAGTGCTCGGACGAAATAGCAATTTTACCTAACCCTTTTACCTTGCCTTGATTCCCATCACCGAATATTATTGAATCTTGGGAATCCTTGTTTTTGACGTAGGAGGTGAACATCTTCTTCTCCCCCGTCATATGGTTTGTGCATCCACTGTCGATAATCCAGCTTGAACCCCCGGATGCATAAACCTGCAAGGCAAATTTAGGCTTGGGTTTTAGGTACCCAACTCTTGTTGGGTCCTACAAGGTTAGTCACAATGGTTTTAGGGACCCAAATGCAAGTTTTATCTCCCTTGCATCTTGCCCCTAATTTTCTAGCAATTACCTTCCTATCCTTTCTACAAATGGCAAATGAAGCATTGCAAGCATGATATATTGTAGAAGGTTCATTAATTTTCCTAGTGACATTAACACCATTTCTCCTAGGCATGTGATTAATAGCATTTCTCCTAGCTACATTTCTACCATGCATATAGGAAGAACTAGAAGCAAACATAGCATATGAATCATAAACATGTGAATCAAAAGCATCATAACTTCTATTTGCATGTCTCCTATCATGATACATAAAAGCATGGTTCCTTTTAGCACTACTAGCCATAGGGGCCTTCCCTTTCTCCTTGGCGGAGATGGGAGCCTTATGGCTTGTTAAGTCCATGGCTTCCCTCTTGAAACCAAGTCCATCCTTAATTGAGGGGTGTCTACCAATCGTGTAGGCATCCCTTGCAAATTTTAACTTGTCAAATTCGCTTTTGCTAGTCTTAAGTTGGGCATTAAGACTAGCTACTTCATCATTCAATTTAGAAATTGTAACAAGGTGTTCACTACAAGCATCAATGTCAAAATCTTTACACCTAATGCAAATCGTAACATGTTCTACACAAGAGTTAGATTTACTAGCTATCTCTAACTTAGCATTCAAATCATCATTTATGCTCCTTAAGCTAGAAATTGTCTCATGGCAAGAAGATAGTTCACAAGAAAGCATTTCATTTCTTTTAACTTCTAAAGCATGAGATTTTTGTGCCTCTACAAATTTGTCATGCTGTTCATATAAAAGGTCTTCTTGTTTCTCTAAAAGTCTATCCTTTTCATTCAAGGCATCAATCAATTCATTGATCTTATCTATTTTGGTTCTATCCAATCCCTTGAACAAACTAGAGTAATCTATTTCTTCATCACTAGACTCATCATCACTAGAGGAATCATAAGTGGCATTATTTCGATTACATACCTTCTTCTCCTTCGCCATGAGGCATGTGTGACGCTCGTTGGGGAAGAGGGCTGATTTGTTGAAGGCGGTGGCGGCGAGTCCTTCATTATAGGAGTCGGATGACGAACATTCCGAGTCCCATTCCTTGCCAAGGTGTGCCTCGCCCTTAGCCTTCTTGTATGCCTTCTTCTTCTCCCTCTTGTTCCCCTGTTCCTGGTCACTATCATTATCGGGGCAGTTAGCGATAAAATGACCAACCTTACCACATTTGAAGCATGAGCGCTTCCCCTTTGTCTTGGTCTTGCTTGGCTGCCCCTTGCGACCCTTTAGCGCCATCTTGAAGCGCTTGATGATGAGGGCCATCTCTTCATCATTGAGCCCGGCCGCCTCAACTTGCGCCACCTTGCTAGGTAGCGCCTCCTTGCTCCTCGTTGCCTTGAGAGCAATGGGTTGAGGCTCATGGATTGGACCGTTCAACGCGTCGTCGACATATCTCGCCTCCTTGATCATCATTCGTCCGCTTACAAATTTCCCAAGAACTTCTTTGGGCGACATCTTGGTGTACCTAGGATTTTCACGGATATTGTTCACCAAATGTGGATCAAGTACAGTAAAGGACCTTAGCATTAGATGAACGACGTCGTGGTCCGTCCATCGTGTGCTTCCGTAGCTCCTTATCTTGTTGATGAGGGTCTTGAGCCGGTTGTATGTTTGGGTTGGCTCCTCTCCCCTGATCATTGCGAATCTTCCAAGCTCGCCCTCCACCAACTCCATTTTGGTGAGTAAGGTGACGTCGTTCCCCTCATGTGAGATCCTGAGGGTGTCCCAGATCTGCTTGGCATTGTCCAAGCCGCTCGCCTTATGATACTCGTCCCTGCACAAAGAGGCTAACAACACAGTGGTAGCTTGTGCATTTCTATGAATCTGTTCATTGATAAACATAGGACTATCCAAGCTATCAAATTTCATTCCACTTTTCACAATCTCCCATATGCTCGGATGGAGAGAGAACAGGTGACTACGCATTTTGTGGCTCCAAAATCCGTAGTCCTCTCCATCAAAGTGAGGAGGTTTGCCAAGTGGAATGGAGAGCAAATGAGCATTTGTACTTTGCGGAATACGAGAGTAGTCAAAGGAAAAGTTCGAATTAACCGGTTTTCTTCTCTCGTTGTCGTTGTTGTCCTTTTGGGAAGAAGTGGACTCGTCGCTGTCGTCGTAGTAGACAATCTCCTTGATGCGCCTTGTCTTCTTCTTCTTCCCATCCTTTCGTTTGTGGCCCGAGCCCGAGTCGGTAGGCTTGTCATCCTTCGGCTCGTTGACAAAGGACTCCTTCTCCTTATCATTGATCACAATTCCCTTCCCCTTAGGATCCATCTCTTCGGGCGGTTAGTCCCTTTCTTGAAGAGAACGGCTCTGATACCAATTGAGAGCACCTAGAGGGGGGGTGAATAGGTGATCCTGTAAAACTTGAACTTAATGCCACAAAAACTTAGTTAAGCGTTAGCACAGTATTGCCAAGTGGCTAGAGAAGAGTCTTAGCGAAACACAATAACCACAAGAGAATCAACACAGGTAGACATAGTGGTTTATCCCGTGGTTCGGCCAAGTACAACACTTGCCTACTTCCACGTTGTGGCGTCCCAACGGACGAGGGTTGCAATCAACCCCTCTCAAGCGGTCCAAAGACTCACTTGAATACCACGGTGTTTGCTTTTCTTTTCTATATCTCGTTCGCGAGGAATCTCCACAACTTGGAGTCTCTCGCCCTTACAAAGATGTTCACAAAGAAGCATGGAGTAAGGGAGGGATTAGCAACTCACACAAGACACACAGATCACAGCAAATACGCACACACAAGACCCAGACTTAAGCTCAAAAGACTAGCACACTAGAACGGAGCTCAAATCACTAGAATGTCGAACAAGTGCGCAAGAATGGAGTGTGAGTGATCAAGAGTGCTCAAGGAATGCTTGGTCTATTCCTCCATGCGCCTAGGGGTCCCTTTTATAGCCCCAAGGCAGCTAGGAGCCGTTGAGAGCAATCTGAGAAGGCAATTCTTGCCTTCTGTCGCCTGGCGCACCGGACAGTCCGGTGCGGATTTCCTTCCTTATTTGGCGAAGCCGACCGTTGGCAGCCTTGGAGCCGTTGGCGCACCGGACACTGTCCGTTGCACACCGGACAGTCCGGTGCCCCCTCCCAACCGTTGGCTCGACCACGTGTCTCGCGCAGATCGCGCAGCCGACCGTTGGCCCGGCCGACCGTTGGCTCACCGGACAGTCCGGTGCACACCGGACAGTCCGGTGAATTATAGCCTGTGACGGAACCTCCCAAGTAATTAGGCCCACCTACAGTTGTCCTTGTCCAACGGACCTCAGACAACCCTGTAGGTGCCTCTGAACTACTTGACAAGTTCGGTATCTTCTTTATTACCTTACCAGGAACGTTTCACCCGTCTTGCAGACATTACAGAACATCGGAGATATAGAAATGCGGAAGCAATTACATAAACTTACATTTATTTAGAAAGTAAGATCAAGTTACTTATTACAGACCAGAGCTATAAACGAGTGCTGAGTAGTATTATTACACATACCAAGGGAGGCAAAAACTCCTCCCGATAGTTTTAAAACAAAAAGTCCTATATGGAGGACCACGTCCTCCCGCATCTTCACTCTTGTATTTCTTCATTTGATACCACCTTGGAGCAAAAGCAACAAAAATTTGTCGCTTCCTCACCTAAAAACAACGAAGGGACAAACCCTGAGTATGGAATTAATCAGCAAGTCTTACCCGACTAAGGAAAAGACTCTCAAGGGTACGCTGGATAAATAGGAATCAAGGAGAGGCTTTCGCAAGAATCAACTTAGATACTTTTGCAGAAATAGCTTACTAAAGTGAGTCCTTACTTTCAATATTTTAACGCCAGATTAAATATCAATAGACTCTGTTTGCATTTAGTCTAATTTCATCATCTCAAAAGGAATAGCCATCTTAACTTTTGAATTTTGACAAACTACTATAGATATTAAAAGTTGCCTCTGAAACCGGCAGTCGTTTCTTACACCATAGTCATAGAAAAGCTCACATGTTACATGATCCAGGTGAAACAGGAAAACTCTTTCCAACGAAGTTTAACCTATTTTTATTACCAAGCTGGTCTATCTACACCTACCTTACTACATTGATCTACTACATCTTCTCTAGCTACACCATCTGCCAGATGTTTGTTGCCATTCTTCCAAGGAACCCTTAGTCCACCGATGCAGGAGTAGGATAAAAGGCAGCATTGAGCCTATGCACTGCTTGCTGCAGATGGTTGACAAGCCGTTGTGCTACTTGAAATTCCATGGGATGAGCACGATTCAATTCTTTGATCGCCTGATCCTGATGGCTTATAAAGCTCATGGTTTCTTTAAGGTCTTCTCTAACAGCAACAGCATACAGACAAATTTCTTCTTGTTGCTGACTCAAAATTTTTAATTTAGAATGAGCATTAGTTAGCTGATGCTCAAGCTCCTTAATGCGATTCTGATCAACTTGGTGTTGCATCTGAAGTTCTGTCACCTGATGCTCTAGTCCAATAACATGTTCCGCTTGAACCTTTGTTTCTTCAAGTCGTTCTTGTGCCTGGGTACAAGCACTATTCTTGGCCATTTCCATCATCTTAAATGCTGCATAACTCCCAGTGTACAACTGCTGCCACTTTTGACGACTGTGCCCTCGAGTAAGTTGCAACTCTAGCACGACCATCAAAACTCGAGTAGATGCCGATTCAACAGAATCCTGCCCAATAGGAATGCTTTCCATTAATTGGGCCTGGTGATGATACACAAATGGGTCACTTAAGGCAACTGCAGGGAACAACCTCATAGATGTGGCTTGTATTTCTTCCCATTTCTGGTAACAAATGGTTGTTACCTGAGCACCCTCCCAAGGAGTCATTCCTTCAGCATGGAACATCCAATATGGCCAAGATGGTTTTCTAGCACGTTCTGGAATATGCACTACTACCTCATACCATGGTTGTCCTCTAAGAACAGTGCGTGACCACTGGTACTTGGGTGCTTCGGTATATCCAACTTCTTGAAGTAGTCGCCACAGGACCACTGAAACACCAAAATCTCGTAGAAACTCTCCAACTCCTGTAGGAGCTTCTTGTTGATTCATCTATAGAGAAGGGCAACGGATACACTCTATTCACTAAGGATGTATGAACAAGGTAGATGAATCATATACTAAACTAGCTACATAGGGGGTTTAACTTAAAGTTTGTATGACATGATGCATGTGTAATTACAGAATCAACCTTAGTTGATTCAACCTTCTATACATTGCACTCTTCCTATCTGGTCTTTAAGATAGACTCTTCAGAATACTTAAGTAAGAAGGGAAAAGATTTTATAGATAAGCCTTTAGAAAATCTTTTGAAGATGCCTCATAATATCCGCAAAGAAGGGCTACGCTCCGATACCAGCTGTGACGGAACCTCCCAAGTAATTAGGCCCACCTACAGTTGTCCTTGTCCAACGGACCTCAGACAACCCTGTAGGTGCCCCTGAACTACTTGACAAGTTCGGTATCTTCTTTCTTACCTTACCAGGAACGTTTCACCCGTCTTGCAGACATTACAGAACATCGGAGATATAGAAATGCGGAAGCAATTACATAAACTTACATTTATTTACAAAGTAAGATCAAGTTACTTATTACAGACCAGAGCTATAAACGAGTGCTGAGTAGTATTATTACACATACCAAGGGAGGCAAAAACTCCTCCCGATAGTTTTAAAACAAAAAGTCCTATATGGAGGACCACGTCCTCCCGCATCTTCACTCTTGTATTTCTTCATTTGATACCACCTTGGAGCAAAAGCAACAAAAATTTGTCGCTTCCTCACCTAAAAACAACGAAGGGATAAACCCTGAGTATGGAATTACTCAGCAAGTCTTACCCGACTAAGGAAAAGACTCTCAAGGGTATGCTGGATAAATAGGAATCAAGGAGAGGCTTTCGCAAGAATCAACTTAGATACTTTTGCAGAAATAGCTTACTAAAGTGAGTCTTTACTTTCAATATTTTAACGCCAGATTAAATATCAATAGACTCTGTTTGCATCTAGTCTAATTTCATCATCTCATCGATACAACATCCTTTTTATTCATAATGTTCACATCCTGACTTAGGTTGCAGGGCAGTGACCAAGTCTTCATAACCGCGAAGGTACGGCGATCCGAATCGAGTATACTCAGCTGAGGATCGCCAATCACATGACATATGTAGCACTTAACCCTTGCATATGTCAACCCGCCACCGGGGTTCTTAAGACCAGATCAGGTTCACGCAAACCGAGAGCACAGATACACCACCGTCCAGCCTCTTGCCACGGAGGGTACACGCTACTCTCGCCACCGCTCCACGCCCATTTCGTGTTATCTTATTCTGGCCTTAGTCTGCCCGAGGCAAGGCTTACCCATGACGAGGCATGTGACCAGTTAAAGGGTCCTCGATCATCAAGCCTACATACGCATCAATCCTTAATCAACCTGGGTAGAACATCACCTGTTCCTAACCCAAGTTTCAATTTACGTATTCCCATCCTTAGGATTGTTTCTGTTCCTTAGGATGAAAGAGCATCACAGGGAACTTTGCAGTAAGATCCCACCATTGCTCCAAATGAAAATATTCTTGCAGGTAGAAGCCATCCTTTCTCGAGCTAGGCTAAGGATAACCTCTATCCACAATATCTAAGCAAGGCTAAGCATTTTTGTAAATCATATTTTGATACTTCACAGAAGTATCTATAAAGGTATGGATATCAAGGAAAGCAATGCATCAAAGGGTTCCAAGCAACTCCTATGAACCTAATGCACATTTCACTAGACTTAAAGTGTGCGAAAATTATTTAATAACGCAAGGAAAGGGGTTGCATGCACCGGGGCTTGCCTTCGTTCGTAGGTGAGTCTGGCTCAGATCCACAAATATCAAAGTAGAAGCAGTTTTCTGCCTGAGAATCCGAGGGTGGTGATGTCTTCTCTTCAGTGACTTCCACTTCTTCTTCGTGTTCTAACATAACCACATATATACATATATAAGAATGAATGCCATGTAATGCTCATGAGAGTGCAAAGATAATAAAGATTTATTATCTAAGTCTTGAATACAACTTTCCTTCATGGAACTCCGAGAACTTAAGGTTTCCGGAGTCAGTAAAGGAGTTCAAAGGGCAGGGGTGGGGGTTTTGGGTTCTAGTTATCAAACATGGTCTAAATCAAACCAAATTCTACCCATGGCTTTTAAGTATTGTTTTAAGTTCATACAAAAATTTTGGGCATTTTTGGACTTATTATCTATTTTCTAAAAATCCAGAACCAATAGTTTAAGCTATTTTAAATACTCTAAAATTCCCTATTTGATCTAAAAATCATGTAACTATTTTTATTAAATTCTAGGGAAAATAAGAAACCTAGGAAAATTGATTTCACAATTTTAGGATTTTTCTACAATTTTCTATAGGTTTTCAAAGTTCTACTGAAAAAGAAAAGGAGAAAGGTTAAACAGTGCTGGGCCAGAAGCAGCCCATACGGCCTAGCCCAGAGGGGAATCGTGCCCGCGCGCGCGCCCGCGCGGCGAGTTTGCGCAGAGGCCCTTGCCTTCTTGAATAATTGGAAACGGGTTTCACTACTGTTTAACCAAGTCGCTGACCATTTACAAAAAGATCCCCGTAGTTCTATCCCTTTGCAAGGTGGAGTCCCCGACGACGGCAGCGCGCTGTGGAGCTCCGGCGAGCTAGTAGGCCGGCCGATTGGGGCAAGTACTGGCGCTCTACGTTGGTCTAAACCAAATTCAGGACCGAGGGAAGGTTTTCCCCAAGTTGATTTCATAAACAACTACACCAATGTCTTTGGCCACAGTGAGCGCGCGGATGAACTAACAATCTACACGTTCCCGGTGATTCATGGGATCTTAGCTTAATTGGGCGAGTTGGTGAGCATCACCAGCACACAGAGATGCTAAAACAAGAACAAGGATGGTATGATTAAACCTGTGGAGGACTGGCCACGGTGAGCTCGACCCTGCGGCGTTTCAGAACAGAATTGGGGAAAACTTGAAATTGGAGCTCACGGTTGCAAGATTGGGAGCGATACTAGATGGTGTGGTGCGTGATGGGGTTGCGGAGCTAACGGTGGGCTCAATTTATAGATTCCAGGGGGCGGTGGCGCTTGAATTGATGATGGCGCGGTGGCGGCCGGAGAGGAAAAGGGCTCTGGCGCATGACACAGTGGCCTTTCACCGTGGCAGGTGCTCCGGTGATCACCGGACATGCACCGCATGATTCACTGTGACGAGAGCCAGCGCTAAGGCACGTGGTGCGCAACGGCGACAGCACGACGGCGGTGAGGGTTATCCGAGCGACCGACGAGCTGGGGGAAAGTACGACATGCTTAGCCACAACCGAGCTCGAGTGGATCAGACGCCGAGATCTTTACTGGGTTGTGCTTATCCATGGCCACGGCGCACGAATCACGGCAAGCAATCGATCAACGGCGACGGGCCACCGGCGACGAGATCTTTTTGGCGCTGGCGGTCTGATCCTCCCGATAGCACTGTACCATGGAGGAGTTCAGTTAAATGAACCTGACAGCCAAATTTGGAGCCAAGTTTTCTCTCGATTTCTGATGATAACTCATACCAAGCTCTGCAGCAAAGTTGTAGAGCAATATTCCATCTACAATATTGCCATATGATGTTGCCCCAAAAAGCCACTGCATCTGGTTTGAAATTGGGCTTGAAGTTCAGGGCATCCACCTGTCAGTCTGATTTTTAGACCTAGTCAGCCTGACAGCCTAACTTTAGGCTTAATTATCTCTAAATTCTTCTTAACAACTGAGCTCACATTCTTAAGCAAAGTTGTTCTCCTTAGTTTGGTCTACAATTTTGATGTGGTACCCTAGGGCAAAATCTCTTTTGTTTAGAAGTTACAAGGTCACAAAGATGAGCACAATACACTGAAATTCAGACTTAGTCAAAAGAGTTCAAATGTGGCTCTTTTGCAAGTAAGTCCAAAACTCAGGGTTTGGTTTGTAAATTCACATAAGAGTGACCCAAATGACTTAAGATACTTATTTAACTTGGTTTTTGCACTTTAGTCCAAAAGTGGACTAATTTTGCACATAAGCCCCTAGGGTTTGGATTTAGGGTTTTCCAGGGTTCCAATTAGGGTTTTTGGTACCTTAGGGGTATAAAGGTGATTCAAGTTTATTCTTGGGGTCATTTTATGACTTTTCCCATAAAGCTTTTAGGTTTTCTCAACTTGGGTTAGGTTTTACCCCTTTAATCCCTATTTAGGGTTAAGTTCCCTATCCAGGGTTCTATTTGCAAAACACTAAAACAATACAACTTGTTTGAAATTTTTACCTAGTGAATGCACTCTAGGTGTGTCAAACATATGCAATGCCAATGCTTATGATGTCATGCTCAAGTTTTAGTTGCAGTAACACCAGGGGTGTTACATCCTTCCCCCCATAAAAGAATCTCGTCCCGAGATTAAAAGTCCTAGGGTAAGTAATGGAAAAGGAAACACGGCATACTTTTATTTCCTTATTTCTGGTACAACGCAGGGGTGGCTTGGAAATTTACTCCTTTATTACAGTAGCTACACATGCTTTACAATTTACGAGAGGCTGAAAAGCCTGGGAAATTCTTATCTAAAAAGTCTTGAGTTTCCCATGTAGCCTCTTCTTCAGAATGTTGGTTTCACTGTATCTTATAGAACTTGATAGTTTTTCTTCGGGTAACCCTGTCCTTTTGGTCCAAGACTCGAATGGGATGTTCAGAATATGTCAAGTCTGGTTCAAGGACAACATCTGTTACCTCAATGGTTCGATCGGGAATCCGAAGACACTTCTTTAATTGTGACACGTGGAATACATTATGCACGGCAGACAATGTTTCGGGGAGCTGCAGTCGATACGCCACTGGTCCACATTGCTCAAGTATAGGGAATGGACCAATATACCGAGGTGCAAGCTTTCCCTTAATCCCGAAACGCGATACACCCTTCATTGGTGAAACTTTCAAGTAGACATAATCTCCTACGAGAAAGCATAAGGGTGGTCGTCGTTGGTCTGCGTAACTCTTTTGACGAGTTTGGGCTTTCTTCATATTATGTATTATTTTCTGAACTTTGTCTTCAGTTTCTTTTACCAGGTCAGGCCTGAAGAAGTACCTTTCACCTGGTTCAGACCAATTTAGCGGAGTACGACATCGTCGTCCATATAGTGCTTCGGAAGGTGCCATCTTGATGCTTTCTTGATAGCTATTATTATATGAAAACTCTGCTAAGGGAAACATTCATCCCATTTTTGTGAGAAGTCCAGAACACATGCCCGCAGCATATCTTCGAGTATTTGATTGACTCTCTCAGTCTTTCCACTTGTTTGAGGATGATAGGCCGAACTGTGGAGCAACTTAGTACCCAGGGATTTATGAAGTTCTTCCCAAAATTTGGATACGAATTGCGATCCACGATCCGACACTATGGTCTTCGGAACACCGTGCAGACTAAGAATACGAGCAATGTACAATTGGGCATAGACAGTAACTGGGTGATCTGTCTTGACTGGCAGAAAATGAGAAATTTTCGTAAGCCGATCAACAATAACCTAGATAGAGTCATACCCTTTTGTAGTCCTGGGTAATCCCACAATGAAGTCCATACAATATCTTCCCATTTCCATACTGGGATAGGTAAAGATTGTAATGGACCGGCAGTCTTCATGTATATGGCCTTGACACGTCTGCAAGTGTCACATCTAGCCACATAACGTACAATTTCAATCTTCATTTTCGTCCACCAATAAAGACGATGTCAGCCAGAAGAACACATAAGGCTCCATATGTGCAATTTGCTTCTTCTGATGACACTGTACTATCTGAGTCTGTTGGGTGGGCGGCAATTATGCAACTTTACCCAAATAGAATCAGATGCACCATCTTGGGTAAAACACACAGAAAGAGGTTTACCAACAAGTGGTTACAGTAAGTTCATAGCACACGAGACGGGTGCGAATATCGAATAACCTCACGGTTGACCCATGGCTAAGCAGAGAATCCAAGTCCCTAAAAGGTGATATAGATTCGAGAGAATCACCAGCGGAGGGATCAATAGATACGGACTTTGCAACCAGTCCATTTTATCCAGCACTAGTCGTAAACCGGCATGATCACCCACACAGGAAAAGCACGCGTGAGGCGGTCGAGGTACGACTAGAGCGATGATTAGGTGGCTATTGGCTGACTTAATCTAATTTTGGTAAGTACTTTCTTTAGGGTGGGTTGATCCAAAGTGAGTTTAGACAACTCGATAAAACGATCTCTAACTCATCATGTGTTTATTGGGCAGTTACAAGTTAGTCAAAATCAACTTGTTGAACAACTTTTGACGTTATGCAAATCCTCTCCATACCATTGGTAAGCCAAGGGTTGAGAGTTCACTCTTTGTTAATAAGGTTATGTATGTGGGTAAAAATCTATTTGGTCAAGTTGTTCATTCGTTTACTCATGCGAGATGAATTATCCACATGTTTAGGGAATATATGGATTAAATAAGAGAGCGAATGAACAAACTCCTGCATTTCCACAACACGGAAAACAGATCTTCATTTTGGGAGCTAATCAGTTGTTGTCCAACACTAAAAAGCTCCAAGGCTTCACCTTTACACAAAGGATGCAAAGGGAACTTGTGTGAGTAGTCACTACCAAGATCAAAAGAAATAAGACCACACATGAAAGTGGTATGCCCTTTTAATCCAACATAGATGATAGATGTTGCTTGATCTCCTCACAAACAACATAGAAATTGTTTTAAGGAAGGAGTCCACAGAAGATCACACATCAGTGTAGTTTCACAATGGATCATGACCAGAGACCTTGGTACCGGCATGTGCCAAGCAGCAAAATCCTGTGTGCACATTTACAGGAGGCTCTCAGTTTCGCTGCAGTACCATAAGTCTTTAACCATGACACCATTACAAAACTGACACCAATACTGAATCTCGCGAGGTAAAAACAATTTGTGTAGAGATAACATATCAATATAGTCTCATAATGGATTATGACTACTAACTGTGATACTAGCGCATGCCAAGTAGCGCAACCATGTGTGTGCACCCACAGGAGGCCCTCGGTTTCAGCGCGGTGTCACCGATTTTAGTCATAACACCATTACCAGACATAACCAATAAGAAATCTCACGCGACACCAATGGATTGAGCAAGGGTGACTATACACAAAGAGATACTCCACGAGTAAAGATGGTTACAAGTAGAGCGCCAAATAGATCATGGCCCAAGGCATGGCCATAATCTAAACTTGATGAAAGAAGTATGATGGGAGACTGTTAATTCAGCCCAAGCACATTTCTATGCCCATCGCAGAGAGCACAAGGTCAAGGATTAAGTTAGTATGCCTTCGATAGATATGAAGAAACCAAAGGCATCAAATTCAAGGAAATGGTCGGACATGTCTTTTCTAGGTTGGGTTAATAAAGCAACAGGGCGATCCGCATGGAATATCCAAAGGAATAGCCATCTTAACTTTTGAATTTTGACAAACTACTATAGATATTAAAAGTTGCCTCTGAAACCGGCAGTCGTTTCTTACACCATATTCATAGAAAAGCTCACATGTTACATGATCCAGGTGAAACAGGAAAACTCTTTCCAACGAAGTTTAACCTGTTTTTATTACCAAGCTGGTCTATCTACACCTACCTTACTACATTGATCTACTACATCTTCTCTAGCTACACCATCTACCAGATGTTTGTTGCCATTCTTCCAAGGAACCCTTAGTCCACCGATGCAGGAGTAGGATAAAAGGCAGCATTGAGCCTATGCACTGCTTGCTGCAGATGGTTGACAAGCCGTTGTGCTACATGAAATTCCATGGGATGAGCACGATTCAATTCTTTGATCGCCTGATCCTGATGGCTTATGAAGCTCCTGGTTTCTTTAAGGTCTTCTCTAACAGCAACAGCATACAGACAAATTTCTTCTTGTTGCTGACTCAAAATTTTTAATTTAGAATGAGCATTAGTTAGCTGATGCTCAAGCTCCTTAATGCGATTCTGATCAACTTGGTGTTGCATCTGAAGTTCTGTCACCTGATGCTCTAGTCCAATAACATGTTCCGCTTGAACCTTTGTTTCTTCAAGTCGTTCTTGTGCCTGGGTACAAGCACTATTCTTGGCCATTTCCATCATCTTAAATGCTGCATAACTCCCAGTGTACAACTGCTGCCACTTTTGACGACTGTGCCCTCGAGTAAGTTGCAACTCTAGCACGACCATCAAAACTCGAGCAGATGCCGATTCAACAGAATCCTGCCCAATAGGAATGCTTTCCATTAATTGGGCCTGGTGATGATACACAAATGGGTCACTTAAGGCAACTGCAGGGAACAACCTCATAGATGTGGCTTGTATTTCTTCCCATTTCTGGTAACAAATGGTTGTTAGCACCTCTAAGGCAGCTACCTGAGCACCCTCCCAAGGAGTCATTCCTTCAGCATGGAACATCCAATATGGCCAAGATGGTTTTCTAGCACGTTCTGGAATATGCACTACTACCTCATACCATGGTTGTCCTCTAAGAACAGTGCGTGACCACTGGTACTTGGGTGCTTCAGTATATCCAACTTCTTGAAGTAGTCGCCACAGGACCACTGGAACACCAAAATCTCGTAGAAACTCTCCAACTCCTGTAGGAGCTTCTTGTTGATTCATCTATAGAGAAGGGCAACGGATACACTCTATTCACTAAGGATGTATGAACAAGGTAGATGAATCATATACTAAACTAGCTACATAGGGGGTTTAACTTAAAGTTTGTATGACATGATGCATGTGTAAGAATCAACCTTAGTTGATTCAACCTTCTATACATTGCACTCTTCCTATCTGGTCTTTAAGATAGACTCTTCAGAATACTTAGGTAAGAAGGGAAAAGATTTTATAGATAAGCCTTTAGAAAATCTTTTGAAGATGCCTCATAATATCCGCAAAGAAGGGCTACGCTCCGATACCAGCTGTGACGGAACCTCCCAAGTAATTAGGCCCACCTACAGTTGTCCTTGTCCAACGGACCTCAGACAACCCTGTAGGTGCCCCTGAACTACTTGACAAGTTCGGTATTTTCTTTCTTACCTTACCAGGAACATTTCACCCGTCTTGCAGACATTACAGAACATCGGAGATATAGAAATGCGGAAGCAATTACATAAACTTACATTTATTTAGAAAGTAAGATCAAGTTACTTATTACAGACCAGAGCTATAAACGAGTGCTGAGTAGTATTATTACACATACCAAGGGAGGCAAAAACTCCTCCCGATAGTTTTAAAACAAAAAGTCCTATATGGAGGACCACGTCCTCCCGCATCTTCACTCTTGTATTTCTTCATTTGATACCACCTTGGAGCAAAAGCAACAAAAATTTGTCGCTTCCTCACCTAAAAACAACGAAGGGATAAACCCTGAGTATGGAATTACTCAGCAAGTCTTACCCGACTAAGGAAAAGACTCTCAAGGGTATGCTGTATAAATAGGAATCAAGGAGAGGCTTTCACAAGAATCAACTTAGATACTTTTGCAGAAATATCAATAGACTCTGTTTGCATCTAGTATAATTTCATCATCTCATCGATACAACATCCTTTTTATTCATAATGTTCACATCCTGACTTAGGTTGCAGGGCAGTGACCAAGTCTTCATAACCGCGAAGGTACGGCGATCCGAATCGATTATACTCAGCTAAGGATCTCCAATCACACGACATATGTAGCACTTAACCCTTGCATATGTCAACCCGCCACCAGGGTTCTTAAGACCAGATCAGGTTCACGTAAACCGAGAGCACAGATACACCACCGTCCAGCCTCTTGCCACGGAGGGTACACGCTACTCTCGCCACCGCTCCACGCCCATTTCGTGTTATCTTATTCTGGTCTTAGTCTACCCGAGGCAAGGCTTACCCATGACGAGGCATGTGACCAGTTAAAGGGTCCTCGATCATCAAGCCTACATACGCATCAATCCTTAATCAACCTGGGTAGAACATCACCTGTTCCTAACCCAAGTTTCAATTTACTTATTCCCATCCTTAGGATTGTTTCTGTTCCTTAGGATGAAAGAGCATCACAGGGAACTTTGCAGTAAGATCCCACCATTGCTCCAAATGAAAATATTCTTGCAGGTAGAAGCCATCCTTTCTCGAGCTAGGCTAAGGATAACCTCTATCCACAAGATCTAAGCAAGGCTAAGCATTTTTGTAAATCATATTTTGATACTTCACAGAAGTATCTATAAAGGTATGGATATCAAGGAAAGCAATGCATCAAAGGGTTCCAAGCAACTCCTATGAACCTAATGCACATTTCACTAAACTTAAAGTGTGCGAAAATTATTTAAAAACGCAAGGAAAGGGGTTGCATGCACCGGGGCTTGCCTTCGTTCGTAGGTGAGTCTGGCTCGGATCCACAAATATCAAAGTAGAAGCAGTTTTCTGCCTGAGAATCTGAGGGTGCTGATGTCTTCTCTTCAGTGACTTCCACTTCTTCTTCGCGTTCTAACATAACCATATATATACATATATAAGAATGAATGTCATGTAATGCTCATGAGAGTGCGAAGATAATAAAGATTTATTATCTAAGTCTTGAATACAACTTTCCTTCACGGAACTCCGAGAACTTAAGGTTTCCGGAGTCAGTAAAGGAGTTCAAAGGGCAGGGGTGGGGGTTTTGGGTTCTAGTTATCAAACATGGTCTAAATCAAACCAAATTCTACCCATGGCTTTTAAGTATTGTTTTAAGTTCATACAAAAAGTTTGGGCATTTTTGGACTTATTATCTATTTTCTAAAAATCAAAAACCAATAGTTTAAGATATTTTAAATACTCTAGAATTCCCTATTTGATCTAAAAATCATGTAACTATTTTTATTAAATTCTAGGGAAAATAAGAAACCTAGGAAAATTGGTTTCACAATTTTAGGATTTTTCTACAATTTTCTATAGGTTTTCAAAGTTCTACTGAAAAAGAAAAGGAGAAAGGTTAAACAGTGTTGGGCCAGAAGCAGCCCATACGGCCCAGCCCAGAGGGGAATTGTGCCCGCGCGCGCGCCCGCGCGGCGAGTTTGCGCAGAGGCCCTTGCCTTCTTGAATAATTGGAAACGGGTTTCACTGCTGTTTAACCAAGTCGCTGACCATTTACAAAAAGATCCCCGTAGTTCTATCCCTTTGCAAGGTGGAGTCCCCGACGACGGCAGCGCGCTGTGGAGCTCCGACGAGCTAGTAGGCCGGCCGATTGGGGCAAGTACTGGCGCTCTACATTGGTCTAAACCAAATTCAGGACCGAGGGAAGGTTTTCCCCAAGTTGATTTCATAAACAACTACACCAATGTCTCTGGCCACAGTGAGCGCGCAGATGAACTAACAATCTACACGTTCCCGGTGATTCATGGGATCTTAGCTTAATTGGGCGAGTTGGTGAGCATCACCAGCACACAGAGATGCTAAAACAAGAACAAGGATGGTATGATTAAACCTGTGGAGGACTGGCCACGGTGAGCTCGACCCTGCGGCGTTTCAGAACAGAATTGGGGAAAACTTGAAATTGGAGCTCACGGTTGCAAGATTGGGAGCGATACTAGATGGTGTGGTGCGTGATGAGGTTGCGGAGCTAACGGTGGGCTCAATTTATAGATTCCAGGGGGCGGTGGCGCTTGAATTGATGATGGCGCGGTGGCGGCCGGAGAGGAAAAGGGCTCTGGCGCATGACACAGTGGCCTTTCACCGTGGCAGGTGCTCCGGTGATCACCGGACATGCACCACATGATTCACCGTGACGAGAGCCAGCGCTAAGGCACGTGGTGCGCAACGGCGACAGCACGACGGCGGTGAGGGTTATCCGAGCGACCGACGAGCTGGGGGAAAGTACGGCATGCTTAGCCACAACCGAGCTCGAGTGGATCAGACGCCGAGATCTTTACTGGGTTGTGCTTATCCATGGCCACGGCGCACGAATCACGGCAAGCAATCGATCAACGGCAATGGACCACCGGCGACGAGATCTTTTTGGCACTGGCGGTCTGATCCTCCCGATAGCACTGTACCATGGAGGAGTTCAGTTAAATGAACCTGACAGCCAAATTTGAAGCCAAGTTTTCTCTCGATTTTTTATGATAACTCATACCAAGCTCTGCAGCAAAGTTGTAGAGCAATATGCCATCTACAATATTGCCATATGATGTTGCCCCAAAAAGCCACTGCATCTGGTTTGAAATTGGGCTTCAAGTTCAGGGCATCCACCTGTCAGTCTGATTTTCAGACCTAGTCAGCCTGACAGCCTGACTTTAGGCTTAATTATCTCTAAATTCTTCTTAACAACTGAGCTCACATTCTTAAGCAAAGTTGTTCTCCTTAGTTTGGTCTACAATTTTGATGTGGTACCCTAGGGAAAAATCTCTTTTGTTTAGAAGTTACAAGGTCACAAAGATGAGCACAATACACTGAAATTCAGACTTAGTCAAAAGAGTTCAAATGTGGCTCTTTTGCAAGTAAGTCCAAAACTCAGGGTTTGGTTTGTAAATTCACATATGAGTGACCCAAATGACTTAAGATACTTATTTAACTTGGTTTTTGCACTTTAGTCCAAAAGTGGACTAATTTTGCACATAAGCCCCTAGGGTTTGGATTTAGGGTTTTCCAGGGTTCCAATTAGGGTTTTTGGTACCTTAGGGGTATAAAGGTGATTCAAGTTTATTCTTGGGGTCATTTTATGACTTTTCCCCTAAAGCTTTTAGGTTTTCTCAACTTGGGTTAGGTTTTACCCCTTTAATCCCTATTTAGGGTTAAGTTCCCTATCCAGGGTTCTATTTGCAAAACACTAAAACAATACAACTTGTTTGAAATTTTTACCTAGTGAATGCACTCTAGGTGTGTCAAACATATGCAATGCCAATGCTTATGATGTCATGCTCAAGTTTTAGTTGCAGTAACACCAGGGGTGTTACATAGCCGTACGCCGTTAATTTATTCCCGAGAGCGCCAAGTTCGCCTGAGATAGCCTGGCACACCGGACACTGTCCGGTGCACCCAGACAGCGCTGGCTTTGGCTGAAACAAAGCTATCTCTCTCCAATTTGTTTTCTCCTGTTTCCAGCACTTAGACACAATACATTAGTCTCTAAAACAATGTATTAAGTCTGAGAAACATACCTTTATACTTGATTTGTACTTTGTCCACCATTTGACACTTAAGCACTTGTGTTGGACACTAAATCACCAAAACACTTAGAAATGGCCCAAGGGCACATTTCCCTTTCACAATTCTATCTAGGTTTCATCCTACAGTCAACATTCCTCTGATACCACTTCTGTCACACCCGGATTTAAGGGTCCAAAACCCGGGCGCGAACATAATCACCAGGTGTGCTGGGACCAAGTCTCACACATATGATGAATCATGGCACAGGATCGAATGTCACATCTTTACTACATAACAGGAATTCTATACAAAATAAATAATTACATATAAGGAGACAACGGTCCAGCAACCCAAAGTTGACTGGGAGACGACGGCCTAGATCTCTCATGAACTCATCGCAGCATCCTCCTTGCGCCTCATCCTGTGGTACCTGTTCTTGACCTGTGGGGGGTTTGAGACAGCAAGAGTGAGCTCACATACGTTCATCGCTCAACAAGTTGTGGGGAATAATGTGCATGAACTCGCCAAAGGTGGGAGCTCACGTGAAGTGTAAGGCTTACCGAAGAGGATGGTTAGAGCTGAGCATTGCTTTTAAAGTTGGTCAAAATTTTATTAGCAATTACTAAGTATAAGTAAATACCAACCCAATTAAGTAGTAGAACAAAAGTAACAACATCACCTGCGATGCAATGCATATGCCAAATTGAATTTAGTTCCATAAGTTAATCATCAGAGAGTCCTGAGCTGCTCATGACCGTGAGCTTGGCTAGTATACCAGTTTTACACTCTGCAGAGGCGGTACCCTTTACCCACAAGTCATGTTACCCATCTGCCAAGGGATCGCGACTTCCCATACACCTCTACCAAGGAGGCGAGGCAGGGTAACACTACGAGGCCTTTACAAAGTTCCACTAGCTTCAGAAAACCCGCTACAGTTTATAGGAAGCTCCAATGCATGGTTCTTGCCTGACCGCCATCGCAGCAAAATCAACCAAGGACCTCCCTACACTGACCACTCCCCTACTGCCCTTGCCCCTTTCGGGTAAGGTAGTCCTCCACTAGCTTTCCTAATTAATCAGCCAAGGGCGTCCATAAACCCTTGTGGTGGCACGTGTTTCTCAAGTTAAGCTCTATGTTCCAATTAACATTAATGATCTTGACATGAACATAAATAGAATAACAAAATAACTGGAACATAGATATGATAAATAATTATCCCAAATCCATGTAAAGCAATAGCAAACTACCCAAGTGATTCAGGGGTAAACAAGGTAATGAGATAAACAATCTAGGGTAACCTATTGGGTCCCATCAAAATTAACCTATGCATGAATAAATGATATTAAAGAACATTATTGGGTAAAAAGTGGTCAAGGGCACAACTTGCCTGGGACTTGAGATGTTAGGTACCAACTTGCTCATCAGGTGACTCATGACCTCACGCTAGTCGTAGCAATACAAACACACAGTGTATAGACAAAATTAACATTACACCAAACATAAGAACAAACTGCATAATAATAATCTACGCGTTGCTACAAGATCCGGAGAACAATAATTACTAAATTCGGAGTTACGGTTAGCAAGTTATGAATTTCTGAAGGTTTTATATGTTTTGTACAAGATTAAATAGGATACAAATTTTATTGTGATATTCATGTCAAAACAGTGGCACTAAATTATAAACAATAATATTACAAAATTATAGGAATTGTAATGGATTAATTTGAACTTAGTATGGATTTTCTATGAATTATACAAGTTTCTAGCATTTATTTTCTCATTAAAATCATTTTCTATTTACTTTCTGGATTTTCTAATTCTCTGGGGTGGCGTCAAAACCAGAGAAGCACAGGGTTTAATCTATAAGATTTCCTAGACTCAGTTCTACCCACGGTGGACGACAGGTTGTTTTTGTGAAAACAGAGGGGTTTCTTTGCAAGTTGACGCGCGCGAAGAGGTATGGGTGGATATCTGCCGTTGGATTAGAGTTGGACGTACGAGATTAAATCCAGACCCCACTGAACCGGTATGTAATCTGAGCACTCAGATCTAGAATCAA
The DNA here is from genome assembly GCF_902167145.1 of Zea mays. Classification (NCBI taxonomy): domain Eukaryota; kingdom Viridiplantae; phylum Streptophyta; class Magnoliopsida; order Poales; family Poaceae; genus Zea; species Zea mays. The sequence continues at coordinate 40,167,628 of NC_050098.1, read as the reverse complement.
TGGACCGGATTTAATATGGCCAAGTTGAGTTCCGGACGCCAGATCAGACTCCAACGGCTGGGATTAAAAACTATCCATGGAACACCCACGTTTAACCAGACCCGCCCGATTTTCAATCCACGGTGGAGTTTTGTTGGAATACCCACGCATTCCCAGCTACCCGATCTAGACCCCATGGACCGGATTAGTCGCACAAAGAGCTATTTCCCCGAACCACCATCAGCCGTTAGATAAGAATCCAACGCTCCCCACACTTCTTCCCCCGCCGCCCTGCACAGAACCGCCCCGCACAATAGAGGCCCACCGGAGCGGTGGCCACGCCCCACCACGGCGCCCGAACTCTGAAACTAGCTACTCCTACTCGCACCAGGCGAGGTAGCGACCGGAAACAGGTCGTTCCGATGCCAAATCGTCGTGGTGAGGACTCTACCCACGGTGCGAGCGGAACCCACGGCGGAGCACCAACTCCGGCGTGAAATCACGGTTTCCCCGATCGACAATCCCATCTAGCGAAGCACCGTGTGCCATCCACGCCTCTAATCGAAGCTCCTAGACCCACTGTGGTGGAATCTCGAGCGGTAGCGTGGGCGAGTTCCACGGCGGCGGAACCACACCATCGGCGCAAAGGCCACCGACCACCACAGTGCCCAAAACGTCGATTAAACCGAGCTACGCGTAGAGGAGACAATAGCGAATGCGGGGGATGAGGACTCACCAGAGAAGGAGTATGCGGAGAGGATGGCCACAGAGGACAGTGGGTTCGCGGTCTCCGGTGAAGAAATCCCGAGCCCCAGGCGCCGGTTCAACGCGGCGAGGCCACAATAACTTCTCCACGGACAGATGGAGCTTCACGGCACGGCACTGGGGCAGCGACAACGACGAGCCCACCGGCGATGGCACAGCTTGGTTCTTTCTCTCTGTCTTCGTTCTCACCACGGAATTGGTGGCGCCACTAGCTTAACTCGCGCCCCTGGTTGACCGCGACCCACGGATGGCTAGGGAAGAGGAGGTACAGAGGGGTTCGGCCCGCTTTTGTAGCCAGTCGAGGGGAGTCCGTGGGCGCGGGGGTATCGGGCGGCGTAACAACACGCCCGAGATGCCCGGCGAGGAAGAGAAACAGGGGAAAGGGTGGGTCCCACGCGCCAGGGAGGAATGGATTAGCTGGCGCGCGCGCGACTACGCGTGTAGTGACTGGTACGCAGCCCCCATGCGTCAGAGGACGTGAGCGGCTAAACGAGGGGCCCCAGCTGCCAGAGAAACGCAACGCTCGTTTTCCCTGAGTTGGGCCGCGCGGATGGTAAGCCAGGTGGGCCGAGAAGCAACCAAATCAGCCCATGGCGCAGGTATATCCCTTTTCTTTTATTTTCTTTTTATTTTTTTCTCATTTTAGATTTCATTTCTATTTCCAATTGAATTCACTTTTGAATCTGAGTTTTGAATTTTCTATCTCAAACAAAATGCACAATCAGAATCCAGCATGGTGCAATATTCATTTTATTTATATATTTATATATTTATTTATTCATTCATTCATTTATTATTCTACATAAGAAATTGCTTTTGAATATGTAGCACCCATGTAATTATTTTAAGAATAATAGTTTATATTGTATGATCTCTTAAAAAAATTCTCACATTAATACTTATAAACTTCAATAAAGGCTAATTTTATATAAGAATCTTTTTATTGAATTTTTGTTACAAAACTTATATTTAAGGAGATATGACTTCAAATGTTATGGTAATTCTAAGGAGAGAAAAAAAAATTCTAATTCAAGATCTTTTTTAAAAATTACTATATTCTCAAAATTAAATTTAGGGTGTTACACCTGAGGTCCGGGAGTTGTCCCTTGCGGGCCTTTTCCATAAGTTTCGCTGTCTCTGGGTCTAGGCGTTGAGCTTTGCATATGAGGTCTTCCATTATTGGTTTGACTTCGAGACTGCCGCTGTTTCTCAGACATGTATTCAGTTGAGCTGATTCTTTCTTCCAATCTTCTAAAAAGTTGGTTCCCTTTAATCTGAATGGTTTTCGACTGAGGGCGTCTGCTACCACGTTGGCCTTCCCAAGGTGATAATGAATTTGCAGGTCATAATCCTTGATCAGCTCCAACCATCTTCGCTGACGGAGGTTGAGATCTGGTTGAGTGAAGATATACCTCAGACTCTTGTGATCGGTGAAAATGTGACACTTGTTCCCGATTAGGTAATGCATCCATATCTTTAATGCGTGCACTATGGCTGCCAATTCCAAATCGTGGGTGGGGTAATTTTGCTCATGCGACTTAAGTAGGCGTGACGCATAAGCAATGACTTTTTCGTTTTGCATCAGCACACACCCTAAGCCTTGCCTCGAGGCATCACAGAAGACGAAAAAATCCTGATGGATATCTGGTAATGTCAGAACGGGTGCTGTTGTGAGCTTCTCCTTTATGATCTGAAAACTTCCTTCACATTTTGGGGTCCACACAAATTTATGGTCTTTCTTGAGAAGTTCTGTCATAGGTCTTGCTATGCTGGAGAATCCTTTGATGAAGCGGCGGTAATACCCTGCCATTCCCAGGAAGCTTCGAACTTCACTGACGTTGGTCGGCTGTCTCCATTTTGATACTGCTTCCACCTTGGAAGGGTCTACTTCTATTCCTTCCGCGATCAAGATATGCCCAAGGAAGGCTATCTTTTCCAACCAGAATTCACATTTACTGAGTTTGGCGTAAAGTTGGTGTGCCCTGAGTTTTCCAAGGACGATCCGAAGGTGACACTTATGGTCTTCGCGGTTCTTGGAGTAGATAATGATGTCATCAATGAAGACTACGACAAACTTATCCATCTCCTCCATAAACACTTTGTTCATGAGGTTCATGAAAAAGGCGGGTGTGTTTGTCAGTCCGAACGACATCACTGTGAATTCATATTGTCCGTATCGAGTGACAAATGCAGTCTTCTGGATGTCTGCTTCCTTAATCCTCAATTGGTGATAACCAAATCTTAGGTCTATCTTGGAGAAGTATTTGGCCCCTTGAAGCTGATCGAAGAGGTTGTCGATTCGAGGAAGTGGGTACTTGTTCTTGATGGTGACTTCATTTAACGATCGGTAATCAATACACATTCTCATACTCCCGTCTTTCTTAGAGACGAACAGGACTGGTGCTCCCCAAGGGGATGAGCTGGGACGAATGTACCCTTTTTGCTGAAGATCTGCGATTTGGAGCTTCAGTTCTGCTAACTCGATAGGAGCCATGCGGTATGGTCTCTTTGCGATGGGGGTCGTTCCAGGGATCAGATCTATGTAGAATTCCACTTCTCTTTCTGGTGGCATTCCTGGTAATTCTTCTAGAAACACATCCATGAATTCTTCGACCACTGATATGCTTTCTATTGTTAAACTGAACATCATTGGGTCATTGGCGGGTGGCTGGGCCTGACAAGAGACTGACTTTCCCTGATGGTCGGTGAGGAGGACTATCTTGCTTGCACAACTGATGATACCCTTGTGTTTAGTTAACCAATCCATCCCTAGGATCACATCAATCCCTTTGGATGGCAACACGGTTAGGTCTGCCAAGAATACTACCCCACTTAAAAGGTTCTGACTTGGGAGCATTTTAGCTGGCATAGAAGGTCGGACCCTGGGGTTCGGGTGACCAAGGGAATCCCTAGAGGAGTAGAGGGAATGCCATGTTTCTCCACAAAACTAGTGGCTATGAAAGAGTGGGATGCTCCAGAATCGAAAAGTACGGTAGAAGGAGTAAATTCAACAAGGAACTCACCGAGTACCACTCCCGGAGCTTGCTGAGCCTCCTGGGCATCGACGTGATTCACTCGTGCCCTCCCTTGATACTGGGTCTTGTTCTGCTGGCTGATGGAGGAGGGCGCCTTGGGGGCGGATGTCGAGGCATTCTTGGGGCAATTCACCGAGTTGGAGTAGGCGGGTCCTGGTGGCTTCAGCTAGGGACAGTTGTTCTTGAAATGACTGGGATCTCCGCAGTGCCAACATGCATTCACCAGGGGTTGGTTGCTTGCAACTGAGGGGGCATGGAAAGAGCTCTGACTCTGCTGACTGAATCGAGACGGGGTGGGTCCAGCTGGTCTACTGAAGCTTGGTCCCTTGGGTGGAAATCCAAAGGATCGGGTCTTCTGGTGCCAGTCTTGCTGCTGAGCCCGGAGGACTTGGAACTTTCTTTTGAGATGCCATTTCTCTTCTTCCTTTGCCCTTTCAACTTGTATGGCCTTGTTGGAAAGGTGAGAGAAACTGAGGAAGTCTTGGCTAGCCAGAATTGTCTTGAGTTCTGGCCTGAGTCCCTTTAGGAAACGGGCCATCTTCTTGCCCTCGATACTGACGTCATCTGGCGCGTAGCATGCTAACTCCGTGAACTTGTGCACATATTCACTGATAGATCTTCCGTCTTGAGTCAGTTCCCGGAATTTGTCTTCCTTAAGCTGAACGAGCCCCTGGGGTACATGGTGCTCCCGGAAAGCCGTTTCAAATTCCGCCCAGGTAGCATCTCTGATGGTGACGTTGAAGGTGTCCCACCAGGCTAAGGCCATCCCGGAAAGTTGATGGGCGACCAGTTGAACACGCTGATTTTCCAGGCAACCAATGGCTTCTAGCTTTCTTTTGACCGTGCGCAACCAATCGTCTGCATCGAGGGGGTTGCTAGACCCGGCAAACGTGGGAGGCTTGAGCCTCAGGAAATCCCCCATTCTGTCTTGCGGTCTTCCCCCATTTGGTCGTTGATTTTCCAGACTTCGAGTGAGGACCTCGATGAGTCGGGTTTGATTGGCTAGAACTTGGGCTAGGTCTATGGGTAGTTGCGGAGGTGCGGGGAGGTGGGTTTCACTTTCCTCTCTATCGGCTTCCCCTTCAGCTCTCAGGGGAAACCCTGCTCCAATCCCGGAGGCGGTAGGCGTGGTTTTATCCGAAGCCATCTGCTAGGGGAGAGAGTCACTATTATGCACATGCAAATTGTTTTCAACCAAGTTATTTTATTCATTACACCAATACATTACAAGCATATGACTACTACAGGTTGTACTACACGCGAGCGTTCCCTGAGGTACTACCGAATTCCTTTTCTAGAGTGTCCCCAAATTCCTTGAGAAGATCATCAAGGCTAGCGAGGGACATATCCTCGATATCGGACAAATTTTCTATCCTGGCGGGTACTGGCGCTGGGGGAGCTTTCTTCCTCCTTTCTGTCTGGCATCCTTGGCTTGTGGTTTTCTTCCGGATTTTCTTTGTGGGGGAGAGCTTCTTAAGCTTCTTATCATAGTCCATCTTTAAGGTTCGATAGGCATCACGGGTGTTGGCCTCCTCGCCTTCTGCTATGTCGAGACACTCCTGGAGAGATGCCTTCTCCTTCTTAAGCTCTTGGACTTGCTGCTCTAGGCTTTCCACCCGGGAGTTTAGGTGGGTGCAGTGGGAGGAGAGATCATCGTAGTGGGTATCAAGGGTGTGGAGGTACCCGGCCATGTAGACAATGGTGGGGTCATCCTCGGTGGGGTCTCTTCCTGAGAGAGCCTGAAGTCTTTTCCTCCAGGTAGGGGTATTTTTATTGGTGGGTGGAAAATAACGAAGAGGGGTTTCAAAGATTTCTCTGCTGTAGTTTTGGCATAGCTGTTTGAGGGCCTTTCGGGCAACACTTTGGCAAGTGTCTGGGAAGCGGTGCCCGATGAAGGTGACTTGGAAGGGGGGTGGTTTGGGTAGCTTCGGCTTTCTCCCAGGTAAACTGCCATAGAGCATTTCTCCATTCCATTTTCGCGGTATTCCTTCCAGACATATTCGGGCTTCTTGCGGATCCCCATGTGCAGTCTACAACTTCGTAGAAGGTGAGGAAAGCCTTCCTCCTCTGAGCAGTATGATGTCCTAATGACCCAAGAGTTTTCCATCTGGTAGAAGAAAAGAAGGGTCTGTTAATATCGGGGAAAGGAGAGAAAATGTTTCTTGGGGGTAAGAGGTGTTTTCTTGTTAACCAACTTTTAAGGTCAGGGCTGCGGTCTACGGCCAGTCCTATAGGCTCTGATACCACCTGAAGCGTCCCGATCCTTTGGGACTCAAATGTGATACAATTACTAGTCCCAGGAGGCTAGTAATCACATTTCTTACTCCAAATAGTTACAGAGTCTGAATAAGGTTATTACAATACTGGGGGTACAAGCTCGAGAGTGAGCCGAAAAATATAAAACACAGTGGAAGATAAAATAGCCCAGGCCACAGGCAGAACTGGGTGAAGACACAGCCCCTTCAATCAAGCATAGCAGAAATAAAGTCTTAGACTGCTGAAAAACATAAATAAATCTGGGTGAATACACTAGGTATTCTGCAAGCCCACCCGGCTCCCGTAAAGAGAAAGTGACCTATATTATACATGCTTCATATGGTGGGGTTGAAGTCACTCATACTTTTTCAGAGAAAGGCAGTACTCGTTGTTTGAGGTTTTCCCAAGACAATAGAAATGATACTTGCTTGACCACCACTGAGCTTCCCGCTCTCGTGGCACTACTTTCTTTCCAGAAACACACACACATTTCCCTGTTCCCGGTTGTTATAGAAACACTAATTGTCATACCATACCAGACTCATCCATACCAGTGGACACGGACTATTCGAATAGGTTTAGACTCTGCGCAGAGGGGTACACTTTACCCACTAGTCCGGCTCTATGATCTCATGGTCAATGAGATCCGAATCCGAAACTCTTTCCTTCCTTGCACGTCCTAACCTTAACGGTTATACCGGAAGGAGTCAGGCCACCGCCATGTCCAAACCGGACAAAACATTCCCCCTCCTTATCCTCCCGGTGCTCCCCAGCCTTCATAACCCTGGGGTTGGATCGCACGAGTTCAGATCGAGTGGCTGCCCACACAGCCTCGAGTGGTTGTACTTCTTATGAGTACAGGTAATGAAAGATGACAAACCGGTCCTTATACGAGAGGACGATCCTTCTGCTCATGCCTAAACCAGCTGAGCCATCACCTTAGGCCCTCCTCTAAACCAGGGAGTCCCTGATCATCCTACTCATCAGGTGATGAGGGTGAATACCTGTCATCGCACACTGTTTGGAAAACATGTTATTTGCACCCTCTGCTTATCCCATATCTTGTAATCAAAGGTAATAATTAATGCAGGCTCTCTCATGCTCACCATGCAATTTGATTCCATCCCATACTCCAGGCTTAGGCAGTGGTAGAGAGAAATAGGTACATAATGCATCAAGGGAAGGATGGACTTGCGTTCGTTGAAGCTTTCCTGGCACAAGAGGTTTATCTCGGAGGGGTCGGGTTCTTGCCCTTCTTCCGGAGTTATAAATTCCGGAGGATCGGATCCCTCTTCCGCTAATCAAACACAGATAATAACAATACATCAATCATGGTGACTTTAGTGGGGGTGTGCCATTTCTTATATCTCATTATTTTGGTGCCCTATATTTTATTTGAACCATTTTTGGTACATAAAATATTAGCATATAATTCTATATGAGAAAAATGGGAAAAGAAAAGAGAAAATAAAAAGAAAAGGAGTTTCCTGCCTTGCTGGGCCGGGGGGGATTTCGGCCCACCCGGGCGCGAGCGCGCGCGCGCGGGCACGCTTGCGGCCCTGCTGGCCCAGCAGCGAGGGGGAGACGGCGGGGCCCACACGCCAGCGAGGGGGGGTTTAATGGCGTGGACGGCAACGGAGGGAGGGGGGTGAGTCGACCGGAGTTCGGCCGGCGGTGGAATCCGCGGCGGTTCTCCATCGTGGTTCCGGTTCTGCGGCAGGGAGGCGGTGGCGAGGCACGGGCGGGGCAGGCGATCACAGGGGTGGGGCCAATTTGACTGGCGGGGGCCTATGGCGGATGGTCCGCGGCGCGGTGGCGGGTGTCCACGGCATTGATGTCGCCGGTGCGGTTGCCGGGCGCAATAGGAGGGGGAAAGAAGTGCATTGTGACCGTGAGTATGTGGCGGAGCTTTGAGCATAGTTTAATTGGACTGAGGATCACTAGGAAGGGGGGAAAGGGGCTCACCGGAGCGACGGGGGAAGCACGGCGGTGCTAGCTTGATTCGCTCAGGGGAGGCGGAGGAGTTGGCCGGAGCTGGTGTGGTGAAGACGGGGCTCGGGCAGGTCCTTTTATGGAGGGGACGGCGAGCGCCGACGAGCTCGCCATGATGGCGGGAATGGAGCTAACGGCGATTGGGACGGCTCGGGCAGGCGAGGGGTGAGGGGACAGCTCAGGCACAGTGGCGGGGTGGTTGCTGAGGCCGGTGCAAGCCTTAATGGCGAGGCGACGGGGCGAGAAGCGCTCGGCGGCGAACGCGCCGGTGAGGCATGGGCGAGAACGACGGAGCTGATAGGCGGGCCCAAGCTGCCAGGGAGAGGGAGCGGCGTGAGAGGGAGGGAGGCAAGTCACTGACGGGTGGGGCCGAGCTGCCAGGGAGAGGGAGAGGGGAGCGCGGGCGCGCGGCGCGGGATGGGCCGGATTCGGCCCAGCCGAGGGGGGGGGAGTTTCCCTTTTTCTTTTTTTTGATTTCTATTTCTTTTCTTTTCCTTTTCTATTTTTGTTTCTTTTCATTTCTTTTTCCTTTGAACCAAAAATTTTCTAAATGATCTTGAGTGATAAATATAGTCTAAGTGAGGTGCTCCTATCATTTCAAGTGTATGCATATGATGATGTGATCTAGGGGTAGAGTTAAGGGAGAAATAAATTAAGGGGGGTTAGGAGGTTAGGGTTTCAAACCTTGGGTTGGGATTTTTGGGATGTTACATAATGCTAATTTGATTGCTAAGATTGACAAATTGAATGCATCTCTCTCTAGCCTTAAAATTGAGAATGAAAAATTAATTGCTAAAGCTAAAGATTTAAATGTTTGCAATGTTTCTATTTCCAATCTTAGAGATGAGAATGCTATTTTACATGCTAAGATTGTTGAATTAAATACTTGCAAACCCTCTACATCTACCGTTGAGCATGTTACTATTTGCACTAGATGTAGAGATGTTAATGTTGATGCTATTCATGATCACCTAGCTTTAATTAAACAACAAAATGATCACATAGCTCAACTTAGTGTTAAGATTAATGAGCATGACTTAGAAAATGAAAAAATTTAAATTTCCTAGAAGCATGCTCTATAGTGGGAGACGCCCAGGCATCAAGGATGGCATTGGCTTCCAACAGGGAGACAATGTCAAGTTTAATGCCCCTAAGAAATTGTCTAACTTTGTTAAGGGCAAGGCTCCCATGGCTCAGGATAACGAGGGTTACATTTTATACCCTACCGGTTATCCCGAGCACAAAATTAGGAGAATTCATTCTAGAAAGTCTCACTCTGGCTCTCATCATGCTTTTATGTATAAGAGTGAGGCATCTAGTTCTAGGCAATCCACTCATGTTAAATTGCCTAAGAAGAAAACTCCTATTGCATCAAATGAACCTAACATTTCATTCAAGACTTTTGATGCATCATATGTTTTAACTAACAAATCAGGCAAAGTAGTTGCCAAATATGTTGGGGCCAAACACAAGGGCTCAAAGACTTGTGTTTGGGTACCCAAGGTGCTTGTTTCTAATGTGAAAGGACCCAAGACCGTTTGGGTACCTAAGAACAAGGCCTAAATTTGTTTTGTAGGTTTATGCATCCGGGGGCTCAAGTTGGATCATTGATAGCGGGTGCACAAACCACATGACAGGGGAGAAAAGGATGTTCTCCTCCTACGAGAAAAACCATGATCCCCAAAGAGCTATCACATTTGGGGATGGAAATCAAGGTTTGGTCAAAGGACTTGGTAAAATTGCTATATCTCCTGACCATTCTATTTCCAATGTTTTTCTTGTAAATTCTTTAGATTACAATTTGCTTTCTGTTTCTCAATTATGCAAAATGGGCTACAACTGTCTTTTTACAGATTTAGGTGTTACTGTCTTTAGAAGAAGTGATGATTCAGTAGCATTTAAGGGAGTGTTAGAGGGTTAGCTATACTTAGTTGATTTTAATAGAGCTGAACTCGACACTTGCTTAATTGCTAAGACTAACATGGGTTGGCTCTGGCACCGCCGACTAGCCCATGTTGGGATGAAGAATCTTCATAAGCTTCTAAAGGGAGAGCACATTTTGGGACTAAAAAATGTTCATTTTGAGAATGAAAGGATTTGTAGTGCATGTCAAGCAGGAAAGCAAGTTGGTGTTCATCATCCACACAAGAACATCATGACGACTGACATGCCACTTGAGCTACTCCACATGGACCTATTCAGCTCGACAGCTTATATAAGCATCGGCGGGAGTAAGTACTGTCTAGTTATTGTGGATGATTATTCTCGCTTCACTTGGGTGTTCTTTTTGCAGGATAAATCTCAAACCTAAGAGACCTTAAAGGGATTCTTGAGACGGGCTCAAAATGAGTTCGGCTTAAGGATCAAAAAGATTAGAAGCGACAACGGGACGGAGTTCAAGAACTCACAAATAGAAGGCTTTCTTGAGGACGAGGGCATCAAGCATGAGTTCTCTTCTCCCTACACGCCAAAACAAAATGGTGTAGTGGAGAGGAATAATAGAACTCTACTTGACATGGCAAGGACCATGCTTGATGAGTACAAGACTTCGGACTGGTTTTGGGCGGAAGCAATCAACACCGCTTGCTACGCCATCAACTGTCTCTACCTTCACCGAATCCTCAAGAAGACATCATATGAACTCCTAACCGAGCAAGTTGATCTTGATGAGCTAGATGATGAAGAGGCTCCGTGCGTTGCGCTAAGGAACATGTCCATTGGGGATGTGTGTCCTAAGGAATCCGAAGAGCCTCCACAAGCACAAGATCAACCATCTTCCTCCATGCAAGCATCTCCACCAACCCAAGATGAGGATCAAGCTCAAGAGGATGAAAATGAAGATCAAGAAGATGAGCCACCTCAAGAAGGGGACAATGATCAAGGGGGAGATGCCCATGATCAAGACAAGGAAGATGATGATGGTCCAAGACCGCCACACCCAAGAGTCCACCAAGCAATACAACGAGATCACCTCGTGAACTCCATCCTCGGTGATATTCAAAAGGGGGTAACCACTCGATCTCGTGTTGCTCATTTTTGTGAACATTACTCTTTTGTGTCTTCTATTGAGCCATACAAGGTAGAAGACGCACTAAGGGATTCAGATTGGGTGTTGGCGATGCAAGAGGAGCTCAACAACTTCACGAGGAATGAGGTATGGCATTTAGTTCCACGTCCTAACCAAAACGTTGTAGGAACCAAATGGGTCTTCCGCAACAAACAAGATGAGCATGGTGTGGTGACAAGGAACAAAGCCCGACTTGTAGCCAAGGGATATTCACAAGTCGAAGGTTTGGATTTCGGTGAAACCTATGCACCCGTAGCTAGGCTTGAGTCAATTCGTATATTACTTGCCAATGCTACTTACCATGGCTTTAAGCTTTATCAAATGGATGTGAAAAGTGCCTTCCTTAATGGACCAATCAAGGAAGAGGTCTATGTTGAGCAACCTCCCGGCTTTGAAGATAGTGAGTACCCTAACCATGTTTACAAACTCTCTAAGGCACTTTATGGGCTTAAGCAAGCCCCAAGAGCATGGTATGAATGCCTAAGAGATTTTCTTATCGCTAATGGCTTCAAAGTCGGAAAAGCTGAACCCACTCTCTTTACTAAAACAATTGCAAATGATTTGTTTGTATGCCAAATTTATGTTGATGATATCATATTTGGGTCTACTAACAAATCTACTTGTGAAGAGTTTAGTAGGATCATGATTCAAAAATTCGAGATGTCTATGATGGGGGAGTTGAAGTACTTCTTAGGATTTCAAGTGAAACAACTCCAAGGGGGCACCTTCATCAGCCAAACAAAGTACATTCAAGACATACTCACCAAGTTTGGGATGAAGGATGCCAAGCCCATCAAGACACCCATGGGAACTAATGGGCATCTCGACCTCGACATAGGAGGTAAATCCGTAGATCAAAAGGTATATCGGTCGATGATAGGATCTTTACTCTATTTAAGTGCATCTCGACCGGATATAATGCTTTCCGTATGCATGTGTGCAAGATTCCAAGCCGATCCTAAGGAAGTTCACCTTAGGGCCGTAAAACGAATCTTGAGATATTTAGTTTATACTCCTAAGTTTGGCCTTTGGTACCCCAAGGGATACACTTTTGATTTAATTGGATATTCAGATGCTGATTGGGCAAGGTGTAAAATTGATAGAAAGAGCACATCAGGGACTTGCCAGTTCTTGGGAAGATCTCTGGTGTCTTGGGCTTCAAAGAAGCAAAATTCTGTAGCTCTTTCTACCGCCGAAGCCGAGTATATTGTCGTAGGCCATTGTTGCGCGCAATTGCTTTGGATGAGGCAAACCCTTAGGGACTATGGTTACAAATTGACCAAAGTTCCTCTTCTATGTGATAATGAGAGTGCAATCCGCATGGCGGATAATCCCGTTGAGCACAGTCGCACTAAGCACATAGCCATTCGATATCATTTTTCAAGGGATCACCAACAACGGGGGATATCGAGATTGCTTATATTAACATCAAAGAACAATTAGCCGATATCTTTACCAAGCCATTAGATGAGAAAACTTTTACCAAACTTAGGCATGAGCTAAACATTCTTGATTCTAGGAATTTTGATTGATATTTTGCACACATAGCTCATTTCAATACCTTTGATCATCTCTCCTTTCTTTGCTATGACTAATGGGGTTTTCAAGTGTATTTCATGCTAAGTAATAGATTGAAAGGGAAATGGAGTCTTCGGTGAAGACAAGGCTTCCACTTCACTCCATCGAATTATTCATCCTTCGCCGTCAGTCCACATTGTTCTCCAATTTGGCATAATCTTCACTCATATATTATTTACCAAAGGGGAAGAAAGTTAGTAGAAGGGCTTATATTTCACTCACAAGTATCCGTTTTTGGCGATTCATGCCAAAGGGAGAGAAAGTATTAGCCCAAAGCAAAAGGACCGCACCACCACCAATTTCAAAAATGTAGTCTTTCAAATTTGTAATAAAAGAAGGTTTTTCAATTAGTATCTTATTCTTGATAGGATTTTCAAATTGGTATAATCCCTTTCAAAATTAATATCTAAAACCCTCTTGAACACTAAGAGGAGAATTTGATTGAGGGGGAGTTTTGTTTAGTCAAAGGAAAAGCATTTGAAACAGGGGGAGAAAATTTCAAATCTTGAAAATGCTTCTCAAAATCTTATTCATTTACCTTTGACTATTTGAAAAAAGACTTTGAAAAGAATTTCCAAAAGAATTTGCAAAAACAAAACAAGTGGTGCAAGCGTGGTCCAAAATGTTAAATATGAAGAAAGCATCCATGCATATCTTATGAAATGTATATTGATTTAATTCCAAGTAACCTTTGCACTTACATTATGCAAACTAGTTCAATTCTGCACTTATATATTTGCTTTGGTTTGTGTTGGCATCAATCACCAAAAAGGGGGAGATTGAAAGGGAAATAGGCTCATACCTTTTCCTAATTGATTTTGGTGGTTGAATTGCCCAACACAAATAATTGGACTAACTAGTTTGCTCGAGATTATAAGTTCTACAAGTGCCAAAGGTTCAACACAAACCAATAAAAAGTCCAAGAAAGGGTTCAAATAAAAAGAGCAAAAGACAACCGAAGGCTGCCCTGGTCTGGCGCACCGGACAGTGTCCGGTGCACCAGGGAGATCAACTCCAAACTTGCCACCTTCGGGAATTCTGGGAGCCACTCCGCTAAATTCACCGGACTGTCCGGTGTAGCACCGGACTGTCCGGTGTGCCATGCGGAGCAACAGCTACATGCGCCAACGGTCGTCTGCAACAGCTACAGTGAACAGTGAAAAGTGCCGACTGCGCGCAGAGTCAGAGCAGGCGCCAGATGGCGCACTGTACAGTGAACAGTTCTGTCCGGTGCACCACCAGATTGTCTGGTGGCCCACTTGTCATAAGCTCCAACGGTCGAACCCTAACGGTTGGATGACGTAGCTGGTGCACCGGACTGTCCGGTGCGCCCTTCGACAGCATCCTTCCCCAACCACCAACACTTCAAGGCATCCAAGTTTTCAGCCAACACATTCAATACAAGAGCTAGTGCATTCAATACAAGACACAAATAGAGTGAATGAAAATCTCTCCAAGTCCCAATTCCACTCAAAGCAATAGTGACTAGAAGAGAGAGTTTTGTCGTGTTCATTTGAGCTCTTGCGCTTGGATCTCTTTTCTTCTTCCTCCTTTCTTGTTCTCAACTCACTTGTAATCAAAGCAAGAGACACCAAGTTGTGGTGGTCCTTGTAGTGGACTAAGTGTCCCGTTTGATTGAAGAGAAAAGCTCACTCGGTCTAGGTGACCGTTTGAGAGTGGGAAAGGGTTGAAAGAGACCTGGTCTTTGTGACCACCTCAACGGGGAGTAGGTTTGCAAGAACCGAACCTCGGTAAAACAAATCACTATGTCTCATGAAGAAGGACTGCACCGACTTAAAGATGAAATGACCGATTGATCCATGAGAGTCTGTGTCATGATTGTAATCTTTTGTAAAGGGCATGAATGTAACATCAGTTGGTCGGAGGTGCCAGTTTGGAGATGCGTCGTGGGCGGAAGACCGAGTATCTCGAGATACCCCTCAAAGATAGCATTAAAGGCTGGCGTCTGGAGTGGTTTATTGTTGATAATTATGGAAATTCTCTCCCCTCCCAGTCAGGAAGACAGCCAGACGTTCGTACTCCGAGTTGGACTGAGCCCCCCACGGATCAGGAAGTTGCCGAGGCAGGCGTGTTGCTTACTGAAGTCGGATTACTGAAAGAGAGAGGTTTGACTGCCGAAGCCGTGGTCACTGATTTTGTTTTCAAGAACATTCAGCCACTGAAAGACAGGGCCTATCCAGCATATCTGTATCAAGGGTTAGCCGACTCAACTCGGGTTACCAACAAGAGAATCCCTTCAGCAGACTTGGTGAGCCGTCTAGAAATGATCCTTAGGGGCAAGGTGTCCAATGTTGGTGCTCCAGTGGCATACTCGGCCTGGAACCTGCCTCCTCCTAAAGCTTTCACCCTTTTTGTGTCAAATCCGCCTGCGACCGACAGCAATTTGGGCCTTAGAGTGCGACCCTCTGCTGAGGAAGTCAGTACTTTGGTTGCTTCGCTCGGGGCAATTCCTGATGATGAACGGCAGGTTTACTTCGAAGTGCCCCTGAACCCCAGTGATGCTGACATAAATGACATGCTTGATCTATTAGCCGAGGATTCGTCCGATGCTGCTCCTGATGGTACCTTGGCAGTGGTGCCCCTTCCAGAGATTGATACAACTTTGGATGTCCCAAAACCTGTCAGCACCCGTCCGAGGCGTCCTAGCCGGACCAGTCAGCCCGAGCCTTCTGCTGATGAGCAAAAGAAGAAGAGAAGACGCCTCCGGCGAGTATCCAGCTTTGATGAAGACGCTGGTACCTTAGCTCCTGCTGCTGAAGAAGTGACTGCAACTGGCCTTACTGACACTGAACCCAATGGGTGTGCCCAAACTGCTACTGATCCCAATGGGGGTGCTGCTTGCGTTGTCACTGTGGAGGATGAGGAGGAAGAGGATGAAGTTCCTTTGACTCGGAAAAACAGTCGGCAGCTCATCGCCGGCGGTGAGAGTAGTGGAGTTCCTTCTCCTGCATTGTCTGCCCTTATTGGTCTGCAAGAACTGTCCCTGGCCAACTTTGATCAAACTCTAGAGGATATGGTCCCAGAGGACTTGTTGTCAGAGCCTGTGGATGATGATGCGACAGGGGCTTGTGTTGCCGTGCCTGATGCTGGGTTGAGGTCGTCCCGTGCCTCGTCGACCTTAGAGCGCGATCTCGAGGGTCGGGAGACTGATTTGGATCGTCCTGGTCCCATGGAAGTAATCGAAGGCCCATCAACCTTAGAAGTGGTTACTGCAGAGAGCCTGGACCCCAAGAATAGTGCCGACGCATGCTCAGCCCCCGAGGATGTCGCCGGGGATGACTTAGCTCAGATGAAGAGCGTAAGCCACTGCCCAGCCCCCGAGGGTACTGCCGGGGATGATCCGGCTCAAGTGGGCAGCGCCAACTATGACCCAGCCCCCGAGGGTGTCCGAGCAGGGTCTCCTTCCTGTACTTCCATGGACGTTCACGCAGGATCTCCTCCACACTCTGGCTGCATGGTGGTAGCCCAAACTTTGGATCAGGGGGTCGCTTTAGAGGGCAGCATCCCCACTGGTCTGGCATTAAGCTCTGCTGAACGTACTGAGCTCGTTCCTACTGGTCTGCTGCAAGCTGCTTCGGGTGGTGGTCTGGCACCTGGTTATCAGCTGATTTCTCCTGAATTGGGAATCCCTTCGCTCTTTTCCAACCTCTAGGTGCTGTGCTGTGCTTTAGTTTGATCTTTATGTTGCATGAATTGTTGTCATTATGTTCATCCGCTCTTCTTATCAGGCTTTGGTGGATGGAATGGTCAGCCAGCTGAAGTCACATGGTGCTTCCATCCCAGAAGTGGCTTCATCTCTTGAGCGTTGGAATCCGGTGTTGCTTCCTCGTCGTGTATCCGAGTTGGAGGCAACTAATGCTGGTTAGCGTCCTTTCTTCTTCTTCCTTGCCTTTGTTCGTGGAATGTTTTACCTTCTAACCTCATTTCGTTTGATTACCTCTTGATAGGAATGACTCGACAGATTGCAGCTCTTGAGGAAAAACATTCCCGAGATCAAGCTGAGATGGCTCGACGGTGCGCTGACTTCGAGGAGAAGTACTTTTTGAGCCAAACTGAGTTGAATCAGGTCTCTGCTGCCTTGGATGACGCCAATGCTCTGAGTTCTTCTCTCCATGCTCGGCTTGACTCTGAAAAGGTGACTTACAAAACTGTGCCTCGCCTTGCTGTGCTCTTATCACTTGTTTAGTTTCTGAAGGGGTTGATTTTTGTTTGCAGGAAGAAAAACGTATCCTTGCTGCTTCTCGCGATAATCTGGATAGATTGTACCGAGATTCCAGCAATTCGCTGACCATCTTGGAGAGAAGCCACCGTTTTACAATGGAAGAACTGGACAATCAGCGTTGCAAGCTGCAGGAATCTTCGGACGAAGTGACCCGCCTTACGCAGTTGCTATCAGCAAAGGATGCCACCATCAAGGAACTCCGAGCTTCTAAGAAATCCATTGCTCAGGAGTTAGAAGCTGCTCAGCTGGCTACTAGGGTTGCCGAAGAAACTGCTGTTACTCTCAAAGCCCAGCGCGACAAAGCCATGGACAAGGCTATTCGGGCAGGACGAATCTTGATGAGGAGACCCGGCGTGGTTGTTCCTGATGACATAAGGGCGGACGTGATCGCTGCCCCTGATTCCTCGAGTCGCCCTTCTTCGTCGGTCGCTCCTGAGAAAGACATTGCCAAATAGAAAACCTTTTGCGCGCTTTGAGCGCGTATTAGTATGGTCGAGTTAGAGGGCCTCAGTTTGGTATTCAGATGATATAACTGCTTTTTTATTGTATCGGAATTCATTAGTTCGTAATTTTGTAGTAATGAAACGACGCACGATGATTACGAAGTTTGTTTGTGGGATATGGAAGTCATCCCCTGAATTGTATGAGCGCAAATATGCTGTACCGACTTAAGCCATCAATGACTTTAGCCGATAACTCTGTTTGTAGGGCATAGTGGTCACCCCGAATTAAGTTAGCGTGAGCATGTTGCACCGCCTTAAGTCGTTGCCGACTTAAGTCGATTGTTCCGTTAGCAGGGCGTAGTGGTCACCCCGGGTTAAGTGAGCGTGAGCATGTTGCACCGCCTTAAGTCGTTGCCGACTTAAGTCGATTGCTCCGTTAGCAGGGCATAGTGGTCACCCCGAGTTAAGTGAGCGTGAGCATGTTGCACCGCCTTAAGTCGTTGCCGACTTAAGTCGATTGCTCCGTTAGCAGGGCATAGTGGTCACCCCGAGTTAAGTGAGCGTGAGCATGTTGCACCGCCTTAAGTCGTTGCCGACTTAAGTCGATTGCTCCGTTAGCAGGGCATAGTGGTCACCCCGAGTTAAGTGAGCGTGAGCATGTTGCACCGCCTTAAGTCGTTGCCGACTTAAGTCGATTGCTCCGTTAGCAGGGTATAGTGGTCACCCCGAGTTAAGTGAGCGTGAGCATGTTGCACCGCCTTAAGTCGTTGCCGACTTAAGTCGATTGCTCCGTTAGCAGGGCATAGTGGTCACCCCGAGTTAAGTGAGCGTGAGCATGTTGCACCGCCTTAAGTCGTTGCCGACTTAAGTCGATTGCTCCGTTAGCAGGGCATAGTGGTCACCCCGAGTTAAGTGAGCGTGAGCATGTTGCACCGCCTTAAGTCGTTGCCGACTTAAGTCGATTGCTCCGTTAGCAGGGCATAGTGGTCACCCCGAGTTAAGTAAGAATGCAAGTCAATCGTAGATGAACTGAGTATCTTTGAAAACCTCTTTTTTATTGATGACATATTTCCACTTTACAGATTACATCGTTGCCCCAGCAGTTTTGAGACACAGCTAGGGATAAAACTTTCTGAGTTGTTCTATATTCCAGGAGTTCCCAACTTCTGTGCCATCCATCTGAGTGAGACGATACGATCCGGGCCGAGTGACCTCTGATACTATGAAAGGCCCTTCCCATAAGGGTGACAACTTGTGCCGTCCCTCCCCCGTTAGAATTCGGCGGAGGACGAGGTCCCCTATCGAAAAGGAACGTTGCCGCACAGCCTTGTCGTGATAGCGCCTCAAAGTTTGCTGGTATCGTGCAGATTGGATCACCGCATTCAGTCGTTCTTCCTCAAGTACATCAATATCCTCCAGCCTGGTGGCCTCGGCTTCTGCTATGCTTTCGAAGATCAATCTTGGCGCCCCGAATTTGAGATCAGCAGGCAGCACTGCCTCCGACCCATAGACCATGAAGAAAGGAGTGTTTCCATGCAGGGCTCGGCTAGGTTGAGTTCTCAGGCTCCAAACAACATAAGGCAGCTCTCTTATCCACTTTCCTGCGAATTTTTCATTCTTATCGAAGACTCTTTTCCTGAGTGCCTCCAGTATCATTCCGTTGGCTCGCTCAACCTGCCCGTTGGCTCTTGGATGTGCTACAGATGCGTATTTGATCTGAATGCTTTTTTGCTCGCAGAAGTCAAAGAATTCTGAGCTGGTGAAGTTGGATCCTAAGTCAGTGATGATGCTGTTTGGTATCCCGAATCTGAATATTATATCCTGTATGAATTCCACGGCCTTAGCAGAGGTTAAAGAAGCAATGGGCTTGAACTCTATCCATTTAGTGAATTTGTCAATCGCCACCAGTACATGAGTATATCCCCCTTGAGCTTTCTTGAAAGGTCCAATCATATCCAGTCCCCAGCATGCGAAAGGCCAGGTTACTAGTATGGTTTGCAGTTGCTGTGCAGGCATATGCTGTTGCTTTGACAAGTATTGGCAAGCTTCACACCTCTGAACTAGCTCGGCTGCATCATTCTTTGCTGTTGGCCAATAGAATCCTGACCTGAAGACCTTCCCGACTAGTGTTCTGGATGCTGCATGTATTCCACATTGCCCTGCATGGACTTCCTCCAGAAGTTGTTTCCCGGTGGACGGAAGAACGCACTTCATGAGAACTCCTGATGCTCCCCTTCTGTATAATATCTCCCCAATGAGTGTGTAGTGAGCCGACTGCCTGGCAATACGCTCTGCCAAGTTCTTGTCGTCTGGTTCTTCTTCGTTCTTTATATACTTAATGATTGGCCTTCTCCAGTCATCAGAGTCTGACTCGGGTTGATCTACGATGTTGCACTCTTCTGTTTGATCCATTGAGATACTCGGCTGCATAATTTCTTGCATGAAAACTCCGGGTGGGACCTGATTTCGACCGGATCCGAGTTTGGACAGTACATCGGCTGCCGTGTTCCGATCTCTTTCTACATGATGAAATTCCAGACCTTCGAATTTATCTTCCAGCTTTCGGACGGCAGCGCAGTATTTTCCCATTGAATCACTTGAGCAATCCCACTCCTTGTTTATCTGGCTGATAACTACCAGAGAATCTTCGTATACCATCAATCTCTTGACGCCCAGTGATATGGCAATGTTTAATCCATGGATCAGAGCTTCATACTCGGCTGCATTGTTGGAGGCCGGGAATAGCAACTGGAGGGCGTACTTGAGGTGTTCGCCTCCAGGTGCAGTGAAGAGAATCCCTGCCCCTGCTCCCTGCAACTTCAGCGAGCCATCAAAATACATTCTCCATACTTCTGCAGTCTCTGGATTATCCGGTACTTGATGTTCGGTCCATTCTGATACGAAATCGACTAGTGCTTGGGTTTTGATGGCGGTGCGAGGTCGGAACTCGATGTCGTGTGATCCCAACTCGCAAGCCCACTTGGCTATTCGGCCAATGGCTTCCTTGTTGCGAAGAATGTCCCCTATTGGAAAACCAGTGACTACTATGACTTTGTGGTCGTCAAAGTAGTGTCGTAGCTTACGGGCAGTTAGAAGTACTGCATATAATAGCTTCTGAACCTGAGGATATTTTTTCTTCGAGGGACCTAGAACTTCACTGATGAAGTAAACAGGGTGTTGTACCGGATAGGCATGCCCTTCTTCTACTCGCTCGACTACCAACGCGGTGCTTACCACGTGAGTCGTGCAAGAGATGTACAACAGCAAGTCTTCAGCCGGTTGAGTTGATGTAGCTCGCCGAGGTGGTTTCAGTACTGGTGGTGTTGTCAAGAATTTTTTCAATGCATCTAGAGCTTCTTGTGCTTCTGAAGTCCATTGAAACTTATCCACCTTCTTAAGCAGCTTGTAAAACGGCAAGCCTTTCTCCCCCAGCCTGGATATAAATCTGCTTAGAGCTGCCATACATCCGGTGAGTCGCTGAACCTTCTTTTGTGACCGAGGAGCTTCCATCTTCATGATAGCTTCGATCTTATCTGGATTAGCCTCAATTCCCCGGTGGCTGACGATAAATCCGAGCAACTTTCCTGCTGGTACCCCGAAAACGCATTTTTCAGGATTGAGCTTCCATCTATATCTTCTTAGGCTGTTGAAAACCAGCTGTAAATCTTCGATGAAGTTTTCCGAATTCTCAGTTTTGATCACCACGTCATCAACGTAAGCCTCCACACGCTTGCCCCAGTGATCGGCTAGGCATGTTTGAATGGCTCTCTGATAAGTTGCTCCAGCGTTTTTGAGGCCGAACGACATGGAGGTATAACAGAAAGCACCAAACGGAGTGATGAACGCTGTTTTTTCCTCATCTTCTTTTGCCAGACTAATCTGGTGATACCCGGAATAGCAATCTAAGAAAGACAACACAGAACATCCAGCGGTGGAATCCACCACCTGATCTATCCTCGGGAGCCCGAAGGGATCCTTCGGACAGTGTTTGTTGAGATCGGTATAGTCGACGCACATGCGCCAATCCACTTTATTCTTTTTGAGTACAAGAACAGGATTGGCTAACCACTCAGGGTGTAATACTTCTCTAATAAATCCAGCCGCGACCAGGCGAGCTAATTCGGCACGAATGGCCTCTCTCTTGTCGGGCGTGAAGCGACGTAGCTTTTGTCGAATCGGCCTCGCCCGGGGGTAGACTTTCAGTTTGTGCTCGGCCAGTTCTCTTGGGACTCCCGACATATCCGCAGGTTGCCATGCGAATACGTCCCGGTTATCTTGCAGAAACTGGACGAGCGCGCTTTCCTATTTGTCGTCCAAGCTGGAGCTGATGATAGCCGTCTTGCGCTCGTCAGCGAACCCCAGGTTGATTATTTTGGTTTCTTCAGTCGGCCGCATAGAGGTCGCGGCCTGAGCTTCATTCGCCGGTACTGTGGGGTCCTCCTTAGGCTTAGAGTTCGCCGATGTAGAAGGAACCGTCGACGGCTTGGTGGTGAGGGCTGCTTGAATGGCCACTCGGAAACACTCTGCGGCGCCTTGGAAGTCGGCGCGCACGGTTATGATTCCTCGTGGTCCCGGCATCTTCAGTATCATGTATGTATAGTGCGGAATGGCCACGAATTTGGCCAGTCCCGGCCTCCCGATGATGGCGTTGTACCCGCAGTCAAAGTTCGCCACCTCGAACCTCAGGAACTCGGTTCTGTAGTTCTCCGGAGTTCCGAAGGTGACCGGCATGTAGATGTGGCCCAGCGGGTATTCCCCTTCCGTCGGCACGATGCCGAAGAAAGGTGTGTCCGACTCGTGGAGCTCTTTGAGGTGAACTCCCAAGCCTTGGAGTGTACGGGGGAAGGTGACGTTGATGCTGCTCCCCCCGTCCACTAGCACCTTCTTTACCCGGCTCTCTCGGATCACCGGATCGACGAGGAGCGGGTATTTGCCTGGATGGTCGAAGTTGAGCCACTGATCCTCCCGAGTGAAAGTGATCGGGTGTTCCGACCACCGGTATGGGGCGGGAGGACCGGTGGTTGCCACCAGTATCTGGCGGTCGTTGAGCTTTTGTTGTCTTTTGTTCTCCTGCGAGCCATGTCCGCCGAAGATGACATTGACCTCCCTGTCAACGCGTGGGAAAGCTCCTCCTCCCCCCCTCCTCCTGCCGATGGGGCTGTTGTGGTTCATCTAGTCCTCCCCTCGGCGGAGGAGGCGGTAGAGGTTGGAAGGGTCGGCCGTGCCCGACGGAGTGCTTGAAGTCCCGGCAGTTTCGAAGAGTGTGGCGCATGTCCTTGTGGTACGGGCACTGGGCGTCGAGGATGTCGTCCAGCGTGCGCTCGCCTCCA
The DNA here is from genome assembly GCF_902167145.1 of Zea mays. Lineage (NCBI taxonomy): Eukaryota > Viridiplantae > Streptophyta > Magnoliopsida > Poales > Poaceae > Zea > Zea mays. The sequence goes on along the minus strand of NC_050098.1, from coordinate 40,144,940 downwards.
CGAGGTCCTCCTCGAGCGCGAGAGGCGGGTGGTCCGGCGGCGTGTACTTCTTCTCGAGGCCTCTTCTCCCAGCGTTTGTCGGATGGCTGGTTCGCGTCACGTCGTGGTGCTGCCGGTGCAGGCTTTGCTCCTCCGATGAGATCCTGGGCCCGCTCGTCGGCGGTGATGTAGAGGTCGGCTTCCCGGAACAGCTCCTCGGAGGTAATCGGCGCCTTTTGTAGTATGGCTCAGACGAAAGCCGAGTCATTGGATCCTCTGTAGAAGTCCTCAATCACGGCCGCCTCCGTGACCTCGGGGATGCGGTTTCTCATGGTCTGGAACCTTTTGAGGTATGACCGGAGAGTCTCATCCCCCCGGCGCTTGATGGATTTGAGGTCCCATGGTTGCGCTGGCTTGTCGGAGAGAGACTGGAAGTTGGCGGTGAAACGTCGACTGAAGTCTCCCCAGTCGTCGATGCAGTGTCGGGGTAGATGTCGTAGCCACTGCAGCGCGTCTTGCCCAAGGACGATGGGCAGATACGCGGTCATGACGTCTTCGGATGCTCCGGCAGCCCGAGCAGCGGTGGTGTAGACGGCTAACCAACCCCCTGGATCCTGCTTAGGTTCATATTTGTCGACATTGGATACCTTGAAGTTGGGAGGCCACTGGATGGCCCTAAGGCGCGGAGTAAGAGCGGATACTCCGCACGTATCCTCCTGTCGTCGGGGATGACGCCTGTCCCGGGGAGGGGAGTGGTGGTGGTAGTTCCTCGACCGTCCCCGGGTGGTGCCGCCAGTTGAAGCCGTTGCCGACTCAGTCCTGGTGGCTTGGCTTTGAGTCGGGAAGCCATGATCTCGGTCATACTCCTCCCGACGGCGAATTTCGTTCTCATGCCGCCGTTCGCGCGAAGCATTGATGGAGCTTCGCGCGTCTCGGCGACTGTTGATGGCATGTCGCAAATCGTTCGGCGGGTGAGCGAGCGGTAGAAGATGGTTGGCCGCCTGAGTGAACAGGCGTCGGTATCCCTCGGCGTCGGGAGTCCGAGGAAGTCCGTCAGCTATCCGAGCTAGAACGCCTCCGACCTCGCTCGGCGTGTTCATAGCTCGGGCGAAGTCGGGGTTCAGGTTGCGCCCGAAGAGCGGATTCTCCCGGCGTTGCCTTGCATCTTGCTCGGCTTGCTCCTGAGTCCGTCGGCGATCACGTCGTCGGGAGTTCCTTCGTTCCCTGAAGACGCGTTCTTCCGGAGTTTCCCCTATCTCTGAGACCTCGTCTCGCGAGACAGGCTGCTCCGGATCCCGTTCTCCGGCCGCGTGATGTCGTCGAACGTTCCTGCGTCGGTTCCTCCGTCGGCGGGATTCTCGTTGAGGTGGTTCTTCTCCAGGCGCGGTCGGTTCGTCATCAGAGATGGCGGGTGACTCCGCTCTCCCGATGAAGAGGACGTCGGGGTAGAACGGTGCTGCTGTCGCGGCGACTTTCTTTCCGTTCTCCTTGGAGGCCAGAGGAACGGAAAGAACGTCTTGCTTTTCCCTGGTCTCCTTCTTCCTCGCGATCCGTGTCCATTCCTTCGTCGGGGAAGTAGGCAGCGGAGTCTTCCGGGTCAGCGAGCTTCCAACTCCAGCCTTCCCGGAGACAATCTTTTTCCGAAGAGCCGGAGGTAGCGTCTTTCCAGCATTTTCGGAGTTTGTTGGAGGAGACTTCTTTTCTGGCAGATCCGCGAGGCGATGTAGAATTCCCTCTTCATCCGCTACAGATGAGATTGTCCCGAAGAAGAATACAGATCCGGGACGCACGGTGATCTTGCTGTGGAAGGTGACGGCCATTGAGCTAGCTTGGATCGTCGACACACCCCCTACCTGGCGCGCCAGCTGTCGGTGTTTTGGGTCCGACCGCACACCCGGGGTTGCCCCTCAAGGTGTTTTTAGGAATAGGACGGTGTCAACGACTGTAGCAAAATGGTTCGTGCCTATCGCACGAGGGACAATGGACAAGATTTACAGGTTCGGGCCGCTTAGAAGTGCGTAACACCCTACGTCCTGGTGAGTATATGAGCGTGGTTACAAGAGGACTCTCTGGATTGAGGGCGCAGAGAGTTTACGTGGGTGGCTAAGAACAGAGTCGATCGTTCTGAAGGGGTGCCCCCTAGGCCTTATATACTCGATCGTGGGGCAGTACATGTGGATATGATAGCTACAAGTAGCTGAAAGATAGTAAACCTCTCGAGTTTATCCCTACGTAACCCTTGCCGACTTATCCTCGCATGGCTCTGTTGCATGGGGGCTTCAGCGCGGGAAAGTCGGGTCTCTGTTGCGATTTACTCGCTCAACGTTGTGGGCCGTCCGGGTTTGCTCCAATCTAGTCTTACGTCTTCTCCGCTTCGTTGATTGTCTTTCCCCAGGCCCACGAAAGAACGACCTTACGATTTATTGGGCCTTTGGGCCTTTCGTGAGGTCTTTTATCTCTTTAGTGGACCCGGGGGATATCTATCCCCCACACATAGGCTGTGCCCTGTGCCTATAAATAGATGAACAGTACCCCCGTATTGTTCACGCTGGCTTGTATTCACTCGCACGTCACACTCGGATTCTCACCTTCTGTCAAGCCGAAGGTATAAATGTAATTCAATGTTATCCATGTTTATTCATGATTATATAAAAAATGTCTAAATGATATCATATGATTATTCATGTTTTTTATGTGTCATATGATCCTGCTTTCCATAGTATATTGAGATGATGAAGGTACTTCCTTCATGACCTTTGTCTGAAGATCATTATATCCTAAGGGAAATAATGCTTCGAAGGATGAAAGGTCTTTAATCATTAGCTTTTGTGTTGCCTTGTTCTTAATTCATAGCATTTGAGAACAAGTCCCCAACATTGGTGCCCACCTCCGGTGAACTCACTTCCACTTTTTGAGCTGATGGCTTCGTTCAATAATCAAACTGAAGCTGCTTCAGCTACGAAGCTGGTGCTCTCGATAACAGGCGGTTCATGCTCAGAGCCGGCCAACAAGAAGCAGAAGAAGGAGGCCCAGAGAAGGGAACAACATGTTGGGGTGCAGGGACCCTTCATCAAGTCAAAATGGTCCCACATCCTAATTACCTTCTCCCAAGAGGACCTTCAGCTCAAGGATTACCCTCACAATGATGCTATGGTCATATCTTGTGTCATCAAGGGATTTCTAGTCCACAATGTTCTGGTTGATACAGGCAGTGCAGCGGATATCATATTTGCTAAGGCCTTCAGACAAATGCAAGAGCCAAAGGATAAGATCCATGATGCTACACACCCTCTTTGCGGTTTCGGAGGAAGGCAGATTGTAGCACTTGGCAAGATCACGATGCCAGTGACCTTCGGATTTATCCACAATACAAGAACTGAACAGGTTATGTTTGATATTGTTGACATGGAATACCCCTACAATGCAATCATTGGTCGTGGAACACTCAACTCATTCGAAGCAATTCTTCATCTAGCATATCTATGCATGAAGATACCTTCGGATCAAGGGCCTATTGCTATTCATGGAAGTTAGGAAGCTGCCAGAAAAGCTGAAGGAAATTGGACAGACTCAAAAGAAATCCACAATATAGATGGAGCCAAAGCTTGTGAACAGTATAAGTACAGAAGAGAGAAGGCTGCTTCGGCTGATCAGTCGAAGCCCATGCTTCTATGTGAAGACATAGCAGAGCAGAAGGTATTGCTGGGATCCCAATTATCTCAAGAGCAGGAGAAAACCTTGATAAGGTTTTTATTCAACAACAAATATGTTTTTGCATGGTCAGCCAACGATCTCTGTGGTGTCAACAGGGACGCCATTGAACATTCACTCAATGTCGATCCATCCTTCAGACCCAGGAAGCAAAAGCTTCGGAAAATGTCTGACGATAAAGCCGAAGGTGCTCGGAACGAAGTAAAAAGACTTCTCAGTGCTGGTGTCATTAGAGAAGTAAAATACCCAGAATGGCTAGCCAACACTGTTATGGTGAAGAAGGCCAATGGTAAATGTATAATGTGCATTAATTTTACTGATCTGAACAAGGCTCGTCCAAAGGATGAGTTCCCATTACCAAGAATAGATTCTCTAGTAGATGCAGCAGCTTCATCAGAGCTCATGAGTCTACTAGATTGTTATTCAGGCTACCACCAAATCTGGATGAAGAAGGAAGATGAGCCAAAGACCAGCTTCATAACCCTCAGTGGTACATATTGTTATCTTCGGATGCCTGAGGGGCTCAAGAATGCTGGAGGAAGCTTCAACAGGATGACAGCCAAGGTTCTTCATTCTCAGATAGGCAGAAATGTACTAACATATGTTGATGATATCATAGTGAAGAGCACGAAGCAAGAAAACTACATTACTGATTTGCAGGAAACATTTGCTAATTTTAGGCAAGCTGGCCTAAAATTAAATCCATAAAAATGTGTCTTCAGAGTGAAGAAGGGCAAGTTCCTTGGCTGTCTAGTTTCAACGAAGGGGATCGAAGCCAACCCAAGCAAGATCGAAGCTATCCTTCGAATGGAGCCGCCAAGCACAAAGAAGGGGGCCCAACGGCTGACAGGAAGACTGGCATCTTTGAATCGATTTATATCTAGATCAGCAGAAAGAAATTTACCATTCTTTGAAGTACTAAAGTCAGTTGAAGTTTTTCAATGGGGCCCAACTCAACACAAAGCTTTCGAAGAGCTAAAGCAATACCTGGTTGATTTAACAACATTAATTCCACCCATGCTAGGGGCTCCATTGCTATTGTATGTGGCAGCTTCGCACTCTGCAGTGAGTGTGGCGCTTGTACAAGAGAAGCTTGAAGGACTAGCTAAAAAGCAAGTCCCAGTATACTTTGTCTCCGAAGTTTTGAGTTTATCAAAGAAAAACTATACAGAATTGGAGAAGGTGTTGTATGCTGTGTTAATGGCGTCCAGGAAGCTTCGGCATTATTTTCAAGCATATCACATAATTGTTCCTTCATCACAACCCCTAAAGGATATCATGAGGAATAGAGAAGCTACTGGAAGGATTGGAAAGTGGGTCGTGGAGCTTAATGAATTCACTATTGATTACATGCACAGATCTTCAATTCAATCCCAAGCGCTAGCAGATTTCATCGCTGATTGGACGCCAGGGGCTCACGAAGAGGGGACAAGCAAAGATGTCGAAGCTTGGACAGTGTTTTGCGATGGTTCTTGGGGAGCCTTCGGTGCAGGAGCAGCTGCGGTCCTAGTAGCACCTTCAAAAGTCAAAACATGTTATGTAGTCAAACTGGATTTCAGTTGCACAAATAATATTGCTGAGTACGAAGCACTTCTATTGGGGCTTCGGAAACTAAGGGCAATGGGAATAAGAAGGGCCATCCTAAAGACTGATTCTCAAGTTATTGCTGGTCATGTGGACAAAAGTAGCAAGGCACGAGATCCAAAGCTTGAAAGATATCTGGATACAGTTCGAAGGTTGGAAGCTTCCTTCGAAGGTTTTTCTGTCAAGAATATCCCAAGAGGTGAAAATGAGCATGCAAATTTGCTAGCCAAATCAGCGGTTCAGGGGCTCCCCCTACCCTCGGAAGTATTTTTTGAAACAATAAAAGCACCTTCGGTTGAGCTCATGGAAAGAGCAGTGCTTACTATTTCTCCAGTACACAGTGAAGACTGGAGAACTGAAATAATATCTTTCCTCCAAGGCAATTGTCTTTCATGTGACGAAGCTTATAACAAGAGAATGGAGGCAAGAACAAGACCATATGTGATAATAGAAGGGGAATTGTATAAACATGGAGTTTGTTCACCACTCCTCAAGTGTTTATCAAGAAATGAAGGTATGGAATTAATGAAAGAGATACATGCAGGTCTGTGTGGATCTTACATTGGATCTAGGCCCTTGTTGGGAAAAGTTTTTCGACAAGGATTTTACTGGCCGAAGACAGCTTCGGATGCAGCAGAATTAGTCCAAAAATGTGAAGGCTGTCAAAAATGTGCAAGAGACTAGAAGCAACCTTCATCTCTCACTCAGTTAATACAACCCACTTGGTCGTTGCAAAGGTGGGGCCTCGATTTGCTAGGCCCACTTCCACCAGCACAAGGAAATCTAAAATATGTTGTGGTGGCGGTAGAGTATTTTTCCAAGTGGATTGAGGCGAAGCCTTTAGCCACAATAACTTCGGTTACCGTCCAGAAATTCTTCTAGCAAAACATTGTTTGTCGCTTCGGAGTGCCGAAGGCTATTACTGTAGACAACGGAACACAGTTCGATGCTGAAGCTTGCAAGGAATTCTGTGAACAAATTGGCACAAAGATTCATTTTGCATCGGTCAGACATCCGGAGTCAAATGGACTTGTTGAAAGAGCTAATGGCATTATAATGACGGGAATAATGAAATTAATCTTCAATCAGCCTAGAGGAAAGTGGCCAGATGAATTGATCAAAGTGGTGTGGAGCCACAACACAACAATATCAAGGTCAACAGGTTTTACACCATTCAAACTATTATTTGGTGACGAAGCGATAACCCAGAAGAAGCTAAGGCAGGATCAATAAGAACAGTGGCTTCGACAGAGGACGAAGCTGATTATTTTGTGGCAAAAGATGCTATAGAAGGGATCAGGCTTCAGGTCGTGGAGAATATCAATAAATACCAAGCCGAAACAATAAAATGGCATGACAGAAAAGTTCGGCTAAAGAACATTAAGCCAGGGCATTTGGTACTTCGCGAGTGGCCAACCCAGATACAGTAGGCAAGCTACAACTGAAGTGGGAAGGACCTTTTCTGGTAGTATCTTCGTCAAGACCCGATTCTTACAGATTGAAGGATATGGACGGCAACGACATTCCTAGTTCTTGGAATGCGGATGAGCTTCGGCGATATTATGTCTAGGTTTATGTAATCTTTTTATTTTTCCTATGGCACCCTTTTCCTTTCTAAAGGGGGAGAAAGGTTTTTAATGGGGCCATAGCATGTAATTTCTCTTTTTCTTATTCAGCTCTATGAGAGCAAAATCCCCCAAATATGTAAATGTAAAAACTGAGCATGCACCATCGAGTGCAGGGAAAAAGGGAAAAACAGGGAGAAGCTCGAAAGTCGGTCCTAAGGGGATGCAGAGCACGACGAAGCTACAAAAAGCCGTTCCTAAGGGAGCGCAGCGTAAGTTTTCTGCTCAAAAGTCGTTCCCAAGGGAATGCAGAGCTTACAGCGAAAAAAAAGTCAACGCTGGTACCGCCGAAATATAAGGCGAAGCGCAAAAAGTCAACGCGAATACCGCCGAAATAGAAGGTGAAGAAGTTCAAAAGACGCTCCTTAGGGAATGTAGAACTTACACCGAAAAATAAACGGTGCAGCCGAAAAATAAACGACAAAGAGATTTCAGTCATTCCTTAGGGAATGAAGGTTGTGGATGAAGCTTCGGATGTGTGTGTGTTTGGGCATTCATTTGCACGATACATTAAATCATACATTGCATACATAAACATGCATTTAGACATACATAGGATCATCATCATCATAACATACAGACACAGGCAGATGCTTCGGCTATAAAGATAAGGCTTCGGCAAAAAAGAAAAAGAAGCAGTTTCATGCTTCGTTGTGTATGAAAAGAAGGGAAGGTGTTTTTCGCCTTCGGCTCAAAAAATACTAGTTTCGTCCACATCAAAGCAGTTCATACATGGACGAAAAGGTAAAAATATATTACAAGATATGTACAAATTTATAGAATTAGTATTTGATTCTTAAATTACAAATATTTTTACAACGATATTACAAGATTTTCTCTAGAACTTTTTCAGCAAGGTCTTCAGCTTTGACATCATTGAGCTTCGGATCATCTGAGCTTCGGATCACCTGTCAAGCTTCGGCTCACCGTTCCTCAGCATCGTCGTCCTGTACATATTAAAACGGTATGAGAGAAGCACAGAGTTCAAGAAGAAGGTAAAGTAACAGACACAAATTTTTTACCGGCTTAAGGTGGCTTCGAGCTTCGTTGCCAGCCATTTTTCGTCCGCCTTTTACCCATATTTGAGTTATGAATCTATTTCCTATACTCCGAGCTAGGCTGGGGATATCAATTAAATCTGCCGGTGATAAGCTAAAATTTGGTCTGTTGACAATGGTTCCATGTGTACAGCCAGATTTCATGAAGGCAACAGCTGTGCCCCGAGAAGCTAGCAGAGCGCAAAAATCGGCGTGTACAGCTATAACTTTGTCGAGTGCATCAACTTCGCCCTCAATGTGTTCGAAGGTTTCAGGCAGGTTTTCAACCGAAGGACTGAATTTCTCAGCGCTGGCTCCAACCGAGTTGAAAACCTGCTTTAGCCGCTGCAGGCACTGGCTGCCGAAGTTTATGCATTTTTCTTGAAGTTCTTTCAGTGATTTCCGCAAATTTGAATTTTTCTCAGCTTCAGCTTCGAGTTTGGCTTCAAAATTTTTCTTTTGCATGGAGAGTTCACTATTCAATCTAGCAATTTCACCCTAGGCCTCCGCCAGTGAACCTTCCATGGTTTGAAGTACGAAGTCTCTTCTCTCCAGGGTAGCCTCATGGTCTTTAATCTTCTTCTCCAGGCCCTCAATTATAATTTCGTTCTTTTTGTCCTCGAGGTCTTGTTGCATCCTCAGGACTTTGCTCAGCAGTAAGCTCTGATAAAATAAGCTTCATCAAAAAACAATCTTCATATCAAAGCAATAAAAAGTTAAGAATTTTACCTTAAAGTTAGCATAAAATAGGCTACCGGCGATATGCTGCCGCTGGTACTTGCTAAGGTCTGCCTCAACCTTCGGGAGGCCAACACTCTTTGATAGAGTGCCGACAACCTTCGCTCCAGTGTGGTCCTGAAGGCATCCTAAGCTTTCTTCGTTGACTCCCCCGAAGAGTATCGCACCTGGTCTGTACCCGCAAGATATAGCATACTCTTTCAGTTCTTCTTTTTCAGCCTTTGATAATTCTTGCCCAAGTATATCTTGGAAATTGAAGTCTTCTTCTTTTGAAATATCCTCGGCTTTCTCCTTTCCTTTTCTAGCCACTGTGCCCGGGATCTCTTCAGCGGCTGCAGCGGTTTCTTCCGCGGCCGCATCCAGAAGCATGGTATTAATTTCAGAGAGTGTGGCATCTAGATTTACATCTTCAGCGGTTTCAGCTTCGGCACTTTCGGCTTCGCTGGGTGCAGCTTCGGCAGCAGCAGTGCTCTCAATAGCTGGAGTCTTTGACGCCGATGCCAGCGGCGGTGTCTGTTCGATAACTTCAACTACATGAATAATTCTTCGTTTTTTCGGCTCATCTGGCTTCTTCGCCACCGAAGGCTCCTTTTCCTTCTGAAAAAGCTTCGTCAGATGTGGCCCTAGTGGACTTAGCTTGACAGGCAAAGATTCAGTCATTACCTTTAAAATTTCTTCCACATCGGTAGCAGGAGGTGTTGAAGGAGCTTCATCCTCAATATCAGTTGTTTTTCGCTTCAAAGCCGCAGCTTTCTTTTTCTTCGAAGCAGCTATCTTTGGCTCAGGGCTTAATTTTCTTTTCTTCAAAGTTTCTTCATCCTTTTCACCAATTTAGCAGCTTCTTTATCCAGGACGCTAGCAACTCTTTTTCTTTTTTGTCCTTCGGCACCTCTGTCCAATCGCTCATAGTCAGGATACTCAAAATTCAGGGCATCCATCACCCGGTTCAACCTTCGCTTCGGTCGAGTGTCGAAGGCTGCAGTCATTAATTGATCTTCTTTTTTAGAATAGTTGCCAAGGATCTCGTTGCACATAACATCAATCATGTCTAACCATTCTTGACAAGGTTCTTTAAAGTGTTTCTTGAATTTATAGTAATAGGGCAACAGAACAAGTTCCTTCTCTTTCTTTTCCCCTTTGAGCTTCGACATGTCCCATTCTTTCAAAGTTGGGAATACTCTAAAAGCTAAGAATTCTTGCACCAGATCCCTAGTACCAATGTGCTCCGCAATAACTCGAAATTCGCCCAGTGCAATTTGGCATGGACTCGCCGGTTTCATGTCGCACCGGGGCCTAGTCTCTCCGAAGATTAATTCTAATGGGCTTTGAACCAGCTTCTCCTTTTTCTCATCAACTTTGACATAAAACCATTCAGTCTTCCAGCCAGCTGGCCATTTGGTACGATAGTTGATAACTGGAGACTTCGCATCTTTGCGATAAGTAAAATTGTAGCAGCCGAAGTTCTCGTGCAGCCCATCTTCTCTAGCTTTTGTCTGATGATGAAGCTCATGTGCCCGGCAAAAGCCTTCGGCAAATGGTTCTGCCCCCTGGCTTCGGAGAGCCCAGATGTAGATGCTAAGCCTAACGATGGCGTTAGGAGTTAGCTGATGAAGATAAATCCCAAACTTCTCCAAAACATCCGCAATCATCTCATTCAAAAGAAATCTTAATCCTGCTTTAAAGAAGCTTTTAAAGACTACCACCTCATCCTTTTCTGGCTTCGGAGTAATTTCCTCTCCACCAAAGCGAATCAGTTTCTTTTTGGCTTCACTGAAATAGCCTAACTTCATCAACTTAGGCATATCATCTTTGGTAACAGTGGACCTCCCAAACTCCAGGTGGCTGGGTTTAGATGGCAGGGCACTGTAATCATCTTCAGATTCACCTTCCTCAGCACCAATCTGCTCAGCTTTAGCGGCAGGTGCACCTTCGTCAGAAACATCCTCCGACACTACCAGCCCCGACCGCTTCATCACTTCGGAAATCGGAGCGGTTTCAGCAACTTCGGCTTCTTCTCCGTCACGTGTAACCCTGGCAGTGGAACGTACCCTTACCATTTAATGATGAATTCCTCACAATTTTTGATGAAGTTGTTAACTTTTTTAATTTTCCTGAAGCTCTTCCTCTTGTGACGAAGCAAAACCAACAGCGGTGCTTCGGTTGAGTGCGATGAACAAGCTTCCGCTATGGTCAAATTTTTGGCAGCAAAATAGTGCAATAGCAATGAATGTTGTGGTAACTTCACACCTACCCGTCTATTTATATAGTGCCGCAGGTGGGAAGGTGAATCGTCAAGTCTTCCGCACCGGACGAACAGTCGCCCGCACCCACTGAATGGTGGGCCACAGAACCCGAGAAGGTGAATCGCCAGGACGCGCGTACCCGTTGCATGGTGGGACCATTTCACGCTCGGAATATTGTGATCGTTTCTCGGCAACGAGATCAGGGAAGGTGTTTTTCGGACCTTCGGCTCTCCGAAGCCTAGGAGACTTTTTCACGGATCAAGCTCGTTACGGAAAACGATCTAGCACCACGAAGGGGCTACTGTTGGGGGTATGCTTCGTCGCCGAAGATCCTGTAAGAAGAAACACCTTCGACAGATCCTCTCAAAAGCAGTGCCGAAGCTATCATCCATAAAGCTTCGGCATAGTGGCATGTCTCAAGAAGAAGGACTGCACCGACTTAAAGATGAAATGACCGATTAATCCATGAGAGTATGTGTCATAATTGTAATCTTTTGTAAAGGGCATGAATGTAGTATCTCACAGACTGTGCCCTGTGCCTATAAATAGATGAACAGTACCCCTGTACAGTTCACGCTGGCTTGTATTCACTCGCACGTCACACTCGGATTCTCACCTTCTGTCAAGCCGAAGGTATAAATGTAATTCAATATTATCCATGTTTATCCATGATTATATAATAAAAATGTCTAAATGATATCATATGATTATTCATGTTTTTTATGTGTCATATGATCCTGCTTTCCATTGTATATTGAGATGATGAAGGTACGTCCTTCATGACCTTCGTCTGAAGATCATTATATCCTAAGGGAAATAATTCTTCGAAGGACAAAAGGTCTTTAATCATTAACTTTTGTGTTGCCTTGTTCTTAATTCATAGCATTTGAGAACAAGTCCCCAACACCCGGCTTGTAGTTGTGCTTAAACTTTATAAATTTCAGATTTGCCTATTCACCCCCCCCCCCTTTAGGCAACTTTCAATTAGCCACAAGGAACATACCCATCATTACCGGCTCTCCTTCCGACATATTGGCCACTTGAGTGTAATAAATTCGCCCAGTCTTCTTCACATTTTTGCCTGCTGAACTATTTGTCATGTTCCCTTTGCCTTGATTTGAGCTCCCAGAGTTCTGTTGATTGTTAGACTTATTCTGCCTCGGATATGGACAGTCTTTTATAAAATGACCAGACTTCCCACAGTTGAAGCAGCCAGTTGAGGAACTAGGGAGGGTGGGGAAACGAGCACCAGGGGCACTCGGTTGATTTGTAGAAGCGGGGGCAGTGGTAGGGCGAATGAAAACATGCTGTTTGAATGGATAGGAGGGTGGACGAGGCGAAGAACGACTCTGATTAAATGGTCAGATTACCAACCTGGTTCGCTTCTTAGGTCCCTGATTGGACCTGTCACCCCAAATCCCTTGGATTTTCCTTGGCATGTATTCTTGTCTTCTACTGCCAGCGCTGTGCTGATAGCTTTGCTGTACGTAAGATCCAGGCAGGTAGCCATTTTCCTTTGGAGCCGATCATTGAGTCCTCTCATGAAGCAGTTCTTCTTTTTCAGGTCAGTGTTTACTTGGTCAATTGCATATTGGGATAAATGATCAAACTTGTTGAGGTACTGCATCACAGTATCCCCTCCTTGTTTTAGTCGAATAAATTCCTCTTGTTTCATGTGAAGCACTCCTTCTGGAATATAGTGTTCACGGAATGCGAGCTTAAATTCATCCCAAGTGACCTGATGTCCGGTAGGTTGAATTGCCACAAAGTTTCCCCACCAGGTACTGGCAGGACCTCTCAGTTATTGGGCAGCGAACAACGGCTTCTGTGTTTCTATGCAACGGAATAATCCGAACTTCTGCTCCATTACCCTGATCCACTCATCCGCTTCAAGAGGGTCTTAAGCTTTAACAAAGAGTGGGGGACGCGTTTCGGAGAAGTCCAGATATGAAGTTTCACGCGGTCCCTGTGGAGGAGCCCTTCCGCCTTGCTGCTGAAATTGATTACCCGCCATCTCACGTAAAAAGTGGGTATTATCTGCAGTCGCGTTGACCAAGGCAGTGATAGCCTCGGCGAGCGTTGGTGGCACAGGTGGTGGATTAGGAGTATCTTCCCGACCACGGAAAGTACCCGCACCGTCATGCGCACGAGTCCTTGATGGCATCTGAGGCAAAGAAACATTTGGGAAAAATATAACATGCCGATACACACCATCATTTTACATTACCAAAACGTAATGGTACATACTCAAGCGTACAACTTGACCTTATTACTTATTTTACATAGGTATAGTTTCTAAACTATACTAGTCTAGTCTTCGTCGTCCTTGGTTTCTTCATTTCCTGCTATGGGAGACTGATCGTCAGCCATGTTCATGGAAGGATGAGGCCTAAAAAGGTCTAGCTCCTCATTAGTTCCTTCACTTGCTGTCCCTGATGGATCGACTCCCATTGCAACAGGGTTGGCAGGCACGTCCGGGTGCAGTCACGAATACAATACATGCACTTCCTCATGTAAAGTATTTCAGTATACCTGCAAGTTGTCAAGGGTCGCACTAAGCTCTGTCACACGAGCACGAGCTTTGGCTTCCCGATCCCAAGCAACCGAACGTGAGTTGATGGCCCAATCGACCGCCAGACCTCGTTCAGCAAGCTCGTCTTGCAGGCGTCTGACGTCAGCTGCCAACTCATTTATACGCTGACCATCTTCTTCCCACACCCTGTTTCGGTGACGTAACTCTGTCTGAAGTTGTTCCACTTGGGCTTCTAAGTCTTCGATTGGATTGTTGTTGCCGCTGCTGCTCCCTTCATGTCTTGGAGCCAACTGATGACAAGGCACGCCAATAGGTCCAGTGGACTTACGCGCGGTTTTCCTCGTACGTGGCATATCTCCATAAGGGGAAAATTTATTAGTATAGTTTTTAAACATGATGCATGAATAATTACAGAATCAACCCTAGTTGATCCTACTTCCTCTATTTTGCACTCTATTACCTGGTCCTACAAGATGAGAGCTTCCAGAAAGTGATAAGGTAACAATGAAAGAAATTTCCGTAGATAAGTATTTGAAAATTCTTTTTGAAATGCTTAATAATACCTGAAGAGATAGGCTTCGCTCCGATACCAGCTGTGACAGAACCTCCCAAATCATTAGGCCCACCTACAGTTGTCCTTGTCCAACGGATCTTGGACAACCCTGTATATGCACATAATCACTCGACAAGTTCGGTATCTGTATCCTTTTCCTCGCCCAAGAGCGTTTCACCCGTCAAGCAGATATTACAACACATCGGAGGAACGAATAAGCGGAAGCGAATTACAATAACTTAATTTACATTCATTAAAATATAGAAAAAATATAATTATTACATCACCAGGTCATAAGAGTGCATAAGTATTATTATTACAAACTTGGGAGGCAAAAACCCCTCCCGCATAAAAGTATATTGTTTTTCAAAAGGGAGGCCAACATCCTCCCGTAACCACTTCACTGTTGAGGTTCGTCCTTGGGCACCACATCCTTGGGCACCACCTTAGTGCAAAAACAACAAAAGCCTGTTGTTTCCTCACCTACAACAACATGGGTTCGAAAACCCTGAGTACGGGGTGTACTTTCGCAAGTCTTACCCGTCAAAACAAAAGACTCTCAAGGATATGCTAGTTTTAAAGGAGTCAAGGTAAGGCTTAATCGAGAATCAAGACTTTGTTTGCAAAAATGCTTACTAATAGTGGATCCTTAAAAGTCCAGTTTTATTAGCAAGTTAAGTCATTACCTGTCACTAGAGTTCTTTCTATCCTAGTTTAAGCACTTGGTCTATACTAGCCATTCTTTTATCAACCCCTTCTTGTTTACTGGAATGCTACGTGTAAGTCAGTGACCAAGTCTTCATGTCCGAGAAGTAGCGGCAATCCGAATCGATTAATACTCAGCTGAGGATCTCCAATCACATGACATATGTAGCACTTAACCCTTGCATATGTCAATTCGCCACCGGGGTTCTTAAGGCCAGACCGGGTTCACGCTAACCAATAGCACAGATACACCACCGTCCAGCCTCTTGCCACGGAGGGTACACTCTACTCTCACCATCTCTCCACTCCCATTGCGTGTTGGCCTTTCTGGTATTAGTCTGCCCGAGGCAAAACTTACCCATGACGAGGCATGTGACTAGTTAAAGGGTCCTCGGTTAGCAAGCCTACATCGACAAGGTCCTTAATCGACTCAGACGGAGACACTACACCGAGACTCTCTTCTCGTGCAAGTCACCCGTCCGGTCTCAGCTTTATCATTTTAAACCCAAAGTTTGGTATCTGTCAGAGGTACATCTTTTCCGATGTTGAACCCATCATGGCCATGATGGATCCGCCATCCAGTTTTATTTTTGAAAACATCCCATCCACTGTGAAGCATCATCTTTTGTTTAAAAATAAAACATTTGTTTTTCTAAAGCAGGACTAAGCATCAGAAAAACCTTTTTAATAAAACAGGTAATCAAGGAATGTTAACCAGTTCCAAGGAAGAAAATGCAGCAATTTGTTTATCATCCAACTCATATCACCTAATGCATCAGTCAAGTGATAAAGAGTTTTCAAACAGCAAGGTGGTGGCAAATGCACCGGGGCTTGCCTTGTGTTGTAGGAGAGTCGGATCTATTCCACAGATGTCAAGGTAAAAACAGTTCCCGGCAGGTGGTTTTTCTGTTGACGGAGTAGGCTCTTCCTCTTCAACAGTCACTTCTTCGTTTTCTATATATATAGCCATATATAACCATGAATGCTCATGTAATGCTTATGAAAATGCAATAATAGAAAAGTTGTATCAAGTTGTATCTTGAATACAACTTTCCTTCATGGTGCACTAGGGTAACTATGGTTTTTCCAGGTCAGTACCTTAGTAGGGTTAGACATTTTTACCCTAAGGAGCTAGGGTTTTGGGTTTAGGGATCAAATAATGTCCAACTCAAGTCAAACTTCACTCATGGGATCTAAATATCATATTAAACTTATCCAAAAAGTTTGGTGATTTTTGGAGTCATTAAATAATTTCTAAAATTCTAGAGGTATAGGTTTAAGCTCTTTTAAATACTGATTAATTCCTTGTTTGGACTAAAAATCCTAAAACTATTTTTATTAAATACTAGAGAAATCTAGGAGTTCAACAAAATTAGTCTCATATTTTTAACATTTTCTATAATTTTCTATGAATTTCCTAAGTCTGGTAGAAAAAGAAAAAGGAAAAGCATCAACAGTAATGGGCTCAATTTAGCCCGAGTCAGCCCAATACAGGCAGAACGTGCTCGCGCGCGCACCCGCGACGTCAGATTTGCACAGAAGACCCTAGCGATTTGAAAACCCGCAAAGAGTCCCCAACACTATTCCTATGTGTCACTGACTCTTTGCGCAGAGGCCCTTCACTTTCTAATTCTTCGCGAGTTGAAGTCCCCGACCGAGGACGGCGGAGCAGCGGCTCCGGCGAGCCAAGACCGATCGGAAAATGCAATGACCGGTGCTCCGACGCAGTTGACACCTAATTAGACCCCTAATGACCATTTCCCCTCACCCAATTTCAAGGTTCTAGCCCCAAATCTCTCTTCCCATGGTGACAGCGCGATCAACGGACAAACCGAGGTGTTCCCGGTGATCCTACGTGTTCTAGCTCAATTGGCTGGGTTGAGAAGCATCACGAGCACACAGGGATGCTAAAACAAGAGCGAGGAGGGCATGATCGGACTTGTGGAGAGCTGGCCACGGCGGGCTCACATAGTACGGTGTTCTTGGAAGATTTGGGGTAAATCCCAAATTAGAGCTCTCTGATGGACAATCCGAGACACGGATGGGTGCGTCAGATGCTTGACTACCTAGCGGAGCTGATGGCACACTCAATTTATAGGGCCCGAGGGCGGTGGCTCTTGAATTTGACATGGCGCGCTAGCGGTCGGAGAGAGGGGAGAGCACTGGTGCAAAGGATTGGTGGCTTTCACCGTGGCGAGGTCACCGACGACAAACGGACACACTTAAGACGAGTTACTGTGACATGGTAGAGCACCTAGTCACGTGGCAACCGATCGACAGGCGGCCAACTCCGGTGAGCTTATCTGAACCGGCCGTGAGTCAAGCGGACACGGTGGCCGGAGCGGAACAGTGCCTCAAGCTCATCCGCGGTGAAGATCTTTTCACCCCGAGGCGTTATCCGGGCACTGGTGAGCATGAATCACCTCGGCGGCGCGAATCCAGGCGCGGGGGTCGCCGGCGGCAAGGTGCACTGCACCTGGGATCTTCTTCAGTTACTGTACTATCAGAACACCATTCAGAACACCTGACAGTGAGGTTTGCAGCGCCCAGATCTCCAATCTTTCTGTGAGAACTTGCTAATCCACCTGTAACAATTTTCTAGCCCTATAATCCAGCTACAATCTTGCTATAGTAACCCTACTCGAATACTTACTGGATTATCTTCAAAAGAGCTCCCAAAGTTCATCCCACGTTACTGTCAGTAAAAATTCAGGTTCTGAGTCGACTGATAGCCAGACTTTGAGTCCATTTAACTCCAACTTTTGTACAACACTGATGCCTGATGTCTTAAACAAAGTTATACTCCTTTAGTAGCTCTACAAATTTGATGTATTGACCCTAGGCAAATTCCTTATGAATGGAGAGATATAAGGCTCCAAAGATGCTTTAAGCTCACTAAATTTTAGACTTAGGCCTATATGGTTTAAGTGGTGCTTTTTGCAAATAAGTCCAAATCCCATAGTTTGATTTGCAAATCCTCAAATGTGTGAAACATATGATTTATGGTGCTCTTAATACTTTGGTTTTTGCACTTGGGTCCAAAAGTGCACAATATTTACACTTAACCCCCTAGGGTTCTAGTTTAGGGTTTTTCAGGGGTCTTTTCAGGGTTTTTAGCACTTTAGGGTTTTGGTGTCACTAAAGTCCTTAAAATGTGATATCTTATGATCATGTCTCATGTCTTTTGAGATTTTCACATATTTGGGCTTCACTTATATCCATAAGCCTTGATATGAGGTTAAGCACTTTACCCTAGGGTTAACCACACATCAAGTCATATGAGTACAACTTATTTGAAATTTTTACCTAGTGAATGCACTCTAGGTGTAACAAACACATGATATGCCAATGCTCATGATGTGATGCTCAAGTTTTAGTGACAGTAACATCAGGGGTGTTACATTGGCTGTTGGAGTTCTTTGTCCTGTAGTTGCACCGGACAGTCCGGTGGCACACCGGACATGTTTCGGTGTGTTCTGACTTGCTGCTCTGACTTCTGACCGCGCACTGTTCACTTCACTGTTTACTTTTGCAGTCGACCGCTGCGCGAAGTGACTGTTGCTCCACTGGCTCACCGGACATGTCCGGTGCACACCGGACAGTCCGGTGAATTATAGCGAAGCGCGCCCTGAAAAACACGAGAGTGAGCAGTTCGCTTGGTGTTCAGCCTGGGGCACCGGACACTGTCCGGTGCGCCACTGGCAGGACACTCTCAAGTCTTTGCTCCAAACTTGTTGAGTCCCCAACTTAATTTCTTTCTTGGTTTATGTTGAACCTTATGTACCTGAGATAAAAGACATCTTGGCAAACTAATTAGTCCACATGGTTTGTGATGGACGTCAACCACCAAAATCGATTATTGGAAATGATTAAGCCCATTTCCCTCTCAATCTCCCCTTTTTGGTGATTGATGCCAACACAAACCAAAGCAAATATAAAGTGTAAAAATGTAACCAGTTTGCAATTATGATAGATGTGCATAGGTTACTTAGATTTAAACCAATTGAAAGACTCTATACATATGTCTAAGGATAAACGTGATTGCTTTCTTCTATTTAACATTTTGGACCATATTTGCACCACTTGCTAATTTTTGCAAATCTTTTGGATTTTTTTTCAAAATCTTTTGCAAATAGCCAAAGGTATAGGAATATAATTTCTAGAAGCATTTTAAGATTTGAAATCCCCCCTGTTTCAAATGCTTTTCCTTTGACTAAATAAAAGTTTCCCTAAGGAAATTCTCCCCTTAGCTTTCAAGAGGGTTTTGAAATGATTTTCCCTTTTGAAACAGATACCAAGTGAAATTATACCAATTGAAATTCTTATACTAAGTGAAGTTTTGAAACCAAATGAGATACCAATTGAAAATCTATTTTGAGGCTAACTGAAATACCAATTGAAATGATTTCTTCCTTTAGTTTTTGAAAATTTTAAAATGGTGGTGCAGTCCTTTTGGGCTTAATACTTTCTCCCCCTTTGGCATTAATCGCCAAAAACAGAGAACTTGAGAGCCCTTTGAATTCTCCCGCTTTGGGGCCTAATACTTTCTCCCTCATTGGTAAAAGAAATATGAGTGAAGGGTCATACCAATTGAGAGTTTTGAGAGTAACGACAAAGGATTGTCTTTGTCGAATACTCCATTTCGCTTTCATTTTAGGACTAAGCATAGAAATACACTTGAAAACACATTAGTCTTAGCCTTGGCACAAGAAGAATAAGAAATATGCATTTGTACCAAACGAAAGAGATATGATCAAAGGTATATAAATTAGCTATGTGTGCAATGTTTCAATCAAAGTTCTGAGAATCAAGTATATTTATCTCATTCCTAAGTTTGCTAAAGGTCTTTTAATCTAGTGGCTTGGTAAAGATATCGGCTAATTGGTTGTGGGTACTAACATAAGCTATTTCGATATCCCCCTTTTGTTGGTGATCTCTCAAAAAGTGATACCAGATGTCTATGTGCTTAGTGCAACTGTGTTCAACGGGATTATTCGCCATGCGCATTGCACTCTCACTATCACATAGGAGAGGGACTTTGCTCAACTTGTAGCCATAGTCCCTAAGAGTTTGCCTCATCCAAAGTAATTGTGCACAGCAATGGCTTGCAGCAATATACTCGGCTTCGGCGGTGGATAGAGCTACTGAGTTTTGTTTGTTTGAAGCCCAAGACACCAGGGATCTCCCTAGAAATTGACAAGTCCCTGATGTGCTCTTCCTGTCAATTTTACATCCGACATAATCGGCATCGGAATACCCAATTAAATCAAAGATAGATCCCTTGGGGTACCAAAGCCCAAACTTAGGAGTGTAAACTAAATATCTCATGATTCTTTTCACGGCCCTAAGGTGAATTTCCTTAGGATTTGCCTGGAACCTTGCACACATGCATATAGAAAGCATAATATCCGGTCGTGAAGCACATAAATAGAGTAAAGATCCTATCATCGACCGATATACCTTTTGATCTACAGATTTACCTCCCATGTCGAGGTCGAGATGCCCATTGGTTCCCATGGGTGTCTTGATGGGTTTGACATTCTTCATTCCAAACTTCTTAAGTGTGTCTTGAATGTACTTAGTTTGACTGATGAAGGTGCCCTCTTGGAGTTGCTTGATTTGAAATCCAAGGAAATAATTCAACTCACCCATCATAGATATCTCGAATTTATGTATCATTATCCTACTAAACTCTTCACAAGTTGACTTGTTAGTAGACCCAAATATAATATCATCAACATAAATTTGGCATATAAACAAGTCTTTAGCAATTGTTTTAGTGAAGAGGGTAGGGTCAGCTTTTCCAACTTTGAAGACATTAGTGATAAGTATGTCCCATAGGCATTCATACCAAGCTCTTGGGGCTTGCTTGAGCCCATAAAGCGCCTTTGAGAGCTTATAAATATGGTTAGGATACTCACTATCTTCAAAGCCAGGAAGTTGCTCAACATATACCTCTTCTTTGATAGGACCATTGAGGAAGGCACTCTTCACGTCCATTTGATACAACTTAAAGTCATGGTAAGTAGCATAGGCAAGTAATATACGAATTGACTCAAGCCTAGCTACGGGTGCATAGGTTTTATCGAAATCCAAACCTTCGACTTGTGAATAACCTTTTGCAACAAGTCATGCTTTGTTCCTTGTCGCCACACCATGCTCATCTTGTTTGTTGCGGAACACCCATTTGGTACCTACAACATTCTGGTTAGGACGTGGAACTAAATGTCATACCTCATTCCTTGTGAAGTTGTTGAGCTCCTCTTGCATTGCCACCACCCAATCCGGATCTCTTAGTGCATCCTCTATCCTATATGGCTCAATAGAAGACACAAAAGAGTAATGTTCACAAAAATGAGCAACTCGAGATCGAGTGGTTACCCCCTTGTGAATGTCACCAAGAATGGAGTTGACGGGGTGATCTCTTTGAATTGCTTGGTGGACCCTTGTGTGTGGCGGTCTTTGATCTCTAATCTCTTGATCATCTTCCTTGTCTTGATCATCTTCATTTCCCCCTTGATCAATGTTCTCCTCCTGAGGTGGTTCATCATCTTGGTCTTCATCCTCTTCTTCTTGAGCCATGTCCTCATCTTGAGTTGGTGAAGATGCTTGTATGGAAGACGATGGTTGATCTTGTGCTTGTGAAGGCTCTTCGGATTCTTTTGGACACACATCTCCAATGGACATGTTCCTTAGCGCGACGCACGAAGCCTCTTCATCATCTAATTCATCAAGATCAACTTGCTCCACTTGGGAGCCATTAGTTTCATCAAACACAATGTCACAAGAAACTTCAACTAATCCAGTGGACTTGTTGAATACTCTATATGCCCTTGTGTTTGAGTCATAACCAAGTAAAAAGCCTTCTACTGCTTTAGGAGCAAATTTGGAATTTCTACCTCTTTTAATAAGAATAAAGCATTTGCTCCCAAAAACTCTAAAATAAGAAACATTGGGCTTTTTACCAATGAGGAGTTCATGTGATGTTTTCTTGAGGATTCGGTGAAAGTAGAGTCGGATGATGGAGTAGCAGGTGGTGTTAATTGCCTCCGCCCAAAATCGGTTCGGTGTCTTGTATTCATCAAGCATGGTTCTTGCCATGTCCAATAGAGTTCTATTCTTCCTCTCTACTACACCATTTTGTTGAGGTGTGTAGGGAGAAGAGAACTCATGCTTGATCCCCTCCTTCTCAAGAAATCCTTCATTTTGAGAATTCTTGAACTTCGTCCCCTTATCGCTTCTAATATTTTTGATTCTCAATCCGAACTCATTTTGAGCCCGTCTTAATAATCTCTTTAAGGTCTCTTGGGTTTGAGATTTTTCCTGCAAAAAGAATACCCAAGTGAAGCGAGAATAGTCATCCACAATTACAAGACAATACTTACTCTCGTCGATGCTTATGTAAGCGATCGGGCCGAATAGGTCCATGTGGAGTAGCTCAAGCAGCCTGTCGGTCGTCATGATGTTCTTGTGTGGATGATGAGCTCCAACTTGCTTCCCTGCTTGGCATGCGCTACAAATTATGTCTTCCTCAAAATGAACATTTGTTAGTCCTAAAATGTGTTCTCCCTTTAGAAGCTTGTGAAGATTCTTCATCCCAACATGGGCAAGTTGGCGATGCCAGAGCCAGCCCATATTAGTCTTAGAAATTAAGCAAGTGTCTAGTTCAGTCTTGTTATCATCAAAATCAACTAAATATAGCTTACCATCTAACACTCCCTTAAATGCTATTGAATCATCACTTCTTTTAAAGACAGTAACACCAATATCAGTAAAAAGACAGTTGTAGCCCATTTTACATAATTGAGAAATAGAAAGCAAATTGTAATCTAAAGAATCTACAAGAAAAACATTGGAAATGGAATGGTCAGGAGATATAACAATTTTACCCAAACCTTTGTCCAAACCTTGATTTCCATCCTCGAATGTGATAGCTCTTTGGGGATCCTCATTTTTCTCGTATGAGGAGAACATTCTTTTCTCCCCTGTCATGTGGTTTGTGCACCCGCTATCGATTATCCAACTTGATCCACCGGATGCATAAACCTACAAAGAAAATTTAGGCCTTGTTCTTAGGTACCCAAACGGTTTTGGGTCCTTTGACATTAGAAACAAGCACCTTGGGTACCCAAACACAAGTCTATGGACTCTTGTGTTTGCCCCGAACATATTTGGCAACTATTTTGCATGATTTGTTAGTGAGCACATAAGATGCATCAAAAGTCTTAAATGAAATGTTATGCTCATTTGATGCATTAGGGATTTTCTTGTTAGGCATTTTGATATGAGTGGAATGCCTAGAGCTAGATGCCTCATTTCTATACATAAAAGCATGAGGTTAAACATAATAAGGTTTTCTAGCATGGATTCTCCTAATCTTATGCTCAGGATAGTTTTCAGGATATAAAATGTAACATTCTCTATCCTGAACCATGGGAGCCTTACCCTTAACAAAATTAGACAATCTATTCTTGGGGACATTAAGCTTGATGTTGCTTTGGCTCCCTTGTTGGAAGCCAATGTCATCTTTAATGCCAGGGCGTCTCCTATTATAAAGCATACTATGAGCAAATTTAAAATTTTCTATTTCTAATTCATGCTCGACAATTTTAGCATTTAATTTAGCTATGTGATCATTTTGTTCTTTAATCATGGCAAGGTGATCATCAATAGCTTCAATATTAACATATCTACATCTAGTAGAAATAGTGACATGTTCAACAGTAGATGTAGGAATATTGCAAACATTCAATTCTTCTATCTTAGCATTTAAACTAGCATTCTCATCTTTAAGACAGAAAATTGAATCATTGCAAATGTTAAGCTCTTTAGATAAGTTTTCACATTTTTCTACTTCTAGAGCATAAGCATTTTTCAATTTAACAAATTTCTTGTTTTCCTTAACGAGCAAGTCCTCTTGGCATTCCAAGAGATCATCCTTCTCGTTAATGGATTCTATCAATTCATTTATTTTCCTCTTTTGATCTTTAGTAAGGTTGGCAAAAAGAGAAGTTAAATCATCTTCATTATCACTAGAGCTACCCTCATCATCGGATGTAGTATATTTGGGGGTATCTTTAGAATGTACCTTCTTATTTTTGCTGTCCTTAGCCATTAGGCACTTGTGGCCGATGTTGGGGAAGAGGAGACATTTGTTGATGGCGATGTTGGCGGCGTCCTCGTCGGAGGAGGAGTCTGTGGAGCTCTCGTCGGAGTCCCATTCCCATCCCATGTGCGCCTCACCACCCTTCTTCTTGTAGTACCTCTCCTTTTCCATCTTTTCTTTCCCTTCTTGTCGTCGTCCCTGTCACTGTCACTTGTATATGGACATTTAGCAATAAAGTGACCGGACTTACCACACTTGTAGCACACCCTCTTGGACCAGGGCATGTAGTCCTTCCCCTTCCTTGGTTTGAGGATTTGACAAAAGCTCTTGATAATAAGAGCCATCTCCTCATTGTCGAACTTGGAGGCGTCGATTAGAAGTCTACTTGGTGTAGACTCCTCCTTTTCTTCTGTTGCTTTGAATGCAAGGGGTTGCACCTCTAGTGTGGAGGTGGCGCCTTGCTCCAAGTTGATAATATGTTTGGAGTCTTTGATCATTAGTTCAAAGCTCACAAACTTGCCGATCACTTCCTCAGGAGACATTTGTTTATATCTAAGATCTCCACGAATTAATTGAACTTGAGTAGGATTACGAAAAACAAGAGATCTTATAATAACTTTGACCATTTCATGGTCATCCCATTTGGTGCTCCCGAGGTTGCGCACTTGATTTACCATCATCTTGAGCCGGTTGTACATTGCTTGCGGCTCCTCTCCTTTGTTGGGGACGAATCGACCGAGTTCTCCCTCGATCGTCTCACGTTTGGTGATCTTGGTAACCTCGTCCCCCTCGTGCGCTGTTTTGAGGACGTCCCAAATTTCTTTGGCATTTTTCAACCCTTGCACCTTATTATACTCCTCTCGACAAAGGGAGGCGAGGAGTATAGAGGTTGCTTGAGAATTAAAACGCCTAATTTGGGCGGCCTCATTCGAGTCGTAGTCCTCGTCGCCTGCCTGTGGTGCATGCGCTCCAAACTCAACAATATCCCATATGCTTTTGTGGAGTGAGGTTAGATGGTGCCTCATTTTATCACTCCCCATACAATAATCTTCACCATCAAAATATGGTGGTTTGCCTAGGGGTGCCGAAAGTAAAGGAGCGCACTTTGGAATGCGAGGATAGCGAAGAGGCATCTTACTATACTTCTTACGCTCGTGGCGCTTCGAAGTTGTAAACTCGGCGCCTGATGTGGAAGGTGATGAAGAGTCGGTCTCGTAGTAGACCACCTTCTTCATTTTCTTTTTCTTCTTGTCACCCTTCCTATGTGACTTGATGGAGGAAGATGTTTCCTCCTTGTATTTGTTGCCGGACTCCCTTGATAGAGTCCTTCCCGAGCCTATGGCCTTGTCGCCGGTAACAATATCTCTCTTTGCATGATCTCCAGACATCACTTCGAGTTTGTTAGACTCTTAATGAAGCACTGGCTCTAATACCAATTGAAATTCGCCTAGAGGGGGGGTGAATAGGCGAAACCTGAAATTTATAAACTTTAAACATGCACTAAGGCTAGGGTTAGCGTTAGAGTTAAATTGAAATGCGGAAGATAGTTCTCTTTGCTTAGAGTTTCTCAATCAATGCGGATAACGTTTGGGAGCAAACTCAAACAATATTAGCGAGAGAACTTTGGAGAGAGGAATGAGGGGAAAACAAATCAAGTGAAGGTCACACAAATGAACATGATGATTTGTTTACCGAGGTTCGGTTCCAAAGAACCTAGTCCCCGTTGAGGAGGCCACAAAGGTCGGGTCTATCCAACCCTTTCCCTCTCTCAATCGGTCACACAGACCGGTTGAGGCTTCTCCTTAATCACTTGGGTCACTAAGACCCCGCAAGGATCACCACACACTTAGGTGTCTCTTGCTAGCTTTACAAAGCACTTATGAGAATAAGAATAGAGAGGAGAAAGCAATCCAAGCAACGGGAGCAACAAAAGAACACAAAAACACCCTCTCTCAAGTCACTAATGAATTGAATTGATTTGGAGGCTTGGAGAGGATTTTATCTTTGGAATGTTTCTTAGAGTGAATGTTATTGCTCTTGTATTGAATGTGAACTTCAGAAAACATGGATGCCATTGAAGGAGGTGGTTGAGTGGGGTATTTATAGCCTTCAACCACTTCCTAGCCATTGGCTGTTTTTGCTATCGATGGGCACACCAGACAGTCTGGTGGTGCACCAGACAGGTACTGTTCACTGTCCGGTGCGTGCCACGTCAGCACACTCTTTGGGGTTTGGAGCGGTTGACCGTTGGAGTTCTTTGTCCTGTAGTTGCATCGGACAGTGCACTGACTTCTGACCACGCACTATTCACTTCACTGTTTACTTTTGCAATCGACTGTTGCGTGTAGTGACTGTTGCTCCAATGGGTCACCGGACAGTTCGGTGAATTATAGCACAGCGCCCTAAAAACCCCGAGAGTGAGTAGTTCGCTTGGTGCTCGGCCTAGGGCACCGGACACTATCCGGTGCGCCACTAGCAGCACACTCTCAAGTCTTTGCTCCAAACTTGTTGAGTCCCCAACTTAATTTCTTTCTTGGTTTATGTTGAACCTTATGCACCTAAGATAAAAGACATCTTGGCAAACTAATTAGTCCATGTGGTTTGTGATGGACGTCAACCACCAAAATCGATTATTGGCAATGATTAAGCACATTTCCCTTTCAGGCATCTTCATCTTCTCCCCCTGCTTTCTCGAGTAACAGACATGGCGCCCGGGGAGCCACAAAAAAATCCCCCCTAAAATCTGCGCTAATCTCGGAACTAGACAGGCCAAGCTCGCCCTCGCCCCATGCTATAAAATCGAACTCGTGGCCCCTCCTCCTCACCCTCGGGGGCAACGTGCGCGCGGAGAGAAAGGTTGTCACCGCCATGGGACTTCACCGATGGTGCCGTTTGGAGTCCAAGGCAGGTCAGGGATCTCCACCAGTGCCGCTGGGGTGGCCGGGTACAATGGAATTGCTCGTCGGAGTTCAAGAATACCTCAGGTCCGCATGGCTCCGTGGACAACGGGTTCCGTTGCTCAATTCCAGGTATGAGGGCCTTCCTCGATTTCACCCTTTCCATTGCCTTCCTTTCCGATCACCGGCGATCCTTGGGATGGTCTGGGCGTGGGGTGGCTTGCACCGGCGGGGAGCTACTGTGGGCGTTGGGCGGTGCCGTCGTACCGGGCTTGGATGGGGGAAGAAGTGTGTGGACCGCTGATCCCTTCACCAACGACTGCGATTAGTTTGATCCGTGCCAGTTTGTAGAGTCCATCTCAGCCATTAGATTCGATCTAGACTATCCCAGTGGGACCTTGATTCTTTAAAACCTGTGCCGTCGATCAGCAATCTGATGGCCACGACCTCATACTGATTCACTTTACTTGATATCTAATCGTGACAGTTGAGTAGTGATCGGACAGATCTGGTTGGTCGATACCTCTTCGGTCGTTGAGCCCCTCGCCTTTGTTATATTAAACTCGTCGTCCCCCTTCCGTGGGAAAATCTTACAATAGGTTCCCTAGTTTTTTATAAAACCATCCCTCGAGGTTATTTTCAGCATAAAATTTAATAATAAACCACCCAAAATTTATTTGGTTCATAACTTCTTCGTTTTAGATCTGAATTAGTCCGTTCTAGTTGCGTTGGCTCCGTAATAATATTACCTACGCTTTCATAACATTATTTTATCATGTAATATGTTTTCAAAAATAGACATTCATTTAACCTATGCTTAGTAGATTAATCCTTCTAATCAAAGTTAATATATCATAGCTATAATTGAACTAAAATTTAACCTCTAATCAAGTTATGACTTAGAGTAAAGTTGAATTAGTGAATTCCTTAAAATATATTTCTCACATGATTTATAAAATCAACATAAGACCTAGTATTAACTTCCTAATCACATATGTCTTTCGGGAGCCATATCTTTTCAACCATAACCTTGATTTTAGTCGTTTTCGAACCTACGATCTCGTAGCATCATGTAGAAGATTCTTACGTTGTTTATTCTCATGTTTGGTGTAATGTTATTTTTATGTACTCCTTGTCTATTTGTATGTATTGCTACGAGTAGCAGCGAGGTCACGAATCACCAAAGACTAATTTTGTAAAGGACCTAGGATCTCAAGTCTAAGGCAAGTTGTGCCCTTGATCACTTTTCTCTACCTAATAACATTCTCTCCTTAATCACTGTGACATGCTCAGGTTAATTTGATGGGACCTAATTGGATTCCCTAGCATTGTTTATCCCACACCTTGCAAACAAAAGAACTATTGGGTAGATTTGCTATTGGTCTACCTAGTTTTAGGAAATTAATGTTATGTTATGATCATGTTCCAATTTTGTTTTTGTTTTAATTACTATTCATGGTAAGATCATTATGTTAATTGGAACATGGATCGACCACCCGGAAAAACAGTGCTACCACAAGGGTGGTATGGGATGCCCTTGGCTGACTAATTAGGAAAGCTAGTGGAGGACTACCTTACCCAAAAGGGGCAAGAGCGGTATAGGAGTTGTGGTATAGGAGGTTCTCGGGTCAATCACGTTGCGATGGCTTTCCGGATGAGGGTTCCTATATCGCCCTTCTCAGAAACTGTAGCGGGTTTTTGAAGCTAGTGGAACTTTGTAAAGGCCTCGTAGTGCTACCCTGCTTTGCATCCTCGGTAGAGGTGTATGGGATTCATGACCCCGTGGCAAATGGGTAACACGGCTTGTGGGTAAAGATGCGCAACCTCTGCAGAGTGTAAAACTGGTATATCAGTCGTGCTGACGATCATGAGCGGCTCGGACCCTCACATGAGTAATTTATGGAACTAAACTTAATTTGTCATATGCATTGCACTGTGGGTGTTGTTATTAATTGTGATCTCTCATTTATTTGGGTTGGTATATACTTATACTCAGTAACTGCTAATAAAACTTTGACCAACTTTAAAAGCAATGCTCAACATTAACCATTTCCTTTGGTAAGCCTTACACTTCACATGAGCCCCACTATAAGTGAGCTCATGCACATTATTCCCCATAACTTGTTGAGCGATGAACGTATGTGAACTCACTCTTGTTGTACTCACATCCCCCAGGTCAAGAACATGTACCGCAGGATGAGGAGCATGAAGGATGTCGCGATGAGTTCGTGAGAGGTCTAGGTCGTCGTCTCCCAGTCAACTATGGTTGCTAGATTGTTGTATTCGTATGATATAATTATTTAACTATTTTGTATAGAACTTCATTATATATTAAAGATGTGACATTCGTTTCTGTACCATGAGTCATCATATGTGTGAGACTTGATCCTAGCACACTTGATTCGCACCTGGGTTTGCCCTTAAATCCGGGTGTGACATCGACTTAGAATTGAGATGGATAGACTTATGCACCCGTGAAATAATCAACTAGACAAACTAGTTAGTCCATTAGGTTGCGATGGTCATCAATCATCAAAATCAATTTAGGGAAAATGGTAAAGGTTGTTTCCCTTTCAAAAGCCCTCTTGTTTGGCTTAAAACTTTTGAGTTACATGGGAGTAACACATGTAAAAATATTCGGTGATTCTCAGCTGGTTGTCCAAAATTTTTTGGGAGAGTATCAAGGTTTAGATAGTATGCTAAATGTAGAGATGTTTAGTCATTATGCGATCTTTTGATGAATTTGACATTTGGCATATATTTAGAGCTCAGAATTTAGAGCAAATAGCTTAGCACAAGAAGCCTCAGGTTATCGGATAACACGAGAGGAATTTCATATTTCTGGAAATCCAATAATCAAAGACACGTTGGCTTCCCAGGTCGTGGACCGTCCACAATAGCGTAAGATCGTCTGGCCCTAATCTGAAGACCATCCGGCGCCGGTAAAGACTTCGCTCCGATCGATTTGATTGATGACATAACCGATACAATTGATTGGAGGATGCCTTTAATAACGTACCTGCGTGATCCAAGTGTCAATATCGATAGATGTGTTCGGCGGATGACCTTTAAGTACGTTCTTATCGATAATGAACTGTATCACCAAAATCCTAGTGATATTTTAAGTGCTTGGACCCTGATGATACTACATTAGCTATGACCGAAGTACATGAAGGCATTTGTGGTACCCACTAATCGACTCCTAAGATGAAGTGGCTTCTGAGAAGATCTAGTTTCTATTGGCCTGACATGATAGCTGATTGTTTAAGTACTACAAAGGTTGTCAAGTATGTCAAAAGTTTGGTGATCTACAGCTGGTGCCTGCTGCCAAGCTGCATCCTATTATCAAACCTTGGCCATTCAGGGGATGGGGTTTATACTTTATCAGAGAGGTTCATCCTTCGTCGTCGAAAGGGCATCGGTTTGTGCTAGTTGCCACAGACTACTTCACTAAATGGACAAAAGTTGTTGCTCAGAAGAACATGACACACAAGGAGGTAATTAAGTTTGTGCCAAAGCATATTATCCATAGATTCGACACCCCCAGACTCTGACCACCGATCACGGAACTTCTTTCATGTCAAAGGAGGTACACGTGCTTGCTGAATTATACAAGATTAAATTGCTCAATTCTTCTGCATATTACGCTTAGGCCAATGGTCATGCCGAGTCGAGTAATAGGACATTGATTAGCTTTATTAAAATGAAGATAGCCAACCATCCTAAACACTGTTACAAGGTGATTTTTAAGGCATTATGAGCTCATAGAATATCTAAACACCGTGCTACTAAAGTCCCCCCTTTGAGCTTGTGTATGAACATGAAGAAGTGTTGTCTGTGGAGATAAGCCTAAACGCTATTAGATTTGCTAGGCAGAATGATCTGACTGTTGGTGACTATCATGATCTAATAATGGACAACATTGATGAGGTAACCGACAAGAGGATGATGGCTCTCAAGGAGATTGAGAGGGACAAGGTCATAGTCGCCAAGGCATATAACAAGACAGTGAAAGCTAAGTCATTCCTGGTTGTAGACCTAGTCTAGAAAACGATACTGCCACTAAGGAGCAAGGATTAGAAGTTTGGCGAGTTGTCCCTAAGTTGGGAAGGGCCTTACAGAGTCACGCGGGTAATATCTAGTAATGCATTGAAGCGCCCCAATCCTCTGGGACTCAAATGTGATACAATTACTAGTCCCAGGAGGCTAGTAAACACATTTATACATCAGATGATTACATATCTGCTTAAACGATACAAACCTATAAAGGCGGCGATCAACTTTAAGAGTTGGTCCACAACTCGGGACATATCATCAGAGTGGGGCTGAAGCAGCCCGATATACGCAGCGAAGCAAATCAGCGGTCCAACAGCCACAGGCAAGGTTGGGAACAGTCGTAACTCTTACCCGTTCTCCTTTTTCTGAAAAACAACAAATAAGCAAGGGTGAGTACAAACGTACTCAGCAGCCCACCTTCACCCGCGGAATGGGGAAATCAGATATAATGCATGGAATACCTGGAGCTCAGGATATTTTGCAGAAACAACAATATTTTATGCAGGGTTGTTTTGTAAAACATTTTGTATTTTGCAAAGCGCATCCTCTCCCAAAGGAGCAGGAAGTTTTTCAATATAGAACAAAATCCCCTGGACTAAACCATCCAGGTATCTCAGCAGTTTCCCATTGGTTTTCATTTTCAAAAATAGCTACTGGACTTTCCGTCCACCACAGCTCACGGCTCAACCGTCGGACCTTTTAAAAACATTTTTCTCAAACGCACCCTTTTTTGAAAACAAAACATTAATTGCCATACCATACCAGACTCGTCCATTCCTATGGACACGGACTATTCGAATAGGTTTTCAAACTCTGCACAGAGGTGTACACTTTACCCACTAGTCCGGTTTCTGCGATCTCACCGTCGTGAGACCCGAATGCCGAATCTCTTTCTTTCCTCGCACGTCCTAACCTTAACGGTAATACCGGAAGGAGTCAGGCCACCGCCATGTCCAAACCGGACAAAACATTCCCCCTCCTTATCCTCCCGGTGCTCCCCAGCCTTCATAACCCTGGGGTTGGACCGTACGAGTTCAGATTGAGTGACTGCCCACACAGTCTCAAGTGGTTGTACTTATCGTGAGTACATGTAGTGAAAGATGACAAACCGGTCCTTATATGAGGGGACAATCCTTCTGCTCACGCCTAAACCAGCTGAGCCTTCACCTTAGGCCCTCCCCTAAACCAGGGAGTCCCTGATCATCCCTACTCAAAGGTGATAAGGATGAAAACCCTTCATCATACACATTTTGGAAAGCATTTTCTTTTGAAAACTCACACCTTTTCTCAAATCATTTGTAACAAATATATCAAGGATTGATTGCGGCAAGCGGCTGGGTGGCCATAATAACTTGTCTCAAAATCATATCATGCATAAAATAACAGGTTGAGGGTTGTGGTTGAAAAATCATAGGTAATTTATGCATCAAAGGGATCCAGTGAGCTTGCCGTGCTTATCCGGCGAAGGGGAAGAGGAGCTCGCAGAACTGGCTTCTAGCTCCACTGCCTGGCGTAGACTTGCAGATCTGGCCTCCACGAGACGGCACGAACGCTCCGATAACTATGTAACATGAACAAGCAAACATACAAACCAACAAGTATACCAACAAATATTTAGTATAGTGGTCAGAATAGCGATATATGGATGGGTAGAGTCTTGAGTAGAATACGTGTCATGTGGTGTTGAGATACTGCTAGTGGTGGAGAAAAGGTGCTTACCAGGAGGGTGGATTGGAGACGAAGCGACACTATGCGTGTAGCCGGTAGAGCGGAGTAACTGAGTGGGTGGGGTGTTTGCCTTGGCTGAGGGTGTTGAGTGTGTGTGGAGAGGGACAGGGTAGCTGGGTGTATTTATAGCTGGGTGTATGTGGTGTAGCACAGTGAAGTTCACTGTTGGTGAGAATAGTGACGAATGAATCGTCTGACTTAATATGAACAAGAGAGTTATAGGCAGAATATGGGACAAGAGTATTTTGGGAGTTTTCTGGAATATGAACCATGCTTAAGGGATGACATGGTTGGATAGGGAATAGTTTGACAAGAATTTTAGAAACAAGAATGACTGAAATCTGAGTTTGGATGGAGGAGTTTTGGATTTTATAATCATAGGGAGAAAAAGAAAAGGAAAGGAATATTCTTGGAATATTCTACAATTTGAATATTTAGAGATATTTGGAAAATCAAAAATACAAATGTATTTTTGAGCGGGGTGCGAGGAATTATTTTTGGGCTTTTCTTGGGCAGAGGTTTATGTTGGTGGAAACTGTTCCTACCTACTGTGTCACATCAGACAGCAGTGAGGCGGGACCCAAATAGCTGGAATGCTGTGGTATTCTGGTCCGAGTGGGCTGTGGTATCTTGGGCCAGGTTTTATAGGATTGAAGACGTATCCATACAAACATGGTTTGCCTTTCTTTTTGGAAGTCTGGCTTGAAAGAATCCTAAAGTTAAGCGTGCTCAACTTGGAGAAATCTAGGATGGGTGACCAGATGGGAAGTTCCCTACTGGAATGAAAATCATGGTCACCGGAGTTCGTATGACTGGAATATGGGTCTGGCTGGTCTTAGGTGGACTGGACAGCATGATAGATGAGTAATTGAAATTTGGGGTGATCGGATGATCGATGAATAGTAACTATGAATAGTAACTATGAATAGTAACGGTGAATAGTGACAGTGAATAGTGACAGTGAACGAACGATGAACGGTGAATAGTGACGATGAACGAACGATGAATAGGAACTATGAACGAACGATGAATAGGAACTATGAACGAACGATGAACGATCGGAATTTCGGCAGCATAACGGCAGGAAAAAGATTATTTGGACGAACAAACGGACGAACGATCGAATGATCAGACGAACGAACGATCAAAATTTCGGCAGCATAACGGCATGAAAAAGATTATTTGGACGAACGAACGGACGAACGATCGATCGAACGGACGAACGAACCATGAACGATCGGACGAACGAACGAACAAACTAAGAACAGGGGGACGAACGATCGAACGATCCTTGTGCTAGTGGGTGCTTGTGTGGGAGGTGGAGTGGGAGTGGGCGTGTGGGTGTGGGGGGGAGGGAGGGAGTTGCCATGAAATGGCTTGGGGTGGGATGAGAGGAGGCCCTTGCCCCTCTTTTTATAGCCATGGTGGGGGGATTAGGGGGAGGGATGAGAGGATTAGTGGGAGGATGAGAGGATTAGTGGGAGGATGAGAGGATTAGTGGGAGATTAGCATGGATTTGTCTTATATGAGTGTAATTAGCTTGTAGAGCTCAATGTATGACACCGGAGGCATACATATACGTGTGAGCATGAGGAAAGTTATGAAGAAAATATTTGTAGGGACTTCAAAAATGATTCTGAAGGTATTTCTCAGGAAGAAAATACTTGGAGATATATCGGTGGAATATTTGGGCAGTATTTCTGAAAGAGTTTGAGGGTGATCACCGGGGAAATATTTGTAGGATATTTTGAGGAGGATTTTAGAGACAATATAGACCACTATATTTTATTTGATGATATCAACTTGCAAACAAACATTTTAAAATGAAATTTGAAATTCATTTTGAATTTAGAGCAAGTTTGAGAAAATTCCAAGATTTGAATTTTTGGGATGCTACATGCATATATGTTTACACATTAGGTTGATAATGCCTTGTATCATATGCTTTTGGTTCACTCAGCTTTTCCAAAAGGTAGGGTTCATGTGTTGAGCACCATATGTGCCCCCTGGAGAGGTCAAATGGTCTGACTTTGTAGCTGGACATTCGGGCCGCGAATGGTCCGCTCATAGACACAGATGATCCATGGTTAGGTTAGATGAGGCGGATAAGCCCTTTTTCCGTGCGTGTTTATCCATTTAAAACCGTGGATTCTGTTGGCGAACGCGTAGGAATGAGTCTAGACATCCCTTATATTTATGAAGGTATACGATCGATTGTAGACACTAACAATCGAATCAAATCAATATATCTTCCGTTCCTTTACTTTTTGCCCTAGAAGTAGCCAGTAACGTAGTCTTATTTATCTCAATCCTCACATCTCTTTGACTCTACGTCATCTGAAGGCATCTTAGGTGGCCTGCCGACCCCAAGATAAACCCTAGTATCAGTCCTCTCTGACGGGTCCCTCCCAGTAGGCGAGGTCTAGGTGCTGTTAGCGAACGCCACGCTCCTGCGCACACGTGGATCGTCCGACTCGATGCAGCGAAACCTGCTCCTGCCGTCAGGTCGTGGACCGTCCGCACCGCCGCAGAGAGTCAAGCGAAACAAATCCCATTGATTAGCACTCAGATCTGTGCCAACAATTATATAATCAATGAGTTGAAACAAACCTGAAGTAAGTTAATGGATAGGTTTCAGTTTTAACGACAAATATACAATGGAGATATCAGATAGAAACGATGTGATGCATGGATATCTCGTTTCTAGCTTTCAACAAAAAAAGAATGTTCATTCACACCAGTTCAATGGTTCAATAGAGTGCTGACGGGTTCTCTCCCTAGAGAGAAAAAAAAAACAGTAGACACGGGCCTTTCGAACCGTGCTCAATCCAAAACGCCAAACGGCCCACGTGCGCCGCGTTTCCTCCATCTCCATCCGGCCATCCCACCTCCGCTTCCTCCTCCGCGCCGGCCTACGCGACTGCTTCCCTCTCTCTCTCGAGTCTCGACTCTCGACTGCGCCGCTACAGCCTGACGCGATGGCCTCGTCGGCGACGAGAGAGGTTCTCATGCTTGAGGCGCCTCCGCCGTCCGACCCCGCTGCGGGGCCCTGGCGCGCGGTGCCGGACGCGGAGGCCATTGACGCGCTGCCCTACATCGACGGCGACTACGGCGATGCGGCGGTGAAGCGGGAGGTCGATCGCCTCGTCGAGGAGGAGATGCGCCGAGGGAAGCGCAAGCCTGCAGACTTCCTCCGGGACCTGCCCCCTGTTCCCACCGCCGGATTCGAGGTACAGTTGCAGAGATTTCTTAGCCCCAAAGGTATATTGGGGAGTAGCTCGAACCCATTACGTTTTCTCCGCGGATGTTAGGGGCTTAGCATAAGGTTGCAGCTTCGTCGATGTTAGCAGGTGCGATCTGCGTTTAGGGTTCAAAGGAGGGTCGTGCGGGAGCTAGGGTTTGCAGTTGTAGAGGTCACAGTGAACCAAGTTAGCTGGATGGATTATAAATATATGTTTTCGTTATTTAGATTTTGTGGAGCTCTAAGGCTGAATCCAACCATTCCCCCTCTCAAATCCCCCTATTCACATTCTCTATTCATATTTAAATACCTCCCTCTTCCCTCTATTAAATTGGTTGGAGACCGCCTAAGTAAATTAACTTGGTTGGGTCAATGTATCTCTGCATTGTTTAGACTTTATAACTAATTAACTATTGCATATGAAATTGAAGTTTTAGTTGACAACCCCTTTACATTTTACCTGCGAACCATTTAGGGGGTGTTTGGTTTCTAGGGACTAATTTTTAGTCCCTACATTTTATTCCACTTTAGTTACAAAATTATCAAATATAGAAACTAAAACTCTATTTTAGTTTCTATATTTGTCAATTTATATACTAAAATGGAACAAAATGAAGGGACTAAACATTAGTCCCTAGAAACCAAACACCCCCTTAATTGGGTTGTATAATAGGTATAACATCTAACAGTCACAGTTTTGTGATCCGTTTCTGTAACAGTGCATGTTAAGCTGGGGCATCATGCTCTTGTAGTCTGTCTTTTGTTACAGTACTTTAGATGGACATCCTGCACAGATCAAGGATTTTTGTGCTAGATGTTTACTTCGGGCTCAGATAAAGGAATAATGCTCAGAAAAGGACCTGCTTATGCTTTTATTAGTTCGATGGATTGATTGATGTTTACTTCTGATGGATTTGAGGTTACACCTCATCTGGTCATGACACTGAGGTCTGAGGATCAAGCATTGACCATTTATGATGAAGTATGCATCTCTAATTGAAATTCAATATTGAAACATGACTTGGAAGTTTTTAACAGAATATTCTGTACTATTTAGTGAGCACTGTTATTAAACTTGGACCTTGTGAAGCTACTATCTTCTTTTTCATGTATTTCAATTCCATAGTCCATAGATATCTTAGATATACTTGATTTTTAACTATTGTGTCATATCAAAACCGGAACCTTGATCTGAATCAAGAAATCCGCAGGTTTTGACTGTTTGAAAATCTATGTGTGGTGTAATTAACGTAAAGTATGCTATCATTTTTTGTTTCAGAATCATCCTATGCTTTCTAAAGAATATGAACGTGTTAGGGCTGGCAAACCTCCTTTTATGCTAGATATGTCTCGCTATGGTTTGGAGCCACCTCCAATGAACAAGAGGAATGATGTTGGCGCTTGGAGGCAGGCTCTACGGAATGCTCAGAGCCAGTTGCAGCATCAAATTATAAGGTAAGTCAAGGTATTATTTTTGGTGCATCAGGGGTTATGTATTCACATTCTATAACATAGATGCCTATTTGCAGAACTGTGTGTCTATGTAGAAACTAAGTAAAGCATTTTTGTGACAGCTACAAGTTTATAGCTTGTATAATAATGAATATGGCTTGCACTGTTGTTTAGCGTGATGTGAAAAAAATCTTAACTCTAACGTATGTACTGATAAGCTGCCATAACCATTCCTGACATGCCATAGTCAGAATAGTGCCCTTGTTTCTCCACAAATGCATAAAATCTGCTGCATGCTGAGTTAATGAACTTTTTCTCTGCGTAGTTGCATTTTCTACCCCATTTAATATAAAGGTCACAAGTTCACGATGCCTATATTTTTATTACTCTCTTCAATGATTTCTGTAGGGCAATTTTGAATTTGACCATTCATTTCTGTAATTTATATGTTTTGATAAGTGATAACTATGAAATGACAGCCATAATATTATAATCTAACAGTACATTATTTTTGTCATTAAACCTGCATGTTATTTTTAGTAAATGTATTCAAATTTCAAATCTTGAAACTTTCATGCCTCATAAAAGTGATGAATAAAAGGAAAAGCCATTACTGTTACTCTATTGCTGGACAAACCTTTATCTGTTTTTCTGTTTATGATAAATAGAAATTTATTGGTGCCTTATTTTGAAAATATGTTTTGAAACAGTGCTAGTATTGCAGGATAGAGAATCTCGAGCTTATGCTGAAATATGGCGTAGATGTTTGGAAGCTCCAGAACAGACAAATGGAATCAGTTCTGTCTAGGTAAGTTAATGTCTATGTGGTCCTTGACAATGTCGTGTCTCTTCTTTCTTGCCTTCCATTTAGAACACGGCCTGTTTGGTGCCATGCTGGCTATGGCTCCATTGGCAGCTTCGGCGTCGGAGGCTGGAGCCGGAGTTGCACCAAACAGCCAGGAGAGGAGAAACGCTTCTGCACCTGTGGAAGAGGAACTGGGGCTGTTTTACATGTATGGATGCGAAGCTGGTTTCCGGGGCTCCCGCTCCGGCAACAGAGTGCCTGCGGAGGAACCGCACTAAATGTGCCCTTAGTTTGGTTTACGGATTGCACTATCAGTTATTGGGAAGCGACAAAAAATGATGTATCTAAATCATATTTTGTTGATCTTATGTGTGATATGTCAGTGATAGTGCGAGCTTAGATGTCCACTGAAGCACTCTACATGTTTTATAGGTTTAAAATATTACCAATCAGTGTCACACTTATATGGATTTGAGACATGATCTGCCATCTTATATGCAGGATGCAAAAGATGGCTGTAGAATACAATGAAAGGATAGAAAATGTCAATCGCGAGAGGAAGTTCCACCAGGTTATAAGCATTGATCTCTTTATTTGGAAGTTTGAGTCATGATAATATTTCATTGTCAGCTCATAATTTGTTTTTTAATCAGCAAAATACTGGAGGACAGCTGCATGCCCTGAAAATGGAATGGCAGGAGCTGTGTCAAAAAAATATAGCTATTCAGGCTGCTTGTGTTGACCTGCAGAATCATATTGATCAGCTTAAACTTGAAGCAAAAGAACTGTACGTGTACTCTCTTCTTCCCCCCTCCCTCTCCCTAGGCCTGTTCATAGTCTGGTTACAACCCAGCCCAACCCAGGAAGACCATAGCAAACCGCACATAGAGGCAATGTACATGCTGGTTTGCATCGTGTCCAAACCACTTAACCCGTGGGTTCATCTTCTTCCTGCTGTCGGTGCACCTTCCTATCTTATTGAAGTTGCTGATACCGGTCCTGCCAATTGAGTAAAGAAACTGCAGCCGCTACCTTGACAATCCTGCCTTCCCATCTCATCTGTGCTGCCTCTTCGTGCCGTCCGGGTCCGGCGTCCATGACTGGCTGC
Source organism: Zea mays (assembly GCF_902167145.1). Taxonomy (NCBI): domain Eukaryota; kingdom Viridiplantae; phylum Streptophyta; class Magnoliopsida; order Poales; family Poaceae; genus Zea; species Zea mays. Next base: position 40,105,839 of record NC_050098.1, on the reverse strand, counting down.
CGCTGATCATCTACTTCCACGGAGGCGGATATGTCCTCTTCCGTGTGGCCTACGATCTGTTGTACGACACCTGCATGGCGCTCACTGCCACCACCTTGGCTGTTGTCGTATCTGTGGGTACCAAACCGGAGGAGAATAGCTACGGCCTACGGGTTGGGGCGGGTTTACCCAGAAAATGTTTTAACCAGATCAGGCCGACCTTTCCATCTATACATATGAATCGTGATAGAATACTTGTTAACAGGGGAATGCCCATGGACGACAACTCAGGAACCGACCCACAAGCATCATGAGGATTTGAGGTACATTATGTGCCGTCCAGTTAAGTTGAGACGCCACGAGACAGCCATTGTTTCCGTTATGTTTACAAAATTATGCTGTTGCTACTACAGATACAGAGGTGGCAAGGAAGAAGCTACGCTTCATTTGAGTCTGGCAGCTGGACGTTTCATTAGCCATTGTGATTACCTGTCCTGCAATTGTCATATGGGACAGTCTGTTTGATATTGAAAACAATGTGGACTGTGCCTAGCAATCCCATGACCTGTGCTCCTGAAAACACCTCGCAGAGGAAGAATCTAAATTCGTGTATTGTTGTCCGTTGAAGTGCCCTAACTTGTGGCAAGAGAAATGCAGCTGATGTATGCAGACTCTCCAGTTGACATTGAGTTCTTACATGAAGCTTTTCTGTTTGATTTTCTGCTTGTTTCTGAAAATACCTTGTGCTTTGCCCTCTTCTGAACACGCTTACAAGTGTTTGCAGACAGTGCATTTCAAAAACCCGGGTTTTTTTTAAATCTGTATGTTTGAAAGCACTTGATGTGTCCATTTTAGATCCAACGGTAAACAAGTGACACTTCGAAATCGTACCTGGACGGCTCGTCCCCCGTTTCCGAGTTCCAAGTAGAGGACGTAGAGGTGGTAATGAATTAAGATCCAAATGTTTCTTAATAAAATGATAGTGCCTTAAATAAATTGTAGTTAAAAAATAAATAAAAATAAGACTTGATTTTAATTAGATCCTTAAATTTTATTGTAAAATTTAGATCATATTGTTACCCATATTCCAACTGTCACACTGCCACTGCAGAGCCACCACACCGCGCCTGCAGCTAGACTCCAAGAAGGAAATCTCCAGCGTCCAGCCCATAGTGAATCTCCCGGAGTCGCCCAAACCACAGCGACAACCATGGCCGCCGCCGCCTGCTATTCGCCAGCGCGCATCATCATCTCCTGCTCAGCCACCACCACCTCCTCATCGTCGTCAGCGCGCACGCTGCGCGTCGCCGTAGTGGGGGGTGGCCCCGCGGGCGCGTCGGCTGCCGAGGCGCTGGCCTCGGCGGGGGCCCGGACGTTCCTCCTCGAGCGCAGCCCCGCGGGCGCCAAGCCCTGCGGCGGTGCCATCCCACTCTGTATGCTGGACGAGTTCGCCATCCCGCGGGACCTCGTTGACCGCCGCGTCACCCGGATGCGCGTGCTCTCCCCCTCCAACCTCGCAGCCGACTTCTCCCGCGCGCTGCCCCCCGGGGCGCACATCCCCATGCTCCGCCGCGAGGTGCTCGACTCCTTCCTCCGCCGCCGCGCCGTCGAGGCCGGGGCCGAGCTCGTCCCGGGCCTCGTCACCTCGCTCTCGCTCCCCGCGGGGCCCGCCGACCCCTACCTCGTCCACTACATCTCGTCCTCCCCGGAGGGCGTGGGAGCGGGACGGAGCGTGCTGGAGGTGGACGCCATCGTCGGCGCGGACGGCGCCAACAGCCGCGTGGCGCGCGAGGTCGGGGCCGGGGACTACACGACGGCCATCGCGTTCCAGGAGCGCATCCGCCTCCCCGACGCCGGCATGGCGTACTACGACGACCTCGCCGAGATGTACGTGGGCGGGGACGTGTCCCCGGACTTCTACGGCTGGGTGTTCCCCAAGTGCGACCACGTGGCCGTCGGGACCGGCACCGTCGCCGCCAAGCCGGAGATCAAGCGCCTCCAGTCCGGCATCCGGGCGCGCGCGGGCCCCAAGATCGCCGGCGGCCGCGTAGTCAAGGTGGAGGCCCACCCGATCCCAGAGCACCCGCGCCCGCGCCGCGTCGTGGGGCGCGTGGCCCTAGTCGGCGACGCGGCGGGGTACGTCACGCGGTGCTCCGGCGAGGGCATCTACTTCGCGGCAAAGTCGGGGCGGCTGTGCGGGCAGGCCATGGCGGAGGAGTGGGCGCGCACGGGCTCCGTGACGGAGGCCGGGCTGAGGCGCGGCTACCTGCGGCGTTGGGACGACGAGTTCCTGCTCATGTTCCGGTTCCTGGACCTGCTGCAGCGCGTGTTCTACGGCGGGAATGCCGGCCGCGAGGCGCTGGTGGAGATGTGCTCCGACGACTACGTGCAGCGGCGGACGTTCGAAAGCTACCTGTACAAGCGGATGGTGCCTGGCGAGCCGTGGGGCGACCTCCGGCTGCTGTGGCGGACGGTGGCCAGCATGGTGCGCTGCGGCGTCATCGGCAGGGAGGTGGAGCGCCTGCGACGGCTGGAGCTGCAAGGCTAGATAGGAGCTTTGCTGAATAATAATAATGTAAGATGTGGCCGATTGACGTTGTCATCGTTTTCTCAATGCATTTTATACCCTTCCTTTGAAATTTGGTAAAGATCTTAAAACTTTGCCATGAATAAGCTGTGGTTAGGAACCGGATACATATCGAACTATACCCACAATGCGAATGTCAAGTGATAACCTTATCGTACAGCACAATTGCGATGCATTAAAATGAACTGAATTGCTCAGTAAACGATCTACCAGCGCTAATGGCCAATTACAGTGTCTTAACATCGGAACATGTATTGAGAGTAATCACGCAACATAAGTACAAAACAAAACCAGCTCTCTGAAAAGCCTACCAAAGAAATACAACACTTAAACATTCCAATGAAACAACAATCATCAAAATGACCATGGCTCCGTTTCTGCGGAAAATGCCTCACCATGTGCTCCGTGAAACCGCAGAAATATCCAATCAGGCCTGTGTTCATTGGTATGTCAGTGTGCCGCATGAGTACATGACAGTCTTGGTAATGCTAAGCAGCGAAAAAGGTCCGACTTATTTCAAAGATCATGGGAATGCTGATTAAACTACAATAATTTTGCAAACGAGTGTGTGGAGTTTGGTAATCAATACCTTGTTTGCAATGTTGTTCGAGAGCCAGTCAAGACCCTCGTACAAACCTATCTCCTGTGGTAGCACATGTGCTCTGGATATACCTACAAGTCACAGAGAAATCACATTAAAAGTTTTTAATGTCGGTAAAAATTATCAAACTATCAAGTTACCGTGCAATCAAACTATCGAGTCATGAAAAACTCTCGCGGGGGCATTTGGATACCTTCGTTTTAGGGAAATTAGAATTCACTTAATAAAGTAACCTATTTAGCTTTGAGTTTGACATTTCATCACTTTCCAAAGTTCAGATATAAGTCTATCTCAAATTCATGAGTGGGGCATGGGAAATGATTTTATGTATTACTAGAATTTGTTTTTACTCTGTAACTTACATGACGCTCTTCGGTTCACTTCTTTATAATAAAAATGGAGCACATAAATATCTCCGATATCTTACTAATAATAGTATACAAATATATTTTACATAAAATCAAATTAGCTTAATTGATATATACCTAAATTACTATTATTAGAATGAAATTCAATTCCAATGATCAAACGTGGCATTAATGTACACTTTTAAAAATAATTCATGTATAAGTAATTGAGTAACAACAATAATTGAGTTATATCTATAGATTTTAAGCCTTTTCACGTTGACCAGCAACAGAATATTTTATGAATCATTAGCTAAGTTAATTATTCAAAATAATTAGTATTGTATCTTAATTATTTTTATGCAAAATAAAGAATGAACCAATATTTGGATCGGGTGCGGGTCACCCACGGGTTAAAATAGAAACCCGCACCAACGCCCGCGAAACTTCGGGTCGGATGCGGGTTGCACCTGCGGGTCAAAACCTCCACCCATACCCGCACCTATCGTGTCGGGTACTGTCGGCGTTTCGACCCCGGGGGGTCCCTGGACCGACGAGTAAATTGTCGCCGCGTGTCCTAGCCCAGATGGGTCGGCGCGAGATGGAGCACAAAGGGGGGAGAAACGGCAAAGGGGAAACCCACGACCTTCGTGTTGTCCTGCGCCCAGGTCGGGTGCGCTTGCAGTAGGGGGGTTACAAGCATCCGCGTGGGAGAGAGAGAGAGAGAGGGAGCCCTGTGCGTCGGCCCGTTCTCCCGCGCGGCCAACCTTCTCGTACGAGAGCCCTGGACCTTCCTTTTATAGGCGTAAGGAGAGGGCCCAGGTGTACAATGGGGGGTGTAGCAGTGTGCTAACGTGTCTAGCAGAGAGGAGCTAGAGCCCTAAGTACATGCCGTCGTGGCAGCCGGAGAGGTTTTGGCGCCCTGTTCATGTGATGTCGTGGCCGTCGGAGGAGTGCTTGAGCCTTGTGGAAGTACAGCTGTCGGGGCTGTCGGATCCTTGCTGACGTCTCCTTGCTTCCGTAAGGGGCTGAGAGCCGCCGTCGTCATGGAGCACGCGGGGTGCCATCATTACTTGTTTACCGGGGCGAGCCAGATGGGACGCCGGTCTTGTCCCCCGCAGCCTGAGCTATCTAGGGGTAGGGTAATGATGGCCTTCCCTGTGACGTGGCGGGTCCGAGCCCGAGGTCGGGCGAGGCGGAGGCTCCTCCGAGGTCGAGGTCGAGTCTGGGCCCTGGGGTCGGGCGAGGCGGAGTCCGTCTTCCGGGGTCGAGGCTGAGTCCGAGCCCTGGGGTCGGGCGAGGCGGAGTCCGTCTTCCGGGGTCGAGGCTGAGTCCGAGCCCTGGGTCGGGCGAGGCGGAGACCGTCTTCCGAGGCCGAGGCTGAGTCCGAGCCCTGGGGTCGGGCGAGGCAGAGTCCGTCTTCCGGGGTCGAGGTTGAGTCCGAGCCCTGGGTCGGGCGAGGCAGAGCTTCCCATGGCGCCCAAGGCTGGACTTAGCTGCTGTCAGCCTCACTCTATCGAATGGCACAGCAGTCGGAGCGGGGCAGGCGGCGCTGTTTTCCTGTCAGGTCGGTCAGTGGAGCGGCGAAGTGACTGCGGTCACTTCGGCTCTGTCGACTGAGGAGCGTGCGTCAGGATAAGGTGTCAGTCGATACTTGCATTAAATGCTCCTGCGATACGGTCGGATGGCGTGGCGATCTGGCCAAGGTTGCTTCTCCGCGAAGACTGGGCCTCGGGCGAGCCGAAGGTGTGTCCGTCGCTTGAGGGGGCCCTCGGGCGAGACGTGAATCCTCCGGGGTCGGATACCTTTGCCCGAGGCTGGGCTCGAGCGAGGCGAGATCGTGTCCCTTGAGTGGACTGAGCCTTGACCTTAACCATGCCCATCAGGCCTTTGCAGCTTTGTGCTGATGGGGGTTACCAGCTGAGATTAGGAGTCTTGGGGGTACCCCTAATTATGGTCCCCGACAGTAGCCCCCGAGCCTCGAAGGGAGTGTTGATACTCGATTGGAGGCTTTTGTCGCACTTTTTTGCAAGGGGACCGGCCTTTCTCGGTTGCGTTTCATTCCGGTGGGTGCGCGCGAGCGCACCTGCCGGGTGTAGCCCCTGAGGCCTCGGAGGAGTGGTTTGACTCCTTCGAGGTCTTAGCGCGTTTCGTGATGCTTCGGCCGGTCTGGTTGTTCCCTCATGCGAACTGGCCGTAGCCCGGGTGCATGGTCAGGTTCCAAGTTCTCGAGCTGGTATGTTGACGCTGTCAACGGTTTGGCTAGAGCCGGGTTTGCGGGAGCAGCCCCCGAGCCTCCGCACAGAGCGAGAGGACGGTCAGGGACAGACTCAGCTTTTTTCATACGCCCATGCGTCGCCTTTCCGCAAGGAGGAGGGGGGAAGCGCCATGTTGCCCTCGGAGGGCGCCGAACATGGTGTCTCCAGTGAGTTGCTAGCGGGTGATCCGAGTGGACGCCCGTGCCCCGTTCGATAAGGGTCAGCTAGTGGCCCAGAGGCGCGCTCCAAAAGTACCTGCAGGTGATTTGCTGGACCTGGTCCCGTTTGATAGGGTCTAAGGGCTCGATGCCTCCCTCTGATGGGATTCCGTTACAGAATCGCTCCTGCTGGTCTCAGAAATGTCCTAGGGTACCTCAGGAGCGTAGCCTGAGCCTCGGCTATGTATCAAACGTACCCAGAGTCATCCCTCGCTCTGCATGCTCTAAGGCGGCTGTCAAACCCTTCGGGGGCCAGCCTACGAACCCCTGATCAGTAGTGGGCGCGGAGCCCGAGTGGCCCGAGGCGGCTGTCGAACCCATCCGAGGGGCCAGCCTTCGAACCTCTGACCAGTGGTGGGTGTGGAGCCCGAGTGCTCTGAGGCGGCTGTCGAACCCTTCCGAGGGGCCAGCCTTCGAACCTCTGATCAGTAGGAGGGCTCGGAGCCCGAGTGCTCTGAGGCGGCTGTCGAACCCTTCCGAGGGGCCAGCCTTCGAACCTCTGATCAGTAGGGGGGCTCGGGGCCCGCTTCCTTCGCGGAGAAGGATCCCTTTCGCAGTATCCCCTTTCTCGGTCCCTGTAGCAAGAGAGAGAAATAGGAGGAGGAAAAGGATACGAAATCGAACGATGTGGCGCACCTTTTTTGACGCGGTCATTATGGCGGAGGTGAAGCGTCGCCTGCTTCACCTGCCAAAGGTGCCGCCTGTCCTACCGCAGAGTTAGTGCGACGGGACGAGTGGTTCGCAGGGCTGCCGTTGTGCGTGCGCGAGCCGTTCGAGGAACGGGCGTCTTGCCGTTGAGTTTTGAATCTCGCGGCGGGTTCGGGCGAAGTGTTGAATGGGTCTTGCCTGGGCCTTTATATATTCGGGAGAGGGACCGGTGACGGTTCTTTACTCTGCTGCTCGCCTCCCACTTAGGTTTCCGCAACCTGAGGGAAAGCCAGAGAAAGAAAACCGTGCACCTTGTCCGCTCCGCCGCCACCTCTTCTGCTTGGTGATGGCCGACCGGGTGACCGTTGTTTCGCCGCGCGACCCGTGGCCTTTCTCCACCATCACGGCGGACGATCTAGAAGCCCTTGTTGCCGATGGTTTGCTTCGTCCTCTCTCTGGTGACCCGCAGCCGGAGTGGATGGCCCCTCCGAGCGGAGCCGCCCCGTCCCCGCCGCCGGGGTATGTGCTGAGCTTCGTCTGTTTTCATGAGCGGGGGTTCGGAGTGCCGACAAGTCGTTTCATGTGGGCGATTCTGCACGTCTATGGGGTGGAGCTGCACAATCTCAGCCCCAACTCCATCACACAAGCAGCCATCTTCGCGACGGTTTGCGAAGGGTTTTTGGGGATTGCCCCCCACTGGGACCTGTGGACCCATCTCTTCTCCGCTGAGCTTTTTGCCTCGACAACGGGAGAAAGAAGAGTTCGCATGGCGGTGCGGGCTGGTGGCTGCATCCTCTAGTTGAGGCAGGCGCGGGCGCAGCAGTACATCCCTGCTATCCTCGCGTCTTCGAACAAGGGGTGGCAACGCCTGTGGTTTTATCTCCGGAATGACGACGGGAGGCTCCCGTCGTTTTCTCAACGAGTGGTGACCGCTGCCGGCGGTAACTGGCGCTATGGGGCCCCGCGCGAGAAACAGAAGAATCTCTAGCCCCTTTTGAAGGCCTTGGAGGAGCTGCGAGAAGGAGGGCTCACCGCCGCGGGGGTGGTTGCCGCCATTCATCGCCGGAGGGTGCTCCCCTTGACGGAGCGGCGGCTGCCGCTTTGGGAGATGACGCCGGGGGTCGACTTGGAGGGTTTGCAGATGTCCTCGGTCCTCCTTCCCGCTGATGACCTCCACAGGCGGGTAGCCGGCACGGTAGGGAAGTTAGACGCCGGTGCCTTTACCCAGCTCTCGATGCGTCCCGATCGCGGGTGTGTGTCCCTGGTGAGTGTCCGCTCCTTCTTCCTTCTTGTGTCGGATTGCCCTTGGTTCTCACAACCGAGACTTTTCGTCCGTCTCCAGGAGGTGGGGTTTCACAAGCCTTCCCTGCCACCGGTCCCGGAGGACGCGGTGGACCGAGCCACGTGGAGGGTCGCCGCAGAAAAGAGGAAAGAGAAGAAGGACGCGAAGAAGGCTCGGGCCCGCGAGCGGATGCGGGCTTGGGACGCCTTGGAGAGGCTTCATCGTCGGCAGGAGAGGGATGGGCTCCCGAGGGAGCCGTCGCCGGAGACGCCTGACAACGACGACGACGATGATGATGATGAAGACGACGACATGGCTGCCCACCTCGGCCTCAGCCCGGATCTGAGGCTGGGCCAGGGGTCGTCGAGCCAGCCCCCGAGCGGGATGGCGCCGTCGATATCCGGGGCCGGGATGTCGGGGTCCCGGTCTGAAGAACGGGGGCAGCCCGAGGGGGTACTTGACCCCTTGGCCGAGGTAGTTGAGGTGACCCCGGGGAGTCAGGCCGAGCCGCCTGTTCCCCAAGAACCGTTGCCCGTGCCGACTGCACAGGAGGGTGATCCTCGGGTCGTCAAGGCTGCGCCTGGGCAGTCCGTCCCTCTGGTGCCTCGGGCGCCCGAGGCAAGGATGGTGCCGAAGCCGGTAGCGGGGCTAACCTCGATGGTACCTTCGGGGACCGAGGCTCGAGGGACCTCCCCACAGGCACGATTGGTCGTGGCCCGGAGTGGGTAAGTATCTTAGGATATCTTCGTCCTGGCTCTTCCTTCGTGTGTCCTGATCCTGCTCTTCCTTTTCTTCCCAGCAAACGGAGGCACGGTTCGACCGGTCTGGCTCCCCGGAAGGTCCTCAAGACGGCGCCGGGCCTCGCCGGCCAGCTAGCCTCCTCACAAGATGCCCCAAAGCGGGGGGCCCAGGTGGCACAAGTTGCCGTGGGGCGAGCTCCCGAGGCCGCCTCCTCCGTCGAGGCGGCCGTTGTGCCGAGGGAGACTGCTGGCGCGGCTGCGGCCTCGAGCCCACCAGACGCGTTGCCGGCACTGGCACCGGCTTCTGCCGAGGCGGTTGCCGTTCTGGCCGTGGAGCCACCCATTGCCGCCGACGCTGAGATGGCTGAGGCGTCGCTACTTGATGCCTCGGAGGAGGGAGGCGCAGAACCGCGACCCGTCCTGGGGAGCGGCAACCTCGTCCCCGCGCGGCGCAGTCCCGACGGGCGACGTCAGTCGCTCCGGTTCTGGACCCGTGGTGCTTCGGATCGCCTATTTGTTCTCGACGATGAGCGAGAGGAGCTGTCTTGGGACGGGCTTCGTGAGTGTGCCGAGGCGACGGTGGGGTCGCTTCGATCGACCTTGGAGGTCCTTTGCAGGGACGTTCCCAAGATCCTCCAGGTAAGGATTTTAGGCATACCTTTCACGTGATCAAGGCGTTCTTCGTGACGCCCCGCTTCCTTTCCTCAGGATCTGACGGATCTGAGCGCCGCCAAGTCGTCGTTCATCCGCCGCGAGGCCGATGTCTGGGGTTCGCTGTGGTTCCTGAGGACCACGCTTGACGAGGCTACCGAGCGCCTCTCCCAGCGGAGCGCCGAGGTGGCGGACCTTCGGTTGCTCTGTGTCGATCTGGGAGCAGAGGCGGCGGTGACACGCGCAGAGGCGCAGCGGCAGCAGTTGGAGCTTGGCCAGGTCATCGGCGAGCAGGACCAATCTTGGGGCCGGGCCGCCGAGGCTGAAAGTCGGGCTGAGGCCCTTGGAGACCAGCTAGCCGAGGCGTCTGCTCGGGCCGGAGCCCTTGCGGCAGACCTAGCCGTGGCCCAAGCTGCATCCTCGGAGCAGCGTGCCCGAGCCGAAGGTATGTCTTGGCTATTTTAAGATTTTGATTTAGCTTCATTCTTCAACTCGTGTTTGAAGACTTCTGCTTTGGCTGTTTGCAGAGCTCGAGTCTGCTCTCGACGAGTCCACCAAGGCACTTGCCCAGGCGGCCGAGCAGAGGGAGGCCGACCACGTGGCCATGTCCGAGGCTATCTCGGCCTTCTGCCAGGTCTTTGGTTTCGACGACGTCCCCTCGGGTAGCTTCCCTCAGAGTCGCCTGTAGGCCTTGGGTGACCACGCGCGCGGCAGACTCCGCGAGGCGCTGCATCACGGCGTCAGGCGGGCCTTCGCCGTGCTCGCTTCCCACTACGACGTGGATCTGGAGTGGGTCAGCAAGGGGTATTGCCTTCCCGACGAAGATGAAGCTGCCCTGGCCGAAGTCCAGAGGCTTGACGCGGCCACCGCAGGCCCAAGCGCGGTGCTGGCGACCACCTTCGAAGCAGAGATCCTTCCACTTGCGCCGTCGTTCGAGGCCGGGGCGGATCTCGCCGAGGGTAGAAACGAAGCCGAGGGCGCAACTCCTTCTCCGGGCGACGCCTAATTCTGCCGGAGCAGTTTATCTTGAATGCATATGTGTCTTTTGCGGCTGCCTAGGCCCGAACATTTTGTCGTCGTAATATAAAGCTGTGTCTCTTTTCCTCCTGTTTTGCGTATCCGGATTCGTTCGTCAGTAGCAGGATTGCTTTCCCAAGTAAGAGTTATTTTTCGCAGTAGGTGACGAGTGAGGTATCCGTATCCTGGAGGCGTAGGAGTCCCTCGGCTCGGTCGGCCTTGCCACTTACATGCACTCTTATTCATTTCTCGGGGTTCTGTTACTGATATAGACGGGAGACGCGAAAGTCATTTTGGTGGAAGACTTCTTTCGAGGAAAATTTTGACGCAGAGGGGGTTCGCCCCTTCTAGCCCCCGAGGGAGGGTCGGGTTTTGCCGAGGCAAGGCTGACCCTTCCTTGATGGTTAGACTTTATTGGCGTATGTAAATGAAGTGTATGAACGACTTGAAAACATCTTAAGGGTAGAAGCGATGTAGCTGTCGGATGTTCCAAGCGTTGCTGTAGACCTCGCCTTGACTGTTGGCCAGCTTGTATGTTCCGGGCTTCAAAATCTTGGCGATGATGAATGGCCCTTCCCAGGGAGGCGTGAGCTTGTGGCGCCCTCGGGCGTCTTGTCGCAGCTGAAGCATCAAGTCGCCCACCTAGAGGTCTCGGGACCGAACCCCTCGGGCGTGGTAGCATCGCAGGGACTGCTGATACCACGCCGAGTGTAGTAAGGCCATGTCCCGAGCCTCTTCCAGCCGGTCCAGTGAGTCTTCTCGGTTGGTTCGATTGCTTTGGTCGTCGTACGCCCTCGTCCTCGGGGAACCGTATTCTAAGTCTGTGGGCAAGATGGCCTCGGCCCCATAGACTAGAAAGAACGGCGTGAAGCCCGTGGCTCGGCTTGGCGTTGTCCTCAGACTCTGGACCACCGAGGGGAGTTCCTTCATCCATCGCTTGCCGAACTTGTTGAGGTCGTTGTAGATCCATGGCTTGAGTCCTTGCAGAATCATGCCGTTGGCACGCTCTACTTGCCCATTCGTCATGGGGTGAGCTACGGCGGCCCAGTCCACCCGGATGTGGTGATCCTCGCAGAAGTCCAGGAACTTTCTGCCGGTGAACTGGGTGCCATTGTCGGTGACGATGGAGTTTGGGACCCCAAAGTGATGGATGATGTTGGTGAAGAACGCCACCGCCTGTTCGGACCTGATGATGTTTAGGGGTCGGACCTCGATCCACTTGGAGAATCTGTCGATGGCGACCAGCAGGTGCGTGTAGCCCCCGGGTGCCTTCTGCAAGGGACCGACGAGGTCCAGACCCCACACAGCAAACGGCCAGGTGATGGGTATTGTCTGTAGAGCCTGAGCGGGCAGGTGGGTCTGCTTCGCGTAGAATTGACACCCTTGGCAGGTGCGTACAATCCTAGTGGCATCGGCCACAGCGGTTGGCCAGTAAAAACCCTGTCGAAAGGCATTCCCAACGAGGGCTCGAGGTGCTGCGTGGTGCCCGCAAGCCCCCGAGTGTATTTCTTGTAATAACTCCTGACCTTCGGCGATGGATATGCATCGCTGGAGGACGCCTGAGGGGCTGCAGTGGTAGAGCTCCTTCCCGTCCCCCCAGCAAGGCGAACGACTTGGCGCGCCGCGCCAGTCACCGAGCTTCGGCTCGGTCGAGGGGCAGCTCTCCTCGATGGAGATATTGCAGGTACGGGGTCTACCAGTCTCGATTAGGCGGGACCGCACTCCGCTCTTCCTCGACGCGCAGTGCCTCACCCTCGGGGGTTGAGGGTGCCTCGGGCTGAACCGAGGGCGCCTAGGGCAGGGCCGAGACCTTCTCGGGCTCGGGCATGTCGTCGGTCTTGACTGAGGGTTGATGTAGGTCTCGGGAGAAGACGTCCGGGGGAACCGTTGTCCGCCCCGAGGCTATCTTAGCCAGCTCGTCCACAGTCTCGTTGTATCATCGGGCGATGTGGTTGAGCTCAAGCCCGTAGAACTTGTCCTCCAGGCGCCGAACCTCATCGCAGTAGGCTTCCATCTTCGGGTCGCGGCAATGGGAGTTCTTCATGACTTGGTCGATGACAAGCTGCGAGTCGCCACGAGCGTCGAGGCGTCGGACCCCTAGCTCGATGGCGATGCGCAACCCGTTAACCAGAGCCTCGTACTCGGCCACATTGTTGGACGCCGAGAAATGGAGGCGCAACACGTAGCAGAGGTGCTTCCCGAGGGGTGAGATGAAGAGCAGGCCCGCGCCCGCTCCTGTTTTCATCAGCGACCCGTCGAAAAACATGGTCCAGAGTTCCGGCTGGATCGGAGCCGCTGGAAGCTGGGTGTCGACCCATTCAGCCACAAAGTCCGCCAAGACTTAGGACTTGATGGCCTTCCGAGGGGCGAACGAGATTGTCTCGCCCATGATCTCCACCGCCCACTTTGCAATCCTACCCGAGGCCTCTCGGCACTGGATGATCTCCCCTAGGGGGAAGGATGACACCACAGTCACCGGATGCGACTCGAAGTAGTGTCGCAACTTTCGACGCGTCAGAATTACCGCGTACAGTAGCTTATGGATTTGCGGGTAGCGGATTTTGGTCTCGGACAGTACTTCACTGATGAAGTAGACTGGCCTCTGGACGGGCAATGCATGCCCCTCTTCTCGTCTCTCAACCACGATCGCGGCGCTGACCACCTGAGTGGTAGCGGCGATGTAGATCAAGAGGGCTTCTCCGGCAGCGGGGGGCACCAAGATGGGCACGCTGGTAAGGAGCGCTTTTAGGTTCCCGAGGGCTTTCTCGGCCTTGGGGGTCCAAGTGAAGCGCTCGGTCTTCCTCAAGAGGCAGTACAGAGGTAGGCCTCTTTCGCCGAGGCGTGAGATGAAACGGCTCAGGGCCGCAAGACATCCCATGACCCTCTGTACTCCTTTCAAGTCCTTGATGGGGCCCATGTTAGTGATGGCCGCGATTTTCTCCGGGTTGGCCTCGATGCCCTGCTTGGAGACGATGAATCCCAGGAGCATGCCTCGGGGGACTCCGAAGACACACTTCTCGGGATTGAGTTTTACGCCTTTCGCCTTGAGACACCGGAATGTCGTTTCAAGGTCGGAAAGGAGGTCGGAGGATTTCCTCGTCTTGACTACGATGTCATCGACGTAAGCCTCGACCGTTCGACCAATGTGCTCTCCGAACACGTGGTTCATGCACCTTTGGTATGTCGCACCCGCATTCCTCAAACCGAATGGCATAGTAACGTAGCAGTACATGCCAAAGGGTGTGATGAAAGAAGTCGCGAGCTGGTCGGACTCTTTCATCCTGATTTGGTGATACCCTGAGTAGGCATCGAGGAAAGACAGGGTTTCGCACCCAGCAGTGGAATCCACGATTTGATCGATGCGAGACAGAGGGTAGGGAACCTTCGGACATGCTTTGTTTAGACCCGTGTAGTCTATACACATCCGCCATTTCCCTCCTTTCTTTCTCACAAGCACAGGATTGGCAAGCCATTCGGGATGGAATACCTCTTTGATGAACCCTGCAGCCATCGGCTTGTGGATCTCCTCGCCTATGGCTCTGCGCTTTTCTTCGTCGAATCGGCGCAGAGGCTGCTTCACGGGTCGGGCTCCAGCTCGGATATCCAGTGAGTGCTCGGCGACATCCCTCGGTATGCCAGGCATGTCCGAGGGACTCCACGCAAAAACTTCGGCGTTCGCGCGGAGAAAGTCGATGAGCACTGCTTCCTATTTGGGGTCGAGCTCGGAGCCGATCCGTATCTGCTTGGAGGCGTCGTTGCTGGGGTCAAGAGGGACGGATTTGACCGTCTCAGCTGGCTCGAAGTTGCCGGTGTGGCGCTTCGCATCTGGCGCCTCCTTGGAGAGGCTCTCCAGGTCGGCGATGAGGGCCTCGGATTCGGCGAGGGCCTCGGCGTACTCCACGCACTCCACGTCGCATTCGTACGCATGTCGGTACGTGGAGCCGACGGTGATGACCCTGTTGGGGCCCGGCATCTTGAGCTTGAGGTAGGTGTAGTTGGGGACGGCCATGAACTTGGCGTAGCATGGCCTCCCCAGCACTATGTGGTAGGTTCCTCGGAACCCGACCACCTCGAACGTGAGGGTTTCCTTTCGGAAGTTGGAGGGAGTCCCGAAGCAGACGGACAGATCGAGTTGCCCAAGGGGTTGGACACGTTTCCCGGGGATGATCCCGTGAAAAGGCGCCGCGCCGGCCCGGATCAAGGACAGATCGATCTGCAGGAGCCCGAGGGTCTCGGCGTAGATGATGTTGAGGCTGCTGCCTCCGTCCATGAGGACCTTGGTAAGCCTGATGTTGCCGATGACGGGATCGACAACGAGCGGGTACTTCCCTGGGCTCGGCACGCGGTCGGGGTGGTCGCCCTGGTCGAAGGTGATGGGCTTGTCGGACCAGTCTAGGTAGACTGGCGCCGCCACCTTTACCGAGCAGACCTCCTGGCGCTCTTGCTTGCGGTGCCGAGCCGAGGCGTTCGTCACATGCCTACCGTAGATCATGAAGCAGTCGTGGACCTCGGGGAACTCCTCTGCCTTGTGATCCTCCTTCTTGTCATCGTTGTGGGCTCGACCACCTTCCGCCGGTGGCCCGGCCTTGTGGAAGTAGCGCCGAAGCATGACGCATTCCTCAAGGGTGTGCTTAACAGGACCCTAATGATAGGGGCACGGCTCCTTGAGCATTTTGTCGAACAGGTTGGCACCTCCGGGAGGCTTCCGAGGGTTCCTATGCTCGGCGACGGCGACAAGGTCCGCGTCGGCGGCGTCGCGTTTCGCTTGCGACTTCTTCTTGCCCTTCTTCCTCGCGCCGCGCTGAGCGGACGCCTCGGGGACGTCTTCCGGCTGGCGCCCCTGAGGCTGCTTGTCCTTTCGGAAGATGGCCTCGACCGCCTCCTGACCAGAGGCGAACTTGGTGGCGATATTCATCAGCTCGCTCGCCCTGGTGGGAGTCTTGCGACCCAGCTTGCTCACCAGGTCGCGGCAAGTGGTGCCGGCGAGGAACGCGCCGATGACATCCGAGTCGGTGATGTTGGGCAGCTCGGTGCGCTGCTTCGAAAATCGCCGGATGTAGTCCCGGAGGGATTCTCCCGGCTGCTGGCGGCAGCTTCGGAGATCCCAGGAGTTCCCAGGGCGCACGTATGTGCCCTGGAAGTTGCCAGCGAAGGCTTTGACCAGGTCGTCCTAGTTGGAGATCTGCGCAGGAGGCAGATGCTCTAGCCAGGCTCGGGCAACGTCAGAGAGGAACAGGGAAAGGTTACGGATGATGAGGTTGTCATCGTCCGTCCCACCCAGCTGGCAGGCCAGCCAGTAGTTCGCGAGCCACAGTTCCGGCTTCGACTCCCCCGAGTACTTGGTGATGGTAGTCGGGGTTCGGAACCGGGTCGGGAACGGCGCCCGTCGTATGGCCCGGCTGAAAGCCCGCGGACCGGGTGGTTTGGGCGAGGGGCTCCGATCCTCCCCGCTATCGTAGCGTCCCCCACGCCTGGGGTGGTAGCCTCGGTGCACCTTCTCGTCGAGGTGGGCTCGACGGTCGCGGCGGTGCTCGTTGCCGAGGCGACCCGGGGCCGCAGGCGCTGTGTTCCGCGTTCGCCCGGTGTGGACCGAGGCTTCCCGCACAAATCGGAAAGTCGCAGCGCGATGCTCCGGGGGGTACCCCTGCCTTCGGGAGGCAGAGCTCTCGGCCCATCGGACCGCGACATCCTCCAGGAGATTCTTGAGCTCTCCCTGGATGCGCCGCCCCTCGGTGGTGGATGGTTCCGGCATCGCTCGGAGTAGTATCGCTGCTGCAGCCAGGTTCTGGCCGACCCCACTGGAAGCCGGAGGCAGCCTTGCCCTGGCATCGTCGGCGATGCGGTGCTGGACGTCCTGGGCCAGGTGACGCGCTTCTCCGGCCGGTGCTCGGCCTGCCCACTCCTGCCCGATATTTTGCCGAAGCTACACAAGTTGTCCTGCTTCCTCGTCGAGCCTGGCCTGTACCTCGCAGATTTGCTCGAGCTGTGCGTCCTGACCCCCCGCAGGGACTGGGACCATAGCTAGCTCCCGAAGGATGTCAACGCGAGGCGCAGGCCTAGGGGGATCACCATCCTCCGGCATACCAAGATGGTTGCCTTCGTCGAGACTCCCTAGATCGACGTGGAAGCATTCGTGACTTGGGCCACAGTCCTCGTCGCCGAGGCTGTGGCTGCTATCGGAGCAATCAGAGAGGCAGTAGTCACATGCGGTCATGAAGTCCTGCATGGCACTGGGGTTATCGAGCCTGGAGAAATCCCAACCATAGTCGGGCTCGTCATCTTCCTCGGAACCCAGAGGCCCGTAGGTCGAGACGACCGTCAGCCGGTCCCAGGGTGACCGCATATGATACCCCGGAGGGTTTGGAGACGCCTTTACGAAAGCGTCCACCGAAGCGGGGTCGCTTGGTGGGTCGCAGCTGGATCTAAAAGGCATGGAACGAGAGCGGACGATACCTCTTGATCGACGGGTGGTGACGAAGTCGCGTCAGAGGCGGACTGCACCGTTGTCTCAGGTACGAGGCTAACACCCAGCATGTCCTTCGCGAGTGTGCTGGCGTCGTTCGTCTGCTTAGAGTTGGCGTGTTGCTGGGAAACGACGCTCGTCTTCGTCTCAAACGCGAGGTCGACGCCCGACGTGTCCCCCGCTGGGGCGCCGACGCCGTCGACTTGCTCGACAGCCAACGAGGTGCCGCCCCCTGCTTGGCCATGCCTGCCCCGCCTCCTCCTCTGTCGGCGGGGAAGGTGACGGGACAGACTCGAATGTTGTTCTTCCGCCACGAGGGGAAGACGTCGTCGATTCCGCCGCCGGCGGGCGGGCTGACGACCGCCATTGTCGTTGTCGCGCGGCGGAGGAAGGAGTATCATGTCATAGCTGCCGTCGAGGGACATGAACTCCAGACTCCCGAAACAAAGCATCGTCCCGGGTTGAAGAGGTTGCTGGAGACTACCCATCTGGAGCTTGACGGGAAGCTGTTCGTCAACACGCAGCAGGCCCCTACCTGGCGCGCCAACTGTCGGCGTTTCGACCCCGGGGGGGGGGGGTCCCTGGACCGACGAGTAAATTGTCGCCGCGTGTCCCAGCCCAGATGGGTCGGCGCGAGACGGAGCACAAAGGGGGGAGAAACGGCAAAGGGGAAACCCGCGACCTTCGTGTTGTCCTGCGCCCAGGTCGGGTGCGCTTGCAGTAGGGGGGTTACAAGCGTCCGCGTGGGAGAGAGAGAGGGAGCCCTGTGCGTCGGCCCGTTCTCCCGCGCGGCCAACCTTCTCGTACGAGAGCCCTGGACCTTCCTTTTATAGGTATATGGAGAGGGCCCAGGTGTACAATGGGGGGTGTAGCAGTGTGCTAACGTGTCTAGCAGAGAGGAGCTAGAGCCCTAAGTACATGCCGTCGTGGCAGCCGGAGAGGTTTTGGCGCCTATTCATGTGATGTCGTGGCCGTCGGAGGAGTGCTTGAGCCTTGTGGAAGTACAGCTGTCAGGGCTGTTGGATCCTTGCTGACGTCTCCTTGCTTCCGTAAGGGGTTGAGAGCCGCCGTCGTCATGGAGCACGCGGGGTGCCATCATTACTTGTTTACCGGGGCGAGCCAGATGGACGCCGGTCTTGTCCTCCTCAGCCTGAGCTAGCTAGGGGTAGGGTAATGATGGCCTTCCCTGTGACATGGCGGGTCCGAGCCCGAGGTCGGGCGAGGCGGAGGCTCCTCCGAGGTCGAGGTCGAGTCTGGGCCCTAGGGTCGGGCGAGGCGGAGTTCGTCTTCCGATGTCGAGGCTGAGTCCGAGCCCTGGGGTCGGGCGAGGCGGAGTCCGTCTTCCGGGGTCGAGGCTGAGTCCGAGCCCTGGGTCGGGCGAGGCGGAGACCGTCTTCCGAGGCCGAGGCTGAGTCCGAGCCCTGGGGTCGGGCGAGGCGGAGTCCGTCTTCCGGGGTCGAGGCTGAGTCCGAGCCCTGGGTCGGGCGAGGCGGAGCTTCCCATGGCGCCCGAGGCTGGACTTAGCTGCTGTCAGCCTCACTCTGTCGAGTGGCACAACAGTCGGAGCGGGGCAGGCGGCGCTGTTTTCCTGTCAGGTCGGTCAGTGGAGCGGCGAAGTGACTGCGGTCACTTTGGCTCTGTCGAATGAGGAGCGCGCGTCAGGATAAGGTGTCAGTCGATACTTGCATTAAATGCTCCTGCGATACGGTCGGTTGGCGTGGCGATCTGGCCAAGGTTGCTTCTCCGCGAAGACTGGGCCTCGGGCGAGCCGAAGGTGTGTCCGTCGCTTGAGGGGGCCCTCGGGCGAGACGTGAATCCTCCGGGGTCGGCTGCCTTTGCCCGAGGCTGGGCTCGGGCGAGGCGAGATCGTGTCCCTTGAGTGGACTGAGCCTTGACCTTAACCGTGCCCATCAGGCCTTTGCAGCTTTGTGCTGATGGGGGTTACCAGCTGAGATTAGTAGTCTTGGGGGTACCCCTAATTATTGTCCCCGACAGGTACCCATCGAGTTTCGGGGTTGCGGGTTAAATTGCCATCCCTACTCAGATTATTACGACGTGGTGTGATTCTATTGGCCGAAAACGAGCCACATAGAGGGCCACATATATGTCAGCCATAGAGGATCGAAGGGAGTGGGATCTAGTGTAGTTGGTCTTCCTCCTCTCCTCCAAGCCGCGTGCACACGGGGGGTGCAAGAATAGGGTCGTGCGTGTCTGAGGGCTTCGGCCTTTGGCTGAGAAACGCGGGCTCCAGCCTACCTTACGGGCTAGTTTGTGAGTCACAAAATCGGAGGGTATTAGAGGGGTCAAAATTCTCTTCTTATTCAATTTTGAATAAGAAGAGAATTCTAGTCCCCTCAATTCCCTTCAGTTTTCTCGCTTCCAAACTAGCCCTGTTGGGGCTGGTGCACATGTGTCCTTGGCAGGGGGCCCAGGCAGGGGAGAGGGGGATCCGATGGCTGCCCGCATGGAGGAGAAGAGAGAGGATGAAAGAGGAAGAGAGGAAAAATTCAGGGGGCTTTGAGATATGGTTAAGGTGAAGATGATTAGAACATCATTTTTCTACGTGATTGGTTGTCTCCATAGAGATAACCATGCTCCCCGCGTATTTTGACCAAGCACGAGATTCTGATTGATTGCTTGGATATAAGGATGCTGGCCAGCATGGGGCGTGCAGGCTAGGCCTTTTTTTTTCACTACCCTCCTGCATGTGTGGAGATGGCGCTAATGACGATCGCTAAGGAGCCAGACGCGCGGGAGGCCTGCGCCCGAGAGGCACTCAACCAATTAGCCGATTTATGATCTAACCAGAAGGGAAAGTGATGAAATTGGGTCACCGGTTCTATGATACTAGACGAACAGAGACCCATTGCCGGTGAAACATAGAAGTGAAGGGGAGAGAACCATTGGTGAGGACGTCATTTCTTTGGCGAGGAAGATGATGATGCTTCTCTTCCCTAGCGGTGGTGATTGTCGTTGCTGGGAACGCCTCTGTGCGTAGAGTGAGGGGGACTGTTGTGCGAAGACGAATATGAGAATATACGAAGCGACCAGAAAACCGTCGCTCGGTGAGTGGGAGCGGGACACGAGGTTATGGTGGGTCTATCTTCGCCTGGGGCAAGTGCCCAACGAGATGAGACTTGAGAGTGGGCAAAGTAATTATGTAAAACGAAGAAACCTATTTTAAGAATTAATTAATTATAATGGATACCAAAAATATTTTTTAAAGTGTCCAAAAATTCTAGAAAAATCCCTAAACATGTTTTGGAGCTTAATAAACTTAAATAAAGTGTTTGGAGCTTATCAAAATATTTTTAAGTGCCCTAATGAATAGAATTTTATTTTTTCAGAAAATGAGAAAATTACTAAAAAATGTGAAAATTTACCAGAGACTTCTACGAGGTATGTTAACACGTTTCAAACATCTTTTGCACTTAAAACACTATGCAACAACATAAATGCAACAATCAAGCTCATTTAGGGTTTTATTTTACTAAACTTAACATGTATTTATAAAAAAATTCTCCACTAATCATGAAAAAAAGCAAGGAAAAGAGAGGGTAACAAATGAATTTTGACTATAGTGCAATGAATTTTTTATACACTAAAATTCAGGGTGTGACAAATCTAGCCCCCTTAACAAAATCTCGCCCTGAGATTCAAGAAGGGGCTAGCAAGAAAAAACAAGATTGGTTCATTGGTTGTTCACAACTTTTTCGATTCAACTTTGACTCTGCCAGCTTAACTTGCGGACTAGTTGCTTTGACCTTGGGATGTTCACAACCAATCGATCTTCTATGTCATTGGAACATTGTTTTCAGGTTTTTTCTCACATCGTCTGAGACAATTCTTGAGGATCCTAGGACATGTGGGTTAGGGCCCTCAATGCGTCCACTGTGACACCCTGATCTTGTTTGTCGAGGTTGATTATGTTGTCATCATCGGGGTTCACAGCTAACCCCCTTAACAGGAGTAGTGTTATCATGCACTTGATGAAGACGCTACTGACTCTAATCTTGACTGATATAGAGGAGCTGGAGGTTGTGTCGTGTTCATCACCACTTATGACGCTATCTGCAGGAACTGTTCTGGAGGTTGCCAACTAAGCGGCTGCAAGAGGAAAGAATATAGATAGAAAAGATAAGCATAGATAGATTAGAGATAGAGCAGGGAGAGAACCAACTACCTAACTCTATGACACTCATCTAGCAAACTAATGTTGTCGTGGACCAAAGGCCAACAACCCGTCAACACTCGTAGCAAAGAAACAAATCACCCATAGCACAAAGACATCTAGCACAAACACACAACAACAAGCATCTCGTTGCTATACATTCCTTTTAACTAGATGGCGGTCCTTCTTAAACTGGGGAAAAACTATTTCTCTAGGGTCATAGAAAGACGAGGAGAAGAATAAGAAATGTAAGACAGGTGCATGAGCACAACAAGGATAGAGTTAAGACAAAACTTGCAAGGCAACAGAGAAGGAGAAACAATCAAGGGTGAGATAGGTAAAGCACCATTCTCGATCTAGGATGGAAAAGAGGGGGCTTTAAAGGGTAGGTTCAAAGTAAGCATTAAGGTAAACATATAGACATTACAAGGTTAAAGGCGATAACAGACAATGATGTAAGATAAGAGGTAAAGGTGCAAAAGAACCAAGGGTATGAGTACAACAAAGATTGGAGCCGAAGCAAACTTGCACACGACAAAGTGGAGGATACGACCAAGCGCGAAATAGGTAAAACACCGCTCTCAGATTAAGATGGAAGAGGGGAGAATTTTGAAGAGCAAGCATAAGATAAGCATCAAGGTAAGATCGAGAGATAACAAAGGTAAAGGTGATAACAAACAAAAGCATATCAAAGGATGGAGTTAATACAAGACTCGCGGAGTGACGGAGTAGAGGGAACAATCAAGAGTAAGATATGTAAGTTTTCTAGAAAACTGTTGAAGTAAAAATTCATTACCGAGGAAACTATAAGGACACAAGGAGATAATAGAGGAAGTACAAAATAAAATAATCGCTCATGGATCATCGAGAAACAAGGATGGTCAAGGGCATGTAAACTGAGATGTTTAAACACACAGTGGAGGTCTAAAGGTAAGCACATGAAAGAAGGGACAAGAGTATGGAAGATTCCAAGGATAATTGTCACAGAACCTCCCAAGATATTAGGCCCACCTACAAATGTCCTTGTCCTAAGGATCTTAGACAATCATGCTAGTGCGCTTAATGGCTCGGCAGGTCCGATTACCTGTATCACCATCACATCGCCCAAGAACGCTTATCCCATAACACAGACATTACAGACCATCAGAGTAAAGCGGAAGGGATTACAATAACATAAGTTACATTCATAAGTACAATATAGAAAGAGTTGTTATTACATAACCGGGTTCTGAGTGCTTAAACTTATTACAACACCGGAAGGCAAAACACCTTCCAAAGGTAGTTATTAGTTTTCTTCCTCCTGTTTCGGAACAACCTTGGAGCAAAAATAGCAAAACTCAGCAAATTCATCACCTACAACAAAATGAGTTTGGAAACCCTGAGTATGGAGTGTACTTTCGCAAGTCTTACTTGACTAAAGAAAAAGACTCTTAAGGATATGCTGGCCTTTCGGAATCAAGGTAAAGCTAAACAAGATTCAAAGACTCTTTTTGCAGAAAAGCTTACTATGAGTGGATCCTTAAGAATTCATTTTACTTGTCAGGTTAAGTAGTTACCTGCATCTAGATTTCTTTCTATTCTAGATCAAGCACTTGGCCTATACTAGCCGCCTTTATCATCCCTTGAGTTTACTTGTCACTACGTGTAGGTCAATGACCAAGTATTCATGTCTAAGAAGTAACGACGATCCGAATCGATTAATACCCAGCTGGGGATTTCCAACCACACGACATATGTAGCACTTAACCCTTGCATATGTCAACTTGCACCCGGGTTTCTCAAGACCAGAATGGGTTCACACCAACGGAGAGCACAAATACTCCACCGTCCAGCCTCTTGCTACGGAGGGTACACGCTACTCTCGCCATCTCTCCACTCCCACTGCGTGGTAGTCTTTCTAGTATTGGTCCGACCGAGGCAAAGCATACCCATGACGAGGCATGTAGCTAATTAAAAGGTCCAAGATCATCAAGCCTACATCAGCTCGGTCCTTAAACAACTCAGACAGAGACACTACACCGAGATTTCCTTCTCGTGCGAGTCACCCGCCCAGTCTCGTATTTATTATTTAAGGACCCAAAGTTTGGTACCTGATAGAGGTACACTTTTCAGATGTTGAACCCATCACGGCCATGATGGATTCACCATCATAAGTCTTTTCTTTGTAAAAATTCCCATCCAATGTGAAGCATCACCTTTTTCAAAATAACACATTTTTTGTTTTCTATAGCAAGACTAAGCATAAGAAAACTTGTTTAAATAAAACATGTAACAAGGAATGGTAACCAAATTTTCCAAGGAAGGAAATGCATCAATTATTTAGCACACAACTCCTATCACCTAATGCATCATATAAGGTGAAAAGGATTTTTAAAACAACAATGAAAGGGGTAAATGCACCGGGGCTTGCCTTGTGTTGTAGAAGTTTCTGTTTCCACACCGCAGAATTCAAAGTAAAAATTGTTCTCCACTGGAGGATTCTCGGCCTGAGAGACAACTTCCTCCTCTACTACGGATTCTTCCTCGTGTTCTATACATGATAATACATGTACATGAATGCTCATGCTATGTCATGAATATGCAATCATACAATAAAAATGTAGTAAGTTGCGTCTTGAATACAACTTTCCTTCACGGTACAAATCAATCACTAATATTTCCTAGTTAAGTGTTCTTCTAGGATTTGTATTAAATGACTAATCTGATGAAGCTAGTTATTGAGTTTTCTGGTCAAATAGTGCCCAAACCACTTCAAACTTCACTCAGGGTCTCTGACCATCATATTAAGCCTACCCAAAAAGTTTTATGATTTTTGTAATTACTAAACTTTCTAAAATTCTAAAAGACTTTATTTAAGCACCTTTAAATGCTACATAATTCCAAGTTTGAAATAAAAATCTTGGACTTATTTTTATTAAATACTACTTGATTTTAGGAATCTAACAAAATTGGTCTCATTATTTTACCAATTTTCTACTATTTCTAATGAATTTTCTAAACTAATAGTAAAAAAAAGGAAAATCATTGAAAAGGGTTGGGTTGAATCTGGTATGGCCTGACCCACGGATGGCGAAACGCGTTCGCGTCCGCGCGAGACTTTTGCACGGAGCCCCCTAGGTATTTGAATAACCAAAGACCAATCCAAAGCACTGTTTTGTGAGTCACTGACGTTTACAAAGAAACCCTCCCTTTTCTTTCTCCTTCACACGACCGGGTCCCTGACCACGGACGGCGGCGCAATCGCTCCGGTGAACTTGCGCAGGCCACCATAACCCAAAATCCGAGCTCAAAGTTGCTCTTACACATAATTGAACTCTTGGGCGCTACTCTAAGGACAAAAATCAGGTATGGACTCTATTCCAGAGCTCTGTCCATGAGCACCCACGGAACTGAAACCTTTACAAGCTCGTTCCCAGTGACACGACGCGGTAGAGTTTGAACCGAAAGTACAATGGGCTTCAGTAACTCACCAGGACTCAAGGACGATGACCAGGAAGACGGGTGAAAGGACAGAGCAGTGGGTCAACGGGGAGAGTGTCCACAACGACGTTCCACGGAGGCGACATGACATTCTGGGGATCCTGCTATGGTAGAGTTCAACCGGGTGGACTGATGAGCATCACGACACGTAAGGGAACACAAAACATCCACTAGCTCGACCACGGTTACCTCAGAGAGCTCTGGCCACGACGAGACCCATCAAGGCGACGACAGTGACCGATTTGGGGAAAATTCCGAATTCTCGGGCTACAGTGGATGGATTGAGGTAAGGAGTGGTGCACTGAGCGTGTAACAAGAAGGCGGAACGAGAGGAGTGCTCAACTTATAGAGGCCAGCTATGGGTGCTACAAATTTTGGACGGGCTCACGACTGTGAAGAGGTGAGTCACTGGAGCTCATCATCCGTGGCGCTCAATGGGGTAAAGTCTCGGGCAGTAACTGGCTATACACCACGACCTACTGCGATGTGGTAAGATGGCATGTGGTGTGGCAGGATCGGGGTAGACGATGGTCGCGCGGCCACGTCGCCGGGCAAGTGGGTACGGCGAGGCTGGCTCAATCCATCCCCCCTCAGATCTTTTTATCCCCGTGGTAACATCCCACCCGAATTGAGCACGAATCATGGCGGCCAGCCCGAATCACCGCACGAAGGTCGCCGGCGGCAAGGTTCCCTAACCTGGGATCTTTTGCAGGTTACTGTACCATGCCGATTCTATTCAGCGCGTCTGACAGAGCAAGTTCAGGGGCATTTTTTGTCAATTTTCATACAGCGAACTACCAACTTGACTAAACCAAAGTTTTTCCCCTATATGCCAGCTTCAACTTTGTCATAAGGATCTTGATCAGTTACTTACTAGATCAAGCATAATCCGACTCCAAAGTTGATCAGAAACCATTGACAGTCTGTTTTCAGTGTAAGGCCCGACTGACAGCCCAACTTCTAGGGCAATTTACCCTAATTTCTATACAGTTCTTGGGCTAAGTCACTTAATAAAATTTGTACTACTATAGTAGTCGTACAACTTTGCTATAATGACTTATAGCAAACTCCTTATGAATCAAGAGGTACAAGAGTCCAAAGTTGGCTTATTCACATTATTTTTTAGATTTCAGGATTAGGGTGACTCATACACTTTTGCAAATTACTCTAAGTTTCACCACCAAACTTGGAAATCCCCAAACATGAAAGTTGCTTAACTTTTGTTACTCTATCACTTTGATGTATACACTTTTGACTAAAAGTGCATAGAACTTGAAATCACCCTATAAGACCTATTTAGGGTTTTAGGGTTCTAGATTAGGGTTTTGAGTGTCCTTGGGTTCATGTAGCACTTAAGCTCTCCAAGCTTAGCATTTCTTAAACATTTCTACCAACTTGTTGAGATCATCCCTTAGTGCTCATCTCACAAGGCCACATGCTTCTAATCCTTGGAGAGATACATTCCCACCTAGGGTCAAGAATCTCTTTTACCAAATCAGATCATCACACATGTTTGTTTTGAAATTTTAGGCTAGTGGATGCATCGTAGGTGTATCATACATAATGTAATGCCAATGCATATGATGTCATGCCAAAGTTTTAGTTCTCGTAACACCAGGGGTGTTACAATAATGGCATATCAAGGCCAACATAATAGAAATTACCCAAGAATAACAATCTTATGGTCACAGGGCATCTACAAAGATGTCGCAAGCACAAGAGTGCATGATAGAAGATCTATTAGAATAAGTAGAGCATAGATAGTACTAAAATAATTTTTTTAGCAAGGTGATATATATAGGAGCAAAACATAGAATTAGTTGAGGTGACTAAATTTTTTGAAGCATCATCAAGGTTGAGGTGAAGTAATAGTTAGTAAGTCCTTAAAATGGTCAATGCTACTCCAGGTCAGCGGTCCTACATTTAACACAACTTTGATACCACTTATGTCACACCCGATTTTAGAAGGCAAACCGAATATGAATCATTAACGTGATAGGATCAGAACTCACTTACACAAAGACTACATAAAAGAGTCATCATCGTACAATGCTTCAAATAATTGTAAAGAGTAAGTAATATTATTACATACTAGAGTCATTAACATAATTTACATCGAAGTGCACATAATAGAAATATAGCCAACGTAAATAAACACACCATAAACAGCTGACTGGGAGGAGGTCGCTAGCCTAACCATTGAAATCGTCGAAGTCCTGTAACTCCTGGAGATCCGCTTCAACACCTTCTTCTTCACTTGAACAATGGTTGCATCAGGAGCAACATGGTGTTTATGTGAAAGCAAGGGTGAATACACATCAACGCACTCAGCAAATGCCTCATTTGGCTGAGGTAGACTAGCTTTATGTGGGGTTAGGCTTAAAGCTAGGTTTTAACATTAATCCCAAGTTATTAGCCCATGGGATATCTCCTCATAGAGGAAATATTAGTACATGTATCCATGATCACCACCACCAAAAAACATATTCATAATCATCATCAGGATCATAGTGTCTCAGATCGTCTGTAACTCTATTCAAAGAGGATCCCAAGGCCGCTCTTAACTGTGAGCACGACTGATATATCAGTTTTATCCCTCTACAGAGGCCGCACACTTTACCCATGAGCCTAATCCCCTTTCTACCCTAGGATCATGACTCCTCATTGATCACTTCCAAGGTGAACTGGCATGGTTTCACTATGTAGCCTTTACAAAGATTCCCCAAAAGTATAGCCGCTCGTTAGTTTTCACCGATTATATTAAACATAGTACTCCTCCCTAAGGGGGTGACTAACAAAAGCAAATGAAAGAATCTCTCTACACCCAGCCTCAACAGAGCAAGCACTATGCCCTAGCCCCATTGACGTCACATAGGCGAAGCAAGCCACACCTCAGGTTCCTCTAATTGATCAGCTAAGGACGTCCCATACCACCCTCATCACTACAAGAGTTACAGGCATTTTCGGCGGCCAGAAGCCACCGAAAATAAGCCCCTTCCCGTCGAAAATAAGCTATTTTCAGCGGCAAACGACTTATTTTCGACGGCTTCTGGCCGCCAAAAAAAACCGACCGAAAATAAGGCCTTAGTTTCGGCGGCTGGGGTCTGGCCGCCGAAAATAACAAATAATTTCCGGCGACCACGTTGCCAGCCGCCGAAAATTAAACCTGCCGAAAATAGTTTTCTTATTTTCGGCGGCTAGGGAGGCCGCCGAAAATTAATAATTTCAGAGCAAAAAAAATTGAAAAAATGTGAAAAATAACAGAATTTCATACAAAATTCATACAATAACAGAAATTTCATAAAATAACAGAAAATTCATACTTGAGTTCACAACATAAAACTTGAGTCCATACAAATATAAAGTCCACAAATAGTCCATACAAACATAAAATCAACAAATAGTTCATTACAACGCATAGTGCGGCACAAAAGCTAACTTAATCACATTTCGGGGTCGTTGGAGTTGTGTCCACTACCTCCAGAAGCCAAGAACTGGTTGACGAAGTCGTGTGACGGATTTGGATCCTAAAGAAAAAAGAAGACATTAATAACGACATTGGTTACATGTATAACGACTATTCAAACAAATTGTTTCTCAAACTAATCTCTCCTGCATAAGCTCCCTCCCCTGCATAAGCTCCTCCTGGTGCTGGTATGACCGGTGGTGGCGTGTTGTGGCCCATGACCCCGGATCCCTACAAAATCAAGTTTAGTAAAGATTTGAAATTAGGTTGATACAAACGACAAGTCTTAACTAAATTGAATAACCTGAGGTGGAGGTGGAGGTGGCGGAGCATGTAATCCCCACTAAGGCATCGACGACTGAAATTGAGGGAAAACAAATGGTTGCTGCTGTGCCTGCTGTGGAAACCAAGACTGTTGCAAATATAATATATTAGTTATAGAACCAATATCGAGCGTGTTGAGAATAAATAAGACACTCACGTTCATTGCTTGTTGCGCCTGTGCGTTGTAAGCAGCCATGTACTCTGATTGCTGTTGGAGAAATGCCATTTATTGTTGCCGCATCTCTTCACGAAACTTTTATTGCTGCTCCCTCATAGCTTCCTCCATGCTAGATACAGAGCGGCGACTACGACTGCTACTACCACAGCCCGCCTGCGACGAAGAGCCGCCACGAGAACGCAACTCTGTCGAATCGATAACACCGGTAAACATAGAATATCTTGAAGAACAAGAAAATTAGCTATTCGGTCGTAGTTCCAATATTATTGAAAACAATTCACAAGTTCATACCGTCCATGCGCCTTGCCTCCAAGTGAATGCACAACCTCAGCGTCGATGGTAGGCGCTCCTCGCCAATCGTAGTCTTCTCCATACTTCTTAACCATCTCCTGCCCGTATGTCTCCTGCAATACAATATGAAGGTTCAGCACACATGTAATTTATAGCTATATGGCAAGAAAACATTAATCATAACAACAACTAACCATACGCTCAACGGCCGCTTGACTACACAGCTCATCGGAGATTTCACTGTTTTTCGCTCGATGCCCTCTCCTATAAACATCGATTGGGCTCGGGACAACTCCAGTTTGAGCCTCCTGCAAATATATGAGTTCAATCCTGTTTCATTTCTGAGTAAAACAGAATACTACATACTCACCATTCGCTTAGCCAACCGAATGTGTCCATCAGCCCCATAGGTATGGTTGACTACGACCTCATCATCGTCCTCGTCCTGCTGATGGCGCTGCCTATGTCGATTTCTGTTTGACTTCTCAATCCACTCGGGCGAAGCCCATATCTCACACAAAGCCTTGTAAGCCTGCGGCCGGTGTTCCATCCATGGAAGAGTTACCTGCATATAAAGCGTTAGCTCAAAATTACATTCACATCTGAATGAGCTGTTAAATTAGATTTTTACCTCCATGTACTGGTCTACAGTCAAGTAGACATCTGAATATTGTCAAAAGTTGTTGATAGAATGACCTCGGCGCTTCATGTACGCGTTCACAACCTGTAGACGAGCATTGGAAAATGCATCCCTGCACACCTTCTTCGCATTTTTCTCTAATACTCGATCTGCATGCTCTTGAGCCTCAGGTTCCACACGATAGCGTCTCTGTCCAACATCGAAAATAAAATTAGTTCAAACAACTAATAAATGTTAGGTTGAAACAACTAATAAATGTAAGTTTAAAAAAATTACCCAAAAGTCGTGCTTGACGGCGCCTTGAGCTATTCCATATGTAGCATGTGGAGCTAGTGCGAAGTGCGACCAGCTAGTGCAAGGAACCACCACACCTTTCGGGTCGGTGACAATTCCTGGGTTATGTAGACGACAGAGGTTACCTAAGACTTGATTAACCTGTCTATGGTGACCTCGACCGTCAAATGACGTGTCTTCCCATTGGCTGCATGACAAAAAACAAGAAAGTCATGTCATATATATAGTGTAAAACAAACAAATAAGTAAGAACAAAGTGGCCAAACGTGAGTACCTATCACCAACCGAGATGATCAGTACTCGAGCTTCAGATTGTGCAGGCGCTGACGGAGGTAGGACAAAGTGGCCCTTCCGAGTGCCCCTTCGTCGAACGACAGGAGCCTCGGTGGTATCGTCATCCGCCTCAGCATCTATGCCCACCTCGTCCTCCTCCTCATGGGCCTGCTCGTCCTCCTCCTCATGGGCCTGCACCTCCTCCTCCTCATGGGCCTGCTCGTCCTCCTCCTCATGGTGTTGCACCTCCTCCTCGTCGTCCTCCTCTTCCTATGGACATGAAATAGAGACACGTGAAAATTTACATAAACATTTAAATAAGATCAATTACATAAGTGACTGACAAATAAGATCAATTACATAAACATTTACATCGGTAGTCCGTTGTAGAGCGATAGGTGTATCACGTAGTTCTGGCCGAGCGTGTCTCAGCAACGCCTCCTGTCTGCTCTGGCTAGAAGAACTCCCTTGGAAAAGGGAACGTGCACCAGGGAGTATCCTGCTAGCCGCATTAAGAAACCCCCTAGCAGTGCGCTTTGGTTTCCTACTACTCATCCTGTTCAATAGAAAAACATTAAATGTATTAGCTCCATAAAATTAAGTGAACTAATAAAAAATCAAATAATACATCACATAATATGAAATTTTGCATTACACATCAAAATTCATCAGAATCACGATCAAGGAGTCTTCTTCGATCCAAAGCTCGCAATGTGGCTTTTTTGTTCCTTGGATTTCGTTTTCATTTCGGTGCAACACACACATCAGTAGTGACATCGTTACGGTCTCCGACTAGTGAGTTCAGTGCAACACCCTCATCGATAGTAAAAGTAGTTGGCAATTCTTCTTCTTGATAAACATCATCGGCCTGTTCGTCTTCGAATTGATAACCAGCAGTGCAAGGAGTATGTAAACGTTCCCTAGGGTTCACCTTTTGAACTACCCACCATGCTTCAAACTTCGGATTTGGGTACGACATATAGTAGACCTGCTCGCACTGGTGTGCAAGGATAAAATTATCATGGCCTCGAAGTCGTTCCTTGTGCTTTACTTCAGTTATACCATATTGACTTTGTCTAATCCCATTAGTGGTGTCAAACCAATCACATAGAAAGAATACTATTTTCAAAGGTTTGTTCCCTGCAAAATTAAACTCTAGGATGTTTTGAATGATGCCATAATAATTAGTTTCTCTGTCGAGTGCATCGAGTGCCCTAGTCAGAACTCCAGTGTTACGTGTGGCTGCACGAGGACGAGACTTTTCAAATTGGTCTGAACGAAAACGAAAGCCATTCACATCGTATCGACCAAATGTTCTGCAAGTGACCGTCCCATAAGATAGCTGTCTCAAGTCCTCGTGTATGTTAGGAGTCTTTGTGCACTGCAAATAATATACAGTTAAAATGACTACCTCGCGTAAAAGGCTAAATGACATGAAAGTTAAAGAGTTTACATGCTCGCGAAACCAGTCAACAAAATTAGGTCTTCCTTGCCTCCCATGTCGTCGCATAGTATCTAGTTGCTTGCTTGTAGGCTGATGGGAATAAGTCCAATTTTCCTCGTCGAACTTACTGTACGACAAATAAGTAATTAAATATGGCTCCTTTGGTAAAGAAATTAAGGGGTAAAATAAAGACTTACATGAAATATGGCTCCATCTCTTCCATATTAGAGTACATGTATAGCAATGCGGATATTCTTTCATCCATTCTAAGGTGGTAGAACGTGCCCTTACTAGTACTTGTGCCTCTCCATTGGAAAATGTTGAGATCACTGACAGGAGGTTCCTCATCGACATTGTATCGCATGGTAGCAGCATAGACATTATGTTCCTCTGCGAAATACACACTCGTGAAGTATGAAACCTCCTTTAGCAAAAAAGCTTCAGCAATGCATCCTTCTACTCTAGCCTTATTTCGAACCATGCCTCGCAGGTTTTTGAGTGCACGTTCAATGTGATACATCCACCTATATTGTACAGGTCCACCAACCTTTGCCTCATATGGAATGTGAATAAGTAGATGCTCCATCGGATTGAAGAGTCCAGGTGGGAATATTTTTTCTAGCTTGCATAACAACACTGGTATTTGTTTCTCCAACTTCTCCATCATATTTTTACTTATTTCTTTGGCACAGATCTGCCTGTAGAAATAACTTAGCTCAGCTATTGCTTGCCACATGGCGTCGGGCATATAACCACGAAACATGACAGGGATAATCCTCTCCATTAATATATGGAAGTCATGGCTCTTTAACCCAGTTAGTTTTCCCGTTTTCAAATTCACAGCTCTTTTCAAGCCCGCAGCATAACCCTCGGGAAATTTAATTTTTTTCATCCATCTCATTACCTCGATCTTGTCTTTAGAGGTAAGACAGAACAAGGCACGTGGCGGCTTACCGTTGTCATTGAGCACTTGGGTTGGTCGGTCACAAAGCATTGCTAGATCTCTTCGAGCTTTCAGATTGTCCTTTGTTTTTTCAAAATGCATGCAGGTGTGTATGAGGGCTTCAGCAACATTACTTTCTTGGTGCATGACATCAATGTTGTGCACAAGAATCAATGACGACATATAAGGGAGCTCCCAGAGACCACATATATGTGTCCAGTTGTGGTCCACTCCGAATCCTTCGTACTTATCCCCCTTTTCATTTAGGACAAGGTTGTTCAGCTGAGCATATATTTCTGCCACGTTAATACGTTTAGGCGGACCTTTGGTGACCACAGTGTTCTTTATAAAGTTTTTCTTATCGCTCCTAAAGGGGTGTTTCCTGGGCAACCAGCGTCGATGACAATCGAAGTAAGTGATCTTTCCACCATGAGCAAGACGGAAGCAATCTGTATCTGAACCACAATATGAACATGTCAATCTACCATGTGTACTCCAACCGGTAAAAATAGCATACGCCATGAAGTCATGCACCGACCACAAATACGCAACTCGAAGTTTGAATATATGTTTTGTAAAAACATCAAAACATCGTATGCTTCAACACCTTTCCAAAGCTCCTTCAACTCTTCAATCAAGGGTTTTAACATGACATTGAGGTTCTTTCCAGGATAGTCTGGGCCAGGAATGATTAAGCAAAGAAATATAAATTTATATTTCATACAAAGAGAAGGTGGAAGGTTGTATGGAATAACAAAGACGGGCCAACATGAGTATGATGATGCCATTTGACCAAAAGGTGTGAAGCCATCGGTCGCGAGGCCGATTCGAACATTCCTCGGATCAGCTGCAAACTCGGGATCAAACGTGTCGAGAGCCTTCCATGCATCCCCATCTGAAGGGTGCACGATTAGGTCATCGTTATCACGGACACCTTCTTTGTGCCATCGCATGTGCATAGCGGTTTTTTAGATAGAAACATCTGTTTCACTCGAGGAGTTAGTGGCAAGTAGCAGAGCTGCTTATGTGCAACATCTGTCATCACCTTCTCACCCTCATCATTAACAACTTCCACAAATCTAGATTGTCCACATTTCAGACATTTTTTCTCTTCCGCATGATCCTTCATGAAAAGCATACAATTATTTTTGCACACATCAATCTTCTCATAATCCATACCGAGACCTAGGGCTGGAAAAAAAGCTCGAGCTCGACGAGCTGGCTCGGGCTCGCAGCAGCTCGGCTCGGCTCGGACCGGCTCGACGCTTAGAACGAGCCTGAGCCGAGCCTGTTTTTGTGGCTCGTGAAAAGAGCGAGCCAGCTCGGCTCGGCTTGGTGAAGCTCGCGAGCTGGCTCGTGGCTCGACCCAACAACAATTTGTTACATAAAATCTTAATTAGCATATAATATTAGTACAAAGTAAACAATAATTTATGTTATTTGAGATTACTATACAAAAATAATCTATTTTCTATATTATATTAGTGATATATCTATTTTACTAATTTAAAATATGTTATTTAAAATATTTTTAAGATTTTATATTATAATTTAGAAAGCAAATTTATATTTATGGCTGGGCTCGTTGGCTCGGCGAGCCGGCTCGCGAGCCCGGAATGAGCCGAGCCGAGCCTCTTTTCCGAGCTCGTCAAATGGGCGAGCCGAGCCGAGCTCGGCTCGTTGCGTGAGCGAGCCGCAACGAGCCGAGCCGAGCTCGGCTCGGCTCGTTTCCACCCCTACCGAGACCTTTGATAATTGTCTTTGAATGGTACATGTCTTTAGGCAACTTATTAGGCTTTGGGAGCACATCTCCTAATAACTTTAAAATCTCATTGTAACAATTGTTCGAGAAAAAGTACTTGGACTTAATGGCCATGAGCCGAGTCACAAAAGCGAGTATACTCACATCTGTGTGTTCATGCAACGGCTCTTCAGAGTCTTTTAGTAGTTTAAAAAATCTGGAAACCTCTGGTGTGGCCGGATCCTTGGAGCTTAGGTTGAATTCTGGACGTAGCGAATCTAGCATCTCATGCATCGCATCATCGCCAGCCCAATCATTGTTCTCCTCCTCTTCTACATTCCGGTTGGGTACTACCTCACCATGATGTTCCCACACCTCATATCCGGGCATAAATCCAAACTGACAAAGATCTAGGCTAACTCTTTCCTTATTAAGAAATATACTGTTTTCGTGTCGCCTACAAGGGCATCTGACAGTGCCGGTTAAGGACAAGGCGAATACGTGGTCCACAAAATCTTTGGTCTTGGCTACCCACTCATCAGAATGACGTCCATTCCTACTCCAGTCATTGTACATCCATGCACGGTCTTCAGCCATGCCTGAGACTGTTAAACCGAACCATATCGTGAAACCATTATTCAATTTCATCAAGTGTATCGGTCCTATATGTATAGACAAGGATAGATTCTAAACCACAGCAAGCTACCAGGACCCACAATAATTTTGGCAGCATAACCTCGCTGCCACTAAATAATATTATTTATATATAAAACAAAGAATGATATAATATTAATCAAATCAAACTAAGTACCACATACACTAATTATTTAACTATTCTACGTACCAATATAACATACTATAAAAACTAATAATATAATAGTACCACATATTAATATGAAATTAATGCCTAAATACAATATGCCCGTAATCCTAAATCATATATACATTAATGAAATCAAATTAAACAATAATACTAATCACAAACAGTAATCAAACAAACACAATTATAAATATATACTAATTTCGACGGCAACTAAATAACAACCGCCGAAAATAAGAAATAAAATACGCAAAAAATTACCTCTCGATGTGGCGGAGTGGCAGCTCGGAGTGACGGGCAGCACGGCGGCCGAGCAGCGTGGCGCGACGGACGAGTGGCAGCACGGGCGGGGCGAGCAGCGCGGGCTGTGCCGGCCGAGGCGAGCAACGCGAGCGTGCGGGCTGCGCGCGGGCAGGCTGCACGCAGTCGAGGCGGCCAGCAGCGAGCAGGCGGGGTGGCCGGCAGTGCGCAGGCGGGCGGCCGGGCGGCGCGCAGTCGGGGCGAGCAGCGCGGGCGGGCAGGCACGGAGCGGCGGCGGTGGCTGGTTTGGGAGACGAAGGAAAAACAGAGAAGAAAGGTTGTCGACAGTTTTTAAAAGCTTAATTTTCGGCGGCTTTTGTCACTGGCCGCCGAAAATAAGGCTATTTTCGGCGGCTGTGTCAGAGGCCGCCGAAAATAGCAGCTTACTTTCGGCGGCTAGGTAGGGACCGCTGAAAATAATTAAAGCCGCCGAAAATGATCAACAATCCTGTTGTGCATGGTTGCACTATTTTCTCGGGTTCTCTCTCAACGAACTGGTCATTACAGAGAAGTACTCGGGACACAGCCTGAGCCTCCTTTATGTCACAAATCTATAATAAAAATCATGGAAGCATCATATCATAAATATATCTCATCATGTTCATGATTAAGTTAGATCACTAACATAAAAGCTAATCATCACAGCCCAAACACAATAAGGTACACTAGTAGAAAAGAGCTCATAGCCTGCGGCACCCATAAATTATCACTGACAGTTTCAGTTATCGCGCGCCAGTAAAAAAACAAGGTGGGCCCGTCTTGGGAACCGCCAGTGGAAACCTATTTCCACTGGCGGTTATCTTAAAACAACCGCCAGTGGAAATAGGATGTTTCCACTGACGGTTGTGTTAAGATAACCGCCAGTAGAAATCAATTTTCACTGGCGGTTGGTGTTACACAACCGCCAGTGGAAACATCCTATTTCCACTGGCGGTTGTGTTAAGATAACCGCCAGTGGAAATATGTTTCCACTGGCGGTTTTTAAAGCCAACCTCCAGTGAACTGTCTGTTATAAATACCCCTCTTCTTCCCCCCGACAGTGAACTGTATGCTCGCAGCCAACTTCCATTGGAGGCGATTTTGGAGGTCCAGATTTCACAAAAATATAAGGGGGGAGGTTTTGGTCTTCATTTCTTGGAAGAAGGTGGATAAGAAAGGTTGGTTTATGTTTCTTTGTCAATTTTTGTTCATTCTTGCTCAATTTTAGCCACATTTTGGATCTAGGGTTTCACATGAGAGAGAGAAGAGTATAGCTAGGTTATTTTCTCTATTTCCTCAAATGAGGTTGTTTAAGATGGTCAGTTTTTGTATATTCCCTCTCCTTTTTCATGTTTAGTTCTCAATTAAGTTTATCCATAACACATATTTAATTGCTTAATGAATGGTGAATGTGTTGTATGGAAGGTTGTTTAATTATGTTTCAATTTTAACTACATTTTGAAACTAGGCTTTCACCATATGTTAGAGATAGATTTGGGTATTAAATTTTTTTGTTTATTAGTAGTTAGGAAAGTTTGGCTTATGTTTCTTTTGCCAAATTTTGTTCATTTTTCCTCCATTTTAGGCACATTTTGGTTGCAGCACTTTGCACATCTAGAATGCTCGTTCTTGCACTGATTTTACACAGAGCAGAGCATCATGCTGGAGCCTACCGATCAATATGTACTGTATAAATACATGCATGGTAATCTGACTTGCCATGAAAACTTCGGACTGGAAGGGTAGGTAGCAGATGTCGCACTCCAGCGCGTCATTCTCCATGGATAGTGTCACAGTCGCCTCTTCCTCATCCTCCAACCCCGCCTCTTCCTCATCCTCCACCACCACCTTGGCTTTCTTTGGAGTGCCGCCGTAGAGAAGCCCGCCTCTTCCTCATCCTCCATAGAGAAGCCGTGGTCTTTTTCTCGGTCATGGTTTATCACTTAGAACGCGAGGTAAAATAAAAGCAGGAAGGACTATTCGACTAAAAGAGAGGAGAGAGAGAGGATAGAGAGAGAGAGGAGAGAGAGAGAGGGTTTCACATTTTAGCCACATTTTTGGATATAGGGTTTCACCATGTGTTTTATGTTACTTTTTTACAGGTGATGATGGAGAGGATATCCTGGATGTATAACTTATCAAGGCTAGATCCATCATACATATCTGAGGTCCATAAGTTTATTGTTGTTGCTAAGAACCATGCTTGGAGAACAAAGACAAAGCACATATATTGTCCATGCATGGACTGCAAAAATGCTGTTGTATTTGATGACACAGAACAAATCATATCTCATCTGGTATGCCAAGGATTTGTGAAAGATTACATAATTTGGACAAAGCATGGAGGGGGTAGCTCTTCGCCTTATACAGCTGGAAACCCTGCAAACATCGACGACAGCTTTCAGTTCGTTCACGAGACACAACAACCTCTTCCACAGAGCGAACATGTAGTGCCAAATGTTACTGATCATGGTTACGCCGGAGGAAATGAACGTGAAAGAACCCATGTTCTGCCAAATGTTATGGACGAGGAAGATGCAGAGTTGTTAGAGGCAATGTTGCGTCGTCATACAGATCCATCGATGTTCTTCATGAAAGGTATGGAGTCCCTGAAGAAGGCAGCAGAAGAGCCTTTGTACGACGAGTCTAAGGGCTGTACCAAAGAGTTCACGACGCTCCGGTCTGTGTTAAAGTTGTTGATGTTAAAAGCTAGATATGGTCTGTCTGATGCTGGCTTCGATGCGTTCTTGAGTATTGTCGCAGACATGCTTCCAAAGGAGAACAAAGTGCCTGCTAACACGTACTATGCAAAGAAACTAATCAATCCACTCACTATGGGCGTGGAGAAGATCCACGCGTGTAGAAATCACTGTATCCTTTATCGAGGTGATGATTATAAAGACTTAGAGAGCTGCCCAAAGTGTGGTGCAAGTAGGTACAAGACGAATAAAGACTATCGAGAGGAAGAGTGTGTTGCATCTGTGTCTAAAGGGAAGAAGCGAAAGAAAGCCAAAAAGAAGACTTCAAAATCCACGAGCAAAGAAAAAGAAGAAGTAGACTATTATGCGCTCAAAAAGATTCCTGCTTTGGTGATGTGGTACCTCCCCGTCGTCGATCGATTGAGGTGTTTGTTCGCTAACCCTGAGGATGCCAAACTTATGAGCTGGCATGCTTCTAATGAGCACAAAAACGATGGGAAGCTTCGACATCCAGCCGATGGGAAGCAGTGGCAAGATTTCAATGAGAACCACCGAGACTTTGCCGATGAACCAAGAAATGTTAGGTTCGCACTGAGTACTGATGGAATGAATCCATTTGCTGAAAGGAGCAGCAAGCATAGCACATGGCCAGTGATCCTCACCATATACAACCTTCCTTCATGGTTGATGCAGTAACGGAAGTACATTTTGCTAACCATGCTTATTTCTGGACCTACACAACCTGGAGTTGATATGGATGTATTTTTAGAGCCCTTAATGGAGGATATGAAAATATTGTGGGTAACGGGTGTTCAAATGTTGGATGAGTATCGTAAAGATTCATTCACGCTGAGAGCAATTATTTTTGTTACGATCAACGATTACCCTGCACTCTTCACATTATCAGGCCAGTTTAAGGGAAAGGTTGGCTGCACAGTATGCATTGATGAAACTGCTTACGTGTCCCTTACTGCATCTAAGAAGATAGTGTACATGAGGCACAGACGCTTTTTATTGGAAGGACACAGGTACCGCATGCGAAAGATGGATAAGTACTTTGACAATAATGGTGAACTACATTCTACTGCTCCATCGGGTAACAATAAAGGTCATAGAGTTTTTGAAATAGTCAAGAATATCAAGTTTGTTTTCGGGAAGAAGACAAAAGACGGAAAAACAAGGAAAGATGTCAAACCAGCTCCGGGGGCTATATTCAAGAAAAAGTCTATTTTCTTCGAGTACTTGCCTTACTGGAAAGAGTTAGATGTGCGGCATGCGATCGATGGTATGCACGTTCAGAAGAACGTGTTTGAAAGCATAATTGGCACCTTGCTAGACATAAAGGGCAAAACAAAAGAAGGGCTCAATTCACGCATGGACTTGGTAAATTTAGGCATAAAAAAGGAACTACATCATGTTCTTCAAGAAAATGGGAAGTATCATCTCCCAGCAGCAAGCTACAATCTCAATGTAGATGAGAAACATGCGATGTGTGTTTGGCTTAAGAATTTGAAAGTCCCATCCAGATTCTGCTCTAGCATACGAAGTATTGTGTCAATGAAAGACCTGATAGTCACCAACTACAACTCACATGATTGTCATGTCATGCTGACTACATTCCTACCTATTGCCATCAGGGCTATAAATCCTTTGTTTTTAAAGATGGCAATCACATAGTTGTGCTACTTTTTCAACAGAATTTCACAAAAGGTAATTGACCGTGATGAGTTGGCATCTCTTCAGGAATTCGCAGTGGAGACAATAACACAGTTTGAGATGTGTTTCCCTCCATCGTTCTTTGATATTATGGTGCACCTTGTGGTGCACTTGGTGCCACAAATAGAGGCATTGGGTCCTATGTACTTACATGAAATGTGGACGTACGAGCGTTTCATGTCAATACTGAATGGCTATGTATCAACCTGTGCTCGTCTCGAGGCATCCATGATAGAGGGGTACTGTACTGAAGAGGCCATTGAGTCGGGAGGTCCATTCTGCAATAATATCCTAAAAGATCAGGTTGCAATAGGTCTGCCTCCGTCACGACACGAGGGTAGATTGTATGGAAGCGGGAGGATGGGACGGAAATCTTTCATTCCACCAGATTACAATACAGTACTTGAGGCACATCACAGCATCCTACATCAGCTAGCGATAATAGAGCCATTTATCCAACAACACATCAATGAGCTTCACGAGCAAAATCCTGGGCATACGGCTGATTGGGTAATGAAGCAACATAAGCAGCAGTTCAACACATGGCTAATGGTGAAGGACATTCCACGTGGAGAAACAATAGAAGAAAAAACCATCAAGGGGTTGGCATCTGGACCTTCACGCCAGGTCACAACATGGCAAACCTATGACATTAGTGGATTCACATTTTGTACAAAGTCCAAGGACAAAAAGAGCATGTCACAAAACAGTGGTGTTCGATGCGAGGTCATAGATGATGAAACTGGTGAGATTATTACATATTTTGGCTTTATTGAGGACATATGGGAACTAGACTATGGTACATTTCAGATATCGGTTTTCCGATGTCAATGGG
The DNA here is from genome assembly GCF_902167145.1 of Zea mays. NCBI lineage: Eukaryota > Viridiplantae > Streptophyta > Magnoliopsida > Poales > Poaceae > Zea > Zea mays. Next base: position 40,065,454 of record NC_050098.1, on the reverse strand, counting down.
TTGAAGACAAACATGTCACAGTAGACAACTATGGGGTCAGAGTTCTTGATCTAAGTAAGGTAGGTTACAAAGATGACCCATGGATCCTTGCTAATCGTGCTGCACAGGTCTTCTATGCTGAACAGATCATTTCTAACAATGAGAAGAAAAGCACCGACAAACCGAAGCATGTAGTTTTTCCTGGAAAACAACAAGCTATAGGAGTTGATGGTGTATCTGATTTAGAGGATTTTAACCAGTTCAACGACATGTCTCTTTTCATAGACCATCCAACCAAGATAAGGAACGTTGAGCGAAGCATCCCACGCAATTCGATGCCCTAGGTACGCCACGATGGACACGGCAGAACAATAGCTCCCTAGATTATATAATTGTCATGTAATTGATTATTGTTAGGACATGTCATGTAATTTTACACGACTTTCTAGAGAGGAGAGGGAGAGGGAGAGAGAGCTATTGTTGCCAATGCGCTCGGAGCAGGTCCAGCACTTACCGTCCGTGCGGATGCAGCACTTTGCACATCCAGAATGCCCGTTCTTGCACTGATTTTACACAGAGCAGAACATCATGTTGGAGCCTACCGATCAATATGTACTGTATATATACATGCATGGTAATCTGACTTGCCATGAAAACTTCGGACTGGAAGGGTAGGCAGCAGATGTCGCACTCCAGCGCGTCCTTCTCCACGGATAGTGTCACAGTCGCCTCTTCCTCATCCTCCAACCCCGCCTCTTCCTCATCCTCCACCACCACCTTGGCTTTCTTTGGAGTGCCGCCGTCAGAGGAAGTCATGGTCTTTTTCCCGGTCATGGTTTATCACCTAGAACGCGAGGTAAAATAAAAGCAGGGAGGACTTGGAGAGAGAGAGGGAGAGGGGAGAGAGAGGAGCTAGGGAAAGGAGAGAGAGAGGAGAGAGAGGAGAGATAGAGGAGAGATAGAGGAGAGAGAGACAGAGAGGGAGAGGGGAGAGAGAGGAGCTAGGGAGAGGAGATAGAGAGGAGAGAGAGAGGAGAGACAGAGGAGAGAGAGAGAGAGAGGGAAGAGATAGAGGAGAGATAGAGGAGAGAGAGAGGAGAGATAGAGGAGAGATAGAGAGAGGGAAGAGATAGAGGAGAGAGAGAGAGGAGAGATAGAGGAGAGAGAGAGAGAGGAGAGATAGAGGAGAGAGAGAGAGGGAAGAGATAGAGGAGAGAGAGGAGAGATAGAGGAGAGAGAGACAGAGAGGGAGAGGGGAGAGAGAGGAGCTAGGGAGAGGAGATAGAGAGGAGAGAGAGAGAGGAGAGACAGAGGAGAGAGAGAGAGAGGGAAGAGATAGAGGAGAGATAGAGGAGAGAGAGAGAGAGGGAAGAGAGAGGAGGGAGAGGGGAGAGGGAGAGAGAGAGGAGAGAGATAGAGGTAAATATATATTATGTATACTAAATATATATATATATATATTTATATATTTAATATGTATAAAAATATATATAATTAATGTATGAATATACAATAAAAAATAATATACTAAAAACATTACCACTGGCGGTTCACAACGAAAACCGCCACTATAAATGATTTCTACTGGCGGTTGTCATAGAGAACCGCCAGTAGAAATGGCCTCCACAGTTTGTGGATGGCATTTCTACTGGCGGTTGTCATAGAGAACCGCCAGTAGAAATATCTCCTATATAAAGGAGCGCGCGCGGGCCGAAAAATTTTCGCTAAGTCTGGCGCCCTGTCTTTCCATCTTCCCGCCGTCAGGCTGCCAAAAATTCGCCCGGCGATTTTCTCCGCCGTGCACCGCCGTCGTTCACGCCGTCGTCCACGCCGTCGTCCCCGCGCTGTAGGTATGTTCTTCTCTCTCTCTCTCTCCCTTTCTTCGACTATGATCGCTCGGGCATGCGCGCCGCCGCCGCCGCCGTGCAAGCGCCGCCGCCGTGCAGAGAGAGAGAGAGGGAGAGAAGTTAGAGGGAAGAGAGAGGAGGAAGAGGGAAGAGAGGGAGACCCTGCGCGCGTCTCTGCAGAGAGAGAGAGGGAGAGAAGATAGAGGAGGGAGAGGGAAGAGAGAGGAGAGGACCTCTCCCTCCTCTCTCTTCTCTCTCCCTCCCTCCCTCCACTCTCTTTCCTCTCTCTTCTCTTTCCGTCTCTCTCCGGAGAGAGAGGGAAAGAGAAGAGAGAGGAAAGAGAGTGGAGGGAGGGAGAGAGAGAGAAGAGAGAGGAGGGAGAGGGAGTGTATATATAGGAAAGAGAGTGTAAGGGGAGAGAGAGAGGAGAGAGGGGGAAAGGGAAGAGAGAGGAAAGAGAGGGAGAGGGAGGGAGGGAAGAGAGAGGAAAGGGAGGGAGATTAGAGAGAGAGAGAGGAGAGAGCAATGGAAAGCATGTTTTTTTCCATCGTATTCAATTGTAAACAACATATTCTATTGTATTCTATTGTAAACAACGTATTTCATTGTAAACAACGTATTCCATTGTAAAATGTAGACTAGATTCACTAGTAAACTACGTATTCCATTGTAGTACTATTAGCTAGTGAAATTAGAAGACGACGTACGACACACTTGCGTTGTTTCGATTAAGAGCAACTCATCTGAACCCCACTTGACCAGAGCGAGTTCTCTCTCCCTCTCTCTCTATACGTTCTATACGACTCTCCATCTCCCTCTCTCCCTCTCTATACGTCCTATACGACTCCTCCTCTCTCCCTCTCTCTCTCTATACGTTCTATACGACTCCTCCTCTCTCTCTCTATACGTTCTATACGACTCTATACGTCCTATACGACTCCTCCTCTCTCCCTCTCTCTCTCTATATGTTCTATACGACTCTCCATCTCCCTCTCTCCCTCTCTATACGTCCTATACGACTCCTCCTCTCTCCCTCTCTCTCTCTCTATACGTTCTATACGACTCCTCCTCGATAAGGGTTAGGGTATTTGTTAATACGAATTTAATTATTGCTTATGTTAATATGTAGCTCAATGAGTTCTCCAACCAAGGACCAAGGATTAGGGCCCGACCACATGGACAAGAGTGTTGCTCAAGAAGAATCCAGCAGTGAAGGATATGAAACGCCTAGCGACCCTTTTCCTATCACTAGGATAGATAGGGCCGCTGCGCGTGAGTTGCAACGTGACCCTACTTATGATCCACAAGAACATGAGGTAAATTACACATCCTTAATTTCGTGTGTGTACCTAATTAATTAGCTGATTTCACAATGTCTATTACACATGCATGATTTCTTGTGCATTTTATTACATGAATAGGAGGTCTTGTCTGAATTTCGTGCGATGCTCGAAAAAGCTGCGGCACAATACCAAGACGCACGGAACCGATCCAAGGCGCACCGGAACCGACCCAAGGCGCACCGGAATCGACCGAGACAACCACCGAGACGTCAAGGAAAAGGAAGCAGAGCGATCGGAACAGAGGTGACAGAGGGCTAAACAAGTTTCCTGACAAGACATATAAAATCACAAACGTGAGCTCGAATGGTCAGCCCCTAGCTCCAGAAGAGGCACTGCCTAAGTTTCGGAATGCACTTGGGTTCTTAGTTAGAGATAATCTTGACATCACAATCCGACAGTGGAGAGATGTATCAGATGATGTCAAGAATCAAATGTGGAATAAGCTAGTAACGAGGTTCGTTTTGCCTGGGGGTTCAGAAGAACTCGTGAAAAAATACACGATGAAGCAGTTTGCAATAAATTTCCGAAACGGGAGGTCTGAGATGAATACAAAGTTTGCAAAGAAAGGCCTAGACCCGACGAAAAAATATAAAATCTCAGCAGGTCAGTGGGCAGTATTTCTAGAGCAGAGGAGCAGCCTTGATTTCATATCGCTAAGTGAGGCAAATTCAGAACTGTCTAAGAAGAACAAATACCGCCACCACCTTGGCACAGGTGGTTACAAGCGTCAGGTTCCTAAATGGAGACAAGAAGACGCGGAGAAGAAGGCTGCAGGGTTGCCGACGCTGTCCGAGCAACTCGGTGAAAGGACAGCTAATTGGATCCGTGCTAGAAAACCAAGGGAAACTGAGTCTGGTGTATCTTTTGATGATCCCAATGTCGAAGAAGCGGCAAAAAACATATATGCAATTGCAGCTAAGCAGAGCGAAGGAACATTTAAGCCGCAAAGGGAGAAAGACATTCTAACGACTGGTCTCGGTAACCCTGAGCATCCTGGTCGTGTACGAGGAATATTATCTAAGGAAGGATGGAAGGAAGGATTCAGACCACAATGGGAAGGTCTGTACAAGAAACGTGATCGATACAAGGAAGAGATGGCAAATTATTTTAAGGAGGAGGCCAAGAAAGAGTTCAAAGACCTGATGTCTGAAATGCTATCGAATCCTCCTCCAGAATTGATGCAGCAATTGGCGATGGCGAGTGCGATGTCTGTTCAACAAATGACCACTCCAAAGATGCAAATAATTCCAGCAGCTCAAACGCCGGCTGCCACCGAGGGTACGACCATCCCAAGCTCTGTCGCATCAACGGGAAATAAGGTCCGCTATCCAGTTGATGACATCACAAGGCCTGTGGCATGCACACTAGTTATAAGATATGGTATTAACAATCAGCGTGCAAGGAAAGTAGCCACAGGCCTTGCGATCCCAGGACGCAAGTTCCATGGAAACGACATTCCAGAAGAATATTGTAGGGTAGAAGTGACGACAGTCGTCCAAGGATACGAGGACGACATGCTAGACATCCCTGGGCCCGAAGGTATCGAGACACTTGGACAAGCTATCAAGAATTTTATCCTTTGGCCTCGAAGGGATGTCGAATTGCTTGATTGGTCGAATTCGTCGCAGGCCCAACCGTCTCCGCCTTCTCAAATTGCTGTTCCTATTGTACATCCATCATCACCTCCTCAAACTTCACATGCTGCTCCTCATCCTCTTTCTGACCCTCCTTCTCCTCATCCTCATGGTGGCCCACCGTCTCCGCCACATACATCGCCCTTCAGGGATCCACCTTCTCCACAGCCATCTCCACGACCATCTAAAGTTTCTATACCAAAAGTAGTGTCCCCGTATGATAAGAAAAAGAAGAGTAAATCCACTGCTGGCACTGTTCGTTTTTTGAAAGGGATTGGACGGAGCCTCACGTCAGACAATGTTGATTTGGCCGATCTCGAGGAGTCCGCAAAAAAGGCTGAGGCAATGGCCGCAAAGATAAAGAAGCCAACTAAGGCAGATTATAAAAACGTGCCTAAAAAATATGTGCCGGGCAGACCACTACTCACTTTTGAGAAACTAAGGAAGGTCCCGGCTAATATTAAAAGGTTGCATGATTGGTACATGCGGGCATCTTCAGTTGGCATCGACACCATCAGTGTTAATATACCAGCCCATGCTTTTATTGGTTCAAATCAAAAAGCCGTTGTTACATTCGAAGACATGTGGTTAATGATGAACCTTCAGAGACTCGACGTGCAACTTGTAACCATATTTGCATTGTAAGTGTCACTCATACTCCATATATATGTGTTATTATTAGTGAGTTGTATAAATTTTCAATATCTGACATGCACGTGTGCGTTGCAGAATGCAACATGATCAGCAGGAGATCCTTTATGGTACCAATCCCAATGCTAGTGCCAGTAAAAGGGTTGGGTATCTCAACCCAATAAAGATATGCGAGGATAACCACACTTTTAGAATCGGAAAAGGCAACGAAGCATTATAGGGGCTAACAGACGAAGAAATTGAGGTGCGTATCCAGGATCTGAAGAAGGATTTTGAAGCAAGATACGCCACCTACATAGGACACGCAATGCTTCAATTTCAAGACAGGGAATCCATAGTGGCCCCGTACAACTTTAAGTAAGTGTGATTTTGCATAAATAAAATTAATAATTTCAATACACATGTATCACAAGTTTGATTCGTACAGGGACCACTGGATATGCTTCTTCATTTATCCTAAGGTTGGAAAGGTGCTGGTGCTCGACTCCTTGCACACCGAGCCTTCGGCCTATTCAAAATTCCTCAGCATCTTAGAGCTGTAAGCCTTTTCTATGCATGCATACTTATATCGATGAGAATTGTAGAATAACATGGTGATTCTATTTGAGATCACAGGGCATTTAGGTTTTATAAGTTTCAAGGTGGAAAGTACGACACGTCCAAAAAAGGCGTGCCACTAGACATCCATTATAACTGGCCGGTAAGTATGTGAATTTATGAATACATATCATACATGTACGTACATAGGACAATGTTGCAACTAAATAACCAATCTCCCGTTATGTAGTACCACAAGCAACCACCCGGATCGGTCCTATGTGGGTTCTACGTGTGCGAGTTCATGAGAATGAACGGACGATACATCACGAACCCTGGCAAGGTATTATTAGTAATAGTCACGTATGTATTTATGTCATTAAAGATGCAAATGTGTTATTATTGAGTATAAATAGATGATGTTTATAAACTTCCTTTACAGCAATTTCAACAAGGAAGCCCGGAGAACTTGACTGAAGGTGCATTGTATGGCATAGTTGAGGACCTGTGCACATTCATATTGAAAGAGGTCATTCCCGCAGAAGGGAAATATCACGATGCTTCCGGAACATTAGCTTTGCCAGAGTTTAGAATACTAACAGAAATTAGTAGACTATCTCTTAGCCGAGATAGTTATTAGAGCTTAAGTGAAAACTTTGATGTATATAATGTGTGATGCATACATGGTTGTAAACAAGACTTTGATGTATATAAATGTATGATAGAATTTAATTCCATGTTGCTTTTAATATCAATATATATATATATATATGTTTTGTGTGTGTAAATATATATAAATTTCAGTACTGATTGAAAATTTAAAAAAAGGCGGGAAAACTTTCCACTGGCGGCTAAATAAAACAAACCGCCAGTGGAAATGCTATTTCCACTGGCGGTTTTCTTTATAAAACCGCCAGTGAAAATAGCATTTCCACTGGCGGTTGCTTAAGAAAACCGCCAGTGAAAATAGATTTTCCACTGACGGTTCTAGAATAACCGCCAGTGGAAATGACGATTTCCACTGGCCCCTAGCACTGGCGGCACTGAAAAGCGCCAGTGAAAACGTCTCTAGAACCGCCACTATAGATGCTGTGTGTACTAGTGGTAAACATGGATAAGATAAATAGAAAGCTAGTCAATCCTTAGGTTTGAATCATGTTGTGCGGGATTGTAAGTTCTCATGTGAATAGGATATAATAAGTCATAGGACACTTACCTTCACCAAACTACTGCTTAGAGTCGTCACCTTGTAGAACTCAAAGAGCTTGATCTCTTGGTCACTGAAGTTTTGTCGTCGATTCCTCGGAGCTCAAAAACAGATCACGTTCTATTCGCGACACGCAACAAACACGAAAAGGCAGAAGCAAACAAACATATACACACATAAAAACATTACACGATACAATTGAAAACATTACAAAAACATGCAACATTAGATAGAGCTCGCTTCTACGGTCACGCGAGAAAAAGAAACGCGTAAATCAGAGCTGCGGTTGAGAATTCATAACTTTTGGAAGATTTGCGTGATTAACACGTAAAACTATATTTTAAGTTTATTTTAATTAATATAAATTATTTGCGGAAGATATTTGAGATAAAGGTCTAATTTAGATTTAATCTAAATTATATTTAATTCGAAATCATATTTTAAAACTATACAAATTTTATTTATAAAACATTACGTGAAACTCGTAACATTAGAATAATTAATTTTAGAAAAGGTACGACATACGAGAACTATTAATTAATTAGATGTTGTGTTTGCACTAAATTATATCCTATACGAGCACCAAGGGCTTCGTTGAGGGCCTGTACGAGGCTTCGACTTGCCTTGCTGGGGCTGGTCCGCTGGTGCATGTGTCCTTGACAGGGGCCCGCGCGGGGGTGGTGGGGGCCACAGCTAGATGGGCGTATGCCGAGGCGTAAGAGACGATGGCTGCGCGATGGAGGGGTAGAGAGAGAAGGGGAGGAGGAAAGAGGAAGAGAGGGAAAAATTTAGGGTAATTTAAGACCAACTTTTTTGCAATTTAGTTTTTTGGGTTTTTTTTGCACAATTATACCTTTTACAGTTTCGTTTCAAAAATTGAACCCTTGGCTCAGCGCCATCATCATTGGCGCCTAGGTTCTGTGTGTCGGCGCCAATTTTTTTGGCGTGCATATGTCAGATTCAGGGCCACGGTGAAACTGACGTGGCGCGTACCTCGGCACCGTAGATCTCGGCGCCGAGGTAGGCGCCATGGATCTCGGCGCCTGGTAGGCGCCAATATCTACGACGCCGAGGTACGTGTCTATAAATTGGCCCCTTCAGCCGTCAGTTTTTGTGCTCATTTCTATTCTTCGAAGCGAGAGACATCAACCTAAATTGTAGGATGTCTAGCGTGGTAAACCTGCTAAACAAAGGTAAACGTTGTATTAAATTACATTTTGTGAGTCTATTATATTTGTGATTCTTATATATCTTATCGAAATTTAGTAAGGGTCCTTTGACCGGAACTGCCTTTGACCCACTGCCTTTGCTAGCTGGTGTTCCAGTGCCTATATATTTTTGTGGTGATCCTTGCGAGGTTGACAAGTCTGAGGATCATGACACCTATCGACAGAGGTATTGGATGTGTGCTAACTATGCATTTGAGCCAACGATTGTTCAATGCCGAATGAATTTAATGGTGAGAATAATCTTTTAATATGTTAACAATTTGAAGACTCGAAGTGGTTCATATTTTCTTTGCCTACTAATCGTTGCATGTTTTGTAGACTCCTCCATCGCTTTGTGATTTTGAGCAGTGGATTGACAAAGAAATCTCACAGAAAGACAAGAAGTGGTTGGAGAATCTTAAAAAGTGGGATACAGAGGACAAAGAAAGGATAGAGAAAATACGAGAGGGGCTTGCTGCCGAGCAACAACGGGTAGACGAGCAGTAAATGAGGCGTGTTGCTGATGCTGGAAAGAGGAGAAGAAGCTTGAGCGTGCACATCGTGCAAAGGAAGCAATGGAGGAGAACCCTGATGCATTTCGCAAGGGCAAATGGTCCCGTTGCACTCAGTAGTCTAGGTGCTTATTTGATGTTATGTAGTAATGAACTTCTTATTCTGCATTATTTAGTGTCGAACAATGTTATTTGATAATGAACTACTTTAAAATTGATGAAGACGACTTAAAAAAGCAATTGATGAACAATTATGGATTCAAATTGGACTTTGAAAACAATTGATGAAGACGACTTAAAGCAATTGATAAATAAAATCAACACACTTAAAGAAATTGATACAAAAGAGTTTTCTAATAGTGCTCCCACATTCCAAATTGTGTGGACCCTTCTCCACAGTATCTTCCCATTGTTGTTGCCTACTGTGGCTGCGGTGGAGAAGTTGGAGGACCAACATTCTTGCTGTGACAAGGGCAGCAACAATATGGATCTGAGCATACTTGCACCTGTGAACCACCTCCATTGTTGTTGTCTCTATCTTCCTCATCATTTATGTTGTTTACTTCACTCTCTAGATCAAATATCCTATTCTGTAGGTAGGATATGTATTCCGCATGCGGAAAATCGGACGAGGATCTACCCAACGAGTGAACCCACAATTTTCCTTGACCAATGAATGTTGTATAAATGTTTATAGTTAGTTTCACAAAAAAACAAAATCATATAGAACAAAGGATTATAATTAATTTTTACATATGCATAAGGACATCTGAAGAAACGTCGACCTCCATCAACCCCCCTCGACGAACATCTGCACCAAGCAATCCTCACCATGCATGCACTTCGGCCAATCTTCTCTCCTGTTATCGTAAGACCTAAGTCTAACCTCTTTGTTGGAATTTCTTTTACTTTGAACTGGAAAGTTAAAAACCGCCTCTTCAAAAAAATCTGGACCAAGAGGGCCATCGAAACACATTGGAGGTAACTTCCCTCCATCCTTTCGTCTCTCATTTCCCACATCCTTGCCCCTAGAAGACACTGAAGACATTTGTATTGCACAATGAAGCAAATGTACAAAGGATCATGTATATATAGGCTAAAGGATAGGTAGTGTAATGGATTCTGAAAAAGGTTATGTATAGGCTCTGAAAAGGCTACAAGTCACTCTGAAAAGGCTATGTACAGGTTCTGAAAAGGCTAAATGTAACAGCGACAATGTACAATATTATTGCTCCTAAAAAGGCTACGAAATGGATTTGAAAAGGCTACATGCCATACTCATAATATAGGATATTGATGCTTCTAAAAAGGCTATGTAATATCTCTGAAACGGCTACATGTAACAGCGACATTGTAGGATATTATTGTTCTTGAAAAGGCTACGAAATGGATCTGAAAAGGCTAGATGCCATACTCATAATATAGGATATTGATGCTTCTGAAAAGGCTATGTTATAGCTCTAAAAAGGCTAGGTGACATATTCACAGTTTTCACAAAATTTTGGCAGAGTTTTCCTTGTTTATTATCAATCCAACATATACACATACATAAGCATATAACATACAAGTGCCTATAAGTTTAAAAAATTCCAAACAAGCTCATAAAAGTCCAAACAAGTGTATAATAGTCCATAGAGTTCATACAAGTCCATAAAAAGGCCATTCAAGTCCGTAGAGGCCAAACAAGTCCATTACAAGTCTTGTCTAGTGCGTACGCTAGATAACAACTCCATACAGTCCATACCAGCCCAAACAAAGTCAACGTCTCCTAGTCTTACCCTTACCTAAAGCGTCGATGCCTGGAGTGTAACGTTGTGGAGAGCGGTGTCGCCTACGATGTTCTGGTTGTAATGGTTGCGTCGAAGGAGCCCACTGAAGCTGTGAAGGTCCGATCTCGTCCTGATCGTAGTCCAAGCCAACGCCCAGTCCTGTGGACGGCGTTGTTGTGTGGCTATACGATGGTACATGAACGTCATGTGTAACATTGGTCCTGCAGCCACAACGAGCAGCAGCTCCACGTAGGCGCATAGATAAACGCTTCACGCTAAAGACATATTGAAAGGTAAATGTGCCCTTGGGCCATTTCTATAAATGTTTTGGTGATTAGATGCCCAACACATATTGTTTTGGTTGATATGTGCTAAATGTTAAAGAGATGCAAGCCAAGAATCAAGGTATGACTCTAGCCTTAGTGAATTGTTTTTGGTACTAACATATTCCTCTAAGTGCTAAGAACCTTGTCAAATCAAATGAGATTGGATTGGAGAAGTTTGGCTAAGTCCAGCCAGACTTGTATCAGCCTGCGATGCATCGGACTGTCCGGTGCCTAGGCTGGCTCAGCGACGAACTCACTGCTCTCGGGAATCGTCGAGGACGCCACAGCTAAAATTCACCGGACTATTCGGTGTGCACTGGACTGTCCGGTGAGCCAACAACATCCGTGCCAATGGTCGGTAGCGCGATCGACGCGCAATCAACGGGTGACGCGTGGCCAGAGCCAACGGTCACTAGGCCGCACCGGACTGTCCGCTGTGCACCGGACAGTGTCCGGTGTGCCAAGTGGACCAAGGGTTCAACGGTCGGCTTCGCCAAACAAGGAAAGAAATCGTGCACTGTTCATGTCCGGTGCGCCATCGGACAGAAGGCAAGAATTGCCTACCAAATGGAGATCCATCGGCTCCTAACTGCCTTGGGGCTATAAAAGGGACCCCTAGGCGCATGGAGCACAATACCAAGCCTCCATTGAACATCCTAAGACTCCTAGACTCCGCAAGCATGCATCCAGATCGTTGTGACTGAGATTTGAGCACTTGTTGAGTTGAAAACTCTCTGCGCTGTGTTTATGTGCTCGTTTCTTGACTTGCGTGCGTGTCGTTGTTGCGACTCTAGCTTTTGCGTGTGTTTATTTCCCTCCCTTACTCTTGTGGTTTTCATTGTGATCAACATTGTAAGGGTGAGAGTCTCCAACTTGTGGAGATTCCTCACAAAGAGAAAACATCTGCTAAGGAAGAAAACTGTGGTATTCAAGTGGATCATTGGATCACTTGAAAGGGGTTGAGTGCAACCCTTGTCCAGTGGGACGCCACAACGTGGAAGTAGGCAAGTGTTCTACTTAGCAAACCACGGGATAAAAATCACCGTGTCTTCTGTTTTTATTCGTGTACGATTCTCTCTCTTCTTCTACTCACTTGATATTTGCTCTAAGTTTAATACTCATTTTGTGAAGAGAAACTAAGTGAAGAAGTCATCTCTTTCTCTCTAGACATAATACCTTGGTTTTGATTCCACTAACACTTCATAAACCAAGTTTGTGCTATTTAGTGTTGATTTTTATAGGATCACCTATTCACCCCCTATAGGTGCTCACACATATTAGTTTACAACATATCTAAGCTATAATCATAACAAGCTAAAGGCTATAAACGCTGCAGGTAGGCTTACCTCCAAAAAGCTATGCATGTTGTTGTCGCCCACAGTCAAAAGCTGGCGATCAATGTCCTATACCAAGCATCTCAATGTGTTACCCTGTACAACACAATTTGCATCAAACATACACTTGATACATGTCTAGTATTAAAATTGAGTAAAACTTACCACTCGATCCAAGATGGGTACCGCCTCCACTTGGGTTCCTAGTCTAGTGGACTGGTCGTACTCTGTGTCTTCATCATCGGAAGAATCAATGTTAGTGTAGTCATCCGCTGTCCACTGCTGGCGAAGCTTACAACGAGTCGCACCCTGGTACCAAGCTTGGTACCGCCTGAAAGTCGCCTAGAGGGGGGGGGGGTGAATAGGGCGAATCTGAAATTTATAAACTTAAGCACAACTACAAGCCGGGTTAGCGTTAGAAATATGAACGAGTCCAAGAGAGAGGGCGAAAAACAAATCACATGCAAATAAAGAGTGAGACACAAGGATTTGTTTTACCGAGGTTCGGTTCTTGCAAACATACTCCCCGTTGAGGTGGTCACAAAGACCGGGTCTCTTTCAACCCTTTCCCTCTCTCAAACAGTCACTTAGACTGAGTGAGCTTCTCTTCTCAATCAAACGAGACACAAAGTCCCCACAAGGACCACCACACAATTGGTGTCTCTTGCCTTGGTTACAATTGAGTTGATCACGAGAAAGAATGAGAAAAAGAAGCAATCCAAGCGCAAGAGCTCAAATGAACACAAGTAACTCTCTCACTAGTCACTATTTGATTGGGAGTGATCTATGGACTTGGGAGAGGATTTGATCTCTTTGGTGTGTCTTGTATTGAATGCTATAACTCTTGTAAGGTGTGGGAAGTCAGAAAACTTGGATGCAATGAATGGTGGGTGGTTGGGGGTATTTATAGCCCCAACCACAAAACTAGCCGTTTGGTGAAGGCTGCTGTCGCATGGCGCACCGGACAGTCCGGTGCACCACCGGACACTGTCCGGTGTGCCTGCCACGTCACCAAACCGTTGGATTCCGACCGTTGGAGCTTCTGTCTTCTGGGCCACCGGACAGGCACTGTTCACTATCCGATGCCCCATCTGGCTCTGCTCTGACTCTGGCGCGCACTGTAGCGCATTTAATGTCTTCTGCAGACGACCGTTGGCGCGAAGTAGCCGTTGCTCCGCTGGCACACCGGACAGTCCGGTGCCCCACCGGACAGTCCGGTGAATTATAGCGGAGTGGCTCCCAGAATTCCCGAAGGTGAGCAGTTTGGAGTTGGAGTCCCTGGTGCACCGGACACTGTCCGGTGGCACACCGGACAGTCCGGTGTGCCAAACCAGGGCACACTTCGGCTGACTTTTAGCTCTCTAAATTTGAATCCTTTTTTGGTCTTTTTATTGGTTTGTTGAGAACCTTTGGCACCTGTAGAACTCATAATCTAGAGCAAACTAGTTAGTCCAATTATTTGTGTTGGGCAACTCAACCACCAAAATCAATTAGGAAAAGGTGTAAGCCTATTTCCCTTTCAATCTCCCTCTTTTTGGTGATTGATGCCAACACAAACCAAAGCAAATATAGAAGTGCATAATTGAACTAGTTTGCAGAATGTAAGTGCAAAGGTTACTTAGAATTGAACCAATAAATTTTCATATGATGCGCATGGATTGATTTCTTTATTTTTAACATTTTGGACCATGCTTGCACCACATGTTTTGTTTTTGCAAATACTTTTGTAAATTATTTTCAAAGTCCTTTTGCAAATAGTCAAAGGTAGATGAGTAAGATTTTGAGAAGCATTTTCGAGATTTGAAATTTTCTCCCTCTGTTTCAAATGCTTTTCCTTTGACTAGACAAAACTCCCCCTCAATAAAATCCTCGTCTTAGTGTTCAAGAGGGTTTTAGATATTAGTTTTGAAAGGGTTATACCAATTTGAAGTTCTATAAAAAATAAGATACCGATTGAAAAATCACCAATTGAAAGATTTTTTTAACTCAAATTTTTGAAAATTGGTGGTGGTGCGGTCCTTTTGCTTTGGGCTAATACTTTCTCCCCCTTTAGCATGAATCGCCAAAAACGGATACTTGATTGAAATATAAGCCCTTCTACTTTCTGTCCCTATGGTAAATAACATAAGAGTGAAGATTATACCAAATTTGGAGAGTTGTGTGGAGCGACGACGAAGGGTGAGTAATTTGATGGAGTGGAGTGGAAGCCTTTGTCTTCACCGAAGACTCCAATTCCCTTTCAATCTATGACTTGGTTTGAAATACACTTGAAAACACATTAGTCATAGCATATAAAAGAGATATGATCAAAGGTATATTAATGAGCTATGTGTGCAAAATATCAAAAGAAATTCCGAGAATCAAGAATATTTAGCTCATGCCTAAGTTTGTTAAATGTTTGTGCATCTAGTGGCTTGGTAAAGATATCGGCTAATTGTTCTTTAGTGTTAATATATGCAATCTCGATATCCCCCTTTTGTTGGTGATCCCTTAGAAAATGATACCGAATGGCTATGTGTTTAGTGCGGCTATGTTCAACGGGATTATCCGCCATGCGGATTGCACTCTCATTATCACATAGAAGAGGAAATTTGGTGAATCTGTAACCATAGTCCCTAAGGGTTTGCCTCATCCAAAGCAATTGCGCGCAACAATGGCCTGCGACAATATACTCGGCTTCGGCAGTAGAAAGAGCTACAGAATTTAGCTTCTTTGAAGCCCAAGACACCAGAGACCTTCCCAAGAACTGGCAAGTCCCTGATGTGCTCTTTCTATTAATTTTACACCCCGCCCAATCGGCATCCGAATAACCAATTAAATCAAATGTGGATCCCCGAGGGTACCAAAGGACAAACTTAAGAGTATAAACTAAATATCTCAAGATTCGTTTTACGGCCCTAAGGTGAGCTTCCTTAGGATCGGCTTGGAATCTTGCACACATGCATACGGAAAGCATAATATCCGGTCGAGATGCACATAAATAGAGTAAAGAACCTATCATCGACCGGTATACCTTCTGGTCTACGGATTTACCTCCCGTGTCGAGGTCGAGATGCCCATTAGTTCCCATGGGTGTCTTGATAGGCTTGGCATCCTTCATCCCAAACTTGTTTAGAATGTCTTGAGTATACTTTGTTTGGCTAATGAAGGTGCCCTCTTGGAGTTGCTTCACTTGAAATCCTAAGAAGTACTTCAACTCCCCCATCATTGACATCTCGAATTTTTGTGTCATGATCCTACTAAACTCTTCACATGTAGATTCGTTAGTAGACCCAAATATGATATCATCAACATAAATTTGGCATACAAACAAATCATTTTAAGTGTTTTAGTAAAGAGAGTAGGATCAGCCTTTCCGACCTTGAAGCCATTAGTGATAAGAAAATCTCTTAGGCATTCATACCATGCTCTTGGGGCTTGCTTGAGCCCATAAAGCGCCTTAGAGAGTTTGTAAACATAGTTAGGGTACTCACTAACTTCAAAGCCGGGAGGTTGCTCAACATAGACCTCTTCCTTGATTGGTCCATTTAGGAAGGCACTTTTCACGTCCATGTGGTAAAGCTTAAAGCCATGGTAAGTAGCATAGGCAAGTAAAATGCGAATTGACTCAAGCCTAGCTACGGGTGCATAGATTTCACCAAAATCCAAACCTTCGACTTGTGAATATCACTTGGCCACAAGTCGGGCTTTGTTCCTTGTCACCACACCATGCTCATCTTGCTTGTTGCGGAAAACCCACTTGGTTCCTACAACATTTTGGTTAGGACGTGGAACTAAATGCCATACCTCATTCCTAGTGAAGTTGTTGAGCTCCTCTTGCATCGCCACCACCCAATCCGAATCTTGTAGTGCTTCCTCTACCCTATGTGGCTCAATAGAGGAAACAAAAGAGTAATGTTCACAAAAATGAGCAACACGAGATCGAGTAGTTACCCCCTTTTGAATATCGCCGAGGATGGTGTTCATGGGGTGATCTCGTTGTATTGCTTGGTGGACTCTTGGGTGTGGCGGTCTTGGAGCTTGTTCATCTTCCTCTTCTTGATCATGGGTATCTCCCCCTTGATCAAAGCTCTCCTCTTGAGGTGGCTCATCTTCTTGATCTTCTCCTTCATCATCTTGAGCCTCATCCTCATCTTGAGTTGGTGGAGATGCTTGCATGGAAGAAGATGGTTGATCTTGTGCTTGTGGAGGCTCTTCGGATTCCTTAGGACACACATCCCCAATGGACATGTTCCTTAGCGCAACACACAGAGCCTCTTCATCATCTAGCTCATCAAGATCAACTTGCTCTACTTGAGAGCCGTTAGTCTCATCAAACACAATGTCACAAGAAACTTCAACTAGTCCAGTGGACTTGTTAAAGACTCTATATGCCCTTGTGTTTGAGTCATATCCTAGTAAAAAGTCTTCTACAGCCTTAGGAGCAAATTTAGATTTTCTACCTCTTTTGACAAGAATAAAGCATTTGCTACCAAAGACTCTAAAATATGAAACATTGGGCTTTTTACCGATTAGGAGTTCGTATGATGTCTTCTTGAGGATTCGGTGTAGATATAGCCGGTTGATGGCGTAGCACGTGTTGTTGACCGCCTCCGCCCAAAACCGATCCAAAGTCTTGTACTCATCAAGCATGGTCCTTGCCATGTCCAATAAAGTTCTATTCTTCCTCTCCACTACACCATTTTGTTGTGGAGTGTAGGGAGAAGAGAACTCATGCTTGATGCCCTCCTCCTCAAGGAAGCCTTCGATTTGTGAGTTCTTGAACTTCGTTCCGTTGTCGCTTCTTATCTTCTTGATCCTTAAGCCGAACTCATTTTGAGCCCGTCTCAAGAATCCCTTTAAGGTCTCTTGGGTATGAGATTTTTCCTGCAAAAAGAACACCTAAGTGAAGCGATAATAATCATCCACAATAACTAGACAGTACTTACTCCCACCGATGCTTATGTAAGCTATCGGGCCGAATAGGTCCATGTGTAAGAGTTCGAGTGGCCTGTCACTCGTCATGATGTTCTTATGTGGATGATGGACCCCAACTTGCTTCCCTGCTTGGCATGCGCTATAAATCATGTTTTTCTCAAAATGAACATTTGTTAGTCCCAAAATGTGTTCTCCCTTTAGAAGCTTGTGAAGATTCTTCATCCCAACATGGGCTAGTCGGCGGTGCCAGAGCCAACCCATGTTAGTCTTAGCAATTAAGCAAGTATCGAGTTTAGCTCTATTGAAATCAACTAAGTATAGCTGACCCTCTAATACTCCCTTAAAGGCTACTGAATCATCAGTTCTTCTAAAGACAGTAACACCTGTATCCGTAAAGAGACAGTTGTAGCCCATTTTACATAATTGAGAAACAGAAAGCAAGTTGTAATCTAAAGAATCTACAAGAAAAACATTGGAAATGGAATGGTCAGGTGATATAGCTATTTTACCCAATCCTTTGACCAAACCTTGATTCCCATCCCCGAATGTGATAGCTCGTTGGGGATCTTGGTTTTTCTCGTAGGAGGAGAACATCTTCTTCTCCCCTGTCATATGGTTTGTGCATCCGCTGTCGATGATCCAACTTGAGCCCCCGGATGCATAAACCTACAAAACAAATTTAGTTCTTGATTTAGGTACCCAAACGGTTTTGGGTCCTTTGACATTAGATACAAGAACTTTGGGTACCCAAACACAAGTGTTTGACCCGTTGTGCTTGCCCCCAACATACTTGGCAACTACTTTGCCGGATTTGTTAGTCAAAACATAGGATGCATCAAAAGTTTTAAATGAAATGTTAGAATCATTTGATGCAATAGGAGTTTTCTTCTTAGGAAATTTTGCACGGGTTGATTTCGTAGAGCTAGATGTCTCACCCTTATACATAAAAGCATGATTAGGGCCAGAGTGAGACTTCCTAGAGTGAATTCTCCTAATTTTGTGCTCGGGATAACCGACAGGGTACAAAATGTAACCCTCGTTATCCTGAGGCATGGGAGCCTTGCTCTTAACAAAATTAGACAATCTTTTAGGAGGGGCATTAGGTTTGACATTGTCTCCCTTTTGGAAGCCAATGCCATCCTTGATGCCAGGGCGTCTCCCACTATAGAGCATGCTTCTAGCAAATTTAAATTTTTCATTTTCTAAGTCATGCTCATTAATTTTGGCATTAAGTTGAGCTATGTGATAATTTTGTTTCTTAATTAAAGCTAGGTGATCATGAATAGCATCAACATTAATGTCCCTACATCTAGTGCATATGGAAACATGCTCAACGGTAGATGTAGAGGGTTTGCAAGATTTTAGTTCAACAATCTTAGCATGTAAAATGTCATTTTCACTTCTAAGATTGGAAATGGTAACATTGCAAACATCTAAGGTAGTGTTTGGTTGAGGAGCCAAGTAGAACGGAGCCGTTCCATCCCTGATTCTAGGAACGGAGCCGCTCTGTTCTGTGTTTGGTATTCTGGAACGGAGCGATTCTGTTTTTTGTTTGGTTGCAGAGTGAACGGAACGGAGCGTGACTGTGAGAGTGGGATTGGAACGGAGCGGCTCCGTCCCATTGATTTTTTGGAGCGGAATGGTTCCGGATCTGAGGAGAATATTCCCTAATTGGAGTCATTCCGTTCTAGTTACTTTGTAACCAAACAACAACAAAACTGGGACAGAACGGTTCCGTTCTACTTGGCTCTTCAACCAAACACTAGGTAAGTTCTTAGCCTTAGCAATCAATTTTTCATTTTCGTTTCTAAGGCTAGCAAGAGAAACATTCAATTCTTCAATCTTAGGAATAATCTAGCATTCTCATTTTTAAGGTTGGAAATTGAATCATCACAAACATTTGATTCAACCTTAGGAATTAATCTAGCATTCTCATTTTTAAGGTTGGCAATAATATCATGGCAAGTGCTTAGCTCACTAGATAATTTTTCACATTTTTCTACTTCTATAGCATAATCATTTTTAACCTTAACATGCTTCTTGTTTTCCTTAATTAGGAAGTCCTCTTGGGTGTCCAAGAGTTCATCCTTCTCATGAATAGCACTAATTAATTCATTCAACTTTTCTTTTTGTTGCATGTTTAGGTTGGCAAAAAGGGTGCACAAGTTATCCTCCTCGTCACTAGAATTGTCTTCATTACTAGAGGATGCATATTTAGTGGAGGATATTGATTTTACCTTATTCCTTTTGCCATCCTTTGCCATGAGGCACTTGTGGCCGACGTTGTGGAAGAGGAGTCCTTTGGTGACGGCGATGTTGGCGGCGTCCTCGTCGGAGGAGGAGTCGGTGGAGCTCTCATCGGAGTCCCACTCGCGGCACACATGGGCATCGCCGCCCTTCTTCTTGTAGTACCTCTTCTTTTCTCTCCTCTTTCCCTTCTTGTCATCGCCCCTATCACTGTCACTTGATAATGGACATTTTGCAATAAAGTGACCGGGCTTACCACACTTGTAGCAAACTTTCTTGGAGCAGGACTTGTAGTCTTTCCCCCTCCTTTGCTTGAGGATTTGGCGAAAACTCTTGATGATGAGCGCCATTTCCTCGTTGTCGAGCTTGGAGGCGTCGATGGGGACTCTACTTGGTGTAGAGTCTTCTTTCTTCTCCTCCGTTGCCTTGAATGCCATGGGTTGCACATCGGGTGTGGATGAGGCCCCTTGCTCGATGATTTTCTTGGAGCCTTTGATCATCAATTCAAAGCTCACAAATTTTCCTATCACTTCCTCGGGAGACATTAGCTTGTATCTAGGATCACCACGAATTAATTGAACTTGAGTGGGATTAAGAAATACAAGTGATCTTAGAATAACCTTGACCATCTCATGGTCATCCCATTTGGTGCTCCTGAGGTTGCGCACTTGGTTCACCAAGGTCTTGAGCCGGTTGTACATCGCTTGTGGCTCCTCCCCTTGGTGAAGCATGAACCGACCGAGCTCCCCCTCGATCGTCTCCCTCTTGGTGATCTTGGTCGCCTCGTCTCCTTCGTGCGCGGTCTTGAGCACGTCCCGAATCTCCTTTGCGCTTTTCAACCCTTGCACCTTATTATACTCCTCTTGACTTAGAGAGGCGAGGAGTATAGTGGTGGCTTGGGAGTTGAAGTGTTGGATTTGTTCGACCTCCTCCGAATCATAATCCTTGTCCCCTTCCTTTGGTACCTGCGCTCCATATTCAACAATATCCCATATACTTTTGTGGAGTGAGGTTAGGTGATGCCTCATTTTATCACTCCACATAGAATAAACTTCACCATCAAACATAGATGGTTTGCCTAGTGGGACAGAAAGTAATGGAGTGCGTTTTGAAATACGAGGATAGCGAAGGGGCATCTTACTATACTTCTTGCGCTCATGGCGCTTAGAAGTGACGGATGTCGATTCCGAGCCGGAGGTGGAGGGTGACGAAGAGTCGGTCTCGTAGTAGACCACCTTCTTCATCTTCTTCTTCTTGTCACCCTTCCGTTGGGACTTGATGGAGGAAGAGGATTCCTCCTTGTGCTTGTGGGCGAACTCCCTTGAGTGCGTTCTCCCCGAGCTTGCGGACTTGTCGTCGGTTCCGTGTTCCCTCTTGGCGGATGCTCCTGACATCACTTCAAGCGGTTAGGCTCTAATTAAGCACCGGGCTCCAATACCAATTGAAAGTCGCCTAGAGGGGGGGTGAATAGGGCGAATCTGAAATTTATAAACTTAAGCACAACTACAAGCCGGGTTAGCGTTAGAAATATGAATGAGTCCGAGAGAGAGGGCGAAAAACAAATCGCATGCAAATAAAGAGTGAGACACAAGGATTTGTTTTACCGAGGTTCGGTTCTTGCAAACCTACTCCCCATTGAGGTGGTCACAAAGACCGGGTCTCTTTCAACCCTTTCCCTCTCTCAAACGGTCACTTAGACCGAGTGAGCTTCTCTTCTCAATCAAATGGGACACAAAGTCCCCGCAAGGACCACCACACAATTGGTGTCTCTTGCCTTGGTTACAATTGAGTTGATCACGAGAAAGAATGAGAAAAAGAAGCAATGCAAGCACAAGAGCTCAAATGAACACAAGTAACTCTCTCACTAGTCACTATTTGATTGGGAGTGATCTATGGACATGGGAGAGGATTTGATCTCTTTGGTGTGTCTTGTATTGAATGCTATAGCTCTTGTAAGGTGTGGGAAGTCAGAAAACTTGGATGCAATGAATGGTGTGGTTGGGGGTATTTATAGCCCCAACCACCAAACTAGCCGTTTGGTGAAGGCTGCTGTCGCATGGCGCACCGGACAGTCCGGTGCGCCACCGGACACTGTCCGGTGTGCCTGCCACGTGACCAAACCGTTGGATTCCGACCGTTGGAGCTTCTGTCTTCTAGGCCACCGGACAGTCCGGTGGTGCACCGGACAGGCACTGTTCACTGTCCGGTGCTCCATCTGGCTCTGCTCTGACTCTGGCATGCACTGTAGCGCATTTAATGTCTTCTACAGACGACCATTGGCGCGAAGTAGCCGTTGCTCCGCTGGCACACCGGATAGTCCGGTGCCCCACCGGACACTGTCCGGTGCTACACCGGACAGTCCGGTGAATTATAGCGGAGTGGCTCCCAAAATTCCCGAAGGTGAGCAGTTTGGAGTTGGAGTCCCTGGTGCACCAGACACTGTCCGGTGGCACACCGGACAGTCCGGTGTGCCAGACCAGGGCACACTTCGGTTGACTTTTAGCTCTCTAAATTTGAATCCTTTCTCGGTCTTTTTATTGGTCTGTTGAGAACCTTTGGCACCTATAGAACTCATTATCTAGAGCAAACTAGTTAGTCCAATTATTTGTGTTGGACAACTTAACCACCAAAATCAATTAGGAAAAGGTGTAAGCCTATTTCCCTTTCACCGCCTATAGTCACTGTTGTTGTGCAACTCATCGTTTTCATGCACATTCTCCACAGCCAAATCCCACTCTTCAATAAAGTCTAGATGATGTTGATGAAATTCTGTTATCTTCTTTTGCTTCCGCCAGTCAAATCTACACACAAACCATATCATTTAAAGAACACAAAAGATTTACAAATGATTGATATTACGAAGTCAACTGAAATAATTGAATTTGTATATTGCAAACTTACTTGTGTAGCTCCTTAGAAGTTGGAATATCTTCAACCGACCATATCTGGTTCCTACCAAACTGCCTCTGAACCCTGTGTGGTAGGTGCCACTCAACATAGCAGAAACAGATCATAGGACATTGCATCCTATAGACTTCATCTTCGCTGTTGCATACTAAACTAAAGATCATCCCATCCAACTCAGGTGCGTTGTATGGTTGCCATGTGACCTCAAATAAATGAAGAAATCAATGTTAAGTTTAATGAAACAAATTTCATAATGATAAGATATAAATGTTGAGTACTTACGCTAGAGGCCGAGAGCGTGTCAAGCTCGTTCACATACTCCATATATGCCCTCTTAGCTCTAGCAAAAGGAGCTGCCACTTGGTCCCAAACATAAGCATACATCGGTCGAAGACGGTCATTTCCAACAATGTTCCATGGTCTAGGCTGGAACACACATGGTCGACCATCTGATATGTGAAACCACATCCATATATGGAGGAGGTAGACGCAACTGCCTACAGACGAAGAGGAGGAGGTATAACGACAAGCCTCACAAAGGTGCCGATACAAAAAAGAAAGCATGACAGAGGCCCAACTGTAGTGTCCAGCTGTATCCCAGTTAGTTAGACATGGGATGTACTTCCATGACGTGCAGTCGCCTGTTGCGTCTGGGAAGAGGATACAACCAAACATGTGCAGGATCCAAGCCCGACAGTAGAACTAGACTGTATCCGCATCAGCATTAGCAGGGCACACACCAAACGTCTGACGGAGCCATGTGATGCGTACTCTAGCAGTCCTATCAATGCCCTTAGCGGGAAGTTCTCTACCAAGAAAGGCCTCAACTCTAGCCCTCCAACCTTCAGAGTCACATTGTCCTATCACTGCTCTGCCAGAAACATCGAGTCCAAGTATCTTCTGTGTATCCTCTAATGTGACTGTCATCTCACCAAAAGGAAGATGAAAACTATGTGTCTCGGGCCGCCACCTACATAATTAAAAAACAATTTAGTGTAAACGAGCTCAATGATTCAAGAATAATGGTAAAACAATACCTGTCCACAAGTGCAGTAATGGCCGCCAAGTCAATAGTAGGCAACCCTCGGCGTAACTGGTACGATATTACATCTAGACCTGCTCGTCTGAGGTAAGGAGTGTACCTCTCGTCGAACAACATGTCTAGGAACCCATTGTGTGTCCTAGAACGAAGGATTGCTAGGTCCTACACGTAAAAAGGTTATATTAACAACAATATGTGTACAACAACAATTCTACAAAAGTAGTTACAATTGAATACCTGGCCTTCCGCCAGAAGGTGCCCCCGGTGGCTCTCGTCGTAGAACGGGTCGAGCAGGTGGAACTGTGCCATCATACAAAATCAAATTAATGTTAGTAAGTAATATGTACTTATTAAATAAAAAAGGTAATATAAAAATATTAAACAATACAAACCTCGCTAATCTGCCAACGACAAGTGCGTGAATTATGACCAAGTCTATCACACTTGCCACACTCAATTCGGGGTCGGTAAGAAATTGTGTTCTTCTTCCCCTCCTACTCCTACCAGCTACCTGATCCATAACCATCTTGTGCCTCGTCCTCTTCCTGGATCCACGCTTGGTCCAACGACTGCTTGGATTGGCGACATAATTTGGGCCGTCGTATGGAGGCCACTCACCCGGATCACGGTAAGGAATAAATCTTGGACTCCAAGTCAACACAAGCTTGTCAATAGTAAACTCTTGGGGTATCCTCCTCTCTAAGTCAAAGTTGCGAGCTCGGGCAGCTGCGACAAGATGAGAACATGGAAAATGGTACTGCCTCGGTGCCCCACAAGTACATGACAAGTCATTAAGGACAACCACATGCTTCCTGGACTCTTGTGACTCGCCGTCGGAAGTAGTACCATCTTGAAGGAATACCTCATATGTCCCTGACTGTAAGTCAAAACAATCAAAAGTGTGTGTGTTCGCCCTTTCCTTTGACTTCTCTAGAAAAGTCTTAGGTTTTGGTGTAGGATTACGGGGAGGCTACGCTAGCGCAACACAAAATTTTCAACCCCATAAAATCAAGAACTACTGCGGTTATAGGTCATGGAATTACCACTAGACGCGCAGAGCAGCGGAAGACGTCTCGATATAGACGAACGCGTCGAGCAGTGCCGTGCAGTCGTCGGCGTCCTTCACGTCCTCGCACGGTTCGTCCTAGTGCTCCAGATGCAGCACCTCCGAGGTATCCACACGTACAGGGAGGAAGCGCCGCGTACCGAACTGCTAGGTTCGCGACGGCGGCTTGGCGAGGGCGAGAGGCGAGCGACTACTCGTTTTCTGGTGGCGAATTAGGTTAAGCCTAACCGCGCCCCCGCCCCTCATTATATAGGTGTTATGGTGGGCTTCTGACACTGAGGCCCATCAGTAACCCTAAAGCCCAGTCTAATTTCGGATATAATCCGAGTTAGGCTTCCCTCCCCTTAAGTGTGTGACCCTATAGGTTCACGTACAAATAGACATAGCCCGAGTACTCTTACTTGGCCCAATAATTGACAACAGCCTCTAGCAAGACATGTCAACTCCTATGCGCACGTAAAGATCATATCAGACGAACTATTGCAACATTATGTACATGCTGTTCCCTTTGTCTCACGATATTTGGTCTGGCTCTAAGCTGACCTCTCTTTCTCGATACTGTGAATTGGAATCCTTTCAATGGTTAACTCTTAACCCTAGCACGGCCATGCATTTTTTGATCCAATCACTCGAGGGGCCCAGAGATATCTCTCTCACAAAGAGAGGGACAAATTCCATCTTGACTAACCATGCCTCACAGCATGCTTCCTGACAAACCCAAAACTACCTTTATAACTACCCAGTTACGAAATAGCGTTTGATAGTCCCTAAGTAAGTCAATTCACATCTTGAGAACATGCGACAATCTCAGGTCTAAGGATACAGTATTTATGTTGCAAAAAGATAACTATATTACAATATCTCACGTTGGGTCGGTCCAGCCTCATGTCATACATGCACCCACATTATTAGTTTAACATCTCCATGTTCATGACTTGTGAAATGTAGTCATCAACTAATACATGTGCTAGTCATCGACTCTAACTAGGGACATCATTTAGAATAACCATATAAGTAAAGAATCTCACAAACAATTCACATAATTGCTAATCAATACAAGGTGCCTTCCATGGATATTCAATAAAGCAATATATATATCATGGATACAAAGAAATATGCTCATCTCTATGATTATCTCTAGGGCATATTTCTAACAGTCTCCCACTTGCACTAGAGTTAATCTAGAAGATATCTAATACCCATAGATCTCATGTGTGCCTCATGCTTACGTTGTGGAAGAGGTTTTGTCAAAGGATCAGCAACATTCAAATCCGTATGTATTTTGCATATCTTTATCTCACCCCGCCTAACGAATTCCCGTATGAGGTGAAACTTCCGCAGTACGTGTTTGTTTTTCTGGTGGTTCCTTGGCTCCTTAGCTTGCGCAATAGCCCCATTGTTGTCACAGTAGAGGTTCAATGGACTAGATGCATTAGGAAACACACCAAGCTCGATAAGGAACTTTCTTATCCAAACACCTTCCTTCGCAGATTCAGAAGCTGCAATGTACTCGGCTTCTGTTGTAGAATCAGTCACAGTCTCCTATTTGGAACTCTTCCAACTAACAGCACCACCATTTATTGTGAACACAAAACCTGATTGCGATTTTAACTCGTCTGGGTCAGTTTGGAAGCTAGCATCGGTGTAACCAGTTACAACGAGCTCCTCCTTACCCCCATATACCAGGAACATATCTTTAGTCCTTCTTAAGTACTTAAGAATGCCTTTTACCGCTGTCCAGTGACCCTCACCTAGATCAGCCTGGTACCTACTCGTAGCACTTATAGCGTATGAAACATCTGGGCGTGTACTTATCATGGCATACATGATTGATCCAATTACTGAGGCGTATGGTACCTTACTCATGCGCTCCCGCTCATTAGCCGTCGCAGGACATTGCATCTGGCTAAGGTGTATACCATGTGACATAGGTAAGAACCCTTTCTTGGACTGTTCCATGTTGAACCGTTTCAAAACCTTGTCAATGTACGTATCTTGACTTAATCCTATAAGCCTCTTCGACCTATCTCTATAGATCCTTATGCCCAAAATATATGCTGCTTCCCCTAAGTCCTTCATAGAAAAACTCTTTTTCAGTGAAGCTTTGACGGACTCCAGCATAGGAATGTCATTCCCAATCAATAATATGTCATCCACATACAAGATCAGAAATACAACAACGCTGCCACTTTCCTTCTTGTAAACACAAGCTTCTTCTTCATTTTGATGAAAACCAAGCCCTTTGACCACTTCATCAAAACAAATGTTCCAACTCCGAGATGCTTGCTTCAACCCATAAATGGATTTCTGAAGTTTGCATATCTTTCCAGCATTGATCGGATCGACAAAACCCTCGGGCTGTATCATATACATGTCCTCATCTAGGTTTCCATTAAGGAAAGCTGTTTTGACATCCATCTGCCAAATCTCATAATTGAAATATGAGGCAATAGCTAGAATGATCCGAATAGATTTAAGCATCGCTACTGGCGAGAATGTCTCGTCATAGTCAACTCCTTGAACTTGTCGAAAACCCTTTGCAACAAGTCGAGCCTTATAGATGTGAACATTTCCATCCATGTATTTCTTCTTCTTATAGATCCATTTGCATTCTATGGGTCTAACACCATCAGGCGGGTCAACCAAGTTCCAAACTTGATTTTCTCCCATGGAATCTATCTCGGATCTCATGGCGACTTGCCATTTCTCGGAATCTGGGTCCATCATCGCTTCTGCATATGTTGCAGGTTCGTCGTTGTCTAACAACAACACTTCCCCATTGCCCAACAATAGCACTTCTCCTCGTGCCTCGCGAAGCCTTGCTGACCTTCATGGTTGTGGTGGTGATTCTCTTGCCATAGACGTCTCAACTTGTTCTGCTACATTAGCATCACTTGTTGAATCTTGTCCCACTGGCTCATCCTGAACTTTTTCAAGATACACCTTTTGTTTACTTTTCTCTCTTTTGAGAAACTCTTTCTCTAAGAACACACCGTTCCGGGTGACAAACACTTTGCCCTCTGACCGGTGGTAAAAGTAATATCCTAAAGTTTCCTTTGGATATCCCACGAACATGCACTTATCTGATTTTGGAGTGAGTTTATCCGACTGAAGTCGCTTGACGTAAACCTCACAACCCCAAATCTTCAGAAAAGACAAACTGGAAGTCTTCCCAGTCCACATCTCATATGGTGTCTTAACTACGGACTTAGACGATACCCTATTTAGTGTGAAAGCTGTTGTTTCTAGAGCGTATCCCCAAAACGACAAAGGTAGGTCCGACTGGTTCATCATTGATCGAACCATATCCAATAAAGTCCGATTACGTCACTCAGACACGCCATTCCTCTGAGGCGTTCCAGGCGGCGTAAGGTGTGGAACAATTCCACACCTCCTTAGATGATTGCTAAACTCATGACTCAAATATTCACCTCCACGATCCGATCGCAGTGCTTTAATTTTCTTGCCACGCTGATTTTCTACTTCATTCTGAAACTCTTTGAACTTTTCTAAGGATTCAGACTTGTGTTTCATTAAGTAGACATACCCATATCTACTAAAATCATTAGTGAAGGTTATGAAGTATTGGAATCCTCCCCTAGCTGTCGTACTCATTGGTCCGCACACATCAGTATGTATGAGTTCCAATAAATCTAATGTCCTCTCTGGTAAACCCGTGAAGGGCGCCTTGGTCATCTTACCAAGTAAGCAAGCTTCACATGTCTCGTATGATTCAAAATCAAACGAAGTTAAAAGCCCATCAGAATGAAGCTTCTTCATGCGATTCTCACTTATATGACCCAAACGACAGTGCCACATGTAGGTAGGACTTAAATCATTAGGCCGAGGCCTTTTAGCACTAATATTACAGATAGGTGCATCATCAAGATTTAAAATGAATAACCCATTCATAATGGATGCAAAAGCCACAAACATGCCATTCTTAGAGATCACACAACCATTGTTTTCACTCGCAAATGAATAACCATCCTTCATCAAACATGAAGGAGACATAATGTTTCGACTCATACTAGGAACTAGATAACAATTATTTAACTCCAAAATAAATCCTGATGGGAGGTGGAGTTGCATCGTCCCGACGGTCAACGCAGCAACTCTTGCATTATTGCCTACCCGAAAATCAACTTCTCCTCTTTTGACGCTTCTACTTCTTATCATTCCCTGCATCGAATTGCAAATATGGGCAACCGATCCGGTATCAAATACCCAATAATTAATATAAGAATCAGCAAGAAAAATTTCTATAATGTGAATAGCAAGTGTACCTGCTGCGGCTGTACCCTTACCGCCGTGATCCTTAATAGAGGCCAAGTACTGCTTGCAATTTCTTTTCCAGTGACCAAGTTCTTTGCAATAAAAGCACTCTGCATCTGCAGCTGGTCCAGCCTTGGGCTTTTGATTTGGCTTGGATATTGTATCCTTTGCCTTGCCCTTCTTCTTTTGAGATTTACCCTTCTTCTTAAAGTTGGGTTTGTTTTGGACCGCCATCACATGGCCGCTGCTGCCAGCGCTTTTCTTTATGTCCCCCTCTGCTGTTTTCAGCATGCCACATAGTTCATTGATGCCCCTCTCTGCCCCATGCATATGGTAGTTTGTAATG
This sequence comes from Zea mays, assembly GCF_902167145.1. NCBI lineage: Eukaryota > Viridiplantae > Streptophyta > Magnoliopsida > Poales > Poaceae > Zea > Zea mays. The sequence continues at coordinate 40,036,307 of NC_050098.1, read as the reverse complement.
AAGTTTCCATAGCTGGGCGAAAGAGATGCCAAAATGAAGTCAGTGGCCAACTCTCTGGCAGTGGGGTGTCTAGAACGTCTTCCTTTTTTTCAGCCCTGAGAACAATTCTCAGGTTACGGATCCAATCCGTATAGTTTGTTCCATTTAACTTATCCTTTTCAAGAATTGATCGCAAAGTAAATGTTGGTGTGCTAGGTGCCATTTATCTACAACAAAATAATGCAAAATACTAAGACAAAAATATCCATGACAGAGTAAATCATATTAAACATTTAATAGTCTAATCCCACTAAAATCAATATCCCTTGATTGATACTTAGTGATTCAGAACCCACAACTAACAAGTCTACTAGTGAGCTTTAGCATCACCGCTAGAAGACAAGGTAGATCGGTAAGCAACTCCTTGCTAATCATATCATATATATGACTTCTGTTGTCGGGTGACATCTCTATGTCTCGGCTCCCAACCTTATGCCCCGAAGTCCTTAACCATTAAGCTGACTTTGTTCAAGTTAACCAACCCTTTCTGCAGTTCGTATCCGATACAAACCTATCTAGTCAAGGAAAACTGGTGGCACCCTAATTTCATAGACCCACCACCAATTGTACAAGACTTATGATAGTGCAAGGTTTGGAGAGGCATTTAAGCTTAAACATTTATGAGGGATCGTCCTACTTATATCATCGCACGCAAGGACATATATGCAATATGAACAAGTAAAACATTAAGAATGGCATTCACACAACAGTTGTGATTCGGTTTGGCTTGCTGTCACATGGTGATCCCCATCTCCAATAATCTGTCCATCACGATGATCTCCATCTCCATGATATAGGTATGCCATCCTTTAGGTGATGAGTCCTTCAAGACCTATCTAACGTATGCTGGTAAACAAATTACATATACGCTTTGGATCATCACATGTTGACACACAGGTCATTACATTAAATTTGGACAATACATGTGGCTCCAGCCGTATTGCCCTGGCCACGACACGCAGGTCATGAATAATTCATTAATATGCATCATATACACACAATAGCCATACCGATCACAAGATGTCCTGCAAAAACAGGTTAGACAAACACGTTTCTATATGTTCGCCACTACAGCAGATAGCCACGGCGGTCCCATGCATCGTATGTATGGAAATTCCACTGAAAATCTCATGCGGTTGATCAAATCAACCCAAATCCAAGACTTTCGACCCGAAGAAGATTACACTCATGACGTCGATCTGTTACGTCAATCTGCTGGTTGTGTACGCAGTCAGCCTCGATGGTGATTCCAGCCGGTAGGGGCAAGTCACGCACATAACAGAGAAGGACGAACTAATCTCTTCAGTCATATCCGATGTAATCTACTTCAACCCTTTATAACCAATTGATCTAATCAAACCGTGCATCAAGTAGATCCATCTCATGAACCTAGATCCAGACCTAAAACTACGCAGAACCTGCTCTGATACCACTGTAGGATTACAGGGAGGCTACGCTAGCGCAAAACAAAATTTTCAACCCCATAAAACCAAGAACTACTGCGGTTATAGGTCATGGAATTACCACTAGACACGCAGAGCAGCGGAAGACGTCTCGATGTAGACGAACGCGTCGAGCAGTGCCGTGCAGTCGTCGGCGTCCTTCACGTCCTCGCACGGTTCGTCCTAGTGCTCTAGATGCAGTACCTCCGAGGTATCCACACGTACAGGGAGGAAGCGCCGCGTACCGAACTGCTAGGTTCACGACAGCGACTTGGCGAGGGCGAGAGGCGAGCGACTACTCATTTTCTGGTGGCGAATTAGGTTAAGCCTAACCGCACCCCCACCCCTCATTATATAGGTGTTATGGTGGGCTTCTGACACCGAGGCCCATCAGTAACCCTAAAGCCCAGTCTAATTTCGGTTCTAATCCGAGTTAGTCTTCCTTCCCCTTAAGTGTGTGACCCTATAGGTTCACGTACAAATAGACATAGCCCGAGTACTCTTAATTGGCCCAATAATTGACAGCGGCCTCTAGCAAGACATGTCAACTCCTATGCGCACATAAAGATCATATCAGACGAACCATTGCAACATTACGTACATGCTGTTCCCTTTGTCTCACGATATTTGGTCTGGCTCTAAGCTGACCTCTCTTTCTCGATACTGTGAATTGGAATCCCTTTCAATGATTAACTCTTAACCCTAGCACGGCCATGCATTTTTTGATCCAATCACTCGAGGGGCCCAGAGATATCTCTCTCACAAAGAGACGGACAAATTCCATCTTGACTGACCATGCCTCACAGCATGCTTCCTGACAAACCCAAAACTACCTTTATAACTACCCAGTTACTGAATAGCATTTGATAGTCCCTAAGTAAGTCAATTCACATCTTGAGAACATGCGACAATCTCAGGTCTAAGGATACAGTATTTATGTTGCAAAAAGAGAACTATATTACAATATCTCACGTTGGGTCGGTCCAGCCTCATGTCATACATGCGCCCACATTATTAGTTTAACATCTCCATGTTCATGACTTGTGAAATGTAGTCATCAACTAATACATGTGCTAGTCATCGACTCTTACAAGGGACATCATTTAGAATAACCATATAAGTAAAGAATCTCACAAACAATTCACATAATTGCTAATCAATACAAGGTGCCTTCCATGGATATTCAATTAAGCAATATATATATCATGGATACAAAGAAATATGCTCATCTCTATGATTATCTCTAGGGCATATTTCTAACATTTGGAGCCCATCTCTCTCCCTCATTCTGCAATCCAACTGCATGGGTGTGTCTATCATTAAACCATGCCACAAGCTTGTAAAAGGTAAAGGATACTATAGCAGTGACCGACATACCACGTATGCCTAACAATAATCTGTTGAATGACTCGGCCATGTTACTACAGTGGAACTAATATCTCCATCCACTAAGTCGTGAGCTCTTGTCCACTTCTCCAAATCCGGCATCAATCCAGTCAACCAATCTGTTCCTTTGGCATTTGTTGCGACTTTGAGCTTTTCTAACTTTTCTCTAAAGAACTTGTCTTCCAGCTGGCGACATGTCTCCTAGAAAAGCTCAAAGTTATCCTTCACACCATCCTTGCAAGGTGTCGACTATACCACCTGTGATGCAAAGGAGGGTACCCATCGATCTGCTCACGGACCGCGTTGAGTATTCCCTGATGTCAATCTTATATTACACCAACTTCCCGTCCTGGGCCAACCACATGTATCCGGACCAGTCGCAAAAACCACCCCAACTGTCTTTGTTCTCTTTCTCAACCAGAGCAAATGCCAGGGGAACTAGCTTGTTGTTTGCATCAACGGATATGGCAATTAGAAGCGTGCCCTGGTACTTGCCGAGAAGAAACGTGCCGTCAATTGAAAAGACAGGACGACAATGCTGGAAGGCATCCACACAATGGGGAAAGCACCAGAACACGCGGAAGAATATCTGCCTCCCATCAATCCATGCATTCGGTTTAGGGATGTACTCATAATGCATGCCTGGATTACTCATTGCATTTAAAAGAATAGGTAGCTGCTCGTACCCAGACTCCCAGTCCCCATATATCATCTTCCACGCACACTGCTTAGCCCTCCAAGCTTTACCAAATGTTATCTTATACCCATCAAACACATTCTCCACAATCCTCATGATTGTCCTAACTTTCATATTTGGTTCCGACTGCAGTATTCCCATAAGCCGCTTCCCAATGAGGGTAGATGTCAATTGGTGATGTTTCATCGTTAACTCATGTTCAACATAGGTGTGTGGCCCCACTACTTTTGTTATCTTCCACTTTGCGGTGATCTTTTGTATCCTAGCACAGACCCTCCATGCACTGTTATCCTTGTCACATACAACCGTGTAACGACGTTTCTCGTACAAATGAAGTACTCTATACGGCCTCTTACGTAAGATTGCATAATGCAACCACCTCTTCAAGGCAGTCGGGTCCTTAAAGACCCTACCATTTTCAATCATCATGTTAGGACTGGCCTCAGGAGCATCTAGCAGCTCATCATGCCTTCCTTCTGCATTTGCCTCATGAGAAAGACTAAGATCGCTGAATGCATGCACTCTTGGATCCCGATCGTCTGGAAAACACGTTGCAACATCTCAATGTCACTCTTTGTGAGTTCACCAACCGGACGATCATCATCTGAATCAGCAGCCATAGCAAAGGCATATGGCTCCTCTTCATTCCTAAACTCAGGACTGTTCGAGGCAATAAATCCATCATCGAAGCAGCCACGTGCCACGGTCTGAGGATCAACCACAAGAACGTCGGTCTCTCCTGCAACATTTACCGATGTACAAGATCATCAGTACCACGACAATGGAATAAGCAAAGTGCTCGTGGTCCAAATAGAAGATGTGATGCCAATGAAACTTATTGCAATTGGTCTGTGCCAAAGGGATACACACAAGTGAATCTGTTTGCAGGCCATCTCCTGTCCGACTTAATGGGATCAAATTGGGGCCAGATTGAGCACCAGATACAGTTGGCACGTCATCCACAACACGATCATAGTCTTCAGGGGAAGGTCTACTACAACCCACCGCACCACAACCTCCATGAGTTGCAACTGGGTCTTCATAGCCGAAGTAACATAATTCTCCCAATCTAGTTGAGAATCAATCGGGATGACTCGTCTTATGACATTTGGTGGATGACCAATGTTAAGCACTCTGTCAACCACAATGTCATAATCTTCATGGTAACCTAGCTTTTGTTTAGCCTTTGTAAACACGTCACTCAAGGAGGGTCTACCAACAAATAGCACGGGCACGTGTCGCATGTCAATAAACTTGGCATTTCCATAGGTATCTTCTTCCACATTTCCTCCATGATATAAGCTCAAAAAATTGTCCATCTATTTGAAACACAAATTAAACATTCAATTTCCACTATGGATGGTTATTGCCTAACCACATGTGATACCCAATTTTCTGAAAAGAAGTTAAATGTATTTTTCCCTTTTCTTTCGTGATCTGTGTAGTTGGGGTTGGAGTTTTTTAGGAAGCATTCACCAATAAAACAGTAGAATACTTGTTGGATTTGTGCGTTGGGGTCGTGAGCAGACGTGAGAGCGAGTTTGGGCCGTGGATCTCGATCCGGCGGTGGGGAGCCTATTAGTTTCCCCCCCTAAACCCTAGCCGCCCCCTCCCTCTCACTCCCTCACCCCTTTGGCCGCCCCTCCCCACTCTCTTCCACTCTTGCAGCCGCCCCAATCCCTCTCCTTCTTCCCCAAGTGATTGCAGCGCCACCCCTCAACCCTAGCCCCCCCCACCTCTTCCTCTCCAAGGTGGAGCCTCCCCGCTTGGTGTCCGTCGTGTGGGTGCGAGTCTTTCATGTGAGTTTGGAGGGAGGAAGAAGGAAGAAAAGAAGGACGAAAGGAGGAACCCAAGGTGATTTTCGTGATCATTTTGTTGTATTTGTGCTGCAATCCAATTGGTTACATGTTTACCTATGCGATTTGGTAGAGGTGCTGTCCAGAAATTTAGTGGGTGGACGAACAACAGTAGTTCTAGTGATTTCTGGGAATTTTTCGTGGGCAATTAGTAGGGATCAGTGGGAGAATCATATAGAGCTTTGTCATACCTTTCCAACGAGTACTTATGCGCTCGATTTGGAGTTATAATTTAAGAGATATCGTTGTTTGAATCCGGTTATGTTGCTGTCCAAAAAAACAGAATTTTCAGGTGGGTGAACAGCAGTAGTATTAGCAGTTTCTGGGAATTTTTCGTGGGTAATTAGTGTTAACCAGTATGATAATCATGTAGGGCTTTGTCTTATCTTTCCAATAAGTACTTATATGCTTGATTTGGAATTATATTTTAAAAGATATCACTGTTTGAATCCGGGTATGTCGCTGTCCAAAAGACAAAAAAACAGATTACAGGGTTCATCTTGTGGACTGTTTTAGGATAATTAGATGTTGGAATTTAATTATAAATTGTATACAAAACTTGTGTGGAATTTCATGTAGATGCCTCTGGAGTTTTTGTTTGTTACCACTGCTGTCATAATTTTAAAGTTATGAAATTATTAAGCAGCGCCGCTGCAGTTTGGAGGGTGTGGGGAGAGATGCAACCCGCGGCGGGGTTTGAGTTTGTGCGTAGGTGCGGCGTCATTTATGAGCCTGATTATGTGAAATTGGTGCACTAAGTTGTGTGTCAAAAACAGGTGGTGGACTTCTAGATCGTACTTAGGGATTTGCCCGAACTTCCGGTAAAGGCAAGTAAATACAGTGGTGGTTGCTACCGTTTGGGTTGCATCCTATTCCCTGACATTGAGTATGCATAAGTTTTAATTATGTTAATCATTGAATTCTATGATGAAGTTTATTTGTTTGAAAGTATTAATTCTCAATTGTCTAATATTGTGGATGATCATAATTTGGTAATGATATATGTGGTTGATTCCCATCTTGGATGAAGTTGAAGTATTTTTTTGAATCACGTTATATGAAGTGTTGTAGGCATGACATGCTCATCGCATCATCCATCTTGCATTTTGAAGTTATGTCGTGATCTTATGGTCCGACCGTACCAGTACATTTTTAGCATCGTACGTTGCCCGAGGAGGGGTACGATGCGGCTTCATATCCTTAGAGGTATGAAGGCAGAAGTCATCCTTGCATTTGCAGACATTTGCACTCATGAGGTATATATGAAGTGTGACATTACTATGTTACTATTGTGGTTTCTACCTGCGAGGTGTGGTGACTAGGTGTGTTGTACGTTGTATACGTGCTGCACCTTCGTAATAAGAAGGTTGTGGAATCAAGTGGTGGTAAAACAATGTTCTTGTGTGGTTAAACAGTTTGATATTATTTTACTTGCTGAGATGTGTCATCTCACTCTTGCATTACTCAATGCAGGTACTTGATACATGTTGGGAATGAGGGGAGTAGCAGCACGTCCACTTTCACTCTCACAATAACGCTGCCCAGGCGCAGCCATGATTTAATTAGAAACTTATTGTCAAAGGAAGTTTGTTTTTTTTAACTAGTCGTGCGCACTAGTTAATTCACTTCATGTCATATGTTTAACTTCTCTTTGCTAGCTGATTAATAATACTTAGTATGTTTTTGTTATGATATATGTTTATACACTGTTGCCCCCTCATTTATGCAGTTTTGCAAGGGGGATGCTGCCGAAATTTTATATATAGATGTCAGAAGTGTTGTTTAGTAGCATTCCGGGGTGTTGGTGGACCCCGGGGTGTTACAGTTGGTATTAGAGGATAGGCTTTAGATTCTACGCAATTTGAAGATAAATTTGACACACTTGCACATATAGGAAGGGTATGGGTTCGTATCTCTTTCATATTAGTATTTTATTGTATAGATGACTAGAACTTCCTTACTCCAAATCCCTTTATGGTTTGATGGGGTATGTCGTTAACGATGTAATGCTTGATATGATATGTTACTTCTATTTAGTATTGGTTTCTTGATGTGGTTGTTATTGAAGATATTATGCAAGTGAAGCTACTAATGTACTTGTTTTATATACATATCGTCATGATGTTTTTTTGGGATGCAATGTTTTCAAATCTCTGAGCTATTACCATCATATATTTCTATATGCTTGACTGTGGATGTTTTTTTCCCAAAAGGATTCTTGGGTTCTTGTACTTATAGGACCAATTGTTTATTGAGCTTGTTTATAATGGGTCTAATCCGACTTGGTGTAGTGTGAAAACACTATATAATGTAGTTTTATGGTGTTGTTGAGTTTGATTGACTGTTGGGTTACAACCCAAGTTATCAATGTAATATTTCCATGGGTGCAATGCTTTGCGCCTCACTTTTTTTAGGCTAGTGTGGCTACTTGCTAACTTGATCTTAGTATAAAATTGGTTTGTCTCTATAGAGCAGATGCAACGTTGTAATGTCTATGAAATCTTTAGACTGGTAAAACTCGAGTGAATTTGTGACATGACGTAGATTGTTAAGTCCAACCATGTCTACCTGATAGGTTTTCTTATTATGTGCAACCTTATTTTAACAATAAATAGGGTGGTTTCAAGTGGATTTTATGTCGTGCATGTTTTCCTTCTATGGCTTGTTTCAATAGCCATAAATGCTATGCATATTTTTTTAGTTGTTGCAGGCTAGTCATGTGGGTGATATTGACAACCCGTTTTATATTTTTTTTATTTGCCAACATTGTATAGCAGTTTGATTTTTTTATGAGCAGTTTCTCTATGCATGCTTGTTGAATCATTATTTGGACTGCTTTATCTTAAATGAAGTCAATGCTTAACTGGGAGTTGCTTATGTTTGTTAGTCATCGATCTCTTTAATGATGGGGTTGTTGCATCGGATTGAGATTTTTCTTATATGAATGATGGTTTGATAGATCATGTATGTCTACTACTTTGAATGCATCCTGTGATATCACGAAGTACAAATTGTTCAAGTGCAGTAATAGTAGGTTTTGTTGTATGTGAGGTTAATCAAGGTAGTTTGGTTATGTGGATTGTCTTATTGACGTCCAATTACTCCTGTTGAGCATAGTATCGTGTTATTATTTTAGTATTGAAAGTAATATTTATGAAGCTTTTGCATGAGTCTGTGTCAAGAAGTACATTAGTTTTTCTTGTTATCCCTCCATTGCTTTATGAGTATTGCAAATTTTATCTCTTTTGAGAGGAGGAAAAGACGTTACATGACATGAGCACCATTTGCTTCACGTCAACAGAATAGTTGTGGAGAGCTCTAATAGTTGGATTCTAGTGTAATAACAACCATGTTTTATAGTGCTAGAGACGAGTATGTCAGGTGTTTCATACATTGTCGATACATGGATGTTTGACCTTAGTGGCATTAACAAATGGGTTTGTTGAATTCGTTGATTGTGGTGCTTAGTGTTCTAACCTATTAGGTAAAGTGTTGCTTAAAGGCTTTGGGGAGTTGCATCCCCATTTGGTAGTGGAAAATCCTAATGTTGGTCGCACCTGCCAATGCCTTGGGTTTTATTTTATATTGTTTTTTATTATGGGTAAGGTGTTGTTTTGTTTTGGGAGTCATTTTAAATTAGTTGGAGGCTGAATCAGGCTTCACTTATCTAGAATGTTTTATAGTAGGTTTCTTCATCTTTGCATAGGATGCTCAATCACCCAGTTTGGTCTAAACATTTGAGAGTTATGGGTTTCCTATAGCAGTCTTAATTTTGTACGGAAGTATAGACATTGAATACGGTAAATTTTGGGTTTTGTTGGATTATGAAAGTTTTAGTAATTTCATGATCTTCCCAAAGAGTATTGGTTTGTAATTTTCATTGCGTATAATTGGAGTTAGGCTACTCTGAAGTTGTTGCACCGTTGTGTCTGAACTTTAGGTGTCGTTAAAACCACTAATAAATCGACCGCGTTTTGATAGTTTCAGAGCCCAAATTTGGGAATTCTCTTTAAGAAAAACTTTTAATTTTTCTTAGTACCTTTTAATGGGTATTTACTTGTAATTGTCTGTTAAATAGATTGGGAGAGGTGGTTGTCCGGATATAAGTCGAATCTCTGATGTGCAGTATCTCAGGCTGAGTTTAGATGTAGGTCATGCAGAGTTGAGGGCTATAAAGATAAATTTGGGTGGAACTTTATTGCAAAAGTCGTGGACAATTTCCAAACTTTTCCAACGCGTGTTCGTTGTAGTTTTAAGTTGAGTATAGCAGGAGTTATAGTATTTTGAATTTTAGTTGTCCATTGTTTCTAACCTATCAGTTTTGCAACAAAGCAGTTGCATTGTTTTATCGGTTTGGAAACCAATTCTGAGACACTCATTATAATAAAAGTTTTAGGGAATGTTATAATCTTTTCAATGAGTTTATATTTGTAAAATTTTGTTAGATACAGAGAGTTATGAGGTTTTGAATTTATGGGTCATGTTCCGTCAGGTTCTAGTGGCAGATCATGTATGTCACCTTACAAGCCAAATTAAAAAAAAATGGAGATAAAAAAAACTTTGTTTATCCTTTGAATACAAAAGTTGTAGGTCATGAAGTTTAGATGATTTTACAATATTTCTTTGTTATCATTGCTTTTATAGTGAAAGAGGTAGAGACAGAATGAGCATTTGTGCTGTTGATTATCAATTTTCTATTTAGGGATATTTCTTTGGGAGTTTGGTTTAGTTATGGTGAGCTCTTTCGCAATCCATGTTAATTATGTTGTATGGTGGGAGGGAATAGATGTAGTGGTTGTGATAGTTATCTTGTTGTTGTATATGTGGAGCGTGGGCTGAAATAGAGAGATAGCGAGGGATATTTGAATAGGCCAGTACGTATTGTTGTGAAGCCATGTTTTCTGGTCTTGGTGTGTTTGCGTAAGTATGAAATAGTTACGTCGTGTGAAGTCTAGGTGGAGATGCAGATTGTCTGAGTTATTGGATGGATATATGGGCAGGCATAGTATACTTAAATTTATTCTTGCTTGCATGATGTGAGATCAGGCTTAAAATGATTTAAAAAGTAAGCATATTGCTTCTACCCTTATGTTGGCTCTAAGTGTCTCGTAATGAAGAACCTAAAGTTATTAGTCCTTCGATGAACGCTTAATCTTAGAAGAGTATAGAACCTGAATAAATCTATTGCTTGCTGTTTGGGACTACATGACCAGTTTTGGTTATGCCGCTAGTTCAATGAATTACACCATGTTTTCGGTAGAGGTGTTGTATATAAAAAGTTGTAGCCAACTTCTTCATCTTACTTGTGTAAAATTTCATGACCATAGGTCTAGTAGTTTGGGAGTTATGATTTTCTCAAGTCTAGTCTTGGAATCTGTCCAGATTCTGTACAAATTTCGAAACTGACCTTGTTTGCCCAAGTTAAACTTCGAATCAGTTCTTATAAATTATAAAGAAGTGGTAGTACTTTCCTTAAGCTTTCCAACAAATTTTGGATCACCCTTTTTGGTGACCTATAAGTTAAGCTACATCTGTTTTAATTGGAATCTTTGAATCTGTCCAAATTTGGGCAGCAAAGCCTTTCTTATGTCTTTTGATCTTGATATGCATTGAATTAACCTGATAGGTTTATAAATGAAATATAGACAATTTTACTGGCTTTCTAAAAAGTCTAGGAGCGCCTGAATGGGATGACTGAGACTCCAATTATGGATTTTTTGAAGTGAGTAGTTGAATTCTGTTCAAGTCTGGACAAAATTTACGTTTCGCATTGTTTGGCCTTTCTAAGTGTCAAATCTTGTGGTGATGATAATACCAAGGGTATAGTGGACTTTGTAAGCTTTCCATAAAGTCCTAGTTTACTTCTATTGGATGCATATTTTGTGAGTTATGAGGAAAACAAATAACCGTTGTGTTGCTGTCTAGAAATATGCAAGCATTAAATTGATCTTTTGAAGTTACTCTTGTTTGGATAGGTTTGGTTTAGGCTATTTGAGCACAGTATGTATTGCATTCATATATATATATATATATATATTTATTGAAGTACTTGCATGTGTCAATGTTGATTTGGTGTTAGGAAAGCTTTGTTCGAGTTATATAGGACCGTCTACTATCTTAGCCCGAGTTGGCAGCTTGGCTTAGCACCTACAATTGTCGGAGTCTATGATCAGAGTACACCATATATTCCATGTCTTTATGTTGAGGAAGTATTTGCGGAATCCATACCATCAAATCGAGCTAGAGCCGATTCCTGTGTAGCAAGACCAGACTCTAGAGTGTCGTCTGCTGCGTATCTTAGAATCCTAGGAGCTTGAGGAGCTGATGCGGCAGAAGTACCCGAACCTTTCTTTATGTGTGAGTTTTGTTGATTCATTGATCTTTCCTTGTCGTTCCGATAGAAGCGTTGGAATTCGAGGTCGAATTCTTTTTAAGGGGGGTAGAGTGTGATACCCAATTTTCTGAAAAGAAGTTAAATGTATTTTTCCCTTTTCTTTCGTGATCTGTGTAGTTGGGGTTGGAGTTTTTTAGGAAGCATTCACCAATAAAACAGTAGAATACTTGTTGGATTTGTGCGTTGGGGTCGTGAGCAGACGTGAGAGCGAGTTTGGACTGTGGATCTCGATCCGGCGGTGGGGAGCCTATTAGTTTCCCCCCCTAAACCCTAGCCGCCCCCTCCCTCTCACTCCCTCACCCCTTTGGCCGCCCCTCCCCACTCTCTTCCACTCTTGCAGCCGCCCCAATCCCTCTCTTTCTTCCCCAAGTGATTGCAGCGCCACCCCTCAACCCTAGCCCCCCCACCTCTTCCTCTCCAAGGTGGAGCCTCCCCGCTTGGTGTCCGTCGTGTGGGTGCGAGTCTTCCATGGGAGTTTGGAGGGAGGAAGAAGGAAGAAAAGAAGGAGGAAAGGAGGAACCCAAGGTGATTTTCGTGATCATTTTGTTGTATTTGTGCTGCAATCCAATTGGTTACATGTTTACCTATGCGATTTGGTAGAGGTGCTGTCCATAAATTTAGTGGGTGGACGAACAGCAGTAGTTCTAGTGATTTCTGGGAATTTTTCGTGGGCAATTAGTAGGGATCAGTGGGAGAATCATATAGAGCTTTGTCATACCTTTCCAACGAGTACTTATGCGCTCGATTTGGAGTTATAATTTAGGAGATATCGTTGTTTGAATCCGGTTATGTTGCTGTCCAAAAAAACAGAATTTTCAGGTGGGTGAACAGCAGTAGTATTAGCAGTTTCTGGGACTTTTTCGTGGGTAATTAGTGTTAACCAGTATGATAATCATGTAAGGCTTTGTCTTATCTTTCCAATAAGTACTTATGTGCTTGATTTGGAATTATATTTTAAAAGATATCACTGTTTGAATCCGGGTATGTCGCTGTCCAAAAGACAAAAAAACAGATTACAGGGTTCATCTTGTGGACTGTTTTAGGATAATTAGATGTTGGAATTTAATTATAAATTGTATACAAAACTTGTGTGGAATTTCATGTAGATGCCTCTGGAGTTTTTGTTTGTTACCACTGCTGTCATAATTTTAAAGTTATGAAATTATTAAGCAGCGCCGCTGCAGTTTGGAGGGTGTGGGGAGAGATGCAACCCGCGGCGGGGTTTGAGTTTGTGCGTAGGTGCGGCGTCGTTTATGAGCCTGATTATGTGAAATTGGTGCACTAAGTTGTGTGTCAAAAACAGGTGGTGGACTTCCGGATCGTACTTAGGGATTTGCCCGAACTTCCGGTAAAGGCAAGTAAATACAGTGGTGGTTGCTACCGTTTGGGTTGCATCCTATTCCCTGACATTGAGTATGCATAAGTTTTAATTATGTTAATCATTGAATTCTATGATGAAGTTTATTTGTTTGGAAGTATTAATTCTCAATTGTCTAATATTGTGGATGATCATAATTTGGTAATGATATATGTGGTTGATTCCCATCTTGGATGAAGTTGAAGTATTTTTTTGAATCACGTTATATGAAGTGTTGTAGGCATGACATGCTCATCGCATCATCCATCTTGCATTTTGAAGTTATGTCGTGATCTTATGGTCCGACCGTACCGGTACATTTTTAGCATCGTACGTTGCCCGAGGAGGGGTACGATGCGGCTTCATATCCTTAGAGGTATGAAGGCAGAAGTCATCCTTGCATTTGCAGACATTTGCACTCATGAGGTATATATGAAGTGTGACATTACTATGTTACTATTGTGGTTTCTACCTGCGAGGTGTGGTGACTAGGTGTGTTGTACGTTGTATACGTGCTGCACCTTCATAATAAGAAGGTTGTGGAATCAAGTGGTGGTAAAACAATGTTCTTGTGTGGTTAAACAGTTTGATATTATTTTACTTGCTGAGATGTGTCATCTCACTCTTGCATTACTCAATGCAGGTACTTGATACATGTTGGGAATGAGGGGAGTAGCAGCACGTCCACTTTCACTCTCACAATAACGCTGCCCAGGCGCAGCCATGATTTAATTAGAAACTTATTGTCAAAGGAAGTTTGTTTTTTTTAACTAGTCGTGCACACTAGTTAATTCACTTCATGTCGTATGTTTAACTTCTCTTTGCTAGCTGATTAATAATACTTAGTATGTTTTTGTCATGATATATGTTTATACACTGTTGCCCCCTCATTTATGCAGTTTTGCAAGGGGGATGCTGCCGAAATTTTATATATAGATGTCAGAAGTGTTGTTTAGTAGCATTCCGGGGTGTTGGTGGACCCCGGGGTGTTACACCACAACCCACTAATAACTAGCTAGATACTAATAACTAAATACTAACCACCTAATAACTAACTACTAAATAACTATTAATTAATAACGAATAACTAACAATAGCACTATTCACATTCATCACATGGAAAATAAAAATAGCACTAAGTATAAATTTTGACAGCACCTCTCCTTCACGGGGAGGATAATAAAACCTACATATTCAACTCACATTCATCACATGCAACACATTCATATTCACGATAATAACATTAAAAATCACGACAATTACATTAAACCAACAACTAATTATACAACAATTGGCAAATTTAATACCTCGATTAGGAGTTCTACGCCCGAGAGCGGGATGAACGGGATCACGACAGTGGGGAGCAACGGCGGCACAGCCGGATGGGTGTCGGACGGCGGGGGGTGGCGCAACCGACCGGGGGTGGGGCTGGGTGGGACGATGGCGGTGCGGTTGTGGTGGAGGCCGGGGGAGGGCGGGGGAGACACGGCGGGGCAGAGGAGGAAGATATGACTTATGGAGAGGGTTTTACGGTATATAGGGGGGTCAGGGCCATAGATCTTGGCGCCGACCCCCCGCCACGTGGGACTCGCCGTCGGGGGGTCGACACCAAGATCTATGGCGCCGACCCCCTGGCACCTGCCACGTCCCCTGCCACGTAGGAAAAATTGATGCCAATGATGTTGGTGCCGCTTTGCGTTAGCTCGGCGCCAATGATGATGGCGCTAGTAAGGATCCATTTTTTGAAATGATTCTACAAAGGGTATAATTGTGCAAAAAACCCAAAAAGGGCTAAAATGCAAAAAAGTTGGTAATGTAAGATATAGTTACCGTGAAGGTGATTAGAGCATCGTTTTTATTAGAGATGACAATATGTAAATACCCAATAAGTATTATTATCTTATACTCATATCCATGGCAAAAAATAATCCCTTCGAGGCCTTGTTCGGTTATTTCTATTCGACATGGATTGGATGAGATGGGAAAAATTATGAAGAATTTCAACTTGCTATGGATTCAAACCCACCCAATCCTGCACAATCGACATGAATTGTGATTGAAACGAACATGCCCTGAATTGGAGAGGATTGGTATGGATGGAAAGAGATTTTGACTTACTAGGGATTAAAACTGACTCAAAGAGATTTTGACTTACTAGGGATTAAAACCGACTCAATCCTCTTCAATCCATATGTATTGGGGTTGAATCGAATATGATTGGTGGGTATGGATTTAACCACATACCCATGCCTATACCCATGTGGGTATGGATCACTCATCGGGTCACTCATATCCATAAAGATTAGACATATATCATATGAGGTAAGCATCATTCAACAAATATAAGAAACTGTAAAAAATATCAGATATGAAACATCATATTTAAATAAACCATATGCCATAATTAAGCATCACGCCATTTGATTTCTAACATTATAGACACATGAGGCTGTAAAAATCAAACTGCATAGCTAGGATTGTGCTCAGATTTATAGAAATAATATCTAGTTACATAGCTGCACAAGAAACAACTCTAAAATCTGCTTGGAAACTATACTTATACAATTGATTGGATGAGGTTACGATCATGATGAGCAGGAGTACAATAGTCTATGGACTGTGCCTGACAGTCTGTGGACTTCTAGAGTAAAAAGAGATTATATAGCAGGGTTTCATTTATTTTGGGCAAGGCTAAGTGCTCAAGTTTATGTTTTTGGCCAAGTTTATACTGTGTATTTTATAGCCACGGATCAACGGGTATGGATGAGGACAAAACATTCTAATACACGTTTACCCATTTGGGTGAAGGTTCTTGCTGAATAAGAGACTTATGAGTAGAATATTTAGTCTATGTACATACCCTAATAGAGTAAATACCCATCGGATATCGGGCTATGGGTACCCATTGTGATCTCTAGTTTTTTTATCCATCGAGGGAAAGGGACGGAATTGGGTCACCGGTTCTACGCTACCAGACAAACAGAGACCCATCGTCGGTGAAACAGAGAAGAGAAGGGAAGGTTTCTCACCGAGGAGAACCATTGGCGAGGACATCGTTGCCCCGACGAGGATGGCGAGGAAGACGGGTGGTTCTCTTAGCGGCGGTGATCGTCGTTGCTGAGAACGTCTCGCCTAGAGACGCCTCCGTGCGCAGAGCAAGGGGAAATGTTGCGAGAAGGGGAAACGAAGCGATCGGGAAACCATCGTTCGTTGAGTGGGTGGAGCGGGGCAGGAGGTTGCAGTGGGTTTATCCTCGCCTAGGGCAATGTACCCTACGAGATGACAGTGGGCATAGTAATTGTGTAAATCGAAGCGATCTATTTTGATAATTAATTAATTATAATGGATACCGAATATATATTTAACGCATAAAAAATGTTTTAAAGAGTAAAAAAATTCTAGGAAAATTTCTAGTCATGTTTTGAAGCTTAATAAACTCAAATAAAGTGTTTGGAGTTTATCTACTTTTTTAAGTGTCCTAAATACATAAAATTTTCTTTTTCCAAAAAATGAGAAAATTACTCGTAAAATATGAAAAATTGCCGGCGTTTCAAACATTTTTGCATTTAAACACACTATGCAACAACATAAATGAAACAATCAAAACTCCTCTAGGGTTTTATATTATAAGCTTAACACATATTTATATAAAAAAATTCTCCATTACTTAAGAAAAAAAGAAAAGCAAGGAACACCCGAATTTTGAGTATAGAGCAAATAATTTACTATACACCAAAATTCAGGGTGTTTTTTTAGATAATGGAAAGAAGAGTTCCGGCCTTCCCCTCCGTAGAAGGTCCGAGCCAACATCCACACAGACAACATCCAAGAGAACAACCACAAAGCCAAATAAACAGGACTCGGTAACAAGGGGAAACCACGCATGGCTCCGAGGACATATCAAAAACTAAAGAGTAATATGATTGGAGAAACACCATCCATTGTCCGCAAACACCTTCATCACCACTTTCTCCAGATGTCTGCAAGCATGGACTAGCTTCTCCTTTTCCTCTTCATGCCTTTGAAATAGCGCCCAGGAACGACACCAGTAGGTTCCCCTATAGATTACCTGCATGTAAGTTTTCGGGTTATCACTATCAAAAACCACCTCATTCCTACTAAGGCAAAGAGCCCAACTCAGAGCCACCACCCCAGTCATAATTAGGGATTTGACATGATTACTGAAACCTATCAACCAATTTCTAGCAACATGTTCCATGTCCCGAGGGATCGGAAGACCGAAAGCGACTAACAACGCCCTCCAAATGAAGCGGGCGTAATGACAATCAAAGAACAGGTGTCTGATCGTTTCTCTTTTGGAACAAAACACACACAACTTATTCCCTTTCCAGTTCCTACGCGTCAAGTTATCTTTAGTCAAAATGACCCCCTACCGAGATACCATAGAAAAACCTTAATTTTAAGCGGTATCTTTAATTTCCAAAGAGGATTATTTTGTCTGATAATACCATTTGACATAAGCGCTAGGTACATTGATTTTACAGAGAACTTCTTATTTTGATGTAAATCCCACTCACCTACATCTCTCACGCTATTAACCTGAACTGCCACCACCAGCGACACCAATCTAAACCAAGCCTCAAGGTTTGCCCCCGTCAAACCTCTCCTAAAAGAAACATTTAGCGGTACTGTCCTAAAAAAATGAGCCACCGAGCTCCCCCTTTTCCTAGTCATGTTATAGAGAGAAGGGAAACGATCCTTAAGCTTGAAATTCCCCACCCAGCGGTCCTCCCAGAATCTGGTATTGGTTCCATTATTAACCTTGAACCTAATGAAGTCCAGGAACTTATGTATGACTTTCATTAGACACGACCAAAATTGGGAGTCACTCGGTTTTCTCTCCACCTACCCAAGAGGCAAGTCCTTTAAGTACTTGTTGAAAGGATCACGATGCCCAAGAGGGGGTGAATTGGGCTTTTCTAAAAATCAACACTAATTAAACCCTAAGCAAGAGCCCAACTTCACCCCAACAACTAACACTAAGAGAATAATACTAGAAATACAACAATGCTAAGACAATACTTCAAATGCTTGCTAAACAAATACACAATATAAGATGCTTGAATTAAGTGCAGAATGTAAAGCAAGGTTTAGAAGACTCCTCCAATTTTTCCCGAGGTATCGAAGAGTCAGCACTCTCCACTAGTCCTCGTTGGAGCACCCGCGCAAGGGTATCACTACCCCTTGGTCCTCGCAAGAACCAAGTGCTCACTACGAGATGATCCTTAGCCACTCCGGCGCAGTGGATCCCTCACGACCGCTTACAAACTTGAGTCGGGTCACCAACAAGATCTCCACGGTGATCACCGAGCTCCCAACGCCACCAAGCCGTTTAGGTGATGCCGATCACCAAGAGTAACAAGTCGTAGACTTTCGCTTGACCAAGAGAAGCCTAATGCAAGTGGTGTGTGCTCTAGGTGGCTCTCACTAGCGCTAATGAGGTCCAAATGCGAGATTAAGATTCTCTAATTGAGAGCACCTAGAGGGGGGGGGTGAATAGGTGATCCTGTAAAAACTTAAAACTTCATGCCACAAACTTGTTTAAGTGTTAGAACAATAAAGCCAAGTGGCTAGAGAGGAGTTCTAGTTAAACACAACAACCACAAAGATATCAACACAGAGTGGCACAATGGTTTATCCCGTGATTCGGCCAAGTTCAACACTTGCCTACTCCACGTTGTGGCATCCCAACGGACGAGGGTTGCAATCAACCCATCTCAAGTGATCCAAAGATCCACTTGAATACCACGGTGTTTCTTTTCCTTTCACTATATCTCGTTTGCGAGGAATCTCCACAACTTGGAGTCTCTCGCCCTTACAAAAGATGATCACAAAAGAACACAGAAGTAAGGATGGGATGAGCAACACACACAAGTCCACAGCAATACGCACACACACACACGACCAAGACTTGAGCTCAAATGAATATCTCAAAGTTCTCACTAGAACGGAGCTCAAATCACTAAGAATGTCAAACGAGTGTGCAAAGATGAAGTGTGAATGATCAAGAATGCTCAAAGTGTGCTTGGTGTCTTCCTCCATGCGCCTAGGGGTCCCTTTTATAGCCCCAAGGCAGCTAGGAGCCGTTGAGAGCATTCCAGGAAGGCAATTCTTGCCTTCTGTCGACTGGCGCACCGGACACTGTCCGGTGCAGATTTCTTTCCTATTCTGGCGCAGCCGACCGTTGAGGATTTGGAGCCGTTGGAGCACCAGACATTGTCCGGTGCACACCAGACAGTCCGGTGCCCCTTTCATACTGTTGGCCTCGCCACGCGTCACGCGCGGATTGCACGGCCGACCGTTGGCTCGGCCGACCGTTGGCTCACCGGACAGTCCGGTGCACACCGGACAGTCCGGTGAATTTTAGCCGTACGCCGCCGACGAAATCCCGAGAGCGACCTTTTCACCAGAGCCAGCCTGGCACACCGGACACTGTCCGGTGCACTAGATTGAGCAGAGACTTGGCTGCTCGAGCCAAGTCTTTTCTCTGATTCTAGCACTTAGACAAATATGTTAGTACACAAAAACCAATGTACTAAGTCTAGAATCATACCTTGGTATTGATTTGCACTTTGTCCACCCTTTGGCATATACTCATTCCCTTAATGTGTGTTGGGCACTTAATCACCAAAATCTTATAGAAATGGCCCAAGGGCACATTTCCCTTTCAATCTCCTCTTTTTTGGTGATTTATGCCAACACAATAAAAAGCAACTAAAAGAAGTGCAACATCAATGCAAATGAGAACACAAATTTGTTTTGATTCAAATTTGGCATATTTGGATCATTCTTTGCCACCACTTGGTTTGTTTTTGCAAATCAAATTCAATTTTCTATCTCTAAGTCAAATTTACTTGTTGAGGCATAGAGAAAGGTATTCCAAGAGAAATTGATCAAAGATTAAAAAACTCCCCCTTTTTCCCATAATCAAACATTCTCCCCACAAGAGACCAACTTTTGACAAGAAGAGACATTAAGAGAATTTTGCCAAAACAAAAACTCTAACTCTACTTTTTTCAAAATTCACAAGTGGTAGCTGATCCATTTCTTGATTTGGCCTTATTTTCTCCCCCTTTGGCATCAAGCACCAAAACGGGATCAATCTTGTCCCTTAAACCCCATTGCCTCACCAAAATTGTCAATTAAGAGCAAACAGGCAATACGAGTATGGAGATGAACTTGGAGTACGTTACCCTCTCATCGGAGTGTAGTGGAAGTCTTTCATGGTCCAAGTCCACCTTTCCCTTTCAATCCACTCTTGAGACTAAATCAAGCAAGCTCAAACACATGGTTAGTCTCAAAGGGTCAAGTTGTAGCACATCTCCCCCTAAATATGTGTATCACTTACAAATGGACTTGTGAGGTCCGGGGAGTGCTTGTACAACTTGAGCACCATAAATAAACAACACAATGTATAGAAGGAACATGATCAAAGCATGAAACACATGTATGATATAAATCAATCCAAGTTCCGCGAATCTAAGACATTTAGCTCACTACGCAGCCTGCAAAAGGTCTTCTCATCTAAAGGCTTGGTAAAGATATTGGCTAGCTGGTTCTCGGTGCTAACATAAAACACTTCGATATCTCCCTTTTGCTGGTGGTCTCTCAAAAAGTGATGCCGGATGTCTATGTGCTTTTGTGCGGCTGTGTTCAACAGGATTATCCGCCATGCGGATAGCACTCTCATTATCACATAGGAGTGGGACTTTGCTCAGATTGTAGCCAAAGTCCCGGAGGGTTTGCCTCATCCAAAGTAGTTGCGCGCAACATTGTCCTGCGGCAACATACTCGACCATCATCGACATCTCGAATTTCTGCGTCATCACCTTGCTAAACTCTTCACAAGACTTTTGGTTACTAGAACCAAATATTATGTCATCGACATAAATTTGGCACACAAATAAGTCACCATCACAAGTCTTAGTGAATAAAGTCGGATCGGCTTTCCCAACCTTGAATGCATTAGTAATTAAAAAGTCTCTAAGGCATTCATACCATGCTCTTGGGGCTTGCTTAAGTCCATAGAGCGCTTTAGAGAGCTTACACACGTGGTCGGGGTACCGTTCATCCTCAAACCCAGGGGGTTGCTCCACGTACACCTCCTCCTTGATTGGCCCATTGAGGAAAGCGCTCTTCACGTCCATTTGGAACAACCTGAAAGAATGGTGAGCGACATAGGCTAACAATATGCGAATTGACTCTAGCCTAGCCACAGGAGCAAAAGTCTCCTCAAAGTCCAAACCTGCGACTTGGGCATAACCTTTTGCCACAAGTCTAGCCTTGTTCCTTGTCACCACTCCGTGCTCGTCTTGTTTGTTGCGGAACACCCACTTGGTTCCCACAACGTTTTGCTTGGGACATGGCACCAGTGTCCAAACTTCATTTCTCTTGAAATTGTTGAGCTCTTCCTGCATGGCCAACACCCAGTCCAGATCTAGCAAGGCCTCTTCTACCCTGAAAGGCTCAATAGAAGAGACAAAAGAGTAATGCTCACAAAAATTAACTAATCTAGAGCAAGTAGTTACTCCCTTGCTAATATCACCCAATATCTGGTCTACGGGATGATTCCTTTGAATCGTCGCTCGAACTTGAGTTGGAGGGGCCTGTGGTGCTTCTTCCTCTTCAACTTGGACATCCTGTGCTCCCCCTTGATCACACGCCTCTTCTTGAGGAACCTGTTCATCATCTTGAGTTGGGGGGTGCATCATTGTTGAGGAAGAAGGTTGTTCTTGCTCCTTGAGTTCCTGCGGTCGCACGTCTCCAATCGCCATGGTACGAATCGCGTCCGTTGGAACATCATCCTCATCTACATCATCAAGCTCAACTTGCTCTCTTGGAGAGCTATTAGTCTCATCAAAAACAACGTCGCTAGAGACTTCAACCAAACCCGATGATTTGTTGAAGACTCTATACGCCTTTGTATTTGAGTCATAACCTAACAAAAACCCTTCTACAGCTTTGGGAGCAAATTTTGAATTTCTACCTTTCTTCACCAGAATGTAGCATTTACTCCCAAAAACTCAAAAATACGAAATGTTGGGTTTGTTACCGGTTAGAAGCTCGTATGATGTCTTCTTGAGGAGGCGATGGAGATAGACTCGGTTTATGGCGTGGCAAGCCGTGTTCACAGCTTCTGACCAAAACCACTCGGGCGTCTTGAATTCTCCAAGCATCGTCCTCGCCATGTCTATGAGCGTCCTGTTCTTCCTCTCTACCACACCATTTTGCTGTGGTGTGTAGGGAGCGGAGAACTCATGCTTGATTCCTTCCTCCTCAAGGTACTCCTCCACTTGAAGGTTCTTGAATTCGGACCCGTTGTCGCTCCTTATCTTCTTCACCTTGAGCTCAAACTCATTTTGAGCTCTCCTTAGGAAGCGCTTGAGGGTCCCTTGGGTTTCAGATTTATCCTGCAAAAAGAATACCCAAGTGAAGCGGGAAAAATCATCAACAATTACTAAACCATACTTACTTCCCCCAATGCTGAGATAGGCGACGGGTCGGAAGAGGTCCATATGCAGCAGCTCCAGGGGTCTTGATGTAGTCATCACGTTCTTGATGTGATGAGCACTTCCCACTTGTTTACCTGCTTGACAAGCTGCACAAGGTCTATCTTTTTCGAAATGCACATTTGTTAGTCCTAACACATGTTCTTCCTTTAGAAGTTTGTGAAGGTTCTTCATCCCCACATGTGCTAGACGGCGATGCCACAGCCAGCCCATGCTAGTCTTAGCAATTAAGCATGCATCTAGACCGGCCTCCTCCTTTGCAAAATCAACTAAATAGAGTTTGCCGTTTAGTACACCCTTAAAAGCTAATGAACCGTCACTCCTTCTAAAGACAAACACATCTACATTTGTGAATAAGCAATTATATCCCATATTACACAATTGACTAACCGACAAAAGATTATAACCTAGCGACTCTACTAAAAATACATTGGAGATAGAGTGCTCATTTGAGATGGCAATCTTGCCTAAGCCTTTAACCTTGCCTTGATTCCTGTCACCGAATATGATTGAATCTTGGGAATCTTTATTCTTGATGTAGGAGGTGAACATCTTCTTCTCCCCCGTCATGTGGTTTGTGCATCCGCTGTCGATAATCCAGCTTGATCCCCCAGATGCATAAACCTGCAAGGCAAATTAGGCTTGGGTCTTAGGTACCCAACTCTTGTTGGGTCCTACAAGGTTAGTGACATAGTCTTAGGAACCCAAATGCAAGTTTTGTCTCCCTTGCATTTTGCCCCTAATTTCCTAGCAACCACTTTCTTATCCTTTCTACAAATAGCAAAGGAAGCATTGCAAGCATGGTAAATTGTAGAATGTTCATTACTTACTTTTCTAGGTATATGAACAACATTTCTTCTAGGCATATGATGAACAACATTTTTCCTAGCAAAATTTCTATCATGCATAATAGAAGAACTTGAAGCAATCATGGCATGAGAATCAAAAGCATCATAACTTCTATGAACACTAGGTGAGTGCCCGTGCGTTGCAACGGGAACATATAATGACATGATGACTTATGTACAAATGTGTGTTATATTATTGTGAGAAAATGTTTCGTAATCTATTTATGATCTTAGTCATACATAAATTTTGTTATTTTAATCTAGCTATTTCACCACTACATTACAACCATTAGTATCACACGGACTTCTATATATGATTTTAATAATGTCATGTCAATTGCATCATTTAAATGCTAAGACTATTACAATAAATTACAAACTTATACACAATTTCTGAAGTGAGGCGTTTTCTGAACAACCGACAGTTTCTGAAGCTGAGGCGCCATTCGAAGCTGGAACTGCGTTGCGCTATGGCTGTCACTGCTCCGTTGTTGCGGTGTGCACCCTCATTATTGCTCACAATTAACACACCGTTGCCAAACTTCTGCTGATGGGAATTCAGCCCACGAGCCTGACTCCAACTGAAATTCTGGAAACCTTTCTAGACACTCGGTAGCAATGAGGTTCCACCAACAGCACTCCTCTGCTCCCATGTCCTCTCATCCACCTTAGAATTAGATACACCGATCGCCAGCCCGACTGAAGGCCGGACAAGGTTCAAATCCTTCCCAAAGATCTTCGCCAAACCGGGTGACCTTTCAGCCTCGTGCCTCTGCACTGCAGATTTATTACCACTTGTTACTGCAAATACAGACCTTATGGTCTGAACAGTACCAGAACTCTCAGCTATGTGCTGCGTTGAGCCCAGTTCAAGGATGCCACTCTTAGCTATGTACTGTCCAGACCAAGAGTGGATCACATAGCATATGCAAAGAGAGGATGCAGGGAGGAAGGAGGAAGACGCGCGCGGCGGCGGGCATCACGCGCGGGTGCGTGCGGGAGGAGCAGTTCGCGGCACGGGGCGTGCGGGATGCGGGGAGGAAGACACGCGCGGCGGCGGGCATCACGGGCGGGGGCGTGGTGAGGCCTGTGGACGCCCTCCATCCACCCTTAAGGATTAGTAGAGATAAAAGTAGGGCGAAAAAGAACGTTTCGTTATATACAAAACTATACCAAAACAAAGAAAAGGCCCAAGCCAAGTCTATTGGGCCCTCTGGCATCGGGGTCGTCAAAAGGCTCTGCCCATAGGTTGGGACAACATAGCCCATGGGTTTTGGCGTGAGTTTTGTCGGGTAACTGCAAATTAATTGGGCTTGCGTTGCTGTGGTGTCTCTCTTGCTCACCAACTCCAATAGCGCACCTCACATGCCGCTGGATTACGACACCGGTCAAATAATCAAAAAAAGGAAAGAATACAATGGCCCAGCGTTCTGGCTCCCACAGACCCACCCAATATAAAAATACATTTATATTTATATTTATTTGTGCAAAAGGTCTTTCAGTTTTGATTGCTTTGAGTGATCTCCGCTTCGGAGTCCTGACTGCCCGTCCGCCCTATGTTGGTAGTGGGATACTGGGATCGGAGATGAAAAAAGAAGTGTTCTTTTTCTTTTCTTTATGCTGCTGCTGTCTGACAAACCACATTGTCATCCACATCATATCCAATGAAATTACTCATTGTTCCTACTGATTTATTATTCGGTGGCCATTACAGTTGAGTTCAGCAAAGGCTGACGCTCCTATTGGCTAGTTTTCAGCGACCAACGCTCGTAGAATAGCAGACACTGAAGGAAGGCTTTAGTGCTTTACTAACGTGAAGAAACACCTGCATTTGTCAAAGGGGCCAGCCAGCATCGGATTCTCTGCTGACATGGCCGGTGGCGCTGGCACCGGAAGGGCGCATGCATCCATTCACCGGAAAGGGCGACGCAGACTACTCTTTTGTTTGCTTCCGCTGGGAGCGAACGCGGGAGACGACGAGCTTCCAAGCACAGATGGGCTCCGGCTCACAGACCCCCCCAACATGGCGGCCTGTTTTTGAATGATGATGAGCAGCGAAGTTGAACGCCAGTTTGCCACTATGTCTGGATCTGGATGCCCAAAAAAGCTTTGACCCGTCTCCAGTCTCCTGCTTTGACCCTGGGCAGTGGAACATAACCTGGATATATCATTATGTCCCTCCTAATGATGTGTCGCAGGTTAATCTGCAGGTTAAAAGAAATTCATACAACAAGATAGATAATGAGTAGGGATGGGTGAAAATAGTAATTGAAATGACACAGGTAACTGCTAAGTGCACCAGGTAGCCAGAACATTTTTCTAGAACACGAGTACAGCTAGTCATACTGCCTTCTCTAGAAAATATGAGCAAAGCATATGATGAATATTAAAAGCTAGAAGTGTTCATTGCCATTAGTTACACACTTACACTTACAATGAAGAAAAAAAGAGTGATCCTTGAAACTTGGAAGAACAAAAAATGAAAAGAAGTGCATATACCTCAGCTGCTGCAAAAGAGTAGCCATACATCTCGCTAATCCAGCTAGAATTATATATATCGCCAGTAATGTTGGTTGCATAGTGATCTTTGTCTGCACGAACCTCCTCTGATTTGTGAAGCCACAGTAGAGCAAAACGCCGAAGATCATCTATATGCATGATAATGACACCGTCAACCTTATCACACGCGGAGGGATTGCGAGTGTGTATCTTTGCAAGTATGTTATCACAACCAATGAGGTACCTGATACACATCAAGGGTTACAACATAGTGACCACATGCATCAAATAAACTATAGGAAAATCTAAAACATGGCCAAACATATGGTACACTCATAGCACAACAAAGTCTCACTCATAAGGAGTAGAAACAGGATGGCCACGTTTTGCACCATATTCCCATGGGGTGATGGGGCCTCTCATGATCCTATCAGCATCTAGGATAACAAGGAACTCAGCATCAGTCTGCACATGATTGAGCCAATGGAGAACTCCTGCAGGTTTGTTAATTACAGGGTACCTAGCAAAAGAACTATATGAGCGGGTTGTCTTGAACAATAGCTTTAGAGAATGTTAAACCAAGAGGTTATACCAGTCCCCTGTCAATGGATGTCGGCTCATAGATGGAACATAATGTGTGGGAGCAAGATCATGTCCTTTCTTTAAGTCCTCATCCGTACAGCTCAATAAGCGCGTGATGTTACCAGGCTGTCCGCTGTACATAAGCCCAACAGTTTGCCAGTCAAAATATGATGAACATTCGATAGAGAAAAGGGTGTGTATTTTTGGATATTCATTGTTTGCCTTGGACAATGCAACATGTTGCATGGTCATTATGATGTCAACCTGTTCGCCCTTCCAGTATTTTGGTTTTGTAAGCTCTGAAAACCTCCTGCTTTTAAGAAAACTCAGGTATTTTGACCACTGTGGTTTAGGGCATCCAGCAGATGCATGATGTAACAAGAGTCCTTCATTCAAGGTGTTAATGCACTCTATGCTTAGAAATAAGCCATGTTTTATATTTGGGTCAGATTCCATCATCTCAACCTACAAAGTTTAGAGCATAAAAAATCTTCATCATAAGTAGATATAAATGAGCACACCCAATTACCCAAACAATGATTGGAAGATTGTTTACCTCTCTAGGAAAAGGAGGTGGATTGAACAAGCGGTTGCAATCATAAATTATTCCATCTTCATGGTGTTCTAATTTACTGAATGACCAGTTTCCAACTTTAAATGGCAAACCATAGTGCAAGATAAGTGGCTCAATGCCAGGTCTAGGAGTATAACCTGGGTAGATCATTATGTCATCATTTATCTTGTGCCGTAGACCTACCTGTTCATATGACCAGATAATGAAGCTTAAGGAAGAAATTTACAGTCCATAATGAGAATGTTTTACTTTAGCAAAGACACATAGCAAGGAGAGTGTAAGTCAGCTTACTTCTGCAGCACCAAATGAATACCCGTACATCTCACTGATCCAACCCATGCCATATATATCGCCAGTAATATTGGTTGACCAATGGGACTTATCTTGCCTCACTTCTTCAGTTTTTGAGAGCCACAGAGGTGCTAAAGCCCTTAAGTCATCAATATGCATGGCTATAATTCCTCCAAATTTGTCACAAAATTCTGGATGTGCAGTGTGAAGCTGTGCTAGGATGTTATCACAGCCCTTCAAATATCTAGTTAAGAATAAATATAAATTGAAACCAGTTAGATGCTTGGTGTACATCAGACATTATAATGACCTACTCAGATAGCGCCTGACATCCAACAGGTAGTGTTTAAACATAGAATGCAGATGCAAATTTTAGCAGATAAAAATTATATGGAGGGTTCCAAACAGGGCCACAATATTGCCCTTGGTATACCAAAACACAACGAAAATCATAAAATGTAAATCTGTCCACCTATGAAATTCAAACAATTTTGAATTACCAACCAATTAGAAACCACTCACCACCTACATTCCAGGACCAATCGACAGAGCAAAAAATGCAATGAACTAAAGTTTCAGTTGGTATACCCAAACAAAACAACAATTATAAAATGTAAGTATGTCCACCCATGAAATTATGAGGAATTCTGAGTTACCAACCAATTAGAAACCCCTCACTACCTACATTCCAAGACCAACTGTCAGAGAGCAAAACTATGCAAAGGACTAAACTTTCAGTATTTCACTAAACATTATAGTACTTTCTCAAGGTATAAGACCAACTGACAGAGAGCAAAAATATCAGTGTACAAAGATGGAGCTGAGCTATACCCCAAGAAACTTGATTGAAGGTTTAACGGAGATGCTCCTATGACTTAAGGAATAAAAACTAATCAAGTTTTAGCGTTATTTACTACACGCCATACCACATATCTAATGTACACTGAGACATTGGGGTTGTGCTTGGGACTCTGCAGCACTGTTAAACTATAGATACCTGGACACAACTTGTGTATATCACTTAGAAGACACGACCATGCTAACTCTGCAACAGATAAGAAGCGCTACTCCTTTTCAAGGTACCTGCAACATGTAGTGGATGTTGTCAATGTTGTGCAGAGTACAGTAGGTCACTTGCCATATTTTGGAATATTAGATTAGTGTACTGGGAGGGAGATCTGGGCGACCACATGCATTAGGAGTGGACGACGTGGGGACTGGGGACTTTTATGTACTATCAAAGTGGTCATCTAAATTATTAAAATTTTCTAGCATTTTTATCTAGATCTATGAACTCTCAAAGTAGTCATCTAGGTCCTTCGCTTTTTTAGCTAATTGAGGTG
Organism: Zea mays; assembly: GCF_902167145.1. NCBI lineage: Eukaryota > Viridiplantae > Streptophyta > Magnoliopsida > Poales > Poaceae > Zea > Zea mays. The sequence continues at coordinate 40,007,469 of NC_050098.1, read as the reverse complement.
TACAGTGATTAAGTGTGCCAGACTGCCAGTGCTACTGCTACCAGTTAAATTTGTTTCTCCAGTTACTGGTACCAGTGAATAAGGGCTACTGCTATCATAGAATTAGGCACAAATAATAAAGTGTAGTGAGTGCACGATCCAAAAGAGATTATGCTCTAAATTAGCTTTCTACATGCAGTGACCTTTAAACATGCAAGCCACTTTCAAGAAAATTAATGCTCGACATAGAGGCTGGTCTACTTTTGCATAACTTTAAAAAAATGGCATGTGACCTAGAGCTGTGCAGTGATTCAGTGTTTTGTAGTCAATCAGCTTGACAACGTTGTGGAGGCCATGGGCCAGAGTGTCTATTTTGAAGATATGAGCAAGAAACATGTCCTCAACATTAGTACTTTCCCTTCGCCTGTTACCACAAAAGAATCCTATGTTGGTTCAATTTCATTTTTTCACAGAACAAGAAACATTTGACAATAGTACTCACAATTGCAAAAAAAACTTCTCTAGCGGTGCAGGCATGTCCTTGAGCTCCATCCCTTGGTAATGGATATCCTGCGAAATGTATAAAGCAAACATAGACCATTGAATTTATGGTCCTTTTAACACCAGTAATTTTAATATTCATAACAAGGAAAAGATAGTTTGGGAGTGTAGAAGCTATCAGATGAGAAGTGGTGATGACAGTTTAATACCAGACAACCCTTTGAATGCACAATTATGAAAAAATGTGTGTTGTTTTTTCTCAAAGTGATCAAATTGGTTAAACTACACTATGCGCTAATTTAGTAAATTTGGTCTATTCTGTTTTAGCGTTTAACTTGTTATCAGTGGGCATGCCTCACTTAACATACTTATCGAGTCTGCTGTTATGACAAAAGGATCAGCCCATTCAAGATGTCCCATGTTAGGTTTAGGTTCTACAGAAGTAAAAATAGTTGCTAGTTCATCAAGTTGAGCAAAAAGCATAAATACTGAACAACTTAGAGCTAGTCTTCAGATTGTACCTTCACCATTCCAAATATAGACCTTTGGATGTCAAGCAAATTCTTTAAATACAACATCAGCGACCTGCAAACAGATAGTTAAACTATCAAGCCTACCAACTTGTACTATAGAATAAACTATCAAATTCCATATCTTCCATGGTGTTCTCAGAAAGAATGAGATTCTGACACTCCCACAACTATCTAGCACATAAAAATTTCTATGTTCCATTTTCTAGCCAAGGCCCTAAATCCTGAAAGGTGGAATTGGAATACCTGGTTTCTGATAGAAATCGCTTTTGTGAAGTCAAATTCAAGTGGGTTAATCACCCAGAGTTAGAGGTGGTGGAATCGTATTCGATTCAAAATGGCTTGCAGTTTTCCCCTACATGATTTATAAACAGAACAAATTCAAAGGAGATGAGAAAGATCATAGATGTACCAACCTAAAAATCATATGATATTTGCAATGACCAGTTTAAAAACTCTTAATCCAGTAGAGCATGATTAATTTAGTTGCAAGTAAAAGGTACACTAAAATATCAAACAAACAGAACTATTAGAGGTTGCTGTCATGTGAACCCATGTAGCAAATCTTCACTGCAGAATGGTTAAGAGGGTGTGGACCTTGTGCACTTACAGAGACGGTTCCATCCCCAACTTTGTCGTCGAAGAGAACTCCCCACCCATGGATGTCGTCCATCAGGCTCTTGGTCATCCATAGGATAATGAGATCCTATAAGAATTGTCCAATTGTTGTAGTGAGATTCATGTTATCCAAAACCTGAATTGGCAAGAAAATCACAAATGCATGTGACACCCCGAAGACGGCCAAAACCATCTTCCCTGTAAATGTCATCGAACATGTCAGTCTGTCACAAATCAATCAAGATGGAGACCCCATCAGAAAACTGGAATAAATGACATGCGCTAGACTTTTGTGCTTTAGAATAACTATCAAAGGAACAATTCAAGCCATTGTGGCGTTTATTTTTAGAATATTCCAGAGATCGCCAAAAGGGGAAAACCTACCCATCAAACTAAACTCTGAGGTGGTTCCTGTCGAGGTAAGCGAACATCACCCTTCCCATGTTATTGGTGCAGACTCGAGGTAGAGCACCAGAAACAGGAAGAGCGTCATTGGGAGCCTAAAGGACATCAACGAGCTGAAGGTGATGGGGCACTGCTCCGGGACGTAGGTGGACCACATCCCCACCAAGATGATGATCACTCTCGGACTTTTAAGTCGTCCAACAAGGAGCCAAGTGAGGACAAGGACTTGGAGTGGAAGAGGAAGAGGAAGATCTAAGAGGTGCGTGAGGATCCGCCGTTGTAGGAGGTCACAACGATGTAGTCATACTCGTCGACGAGGTTGTCATGGTCCTTGTCCGTAGAGACTGAGATAAGGGAGTCAAGTTCCTAGTGGGTAGCTGATACTTGAGCATGACAGGTCGACCGCCCAGCAGCAACCGCGAGAGGCAAGCGTGGATGTCGGCGCGTGATGCGTGCTGGTTCACGGCCATGATCTAGATCTCTCCGCACAAGTAGCAAAGTGACTTACCGGTTGAGCATGGGATGATCCAGCCTCCGAAGCTGCACATCAAGAGGAGCTGGCCCATGCCGCCCGCAGCCGCGGCCGTCGCCGTCACAGAGGACGGGAAGTGCTCATCCCATAGAAGGGAGGGAGATGGCGAGCCGACGATGGCCTCGTCCTTGTGCGTGGCGTAGGCCGCGACGGTGTAGAAGCGGTCGGGGTAGGTGAGTCTGGAGCTCTCCATGGCCGATGTCGCGCCCTAGATCTTCGCCCAGGCAGTTGAGGGAGAGATTGGGGGAGATCTGGGTCGAGGCCGAGGCTCAGACCCCGTCCCCAGCAAGTTCATCTTGCCAAGCATGGGATCTGGGTGCTGGTACATGGAGCAACCTCGAGGTTGGACTCGCCCATGGCGCGGAGGAGCTCGTCGCGGCGGGAGGCCAGGAAGGCCGCGAGCGTGGGGAGCAGGTGCGAGGAGATGGCGAGCACCAGCGCCTGCGCGGCAGGGGAGAGGAAGGAGTGCGGCAGCGGCGGCGGCGTCTGGTGCGACCGCCGAGGCGCAGGGGCGGGCGCGGTGAGGTGGAGCAGGAGCGAGTCGAGCGGGACCAAGGAGCGGTTGCTAGCGCGCGGAGAACTGCGAACGGGAGGGGGCAGAGGGAGCTAGGTTGCTCGCGAGGATGGGGAAGGGGCGGATGGGAGGCGACGCACGTACGACGCACGAAAAACATAGATGTGGGATGGACGGTGGAGATTGAGAGATGGCAGAACGGCAAAACATAGGGGAGGCAGACTACTCTTACCTTCTTAATAGGTAGTATAGATTCCTAGAATATCTCCTGTCATGGTACATGAAAGCATGGTTCTTTTGAGCACTATTAGCCATAGGGGCCTTCCCTTTCTCCTTGGTGGAGATGGGATCCTTATGACTTGTTAAGTTCTTGGCTTCCCTCTTAAAGCCAAGTCCATCCTTAATTGAGGGGTGTCTACCAATCGTGTAGGCATCCCTTGCAAATTTTAGTTTATCAAATTCACTTTTGCTAGTCTTAAGTTGAGCATTAAGACTAGCCACTTCATCCTTTAATTTAGAAATGGAGACTAGGTGTTCACTACAAGCATCAACATTAAAATCTTTACACCTATTGCAAACCACAACATGTTCTACACAAGAGGTTGATTTATTAGCTATTTCTAGTTTAGCATTCAAGTCATCATTGATACTCTTTAAGCTAGAAATAGATTCATGGCATGTAGACAATTCACATGAAAGCATTTCATTTCTTTTAACTTCTAAAGCAAGAGAATCTTGTGCACTTACAAATTTATCATGCTCTTCATATAAGAGATCTTCTTGCTTTTCTAAAAGTCTATTTTTCTCATTCAAAGCATCAATTAATTCATTGATCTTATCAATTTTAGTCCTATCTAATCCTTTGAATAAACTAGCATAGTCTACTTCATCATCGCTAGATTCATCATCACTTGAAGAGGCATAAGTAATAGTATTTCGAGTACTTACCTTCTTCTCCTTTGCCATGAGGCAGGTGTGATGCTCGTTGGGGAAGAGAGACGATTTGTTGAAGGCGGTGGCGGCGAGTCCTTCGTCGTCGGAGTCAGACGAAGAGCAATCCGAATCCCACTCCTTTCCAAGGTGTGCCTCGCCTTTAGCCTTCTTGTAAACCTTCTTGTTCTCTCTTTTCCCATTCTTTCCTTGTTCCTGGTCACTATCATTATCGGGACAGTTAGCAATAAAGTGACCAATCTTACCACACTTGAAGCAGGAGCGCTTTCCCTTCGTCTTGCTCTTTTTGGGATGCTCCTTGCGACCCTTTAGCGCCGTCTTGAAGCGCTTGATGATGAGGGCCATTTCTTCCTCATTGAGGCCCGCCGCCTCAACTTGTGCCACCTTGCTAGGTAGCGCCTCCCTGCTATTTGTTGCTTTGAGAGCAATGGCTTGAGGCTCATGAATTGGACCATTCAACGCCTCATCGACGTATCTTGCCTCCTTGATCATCATCCGCCCGCTTACGAACTTTCCAAGTATTTCTTCGGGCAACATCTTGGTGTACCTAGGATTTTCACGAATATTGTTTACAAGATGTGGATCAAGGATAGTGAAAGACCTTAGCATTAGGTGGACGACGTCGTGGTCCGTCCATCGCGTGCTTCCATAGCTCCTTATTTTGTTGACGAGGGTCTTGAGCCTGTTGTATGTTTGGGTTGGCTCCTCCCCCCTGATCATTGCGAACCTTCCTAGTTCGCCTTCCACCAACTCCATTTTGGTGAGCATGGTGACGTCGTTCCCCTCATGTGAGATCTTGAGGGTGTCCCAAATCTGCTTGGCGTTGTCCAAGCCGCTCACCTTATGGTACTCATCCCTGCATAATGAGGCTAACAAAACAGTAGTAGCTTGTGCATTTTTATGAATTTGTTCATTGATGAACATGGGACTATCCGTACT